>NC_143060.1:21410000-23910000 GCF_052426305.1 Pelodiscus sinensis
TGCTCACTTTAAAATCCAATAATGTGACAATTGCGTACAGATGTAGTCCCCTCATCTCAAAAAAGATATATTGGTATTGGAAAAGATTCAGAAAAGGGCAATGATTGGGGGGTAAGATTGAATGAAAAATTATTAGGGGTTTGGAACGAGTCCCATATTTAATATTAAAAGATTAAAAAGACTTGGACTTTTCATTTTAGAAGAGGAGACGGGGGGGGGGGGGGGAGGGGAGAAGAGATATCATAGAGGTCTATAAAATCAGGATTGGTGTGGAAAAAAGTGAATAAGGAAAAGTTATTTATTTTTCCCACAGTATAAGAACTAGGGGTCACCAAATGAAATTAATAGGCAGCAGGTTTAAAACAAACAAAAGGAAGTTTTTCTTCACACAGCTCACTGTCAACCTGTGGAACTTCTTGCCAGAGGATGTTGTGAAGGCTAGGACTTTAACAGGGTTGCAAAAAGCACTAAATAGATTCATGGAGGTTACGTCTATCAGTGAGCCCAGAATTGTACATAATACTCCTGTAGATGCTTAATCAGAGCAGAGCACAACAGAATTACTTATGTCTTGCTTAGGACACTCCGATTAATACATCTCAAAATGAGGTTTGCTTTATTTTTGCAGTTGTCTCACTGACTCATATTAAGCTTGTGGTCCACTGTGACTCAGATCCCTTTCCACAGTACTCCGTCCTAGGCAGCCATTTCACCATTTTGTGTGGGGAGAACTGATTTGTTCCTTCCTAATTGGAGTACTTGGTATTTTTTATTTAAATTCATCCTATATACCTCAGACTATTTCTCCAGTTTGTCCAGATCATTTTGAGTAGAATTGTGTTCTTCAAAGCACTTCCAACCCTTCCCAGTTTGGTATCGTCCAAACTTTATTAATATACTCTGTCGTTATCAAATCATTGATGAAAATATTGAACAGAACTTGACAACTTATCTCTGGGGAACCTTACTTATTATGCCCTTCTAGCATGACTTAACCATTGATAACTACTCCGTGGGAATGGTTATCAAACCAGTTATGCACCCATCTTATAGAAGCTCCATCTAAGTTGTATTTCCCTAGTTTATTAAGGTCATGCAAGACTGTATCAAAAGCCTTACTAAAGTCTAGACATACCACATCTACCACTTAACACTCCCTGTCCCATCCACAAGGCTTGATACCCTGTCAAAGACAGCTATCAGGTTGCTTTGACATTTGTTCTTTACAAATTTATGCAGACTGTTACTTAACACCTTTTCTAGATATTTGCAAATGGATTATTTCTTCCATGATCTTTTCTTGGTACAGAAGATAAGCTGACTGAACTGCAATTCCCTGGGGCGTCCTTATTTTCCTTTTGTAAATGGACACAGTATTTGCCCTTTCCCGTCTTTTGGACTCTCTCCCGTGTTCCATGACTATAACGGCTCAGATACTGCCTCAATCAGCTCCTTGAGTATACTAGGATGCATTTCATCAGGCCCTGGCAACTTGAAGACATCTAAGTTTTAACTTGTTCTTTCCCTATTTTAGCTTCAGAACCTATTCCACCCTAACTGATGTAGACAGGACTGGGCTGGGCGTTGTCTTCTGCAGAGCCCCTCATTTTGAAAAATGAGACTATTAAAGCTCCCAGTGCAGGAGGAGCCCTTTATTTAGAATATAGGCAGACTAGTCACATCAACTGGACAAGAACTCACTATATGGGTGTTGCTCAGGTTCAATGGCAGCAGCACGTCACCATGAGCAAAATACTCAGGTGTCAAGAGCCTGGTGACATATTTGCAGAAGAATCCCTGTCCTGCTGCGCCATGCACAAAATGACTGGCATCTCAACTTGGCTGCTGCCACCTGAAATTTAACTTTTTCCCTGAATAGCTTCCTTGGCCAAAGGGCCAGAAGAGTGCCTGACACTAGCAGAGACCAGACTGAGACTCAGTCACCATTTTGAGCCCAAGAGGAAGAAAAAAAAAAAAAAACTAAAATTGAGGCTACATTTAATTTTTTTAAGGGACATTAAAATGCCACATTCAAACTCCAGCTTTAGACCATACTCTGATATGTGGCAGAGACACAGGTCACTAATTATGCATGTGGATTTGAGAACATTTAGCTGATTTTTTCTTCTGCCCCAGTCAAGCAGAATGCAACTACAGTGGTGCTCTTGCCCATTATATTCATGTACACATCTGTAATAGCCAGAGAGAACACCCTAGTACATTTTTGCAGTAGGTTATACAGATCACTAAGCAAAAATGAGCCTGCCTTTTTGGGAGAAACATCGGCAGGAAAACAGACAAGAATAGTTGCCAGGAATGAAGCAGCAGGCAACAAGAATCTGCAAGAGCAAAATCTTTTGACTTTTTATTAAAATAGTCTAGATACAGTTTTCAAGTATTTAAATATTTTCTATACATTCTATGATTTTATTGACTTAACGTCTTGGAATTTGACAACTAAATTGTTTTGTTCACATAGTACCCAATGGAAAAGATTGATTTATTAGCTACTATACGATCGATCTGAGGGGCTAGGCTGCAATCACACATTTAACACGAGGCATTTGGTTTTTAAAATGTAAGCATTTCAAACCGATGTGAAAAAATCAGATTTTGAACTTACCTGGATTGGGTTCCTTCCTTCTTTACTTACCATATATGACAGTTTCTTTCAAGGCAGATAAAACTCCAGTAAATGTATTCAACTATTAGCTAGTAGCAATGCACCATTTCAATAATATCCCAAACTGCCTCTGTTGAAATGCTATTTTCTAACTTCTTGATGTAATGATCCTCAATGAATATAAACACATATCTATTAGGGTTGCCAGGTGTCCGGTTTTGAACCAGACAGTTCAGTATTTGAGCTCTCTGTTCAGGAAACAAATTGAGAAAATATAAATGAGGAAATATAAATGTCCGGTATTTTCTAAATAAGATGTAATGTAGATTGCGATGTAATGTCAAGTGTGTCTGGTATTTTTGTTCAAATCATCTGGCAACCCTAATATCTATACTCTCAAAACAATGAGAACACACTCTCCATGTAGGAGAAAAGTACCATTATTGCACAAGACTGCTGCATTTGGCCATAGCTTTTTTCACAGAGCAACATAGGGTCTTGTACTCAGAAGCAGAGGACTTAAACTCAAGTAACTCTTATAGATCTGGGAGAAAACCCTTTGTCTACGACTATCATGACATTCCTGTGGATTTTCTATAAAATACAATCACATTCTCCTGTAGTTAAGCATCAAAACAATAAAATGATGTTCTATCCAGATTTTATATATATATTTATTCTAAAACATTTTAAATGGTTCTTTTTGGTCTTAGAATTTTAAAAAGCCAAATTGTGATCACCTCTAAAATGGTTCCTACAGGGTTCTAGGTCTGAACTCTGAAATAAATGTGTGTCTGCAAGGGAGTTAACCCTATTTAATTAAATCAGTAATTCCCTTGTGTAGGGAAGGTATAATGTGACCAAGCTGACTACCTCAACAGTTGTTCCTCCTTGGCCCTCTGGCTAGCAGAATGCATGGGACAACAGTACCAAGAAAAATGAGGACCATCAATGAGGGATGCAGACAGGGAAGTAGCCCAAATACTTTGACTATTTTTCAACAGCCTACCCCAAATCCTAACAAATTGAGGGGCTATGTCTACTCATTAACATACCTGCTTTTCCAAAACTTCCCACGAGTGATGTACCCAAATGCTTGTTCATTAATAGCTAAACTGTACTGGGACAATGCTGATTATGTACTGTATCGTGTGACTTTTTAAGCGAGATTTTTTAAATTTTAGGTATTTCAAGCATGACGCCCAGATGTTTAGATACATTCGATTTAATTTTTTACATCAGTTTGTTTTATCCTATCACCTACCTTTCCAGTGGGTGGCCTGAATGATTCCATGAGGTATTTTCCATCTCTAAAATATGTAAGCCTACTCACAAATAACCAATCTCTTCTCAAGCATTACAAGTAGTAGCTATTTTCTCTATTCTGCAATAGAGAAATAAGTCACTGAATTTCTAAAATTAGAATGCGTGATTTAGTTTCCCACCCCCCAATATTGAAAGCCTCTTTAAGTTACTTGTAATCTTTTCTACCCATAGACACTTGAGCTAAGATTTTAATACCTGATCTACGAATGACAACTGAATCCAATATATTACAAAGCTTATCTAGCAACTCTAAAGCCTATTTTGAGCATCAGTCAATTGCCATTGAAGCAAAAATAAGTAATCTTGTCCTCGTCTCCCTTCTACACCTAATTTGTGTGTAAGTGGATATTCAGGATATCTGAAGTCTTCTGCCCTTTAACAGGTAGGATTGTATGTCATTTGAAGAAGCAATTTCAGAGCTAGAAGGAAGTCTGAGAACAGGAAAATGGATTATAAAAGTTAGACGCTCCAGAGCCTTTTCAGTAAAATAACTACTACAAAAAGGCACATTGGAATAGTGTGGAGTTGTTAAACTAAATACAAACAAGCCTTTCCTATGCATTTGTATGTTGTTCTACAATAAAAAATGGGGGCAGGCCAGTTTTAAAAAATTATTCCAGTCTGCTTTTTAATGTGAAAATAAAAGTGATTTGCTTTATTGCTGGGGAAATCTTCACAAAACTGTGTCATAGTTCCATCATCACTCCAATACAAAAATCTCAATGCACTCAGGCTCATTTGCAATCACAAGCCTTAGCAAAGGAATTATGCAACTTGACATTAATTTTCTGTGACAAGGGCTTCACAGAGTTTAAATCTGTTAAGACTAACTTAAAGTCAAGTGTTGGGAGGTAGGAGATGAGTTCTATCCCAAACTCATGTCACCTTGGCTAAGTCCCTTAGCCAGTTTCTGCATGGTAGAATTGGATTATTTCTACACTTCACAGTTGTTGCAAGGGCTATTAGTATCAAGACAGTGTTGCTACTTACCCTTGTTATCGAAACACTTCAGTCATGAAACATGTATAAATTATCCACAGTATACAATTTTTCCCAACTATTTCACTGTATCCACTTAGTTACTACTGGCCCACCATTTGTATTGGGGTATATACTCCCACTCACATTCAAGGTAGTTATGCACAAAACCAATTAGTATTGATCAGAATATACTCTCTAATCCCCACAAATATCAGTGGGAGGAACAGTTCCTCTCCCCACCCCACTTCCAAACCATTTGATCCTGGGAGTCGATTGGCAAGTGTTTTTTAGGATCTCTAGGAGCACTTTCATTATTAATTTTACTGTTGTAGTTAGCATGGCCAAAACATTGCTAAGGATGGAGATAAAGCAACTGAAAATGAAAGTAGCAATAAACTAGTCATTTTGTTCCCAAAGAATTTGCTTGCTCATGAATTTTCAAATACTTGTAATGAGAAAGAGTACCATTCTCACCTTTGTGCTGCTACTGATGCATAGTTGGTAGAGTATAGTATAAAGTTGTTTGAACTCTGGGGCATATTTGTATCATCACCTATGAAACCAAGTAAAGGAGCAGGAGCCCATTTTAATACACACACACAGAAAACAAAACGATGGCAACATGTGATGATACTACGTGGAAGAACCTTCAAGGAGAATTTTTTATTTAAATTTAAAAAAAATCATGTTTTTACTACTACCACCAGCAATGGACAATTGAGTCTCTTCTCTTCACTTGCCTGAACCATCTACGGCTAAAGTTAATTTTCTATGCAGCAATGTAAGTTTCAGTGCTCCATTTTGTAGAAGGTGGTGCCAATTTTACCTTCTCATTTCTGTTTTCATTTTGAATTTGACTTTAAAAACTGGGAGAATCTCTCCTTGTGATTAGAGAGAGAACAGTGAAGTCTTTATTTTTATTCAGTGTTCTGTATAAAGAGTAAGTTACAAGGAAATGTGAACTCTCTGAATTAAATTCAACTGCAATATACTGTGACCAATTCCATGTCAACAGCATACTCCCCACCATTAAAACCGGCAAAAATCCAGCATTTATGAAAAGTGAAACTGCTAACATTGGCAAGAATAAAGCCACCCACACTTGGCACTAAAAAAGAGGGCCAATCTCAATTCAAATATGTTTACTGAATTTAGTGCATAGACAAGTTCTGACAAAGCAGTGATTTTCTATCATTCTATCTAATAAAGAATGGCTTAATTTAATACTAAACTGTTTACATACGAACAGGTACACCCAGCACTATTTGCAGCAGAGCTGGAAAAAATATTTAGTATTTGTCACTGCTAAATAGTTTAAAGACAAGTATATGAAGACACAGCACATTAAAGTTGTTTTTCAGCTCAAAGGCACAGCAGCCAGAAAACAGGATTTGATCCATGAAAGGAAGTTGTTGTGTGTTAACCTAGGTGTTTGAAATGTAAGTCTCAACCGGAGGTCAAAATTTTCATATATGGGTGCCTGAAATGCGTATCATAGACACTAAGCACCCACAGCTTCCACTGACTCTCCTGCCAGTACTAAACGGAAATTTGGATAGAGTGCACGGATTTCTCACACGAAAGTGCTGTCAGGCTACAGCAAGTCCAAGCTTTTTGTAGCCTTAGCAGCACAGGTGTGTGGTAGGGATGTTAAATTTAGATTAATTGGCTAATCAAATAGTCGATGGGAGCCTCTGCCAGGGCTGTTGCTACACTTCAAAGGAGAAAGTGCTGCCAGGAGCACAGGGCCAAACAGTCCCCCGCTGACCCTGTGCTCCCCACGGCATTTCAAAGCGGCAGCACTGCATGGAACCCGGTGGTCAGCGGGAAAGTCCCCAGCTGACCTTAGGCTCCATGCCGCACTGCTGCTTTGAAACTCTGTGTGCAGCCTGGGCCCGAGAAGGCGCTTTGAAGCATTCTCATTTCCCCCATCCCTTGCTGCCTCTTTCTGATGGAGGCAGCCGGGGGGAGGGGAGAGCAACTAGTCATTAACATCCCTAGCGTGTGGTATTCTGCAAGCCTCTTCTGACTGCCAATGCACCTTACCCTTGAGGAGCTCTAGTATCAGTCCCAGGGAGTCCAAGTAGATGGTCAGTTGTTTATCAGAGCAGTGCTTACTAGGCTTCACCAATGACAAGAACAGAAATCACTGCTCTTGTACTCTTACTGTATGTAAACGTGAAAGCTTGCTGAAGACAAAGTGAAGCTAGCTTTAAGTCATGAGAAAAATTTGTTCTAAAGGGACAAAGAGCAATGTTTCCAGTGGAACTGAAAATTCACTTGTGAACAAAGACTGAACTGTCATGCCACATGGGCTTCAGGCAGCCAATAATATATATGAATTTTATCAGATTTATACAGGGCCACTTCCTAATGAAAGTGCTCAGCAAAACACTGCCAACATTTTTTCTCCCTAAGAAAATACTACTGGCTTTCTATTCTGCCTAATTTTCAGGTCCCAGAAGCTTATTGCTCTACTATGACTGCCAGCAACACAGAGCCTGAAGCACATGCAAACATCATCATCATCATCAGTTGTATAGGTCCAATGGTTTCTCATTAGATTCGATAGTCATACATTACAACCTATTTGGCTATGCCAGCTAAGAAATCTCCCTTTTTCAAGAGCCACATATTTCATCTAACTGCACATAACTTCGTTAGAAATTCTGGTAGGGTTTTATCAAATTAAAATTAGCACCTTTTAAGTATCTTATGGCATCTTCCCATAACCAAATTAGATGCCTCTATCATAAATCACTTGAATAAACTGTGTTTGGACTTCCATTCTTCCTGCACCTAGGCTTTACATACTGCTGCACATAATTTACGGACAGCTAGCTGATTCTAGAAGTTCAGCATCAATAATTGTAATTAATCAGCTAATATATTCTTTGATATTATAGAATTTTAGATCTATGAAGTCTGTTGACCCAGTAGTCAGTTTCAATGTGAAACTTGCTTAAAAAGTCTCAATTCAAGCTTGAAAAATTGATTGGCATCAATCATAAACTCCACATTCAGACCCAGAGATAAAGTACATAAACTCCATAGTCTGCAGAAATGCTCAAGTGAGAATATAATATTTCTTTCCTCAACTTCTCTGTATTTCACAAGCAACGTTACTTTGCCGTTTTTATTGAAGAAGCCAACACAGCTGTCTTGGCTTATGGAGCAATGTACCAGGTTCGTAAGACTTCAGTAGGAATTTGTTAATCTATTAGTGCTGTTGTAGAGCATTATGCAGACTTGCATTGTGTGTTACCACATCACACAAAAGCGGCAGCTTTTAACTTTACAACTAGCAATTTTTCAAGTAAATGTAGAGATGGGAGGGATACTAAGTTAATGAGATTGACACTATATGCTTAAAAGTTTCAGCCCTAAGCATAGATACTGCACTTACTAATGGATATGAGTATACGAATCAAATGTCAATGAGCAAAAGGTCAAATGACAGTAATCTCCTCTCTTTGAAAGTAACAGGTGCAAACACCATATCCACACAGGCTTTTTATCCTTGTTTAATTTTCTTTAAAATAGTTTATGCCCTTTTCCATGAGGCCAACACTTGCATTTAACTATCAATCTTTAATATTTTCTACCAGGATCAATGGTATTCAGTTTATAAGATGAACTTTCATGCTCAAGCCTATGAATTTGTATAATCATAAGCCAATTTGTATTGTGTGAGAATCTGTTCATTTCCTTCCACAAACACTGAGTGAACTCTTCTGTTCTGACCCATCTTTTTAAATTTTGAACAAGTTCTGGTCTTAGCATGATAACATGATGAGCAAGAGGACAAGACATTACCAAAAAGAAGCTCATCAACAGCAAATACTGGAATCAATCAATGGAGGGAGACATTTACCCAGAGCAAAATCCATTGCTGACAATGGATATGCCAGGGCATTACTACCGTAAGACTTAGAATACTTGGGACAGAAACCAGAAGAGATGTCTCAACTTAAATGGATTCTAATATAATATCTGTTTTCAACATTTAAAAAAAAAAAAAAAAAAAAAAAGAGCATGAAAATAAACCTTTAAGTCAGTCAACACCCAATACTATTAGAGAGAAGTTCACAGTTTTAGTTTTTGACAAATGAACTAAAAGGCAAATTTACATCTATCAGAAGAACGGCAAATGGACCAACTTTATGTACAGGCTGTCTTGAAAAGGTGTATTATATCTGACATGTTATTCAAGGTATTGCTTTATACTCTGATATGCAAAGAAGCAGACAACTTTTGTGACAAAGTCAGTAGCAAGGCTGAAAATGCTTGACTGGCACAGGAGTAGTCTGAATAAAGAGCTAAGATTCATGGTGAAGAACACACATATATAGTTTAAGTGGAAGGGATTCATTACAGCAAAAACTTTTCAATAAAGGTGATTCTGGACATCAAGGTATTTGCACAGCTGTATTAGCAGGGATGTTCCTAATTGACAGATGCTATTATAATCTTCAACACATTCCATGGTGTGAAATGTACAACTGCAAGGGAGCAAAAGTAATTAATGAAGGATTCCCTCATGGTGCCAGGAACAGGAATACCTCAATGCTAAGCACCTGTATAAAACATGTTTAGTGTCAGAAGATCTGACCCAGGAACAAAAAAAATTTACCATCCAGCATTTGAAAAACTACTCCTTCACACAGCCTACTATATTAAACTGACAAGTAAGAACACTAAAAGAGTCTAATCCAATGGCATTAACATTTGTTTAAAATTAGCGCACATGTGTTTTGGGTTTTTGTTTTTGGGGGGGAACGGGTAGAAAAGGTAGAAAAGTGTTTAGATAAAGCAAGGCAGCTAAACAGCAACATTTTTATATCCAAAGATATCCAATATTTTTGCCTGTCCTAAACAGCATTTTAAAAAATAGGGCATTACCATTTGTTTGCTAGCTACCTGGTTAAGAAATTACAAATATTTTATAAGATGCTCTAAGAATAAAACATTAAATAAAATGAACAACCTCTTTCCAGTCTCCTAACAAATGCTGCAGAGAAAAATCCTTAGGAAATATTTTTATTAGTCATTCTCTCAAGTCCTTTCATATTTGGAAAGTGGTAATGTTCCTGTTCACAGGGTTTAAATTAACCTAGAAGGGATTTCTTCAGGACATAGTGGGTCTTCTTTTAATCACCCTCTCTGTGAAAAGCACTCATTTGTGAGTTAGTAATCAGAGACCAAACAGTGAAAAAATAAAGCAAAAATTTCAAACAAAATTTAGAGCAAAAGGTGTTTTTTGGTTTGTATCCATTCAGACCACAGATGTCTCGCCCCCTCCCCCCCCCCCCCCCCCGAAAGAACTGACTTTGACTCAATCTTTCCTATTTCCTGACCTAATGACGCCCTTTGTTTTCCTCTTCCGAACAAGGATTGCAGGTAAGGGAACAGTGTGTAAATACATCAGATAATCTATTTATATAAACATACTGCAGTGCGAACATTCCATATTCCAAATGGAATTTAAATAGACTATTAGAAATAGATGATGCTCCCTTTCCACCTCCCACTCTTATAGAACAAAAAAGAATTACCCAGATCTAGAGGATACTTTCTCAAGTAGTAATATTAAGAAGGATAAACTTTTACCAAGAATCTAGTTTTTTTTAAGGAGAAGGGAATAATAGTGAAAAGGGGGAGTGAAAGGTGCAATATAATTTTTAAAAAACTTTTTAGACCAATTATCTGTCCATCGCTACTGGACTAATATGTAGGTATTTGACTATAAACCAATGTGCTTTGACTATTTTTCAAGTATTTGATATCAACTTTGTATAAAGATTCTGCATACACAAACGACCAAAGATAGATGAAAAATGACTTATTTTTCCAATTTTGAAAATAACTATTAAAAACCTAAAATATTCCAGAACAATATTCCACATGGTACTAACAGTTTGCCAGATTAAATTATCATATCCCAACTGACCATGGGCTGATAAAACTCTGCTAAGTAGGTATTAAAGGAAACAGAAATAGTATGCAATATTTAAAAACCATTTTGTAGTTTGGGGAAACTCTAAAATCCCGAATTAAAAAACACAAATGAAGTGAAAGCTTTAACTGGTACACACTGTTCACACCTATATTTCAAGTTTGGAAACGCATATTTTCAAGCAGCAATACAAAAAAGTATCCATGAAGAATGCATAATCTCTGAAAAAATTATGAAAACATCCCTGCTACCATTACATTTCTAAATACAAAACTGACTACCATATTGTTGCTTCTGTGTAGCGAGAGAAGTTCATTTTGAAAACAGATAAAATTCAGTCTTTAGGTGTGAATGGTATGAATGACAGTCTCCTTTTTAAAATTTCTTAGTTGTTTAGGATCCTTAAGCATGCAAGCCTCGTAGAGGAGGGCCCAACCAGGGGGCAGAGTTGGCTTATGACATCCAGTTTAGGACAGAGCTGGGAAAGCCTCTGGGTCATCTACATCAGGAGCAGAAGCACTTGACTAAAAGAAAAACATACAGAAATTAACCACAGAAATTAACCAGAGAACCACAAACTTTTTAGTCTTCATGTTTTTCATTTGTGCTATTGTTCTGCATGATACACTTGGGTCTAGCAAGCTGGAAGCTTCAAAAGTGTCTAAAATGCCAAACAATGGGTTTTCAAAGCAGCATATAATACAATTAAAATAAGATTACTGAAATTTCCTAAGATTTTTTTCCACAGTGAATCACACTGAGAATTATTCTAAGTACTGTCAGATTGCTCACAGTAACATTTTACTACTGCTAACCCACTATTCAGTTATCCATTTACAGCATCTTTTAAACATGTTCACAACTCACCATATTTAAAATCTCTCTCATATACTGGAACACATATTTCTCAAAAGGTATAAAATAGCTCTATGTTTGAAGTACCCTACATATGACTGATCCCATTCTATTGGAAGTACAAATTTAAATATGAACAAAGTGACAACCTGTGATGTGGCCATATATTGACACAAATTCTCAGTTTTGTCATGGCATGAAGGGATGGATTACAACAGAGTTGTTGACTGTATAGCTTTTATTCATAGATGAACATGTAAATATTTTGCCACTTTAAAACAGAAGAATTGAAAAACTGAGCAACAACTGACAAGCTAGAGAGCTTAAAATAAAAGGGTGACAGGAGAGGGGTAGACTCATTCACTAGTAACAAAGAGGTTTAGTTATAGCACTACCGTACAGGTTACTATTTATTTGGTTTATTCAACCCAATGATCCAAAAATTCCAACTTGCAATTACAAGCAAGAAGGACTTTCAAACAGAAAAGGCAAAAATACCAAAATCCAAATAGAAGACTGAAACAAGAAAGTCGTCCTCTATTCCATGCCCATACGTATACATTGGTGGGAGTATGGACATCAGTGGGCCCTTGAAACTAAAAAGGTAAGTGGTAAAAGCCAATCTATGCAGAAACCAATTGTCTCCACTATATACTACCTAATTCAAAGATAAAATTAACACTATCATTGTAAATCACCAACCTGATGGGGTGTGTGAATCACGTCAAACTCCTTAACCAACTGGAAGGAAACACACAAAGTCAACACAAAATAACTGCAAAATATGAAAATCTTTAAGAAAGCCATCACAAAAGCAGTCACAGAAACTAGATGCTATACTGGAGTACCAAGCTGGAACAAGAAATAATGGATTTTTTGATGTACTTTTAAGGAAAAAAAAAAACCCAATTCAATTACATTTGTAGAACCATTTCCCAACACTAAATCTAAATATCCAATGAGCTAATGCAGAAGTGATAAGAAAACTAGACTTCTGTGAGTGGTACAAGAAAGGTATTTTTTTTAAAAATGCCCCAATGGAATTTAACAAATATAGAAGGTGCAAATCTCTAGCAGTTCCCAACCGCTGGTCCGTGGACTGGTGCTGAGACGCGAGCTGCTGGCCCGCGGTGGCTGCCATTGTGGCTGGTTTTGCCCAGTGGTGGTTCTGGGGCTGAGGCGGCGGCAAGAGGTGGCAGAGCAGGAAGCATCTCCCTCCCCTCCCTCAATCTCTACCCATGGAGGCATGAGACATGCTTGGGAAGGGAGGGGACATGAAGGAGGATGGAGAGCATGCACTGCCAATGGCCGCTCCCCATCTGCATGGCAGTAACAGCCACACTCCCTAGAGGGGGCAGCCTCACTCTGGGGAGTGGAGAAGCGGGGTGGGCTATAGGGTGGGTGAAAGGTTGTTAGGTGCTGGGGACCAAGGGGCTGGGTTGGGGCAAGGCGAGCTGGCAACATTGTATTTACATATTAATTATTTGCAAAAAGCTTGCGAATGGGTCCGTGGTATAAAAAAGGCTGGGAACCACTGGTTTAAGGGACCAACTAAACTTGCTCATACTGTATCTACACTAGGATGATTTGCTTTAGGGTTACATTGGTACTGTTGTAATGCAGAACAGCCCGCCTAAGGTGCTCTCTCTTTCTGGAAAGGGAGAAGTGCTGCACAAACCAGGAGCACAGAAACTACAAAAGCAATAATGACGGAAGTCTATCAAGGACAAGAAAATATAGCGGGAATTAAGGAGTATTAAGACCAGGTTTCCAGTCTGCTAACTGTGCATACTTTTCCAGAGGAAAATTTCCATCATTGAGAACATGTCTAAATGAATGGAGGAAGTGTAGCCATAAACTGAGAGTTATGTCAAGGATAATATTAACCAGGGGTCAGCAACCTATGGCTCAGTATGGCCACCCCCTCTGTCCCATGTGCTGGAGCTGGAGTTGGGCTGCAATGCAGCTGTCCCTAGGGCGACAGCTACACCACAGACTCAGTTCCTGCTCTGTCGGTCGTCACGTGGCCCAGTGGACCCACATAGCAAGTCACTGCCCGGTGTGCCAGAGATGGAATCGGGCTACAGTATGACTGATCCTGGGGCCGAGGCTGTGGTGCAGCCCTCAGGAGCATCCACACCATGGTCCCAGCTCCAGCCTCAGCACACTGGGCAGCTACCCACTAAGTGGCCTCACCCTGGAAGCAGCTGGGCAAGCCACCATACAGCCGTGGCCCCAGCTTCAGCTCTTCACCAGGGCTGGAACTGTAGCCAAGGAAGGCCGCATGACAGCTGCGCCTGGCTGCTCCCACAGCAGCCTTGCCAACAACGCCCCAATCAGGAGCCCCTATCCTGGGTCAGGCCCTCCAATCCAGCCCCCGTCCTGCTGTAGCACAGATAATAGGGGAGGCTCCAATTCAGCTGCAGCCGTCCTGGCTCAACCCCTTGTCTAGCCACTGCTGCCCGGGTGTAGCAGCCCAGCTCCAGCCAGGTAAAGTAATCTGACTCCAGGACCCCCCACATATTTTATTTCCCACCCCCAGAGTCCTGCCCTGCCTCCTGCATGTCCCACACACTTCAACCCCCATCCCTGAGCCCCTCACACATCCTAACCCTGACTCCTGCAACTCCACATCCTGAGCCCCCTTCCATAAGATTGACAGAAGACAGCCTGAATGGATGCAAAAAGCTGAATTTGACCAGTTATGATGTAAACGTCAAAAAAATGTGAGAAGAGATGCAGCAGCAGAAGTCCCATTAAATAAAGTCTGAGTACAATGTTTCATGTTATGCTATTATTAAACATCACATCAACTATCAATAATATAAAGTTGTGTATTTTAAATCATGCGAACAGGCATTCGTATACCACCCGTTGTTGACCACTTGTTCTGAATTATGATGTAGTTTGGCTCTGGTTTGAAAAGGTTGCCGACCCCTGCTATACACAATTATAGATGAGATAGCATTTCTAGGCACTGTGTAAGCCAGGGAAGGGCAATAAATTTTTTGCCAGGAGCCACACCGGAAGGGGTGGGGCCAGGATACTTTGGGATTGCCCACCCACAGACCATGATTGGACTGGGGTTGGGGGAGCTCCTTTTCCCCCCCCACTCCTTCCCACTAAGCATCCATGCCCCTGGTGGTGGGAAGACTTCCTGTGCTCTCCCACCTCCAGACCAATGAGGGCCTGGGGCAGGGGAGCATGCGAAGCTCCTCCCGCCCTGCCAGGAGCACCTGGCACTTCGACCACGTGCTCCTGGCAGGGTGGAGGAAACTTTGTGCACTTCCCCCCGCTCCCAGACCCTAATTAGTCTGGAGGTGGGGGAGCAGCAGGGCCTCTGCAGGCCTGATCAACCCACTTGGTGGGCTGAATCCAGCTCAAGGATGCCCTTTTGCCCACCACAGGTATAAGCTGTAATGAAACCCCAAAGAATCCCTCAAAGTGATACTAACATGTTAGAGTCAACTTTCCTAATAATGAAACACTACTAAGTTGCATCCAACTTAAAATAGATAATGAGTTTACTTGAAACTGAAAGGAATAAATCGCACAATTAACAGGTAAGTACCTCAACAGTGCGGATGGACTCTCTCTCTACTCCAGCAGGAGGAAAAGGAATGGACTAATAAAGACCCATCTCTATAAAAAGAATACACATGAAGCACAGATTCCACGGCCAGAACGGACTCCTGAGACCATCTAGTCTGGCCCCCTGGGTAACACAGGCCACAGAACTGCTCAAAAATAATTCTTGGAAAATTTCTTTTAGAAAAAATATCTAACCTTAACTTAAAAAATGATAGGATGGAAAATGCACCACGTCTTAGTAAACTGTTGCAGCAGTTAATTATTCTCACTTTTAATGGCTTCTATAATAATGGCAAAGATTTCTGGAGCAGCTTTGGTGATTTATTAACCCAATTTGCTGGAAGACAGACTTTGTTAAAAGACCAAGAGCATGTAAGTACAGATTACTTACCTTGTCAGTTCTACTTCCACGGCTGGCTCTTCCACCACGTCCCCGGCCACCTCTACCACCTCTGCCACCACGTCCAGGGCGACCAAGATCTCCAAAATTGATCTCCAGCTGGGATGTAATATCGTTTGCGGGTTTACGGAAGTGATGATCCATTACAGAATCTTCAGCATGAGCCTAAAATTAAAATGAAAGCAGCCACCACCACTTAAAACATTTTCCAATACAAGGCCCTGCTCTAACAACCACTTATGTAGGAGTTTAGCTTTAAGCAAGTATGTAAGTACGCTAGGTTCAGATTTCAAGATCTAGAAACCTGCAGGTTCTTCTTCTCATGAGAAATATAACTGTACAATACAGAAACTCCATTGACATACTAGCTAACATACAGCTAAGTAAACATTTACCAAAACACTTTTAAATGGAACATATTGGGCTATTCTTTGTTCTTTCCTGAATTCCATTAAAGAAGCAAGAGTGGATTTATCTGTTTCGAAAGAACGTATTTATTTCTCACTAAAAAATAAAAAGGCAATCCTGAATCTCTAACGTTCACTCTTTCTTTTCCCATGACTTTTGCTATTTCTGTACACCAATTGTTATTCATTCAGTGTCAAAAACCTTGTCATATCCCCCGTATTTTCTAAAGCCAAGAAAAAAGTTGTATAGTACTTTACCCACCATACCATTCCTTTGGCCCAAATGGCCAACAGATTAGATATATACACAATATACTGAACCAATGATGGCAGCTAGCATACCCTGTTTAAATAAAGAACAAGTTGGTATCATGAGCTATAATAAAAATAATGCAAGGGCCCTAAAGTTGGTGCTATATTAGTATATACTTTAAAAAGCGAAGTCTAGAAAACTCAACATTACAAAGCCATTTACACACAACTTTTTTGAGCCCATTTCTTGAAATGTGCTTACTGCAACTAAAACCTTTCAACTCATTCTTCTGGTGGACTATTAGCATCAAAACAATTAGGCTACGGCTACACTGTAGTCTTCTTCCGGAAAAGCTTATGCAAATGAAGTGCAATGTGGAATATTGCCACGCTTCATTTGCATAATTAATTAGCAGCTGCTTTTGCGCAACAGCAGCTGCTAATTAATTATGCAAATGAAGTGTGGCAATATTCCACATTGCACTTCATTTGCATAAGCTTTTCTGGGAAAAGGCTACAAAACAGCCATAGCCTTAGTGTAGTCAAAAACCGATTTTATCAAAATACTGAGCCATAAATAATTGTCAATTAGCACTGTTAAATAATTTGAATTAATTTTTAAAGAAAATACCATCTCCCTTTTTTCACTGAAGTTCAACTTCAGATTAACCATTGTCTAGTAGGATTTTTTTTGTTCAAGTATTGCAATGGCTTGAACATCCAGAGGCTGCATAACACATCAAAAAACTGCAGTAGTACATATAAGCCCTACTCAGGATCCAGGAAGGATTCTGTGCTAGGGTCTATACAAACATAGAAAGATACTGTCCCTGCTCAAAGAACTAAAAAAACAAAACACCCCCTCCCCCCACCTAGACATCCCCCCTCTCTCCCCGGAGGGAAATGAGGATGAGGGGTAAAAGTAACAAGAAAACAGGATTACATAGGATACACATAGGTACACTATATGCATAGCTTGAGAGTTCCACCTCATTTTGAAAGCCTTTCAAAGTATGAACAAACATCAGCAACTCCCTCTAGCATTATCTAACTAGTATCATCTGATGATTTCCTATAGGCATCAGAAGTTGGTACTGAGGTGTGCAGCGAAAAAACTTTATGGACTATCTCAGGGAAATGGTTTGTGTGTGTGTAGAGTATGGCAGGAAAAAAGCATGAGGATCAGACAAGTGGACACTTATGAAACAAAGGGCAGGAAGCAAACATGCTAGTTACGAAAAGATCATGTGAGATACCTGGCAAGGCACCAGGCACGGACAGAAGAGTTATACACCATGGCTGTGTCTAGACTGCATCCCTTTTCCGTAAAAGGGATGCAAATTAGACATATCGCAATTGCAAAAAAGCGCCAGTCTAGACGCGGGCCTTTCGGAAAATAAAGCCTTTTCTGAAAGATCCCTTATCCCTCTTAAAATGAGGGATAAGGGATCTTTCGGAAAAGGCTTTATTTTCCGAAAGACCCGCGTCTAGACTGGCGCTTTTTTCCGACAAAGCTCTGAGCCGGAAAAAAGCGGCAGCCATATTTATGCTAATGAAGCAGGGGAGATTTAAATCCCCGCTTCATTTGCAATTGCGATATGTCTAATTTGCATCCCTTTTATGAAAAAGGGATGCAGTCTAGACACAGCCCATGTATTTATATAGTCTATTGTTATTCTTTTCCTTACACATAAATGTTTTATCCAATGGTTAGCTCATTAAGCAGCTCACATCAAAACATAAATATCACTAATTACACATATAAAGGATCAGGTACCTCATTTGACTCCAGCGGACTCCCCTGCATTTCTGTCATCCCCTTTGTCTGATGTAAGTTATGTATCCACACCAAGGTATAAAAACAAAAGGAAGAAATGAGACCCCACTAAATACAGAAATATCGCTAAGTTTAAGCGAACCTCCTGAATACATAAACCACTGAGTACATTAAACAAAAAAGACTACACAAGTATTCACAAAGGAAAAAAAAAGATTGCGCAACTTCATATTCATGTGGTGAAGTATCTTGATTCACCAGTGGTCAATTTAAAACACCACAAATGCAAACTCAGTGAGGAAACAAAGATGCAAATTCATCTCAGGTGCTCAGCCATCATAGTGAATGGCACAGTGTAAGAATCTAGAAGGATAGTTTTTTAGAGTATTTATCAATGAAAATATCTACTAGGGATATTAAAATTTGTTTATTTAGGATTATTGATCAGAGGCAGCAGCAAAGGGGAGTGGGGAGAGAGGCGGTTTTGCAGGAGCTGGCTTAAAACCTCCCCCCAAGCACTGCCTCCTGCCTGTCCCTTACTAGATTTAAGAATCTAGTAAGAAATCTTGGGGGGATTTTCTATATTTTCAAAGATATCAGATAATTTTCCAACAAATAATTTAAAGCTTTTTCAGCTGCCTCCTATCACACCACAAGCTTCACTGTGAAAATTAGGACTGACAGAAAGCTTGGAAGCATAGTAAACACCTTTCGTATAGCAAACAGGTATGATGATGTGAGTTGATTTGCTAGCAACCAAGTCTTGCACCAATAAACCTACTTAAACCTGAAACTCTAAATCCCTTTCACAATGCCATTTTCATTTTCACTATTCAGTTACATCAACAGAAATTGTACATTCTACTCAGTAAAACAAATCTGAAGGAAAACATTTGAGATTTGATTCCTGTCACATAATTCAATGTACTGTGTCTGTGGAAGGGGGTTTATTAGATCTGGATCAAGATTTCCAGAATTCAAGAGATCCCATATTAAACTTGCAACAAAGAGAGACGCTGAGTGAATTTGACTGGGCAGCCACCCTTTTTTCTTAAGAGTTTCATGGAAAATGTAAAAAGGATAAAACAGATAGATAATTGCTTAGCTGTAAATGAAGTTGGTATAGGGGAACAGTTGTTTCACAACTTTAAGGCAGATGGAGAGCACCGGACACTTAAATCCTCTTTATCCTAAACTCAAGGTGGTACTCTCTCACTGGTTACCTCAAAATGAATCTGAAGGGTTGAAAACTGTTCCATCAGCAAGCCCATCTCTAATTTCTGTTTAGACTATGGAGGCACACTTATCTGTAGTGTTCACAACAGTCAGGAAGCAACTGGACCATAACCTCAAACTTGCATTTAAGTCAAACCACTGTTGCACAATAACTTTTGATAGCTATCAACCAGAGAAAGTTTGCACCAGTGGCTTAATATCAATTATTCCATGTCATATCAAATTTTCATGCTTTATTGTTGATCGGGTGGTATGAAAGGAGAAGAAATTGAAAGAAATACAGTGATAGAAATGTAGCCGTGTTAGTCTGGGGTAGCTGAAGCAAAATGCAGGACAATGTAACACTTTAAAGACTAACAAGATGGTTTATTAGATGATGAGCTTTCGTGGGCCAGACCCACTTCCTCAGATCAAATAGCGGAAGAAAATAGTCACAACCATATATACCAAAGGATACAATTAAAAAAAATGAACACATATGAAAAGGACAAATCACATTGCAGAACAGGAGGGGGATGCCGGGGGGGGGGGGGAGGGGGAGAGGAAGGTAAGTGTCTGTGAATTGATATTAGAGGTGGGACGTCCCATTCTCCCCACCTCTAATATCAATTCACAGACACTTACCTTCCTCCCCCCCCCCCGGCATCCTCCTCCTGTTCTGCAATGTGATTTGTCCTTTTCATATGTGTTCATTTTTTTAATTGTATCCTTTGGTATATATGGTTGTGACTATTTTCTTCCACTATTTGATCTGAGGAAGTGGGTCTGGCCCACGAAAGCTCATCATCTAATAAACCATCTTGTTAGTCTTTAAAGTGCAACATTGTCCTGCATTTTGCAAGAAATACAGGTTATCTACTTTTTTTTTAAATCTCTTTTTTGGATTACTGCACTCCCCAATTTGTTGGCAGAGCAGTCATGCAACTGCTATTTTGGATTTCTGTATTATAAAAAGCTCCCCTTCCATATTTAGCCAACAAAAAATTGTTTTCCTTCTTGGAAGGAATGACAAATCTGTATGGGTGGAAAAAGATGTTTGTTGAGCTGAAATACTGAGTGCCTTTATATAAATTTTTAAAAATTAAAAGCAATTATTTAAATGTCAGGATAGTCTATTTTAATAGATGCACTCTATGCTCGAATAGTAAGGGAAGGCCAAATTGTATTTATCCTCAGATTCAATGGTGCTTGCTCCCCTCTTCTGCAAAGTCCTATAATTATTTACAATTCCATTTAAATATTTATTTCCATGAGTTTCTATGAATGTAATGGCCTTTCTATTAAAATTTAAAAATCTAGTAATTATGCCCACTTGTCAATATAGGATTGTATTTGAATAAAAGTGGCATAACTATAATAAGTCATTTAACTGCAATGCCAGAAAACAAAATAGCTAATAATTAAGATATAGTATTTATGTTCCTTTACATACAGTGATAAAATGATTCTACAGTACTGCTGCAGTATTTTACCCTTATTTTATTTTTTAGGAAAACAACAACATTCAAGTTTCCATGGCCAGATATCAAAACTGACCTGGTTTAGAGAGAAAGGTTCCAGCCTGTCTATGTGACTTCAAGAACTGCTGAACTTCCAAAACCATATTAGATTGCCTTAACACACAAACATATAGCTAAATAAAAAAAGTCATCTAACTGACATTAGAAAACTCTCTCTCTCTCTCTCTCTCTTTTCTCTGCCACTAGTTCTGAAGAAATCAGATGGTCTGTATGCCTTCAAAGTCAGCTTTTCCCACTAATCTCAGATCATTTTCAACTGTTCTTGCTAGGAAGGCTAAATTAAAAAGACAAATTAACCAGGCTATTACGATTTTTTTATTTGTGTTGCTGTAGCATCTGGGAGATCTATTGATAGATCAGAACCCCACTGTTCCAGGTAGAGATGTAAAAGGATAATTGGTTAACTGGTAACCCTCTCACTACCAGTTTCAGTTAACTGGCAGAGGGCTGGAGCAGCTCCCCACTCACCCTGGGAATAATGGGAAGCAGTGCAGCCACGCAGCTTAGTGGGAACTTAGGCTATAGTACTTATCTATCTGTAACAGTTTAAATTCTATGACAAATGAATTTGGCACGTATATGTAACAAGAGTAACAGATGTAAAAAAATGGAGATCATCAAATTATCCAATTAGATAAACTAAGGAGAGTAATGACAGTTTACTAGCTTAGTGGAAGTCAGTGCAAACCTTGGTAAAAATGTCTAGACTCTTTGCTTGTAACAGACTATGTCATTCATCCTTTTTTTGAAACTAGTATTTAAAACAAGGACCAACTAAAAGCCTTTTAACAGCTATTTGTAAAGATGTTTTAAACCACTGTTTAGACTGCATTAGAAAATGATGCAATATATGTACTTGCTACTTTACTTGAAAGTTAAAGGAATTTGCATCTGTGAAATTTCTAACAGCAGTGTGCAAGGTCTGATGATATGCTAGATATCGTGGGGACTGGATACTGAGACTCTTCAGAACACAGGATTTCCCTGCTTTTGATGCATGTAACAGTTACTGTTCTTCTATAATGTTTATTGTAGTAAGTACTTCATGAATTTTATATTCTTCACAGGCACTTTAGGTAGCCATGCAAAGTTATACTGCAAAATATCAGAATACTGGCAATATAAATTAGATGTTACACCTGTTTTTAAGATGTTTTAGACAGGACCAATGTGTTCCTATATGTTTATACAGAGCCTAGTACAATGAGTTCATATCATCTGGGCATAATGGAAACAATAAAAAATTACTAAATGTATTATTTGGTACTTGAGCAAATGCTTTTCTGAATTTAAGTTGTAAGTGTATTTAAACAAATCATCTTGATTAAGGTAAGGTTTTATTTTAAATGCTTAAAAACAGCTTCCTCTCCAGAGTTTTAGCACATTAATTTTACAGATAAAAATACAATGCCCACTAAGCTAAAGATACAGCTCAGCAGCTGAAACTGACTGCATTAAACACTGTTTTATGATGCTTAAAATTATTAGTAGAAAAGTATTCTATTACTGCTTTTAAACAGCAATTTTATTGACATAATCTTCACATGTCAAGTGGTGAAATCTGCAAGTCAAACAGTAAATTATTTTAACATGAAATCTAGATACTTTGGAATACCATTAAGTTTTACTTTACCTCCTCACTCTTTGACTTATGAAGAACAAATCCTTTTTTCCACTGCCCATCAGCACCCTCATTTGGTTTACGGATGTTGAATTCAACTTTTGCACGATCCTTATTCTGAATAGCTTTCCATTCATCCAGGGTCATTTCTTTAGGGCCTTCTTCCTTGATCTCTTCCACCTCATTCTCTCTGAATAAAATTATTTTTCTCATGATTACTTAATTTCTATTAATATTTTTAATAACTATGCATAGCAAATCCAGAAACACTGCATCAGAAGCAGAATATAGGGGGATTCATTATGTTAAAGACTTAGTAGTTATTAGGATATCAAGTAGAAAATATTCAGAACACTGCCCTATAAAAAGAGTGTTGTCTTTCAAAAGTTAAGATGGGATGTCCACCCTAATCAACTAATAAAAAACTGTCAGCAACGGCAGAGCAATGTGCCTCTGAACAACAAAATGGGAGTATAGCATATTGAACAGTTTTAAGTCAGTGGTGGCATAAGGTAATCCTATACCCATTGATGTTATTTTTCACTGTACAGGAGACTTTTACTGTTAGCTACAGAATCAATTTTTCAGATGTCCCCATGTAGATGAAAGCAAGACTGCTCACCAATGGTGAGTGGGGAGGGTCCAGTAGCTGACAATGGAGGTGGGTCCATGCAAGGCTGATGCCAGGACAAAGATACAGCTCCTGCAGGCCCATCAATGTAGCACTTGCTGTTTCTCATCTCTTGGTCAGAAGGCCCTTACCCCCATCTTGTTTCCAGCCAACATTGGCCAAGTGCTATGTTGTGGAGGCTTGTTTATACAGGTAGGCATGCCAGACACGGGCCACTTACAGGTCACTATTGCAGCCCACCCACTGGCTCTTTACCTGCTCCCCCTCGGATTGTCCTCCCTCTCCGTCCCTTTATCCCCTCGAGCCCTGCTGTTCCTCTATATTTCCTCTAGTGCATCCCACTCCCAGTACCATGTGGAGAACAAGGTCCTGATCGAAGTATGGAAGTTAAGGACTAGTCGACCTCCCCCCCCCCCCCCGCCTTTCTGCCTCTATCAGACAGATGCAGCAAAGCGGGGGATGAGGGAGTACTTCAAAGCGGCAGCGCCGCACAGCTGACCCTGAGTTCTGGGGAAATGCAGTGTGAAACCTGCAATCAGCTGGGAAGTACCCGGCTGATCCTGGGTTCCATGAGTTCGCTTCTGCTTTGAAAGGCACAAGAGCTCACACCGGGTTCTGGGGAAGTGCAGAGGAACCCGGGGTCAGCTGGGGAGTCCCCAGCTGATCCAGGGCTCCTAGCAGCAGGAAGCTGACCCCAGGCTCCATGGCTTTGAAATGCACAAGAGCCCCTACTGGGGCTCTTGTGCATTTCAAAGCAGGCATGCTGCATGGGACTTCCTACTGGCCCCGGGCTATATGGGGAGTTTCACATTCCTCCTTTGGAATGTACAAGAGCCACAGTGGGGGCTCGTATACATGTCAAAGGATCAATGTGGAAGTGCCTATAGAGTAGTCAATTAACTGCATTTTAACATCCTTAGTTCACACCCCAAATTTGCAGGTTCCACAGCAACATTCTGGAGTGAGCAAACTGACAAATCTGGGAAGGGTATGTGACCCTGCATTGCCCCTCCCTCTCCCCCCAGTACTGCCTCAGCAAGATGTGGCATCAGATACCACAAGTGGCAGTTCTGTCCCAGAAGCCTAGCTGGACATGGATGACAGACAGCACAGGGCAAGAAGGGGCAGTTCAGTCAGTCTTCTTGTGAGAGAGAGATGTATGGAAGTGTGTGCCCTCAGAGAGAGTGAGGGCATTCGGGAGTGTGGATAATCCCTAAGAAAAGAAGGTAAATGAACAGGAGCTCTGTGAACTTGATGTTGCATGTGCCATTTCCAAAGAGCCAACTGAATATACTCCGCCTAGGGGCTCTGGCTCTGAAAGCACGATTGTCTGTCTTGCACTCTCAATATTGCCACCTCTCGGTTCCCACGCATCACGGATGGAAAAGGAAGATGTTCAAAAGCAAAGGAGAACAATCAGGGAAGTGATGCTGAGCAGATAGGAACAATTACAAAGTACAAGGATGAAGAGTCGAGGCAAGGGAAAGGAGTAGCAGCAGCAGTGGAGGATATAGGAGCAGGAATGGCAGGTAGACATGGGGAGAGGAGGAGATCAAGAGCAAAAGGGTCTGTAAGCATTAAAGCACACTCTTAAGCTGATGTAAGCATGCCCTAACTATGTAAGTGTTTCTATCACCAAGTGTAAGTAGCCTGCTATACCAACCTAGTAAATCCACCTCATTGAGAGATACACAATTTAAGCTGATGTAATCTGGGTGATGCAGCAATTTCAGCTGCCCACTCCCTGCAGCAGACGCTGTGAGTCCAGGCAGCAGTCATGCTCCCATCTTGGAGCTCAACAACAAACTGAGAGCCAGGCTCTCAGGCCCCCAAACTACCCTTCTCCAAGCACTGAAAGAGCTCCTAGTGAGAAGATGCACCACCCACAAAACAGCAGACAGCAGCATGAACACTAAAAACCACAGCATTTACTGCAGTGCCAAAAGTCCATCTGGCATAGGTTGACTTAACTTTGTAGTGTAGACATGCTCCTAGAGAGAACCTAGAAATGATTTCACTATTCCTGAGTGAACTTTCAGTTACTGTCTAATAAATAGCCATGACCCCTGAGCAGGAACACACCCTTTTTCTGTTACCTGATTCTGTCTTACCAGGGTGTCCAACACACTAGCCACATGCGGCTATTTGGCCAGGTGAGTGTGGCTAGTTCGCTATAGCAGAACTGATTGAACACCATAGGTCTATTAACTCAAGCAGTAGATTACTACTGTGAATTTAAAGATCCCAACCTAAAATGATGACCCATGACTGAGTTGTCAAATACAGGATGAGCGGTTCAGTATGCCATCTACCCTGGGTAGAGAGGACTATTGCAGCCCAGCTTAGGGGCAGGTGAGAAGTGCCTCTCCATAACTGCTGCAGCCACAAGAGGGATGCATGTCCCCTGGCTGAGGGACGGACAGGCAAGAGACACAAACTCTCAGGCTACGTCTACACTGCAGGCTTTTCGTGCAAGAGATGTGCTTTTGCCCAATAGCATCCATGGCAGTGTGGATGCTCTCTTGCACAAGAGGGCTTATTCCTTGTGGGGAGAGGACTAACTCTTGTGCAAGAAGCCCTCTGTTCGATACTTTACTGTAAATTTACTTACGTGCAGTGTAGACGCTCTGCAAGTTTTGGCGCAAGAACAGCCATTCTTGCGCAAGAAGCCTGCAGTGTAGACGTAGCCTCAGTCTGCAGTGGGTGGTGTCTGTGTGGGATAAGGCAGGGGCACGCCTCTGCTATAATATGTTTATAAACACACAATACCCACCCCCCTCTCTTCCCCGCACGGGAATAGGTGCTACACCAAATTCTTGCAAGGCCATCAGTCACCTGCAGCAGTGGTCCTGCCTTGTCTTTCAGATGACTACATTTCTGCACACAATGTTCCATGCCTTGCTCCGCCCCCCACCTTTGCTGGGGGTGTGTAAAAACACAGGGGGTCGCAGCCCATGCAAAGCTAATTCCAAACAGTGGAAAGAGCAGCTCTTGCCCAGCTGCATGAAGTGCCTGGCCAATGAGCAGCAGGGCAGCTGTCTGCATTACTGACCACTGTCAGACCAGGGCAGAGATGGGGATGCTCATTAGCAATGGATTCAAAGCACCACAGTTCCAATGCTCCCTCAAAGCAGCTGAGCCAGCACAGATAGGCTTGGGATGCCCCCCACCTCCTTCACAGGGACACTGCCAGGGCAATGCCTACACAGGATGATGCTCACATTCCCAGGGACTGCTGGAGACCTCTGTCTGGAAGCTTGGCTAGGAAACAGATCATAGAACCAACCTCCAGGGAGCTTCCCATGGACACCTATTAGGCATAGCTGGGTGTATTCCACTCCAAGAACTGCTTGCGCTGCAGCAGGAGTGGGACATCTTGACTCTCTTCCATCCTCCTCCATGCTGCTTCCTCTGTCCCCACATTTCAGGGTGTTTAGCAGCAACTATGGTTATCATGGGCCAAGTTTCTTCCTGGGGCAGTTCCCTCATCTCTCTGCCCCTGTATGCACATGGCAAGGACACACACAATCCTGCAGCAAACATTTTCCCCCTCTTTACTACCTCCCAAGTCCAGCACTTCGGGACCTGTTTAAAATTATACTGTTTATGTATATAATGCCATCTGTCTAGAAAAAAAGCGTCTTTGGAGACTAACCCCCCATTTACATTAACTTTATGGGAAAATTGAATTTACTTTATATCATTTTGCTTCAAGTCATTTTTCAGGAACTGTAATATCCATTGTAGTTATGTATTAACCACATCTCTCCCCTTGCAGTTAAGTCTCATTCACCATAAATCTTCAACTTCCACAACAACAAGAGAGGTAGGGGTCCTTACAGACAACTACAAAACTCTGATTCGTTTCCCAGAGCACACTTATCTGTGTGTGCTGAATGTGGCAAGGATTGCATAGATCAGTGTTTTCCAACCTTTTTTTTTTTATAAAGTACCCCTTTACAAAAATTGTAAGCACCCCCCAGTACCTACAGTTTTCAGACAAAAATTTTTTCTACAATTACAACACATTTGTTTAGACACCTTAATCTTAGTCAGGCGGGCGATGAAATTTTTGGATGTGAAAAGTACAAAAATAATAAAGCGCTGTAAAACTTAAAACAAAAATTCAGTTTTCTCCATATTTCGGTTGTGTTGACGTACCCCCCAGACTTCTCTCAAGTACTCTCCCTACCCCGCAAGGGTACTCATACCACTGGTTGAGAAACACTGGCATAGAAAACACAGTACTGTATACACTCTTGTAATTAAAGGACCATTTCATAAAGCATACATGAGAGTCAAATTAAGGTTCCACACGCAGCTTTCATTCTACTATTTTCTAAGTTTGAGGAATTAATTTCGCATCCTTAATGTTCTTTTAGCCTACGTTTTTGGATGTAATATATTCTGCCACTGAATCAGACAGCTTTTATGCCTCAAATCAAATAGATATCAAAGGAGGCTAGTCCTCTTTCTACACTGGAAAACTTTACCACCACAAAAGGCTACAGTGAGTCACTGCACTGATCCTTTATAACAAATAATGGTCACGATTAGGAATGTAAAACAGTAGAGTTGACTACTTGCATTCCCCCCTTCCCAGTTGCTGCCTGTGATGGGGTGTGAATACCCCACACTGAATCAGGTGGAGTTAAAACTCTGTGGACAGAGGAAGTCCTGCCCCTTCACTCCAACTGGGCATACTCCAAATGCTGGGGAAGCATAAAAGGCAGTAGCGCAGTTCAATCTGGGCTGGCCACCAAAGAAGGACCTTCACCAGAAGCACCAGAACCCATCAGACACCCAGGAGACCACAGTGAGCTGCTAGTGCCGGAGCCATCTCAGGGAGAGCCAACCACAAGGAAACAAGAGAACCCAGTGACCAGTGGGACATGGCCCCTCCAATGCTGTAGGAAGTGACCCAGGTAGAGTGTTGGAGTGGTATCTCCCAGCCAGGTAAGCTTGGTGTGTTTTGGTCAGACTCCCCCTTGAGCAAGTGGTAGAACACTCTGCCACTCATAGGAACCCTTAATTAAGCAGTTGTCCCCCCTCAACTTATTGACTCTGCCCTGAGTTAAAAGGCAACCCCATATAGACTCTGGCTGCTACCATGCTGCCCTGAGTTAAAGAGCCATACCTTATTGACTGTAGCCTTTAGGCCGCACTACTTTAGACAGAGACTGATCTCTATGGGTTGCCGACTGCCTCTTAGCCTAACAAGACGACCAGGCTGGAGCTTAAAAGCCAGTCCCTTTGCCCTCTCCCCCCCTCGCCCTCAATACAGGCAGCAGCATGATGTGTCTGAAGAGACACCTTAGAAGTTATCAGCACTCAAATCAGGATTTTCTGTTTAAGTCTATTTCTCTCCTATTCCTACATACTACAATGAAGTAATCAGTTGTGACAATCAATTCTTAATACTGTAAGGCCATAGTGGCTTCACTATGAAAAAATCAATCACAAGGGAAAAACTAAATTCAAAAGTTTTCCTTACAACCAAAGGAATAAAAATCAGTGGCAAAATAGTTATGATTTGTTTAGTTTTGCCTCCCTTATCTCTACATCTTTACGTAGTACCTCATTACAAACTTTTAAAAAGCCTCAGAGAGCTTGCAAATAAACCTGTCTCATTTACTAGGGGGCACAATTTTAAAGTACATTTTAAAGGAAAATAATGTTGATGTGTTGGGATCATGCTTCCACAGTGCTGAACATTTAAAATAAATCTAATGTAAATAAATTATTCTAGTGCAAACTTCAAGATATGTGCAATTCCTTCTCAAGCCTCTTTTTGCCTAATGTACAGTATCCAACCTTTCTATGCTGCCTCCCAATGGGTAACTTCCCTCCCAATCTGTTTCATGAAGCTTATATAAGCTAACATCCACACTTTACTGACAGTGCCTGGGTTATCTTCTACCTATTTGTCCCAGGATACTTCTTCTGTTAGCAATCTGCATATTATACCAACATGAAATGACCTACATGCTATTTAAAAAGATTACAAATGGCTATTCCAATTTAGAAATTTCGTGTGGAATTCTATGAAAGCCACTCCTAGTTCAATAAAAACACTAATGAATGTATGCATTGCTCTTTGAAGATGTATAGCAGTGTTGCAAATCTTATTTTCTATCCCACCCATCTTTTACCTGAAATGGACCATTAAAGCAAAACTTTTTCCTATTTCACCATTCTACACTCCAGATCTGCTTCAAAAGGTATCTAAGCTACTCCAAGCTGCTATGGAAGCCTGATGTTTCATTAAATGCAGCTCACTTGAGATTCACTTTAATAATGCTACTCAGATGTATCCTGGAATAAGATAAGACTCCAATAATTTCCAGGGGAATGAAAATTGTTTGATCAACTGTTAAACATGTTTACGTAGTAATATATAGCCTGTTTTGGTTTGATGCACTTAATTTTTAACACAAGCTTTAGTACTGACAAATTGTAAGCTAACAACATGTCCAGCAAAATATGCTTAACATTATAGCTATTGAAATTAGTAGTTTAACATGTTTTCCAGGAGAAAGTATATACTGGATGCAATTCTGGGAGATAAATCAAAACTTCCACGTGATTCACACAGTAAAAATGATTTTCAACATGAACCAGAAAACTGCCTAACCAACTGTTAACAAGCAGTAATGAACGCAGTACCAAAAGTCCAATTACATCAATGTAATTAAATAGTCTATCAGTAATATATTTCTTACTACTGTTCTCAATTCTGAATTTTCCAGAGCTATGTTGACTCACTAGTTGTGCAGGTGAGGTGTTAGCAATATCTATTCAATGCTATTAAACCCACAAACAGATGCATGTGTTTCCCATCCACCAAACTTCACATCAAGTTTTTCAGAGATAATATTAAAATGGTATTTAAAACAGATTAACACTTAATTTTGGGGAGTGGGAATCTATAATATGGAGATATACCTCTCTCATAGAACTGGAAGGGACCTTGAGAGGTCATTAAGTCCAGTCCCCTGCCCTCATGGCAGGACCAAGTACCATCCCTGACAGATTTTCCCCAAATCCCTAAAGGGATTGAACTCACAACCCTGGGTTTAGCAGGCCAATGCTCAAACCACTAAGCTATAGAGTGCATTATATATTCAATCCAGCTGCACTGTGGAAAACGTAGTTATCTTGATATTCTGCCTGTTGTGTGGAACCCTACTCTAATCTTGAGTAAGTCTCCCTTCCACAGCAGCTTTTTGTGTTACTATGGGCTAAAACTTTGTTGTTCTAGGGGCAAAACCTCAAAAACCAACATGCAGCAAGTTTACACTGAGCCAGAAATTCCTGAAAATGCTTCACATAGAACTCACCTAAGGCTCTGCAAGACCAAACAAGATGTCTCGCATCCTGAGCACTACCGCACAATCCCTAATGCAGGGGAAATCTGCGGGTGGATCCACTGACCCCACTCCTGCTCACCTAAATACTAGAAGGTAGGGATAGTCACACAACAGAACTGCATGAGACAAGGGGGAAACTGTACCACTTCTGCTGTATCAGGGTCTTCTACAGCCTCTAAGGAGCAAAATTTGGCTTTTAAATACACAATACAAATTTCTCATCCTCACTGGATAATAAAATTTCACGCTGACTATCCATAAAGTGACTGAAAAAATTAACTGGTAATGCATCAGAAAAGCCATACTGGGTCAGACCCAAGGTCCACCTAGCCCAGTATCCTGTCTTCCAACAGTGGTCATTGCCAGGTGCGCAGAGAGAATGAACAGAACAGGTAATCAAATGATTCCTCTCCTATTGCCCATTCCCAGCTTCTGACAAAGTCCAGGGACATCATTCCTGCCCACCCTGGCTAACAGACGATGATGGACCCATTCTCCAAGTATTTATCTAGTTCTTTTCTGAACCCTGGTTTTTACAACATCCTCTGGCAAAGAGTTCCAAAGGTCGACTGTGCATTGTGTGAACACTTTGCACTAAACCTGATACCTATCAATTTCATTTATTGCCCCTCTAGTTCTTGTATTATCAGTAAATAACACTTCCTTATCTACTTTCTCCACATCAATGCATCCCCATTAGAATTTTCTTCAGACAAATGTATGCTCTGAGATGTCCCAATCCAGCTGTCTTTTTTAAGACAGAGTAACATGGAATTGTATCACGTCATACTAAATTTGACACAAATTGCTTTTCATTCATTCTCTACAGTTCTTAAAGTGTCTCATTGAGTTTTTATGAACCCAATTTCCCACTACTGATAATCTTATTTTCCAATAGCCAATTGTTTCTCTTCAACCAATCTAAGTTATTAAAGCCACCTATTTCAAATTCTCTGCTTTCCTCTTCCTTTGAGGGTAGATCACTCATACGCACAGCAATGGACAAGCAATATTCTCCTCAGAAGTTTAGCCATCATAAATACAACCATTTTATAAATCCAAAAGTGAAAAAGTAGTGCTGCCTCCCAACTATCTCCTTCTGTTGTTACCATGCTCAAATGTGGAAGGGCAGCTTTCAAGTTTGTGTTTTGATTTGAAGATCTTATTCTGAAAGCAAACTGTAATTTAACTATAAATGAATTGATTACATAGCAAAAAAATGGAAAGTGGTCTAGTTGTTAGAGATCACTGATGAACCATTAATATGTGAACATCCATAAAGATTGTTTAGAACATGAGTTCCCAAACTGGGGGCTGTGAAGAAATTCCGGGGGGAGACGGGGGAAGGTGGGGGAACGGGAGGTGACCCATCCATCCCCCCCTCCATCAAGTTTGCTGCCTCAGTCAGTTCTTTTTTTTTCCTCAACAAGTTTTGCTACTATTGGGGGGGTGGGGGGGATTGAAGGTTTTTCAAAAAGTCAAGGGGGCGTGATGCTGAAAAGTTTGGGAACTACTGGTTTAGAACATGCTCCATTTCTCCTCAGTGCTTCAACAGTACTGTACTGTAGCCAATTTCATTATCTGTGGAAGAAATGACAATGGTCCCATGGGAAACAGCTCATGCCAATGGCACCACAGCCAAAGAACCCTAGAAATTGAATAAAATAATTCAAAAATAGCATGTTAAGCAATTGAAGAAAGAATAGTACTCACTTATTCTCAGAATCAGCAGGCGGGTGTTCCTCTCCTTCTGGCGTTTCCTCGGTCACATTTGATTGATCCAATTCACTGCAATTAGGAGGGTTTTGGTTTTGTTTGGTTTTTTTCCACACTAGCACTGAATCTCTAATTCACACAGAAGTCACAAGATTGAACTTTTCTCACTATTTCATGAAAAAAAATCTTTACAGATTTAAGAAGGCCAACCACCACAATTTTCTGGGAAGCTTTCCTAAGATTTGTATTACTCTTAATACCAATCTCCAATATGTTAAGTCTCAAATATAAAACTGAGGACTAGAAAGATAATGAAGCAGTTGAGAAAGTGTCCATGTAAAAACTGGTACAAATTGACAATCGCTGCTTTTTAAAAAGCGGAACAAAAATACATCAACATAAATTTAGAACCAAAAGTTTAAACCTCAAATGTTACCAGCAAGCTATCAGGTAAGTTTTTGCTTGTCCCATGTAAATAAGGTTTCAAAACCGATTAAGAACATATTTAAACTAATGCTGTTTCCATTTAACCCCTCCTCTACCCCACCAAAAAATATAACATCCCCCCCAACCTAGAAATCCTATAGAAGCAAATACTTGTTTAATATATTATAAATTGTGGAAATTGGTGGATCTGTTTGTTACCAATTTCAAGAAATTATGAATTACTAACGTTAGCTCATCTTTGACGGTTCCCCAGTTGTGTGATCCACTGCCACCACGTTTATCCTCATGCTTTAGGCCACTGAAATGTGAATGTGAGAGAGAACTAACAAAACTGAGTTAACATAATAGTGTTTGGATACAGAAAATCAAAGGCAAACAAAGAAGTGTATTTTATTAAAGACTAGTGAAAAACATAGGAAGAGTTAAATTTAAGACTTACGATCTATCACTTCCACTATGCCTGTCAAATTCACGCTTGCCACGGGAGTCAAAGCCGTCTCCTCTGCCCATTCCACGTCCACGACCACCACGTCCACCTCTTCCACCTGGGCCACCACGACCACGCGTAAGTCGGTCAATAATGGGTCTATCATAGAGCAGAAGCCATTAAATATTAAATTTCCAAAATGGAAACACAGCTTTCAGAGTTTTGAATACTTTTATTTTTTTATTTATTTTTTTTTTGCAAGCAATACAGCAAATATCATAAGCATTAAATTTTTTCTTCAAGGGCCTTTCTCCCTCCAGCTTATTTCTTTAAAAGCTAATGATGTTTTTATTATGGTACAATTGCTTAAAAATTATAATACCCAGTGGCACAACAGGCAATCCCCGGGTTACGTACAAGATAGGGACTGTAGGTTTGTTCTTAAGTTGAATTTGTATGTAAGTCGGAACTGGCGTCCAGATTCAGCCGCTGTTGAAACTGACCAGAGGCTGACTACAGGAAGCCCGAGGCAGAGCTGCTCTGCCCCGGGCTTCCTGGAATCAGCCGCTGGTCAGTTTCAGCAGCGGCTGACTTGGGGACGCCTGGGGCAGAGCAGCTGGGGTGCTGCCAGGTTGGTCCAGTAGCGCCGAAAAGCGGCGCTGCAGGACCAACCCGGCAGCGCCCCAGCTGCTCTACCCCAGGTGTTGGCGAGAAAAGCCTGGTTTGCTGGCGCCGGGAGGGGGGGGGGGGGGGGCAGGCGCAGACCAGGGAGACGCGGAGCAAAGCCGCAGAGGACGCGGGCGGCGGGACCGCAGCACGTCTCGGCAGCTTTTCTCGCACTAGCTGTGCCCCCCCCCCCCCCCCAAGCAGACCAGGGAGACGCGGGCGGCGGGACGGCCAAGACGCGCCGCGGTCCAGCCACCCGCGTCCTCCATGGCGAGAAAAGCCCCGTTCGTATGTAGGGATCTGACGTAAGTCAGATCCACGTAACTCGGGGACTGCCTGTATTTAGAACACAATTTTGCAATCCTTGTAACTTGACCTATGTACACACAAGCTGCACTGGTCAAACTAAAATCAGTTTGAAAACCTCTCATGAAACTGACAGAATCTCCTGTATGGTCATACTTATACTGGCTTAAAACAATCTACAGATTTAGCTTTTGAGTGTAAGCTAAACTGATGGAGGCCTATATAAGAATGTGCGGACAGAGTTCTACACCAGTTTAAAAAACAATACAGATTAGTTAAAATCAAAGCAACTATATGTTTAGACTTGGCTTTGCGTCCACCATAATCTGGTCAAGTATATAAGTAAAGACATAAAATAATGATTTGGTAATTCTACATTGCAGGATAACAAATCTTTTCTGATAGTTAACAAATTGAAGATATCAATAATCTGATCCAACTAGCTCAGGGATTTTATTTTGTACACCAGGAGAGGGAAATAAGAGTACTGACCCAAATAATCACAAAGATTGGTTTTCAAGATGAAAAAGTCTTACTTATCCACAGAAAATTCCCCTCCTTCACCCTTCTCTTCAGCAGGTTTATCAAATCGGCGTTCACGAGGAGGTCGTCTCTCCTGTCTCCTCTCAATAGGCTTCCCTTCAGTCTGAGGCTGCTGCTGATCAGGTCTTCTGCCAATTCGTCTTATACCTAAAATAGTAGGCAATCTGTATCAGCAAATTATTGAGCAACTAAGAAATTGTGACTACCTGTACAAAAGCAAACCACAATACAGAGCTGATACTCAGGTTTTCCTTCCAATCTCCTGATGACCAGGAAGTTTGAAAGGATTTCCTTTAAGTATTTATTTTATGCTTCCTACCACAATTATCACTTCAAAATGTTATTTATCTCCTTATACAGCATTGTATACATTTGTAAAGAAACTTTGGCATGGAAACCCCCCCCCCCCCCACTTGCTACTGGGCTGGAGCAACCATCTCCCTGCATCAGGCATAAAGCTGCTCCAGTCCCACTGTTAAACTGAACTGGTATGCCTTACCCTTAATGGTTGAGGCTTACCTGTTGACCAGTAACATGCCTAACTCAAACTATAGGTAAGTATTGTGGCAGAAAATCAATATTAAATTCATCAACTGCTTGGACATTGCTCAGAGGACTCAAAGAAATAGCCCAACGCAACAAAACCTTTGTCACTGCTTTGGTGCACATTAAAGGAAGTCAGTCAGATGCACTAGAGCTCTGCTTTGAAGTGTGGATGGATCAAAGCGCCTTTATATCACCTTTCTACTCAATTATCATTCATCCTAGGAATGATAAAACAGCTGGGGATTGCCAAAGCTCTATGTGCACTAACCAACCATGTCCTACCCAAGGTATTAGTGGGTTTTGTACTAGTATTACTAAAGTGACACATATAAAACAAAGGCACATGAAGTGTGGTGCAAACTGATGGTACAGCACCTTTACTATAAAAGCCATTTGCTCCTTCTGCATCCAATCAAAGCATTTCTACGGTTCAGTCTGCACACACAGCAAATAGTAGGTATGTAAAGCACAGTCAGCAAAACTGTCTTATCCCAGGAGACTGTCTTGGCTATGACAATCTCGGGACCCACTGAGATGCAGGGCCATTCATGTGGTTCACTAGCTAGCCCAGGTTGCCCATCACTGCTCCAGGATGTCTAGAGGACTCTAAATGAACAATCCTATAGTAGTGAGTTAGCTTACTGCTCTTTAGAATGAAAACAGTTCACCAGAATAAATTTATAATAAACTTGCCTTCTATTCTGGCATTATCTTCCATAATAAGCCACATCATTTCAAAGCAACAGAAATGTCTTGATTTCTGTTTCTTTGCTGAACACTATATTTAGAGAATTTTAAATATTTAATTTCCCACTTCACACTACTAAAGTTATTTGCATGAAAAAGGACCTGTTTATTGATACTAATAATCTCATGGTGTTGGTTCCTTACATGGAACAAAGATATTTGAGATCTTCAAAGCTAGGTATGTCAAAGACCATTATGAGTTCATAAGTTCTGCTCAGAAGGTGCAAACCCCCCCCCCCAAAAAAAACCCTAAGAGAGATCCTTTTTATGCAAATCTCGTTTAGTTCAGCATGACGAAAATACACAAAAGCTGTTTTATCAAAAAACAAAAACAAAAGAACCACACATTTCCATGAGACATCAGCCGCTTTAACATGAAAGCTAAACAAGCAGGGGGAAAAAAAGCAACACACCCACCAAAACTGTGTAAAAAAAAAAATTTAAATTATGATTAAGTTCTGAAAAAAGCCATCTTCTTCATAAACCTATTCAATTATTTGTCTTAAGTCATAACAGTACAGGATTGAGAATTCAACAATATTGTCTTTAATTGCAAATTTAAAACTGGCTTATTTCAATTTCTAACAAGTCAATTGAACAAAATCCTGCAGAACAAGCACTGCCATATTTGGGTGGAGCGATAAGAACTAGCATGTTTGTAATAATATTCAAGCCCCACACACCCAAATGAACAATAACTTCTTTAGTATACAGACATGTTTTTCAAGACCCAAACTCTTGCTAGTAATCCTTTTCCATATGAAAAGACAGAAGTTTAAACCCACTGAGATTTACTTTAAATAAAACTCTTTGGAAGAAAAAAAAAAGTGTTCTTGATTTTACAGATACAAAGGTGAGGAAAAAAAGAAATGAAGTGACTTGCCTCAGACTAGGAATGTTAAATTGCATTTAATCAGCTAATCAAGCAGTCAATGGAATTTCCAAAGACTACTGATTAGTCAATAAAGGGGGGGGGGGGGGGACCTGCAGCGGGGTTAGTTCCCGGCCCTGGGGAGCTCACCCCACTGCGACTCTGCCTTTTAAATGTATTGAGAGCCTGGTGGCTCTCAATACATGTAAAAAGCAGAGGCACTGGGTCTGGGACCAGGTGCAAGCTGGGAATCAGCTGATACCTGGCTTGTGATAGGGATGTTAAAATTAATCATCTAATTCAATAGTTGATGGAATTTTCATCCACTATTCAATTAGTTGACAAGGGCGCTTCAGCTGCTGAAATGTGGCAAAAGCCTGCCCGGCTGTTGTAACATTTCAAAGGCAAAAGTGCCATGGGCAACCCACCTTTGAAATGTACAAAGACCCTCTGATGGAGTTCTGTGCATTTCAAAGACTGAAAAGCTGCCTGGGCCAGCAAGGGACTGAGTCCCTCGCTGCCCCAGGCTTCATGCAGCGCTTCCACTTTGAAACGTACAAGAGCCCCAGTGAGGACTCTTGTACATTTCAAAGGCAGAATGCTGCTGCTTCACCACTGCCATCTTTTAACCTGGCTCTCTCCAGCACCCTCTCCTCTCCCCTCCACCCCCAACTACCTCTTTTTGATAGACAGAGCAAAGGGGGAGGAGGGGAGTGCGACAAGTCGACTATCCGATAAGCTTTTGATTATCGGATAGTTAACTAGTTACTTACATCATCACCTCAAGTTGTACAGGACACATGCTGCAGAACTTGGAACTGAGCTTAGATCTCAAGAGCCCAAGTGCTTTAACCATAAAAACCCTCATTCCTAGCACAGCCTTTTTTATGAGTTCCTGACTTCGCAGGACTCACTTCTTATATTTTTAGACTGTAATGGGGAACTTCAGGTCCAGGGGCCTGATGCAGGCCTGGATGTGGCCCCCAAGGCTCAGTACCCCTACCCAGCATTGGTTTGCCTACATTGGCACTTCAGCCCCCCTGCTGCCCCACTGTGGGGCTGGAAGCACAAAATCTACTAGGCTGGGCCCCCTAGGCTCCAGTGTGCACTTTTTGTGTGTACCAGCACATACAGTTTAAAATGCTATTAAAACTAGGGATGTTAACTATCTGGTAACTGAATAATTGTGTAACCGCATGAAATCTTTACAGGTATACGACTACTCGATAGTCCCCGAGGGGTGGGAGGAGGAGGGCAGCAGCCAGCACGCTCTTGGTCCCACATCCGGGGGACTCCCTGCCATCACACACTGCTGCCTCCATCAAAATTTAAAAACCAGCTCCCCTCATGGACCGGCTGCCTGTGGTCCCATGCTGCTACCTCTGAAACAGAGGCCTCAGTGTGTGGTAGCAGAAGCCCCTGTCAGGGGCTGGGGGAGGGAGGGAAGAGAGAAGGGGGAGGGGTTTCCAAGCTTCCTATTGACAGAGGCTGTTCCATGGGATGTGGAGCAGCCTGTCAATATGGACCTTAAACCCCCTCATGGACAGCAGCTGCTATCACAAAGCAGCCTCCACCTGTGACAGGCCCAGGTTCACCGTGGACAGAGACTGCTCAGGGAGATGCAGAGCACCTGCTGTTCACGTGGAGCTCGGGCCACACAGTCAGGGGCTGCTCTGAGGCAGCCTCCTCTTCCTTCCTCCCCTCACCCTCCGTGCTGCCTCTCAGAGGGGAGGGAGCAGGTGGCACTGTGGTGCCGGGGGGGAGAGCCAGCTTTCCTGACTCCTGTTTCCACCCCCCCTTGCTGCCTCTGATACAGAGGTATCAATGGGTGGGGGGAAATGCAAGTAGTCAATAATATTAACCAATAAACCCCAGCTTATTGGTTAATCGGATAGTTGGCTACTCATTGACATCCCTAATTAAACTAAAACAAAACATTTGTGTTCTACAGAAAATTAGGGATGCTCACACACCTGAGTGAATTTTCCCTTATTACAATGTGCAAAGTTTAAAACTTCACTTATCTTTATCATTCTAGTGAATGGACTTACCACTACTAGATTTCTACTACGAAACCCTGAAATACTAAGCTATTTCTTTCCATCTGGAAACTGTTCATTGGAACAAACGAACAAAAAAGCCCTTATGATAGTTATCTCAAAGGTCAAAATATTACTACTCTGTAGCTTTACTCAGAAGTATTACCCACAGTTAAAAGTGTATTTCATGCAGAAAGACAGAGAAAGTTTATGTTGTCTGGTTTTTCAAAAAAGCTATTAGATTAGTAATCATCAGTTGGTATATTCTGAACATGTTATTCCTCTGCTCAGGAAAAAAATCCAACTACAAACTTTGTTGTGCAAAATATTCATAGGTCCATTAAGATAATAAAAAATGTCTCAATTTCTCTTAAAGGCTTTACTTAGTACTTTGTTAAAGCGACCAATACCTAGTCTTGCTCTTACCAAAAGTCCTCTTTCTCCCCCTCTCCCCAAAAAACACTGACATTATTGTTCTAACTATTGTTCATGCCTGTTAGAAGCTGAGAGTGGGTAGGGAGGGTAGCTATCACTTGATAATTGCCTGTTCTGCTGATTCCCTCTATGGCAGTGTTTCTCAACCAGTGGTATGAGTACCCTTAGGGGTACTCAAGAAAAGTCTGAGGAATACATCATTACAACTGAAATTTGGAGAAAACTAAATTTTTGTTTTAAGTTTTACGGCACTATTATTTTTGTACTTTTTACACCAAAAAAATTAATTGCTCACCTGGCTACATTTAAGTTGTTTAAACAAATGTGTTGCAATGGTAGAAAAAAATTGTGTGTCTGAAATCTCTAGGTACTGGGGTACTTAAAAAAAAGTTATAAGGAGGGTACTTTATAAAAAAAAAAAAACCTTGACACACACTGCTGTAGGGCACCTGGCATTGGCCACTGTCAGAACAAAGAATACTGGGCTAGATGGATTTTTGTATGGCCATTCTTATTGCAGTGTACTTTCTCTCTCTAAAAGAAATGCAATGTATCGATCTTTAGTACTGTAATTATTTTAACTCTTCTTGTTAGCAATATTAAGAGTTTATTGTATTTTGGTTAAATTGTAATTCTTATTAGCTTGCTAAATAGTTCTTTATCCAAATATTACTGAGCACATTCAACACTCAAATTACATGACTATTACAAATTTAGGCCACAATCTTTCAGTCAGGCATGGGCTGAAGTTTGTGTACATAAATAACCCTTAATCACTGGCTTTCTAGGGAACCTCCCTGTGCCTCAGTTTTGCCATCTGTAACATAGGGATTATAATTATTTCCTTTCTAAAGTATTGTAAGAGCTAATGATGAAATGTGTCATCTGTCAATGAATGATAAATTAAGCAAGTGTTTTTGCAGGATCAAGCCATAGAAAAGTAAGTCAAAGACATTTGTTTGGTCACTTTTTTATACCTTCATTTGTTCATAAGAGAAATGAAACTTTATTACAGTCCATAAAAAGGTTTACCATATACACTCAAATAAGTGTAGCTTCAGTAATTACGCATCTGAAAAAACAATGTATTTTATTAATCACAATCCCAATTAATGTCATCCTTAGGGGGAAAAAACAATATTCCAGAATGAATATGAAAGGCTATAAATACTGAAAAGAATCCAGAATAAAACTGATAAATTTACTATTCAATGGACCACATCCTGGGAGATGCAATTTAAGCTTAATATCTGATAAATTCATATTTCCCAAGTGTTCTTTTACTCATGCTTCTCTTATCAGTTAGGTGAGTACCCCAATTCAACAATGAATCTTACAAGAACTGGGTCCAAACATAAAAAATTAAGACAACAGATGCACCACAAATTAAAAAATACCATTTTGAGTCTCTCACCCAGTGGAAGGTGGCAGCAGTTAACGAAGTTAAGGGTTGGGGATAGGCAACATACTGAAAACGCACATGGCTCAGGTATAACTAGTTCAGCTTTGCTAAACACACACAGGCGACTACTCTGCTTTTTAAAAAAGTGATGCAACTCCCCTTGGAAAAACAGACTCGACTGATAATTTTTCATCCCAACACTTTAAGGGCGCCAGCCCTTCTCGAGGGCTGCCACTCCACCCAGACCTTCGTCCTTAACAGGGTCATCCAGCCATCAAATGTCTTTTTGTACAATTCACCGGGGCCAAAAGTATTGGGTAATATAAAAGCATTAGCAGGCCTCACTCTTCTTCCTAACCCCAGATAGCTGGGTCACCCAGAGCCCCTCTACCCACCTCCAGCAACTAAAATTATTAGAACAGCTTCCATCCGTCCCGCACCCCCACTTAGATGCAGCCCTTCCTTCGCAATAGCCATGTGCGACAGACAGGCCTCACTTCCCCCCACGTGGTAGATGCAGCGGCCCCAGAGCGCGACTATTTCACCCCACCACCCGCAGGGCCAGGTGTTGTCTCTGCGGGGCTCGAGCAGGTGCTGAGACTCTTAGAAACTCCGCAGTTCAGCCTCCGCGGCCAGACCGTGTGTGTGGGGGTGTGAGGGGCTGTCACAGCCCGCGGACGGCAGCTTCTCCCTCGAGGGACGCGCAGCCCGTGGCGCACCCCAGCAGGCCCGAGGGGGTTAAGGACTCTCTGCAGGTTGCTCAGTTGAGCCCCCACATCAGGGGTCACAGCCGCCCTCCCCAAGAGGAATAGGCGGGGCTCGAACTCAAGATTCTCCCGCGCCCCGCACCAGGGCCGGGCGCGCTACCGCATGTCTCGTGCCCCACGCTCCGGCGTATTAGCCGCGGGGTCCCCGCCGCCGCCCGCTGACCCCACTCACCTTCCTTCCTGAGCGGCGCGGCGGGCTGCCCGCTGCCCTCCTCCCTGCGGTCGCCGGCGCCCCCGGCCGAGGCGGCGAAGGGGGGCAGCGGGTTCTTGCGCTCTTTCTGCGACTCCCTGCGCAGCTGCTTGGCTGCGCTACTGTTGCCGCCGCCTCCCCCAGTCTGGCCCGGGCCCCCGCTGCCGACCCCGCCAGAGGAGTTAGCCTGGGCCGCCTGCCCGCTGCGGGCCCCGCCGCCGCCCCCCTGGCTGCCGCCGCCGCCGCCGCTCTCCTTCCTCCGGCTCTCGGCCGCCCGCAGCACCTCGAAAGGGTCCGACTCGTCGTCAAAGAGCTGGTCGAACCGGTTGGTGACGACGCAGCCGAACCCTTCTTGCAGGTGTCCGGGCATGATGGGCCCCTCTCGGCGGGATCCTCCTCCGATGCTGCCCAGGCCCCAGCCCCCTGCTCGCGACACCACACAAGATGGCCGGCCCCAAAGAGACCCGCTTCTCTTCCGGCGCCAGGAACAGCCGGGCTTTGCCGCGCGCAAAGCATCGCGGGAGCAGGAGGCCGCCTCCAAGCCACGGGAGCCCCGCGCGGCTGGAGGGGCGGGACTACGATTCCCAGCAGGCCACGCGGCCGAGCGCCGTGTTGGGCCGGAGGAGAACGCGCGCTGGTGTGTGGCGCGAGGAGACCACTGCGGGCGGGGGGAGGGAGCCGAGAGAATGTGAACCAGCCACCTGTCTCGAGTAGGCCTAGTTCCCCCTCCCCCAGGGCACGGCTGCCGTGGCTCCCCAGGCGGGCCCCCACGTGGCCAGGCTGGCCGCCCTCCCGCGCACAGCAGCGGGGCAGGAGGTTGTTGCGGGGGAAACAAGGCCCCGCACGAGCCCAGCCCTTCTGCTGCTGCAGCCCGGGCTGGCGTTGTTCGAAGTGCCCATCACTTTTAAAGGACGTTCCCAGCCGCTGTGTCCGGCCTCAGCAACCCCCTCTAGTCATGCATAGGGCAGCCCGGGCACTCGTACGTTTTATCAGCCGGGGTTTGCTACAGCCAGCTCCCGTCTACCCTGGAAGGGACACTGTCCTCGCCCTGCCTGTATCTAGACCACATGGATCTAGTGATTTCTCCTCCCCTCCCCCAACGTATTTTGTTACATTGTAACAAGTAAGATTAATGATTGAGGGGTGGGGTGGAAGGTGGTGTGTTTTACTATGGGCATGATCTGAAAGCATCTGTGGGATAGTTTCAGGGTCTGTTTTCCTCCTGCCTGAGGTATGAAAAACACTGAAAAACACTTAAACCCCAGGAAGATCTAACTTTAAAGCCATTTATTTAAATTGATAAATTGTCTTAATTTTACTTTACAGTTTATGCTTTTAGAAATTGTTAAGATATCTCTGCATGGACAATGAATCAGTTTTAATACTTTAGATGTTAATAAGGCTCCACTCCTCTAATGCGCTTTGCACCTATATAAACCCCTGCTTAAACTGTGCAACTGTTTGCTCATATGGCTTTGTCTGAAATGCAGATTACATATTTTATGTAGCACGTCTATTAATGATATGGTCTGAGCTATGTTGTTCACTATACCCACCATACTGCGGGTGAAGATATGAAGATCGCTGTGATGGCTGCTATCAAACCAGGGATTTCCAGAGCTGAAAGAACCAGTCCTGGCAGCTTGAGCTATGAGCTGTAGATGAGGACTATAACATTAATGTGTGGGAGTCAGGCCTTTCATAATACATTACACTAGCAATAATCAAAATGTAACCCACTGATCAGTGGGTATCAGAATCAGCTGTTGAAATGGAAAAAATTTATGAATACAAAAATCTACCTTAGAGGGTAACATCAGGGTTGGCAAATCTACAACTAAAACATTTTTGCAAGTTATACCACATTTTAATATATAAAAAGCAGAGTTGCTTGAAAGCTATTGAATATCAAAGGCTCTAAAACAAAAAACACAGACTGGCTATGTCTAGACTGGCATGATTTTCCGTTAAAAGCATTTGCGGAAAAGAGTGTCTAGATTGGCACAGACGCTTTTTCTGCAAAGACGCTTTTTGCGGAAAAGCGTCCATGTGAATCTAGACGCTCTTTTGCGCAAAAAAGCCCCGATCGCCATTTTCACGATCGGGGCTTTTTTGCGCAAAACAAATCTGAGCTGTCTACACTGGTCCTTTTGTGCAAAAGGACTTTTGCCTGAACGGGAGCAGCATGGTATTTCCGCAAGAAGCACTGATTTCTTACATGAGATAGTCAGTGTTCTTGTGGAAATTCAAGCGGCCAGTGTAGACAGCTGGCAAGTTTTTTCGCAAAAGCAACTGCTTTTGCGGAAAAACTTGCCAGTCTAGACACTGCCACTTAATATTAGCATTGCTTAGTCATTGGTGCTTCAGTAATATAAACAAGCAATAAACAAAATCCAAATAGTTGTTGAACCTTTCAGTTCCTCATACTGAAGTGAGATTTAAAAAAAATAAATAAATAATAATATCCATGTCTGCTACCTACCCAAAGGACCTCATCACAAGCCCAGTATGTACCTTCAGATAAGGGGTCAGTAGACACACATTGCATGAGGATTCCACTGCAAGTCTAGAATCACTTCTGAAATATTCTGCAAGTATCCTTTCAAGGACATTTAATCCTACTTTTAAAAGGAGACAAACTTTTGTAGGGATTATATAAAGGATTACTCAATTTGACCACCCTATATTTACAATTTTCATGTATTTCCTTATAATTACCTGTGTACCAAAACGTTATAAGATTATGTTGACAATCGCAAGGCAAAAAGCACAGAACTATGATTGACCATATTTTTATATGTTCAGATACTTTTATATGGTATTTTAAAATCTAATATATTGTCTGGATTGATAGCTATAAGTCTGAAATCGCTTAATTTATTTTTATTTAAGTTCCTAGCACAAATCCTTCAACACATAGCATGCAACCAGAAGTGGTCCTATGTGAGAAAATGTCATTGTAGCGCTCATATCCTCTACTGTTCAAATGCATTTACAAACAGAAATAACCGATTAGCGAATGTCAGGACTTTCATGTACAAAAGAGGAGGAAACAAATGTAGTGTGCTGCGTACTGAACTTAAGATGTCAATTGTCAAATCAAATAGATAACAATAAGAGGAGTCTTATATCATGATGAATATTATTTAGTCATAGTCCCAAAAGTAAGGCAGAAGATCATCTACATGTGAAATGCTGGGTGAATATTTGAATTCCCCCATCACACAAACTCAATTAAAGGGTAAACATGTTCCAGCAAAGTCACTAAAGAAATGTATACCCAGGCTGTACAAGATGTATTAACATTGAAATTGATGGACTGGATCAGATCCAAAGTACATCTTGGCTATATCTACACAGCAGTGTATGTCTACACTGACGTTATTCTGAAATAAAGGGTGCGTTTACACAGCAAGCCATTATTTAGAAATAATGGTGAGCTGGAGGACTTCTTACTCCAACTCTTGTAACCCTTACTCCTTCTGTGTCTAGGCTAGCCAGTTTTTCCCGGAAAATCAGCTGCTTTTCCGGAAAAACTTGCCAGCTGTCTACACTGGCCGCTTGAATTTCCACAAAAGCACTGGACTTCCTATTGTAAGAAATCAGTGCTTCTTGCGGAAATACTATTCTGCTCCCGTTCAGGCAAAAGTCCTTTTGCACAAAAGGGCCAGTGTAGACAGCTCAGATTTGTTTTGCGCAAAAAAGCGTCTAGATTGGCACGGACGCTTTTCCGCAAAAAGCACTTTTTGCGGAAAAGCGTCCGTGCCAATCTAGACGCTCTGTTCTGAAAATGCTTTTAACGGAAAACTTTTCCGTTAAAGCCTTTCCAGAAAATCATGCCAATCTAGATGCAGCCCTTGTGAAATGAGGGAAGTCGAAGGAAGAGCGTTCTTCCTTCGACTTCCTGCTGCGTAGCCAGTTCCAAAAGCCAAATTAAGCTATTTCAACTTCAGCTACATCAGCTCCATAGCTGAAGTTTAATAGCTTGATTTAACTTTTGCCTTGCTGTGTAGACATGCCCCTATAGTCCACTCTCCTGCCTCTGACAACAGTCAGTACCACATGCTTCAGGGGACAATAAGAACCTTGCAGTATGCAGATTATCTGCTCTTAACACTGGTGTCATTCTAATCTGCAGCAGAGACTAGTTTAAACCCTGAAGCATGAGGTGTAACATCTTTCAATTTTTTCATAGTGATTTATATGGATATTAAATATACTCAATTACCATAAATGTCCTTTGTTAATTTGGTTATTTGTGGTTTATGGGACTTCCTATAGCAATAAGTTTCACACAAACTACACAGGGGTATCCTTTTATTAGTTTTGAATTTGCCACCTTTTAATATATTTAAAGGTCTTGTCTACTTTTGTATCACGAGACAGGGAGAATACCTTAGTACTTGAGATGTACAAACCTATTCCTTAGGAAATCAGAAATTTGAAATGAAAATGTGGAACTATCTAGTCCATTGTGTGGGTCAACTCTTGCTCATCAAGACAAACCCAGCTTTGATTTAATGATCAGCTTTAGTTATTGCCTGCTTAGATTCTCTATAAAACATTTGGGTGATCATCTACCAGGACCTGGAATGAGAATATTCACATCTGACAAAGACACACATTCCAATTGGTACCATGATTTACAGACTCAGCAGAGGTTCTTAGATTAATAGACATGGATGCTGAACTACTTGGACTAATTAAAGGGTCTGATTTTGGCTACTGTACATACAATGTTAATATTCCCATTTCAGCACTAGACCATCTTGCTACAAAAAAGCCTACTTTTCTATAAACCTTCCCCATCTCCCTTATTCAGATACCCCTTAGCAGAGTTGCACTCACATAGTGGGACACAAATGTAAGCATAGACACATGCACAACTAGGTCAACACCAAGTCATCTTATACTGGCCTAACTTTGTAGTGGAGATCAGGTCTACACATGCAAGAGCCTCAAGAATGACCTGTTTTTCCCTGCTTTTACCAAGATTTCTATTTAATATCTTGATTAAACTGTATTAAACTAAAGCACTAACAAAAACAGAAATGAAAGGTAATACACCAAAGTTCTCAAAAATATAGTATCAAAACAAATGTTTCAATTCATCTCGTAGACACCTACGCACCTAAAGGATGCTACAATCTGTTCTGTCTTCATTCTGGCAATATCTCCTTACTAAAGAGTCAACATTCCAGAAAAGTAGGACTATAAGCCTAAGTGCTTCTAAAAATCAACATCTCCAAATTGGTTTTGGAAAAGTGTATTTCTTCATTTAGAGCCAACTAAACAGTTCCATCGCAACTGTTCATGCACCTCTTGGCAATATGCAAAGGAATAAATTAATAAGTAATCTCAACATTCCTAGTTTATGAGGAGAACAAAAGTAAACAACTAAAGCGTTAGCCATTTAGAGAGCCATAAAACTAAATCCAAATCACATTATGACTTTTGGTTAAGTCTTATAGTATCAAACAAAAGTTTTCTAATAAAGTAGGTTTTTGCATCACTGAATAAGTTCAAATACAGGCAGTCCCCGGGTTACGTACAAGATAGGGACTGTAGGTTTGTTCTTAAGTTGAATCTGTATGTAAGTCGGAACTGGCATCCAGATTCAGCCGCTGCTGAAACTGACCAGCGGCTGACTACAGAAAGCCCGAGGCAGAGCAACTCTGCCTCGGGCTTCCTGTAGTCACCGCTGGCCAGTTTCAGCAGCGGCTGACTTGGGGACGCCTGGGGCAGAGCAGCTTGGGTGCTGCTGGGTTGCTCCAGTAGTGCCGCTCCTTGGTGCTACTGGACCAACCCAGCAGCACCCAAGCTGCTCTGCCCCAGGTGTCCTGATTCAGCCGCTGCTGAAACTGACCAGCAGTGGCTGAATCAGGACGCCTGGGGCAGAGCAGCTGGGATGCTGCCAGGTTGGTCCAGTAGCACCCAGAGCGGCGCTACGGGACCAACCGGCAGTGCCCCAGCTGCTGTACCACAGGCGTCCGGAGCAAAGCCGTGGAGCACGGGGGCAGCGGGACAGCTGCGGCGCGTCTGGGCTGTACGCTGCCCGCGTGCTCCCCGGCTTTGCTCCCCGTCTCCTTGGTCTGGGGAGACATGGAGCAAAGCCGCGGAGCACACGGGCAGTGGACAGCCCAGACGCGCCGCGGCTGTCCCGCTGCCGGCGTCCTCAGAGGCTTTGCTCCCCGTCTCCCTGGTCTGCTGGTCTCCAGCAGACCAGGGAGACGGGCAGCAAACCCCGTTCATAACTGCGGATCCGACATAAGTCGGATCCACGTAACTCGGGGACTGCCTGTAAATATAGAAATGAAAGTGAGGTAGTATCTTTTAGGGGACCAATTTCTATTGGTGAGAGATAGGAGCTTTCACAGAGAAGCTCATTTCTCCTTACCAACAGCTTCTCTGAGGAACCACGCAGTGGTGGTGGTAGAATAATTTTTATAATGGGAGTGCTGAAAATAATTGAAGAAAACTGTAAGTCTGTATATAATAGAAACTATTTCACACCATCTCACCATTATTTCCACTACCCCTGAAAGTTCACCTCCCTTCAATAAAAGATAGTACCTCACTTACCTTGTCTCTATTATCCTGGGACCAACACAGCTACACCACCACCACCACAAGTATACATATTAAAATATCTTTATGCTAAGAAAGAGATTGGTATGTAGAACTGTAGCATATGCTCACATTAGTAAATCTAGAAACATGGTATCAGGAGTAATGCTTAAAAGCAGCCAGTCTATTCTAGCCATTATAAAGTGACTATTCTAACTCATAATGAACTTGGAAGCAGTTGTAAATTAGAATCAAATAGACGATAATATCTTTCCACACCGGTGCTACTTCTACACTGCAACGCTATTTCAGGATACCAGAGTATCCTGAAATAGCTATCCCATGTCTTCATAGCAAGCCCGTTATTTTGGGCTCGCTATTCTGATGTCCCTATAAACCTCATTCTACAAGGAGTAAGGGATGTTTCAGAATAGCACATTTTGAAATTTGGTGCTGTGTATGATAAATAAGCTATTTCAAAATAGCATGGAAATACAATATGCAATTTGTGTATCTAATTTCGAGTTATGGTGCTGTGTAGACGCACCCTTAGAAGTGGGTTAGAATAAAACTCTCCTCAAATTAACTATAAGAATAAGACGACTACAATTTTGGGGGATAATTAATAGTTACAATATGAGACAGTTTTATTCTGTTGTTAAATAGCAGTTCAAGAGCTAGAAACAGAAAGTGAACCAAAAGACTCTTTGAACAATTCTGTTAGCATACATTTTAATTAGCTATGCTAAAGAAGAAATGAAGGATTCAAAGGAAAGGCTGGGAACCCTAGTACAGGGACTTTGTGAGAGGCTTGAATGCCATCTACTGGATGGGCAGGAAACTTGCCCCAACACTTTGACCTGTCCAGCTTCAGCTGATCGTATTTAAAACTGATATGGTGCTGATGCTATGATATTTGATTTAAATCTTAGTCCAATTATGTTTGTGAAAGAATTTTCCAAATTTTAAGATACTTCAAAACTCTGTTTCATTTTCCTTTATCTGCTGTAAATTTTCTTCTTTGGCTTATTTGGAATCAGGTTATCCTATGGTATCTGTGGAAAGTGATAATGCTTGTGACTTCAGTATTTTCTAGAGAAAGAGTTTCTATCAACCCAAGAAACTTGTATTATGGAATAGGGATGAAGCCCAATGTTTTCAGTGTTCTAGGAAAATAATAATTATGCGCTTTAAGGCTAAATTCTGACTTTCTATAAATACACAATAGAATTGGAGCAATAAGCATTGATTTCCTGCATTTAAGCAGGTGGAATTTCTCACCATTCCTTCTGTTTGGTATGCATTCTTTTTTGTGGGGGACTTAGGATTCTGTCTTCTGGGAAATCTCCTTCCACAAGAGGCTAATAATTGTAATTCTGGATGTCTGTCTCAGGAGCTAAAATTGTTCTCAGTAAAGGATGATTTAGTGTAATAAGTGTTTAACTCAGAGGGGTTTTTTTTTATGTGGAATGGACCCATTGATCTGCTGAAGGAATGTTTTGTTGGATAAAGATTTTATCTTGACAGTCCTTTCTATGTATTTTCTCCTCTTTGGTTGCACTGGGGAGTTTGATCTACCCTCTGAAGTGCGTATTTGGCAATTTTACATTGGCCCACTTTCTTCTTTGGAGGTGATGCTTACACAAAGCTCTTCCTCAGGTCTGGGAAATATACCTTGTATTTGTGACATTGAGTATAACAAATCATTTAGCATAAGTGGTTAGCATACTGCTAACCATACTACAACAAGGGACCAGTGAAGGTGAAGTGGCCTACTAAAATCTCTCCAGTCATGGAGGAGGGGGAGGAAAGGGAAAAATAAGCCTGGAAGTAGAACAGTTTGATTAGGTCATTAAGTCAGTTCTGCTGATATTAAATGCAATATTTACCCGATTTCCACCCATATGACAGCACTTAATGAGCAATGACAGTCCAGGAATTTAACTACTAAAATGCATATCAACAGAAGACCATTATATTGACTATTTTTTTTCTTTTGTTTCCCACCTGCAGGTCACGTGTTGAGCGTAAACCCAAACTGCGTCATGGGCCACAAACAAATGGTCCAAAGGATGCATGCGGCCCACGGGCCACAGGATGCATGCGGCCCACATGTTGAATAGCCCTGTTCTAAACCATCCCTGATAGATGACTAACCTGCTCTGAAATATCTCCAGAGATGGAGATTCCACAGCTTCCCTAGGCAACTTATTCCACGGTTTAACCACCCAGACAGTTCGGAAGTTTTTCTAATGTCCAACCTAAACCTCCCTTGCTGCAGTTTAAGCCCACTGCATATTGTCCTATCCTCAGAGGCCAAGGAAAACAATTTTTCTCCCTCCTCCTTGTGACACCCTTTTGGATACCTGAAAACCGCTCTCACGTCCCCTCAGTCTTCTCCTTTCCAAACTAAACAAGACCAGTTCTTTCAGTCTTCCTTCATAGCTCATTCTCTAGACCTTTAATCATTCTTGTTGCTCTTTTCTGGACCTTATCCAATTTCTCCCCATCTTTCTTGAAATGTGGTGACCAGAACTGAATACTCCAATTGAGGCATGATCAGTGCAGTGTAGAGCAGAAGAATGACTTCTCGTGTCTTGCTCAAAACACTCCTGTTAATACTTCCCAGAATCATGTTTGCTTTTTTTGCAACAGCATCACACTGTTGGCTCATATTTAGCTTGTGGTCCACTAGGACTCCTAGATCCCTTTCTGAAGTACTCCTTTCTAGACAGTTGCTTCCCATTTTGTATGTGTGAAACAGATTGTCCCTTCCTAAGTGGAGCACTTTGCATTTGTTCTGATTAAACTGCATCCTATTTACATCAGACATTTCTCCAGTTTGTCCAGATTGTTTTGAATTATGACCCTATCCTCTAACAGTTGCAACTCCTCCAAGTTTGGGATCTGCAAACTTAATAAGCGTTTTCTCTATGCCAATCTCAATAGTTGATGAAGATATTCAACAGAACAGGTCCCAAAACAAACTCCTGAAGAACCCTACTTGTTATACCTTTCCAGCAGGATTGTGAACCATTAATAACTACTCTGAGAATGGTTGTCCAGACAGTTATGCATCCACCTTATAGTAGCCCCATACAAGTTGTATTTGCCTAGTTTATTGATAAGAAGATCATATGAGACCGTATCAAATGCCTTACTAAAGTCTAGGTATACCACATCCACTGCTTCTCCCTTATCCACAAGACTCGTTATCCTATCAAAAGTAAGCTATCAGATCGGTTTGACATGATTTGTTTTTAAATCCATGCTGGCTGTTACCTCTCACCTTATTATCTTCCAGGTTTTTGCAGATTAATTCCTTAATTACTTGCACTATTATCTTTCCTGGCACGGAAGTTAAAATGACTGGTCTGTATTTTCCTGGGTTGTTCTTATCTCCCTTTTTATAGCTTCAGAGGGGTAGCCCAGTTAGTCTGTAACAGGAAACACTTGAAAAACAACCAAAAGTCTAGTACAGGGGTGGCCAACCAGATAAAGACAAAGAGCCAAAATAGCTGTGGATAGAGTGTAAAGAGCCATGTATTATATATTTATTTTTATATATCTATATATAGATATGTTCACAAACTATGGTGATAAAAATGACACTACAAGGCATTTTAGACAAAAACCAATAAAAAAAGTCTCTAGTCACTTAAATTCACAGCCAGTCCATAGCTCTTCAGAGAATAATCATCAAATAAAAAAAAACATCTTTAAAAAACTCACAGGACATAATAGGGCAGTAGTGTTAAATTTAAAATACATGGTGGGGATGCCTTTAAGTGAGAGAATATTACTGTATTTTTAAATTAAACTGAACTGAAGTAAATTAGCACAATTTGAAGTGCCTGTTTCACTCCAGCTTGTTGATCTCTGGTATAGTTTCCTAATTTTTTTTTTTAAACTTAAGATTATGGGGTTTTTTTAGTTCTAAAAATTCAGGTCTGTCCCAGACTGCATATATGAACGGTTCAAAAATCAAGAAGGGAGAGAATCATCTCATAATAATTGCTTCAGCCTGGCAAACAATAGCCTTTGGATTTTCTTTAAAGAAATACAGTGTAAACCAGGTACATGCGGATTCTTTTTTGCCCTGGAATTTAAATATGACATCTGTGTTGGCTTCCTTATTCTGCATCTATGAAGACTTTGGCTACGTCTACACTGGCATGATCTTGTGTAAGAACTCTTTTGCGGAAGAGTTCTTGTGCAAAAACTCTTCCAAAAGAGAGCGTCTACACTGGCATGTGCGTTTGCGCAAGAGCATCCGTGCCAGTGTAGATGCTCTCTTGCGCAAGAAAGCACTGATGGCCATTTTAACTATAGGGCTTTCTTGCGCAAGAAATTCATGTTTCCTGTCTACACTGGCCTCTTGCACAAGAACAGTTGTGCAGAAGGGCTTATTCCTGAGCGAGAGCATCAGAGTTCTTGCACAAGAAGCACTGATTTCATACATTAGAACGTCAGTGTACTTGTGCAAGAACTCACGGCCAGCGTAGACAGGCAGCAAGTTTTCACGCAAAAGCTGCTGCTTTTGCACAAGATCATGCCAATGTAGACACACCCCATGAGTTTAAGCCCCCCCACTCTATCCCAATCCTCCTCCTCTCCCCCAGAGCCAGGCCCCCTGATATTCCTCCCCTCCCCTCCCCCCCCCCCGCTCCAATCCATTGCCTTGGACTCGGAGCCGCTGCCTGCACGTGCTTCTCCCTCCAGGCACTGGGGCACATCTGCAGAGCAGCCACCTGTGAGCAGTCCTGGCACGCAGCTCAGAATAAGAGCTGCATTTCTTTAACCAAAGAGCTGCATGCGGCTCAAGAGCTGCAGGTTGGCCACCCCGGGTCTCGTAGCACCTTAAAGACTAACAAAACAGGAAAATGATATCATGAGTTTTCATGGGCACAACCCACTTCTTCATATGAATGGAATGTTGGAAGTCCAGCCATTAGGATCTTGTGCAAAACGGGGGATTTGCACAAAAAACCCCTCTCACACTGCTTCTTTTTGCGCAAAAAGAAATGGCAGAAAATATGCTAATGATGTCACAACTCATGCCAATGAGTCCCTCATTAGTATATTTTCTGCCAAAAAAAAAAAAAAAAAAAAAAACCTTGTAGACGCTACAGACAATATACAAGAAACCTATGTATCATCACACCTATCTTCACAAATCCAGTAGCCACATTAAACATACCTAGAAACCTGTTATCTACATACATCCAGGTACTCAGATACTACAGAACATACTCTGGTGAGAGGGTCAAGATACACACTTTAACATACTTAAAACTGTGTTTGTCAAATGGGGACATGCCACTGGGGAAGTAGATTGCATCATGAAATGGGCCACCCTAATTCCCTAAGAGAACCTGCTACAATATGGACATAAAACCTGTTCTGACTACACACTTCTAATAGTCATGTACCACTCCACACTGAAACTCATACTGAGCATCAAGCAATTGCAACCCATACTCTATGGGGACCACTTTCTGAACAGAAATCTTTCCTGAACTCTCATGTCTAGCCAAACAACCTCCAAACTGACTATCAGATGCAACTTTTCAAAGACCAGGACACACCAACTCAAAGCAGCTACAGACCCTGCTATAACAACTGATGCAAAACCTGCAGCTATACCTGCACAGCTGCAACAATCAACACTGCCCACAACAGATCTTTTAAGACCCAGGCATATTGTGACCTGGAATGTACCTCATCCAATGCACTGAATGCCCCAACAACTAAGTGGGCAAAGTCAGACAATATCTATGCTACCAAATGCACTCACTCAGAAAAATAAACCAAACACACTATCATCCGAGAGTGAATACTTTGCAGAAAGTGATCACTCTGTATCTGAACTCTCAGTCCTAACTACAAGGAACCGGTACAGCACCTTCAAAAGACAAGTGGTAGCTGAAATTCATAATTTTTAGGTACTAAAAATTATAGACTGACTAGAGACACAATGTATGGCTTATTACATAAGAAAGGCCATACTGAGTCAACCCAAAGGTCCATCTAGCCCAGTATCCTGTCTTCTGACAGTGGCCAATGCCCGATGCCCCAGAGGGGGTGAAAGAACAGAGAATCTTCAAGCAATCCCTCTCCCATCACCCATTCCCAGCCTGTGACAGAGACTAGGGATATCATTGCTACCCATCCTGGCTGATATCAATTGATGGACCTAATTAATTATCCATGAATTTATCTAGTTCTTTCCTGAACCCTGTTAAAGTCCTCATTTTCACAACCTCCTCTGGCCAGGAGTTCCACAAGCCGACCATGCACTATGTGAAAGAACACTTCCTTTTGTTTGTTTTATACCTACTACCTATTCACTTCGTTTGGTGACCTCTAGTTCTTGTTATGGGAACAAGCAAATACATTTTTTTATTCACTTTTTCCACACCGGTCCTGATTTTATAGACCTCTATCATATCCCACCTTGGTCTCCTCTTTTCTAAGCTGAAATGTCACAGTTTTATTAATCTCTCTTCATATGGGACCCATTCCAAACCCCTAATCATTTTGTTGCCCTTTTCTGAACCTGTTCCAATACCAATATATCTTTTTTGAGGAGGAGGCAACCACATCTGTATGAAGTATTCAAGATGTGGGTGTATGTCATAGTCTGTAATTGCCAGAATCACCTCTGGAGCCCTTTTAAAATATTGGCATCACATTAGCTATCTTCCAGGTACAGAAGTTGTTTTAAAGGATAGGTTACAAACCACAGTTAATATTTACTCAATTTCACATTTGAGTTCTTTCAGAACTCGTGGGTGAATGCCATCTGGTCCCAGTGACTTGTTACTGTTCAGTTTATCAGTTTGTTCTAAAACCACCTCTAATGACACCTCCATCTGGGACAATTCCTCAGATTTGTCACCTAATAAGAATAGCTCAGGTTTGGGAATCTCCCTAACAAGCTGTCACGGTCATACCCTTCCCCTCATTTCTTCCCCGTTACTTAACTATTTCTGCTAAACAGTCCATTTCACCTTTTGTTTAGCTATGACACTGAGTATTTCCACAGATCTAAGAAGAGTTCTGTGGAAGTCAGAAGCTAGTCTCTCTCACCAACACAATTTGGTGAAATATATTTTATTGGACCTACCTCTGAGACCCACATGGCTACAATGGCACTGCCACCCTGGCGCCTCCAGCCAACAGTCCTGGGAATTAGCTTGCCAGCTCACTGTACGCCTTCCTTTGGCTGGTGTCTCCCCATGTTCTTGCTCTTCCCTTTGATTCCAATGCGTGCCACTCTTTGACCATGGTGTCCTCTTCAGGATACTTCCCTCCGGCAGTGTCCACTCCAGTCTCTCTGCACTCCCTTCTGGGGGAGAGGGGGAGAGAAAGGGGTGTTTACTCAACTGCACACTCCAGGTCCTCCCCTCCCAAGGGGCACCCAGTTCTTCTCCCAGAGAACACCTAGTTCCCCTGCACCCACCTTGCCTCAGTGACTGAAGGGCAAACTGCAGTCTGTAATGGCCACTCATCACCTGCTGCCCCTGCCTACCATGGCTGCCCCTTGCAGCCCCAGTAACTTCAGGCCTTGCAGCCTAGGGGCTTGCTTGGCCAGAGCTTCCCCGGCCAGAGCTTCCTTCCTTCCTTCCTTCCTTCCTTCCTTCTCCAGCACGGCTCTACCTCCAGAAAGCCACCTGCTTCCTAGGCAACCAGATCCCTCATACTGTCCAGCCAGAACAAGAGTGAGCTTCCTTCTTGCTACCCCCAGAGTCCTTCTTTATATAGCCCCCAGCTGGGCCCTCATTAGCCAGAACTGCCTCAGCTGGGGCTTCACACTCAGCTCTAGGTCAGGGCTGGGTTTTTGCCCTTAAAGGGCCAGTGCAGGGCAAGCACCCTGTCACAGGCACAAACGACCTGTCAGTGAGAGAATCATCCTCGGATCTCTTTCCCAAATGATAGTACAGAGTGTGGGAGTTAGAGAGAGATGGTAACTTCAAATATTACCTGAATCTTTATTTATGTTATACACTTCAGAATATTTTCCCATTAACTTTAATTGAATTATATGTTTAACTACCAAGATATGTAATGTATTTAATACCTCATGTTCCACACTAGTTTCTTTCTGATCTCAATCTAGTTATTTTACCTTTGTTTATTTTAAAGACAAATAGCAGAGTACTTTAATATGTAAATACAGAAAAGTATTGCCGTGTCTACATAATCATCTCTTCTGCCAATTAACTCAAACACAAGTATCTCCCTTCAATACCAATCAGCTCTGAGATCACTCGGTCTCAATTTTAATACCTTGCTTAATAAAACTTCTTTCTAAATATTAGGAGTTGTAAATACACAACTGATACCACTAAATCAGAGCTTATGCTATCTTCTCTGTGCTGCTGTATCTATTGACATGTTTCTACTACAGGTGTGGGAAGTGGTGGTGCTGCAGTATCTCCGGATTTTGCACCAGGCTTTCCCACTACCAACCCTTCACTGGTTCCAATAGCCCTGGGTCCTGGCCTCTGGGGTACTGCCACCTACCATCCTCGGAGTACAGGCCAATGGCCTTGGAGGCTCTGCTGCCACTTGGAAAATCATGCCAGTCTAGACGTAACCCTACAGTGTCGCTACTGCAGCACTTCTGTGAAGACACTACCTACATCAATGGGATGGATTGTCCTGTCAGCATAGATAGTCTGTCCTCACCAAAATGATTTTTCACACTCCTATGTGATGTAGTTATACCAGCTTAATATCCTACTGTATACCAGGGCTCAGAATACTATTTTCATAAGACAGGAGTAAAAGTAGGAGTAATGGTTTTACTGGCTTTTATTTAAGTTAACACTACTTTCAATTAAATTGCCCTATTCAATCTATTTAGTTTCATCCTAATTCATTCTTTAGTTTAAGAGTTTTTATATCAAGGTGAGTTACTGCAAAGGCTTTGGCTTTGTCTACACTGCAAGGTTTATGTGCAAGACGTCTTTTGCGGAAAAGTTCTTACGCAAAAACTTCTTGCACAAAAACACATCCAGACCTCAAAGCGCATTGCAAAAGTGATGTGCTTTTGCGCAAGAGAGAATCCACACTGCATGGATGCTCTTGTGCAAGAAAGCTCTGATGGCCATTCATGGAATGGCCATCAGAGCACCTGTGCTTTTTCCCTCTGGAGCATCCAAACTTGCTTTCATGTGCAATAGCTGTAGTGCAAAAGAGAGTTATGCCTCATAAAAGGAGGTTTACCTGCACCAGCAAAAGCCCTCTGTTCTGCCATTTTACTGCTGATTTACTTGTGCAAAAACACATTCGAGGTGTGGGTGCTCCACAGGTTTTTGTGCAAAAACATCCATTTTTGCACAAAAACCATGCAGTGTAGACATAGCCTTTGAGTGGAGAAGGTGGGGACCTGCAAGAGAGTTTAAAAGTATCTTATCTCTATATCCTTCTGCTTAAAAACTCTCCTAGGTCACAGATTCCCTGATTTTGGATGGTACTCTGCCACCACCCAAGTGAAAAACACCTTTTCCAAACCCAGGAAGACTCACTTGGGAATTTTTTCCTGTGGGTTACCCCAAGCTCTTTTACACTTCCTTAGGAGAGAGCTTGAAAATAAATTGTAATTTCTAATAGCTGACTTCTCAGGCATGTGCACACAGACTCTTCTGCCTTGTAGGACACTAGTATCAGATCACAGTCTTAAAAAAGGAGATTTTATTAACAAAAGAAAAAAGACATACTTGGTAAAGCATATTTGGTTGCCAGGTGTTACAGAGCAACTGAGAAAGCAGATTAAAACACAGATAATTGCTTCCCTGGGATTCAGCTTCTGTTACAGTGTATGAGGGAGAGGGAACACATGGGCTCAGCACAGAGTTCACAAACCAGAAATAATTAAAAAAAAAACAGATTGCATCGAACTACACATTCCCTATCTACTCACATTTCTTGTTCCCAGGTTCTGTCTGTTGGATATGAGTATTGTTGGACATTCCATATCCGACTCCCAAAGTTCATTCCATCTTTCCAGCTTTTTTTTCTCTCTCTCAAAACAGCAGCAAGCACATTACTGCTTTCAATTCAAATCTCACACTATCTTCCAATTGGCTTTCCTGGCTCCCTGCCAACACTTCCTGAATACCCACTGTTCTGGGTTTAACGTTTTAGTTACTGAATGCTGGAATGTCTAGAAAAGGGTATGACTCCTCTCATCCATCACAATTACAGTTTCCACAATCTAGTTACTTTATTACATTAAATAAATAGTATAACACAAAGCATTAAACTTAGATGTTAAATTATGTCAATGTTAGCTGCTAGTTTGTTTACTGTAATTAAGCCTGTTGATGCTGTTAATATCTTAAGTGAATACCACTGTGTTTGATGCTTATCAATTTTGAATTTTATTCAGTTGTATAGTAGCAGTCCATTCAATACAGTTAGCTAATTTTGTTTTATTGTATTTTATATTTTCAAATTGTGTGGTTTTAAATATTGTATCAGGTGTATCTGATTTGCATGATTATTGTTGATTTAATTTTTTGCATCTATCATTTTGATTTAAATAAGCATTTCTTTATTTCAAAGTGAAGGGCATCCTTTAGTGTCGTGGTGTCCAAGCAGTTCTGAAGCACTAGCCATTATAGTGATTACTGCTATAGAGAACTAGCCACACTCAACCAGCCAAATAGCCACACATGGCTAGTGTGTCAGACAACATGGCTTTAGTGTATAGGAGAAAGAATCCTAGATGAAATTTATGTTAGTCCTTGAATGCAATCTCAATAACAATTATCAATAATTTCATCTTTTGAGTTAGTTTTCCTAACCTCATCATAGGAGGAGTAATTAATAATTCTCTAATTGTTTCTCCCTCTTATTAATTCTGATAATTGTTTTCCTTTTGGTAATTTTACTTTGAAAGTTACTTGGCATTCAACCCTTTTTTACCCAACATTCTCAGTTATGGAAATGACACCTCTATCAGGAGAGGCACAAAGGTAATGTTACAACTTGGTTTAGTGTTGCACCACTTACAATATTTGTGAATATACAGAATACCTTACACTCTAGCACTATCAGTGTGACATTTTCATTAGCATTAAAATTCACATTTAGAAGAAAATACTAGCAGATCTGTATGATTTAAATGTTGCTTTTTAAGGTTTTATCACTAAAGGTATCTTCAATGTATCCTAATAAGAAACCAGATCAGAGAGTCCTTGTTACAGTGTTTTTTTAAAGAGAGAAAGTCTTACAAGCAACAGCCACAATGTAAAATAAGTGAATTTTAAAAGATTAGTGTTCATTATTTAATCAGGAAATATACACAATAAATTAGAATTAAGCAGTATCAAGTGAAGAGTCTGAAACAAGAACAATTCATATTGCAAATATGTGCAGCAACAATGGAAATATAAGCTACGATATAAAGATCAGAATGTATTTCATAATCATAAACTTAACATATAGATGCCCTTCCAAATATAATTACTTCAGGCTATGTATTATCCTATGCCTTTCAAATCCATTGCAAAGCTTTTGTTATAATATATTTTGAAACCCATCAAATGACAGTTTAATATTAACATCCTTTTTCTTGTCTACCCACAAAAGTTGCATCAGTTCAAAATAATTGCCTTAGAAACTGATTTCATTAAAGCATGTCAAGAGTGTCAACATATGGAGTACTACCAATTCAATGTGATCATTTAAAAAAAAAGTTAATTTTTGCAATAAGACAAGGATGAAATTATTTTATTTTCAGCTCATCATTGCAGCCCAAATTTCATTGCAGTATCCGAACAATTTTTCCTACAATGATTAAATGCTGGAAATGGCTCTCAGGAGTCCCTTTTTAAAATGCTGCTACCAAACTGAAGGGAAGTTTGGGTTAATTGTCCTTTATAAGGAAGCTTACCCCATCCTCAGGATATTGCTAACTCACTGCCATAGAGCAAAATATTTTGCTAGAGCAAGTATTTGGTTATTGGAATGAATCAGATTTCACCAAATAGCAGATATTTTTTTTTAAAAGGGAAAATACCCCTGGATAAGTGTTCAGTCTGTCCCATTCTCCCTTCAAAGTAGGCCAGTTGAACAAATTAGACAATTTTTCCAGGAACAACAGTATTAACATTTCCCAAATTAGATGTTTAATGTACCCATTTGCTGAGTGGTATTGATAGTTTATTTGTTATAAGGCACATATTTATACAGAGATTCCAGTTAAGTAACCATAGTACATGAGGTTTGATATAGACAAAAGGGGAAGTTTGTGAGTACTCCTTGTTAAAATATTTCAGAGCACACTGTGCAAGAACAACGTAAAAACCTGATGCTTTGGATGCAAGGGATATCTGATTCTTTTCAACCTCATTTTGCTTGAGCTCCACACTGAGGTTTCCTTAAATCAATGAGTAAGTTTAAATGATAAACTCCTCAGGTAAACAAAAGGCAAATTACTATGTGCGAAACATGTTAAAATTGCACCTTTTAGTCATGAAAATATGGCTTCACTCTGTTTTAAGGTGAAAATTGTGTGCTGGGCAGCACACACCTTAGACTAAACTTGATATATTAGAACATCAGCTAAAATTAATGCAAAGGATGCTATTCATATATAATCATTGATCAATAAGTTGTTGTTCCATTGTATAAAAGGAACAAAATAATATGGAGATAAAAATCATTCTTTAATTTTTCACTGGATTACAAATCTACTTTAGTTGAATGCCAACAAGGCTATGTACTTGGTATTGACACTAAGCATTCCATTCAGCCATGCAGGTAATCTCCAATATTTAAATTAAATTCCACAGAAGACCAAGAATATTAAGTCATAAATTGCAGAATTAAGTTTAGGCACCAGCAATTTTCTACTAATGCTGGTCATAAAAACAATATTTACAACATTCTGAAACCTTGACTCATCTACAGATTGGACTGTCTTACCTTTGAAGGAAAGAACAACTTTAGTAAAATGGAAGAGTTAATTACTTTAAGTTAAACTTGTTTAACTTGATACATTTTTGCCTACTCATGACCAGGATATCTGTTCCCCTTTCCAATTCAGTATTGTAACTTATTGTTGTAGCATGTCGCTCTAAAATAAAGTATTTTTTAACATAGCACAGCAGGTTTCAGTTAGGTAAGCAAAAGATGATGTTTTTTCTCCAAAACTTTGTTGTAAATGATTGAGTGGAGGGTGTCCTACCTCCAGCTGTTTGATTTCTAGCATTGTGGACAGCAGAGCTGTTTAACTTGAGCTAACACTGATTGCTGATTAACCTGAATTAGATAATATGTTTGTACATGACTGATTCATTTTCAACCAATGTTACTCTGACAGAGCCCAGGGGCCAAACACGGATAGGGAACTTTACAGACTTGTGTGCACTAGAAAGAACAGTTTGTGAAGTGTCCAAATGTGCAAGTACATGTGTGTTAGCCAACCTAAGTTAAACTTTATTAAACAAATCCATGTACTCCTTATACCAAGTAAGGGCAGAGTTCATGCTGCAGCCAGGAAAGAAAAACCAGGGATGGGGTTTTAGGCTTCTTCACTTTCAAACTCTCAGATGCATAGCAGCTAGGTCAGGGAAATAACACTGATTTTCTTTTTTTTTTTTTTCTGGAAAAACTGTTTTCATTCACATTCCATGACCAAGAATTGTCTTCAGTCCTGAAAATCTGATCTGTGACTAGTCCTTGCTTGAGCATTAAAAAGCATCTTTAACCTAGCACTTTTGCTTGTAATCAAGTCTAGTATTGTACTGAAGCACTGAACTACCGCACATTGTCCTCAGGCTAGTCACCTTATTAGTATTGTGTATTGATCAGAACCTTATGTACTGAGACAAATGAAAAATAATTAGAGTTGAAATGCAGCTTTGGGCTTTGTATAGAACAGGTTTATTTGATTAGTTACCATTTAACATTGCAGCAAAGCCAACACTTCCACCAGCCACAGCAACAAATCATTGGTGCTATTTATAGTTGCAACATGCAACAATGTTACTTGGCGGCAACCGGCCTATAGATAACCTACCAGAGGAACTACAGCTGTACTTCTTACCAAAAGAGGAGCTGTGAGCTTTGTGACATGCTACACTGTTGTCAAGCTTGGCTAACAGCTGTTGACTAGCTGTTTATTAAGCACCATTAAATAGGAATAAACTGCAATAAGTTTAAGGGGTAGAAAGGCACCTGTTTGGAGTCTAGCTCCATTAACAGTATTTCTGACGTATCCACATCAAGTGGCAGATTTTTAAATCTTGCTGATAATTGCCAAATGTATACTTTAGAGTTAGACTGTGTAACTGTCTGAGGGTACAGTGTTGTGAAGATGAAGACAATTTTAAGAGCTTTCTTTTGGGACAGCTCTTTTCCCACCCTGTGGAACACTGAATTGTTGTACAGAAAATACTGTCTGCATAAGAACAAGGAAGCTGTTCTACAGTTGTAACCTCTATATAGCTTGAATGAAGATCACAACAATGTAAAATGTGATACTATGACCTATTCCCTGCACCCTATTCTTTCTGAATACAGAACACAGATTAGCTTTCATTGCAGGTAGATTCTGAAATAAGACAATTATTGCAAAGAAGAACAGACACCAAATTCAAAATGATGGCTTTTGAAGTTTACAGAAACACTGCACGAATAAGAATGGCCAAAAGGATACTTAATGTTTCTTAGACTATTGCCCTTGTGGCAATGAATTAGGTTCTAATAAACCAAAGAAACTTGCTGTGGGATTTGTTACTTTGCTTTTTCCCATTGTGCAGTGCTGAGTTTGCAGCATTGGCATGAAGTACGTGAATGCCGGTTAGGTGTAAGTACAGGTTGAACCTCTGAAATCTGGGACTTTCTGGTCCGGCAACATCCACTGTCTGGCAGGACCATGGCTGTTGCTGGATCAGAGAGCCCCGGCTCACTGGAGTGTGAACCCTGTCCCCAGGGAACCCCAGCCAGGTGGGGCAGCAGTGGGACCGGCAAGCCTCATCCTCAAGGATTCCCAGCAAAGTACGGCAGAAGCAGGGCAGCTGACAAGCCCCGTCCCCGGGGATTCCTGGGCAGGTGGAGGAGAAATGGGGCCATGGCAGCTGGGGAGTTCCATCCCAGGAGAGCCCCAGCAGGCCGGAGCTCAAGTCCAAGCCCTGAAGGCTGGACCCAGTAGCAGTGGGGCTGGAGTGGAGCCAGCCACAGGGAGGGGGAACGTCCTGGGAAGTTGGTGACAGGGATCTTCCCTGATCCAGCAAATTCCCTCATTCGGGATGGCTCAGGGCTCGAGGGTGCCAGACAAGGGAGGTCCAACCTGTATAATATAGTTCTATCCCAGTCTACGAGGGTATGTCTACACTACAGAGTTTTTCCGGAAAAGCTACACTTACATCCACACTGCTATTGCATTCTTTCAACAGAAAGTCAAAAGAATGGAGGGGTTTTTCTGACAGCGGTAAACCTCTTTCTACGAGACAGAAGCCTTTTTCCGAAAAAGCTTTTTTTCATGAAAAAGGCATGTGTGGCTGCGGAAGAGTGGTTTTTCGAAAGAGGAGGCCTCCAGGAAAAAGCACAGGTGCCCTGGTGACCACTCCATCCACAGTAATCACAACTTAAATGCGAGATAGTGTTCACATTGAAAGGATGCTATCTTTCAAAAAAGCAGATTGCTTTTTCATTGCACTTTTGCTGTGCAGATGCTCTCTTTAGAAAAAAGTTTTTCCAGAAGATCTCTTCCGGAAGAAGCTTGTAGTGAATGAGCCTCTCCTAGTTGAGCCAAAAGCCAATTGGCTCTCAGTTAAGGCTGTAGAACAGTGTTTCTCAACCTTTTTTAAAAAAGTACCCCTTTTAAAAAAAATTATAAGTACCCCCAGACACACCATTTTTTTCCTACCATTGCAACACATTTGTTTAAACAACTTAATCGTAGCTGGGTAGGTGATTAAATTTTTGTTCATAAGAAGTAGAAAAATAATAAAGCACTGTAAAACTTAAAACAAAAACTCAGTTTTCTCCAAATTTCAGTTGTGTTGACATATCCCCCAGACCTCTCTTGAGTACAACTCATGGTACTTGTACCACTTGTTGAGAAACACTGCTGTAGAGCACACTTAGGCTATGCGTAGACTGCAGAGCTTTTCTGGGATACTGGAAAAGCTCTGCTGCTTCCAAGGAATGCATCTGCTTTTCCAAAAAAAATTTCGGAAAAGCAGACGTGTTTTTCGGCATCCCTGTAAACCTCATTCTGCAAGGAAGAAGGGATGTTCTGAAAGAGGGTTTTTTCTGACATTTGGCCCCATGTAGATGGGCCAAGTGTCAGAAAAGCCTCTTTCAGAAGAAAGGCGGAAAAAGATACGCAAATTGCGGTTCGCAATTTGAGTGTCTTTTTCTGACTTTTCTTTATGGTGTAGAGAGAGCCTCATTCTCTCTCTCTGTAAGTGTTCTAAATGCCACTACATGGAACAGTGAACCACACCCAATAGGTGTTTGGGTTACACAGGCATAGCCTAGGCAACAGTCACACAAATTTCACCATACAGCTTTGCTATTCTGCAATGACTTTGTTCATTTCAGCATAGTACTAGACTTTTCCCAAGCAGAAACAATGGTGATTTTCTTATGGCAAGGGTTAATTATTTGAATTGCTACAATAAACCTGCCGTAAGCACACACATCATTATAATATAATGAAGGCAGACTTAGCTGTAGGGCTTTCAACATTAACATGCATAACGCAGTTGAAATATGTCATAATTACAAAGCGGCAATACGTTTGTTTGGAATTTAAGACTAATTTCTTTCTTTCGAGCTTCTTTTGAGTGCTCAGTGATCTGAAAATTAAACTTTCATCTCCTTTCATAGAGAGGAAAAACAAAATGATTGACACTGGTGACTCTCAATATGTAAAGACACCCTTTGTATTTTAAAAATGGAGGTAAAACACACAAAACCCCTTTTATAGCCATTTTTGTTTGACCCTCTGCCCGCCGTATAAGCTTCCTAAATGTAAGCTAGCTTCCTACTGAGGGGATAAATGTCTTCTCAGTTATACTTGCAGCATCCCCAGAACAGGAAATGCCAATAAAACTCATTCCAAATGATTTTTAAGTTAGTCACTAGCACTTCAGTTTGGTTGTGCTCATAAGCAGACAAAGGGGAAAGATGAAGAAAAGTATTTCCCCTCCCCAGAAAGGTCTTTAGAGCCTAGAGTGAAGTCCATGTCTACTCAGAGAGGTGTGAATACATAATCATATCTAGAAATGGAGCCTACATAATGTCACTCAATCCCATATACAGTATACCTCAATTCATAAAAATAAAAATTAAAGATTAAGGCCCTGATTTTATAACCACATATACATATGCTTAACTTTGTGGAAATAAGATATTTCAGTGGTGTTCTCAGGTGTTTGTGTGGAACAACGTACAGGATTACAACCATGGATGGCAGCCCACCAAGGACAAATTTAGTCATACTCAATTAAAAGATGCAATACTCCTTCACTGATAAGCCTTTATAAACAAAACCCTGCAAATTTGTGGATATCTGGTTTATATTCATAAGAACATCATAAGAATGGCCATATTGGGTCAGATCAAAGGTCCATCTAGTCCAGTATACTGTATTCTGACAGTGGCCAATGTCAGATGCCCCAGAGGGTGTGAACAGAACAGGGAATCTTCAAGCAATCCCTCTCCCGTCATCCATTCCCAGCCTTTAACAGAGGCTAAGGACACCATTCCTACCCATACTGGCTGATAGCCATTGATGGACCTAACCTCCATGAATTTATCTAGTTCTTTCTTGAACCCTGTTAAAGTCCTGGTCTTCACAACCTCCTCTGACAAGGAGTTCCACAAGCCGACCATGCACTATGTGAAAGAACACTTCCTTTTGTTTGTTTTAAACCTACTACCTATTCATTTCATGTGGTGACCCCCAGTTCTTATGTTATGGGAACAAGTAAATGATTTTTCCTCATTCACTTTTCCCATACCGGTCCTGATTTTATTAACCTTTATCATATCCCCCCAGTCTCCTCTTTTCTAAGCTGAAATGTCCCTGTCTTATTAATCTCTCTTCATATGGGACCCACTTGAAACCAGTAATCATTTTGTTGCCCTTTTCTGAATCTTTTCCAATGCCAATATTTCTTTTTTGAGATGAGGTGACCACATCTGTACACAGCATTCAAGATGTGAGCATACCATGGTTTTATATAGAGGCAATAAGATGTTCTGTGTCTTATTCTCTATCCCTTTTTAAATGATTCCTAACATTCTGTTTGCTTTTTTTTTTTACTGCCGCTGCACATTGAGTGGATATTTTCAGAGAACTATCCACAATGATGCCAAGATCTCTCTTGAGTAGTTATAGCTAAATTAGTCCCCATCATATTGTATGTATAGTTGGAATTATTTTTTCCAATGTGCATTACTTTACATTTACTATCATTAAATTTCATTTACCATTTTGTTGCCCATTCACTTAGTTCTATGAGATCTCTTTGAAGCTCTTTACAGTCTGCTTTGGTCTTAACTACCTTGAGCAGTTTAGTATTATCTGCAAATTTTGACACCTCACTGTTTACCCCTTTCTCCAGATCATTTATAAATAGGTTGAATAGGACTGGTCCCAGTACGGATTCTTGGGGGACACAACTAGTTACCTCTCTCCATTCTGAAAATTTACCATTTATTCCTACCCTTTGTTTCCTGTCTTTTAACCAGTTATCAATCCATGACAACTTATTTTACTCAAGAGCCTTTAGTGAGGGACCTTGTCTAAGGCTTTCTGGAAATCTATGTACACTATATTTACTGGATCTCCCTCATTCACGTTTGTTGACCCCCTCAAAGAACTCTATTAGATTAGTATGATTTTGCTTTTCAGAAACCATGTTGACTTTTCCCCAACAAATTATGTTCATTTATGTGTTTGACAATTTTATTCTTTACTATAGTTTCAGCTAATTTGTCCAGTGTTGATGTTAGACTTACCAGTCTGTAATTGCCAGGATCACCTCAAGAGCCCTTTTAAAATAAATATTGGTGTAACATTAGCTATCTTCCAGTCATTAGGTATGGAAGCTAATTTAAAGGAGAGGTAACAAACCACAGTTAATAGTTTTGTGATTTCACATTTGAGTTCTTTCAGAACTCTTGGGTGAATGCCATCTGATCCTGGTGACTTGTTACTGTTAAGTTTATCAATTTGTTCCAAAACCACCTCTAATGACACCTCAATCTGGGACAATTCCTCAGATTTGTCACCTAAAAAGAATGGCTCAGGTTTGGGAATCTCCTTAACATCCTCAGCCGTGAAGACCAAAGCAAAGAATTCATTTAGTTTCTCTGCAATGACTTTTTTCATCTCTGAGTGCTCCTTTGGCATCTCAATCATCCGTGGGTCCCACTGGTTGTTTAGCCGGCTTCCCGCTTCTGATGTACTTAAAAACATTTTGCTATTACTTTTTGATTTTTTGGCTAGCTGTTCTTCAAACTCTTTTTGGCTTTTCTTATTATAGTTTTATACTTAATTTGACAGAGTTTATTCTCCTTTCTATTTTCCTCTCTAGGATTGGTATGGATATAGATGTGGATACAGATACCCATGGCTCATTTCTTTAGATAGGGATACAAATTTTGTATCCATACAGGGCTCTATTTATAAAGTTTGTCTATCCAAAGCTCTGGGTGTACTGGCAAAGATTAACAGTGTACATAATTAACAAATTTCCACTGAAAAGTTCATCTAATATATGAACAATAGTATTAGTTCTAATTATATATTCCTTAGTGTTAGAAGAAAATTGTATGGGACTATGTTACATATAGTGATAGAAATGTAGCCGTGTTAGTCTGGGGTAGCTGAAGCAAAATGCAGGACAATGTAGCACTTTAAAGACTAACAAGATGGTTTATTAGATGATGAGCTTTCGTGGGCCAGACCCACTTCCTCAGATCAAATAGTGGAAGAAAATAGTCACAACCATATATACCAAAGGATACAATTAAAAAAAATGAACACATATGAAAAGGACAAATCACATTTCAGAACAGGAGGGGAATGCGGGGGGGGGGGGGAGGGAAGGAAGGTAAGTGTCTGTGAATTGATGATATTAGAGGTGGGGAGAGTGGGATGTCTGTGAGCTAATGGTATTAGAGGTGATAATTGGGGAAGCTATCTTGGTAATGGGTAAGATAGTTTGAGTGTTTGTTCATTCCTTCCCGGAGAGTGTCGAATTTTAACATGAATGACAGTTCAGAGGATTCCCTTTCAAGTGCAGATGTAAAAGGTCTTTGTAGCAGAATGCAGGTGGTTAAGTCATTGAGAGAGTGTCCTTTCTGGTTAAAATGGCAAGAAACTGTTTTTTCTTTGTGATCTTGTCTGATATCTGTTTTGTGGGCATTAATCCTTTGGCGAAGTGTCTGAGATGTTTGTCCAATGTACATAGCAGACGGACACTTTCGGCACATGATAGCATAAATTATATTTCTGGATGCGCAGGAATATGTGTTCTTGATCTTATAACTCACTTGGTTAGGTCCAATAATGGTATCAGCAGAATGAATATGTGGACAAAGCTGGCAATGGGGTTTGTTGCAAGGGAAGGTACCAGGGTTGGTATTAGTGTGGTATGTCCTGTGGTTGTTGGTAAGAATCATCTTGAGGTTAGGTGGTTGTCTATAGGGGTATGTCTACACTACCCCGCTAGTTCGAACTAGCGGGGTAATGTATGCATACCGAACTTGCTAATGAAGCCCGGGATTTGAATTTCCCGGGCTTCATTAGCATAAAGCCGGCTCCGCCATTTTTAAAAGCCGGCTAGTGCGAACCCCGTGCCGTGCGGCTACACGCGGCACGGGCTAGATAGTTCGAACTACGCAGTTATTCCGAACTATCTGTACGCCTCGTGGAACGAGGTGTACAGATAGATCGGAATGGCTACGTAGTTCGAACTATCTAGCCCGTGCCGCGTGTAGCCGCACAGCACGGGGTTCGCACTAGCCGGCTTTTAAAAATGGCGGAGCCGGCTTTATGCTAATGAAGCCCGGGAAATTCAAATCCCGGGCTTCATTAGCAAGTTCGGTATGCATACATTACCCCGCTAGTTCGAACTAGCGGGGTAGTGTAGACATACCCTAGGAGACTATGGGTCTGTCTCCCAGAGCCTCTTGGAGTATGGTATCCTGTTCCAGTATAGGCTGTAGTTTATTGATAATGTGTTGGACAGGTTTAAGTTGGGGGTTGTAGGTGATGACAAGTGGTGTTCTATTGTTGGTTTTCTTGGGTCTTGGTTTTCTTCCATCGTCTATAGCCAAGCCCTTGGATACAACCGCATCTGCTCTAATCCCACTGACAGAGACCAGAAGCTTCAGGATCTCTACCAAGCATTTATAAATCTCAACTACCCACCCGGAGAAATAAAAAAGCAAATTGAAAGAGCCAGACGAATACCTAGAAACCATCTACTTCAAGACAGACCCAAGAAAACCAACAATAGAACACCACTTGTCATCACCTACAACCCCCAACTTAAACCTGCAACTTAGTTATGCTGGTATGGCTCAGTAGGATACACCTGGCCTTAGTCAACCATCTCAAACGGAGCAGGAACAGACTTTATATCAGAGATGGGCAACTGGCAGCACATTGCTCCATCTAGCCCACCAGATTGTTTTATTTGGCCTGCCATTGCCCAGCTCAAGACAGGTGATCTAGGGCCATCAGGTCCAGGAAGGGGGCAGGCCTTTGCAGGACACCAGGAAGGGGTGGGCTTTCCACATCACATGACACTGTGGTGAAAGCCAATGGACTAGAGCAGGGGTGGGCAAGAGGCTGCCAGCAGGCCGGATCTGGCCCGCCAAGCCACCGGATCCAGCCTGTGGCCGCCTTGCTGGAACCCTTAGGCAGAGAACAGCTCACTCTTTAAAAAGCCAGCTTTTCTCCATTCTGGATGGCTAGGGTGGGAGGAGGGAGACTTCTCAGGCTATTCCTGCCCCCCCCCGCCCCCAGCAAAATCTCTCAGCTCCCATTGGCCAATCTCCCAGTTTCTGGCCAATAGGAGCTGAGAATTTTTGTTGGGAGCCATGGCAGTGTAGGAAGCCTTCTTCCTTCCTCCTCAACTCCCTTCCCCCCAATGCCTGGAGCGGAGCCACATAGAGCACCCTGCAACAGACAGTCTGCCTCTGGTTCCTGCTGGTAAGCACCTCCCAGCCAGAGCCTGCCTCTGGCACCCCAGCTCTCTGCTCCCCCATCCATATATGTAAATCATCTGCCCCCTTCTGCATTTATGCCCCCTCCCAGATCTGACACCCCAATCTCCTCCTATCCTAGGTCACATCCCAAAATCCTGCATCCAATTCCCCTGCCCTAGGTCACAACTGCCCCCTTCACCCAAATTCACTCCCAGACCCCATTCTCCCTCCTACACCCCAGTCCTTTACCTCAAGCTCCCTCCTGCACCCAACCTCTGTCCCAGACCCCAGAATTCCTCCATTAATATCCTGGATGAGTGCAGCCCTTGACCACTTTCCAAAATCTTGGAGTGCCCCCCCCCCATCAAAAATTATTGCCCATCCCTGGGCTAGAGTGTGGAGCCCAGCTTCAGAGGTATAGCAAAGGGGGGGCAGAGAGGGGCAATTACCCCTGGGTGCCACGCTAGGGGGGTGCCAGGCCGGTGCGAGAGTGAGCGCACGCTGTGCAGTCTTACCTGGTATGGGTGGTGAGTTATATGGGCGTTCCCCCCGGCCCCGGACCATCCCTGCCATGCTCAGCGTTCAATTGGCTCCCTCTTGCCGGCGTGCTGTGCCAGCTGATGCTGCCACCATTCACGGCATTTCCAGGTGACCAGGGAGATGCCCGGGTGTCACGTCACGTCACAGCCCGGGACTTTAAAATTGCTCGGTGCCGCGTTGCGTTATGTGGCCTAGCTCCCAGTTCAGAGCCCGGGGACTTCTAGGGCCTGAGCGCAAACTCTGGCCCCGCAAAGTGGAAGGCAGAAGGCGTGGTGTGGTGCAGCAGGGCAGGGCAGGGCAGGGCAGGGGGAAAACTAGGGAGAAGGGGTAGGAGAGGAAGGCACCAAGGGACAGCCTGGAGGAGAGACAAATGCCAGGGGGCCAAGTTGAGACAATGAGGAAAAGAGCAGGAGGGGAAGTGTCAGTGGGAAGGGGGACAGGGTGATGCTGTGAGAGGAGAGGGTAAGGGCATTGGGGTATAGAGGAGGAGGTGCTGGGAGAAGGCTTGAAAGAAGGGGTGGACATGAGAAAGGTGGGGATGGAGCAAGTCATATGTGAGAGCACAGAGGGGCATGAGGGAAATGGGGGCAGAGAGTGGTGAGAGGATGGGCATCAGGGAAAAAGAGGGCAAAAGGGGCAGGGGCAGTAAGGGAAGGGGGAAGCACCAGGAGGATGCAGGGCTAAGGGAAGGTGCAGATGCCAGGGGATTCTTGGGGTGAAGCAGAAGGGCAAACACCTGCAGGTGAGGGCCCAGCACCAGAGGAGAGAGGCAGGGCAGGTGTGTAGAGGGAGGTGTTAGAAGAGGGGATGAGGAGGGGTAGCTCACATGATCAGAGTGGGGCTACTGGAGGAGTGGGCACAGGTGGAGTGGAGGGGGGCAGTGAGAAGGGCAGGAGTCAGGACAGCAGAGGAGGGTTAGGAGTTGGGGGGCAGCAGGCACCAGGGAAGATGATGGAGCAAGGGGAGGAGACATGGCAGCAGAGAGAAAAGGTAAAGGTTTATAAAATATTTATTAATAACTTGGTAAGCTGCCCACAGCCAGTTTGTTTGTGCCCCGCAGTGCAGTTTGGGTTTATGTGGGGATCAACAAGTGGCCGGCGAATGGGAGCCAAAACAAAAAAGTAGTCAGTGTAATGATCTTCTGTTGATATGTGTTTTAGTAGTTAAATTCTTGGACTGTCCTTGCTCATGAAAAGTGCTGTCACATGGGAAGAAATTGGGTAAATGTTGCATTTTATTAATATCAGCAGAACTGACTTAAATGGGGCCTGTGTGTTGTGTAGTCTTGCCTTAATCTTTGTATTCATGCCTGTCAGTGTGAGAGAAGCTATTTGTATATATTTGCTTGCATATGCAACCACACTTAAAATGAGGCCCTCAGCATGTTCTGTAAGTATCAGTTTGGGCTCTGGGGCTTCCAAAGTTGAGTTACACTAGCTCATCCCTAACAGGTGTCTGTCTAACCTGGTTTTAAATATCTCCAGTGATAGAGATTCCAGAATCTCACTAGGCAATTTATTCCAGTGTTTAACCACCCTGACAGGCAGGAAGTTTTTTTCCTAATGTCCAACCTAAACCTCCCTTGCTGCAATTTAAGCCCATTGCTTCTCATCCTAACCTCAGAAGCCAAGGAGAACAATTTCTCTTCCTCCTCCTTATGATACTCTTTTAGGGTATGTCTACACTACAATGTTAGTTCGAACTAATGCTAATTCGAACTAACGCGTCTAGAACTAAAAACTAGTTCGAATTAGCATTTTGCTAATTCGAACTAGCAAGTCCACATTGAGTGGACCCTGAACAGGGCTTAAGGATGGCCGGAAGCAGTGCTGGCAGGGCATCAGAGGAGGACTTAGAGCGTGGAGATGCTGTCTCAGGCTAGCCGAGGGCTGCGCTTAAAGGGTCCCGACCCCCACCCCGGACAGGCAGTTCTCAGGGGTGCCCCGCTTGCAAAGCAGTCCTGGCTTGGATTGCCCGGAGTACCCACACTGGGCACATCACAGCACTCGGCCATCAGCCCGGCTGCACTTGCCGCAGGCTGCCATCTGGGGAGAGGGGGCAATCGGGGGGCTGCAGGAGAGCTTCCACCCCCAGAAGCCCGCAGAGCCAGCCCAGTCCTCCCCATCGGGGGTTTGTACCCCATTCCTCCCTCACCTCCTTCCACTTACCCTTCCCTAGCCCCCCTTCTTATTGATGTACAAAATAAAGATAACGTTTCTTCCAACATTGACTCTGTCTTTATTGAACAAAACTGGGGGAGACTGGGAAAAGGAGGTGGGAGAGGGGAAGAGAGAGGCTGGGAGAGGGGAGGGCAACTAACATGATCAGGGGTTGGGAACAGGTCCCAGATGAAGAGAGGCTACAGAGACTGGGACTGTTCAGCTTAGAAAAGAGGAGATGGAGCGGGGACAGGATAGAGGTCTCTAAAAGCAGGGGTTGGGTGGAGAGGATGCATTCAGAAAAGTTCTTCATGAGTTCCCATAAAGAAGGACTAGAGGACACCAAAGGAAAGGAATGGGTAGCAGGCTTGAAACTAGTAAGAGAAAGTTGTTGTTCTTGACAAAGCAAATAGTTAACCTGTGGAACTCCTTGCTGCAGGAGGCTGTGAAGGCTACAACTAGAACAGAGTTTAAAGGGAAGTGAGATCAAGTCATGGAGGTTGGGTCCATGGAGTAGTCTTAGCCAGGGGGTAGGAGTGGTGTCCCTGCCCAAAGTTTGTGGAAGACTGGAGAGGGATGGCACGAGACAAATGGCTTGGTCACTGTCTTCGGTCCATCCCCTCCAGGGTCCCTAGGGTTGGCCGCTGTCGGCAGACAGGCTACTGGGCTAGATGGACCTTTGGTCTGACCCAGGACGGCCATTGTAAGCTCAGGGTCGGGGGTCTCAGTGGACCCCCTTGATTTTCATGCACACCTGCTCCTGGGTGGCCAGGCTGGCAGATCTCCTGCCCTAGATGGCCACTTTCCTGTGCCTAGTGCGGAGATCGTGGACGAGGTCCACGATGTCCGCACTAGCCCAGGAAGGTGCCCGCCTCTTGCGGTCCAGGGCAAGCTCCCGGGAGCCGCCAGCCTGGTCCCGGGAAGAGGGGATGGGCTGGGGGACATCGGGTGGGTGGCTCTGTGCCGTGCCAGGTGCAGGGTCTGCTGGCTGGGTGCTGGCAGGCTTGCACCTGGCACGGGCACCATAGCCAGCCCGTGCCCCTTTAAGGGGTTCGGGGCCGGGAGGGGGGCATAGAGTTTCCCTGGTGTTGGCCAGAGTGGCCACCAGGGAAACCTGGGGAGGGCTAGCCTCCCAGTAGTTCGAATTAAGGGGCTACACACCCCTTAATTCGAACTAGTAAGTTCGAACTAGGCTTAATCCTCGTAAAATGAGGTTTTCCTAGTTCGAACTAAGCGCTCCGCCAGTTCGATTCAAATTCGAACTAGCGGAGCGCTAGTGTAGCGGCTATGAATGTTAGTTCGAACTAACGTCCGTTAGTTCGAACTAACATTGTAGTGTAGACATACCCTCAGATACTTGAAAGCTGCTCTCATGTCCCTTTTCAGTCTTCCCTGTTCCAAGGTAAACAAAGCCAATTCCTTCAGCCTTGCCTCATACCTCATGTTCTCTAGACCTTTCATCATTTGTGTTGATCTTCTCTGGACTTTCTCCAGTTTCTCTACATTTCCTGAAATGTGGCGCCCACAACTGGATATGATACTCCAGCTGGGGTCTAATGTAAATGGCTCATTCCCTGCCAAGGGGACATGAGACTGGGCGGGTTAATTTCCAATCCTCCTGTTTATTCTTTTCCTAAGCCAGGAGGGCACGGTAGTTCTGATGGGGGCTCTGCAGGAAGGCAGCCCGCACTGCTCCCTGCCTGAAACCTTGTGCAGGTGTTAAACAGCTGTCCAGCCCACCCTAGAGGTGACTGCATTTCAGCGTGCCTGAAGCAACACAGCACCAGCAATGGACAGGAGAATGGTTCCCAGGCATGGCTTGCTCATGATTGCTTCAGTCCCGTTGGATGGGCCTCAGCCTCTTTCCTTCCCCTCCCCCGCTTTGCAATGGGGCTGTAGACTCTGGGGGAGAGGGGTGGAGGCAGGCAGAGGTGTCTCCCTGCAGCAGATGTAGACACGTCTCTGTATTAATCATTCTCTCATTGAAGTTTTTAGCTTTGTATTGAGTCCTTTTACATGGAAACTTTGTATTACGTCTTGGTAGACTAGTCCCTAGGACAAGTGAGGCAGAGACTGTCCCTGTGGGGTGAATGAGGTGGGAATGGATAAGGCAGAAGGTGAGCACCTCTGGGCAGTTGCAAAGGTTGGAGAGGGTATGGAAGCCAGAGATCAATGAACCCTGGGAAGTGGGCCCATTGAAAGGAGACTGGACCTGTGGGGTGCCTTGGGGGTCTGCAGCAAGGACCTGCTTTGGGAAGCCCCCTCTTTGGAGGTGAATGTGGCAGCATTGAGACACCGCCCAGAAGCCGGTGCCACAGACACTAACTGCAGATTCATAGAACAGCTCTCATAGATCTTGCACATGCATATGATAGAGGGGCAGCAGTGGTGTAGTGAGGGAGCCAGAGGGGTCAGTTGCCCCTGGGCACCATGCTAGGGAGGCACCAATTTAATCCCATTCTGCTCCCCCCATCATCCCTCAGCTCATGTGCTCCTACTCCGCCTGCCACCGGCAGCTGGAGCCTCCTCCCTGCCTCTCTGCTCCAAGCCCGACCCTCCTCCATCTCCACTGGTGAGTTAGTGCATGCGGGAGCCCGGCCCCAAACTGTAGGGGGTTGGGGAAGATGTGGTACAAGCTCCCATTAGCCGTGCACCAGGTTCGGGGCCCTGCCACTTGGCGGAGGGGAGGGGAGCGCAAATTTTTCCTTTGCCCCCAGACACATAACACCCTCGCTATGCCTCTGCCCAGCTTTGCCACCTGGGACAGGAGCTGCTGCTGTTGAGCTGGACATAGGAGTCCTTGAGCTTCAACATCTCCCTTCCTCCCCCCTCCACAAGGGGCAGGACCCAAACCTCTCCTCTCCTACATACAGCCTTCAAGTCAGGGCCTGACACACCCAACTCACTGTGCCAAAACTCTTGGCCTGGCAAAGGGTTATATTTGCCCTCTACTAGCTTAAAGTTGCCCATCCAGGCATGCAATGGTGAGTCCCTATAGCTCGGTGCGGACAGCTTAGTATTAGACTCTTCCTACTGCGCTCCTCCCTCATTAAAAAAACAAAAAAACAGTAAAAGTGGGAAGTTTTAGATAAAAGCCACCAGTACCAGTGCCACTTCCTGTGACTATCAACAGAACTGCAGCTGCCCACTATAAGCTCAAACCTCAATCCATGCAACTGTTCAGTCTTCACATTTGTACCAATGGTTCAGCTGTGTCAAATAGTTTAACCTACGAGTCGCAGCATGGGGATGTCTTCCAGTTATAAGGAATAAAATCCCTTATTTGTTATTTTCCTTGTAAAAATAACGAAGGCTGGGCCCCAGTCAAAGCCTCTCCCTCCTAACACTCCAGGCACTGGGTTTGTTAAAATCCTTCTCTACCTCTTTATTTTGCAAGTGCTCCATATCTTAACAGGGGTCTGATCCAAAACCCCACCTTCAAACGCAGATGGACTTCCTGTGCAACACTTGGATCAAATCAATTTGTGGCTTAAACCCATCTCTGAAAATAATTCTTAAAATACTAGATCTTGCACAACTATTACTCCAAGCTATTGTTTGGAGTATTGTTCCTACCAGGGAAGGTTGCTGCATGGAACTCTCTTATTCAATGAAGAGACATGTCGAAATTTGCTTTTCCTTCTGCTGTGTGCAGATGTGATGCCAAGCCCATTTTTGCAGCAAAAACCAGCCCTTCCTGTTCATACATACAGAGCAAACTTTGAGAGGGTGTGAAAGAAGGCTGAGAGAAAGCAGAGTGAGACCTCAGGGAAAGCTGCTGAGCATGCTGCTTTGTTCAGCTCCAACGTGGTAAACTGAAGGAGCAGGCAGTGCAGGTTTAAAGCTTTGCTTTACGTGTGTCATGAGACAGTGAGTAATTGGCTGTGGAGTTCATGGCTTTATTAAAGCCCTTGGATGTGTGTGTTCAGTCACTGGCTTTTATGGCTTCCCCTATTCCCAGTTTCTTCTGTGTGCAGTTCTTAAAGCACACACAGGTAGCCACTGCCTCTTATGCGCAGTAGGAATAACAGAAAATACGTAAAATATCTGAGATTCACATTAGCATAGTGTAAACGCACTATGCCACGGCCACACACTTTGGCAGCTCCACTTGTTTTCAGCTCCTCCCATTCGCTCTCTTACTTAGTCTGCTTAGTTCCGTGCAGGTGTCAAGGTTTTCTCCATTTACTCCACCCAACAGCAGGAATGCTAAGCAAGAGCTTTCTTTGCCCAGAGCTCTGGATAGTTGGCCGCACTTCCTTTCTTTTTCGTGTGCACCTGTGAAACTCAGGGTGGCTTTGGCTTCACTGTCTTAGTATTTCCCATGTACTATGACTGAGTTAATCTGCGGCATCTCCTTGTTAAGGAAAGGACTGTGTATTTATCAGAGATGGGAGAATGCCTACACTGTAGAACACACTCTCTAGAAGCAGTGGGTGGACTGCGAGGGGACTGGAGGGTTCGGGGGAGTGGCAATGGATACACAGATCTTCCTTTCTAGTTCAACAGCCCAAGATCGAATATTGTTACCAGGTGACAGCTGCCAAGGGAACAGTGGGAGTTAGCAATCTCAGTCCAGGCCCTAATGGACAGGCACCTTCAGGACCAAAAGCACCACCACCACGATTGCTATGCTTGGCGGCAGCCTCAGCTGAAAGTTCCAAGAGCTGAGCAAGCACAGATACTCCCTTCTCACTCACAGAATGTTTCCCTCCAGAACAGCATCCAGGAACACTGGCAAAACACCGTGGGGGAACTTGCACTGCAGCTGGTGGTGCTGCTGCCCCTATTACACTGCCCCTATCATGGCTGCAGGCCAGTGGTGGCCAGATCAAACCAGATGATCCAGTGATGTAATAAAAAACTCAGAATACCACCATTTGGAAGCAGGCATTGATCTTCTGCAAATCGGGTTCCAGAAACACAGTTTCATAGAAAGCAGAGTACAAGTCCACATCCTAGAAGTGAGTGGCTTTTTCTGCAGTTGCAAACAGACTGATCTTGCAATTTGCCTCCTTCTACATGTACCTGAGATGCCTCCTTACATGGCATGTTTTCATTTCAGATTAAAAACACTTAGATCAACAAATCATCCTCTCAGAAAAAACAAAGACTTATCTAAAGGAGGTCCCACTCCAGCTCAGATGTCAGGTATATAGGTAGGGGAGCAGCACTCATACTATGCCCCATACTGCCATCCCACACTGCTACCCGTGCTCCCACCCCCACACTGCCATCCCTAACCCACACTATCCGTGGACAGCCAGCCCCACACTGCATACACCAGAGGTTCTGTCTGTTGTGTAGCTAAATAAAATACCTCATTTTCAACACAAACCAGCATGGTTCATAAACCAATTGATTCCTACCCCAAACGCCTGGAACAACAAGAACAGATGCTGTATTTAGGACTTTGGTTATTAGATTTAAATGTGGGGGTCTGAGGATACAAAATTGAATTCTAGAGACCCAGCAACAAGTGATCATCACTCTACAGGGCCATCTATTGACCTAGAAGCAGTAAATAGCATTGAGTGAATTCCCTCCCACTGGTGTTCATTCAGGATACAGTCTCATAGGAATGAGAAGTGTGTGACCTTGTAGAAGGGTATTAAGTGCAGGCTCAAATACACAACCTTGCTCCTAACTGAGCTGCCTAATAAGTCCCAAAATTCACCACCCAAGTCAGTCAGACTCTATTCACTGATAGAGGGGGCTGGTGCCAAAGAGTGTAGGGTAAACACAAAGAATTAAGAAGTGTTCCAGGGCACTCATTCTCAGTTTTCAGCCCTCACATCCTAATGGCTGCGGCACAACTACATCTCTCTGCATACACACACCCTTGCTCTTTGAAACCCACCCCAGGACTTTATCTAGTGCTTCCAGAAGCTGTTCTAACCACTTAAATGCCAGCATGCGGGAGGAAGCCAGCACCAGACAGCAGAGTGACCTGGGAAATCAGAAAAGCAGGAGCTGCAGGCAACAAAGGCCTAATCAATGTTAAGTTCCACGCCCAGAGGAGGAAACCAAGATACAAGGAGGGAGAGGCATAACCAAGGAGCCATGTGTACCTACTACATTAAACTACTTCCATTTTCACCTTGCATCTTTCACATGGTCCTCGTCCAAATCCTAAAGAACTTTGTAACTGAGACCTATCGCGTATAGCTTTTTATGTTCTGTGCACAAGGGAGCTGACAGGTGAAGAATTTTCTCTTTTTCCAAAGCCTCTTAGCACATGTTCTGACACATACCTAGAGTGGCACCCCCACTGAGTCATGTTGTTCTCACAGCAGCATGTCACTTTCTGCCAAGGAGTTATTGGTTGCTGCTAAAGAGATTGAGAAATAAATGGGTTAGATGATATAGTAAAAACAGATTGAAGATGGATTAGAATTGGGGATCAGAAAGCAGTCTAAGGACATCACAGCTGGGACATCAGCAGTAGACCGATCTAATGGACAAAGCAGGAGTCAGGCTGGGTCCAATAACAGAGGGTTAGAGGGCAAACTGAGGTGAGGAGATAGGCAGGCTCAGGTTACTAGCAGGAGGCACAAGTATCTCAGGGGATGTGGTCAAACCTAGGCAGAACCCAGTTACATGGACAACTTCCTGAGCCTGTGCTGGGTTTATATAGAAGCTGTGAACCAATCAGCACACTCTAAAGTCTATCAGATTCCTGAATGGAGTCCTCTGTCAGAATTTAGCTTCTATCCTACGGGCTACTCAGAGGTTGCTAGGGAGCAGTTGCATGTCTGCTATGGCTTGGGGGCCTTGTAGACCAAGGTTCAAGACCCATGGTCTCTGACATTAGAACAACTAAAGCTCTGAAAGGGCATCTGAGATGCTTCTAAAGGCCTGGTTGATACTGCAAAGCTAGATTGATGTAAATTGCCTTGCATCGACCTACTTGTATCTGTGTTTTATCTCAAACCGATGTCAGCGCTCTTTTACAATGATGCAGGAAAAACCATTCTGTGAATAGAGTAGAATCCTGCTTGACCTGCTGCGTGACCAGTGTTGACAGTTCTCCAGCGGTTGTCCCACAATGCTCTACTCCCTGTGCCAGTGATTACTCTGGTCACAATTATAAACTTCACTCCCTGGGGTCACAGAGACTGGAAGCCACCCCACACTCCCTTTAAAATTTCTCAAGTGTTTTTGAAATGCCTGAAAACACCCTTGTGAGTGCTGCTTCCATGCACAGAGACAAGTACTGGACAGACTTCTGCCTGGAGAAGACAGGAAGTATTGGAACTCCTAGGTCTGTGGAGAGAAAATGCTGCACAAGCACAGCTACAGCTCAGACTCAGAAATGTGGCCACTTAAGCAGATTGCCCAGGGAATAGAGGCACAGGGCTACAACATGGAGCAGCAGTTGAGCTATGTGAATACCACAAGGCCAGGGAGGGCAGCAATAGATCTGGTGCTATGCTGCAAACCAGCTGCTTTTACAATGCCATACCCAGTGGAGACCAAACGAGCACCCAGAGAGGACTGAGGATACATTAGAGGAGTCTGAGACAGAGATGCCTGCCATGAACAGTCAGGAGAAAGAGAAGGCAGAGAGGGGAAAGATTTGGTGGAGGACTCCAACCCTGGCAGGAGCAGTCACCATGATTGAGACCTGATTGAGATTTTACCATAGTCTATCTAGACCTCCCAGGCGAACACAGATGAGCCTGATGAAGGGAAGTGTGTACATTCATTTTTCCTTACAACATTTAAATTTTATTGGTGCCTGGCTCAGCAAAAAGTTATCAATTAATTCAAGAAAAGACAGACTTGACACCTGCTTTTTAATCCTTTCTTGTGTTAAGCAAGAGGGGAACTGTACTTTTTTAAAATATAATATATGGAGACATACTTATCTCACAGAACTGGAAGGGACCTTGAGAGATCATTGAGTCCAGTCTGCTGCCCTCCCAGCAGGACCAAGTACCATCCCTGACAGATTTGTCCCAGATCCCTAAATGGCCTTCTCAAGAATTGAACTCATCACCCTGGGTTTAGGAGACCAATGCTCATACCACTAAATTATCCCTCCCCCCTATGTACATAGGGCTGTCCCTTCTGTCCCCCAGAGTGACCTTCCTCTGCCATTATCTCCCAAAAGTTTCTAGGGTTGGCTGCTTTATTTCTTCCACCAGGGTAGGAGAGTGCGTCTGGCACCTCTGCACTAAATAGGCAAGTGGCTTTGGGATGCCAAAGCAACTGTGTTCTCTGTGCCTTTGGCTCAGGAGTGAGAAAGCTAAAATCACCATCGCTCATGGAAAATAGTGCCACTATAGGTTGGACCTCCCTGGTCCAGCACCTTTGGGACCTGACCAGTCCCGAGTGAGGGAATTTGCCAGACCAGGGGAGGTCCCCTGCCACCAGTCCCCACAACCTGCAACTGGTTCTGTCACTGGCTCGGCTCACTATGGGGCTGTAGTGGCCCTGGCTCCCATGCTGGACTCAGCTATTCCACAGCTGTGGCTCTCCTGCCAAACTACCATGGCCCCAGCCCCTGTGCAGACCTACTACACTGCTATGGCCCCAGATCTCCTTGAGGGTTGTTGGAATGGTGGGGCCCCAACCACCCCTCCCCCCGGGCTACCATGCTGCCACAGCTCTGGATGTCCTGCTGGGCTGCTGCCAGGCTCTCAGCTGCCAGCCCTCCGGCTGCCCAACTCCCAGTCACTGGGGCTCTCTTGCTGGACCACAGATGTTGCTGGACCAGAGAGTCCCGGTTTAGGGAGGTGCAAACTGTACTCAGTGCCATTGCCCTTTATTTCTACACATGGAATAAGGACCAACATTTTATAGATTCACGCGACAAAATATTCCAACCACCTCCCCCGCCCCCACTCCTCTTTGTTGCTGGTGGGCCATGCTCACCATGGCTGGGGCTAGAGAATTTGGAGTGCCACGGCACGCCAAAACTGAAGTGTCAAGTAGCTTCTGACCTTGATGAGGAGATGGAAGACAACTAGGGAGGTGTCCAGTAATGTCCTGCAAGCCAGCTCTGCATTGGACCATGAACAAAGAGCTTGCAGGGCAAGTATGGCCTGCAACATGGAGAAAGATGGAGATGACAGGAAAAAGACCCAGGAGTCCTCAGAGGACGAGAAACGGGATATGCACTAGAACACAATGAGTTCTCTCAGGCAGCAAACGCAAAGCCTGCAGGCCCTGGTTGACCTATAGGTTCAAAAGTCCTGGACCCCACTCTTCAGAGAACTCCATGGTCACTACTTTCAATACCCCCCTAACATATCACATGCCATCACTGTGTATCCATTATCCCTCTCACTCTACAGCAGGGAATAGCAAGGATAATCCCCACGTACAGGACATATGAGAACCACGACTAGTGTATGAGTAGCCACAATGGACTACATTTGTTCAGTGAAATGGACATAAATATATCCTCCTTTACAATTTAAATTTTTTACCCTGTTTAGTTTATGCTAAACATTTTTATAACGTTGCCTGTGGGTTTTGTTTTCTTTTGCACATTGATTTTCTGCACTGCTTTTTCCACTCACTAAAAGGTTCTATTTTAGGAGAATCTAATTATCTTTATTGGTTCACAATAAATATTGCAGAATGTATCACAGCTACAAAAGAAAACAGTACTTGTAAATGCACGCTGAGCGCCTCATAATTCATAGCTTTAGGAAAACACCTTGTTGTGTGCTTATAAATGTACAGCAAGCATACAATTTTTTGCAGCACCCAGCACAGAGCACTATGGTGGCTGACATTAAAGTGCTCTATCAAAGCCCTTAACCACTCTTTGCCTCACAGATCTCATGCAGTACACAACAGGCAACTATAATCATAGGGAATTTTTTTTCACTGAGTTCTAATCTAGTGAGTAAACATCACCAGTGCCCCTTCAGTCTACCAAAAGCACATTCAGCTTTCACCTGAACTTACTGAGTTGGTTGCTGGATGTTTCCTTGGTGTTGTTGAAGTGGCCAAAGTACAATTTCATGAGCCAGGGAAGTAAGGGGTAAACACAGTTCTCCAGAATTACTATTGGCATTTTGATAGCACTAGAGATAATCTACCAGTCAGGAGAAAAATTGCCTAGCTTACAGCTTTTGAACAGCTTTCTGTTCTTAAAGAAGCAAGTATCATGCACCTTCACTTACCAACCCAGTGATCCACCCATACTTGCATAATGTAGAGAAGTAGGCCATTCTGTGGATGTACTTTATGGAAATGTGGGCTGGTGCCCAAAATAGGTTATGCATGCCATAGATGGCCCCACCGCAGTTTAGGAACTACTGTGTTGCAAATCAATCCTCTAGGCCCAATGCTGAGAGTTAGTTCTGCATAGCAGGAAATGCTTAATGGCTCTTCAGAACTGCTTGATAACAGCCCAATTTTAGATTTTTGAACTCCAAAATTATTTCCTACCGACCAGCAGCAATCCAACCCTGCAAGCTTCCAATGTGAGATCACCATTCTCCTCTCCCCTGTAAATGCACTTCTCATTTTGGCATCTCTGTCCTGGAGGGTTGGTTGAGCATAGCTCATAGATCCAGGAAGGTGGCTTTTCAGCTCTGAAACTTCTGCAGCCATTGCTCTTTGTTCCAGACCTACATTATGATGCGATCCCACCAGTCAATGCTCAATTCTCAGGTGCAGAAGAGATGATTTACCATTTGCAGCTGCTCTGTGAAAGCCACCACCACTGTCCTGGATGAAATCCTCAAGTCCCCATTTATTGCAGTACTTCCTGAGGGTCTGCAATACAGGAGAATTTTGGTTCTTGTATTTGCAACCTTCATAGCAATAGTGAAGAGTTCTGTAAACTCCATGCTTCTATCAGAGATGGCAAACACAGAAGTTCTAGGCTTAAGCCAGTGGACATCTTTAGAAGCTCCAAAAGCCACTGTGCCAGATGATGGTGCATAGCATGCTAGAATACCTACCTGTTGTACACCTCATTTTACAATCACTACTAGCATTCCTGGCATGTATGCCTAGCATGCCACAAGCAGCCACATATTCATGTACCAAGCAACGGTACAAACCAGCAACTATGCAGCTATGTAGCTTGTGTAGACCAAAGTTTGTAGTGTAGACATGGCCTGAGAGTGAGATATTGCTAACAGAAGTTTGAAGGGAAGCTGTAACCAAGCATGTAGGAAAGGGGTAGTGGGATGGAGTTCTTTTTCCCCCCACAATCTCAGGGAAAGGAGTGATCAATGGCAGAAAATGGTGAGTTTGATCAGACAGAGTGTATGAAATGGGAGAAAAGGGAAAGACAGACAATTGGTCAACATCTAAGTGGATACTGATTTGCAAATGGTAATGATTGGAGTGAAAACGTTACATTTAATTTATTCCAGCAAAGTATGCCTGACAGCAAAGATGGCCCCTGTGACAGGATGCCTCCTTTTTCTTTCTGTTGTCATTGGCCAGAGGAACTTGTCTGAGACAGAACATCAGAAGTGGCTGCCCGTCGCAGGGAGCCATAGCCTGTAATACCTCTGAGGCTGGTATAGGGGGCTCTGTCTGTGAGGTGGAGTGTTTTCCATATAAGGGCATGTAAATTAATAATCTTCCCCTGCTCGCTCCACCCATTGCAGTGAAAGATCAGCCAATGGGCTGACTTGTGCTCAGGCCTGCTACTCCACCCACTGCAGCAAAAACCAACCTATGGGGTGATAAGTTCACAGGCAATAAAACAGGCAGGCAGCCCCTCTCTCACTGGGGATTCGCATTGAGTGAACGCCTGGCCTGATCACCCAGACGCCTTGCACCCCCCGCTCTCGAGTCTTACTGAGCGTACTCCGAGTTGGTCGACCCGAGTGGAGATAGTTTATGAGCATGTGACCGGTACTTGTGTTCCTGCTGTCTCCAGAACTGGTATAACCCCCGTCCCCCCGCCATCATCCCTATCCTAATTGATTTCTTACTTGTCCTTATTGCTTGTCAAGTGACAGTGGCTAAAAAGTTACTAAGTTAGTTTATAAATAGTTGTGGTTTAGGTTTTTTACTGTTTCCTTGTATAAAGTTGTGTAAATAATCAGCCCTATGGACAATACCAGTGTTAATTCAACTGTTCCTAACCCCTGGGCAGTTATTGGGAATTATTGTGATTTAGAAAAGCCTCAGGGAATTGTTTTGTGTTGTCTGGCAATCTGTTTAATTTTTGTTCTGATGGTTGTCTGGCGTCATCAAAATAAAATCAGTTTGTGCTTTTTAAAGCCCCCAGTTGTGGTCTCATCCTTTCCGGCATCCCTTCGAACCTCGTGTATTACGGGGACTGACAGAACTCAACTGAACTTTTGCAGTTCTGCAGGTAAACTGATGCGACTTCAGCCTCCACCCTCATTTCTCCACAGATGGAATGGTCTGTCAGTCCCCGCCAAGGGAATGCTTACTGTGGGAGTTTTTACCTCCAGTTAATCAATAGCCTGTGAATTTAAGTTAGTTACTTTGTTAAGGCTACTGTGGACATCCCCAATGTTTGCATCATGCTAAAAGTGTTTGTTCTTTACTTTACAGTCAAGACACACCCCAGGTGACTCTCTGGATTGGTATAGATCTACATCTTAGTTCAACATTACTATCCCAGTCAGGGGCATGAAAAATTTACACCTGTAAAAGAAGTAATTAAGCCAGCCAAAGTCCCAAGCCCCACTCACTCTAGATGTCACTAGGTCAATGGAACAATTTTTCTCGCAGCCTAGTTACCAAATCTTAGAGGATGGTTTTACCACAGCAATGGAAAAACTCTTCTGTTGCTACAACAAGTGTGTCCACTGCAGCAGTGTGGCTTCAGCACTGCTACTGTGCTGCTTGTAGCAGAGATATAACCTAACATTTATTAACGACTAATTGGCTCTCAGCCTTCCCAACCAATTTATTCACAGCTCAATTGATTCCCCACCTGCCTAATTGGTCTATTTCCTTACTCAATTGATTAGCAGTTGTTTATTATTTAATCATCCAGCCTAATTGATCTCCCCCTTACTGGCTGGTTGCCTGATTTACAGCCCATTGATTTCTCCCCAAATATCCATTGACCAGTTTTTTACATTTTGGCCTTCCACTTCTCCACTTAACCACACTTCTCGCCCCTTTCCTACACTCCCACCTTGTCCATCTTCCCTTCTCTGATACCTCTGCCCTTCTACTGGTCCCATCAGCTTGACCTTGTCATCTCTCAGTTCCTCTTAGGCCAGACACATATATTCCATTGCTCCTTTCCCTCCTCTGTGTGCCCAGCCCCACCCTCTGGTGCCATAGGATCTAACTCTAGTCTACCTTTCATCCCCTATCACTGCCCCTTCTCACCTACCCCCATCCCATTCTCTTCTCTCCCCCCCACAGCTCTTTAGGGATACCCAACCTGTCTCAGAAATTATCACAGTCCTTCACCTGCAGTCACCTCTTGCTCCCTCATCTGACAGGCACCGAAACCAGAATCCAGCTCTGCAGCCACTCTCACAAGGACTTCTCCTCTGCTCATGCTCCTTACTCCAAATTACCCTCAAAGGGAAAGACTGTGTATGCTGGGCTTCTCCTCTCCTGCCTTTTCCGGTCCCTCCCTCCTTCCCTTGTCATTTGGTCTCCTCCTTTGGACAGCACTGACTCTGGTCACTTTTGCTGACATCTGTCTTGGATCAAAATGGGAAGAAGAAAGGTTCCTCTCAGCTTGGGTCACAGAACAAGCTCTGCCTTTTTGGCACCAAAGTTAAGTGGCACTGACAGTAAATTGTGTTCATATAATAATGAGGGCTCTGTTGAGATCCTCTGCCATCTTGTCCCTCTGTCTTGGGACTCAGATATCCTGTTGAGCTCAATTTCCCCTCACTGGAGTGCTCATACAAACTTGGGCTTTGCTAGGTTCCTTGGGATTCGCTCCTTCAGAACTGGGGAAAATGTAAGTGGTCAAACTTTACCTGGTGCCTACACAGGTAGCACAGACAGGAGATGTCAGTACCAGGAGAGTGCACCTAGGATGATCCTCCCTATGTGGTACAACAACCAGTAAACAGCGTTGACGTTTAAATTATCCTCATTAGGCAACTCAGTTAATCCATGGAGATGAACAGACCCAGCTCAGAATAGAGCAATTGCTTCAGGCTGGTTGCAGACTCAGGCTGATGTCACAGCACCAATTATGCTCAGTTCAAGCTTGGAAGATTTTCTTCATCACTGTAAAAGCCACAGATTTTGATTTAAAAAAGTAAACAGACTCCGTGGCATGAGATAGGAGGTTGGTGGAAATGGGTGTAGATGATGTGTACAACTATGGCCTCCCTTCCCATTGCTCTCTGACTGCAGCACCTGGTTATTGCTATTCCTGTCATCATGGTCTTCATCCTACCTTCATCCTTGTGGTTTAGACACTGAACTTCCTGCCTCCTCATCTTCACCTCTACATTTACCCTTAAAGGAGCTCTACTGAGAGGTAATTTAAAAAGAGAATTATTCAGGTTAGTGGATTGGAACAGGCTCGAGTGTGTGAAATTAAAATAGCCTCTTTGTACAGTATGATGAAGAGAACATCAGTTGGGCTCTGCACAGACAGGCGAATGGGCAGAAGAGTGTGTTCTGTAGTACAACTGCTGATATTTCACAGCTCTGTGGCTTTAAGGACAATATGGGGTCAACTGATGGCTGGATAAAAGGCAGCATTTCTGCCAGGTTATTTTCAGTTCAGTGCTCGCTGCCAGTTGGGAGAACCCCAAGGAGAGATGAGCAGACTCCTGTAGGGTTTCTGAAAGGCTCGTGGTATGTATGACACACAGGGTAAATTTACTGCAGTCTCCCTGGAGCACTGCAGTCAGCTGAGATTCTTGTTTGCTTTGATATGCTTGGTTAAAGCAAAGCTTGTGTGTGTTAACAGGCCAATAAATACATAAAAAAAATCCACATGGAAGGACCGGTTGTGTTGGCCAAATAAAATCTGCTTGTTCGTCTCTCAAGAGCTGAAGCGTCCTGTGTGTTACTTGCAGGCCCATGCACATGAATCCTCTGCAGCCCTAAGTGTGTGGCACTCATCCTGAGTGTACCTAACCACTATGGCCAGTGCCTAGCACAGAGCTCAGATCAATACTGGCAGAGAGAAAGTCCACAGGAATCAGAAGGACAGACTTTTCCTCACATCCTCCTGCTGCTCAGCTGTTGCTTAGAGCTGTCGCTTCTGCTATGCATCTCTGCCCCCACCTCCCGCAGGTTTCTGGCCAATGGGAGTTGAGAGATTGTGTTGGGGGCTGGGCGCAGTGCACAAAGTCTCCCCCCACCAGCGTGTAGCGCAGAAGGTCCTGCTGGGAGCCACTTAGGAAAGCACCTCCCAGCTAGAGCATACATCTGGCATCCCACCCATTCCCGCACCTCCGCTCCCTGCCCTAGGTCACCACCCCCTCTTGCCTCTATCACCACCCCTTCCTGCCCCAGGTCACCACCCAAACTTCTTCATCCCACCCGTCCCAGGTAACAACTCCCTCCCAGACCCTGAACCCCTTCCTACATTCCTCCCCCAAGCCAGAATCCTCCTCTGAACTCATACCCCCTCCCAGACCTTGCACCCAATCCCCTCCCATAAGTTACAACCCGCTCCTTCACCCAAACTCCCTCTCAGACCCCTCACATACTCCTGCACCCCAATTCCCTACCTCAAGCTCTCTTCTGCACCAAACCTTTGACCCAGACCCTGGACCCACTCTGTAGAAAAGTGCTGTCCTTGACCACTTACCAAAATCTTGGAGTGGCCCCTCCATTAAAAATGATTGTCCTATCCCTGCTCTAAGTTCTATAGAGACCACTTCATAGCTCCTTCTATGGCCTCTTAAAATAAAGACTAAGGGATCCTCTTAAAATAAGGAATAAGGGATCTTTCGGAAAAGGCTTTATTTTCCGAAAGATCTGCGTCTAGACTGGCGCTTTTTTCCGGCAAACCTCCGAGCCGGAAAAAAGCGGCAGCCATTTTTATGCAAATGAAGCGGGGGGGATTTAAATCCCCACTTCATTTGCAATTGGGATGTGTCTAATTTGCATCCCTTTTACGGAAAAGGGATGCAGTCTAGACACAGCCATAGAGAGGAGGAACACACACATACAGACTCAAACATTAATAAAAGCATGAGTAAAAAGGGTGGCTTTAGCCTGATGCTGGAACAACGCTAGCGTTGGCGCCATGTGAATATCCCGAGGAAGAGAATTCCACAGCCTGGGAGCAAAAGCTGAGAATGCCCTGTTCCGCGTAGATGTTAATCTTATCTCCGCAAGTGGGGGAACACGAAGCAAAGCCTCCCCAGCTGACCTCAAGCCCCGGGCAGGTTCATATGGGAGAAGACGGTCCTTCAGATACCCTGGACCCAACTCATTTAAGGCTTTATAGGTCATAACTAAAACCTTAAATTGTGCCCGAAAACATACTGGAAGCCAGTGCTGCTGCCGAAGTACTGGCATAATGTGCTCCGTATAACTAATGTTGGTTAAAACTCGAGCAGCAGCATTCTGGACCAGTTGAAGTTTCCGAAGGCTCTTTAGAGGCAGCTCTACATAAACTGCATTACAGTAATCCAGTCGGGATGGATCACTGTGGCCAAGTCATGTTTGTTCAGTAAGGGTCCCAGCTGGTGGATTAAACAAAGTTGCCCAAAGGCACTCCTGGCCACTGAAGAAATCTGATTTTCAAATGTTAGAAAAGGGTCCAGGAGGACTCCCAAGCTGCGTGCCTGTTCTTTCAGGGGGAGAGTAACCCCGTCTAGAACAGGTGCCATTCCACATTCACAAACAGATGGCCTCCTGATCCACAGGACCTCAGTCTTATCTGGGTTCAACTTCAGCATATATGACTTCATCCAAACCATCACTGCCTCCAGACACCGATTTAGATCAGTCATTGCCACACCTGGTTCTAATGTCACAGGGAAATAGAGTTGGGTGTCATCTGCATATTGGTGGCACCGTCCTCCAAAACTCCCTATGACCTCTCCCAGCGGCTTCATGTAGATATTAAACAGCATAGTAGGAATAAGAGATCCTCCGGAAAAGGGCTTTATTCCGGAGGATCGCGCCAGTCTAGACGCTCTTTTCCGGCTTTTCACCAAACCGGAAAAAAAGCGGCGGCCATGTTTATTTAAATCCCGCAGGGGATATTTAAATCCCCCGCGGATTTCCCTATTCTGACTTGCCTGCTTTGCATGCCTATTCCGTCTTATGTGGCCAGTCTAGACGTAGCCGTTGTGTTTGCAAAGTCCTTCCAGCAGGGAAGGAACAGCAAGCTTTTCAAATTGTCTCTCCCCATCCAATACTAGAAAAACCACATCTGGTTTTATCTCATTACCACATGGGAGACAAACCACACAAAAAGAGGCCTGCCCAGTTTAAAACCAGACAAATGTTCTGCCTATTAAAAAGCCAGTAACCCTGAACTGAAAGAGCAGGCAGCTGAGGGACTAGGTCCTAGCATATAATAAAGAAGCAGGGGGTGCAGAGTAGGAAGAATTAATCATGTCATGGACAGTCTACAGAGGACCTGACTCATAGGCCTTGTCTACACTATCTCCACCCCTCAGCCCATCCCCTATCATCGATCTACTTCAACTACCCAAATGGCGACATACTCACCGTTCCATCTTGTGTGTGGTGAGGTCTGTGAGACCTACACTTTTGTTGATGCTGGCTACTCTTCTTGTCTTACTGGAGTACACCAGCATTGACAGGAGTGTGCATGGAGATCAATTTTTTGTGTCTTCAGCAGATGCAATAAATCGATGGCTGGTGGATCAATTGCAGCCAGCTGGTGGAAACAAGGTCTTACTTTGCTTCACTTTGGAGCCACAGTAAATTCTGGAGGGCCCATCAGTGAGAGGAAAAAGTCTGATCTTTTGGATGTCTCCCACAGCCTGAAGAACCCCTTACTATTGAGTGTATGGAACCAGTCTCCTAAATAAGACCTGTGATTTTTTTCACCCTTGTCGTCCTTTCCTGCAGGTTTTACCATGGAAAGAGGGCAATCTGGCCACTTCACAACCTGCTGGGCATAGGCACTCCATTTTGCTGTGCACGTTTATCCCAAATGTGGCCCGATCTAGGTATAAAAAGTGTTGACCAAATAAGACAAATCCAGGAAGTTCTACCATGAATCAGGTGACCACATAACTGCTCTGTACATAAATACTGGGGAGGCATCTAATACATTTTGCACTTAGCTATGAATTTTTATCTTTTCACACAAACACTCTTACATTGTTTTGCATTATAACTTTTTACTTTAACACAGCAGTGTGAGTGTGTTTTATGGCCATGCTTGCTGTTAGCTTAGATAAAGAGACACATAATTGGAAAACTGCAGCAGCTGCTGGCTTAGATAAGATGATACAAGAAATATTAGTGCAGCAGATCCTTAAAGAGTCTTATTTATGATGAGAACAAATAATAACATAAGGCTTCCAGACCTGCTTACTTTGATAAGGGGACAAATGCAAAAGTGGGATGATCCAGGGGTTCATTATAGGGCAGTGTGGTTTTAAACAAACTGTGACATATCCCAGTTAACCATGTTAATGCATGGAGTCAGTAAACATGAGACTTCGGAGGACTGTGGGAAGAATCAAGCTTAGACACTGTTTCCTAGTTGAAATTCCATAAAGCAAATGAAATCTTGGCCCCATTGATATCAATGGATGCTTTGCAGTTGGCTTCGACAGTGCCAGGATTTCAGCCAGTGCACATTACAGGACCAGAACTATGAGAGCCAACAAATCTAATTTAAAAATAATTCTTAACCCCCTGAGCACATGTCTGTTACCACTTGGATTGGGAGCTACAAGCTAAAACATCTCCTTGTCAGAACTATTATCCGCTGCTTAGAACATAGCACTGAGAGCTAGGACTTCTTGGTTGTATGCTTACTTCTGCTTCTAACCTGTCGTGTGGCCTTGGGCAAATCACAACTTCACTCTGCCTGAGTTTACATATCTGTAAATTAGGAAGAATAATACTTGCCTTCCTCAGAGAGGTGATGTAAGAACTAATTACTGCTTGTAAATGCTTTGAGTTCCTCAGATGAAAGGAACAAAGTACAAATTATTATTACAATCATATTATTATTAAACTGCTAAATGATGAAATGTGGCATTTCTATGAAAGGGCTGACATAATGGAGGCAAAAAATGCTGAAAAAACTCTCTGCTGATGGGTCTCGGTGTAGGCACTTAGGGTACGTCTAAACGACATGGCTCCATCGACAGAGCCATTTAGATTTGTTGTTTTGGCAAAGTCAAATGAAGCTGCGATTTAAATGATCGCAGCTTCATTTAAATTTACATGGCTGCCGTGCTGAGCCGACAAACAGCTGATAAGCAGTTTGTCCACTCAGCGCGCTAGTCTGGACGCTCCCCTGCCGACATCAAAGCCCTTTGTCGGCAGCCCCGGTAAACCTCATCCCACGAGGAATAACAGGGCTGCCGACAAAGGGCTTTGATGTCGTCAGGGGAGCGTCCAGAGGAGTACAGCTAGTTCGGATTAGAAGCCGGGGTTCGAACTAGCCGGGATTTAAAAATGGCGGCGCCCGGCTTATGCAAATGAAGCCCGGGAAATTCAAATCCCGGGCTTCATTTGCAAGTGCGGTACGCCTACATTACCCCACTAGTTCGAACTAGTGGGGGGGTAGTGTAGACATACCCTGAGTGGGGAACTGAGGAGTTAACTGCATAGGTAGGAAAAGATATTGGAACCTTTGTTCTAGTTTCTTTCTCAACCTTTTATTTCTCAAGTTTAGAAAGTAATCTGCAGCTGGCAACAGAGCTTTCAGTTGATGCCTTCAAGCAGTTCTCATTTGCTAGTTTTTCATTCTCATGGCAATAAGTTCTGCTGTAGACTTTAATTCATCAAAACACAGTCCCACTGAAGTCAGTTAGCCATTGTAAATTTAAAGTTAAGTATATGCTTAAATCTTGTGCTGAATTTGGGTCAGTTTCTAATCCTCTGCCATCTTCCCACTCTCAAGTTTGTGCATGAATATGTGCAGGCACACACATGTACACACGTGTGCAATTACTGTAATAAGATGATCTGGGCTAATAATAAAAATGGTGTTTGAATATTTGCTTAAGTTTTTAAACAACATAAGTTGCAACTCTATTTGCCCCCATTTAAGTTTGCTTTTGACAAATATTCGAGGAAACATATTTAGTGGCAAGAATGATTGTGGGGAAAAAAAGCTTTTTAACATTGGAAAATATTTCCAGGAAGAGAATGCTGAATTAGCAAATGCTAGTATTTGATCTGGAAACCTGTTTCCAAGAGTTGTGCTCATTCAGTCACTTAAAAGAAACATTCCAAATAATCTGTGTCCATTCAAGAGAGTTTGTATATCAGATATCAAACACGCACAACTAAATGCTTATGAATAATTCATCAAAAATATGTAGCACAATATGTCCTGCTTGAACCTTTGCAGGCTAATGACATACAGTTATATTGTTGTTTATTTGCATCTGATTTATTGGACCTTACTCTTGTAACAATGATAATTGTTACAGGAATAATTTCAAATAAAAAAGAAAACTAATCTGCTGGCAGATAGTTCATGTATGCAGGAGGTGAATGTCAATATTAGCTGTTATAAATTGTTGGCAAATTTAGTTTTAAGTGAAAATAAAATTAGCATGCACCCCTGCTACTATATTACTCTCTCACCTTTAAAAGCACTGTATTTTCCTTAATGAGAGAAAAATAGGTTTATTCTGAAAGGGATGAGATCATGGTTATTGTAGCGGTGCTGCCCCCTTTGTCCTCCGGACGCCCCCGCCCCTAGTCTCTCCCGTATGTCTCTGGGTCCTTTTGTGTTGGCCCCCCTTCTCACGCTCTCCGTCGGCTCGTCACACGGACGTCCCCCACCGTGCAGCTCGTGCCGTCAATGCCCGCTGTCTGGCTCATCCGAGCCTCCCAGTGGCCAATGGGTAGCCCCCAGGCGCTCCCTGGGGTGTCCCGCCGTGGTCGGAGTCCCTCCTCCGGGCTCCTGTCGCGTCGGGTGTCCTCTGCTCCCTCCTCGCCGGGTTGCTGCCTGTGGGGGTCAAGAGCACAGCCAGCTCCTGCTCTACCTGCCCCCCGTCTCCTCCCCACCTCCTCCCTTTTGGGCGTCCCGGCCGGCGCCCTGCTCCTGCACGCCGACTGCATCGGCTGCCCTCTCCTGGGTCCTAGGGCCCACCGCTTGCGGTCCGGACCCTCCGGTGCCTGCGCTATCGGTGCGCCGCTTGCCCTCAGCTGTGGCCGCTGCCGCTTTCCCAGCACTACCAGCACTCGCCGGATCACGGGCGCCAGTGCAGGGATTGGTAACCGCATCACAGTTACATTAAAAAGACAGGCCTATTTCTATGCAGTTATGGTAGGTATATTTTCATGGAATCATAGGACTGGAAGGGAGGTCATCTAGTCCAGTCCCCTGAACTCATTGCAAGGCAAAGTATTATCTAGACCAGAGGTGGCCAATAAAACAGCAGCAATTCACCAGGATTAGCCCTGGGTAGGCTGCTGCTGCTGCTATATTTACCTGCACCTCCAGAGGTCTGGACAATTGCAGCTTCCATTGGCTGGGAATGGTGAGCCGTGGCCAATGGGAACTGTGATCCCCCATACCTGTGGAGGTGCAGGTAAATATGGTTGTATCGGGGCCCGCTGGGGTGAACACTGGCAGACTAGTTCTGCTCTACAAACTGGTATTATAGAATCATAGAATCATAGGACTGGAAGGGACCTCGAGAGGTCATCGAGTCCAGCCCCCCGCTCTCAAGGCAGGACCAAGCTCCGTCTACACCACCCCTGAAAGATGTCTATCTAACCTGTTCTTAAATATCTCCAGAGAGGGAGATTCCACCACCTCCCTTGGCAATTTATTCCAATATTTGACCACCCTGACAGTTAGGAATTTTTTCCTAATGTCCAATCTAAACCTCCCCTGCTGCACTTTAAGCCCATTACTCCTTGTCCTGTCCTCAGTAACCAAGAGGAACAAATTTTCTCCTTCCTCCTTGTGACACCCTTTTAGATATTTGAAAACCGCTATCATGTCCCCCCTTAATCTTCTTTTTTCCAAACTAAACAAGCCCAGTTCATGAAGCCTGGCTTCATAGGTCATGTTCTCTAGACCTTTAATCATTCTTGTCGCTCTTCTCTGTATCCTTTCCAATTTCTCCACATCTTTCTTGAAATGTGGCGCCCAGAACTGGACACAGTACGCCAGCTGAGTTTTGCTTACAACACACCTGTTGATACAACCTAGAAATCATATTTGCTTTTTTTGCAACAGCATCACACTGTTGACTCATATTCAACTTGTGGTCCACTATGACCCCTAGATCCCTTTCTGCCATGCTCCTTCCTAGACAGTCACTTCCCATCTTGTATGTATGGAACTGATTGTTCTTTCCTAAGTGGAGCACTTTGCATTTCTCTTTATTAAACCTCATCCTGTTTACCTCTGACCATTTCTCTAACTTGCTAAGGTCATTTTGAATTATGTCCCTATCCTCCAAAGAAGTTGCAACCCCACCCAGTTTGGTATCATCTGCAAACTTAATAAGCGTACTCTCTATCCCAATATCTACATCGTTGATGAAGATATTGAACAGTACGGGTCCCAAAACAGACCCTTGCGGAACTCCACTTGTTATCCCTTTCCAGCAGGATTTAGCACCGTTAACAACAACTCTCTGACTACAGTTATCCAGCCAATTATGCACCCACCTTATCGTGGCCCTATCTAAGTTATATTTGCCTAGTTTATCAATAAGAATACCATGCGAGACCGTATCAAATGCCTTACTAATGTCTAGGTATATGACATCCACCGCTTCTCCCTTATCCACAAGGCTCGTTATCCTATCAAAGAAAGCTATCAGATTAGTTTGGCATGACTTGTTCTTCACAAACCCATGCTGGCTATTCCCTATCACTTTATTACCTTCCAAGTGTTTGCATATGATTTCCTTAATTACCTGCTTCATTATCTTCCCTGGGACAGACGTTAAACTGACCGGTCTGTAGTTTCCTGGGTTGTTCTTATTCCCCTTTTTATAGATGGGCACAATATTTGCCCTTTTCCAGTCTTCTGGTATCTCCCCTGTCTTCCATGATTTTTTAAAGATCATAGCTAAAGGCTCAGATACCTCCTCTATCAGCTCCTTGAGTATCCTGGGATGCATTTCATCAGGACCTGGTGACTTGCTGACATCTAACTTTCCTAAGTGATTTTTAACTTGTTCTTTGTGTATCCTATCTTCTAAACTTACCCTCTCTCTGCTTGTATTCACTACGTTAGGCACACCTCCAGACTTCTCGGTGAAGACCGAAACAAAGAAGTCATTGAGCATCTCCGCCATTTCCAAGTTTCCTGTTACTGCTTCTCCCTCCTCACTGAGCAGTGGGCCTACCCTGTCCTTGGTCTTCCTCTTGCTTTTAATGTATTTATAAAAGGTCTTCTTGTTTCCCTTTATGCCTGTAGCTAGTTTGATCTCATTTTGTGCCTTTGCCTTTCTAAACTTGCCCCTGCATTCCCGTGTTGCTTGCCTATATTCATCCTTTGTTATTTGTCCTAGTTTCCATTTTTTATATGACTCCTTTTTTATTTTGAGATCATGCAAGATCTCCTTGTTAAGCCAAGCTGGTCTTTTGCCATATTTTCTATCTTTTCTACACAGCGGAATTGTTTGCTTTTGGGCCCTTAACAACGTCCCTTTGAAATACTTCCAACTCTCTTCAGTTGTTTTTCCCTTCAGTCTTGCTTCCCATGGGACCTTACCTACAAGTTCTCTGAGCTTATCAAAATCTGCCTTCCTGAAATCCATTACCTCAATTGTGCTGGTCTCCCTTCTACCTTTCCTTAAGATCATGAACTCTATTATTTCATGATCACTGTCCCCCATACTGTCTTCCACTTTCAAGTTCTCAACTAGTTCCTCCCTATTTGTTAAAATCAAATCCAGAACAGCTTCTCCTCTGGTAGCTTTTTCAACCTTCTGAAACAGAAAGTTGTCTCCAATGCAGTCCAGAAACTTATTGGATAGCCTGTGCCTCGCCGTGTTAGTTTCCCAACAAATGTCTGGATAGTTGAAGTCCCCCATCACCACCAAATCTTGGGCTTTGGATAGTTTTGTTAATTGTTTAAAAAAGGCCTCATCCACCTCTTCCACCTGGCTAGGTGGCCTGTAGTAGACTCCTAGCATGATATCACCCTCGTTTTTTACCCCTTTTAGCTTAACCCAGAGACTCTCTACACAGCTATCTCCTACATTCATCTCCACTTCAGTCCAAGTGTGTGCATTTTTAATATACAAGGCAACCCCTCCTCCCTTTTTTCCCTGTCTGTCCTTCCTGAGCAAGCCGTACCCTTCCATACCAACATTCCAATCATGCGTCCCATCCCACCAGGTTTCTGTAATACCAATGATATCATAGTTGTATTTATTGGTTAGCAATTCCAGTTCTTCCTGCTTATTACCCATACTTCTCGCATTTGTATATAGGCATCTAAGATACTGATTTGATCTTGCCTCCCTGTTGTGCCCTGACCCTCCTTTCTCCTTGCCATTATAGGCCGTAGTCCCCCCCATTTCCAACCCATCTCCCAGTCCCGCACATGCAGCACTTACCTGTGGGCTTTGCTCACCTGCCCCCAACAAACCTAGTTTAAAGCCCTCCTCACAAGGTTAGCCAGTCTGTGTCCAAACAAGGCCTTCCCGCTCCTAGAAAGGTGAACTCCATCTCCGCCAAGCAGTCCTTCCTGGAAGAGCACCCCGTGATCAAGGAAGCTGAATCCCTCCTGGCGACACCATCGTCGCAGCCAGGCATTCACCTCCAGGATGCACCTCTCTCTGCCCGGGCCCCTACCTTTGACAGGAAGGATAGAAGAGAATACCACCTGCGCTCCAAACTCCTTCACCCGTACTCCCAAAGCCCTGTAGTCACACTTGATCCGCTCAGTGTCACACCTGGCAGTATCATTTGTGCCCACGTGGATGAGTAGCATGGGGTAGTAGTCAGAGGGCCGGATAATCCTCGACAATGCCTCCGTAACATCTCGGATACGGGCCCCTGGCAGACAGCATACCTCTCGAGATGAGCTGTCAGGGCGACAGATGGGTGCCTCCGTTCCCCTCAGAAGAGAGTCTCCAACCACCACTGCCCTACGTTTCCTCCTCGCAGTGGTGGCAGGAGACTGCTCAACCTTGGTGGTGCAAGGCCTGGTCTCCTCCACTGTGGGGGGTGACTCCTTGTCTCCTGCTGAAAGTAAAGTGTAACGGTTATGTAACACAGTGGGAGGGTTAGGAGCAGGGGTGGAACACTGCCTGCTGCCGGAAGTAACCAGCTGCCAGTTCTCACCCTGCACCACTGCCTCCTCCATAAGTGGCTGGTCAACAGTCCCACATCCTAGGACAGTGACCTCCGTGGACTCCACAGGAACACTGTCCAGGAATTCCTCATGGCTTCGAATGCTCCTCAGCCTGGCCACCTCCTCCTGTAGCTCTCCCACCTGCTGCCTGAGAGATTCCACCAGCAGGCACCTTTCACAATGGTTGTCTCCCCCAGCCTGGAGATCACTCAGTGGGAATTGCAAGCCAGAAATACAGCAAGACCACACCAGGACCTGGGTAGAGGCATCCATGCTCAGGTTCTCTGTCTGGATACAGGCACAGGTGGAGGAGACCTAATCCTAGCCTCCAAAGCACTTGCAACCCCTCGCAGCTTGATATCATTCAGAAACTTTGTAAATGTTCTCTCTGTGCCATTATCTAAATTGTTGATGAAGATATGGAACAGAACTGGTTCCAAAACCGATCCCTGCAGAACCCCACTTGTTAGGGCTCCAGCATGACTGGGAACCATTGATAACTACTCTCTGGAATAGAAATGTAGCCGTGTTAGTCTGGTGTAGCTGAAACAAAAAACAGGACTATGTAGCACTTTAAAGACTAACAAGACGGTTTATTAGGTGATGAGCTTTTGTGGGCCAGACCCACTTCCTCAGATCAAATAGTGGAAGAAAATGTCACAACCATATATACCAAAGGATACAATTTAAAAAATGAACACATATGAAAAGGACAAATCAAATTTCAGAACAGAAGGCCCACGAAAGCTCATCACCTAATAAACCATCTTGTTAGTCTTTAAAGTGCTACATAGTCCTGTTTTTTACTCTCTGAGAATGATTGTTCAATCAGTTATGTATCCACTTTGTAGTAGCCCCATTTAGGTTGTATTTTCCTAATTTATATTGAGAAGGTCATATGAGACTATATCAAACGCTTTACTAAAGTCTAGGTATACCATGTCTATGGTGGTTTGTTTTCCTATGAAAGAAAACTATTAGGTTGATATGACCTGATTTGTCCTTACAAATCCATGCTGTCTGCTACTTATCACCTTATTATCTTTTAGATGTTTGTAAATGGATTCCTTAATTATTTGTTCCATTATCTTTCCTGGTACAGAAGTTAAGCTGACTGGACTGCAATTCTCTGGGTTGTTCTTATCTCTTTTTTTTCTTTTGGTAGGTGGGCTCTATATTTGCTCTTTTCTAGTTTTCTGGAATCTCCCCCATTTTCTATGACTTTTCAAATAGCTAATGGCTCAGATATCTTCTCAATCAGCTCCTTGAGTACTTTAGGATGCATTTCATCAGGCTCTAGTGACTTGAAGACATCTAACTTGGTTAAATAATCTTTAACTTGTTCTTGTCCAATGTTAATGTCTGAAGCTACCTCATTTTCACTGGCATCCATTACGAGAGGTACCCAATTACTACCAAACTTCTTGGTGAAAACTAAGAACTCATTAATCACGCTGCTATTTCCACATTTTCTGTTATTGTTTTTCTCTCTTCATTGAGTAATAGTCTTATCCTTTGTGTTAGCTAATTTGAGTTTGTTTTGTGCCTGGGCCTTTCTAATATTGCCCCTACATACTTTTGTTATTTGTTTATATTCACTCTCTGTAACTTGACCTATTTTCCACTTTCTGTAGGATTCCTTTTTGATTTTTAGATCATTAAAGATCTCCTGGTTAAGCCGAGGCCTCATCAATGTGGGAGAATTACTTGTGTCTTGCTTACAACACTTCTGCTAATACATTTCAGAATACTGTTGGGGTTTTTTGCAAGTGTTACGCTGTTCTCTCATAATTAGTTTATGATCCACTATAACCGCCAGATCCCTTTCTGCAGTACTCCTTCCTAGGCAATCATTTCCCATTTTTGTGCGTGGAAACTGCTGGTTCCTCATAAGTGAAGTACTTTGCATTTATCCTCACTGAATTCCATGCTATTTTCTTTAGGCCATTTCTTCTGTTTGTCCATATTATTTTGAATTTTAATCCTATCCTCCACAGCACCTGCAACCCCTCCCAGTTTGGTACTGTCTAGGCATGTAACAGTGCAGTAAATTAAATGATGTGCAAAAGCTTATCAATTAATGCTAAGACTACAGGCATCCCCTACTCATGCCAGTACATTTTTTTAGCAGGCTGGCCCAGCTCAGTCCTGGCTCGTGCCAGGTCTAGGACCTACCCCTACTGCCGCTCTGCATTTAAAGCGTATTAGGAGTCAGGTGGGCAGGCAGCCCGGCTCAGTTCCAACTCATGCTGAGTCCAGGGAGCTCAGCGCCCCCCTCATGGGACAAGGGCTGCTGCCACCCTGCGCTGCTGCCTCTGATATGAGAGCAGCAACGTGGGGTGACAGGCAGCCAGTCAATGAGGGGACTTGGGTTTTAAACTATCTCTCCCTGCAGACTAACTCCTGCCTGGCACCCCTCTGATACACAGGCAGCAGTGCAGAGTGGCAGGGGGCTCCTCGGGAGTACAGAATATAGTCCATCCCCGGGGGCGATAGAATAGTCGAGTAACCGATAAGAATTCATGAGGTTAATTGACTATTCAATTAACCGATATTTAACATCCCTAGTGCTGCCCACGAACTTTAAGTGCACTCTCTGTACCATTTTCTATATCATTTATGAAGATCTTGAATAGAACTGAAGCCAGAACTGATCTCTGCAGAACCCACTCAGTATGCCTTTCTAGCTTGACTGGGAACCACTGATAATAACTACGATTAGTCTCTGGGAATGGTTATCCAACCAATTATGCACCTATCTTAAGTAGTTCCATCTAGGTTGTATTACCCTAGTTTGTTGATGAGAAGATCACATGAGGCAGTATCAAAAGTCTTACTAAAGTCAAGATATACCACATTTACCACGTTCCTCCTACCCACAAGCTTGGTTACGCTGTCAAAGAAAGCTATCGGATTGATTTGACACAATTTATTCTTGACACATCCATGCTGAGTGTTACTTATTACTTATTGTCTTCTAGGTGTTCGCAAACCGACTGCTTGATTTTTTTACTATTTTATCTGCATCAGAAAATATATTCTTAGAGAAGTATTACAGAAGATAATAGAAAATAGAACATATTACAGTTTTAACTAGTCTATAAAAATGTAGTAGAAAAACATATCCCGGCTATACATACATTTCTATTCAATGGTTAAAAAAATACAAGCCAATGGTCTGAGTGAGCTCTCTCCTGCCATCTATTGATGAACTAGGGGGAAAGACCTCAGAAGCAGGTGGTATTTGAATAGACGTACCAACTTCACCTAGATAACCAACAGACAGACCTGCTTTGTCAAAGTGATCGGTTTTAGTGGTTATGGTTTACAATGATCTTATGTCTTAGATGTAGGGGTAATGAAATGTTGTTATTCTAATTGTATGACAAAAGGGGAGCAGAACTATACTTAACATGTCCTGATGAGGGGTTCACCCTGACTCTGCTCTCAGTTGCTAAGCATAAGGTAGTAAGAGCAACACTATCTGAGGGTATGTCTACACTACCACCCTAGTTCAAACTAGGATGGTAGTGTAGACATACCCTGAAAGACATAGGCAAGTGAGGCATGATGGTGGGGACAGGTGCTCCTACATGGTGGTTTAGATGTTCAGACAGGATCCTAGATACCATTTGATCCTTTCCCTGCAGTGCTTAAAGACAGAGCTGATCAGACTCAATTGAGAGCCTTTGTTTCTTCCCGGTGATCACTAGTGCTGAAATCAGTGATAGGCAGTTATAGGGTGCTGAAGCTGGTGCAGTGTGTTGAACTTTTGACCTGGGGTGAGGAGAAATGTGGTGGTGAAAGGAAAGGCAGAGGAGGCAACAGTCATAATGTGAAATTGGTAAGAATAGGGTTAGGTGCTGGAACTTGAGAACACAGCAAAGGCAGCAGCGAGCACACCCAGTCATGCTGGTGAGCAGAGGCAGTGATGGGACTTGATCAGCATCTTCTTGGGGGCAGGAGGTGAGCCCATCTGAATGCAGGCCAGGACTCTGGGACTTTGCTGACCTTAGATAACAAACCATGAGTGGGGTGCAACAGAGGGAAAAGGGAGAGTGCTGTGTTAAAGTGACATTCGTCCATTGGATTTTTACACTGCAGGGTGAGAAACTGAGGCAAAGGACTATAGATCAAGATTCTGTGTTGGGTGGTTGTTTATTTTTCTTTTCATATTTATGAGTTACTGTTCTGATATTTTCCCAAATCAGTGCTGTGTTCCCTCTCCCCTTAATAAAAGTTCTCTTATTATACACAGGGGATGTTCCTATGAACAAAATGGTTCATGGCCACAGAAGAGAACTCAGTAATAAAAAACTAAAACAAACAAAACCAAAAATACCTCTTAAGGATCTCACCTCCCACACCCATGTAATTAATTTTGCTTTCATTTTACATTCTGAAGAATAGTAGCAATACTAAAGTGCTAGTCATTTTAAGCCTGAAATCGAGTGGCTACCATTTTGTCTGCAGGCCTTCTGAAGTTACATAGCAGAGGAGGGTCTCTGACAACTTGAAGCCTTTTTCAGATCAGACTCCAGTTTTTAGGCTTATCTAACATTTAAAAATTGTTTGATTATTTAAACAAATCATCCTAGAATTTGAAATTTTTTTGGAACAAATGTTTTTGGTGAGTTATGGCTAAGCCATATTGTTAATCTTTATTGGCTGATAATATTCCCAGCACAGGTTAAACTTGGGAGTCGAGCTATAGATGGTGGAGTAAACAGCTCAAGTCTAAGCTCTCTGAGGGAAGGGACTGCCTTTGCTTAGTGTCTGCACCGTACCTAGCACAATGGAGTCTTGATCTGTGACTGGGCCTCTCTCAACTGCAGGTGGGAACACTCCTCCTCAGAGGTGCTAGAACTAGTGATGAGGGGAGTGCTGTAGCACACCCTGGCTTGAAGTGGTTTCCATTACATGCAGGCTGTGTCTACACTGGCCAGTTTTTCCGGAAAATCAGCCACTTTTCCAGAAAAACTTGCCAGCTGTCTACACTGGCCACTTGAATTTCCGCAAAAGCACTGACTTCCTACTGTAAGAAATCAGTGCTTTTTGCGGAAATACTATGCTGCTCCCATTCGGGCAAAAGTCCCTTTTGTGCAAAACTTTTGCGCAAAAGGGCCAGTGTAGATAGCTCAGATTTGTTTTGCGCAAAAAAGCCCCAATCGTGAAAATGGCGATCGGGGCTTTTTTTGCGGAAAAGCACATCTAGATTGGCCACGGACACTTTTCCGCAAAAAGTGCTTTTGCGGAAAAGCGTCCGTGCCAATCTAGATACTCTGTTCCGAAAATACTTTTAACGGAAAACTTTTCCGTTAAAAGCATTTCCGGAAAATCATGCCAGTCTAGACGTAGCCGCAGAGTTTACAGCTTAGTTCAATGGCTCTCAGCACCCTTGCTATAGAAATTGTTCCAGCACCTCTGTGCCTCCTAGCCTGGGTAGGCAGACTCCAACTAGCTCTGATCAGGCTCGCACACTAACAATAGCAATATGGATGGTGCTGCATGGTCAGGGGCTCGGATCCAGGATGTTAGGCAGGCTTGTGCGGCTAGCTGGAACTGCAGCCTGTGTTGAAACATTGCTATTTTTAGCGCACTAGCTCAAGAAGAGCTAAATTATGACCTGTGCTGACCTTTTTTCAGACATATCACACTAGCCGTACATAACAAGCAAGAGCAGAACAGGCAAGTATGTTGAACAAATAGAGTCAGACAACCCACTACTGATTATTCATAATCAAAGGCTTGTCCACTTGAATGCTGAGAATCTCAGACATTGGCTAGCAGGGGAGCACATCCTGCAGAAACCATTTGCAAAGCCTTTTAGGCCTTTCAGCTTTTTTCTCTGTATCCTACAACAGTTATAAATAATGAAAAATTATGAAAGGAGAGCATACCTTGAGGCCATGGAAACATCTCAGAAAGAAAACAGCCCCCTTTAAAAGGAGAAAAGACAAATACTCCCCCCAAATAGAAAAGAAATCCCAGCCCCAATTCAGCAAAGCACTTAAGTATGTGCATTAACATGCCTGAGTATCACTTTGATTTCAAGTTGCAGAACGTGAGTGCTCTGCTTAATTATGACCTCTGAGCTGCATTACTCAGAAAGGAATACTGAACTGTAAGCATCCCTGTGGTGGAGTGGGGATGGGCAGTAGAGAGGCAAAGGACATGTTTTCACGAACATGGTTTTCTGTCCCTACATGTTGCATCTTGATTTTTTTTCTCCTGCTTTTAAACAATTTTTTATTAATCATTTGTTCTAAGGCACAAGCCCAAGAAATGTAAGGTTTTGACCTTGATAAGGCTACATTGGACAAATCCACAAGGATTTGGGTGTTGAACCACCAAATGGTCTAACTTCCATCTATATGTTTTCAGAGCTCCTCTTTCCAGTCTGGCCAGTCCTTGTTGTTGAGTTTGTTGTTGTTTTATTTTGTTTGTTATTGCAGGTTAATGAGCGCCAGCCGTAGCCCTTTTTCTAGTCTTGTCAGAAGATTGTCAGGATGACTTTCAGCAGACAGAGACGTGCCAGTTCCTGTTAAATCCTGACACTGTGAAATCATTACTGGTCAGACCTGATCCTCTCAGACATAATGAGGAGCTTCTTTTTGCTTTGACAGTATCTTCCTAATTGCCTCTTCTCTTAAGAGCTTGAGAGTTATTCTGAACGCAGAGTTTTCATTAGAGAGTAATTTAGAATTGTTTCTACATCAGCATTGTTACTGTACAAAGCTCTTCACACCCTTTGTTCAACATGTAAGTCCACAAATAGGTTCCTCAGTGAATACGAACATAATCCCTCCTTGATGTAACTCCTATTAGAGATAATTGAAGCGCCATACCTATACAGGTTGGACCTCCCTGGTCTGGTACCCTTGGCCATGGATGAGGGATTTTGCCAGATCAGGGCAGGTCATATCTGGTCCCACTGCCACCAGCCCCCCTAGCACTGGCCTGGCTGCTGGCCTCCCAGACTGCTTTCCCACTGTCTCCGGCCCCACTGCCCTGCTGGCCCTACCAGGCTTCCTAGCCCTGCTGGGCCTCTCTGCTGCCCCATACTGGGCAGGGTCACGGATGCTGCCAGACCAGAAAGTCCTGGTTTAGAGACGTTCAACCTGTATCAGAAGGAGGCTGTCCTCTTACTTAATGCCACACAAAGGGAATGATCTTTTAGGATGAGTGTTGCCCAGTTACTTGCTTTCCCCACATACACTTTCACCTGCAAGTCAGAACAGCATTGTTACTGAGCCAAGCAATATTGTTTTTTAATGTGTAGAGACCAGATGGAATCATAGAATCATAGAATAATAGGACTGGAAGGGACCTCGAGAGGTCATCAAGTCCAGCCCCCCGCCCTCAAGGCAGGACCAAGCTCCGTCTACACCATCCCTGACAGATGTCTATCTAACCTGTTCTTAAATATCTCCAGAGAGGGAGATTTCACCACTTCCCTTGGCAATTTATTCCAATGTTTGACCACCCTGACAGTTAGGAATTTTTTCCTAATGTCCAATCTAAACCTCCCCTGCTGCACTTTAAGCCCATTACTCCTTGTCCTGTCCTCAGAAACCAAGAGGAACAAATTTTCTCCTTCCTCCTTGTGACACCCTTTTAGATATTTGAAAACCGCTATCATGTCCCCCCTTAATCTTCTTTTTTCCAAACTAAACAAGCCCAGTTCATGAAGCCTGGCTTCATAGGTCATGTTCTCTAGACCTTTAATCATTCTTGTCGCTCTTCTCTGTACCCTTTCCAATTTCTCCACATCTTTCTTGAAATGTGGCGCCCAGAACTGGACACAGTACTCCAGCTAAGGCCTAACTAGTGCAGAGTAGAAGACAAAGCACTTGCCCAAGGAACTGACCACGTTTGGTATTAGCTGACGGAGAAAATGATCAGCAGCCACCCTCTGAAAGTTAGGCCTCCTCCAGGTGTCTCAGCTTGGGCACCGAAAAATGGAGGCACCCAAAACCCCTTGTCACTTTTTAAACTTTTGGCCACCAATCTTCTTATACTTCACAATTCTCTCCGTGTCACCTAACCCCCAAACCAACCCACAGCCTGGAAAAATATATGCACTAAAATATGTTCCCTCCATCCTGGCTTCTCACTACTCAAAACCTTCATAATTTTCTCCTCTCGGAAAGTCAGAGACCAGATGGGCCCTACAGCATCTCTTGATTCAGGCAATCTTGTAGTGCTCTCACAATGAATGTGCTGCTAGCATCCCCATCCTTCTGTTTCCCCCATATTGAGGAAACTCCATCTTGAACAGACCCACTCACTGAAACTCTGGCAGGATGGTAAAGGGAGAGACAGCCTCTTAAAGTAGGTCTACACTGGAGCTTGAAAGTGTCAATTCCAGCCCAAGGAGATATACCTGCACTAGCGCTGTTTGAGCTAACTTGCTAAACATATCAGGTCACTGCAGCAGCATGAGGGATGGGTGAGGTCAGCCATCCCATCCATGTACAGTCTTGTCTGCGACTATGGATTTATACTTGGGATCACTAGCACCACTGCAGCTACACTGCTATTTTTAGCAGGCAACTTGATCAGAGCTAGTGCAGGTATGTCTCCTCAAGCTGTTATTTACACTTTCCAGCTCCAACAATAAGGATAGGTAAGCACTGGATCGAGTTACCTTGGAAGGTTTGTGGAGTCCTCAATGTTAGAGGTTTATAAGAACAGGCTAAACAGCCACTGTCTGGGATGAGGTATGCATATGTACAGAGCCCTGTGTGGATACAAAATTTTGTATCCGCATCTGTATCCACAAAAATGGATACCACGCAGGTAGCCACAGATTTGCAGGGCTCTGCATATGTAATTCTGCCTCAGCATGGGGTGGGAGGAAGAACTACATGAGCTCTCATGGTCTTTCCAGCCCTACATTTCTGTGACCCCAGGAGCATAGGTGCTGGAATTAGTAGGCTAGAGGTGCTGTCACAACCCTGGCTTGAAGTAGTAATGGCAGCCCCCAAATACATAGTTTCTACTTTCAGCACCATTACCCCACTATAAAAGCATTTCTATCACCACTGTCCAGGCATATCAGAACTAGGATTTACAAGCCAAAATTTACACCTTAAAGTGTACCAATTTACATCTGAAACTGGTCAGTAAAAATGGTCCAGGCTGCCTGGTCTATGGCTCCAACCAGTTTTTAAATCAGTTTAGATGAACCAATTTTAAAATTGGTTAGACTTCTGGGGGAAATTTCCTCTGGCCATGCATATTCAACAGACCTGCTCTCAGTATATTAAGTGAGTACTTTAGCTAACTCTTTTTTACTCCTGTAAAGCCACCATCTTTTCTACTGATGGTGATAGAAGGAAAGAATTCAGCTTAACTCAGATTCCAGGCTATCCACAGGATGGGCGGATAAACCACTCCCTTAGCTCCCCACATTTCATCTTTTTACTTGAAACCTGAGCAGATTTGTCTGGAACTTTTACAGAGGTGATAAACATGGAACCTCACAATGCCATGCATAGAATCGCTTATCAGAGAAGAACTCTATCTTAATATGGCTACTAGAGCTGTCTGAGATTTTTGACAAAACTTTTTCAGTCAGAAAACATTGATTCATCACAGCTGAAAGGTCACAGGAAATTATTGGTTTTAAACTTCTCAACAAATTTCTTTTTTTCCAAAAAACTCCGGAAGAAGTTTGTTGAACAAACATTTCATTTTAATATTTTCAAAATTACTTTTCATCAAGAAATTTAAACTCTACTAATTTTTTTTTCAAATGATCAAAATCCAATGAAATGTCAAAGTAAACACAAATGAAATATTTCAATTGATGCAAACCAGTTTTAAAAATAAATTGTAGAGATTTTTGACTCAGTTTGGGATGGGATTGTTCTTTTGATTTCTTTTTGTTAAAGTCAACAATTTTTACAAAATGGGAAAAACTTTTCTTACCCAGCTCTAATGGCTACATGCTTCTGGATGCACTACCAGCCTGGCAAAGAACTAAACGCGCTTCCTCGCTTAAGAAAACGCTATGCCAGAAGCAGGCAAATGTGCATATAATCAAATAGGTTAAAACAGTGAAGAAAATATCCAGGAAAGTATCTATCAAAAGCAATTAAAAACAAACTCTAGATAATATCACAAGATACTAAAAAAGCAGAATTTTCGTGGTCTTTAAAATAAAGTTCTAAGTTCTGTCAAAAGAGAAACTAGTTATGTATGTGATTGAATAAAATGAGCAGCCACACGATGGCACTAAAGAAAAAGGAAACACAGAAGCTCCATGTGAAAACTGCTCACTTCAAAATGTTATTGGAAAAATGATGACTTCAGTCTAACAATAATATACTAATGCAATGCATATTTATACCTGTCTCTGTAATTTCCACCTCATACATCTGACAAATGGTGTTTTGCCCATGAAAACGTATGCCCCAATAAATCTGTAATTCTTTTAAGGTGCCAGAGGACTCCTAGATGTTTTTGTGGATAGACTAACGTGGCTACCCCTCTGAGACTTGTCATCACTTTTGGGGGTGCATCCTTCAGCTATAACTGGGCTTTGATTTAGTGCTTACTCAGAGCAAGAATGCCACACACCAAATCAACGACTCCACTTTCCACAGCGCCTTTGATTTATCTTGCTGGGATCAATAGAGTTTCCTAGTCAAACACTAACTAGTTATCTTGAAAACTATTAAGATCCCAGCTGATACTTCTACTTTGTCATGTTCTGGCCTTTTTCTTTTACCACAAAAAAATTGCAGCCCAGACTATCAGGTATCACTTATGTGTGCAGGACAGCTCAGGAGGAGGACTGCTCTAAGCTACAGTGGCTGCTAATATTAGATCATCCAAGGATTGACATAGCACAGACTGTGCCCCCATCTAGATGGCACAAGAGCAGCAGTCACCCAGGGCTGGCCTTACCATGAGTGGCTGCCTCGTGCCAGACTGTGGGGAGGAGAGGCATGGGATTAGGACCCAGATAGGGTTGCCAGGTGTCCGGTTTTCTACCGGGCCGTCCGGTTTTTGGGCCATCTGTCTGATAAAAAAAATCCAGAAAATACCGGACATGTGCAATGTCTGGTATTTCCCGTTTTCCGCCTGGGTGCTGGACAGAAGCCTGGCAGGGGCGAGGAGAGTGACTGGGAGGCGGGTCCATGCTCCTGCACGTTGGTCAAGTGCGTGGTAGAGCCGCAGCCGGACTGACTCACAAGGGATGGGAGCTCCCTGAGATCTGCACAGCCCGGGTCAGTTCTGCTCCCCGCCGGCTGATTCGCTCCCCTGCCCCGTCCTAGCTGGCCGGCCGGTTGATTCTCCCCGACTTCTCCTCCTGGTCTTCCCCGGCCAGTCCCTCCTCCCCCTCTGCCAGCTCTGCCTCCCGCTGGCCGGTCCTGCTCTGGATCTTCCCTGGCCAGCCCCGCTGCACCCCCCGCCAGCCCAGCTCTGTTTTCTGGCCTTCTCCCCCCTCTCTCCCTGGCCAGCACTGCTCCCCTCCCAGCCGGTCCCTCTCCCCCCTCCTCCCATGAAGCATGTCCGGTATTTTTTTTTTATGACTACCTGGTAACCCTAGACCGAGAGTGTAGAAAATTGTGTCTGCTGCTGGTGCATATGTAGGTAGCAGAGCAGTACCATGAGAGGAGTAGAATAGGAAGAAGGCAGAATTGAGACCTTTCAAAGTTTTGGCCCAAGCGAGCGGGCTTGGGGGCGTCGTTTTTAGCTCCCCGCCTCAGGTCCAAGAGCTGCATTGCCAGTGTAGCCATTTGTGCTGCTATACCAGCCCAGCAGGGGTCGGCTGCTCTCCTCCCCCCCCCCCCCCAGCCCCCTCCCACCATCACCACCACAGTGGTGGGAGCTGGAGAGCTGCAGCAGCTTGCCCCACCCTGCCCTGCTGCTACACCCCATTTTCTGTGACAGCAGGAAGCAGAGCGCCCTAGGGCCAGGTGCTCTATTTGCTGTTGCTGTGGTGAAGCGGAGTGCAGCGGGCTGGCGGGTGGTGCAGCGAAGCAGCGCAGGCTATCAGGCCACTCTGGTTTCCGCCGCCACAGTGAATGTAGGAGGTGACCTCTGCTGCCACCCTGCACCATGTTCCCATGATCTCCTGGGTCCATCTCACCTATAGGACAGTTGAGGTGGTCACTATGAGGCACCCAAAATGTGGGGCCTGGGGCAGCCACCCCAAATCATTCTATGGGTGAGAAAGTTCAGAGCAAGAAGCCTGCCTTAGCCTCTCTGCACTGCCAACTGGGAGCCATCCTGCAGTAAGTGCCATCCGGGAGGCCACACCCCAACCCCCAGCTTTCTCTGTAGCCAGCACACCATATCCTCCCCTGAAATTCAAGCCCCAGCCCAGAATCCCTCCCAGAGTCATTATCCCAACCTCCCACTGACCCCCAACCTCCTGCCCCAGCCAAGTCCCCTCTGAGCCAACAGCCCACACCCTTCCTGTATCCCCACATTCTAGCCCAACCCAGAGCCTTCTCCTGCACCCAAATACTTTCCCAGAGCTAGCACTGTTACTCCCCTGCGCACTCCAACCCCTTGGCTCAGGCTCAGTCCAGAATCCCCTCGGCCCCAGTCCAGAGCTCACATCCCCTCCCAAACTCCAGCCTGGTGAAAGTGAATGAGGATGGGGGAGAGCGAGTGACGGAGAGAGGAGCACTGGGGGCGGGTGGGATGGAGAAAGGGTGAGAGCTTGGGGAAAGGGCAGGATAAATCCTGGGTTGCCCTTAAATTCAAAAAGCAATCTTGGGAATAAAAAGGTTGGAGACCACTGCACTAGTAAGTCTCCCTACCCTGCAATAGTCCTCCTGTGACAAGCTACACATACTTTCAGTCCAGCATGTGACAGCAGGGTGGTGCAAAGTGCACCGCACATTACAGTCTGACGACCCTCCCACTTAAATGGCTGGCTCTGCTCGGCAACCAAGTAGCAATGATGCATTCTCTCCCAATTGATTCAGATTCAACTCTGACTAAGGTCCACATTCCACCTTAGTTGTAAGCAGTAGTCATTCCCTGTGACTCTGCTGCCTTCACTGTGTCTTTCAGGCTTAGTGTGAATCATAATTCACTTTACAACGCCCACAAATATTACAGGGCAAAATTTGGCCCTACTGCTTTTATTACTCGTGTTTGCACTGCAGAGCCGATTCAGCTCTGGGACAGAGAACTGGATTGCATTTGGATTTGTGCATCATCAATGGAATTCCTATTGATGACTGTCACGCTGCACCCCCCTGGTAACCTCCCATGGTCGCTTGCTCAGTGACTGGAGCCCACCAGGGCGGGGTGAGGGGTCCAGGCCCGCCCTCTCTCCGGACCCCGACCCAGGGCCCTAATGTCAGGAGCGTGCCTCCTGACGGTAGCAGGTGGGGTGTCTACCCCCAAACACGCTGGCTCCCGGGTTCCGCGGCCCGCCCTGGGTCTTTTCCACCCCGCCAGCCTGTTACCGGCTCACGCGCCTCATCCTACCCCCCTTCCTCCGTACCTTGCTCTCCGTTCCTCTCCCCACTCTCCCCGCCATCCCTTCGCTCGTCCCTTTTGTATTCTGGTCCCATGCCGACGCCCCTTTCCTCCCTCACTTCCGGGCACCCCTCCCTGCACCGTCCGGGCACGCCCGTGACGTCGTTGCTTCCCCCGGGCGCGTCCTGATGATGCGCCGGGTCTCCTCCTCCCTGTTGGATTGGGGCAGCCCTGGCCGCGGCGGCGGTTTCCTCACCGGCACCCGCGGCTTGTGGCGCTGGGGAGTGACGGGGTTGCTTCACCCCATCACAATGACAATTCATGAACTGGAAAGAATCCAGCATGACTTTCAGATCACAGGCTGAATTTGCTGTAGTGACTTGATCAGGACTCACAGAGGCACAAATGCCACCCACTCCCATCAACAGATGGGAGTCTGATGGGGTGAAAGGGAGATGGTCCCAGTAGCAAGGGAGGGAGCCACTTGCCAAGGGACAATAGGTACCCCTCTTCCCATGAGTTTCTGACACCCATTGACCAGTTGGGAAAGTGGGGTGCTGATTGGCCAGCATTTAGCCCAGCTTAGGTGCCATGTGGAATGCACTCCTTTCCAGCATGGTTAAGGGAATACAATGAATGGTTCCTAGACCAAAGACCTGGGATTTTAGTGATGGGCCTTAATCTCATGTGATAACGCAAGAACCAACAGCCTTTGCAGGTCCCCACTATGCCACTACGAAGGGGAATGTGCTAGAATTCAAAGATAGCTGAATCCCATGTTATGGACTATATGGTAAGAAGTCCTGTAAACCTGGAACTATATGGTAGGTAGCCTTGTAACCCCAGAATTGGAACCAATTAAGTGCCTTGTGTAGGTGAGTGGGTGACTGGCAGGTAGTGCCAATCCCTTGTGCTAAAAGGGCCTGCTGTTTAATTCCATTCAAGTTTCTGTCTTCATTTTGCCACTGTGCCCACATCCATTAACACAGAACTTACCATGCCATTTTGACAGATTCACTCTTCAGAACAGCACTTTGAAGAGAAAAGGCTGTCCATGGCAGGCCGCTTTCTCCATGTTCCTTTAGCCTCCATTGTTAAACCAATAGGTTGGCTGATTATGACTAGCAATCAGCCAGAAAAACACAGGGAAAGAATTACAGAACAGCTTTGCTAAGCAAAGAGCTATTTTTAAAAGTGAAAAATAGTTACCTTCCTGCACAAGAAAAGGTAAACAACATTTCCAGGTTAACCTTTGAAGAAATGAAACTAATAAGACAATGAAAGAATATAGTTTTGGTGCTCCTGGCCAAACATATTCTGACACATTGGGACCCTTTCAAATGAATATACTCCCTGCTTGTACAAGAACAGACTTTCTGAGCACCTTAGTTATATATTGAACGAGTTTCCACACTGCAGAAGCTGCAGGGACGGGGACAGAATTCCTGAGCACTCGGGTAATGGGAATGGGGGCTGGCTCCATGCTCCTAGAAGAGGAAGGGCCTTCAGTGAAAGGGGCAGGACTGGGGACAGTCAGCCAGGAGATCTGGCGGCAATTTAAAGTGCTCAGGGCAGTAGTGGTGGCAGAGGTGGTTAGGAGATCCAGGCCCTTTTGATTGCTGAGCCCTGGAGCAGTTACCCCCTTTAACCTCACTCCTCCCATCGGCCAGAGGAAGTGGCTAATTAACTTAGTAGGATCTCTTACGTACAGTGCATTCTGGGTTTGCAATCAGTGAGTCAGAGGCGCACAGGACCAATTCTCAGTAACTAAAATTATTACGAGGAAATTGTTTACATAGGGAAAACTCAGGCGGGGTGAGCTGAAGATAATACTCTTTGGATACTCAATTTACTCAGGCTGCAGTCACGTGTTAGATAGCAGATAGAACAGAAATAAGTGGAGTGCCTGGGAAAAAAAGTTTTTATATGACACTAACTTTTGGCTCTGAAAATGGATGTTCCCCTCCAACCGAAAAATAACTAAAATCAGGAGCTTGCTGATCTGTCTGTACTGAGTCTGTGTGCACATGGTATAAATTGTAGAGAGTTTTACTTCCTTCACCATTATGCACTAAGTTGTTCTTATCACAAAAACACTTGGAAAGTGATTCTGCTTTATGTTGTTAGTACAAAAGTACAACTCCCAACTGGTCATAAACAATGGGTCAAATAAAGTTCTCACCTGTCAGGCCTAACAAGCCTCTAGTTTGCCTCTTGTCTGGGACTCCAGGGGGCAAAAAAGGTGGAGGGATGCTGGATGTACACATCTTGGTTTTGCAAAGGAAGGCCATAAAAAGGTACTGGGTCTGATTTTCATTTACACTAAGGCACTTTTACAGTGTCCAAGCATCGAAAAGGAACCCTAAAGGAATAAATTACATTTACAACTAAGGCTGGCTGAAAGTTTTCCATTAAAACTATTTTGACAAGAAAATGGAGATTTGACTAAATGAAATGTTTTGTGGAAATGAAAAATTTCCATCAGAAAATTAAACTCAAATCCAGTTTTTTAAATTTGTCACTCTTAGGCTGAAACTTTTTAGATTTGGACAATGAAAACCAAAATATTTTTGAATTTGGGGCTTTGACAAAAAGTCTATTTTTTCATAGAAAAATATATATTTTCCAAATATAGTAAACTTCCGATAATCTGGCACCTTTAGGACCCGGGGATGCCGGATTATCAGAGATGCTGGACTATCGGAAGAGGGGGCTATGAGGGGTCTGGGGTGGGGAGGATGCCACCCCAGGCCCCTCATAGCAGCGGCTGAATCTGGGACACCTGTGGCAGAGCAGCTGGGGTGTTGCCGGGTTGGTCCAGTAGCACTGCCCCTTGGCACTGTGAGACCAACCTGGCAGCACCCCAGCTGCTCTTGGGGACGCCTGGGACAGAGCAGCTGGGGTGCTGCCGGGTTGGTCCCGCAGAGCCGAGGGGCGGCGCTACGGGACCAACCTGGCAGCACCCCAGCTGCTCTGCCCCAGGCATCCCCAAGTCAGCTGCTGCTGAAACTGATCAGCGGCTGACTCCAGGACTCTGCCCCAGGCATCCCCGAGAACAGCTGTGGTGCTGCCGGGTTGGTCCCGCAGCCCCGAGGGGCGGTGCTATGGGACCAACCCGGCAGCGCCCCAGCTGCTCTGCCCCCGGTTTCCCCAATTCAGCTGCTGGTCAGTTTCAGCAGCTGCTGAATCTGGGAAGCCGGGTGCAGAGCAGCTCCAATTGTCCGGCTGCCCGGAGCACTTCCGGGTTCCCGATGGTGCCGGACCATCAGGAGTGCTGGAGCATTGGATGCTGGACCAATGGAGTTTTACTGTAGCTTGAATCACACACACAGTTTAAGGCCCTTTTCTTCTATGAGAACAGAGTAAAAGAACTTTGAGAATCAAGCCTCTCACTCCTTGAACTGATTTTCCTTCTTTCCTGTTTGGGACTCCTTTTGATTTTTGGTGCAGTTATTTTTTAAAGCAATGCTGCTGGATTTACAACTTTCAGCCAAGTAGCTGTAGGATGGAACTACAGCTGAGCATGGAACATGGCAAGATACTTTTCATTGAAATGCCTTTAACTGAAATTCCAACACTCTTGATTGGTAAATCTACCTTGTGGAAGATGTCAGAAGGCCTGAAAGCCTTAATAATTTTGTGATTGAAAATGCTTCATGGATGTCTGAGAGACCAGATCTCTAGTATGTATTCCGTGTGGTGAAAGTAACTTGAAATTTCTTACAGGTACTGTCCTATCACAAACAGGGTCCCTGCCAGCACTTTAAATAGCTCACTGCTGGCTTTTGCCAGAGCTGCACACCTGGGCACACCTGCTTACTTTCACCTCTGAATAGTCCCCAACTGCTAACAAAAAAATCTGACTATTAACCCAATATACTCTGTAGACTAGTTACAAGAGGGAAACAGCCACACACTCTTGAGCAGGTCTGATGTTTCAGCTGGTACTGTACAGACAGTGATCCATAGATGTATATTCAGGACTACCGACGGGGGCAAAGAGGGCAATAGCCCAGGAGTCCTGCACTTTAAAAGGGCCCAGGGCCCTGGCTGCTGACGCAAGATCTGACGTAAAACATCTCGATTCAAATCTCAGAGGGTACTGTTGTCGGTGAACCTGTGTGTATTAGAAGCTGAATGGACCAGAAAGGAAAAGCATAACCCAACTCTTCCTGGAAAAAATGATCTTAGTCACCCAGGGAAACAGTCAATGTCACCTCAAAGAAAATAGATCAAAGAAGTACTGGAAGAGTGAAGTAAAATGCAGGGGTTTTGATGTGTGCCTACAGAAAGAGCCTGGGCCCAGTGAAATCAGACCATGGTTAGAATGACTGGACTTATGTCATATGCTAATCTCTTACCCTGATTTCACATCCTTCTAACTTCTTTGTATGTCTGAATTCATTCCACTTTATGCCTATCACCGTCCAAGGAATTCATCTCTACTGCCTCCACCATCTGATGGCAGTTTCATTTAATGCAGTTGCTTCTAGACTGTAAAGTATTACTGTGAGAATGCTGGTTTGATAAACTGTCACTTGCTATCAAACAATGTTTTTATTAGTCCATAATGTCATCAATTTCTGTGCAGCTGATGTTGCCAAAGCAAATCTCACTTTAATTTCATCCTTAACAGAAACATTGGTATTGATCCTAGCTGTCAGGATCCTAAAGAGGGCAGTGGGGCCAAGGTTCTGAGCAGTGTCAAACCCAAGGTTGAGAGTAGCAGAGCAGCTCAGAGTGAGGTTCCAGGCCAGCATCAATACCAAGGGTCAGACTCAGAGTCAGATTTCAGGATCCAGGCCATGAGGCAAAGTACACATCAAAGCAGAGGTCAAAGCCAGGTGTTCAGGAGCAGGGAGCAGGAATGGTCATGGCAGCTGCAGGAGATGTACAATGTTTCCTGGGGATTTCCTATACTAAAATTTTAAGTGTTCAGTCCTGGGAGGTTTTAAGCACTACTACAAGGTAACAAGCGCACTTGAGCGGTGTACAAGGCACTTTGCAGAACTGACCCCTAAATGGACATAAAGAATAGCAAATGTTCTAGTTGACATCCAGCAGTTCTGCCAAAGGAAGCAACTTACAGAAAGTGGTTAATTATGGGGTTAAAGATAATAAACATCCCAGCTTATCTGGTTGATTGGCACTGTTGGAGCCGCTCAGAGAGGCTGTTGTATGACACAGAATTTGACTTAAAGAATGTTTTGACTTTGTCTTCAAAGGGAGCAAAATCTGGCTGCTAATAAGGATGAATTATTTTTATTGTGGAATCACCTGGAGGTCTTAATTAGGTTCAGGACTCACTATGCTGTGGACTGTACAAACACTAAGGCCTGATCTCCACTAGGTGATAAGTTCAAATTAAGATATGCAACTTCAGCTACATCAATTGTGTAGCTGAATTCAAAGTATCTTAACTTGAATTTTAGCACCATACACACTGCGGAAGGTGGACGGAAACACACTCTCCATTCAACTTCCCTTACTCCTGGTAGAAACAAAACTACCAGCATCGATGGAAGCATCCTCTCAGTTCTAAATAGCATGTCTTCACTAGACCCACTAATTTGAACACCTGGAAGATCGACTGTAGCTGCTTCGATCTTAACTGTGGTGTAGACATGGCCTAATAAATTATAGCATTTGCTTCAAAGACTTGCAACCTCGTCTCCAACTGTCACTAAGCATGTGCTGAACTTTACACACTATGGGTGTGTCTAGACTACATGGCTCCGTCGACAGAGCCATGTAGATGAGTTTACTAGACATAGCAAAATGAAGCGGCGATTTAAATAATCGCCGCTTCATTTACATCAAAATGGCCACAGCGCTGTGCCGATCAGCTGACTGTCGGCACAGCACAGTAGTTTAGACAGGAATCAGCCGACCCCAGAACCCTGTGTCGTCAGATCCTTTATGCCTCATGAAACGAGGACAGAGACATGTAGTCTAGACACACCCTATGTGTTGACTGCTATATGCTGGGCTAACATATAGATCTATATTTATCCAAGTATATAAACCACATTACACATATCAGCATGTATTAAGCACCTAGCAGTAATATCTAGCCAAAACTGGCCTATGCTTTTTATAAAACCTTGCTCCTTTATACTAAGTGTCCCGTAACCCAGCATTTCTCAAACTGTGGGGGGTCGCGAACAACTTAGAGGAGAATTGTAAACAAATTAGAGGGGGGTTGAGAGCAACTGAGGCTGGTTGCAGCAAAGGAGAGGGGGGTCGCGAGCAACTGAGAAGAGGTCATAGTATCACAAGTTTGAGAACCCCTGCCGTAACCACTTGCATTCAGCTAAAGCAGTGGTCCCCAAACCTTTGTACTGGTGACCCTCTTCACATAGAAAGCATCTGAATGTGACCCTCACTTATATAAAAAGTTTTACATTTATATTGAACACCATTAAAAATGCTGGAGGCAAAGTGGCGCTTGGGGTGGAGGCTGACAGCTTGGGACCCCACCATGTAATAAACTTGTGACCTCCTGAAGGGTCCCAAGCCTCCATTTGAAGAACCCCTGAGCTAAAGCTTACTTCAGCTAAATAGATAGAAAAACTGTCAGGATTAGGACATGTGAGTATTTTACCATAGCAGCAGGTAGGGAGTAATTCTCACAGGCCAGTTCTGAAACATCCTAAAGGAAAAGGACAAGATGTATGATTGTTCTATCCTTGTACAAACCTAGGAGGTACTTTCACAGATCAGTACCTGGAATGCTAGTATTCAAAACAGAGATAAGGGAAAGGAACAGAACAGAAAGTTAAGGAACTGGGATGAACTAATACGTTGGATTTTAGTGACATGTAAAGAGATGTGTAACTTGTAAAATCATCCTATAAATACTGCCAGCTAAACTTTCGGAGCATACTTGTGATGTAAGGTGAACATCATAATGCCGCACGGGATGGCTTCCCAAAGATTGAACCGACCATCTTGAACCTTTTTCCTGTACTATGGTATTATTGGCTTAGAGCAATAAACCTGACTGCTATTGGTTAGTTACTCTTGAATATATTTCACAGCAAACCAAAGTATGATCAAACAACTTGACTGAACAATTTATCAACAGCCTTATGGAAGTTAGTGGAAATACTTCCAGCACTCAAAGTTAAGCCCATGAGTGTCATTGTTGGATCAGGCCTAAACAGATGAGACACAAAAGGTGGGCTAAACAAACAAATGGGTAGCAAGTGGGAGAGAGATGTTAACCAGGATAATGGGCCTTTGCTCACCGTCCATGAATATCAGCACCTTTCCGATTGTAGCTAGGTTCATAGACTAACTGCATGCCCAGTTTGTAGCCAATCAGTGGCAGTAACCACATTAGCCTCCTGCCTACCCATTAACTAATGACTAATCACCTTTTCCATACTAATATATCCAACACAGAAATGCCACTGTCAATTTACAGCAGTTTCTGAATCAGCAGTTGCCTCTGCATTGTATAATAAGTATAGTAAACAAGACCCCAGTGCCAACCCTTAACCCAAACCCAGTGGGGACAGAAGTAGACCTATTCTCTCTATAGAGATCAAAAACAAGCAGAGCAGAATTTGTTTGCTTCCTTGTGTGAAAAATAATCCAACTGCTCTCTCACATCTTGGTCTTTACACACTTGGGTGAAGCCTAGCCAGGTGTTCAGCACTTTAACGAAGCTGATCAAACCCATCATCTGACTAGACCAGAATGGAACGCGAGGAACATTTTTGTTTTCAGAATAAAAATTATTCTCGCACTCTCATCCCTTTGTGTCCTTGTCAGAATCAGAACTAACATCACCTACTGCTTCCTGCCCACTTTTCCTTGGTCACAGCTTATCATCTTCTTTGTGTTTAACAAAGCAGAAGTCTCTAATTAACTCTCCTGGGCCAGCTCTCAGGGCCTCTGTTCCATTCTTCTGCTCCTTGACTGGCCTAGTGCCTTTGATACAGTCGACTGTCCTCTTCTCTTAGGGCATGTCTACACTAGGAAATTATTTCAAAATAATTTATTTTGAAATAACTCCCGAAATAACCATTTCAAAATAAGCTTATTCCCCAAGGAAAGCAGGAGTTGTACTTTGAAGTAACCAGCCTATTTCGAACTAAAGGGCTTGGTAGTGTGGATGCTGTGCTTGTTATTTCGAAATAACTCAATAGTATAGACATGCCATCAGACATCTTATTCCCACCAGGTTTTCATGCTACCATCTGCCCCTCATTCTCTAGCTCTTCTCTCTTTATGAGGCCTCATCTGCTCTTCTCCTACTATTTGGGGGAAGTGTTTGCAGATGATACAAAGTTTGCAGATGATACAAAACTGTTTATGATAGTCAAGACAGAAGCAGACTGTGAGGGACTCCAAGAAGATCTCACCAAACTGAGTGATTGGGCAACAAAATGGCAAATGAAATTGAATGTGGATAAGTGTAAAGTAATGCACATCGGGAAAAATAACCCCAACTATACGTACAGTATGATGGGGGCTAATTTGGCTACGGCAAATCAGGAAAGAGATCTTGGAGTTACCATGGACAGTTCTCTGAAAACTTCCACGCAGTGTGCAGCGGCGGTCAAAAAGGCAAATAGGATGCTAGGAATTATTAGGAAAGGGATAGAAAATAAGACCCAGAATATCTTACTGCCCCTGTATAAAACTATGGTACGCCCACATCTTGAATACTGTGTACAGATGTGGTCTCCTCACCTCAAAAAAGATATTTTGGCCTTGGAAAGGGTTCAGAAAAGGGCAACTAAAATGATTAGGGGTTTGGAACGGGTCCCATATGAGGAGAGGTTAAAGCGACTGGGACTTTTCAGTTTAGAAAAGAGGAGACTGAGGGGGGATATGATAGAGGTATATAAAATCATGAGTGGTGTGGAGAGGGCCGATAAAGAAAAGTTATTTATTAGTTCCCTAAATAGAAGAACTAGAGGACACCAAATGAAATTAATAGGGAGCAGGTTTAAAACTAATAAAAGAAAGTTCTTCTTCACATAGCGTGTAGTCAACCTGTGGAAATTTTTGCTAGAGGAGGCTGTGAAGGCTAGGACTATAATAGAGTTTAAAGAGAAGCTAGATAATTCACGGAGGTTAGGTCCATAAAAGGCTATTAGCCAGGGGATAAAATGGTGTCCTTAGCCTCTGTTTGTCAGAGGCTGGAGAGGGATGGCAGGAGACAATTCGCTTGATCATTGTCTTCGGTCCACCCTCTCCGGGTGTCGACATCAAAGGCATTTGTCGACCACCCAGGTATGCCTCCTGGGATGAGGTATACCTGGGTGGTTGACAAATGCCTTTGATGTCGACACCCATGCGTCCAGACTACAGCGCTGAGCTAACAAACAGCTGATGAGCTGTTTGTCGGCTCAGGGTGGCAGCCATGTAAATTTAAATGAAGCGGTGATTATTTAAATCTCCACTTCATTTTCCTATGTCTGGTAGCCTAATCTACATGCTTCTGGCGACAGAGGCATGTAGTCTAGACGTACCCTCTGAGGGAGGAACACTGGGCATAACCTCCTGCTTTCAATTAGGATGAATCCCTCCAAGAATGTCTGAGGATGGGAGAGTAGACAGAAGTGTCCTTTACAATTCCATATTTTCCCTAGGAGATTACCTTTGTAAGGCCAGGACATGAAACTACCAGTGACATAGTTCAGTATTAAAAAAGGTTGAGAAACAATTAAAAAAATAAAATGTACCTCCAGTATTCAGACACACAAACATTTTTTTCTATCATTGCAACACATTTGTTTAAACAACTTAATCATAGCTGGGCGGGCGATGACATTTTTGGGTGTAAAAAGTACAAAAATAATAAAACGCTGTAAAACTTAAACCAAAATTTCAGTTTTCTCCAAATTTCAGTTGTGTTGATGTACCCCCTGGACTTTTCTCAAGTACCCGTAAGGGTACTCGTACCACTCGTTGAGAAACACTGATATAGTTCATATAGTCTCTTCCCATTTCCTTCCCTTGTTTAGCTTCCTTTTGTTTTTCCATTGCTGTGGACATTCCTACAATCCTACACTGTCTCCATTCCTGGCATTTGCTTCCACACAAACATCTAGAAGACTGTTCTTTTAGCAGATTTTGGACTTTACTGAGTAAGTGGCACCAATTTCCACAGCCTCAAGCTAACAGGTGTGAATATCCTCACCTGATCCTTCACTTCTTACTCCCTGACATAACAAATCACTTCTTCCTTGCAGAGGCTTTGCAGCTGGGGACTGGTATATTTTTCCATTTAGATGAGAAGAAAAATGACCATAGCAAGCTAAGTTAAGGCCACAATGAAACAAAAGTATTCTTGTTTGTAGTTCCCGTTTTCAGAGTTGTCACTGTTACACAGCCATTCTGGGCAGTGCTATAAAAAAAACACACATATACATATACAAAAAAAAAAAAACCCACATAAAACTCAACCACGGTACAACAAATAGCAGGGGACTGAACATTAGGATCTTTAACTCTGATCCTCTTGCCACTGGATAGAACCAGTGGTAAACACAGTATTCTCCATTTAAGTCTGGTTTTAACTTGTGAGCAGGCTATTTGCTTATCTTTCAAAGTGAGGCACCAAGCCAGACTTACAAGCATTCTTGGCAAGACCAGCTGTGTACTCCTTTTTGCACAGCTCAAAAGAAGTCCAGACAAAACATTGTTCCAGCCTTGTTTTCCATTCCCAGCATGGTCTTCAGAAACATTTTTGTTTTCTCCTTGAGAGGAGAGGATTTGATAATCCAACAGGATGTGTATTTTAGTCTGAAAATAAGACATTGTCAATAAAGAGGTTTTCAGACACATTATGGAGGCTGACTGAAAATCAGCAGAGCTGTTTGTTTCTGACCACTTACCGGATGTGGAGTCTTTCCCAGTTTCATGTAAAGCTGCATTTCTTTAACCCATGATTTATAGGAGCTTAGTACTTAGCACCAAAACTGAATACACTCTGCACTGACAAGGGATAAACTAGATAATCTATCAAGTCCCAGCTCTAATTTCTACAGAGTTTGATTTTATGAAGACGATGATAGAATTACAATAAGTGGTAATTTATCACCTCATCTGAGCACAGGGACTTCTCTTTAACAACATGATACATGGGTTAAAATTAAATAGGTTAAACTCGCTGCACTCACTCAAACACCCTTAAGTGCTGGGGAAGGTCAGCTTCAGATCCGAATTTTGCAGCTTGGGTCTATGCTGTAGACTGCAATAAAACTGTAATATTCTTACTCTGTGTTTACAGAACCTCTAACTCTGGCATTCACTTTGTTCTCAGAGAGGGTGTGTCCACACTGCAATTAGGCCAATGGTGGGAATCCTGAGGCCTGGGGGGGGAAGGATGGGACATGTGACCCACTGGGTTTCTATATGTGGCCCATGAGACATTTTGTTTAACATTGCCCAAGCTGCAGTGTGTCCCGATTCCTCTAGTTTCCATCCACATAGTTTTTTTCCTACCAGTATTGCTAAAGTGGCATGCATGAAAGTGAGTTGCATGCTTACTGCACACAACTCTTACTGACAGAGCTTGTGCTGCTTCTGTATCCAATCAAGCCATTGCTACAGTTTAACTGGGACACCTTGCAAATTCTAGGTATGCAAGCACAGACAGCAAAATTATCCTATACCGGGAGACAGTCTTGGTTAGGACAATCTTGAGGCCCATTGAGGTGAAGCACTTATGTGGCCCTCTTGCTAGTCTCAGTTGCCCATCACTGAATTAGAAACTCACAGGTGGCCCATGCCAGCTGACTCATGCTCAGGAGGCTGTTTCATTGTGGGGGTTTTATTGTGGGGTAGTCATTCTGGCTCAGACTGAAATCCCAGTTGTGAAATGCTCCCACGTCGCAGAGTATTTTAATCTGAGCTCCAGACTGAACCTAAGCACCTACACCAGCAGAGGTGTATGATATGGGCCAGCAGAGGATTTTAATCGCAGTATAGACATATCCAGAGGTTCTGACACCCGGTACAGAGGTGATGAACACACTGTGCTCTCTCCTGGAAATTGTTCAAAATAACAAAAATTTCCACTTAAAATGGCATGTGTACAGAAAGAAGTTCCATAGCTATAGTAAACATAGTAACTAAGGACTGATTTGCATGGCTTATAATCATCAAAATCTATTTCTTCCAGTGCCAATACTTACTTTCCTGCACCAGGATTTCAATGTAGCCTAGTAATTCTTGTCTTATCGATGGTAAGTGCTTGAAATCTTGCACCCAAGTATCACAAGGTTAAAAAAGTACCATTAACTAACTGGCAGTTACAGTTTAACTTCTTGCCACCTATAGCTGCACAAACAAAACCCAGCCGCTATGAATAGTGTTTCAGAAAATGTGGATTTTGTTTGGATTTCATGCAGCCAGCTTAGCCAGCACCTTCCAAGAAACAAGGCCTGACTTTTGCCAAGCAAGACCTGTTCTTGCTTCATTAACTTCTAAAACATGTTTTTAACTGCTGGGAAGTTTGAGAAATCACATTTTTCTCTGACCTGCAGCATTTTTAAAAACACTTTTGGTAAACCATTTTGTCAGCCAGTTCACTGGAATCACCATGGCAGATTCAGCATAGGACTGATACTAATAAACAGAAGCCTGGATTTAATGGTGTTTTCAAGCTGTGTTCAAATGGAGGCTCTGATGCATCTACGTTGAACATCAGTGAAATATTATTATCATTGCTCAATACATTGGTTAAGTATACAGAATTAGTGACTTTCTTTATTGCACATCTCTCCTGCATCTACAGGAAGCAGAGCTAATAATTAGCAAGACGTGTAGGTAATTGTAATTCACTGGGTGTAAAAAGCAGCAAACATTTTCTTGTGGCCTGCCTTGACCCAGACTTTTAGGAAAGTAGTTGGCCAGGTGCCTAGGCTCATGTTCACCCACATGGCTCAGAAGCCAAACAAAATGAGAGAGTTGCATTTTCCCAGCTGCATGATGAACTCACTGAATGCCTGGCCAAAACAATACAAACAGTCCAGGCAAGAGAGCAGGGAGGGAGTTGCTTTAGTTAAACTTTGTTTTTTATTTTCATTAAGAACTAAGAAACTCCTCTGGGTAAAAAATGTGGTAAATAAATGTCCAAGTGTTAGGGGCATATCCTCTCCCAGATGAACACACCCAATGTCCACCTAACGTTAGGGACTGAAATACACCCTCTAGGAGCAAAAGGCCAAATAAATGGGCTTTGTATTGAGAACTGTGTGGAATGCAAGGCAGGAAGGAATCCTCAGTGAGGCCATGGACAACCCTTCCATGACCATCATTCCACACCGATGAGCTGTAACCCATTGGTAGGGTCCCTAGCTACTGGATTCATATGTGAATGGATCCAATGGTTCCTACCTCATCTGTCCCCGGTGCTTCCCTCTAAGCCAGTAGAGTGGGAGTCAACATGAGGTTGTTTCCTCTGTGTTTAGGGTATCATGGCTTGGAGGGCCGTGTGTTAGCCTTCCGCCTATTTGTAGGTGCCACCCATGTGGCATCGCACAACTAGGATCTGTGCCTCAGAGGATTCCCATAGCACGGGGTGTGAAGGGGCTTTAGCATGAAGAGAATAGATTCAATCTTGGATTTCAGAGCTCAACAGATCCTAGCTCCCAGTCCCATGCTTAAGCCATTAGATCATTTTGCCTGTCCGATCCATGGCTGTGTCATTGGCTCCCTATAACTCTGGGCAAGGCACTTAACTCACAGTACCACCATGCCTCACTGGGATTTGGGAGGATTACATTTGGGTAATGTCTGTGTAGCACCTTGAAAGGGCCTGACTGACTCACCTCTGCCCCGTCTACCTCACTCGGGGCAGTCCCACCAGGGCTAAGGACTCTGAAGGGTGGTGAGTTAAGTTTGTATCACAGCCCTCCATGGGGTTCTCCAGAGCAGGGCTGCTATAAACTGCAGTTAAGGCCCCAAATAGAGCTGAACTGGCAGAAGCTACTATGGGGGTCACATTTTGCCACCCAGAAAGCTATTACATACACCTTGTCTACCTGCTCCCTGATGGCCCACTTCTAGCAAGAGTCAGCTGACAAGTTCACTAGCTTATCTATTTCCTGGGTGTCTCCCAATGGACCTGCTCACAGCCATGGAGAGAAAGGGAAGGGCACTGGAACTGTAGCAGCAAAGGAATCAGGGAGGGTGGGTCAGAAGGAGAGGAGTAGGCAGGATCCTTAAGGGAGGCCCTGGGATGGGTTGTTTGTGCCTTACCTTCCAAACCCCCACAGATGAACAATTTCCATCAAACTTATAATTAGTAAGACATGGGCCAGTCACAGCAGATCACTGCAACTGGGTGTTACAGATCCAACATCCCTCTTTGTCTGGAAGCTCTTTGGAGCAGGGGCAGCGTCTGTCTCTGGTTTTGGAACACGGATTCAGCATAGCATGGACACTACCACACTCTGGAAGAATAACTAACTAAAGCCAGTATCCCCACTGGGCATAACAACTTGCCATAGAGAGAATGGCTAAGTCAGCACTTTCAACAACCCCTTTTATGTGCAGATTGTCCACTGCAGGTGTCCTGCTCCCCTTAAATCTGGCCTTTAACATGATTAAAGTCTCCTTTACTCTATATTTGCCTTGGTTATTTTGCAGCATTGGGGTCTGAGTTTTCAATGAAAGGAAGAGGCTTAGACATGCTTGTCTGTCTACAGTTCTGTCCCCAGCACATGTTGCAAGTGAGACTGGAGGACAGCTGGGAGCCAAGAATTTCGTATTGCCAACTGGCAAGGGGTGATAGAAATCTCATAAGTCTGGAGTGTACATTCTCATAAGTCTGGTCCACCACAGAATGTCATAGGAGGTTTCATATAACAGCCACTATCCCAGTGATCATTAATTGAATTGTGAAACATATGTAGAGATACTATGTAAGGAATTAGAGACCAAAAAGATATTAAAATTTGTATCAAAGTAATAATCACCAGCAAAGGTGAAAAAGCAAAACAAAACAGGTTTTCCTCCAGACAGGCAGGAAGAAATATGTACCTTTGTCAGTTGTAATGGTAAATTAAGTATTGTAAGCTAACACAATGGATGTCCAGTTACATGCTAAGGTAACAAAGAAATGTGAAGTCTAAAGGGAAGAGGCACACAAAAACAAACATTCCTGAGGGAATTACCCTCGAAGTTCAATGTCTGTGCTCCTAGCCAGGATATTTTTAAAAAGGTAAAGCCAACACCTTGATAGGAAGTAAATAGACAGAGCATTTACGTGCATGAAACTGGGATCTCAGCCAATCTTGGTTGAAAAAACAGAAGAGGACTGTGGGTGAGAAACTTCCTTAGCTAGAAAGATGTGCTATGATTTTGTTTTATATGTAGCCATTTGTTTTCAATATCTTTACTTGCTATCTCCTGACTCTCTAGTCTTAATAATGAACTTAGTCTTCTTGCCACTATAAATATATCTAAGTGCTAGTGTACCCTTGGATCTTTGGGGGGCAGCAGGCCTGCTATTTCTGGGAGTGCTCAGAAGATAAAGGGCTGGAAACTAGAGGCTATGTCTACATTGGCATGATCTTGCGCAAATACTCTTTAACGCAAGAGTTTTTGTGTTAGAGTATTTGCACAAGAGGGGGAGAGTGCTGCACTCCATGCCCAGGGGCAGGCAAGACTCCAGGCTGGGCCGATTGGGAATGCCCTGTCACCCAGGGGTTTGGGCCATCTCTCCCTTGCACAGGCCTGCTGGTGGTGGGGGGGGACTGTGGGGGCCTGCTGGTGGTGGAGCGGGGTCGGAAGCCCCCAAGGGAGCACGTATTCACCCTGCCTTATGGGATGCGTTCCCCTGTGTTTCTGTGCACCCTTCTGTGGGTCATCCATGCCATCAATGACGTCCTGCTCCAGAGAGTCACCCGCCTGCGGAACATTGAGGCTACAGTGGCCGGCTTCGCTGCCCTGGGGTTCCCCAACTGCGGGGGAGCTCTGGATGCAACCCATATCCCCCTCTGTGCCCCAGAGCATCGAGTGGCCCATTTTATAAACAGAGAGGGGTATTTCTCAATCATACTCCAGGCCCTCATGAACCACCGTGGCCGCTTCCTGGACATTTATGCGGGCTGGTGCGGCAGGGTACATGACGCCCGCATCCTACACAACTCTGGTCTGTTTGGCAGACTGGAGGCGGGCACTTACTTCCCGCAGCAGGAATTTACTGCCAGGGACGTGCCCATGCCCACGTGTTGTGGGGGACGTGGCCTACCCCTTGCTGCCCTGGTTAATGTGGCCCTACGCGGGGCAGCCGGACCACAACCAGGCACGGTTCAACGACCACCTCAACCGGGCCCGCAACCAAGAGGAATGTCCCTGAGGTTGTGGCTGCGTGTGCCACAACATCATGGAGCGGAGAGGAGAGGCCTTCCTCCCAGCATGGATGGCAGGCGAGGGCCAGGCCTTTCAACAGCCCCGCACAGCTGCCATCTGCCAGGTGCACTGTGATGGGGTGCACATCCGGGAGGCCCTGATGGAGATGTTCTCCCAGGCCCCACAGTGGGGTCACCTCTGTCTCTCTTTACATCTCCCTCCCATCCCTAACCCTTCCCTCCTCCCCTCCCCTTACCTCCCAATAAACCACCAACAGGTTTTTTTTGAAACAACATAACATTTGGAACTTTTCATTTACAATTTTGGATGGGGGAAAATGTAGGGTGGGAGGGGCTCTTAACTGGGAGGGGTGGCCCCAGCAACTGCTTCTGCAGGGGTGGACCTGCACATGGGGGTCAGGCCGCGTCGGGGCAAGCAGCACAGGGAGGTGGGCAGGAGGGGGCATTGCGGGAGCAGGAGGGGCAGGAGCAGGAGGGGGCATAGGCATTGTTATGGGAGGGATGACGGGTACATGGGGCAATGCCATGCCATAGTGAATGGCATGGCCAATGTGCGTGATGAGGGCAGAGATGGCATCTGCCATGCGCACACACTGGGCCTGGAAGGGGCCCCAGGCCTGCTGGCACCACTCCATGTCCACCTCCACCCGGCACGTGATGGCTGTCTCCACCCATTCGACAGCCTGCACGTGCCGCCGAAGCTATTGGTCTCGCTGCCGGACCCGCCAGCTTGGTGCTTGGGCGGCTGGGGGTGCTGCCACTGCTGCAGGGCTGGAGGGTCCCCCGCTCCTGCTTGGTCCTGCTGCAGGGAACAGAAGAAAGGATGGGTCAGTCAGGCAGCCCGGCCACTGTCCCCCACACCCCATGCCCTCCACCCCTGAGCCTAGGTGACACCACAGTAGTGTGGCTTGGGCCCACTCGGTTACCCTCCTTCCCCTGTGTTGTATGTTTGCATACAGGACCGCCCCTGGAGTAGGGTCCTCCTCCATGTATTGTAACCACCAGTTTGTGTCCTGGCCCCTTGGGGGGCAGGGAGAGGGAGGTGTGTGTGTGTGTGGGGGGGGGGGTTAACTTGTGGAACTCCCTGCCGGTGGAGGCTGTGAGGCTTTGGGCTAATCAATGGTGTTTGACAGGGAGCAGGATGAATCCCCACACAGTGCCTGAGAGCACATATGGCAGACGTGGTCTGGGCTCTCAGATCCCCATCATATGGGATGTCTCCTGGATGGAACCAGGAGAGTGACTGGGGAGTGTACCATCCTTGCAGCAAAACTCAGGTGGCCCAAGGACCAGCCTACACACTTCTCCCCTCCCCCTCCCACTAACCCTCATACATGTAGCCCAGGGACATGTGTAGCCACAGTGGGGATTTCTCTCGGGGGGGAGGGGGGCAGCCAAGGCACAAGGACAGGCGAGGGGCTCAGTGGGGGCCAAACTCACAGGGCTGTGACGCTGTAGTTTTCCCAGGAGCAGCTGGCTGTGCCTCATAGCCAGGCATGGGACAGTGTTGCCGTTCTGTGTGCTGCACCCTGGCGGAGGTGTGGGCTCTGGCCTGAGCCCCTAGAGCCCTTGCTGGTTCCAGCCGGCATCCACCCTTTCCCCCGGTCCCACCAGATGTGTGAGCAGCATGGTCCCAGGCATGCCCTGGAGCTGCCTGCCACAGCCACGTGCCGCTTGGTCACTAGGTTGCACGTGGTTGCATGTGCTGCTTCCTGCCTAATGCTACACAGTGTGCAGCTCATGCAGCCTGAGTGATGCTCTCTCCCCTTTCCCCCTCCGGGTGCCTGGCTCCCCCCCCCCCCCGCCCTTGTGAGTGCAAAGTGCAACACTCACCAATGGAACCTTCCCCGGCCTCTGAGGATGCACAGGAGATGTCACGGCTGCCGGAGAGGGCCTCCGCCTGGAGGGTCCCGCTGCTCCCCTGGTCCACCTTGTCCTCTGACCCACTGGGCAGCTGTGCTTCCTCCTCCACCTTACTGGTCCTGGTGAGGGGGGGGTGCCTGCAGGTGTCCACCGGCACCGAGGGTATGTGGGGTGGTGGTGCCTGGCCCAGGATGGTGTGGAGCCGTTGGTAGTGGGGGAAGGTGTCGGCGCCTGCCCCCTGGCCCTCACTGACCCGGACATAGCCGAGGCACAGCTCTTTGACCTTAGCCCGGTCCTGTTCAGGGTTCGGGCTGGATGACCCTGGTCAGAGAGCGCCTGGTCCATGTGGCGGAAAATGTCCACGTTGCGCCAACAGGACCGTGGAGGGCCTCTTCCTCAGCCCAGAAGGGCCTTGAGCTCCCCTGCGGACCAGGAAGGGGCATGGTGCTTTGTGCCCCCTGGGGCCTCCTGCACTGGGGGTGCGGGTTGTCCTCCCCCTGGAGCGGCCATCCTCGGTGGTCTGGTGGCTGTTGCAGGGAGCAGAGCCGTGTGGCAGAGCTCTGGGCAGAGGTGGCAAAGCTGCTTCTGCCTCGTGGCCTAGCTGCCTTTAAGGGGTCTCGAGTTACCAGTAAGTCCGGAGCTGCCTGCAGGTACGGAGCGTCCAAGCGGCCACAAGGACTTTTTTCCGTTTGGATGGTTTTTGCGCAAAATGACTTGGCTGCCTGTCTACACCGGCCTCTTGCACAAGAACGGTTGCACAAGACGGCTTCTTCCTGAGCGTCAGAGTATTTGCACAAGAAGCCAGTGTAGACACAGCCTAGGGGAATGCTTAGAACAGCATGAGGCTAGTGTGGGTCATTCTGAGGCCTGGACGCAGGGCTTGCATTGCCAGAGACTAGTGGTTTTAAGGAGCAGGCCCACAGAAGACTCCTCCATGTTAAGGGCAGGAATGTTAAGGGTGCTGACTTTATGGGTGCTCCAGGACTGGAATGCCCATAGGAAAAAAAAATAGTGGGTGCTTAGTGCTCACCAGCAGCCAGCTCCCTTTAACACCTTCTGCTTGTTTGTGTGTAACAGGGCACCAACACCCTGGCACCTCCCGCTGGTCACTCTGGGAATCAACCCTGGAGCGCTCCTTTCCGGACAATGTCTGCTGCTACCTGTTAATGTCGCCACCACTTTGTTAGGGCCCACATCCCTCCCAGACTGCTCTAATTCAGGAAGCCTCTAGCTTCCCTAGCAGCTAGGTCCCTCCTATTCCACAGCTGGAGCAAGAGCAAGCTAGTGTCTTGGTCTTTTAGGAGCCCTTATTTATACAGCTCCAGCAGGGCCTTAATTAGCTGTATCGGCCTCAGCTGCTGGCTCCACCAGTACAGCCCTCTCCCAGGGCTGGGTTGTAACCCTTTAAGGGCCAGTGCTGAGCAGACACCCTGTCACACTGTGGCCCTACCAATCAACCCCTCCAGAGCCATCTGCCTGCTCTGATCAACTGTTCTACTGGGAAGAAGCAGGATGGGGTGGAGCAAGGGCAGGAAGAGGTGGGGTTAGGTGAGAAGGCTTAGGAGATAGGATGGGACCAGGACTTGGGCAGAGCAGGGGCAGGAAAGGGCCTTGGGGGAAGTGGGTGGGGCAGAGACTGAGCACTCCCAGGCCTAGAAGAAGTTGCCTGCACACCTGTTTTCCTGTGGAATGCATTCTCTCACCTAAATACAACACTCAATTTGAATGCCTGCTGGACTCTAGGACTACATCTAGACTGGCATGATTTTCCACAAATGCACTTTTACGGAAAAGCATCCTTGCCGATCTAGACGCGCTTTTGCGCAAAAAAAGCCCCGATTGCCATTTTCGTGATCGGGGCTTTTTTGCGCAAAACAAATCTGAGCTGTCTACACTGGCCCTTTTGCGCAAAAGCTTTGCGCAAAGGACTTTTGCCCGAACGGGAGCAGCATAGTATTTCTACAAGAAGCACTGATTTCTTACAGTAGGAAGTCAGTGTTCTTGCAGAAATTCAAGCGGCCAGTGTAGACAGCTGGCAAGTTTTTCCGCAAAAGCAGCTGCTTTTGTGGAAAAACTTGCCAGTCTAGACACAGCCTGGCTGCTTTCATAGCAGGGATGGCCCTGCCCAATGCTATGTTATTATATGCAAGTAAGCATCTGAGAACAGCAGGGGAGGCTGTAGAAGGGTTCTGATCTTGGGGATATAGTGTCGCAAGGCAGTTCAGTGACTAACATTTAAATATTCTTTTGAAAAGGGCAGCTCCCAAGTCCCAGCTCATACAAATCCCTGGGCCTCCCTCAAACTGCCTGGCTGCAGCACATTTCAGTCTGCTGGCTGTGACTTCAGAGATCTCAGCTACAAGAACTATGGAAACTCTTAACTGAAGGGGTGAAATTAAACGAGACAAAGACAAAGAGTCTTATGAGACCTAAGGCTGTCTGCACTGGAAAGGTTTGGCAACGCAAATGCTGTCGACATGCAAGTTGCCAAAACTGAAAATTTGCCAAATCTGTTTTTCTGCCACTCTTTGTCAACATTTCTTGGCCACATGGCTTTGCTCTTTGTTGACAGGAAAGCTAATAATGTGGGTAAGCATCCCACAGTGCCTGGTGTTGCCTTCAGAACATGACACATTGCAGCAGAGCTACTTATGCAATCAATAGCAGAAGATGAAGACTCAGATGTGAGTGACAGGGACAGCACTGAGTGGTGGGATCGTGTTGTCATGCAGTTGTGGGATGAAGATCTGTGGGCACAGAACTTTTGGATGCATAAGGCAACCTTCCTGAGGCTGTTTGCTGAGCTGGCCCCTGAACTGCACAGCAAGGATACCCAAATGAGAGCTGCTGTCAGTAGAGAAACATGTTGCCTTTGCCTCGTAGAAGCTGGCGACTCCCGATGGCCACCGCTTAGCTGCAAATCAGTTTAGAGAGGGGAAGTCTGTGAAGACAAGTGTGCAGGGCAATCCATCACATATTGCTGCATAAGACTGTGACTTTGGGAAATGTGGATGACATAGTGACTGGCTTTGCTGAAATGGGCTTTTCAAATGATAGTTGGGAAATCGGTGGCACACATTCTACCCTGGTCTACACGGGGGAGTTATTTCAAAATAACTCCCCTTATTTTGAAGGAACAAGTGGAGCGTCCACACTACCAAGTCTGTTATTTTGAAAAAAATATGGGGCTGGTTATTTTGAAATCTGTACTCCTGCTTTCCTCAGGGAATAAGGCTTATTTAGAAATAGCATTAGTGTGGATGCTCTGCTGCTGCTATTTCAAAATAACTACTCCACAGAGTCATTCGAAGTAATTACTCCCCAGTGCTTCCTGGGGCTCTAAGTCGAGGTAGTGAATCTACATTAAGGGAACCTGCTTCAGACTAATATTGAGCCTTCCCTGTAGTGTGGGCAAGCTATTTCAAAATTATTATTTCAGGAGTTATTATTTCAAAATAATTCCCTCGCATAGAAATGCCTTTCCATGGTAGCACCACCCCCACCTTGCCTGAGAGTACATCAGTTGTAAGGGGTACTTCTTCCTGGGTCTTCAGGTGCTTTTTATGGATCCCTGTGGAAATTTTACAGGCATAATTGTAGGGTGGTCTGGAAGGGTGCATGATGCATGCATCTTCAGGAACAGCTGCATGCTGGGACTCTTTCCAGACCAGAAAATGCTAGTGAGAGATGTGGAAACGCCCATAGTGATCCTAGGTGACACAGCTTACCCCTTACAGCCCTGGCTTGCAGGGCACTTGGACAGCAGTAAGGAGTGGTTCGACAGGCTAAGCTACTGTTGTATGGTTGTTGAATGTGCCTTTGGCAGACTGAAAGGGAGATGGAGGTGTCTCTATGACAGGCTGGGCCTTTTGGAGGATCGTATCCTACAGGTGGTGGCCCCATGCTGTTACTTATATAATTTGTGTGAGAGTAATGGTTAAACACGTACCCATGGGTGGAACAATGAGGCACAGCATCTGTATGCACAGTTTTAACAGCCAGACACTCATGTTGTCAGAGGAACCCATAGAGTGGCCATCAATATCAGAGAGGCTCTAAGGAACCACTCTGATGACAAGGGGTACTGACATTTCAGTGTGTTGGGGTTGCATCCTGAGCAAAGCGTTCCCATGAAACCCAAGGGATATTACAGGCTTCCATAGGGGACAGAGTCATTAGTGGGGGTTGTGTCACACACAATAAACTCATGGAAACTTGCATCACATTTGTCTTTACTGATGTCTTTCAAGCAGAATGCTCCGTGGTAAGGGTTATTAGAAAACCTCACGCTAAAGTCACAGCTGCTTTCCTGGGGAATTGTGTGGGCTGTGAAAAAAAACTTTACCTAATTGTGAAAATGAGTGTATGGGCATAGAGGGAAGGTTGCTGGATAAATAATTTTGCACGTGCGGCCATGGAGGCTGATGTGTGGGCATAGAGGGACAGTTGCTGTGAAAACTGTCACGTGTGCTACTTCTGCATGTGCTAAGAGGGAAGCCTTTGATTCAGTTTTCTCTGCATCTTGATAAGACACTTCAGCCTCTCCTTTTGGTTTTCCATGAGCTTTAGAATGTGCTCAGTGGTTTGTGCTCCAATTTACATCTCCCTAGCTCTTCTTTGCTTCCTTTTCTCTGATTGAAGTATTGAATGACACAACAGATCCTTGATCCTCCCTTGTTCTGAGGTTTCTTCCTCAGTTGAGAGTCTGTCTGCCAGGCCCAGCCTTAGGGCAAGGCGGTTGCATTGGGCCCTGTGCCTTAAGGGCCCTATGCTGCCTGGCGCCCACCCATTTGGCTGCTTACTTGCTTCCCTGGCTGGGAGCTGCCCGGCCATGTGGTGCAGCCAACCACAACATGCCGCCTAGGGCCTCACAAACATTTTGACTAGGTCTGCTAGTGAACGTGCCTGATTTCTCAACGTCTGGTCCAGAAAAGTAACCATTAACAATAGAGTGACTGTACTTTTCCCAATAAAGACTGTAAAAATTTCACAAGCATGCACATCTCTGAACAAAACTGAGCACTTTTCTTGTTCCCTGAGGCTATGTCTATACTGCTTCCTTCTTGCACAAAAGTCTATGCAAATGAAGCATGAATTAGCATATTGCAGTGCTTCATTTGCATAATTAATTAGGGCCGTCTTTGCGCAAAAAAGAGCTGTGTAGACAGCTCCTTTTTGAGCAAAAACCCCCTCTTGTGCAAGACCGTTCTTCCTGAAAAAATGAGGAAGAACAGCTCTTGCGCAAGAGGCAGTTTTTGCGCAAAAAGGAGCCGTCTACACAGTTACTTTTTGTACAAAAGCCTCTTGCGCAAAAACGGCCCCTAATTATGCAAATGGAGTGCAGCAGTATGCTAATCTGTGCTTCATTTGCATAGGCTTGTGCAAGAAGGAAGCAGTATAGATGTAGCCCTAGAGGCAAACACAGATTTCTCCAGACCCTCTGATCATGGTGAATTTTAAAGGTACAGGAAGGGGGGGGGGAAGGAGAGCTCAGCATGGCTCCCTGATAAAGTGCAGTCTGTGCTTGTGCAGCAGGTGTACGTGGAAGCAATTTGCAATAATTCTACACTTGTCCACAGGCTGCCATTACTCTGATGGATACATCCCAAGGTTAACAGGCAGACCTGGGCTCATATTCTGGATGTGAGCAGGGAGGGGGGTTTCTTATGCAACCAAATCAAAAGCCCTGAGGTGCTCCAAGCATCTTGAGTAATAGCCAGCCCTGTTTCCCTGAAAAAATACCATGAGGACCACTACATAATGAGCCAGACACCAGGAAATTGATTTTACAGATGGGAAGGTGCATCTGTTTACGTAGCTGCAGAGCCACAGAAGTCAAAATGCTGGCCAGAGTGGCTAATTGGGTATTGTGGGAATCATGCTGGAGGTCAATAAACTTGACAAAACCTACCATAGTACAGACTGTATGATTGTCAACTGTAAAAGGAGGGAAGAGACAAGTCCCTCGTGGAGGTAGAAATTTTTTGTTGTCAAAACTTGGTATTTGTTGTGACTTTTGTCACATTGCAATGTGAACACTCTCCATTTTTGTCACCAAAAACATTTTTTGGTGATGAAATTTTTCAGTGAACAGACCAAAATTAACAGCTCATGGAAAAAGCAAAATGAAGAGGGTGGATTTTTCTTCTAGTGAATTTAGCACTTGTGAGAGGTGCTGAATGGATATCAATGGACAGGGGAGCCTTCTCCAAATGGGAGAAAAGATAGAGTCAAAAAGAGTCAGTGCAATAATAATATATGGACAAAGAATGTTACACCTTGTGAGGGGTTCACTCACCACCGTAGCAGGGGTCTGCCATCTGTCTCCAGAATCAGCTCCTTCTATTGGCAGGGTACCTCCCCTCAGGTGGGGTCTCCCCTCTTTCATCCAGACCACATCATCCTCTTCACCACACTGCCCTCCAGCAGTGCCCAAGTCACTCTCTGAGCCCCCCCCCTTCCAGGGGGAGTTGTTTCTCCAGCAGGCCTTTCTTCAGGCCCTGCAGTCTGGTGGTTTGTTTGGCCAGAGCTCCCCTGGCCCTACCTTGGATCCCAGTCCTGCCCTAGCTCCAGGAAGCCTCCCACAGCCAGGTTCTCCCTGCCCCCCTTGGGAGCAGCTGCCCTTGCTTTTATATAGTCCCCAGCTGGGCCCTAATCCACTAATGCAGTCCCAGCTGGGGCTAAACTCCCCGGCCCTGCTTCAGGCTGGGGTTTGCCTTTAAAGGGCCAGTGCAGGGCAAATGCCCTGTCACACACCTCTTCTACTGGCTGGTTCAGTAGAGGATAACAGCTTACTACTAGCTAGCTAATGGAGTTGTTCTTTCAGCTCAAGCAGCATCTCTAACAGGACTTTGGGGCTATGTCTACACTGGCGGGTTCTTGTGCAAGAACACCTTGCGCAAGAGTTACTGCACAAGAACTCTTGACAAGAACACGTCCACACAGCCATGTGCTTTTGTGCAAGAGCACCCATAGCAGTGTGGACACTTGCTTGCGCAAGAAAACTCTGATGGCCATTTTAGCCATAGGGCTTTCTTCTACAAGAAACCCCTGCCGCACGTCCACACTACCTTCTTGCGCAAGAGCTCCTGCACAAGAGGGCTTAAACCTGTTAGAAAAGAGCGTATCTCTTGTGCAAGAAGCCCTCTCCTCCGACGCTGTACTGTAAATCTTCTTGCGCAAGAGTGGGCGGGCAGTGTGGACGCTCTGCAGAAGAATGGCCGTTCTTGCACAAGAACCCACCAGTGTAGACATAGCCAAGGTGTCTTTAGGAGTTCTGTGTAGATGCCTGCACAGCTGTGTTACATCAACACTGCTAGTTTCTTTACTACTGATTCCTAAGGTGTTAATTCAGGAAGCTCACAGGAATTTGTACTATACTTGCAAAATGAAAGTGCGAGTGGTATGTGGAATCTGTTGGCTACTATTCACTGGCAGTCACTGTAGTGGTTCTTACAGATTTGATGGGAAACTAAAATTACAATCCAGAGTCTGAGACAAACCTGAAAGTTCTGCTATGTTTGCCGGCCAGAGGGCCTGCTAACTGGTGCAAACAACATACTTCTGTGTATTGTTGACCAAGGAACCAGATCCAGGGCCTTTACATAGCAACAACATGACAGAAGGGAAAGCTCAGTGAACCAGACTAAAGATTCTAATAAAGTCAACAACGGCAGGCAGCTGGTGAGATTTCCACAGCAGGAAGGAGGCAATGCAAATGACGAAGGAACAGAGCAGAGATCGGACTGTAAGATGGAAACTGGGCCAAATGAACACGTCAGCAAGGGATTGGATAAAAGTAGAGCAGCCGGAAAGCAGGCAGCCTCTGTGTTCTCATTTGTAGGAAGAAAAGAAATGATGCTTTAAAAAAAAAAAACATACGGAATAAACATACGGTTCCTTTTCACTGAGTAAAAAGCGAACAGTTACCTTTCCCTACTCCCTACTTTCAGATCAGACATTCATGTAGAAAAAAGTCCTTTTCTACTGTAAAAAAAACCCCTCTCTCAATAACTGGATGTGGCTTCCTCTCTGCTCTCAAGATGGGTGGATAATAATGAAGTGTTTCCTCTTGTTTTTCTGTGAGTAAGTGGTCACGACTTTTCCAAATGTGTTGGCTAATTGAGATTATAAACTGTTTCAGACTGTTCAGTCTCCCTATTTAGCCATCTGATTGAGCACACAGGTTGATCCTACTGCCTGACTAAACAAGCTTAGACTTAAGGGCTTTGCTGTGATTGTAGCCATAGTAGAAAGCAAGGGCTGTTGTGTATGAAGCTACTCATGGGGCAGCACAGAGGGGAACTGTTGCTTAGGGGCATCCTCTGTAGGCACATTTCCAGCTCTGCTTCTCCTTTGTGCAGGTATATTGGGGTAGGGCAGGATGGTCACAGCAAGTTACAACATCTCTTGGGCTGGCTCAGCTACACTGGCACAGGCCACCAAGGCTATGTCTATACTCGCGGCTTCTTGCGCCAGAAATATGCAAATGAGGCTAAGCGTGGAATATTGCCGAGCCTCATTTGCATACCTAATGAGCCGCCATTTTTGCAGAAGAGGTTCTTGTGCCAGAAGGAGCTGTCTACACTGCCCCTTCTTGCGCAACAAAAACCCTCTTGCACAATGCCATTCTCCCTGAAAAGTAATCGGCGTAACGACTTTGTGCAAGAGGGTTTTTGTTGCGCAAGAGGGGGCAGTGTAGACAGCTCCTTCTGGCGCAAGAGCCTCTTCTGCAGAAATGGCGGCTCATTAGGTATGAAAATGAGGCTTGGCAATATTTCACAGTTAGCCTCATTTGCATATTTCTGCCACAAGAAACCGCGAGTGTAGACATAGTCCAAGAGGAGTCAATGAGCACATACTCCCTAGCTACACCATATGCCTGTAGCTAACCTCCATCTAGCCAGCACACCAGGTATAAAGAGGGTGCTTAGTGCTCTGCACAGGTGTGTGGTACAGCTTGCAATCTAGCCCTTAGAATCAGTGTGAACGCTTTCAATTACAAATTCAAATTACACTCCTTGTGACTATTTTGCAAGTCACTTAAGATCTGCTGACTCTTGCCAGTAACTATGACTGCTAGAACAGTCAGAGAAAGTGATTTCAGAAGCAGCACAAAGTGATTGTGTTTATAAAGACAAATAACTAATCCCTCAAAGTTATGTAGCATTTTCCCTGCTCTAGTATATACAATGCAAAGGATACATTTAACTAGGGATATTAAATATCGGTTAATTGAACAGTCGAGTAAACTCATGAATTCTTATCAGTTTATCGACTATTCTATCGTCCCCGGGGGTGGGGCTGGCAGCCAGTGCACTCCAGCTCCACTCCTGAGGAGCCCCCTGCCACTCCACACTGCTGCTTCTGGTCTAGGTGGGAGCTGGTCTGCGAAGGGAGCCAGTTTAAAAACCAGCTCCCTTTGTGGACCAGCTGCCTGTTGCCCTTTGCTGCTGCCTCTATTAAAGAGGCAGTAGCACAGGGTGGCAGCAGCCCCTGTCTGGGGGGGTCTGAACTCCTGGACCTGGTGCAAGCTGGAACTGAGCTGGGCTGCCTGCCTGCCTAGTTCCTAATACCCCCACTGCAGCTCTGCATTTAAAGTGTAAGTCCCGGACCCATCACAAGCCAGGACTGAGCCAAGCTCCTGGCCAGCCTGCTAAAAAATTTACTGGCAAGTGGGAGAGGAGGGAGAAGAGGGAAGAAATGTGTGTAGTCTATAGCATTAACCTAAAAGCTTTTGCTTAACAATTAATTGGTTAATCAATTACACTATTACATCTCTACATTAACCCAGAAGGAATTTATGCTGCGATGCACCTACTTGATTTAGCATAACATTTTTCTAGTTCTAAAAACTAAATAAGCCATCGTGGCCCCAATTCAAAAAAGCATCTTAGCATGTGCTTAGGTCCTTTGCTAAATAAGAGCTTCTCCTAGGTACTCAGCATGACTCCGGGTCCAAGACACAGCATGTTGCAATGCATAAATTCTTAACATTGTTTTTATTCTTTGCTTCAGCTCATTTCCGATTAGAACAGAAAGATAGTAGGAAAAGGATCAGACACTAGCTGAAACATGGGCTTCCGCTAGTTAGTTTCACTAGTTAACAGAAGGCACAGACCACATTATTTGCATGTGGTGAAGTTGTCTGAATCACTGAGACTAAAGTTAAACTCCTTGGCTCGTCTAGACTGGCATGATTTTCCGCAAATGCTTTTAACAGAAAAGTTTTCCATTAAAAGCATTTGCGGAAAAGAGTGTCTAGATTGGCACGGACGCTTTTGCGCGAAAGCACTTTTTGTGGAAAAGCGTCTGTGCCAATCTAGACGCGGTTTTGCACAAGAAAGCACCGATTGCCATTTTCGCCATCGGGGCTTTTTTGCGCAAAACAGTTTTTAGCTGTCTACACTGGCCCTCTTGCGCAAATACATTTGCGCAAGAGGGCGTTTTCCCGAATGGAAGCAGCATATTATTTGCGGAAGAACACTGACAATCTTACATTAGCTTGTCAGTGTTCTTGAGCAAATTCAAGCGGCCAGTGTAGACAGCTGGCAAGTTTTTCCGCAAAAGCACTTGCCAGTCTAGACGCAGCCCTTCTGCATAATGGATTCAAACCGTTTCAAAAAGAGCGTGGCAGGTTTGCTTAGCTTGCCTGTTGTTCCACCAAACCTTAATTTGTTAACTATGAGGAAGCAAGTCAATTCTGCATGATTTAGTTTTGTTTAACTCACACACACAGTTCAACTTCCCACTTACAGGATTCAATTTTTGGCCTCATTCCCGAAAGCCCAGGATATGTGAATTGTGCTCTGACACACAGGAGGTGGTGTAATATTTTAGCTTGACCTGTGGAGAATTATCTGTTCCTAAATCAAGAGGATTTTTTTTAAGTCTCAGTTAAGTTTCTTCATTTTAATTTGTTTCCATTTTTCTCTCTCAGTTGCTAATACACCCCAGCCATAGTCTAAGTGGTTTTGGTCCACAATTGAAGGGTTTCCGAGAATGACAGAGACCTACAACTATCTCGGAGTGAAGAGATCCATTTTGCAAGTATAAACAAGAGGACAAAATATAATCCACATACTGTATTTTGCAAAATGCTTTATCTGGTATTTTACCAGAATAAATTCTAATTAGGTGTGTCAGTGACTTTGCTGTCAGACTGACCCAGTCTCTCATTACTGGCTGACTTCACCCCTTAGGCGCGTATACAGTCACACTATCTCAGATAGCTCAACAAGGTCTGCGACCAATGTATGTAAACACTATACTTTGCAACTGAGGTGACTCTACTTGGTTGTAATCAACTTGCTTAAAAGATGGATCTGAGTTTTAAGAAATTCTGAAGTCAGGGGGTGTTTGAATGGGGGATTTTAGTATAGGCATGTAAAAGGGTAGACTTACCCTTGAGCACTCTCTACTGGCATTGAAGAAACCAGTTTCAGTTTCCCTTCTCTCCGGGCTCCTCAATACATTCCATACAGGCGCGCTCAGCTTCCACCACCCATGCCTTGGGCTGGTTTAGTAACATGAGGAATTAAAAACAACCCTGCAATCCTAGAATAAAGTATACTTAGCTCTGGCATGGTCAGGCAATCCTGGAGCTCTTCTTTCCTAGTCTCCTCTTCACTAAGCAGTCACTTCCTAACCAGACCTCGGCCTTCTTCAGCTCTCTCTGGCTATATCTATACTCATGGCTTCTTGTAAATGAGAAATATGCAAATGAGGCTAAGCATGGAATATTGCTAAGCCTCATTTGCATACCTAATGAGCCGCCATTTTTGCAGAAGAGGCTCTTGCGCCAGAAGGAGCTGTCTACACTGCCCCTTCATGCGAAAGAAAAACCCTCTTGCGCAATGCTGTTACGCCGATTACTTTTCGGGAAGAATGGCATTGCACAAGAGGATTTTTCTTTCGCATGAAGGGGCAGTGTAGACAGCTCCTTCTGGCGCATGAACGTCTTCTGCAAAAATGGCAGCTCATTAGGTATGCAAATGAGGCTCGGCGATATTCCACACTTAGCCTCATTTGCATATTTGTCATGCAAGAAGTCGCATGTGTAGACATAGCCTCTGAGGGCAGTAAGCAAACACCTTCTACTGCTTTTATGGTTATAGGGTCTCATTTCTTCTGCCCTATAGCTCTACTACAGCTTCCTTTGCAGCACCTTCACTTCCTTCCATCAAGAAAGACCAGTGAATAGCTATCCTTCCTTTGCTGCCATTTCCTGCTTATAAAGCCTAGGTGTGTAGTCAATCACAGATTCACTGGACCCACAGCTATCTTAAATGAGCCAGGCTTAGTTGATGAGGATCGGAAACATCTCATCTCTGAGTCACAAATCTGGTTATGCTCAGCAGAGATTGAAAGTCTTCTTAGCTGACAGCAGTGGTGATCTATGTGAAATGAGTTGGGGGTTTCTGTCTCACTCAGTGGTGGTAATAGCACACAGGTTCTGAAGCCAGAGACTGAAAGGACACAGAATCACCATAGAGAGGCACATGACCTAGGGCAGCAGGTCTCAATCTTTTTCTTTCTGAACGCCACCCCCCCCAACATATTATAAAAACCTCTATGGCCTACACGTACCATAACTGCTTTTTCTGCATAGAAAAGCCAAGACCAGCATTAGAAGACAGCAAACAGGGGAATTCCCTGGGGTCCCACATCACAGCGGGCTCCTATGAAGTTGCATTACTCAGACTTTGATTTCAGCCCTAGGTGATAGGGCTCAGGGTCCTGGGGTTCAGACTCATGTGGTGGGATTTTGGCTTTCTGATCTAGATCCCAGCGGGTCTAACGCTGATTTTGCTCTGCAGATACCTGGTTGAGAACCACTGGCCTAGGCAGGGAGGGATGGCTGCCACAGCCATGCCCCTTCTGCCCAAGTCTCCACCCCTTCCAGGAACACAGACCTTAGAAACTGAATATTGTGGTAGAAATTATGCAGTTTTAATACCAACTCTCACATTTACACTGTGGATTTTGCACATCACCTACCAGCTCAGCCTTCATAGAATTGACTCATTTACTGAAAATTTGGTATGCATCAATATAGTCACAATTCGATGGTCTGAAGACTGAACCCTGGTGAAATAAAACAAAACCTGAAAGCTGATGCTAGAGTCAGCTAGACAAATTAACACTATAAATGAGGTATACATTTGTAATCGTAGAGATCAGGGCTGGATTTAGGGGTGAACAATCAATTGAGCTGCTGGGTTTGAGGGGCACTGGCTTGGGGTAATGTTTGTGTTGTTAGTAACAAAAGGGAAAATTGAATATTTAAAGTAAAATGTTTCAAGAATTCCATATGTGGATTCATCTTTCACTAATCTCTTAGAACAGTGATTCTCAAACTTTTTTTTCTCAGATCACTTGAAAATTGCTGAGGATCTTAACCATTTAATGATCTTTCCAAATGCACCCTGATTTGCTCTGTTAGCTAACTATTGTAAAGCACTTTGGATAAAAGTGCTATATAAAAAAACCTCTTAATAATAATAATAATAATAATAATTGTTTTTGTTCTACAAATAAAAGCACATAACTCATATTTTAATATCAGTAGTCTGACCTTGCTAATGTGATGGATGTGCCTATTTTTGTGAGCAAAGGTCAGGAGAATTGGGTATAATGTTTGCCAGCTTTAGCCATATGGTCAGGTTCCGCATTCATCCTGCTTCTGTATTTGGATTTGAGGGCAGTAAGTAATGAAAATCCTCTCGGCTGTGTCTACATTGGCAAGATTTTGTGCAAAAGTGGCCCCTTTTGCGCAAAAACTTGCCGCCTGTCTACACTGGCCGCGAGTTCTTGCGCAAGAATACTGATGTTCTAATGTAAGAAATCAGTGCTTCTTGCACAAGAACTATGATGCTCCCGCTCAGGAATAAGCCCTCTTGCGCAAGTGTTCTTGCGCAAGAGGCCAGTGTAGACAGGCAACATGAATTTCTTGTGCAAGAAAGCCCGATGGCTAAGCTCCATCTCTTGCGCAAAAGCACATGCCAGTGTAGATGCTCTCTTGTGCAAATACTTTAATGCAAAAACTCTTGCATTGTATTTGCGCAACATCTTGCTAATGTAGACATAGCCCTCTTATATAGGTATGTAGTAGCAAATGGCATCAGAAAACACACTGCTTTGTCTGCAAGTTCTGGGTAGGCAATGTCTTTTAAATCCTGACTATTGCAGATCACCTGAATGGAACTCGCAAACCACAGGTGCTCTGCAGACCTTTGAGAATTTCTGTCTTAGAGTGTTCTGGACCTTTGTAGAATCTCATAGAACCGTCCAGACTTTCTGAAAACTACATTGTCCTTGAATTTCCTAGAATGTTGTTAGTTGTTCTTTTGTGGGTATATAAATGGCAGGACTCTCCAGTCAGTCTTATATGACAGGGATAAATCATGTTTGCAAACTGTGCGTTGAAGTCATGAAACTGGCTATCAATGCAATAAAAATACACTTTTGAATAGCTGAACTAATTTGGGAAGAGGGAGGAGCACTGAGGACACTCCTCACCTAGGACATCATTTGGTCTAGGGCTGGCCTTGGTGGTGCAATATTAACCACTAGAATAAATTATCTAAGGACATGATGGATTCTCAGTTACATTAAGTCTTTAAATCAAGACTGGGTATTATTTTCAAAAGATGTGTAATAGCTCATATGAAATGATAGGTCTGATACATAAATTACTGGGTGGAATCTATGGCCTGTGACTCCGTTATGCTAAGTTAAGATATGGTATAAAAGTGAATGGTAACATGGGGGTAGGTTGGTGATCTCTATGACACAAATAATGAAAAAGAAAAAGCCTCAATGAATCTGAGTATACTTGAATACCATGTCACTGGCATAATCGGCTTAATAGCACTTGGCTGTCTGAAAACTTTGCATAGACTAGTGTAAGCAGGGGCTGAACTGCAGCTTCATATCAGCCAGCTAAAAGGAGGGGTGGGTGTGACCACTACAATTGTTTAGCTCTGCAAGGTAATTAACTGTTAACTTTTGATATGTAAATACAGCTCAGGAGAGCATACGAGGTGTGGCTATGTAAATCCCATTCAGCCAGGGCTGATGGAGGGTCAGTGTTGGAATGGAATGTGGAGAATTGTAAATAATTTGGGACTTGTGGGGGTCACAAATCATGCTACCCCTAAATGTGGGAACTGTAAAACATGCCACCAGTGCTTGCAGGAGAGACACCACCATCATGGTAAGAAGTCTCAGAGGAACAAGCCTCCCCCCTTCCAGAGTTGCGTGAACTGAGCTGGGGGGAAGGATTAAAGGGCTGGAATCAGCCTGTTTCACACCTGCTAGATGTGAGCTGTAAGACTGGCCCAACTTTCTCCCTTTCTTTTAAGGACAGACCTAAAGCAGACTCCCTGAGGAGACTTTTCTTTTGCTAGTCCAGCTGGTGGCTAAATAGTTGAAATCACTGAGAGCTGAAATCACTGGTTTGGCTGAGAGCCAGACTCATTGCAGCCAGTGAAGTGGCGGTGACCAGCGGAGTGGCTGGTGGGAATCACTGGCTGGTGGCGTAACATGACCGGTAAGAGCGGCGACCAGCAGCGTGGTGTGGAGCGGTGGCAGGCGAGGAGCGGTGACCAGCGGCATGGCGCGAAGCAGCGGCAGGCAAGGAGGGCGACCAGCGGCGGCGGCAGGTGAGGAGCGGCGGCAGGTGACCAGCGGAGCGTCTGGTGGCATGGGACAAGACAGCTGGTGGAGCGTGGCGGAGTGTCATAAGGTGCCCCCTATCTATCCCTCCACCCCCATTTCTACCCAGGTTGGGAGGTGAAACCCTGTGGGGGAACTTTGGGACTCTAGGTGGCACGGACCAGGGACAGAGACTTTTGGGTTGTCGGACTCTTTGGACTTCAGGTGATTCTTGGCTGGGGGTGGGGCTTAGCTAATGTTTGGGTTATGAACTCTGTTTGTGGTGTTTTCCCCAAGTTAATGCCGTATGACTTCTCTCTCTGGTTCATTAAATGTTTCTTTCCTACACTCAGACTCAGTGCTTGTGAGTGGGGAAGCATTGCCTCTCAGAGGCACCCAGGGGTGTGTGAATTTCCCAGATTACTGGGTGGGGGCTTGAGCCGGTTCTGTGTGAGATGGACCCCAAGATATTGAACCCAGCCCGGTTAGTGCCAGGCCTACCTGGCAGAAGGGTTACACTAGTATTAGTGGTAACATCAATAGTTTCCAATAACAGAGAGATTAAAGGGGGAAATGTTCCTCTATTTGTTTACATTATGCATTTGACAGAACATTGTGTATAGTCAGTGTAAGAGTTTCCCCATTCCAGTTGCCTATTTTTCTCTGTTCTTCGTGTGGATTTTTCAAAAAACAACAAACAGGAAAAAAACATAAACAAAGATAAGAAAGTGAGATTGTGAAACCAGGAATGTTGGCAGGGGGACACCGGGACTAGTGTAATTCCTGAAACTGCTCTGTATCTCCTCTGTAGACTGACTAGATTTTAAGCAATCTCCCTTCAATCTCCCTTCAAATGCTCTGGGCCAAATTCATAGGTGAGGCACAAGACTACATTATATACAATGTCACAGCAATTTAACAAAAGGTGTGTGTGGGGGGGTTAACCGATTTAACCAAACTGGTGCAAAAAGCTGTGCAAATTTTGGTTTAAACCATGTTTATTTAAACTGAAACAAGTGTGTCCATGTAACCTTTAGCAATGACATAACTCAACTGAACATAGCCTGCATCAGCACTGTAAGCTAGGGATGTGATTCCCTGGCAGTATCCTGCTCTCATTGACCTAGTTTAAGTATAAACTGCAGGGTTACGTCTAGACTGGCATGATTTTCTGCAAATGCTTTTAACTGAAAAGTTTTCCGTTAAAAACATTTCCAGAAAAGAGTGTCTAGATTGGCACGGACGCTTTTCCACAAAAGCACTTTTTGCGGAAAAGCATCCGTGACCAATCTAGACGCGCTTTTGCGCAAAAAAGCCCCAATCGCCATTTTCGTGATCGGGGCTTTTTTGCACAAAACAAATCTGAGCTGTCTACACTGGCCCTTTTGCACAAAAGGACTTTTGCCCGAACAGGAGCAGCATAGCATTTCCGCAAGAAGCACTGATTTCAGACAGTAGGAAGTCAGTGTTCTTGCGGAAATTCAAGTGGACAGTGTAGACAGCTGGCAAGTTTTTCCGCAAAAGCAGCTGCTTTTGTGGAAAAACTTGCCAGTCTAGATGCAGCCCCAGGTGAGCTGGGGTAGCACTAGTAATGGCAGCAGACACATGGCTGAGCTGTGCCCAGTACAAACCTCTCTGACAATCGGTGGGTTTGTGCTCAACATGACTCAGCTGCGTCTCTGCTGTCACTACTTGTCCAACCACAACTACACTGATGAGCTAGCCTGAGTCAGTGAACGCCAGCAGGGTAATCACACACCACTAGTTAGTAGTGTAATCATAACCCTAGTTAGCTCCTTTCGCCTAGAGATAAGCTGCTGTACGTCTTCTTCTGGGCCCTCTATCACACAGTCACCCTCCTTCCACCTTTCCCATAGGTTGCTCAACCTCCACTCCACCCGAGGCTCCACACACTCAACCCCTTCCCCCAAATCTCCAGCTTGTCTCTTCTCACCCTGTTCTGTTCCTTCCCCGTCCCACCAGTGCCTCAGAACAGCTGATCCATGGAGGGAAGGAAGCACTGGGAGGAAGGGAGAGGAGTTGATCAGCAGAGCTGCCCGCAGTTGGGGACACTGCAGGGGAGGGGAAGAAAGGGAGGGAGAAGCAAGGGGAACTTGGCTGCCAGTGGGTGCTAAGCACCCACTATTTTTTTTTCATGGCTGCACCAGCCCTGGGGTACCAACGGATGTGGGGCCTATATCCTATCATGTGAATTATACCACAGGCCTTGTTTACATGGCAGAGTTTTGTTGGCAAAAGGTAGCTTTTGGCAGGCAAACCGTTGAGGGTGTACACGCTGCAATGCCACTTTTGGTGCCAAAACTCTTCTGGTTTTGGCGACAAAATAAAATCACCTTGACAAGAGACATGGGGCTTTTTGCACAAGCGTTTTGGCAGTGCAGGTGCTGCCATTCATTGGTTGTGTCTAGATTGGCAAGTTTTTCCGCAAAAGCAGCTGCTTTCTACTGTCTAAAATCAGTGCTTCTTGCGGAAATACTATGCTGCTCCCGTTTGGGCAAAAGTCCTTTTGCGCAAAGCTTTTGCGCAAAAGGGCCAGTGTAGACAGCTCAGATTTGTTTTGCGCAAAAAAGCCCCGATCATGAAAATGGCAATCGGGGCTTTTTTTGCGCAAAAGCACCTTTGTGAAAGAGTGTCCATGCCAATCTAGACGCTCTTTTCCGCAAATGCTTTTAAGGGAAAAGTTTTCCGTTAAAAGCATTTGCGGAAAATCATGCCAGTCTAGACGTAGCCATTATATCAACATAACTGGCCTCCCCCAGTATCCCACAATGCCCACTGTGACCCCTCTGCTCACTGTTTTTAACTTAGCTTTCCTGCAGGCATGTTCCTCTCCTCTTTCAAAGCTCCAGGAAGCTTTGATGTTCCACTGTGTGGAGAGCTCACCGAGCTAGTCATGATGTTGCTCTCAGTAGCTGAGGGGGCTGTGGGAGAATTTGGAAGGAATCACAAAACCAGGTAAGCAGGTAGAATGGCTGCTGCTGCGTGGACGGGGGGGGGGGGGGGAGGGGGGCTGTTGTGCTGTGCAGAGCCAGGGGCTGATGTGGGGGGCAGGGTGCTAGGGGAGAGACAGCATGCCAACACACTCATTCTCCCCCCACTATACACTCTGTCTCCCCCACACACACATCTAAACATATGCCCTGTCTCACATGCCTCCGCACACACTTCCCTTGAAAAGTGGCTGACAATCTAGTAGGATTCTAATGGACAGATGGAATTGAGAAATCTGCATCATGTGATGCAGTACCTGCCCCACAAGGCATTACAAACCCTCCCCAAAACACTGTGCAGCCAGTGGAATAGCTACCCACAGTGCACTGCTCTGTGTGTCCATGCAAGAGTGGCTAGTGTGGATGTGCACTACCTACACAAGGAACACAGCATGGACAAGCAGCTGCAGTTTAATTAAAACACTTTAATTAAAGCAGTCAAACTTATGTTGACAAAACTCCACAGTGTAGACAAAGCCCTTGATTCTACTACGTTGAGAGGGGCAAATTCACAGGTGATGTGTTTGGGGATGAAAGCTATGTGATAGCACCTGGGTCTGAATCTGAGGGAGAATTAATTGGTATCATTTACAAGCATGAACAGGCTAAAAGAAGGCAAAAAGTTATCTTAACAGGGATGTTAATACTGACTTACCCACCTGATGTGGGCGTTATGAGGCTTAATTTATTAATGCCGGTATACAGCTAATTATCGCTATTAGCTTTTAACTGAGTGGTCCTGCCAGGTCAGTGCTGAATCACATTGGTGGGGCAGTGTGAGGAAGCTTGCCCTGCTGCTGGCCGTGCAGTACGTGCACTGCTGGCTACACATAAGTCTTGAGGTTCAGTGTAGTCCTTTCAGGGGAATTAAATTAACTGAAAACAGAAGAGGCCTTGCTTGGCTCCTAAAGAAGCGTGAACATCAGCAGAGAGTCAAATGCAGAGCCATGAACAGCAGACCCACCCTCATTCTGGCAGACTTCAGCAAATCATCACCTGAAGACTTGGCCTTTGCACAGCAGTGCACTGAGCAGCTCGTCGACAAGGGGCGTATGAGGAGAAATACTTGAACAGCTGCATCTCGGGCTAATTGCAGTGTCTTGACAGAGCTATCAGGGAGACCAATAAAGAGGGAATTACAAGCATCAACCTGGCATATTATGAAAGTAGGGATTAAAGCTCAAAGTTTTTGTGAGAGAGAAACGCCCTCAGTGCTTTTTGGCAGGTGATGAAAGGCAGATTTAGTGACAGCTGCCAGATGAGAATCAAGGGACAACCGAGTCCATATGGCTCTCTTGCTTGTTTTTGGCAAGCTCTGAATCTTCTAATGTAACATGGTGGGTGTAATGGGGGAGCATGACTCAGAGAGCACAACAGGCCAATCAGGATCACATCAACTTTATCTGACTGGACCAGAACCCATTTTGAAACTTTCCAGCCTGGCCAGCGGATGTTAAACAGCACAGAGCCTACCCTTTCCCCATTTCCTCAGTCACTTCTGCAAAGTAAGTCACACAGCAGAGGAATCTCAGAATAATGGAGCCATCTGAAAGCCATTTAAAGGAAAATTGATTAAAACAGGTAATGACAATACCTTATAGACCCTCCAGGTATTCACAGGGTGAAAGAACCCGCTGATCTAGTGCAGTATTTCTGAACGTGTACCACATCTCTCCTTGGCTTCAAAGGATGAAATGGAGCCAATGGGAGCCGTGGGGCTCCATGTCCGTGGCACCAGTACATAAACAAACTAGGGCAGCCAGTTAAAATGTTCCTGAAAGTGTTTCCACGGTACACGTTCAGAAATGCTGATCTAGTGTATCAAACATTATAGTCAGACCTAAAATTGGTTGAAACTCTTTCTGTTCTGTGGAAATCTTGACTTTTCAAAATTGGTGCAAATGAGAAAAAAAACTCTAAAATTTCAAATTTCTCTCTGAAATATCAGAACATTTTTGTTTCCAAAATATGAAAGTGTCCTTATCTGTTTCCTTTGTTAAATGGTGAGGGTTTGCTCACAAAAGCTCATGATACTATATCTATATTTTTGTTAGTCTCTAAGGTACTACAGGACTAATCATTTCAATAAGGTCAAAGCATTTCACTTTGAATGAGAATAGATTAGAATAGAAAAGTCAAAACAATACTCAAAACAAAACTCGTTGATCTTATCAAAATAAAACATTCTGAAAAACTTTACATCAAAAATTTCCATTAAGTCAACATGCCCCTATAAAATGTTTTGATTGAGTGGAATCAGCATTTTCTGAAATGTTTCATCAGAAAATTTTCAAGCAGCCCTAGTCATCCTTATAATACAGAGGATAAGATGATCTCAGCTATTTGCTGTGTCTACATATACAACAAAGTGGGAATTTTCAGAGGAGAAAAGGTTATTGCTATGCCTTCCCCTACACTTCTTGCTCACAAATCAGCAGGTCTGACAGGGTCTTAGTCCATACAAGAGAGGCGAGGGAAGAGAGGTCTTTTCAGCAAAATAAATAGTGCATCTAAGTACAGAAAGACATGGGCACAGTCTTCATGGATAAATGAATTATTCCTGCCAATATTTGGCTCACGATTAAAAATTATGGAGTAAGCAACTAGGCTGATCATGAGTCCATTTGACAGAGAGCAAGAGTGTATCTGATTTATCACTCTAACTAAATCTGCTTTGGAAATCAAGTCAAAACTACTCCAAAATCTAGCGAGCAACTTCAGCTAGGGTTGCCAGATAGTTTCACAAAAAATATCAACCTCCCTCGCTCCGCCCCCGCCAAAAAAAATTGCTGGAAAAAAATTCTGTTGAGCAAAAAAAAAAGAAAAAAAGACCAGGGCCAAAATGTAAACATTAAAATGCAAAATTAAAAGCCCCTTTAATTCCTAGGGCCCTTCCCTCATCCCTGCAATGTCCCAAGAGGCCTTCCATCGGTATTTTAGATGACCGGTATTTTCTGAATTTTTTTACCAGATGGAAGGTATAAATACTGGGCTGTCCTGTTCAATACCAGACACCTGGCAACCCTAACTTCAGCGTGAGAGCTGATTCTGCAAATGTAAAGGTAGGGTGATAGCAGAAAATGATGAATTTGTGTCATCATTAGAGGGTTTTTTGTGGTTTATCAGCACAAGGTGAATGGGGCCCCTCTGCATGAAAATCCTGAGAAAATACACATTTGTATAGCGCTGCTCAGGGTTTCTAATGTCCTTGCTTCAGGGGGTTACTGATACCCAGCAGAGAAAAAAAAGGAATTTTGTTTTGCAGTTGACTTTAAGACAGATTTGGCTCTCTACAAGCAATCACAGATGGACTTGTCTTGACAGTTTGCCTGCAAAGTATAAACCTGATCTCGATCTCATGCAATAAAGGCTGAAATTTTAGTTGCTAGGGATAAGTAAAGATATGGCAAATTAACCGAACTTAATTCAAATCGTCATCAAACAATGGTTCCACCTGTTTTGCTGTTGTCTTACCATCTGCCATCCCTCTACCTGCTGGAAAAGAAGCTTTTCCCTTGCCCCATATGTGATGTATATTGTTAAGTCACATCTCATACACTGTCACCTTAGAAGTGAGAAAATGACTATAGAATATGCAGACTAAGCTAATGAAAGGTGCCCACAACTATTTTCTTGGCCATATCAGAAACAATTAAAGGTCCAAAATTTTGTGTTTAATTATTTCTTTATTTTGTGCTATGGCAGATAATTTTATATCCAGCTCTTACTAATAGATGCTCAACTAAATGGTTCTATGTACAGCATACAGATTAAACCTTTGCCTCATTTAGCTGCATGCTTCAAGCTGTAATATTAAAGGGTCCCAGCCATGCATTGCACTTGATTGACTTAACTCTTCTGAAATCCAAGATCCATTTATAACAAGAAAAAAGCAAATCTTAAAACAATCAATAAGCACATTACCAAGAAGTCTTGAACAGATTTTTCAGTGACAGATCCTTAGCAAATGTAAATGAGCATAAGTCTGTTCAAGTCAAGGGACCTATGTTTTTTGATCAGTGGAGGAGCTGACCCTCCCACTCTTTGTTTCTGGAGATAATTGCACAATGAATGCAGGTCTTCTGGAAAAGGGAGGCTTGCCTTTTGGAGCAGCAGCTGAGAAAGTATGATCTCTGACCATTCTGATTGTGATAAACCCTCCCCTGCCGGCCTTACAAAGTGAACTGGAACAGCAGAAGTTCAAAGAGAAGCACTGGGCTGACTATAGGCAGTCCCCGGGTTACGTACAAGATAGGGACTGTAGGTTTGTTCTTAAGTTGAATCTGTATGTAAGTCGGAACTGGCGTCCAGATTCAGCCGCTGCTGAAACTGATCAGTTTCAACAGCGGCTGAATCTGGACACCAGTTCTGACTTACATACAGATTCAACTTAAGAACCCCAGGCTCCGCGGCTTTGCTCTGCTTTGCTCCCCGTCCCCCTGGTCTGCAGACCAGGGGGACGGGGAGCAAGCAGAGCAAAGCCGCGGAGCACGCGGGCAGTGGACAGCCCAGACGCATCTGGGCTGTCCGCTGCCCGCGTGTTCCGCCGCTTTGCTTCCTCTCCCTGGTCTGCTGGAGACCAGGGAGAGGGAGGGCCCCGTTCGTAACTGCGGATCCGACATAAGTCGGATCCGCGTAACTCGGGGACTGTCTGTACTGTCCTTACAAAGCCTAACAGGTCAACTGTAGAAACTGAAAGCACAATCAACCACATTACAAAAAGCCTGTGCAGTTTACCAAATGCATGAGTAAAGCAAAATAGCTAGCCAGAGAACAGCTTGTAAAAAGTAGTCTGTATTAGCTAAAACCGATGATCTTCTCCAGGAGTCTAAGGGCACGTTTTCACCGCAAGCTTATTTTGGAATAAGCTATTCCGGAAGATATCTTCTGGAATAGTTTATTCCAAAATAGCGCGTCTACATACAAAAAGTGCATCGAAATAGCAATTTGCTATTTTGACACAGAGTGTCCACACTGATTGGATGCTATCTTGTATTTAAGGCCACCAGGAATGAGTTCAGGCAGGGCATTAGGTCAGGAGTGACTTCCTGGAGCTGCTGCCTGAGGCTATCTGAGATGCAAGCTTAAAGGGACACCCCTGTACAGCTGTTTCTCAGGTTCTTCTCCTGCTTGCCTACCTCTCTGAGGGACAGCAAAGCATTTCCACTGTGTGCTTTGGTTGCCCTGTGTTTGGACACCACTCCCTACTATGGAGCTGGAGCTGCCTTTGAGCACGGGACGGCCCCTGACTGTCATGCTGCAGTTTCTGCAGCAGTTGTTGCAAGCTGCCCTCCAGGCCCTGCAGAAACCCAACCTTGAATTGCTTGAGGAGACCCTCAACATGTGTCTTGCAGCTCTTTCAGCTGCATCCCACTGTAGAGCACCCTTTCCGGCGGCTGGACACCAGTGCCAAGTGGTGGGACCTGCTCATCATGGAGTGATGGGACAACCAGCAGTGGCTCCAGAACTTCCTTATGAGGAAGGAGACATTCCTGGAGCTGTGTGCCTGGCTCACCCTTGCCCTCATACGATGGGACATCCAGATGAGACCTGCCATCCCCCCGGAAAAGCAGGTAACCCTCATGATTTGGAAGTTTGCCAAGCTCGACAGTTACTGATCCATGAGGAACCAGTTTGGCGTGGGGAAGTCGACCGTCAGGGCCCTCATCATGTGGGTATGGCACTTTCAGGCTGCAATCCCAGGAGGGGAGGGGAAGCACTGGAAAGGGGGACCCTAGGCAGGAGCGGTCCGAGGCCGGCTGCAGCAGCTGGTGCCCTAGGCGGGGCGGCACAATCGGTGCTCCTGCGTGCACGGCCGTCAATGACCATGACGTCATCATCAGGTGCCCAGGCCAGCGGCGCCCTAGGCACCGGCCCAGCTCGCCTAGGCTCACGGGCCACCCCTGATCCAAGGAAAATCAGGGGTTGGAGATGTGGGGGGTGGGAGAAAAGCCCACGTCCCCAGCTGGTTCTCCAGTCCCGTCCTCACACAGCCCTGCTGGGGGGTAAGCTTCATAGGGGGCAGCTCCTGGGGTGTTTTGGGGGAAGGGCTTGAGGATCTCCCAAGGGCTCTGGCACCCCTTAGATTCTCTGGTTTGTTTGTCTCATTCTGGAGGTGGTGAGGGTCATTAACATGGTCCTACTGTGCAAGGTCATCCACCTCGGTGATGTGGACCCCATCATTGCCAGCTTTGCCACCATGGGTTTCTCCAACTGTAGGGAGCGGCTACTGACAGTACCCACATCCCCATCTCGGCCCCCAACCACCAGGCATCTCAGCACATCAACCAAAAGGGATACTTTTGGATGGTCCTGCAGGCCCTGGTCGACCACTGTGGCCAGTTTACAGAAATCTTTGTTGGCCAGTCGGGGAAGGCACCCGTGTCTTCAGAAACTCTAGTCTCTTCCAGAAGCTGGAGGCCAGCACTTTCTTCCCCGAGGGCAGCATCAGGGTCGGGGACATGGACATGCCACTGTGCATCATGGGGAACGCGGCCTACCCTCTCATGCCATGGCTAATGAAGCCCTACACTGGCCACCTTGACCCCAGCCAGGACCGCTTCAATGGCCGCCTGGGCAGGGCCCACAGGCAAGTAGAGTGAGCCTTCAGGTGTCTCAAGGCCCGGTTCAGATGCCTCCTGACCTGTCTGAATGTGGGGGAGCAGAACATCCCCCAGGTGGTGTCCACGTATTGTGTGCTTCACAACATAATGGACAGGAAGGGGGAGGCCTTCCTTCCAGGGCTGGGGGTGGAGGCCGGCTGGGAGGGAAGGGCCTTTATGCAACCACGCACAGCTGCCATCAGGCAGGAATGCGCATCCAGGAGGCCCCGAGGGAGAGTTTCTCACAAGGACCCCAGTGACACTCTCCCCAGGGCCTCCCCACTAGGGGCCTGTGCCTTGACCCTCTCTCCCTTTCCAACAACAACCCCTCCCTCCCCCCCCCCCCCGCAGACCAAAAAAACTGGTTGAAAAAAAAACATGTGTGGTGATTTATTTGGGGTAGAAGTAACTGGGAAGGGAGCAGAGAGAGAACCTTGGAAGGGGAGGAGAAGGGATGAGAACCTTGGAGGGGGAGGAGAAGTTCAGGGCTGGGGCTGGGAGTGGCATGTAGCTCAGGTGCTTCTCTGCCTCGTGTGTGGGAACCTCAGTGACCTCAGGGGTTGGAGGTGACGACAGGCATCTCCAGCCCCGAGTCCACCAGCAGGAGTGGAGAAGAGGCTGCACCGCCCTCCCCCCAGGATGCAGTGCAGGTCTCCAAACTAGGGGCAGGAATGGGGTTCTGCGCTGGAGTGCGAGTTGCACTCCCTTGCCCTGGCGTAGGCCTTGCTGAGCTGCTTCACCTTACTCTGGACCTGCTCCTGGGTCTGGCCCTTGGTGGCCAGACATGCCCTTGGTGGCCAGGCTATTGGCCATCTGGCTGTAGATGTCTGCATTACACCATCTGGAGTGAAGATCCTGGAAGTTTTTCCCTCACCCCACATCTTGATGAGGACCAGGATCTCCACCCTAGACCAGGACAGTGCACGCCTCTTGCAATGCCTGAGAGGCTCCTGGGACCCATCAGAATGCTCCCTAGGACTGGGCAGGAGGGTTTTGGGGAACTTGAGGGTATGCCATGCTGGCCAGACGACGCGCAGTTGCAGCTGCGGTGTGGCTGGAGGCTGTGAGGGCCAGCTTCCTGCTACAAGCCCTTTCCCCTGTGTCTGCTGCTTTAAGAGCTGCAGGAGAAGAGGAACTATCGGCTATGTCTACACTGGCGGATTCTTGCGCAAGAATGGCCGATCTTCCACAAAGTGTCCACACTGCCTGTCTGCTCTTGCGCAAGAAGATTTACAGTAAAGCGTGATAACAGAGGGCTTCTTGTGCAAGAGCTACGCTCTTTTCTAACAAGTGTAAGCTCTCTTGTGCAAGAGCTCTTATGCAAAAGGGCAGTGTGGACACGCGGCAGGGGTTTCTTGCGCAAGAAAGCCCCATGGGTAAAATGGCCATCAGAGCTTTCTTACCCAAGAAAGCGTCCACACTGCCATGGATGCTCTTGCACAAAAGCACATGGCTGTGTGGACGTGTTCTTGTGCAAGAGTTCTTGCACAGGAACTCTTGCACAAGATGTTGCTGCGCAAGAAGCTGCCATAGCCATAGAGTCCTGAGGAGATGGATGGAGTGGCCAGCAGGGCACCTGTGGGATTTCTTGGAGGCCCCTTATTTTGGAAAAAAAACCTCCCTGTGCCACATCCACACACGCCGCCTTCTGAAATAGCTATTTCGGAATAGGCATTATTCCTCATGGAATGAGGTTTACAAACGTCAGAAAAACTGGTCCATTGTTTTGATTTTCTTTCGAAATAACGCAATTGCTGTGTAGATGCTAGCACTGTTATTCCAGAATAATTATGTAGTGTAGAGGCATCCTAAGGTATAAAGTTTTCATAGAACATAAGCACCCCTAGACGATAACAAGGTGATAAGTAACAGTCAACATGATTTGTCAAGAATGAATCATGTCAAACCAAACTAATATTCATCTTTGACAGTGTAACAAGACTTGTGGATAGGACACTGGCGATGCATGGGTGGTGCACTTGGGGTCACATGCACCCCCCCAAGTTTGGAGTTGCCAGCCAGGCCGGGGTCAGCAGCAGGAGTCGGTTTGATACCCTCTCCCCCACTCACCGGCAGTGGGGAAGACACAGGCCAGGTGGCTCTAACCCATGTGGAGCTGTTCCCTGGCCATTCCACTCCTGGGAGTGCTGGGAAGATACAGGGTGTGGAGGCACGGAGCAAGGGGATGGGAAGAAGTGACGTTGGTACCCCACCTACTTCCCCTGTCACCAGTCACCACTGGAATAGGGGACGAAGCAGTAGATGTATCTTAGTTTTTGCTAGGGTTTTGACACTGTCTCACATGACCTTCTGAAGAGCAAACTAGGGAAAGCCTAGATCAGGGGTGGCCAACCCATTAAACAAAGAGAGCTGAAATAGCAGCAGAAAAAATGCGAAGAGCCGTACCAGAATTTTTTTTTTGAGCAATAATTTTCGTTAAGCAAAAAAAAAAGGACACTGCACCTTTAAAAGACAAGGCTTTTTGGCCACATCAGGCTCCCATCAGCCACTGCCATTTTTGAATCGTCGCACCTGACGGCTCCCCTGTCCCGGAGAGCACAGGTAGCTGAGGGCCGTTTCTAGGGGCACAGAGGCAGCTTCCTGAGACGCACTTTAAGCGGGGGAAGAGCCACATGCAGCTTGCAAGCCGTGGGTTGGCCACTGCTGGCCTAGATGAATCTGAAGAATAGTTATCAATGGGTCACAGTCAAGCTGGAAAGGCATAACTAGTGGGGTCCTGCAGGGATCTGTCCTGGGTCTGGTTCTATTCAATATCTTCATACATCATTTGGATAATGGCATAGTGCGTACACATATAGGCTGTGTCTACACTGGCAAGTTTTTCCGGAAAATCAGCCGCTTTTCCGGAAAAACTTGCCAGCTTTGTACACTGGCCGCTTGAATTTCCGCAAAAGCACTGATGATCTCATGTAAGATCGTCAGTGCCTTTCCTGAAATACTATGCTGCTCCCATTCTGGCAAAAGTCTTTTTCTGAAAGACTTTTGCGCAAAAGGGCCAGTGTAGACAGCAGAGATTTGTTTTCCGCAAAAAAGCCCTGATCGCGAAAATGGTGATCGGGGCTTTTTTGCGGAAAAGTGCGTCTAGATTGGCCACGGGCGCTTTTCCACAAAAAGTGCTTTTGCGGAAAAGCATCCTGCGAATCTAGATGCGCTTTTCCGAAAATGCTTTTAACGGAAAACTTTTCCATTAAAAGCATTTTTGGAAAATCATGCCAGTGGAGACATAGCCATAAAGTTTACAGATGATACCAAGTTGGGAGGGGGTGCAAGCACTTCAGAGGACAAAATGATCATTACATGCTTGAGAAATGGGCTGAAATAAATAGGATGAAATTCAGTATGAACAAATGCAAAGTGCTACACTTAGGAAGGAAAAATAAAGTGCATCAATACCAGAGGGAAACGACTGCCTATGCAGAAAAACTGCCAAAATATATCTGGGGCCTGTAGTGGATCACAAACTAAACATGAGCCAACAATGTAATTCTGTTGCAAAAAACTTGAACATCATTCTAGGATGTATTAGCACATCTCCTGTAAGCAAGACACAAGAAATAATTTTACTGCTCTGCTCAGCACTGATAAGGCTCTGTGGAAGTACTAGGTCCAGTTCAAGGCACCTCACTTCAGGAAATATGTGGACATATTAGAGAAAGTCCAGAGGAGAGTAGCAAAACAAATTAAAGATCTAAAAAACATAACCTACATGGAAAGACTGAAGAAAAAAAGGAAGTTTGTTTAATCTGGAGAAGAGAAGACAGATAACAGTCTTCAGGTATGTGAAAGGTTGTTCATAAAGATCAGGGTGATAAATTGTTCTCCTTAACAACTAATAACAGGACAAGTAGTAATGGGCTTCAACTGCAGCAAGAAAGATTTAGGTTCAGCTTCCTAAGTGTATGAATAATTAAGCACGGGAACAAATTTCCTAGGAATCTCTGTCACTAGTGATTTTAAGATGAGGTTAGACAAACACTTGTCAGGGATGATCTAGATAATACATAATCCTGACTCAGTCCAGTGAAAAAGTCTATGGAGGTCCCTTCCAGTCCTACACTTGCTTCTGTGATAGGCAAGTATCAGATGAAAAAGGCTATATAAATATATACACACTGCTTCCAAATCTGAACTAGTTGAAATAGATAAAAAGAGTTGCTTTTACACAATCTCCCCACCCTTCCCATTTGCCCAGACCACCATCTCCTTTCCACCAGAGTGAGAATTTCAATGGGAAACAGTCACATGCTTTTTCGACATCTCAGTAATCATTAGCAAATTGAATCCCATTCTCTCCTGTAGAGAACCAGGTTGCCACACACACATTTTCTGACACTGCCCCAAAATCCAGCTGTTCTGATCAGAATTTACAAAACCTTTGACAGACCAGAGAGAATAATAAAAAAAAAATCATGGTCCAATCCTCAGCTGGTGTAAATCAGTGCTGCTCCAAGACTGTTCCATTCCCGGACATACAACCCAAACCTACAAAAAAGCAACAAAAGATATTAACAGAAGCAGCAAAGACTATGACTCACAGGAAAATTACAACAAAACTAAACCAAGTATGAAAAACAGAGGAAAGGCAACAGTCTTCAATCAAACAGTCAGCAATTTGTTTGAAGAGCTAACACACCGGAAACAAGTGGCAATGCCATAGGGCTAAAGTTTCACTGTACTGTTTCTCAACAAAATATCAATCACTGAACAAATTAAACCTCAACACAAAGCTACACAAACTACCCATGTATAACAATCTCAGACCTACCCTGCTCATGTATAAAGTGTTGCACTGCATATCTCTGTATGTAGAAAAATTAAACTCACTAGCTATACACATACCATGCCAAAACCCATTGTCCCTTTCGGTTTTAAAATATTATGCCAAGTATTTACATGTATACATTACTTTTGGACTTACCTGGAAGTACTCCTATAAAGCACAAACGAACAGCTAAACAAAAGGCAGCACACACCTTCAGACTTCCCTATTCAAAAGTGGCTTAAAAACAACTTTACCTCTGCCCTCTCTTGTTGACCACCAGCCCCAAGACTCATTGTCTAACCATCTGATTTTCCACACTGTTTAATACTAGAAGCTTCCTCCAATTAAAATCTTTGGTGAAAAGATCACACCAGGCATGTGCATGACTTACAGTGTAGAGGGCAGAATTTAGTGATGGCAGAAAATGATACAATTAACAAATGTAAACCATGTCATAATAAGAGTTATAGAAGTTATAGACATGAGAAACTTTTAGGCTCCTACAACCAACCTGAATGCTTGACAAAAGCTATATTCTTTAGAGGGTGATGTATGAAGAAGACATTAACACTTACATGCCTAATAAGATTGGATATTCAGAAAGCTACCAAGACTGCAGGATAGGCTGCATTGTATAATCAGTATTTGCTGCACATATACCCCCATCCATCTTTTTCTACTCTCTCGGTACTTTGTTAGTATAATTTAAATTGATGCACAATTGAAATGATAAAATACTCAAATTAAAAAAGAAAACCTATTAAGTTGTGGCTGCATCTTTTGAAGGCCCAGACACAAGACAGAACTCCACATTTGTTTTGTTTTTTTAATTCAGTCTCATGATTTTCATGGGACCTGACAATTTTTGAATGCTTGAGGTTGGCACTATTGCACTTAAAAAATTCTGATGCAGAAGGAAAAGTGATATAATTGGGCCAAATGCTAGTCTCGGTTACCTGAGTGGAAACCAGAATGACTGAATTCATTCTGGTCACTAAACATGCACCAAACTAACTCAGCCCAAGGTATTCCTAGGTATGCAGGGAAATGCTGCTCTCAACTCTTTCTCATTTTAAGCACCAACTCACATCCGCCTCGCCCATAGTTTCTCTCTCACTTTTATCACAGCGAATTATTGACATAAAGGCTGATTCAGGCAATGGATATGATAGAAAACTTTGTACCTATACTAAATCAGAGGCAGCTGAATGTAACCACTGAGAGTTGTATAGGCAATTGGCCAAGGACCCAGGCTAGAGCTGACTTGCATGTACATTAATCCCTAGTACAAGATTGAATGCAGACCTTAAAATGATAGGAGAATCCTTTTTTCACAGGTTACCCATTATGTGGCACAAGACCTGAAGGGTGAGTTTAGTCAAGGAGCTGGTATTGCTCCTCTCTCAAGGGAAGTATAAATTCAGGCATGTCACACTTCTAACAGAGATATGACTTCATAATTCAGGATTTTTTAAAACTGTTCCAGCCCTGACCCTGGCTGATTGCCAACACTGATGTCACTGCCTTTATCTTTGGGCAACCTCGTGCTTTAGCCTGGAGACAAAGTTTTCTGTCATTTCCAGTGCATGAGTCAGCATAATCTTACGCAAGGACTTGCTGTAACAAATGTGAGATAGCAGATTTTGGTGGGACAGAAGTAAATTAGTTTGTAAACTGAGGAAGAGTTGAGAAATGCATTTCAGTGCATGACTGGGAATACATTAGGGTGATTTGGGCTGATACACACTTACTATTTACTGATTTCCAGCCTGTTGTTTTTCCTTCAGTTATCATAACTAGAGAGAGCAGATATTTAAGATGGAATACCAGGACAATTGCCACAGGAAGTTAAGGGTGTGGGTGGAGAGACCAGTGCTCTGGCTGGGCATTCAGAGGCAGCATGGACACTCCCCTCCTGAGCTAGCCATGTGCCCCTCTTCCTGAAGAGAAACCACCCAGACTGTTACTGTAAGAGGATGAAGTGGGAGAAAAAATTCCTTACATACCATTGCTCACAGTTTCAGCTCCACCTCTTGGCAGGCTTCGCTAATGCTCCCTCTTTAGTTTAGTCCAAACTTAGTTCTGTATTGCTTCTCAGACTCTTAGCTACGTCTACACTGGCCCCTTTTCCGGAAGGGGCATGTAAATTTCAGCAGTCGTCATAGGGAAATCCGCGGGGGATTTAAATATCCCCCGCGGCATTTAAATAAAAATGTCCGCCGCTTTTTTCCGGCTTTTAAAAAAGCCGGAAAAGAGCGTCTAGACTGGCCCCGATCCTCCGGAAAAAGTGCCCTTTTCCGGAGGCTCTTATTCCTACTTTGAAGTAAGAATAAGAGCCTCCGGAAAAGGGCACTTTTTCCGGAGGATCGGGGCCAGTCTAGACGCTCTTTTCCGGCTTTTTTAAAAGCCGGAAAAAAGCGGCGGACATTTTTATTTAAATGCCGCGGGGGATATTTAAATCCCCCGCGGATTTCCCTACGACGACTGCTGAAATTTACATGCCCCTTCCGGAAAAGGGGCCAGTGTAGACGTAGCCTTAGGCTGCATCTAGACCGGCATGAGTTTGTGCAAATACTTTTAACAGAAAAGTTTTTCCGTTAAAAGTATTTGCACAAGAGAGTGTCTACACTGGCATGTGCCTTTACGCAAAAGATTTGCTTTTGCGCAAGAGCATCCGTGCCAGCGTAGACACTCTCTTGCACAAGAAAGCTCCGTTGGCCATTTTAGCCATCTGGCTTTCTTGCGCAAGATATTAACTTGGCTGTCTACACTGGCCCTCTTGCGCAAGAATACTTGCACAAGAGGGCTTATCCCTGAGTGGGAGCATCAGACTATTTGCGCAAGAACCACTGATTTTGTACAATACAACGTCAGTGTTCTTGCGCAAATACTCGTGGCCAGTGTAGACAGGTGGCAAGGCTTTGCACAAAAGTGGACGCTTTTGTGCAAAATCTTGCCAGTCTAGATGCAGCCTTAGAGTTTCTGTCTCCCTGAGTTCTTGGTGGTTTACCTCTTCTCTCTGTTCCTTTATGCTTCTCTCTTGTTCCAACCTGCACTACCTGTACTAACATAGCTTTCCTTTTCTCTACCAGGTCTTCCTCAAGCTTCTCAGTGTCCCACTTACCCTATTCCAGTGTCTCTTTCCTTGCTCATTCTCTCTCCACCTGTATCACAACTGACCAGAGGAGAAGGTGGACATCTTGCCAGAGATATGGGGTACCTGGAAGTAAAAATGAGTGGAGGGGACTGGACAGAAATCTGAAGGCATGTTCAGGGCCAGAAATGGGCAGCGAGAAGGAACCTAAAAACATGTCCGGCACCTAACAAGAAATGGGCTGGGAGTGATGGATGCATGAAAGTAACCCTACAAAAGTCCCATTAGACTGGAGTCCCCAGTGGAGCTGCTGTGTATCAGGCAGGAAATGATGTCAGAGTGCACAGCTGAGAAGCAACCTACAGGTGCTCAGGAGCAGCAGGCAGGGCCAGTCAGGCAGCCATATCTTCCAGCACCCAGCAGAAACTGAGACTCACCCTGTCAGGTCCCATATAAACTGGAAAATCCCCAGCAACCCCGCTCTCTCTGATTGTGACCATAATACTGGCTTGCAAAGGTTGGATCTGTCAGATCAGCACTTTGGCACTGACCCAGAAAAACACATGCTTAACCATTAAGTGCTTTTGTGGGTTAGTGCCAGAGAATTCAACACCTTGCAGCATTTAGCCCTCGGTGGGTGTTTGTCAGGTTGGACAATTTTTGGCTTACTTAAAACAAACAAACAAAAAAACCAGTACTGATTTTTAGGAGACAAGGGCCAAATCTTCAGCTTGTATAAAATCAAGTAGTTCCTTTGACTGAAGTGGTGTTATGCCAATTTATATCAGCTGAGAATCTGCCCCTACTTTCTAATTAGAGCTGCTTCACAATCAGGGTCTTATGTATGACAAATGAACTCTCTTCTGATTTTAATGAATACTAATAGTAACATTTACAATGGCATTCTTCAAATATATGTTAAAATGGGTATGCTATAGTAACCATGCTCCCAATAATACTGCGTTGTGTTTCCTTCTTACTGTGGTTCTCATATACTTTAACCAGCATTAATGATTTAAGTCTCACAACATCCCTCCAAGGTGTTCATACAGGGAAACTGAGGTACTGAAACTGGATCTTTCAACGATGTTAGGCAATGTTCCTGCTAAACTTTTTCAGCCATGTGTGGCTTAAATTTGTACGTGCACCAAGGCATGTGTGAATGTGCACCATCAGTAGAAACAAAAATCCTACCTGTGGGCACTCTGCTAGTCAGCTGGGTGGCCTTTGAATCTCTCCTGAACAAGACACACAAGCACACAGTTTACCGGGAACACTGGTGCTGGGCTCCCCCCACTTGCCATTGTAAATCATCAGCTGCACTGAAATCCAGGGGTCCTGGGGACAGCACCCCTCCAAACGCAGCCCTATCGTGCATGCCAAAGGTCATGGGGCAGCAAAGGTGGCTCGAGTACCCAGGTCCCTCCCAGCCCATGCACTGTGACATCTGGGAGTCGGGTCACTGAAACGCTGCGCTGTGCAGCGCCATGCAGCACCTCGCTGCACATTGCACGCCAGCAGCTGCACTTGGCTTCCCCTAACCTGCTTACTAACCACTACTATTGTCCAGGCGCTTTGCGAGCATTAGCCCTGGCAACAGATTTGCACGGCAGCCCCTCCCCCCCCACACACACACGGGGAGCGGGGGGGGGGGGCGATGCACCGACTAGAAGCAGCCCACACAGGCAGCAAGCAGCAGGGATGATCGACAGCAGCGCCCTGCCACCGGGCAGACCCCGCCTCCCAACCCACCAGCCCCGCCAATCGGCGAGAGAGACGCCCCAGTCGTCACGCGCCCGGCTGCCCGGCCACCTCCTCTCGCCGGCGGGGCCCGGGCAAAGGGGACACGCAGTCCGGGAAACCACATTTGCATGGCCCAATGGGGCGGCCGCATGCAAATGAGGAAGGAGACGGTTGGCTGGATGTTGGCAGGATAACCCCGGCCGCGGCCGCCTTTGTCCCTCAGAGGCTGCTGCTGCGGCGCGGCTGGCGGGTGCGGGCGGCGCAGCCGGAGCTGGGGCAGCGCAGGGGTCGCGGCAGGGCCCCCGCCGGTGTGTCGCGAGGGGCGGGGCGGGCACGCTGCGGCCGGCGCCGCCTGCGGCTGCACGATGACTCTGGAGGAGCTGGCTCGAGAGCAGCAGGCGATGGGCAGGTACCGCGGCGCGGGGGGGGGGGCTCGGCACGGGGGCGGGGGGCGCTGCCTGTCAGCCGATCGCGGGGCCGGGGCGCTGCTGCCGGGCCGGCTGACAGGGGCCTCGGCTTGTGCTTGCTGCTCGCAGGATGGAGACGGCGGGGAGCGCGCTGGAGGAAGTTCTCAGCAAAGCTCTGACCCAGAGGAGCGTCACCATCGGCGTCTACGAGGCTGCCAAGCTGCTCAACGTGTGAGTGAGCGGCCTGGGGCCCCCTGCTGCTGTCTGGTAGCCCCCCGGGCAAAGGGGGGCACAGCCGGCTGCCCTGCCAGCCTGTGGAGCGAGCGGGTCCCCGCCTCATGCCTGGTTGCGGGGAGAGCACCTCAGCCCGTGCCTGGGCAGAGTGGGGAGCATCTGTGTGTGCTTGGGTGGAGGGGGGACACCCCGTGGGCACGGCCAGCAGGCACCTAGGGATGTGTCTGTAGATACTGTGTGTAGACAGCTCTCACCTTGTGAACATGCCTGTGCCCCTGGTTGCTTACCACCACCACCCCCATCCACCTTACAGAGTAGCTTCTGCATGTGTCCAAGCTGTGACATTGTGTATTGTTTCATTGGCGTGTGTCCGTGTTAAACATGACATTGGGCATTCATTGTGACTAATCGGTCTGTGTTGTTTCTTCCCTTGCAGGGATCCGGATAATGTGGTGCTTTGTTTGCTAGCTGCAGACGAGGAGGATGATCGGGATGTTGCTTTGCAAATCCACTTCACCTTGATCCAGGCTTTCTGCTGTGAGAATGACATTAACATCCTGCGAGTGAGCAACCCAGGCCGGTTGGCAGAGCTGCTGCTTCTGGGGGCGAATGGGGGAGCTGAGCAGCCTGCAGACCTGCACTGTGTGCTTGTCACAGTAAGTGACAATTCCATTTTCCCTCCCCCATAACAGGAGCACAAAAGACTGGCTGGCACAGAATTCCCTTATTGCTGCTTGGCTGGCTCTCTGAGGCCTATTCCTCACATTATTACAATGGGCTTCGCTGTTGAGATAAATCAAATCTGGGTTTGAATTTACACTTGCCACCCCCAGATGAGAGAGTGCTCAGACCTGGAACTTGGATCAGACCCATCCTGCCCTTTTCCCTACTTTATTTCCTGTACTAAGGTCATTGCACCGGAGCTGTTCCTGATTTGATCATAAAAGATCTTCCCGCTATGGACATGTTCAAACATGTTAGATCCTGTCAGCAGCAGCCTCCTGTATTTTTCTTTCCTTATTACAAATTGGCTCAGAGTAGAGATTAGATAGTGCAGAGTAGTTGATTTTAGAGTGAGAAGAATTTTTTCATTTAAAGTTCCAGCAAGGTTGAATACTTTGGTAATAATTTCTTAATTCTAACCCATGCTCAAAAGCTACCATGTAAATTTCTCTGGAGAAAAATAAGGTAATTACTCAACTATGATCTACCTGCTCTTTCGAGACAGCAGGAAAAAGGGTAGAGAATTTTCTGCTTAAAAAGTGGAGTAAATTTACGTGCATGCAACTCCTATTTCAATATTTTTCCCTATACAAAATAATTCTCAAAACACATGTTCATTATTCCCATTATGTGCAATACTGCACAAGAGTTATAAAAGTAATCTGAAGCAGTGTTCCACCTGTTTGTTTTGTATTTCTGGATTATAGGTTTAGATGCGGTAGCATAGGAGCAGTGTAATGTTCTTGAAGCTATTTTCCACAACTGCTCTACAATATCCTGACACTGTCATGAACCTCTGACAGAAATCTATGGGAATTGTGGCCTACTCTATATAATATTGTTTCAAATATACCAGATTATGAACGTGTGTGTATGCGGTATCATGAACACTAAAAAGAATCCCTATCAGTGTAGTCATGTATATACCAGAGGATTTCAAGAAACCTCTAAAGGATTTTAAATTATTTGTATCAAATTAAAATCAGGAGAAAGATCCAGCCCAGCTTTGCATTTGGATATTAGTTGTATATTAGTTAGTAGCACTATCTTTTTGCATTAGTGATTTTAAGACCATTCAGTTTTGTTTTAAAAAGCTTTTTTTTTTTTTTTCCCCCCCAGAATCCCCATGCATCTCAATGGAAGGATCCAGCATTGAGTCAGCTGATTTGCTTTTGCCGGGAAAGTCGCTACATGGATCAGTGGGTCCCAGTGATTAATCTCCCTGAGCGGTGATGGCATTTGGATGAAAACTAATTGAACAAAATTGCACTGAAATTTTGAAATACTTTAGTGGTTGGTCAGGAAATAAATCCCTATACCTGATGCAAGGATTACAAACAACTGATGTCAAATGGGTAGACTGAGATTGAACAACATGGTGTGTAGGGCTGAAGGAAGTTAACTTTATGGCTGCAAAGTCATGGGAATGAAAACAGAACCTGTGTTGAAAGAGTTATAAGCAAATGTCACTAAAGGAACTAAAAACCATGTAGGAAGATTTAAGAAGCTGCACAGTTGAGTTACTTTCGAAGTGCACCAAACATGAAGTTTTAAAACTGCAACTAGTAGTTTCTGGTTTAAAACACCTTTAATATGAAAGAGCAAAAAGGTTAATTAAAACTTTTTTTAAAAAAATTTATTGTATTTTGGGATGTTTATGCTCAAGGTTTTATGCTAAGATATACTAAGTTATTTTATGATATTGACAAAGATTTTATTTATGCTATGAACTTCAGAACCAGAATACCATTAAGCAACTCATATACAACTACACCACTTGTTTTAATAAAATAAAATGTTAACAGCTACATTAATATAATTTGTTTGAAACTGGATGGTGTTTATTTTACTGAAATAAAAATTTTAAAACCTCAAATCCTAATGTTAAGTTTTATTTTCTCTCCAAATTCTCGACTCTGCAATGCTAGGGGCTGAATCTGAAGCTAGTTCCTGTTAGCAGACAGGCATCCCATATATATAGAAGTTATAGGAGCAAGCCTTTAAGTGAAATGTGGGTTGAATTCCTAAACTATCATTTATAAAAAAAAGTAGATCTTTGAGAATGGGGCCTGCTATATATTATTCAAGCACTTCAAAAGCACCTAAGTGACTCAGTAGCCCAGGACCTGTTGGAAGTCATTGAGTTGGATGCTTTTGAGAATTTTACAGCAATGTTCCTAATTTGAAAAGTTGACTTTGTAGTGTTATGTTTTTGATCCATGAACTTTGTAGTAACTTTGTAGAACCTTGCAGGCCAAGAAGGAACCTAAGAGGTTAATCAATCTTTGGCCAGGGTCATTGCCAATATATCAGCTCTACCATAGGCCTAGAAACCCTGGAATGACTGTCATTTTAGCATTCCTCACTGTGAACACTCTCCTCATGCTCTGTATGCTTCTAGCTTGTTTCATTTACATCTGACTTTCTGTTTAGACAGCAGGGTATTTACTTTATATACATGGCCTGTGGGTTATATAGGCAGCCAGTATAACCTTGCAAATAGCACCCTTTCTGCAGCAAGCCTTGTGTACAGATTAACTGCAATGTAAAAGACTGAGGCCATCTCTGCACTATAGTCTGGATCAACGCTCTGAGATTAATCCACTGGCAGTCAAACTAGTGGGTCTAGTTAAAACCCACCAAGTTGACCACAGATCACTCTTCTATCGACCCTGTTACTCTCCCCCAGATGAGAAGCTTGAGGGAACTTGAGAGAGTCTCCTGTCAACTCCCCACAGTGTAGTGCCTACACTAACTCAAGGTACATTGGCTTCAGCTATGTTATTCACGTATCGAGTTGCAGAAGCCAATTTTCTGTTGTAAATGTAGCCTGAGACAAGAAAGATGGGACTGATAGGCAATCAACAGAGAACAACCAAATTCTGCCCGTATATGCACTGTCTGTTCCTCCAGGACCAGACTGAGTTTTCACCCTATATAAGTTAGGGCAGAATATGGCCAATTTTAGTATGGTCTTGGGAAACACAGACTAAGGGTACATCTAGACAGCAAAGTTTATCATCTGCTTTTCCAAAAATATTTCCGAAAAGCAGACACATTTTTTCAGCATCCCTGTAAACCTTGTTCTATGAGGAATAAAGGATGTTCTGAAAGAGGCTTTTTTCTGACATTTGGCCCAGTGTAGATGGGCTAAATGTTGGAAAAGCCTCTTTCGGAAGAAAAGTGGAAAAAGATAGCAAATTGCAAACCGCAATTTGCATATCTTTTTCCGACTTTTCTTTGTAGTCTAGACACAGCCTAATTGTAAGCCAAACTATGCAATTCACAAGTTTCATTTGCTGGATCATATTCTATTAGGGTCAATTTTGGTAGTAGACAACATCTGAACCTTTAGATGACCTAAAGACAACTTTAGAACCTTTTTGTTGCATTTGCTATTTCAGGCTACGAATACAACAGAAAGTCGACTTGCACTATGCAACTCCAGCTATGTGAATAACCTTAAGTCAAGTCACTGCAGTTTGTATGCTGTTAGAGATCAAAGTTTCTTTCCTCTTCTTGTCCAAGGTACAGTAACAGGGTTGAGACCGTGTTCTGTGGTTGATTTAGTGTGTCTTAACTAGATCAGCTAAATCAACTGCCAATGGATTGATCTCAGAGCACCAATTTGGGCTGTAGTGTAGATGTAGTCTCAGAGTGTGAGAATCTTGGGCTACATCTATACTTACCACACTGAAGATTGATCTTCTGGCATTTGATTTAGCAAGTGTAGTAAGGACTTGCTAAATTGAATGCTAAAGGCACCCTGGGTCGGTGCCGGCGTGCCTCAATTCATGAGTAAGTACTTGATTCATGAGGAGCTATGTTATTTATGTAGCTGAAGTTGTGTACTCTAAGATAACCTTCTGGGCTTAGTGTAGACCTGGCATTGTACTGTCAGAGAAATGTTTTAGCTAATTAAAAGCTTGGGCCCTGATCCTGCAAATGTTCTTACACACATGCTTTTACTTTGCTCCCAGAAATGGGACTCCTCAGCATTAAAGTGGAGGATGTATGTACATTTTTACAGAATTAGAGCCTCAGTGGGTTAACTTGCCCTATTTATATCCCTTCTGATTACTGCTCCAAAGATATTTCTCCATGCCGCAGAGAAAGCTTTCTATAAACATCTGCAAAGCTACCCCATAATCCACTGGTGCCTATAAAGAAACCTGACAATATTGAGGCCACAAGTGTTCCTCAGACTAGTACTTATCATGCTAACCAATATGGCTTCCCTGTTTCTTTGTATTTCCCATCTGGTGTAAGTTCTGTGGGGCAGGATCTATCTTTTTGTTCAATGTTTGTTCAGCATCAAACAAACTAGGGTTGTAGACCATGACTAAAGATTCTAGTGGCTACAGGAATATAAAAAAGCTAAAAGGATGTTTATGGCCCCCATTTACTAGTTTTTTTCCAGGCTAATAGAAGCATTTTGTCATTTTGAAAAAAAAGGCCAATAATTTTTAGTTCCAATTTAAACATTCCCCCGCACTGTTTGCAACCCACATATTACAGATGTGCAGATCACCAGAATGTGACAGTGATTCTAATCATAAGTGACACTGATCAGTTTACAGCAGAAAGGGTAAAGAGTAAATTATTCCACAGCAGTAGTGACAAATAAAAGGAATTTTTGGAGAATATTTTTAGTTTGACTTTCTCTCAAATTCTGCTGTGCTGCTTTACGGTGGCATTTAAATTTACTATCAGCATTTCAAAGTAAATACACAATGAAGACTTTAATGTGTTAAGAGATTTTCCCCATACACACCAACTCATGCCCATCTCAAAATCTCCTCTCTTCCTGTTATGCTGGAGCTACTTAGGAGCAGAAAAGTAGATATTACATTTTATTCATCCCTTAAATATATGCATCTATAAATATGCAAATTATAGTTTCCTGGATCTTTAATCTTTCTTCAACTCTGAATCCCAGGCTCAGTTCCTTTTGTTGCGAATTCCTGAGTCAATAAGGTAAATGGTGTAACTACTGTTGGAATTGGGTTCTGAAAGATTAGCTACAATCCCTATCTCCATTTTGTCCTGATCAGGCATTGAAGACCCACCTACACAACAAATCTAATGGTGTGAACACAAATTTGTCCAGCACTGTTAGGAGCATTCACCTGGTGTAACACTGTCTTTTTTGTTGGTAGTGATTATTAGCAAACCATAGCACAAGACTGACAGTGTGTTAAGCATATGAACACTCTGAACTGTGCCAAACCACTATGAGCTGGCATGGAGAGATTGTAATATATTTCAAGTCTTATATTAACAGTGCCCAGACAACATGGCAATTGGTACAGAATAAAAGCCTAGGCACAATAAAATAGCATAGATCTTAAAACTTTGTGCTGTGAGATCTGCTCCAATCATAAATCTGAAGGATATGGGGACAACCAGTCTATGTCCAGTGACTTTTATCCCAGAGTTAGAACATAAGAATGAACATACGGGGTCAGACCAATGCTCCATCTAGCCCAGTATCCTGGCTTCTGAGAATGGCCCAGATGCTTCAAAAGGAATGAACAGAATAAAGCAATTTATTTACTGCTCCATTCCCTGTCATCCAGTCTCAGCTTGTGGCAGTCAGAGGCTTAGGGACACTGAATGCAAGAGGTGGTGTCCCTGACTAATTTTGGCTAATAGCCATCTGTGGGTCTATCGTCCATGAACTTTTCTAATTCTTTTTTGAATGAAGTTATACTTTTGGCCTCCACAACATCCATTGACAATGAGTTCCACGGGTTGACTGTGCAAGTTAGTTGTTTGATAATCACATATAAAATATCCTAAATTTCCCACCTAGTTTCAATTACAGAAGTTATTCATGTCACTACCTAAATCTTGTGCAGTTTTGCTGATACAGAAGAGTTGCCCTTTCCCAATTCTTGGTAAAGCCGAGTTTGAGCAGAGGAGATGGAGAAAATGGTTACTAACCTTCCATAGCTGTTATTCTTCGAGATGTGCTGCACACATCTATTCCACTCTTGGTGTGCACACTGCCCGTGCATAGCCATTGGAAATTTTTTCCTCAGTGGTATCCATCGGGAGCAGCTCAGGAACCCTCTGTTGCTACGTTCCAACATAAAGGGCCTTAATCGTTTCTGGGTTTCCTCACTTCCTTTTTGCTGGACAACTCCACTGTAGAAGGGTGGGTCATGGAATGGGCATGTGCAACATACCACAAAGAACAACAGCTACGAAAGATTAGTAACTGCTTTTTCTGCACTGAGTGGTTGTGCATGTGCATCTACTCCTGCTGACTCACTAGCTATAATGTATGAGGAGGGATTGCAATTCACATGCACACAGAGGGTTTGTCTACATTTCCACTTTACTGCACTGTAACTTTCTTGCTCACGGGTGTGAAAAAACACACCCTGAGTGCAACAAGTTACAGCATTGTAGAGCACCAGTGTAAACAGGCTTCCAGCATTGTTAGCTACTTCCCTCATGGAGCTGGTTTACTTAAAGTGCTGGTTTACCTGCCATCCCTGGTACCATCACCACACTGCCACATTAAAGCAGTGCTTTAAACTCAGCAGTGTAGACAAAGCCATACTGTAGTACAACTTGGCCAAATTTAGCATAGTTTCTGGAATACTGAATAATGGCATCATGGGATGTGAAGATGTAAACTAAAGATCAGGTTGCTGCTCTGCGTCTTGTGCAAGGACCTCCCCTGAGGCCACTTGCAGTCTTGTGCAATATCTCATCAGTTTGCCCAGCAGCAAACATGAATTCAGGAAGTTATCCAAGATGGAAATCTTTGTGAAAAGACCAGGAGACCCCTCATTCTGTCTGCTAAAGTCACACATTGTTGGGCTGACAAACAATATTGTATTGTCCTATATCTGTAGAATGCCGACATTTTATTGTCTAAGGTATGCAGATGTTGCTCCTCACTACTGGCATATGGTTTGGGACAAAATGCACATAAGTAAATTGACTGATTAATATGAAAATTAGATACCACTTTAGAGACACATCTCCATTGAAGGTGCAAGTACAGTTATTCTTAAAAAAGACCATAGAAAGTTTTTGGATGTCAGAGCATGTAGTTTGCCCACTCTCTTGGATAAAGTGAAAGCTACTAGAAAAGCCACCTTCAGAGACAGATGTAGTAAGGAGCATATTCACAAAGGCTCAAATAGTGGCCCCATGAGCCTCAACAAAAAGATTAAAGCCTACTTCTCATATCATTAGAAAATATAGAATGATTATCCACTTGGGAATAGAAAGCTGATATTGCTGCCAACTTGACCTGGCCAGGTTGACCTTGGTAGCAGAAACCACTGATCTCTGCTGTTGTGGGTGCAATATATAGTCCAGGGTTTTCATGATAAAGAACCACATTAGCTATATCCTGGTAGTCAATATTCATGGACATAATTTGCTGATTCCATGCATGACATACTATGTGACAATGGGAAAGAAACTTATTAAAAATACTGCTAACTGTAAGCATGTGGGAAGAACGGTCGAGAGACCTATTTTGCACTATTTCTGCAGAATTGTAAAGTCCTCTTTTATTTATAATGATCAACTTAATCATGCTGTACTTCCATGCATTAAATGAAAGTATTTCTCCTACATAAGGGCTATTAGATGTAGTATTTGTGAAGTATATTGCACGTATCAAAATTCTAAACCCAAAACTTTTGGCTCACAGCAGTAGAAATTCTAAACTCTTTCATGGCAGGCTCAGGGCTCTTATTCCAGAAAGCTATGTCAGAAGCTTAGATGTGTCAATGGAGCCAAGTTTTCACTCTCTCCCTCCCCTTTTTCCCCCCATATGATTTCTAAAGTGGGCCATGCATTTGATGAAGTGGCTTTATTCACAAAAGCTTATCCCAAATAAATCAAATGCTTCAGAAGGGTAGCCATGTTAGTCTGTAAATGGAAAAACTTAAAAACAACGAATAGTCTTGTAGCACCTTAGAGACTAAAGAAACATGTAGATTTTGTCATGAGCTTTTGTGGGCACATGTTGTTGTTGTACTTCATTCATCTGAAGAAGTGGGTTGCGTCCACGAAAGCTCATGATATCATCTACATGTTTTGTTAGTGTCTCGGGTGCTACAAGACTATTTCCCAATAAATCAGTTAGTTTTTAATGCCACAAGACTCCTTGTTGTCTTTTTAAGGGTTTTTAATAACAAGTACCACAACCAATTTTTTCAGTAAAATATGTGAAATTAACAAAACTCCTGAGGGGTTTGACACTGGCACTCAGTTAGGAAGATTTGCACATTGGTGCTCCCAATACTTGGGCCAAACAAAATCATCATATCTACCTGCTCATTTTGAGTGTGTCAGAGACAGATCACACTCACATAGGATAATCAGGAATAAAAAATTATAGCCTCAAATTCTATCTAAGTTACAGAAGAACCTCAGAGTTATGAACACCTTCGGAACAGAAGTCGTATTTAACTCTGAAATGTTCATAACTTTGAACAAAGCACTGTAGTTCTTTTGAAAGTTTACAACTGAACATTGACTTACTATAATTTTGAAACTTTAGTATGCAGAAGAAAAATGCTGCTTTCCCTCTATCTGTTTTTAGTAGTTTACGTTTAAAACAGTACTGTACTGTGTTTGGTTTTGTTTTTCTTTCTCTGCCTGATTTCATAATTCCATTTCCAAATAAGGTGTGTGGTTGATTGGTTCAGTTTGTAACTATTTGTAATTTTGAGTTTCTACTGTATTAAACTAGGGATGTTAGTGACTAGTTGACTACCCAATATGCATATGACTCAACTAGTGACTCGACTAGTTGCTTCCCCCCACCCCTTCTGCCTCTATCAGAGGCAGGCAACAAGTGGGGGAACAGAAGCTGGTGCTGGGGGAGCCAGCTTAAAAGCTGGTTCCCCCAGCACCATCTCGGGGGTCAGGAGAGGCAGAGGCGTAGTGGGGGACTGGGCGCAAGCCAGGAATCAGATGATTCCCGGCTCATGCCTGGTCCCAGACACTGCACCTCTGCTTTTAAAATATATTAAGAGCCTGGTGACTCTTAATACATTTAAAAGGCAGAGCTACAGCGGAGTTAGCTCCCATGCTCTACTGAGCATGTTAGAAGTACCTCTGAGCCAGGGGAGCTTTTGAATCAGAGATCCTAATGCAATACTGATTGTGGGCTGGCACAACTCCATTGACCCCAATGGAGCAGAACAGGAGAAATAAAATGGTCGTACTCTTCCAAGCTCTGCCCACTTGAGGGTACGTCTAAACTACATGGCTCCGTCGACAGAGCCATGTAGATTTGTTGTTTTGGCAAAGTCAAATGAAGCCGTGATTTAAATGATCGCGGCTTCATTTAAATTTACATGGCTGCCGCACTGAGCCGACAAACAGCTGATCAGCTGTTTGTCCGCTCAGCGCGATAGTCTGGATGCTCCTCTGCCGAAATCAAAGCCCTTGGGGTATGTCTACACTACCCCGCTAGTTCGAACTAGTGGGGTAATGTAGGCATACCGCACTTGCAAATGAAGCCCGGGATTTGAATTTCCCGGGCTTCATTTGCATAAGCCGTCCGGCGCCATTTTAAAATGCTGGCTTGTTCGAACCCCGTGCCGCGCGGCTACACGCGGCACGGGGTTCAAACAAGCCGGCATTTAAAAATGGCGCCGGCCGGCTTATGCAAATGAAGCCCGGGAAATTCAAATCCCGGGCTTCATTTGCAAGTGCGGTATGCCTACATTACCCCGCTAGTTCGAACTAGCGGGGTAGTGTAGACATACCCTTTGTCAGCAGCCCCGGTAAACCTCATCCCACGAGGAATAACGGGGCTGCTGACAAAGGGCTTTGATGTCGGCAGGGGAGCGTCCAGGCTAGCACGCTGAGCGGACAAACAGCTGATCAGCTGTTTGTCGGCTCAGCGCGGCAGCCATGTAAATTTAAATGAAGCCGTGATCATTTAAATCGCGGCTTCATTTGACTTTGCCTATGTGTCTAATCTACATGCCTCTGACGACAGAGGCATGTAGTCTAGACACAGCCTGAGATGCCACTTGCTGGAAGAATGTGCAGATGTTCCTAATATAGTCCTGGGCAACGACTTGCTTTTGCCTCACTGGAGAGCACATACCTATTAGGTTCTGCGGGGCCAATGGGCTTGGTTTCTCCTCCATTATAGAGCTGGGAAGGGTGATACAGAGAAGCACTCACTCTATTAATGGCACTTGAAGTTCAGCACACAGATCTTCATAACAGGATCTTCCCTCCCCTTCCCTACAAGCTTTGGTCAACAGTGATCGAAAACAGTCACATGTAAATTTACCCTCATTCAGCAACTAAGTTAACACTCTTTTGAGATGAACAGTCACAGTTTGAGTTTCTCTCAGCGCTTTTAATTCAGGTTCTCTGCATGAGCAGGCAGATGTCTCTGTTACATATGCTACATTTTGAAGAGTTTTTTTGGTTTAGTAACCATGAGGGGGAAACTTTTTTAAACAGAAAAAGTTAAGATTTGGAACATAAGATTACAGCTGGTAGTAACCCTGCATATTCACAGCCGCCCACTCTCCCAGTTGAAACCCTGGTATTTAGTGAATTTGACCTACAGCATGTGTCATTCTTTCCCTCCTCAAATTTATGTCTTGTCTGTCCTTCTAAGAACACTGTCTTTGTCAGTATTTGATACCATTGAACTGATAAGCCTTCAGACCCTTAGGATGACAGACATTTGTATAGTTCCTCAACATGTCCTGTACATTGGAGAGTGAACTGAACTACAATGACAAGCTGAAACAATATACAAAGCAGTGATATTTTTAATAACGTGTTTCATATCCATGATATTGAACAAGTTATCCATCCATCGAATTCTCTTAGTTAACATTTTTTTCTCTCATTGCTATAAGAAACCATCTTCCACACAATGAACTACTTTAAGAGGTTCACTGATGAATGACAAAAACATGTTAAAGAAAACGAAATAATTTCATAAAGCCATTTGTAAGTCCAAGTTAAATCAGTTTGACAAAATTCATGTCAATCTGTAGTTACAGTGGCAATATAAAACAACACAGTATTAAAACAATCAAATTAGTAAATCCAGAGGGGGGAAACAAGCAAACAGGCCTCTTAGTTTAAGTAAAAGAGCCCTAAAATACTTTCTGGAATAATATCAGGTTCATTTTACATCACACAGATTTTATATTTGAGGTATCTGCACTCAGAGCACCAAGTTGCAGTATTGTGGTACAGTTGTTCTGTTTAGCTAGCCTTGCTGAAAATCATTCCTGAAACCTCCAATATTTCAACAGCTATGAAACTGGGGTGGTTTTGTTTTCATTATTTCATCTCACTAACTAGAAAGTCCATGTATCTTCACAATTCTTCCCAAATCTGCATGACTCATTTTCTTCACAAGTTTATCACACAAAAAGTCTACTTATACTGCATTTTATAATTTAAGAGTAATATAAAAACAAGAGTAGCTGTTTGAATCTTCAGATTACATTACATATTGTGTTTAAAATACAATACACAGAAAGTTTATTTAAAATGTATACAACAAAAGTAATCAGAAGCAGTAAGATTTATTTTATTATTTTAGTTGTAGTTTCTATGTGTTTAGACTAAAAATTATAAGGCATCTGAAAGAAGTTGGCACATGATTTACTCTATTTCTAATCATACATATGTGGTTATAAGGGCAATCATGTTCTAAGAAAACCCTTTTGCTATTTAAATGCATATTTATAAATAAGAATTAAATAGCTGCTGCTATAAATTTTGTCCTGGCTTTTAAAGATGTCAAAAGGGTATGAAAAAAGTAGAAAAATATACTTCATTAAAGAGGAATGAATAGAGAACTATTAATACATCCTTTAAAAACAGGAACATATTGTGGCACAACAAATATTTAGAATCCTAATATTCTGATGACATTTGCAAATACTTACAAGTACAGTATGCTAGTTACCTTAACTCTCATCATACTCCCACTGAAGTCAATGGCAAAATTCTCATTGACTTCAATGGGAAGGGAACTGAGTCATGTTCCAGTTGTTTATGAAAATATTTCCAATAGCATCTGTTTTATGGCAACATTTGTGAAAATACTTTAAAATGTATCCTTTATATATTTTTGATTCACCAAATTTAAAAAACATAATCATAGCACTTATTACTCTGGTTTTAAAAACACCGTGTAGATGTGATATGAAATAGTAACTGGTCAAAATGGATTCATGGATTCAAATAAAAAAATCTATGTTAAAAAGTCTACTGATAAAGTCATTACTCAATGCTGTGTAAGTGGTTACAACACAAGTGTGCAAAACTCTAATTTATCCAAATATAGGCTGACCCAACAATAGTAAGAAGGATCATAATCCAACAGCTCAGAAAAGGCCAAAGAGAAAGTGTCAGGTATCAATATGACATTTGCATCTCCATATTTGTATGTGTTACATTTTCATAAATTCATTTGGGTTCTAAATAGATCAAACATTTAGCCACAAATTCCAGATAACATGGGCCATAATAGATCAACAGAAGAGCAATATTTGGGTTGTAAAATGTTATTTTTAAAAAACCCAGGATATTACAGAACTGAAGAAATACACTTTGATTGCTTCTAATAGCTCAGTTCTGAAAGTATATAGCCAAGTTAGTTACTATTTATAACAAGATGCATTATAAAACTGATAAGACAACATGGTAAAAAAAATCATAGTGAAAATCTAGATTATTATTTTGAAACTGTTATTAGAAAAATATTCTAATTATAAAAATAATTTGAATGTCAGCACAGAATAACCAGTGCATTTATTTTTCTTATTGGAAGTCTCAAATTTAGATTTTTGTAAGGAGGTTTGTTAAAAACAATATAATGTCTCAATATATTATTAACAGTGTTTATATAATTTAATACAGAATTAGACAAACATGCAACATAAAACAGTAAATTACAAGTGGTTAATAAGATCTGTAAATATCATTACAGATCACAGTTTCAGGCATTGTACACATGACTCTAGAAAAACACAACAAAACCCTACATTGGTAGCCTGCTAAAAGTCAATATTGCTTTCTTTCCACACACTTATTCCATCAATATACAACACTATTTGTACAAGTGATGTTTTGAAAAGGCCTTCTAATTACATGTTTGATTATAATCTGGTTAGGATTAGGTTTCTTTTTCCTTAAAAAAAGGTGAATTCAATAATTAAAAAAGCCAAATCCAGGATCACTGCACAAAAACTAAATGATACATACACAGGTGACCTAGATGGCTCAGAGTAAAAGAATCTTCCCTCCCCTCTCATCTTCTTAGCAGTAGGGCAAGAGACATGCTAGTTCCAAAGCATTTGAGTCTTACTGTAGCCCTATTAAGGGAGCTATATTGATCATAATTTGAGGAGAAAAATATAGAGGGGCAGAATGAAAAAACTAAAATTCTCTTTTATTTAACACCCTCTCCAAAATGAAAAATTTCAGAAATCTATTGATTCTTGACAAAAACAAAATTCATTTTAAAAAAAGAATTAAGACATAACTTAAGGTAAAGGCATGAACCTCTGGCATTTATCATTAATTGCAGCAGTTGTTTGCAAGGTGTCTTTTGTCAGAGAATGAACTTTGGAGTGTGTGTTTGTGTGTGTGTGTGTATAAACACACTCACACACAGAACTAACACACCAATTGTATACAAATACACTTTTAAAAAAATACAGTAAGTTAATCTTGATTAAGAGTCAAATTATTTGTTTACCTTGCTGATTTGTAGGTAAAGTCAGGCAATTTTGGTCTTGATTGTACAGCCTAATACCTTAAACTGAAATGCAGATATTACACATTTAAGAAAAAAAGACCTTCACCTCATCCAACCCTCTCTCCTTAGAGCTGTTTTCACAAACAGTGCTGGAACAAATCACTTTAGTGAAGACCCTCCTATGCTGATGGAACAGCTTCTCCTGTGTGCTGTCTCTCCAGGGGGTTAGGCTGATAAAACTGTATCACTCAGAGGCAAGGATTTTTCACATCCTGAGTAACACAGTTATACCAGTATAAGCCCACAGTGTCGATCTTGCCTTATATAAAAGTCAACACAAGAGACTTACCAGCTGCATAACACAGATCCCATTCCATTTATAGGATGGATACATTTAATTTATTATCTTCCTCCCCACTCAGGATGCCATCAGGAAAAAAATTAGAAAGCTTAAAAATTCATTTACACACATGGTAAATACATGGCTGTTTTACAACAGTTGACACCAGCAGTGACCATAAGATAATTTTTCTAAGAATTTGCTTGTAGCTTATTTTGCTTAGAAAAGCTATGAAGGTACTTACTACTCTGCTATAATATAATACATGTTTTTTTATCCTTGAAAGGGTTTTCAGAAGCAGGTATGCCCATTAGTAAAGGGTCTTTCTTGGCATGTTCTTCACAATAGCACATGAGATCTGCTGATGCTTTGGACACCTGACCCAAAACAAAACAAAAAAAAACAAGACACAAAATGGTAAATATTCCCAAATCATTTCCAATAGGATAGAATGGACTAAAGGATACATCCATAGCTACAATGAATTAGTTCTGCATATGGAAGAACAGAGTTTGAGAAATCCATAAAATATTCAGGTCCAGAGCTAAGTCCACTGAGCAAAGTGCAAAGGTTTTCTGGCTTTGCTTCTTGGACTGGCCTTGGTAAACTTGGTAGAATGGGAAAGCAGTAAGCAAAAACAAGGATAAGCCAGGATGCCATTTCTTTAAAGGTACTTTGGGGTTTGTTTGGGAGGATAGGTGCGAGTTGCTTTACATTTTTCTGCAATTCACATAACAGGTACAGAACAATAGAGCAGGCATCAAATAAAAAGATTTTATGTCTTTAGACTCTGTTAATAACCACTGAAGTGTCATCAATTGACTTACAGTTTCTAAGAAACTGATTCAACTGTTTCCAAATCCTTGTAAAACATTGCATGTTCCTAATCAATAGATGCTTTTCTTATAATCAGCTATGTCCACTGAAGTACAGTAACTCCTCACTTAACGTTGTCCCGGTTGACACTGTTTCATTGTTATGCTGATTATTATCTATTAGAGCACATGCTCATTTAAAGTTGTGCAATGCTCCCCCCTACAATGTCATTTGGCCTCTTGTTTTATCCACTATTTGCAAGATTTTTTGGAAAAGCAGCCTGTCCTTGTGGGGATTTGGAACCAAGGTGGACTGGCAGCAGTTTAATATCATTTCACTTAAAGCAGGCATTTTTAAGGAACACAATCATAATGTTAAGCAAGGAGTTACTGTAACCAGTCTGCTGACCTTTGGACAACTGGTAGACTGCAGATAAATATTAATAAAATGGAAAATAAAGGGATGAAATGGTATAGTTAGAACAACAAATCCCTCCCCTCAAAATCTTAGGTGAGGTTTTAACTTAATCAAATTCCTTAGCCATTGGGTGGCGTGGAGAAAAAAGAGGGAAGAGTTCGGGCTCCTTATCCACCATAACTGAGGTGCACCATGTCTCACCTCTCTTCCTCTTTCATGAGAGCTATAAATCCTTGACATATAAGGTAAAATTTAAACATCTAAAACTAACATACCCACTTGGAAAAAAAAAACTGCTCTACATCATATCACCTCTTCTACCCACTATGTCTGTATGAACTCACAATGTCAAGGATTTGGTCTTCCTAAATGTCTGTAAAGTACCTGTCATATTATTGGTGCAATTTTTTGGTATGGCAACAATAAATAATCAGTGAAATTCAGTACAACAAATATAAATGAAACTATCACATTCAAATATAGCTCCTGTGTTACATACTACATAAGAAAATATATACATATATACTGGGAGTTTACTAAAAATATACCTGCTGTATTTCATATAATTCATATAAAAAAAAGAGAAGGATCAATAAGAATGTGTTTCTCACCTTTATTCTTTCAATGGAAGCTTCTATTCTTAACTGCTGTACAGTCCTTCGTGCTTGAGTTATATTGTTTGTTGTGATAGTTGTTTTGCTAGACATTTTCAATTCAATCTCTCAAACTCTATTAACAAAAACAATTGGTTATTTTTCTAAAAAACCTGCCTCCCTGTATAGATGCAAAGCCATATGTTGAAAAGGGATTTTTAGTTCTTTTATGTAAAGTGCTGACAGATTTGCACAGAGAAAATACTAACAAGAAAATAGCACATAACACGGCTGAAGCTTTTATGGTTTTTTTTATATAAAATTCGAAGCCCATAGATATGAATATAGCCTCTACTAATAGTTTCTCCAATTGCACTTTCCCAACAGCTTTTTATTAATCTATATATTCCCTTAAAGTTGAAGATATTCATAAAAGTATTCCTATATTCATTTTTAAAACAGACATCTATCTGCACAGTAGTTTATGGAAAGCTGTGGACTGGGCTAAATACTAGTGTTAGAGCCACTACACCTCACCAAAGCTAGAGTATTATTACTGCTTATCAGGGGATGAACTTTGCCCCTCAGCACAGCCTTCCACGGCAAGGGGAAGTTGTGGAATCTATGCCACTGTATCTGAGATACACTCAATTTCTCTCCTGTTGGCCTCCTAGGTCAATTGTCGGTAAAGGAATATTTTACAACAATTCTTACAGAGCACAGCATCTGTTCCCCTGGCAGATCTGCACATCAGGAGAGCAGGAAAGGAGGGGATAGGGGCATGGCCAACTTGCTCATCAAGAGAGGGAATAATGTCATGTGTGCACCTCCTGATCTCTTCCACCCTCCTTTGCCACACACCCGGATAAAACTATGCTTGGATTTTGTATAGACTGAAGAACAATCTTCCAGCAGCTCCTCATAGGAATCAGACATAACAGCTGCCAAAGTCAAGAGGAATACCCATCCTAACACACACACACACACTGCATGGCCAGTTCAAGATGTATTACTGGTAAAAAGAGTGAGCAACTTTGGGATACTAATCAAACTTTTGTTCTCAGGATGAGAATTCAATGCAGCATCACGCCACACAGATTGAACAGTGCTGCTTTGGACCCCATCCAATGAACAGTGAGGACACTACCCATTGTTTTCATCTAATGACTGATCTCAGCAGCACATGACTGCAATTTGCTCAAAGCTTTTGGACATTGACTCCATTGCATGTAAAGTTAGCCTCTGTGAAGGTATGTGAGCGATTTAACTGCAACTTTTCATCACAGGCATTTCAAGTCTGATAAAGCCAGTACCAGTAAAGCAGAGCATTTCACTGAGTTGTGCACAGAAATGCTGTCTGCCTCACAATCCAACCCTAAGAAGTAGCTAATGAGAGTCCTGTGTAAAGCCACACTTGGAGCAGCATGAGAGCAAAGCTGTGATGATAATGATAGTGAACTCAACTATGAGATAATGAAGGAGGAAAAAATAGAGAAAACTGCCATCTAAGTCAAAACTGCAGCAAAAATAAATAATTAAGCATGATGTCTTGCTCAGACTGGTGTTTTCATCTGGCAGGCATAATAGTGGTCTCTTTGCAGCAAAGACCCATAAAAATCCTCTATCATGTCCACAGATGTTTTTCATTATGTCTGTCTGCTCATGATACACTCTGCCACCTTCTATACCATTCATAGTTCTGTTTCTATCAAAGCACAGGGTGGCCTCTGAAAGTTGTGTAATAAGCAAGTTCAAAAGACATCTCATGTGACTAAGCTTCTTTCAGGCTGTTACACATGCATGAAGGACTACAGGATTGCTGAGGACGTCATTGCCCATATATTCCCCCTTCCTCCCCCGGTAAATTCTGTTGAAGCAGAATCTTTGCAAGATCTTCTTTCTAAATGATCGCTTCCCCTTTGATTTACTATCATTTTCTTATTACAATAATACTATAATAAAGGTGCAATACACTGGGCCAATTAAACAGCACATGAATAGAGATGGATGGAAAATTTAATCACCGCTCAGGCTGAAGTCTCTCATTTTGTTGAGCAGAAAATTTTGAGGCTTTGCTAAAGGTAGAAAGGGCTATGCTGAAACTCACAGCAATGAAAGACAATCCTTATGTTCAAAAAATTAGCCCTGATGAACACCTGCAGTTTTCATTGAACATTTTGGCTTAGGATGACTGGTCCAAGCCTTAAAGTGAATTACTGAAAGAACTTCGGAAAAGATCTCTTTGGCCTAATTCTTCAGGTGCTGAACAGTTCTTCTGCAAGTTAGTCTAAGAACTCCCAAAAAATAAGGCTGCAAGAGTCCTGATGCTTAGTTTTCTGCTCTAATCACCAGACCATACCATTCTGTAACGCTCCACTTAGTAAGTATCCTACATAAGAGTGAAGTACATTTATTTTAGGGCAGCAACATTTGTGCCATTTGCCCCGTGCAATTTAAGTTGTTTCTCATCTTCGTGGAATATATAAATTACACTTCAGAAACAGGCATTATTTCTGCTGGAACACGAGCACTGATCAGACAGCAGCATGATGATAAAAGAGGCATCTTGAGCATTTTGCAGCATCACATTTGAAATAATATTGTCATTCCACTAATTCCTCAGCAGCAAAGAGATGAAACTAATAAACTTTATCCTTCTCAAATACTCCTAGAAAACAGAAAAACCAGTACAATAAAGCCTCTCAAGAGCGTAAGTAACTCATGAGAGTAAGTAACAGTGGTTGCTTGTAAGAGTGGTTTCTCTTCAAAGACTTGTACACCAGAGAGTGGTGGTGCTCCATGGACTCTGCAAGTTCTCACTCATGATGGGGAAGCAGGGGGGAGGGGGTCTGTGACTGCTAAAGGAGATAAGTGTTGGCTATAAAGATACCTTCTTTGACTACAAGTGGCATTAAATAATCTTAGTTTAGCCCAGGGGTGGGAAACCTATGGCCCAAGCGCAGGATCCAGCCCTCAGCTTGCCTTGATCCAGCCTGTAAGGTTTGGGGCTCACCCAGGATTACTGGAACTCAATCACTCCTCCCTCTCCCCTCTACCCCATGGACCTAATCCAGCCAAGATGGGACCCAATACAGCCAAGCCGGGGCCAGATTTGGCCCATGGGTTCTGACTGACAGGGGAAGGAAGCAGCTCCGTGCAGCTCTGCACACAGCATAGAAGTGTTCTGTGCAGGTACCACCCCCTGTCACTTCCATTAGCTGAGTCTGTGAGGGTTTACTTTTTCTCACATGGGGGCCAAGTGAGTGAGGATTGTGGTTTATTTATTTGCTTTTCACTTGTGTGTGGCCCCTGACTGATTTTTCTGTGGGTCAGTAGTCCCCATTCCAAAAAAGCAACCCCTCACATGGCAGGGATGACATAAGGAAAAAGAGACAGAATTTACAGGTGTATATCTGGATTGTATAGCTCAATGGTATTGCTTCTGTCTATTGATGGCAGATGGCAGTTTGGAGGGGATTGGACAAAGAAACATAGTAGGAGTGTGGCTAGAAGAACTAAAACAAAAAGGTATTTGTTTCAGCAGTGCTACTGCAATATTTTGATATGCCTTTATGGTGCTTCAATATCTAGATAAGTAAGAGACAGCTGGTTAGGACAAAGCCACTTTGCCAGACTATAATTTAAACATGTCAATCTTCTCTGAAAATGCTGTCATGTCTCTAATAGGATTTGTACACATACTCAGCAGTGACGGTCTTATTTTCTACAGATGCTTGTGAATAATCAACTACTACCGTGCTCAGTGTAAATTCTTCATTTACACTACACAGGGACTCAACTCTAACATCAACAAAAACCACCTCTCAAAGACCGTGAATATAGCATTTCAGAGTAAGTTTTATATTTCTCACCTTTGTCCAGCTAGCCAGACCACCTCATTTTTTTTCTCCTTCTTCTTGCCCTTATCTAGCCAAATAAGCATGGCATTATTTTGTCCTAACAAAAAGCCTCCTCGCCCCATTTTTGCACATACTGTAGTTTTCAGCCTGTACAGCAGCACCTTGCTTTTTAAAAAGCTCTCTCTGCAAAGAGGAATATAGAGTATTCTCGCCCTCTCTGAATTCTAACTGCATTCCAGTACTTTTCTAGATCTGATCAAACAGTTTTGCATTGCAAGACAACAAAGACTTATCAAGACTAGGGATGTAAAATCCTGCTTAATTAGTTAACCTGTTAAACTTTAGGTTTAAGTACTTGCAAGGGGATCGGGACAACCTTGTCCAAGTGGTCCCGGGACTGGGAGTAAGCTGACATCAGCCAGTGCTGGAGCAGCCTCATGTGGAGCCTGGAATGGCGGACCAGGTATGTATATGCCACCAATAAGAATGTTAAGACGTGGGTAATTGGCTAATCATGTAGTCAATACAAATTCCACTGACTACACAATTAGTCGATAAGGGAAGGCACACAGTCCTGGCTCGTGCCAGGTCTGGGACCTACCCCTCCCTCCCACAGTGTCTCTGAGTTTAAATGTGGTAGGAGCCGGGCGCACAGGCAGCCCAGCTCCTACTACATTTACACTGCAGAGGTGCAGCAGAGGTAGATCCCAGAACCAGCACAAACCTGGACTGAGCATGCCTGGCTCAGTCCTGGCTAGAGCCAGGTCCAGGATCTATCCCCACTGTGACTCTGTGGTTTAAATGTACTAAGAGTCGGGATGCCTTCCCACCCAGCTCTTAGTACATTTAAACTGCAAAGCCATGACACGGGTGGTTCTTGGACGACCTGCCCAGTCAAAGCAGCCCCTGTCCGCAAGGGGTCCCCCTTCCCCTCTGGGACCACTGCAGATAGGGGCTGATGCCGAAGCAGCCTCTGCCTGTGTTGAGCTTGGGCCCACTGTGAGCAGAGGCTGCTTCGCAGCAATCTCCCCTGCTCTCTCCTTGCACTGCTGCCTCTCCTAGAGGTAGCAGCCAGGTGGGGGTCAGGCGGCATCATGGAGGCTTTTAAACTGGCTCCCCCCAGCACCGGCTCTTGCTCTCTTGCATCAGACGCATCAAGTGTGTGTCTGTTGGGAGGGAGGGGGGAATACAAGGACTTGACTCGACTACCTGATAAGCCTAGGCTTATCGGGTAGTCAACTACTCTCTTACATCCCTAGCTGCCATAGGGCCCAATATGGACAGGCAGACCCTGGCTGTAATCAGGGGAAATTTGGATACCTCTTCTATGAGGCTTACCAGGGTTTGACATCTGTCTAGAGGTAGGAATGCTTTCACATGGGTCAAGTTGAGCACCAGCCCAATGAATTCTATCCTTTGAATCAGTACTAATGTGGCCTTCTCGTCACTGACTAGGCACCCCAAGGACCAGCAGGTGGAATGACCACTATGATGCTTTGGACCTGAGACCTGCACTTGACCAGCTGTTATTAAGGTACAGGTAAATCTGGACACCATTGCACTACCACCACCTTACACTTGGTAAACACCTGCAGTGACAACATCTGCCAGTGCCATTGTCAGGCCAAAGGGGAGGATTGTCAACAGACAGTGCACAGGCCCCACCGTAAGTCAAAGAAATAATCAGTGACCTGGAAAGACCACCACATGGAAGTATGAGTCCTTCAGGTTTAAGGGTGGCATACCAATCTCCCAGATCCTGCTTGGGGATGATGGAGGCTAAGGTATCTGCTGAGATTTCTCCGGTCCAAGATGGGACATAGACCTGTCTTGGCCTTTGGGAACAGGAAATGTTAGGAATAGAACCCCCTGGTCTGACACTGGAGCAGAACTTTTTCCAGTGTACCCAATCACAACAGCTCCTAAACCTCCTGAATGAGGAGACTCTTGTGAGAGGGGGCCCTGAAGAAGGATGGAGGAATGGTGGAGGTTGAAAGGAATCAGAGGGTATAACCCTGGGAAACAGTACTCAAGGCCTAGTGGCCCAACGTTTTGGTAGTCCAGGTTGGGAGGAAGCAGGAAAGGCTGTTGACAAAAGGGGAGGAGACCAGATCCACAGGAAACTCTAGTTTGTCGCCTTCAGGCACACCCTCAAAACTGCTGTTTAGCCCCTTGGTTGGGGCAGGTCGAGCCCAACTGAGTAGAAAGTGAGGGCTGCCTCGACCAACACTTACAGCCCTTGCTCTTTCTGGCAGGGGACCCTGGTCCAGTAGGGTGCTAGGGCCAGAACCATTTCCAGGCAAGAGCAAGAACATACAACCCCAGGGTTTTCAGGGCAGCATGACTGTCCTCAAGCCCATGTAATTTCATGTCCATCTGCTCTGCTAACAGAGCACAGCCATTCAATGGAAAGTCTTGCATAGACTGCTGAGGCTCCAAAGTGCAGCACATCGGATGGCTAATGCCATCATATGCGCTGCTGGGTCTGCTGCATTGGCAGCTGCCCAGAGAGCTGCTCAGCTGTCACTGTATTCTCTTCCAAGAGGGCTTTGAACGCCTTCCTGGAATTCTCAGGCAGCGACTTCTCGACTTTGCCATGGCTCACCACATGTTAAAAATGTAGCAGCTCAGGAATGCTTGATGGTTAGCTACCCATAACCACAGGCTGGCCGAGGAATAAATTACAACTATTAACTAAGCACTACTGAGAGAACTATAGTCACTAAACATAGACTGCATTCACAGCAAGAGCAACCTGCACCATCACTGGCAGCAAGAAGGAACCGAGGGTGGAGAGGAGTGCGCAGAACCCTTTATATTGAGCCACTCCAGGCACTGCCAAAGCTGCTCCCCCATGGATATTGCTGTGGGCAAAACTTCTGGAACCTGTGCATGTGGTGAGCATGCCTGTCTACAGTGGAACAGACATGAACAATCATTCAAAAAAAATCTTAATCTTGTTGCACCCCAGTTTATGTAATAATACTTCCCTACTTCACAGAGGTGTTGCCAATAAGGATGTGAAATTGTCGTTATCTGGCTAATTGTAGTCGATACAATTTGTATCAACTACACAATTAGTCAATAAGGGCCGCTCTGCAGAGTCACATCAGGGGTAACTCCTGAAGCCAGCTTGAACTGGGACTGAGCAGTCTTGGCTCATGCCAGCTCTGGGAGCCGCCTATGCTGCAGCTCTAAATTTTAAATGTAGTAAGCATCACCAGGTTCTTACTAGTTTTAAAATACAGAGGTATAGTGTCCTGAACCACTGCGACCTGGGACTGCTCGGTCCTGGCTTGCCCCAAGTCCAGCAGCCCCTGTTTGCAGCGCCCAGGGCTGGCCGTGGCCTAAGGCTGCTGCCAGAGCAGTTTCTGCACACTTGGTAGCAGCAGCCCCTGTCGATAGGAGGGGCCCTGCTGTGGGCAGAGGCTACTTTGCAGCAGTCTCCCCTATCCCCCCCATGCTGCCTCTAATAGAGGCAGCAGGGGTAGAGGAAGTGGCATCACAGAGATGGTGCTGGGGGGAACTGGGTTTTAAGCTGGTTCCCACTCCACCCCCTACCTTGCTGCCTCCCATACAGAGGCAGCAAGGGGCGGGGGAAGAGAGTAATCAATACTCTACTTGACTATTGTGCTTATCAGATAGTCAACTACTCACTAACATTCCTAGTTGGCAAATTAATTTTTTCAGGTATATAGATACTACGAGTGCCATAGAAAGGGCTAGAGAAGTCATATATTGCGTTCATTTCTTTATTATTTGTATTACCCTTGTACCTAGGAGCCCCAGACATAATTCAGGATCTGTGTTCCCTGTAAGACAGTGGCCTCCAACCTTTTTACAGCCAAGATCTCTTTTTAAATTTCAGGGCAAGCCAAGATCTACCCCATCCCTTCCTCAAGGCACCACCCCTTCCTTGAGGCATCACCCTCTCCATTTTCCTCCTCTCCATCACTTGCTCTCCCCAGTCCTTAATCTCTCTTACTGGATTGAGACAGGCTCTGGGTGGAAACGAGGGATTTGGATGTGGGAAGGGGTGAGAGGTGCAAGCTCTGGGAGGAAATTTGGGTGCAGGAGGAGGTGGAGAAGGAGATGTTGGCTCAGGGATGGGGCTCCAGGCTGGAGAATGTTGGGGTCAGGTGGAGGGTTGGGGCACTGAGAAAGCTTCAGACTTGTGGATATCAGGGCACAGGAATTTGGGTTGGGGTGTATGAGGAGCTCAAGGTAGGTGGGTTGGGTGTATGATGGGCTCAGGGCACAGGTTTGCTGTGTGTAGGTGGTGCAGGAATGTTGTGGCACAAGACTGGGAATGTGGGAGTGCAGGAGTTTGGAGATGTGGGGGGCTCAGAGCAGGGGGTTCAGGTGTATGATGGGCTCAGGTTTGGAGTGGTGTGGGGGCACAGGGGTGCTACAATGCTGCGGCCAGATAGGGGTTTGGCCCCAACTAGGGGCTTGTTGGCCAGGCTTCATTTTTAAATAAAATATTATGTACAAGACAAAATGTTTCAACATTGTCTTTATTTATGGAAGGGGTGGGGGAACATTTTTGGGGTCAGGGGCCACTGAGCTACAGAAAAATCAGTCGGGGACCACACAAGTGAGATGCAAAAAAAACCAACCTCTCCAAAAAACCCAAGCCCCACTGATGTGGCCCCAACTGAGACACCTCATTCCCCCGGCACACCAGCCCCATGGTTGGGGGATGGGGAGAAGGTAGGTAGAACTGAGATTCAAGGCCTCAAAACAGATTAATTCTTCTGGGGTTCCAGGATTACTGGATTTTATGGTCCCCCCCTCCCCCAGGCTCTGGGGTGGGGTCAAAAATGAGGAATCCAGTGTGTGGGACAAAGCAGCCAGTGAGTGGGATAGGGAGTGCAGAATCTGGGTGGGAAGTAGGGTATAGGAGTACGCTGGGGGTAGATGTCTGACCAGGAGGGAGGGGGTAGGAGCAGGATGCTGGTGGGTATCTGACCACGGGAGAGGGGGCAAGAGAAGCTCAGCTGGAACCTGGGAGTCCCCAAAGACGAATATCTCTTGGGAAGAATCTGCAGGCAGCACGTGAGGCTCCTTTAAGAAATCTAGCTGCTCTAGATCCTCCACTGCCGTCTTAAACCCCCCCTCCTCCCAATCCTGTCTCTCTGGAGCACGGGGGAAGGAAGGAAAGACAAGAAAGTGTGTGTTGCTGTGGGAAGGGGAGGGGAGGAGCAGTGGGTGCACGCTTCCTGAAAAGCTGGATCTGGCACGGAGCCATAGGACTTCTCTCTCCCTTCCCCCACCACAGAAAGCCGGCTTTGGCTCCAGTTTTGCGAGGGGTGGGAGGCTGTAGTGCAAGTGCGGGCACCTCATTGTGGGGGGGGGGGGGGCGGCGGAGGGGAGCAACCGGGGACTGGGAACACTGCATCAAGATTGACTGGCAGTGCTTCCATGATCAACCAGTCAATGGGTGACCACTGCTGTAAGATGTATGCCTGTGTGGATGCTTAGGAGAAATTCAAATGCCACCCAGATGATTAGTAGAGTGCCCACAGCTAGATTTTTTTTTGTTTCTACATACCTCAATGCACATGAAAATTATTTCACACATAAATGAAAAAAAATCAGCACATGGATGGAAAAATTAGAGGGAACATTGATCAGGATCTGATTGTGCAAGGCACTGTCCAAACACAGAAGAAGGTAATTGCTACCCCAAAGCACTCACAATCTAAAGCAGTAGTAACCAAACATTCCTAGTCCACCCCCACATCTTACAAGTAATGGAATATGTCCACCCTCACCTTTCCATTACTGCTCAGTTGGCTTAGCAGAGTAGCTTGTTCTGAAGCTGGAGATGGGGACAGTACTGGGCGTGTGAGAGGAGCTGGGACTAGAGGTGAGAAGGAATGAGGGCAGAGAAGGATTGGGGGCAGAATAGGGGGTGGAGTGGAACCAGAGTTGGGACTTGAGATAGTCTACAATAGAGAGGGGTGATGCTCCTTTCTTGTCCCCTGTGGGGGATGGCCCAGGCCCTGCCACGTATGCCCCTGAACATTCCTCCACGAACCCCTACAGGAGCGCACCCCAACTTTAAGGGGATCACTGATCTAAGTATATGATTGCAGTACACATAGGCATACCCAAGGTAGCTTTGATCAAGCAAGCTCACGGAAAATAGCAGAGTAGCTGTATGTGCATGGATACCATCACAGATTAGCCATCAGACTTTAGTTGTGCACAGCACCCCAAGTATGTTCTCTGTTGGTTAGCCCATGCTGTGGCAGCTACTCTACTATCTACACATGCTGTCCTGGTCAAGATGTTAGACGTACCCTAAGAAGTTTCAGACATGAGACAACAGATGGATACAGACAGGGATTAATTACTAGGAAAGAGAGAGACAGCTTTGGTCATTATGACAGACAGTGACCTCTGCACACCAATAGCCTAACTGTTTTCAAGATTTTTGTAGGCATTGTGGCAATAGTTTTAAGGAGAACTTGGAAGTGAATTCTGCAGATATTTATGGGCAGCTCCTCCCAGACGTAAAGGGTAACATGGCACAAAATGCAAAGGTACCTGTTTGAAAATTTAGAAAGTGGGTATCACGGGTTGACCAGAGGCAGGGGTTGAACTTTTGATACTGAAGCAGGAGGTGACTTTATTTCTCCATTTAGGATGGCCTAGGACTGGAATAGCAGAAAAAAAGAAAGCCATGAATGAGGTGCAATCCTAATGTAATATGGGAAAGCGTGCACTGCATTTGTTTTTACAATCCCCGGCTCAGAAGGGTTATTTCCATCACAAACCTGTTATTGCACCTGACCCTTTGAAAAGTTGGACGCTGACAGCTCAGAGGTTGCATAACTAGATAACATGCCAGAGTCTCTCTCTTAAATCGAAGTTAACCACACGAGTCTCTCCACAAACGAACCATAGCCATACATCTTTACCCACAAAATTGAGAAAGAACTATCAATCTATCTATCTTAACTGGGCCCTAACTTTCCTGAGCCTCGATAATTCAACAACTTTTTAAAAATGGCAAACTTAACAACTACATGCATTATAATTATATAAAACTACAACACTATTACAGCATTGTAAAACTTGCCATATGTTTTCTACAGAGGTCTCTGAGTTTTAACTCCAGGAAACTCAAATTAAGGGCTCTCAAAATATCAGTATCTCATAATAGCAGCATTAAAAGTTATATATTCCAAGTTCTCTTTTGTGACAGAAAATAAAATCAGACATTCATACATGCAGGAGAGTAGATCCATCGCAGTGAAAACACATTTGCTTCCTTACAATTATTTTACATACTCTTTGCACTTTAAGAATAAAAGTTTCCTGTAAGATTTTATTCATCTCTTCTATTTTCTTCACAGTTGTTTCATGTCCTGATCTGTTGAAGGACAACTATGGAATGCTGAAGGTTAAGTTTGTCGTAGAGAATTTGTAAGTTCTGGCAATTCTTTCTCTAAGTTAGTAAGAGGAGACCATGAATTACATGAAGAACACTGCTATACGCAGAACACTTCTTTTTATCCTTTTGTACTTAGTTTGGCCTTAGCTTGTGCCTTTAAGGAATAATGACAAAACCCATCATACTTTGGCTGAACTAAGAGTCCTTGAAAACAGTCCAGATTTGTGTTAGTACAGGCAGTCCCCGGGTTACGTACAAGATAGGGACTGTAGGTTTGTTCTTAAGTTGAATCCGTATGTAAGTCGGAACTGGCGTCCAGATTCAGCCGCTGCTGAAACTGATCAGTTTCAACAGCGGCTGAATCTGGATGCCAGTTCTGACTTACATACAGATTCAACTTAAGAACCCCAGGCATCCCCAAGTCAGCTGCTGCTGAAACTGATCAGCGGCTGATTCCAGGAAGCCCGGGGCAGGGGCTTCCTGTAGTCAGCCACTGGTCAGTTTCAGCAGCGGCTGACTTGGGGATGCCTGGGGCAGAGCAGCTGGGGTGCTGCTGGGTTGGTCCAGTAGCACCGCCGCTCCTCGGCGCTACTGGACCAACCCAGCAGCACCCAAGCTGCTCTGCCCCAGGCGTTCTGATTCAGCCGCTGCTGAAACTGACCAGCAGTGGCTGAATCAGGACGCCTGGGGCAGAGCAGCTGGGGTACTGCAGGGTTGGTCCAGTAGTGCCCAGAGCGGCGCTACGGGACCAACCGGCAGCGCCCCAGCCGCTGTACCACAGGCGTCTAGAGCAAAGCCACGGAGCACGGGGGCAGCGGGACAGCCCAGACGCGCCGTGGCTGTCCTGCTGCCCTCGGGCTCCGCGGCTTTGCTCTGCTTTGCTCCCCGTCCCCCTGGTCTGCAGACCAGGGGGACGGGGAGCAAAGCGGCAGAACAGCGGGCAGCAGACAGCCCAGATGCATCTGGGCTGTCCGCTGCCCATGTGTTCAGCCGCTTTGCTCTGCTTTGCTCCCCGTCCCCCTGGTCTGCAGACCAGAAGGACGGGGAGCAAAGCGGCGGAACACGCGGGCAGCAGACAGCCCAGACGTGCGTTTTAAAATGGCTACCTATTAATTTCACTTGGTGACCTCTAATTCTTATATTATGGGAATAAGTGAATAACTTTTCCTTATTCACTTTATCCACACCTGTCATGATTTCATAGAGTTTTATCATATCCCCCCTTAGTCTCCTCTTTTCTAAGCTGAAAAGTCCCAGTCTTTTTTAACCTCTCCTCATATGGCACCCGTTCCAAACCCCCTTGTAGTAAGATGAAGGCCTAAAACAAAGCCCATGCAGCACAGGCCTGGATTGAGGCCCTAGACCTAGCTAACAGACGAAACATGGCTAACATAAAGCAAAGCTAAGCTATGAGCAAGAGGCAGGCCCCTGCTCACAGAACTTGGCACAAACAGGGCTGAGAGTGCAAAACACTAACTGGTGCTAGGTACCGACTACAGAACAATATTGGTCATAAGTGAAAAGCACATGGTACCACTCATTCATTAAAAAAGACCTTGGTACCCACTCCTCACAGATACAGACCCAGGCTCAGGAAAAGGTCTAAAATGACAGCATGATGGATAAAGATGATCTTATCAAACTACGAGGTACAGGGTGATGAGTGGTATCTAAGAAGCATCAGAGGGTGGTAACCTGACAACAGCAGAGGATGGCATCCTGATACATCAGCAGTGACATGTAAGTTGTTTGTACCTGTATATAAAGTGGTGTCTTGGGGGGACAGTGTATGACCTAGGGGGCAGTGGAAATTTCCCACTGATTGAGTCATTCCATTGTTACGGGATACAGAGTCTACTGACAACTATTACTATACTTCGCTTAATAATAAACCTGGCTTGGCACCTTCAAGCCTTATCTGGTTTGTGGTCTTGGGGGCTCTCATGGCATCTGCTTTGGAGACTTGGGGTATGACTATACTACAGAGTTTTGTCGGGAAAATGGCCGTTTTTCCAACAAAAGTTGAGGAACGTCCACACTGCAACTGTGTTTTTCCACATGAAAATAGAAAGAATAGAGGGGTTTTTCCAGCATTGGTAATCTTCATTCTACGAGGAAGAAGCCTTTTTGCAAAAGAGCTCTTTTGCAAATAGGTGTGTTTGGACGGGGAAGAGGGAGTTCTTTCAGAAGAAGAGGAAAGAGAAAAAAGCACAGGTGCCTTAATGGCCATTCCATCCATAGTAATCACAGCTTACATGTGAGAGAGTGCCTATTCAGTCTGGATGCTCTCTTTTGAAAAAGCAGATCGCTTTTTCGATGCACTTTTGCAGTGTGGATGCTCTCTTTCAGAAGAAGTTTTTTCAGAAGATCTCTTCCCAAAAAAGCTTCTTCCAAAAGAAGCTTGTAGCCTAGACATAGCCTAAGTGCACAAGTCGACACGGCACACATCATTGAGCACACACGCAAGTAGCCTTTTGTTATCATCATCAGTGGAGCTGGAGACCTGTGAGAACACCTCGGCAGTAAATCCACACACACATGGTACAAAATATGATCGTCCAGTCATTTGGAAATATACATATACTGTTCAGAGCTGTAACTTATACAAGGGTGTTATGGTGGCGACTCATCCAGGAAACACTCCCTTGTGTCAAGTCTGATGTAGCCTTGCATGCCACCTACTGGCCTGGTACACAACTGTGGATGCATCCTTGCCTCAGTTTTCCCTAGAAGGTTTTTAATTAGGCTTTTGTGTAACCACAATGCTCCCCTCAAGGGATACAGTTTACATAACCTAAGGCCAAAGGGGCATGTAAGCAGGGACTCTCCCTGAGCCCCTGCCAGGGAAGGGGACGGGAACCAAATTAATCTTTCTCTGTCTTCTTCTGAATCCATCCATCTCTATCCAGGTTCTTTTCCCATATGGCCCTCTTGAATAAGGCCCTCTTCCAGAGTCAGGCTTCTGACCATCACTTGGGGAAAGGTTCCCCTTCTGGACTCTCATTGCTCTTTTCTGGAGTGGTGTGCAGGTCTTCTGTTATCTGGACCACTTGCCAACATCTGGTAAGTTCCTTGCACGGGTGCTAGTTCTCGCTAGAGCTTGGCACTCACATCTCTCCTTCAGAACCTCTTCCCTCCAGAAGTATCTTTCCTAGGCTCCCTTTCCTGGTGAGATCCCTAACCAGCTTCCTGAGAAGTCCCTCTTCGGAAGAGCTTTTGCTGTGGGACCTCTTAACTGAGCCCTCATAACTCTTTATCAGGCCCAGGTGTTCCTTAGCTTTTTAACAGCTCCAACCCACCTTGGCAGTTAGCTACTCAAAGATGGATTGGAGGGACTCATTCTCCTTAGTGGAGCCTGTCACAGGTAGCTGGAGGCCTGACTGTGCTCAGAGGGCCAACTACCCAGTGAAAGGGGAGTTCTCATGTATGCTGGGGTAATAATCATTTAAGAGCATTAGAATGCATCATGTTTAAATATACTTTAGAAAAGTATATTTTACTACAACCCATCTGAGCTGGTTTATCACGAATAAGCACTAAGATATCTGTGGGTAACAGCTTTCTTTATAATCAAACTACTGTCCATTACCAGCAATGCCACAAATTCTGACTGTATCAGGCACAAGGCTAAGCAGCCTGGTTTCAGAGCAGGGAATCTTTTTCTGACTTGCTCAGTCACTCTGGTTTTATGGGCCATATGAAGTGGCTATCTCATTGCATTTCTACCTGCCATTACACTGCATGTTCAGCGCTTATGGTTGACACTCTGACAAATATACAAGTTAGGACAGTGCACTTCAGAGGATTGAACAAAGTGGAGTCTTTCATTATCTTTGTCATACACATTGACCCGTCAGATTGCTCTCCTAGTTATGTATTTGGCTTGCTTATTTAGAATTTCTTTCCTGCACCCTCAGAAAAGTTGTGTACATGTGGGGTAACAGCAGAGCTGGTCTTAGAGGTGGGTGAGCTGGGTGGTCACCTGGGGCCACCATTTTCAAGGAGCCGCCGAAAAGTAACACAATATTGAATATATAATGGGAAAAATTGCATGAGCTTTGGCCAGATATTTTTCATGTTTTCTCGGCAGCAATTAATAAATGAAACAGGGTGCCAGGGAAGCTCGATGTGGAGTCACGGGCTGGTTTGCTCAGTTGGCAGGAAGGGCGATTTGGGATCTACCCCTGACAGACGCTGCTCCACAGAGCAAGTCTCACTCCCAGCAGCAGGGCCCGGCATCTGTCTGTCTCCCAGTCTGTCAGCAGTGTCCCTGTTACAGCAAAGCCCTTGGCACTAGGCTGTACCTTCCCCCCAGCATGTGCTCCAGACTGTCCCTGTGTCACTGCAGCCCCGGGCTGCTTCTCACTCTCCGGTGCTGGGAACCCGCCTCTGGCTCCCCGCATCTGCAGCTCCCTCCCCACCACACACTCCCGGGAGAGTCTCATGTCTCTGGACAGCTCCCCTTAGTGTCCGTATTTCCTAGCCAGGGCCAGGGCACGAGGCAGCAGGCGCGGCTGGAAGATAGGAACCCTATTAATTGCATAAAAATCACTGTGGCAATTTTTCGTTGCTTTTCTTTGAAGAGCAAATCAATCAACCACACAAGATAAATTCTCATTCTTTATAAGTGGCATCAGCAGAGTGCCTTGTCTGACAGTTGGACAGGTGTAGGTGAGTGTCTCTAATTCTTTTAAACGAAAATGAGATGCAATGGCATAGCAAGGAATTTTGTTGCCCAGGGCGAGACCAAACCTTAACTGACTTTAATAATTAATATATCTATAAAAATAATTTGAAAATGCTTCTTTAAAATATTTCATAACCATATATGCAAACTTAAGGATCAAAGAACATTTTTCAAATATTCGGGCTAATATGGCATATTGTTGTAAGGACCACAAAAAGAAATTTGCCCGTGGCTGGCAATTGGTTAGGACTGGCCCTGGGTAACAGGGATTGCTTCTGCTACTGCTGGTTCAGAGAAAATAAGCATGGAACTAGATACTAAAATGAGGAATACTCTACAAATACAGATGATAGATTCCTAATCCCCAATTCACATGGGACAGATCTTGCAGAATACTGACTATCCAAACTACCATTGATTCAAATGAGGTTATTGACACTGTACACTTCAGAAATCAAGCTCATTATCCTTCTTAAGGGCTTGGAGTTTGCAGGATTCCGTTCTTCTTTGGGATCACTATTTCAATTGACTTTTCAAAACCTGGTCTCATGGTCTCCTCTTGCTAACCTGATAGAAGGATTATCTACAGTGACTCACTTGAGTCTCTCCCTCTTGTGAGGTATGAGGTTTTGCTTTACTTGTGGAAAATATTAGCAAAAAAGTGTAATCTTGTAGGGTGTGTCTAGACTACATGCCTCCTTCGACGGAGGCATGTAGATTAGCCAGATCGGAAGAGGGAAATGAAGCCGCGATTAAAATAATCGATTAAAATATCTTAATCATAATCATATTGCATGGTGCCACCGGGCAGAGTTAAGGTTTTTTATGTGCCTTAATGTATTTTACTCAAAGTTGCTAAGTAAGGACTCTCAAATTGGACCCTACTTTAACTTAGTCTGTAAAACATACAAATTCCCAGACAAAACTGTATCACCAATTGTTCTATACAAAATAATTGCATATTAACTGACAATCTCCACAAGGGACTGAACCAGATTGTCAAATTCAAATCAGTGAAGGAACCTAGATCTTGTTCTAATGAATGTTTAGCCAGCTAATGAGTGTCTAGTGAAGTACATATCGTGACTGAATAGAAAGAGATTGGGCTGAGACTCATGATGTTTTCATTCTATTGCTGGATCTACTAGTGGTTCCTGAGTCAACATGGGCAAGTGATGTCATCTTTGTGTCTCAGTTTCCCCATCTGTAAAATGATAATGATATTCACTTCCTTTGTACGATGCTTTGACATCAATGAATGAAATGCACTGTGAAAATTCTAGGTATTAATTACAGGCAGTCCCCGGGTTACATGGATCCGACTTACATCGGATCCCTACTTACAAATGGGGTGAGGTAACCCCGCACTAGCTGCTTCCCCCCAGCAGACCAGGGAGACGCGAAGCTAGCGCCCCCCCCTCCCCCAAGCAGACCAGGGAGAGACAGAGCAACTTTTCTCAGTAGACACCTCAGCTTGAGAATAAAGGACTGAGGGAACTGAGGTGTGGGAGAATAAAACTGAGCTCTGGAGAAATGTTTGGCTAGAGTTTCCCCTACAATATGTACCAGTTCCGACTTACATACAAATTCAACTTAAGAACAAACCTACAGTCCCTATCTTGTACGTAACCTGGGGACTGCCTGTATTAGCAACAGTAATTCTATATTCTTTAAGTCTTTCCTCAATTAACCTAACCCTGTTATGCTTATATAATCACAATTATGGATCAGGAGACAATACAAAGGGATCATCAAAAATCTGCTGCCGTTCCCACAGAAATCATTAGCAGAATTTTCTTCAACTTCAATGGGAGCAGAAGTAGTCTGCACATAAGCAGAACAGAGAAAAAAAGTGAAACACCAGAACACAGAGCTTAAAAGAATGAATATTGTCAACCTTCAACAAACTACACACAATACAAAAGCTTTTCCAGTTGGGAGAATTTTAACTGGCCAATGTGGAAAGACTCTATTTAGCAAGCAGGGGGTGAGCTTAATTAGAAAATGACAGGCAGTATCTCCTACTGAAAAGCAAATAGAACGTGCATTAAATAACTGATTTCCAAGTATCATTTAAAACTTATTTCCTGAATCATGCATGTTAACAACACATTCATAAATCTCACAGATTTAGATGAATCTGACCATTTAAATAATCACTTGCTTTCTCTGCATTGACCTATTTTTCTAGTAACTCCCGTATTTCCATCAGGGACAAGGAGACTACAGAAGAATGAAACACAGAATAAATTTAAATGTTACTACCACTCCATATGGCTCACTTTCAGCAAACATGACTGAAGAAGTTCTATAAATCATCATGCCAGTTCACTGCATGTAGTCTTTACAGAAATGGACTGGCCTTGGATTGAATACTATAAGTTCACAAAGTATTTCCATCAAGGATTTCTGTAATTCAGCTTTCCTTAGTAGAGTTAGAACAAAAATGATGTAATTTGGGAAGGAAAAGTATCTCTCACAGTTGTAAGTGGGGAAAATAGAGCAGAGAGCACACACTGCCTGTCCTTTCAAACGCAGATCACTATAAGAAGGATGTCATCCAAATTCTATTATAGGAAAACAAATTAACTGATTAGTTGCTGTGTAGGTAGTTCTCTCATCTCCCAAATGTATTGTATCAGTGACCTGAACCTAGACTTTTCTGACTTACAACACTCCATTTTACAGAAAACTATTCAACATGCTGTCCTCAACTCAAAATCTTTCCAAGACAAAACAAAATGCTGATAATGCTTCCCTTGGAAGAGTTTGTTTTGAAAGGCTTAAATATGTTATTTTTTATAATAGCATCTAAAATCCCCAACTGAAATCTATTCCTATTTTGCTAGTATTATGCTAGGCGCTATCCATACACATAGTAACAGACAGAATTTCTCTGTCCTGAAATTCTGAAGTAATATCATTAATCTGCAGATGAAAATCTGGTCAAGAAACAATGTATTCTGACCATTTTTATCCTGAATATAGGAGTGTGATCCACAGAAACTGCATCATATAATGTGCTATTTGGGATGGAGAAATGTATGCTACGACTCACTATCTCCACAGGTCGTACTTTCCCATTTATGATGAATGTGGCTACTATCAGCTCCATTTTATGCAAATTGGTTAAGCCTATCAGGATCCTAAAAAGTCACCAATGGGGCCCTCTGGAGATAACAGTTTAAATACATCTATATATTCAGAACAAAACTGAAAAAGTTTGTACTAACTTGCAAAAATAAAGAAAAAATGGTCAACATCATTTTCTTCATTTTGACTCTGCATTGTTAACTACTTAATCTGATATAAGCAGTGCTTTTTTTGTGATGGTACAGTACCGGTACCTCTAGACGCAGTACCGGCATCTCCAGTCAGAGCTCAACAATTTTTCCCCTGGAGTACTGGCACCATTTTTTTTGTTAACAAAAAAAAGTACTGGGTACAAGCAATGTCAAACATGCTTTGGGAACAGTGTCTGTTTTTAGGAGATGAGACGTCTTTGTGTATTTTGGCTGTGTGGAAAATGATCAAGGTTCACAGATGGCTGATGTATTGTGGGTATCAACGCTTTGACGTAAAAAAATATAACAGACACTAATAATAGCCTCCCAGTTTTGCCTAACATCTATACCATATGAAACTAGCAGATTGTGCAGGTCCTTAACTCAATTTTTAAACAAAATAAAAAGAAAATGTACATGCTTTATTTAAAAGATTGTATTTTTTTAAAAAAATGTTTTTATTATGTTAATTTTTATTTTGGCTTTGTTAAAAAAAGGGATTGTTAAAATTTTTCTGTTTAATTTATTTTAGTAATTTTTTAAAATGGTAATTCCATTATGGGTAGTTTTTTGTTCATCCCTATAAATTCTTATCATTTGCTATATGTTTCAACAAAAAAGGACTATATTCAGTGTGGTTTCCAATAACATTTTCTTCTAGTTTTCAAACCTTAAACATTGATTTAGCTGTGCAAAAACAGAGCACTACTCCATATTTCTCTGATTTATCTCTTTTCCATAAGGTTTATTGAGAAGCAATCCTATTCTAGGTTCATCTTATTTTCTGGCTCATCTTAGTTCAGTCCAGTGGTAAAAGTAGCATACATTTCTTACAGGCTTACAGCTATTATCATATTGTAAGCCTCCCCTCTTCCCCCAAGGGTGAGGCCCTCAGGACAGGAGATGGGGGTGGAGGTTTGTGATACAACAGTACCTGTAAGAAATGTAAGTGTGAGGTGAAGTGTGGGAAGGGGGGCTCAAGGTAGGGAGTAGCGAAGTATCAGGGTGTGGGGAGGCTCAGGAGTCAGGGCAAGGGTTTGGGGATGTGAGGAAGCTTAGGGAAGGGGGCTGGCTGTTTGTGGGACTCAGGGCAAGTTGAGATATATGGAGGTACAGGAGGCAGGGTTCAGGTTAAGGGGGGGTCAGGGTAGGGGATATGGATGGGTGCAGGAGTCAGGGCAGAGGGCTGGCATGGGGTGGGGGTGGGGGGCCTCAGGGCAGAAGGCTGGTGTATGTGTGTAGAAGGAGGGCAGGGGGGCTGAAGCTGCTTTCTGTTCCCTTTTCTGTCCCTGTCAAAGAGTGACAGCAAACTGCACTGCTCATCTGCCCCCTGCACTCCCCAGCCCAAGGGAGAGGAATGCAGTAAATTGTGCACTTTCTCCTTGCTCCCTGACAGTGATGAAGGGGAAGCAATGTCCTTGCATGAATTGTAGTAGAACTTCAGTCCCTCCCCAAGCCCTTCATAAAGGGTGCTTGGGGGCAGGGCTGGCCTTAGGCCGATTCGAGCAATTCGGTCGAATCGGGCCCCATGCCTAAAGGGGCCCTGAGCCTAAGGGGGCCCCATGCCCCTGAACCTGGAAGTGCCGGCCGGCGAGTTACAGAGCCGGGGGCCCTGCTCCACCAATATGTGGAGCTGGGTCTCTCCCCCGGCTCTGCCTGGAGTGGGTCTCAGACCTCAATGCCGGCCTCCTCATGCGTCCCTCCACCCCGCCCCCAGAGCATCCCCCTTGGCTCCTGCCGTGCGCGGCTTCTTCTCGCCGCCTGCTGCTGCCCATTTGCGGCGTTGCACGTGACATCACAGCCCGGGATTTTAAAAGTCCTGAGAGGCCACGTTGTGGGGCCTCGCTGGCTCCGACCCCGGCCCTGCAACCGCAACATGGAAGGCAGAAGGTAGGGAATGGGCTTGTGCGGCGGCAGCGGGGCGGGAGAAGGGAAGGGGCAGGGCTTGGGCTTAGGCGGAGATGGGGGGATTAGGGGCAGGGGTAGGATGAGGATGAGGGTGGGGGGAAAGGGCTTGGGCGGAGGCAGAGGGGGGGGATGGAAGGAGAAGGGGCTTGGGCGGGGGGAGGGGAAGGCACCAAGAGACAGGGGTGCAGGAGAGACAAATGCCAGGGGGCCAAGTGCAGGAGGGGAGGTGTCAGTAGGAGAGGGAACAGGGCGATGCTGGGAGAGGAGAGGGGAAGGGCATTGGGGACTAGAGGGGGAGGTGCTGGGAGAAGGCTGAAAGAAGGGGTGGGCATGGGAAAGGTGGGGATGGAGCAATGCATGTGTGAGGGCACAGAGGGGCATGAGAGGAATGGAGGCAGAGAGTGATGAGGGGGTGGGCATCAGGGAAAAAGAAGGCAAAGGGGGCAGGGGCAGTAAGGGAAGGGGGAGGCACCAGGAGGGTGCAGGGCTAAGGGAAGGTGCAGGTGTCAGTGAACTGCTGCAATTTAAGCCCATTGTTTCTCATCCTAACCTTAGAGGCCAAGTAGAACAATTTTTCTTCCTCTTCCTTATGATACTCTTTTAGATACTTGAAGGCTTCTCTCATGTCCCTTTTCAGTCTTCTCTTTTCCAAGGTAAACAAGGCCAGTTTCTTCAGCCTTGCCTCATACCTCATGTTCTCTAGACCTTTCATCATTTTGTGTTGATCTTCTCTGGACTTTCTCCAGTTTCTCAACACTTCCTGAAATGTGGCACCCAGAACTGGACATGATACTCCAGCTGGGGCCTAATGTAGGCTCATTCCCTGCCTACAGGACATGAGACTGGGTGGGTTAATTTCCAATCCTCCTGTTTATTCTTTTCCTAAGCCAGGAGGGCACAGTAGTTCTGATGGGGGTTGGAGAGGGGATGGAAGCCAGATCCAAGATCAAAGAGCCCTGGGAAGTGGGCCCATTGAAAGGAGACTGGACCTGTGGATGCCTTGTGGGTCAGCAGCAAGGGCCTGCTTCGGGAAGCCCCCTCTTTGGAGGTGAATGTGGCAGCACTGAGACACCACCCAGAAGCAGGTGCCACAGATACTAACTGCAGATTCATTGGATGGCTCTCATAGGTCTTGCACATGCATAATATGATAGCTCTGCAGGGGGGGGGGGTAGGAGGGCAGTGGCGTAGTGAGGGGGCTGGAGGGGTCCGTTGCCCTGGGAGAAAAAATTAATATAAAATAGATCAAAATTATAGGTGCTTTGTGAATATGCTGACTTGAGAGTGGAAAGATTTCATATTATCATATATGATTCCTGGTAACCCATCTCAAATATGAAAAACTAGGTTGATACCTGTTCATATCAGGAGCTGTTGAATTCAGTTCACCATTTGCAGTATTTCATTAGGATGTTTAGTGGAGAAGATATTGTTGTTGTTTTTTTTATTTATACTGTGGGCAAAGCATGGGCTCACAAGAATTCCTCCATTGTTTTACCATGAGTCTCAAAACATTTGGGCTGTGTCTAGACTGCATCCCTTTTCCGTAAAAGGGATGCAAATTAGACACATCGCAATTGCAAATGAAGCGGGGATTTAAATCCCCCCTGCTTCATTTGCATAAACATGGCTGCCGCTTTTTTCCGGCTCGGAGCTTTGCCGGAAAAAAGCGCCAGTCTAGACGCGGATCTTTCGGAAAATAAAGCCTTGAATAAGGGATCTTTCGGAAAAGGCTTTATTTTCCGAAAGATCCATGTCTAGACTGGCGCTTTTTTCCGGCAAAGCTCCGAGCCGAAAAAAAGCGGCAGCCATGTTTATGCAAATGAAGCGCGGGGGGGGGGGATTTAAATCCCCGCTTCATTTGCAATTGCGATGTGTCTAATTTGCATCCCTTTTATGGAAAAGGGATGCAGTCTAGACACAGCCTTGATGTTTTTCTAAAGGCCTGGAGTCAGTTGATTATGTAGGAATCTCAGCTTTCATTTACAAAAAGTTCTCTATACTTCTGGGCCTTACAGCGAAGGAGGAAAGCTTTAAAACATGAACCCTAAATACTCAAAAGGCCAATAAAAATCCAACGTTTTATTTTTAAAATATCTTATGATTTGTAGACCATTCTCATAACTTTGTGTAGGCGTTCCTTGTGATTTTTGGTTTGGAAATACTGCTCTGAGATTGGTGAATTTAGAGAGGTCTCTCTCTTCAGTTTCACTTTCCACCTTCCTTTTTTGTTACAGGTCATCAGAGAATCAGAGACAATGGAGAGTATGGTGAGTCCATGACTATAGTTAATGACTGGTCAGAGTGACTAACTATTATCAGCCAAAAGCGGCGAGGAGTCCTGTGGCACCTTATAGACTAACTAAGTGTTGGAGCATAAGCTTTCGTGGGCAAAGACCCACTTCGCCGCTTTTGCAGATTCAGACTAACACGGCTACCCCTTTAATATTATCAGCCAGTGGTCTGAATGAGCTATCTACTGCCATCTGTTAATCAACTGTAGGAAAAGGCTTCAGGAGCAGACCTTATTTATATAGGCAACTTACTTTGCCACAGAGATCAGTAGACACACTTGCTATGTCAAGGTGATCAATTTTAGCTCTTTTGGGTTGAAATTCACTTAGGACTTGGAGCTGGGAGAATAAAATGTTGTTATCCATATTAAATGCTGTTTAATCATATTGTATGGTTAAAAGACCTGAACTTAATAGGACCTGGCTTAAGGTCTACCATAACTTGAACACTAAGCAGAGGATAGGGAGTCACATCTAACTGAAAGTCACAAAAGATGGAAACAGGTTTTATTTCTGGCGGTGCAGAGTGTATTTGGGAGTCCTCAATTATATCTGTCACTTTACATCCAGTGTTTAAAGGCAGAGCTGATTAGAATCAATTGAGAGTCCTTGTCTTATCTCAGTGATCGCTTGAGCAAAAATCACTGATAAAATCTTGTCTAGACTGATCTTGGACTCAACATGCAGACAATGTGTTGAAGAGCAGTGCAAAGAAAGCAATGGTGGTGAGGTACCATATTACCTAGTGAAATCATTGGTGCTGAAATCACTAAGGCCTGGAATTTGACCACAGAACTGACATTTTCTTAACAAAGACTCAATTTTTTGCTATTTAAAAAATAAATCAATGTAACAGAAAACTGCAACGCCCTCTGGTAACGTTTTAAAAATCAAACTTTAAACTTTATTGAAAAAATTGGATAGTTTGCAATTGAAAATATTTGACCTACACTTAAGGCAACTGATTTAATTTTGTGTAAAATTTTGCATAATATAGGATGGCTTTTTTTTTTTTGAAAATGTTCAACTACATTTGATCAGATCTACTTCTGATGTGATATTTGTGTGTGGTTGTGGTTTGTTGTGTGGGTGCGTGTTTTTTTTTTTGCTCAACAAAAAATCCTGGGTGGGGGGCCCCGCCAAAGTGGTTCGAATTGGGCTCCACACTTCCTAAAGCCGGCCCTGCTTGGGGGTGGGAAGCTTGGGGTTGGGGCAGTCCTGGACGGGGGTGGAGGGCATGCACCTCCAGCCAGCCCCTTCACCTGCCTGCTGCTTAGTGCAGCAGCTTGTAGCAGTGTCTGGGGAGGCAGGCTGAGAGCATGCATCTCCTCCTCCTGCAACTGAGCGCCCCAGCTGAAGAAGCTCGCTAGGGCACACTGGCCTACTTTTACCTCTGGTTTAGTCTCTTTCAACATTCGCTGAGTTATGTCAGTTTTGAGAACTGAACTTGGTTTGGTGATTTTGTCTCTATTCTGATTAGTTTTATGAGAAGCAATCCCATCCCAGGCGAATCCACAACCAAACCCTTACGATGCTTTTAAGTTATGATAAGAGGAAGCTGTATACTGAATTTGGTGGCACTAGCTCTTACTGTCTAGGAGGAGTTCTTGATCAAACAGACAGACAGACAAACTTTATAAAGTATATAATAGATTAAAATAAACCACCAGTACAATCTGGGTGCCTCTACACAGCAGTGTTATTTCGGAATAATGGCCATTATTCCAAAATAACAATGCGACCGTCTACACAGCAATTCCATTATTTCAAAATAAATTTGAAATAATGGACGGCTTATTCCGACTTCTGTAAACCTCATTCTATGAAGAATAATGCCTACTCCGAAATAGCTATTTTGGAATAGCAGTAGTATGGATGTTCCACTGCTGCTATTTGGAAATAGCTCCTCCCCAGGGCCATTCTGAGTAATTACTCCCCAATGCCTCCCAGGGCTCTAAATCAAGGTAGCATGTCCACATTAGAGAAGCGTGCCTCGGAGTAATTTTGAAGCTTACCTGTAGTGTAGCTGTGCTATTTCAAAATAAGCTATTTTGGAGTATTTATTTTGGAATAGCTTATTTCAAAATAAGTACAGTAGAGTCCGGATTATCCAACCTTCGGTAATCCGACATTCCGCTTTATCTGACCCTGCAGCTCCTGGGGATAAAGCGGCGCTGGCAGAAGCGGCATCAGCAGCTCCAGGGCGTGGGCCAGAAGAATGGCCCCGCTCGCTGCCCCGTTGCTCTCCTGGAGTCGCTGATGCCGCTCTTGCTGGTGCCGCTTTGTCCCCTCCCTGCAGCACCCGGGAATGAAGCGGCGCCGGCAGGAGCGGCATCAGCGGCTCCAGGAGAGCGATGGGGCAGCGAGCGGGGCCATTCTCCCGGCCCGTGCCTGGGAGCTGCAGGGAGAGAAGGGGCCACGGCCAGGCAGGGATGGGGACCAAGTGGCGTTGGCTACAGTAGAGTCCCAATCATCCAACATTTTCAGTAATCCGACCACCTGTCGGTCCCTTTTAGGTCGGATAATCAGGACTCTACTGTATGCAGAGTAGATGTACCCGCTGAGAAACTATCATGGTAGTTTGTACAATGTATGCACATTGACAGAAACTGTGTTACCCAAGTATTAAAATACTATCGGTATGGCAGAGTTAACTATTTCACTTGCAAAAGGATTTGAGAAGAATCTACTAACAGATCAATTCATTTATCTGAACAGTCACAATTTGCATATGAAAAATTAATATTCATAAGGCAAATATTTTTTCTTTTTGGCTGGGAAACAGCATGTTATTCTTTGAACAGGAAGTCTCTTTTTGGTGAGGGTGATAGTGAAGTGTTTTCAGGTGCACCTTTTATTTTTAGAAAATACATCCTAACTGAAAAATACTGAGAATTACAAAGTCAAGAGACTTTCTGTTTTGGGTTCTTATATGGTGAATTAACCATCTGCTGACTCACCATATTTAAAGGCCTACATAGCCGACAGGCTCATTTTCAAATACAAGACAGAGATAGACAGCTCAATAAGGAAAATTTTAAGTGACACTGATCATCCAGGAATGATTATATATAGTCTACCATAAATATGGAAGAAACAATTTAACACTAAAAAATAGCTTAGTCTAGTTTAAAATCTTACATTTACTGATACCTAAGTGTTGAGCTAAGTTAAAATGTTTTAGTTCCATAAAATCACAAAGTAAGTGGTAATTAGTAATCTAAAGAACTCATAACAGTTCAGATTTCCTGTTGTGCAACTACAAAAGAGAAGCCATTTGCATGAGAACACGGAGCATGGCTGTTTGCACCAGACATGTGTGAGCAATATGATCTTTAAGAGACTGCTTACCAGAAACTTACAACAATGCCAAACCAAAGTTCTTATGACACTATCTCCCGGGCTGCACCTGAGCTGACGTTTATAATTCTGCCAGTAAAACTACTTACATGACATAGTTATGCTACTGTCTAGTGAACTGAGCCAGGAGACTAACATTACTGGACGGTGACTTGCAACTATTTAAAAGAGGAGTTGGCTTAAGGAGTTAGAAAGCCAGAATTTGTTTACAATACCAAACTGTCTTGTTTTTAAAAACATCTCTTTAAAATAAAATGTAATTTTAAAGAAATAGAAAAAGGACACTTGTGAAAGTCTTACTCAAATCTTTTGCCCATACAGAAAGCATTTAGAACTTATAGCTATACAAATCCACCAATACATTCAGTGCCCAAACTGACATTCCTTACTGAGTCAAAGTTTTTATTTCAGAGTAGCTTTGCCTAAGGATGACAGGATCAGATTTTTATTTATAAATTAAAGATATTTATCTCCTGTAAATATACAAAGAATCAACAAGTTCACTTCTACTGGTTCTGTAGTTATGAGCTCAACTAACATTTATTTTAATTTATACAAATCTTTCCTCCTTCACTAGAAATGTCATAAGCAAGATTTGGTAGTGATTTTTTATATTTAGACTAAGCCCCTAAATCTCTTATCATAGAAATACTGACAGAACCTTAACCACAGCAAAACAAAAAACCACAACTATGATATCAGTTTTCTTTTTATGCAGTTGGAGACTTTATATTAACTTTTGATGGAGATTTTTGTTACAGAACTGTGTTCACCTTCATTAAATAGAATATTTCACCAGAAAAAAAAAAAGCACTAGAGAGATATCAGACAGCTCCTGTGCTGAAAAGTACGGCTGTTTTCTACAAGAAGTCATATGCAATTTTAAAATAAGTAAGTCAATTTTAAAGCCACCAGCTCCTATTCAAGAGTGTCGCTTATGTTAATACAATTAATAAGAAAAATCATATCCATAGACTATAATACAAATAAATATATTAACCAACACTGAAAACTGACTCAGCAAAAAAATATGATAAGGAATATTAAAGGACATTTTCTTCAGGTTTTAGTTTAAGTATAAATGTAAAATTCATCCTGTAAGAGAAAGTAGGAAAACTTTCCTCTGCATATTAACAATGATCTAGGGCTATCAAGTGATTAAGACAATTAATCATGATTAATCACACTGTTAAACAATAGAATACTATTTATTTAAAAATATTTTGATGTTTTCTACATTTTCAAATAGGTTGATTTCAATTGCGACACTGTAGGGGGCAGTCACCCCACTCCAGTTGAAACAAGGGTTAAAACCCAGTCCTGGCAAAGGGCTGAGACTGTGGAGCAAGCAGCTGAGGCCAATACCTGCCAAATAGGGCCCAGCTGGTCTAGTATAAATAGGGGCTCCCAGACAGGAGGAGAGACACTTTTGCTCTGGCTTTGGAGGGAGAAGGATCTCGCTGCTTGCTAGTGTAGGTACCATCAACAGATCAATGCTGGGTAAAGACAGGGTGAGCCAGAGGAGCTCCAGCCTGAGTAATCCCAGGCTAAGGCCTAGCAACAGGGGGACAAAGGGTACTAGGGCTGCAGGGAGGCAACCAGAGCAGGTGAAGGAAGCAGGTCCACACACCCTTGCCATTGATGAGTGGCCATTTCACACTGCAGTTTGCTCCTGAGATAAGGGATTAGTGATGACTAGCAGTAGGGTCACTGAGGCAAGGTGGGTATAAGGAATGGGGGGTTCCCTGAAAATGCCTCTGGCAAGGCAGTACCTTGAGGGAAGAGCTCCATGGTCCTGATACAAGGCAATGGAGAATGGACAACAGGTTACAGGCCAGACAGCAGGCAGGTTACAATGGGTAAGAAGTCACTCTAGAACTGAGCTGAGCTAATTCTCGGAGTGACCAGTGGGAGGCACCATGCTGGTGAGTGCATGGACTGTTACAAAGTGTACAATGCTAACTTTTTTATTACAAGTATTTGCGCTGTAAGAAAGTAAAAGAAATAATATTTTTCAATTGATATAGTACAAGTACTCTAATGCAACCTCTTTATCATGCAAGTTGAATTTATCAGTTTTTTAGGCACAAAAATAACTGCATTCAAAAATAAAATACAACATTTTAGAGCCTACAAGACCACTCAGTCCTATTTCTTGTTCAGCCAATTCCTCAGACAAACAAGTTTGTTTACCTTTGCAGGAGATAATGTTGCCCACTTCTTGTTTACAGTGTCACCTGAAAGTAAAAACAAGTATTCAGTTGGGATTATTGTACACATTTCAAGATAATAAAATGGCAGATGCCCTAAAGATTCATGTCTCTTCATCGTTCAACCACAATTCCAGAGGACGTGTCCATGCTGATAATGGGTTCTGCTAAATAACAATCCAAAGCAGTGCAGACCGATATATGTTCATTTTCATCATCCAAATCAGATACCACCAGCAGAAGGTTGATTTTGGTTTTTGGGTGTTTGAGTTCTGAAGTTTCTGCATCAGAGAGTTTCTCTTTTCAGACTTCTAAAAGTATGTTTCACACTTCATTCCTCTCTGATTTTGGAAGGCACTTCAGACTTAAACCTTGGGTCGAATTCTATAACTATCTAGAAATCATAGATTGGTATCTACTTTGTGGTTTGTAATATCTGCAGTGAAATGTTCTTATAAGGAACATATGCTAAGTCATCATCCAAGATTAATATAATATGAAATACATGGCAGAATTCAGATAAAACAGAGCCAGAGACATACAAATCTCCCCCCAAGAAGTCAGTCAAAATTTAATAAACACATTTTTTTAAAATGAGCAACATCAGCATCAAAGCATGTCCTCTGGAAAGGTGACCCAAACATGAATGTTTAGCATATTGAGCACATAAATACCTTGTAATGGCAACTACAAAAGTCCCATGTGAATGTATGTTCTTACTTTCTGGTGACAGTGTAAATAAGAAGTGGGTAGCATTAACTCCCATAAAATTAAACAAACTTGTTTGTCTTCATGATTTGCTGAACAAGAAGTAGGCCTGAGTGGATTTGTAGGCTCTAAAGTTTTGCACTGTTTTACTACTGAGTGCAGTTATGTAGAAAAAGCCCTCCGCATTTGTAAGTTGCACTTTCATGATGAAGAGATTGCACTGCTGTACTTGTATGAGGTGAAATGAAAAATACTATCTTTTGTTTATCATTGTTACAGCGCAAATATTTGTAATAAAAATATAAAGTGAGCAGTGTACACTCTGTATTCTGTGTTGCAACTGGAATCAATATATTTGAAAATGTAGAAAAAGATCCAAAAGTATTGAATACATTTCAATTTGTATTCTATTGTTTAACATTGCTATTAAAACTGTGATTAACTGGGATTAATTTTTAATAGCAAGTAATTTTTTGAGTTAATCATGTGAGTTAACTGCGATTAATCAACAGCACTACAAAGAACATATTTGCCTGAAGTGTGAAATAAATTATCCAATCTCAATGCATTTGGAAAAGATCAACAGATATTACTAGTCATATATGACAATACCAGTGTAATTATTGCAGAGAATGCATTTTTATGTGCTACTATGTCAAAAACCCCAAACCATATGTGAATGTTTTGAACGGAACACAGTTTCTCATCCTGAAAATAATGTCTGTTTCTCTACAATCTCAGATCTATCAGACATTGATGTGTTAAAAGATTTCTGGAGCAAACAGATAAATGTAAGTGGCTGTATTGCTTTTCACTTTTCTGTTGAGTCACCAGAATCAACTAGTATGTACACCCAAGAATTCTGAAGGATGTGATGAATGAAATGCCTAAGTGGTTCACAAAATATGCAAGCATATCATCAACTATGCTATAAGATTGAGTAGGGGCTTCAATGAATAGTTGGATACTATGACTGGAGTTAGGCCAGGGCATGTGAGCAAGCACTGAACTGAGTAGTGAGGGAGGAAGAACAAGCAAGAAAGGTCAGGGAAGAACTGGCAGAAGACAGTGATATAGGATATTGAGTGTGCTGGCATCATCTGGAAAATACCACAATTAACAACTGCCCGATGTGTCAGTGGCACATGAGGAACTAAGGCCTAACATAAGGACTGTACTCGAAGAGTGCTGGGCACAAGTTAAAAAGCTTTAAATACTTCTACAAAAACAATTGCTGTTGGTGCTACAAGAATCTGTGGGATTGTAAAAAGGCAGGGGAGCGTGCTGCTATTCAAATGTGATCCACACTATATCGCTTGAGATTGAGAACTCAGAGCCTAACTGAACTTGTCATGGGTTATTTTTAAACAGTTTAAAGACTCTAGCCAGACAAAGAGTTGTGTTCTCTAGGCCAGTTATTTATTAATTGTATTATGCTAGTACCTAGGAGTTCTAGTCCAAGGCCACAACCCCATTGTCCTCCGCACCAAGTAAACACTTAGCAAAAAAGATGGTCCCTTGTTGCAAGAATAAAATGTGCTTGTTTGAACATGCTGTTTTTGAAGACAAAACTTCCAGCTGCTAACCTGCAACACATGCTATTAGATGTGAAAAGCAATACAGCCACTGAATTCAGTATTAAGTACATTATATCTACATTCAAAGATTTACTGGTTGCCAATAACAGAGCACACTAACTGTATGTTTTTTAAAAAAATGTTTGGAGTAATGAAGAGGTACAGGAGACCTTCACTATTAGTGGCTATGCGTATTTGCAGGTCTCCTGTCCCTGCCTGGTGGGAGCAGGGACAGAGAGCTGTGGGAAACTCACTGCCAAGAGCCATGGGGAACATGGGTTCTCCATGGCTCCTAACTCCCATGGCGAGTTTGGGAGCCACAGGGCACTCACCACAGGAGCCACAAGCTGAAGCTCCCAATATTCATGAATTTTGCCATTTGCGGTGGATGCAGAGCGAGATTTTCCTGTATTTACTAAATGGTGTGAAGTCCTTTCAGAGAGCTTGGATCCACTCCAACAAACAGAATCCAAACTTTGGTCCCATTTGTTCCTCAAATTTTATTTAATAAACTATAATATACTATATTTTTTCTGTGTTTGCACAGTGCATAGCACAATGGTATCCTGGTCCATGATTAATGCTTACAGTTGCTATAATAATAATAATAAACAAAAGATAGAGGAAAAAAAGGAAAACCTGAGATTTACATTTCTTCTTAAAGCACAACATACACTTGCTGATTTCCCCAGCTGTCGCATTAAGTCTTCCTTAGCCAAAAGAGCAGTTACTAAAAAGTGAGAGCTAATTTTTTCTCTCCATTTCACTGATGCAAATACAAATCAGTTTAATTGAAAAATACTCTCTCCCATTTAATCAATGGAATTACTCTGGGTTTTCATTGTAAAATTTGACGTTAAAAGTACTGGTCAAAAGAATATTATAATAATTACCTTATTGATAAGTTCCATTGTCCATTTTCTTAAAATAGTTAGCTATTATCTACCAATAGCGTGTTGGCAATTCAGACATACAAAACATTCACACCATTTGGAAATTAAATTGCCAAAAGTGGTACTGATCTTACACTTTCTTCCCTCATCTTTAAACAAACAGAAGCAACAGCACTACTTTACATAGTCCTCATTAAACTAAGTAAAGTAAACTTCCAATAATCCAGCACCTTTAGGACCCAGGGGGTGCCAGATTATCAAATATGCCGGACTATCAGAAGGGGGGGCTAAGAGGTGTCTGAGGTGGGGTGGGGGGGCCGGGAGGGGGGCAGCGCTGCGGGACCAATCCGGCAGCACCCCAGCTGCTCTGTCCCAGGTGTCCCCAAGTCAGCCGCTGCTGAAACTGACCAGCGGCTGACTTCAGGAAGCCCGGGGCAGAGCAGCTCCAATTGTCTGGCTGCCTGGAGCACTTCCGGGTTCCAGGTGGTGCCGGACTATCAGGAGTGCCGGACCACAGGATGCCGGACAACTGGAGTTTTACTGCAGATCTTTTTCTGCAGATTTGTTTAACCAAATATAGCTAGATATGTGATTGTAAAGATGGGCTGGTTGCTTACAAAAATTCCTAATTTTAAGAAACATTTTACAAACAACCAGACTATCCAATAATCTTTTCCTTTAGAGTTGAAGGGAATCTAAGCTACACAAATGGTCACAAAAATCCTAAATAAATGGCATACATTCTTGGAGTTGTATTCTACATTAGAATATGGTGATGAATTATTTGCAATTTTATGTACATGTTGAACAAAATGCTTAAGAATTTATTTATTTGTGCTCAAGGTTTAAGAAAAGGATTTTCAAACAGGCTATTAAGCAAATGATTCTTTAAAAGGCTCCTGAAAGACTTAGAGAGAGGTCACCCATCCAATTACCAGTAAATATGCAGTCATACACTCCCATCAGTAGTTAAGGCATTATAATACAAAGACAAAAACATCAGAAGATTCCAAGTCTTCCTAGTAATTTTCTCAGTATGTTACCCATAGATCTATCATTTCTCCTTTAGCAGATAGCAGTTGTTTTCTGCTATTCTTAAATTTACCTTACACTTCTCAGAGGAAGTAGATCCTTATTTTAAACATTTCAACCCAAACGACTACCTAATGCATGTGCTGTAACTGGAAACAAAGGGTGTGTAAAAAATATATTAAAAAATTTGCTTGAACACTGGCATTGTTGAAATGGACATATTGTTTTCAACTCAGCAAAACAACGTTACCATCATTATTATATATACAGACAGTCCCCGGGTTACGTACAAGATAGGGACTGTAGGTTTGTTCTTAAGTTGAATCTGTATGTAAGTTGGAACTGGCATCCAGATTCAGCCGCTGCTGAAACTGATCAGTTTCAACAGCGGCTGAATCTGGACGCCAGTTCTGACTTAAGAACCCCAGGCATCCCCAAGTCAGCTGCTGCTGAAACTGATCAGCGGCTGATTCCAGGAAGCCCGGGGCAGAGGCTTCCTGTAGTCAGCCACTGGTCAGTTTCAGCAGCGGCTGACTTGGGGACGCCTGGGGCAGAGCAGCTGGGGTGCTGCTGGGTTGGTGCAGTAGCACCGCCGCTGGACCAACCCAGCAGCACCCAAGCTGCTCTGCCCCAGGCATCCTGATTCAGCCGCTGCTGAAACTGACCAGCAGTGGCTGAATCAGGATGCCTGGGGCAGAGCAGCTGGGGTGCTGCCGGGTTGGTCCCGTAGCGCCGCTCTGGGAGCGGCAGCGTCCCAGCTGCTGTACCACAGGCGTCCAGAGCAAAGCCGCGGAGCACGGGAGCAGCGGGACAGCCCAGACGCGTGTGGACTGTCCTGCTGCCCTCAGGCTCCGCGGCTTTGCTCTGCTCTGCTCCCCGTCCCCCTGGTCTGCACACCAGGGGGAGGGGAGCAAAGCGGCGGAACACGCGGGCAGCGGACAGCCCAGACGCGTGTGGGCTGTCCGCTGCCCGCGTGCTCCGCGGCTTTGCTCCCCCTTCCCCTGGTCTGCAGACCAGGGGGACGGGGAGCAAAGCAGAGCAAAGCCACGGAGCACGTGGGCAGCGGACAGCCAGACGCGTGTGGGCTGTCCGCTGCCCGTGTGTTCCGACGCTTTGCTCCCCCTCCCCCTGGTCTGCAGACCAGGGGGAGGGGGAGCAAAGCAGAGTAAAGCCGCGGAGCACGCGGGCATCGGACAGCCCACACGCGTCTGGGCTGTCCGCTGCCCACATGTTCCGCCACTTTGCTTCCTCTCCCTGGTCTGCTGGAGACCAGGGAGAGGGCCCCGTTCGTAACTGCGGATCCGACGTAAGTCAGATCCGCGTAACTCAGGGACTGCCTGTATCCACATGCAATAATAAAATTAGTGAGAACTTTACAGAACAGAAGTAGGACTCATTTCCTGCCCCAAAGACCTCACAGTACGTGATCTACATAAGATAAAGTTTTTATTTAACATAAAATTGTGTAAACACCTACATGTCAGCCATATTAAGCCTCATTGTAAACATAGCAAATGACGGGCCCTGACATGTAAGATCAGCTCTCTACATACAGCATTGCAGCAGCACAGCAAGTTTTAGTCAGACGTAGTAACTCAAGTCACCACCATAGGTTAAGGACAACAACTGCAGAGAGGAAGAGAGGAAGAGAGCCTGGTATTCTCCTGAAGAAGTGGAATGTAAAGAGGAATCTGAGGGAGAGGGAAGATTCTTGGTAGCAGGGATCAAAGAGAAAAGGCACAAAGCTGGAATAAGGACACAGAGGGAGGAGAAGGGAGAGCCTTGAGAAGAGTTCAGTGAGTGAGATGAGGATAAAAGGAATAGAGAGCAGAGATGTAAGATTACATAGTGAGTTGCTGGTGAAAAAGAGGTGTTTAAATACATGTGATTACAGATAGGAAGCATAAAAAGGAGTCAAGGAGCAGGCGAAGTGTAGTGGAAGCATCCCTGACCTTCCTGCTCCCACCACAAAAACCTGTCTCAATACTACCATGACACTCAACTGTCTTAGGATTTGTCTGCACCACTGTAGCTTAACTATATTGTTCAGGTGTGTGGATTTTTCACACCGCTGAAAAATGTATCTGGATCAACCTAACTTTTCAGTGTAGACCTGCCCTTACTTAAAAGCTACAAATAGGAATAAACAAAACAGATTTATCTGTACCCTTTTCTGTCAGATGTGTCAAAGACAGAGGAAATTTCAGATGTCTGAAAAGGCTGCGGGGACAATTCATCTTGCAATTTGACAATGATTATTTCTTTTTTGGGACCAATCTATGTCAAACCAATCAGCAATGAAATCATTCAACTTGGCTTGTTTAAACTATGACTACCCTATACCCACAACCCGAACCCTCAAGTCACTCTGTTGAATCACACTACTTCTGAGCCATGGATCCTGAACAATCTTACTCCTCCAGCTACTCCCCCAGAGTAGTGTCTTCTATTTTGTTGTGCGCTCTCTATCTGGAGAAGGTCCAGAGAACAGCAACAAAAATGATTAAAGGTCTAAAAAACATAACCTATGAGGGAGGACAGAAAGAATAGGGCTTGTTTAGTTTAGAAAAGAGAAGACTGAGAGGAGACATGATAGCGGTTTTCACGTATCTAAAAGAGTGTCACGGGGGGGAGGGGGGAGGTGTAGAATTGTTCACCTTGGACTCTGATGATAGGACAAGAAGCAATGGACTTAAACTGCAGCAAGGGAGGTTTTGGTTGGACATTAGGAAAAGCTTCCTGTCAGGATGGTTAAACACTGGAATAAATTGCCTAGGGAGGTTGTGGAATCTCATGACTGGAGATATTTAAGAGCAGGTTGGATAGATATCTATCAGGGATGATCTAGACAATGCTTGATCCCGCTGTCAGGGCGGGGGACTGGACTTGATGATCTCTCGAGATCCCTTCCAGTTCTAGTATTCTATGATCTTTTGTCTTTTTTCACCTTTCTGCAGTATCATAACAGCAATGTATTTGCACTACAGCAGTTATCTGCATCAATCCATCATAAACCTCTTCTCTTAAAAAGACACTCTTCCCATAAAAAAATAAGAATGTTAATAAAATAAATTATCTAAATCACAAATGAAAAAAAAGTTTGAGGGAAAATTAATCGGTACTGGAAAACTAGCAAAATCACCTGCCCTCTTCTATGTATTTCAAAGCTGTATAAGTATCCATTGTACTAACATTCTTTATTTTTAACAACAGAATAAACACCCAGAGGACACCAGATCTATCAATGAGCAAGCTTAACTCGACTTTTGAGGAAAATGCCTGATTTTTTTCATAGAAAAATGAAGAGGTTTTAGTTTTGTTTCTACGAGAACCTCTACCAGGAAAGAAATAGTCAGCTATGTACTGGTAATAAAAGGTTTATAAAACGAGGGAAATGTGTCTTTTAACATGTATTTGGTGTGTTATGCACAATTCCCCTTTTAGAAATGTTAACAGAAAAAGCATACACATAGTTAAAACTATTTTCCAACAAGAACGTATACACTATTTTCAATACACCATCCTGCTTCTTTTTGCAGACTTTATTAAATGCCAAAGATATAGTGCTATTAGCATTTAAAACAACAGCCTCAGCAGGTATATGTCTCATTCTTAAAGCCGAGATCCAGCTGGGATAATTAAAGGCCAATCTATCTCTCTTTCTTTTTTAACTGACTCTCTTAGATCTAGGACTTATGAACAACCTGCTGAGTGAAGTGTAATTAACTCACTCCTGTAAAACTACACAAGGGAATTCCATCTCAGCATTCCTTTGTAAATAATTTGCTAGTCACTACAATTGCATAAATTCAGCTGATGCTCTAGTTTTAAAAGAATAAATCAAAAACACCATCTAAAAAACACTCAAATAAAGATTAAGAATAAAATATTAATTATTTTGCCACTATTTCTTTTGACAGAGATCTGAATAAATTGAACAACTTAACAATGTGGATCCAGCAACATACCAGACCGAACATAGTGAACGCTATAGTACTTAACAACATGTGTAATCTTAATACACTAATAAATGGTGATTTTATCACCATGCACTGTGTCAATCCACAATATGAGAACAATGTTAACAGGGATCCAAAGTCACAATCTACATGCAGTCACAGGTTTCTAAGTAACGTTTTTATACCAAAAGTAATTCCAGACCAAAGTAAAACTAACGGCCATACCTGATACTCCTACAGAAAGACCACATAAGCAGGGATGGCAAAATGGCCAGGAAGTTCTGCTATGAAAAGGAGTCCTTTCAATACCTCGCTGAATACACTGAAATTTGGGGGGTAGCATGGTGGAGGAAACACTGCCTTCAAATTGTACAGATCTCAGGGAACTGTGGGCAAAAGTAGATGTATCCACATGCTATACTGAATCTTCTATTGTACTTCAGGCTCACTATGACAGTGCACAACAGTGGCCATGCTACTATTGGCTCTTTTGCCCGCCTCTCTAAGAAAGAGGTAAGCATAAAGCAGGTGTTAGTGACATTGGCTACATTAACTTTTGCTCAGAGATCCATGCACTTCTATAGGGAGCATGCTCCAAAGAGTGGCAGCTCCTCCAGTTCACTACCTTCTGAACAACTGGCAGCTCCCCCGGTTGATACCTACTGAACAACTGAGCCTCAGTCTTGTGGAATCAGGACAATGCAGCTTTTATGGATCATTGGGAACAAATGATGGAACTACTACCCCAACTTCTGCTGCAAAAATGCATCATCTGTTCATGTTAATGGAGGGGAGCATATTCAATGAATGCTACATTGCATTTATAAATATATACCTATTCAGTGGTAGCTGCAATAATCATAAATACTACACAATACACTTAAGAGTCATTTAAGTACTTTTTTTCTTTATCATAATACAGGTTGAACCTCTCTAGTCAGGCACCCTTGGGACTTGACAGGTGCTGAACCAGAGAATTTGCCAGACCACAGGAGGTCAATATTGTCTAACAGAATTACCAACACTTCCATTGCTTACTGGGCTCTTAGGACCTTTAGGGGTAAATTAGATAAATAACAGCACAGAACACTGAGCATCAAGACAGGTGGCTGTAAGAAAACTTTATGGGACCACAGGAAACTTGGTCATACCCATGGTAGTTGGACATGCAGCTAACTAAAATCATGCCAGACTACAGAGTGCTGGACTAGAGAGGTTCAAACTGTAATGAAACCCAATGGAAAAAACACCAAACTCTGGAATCTCAAAATAAAAAGTCAGAACTGACAGCTATGAGATTTGGAAGTCTGGGGTATTAGGCCTAGAATGGTGAAGGCTTTTTCCCCTATCAGCTTGAAATGGGGTCACCTCAGGTTAATTAGAAACACCTGTAAAAAGCTCTGTTCTGGTGAGAGAGGAGAAGCAGCTATGAGAAAACAAGAAACAGCAGGGAGAAAAGGCTGCTCCCAGGTGGAAGGATGTTATTCTGCCTATAACGGAAATAGCCAAGTTAACTTCTGGTGGGGGAAAGTATTGGTTACCAGCAAAATAAGGAAAGTGGTGGATATTAGCAGCAGAGATTAGGGATGCTAGAGATCAGGTAATAGAATAGTTGCATAACTGCATGAAATGTTAGTGGTTACATGACTATTCGATAGTTCCCAGGGACAGGACAGCAGCCAGTGCACTCCTGGCCCCACTCCTGGGGAGCCCTGTAATCCCACACTGCTGCCTCAGTAGCAGCACAAGGTGGCAGGGGGAGCTGGTCCATGAAGGGACCTAGTTTAAAAAGCAACTTCCTGTGTAGACCAGCTGTCTGCCTGCTATAGAGACAGCAGCCCCGGTCCATTGGGAGTCTGAGCTCCCCACAGACAGAGGCTGCTCCTCGGGATTCAGTGGATTCCAGTGGAAAAAACACCAAACTTAGGCATGGCGGGCCAAGGCTCGCTACAGACTGAAGTTGCTCCATGGGATGCGGAACAGCCTCTGTCCAGCCTCTGCCCTTAGTGGGCCCAGACTTGCCACAAACAGAGGCTACTTCGTGGCAGCCTCCCCTCCCACCCATGCTGCTGTCTCTTTTAAGCCAGCTCCCTTAGCACTGACTCCTGTTTCCCCACCTCCTTGCTGCCTCTGATACAGAGGTAGCAAGGGGGGGAATGCATGTAGTCGACAAGATTAACTGATAAAGCTTAGGCTTATTGGTTAATTGTATAGTCGAGTACACATTGACATCCCTAGCAGAGATATGTATTTCTTTGGTACTGTTGTTTTTTTGTGAGCTTGTTTTGTTTTTTTAAGAAAAAAAAAATTCAGGCCTACCCTGGGCCCCCCTTGTAAATACTGAAAAATAAACCAAAATGAAGAAATAAGCCTCCAGTGTAGGACTGATATACTCTAGGCCCCACCAACAGAGGGAGAAATGTTGAAGCAGATGAGGCAAATGAGATCCCTTGCCAAGTTTCTGTAATGAAGAAAACAATTCTGCTAAATCATTTTTGGTATCAAAGAAACTAAATAGTTGAACTAAAAGCCTTTCAAAAGGAGTTTTACCATAGAAATATAGATTTAAGATCTCTCAACTTCAGTTCTGAAGTATTATGTACTATATTTTTCATTCTCTCTCAAAATACATATTTCTATTACTTCTTCATTTTATAAAATGTGTACAATACATTCCCCCCCTGCTATTGAGAAGATGTTAACCTTTAGTATAACTCAAACAGGATGAATTTACTAATGGATCTTTAATGTATCTTATTGAACTTTCCAGACAGAAACTACAACCTAGACAATCACCTTTAACTTAAACTAAAAACCTACCCTAAAACCATACTCTGAGCCTTGCCATATAAGGTAATCCATATGCCATTTTAGGTCTTAAATTACTCAGCATGATGTGATCATTTGGCATTTGCTCACTGCTGCAGTCATTCTGAGCTAATGAAAGCATAAACAGAAATGCTTCTTTACAGTTCCATAGAAAAATATTAAGCCTGAATATGGCTACATGCTTTGCAGTATGTTGACATTTTCACATTATCAACAAATACTAATCATACCATCAAGGCAGCTAAATGTAAATATCATTTTTCACAATATTTTCCCCACACTCAAATAGGATTTTCCACAAGTGATTTGCTTGCATCATTGTGATTCACCTGAAAAAAGTCAACATGCAGGTAATGTTTGCCACAGTTCTTTAATGAATTTGGTGACCCTTTACTGCACATTTTCAACATCCACACAACTGAGATTAAAACAAATAAAAGCAAACCTTTGTTAGAATTTAAGAATCCAATCTTTAAATGGGCCTCAACATGGACTCTAATATTTAGTGCTTCCAACAACTATTTAGAATTGGAATTTATTATACTACTACTAATTTATATAATCGTTGCATTTAACTAATATGTTCCAAGAATTTCAGAGTGCTTTGCAAACATGATTAAATTAACTCTCGCAACGCCCATCTGAAGTTGCCTGACATTATGCTCAAACCTGACGGCATTTCTCTGTTTGTCTGTAACATGACTACTTTAGAACTCCATATCCAATCAGATACCTTTTCTATTGAATGTGGATTTCATTGCCACCTGCTGTGCTTTTGTCACCTTAGGATCAGACTACAGTTATGCTTTATAGTGCTGTATCTTACAACTATTCAGAAACCATAGTCAGATCAGAACACAGCAGACTGCCTCCTAGGGTATTATCAGCAGCATATTATACCAGTACTCTGCTGCATCAGTTCTTTATTATTTTTTAGACAGCAAGTACATTCTATTTCTGATCTGAAAACTGACGATAAAAATGGCACTGTAGAACTCCATGCTTATGGTCTCTGATTTCATATTAAAAGTGCTCACTTTACAAGTGAACATTTTTTTTCAAACTGCCAGCTCCGCAGGATCCCCAGTCTGGGCTCAGGTGGTTATCACCATCAGCAACAAAGGTTCTGCATGGCAAATTATATATGCACTACCCCAATTATTTTTAAGTTAAGCCCTCAGGGATACCTGTGCGTGACCTTATATTCTAATTACGCTCTGAGTTTGGACCCACTGCCCTTAAATGGAAATCTATAGACAAATTGGTAGATGATACAAAAGGAAGAATAGAATCCAGCTCAGTCTCTCGTTAGCTGCTTTGACTCTTCAGAGCTAATAGGACTAAAAAGCAATGAGCTTGTGACTTAAATCATCAGTTTTTCTTCTGAATACACAGAGAAGGCAGATCTGTTGAATAAGGAGGTGTCACTTTTTTAAACTATATTTCACAATACATCTGCTCCTTTCAGATGTTGGTTTTGAGTTATAAAGCCACCTACTTCTCCTGAGATCCTGCCAATTACAATTGCTGGAGACACCCTGAACTGAGACCTTGGTTTAAATAGGAAGGGCTTTTGACAGTATTTTTTTTTTTTTTGTTAAAGGACCTGGACTATGGATTTCACCTGAACCTCAGGGGGCTGAACCAGCTCAAGTTTAAGATTTGATTATTTTCGTAGGCATTTGAGGGCTTACAACATATGTGGTTTGTTGGGGAGGGAGAAAAGATACTAGTTAGGATACTACACCAGGTTTTCAGTTTTAAAATGAGTTGTGTAATTTAAAAAATTGGTCTCAGTCAAAATTTTCAAACTAGAGTAGTGTTTCTTAAACTGTTTAAGAACAAGAAACACCAAACAATATTTTTTTATGAGAAATACCAAGGATTTTTTGTTGAGAAAAAAAAAAGTCAGGGGGAAAGGCTCAGGGGGGAGTTATTGAGGTAAAAAAAGAGTCGGGGGAAAGGTTTTTTTTGTTCAATAAAAGTCACCTGCCCCTTTAACGGATGGCCATTTTGAATTCTGTTGTTCTCTGTGGCACACCTCCGACTGCCTTGTGGCACAGTGATGTGCCACAGAACGCAGTTTAAGAAACAGTGAACTAGAGAGTTTAATGTTAGGCATCAAAGTCCATAGTTAGGCACCTAAAATAAATGGCCTGAATTTCAAAGTGATTGAGCACCCAATGAGGGTTACCAGATGGTTTTAGCCAAAAATACCAAACACCCTCCCCCCCCCAAAAAAAAATGGGAAAAAAATTCTGTTGAGGAAAAAAGGAGGAGACCAAAGTAGTTGTTGAGCACAAAAATAGGTGTGTCCGGGGGGCCTGGTGTGGGGGGGGGGGGGCAGGCGCTGGGCCTGGTTGCCGAGTGTGTCGTAGGGTTGCCAAGTGTCTGGTATTTTCACCTCCTGGCAGGGAAAAAACATCAGAAAATACCAGACATTTTAGGTGTCCAGTATTTTCTGATTTTTTTTTTACCAGACAGGAGGCAAAAATAACGGACTGTCCGGGTCAATACCAGACACCTGGCAACCCTGCACCCAACAAAACAGATTAGCCTATAAAACTATGCCGTTTACAAGTATTTAAATGTTTCTATAACTATGAAATTTCACAATCCTGTTTGATTACTTTCAGGTACCTGAGACTGAAGGACCTTACAAGAATTCCTGATATTGCCACATACTGAATTGCCTGGTTCCTGCACTGGAATTTAACTAGAAGACTATGTTTAAATTCCTTGAATTTTCAAAGCCTAAACACATCTGTATGGATAAGATTCCATTCAGGCAGACTGGTGATCCAGCAAAGCTATTCCTGAAGTGAGTCCTACAGATTCTCCCTTAAAGGTCTCTCTAATGGATAGGAGGAGTGCAGGCCAGCATAGAGATGTTAAATTTAGATTAATTGGCTAATCGAATAGTTGATGCAATTTGCATTGACTACTCGATTAGTTGATAGGTCACCTCTACCTCCCAGGGCTGTTGCTACACTTCAAAGATGAAAGTACTGCGGGGAGCACAGGGCCAGTGAGGGACTCAAGCAGTCCCCTGCCGGCCCCGGGCTGCAGGCAGCATTTCAAAGCAGCCCTGGGCTCCACATGGCGCTGCCACTTTGAAGCCCCCTCTCCTTTTTCTCCCCACTCCTCATTTCTGCCTCTTTCTGATAGACTAATGATTAATCGACTAGTATGTCGCCTATCCAATAAGCATTTGGATAGTCGACGAGTCATTCATATCCCTAGGCCAGCACCTAGTGACTAACGGGTTAAACTCAGGTACCTAGTGAGTGGTGGTGGCAGAAAGCCAATGGAAAAGACTGTTGAAATTTGAATTGTATGTAGATATCTAGATGCTGCTTCTTTTGTGTGAGTTCTAAGTTAAGGGCTGGAGGGAGCAACATGCAGTCGTCATAATTACCATATCTACAAGGAATATTGGGCATGGGAGTAAACTGGGCCTTGAAGTACAGACCAGCACGGATCGTGAGTAGAAAGAAGAATGTATGTTTAGTTGTGATCATGGTATTTTTCTTTGTTTTGGTTGTTTGGTTCAGCTTCTCTGTGTAAAATCCATGTGCTCTCCTTCTTTCCCAATTCACGATATTAAAGCTGTACCTAGAGATACTATGTTCTCTGTTTTTTAATTGTTTTTGTCAGTTGCTATGTAACACTTAGCAACTAAGTATGCTTTATTAAGGATCTCTTTTTGTTTTGTGTTAATAAAGTAATCTTTTTTACAGAGGTGAATGATTCTTGTGTCCTGGAAGGTAACAGGTCTGTGTCTGTGCCTGCCTAGCCTGAGAGGTCAGCTATCAAAGACACAAGTTGTTTTCTGTGTTTTTCTTTGCTTCTTTTTTCAAGCTCTCTTGTGGTAGAAAAGCATGGAGTATCCCTGGAGAAGGAATTCAAATGTTCCTTCCAGGTTTTTCAGGGTTCTTTTAAATCACTTGATGGTGGCAGCCTATCTTCCAGAGCCAGTGCACCTGTAACTCTGGGGAAGGTTGGCTTTTTTTTTTTTTTTTTTTGGTAAGCAGAGCCTATAGAGGCAAGGTATTTAAGGTCTTTTGCAGGCCCTCACCTTCTGCACTCAGAGTGCCAGAGTGGGGACAGCCCTGACAGTCCCAAACACTGAATGGGTCTGTTATTTGTTCAGCACCAACACTGTGCTCAGTGCTATGCAATACATAAAACCAGGGTTAATCCTTGCCAGATGAGGTCATAGGCCCTGAGTTTGCAGGCCCCAAGACTGAAAAAAAAATGCATGTAGCTAACTTTATGCACAAGTACTCCTAGTGATGGAGCATACAATTCTAAAACGAACTTGACCTACTGTGTATGCCAGCCTTGCCAAGCAGCAAACTGATTTTTGACCACCCAGAAATTGCTGCAACTAGGTCCTGGATCTCACTACAGACATGCAGACAGGATTCCAATGAAAATTCAAAACTGATATCACTTTCATTGTTCTGTCAGAAGCATGTGACACAATCTGGAAGGATGGTCTGCTACTGAAGCTGAACAAAGAGATCCCTTCTGTGCAGATTCACAAACTGCTGCAACACCAAGTTTAGCAGTTGAAGGATGAGCTTATACCTAAAGAGGTCAAACCAGCTAGCCACACACTTTTAATATTGGGCTAGAGCAGTGGTTCTCAAACTTTTTGGGCTCCGGAGCCCTTTACATGCGTAAAAATTTATGCGGAGCCCCAGCGGTCCACTGATTATATGTGTTGTACCCAGGGCTCGACAAATAATGCAATCTACTCACCTGTGGCGAGTAGACTGCAACCCAGAAGAGCTGGGTTTGGGTGATCTGCCCATGTGCAGAACGACCTGTGCATGCGCAGATCGCCGGACAACACGGCTGGCGAGTGGGGCTCGCAGCAGTTCGGCGAGCCCTAGTTGTACCTATCCATGTTTCCAGTTTGTCAACCTCGCGGAGCCCTTGGAGATATCTCGTGGAGCCCTGGGACTCCGCGGAGCACAGTTGAGAAACACTGGGCTAGAGAAAGACTCTGTTCATGCTCCAACACTCTTAAAATGTGTACATGAGTGCTATACTTGAAACAGCAGCTCAGAAATTTGCATATGGTGATGATTTGGCACTCACAACTCAGGCCCATGAGTTAAAGAACATCAAGTGACCTTTACATCTGACCTTAAGATCATAGAGGAGTACTTCCAAAACTGGCAAATGAGATCAAATCCAAGCATCTCAGCAGTCTCTATTTTCCCCCTTGATAATACAATGCAACAAAACACTAAGGTTATGTCTACACTGGCAGCTTTTTGAGCAAGAACATCTTGCACAAGGGTTCTTGTGCAAGGCGTCTTGCGCAAGAAAACGTCCACACTGCCATGTGCGCGATGTGCTTTTGCACAAGAGCTCCCATGGCAGTGTGGACGCTCTCTTGCACAAGAAACCTCTGATGGCCATTTTAGCCAAAGGGCTTTCTTGTGCAAGAAATCCCTGCCGAGCGTCTACACTGCCCTCTTGTGCAAGAGCTCCTACGCAAGAGGGCTTACACCTGATAAAAAAGAGCGTAACTCTTGTGCAAGGAGCCCTCTCTTACCACGCCGTACTGTAAATTTCCTTGCACAAGAGCGGGCAGGCAGTGTGGACGCTCTGTAGATTCTTGCGCAAGAACGGCCGTACTTGTGCAAGAAGCCGCGCGAGTGTAGACATAGCCTAACTGTTGAGTTTTGTGGTAAAACTGTGTTAATACCTCAAACCTACATATCTCAGGAAAATTCCTATTTGCACATTGACCTTTCTTGACTATTTCAAGAAAGTAGCCTCTGGAGTGAAGACTTACATCAACATTATTTAGAAGTTAGCAGGAACAAGCTGGTTTTAGCAGAGTTGCAGAGTACTGTGCACCAATGTAAATAAGAAGCTGCCATTCCCAACTTGTGGATAGGCAGCTGAATCAGACCATGCAAATCAATATGGGATCATTAAAATCAACACCTCTACCGTGGCTTTCTGTATTAGCAAACATTGAACATCCAGCTATCACATAAGATATTGCCACAACATGAGAACTAAAACCCACCAAAGACTATTCAGAACTCCCCATCCAGAAGGTTATGGATGACAAATCTTAAAAGCCCACAAAATAATGAAAATCATAATGGACACCTCATGAAGATCTCATATATCTGGATCTGGCCAGGGACTGGCAAAATGTCTGGACTCATCTAGGGATGTAAAAGTGTAACCGTTTAAATGGTTAACCAATAAGCATCAGCTTATCGGTTCCCATTACAATTACATGCCAGCTCCTTTGGAGCAGGGTTGGCAGATGTCAAAAAAACCCCAAACAAACAAAAAAAATTCTTTAAAAACTGTGTGGTGAGGCTTTTTGGCCCTAACAGGCTGCTGGTGGCCACCTGCCATCTTGCCTCCCTATGCTGGACCGGACAGCTCCGCAGTAAGCCCTAGGGTTGCCAGGCTGCCTCCATATTGAGCCGGACAGCCTGGGATTTTCGCCTCCTGGCCAGGAAAAAAAAAAATCAGAAAGTACCGGACATTTTAGGTGTCCAATATTTTCTGAATTTTTTTTTACGAGACAGGAAGTGAAAATACCGGACTGTCTGGTTCAATACCGGACACCTAGCAACCCCACACTGAACTGCATCTAAACAAGTAATGGAAGATAAGGTTACTTGATACAAAAAGTGAAAAATCCTCTGTGTGTGACTGCAGTAAAAATATCAAACCAAATGCATCATAATACAGTGGGCCAAATACGAATTCAAATATTTGGGGTTTTATATAGGTTCTATATAGGAGCCTATTACTCCCCAAGCCCATCCAAATTTTTCACACTTGCTATCTGGTCACTCTATCTTGATCCCACCTGGTACCACCATGGGACCACTCCAGAGATTCATGGATTCAGAGGATTGAGTCAGATCTGGCAACTGAATGATGACTGCAGGATGGCTGACAGACTTGCCATGCCCCTAGGCAAGATGAAGGGGGCGGGATGGCTCGATGCCCAGAAGAGGTGGGGCCTCGGGCACAAGGAGTGGAGATGAGGATAATCTCCCCCAACTTCAGTGCTGCCCAGGGTTCTGATGGCAATTTAAAGGGCCCAGGGCTCCTGCTGCTGCCATAGTAGCAGTGGCCAAGAGCCTTAGGGCCTCAGGACCTTTTAAAAATTGCTGGACCCTAAGGCAGTTACCCCTTATGCCCTCCTTGTTCCAGTCAGCATCACTGGATACCTGGTGTGACACTGTTAACCATAGTTACTGTTACCGGCACAACAGGTCTTACCAGGCTATGCACATTTGATGAGGACAACTCCCCAGCTAACCAATGTCTTGAAACCTCTCAAATAAACCCCAAAATTTCAAAGTTGAACATCAGATTCAGGCTTGCTCAACTGTCATCTAGCTAGTCTCATTTCTACTTACAAATGCAGACACAGAAACTCATAAGACATACTTAATTTAATAGGCTTCTACTTCTTTCAATTTCTTGTCAATTCAAGGGGTTTCATTGTCTTCCTAATATTAGAACACGAGTGACACCTAGTGGACAGAAAAGAAATCAGAGATATAGTATTAGACTATTAACAAAACTGATATAGTCTCTAGAATTTATAGTCCATTATTTTATCTTTTTGAGTTACATTCAAGAGATTACTGTAATAGAAAAACTGTGTGTTCGGAAGAAACCTTAAAAGCTTTGTCCTCATTGAAAAATAAGGACATGATGCTAAAAAAAAAAAAAAAACAAGGATGAAAAAAACAGAATGCATTCAACCACATACATTATATTAATGTACAGCTCCTAGCTCAGTGAATCTTAAGAGTGAGATTCTGTGCTGTGTCAAAATATACAGCCAAGTAGACGGGAATATTTAAGGTGGCATTGAGCCATCTAGCGCCTTCCTAATCCTGTTTACTTTGGGGGACAGAGAGGTTGTAGAAAGTCCTCATTGGTGGTGGTGCAAATAGTGAAGAAAATTATGTCTTTTTTTTTCTTCCTCTTTTACTGATCACATTCCCAAAACTCCCAGACCATTACAGTAAATAAAAGTATCTAAGTCAAAAGTTGATCCATGGACCTAGGTTACTTTGAAACCATGCAAAATTATCTTATTTGGGTATTATCAACAAAATGTAATTTATAAGAATAAATCATACTCCTCTAAGTCTTTTTTTAAGCTACATATAAATTACCCGCCAGATGGCACTGTTAGACTAATCTACAACTAGAAAGTTTTCCAATCACCTAAGAATACCTATAAACACATTGTTAATTTATAAAGAAATCATCTTCTCTATCAAAATTAACTTACTTTATGCATGTAGTGCAGAGATAGTCCTGTGGTTAACACACCAGACTAGAAGTCAGGAAATCTGCATTTTGTTGTTTCCAGATCCTCCTCCCCCCAGTGTGTGTGTGTTACCTTGGGCAAATTCTTTAAGCTGTAAAACAGGGATAACAGCCTCTTGAAGGGTTGATGGGAGGCTATTTTGTACGGTACTCAAAATCCTTGTTTGGAAGGCACTTCATAAATGCAAACTTGAAGTTTTATGAATTTATCAAAACTATTATTTTGATGATTTTATTGGTTCCGTAACAAGAAAAAGAAACCCATATAGGAAGAAGTGTTGTATTTCAATACTGTTAAACAAAATCAATTTATTTTAGCAGACAAGTCAAGTAGTCACCCCCAACTGACTACCAATAAACTGAATGTAAATGTGCTGACACTCTGCAATTCTATGGAGTGCTCGACCCGCCCTCCTCCCCCCGGTCCCATGCTCCTTTTCCATCCATTCCTTCCTCCAAACTTCCACCACTTCCAGCCTTTGTTTGCTCTCATTCCGCCTCTTTCCAATTTCACTCTGCCTCTTCCCACCTCATTCTGCCTCTAACCCCGCCTCTTCCTGCTCCCACTCCTCCCCCATCCTGACAGCACCTCCTGCATGCTACGGAACTGCTGATCGCCAGTTGATGAGAAGTGCTGATGCGGGGAAGGATCTGATTTACAGGGTTGCTGAGCACCCACAATTTTTTTTTTTTTTTTTTTTTTTTTTGCCTACAGCACCTCTGGAGTCAGCACCTATGGCTGAATGTGCAAACCAGAAGGAACATCATTTGTCTGCTTGGGAGAAAAAATCCATCCAAAGCAACAGATGATGCTAAAAAATTACCATTAAAAATGGTAGAGAGTAAAGACATTGTTTTCTGAAATTCATGCATTGGAGCATCACACAAAAAAATGACGCACATTCCAGATCACTACATTTTTATGCAAGTTAAAATGGTATTTATCAGATGTCTGACATGCCTGCTACTGCATGTGCTCACCCACTTCTTTCTCTCTCTCCCGCATCTGCACCTCCAGAACAGCCACCACTGTTGGTTTTGGAGGTGTGGCCCATAATGCTTACTCTATTATTTTTTATATGGCCTCCATCACTTTATTATCTGAGTGCTTGATTTCACACGAGATAGTAACCTGAATATAAATGTCCCTAAAAATCACTTGCCAACTTCTGCCTAACCACTCCACTCCCTTTTCCCCCCACTCCACCCCGCCGGGTAATCTAACAAGCTTATTCTTGTCCACCACAATTACACTCCACCCTATATATGTGCGTGATTAATACCACAGTTTCAGGGTTTTATAATTAAAATAGTGAAGCCAAGTACTCCTGAACACTAATAAAATCCCCATTGGTTTTACGGAAGACATTGCTTTGTCCTGATTTCTGTAAACCCCAGTGGACTGGACACCCGAAGGAGCCACCAGATAACTGAACTTTTAGAATGGATAGCAAGTGAGCTGGGAAGTATGTACACACCTCAGGAACCAAGCACAGATTTACCAAGTGATCATATACTCATTCAATTACATCTCACAAGAGTAGCCCAATTAGCCAGCTCTTCCTCACACAGGCTCCTGCCTAATCTATGGCAATCTTCTTATAGTTTCCCATCATTGTTGACACTTGTTGTTATACTTTATTAATTATTATTATTATTATACATAGTGTTGATTAAAGCTGCTCGGAGAAGAGTTATGACATTTAGTTGAAGATGCCAGCAGCCCATATATACTAAGTCTCCCAATATGCCAACACTAGTGGATCTAAACAAGTATTAATTATTGTGGACAATGTCTTAAAAACTTTCCACAGCACAGACAGGGCTGTACAGTCAGAATTAAACAGAGTCTGAGCACACTGCTGAAAGTGGCAAGTTTACAGGCAGTTTGGCTGCCATGCTACCATATGCAAGCAGTTACTAACCTATATTTGGAAGTAGCATCCATGCTTCTGTTCACCTCCCCTGCAGCTTGTAAGTACTGGACTATTGTTTGGTATTAGGGATGATGGTGGCAAAGCAAACGTGAAGAAAAGGATTGAGACTGGAAGTGAGAGAGGATGTTTTGCAGGAGGGAGACATGAGGGAATAACTAAGGCAGGAAGGAAGATTAAAAAGGTTAAAGCAAGGGAAAAGACAGGTGAGAAAGGAGCATAAGAAAATATAGTTAAAAGCAGAGAAAATATGATGAAAGAATGAACATCCAGTGCAGTTCATTTGTTTAGTAGGTTCTTCATAATAAAAAGAGATTCGGTCACTACTATTGTCTCCCAATTAAGTAGGATATACCAGTGTTTCTCAACCATTGGTACAAGTACCCTTAGGGGTACTCGAGAAGTCTGGTGGATACATCAACACAACTAAAATTTGGAGAAAACTGAATTTTTATTTTAAGTTTTACAGCGTTTTATTATTTTTGTACTTTTTACACCCAAAAATGTCATCGCCTACACGGCTACAATTAAGTTGTCCAAACAAATGTGTTGCAATGGTAGAAAAAAATTGTGTGTCTGAAAACTGTAGGTACTGGGGGTACTTATTATTATTTTTTTAAAAAGGGGTACTTTATAACAAAAAAGGTTGAGAAACACTGGGATATACAAACTATTCCTGAGCAATAAGAATGTTTAAATTTAGAGCCAACTATAAATGCTGACTACTTATTTTACTCCAGAATAAAATAAAGGCACCTTAGTTTGAGAAATTGAAGATCATGCCATTTTATATTTTGCAATCAAAAAGGGTGGTGTTCTGAAAACTTACCTGGGCAAGCTGTCTTTCCACTTGTCACAGCTTGTTCAGGTTTAATTAGTGTAGGAATCTGTAACACAGTAAAAGTAAAATACAGATTTATACATAGTATACAAAAGCCAAGGATTAGAATTTATCACTGACATTTTTATTGCAAAGATTACAAAAATGTGAAAATTTCCTTATACACAGGAAAAATACTATACGAAATACTGTATACCCCCGCCAAAGCATAAACTCAGTGTGGCTATGGCCAGCTCAAAGGAAGTTCTTCCAAAGATGGATGAAAATCAGGAAACTCCCAAAGAAGAAGCAAAGAGGAATTGTTTTACATCATTTCTCCAGACCAACTTCTACTGTTATGTCTACAGGAAACCAGAACATATTTATCTAGCCAACAGAAAAAGGTTAGATAGAGGGCCAGTGAGCATACCTACTATCTATTTAACAAATAATCCTTTGTACGATTTATCCATCTCCCAACTCTTCATACTTTTCTTGTCTTTTTTCAGCTGAGAGCTCTCTGGGGCAGGAATGGTAACTTGTGTTTAGGAAATGCATAGCACATAGGCAACAAAGCAATCATAAACAATAATGCAGGTTGAACCTCTCTAGTCCAGTACCCTCAGGACCAGTACCAAACCAGAGAATTTGCCAAAACTTGGGAGGTCAATATTGTCCAGCAGAATTACTAACACTTACACTGCTTATTGGTCTCAGAAATTTAGAGGTAAATTAGAGCTAAATAATAGCAAAGGACACTAAGAGCCAGGACTGGTGGCTAAAAGCTTTATGAGATCATAGGGAACCTGACCACACACCATGATAAGTGTACATCTGGCTAACTAAAATCATGCTGGACCACGGATGTTGCTGGAGCAGAGTGTACCAGATTAGAGAGGTTTAACCTGTAGTACAGGCAGTCCCCGGGTTACATGGATCCAACTTACATCGGATCCCTACTTACAAACGGGGTGAGGCAACCCCGCACTAGCTGCTTCCCCCCAGCAGACCAGGGAGACGCGAAGCTAGCGCCCCTCCCAGCAGACCAGGGAGACGCGGAGTGGCTTTTCTCAGCAGACACCTCAGCTTGAGAATAAAGGACTGAGGGAAGTGAGGTGTGAGAGAATAAAACTGAGCTCTGGAGAAATGTTTGGCTAGAGTTTCCCCTACAATATGTACCAGTTCCGACTTACATACAAATTCAACTTAAGAACAAACCTACAGTCCCTATCTTGTACGTAACCCGGGGACTGCCTGTACTTTTATATAGGGATATAAGCGACTAGTTGAGTATCCAATTCAACTAGTTGCCTCAATCAGAGAGAGGAAGCAAGGGGCGGAGCATCAGCCGGTGCTGGGGGGAGCTGGTTTAAAAGCCAGTCCCCTTTCCCCAACATCATATCGGGGGGTGGGGAGGAACAGAGGTATAGTGGGAGACTGGGTGGCTCTTAATACATTTAAAAAGCACAAGCACACCAGGGGGGACCAGGAGCCAGCCTGGACAGTTGATTCCTGGCTTTGTCCAGTCCCCCCTGCTGCGCTCCAGCCTGGCTGTTCTTAAAACATTTAAAAGGCAGAGCCACAGCAGGGTTGATGGAAATCCCATCAACTAGTCAATTAGCTGATTAAACCCCATTTAAAATCCCTACTTCTATAATTCTGAAAAATGATCCAAACCCAAGCCTCTTTGAAAAGTAAACTAGAGCTTGGTTTACTTTTAAAAGTTATATTGGCATCATTACATCAGTCAGGGTTGTAAAAAAAAAAAAAAAAACCAGACCACTGTCTGACAGCTATGCTGACAGAACATGCAGTGTTGATACAGCTATGCTGACAGCAGAGTGCATCTGTCAAGGTACCAAACATTGTTTGAAGCAGTGGTGTACCTGAACAGGTAGAAATAGTCCTTCTGTGGGTATACACTGCATCTATATTAGGCTATGTCTACACTTTCAGAGTTTTTGCACAGTCAGTTTCACCGGCGATAAGGAACCAGTAAAAGAAAAGTGTGGTCACTTATGGTCACAAGTTCAGAATGTCTACTTTTGCAGCACTTCCCTCCCAGATGCAAGCAACACCTGAAGGCAACTATCCCACAGTACAGCTCTTGTAAGAAGCAAAGGAGAGGGGAAATCATGAGGCATCCTGCATCCCTGCACATCCCCCTTGCCCCAAACACTGGTCAGCTCCAGTAGCTCAGCATTGCTACAAGCAGGGGATTGTTTGTTCCATGGAGCAGGCATTGTCACCTGTCCAGACAGTATGGGTACGTCTAGACTACAGGGTTTTGTCGACGGAAGTTTTGTCGACAGATACTGTCGACAAAACTTCTGTCGACATAGAGCGTCTAGACACATTCAGTTTTGTCGACAAAACCCTGTAGTCTAGACGCAACCCTACAGGCAATAACACCTTCTGTCAACAGAACTCTGTCGACAGAAGGTGTTATGCCTCGTAAAATGAGGTTTACCAGCATCGACAAAACTGCTGAGTTCTGTCGACGTTATGTCGACAGAACTCAGCGGTAGTGTAGACGTAGGTATAGTTTTGTCGACAAAAGTCCACTTTTGTTGACAAAACTCAGTAGTCTAGACACACCCTAAGTGAGCACTTGCCAAGAAAAAGGAGGGGAGTTTCAAATTTCCCAGGGCTTTACAAGGAGCGGGAAGACATCTGTTTACCTGGTGTCAGAGCAGCAGAGCTGTTGGCTAGAGTGGTCACCTGCACATTGTGAGATATCCTACGGAGGCTACAAGCTCCATAAACAGTAAGAAAGTGTCTTCACTTGCACATCACTGCTAAAGAATCAGCAGTAAGAGCTGTATGCCTCTTGTGGAGGTGGTTTTCTTTTTGCAGTGATATTTCTGAATTTTACCACAAAAAGTCATTGGCACCTAACAAAGCTCCCTTAAATTCTAGCCTAGACCAGGTCAAACAAGACATTTTTGGTGGCCTCAGAGTACAGCCACCAACTCTTGTGATGGCCATTCTGACAATTTTTCCGAAAATACATAACTAATTTTAGGAAAAACAAATAAATATGCACATATATAAGTCCAAATCGTAATTCATGTAGATTTTTATTGCAGAAAATAATAAAAACGTACAATTGTCACTATTCTTTACTGGGCCTAAACAGAATAGAAATAAATATGCATTCTATGTTCTTATCTTTTTTGTTGTTGTTGCTTCTTTTGGTTGCTTGTGTGTGGGGGGGGGGAAATTCACTAGTTAGTAAGCCTGTTTGTTAACACTGCTTCCCTCCTCCCCTCCTCCCCCCCAACCGGGGTGCTTTCCTTCTCTAGGCCCCGGCTTTAAGTAACTGAGATGACCATAACCTGCAGCAGGGGTTCCCAATTCCCACACACCCCTCAGTTAGAACATAGTAGTGCAGAAAGTGCAGCCTGAATGATTTTGGAAACTCAGGTGACAACTAACAGGAAATTTAGAATGATTTAGTCATAACACAACAGATACTTAAATAAATATTTAGTAAGTCATGAAGGTATTTTTAAAAGCATATTCTGCACAGCTCTTCAGCATGGAGACTGCTTTTCTACTAATTGGGGGAGGCCACGTCAGTGCCAATCCCAAAAGGTGGCTCAAGTCTATTAATGCAGCATACAGTCCAAAAATCTGTTATCAGAAAATCTGTTATCTGTTGCAAGTACTGGAAATCTAAGGCTTTCAGAGCAATTATAAATTAGAGCTCCTAGTTTTAAAAATTATTTTGATTAATTTCCTAATTGATCATTTAACTGTGAAATTAATCAACACTTTCTAAAGAAACATAATATACCCAACACCTATAAAAGTGCTAATTTTTTGTGCAGACTATAGAAAACAAATAGTAAGCAAGGCTTTGCTATATTTGCTTAATAGGGATGTAAAATTCAATGTTATTCGTTAAGCAGTTAAACATGAAGTTTAACCAGTTAACCAATTAAGGAGGGGCCCACTCCAGCCCAGCAAGGGGGGAGGGGAGGGAAGAGTACTCCAGCCTCCATCAGTTCACCGGAGCCAGTAAGCATCACCCATTAAGGGTGATACTTATCGGTTAACCTTTCACATCCCTATTGCTTAAAATACATTATTGTGTGTATTATATATATAACACGCTCTCTCTCATTATAATATATATATTATAAATATATATTATATTTACCTGAATGTGCCTGTACTTCTTAAAAGTTTCAGTTAAAGAGGAATTTAAACACCAAAGTTTGGACATGGATCTGAAATTTTTCAAAATTTAAGATATTCAGGTCTGGAATTTAGAGTCATCTTTAATTCCCATTGTGCCTAACTTAGAATTCATCACACAGTTAAGATGTTACGGAAAACACAGAACACTAAGAAACTGTGTGGCAATGGCTGAAGTAATAAGAGACTTCTCAAACTGAAGTCTCTCTCTCTCAGATTCCTTATGATTTGCTTTTTTATTTTGTCAGTCCACGTGCACTGAGTATAAAAGGGCAGCATTTATATTGCATATATGGAGCCCATTTGCTATGCTATCCAAGTAACTACTTGTTCTGCTTCTTTGTCATTACTTCTGCACCCTGTGGCAACACCAATCTGGTACTAATAGATTTGGTTTTTAGCACAATTAACTGATAGGAGTGACCAAAGTGAGCAGTGCATAGATAACATGTTCCATTATAAAACTGTATAAAAGGATTTTCAGTATTTCTGCTCTGCCTTTCTAGCTCATGCAGCCACCCTATTTCTCACACTGATGTTGCATCAGACAGTTAATATAATAAATTTACATGGGTTGAACAGTACATTCCAAACACTACATCTATGTCCTTTTGAGGGGTTAGGATTTTTTCCCCTGGTTTTCTTTAATAGGTGTTCAGACATGGTTAAAAGAAAAAGAAGAAAATGTGCTCTGTGCCATCCAGTTATGTAGTTGGCGACTAGTCCTTTTTACCCTGCCAAGAAGTCTTGCTGTACTTCCAAGAGAAACAATGGCTTGTTTAGGACCTCTCCCATGAACTTCTAGTGTCAATTCATAAAAATGAGAGCATACATTGTTGTTTTTTTTAATTAAGTTTCTAGCACTTATGGCAAAGAACAAAAACTTCAAAATGTGAAGTGAGTGTAAACCAATGCAATGCTCCCCCTTTACAAAATCTCACACCAGATTGCACCAGTGAGAAAGACCTCTGGGCAAGTTCTGTATCTATTCAGAACTGATAAGTCAGTCAGTAAATTCTCATTTCAGCAAAATATGCTCTTTCTTGAAACGAAAATGTTTTGTGCACATGTATCAGTTCATCTCCATAAACCAGTTTCCAAGAAATGTCTGTCAGGATTCAGCAAGGTCTTTGGGTCTGGAGCACAGGAAAGGGAGAAGAGAGAGGGAGGAGAGATGTGATGTGGATAACACTTTTATTCACAGATTTTATAAAAATCACATTTAAATATATTCAAAGTGTAATTAAAATGTTAAATATATACAAATGAATAAATAGCAACAAATCCACTCCAAATAAACATTACACATCACTGTGGCATCACCAGAATCAAGTTTGCTCAAACATTATTAATACCTCAGGTCAATCAAAACACTTTTAGACTACAAGTGAGTTTATAAAAAGGTAGCGAATCCACAGGCAGACCATGATCACCATGCAGAAAAACCCCAGCACATCACACCCCTCAACCCCTCACTTTATCCTTGAGACAGATCAGAATGACCAGTTTGGTTTGACCCATTAACAAGAACAAAAACAACATATTGCAAACAAAAAAATCCAGGCTGTGTATCACAGTTTTAGAATAAACTCAAGTCTGGAGAAAAAAAGTTCCTAGCCACTGAAAAGCTATCACAAAAAAAACAAAGAGATCAAATGGTAACAATTGAGGAAAAAATGAAAAACTGCATCTAAACAGGATAGAGTAGGATTTTGCAATTGGTACAGAAGAAAAAAATAGGTCTCCAGTTTTGCACATCATAAAGGTCCCTTTTCTTGGGCAACAGGATAATTACTGCCCCATGACAAATGAGGGACAGCTCATTCCCCTGGCGGCACTCCAGGGCCACCCAGGAAAATATCAGGACTAATAAGATCCTAGAAATATTTATAAAATGTAGAAGACAGCCCATCTATTCCTGAGGTTTTGCCTGCAGAGAGCACAACAGAGCCCCTGCTAGGACAGAAGGGCCCCAGACACTGTTTCTCCGTAGTGAGACAGGGCAACCCATGGTGCATTATGTCATAGGACTCACAGTATCAAACACTACTGAAGGACACCAATGCTTTCTAGATTTCTAGAGAATCAGATATCAGACATGCCCTGGGCAGCTGGAGTCAGTGAATCTGCTGACAGTCCACAGTCTTCCTCTCCAAACCAAAAAAAAATTCTCATAGCTCCTTAAGTGTTATGCAGCTCAGTGAAATGGGCCAAAAATCAGTGCTCCCTTCATACATTCTCCTCCAGCAAGCACTCTGGAAGTTCATTGTAATGGGATGACACTCAGCACTCAAAGCACCCCATCTGGCCAAGTGTGTGTGCCTGCACTGCCTCAGTTTATCAGCCTTTGTGGCTAATCAGCCCTCTACCTGAGTCACACTCTGTGAGACTCAAACACCCCTTCAGGGACATACATTTTCCAGGGGCCCATCTTGGTGCCCTCTCTATGGTCTCTCAGTCTATTCCCCTCTTGAAGAGAATGGTACCTTCAGGGCTTCCCCTCCTGGAGACAGTGTCTTCACCCTTACCTCAGGGCTCCATCATAGTCCATCAATGTCTATCCATAGACCACAGTCTCTCACCAGCTCTCCACTTGGAGCTCTCCATGGTGCTGCCACTCCCATAGCCAGACAGTCACCCCATCTTCTCTTTCAGATCTCCACTACAGCTTACTGCTGCTTGGCTTTGCAACTCCTGCACCTCTAGCTTCCTTGGAGGACTTCTCTATGGTTTGCAGGGACAGATGTGGCAAGGGACACAAGCCTTCAGCAGGGGGCTCGAGGGCTGGTCCACCCTGTCACACTTATATTTTAGTATCAAGTTCCACACATCAAGGCGGTCAAAGATCCACAATGTCCCATTCCAGGAACTCAACATGACACAAGACCTGCACGATGACCTGGATGTAGTGTTGGCAAAGCAACTGAATTTGGATCTCTCTAATGTTCTGCCACTGTCTCAGGAACTCCTACAAGAAGTTCTGCTGCTGCCAATGCTACCAAAACACAGCAAACACCTGAGTGAAATTCAGGTCCTGAAACAATTTGGTGATAAAGTACCAATGGGAAGCACGGACAGGTCAAGGACAGAGATTTAGCAATGGTCAGATGAATGAACAGTAAACAAGGAGAACTGAACAAACATAATCATACTGGACTTTACAGCATAAAAGCAATCCAGTCTATCTTGAGCTGTGGTTGGGATGGCCCTGGAGCCAAATTATTGCCTCACAGTGACGTGAGAGAATATCCAGTTATCCAGTAACCCAAAGGTCTATAATAGACAATGAACCTCTACGACCAGATGTGGGTGTGGCTTCAAATGGCTCCTGTTTAACACACAATATACATATAGATGAACTCATCATCCCCACCTCTGAAGACGACAATAGCATCCAGGACCACAGCCAAATAGGGACTGGGTAATTGCAGAAAGGAAACATGGTCCTACCTCAGAGCAGGGGAACATTAAGAAAATCTAACAATCACAGCACCAGAACATACTTCCATCTGGTGGATCTGACCTTGCATAATCTCCTTCACAGAGGAGAACTGCCCTTTGTGAGAAAAGTACAGTCACCCCAGCACTGACATTAGAGCCATGGTTTAAACAGGAAATTATTTGGGTCTTTCCCCTTCTTCTTTGTTCAGATAGTTTCCCGGTCATCAGGATTCAAACAAATCTCTTGCAAAAAAAGACTAAACAGATTTTGTCAGAGAAGCTCAAGAACTTGTGCTCTTTAACAAATCACCCCGGTATGCATGAATACTTGGAGAGCCAGGGTTGAGGAGCACCACAGAAATCAGTCATTTTTTCTTTCAGTTAGGTAAATCCAGCTCAGATTATGTTAACAGCATAAGCCTGCCAAACTGGATTTACCTATGCCACTTGGACAGATCCACCTACAATCCTTTCTTTTCTTGAGAGAAGAAAAACAATACAATTCTTCTTGAGAGAAGAAAAACAATACGTTATAAAAACAAAACAGCTGCAATACAACACAAAATTTCAATCTTCTGCACCATTTACATAAGAGAATAGGCCAAGTAAGACTGAACCGCCCATGTCAGGCTTTTTAACTTGAGTAAAGATTACAGGATTGCACCATTATCTCAGTTTTATATTAGTAAACTCAAAGTAGAAATGAATTATGGAAGCCACAGATGAATCTCCACATCTTTTCTAGACTAACTGTACATTCCAGAAAAATAATATCGTCAACATGCCCAGCTACTTTTCAACAGATTCATATTCATAAAATGTGAAAACACTAGAACAAATAAATATTTAAGAACTGTGTGTTACCCAAAACTCTCTATTTAAACTCCTACTCTCTTCAAAGTTATGTCTGAGAAGTTAACAGATATACAAGCGACAGGATATATGTCAGGATAAAATATCTGCCACACTTATTATAACTAAAGTTTCTTAACAAGCATCCTAAAAACCACACACAGTACCGCTGCAAAAGATCTTATTCCACAAATGCTTATTCTTTCAGTTCAAACTGATACAAACTGTTTTGCAATGGACTTTCATTTATTTCATTGAGACACTGAAGTCTGTAACAAATTGTGAATTCCTGTTTATGTGAACTTGACTTTAAAAAAAAAACAGAATAGAAATTTTCTTCCTGAAAGGTTTCATTACTTATTGAAATGATTAATGACTTAAAGCAACAAGCCGGATATAAATTCATAAACACAGGCAGTTCAAATAGCATGTAACTGTATATTAAACCAACTCTTAGGTTTTCATGCTTAAATTTTCTTAACACAACAGAAATCTAAACACATCCAATCAGGAACAGACAGCTTAGTGAAAATGTTTCTGGAGACTTCCTAAATTGCATTTAATTTTTAAATAAAAATATTCTGTTTCCTATGTACAAACAATTTTAAAACAAATAGGCGTTTGACAAAAAAGAAGAAAAGTGAAAATTATTTTTAACATCTGGTATGATTTATGGTTGAAAGGAAAGGTTTCATAAACAGGAAATAAATAAAAATGATAGTTTGTACTACTTCAGAATAAGACGCTAACTGCCAAGTGGAGTATCTCCTTTAACTTGTTCACATGATCTCAGCCTGCAATTCTTTGTCCCATATCAATCCCTAAAAACTATCCACCAAGTCTCATTCTCCTTCCACTCAGCCATTAGCTACTGTACACCATACTTTGGAAACCAAACCCTGCACCATTGCTTACCTCCCACCTGCTATTTATCTAGATGTTGCAGGTCAACCAACACCTTTAGATGATCCAGTCCTTTAAAACTAAATATGTAGCAGTGTCATGCTATGTAGGAAGGGACTGGGGAGCATCACCTATTTTTGCAAAGAATGGAGTAATTTTGGATTGTAATCTTGGTTCTGCCACTCACTTACTGGGTGATCTTGATCAAATCACACTTCTCCACGGGTACGTCTAAACTACATGGCTCCATCGACGGAGCCATGTAGATTTGTTGTTTTGGCAAAGGTAAATGAAGCCGTGATTTAAATGATCGCGGCTTCATTTACATTTACATGGCTGCCGCGCTGAGCTGACAAACAGCTGATCAGCTGTTTGTCCGCTCAGCGCGCTAGTCTGGACGCTCCCTGCCGACATCAAAGCCCTTTGTTGGCAGCCCCGGTAAACCTCGTCCCACGAGGAATAACGGGGCTGCCAACAAAGGGCTTTGATGTTGGCAGGGGAGCGTCCAGACTAGCGCGCTGAGCGGACAAACAGCTGATCAGCTGTTTGTCGGCTCAGCGCGGCAGCCATGTAAATGTAAATGAAGCCGCGATCATTTAAATCGCAGCTTCATTTACCTTTGCCTATGTGTCTAATCTACATGCCTCTGATGATAGAGGCATGTAGTCTAGACACAGCCCACCTGTATAAAAGATACACCTCACAAAATTAGTTCACTTTGATATCCTTTGATGAAAGATAACATATAAATCTTATATTATTTCATGCAAGGAACACTGGACATAGCAAAGCAGAGGGACTGTATTGGCCACCGTAGACCCAAAGATTTTTTATAATTTTTAAAAGAAATGTAATTACATGTAAGACATCAAGAGGATTGCTACCTCAACAAAGAAATAATAGACAGGATACTTTATATTTATACTTTTAGACAGACTTCCACCCAGGGACCTCAATGCAAAGTAAGAATATCAATGAACCAAATCACTATGCTCCTGTGAATTAGGTATGTCTTGATTTGCAGGAGAAGAAACTGAGGTACAAAAAGTTACACAGCTCTGTGCCTTAACCCCTCCCCCCACACACACACCCTAACTTAAAACAGCATTGGCTTCTTAGATGAATATGTAATTGATGCAGAATGGTGGAAGTATGCTTGTGTGCATTGATAATGCTAGGAATTATTAGGAAAGAGATAGAAAATAAGACCCAGAATATCTTACTGCCCCTGTATAAAACTATGGTACGCCCACATCTTGAATACTGTGTACAGATGTGGTCTCCTCACCTCAAAAAAGATATTTTGGCCTTGGAAAGGGTTCAGAAAAGGGCAACTAAAATGATTAGGGGTTTGGAACGGGTCCCATATGAGGAGAGGTTAAAGCGACTGGGACTTTTCAGTTTAGAAAAGAGGAGACGGAGGGGGGATATGATAGAGGTATATAAAATCATGAGTGGTGTGGAGAGGGCCGATAAAGAAAAGTTATTTATTAGTTTCCTAAATAGAAGAACTAGAGGACACCAAATGAAATTAATGGGTAGCAGGTTTAAAACTAATAAAAGAAAGTTCTTCTTCACACAGCGTGTAGTCAACCTGTGGAACTCCTTGTCAGAGAAGGCTGTGAAGGCTAGGACTATAATAGAGTTTAAAGAGAAGCTAGATAATTACATGGAGGTTAGGTCCATAAAAGGCTATTATCCAGGGGATAAAATGGTGTCCTTGGCCTCTGTTTGTCAGAGGCTGGAGAGAGATGGCAGGAGACAAATCGCTTGATCGTTGTCTTCGGTCCACCCTCTCTGATGGCCACTGTCGGCAGACAGGATATTGGGCTAGAAGGACCTTTGGTCTTACCCAGTACGGCCGTTCTTATGGTCTTATGATAAGCAAATAACTCCCACCATTTTATTAAAGCATAAAGATGAATGCCTACATCGATCAAATTAGAAAGAGTAACTGAATAAGGCTAGATGATTAATAACTTTTATATTTCCCCACCAATGCACAAGTGTTCTCTACAAAACATTTTCTTCACATTTTCTCCAATCTAATTTTAAAATGGGGCTTCTACCACTTCCATTGGATGACTGTTATACATATCAACAAGTCTGATGGTCATAAAATTCCTCCTGATATTCAGCCTATATTCTTTCTTTTTAAATGATACCCAATTGAATGATTTTAAACAACTGTTTCCCCTCCTAGCTATTGACATCCAAGGTGGGTGGAAGGCAGAGGGGGTGTACTGAGTGTCATTCAAGTTGAATAGTAACTTATTCTAAAAGCAGTATCATTCAATTCAGTCAGACTACTTTCAGGACAAGGTGCTACTCAACATGAGTGAAGAAGGTATCAGAATCTGACTTGGAGGAAATCATAATAGCTGTGGCTTCCTGCCTCCCCACTCCCCATTGATCTCCCTTTAGTTTGTAGCAGCGAAAAGCTAATTAAGAGTTCTTGTTTGTAGTAAATCATATATCAGCACAAGGAACAGTATAACTCACCTTTCCTATTTTGTATTACATGTGAGGAGTATTTAATCTCAATTTTTACATGAAATTTACAGTTGTCTTTTAGCCTTAATACAACTGCCCAATTTCCACCAAAGCAAGTGAGAAAAGTCATTCCAAACATTGTGCTCTCCTCAGCACACCTACCTGCATGAGCATTCACAGATAACAATCTACTGTATTAAGAAAGCAAGACCCAGCAGAACTTTCTTTAACATGTTACAACTCCAGACAACTCCCTGTTTAACAAGGGTGGGTCACAAACAGCAAGACAACGATTCAGTGAGGAACTGAAAATACCAGTCTCTGAAGCTATGAAGTCAATGTTTAAATTCTAGTCCATATGAAAGAATGGATTTTCTATATGCATTACCCACGAAGATAAAATTCAGTTTTGCATTTTCCAGACTTAAGAGACCTGATACTCAAGGATCTTCACTTTAACTGTTTGTGACAGAACAGTTGTACACTAAGCAGACTGGGAAAAAAAAAGCTTAGAACAAGGTTATGACTAAAACCAAAACTAAATCATGTAAAAGAAAGTGAAATGTTTGTACTGCAGATTTTTAAAATATGGAAAAAGGATGGGACGCAAGATGATGTAAACAGAACTAATTTGCTTTTTGTTCCAAAACAGCCCGGCTGACATCTAAATTGCAGGAACAAAATTCTTGAACAACACATAAGTCTCAGACTAGTATTAACTATCAAAACATCAGGACTGTTCTGACTAGCAAAAGCCCCCTTTCTAAACTGATTATTCCTTCCAGGAGCATGCAGCAAGGTATAGTGCTGTGTCCCAGGGACACAGTATCATCACCTACTAAAGTAATGTTACTGAGCCAATATCAATTACATTAGAACATAATTAGAGCTGACTGTATAATCAATTTTTGATTCAATGGCTGAATTGAAAAATCCAAAAATATGCTTGTAGTTTTTAAACTAAATTGATTTTTTTCTTGCCAAAATTGGAGGCAAAAAGAGGGAGGGGAGTCAATTTAACTTAACATTTAACAAAGAAAAAAAACTGTCAAATTGACTTTTTAAAAAATCCTATATTTTTTATTCACTTGAAACTGCATTTTTTAGCAAATTTACTAACTGCTAAAAACATTCACCCAACCCTAAATGCAATCTATTCAGGGCAGAACCAATCTCTTATTATGTTTACATACAGCATGTAGCACCATGGGGCACTAATATCAATTGGGGTCATTGGACCCTACTTTAATACTACTACAGTAAAACAAATAATTGTTATGTATTACAGTGAAAAGCAATTACTTAGGACTTGATCATTTGTGCATATCATGTAAAATGAGCAGTTGTGCACATATACACTAAAATGTTAGATCATTTTGCGATTTTTAGAAACTCTGGACTTTTCAATAGTAGATCTACGGAGATGCTATTCACATCCAACAATAACAGTCACAGTGTTTTCTTTCCCACTGTGATTGTGGATAAACCTACCATACCTTCTTTAGATGTGGCTAATGAAACCATTCACAGATTACCAATCCCAGAAAGAGGCCAGTCTAACTAAATATTCAATAGGTGCAGGCTGGGGACAGCCTATCCATTTGGAAAAAAAAACAAGATGGAAAAGTCTGCCGATCCACAAAGAAAATTTGATGATTCATGTAACAATTATATTATACTAAATTCAATGTACAACTAATAAATGTGAAAGCAAATGTGAGGTCTCCTATAAACAATGGAGCGAAGAGGCACAGGAATCTGCAGCACTCCCCTCTCCCCAATTCACTATTTGCTCAGTGCTCAGCCACAGTGATGGGAAACAGTAGTTCACAGAGTCAAAATGGGGAGTAGTACCAAATCTGTTCCACAGCCAACACTTCACCAATGTCAAAGGTGAAGCATCTGTACTAGCAGGTTTAACAGGTGAATCCAAATGGTTAAGAGTCAACTTGTCTCTCCCATCTTCAAAACTTTTCCCTGAATTAGAAAGCACAGAGACCTAAATAGCTGTAAGAGCAACAGGCAGGTGCTCTGAACTAAACAGGGTTCAACCATATTCTGGATCTTTTGCACATCCAGAGCAGAGGGGGAAAATCTGCCCGGGCCCATAGAGGAAGGCAGAGGCAGACATAGAAAGGCAGACAATAGCAGTCTATCATCATTGCCTACCTCCACCACCTTCTTGACTTCCTATATTGTTTTTCCACTGTAAATGTTATACCCCAAAGTTTGTAAGTGGGATGTCTAAATTTGCCATTTCATTGCCAGCTGTGCCATCATAAAACAAAACAATTTGTTCATACCTAAGTAAAGAAACTACACTCTTCCCCCACCAAGTAACATATGTTGCTCTTCTGTGAAAATAAATCCTGAAACCCTAATACTTATAACACAATTATTATTGAAAGTCACTGCTGAGATATTTTTAAACTCACTGATAGTCCTAATTAACCCTTGGAAACCAGACACTGAAAAGTGTTTACTTATAAAGCTAACCTTGCCGCCCTCCCCTCAGCTGATTTACACATCCAGTCATACACACACACTGGTTTATAGTAAGGAACAGAGGAACTGCCACATCAGTTGCAGAATTTTCCTATGTACCATTATGATATTCAGGCTCGGACTTGTCTACATGGGGAGTTATTCCAGAATAGTCATTTCTGATAAACTCTACATATGGATGATTTTATTCTAGATCAAGAGTACCCACACATGGACAGTTAATCCACTTTAAAATCTTAAATTATTCTGGATTAATTTTCATGTGTACACAAGTCCTTAGAGAGACTGAGTCTAGTCCATGCAGTATCACTACACTGAGGAAAAAAACTGCCTGAATCCAGCAGTGATAAAACTGGACCAAATCCAGAAAGATGCCAATCAACCTGCGGATTTGGTTTCACTGGCAATTGCAAGTCCTCATCCCAACTCAGGATTTGATTAAAGATTTTGCTCTCACTGAAGTTAAAAATAGTTTTATTATTGACTTCAATTTAAGTAGGTTCAGGCTATTGGTCCTTAATACCCTAAACAAGAGGACTGATAACCCTTGTCATTTTTATCCTTTGTTTTATAAATGAAGATGCTGATTTTATTTCTAAACGGCTCTAATCCTTTTATGAACCATGCTTATTTCTATGCTAGTGAGTCTCACAAATTAATTTAAATTACATAAAATGGATTTTTCATCCATTTTAAATTTGCCAATTTCATGTAGTCTTTGTACTTATAGGATAGAGATGGACAGCTAATTAGCACAAAGATACTGGAATAATTCTTATAGGTTTGCTTCCACCACTAGGCCTAACCAACAGATCAAGAATCAGCAGCTGGGGAGCTTTGCCCTGTAAGCAACTGAACTTCAGTCTTCTGTAAAGCTTATGTTGCTTAATGTCTTCCAATTCCAGTATCTCAAGAATACATAAGCCTTCTGTGGAGCCAAGCACACAAGACCTTCCACAAGTTGCACTCTTAGAGCCAAAGGCACATTGTTATATGTTAAGCTCAGAATTCCTAAGCCTTTGCAGGACCTGGGTCCAAGAATTCATAGCTTTAGTATCCACTGAATAAGTTACTACATAATTACAGATGTGAATTATACATGTTGTTTAAATAAAACAAATAGTTGTAAATGTATGTGTTAAAAGATTAAAACAAAATAAAAGTATGCATGTATCTGAGTCAGTAACATCTCTTAAAAAGAGCTGAAGTTAGACGTTTTGAAAAAGATCTCAAAAATTTAAAAGTGTTTTATTACTAAATACATGTAATTTGATTAGATTTATAATTATGTAGATAAAATTACACTATTTAATTTCTATGGGAAAGCAATTCATTAAATGTATTCTGACACTTTAGCACTTGATTAAAGAGCTCCCAAATTGCTCTAATATATACAATAGGGGGATGAAATAGAGGATTTAGAAGTCATTAACTGCATACTAATCCTTTAATCTCATTTAGTTTGTGTTCGACCAGCACACAATACTGTAACTATACAGTGTGGGTCACTTACTCATGGAGTTTTACTTTAAGATGATCTACAAGTAAGGTAAATACAAACTAAGTAACCTGTTATGATTATACATCATTATACATTAATGATAAAAATACAATAGCTACATGATCTTGATGCAGGTTAAAGAACTCTCACTAAAAAGTCACAAATTTTAGCCTGGCATATAATATTGCAGTTTAATAATGACTAAAACCAACTCATGTATAGAACAAGTTTTGGTGAGGATAAAATGTGGGCATTTTGATTAATAATGTTAGTTAATAACATACCATGTTTCTACTTAGGTGCTCTAATTAGACCCAATCTGCAACTTGTTACCTGAAGACAGACTACTGGACTAGCACAGAGAACCAGTGAAGTCTGTGTCTCCCCACACAGCTGAGAAAAATGAGACACAGCTTTAAGTGATTTGTCCATGGCCATAGAATGAATCAGTGGCAGTGCTAAGAATAGCGCTCAGCTATGTCTGACTACAGTCTCCTGCTTAGATCACTAACATACACTAAAAAGGTATACTGAATAAAAAATAATCAGTACTCACAATAGATGGACAAAGTTACTTATTACAACTATGTTTTTGTTTAATAAGAACTTCAGGGAATTTTTAATAAATCAATGGGGTTTTTAATAAGGCTATGTAACAAATTCAATAATATCAGTCTAAAAGATATGCTGGCTTTAAGAACAAATGTTTTAATCAAATTTGTGGGGAAGTTAAAAAAGCAGAAACTTGCTAACTAAAATGTCTGCTAATTAAGATCTGTCATCAGATTTATACATTCAATACTGCAGCTGAAACACCAGAGACGACTACACATACTCATAGGCAGATGTTTTAATGTTTAATACATTTTCAAAGCAGAATCAAATTCTTTCTTAAAACAAATACACTTCTGACATCACCTAAAAGCTTCTCTGAAAACAGTATAATAGTTGTATCACAAGCTCTCATTAAACTAGTGAAAATATTCTATCCTCAAAAGCAGCAGGGGGGAGGGAAGGGGGATAAATGGTTAATGAGGAGAAGATAAATACTAGCAGAATTTAGCTCCAGATGGAATTTTCAACAAGTTCCTTGCTGCCAGCAGCAGACAGGCCAAACACTAAACATGACAGGGCAACTTAAGTAACTCCTTTCTTTCTTTGTTACCAGATTTCCTATAAACTAGTTTTCCTAATCTGTTGGCCTGGAGAAACATGTAGTAAGTATTCAGTGGTAAAGTGGCAACTATCACCAGAAAATCCATTTTGCTATAGTTTAAAGTCCTGTCATACCTTGGTCCTCGATGGGAACAATTATTTCCTTTTCCTGCCTGTAAAAATATGAAGGACTATTACTGCTAAATGTATCAGACATCACAAAGATGGGGCAGAGTTTGAACAGGGATGATTCAAATCTAAGGAAGGGGCAGCAGCAGGTGGAGACCAGGGTAGGTGTTATTGCCACACTTGCTGGGAAGTTCCAGTAATAGATCACTCCCGATACCCTGCCATCATTTCCAACTCTGGCACTCGCTCCCTCCCCAGGCAGGGCGAGGAATCCAATAACCACTCGCCTTGCGCTAACCACACTGGGGGAGCAGGAGAACTAGGTTATCACCCCTCATTGTCCCACTGCCAGCGACAGCAGAGGGCGGGGGGGGGGGGGGCGTATCAGGTCTCCCGGGATCCTCTCCCCAAAAGCCAGCCGGGTCAGTGGGGAGCGGGGGGGGGTCTCAGGAGTCCCCTCGCCCCCAGTCATGTCACCTCAGCCTCAGAGCCAGCTACGCCCGGGAGGGCCACACCGCGGGGAGCGCAGCGCTGCCCACTTTTCTGCCGCCAGCCTCCGGGCGCCGCTTCTCCCGCCCCGCCGCCAGCGCTGCCCCGCGCCGCCCCCCAAGCTGGGCCGCCGCACTCACCGCAGGGCGCCGCGAGCCGCCGCCCTCTCTGCCCGGGACTCAGCCTCTGTGGGCTACCGGAGCTGGCCGACCTCTCACCCGCTCCTCCTCCCTCTCCCGCTGCTGGCTCCGCCTGGCCCCGGGCGGGGGAAGCGGCGGGGCCCGGAGCTCTCCCGCCCGCCATAGGACCTGGGCTTTGGCGGCGCCCTGCCCACGCTCCTCGCCAAGGCTCTGCCTGCCAGTCCCCTCGGACAGCCCGGGGAGGCGGCGGCTTCAGCGGGTGACACTGCGCTGCTTCTCCCCCCCCCCCCCACCTCCTCACAACGTCATTACCCCGCCGCCCTCACACCGACCCCTCTCACACCTCCCCCCACGGCTTCATTACCCCCCTTCCCGCGTCATACCCTCCCTCACACCGCCCCCCCATCATCATACCCCCCTCACACCTCCCCCCACGGCTTCATTACCCCCCTTCCCGCGTCATACCCTCCCTCACACCGCCCCCCCATCATCATACCCCCCTCACACCTCCCCCCACGGCTTCATTACCCCCCTTCCCGCGTCATACCCTCCCTCACACCGCCCCGCCACAGCGTCCCCCCCCCCCCCCCCACATGAAAGCACCCTCCATAGCGTCACACGCCCCTCACCCTGCCTCCCAGTGTCATTATCTCCCTGCCCTCACACCGTCCCCATGGCGTCATTACTCCCCTCCCCCGATTTATACTCCCCCTCACAATACCCCAGAGCATCACGATGCCCCCATACACACTCTCACACAATCATCCCAGTGCCAAGGGGTCACACTGTCCTCAGCAATACTCTCCAACCAGTCCTCTGCCAGGGCATTCCCCCACTCCCGCAACACGCACTGACTGCCTCAGTGCCAGGGGATCATACCAGCTCACCACCACAAGGCCCTCCCAGTACTCCAATGTCAAAGTGTAACAATGACCTCTCCCTTATAGTGCCCTGGTGTTAGCACATCCCACCCTCCATGCCCTCACACCACTCAAGTGCCAGGGGCATTACTTCTCTATTATGATTACCATTGTTCTGCAATATTGCTCTGTCAAGCATTCACAGAGAGGCTAAGCTTGTAATGGAAGTGCCTGCTATGCCACATCTACTGTTAAATAAAAGCTTGTTTAATCCACCATATGGTTGTCTGCCCTCCTGTAGCACATTGTGGTTAAGTTTACCATGTGAAAGATTTACAACAGAGGACACATAGCAAATTTCATGATCCAGAGAAAATGACATATCTTTTCTCAGACCCCACTCATTAACACAGATTTGGTTTATCAATAAGGCAATGGAGCCTTCTGAACTGGTTTTTGCATCAGACATGGAATTTGTGCTACAACAGAATTTTGATGGCATTTCAGAAACAGTGCAGTATGTCCATGTGGGCAGCCATAAACATGAGATATGTTGTTGAGGACTACAAAATGACAACTTCCCGGAAGTCTTTGTGTCTAGAGCGTGGTAGATAAGAACACTGTGGTTTGGCTTGACCAGATTACACATACCAAATAATAATCATAGCAAGGTGTCACTCTGCCCCCAAGACACACTCATACCACCCCTGTGTCCAGGCATCATTCCTCCGCTGACCACACCTGCACCAAGGAGTTCCACCTCCCCACTACAGTGTCACACTTCCCTAGGATCATGGCATCATACCGCCACTCCTTATAGCATCATACTACCCTTTCCTGGCCCTTGTGCAAGAGCATCACTCCACCCCCCACAACACCCTCATACTGCCCATATCAGGACCTCTTATTGTAACAATCCACACCTTTGCACCACCCCAGTGCTAGGGTCTCACTCCACACACCACCTCACTCTCAAACTACCCAGGTCCAGGGTTCCCTCTGCCCTAAAATGCCTTCACACTTGCCCAGTACCAGAGTGTCATACCTGCCCACCACCATCCCACTGCAGTACACATGCACACACATGCCCTCAGTGCCATCACACCCCAATGTCCCCAACCATCCCCTTCTTACATCATCCTCACCATGTCATCACACTATCTTGGTGCCAGAGAGTCACACACTGTCCCACCACAGTGCCATGCCACCCCTCACTTTCATATAACCCCCACCATGCCCTCACACTGCTTCAGTGCCAAGGCATCACACTATGCCCCAGACACATCATCATTTTAACCCTGTGCAAATCATCACACCTCATCCGCATGCCATGGTGTTACATTGCACCTCAGAGCCAGGGTGTCACACTGCCCCCTACCACAGCCTCACATCACCCCAGTACCACACCATTATAACACTCCAATGCTACAGCATCACACAGCTTTATATCACATGCTGCTCGCATCTTGGAGTCAAACAGTGTGCACCATGCTGTCACATGTTGCTTTCATATCATGTTGCACCACATAGGAATATGCTACTCATGCCATCACATAGACCCCTACTATGTTGCCACATGTTGTCACCTCATTATAGCCCGGGCCTCCCAACCCAAATACCTCCCCTGTACACTTAGTCCATACCACCCTTTCATGTCACCACAGCATTGAAGATTCCTGTCCCACTTTGCCACATAATCCCAGTGTTGCAGCATCATATATTCTCAGCTCAGTCACTGGTCTGCTGTGTAAATTTGGACAAGTCACTTCAGCTTTCTATGCTTCTGTTTCCTTTGTCTGTCTTGTCTGTTTAGACTGTCAGATTTTCAGGACAAAGACACTCTTATTCTCTGTTATCACTATCACCTAGCACACCGGGGACCCAATCTATGTGGGGTTACCAGCCACCACCACAATATATCTAACAGTCATGCTACACATCAATCTAGCATAGCATAATTTTTTCAGCTTAGAAAAGAGGAGACTAAGGGGGGATATGATAGAGGTCTATAAAATCATGACTGATGTGGAAAAAGTGAATAAGAAAAAGTTATTTACTTATTCCCACAATATAAGAACTAGGGGTCACCAAATGAAATGAATAGGCAGCAAGTTTAAAACAAACAAAAGGAAGTTTTTCTTCACTCAGCACACAGTCAACCTGTGGAACTCCTTGTCAGAAGATGTGGTAAAGACCAGGATTTTAACACGGTTCAAAAGACAGCTAGATAGATTCATGGAGGTTAGGTCCATCAATGACTATTAGCTAGGATGGGTAGGAATGATGTCCCTAGCTTCTGTTTGTCAGGAAATGGGTGACAGCAGAGGGATAATGTGGGGATTACCAGTTGAGTTCCCTCTCTCTGGGGCATCTGGTATTGGCCACTATTGGTAGACAGGATACTGGGCTAGATGGATCTTTGGTCTGACCCAGTATGATCATTCTTATGCTCTTAGCATCACACATCCCTCCACCATATTGCCAGTCACCCTGGCATTATGGCATCACATGATGCTATCAAGATCACCCAGGGCACATCTAGGCTTGCTTTCACTTTCAAAAGAAGGTATGTAAATTCAAATTTGCTTATTCTTCCGATCAGTTTTTTGAAAGAGGTTCTTTCAAAAAAGAAAGTAGTCTAGACGTGGTTCTTTCAAGAAAAAACCCCTTTTTCGAAAGAACCATGTAAACCACATTTTTTTAGAAAGAATGGTTCTTTCGAAAAAGGAGTTTTTTTCTCTAAAGAACCGTGTCTAGACTACTCTTTTTTGAAAGAGCCTCTTTTGAAAAAGTGATCAGAAGAAGATATGCAAATTCATGCCAAATTTGCATATCTTCTTTTGAAAATGAAAGCAAGTCTAGACGTGCCCCTAGAATCTTAGACCACGTTAAGGTATGTCACCATTCCATAAGACCATTTCTTTGTGGCAACTTGAAATCAATACAATGTAAGTCAGTACAATGCACCACTACTATGGCATGTGGCACACCATGACAGTGAAGAAAACATGTAGCAAGTAAGAGGAAGGGGACCAGGAAATACACAGGCCTAGTAACAAAAACTATTATTAGCACTATATTTTGTATTCCTTCACCTTCATCGCCACAACTGTACAGGATATAGCAAGAGGGGGAGATAATGTTTAAGAAATTCCAACGATTGTTTAAACTGGATTTTCCCTACAAAATAATGTTATGATTATAAGGCAATAAATATTATGTGATTTGTCAAGGCTAAAGTCAAATTATGTGTGTCCCAACGGAACACTGATGGGGAAGCTGATCTTTCTTTTACAGTACCTAAAGCAGATTTATGACAGGTGATTAAAAAAAATCGTTTGAAGCTGAGCAAAGGTTCAAAATATTAGAAATATAGATGAATTAGTGGGCAGAGTACAGGCAAGATTGTCAAAGATTGTCAATAAAATACAATTTATCTCATGGTTGTCACCACCATATTTTGTGCATGTGAGAGAAAGAGCACGCACACATGTGCACACACTTTTCCTAAATTCTATCATTCCATGGACCAAATTAGTTGAAGCGATAACTCAATAGTTTTCAAGACAGTTATTGCAAGGATTAATTTTCACGCATATGTTCAAACATATTTTGAGTTGAGAAATACAACAGGAAAACTATACAGTTGCTGTTTTTTAATTTAGCTTTTGATCAAATCACTAACTATAGCTCAAATTAATCTTTGTCTCTGCCTTGAAAGGGGGGAATTCTGAGGAGAGCTCAGCATCTCCTGACCCCCACAAATTAAAAGAAAAGTTGATAGAATTCAGCTTTATAACGGGAAGTTGCTCAGCACCCTTAAAGGATTAGGCCTGAAATGTGCAAGGACTCATCCTTGCCCAAACTGGTAAAACTTGTCTTTACTTGTGTGATTAACAACTTTGATGCTATGAGTTACTCAAAAATACATTTGTTTCCAGAAGCAAGGTAGAGTCTCTTCTTAAAGTTTTTTTTAAAAATGTATCTCTTGCAAGACAGAAGCAGATACATTAAACTGTCCAAGTATTAATTTTGTATTTAAAAGTGGACCTTTCTTAATACTACATCACAATTCCTAACATTTAAATTGAAATTGCCGCATATTGAATGTGATGTCACAAATTTGGCACAATAGGCCAAATTCTGTCCTGATTTATGCCCATACAGCTTCACTGGGAGGAATTTGGCATTATGGCTAAGATGAAAGAGTAGATAAGTTGTGAAGAAGAAAAAACTTGTTTTACAAATGGCTCTTCTGGGAGCACTCTACCACTAAAGAACTTATCAGTTGTGAAACTGACATTTTAGCCAAAAGGCTAATGCAAAATTAATGGAGAATGTGTTCCTAACTTGCTTGCAAATGAATTCATTTGATAGACTCCTCAGCTGGAAAGTCCCACAAGGAACATTTCTTCCTTTGGTCCTATTCAATGTCATCTATATGCAGCATGCAGATTACTGAAAGAAAGGGGGAAAAAAGTGGTGGCAACAAATCTCAGGATCTACAGACTCAGGCTTGTGGGGATCTCAGACTAGAGTGGTAAAATTGCTGCCAAGGTTTGTTTGGGTGTCGTCCCCCCCCCCATCTCCACTATAGATATACCCTAGGTGAATTAATAATACATCACAAACTCAAGTGCCAGCAATATGTAGATACCATGCCGTTCCATCTGTCCTTCATCACATATTCATCACATATGACAGGGGTAGACAAATTTATGTGTATGAGTCACATGCAACTCTTTTACAGTGAAAATGCAGTTTGTGGAACCCCCCCTCACTCCTCCCACTTCTCTGCCTACCAGATAGGGGAGGGGAGTTTGGGACTTCTGCCTGTGGCAGGATGGTGGGGCAGAGGCTTTTGCCAGAGATTATTAGTGCCTGCTGGGGGTGAGTGTGTGCAAAATTTAAAGGATCTACTCCCAACTGCTTGAGTCACATATTCCCAGACATTCTCACCCTCTTAGATTCAATGGCTTTCCCTGGAGCTCCCACCTGTTAGCTCCACATGGAGAAGCCACAGTTGGGAGCTGCAGGGAGGAGAAATTAGTTCCATGAGGGGAGGCAGCAGTTCTCCCTGCAGATCCCAGCTGTTTGACACTGCCTCTCTCCATAGCTGCATCTCCTAGTTTGCATCTCCAGCAGTTGCCATGAGGGGCTGAAGCCCTGTGTCCCAGCAAGCAAGTCTGGCTCTCAAACTTCTGAAGATTGTCATATGTCACTTGGAGGGTGAGTAAGCTTGGCACCAACGTTCCCTCTAATTTTTTCCATCTATGTGTGGAATAAAGTTTGTGATGGGCACAAAGGCACAGTGCAGGTGTACACCACCAATTGAAACACATGTTTCCAGCTGTGGGATGCCGTAGGGGCTCTATCTATCATCTGGGCAGCATTTGAATCTCTCCGGGGTGGTTGCCCAAGAGCTCAGCTTACAGGAAACACTGTTGGGCACCCCAACAAATGATCATGCAATTACCATGAAGATGGTTCAATGTTTGTAAGTGACCAGCTCATGACTGAAGAAGAGATAGTTGAATCTGAATGTAATCTGCATAGGTTATAGCAGTGGGCAGGAAAGCACTTTTAGGAGTTTGCAGCTGGTTCAGAACATTTAGGTTGTAAGTACACGTACACACCCTACAACTTATTAGTTTAGTTCATAGTGTAGGAGTGTTTGTGGATTCTTCGTTGATGCTACACTCTTTATGTAATAGCATTTTTCAGTTGGCTTGTAGGTGAACGCCATTTCATCCTGATTTTGGTTATGAATAGTTTTGTCATATCCAGTCTGGACTACAGTAGTGTCACAGAATTCATGGTATGATCCAGAAGGAGGGGTTGTTGCTTCTTACCCCTGTAACCCTGAGAGCCCCACAATGCTTTGCCATTGTAGCTCCCAACCTTTATATAGAAAAAACTTGTCACCTTTGTTTATATTCTCCTGGACATAACATCACAGCGCCTCCATGATTTCACTTACTGAGGTGTTACAGACATGTCAGAGTAACATTAATGGTCAGTGTTATTTGATTTCTACCAGAGGGAATTCTATGCCACCGTGCAAAGCCAAATTTTGCAGAAATTAACATTGTACGCACAGTATTTCCTTCCACCTCACAGCAATGGGTTGCACTGCTGCCAGCCACCACTTGGGGCCACTGGACTTGGCAGATCCCAGCTCACACATAGAAGACACTGCTGGAGGGGAGGAAAGGGGAGCTAATCAGAAGGCATCTGGCAACTGCAGTGCCCAGCACATCCTGAGGGAAGGAGAGGGCAGTGTGCAGGACACTCTGTGCAAGCCTGAGACTGAGCATCAGGCTGTTTCTCCCTCTGGACCCCTGGGCTCTGAGGATGGTGAGAAGGGGAATAGGTGTCTGGGCAAGGGAGATCCCACTATTGAACTCTTGGGAGGAGGAGGTTTGGATGTGTTAACTGGGGGCTCTAGCAAGTGAATTTGTGAGTTATGTAGTGTTATTTTGACAAATAAAAGTTGCAGCATTTGAAAATATTGTGCGCCAATTTTTAATTTTTGGGTGCAGAACACCCTCAGGAGTAAATGATTTCAAATGATATACTACATGTCACCTTTTAACTAATTATCACAACACAAGTATGTGCAGTGTCATGAGTCAGTTCCGAAAAGAGTTGCTGACAGACTACTAGTGACCCAGTGCATCTGGGCATGAAGTCATCAGCTCTTAGAAAACTCCAGCTAGTACAGAATGCTAAGCATGTTTTCTCAGCCAAAACATCAAACCACTGCTCTGCTCTCTACACTTCCCATGAAACAGTGAATCAGATTCAAGATCTTGGACCTTATCTTTGATGTGCTCAATGCCTAGTCTCAATATAATTAAAAGATAGCCTAAAGCCGTGGTCACCAACCAGTAGATCACGATCTACTGGTAGATCTCAGGGGCTCTAAGAGTAGCTCTTGAACCCTCTCTGAACTGTGCACCTGCGCAGTACATTTACATTAAATTTCCTCATGTAATGTAGGCGGGGCTTCAAGGAAGGGGCGGGGCAGTAGATCTTCGCCTGTTCTGAGACTTAAAAAGTGATCTTGGGTGTAAAAAGGTTGGAGACCACTGGCCTAAAGCTCCAGGATGAAAATCGTGGCTGACAACTCCACTTTTCAGGAATAATAGACCTTTCTACCATAAGGGTAAAGCTCAGTTGTGTGAAAGACAGTTTTCTTGGGGACCAGTCCACATTTGTGGAATGAACTCCCACAGGAAGTAAAGGTCATCATAAACTTCACCACCTTCATCTCTAAGAGCAAAGCACACTTCTTTGCCCTGCCTTGTCTAACACACAGCAACATGTACATTAAAAAACAAAACAGCAGAACAAAAAGAAAGCCTACCAAAACAAAACCCACAATTCTCCTTCTGGGGAGAATTTGAGAGGGAGAGAGTGAACCATGTGATAGATGCTAGACATGTTGCACTATTAGAAGGCACTCCGATATTATTCTGTTCTGAACAGAAAAGAATCCCAAAAGCCTTGGATTTCTCTCTGTATTAGAGCTATGAGGAATAAACTCATGTGGCCACCAGAAGGCACTGTCTTCATGAAAAATCACCTTTGGGAACATTTGACAGTTTTGAAACAACATAGAATCAATTGTCAAAGTGCAGTGATGGCCTTTGAGGAATGGCTCAGCAAACACTGAAAATTGATGATTTAGAGTTCGATTAGGGGGCTACGTTGAACCTCAATGTTGCATATAGGATTGAGGTAATCTTTTCTTCTGAGCCTTTTCCCGAAGAGCACTCTCAGGTGACGTCTACACTGCAATGCTAGTACAGGATACCGGAGTATCCTGAAATAGCTATCCCACATTTTAACGGCAAGCCTGTTATTTCGGGCATGCTATTCTGATGTCTCTGGAAACCTCATTCCGTGAGGAGTAAGGGACATTTCAGAATAATCTGTTATTTTGAAATTTGGCGCTGTGTAGACAGTGCCAAATTATGAAATAAGATATTCCAAAATAAGCTTGAAATAAGATACATAATTTGCATGGCTCAAATTGCATATCTTATTTCGAGCTATAGCACAATGTAGACGCACCCTCAGGCACCGTTCAAACAAAAGGATTTGCTAGGGCTAGCAGAAAAAAACGGATACCAGCACGCATGGTAAATTGCAAGGAACAATGACAAATCCTGTAATTTCTAAGTCAACCGCATAGTGAGCAGTCCTATAAACAGGTACAAGGTACATTTATCTTATGGAGATTCTTAGGCCTAATACTTTGATGCCTATTGTAGTTCATCTTTCTGATAAAGAGCAATTAAGTCTAAATGTATATTTCCAATATCAAAAGATCAATCCCATTACCTGGGATCTTGATGAGATCAACCTGACCAGCACTTCTTACGTGCTGAAGGTTGATCCAGGGCAATGGGCATGGCGCATCTATCTGGGCCTCGCAATTGAAGACATCTTGGAGGTAGAAATGGAGCCTTTCGGATGGAATGGTGCAGTAGGATGAGGTCCCATTGAGGATCTCCCTCATGGCTTTCAGACAGTTAGATCTTGATGGAGGCTCCTCTTCATTGCCCTGCTAACGTACAGCTGCAAGAATTGCTTCATGTTTCCACTTTGCTGGATACTCTGCACACCCACAAATGTGTGACAAGCCAAACCCTAGAGTCTATGTATGTAGGACCCTTCAAGAGCCCAATAGCCTTTTCTCTTTGGGCCTAACTCATTGTCACAGCATACTGACCCTTTCCTTAGTTAAGATATCTTAACATCAGCAACGTAGCATCAGGTTACTGCCTCTTTAAGATATTTTGAGCACTGCTATTCCATGCTCCAGAAAATCTGTCTCCCCTCTAATTAGGCTTTAACTGCTGGGCCTTCTACGCCCAGCCTGTTTGCCTAGTGTAGACATGGTGTGTCTCCCCCTTGGAAGGTTAATGCCAGACACTGTTGGCTTAACTTTCACAGGCTGTGAACACCGACAACAGCTCCACCAAGTTCAGTGCATTTCAGTCCCCATATCTCTAAGGGCTTGTTCCACTGAAAGGAGGTTAGATTAGTTAATGTACAAACAAGGATCTTTGAACAGTTAAAAGTTGTTATTGCTTTAAAAAAACAGCCATTTTCCTTTTTTATCCATTTAAAATATAGGAGGAAATGTTTATCAGATGTCAAGTCAAAGATGGAGGACATGCAGGGGAACAGAAAGTGACATATGTGGAAATTATTGCAAGTTTTAAGTGATTATTACCAACTACAGAAAGAGGGTGGGGAGAAGGAATGGAAAGATTTCGTTGTCTCTTTGTCATCATTTGAATCACATTTAATGGCCGTAACACTAGTTCTGCCTTGACTGACATTCCCTTATGCAAAGGCACAAGTATTGTGAAATCGGAGACTGAATGGATAACTAATAGAGCGGGTTGAAGATCTCAACAACAAAAAACAGTTTTCCAGCATCCAAGAAAATTTCCATACAAAAAAACCTCTTTCATTTGGGTCAGAATTTTCAGATTTAAATGAAAACCAAAAAATAGTTTTCAAACACATTTTGTTTTTAGCTTAGGTGTTTCATAAAAAATCTGAAAAAAAACCCTTCTGAATAATTCCTCCCTCAAAAATTCCTAGAAAAATTGACATTTTCCCAACTAGCTTTAGCAACTAGTCACTTGGGCTGAAAGGAGCATCACTCTCTAGTGGACAAAACAATCAGATACTCAATTATCAATTTATTTTTGTGGACTGCTTTAATCTAAATTACTCAACATAATATAATTTTGAAAAGACTGTCTGAAAATAAAGTGATGGTGAAGCCAGTAGGAATTTTGCTGTTGGGTGCACATTGGTACATGTGTTAGTCTGATTGCACAAGGTTGAGAGGGAAGATGATCTGAAGTAGGTCAGGTACTGGAGTAAGACTGCAGAGATCTAAGTTTAATTGTCTTACATCTCTCTGTACCTCAGTTCTCTATCTGCAAAATGGGGATATGAATACTTCCTTTCACCCATGCCTACTGTTATCTTTTTAAACCATAAATTATTTGGGGGCAAGAACTTCTTCTTACTATCTGTCTTTACAGAACTTAACATATTGTGTGCTGATTATGGCTATACTATAATACAAATACATAAGAAGCCTGAGCATGAAGGAATCTTGATACAAAATCTTACATGAAATATCTTATTCTATCCATTAACAGATAGACCTTTGCTTACAGTCTGATTCTGTATTGCATGATCTGTTTCTCCACTTCAGAGATTTCATCATAAAGTCTCTCTACTTTTGTGGTTATATCCATATTTGTCATCTGAAGAAGTGGGTTCTGCCCATAAAGCTCATGATACTATTTATATATTTTTGTTAGTCTCTAAGGTGCTACAGGACCTTTCTGGTTATATGCAAGCCAGTTTCCACTTCTATTTTACATTCTGCATAAAATGCTTTTGTTTCATATCATTGTAAAATAAACACTGCCATGAAAGTTTTACAGGGAACGTGAAAGGTAAAATGGAGTTTCATCATGTCTTTGTGTTCATGTAAAAATAATTAAACTGGTCAATTGTTTTACATATGTCTAGTTTAGACTGTGGTTAATCTCTTTTTGTTGGTAGATTGTGATTGCCTTTTTGTCTGCCTTTGACCTTGAATATTTTTTCAAAGCTAATAAATAAAATCCCCAGAAAATGGTACTGTCTCAGTTTTTTCAATGAAAACTTAATAGTGCTATTTAAATTATAATGCGTTATTATTATGAGACTGAAACCACAATTACATCCTAAATATCCCAGATGCAATTTAGGCCCAAATCCTCAAATCTAGAGGTCTGAGGACACAGAAGACTAGTTCAGTTCCACTGTCCATGAGAAAGCTCCATGTCTGTGAATCAGGCACTAACTACTTCACCACACCTACAAATATAAAATTAGAGAAGACCCCACATTTAGTCTGGGACTCTAGAAATCACAGTCGTCCCAAACTACAACCTATCAAGGTAAATCAGTTTAGCTCTATTGATACCATGTAATAATCTGGATCTCTCGCTCAGGACTGTCGCTACCAACAGGCAAAATATGCAGCCACACAGGGCACCACAAAATTTGGGACACCAAATTGCCCCAAATTTCATGGTGTCTTAGGCCACTGTGTATGTAGCAGTGCCAGCTCCAGTGGCCGGCCTCGCTGCAAGGCTATCACTGGGGGATGGGGGGTGAGGCCTGGGACAACCGCCCTACTCTGCCCCTGCTCCGCACCTGCCCTCACTCCACCTCTGCCTCCAAGTCCTTACCCTTGCTCCACCCAACCCACCTTTTCTCACCCATTCTCCCAAGCTCCCTCCCTGATCAACATGGCCTGGAGAGGTTGCAGAGGGCTTGTTGCCAGCATCAGGATTGGGCCCGCTCCCACACTCACCAGTGGTGGTGGTGGAGTGACGCCAGCTCCCAGCCCCCACCGCTGGTGAGTGCAGGCAGGGAGTGCTTCCACACCTTCCTCCAAGAGTCCTCCCCCAAGTGATACAGCTGGGAGTCAGTGGAGTGGAGGGGGCTGGGGCCAGGTTGTTCCGCTTCCAGCTGCTGCCAATGAGTGTGAGGGCAGGCATGACCCCCACTTCTGTCCCCTACAGCTCCTGCCCCTTGAGTGCAGTCCCCTCCTGCTGAAAGGCTGGCCCCCTGATGAAACACTCCCCGCTCCCATAGGGAGTGCAGCGGTTTGTGCTGTGCAGGGCACCAAAACTGCTAGGGACAGCCAGCCCTGCTTGCTTGCTCTCTTTCTCTCTGAAATAGGTTGATAGGACTTTTTTCTGAAACATTTGTCTGTTTCCTTTGGAGATAGGCCTCCAAGAAAAACCTGACTGGTTCTCTGTCACTGTAATTTTGCTAGGACTGAATTTAATAAAGCAGTCGCAAGACTTGACAGGTTTATTTTATATAAGCAATAGTTCTCTTTAGTAATGAAGAGAACACAAATGTTTCCCAAGATTGCTATGCTAGAGACATGGGGCTGATTCTGTATTCCTTGTGCATCAGTTGAAGTCAGCCTGAGTCACAGTGGCACTCACTCCAGCAGATGAGGGGGTATTACAGTATTGTCTGCAGCCAAGGAAACCTGTACTTCATGGATCAAATTCCAATGACACTCATAGATACATTCATATCACTTTTTACCAGGATGGTCACTGGTTTGAAATATTCCCCTTGTATTCTGGATGTTTTTTTACCCTAACTAGTATTGTGGCTTGCGAAAATACCCGGCCACCTCCACCAACCTTCCAGGCCCAAATTACCTTTCTGCTGAACTCAGCTTAATCAGCTTTTTCTGTCCTGGTCTGCTATATTGCCTTCAGCCTGCCTCTTTCAGCACATAATTTCTAAGTTTTGGTTATGGGACTGTCTTTAGTCTGCCTCCACCCCAGCACCCCACCTACGTCTGCTGAAAAAAATAGTACTATTAGGCTGAGTTACATGTGTTATCTGTTATCCAGTATGAGATAAACTCCCCAAACCCATTCCCTTCAACTCTGGCAGTACAATTTCACAGTATAAATCAATGAACTCATAGAAAGCCAACAATACACCCAGGACAGCACTGGAATTAGAGGGTAATGATCTCATTTCCATTTTTCATTTCAGGCAAGCTGAAAATCCTCCAGGAGCCAGCAATTTTCTAAGTTTAAAAAATTGTAGTCAGAATCTGATTTTATTTAAACCTGGTCAAATACTACTCAATTTCTAAACCATTCTTTACAGTACTGACCCATTGGATAATTTGATGAGAAACAGCAAAATTGTATCTTTTTTCCAGTGTTTGACCAATTCTAGTTCCAATGTGTCTTCTAACACAAGACCTAAATAGACAGTTAATGTTCTTTGGAAAGGTAAAACTAAATCAAAACCAGATGTTTGAAAAGTTGTTTAAGAGAGGCAGTATCTGTTTGAACCGGACACAGCTCAATAGAATCCTAGGCATGGTCCTTGGACACTACTGTAATATTAATAAGGACTGTAACTACTCAAAAGTAATGTAGCATCAGTTCTATCCCAGAGTGATTCTGTTTACCACTAGTGCAATAATCATCACCTATTTAATGAAGGATCAATAGTTCCACAGTCAGCCTTGGGCAGAAAACCAAACAAATAAGATGAGTCAAAATTTTTAATGCAGCAGCAGAACTAATTTCAAGTGTATTCTCAGCACGAAAAACAGAAATACAAAGATCACATAGTTCTAGTATGATGCTAATAGTTGATTTTTTTAAAGTTATCTGTCAATATCAGAGAAATTTAAAAAAAAAATCTAGGGGAGTCCCAGAGGTCCTGGTTTTAACAGATTTGGAACTAGTGCAAAAGAAAGGTTCTCAGCTGGACAATTATTATTTTAAAGCTAATCAAACTCCTTTGAACCCTAAATAGGATCAGGTTGTGTATGAGATTCAGATCCAAATGCACTCATCTCTAATCATGACACCCTTCAGCAAGGCAGCTCAAGTGTAGAAACGTTTGGCCAAGAGCAACCTTTCATCTTTTAAAATGGATGGCCAGACTGCACAGTCAGCCCTTCAGCATACATTGGAGTCCATTTTAATCGAAGCAGCCCAGTCATTATTAAAAGGTGAGAACAGCCACAATCTACTCCATTTTTAAGTTATGGCAGCCCTTGGGCTCCTGCCAAATTACCAGTGCTGCCATAAGTTGGGAAAATTGTGCATGCCCACACTGAATGGAAGTCCTTGTGTCCTCTCGCTTTCATAGGAAGTGGTGTTAATCAGCGCAGCATGTTAATCAGAGTCTCTGTTTTACTGAAGACTCCGAAGTCTTTAACATTCTCTGTGAGTCAGGAATGAAATAAAACTGCTGTATGTGGAGTGTCTCGGGAAATGAGACTGCTCTGGCACATAAAGAATTCAGACAGGTTTGGAACAAGGAGATTTCCTTTGGACATAACAAATAGCCATGAAAAAGTAATTTAAAAATAAAAATAAAAATACACCTCATTCTGCTTTATTCAAGTATGGGCTTACTGCTGTACTGGAAATTGGTGCCTGGTTTTCCGTTCAGTATGACCTGATACTAAGAGCTTTGCTTGCATTATTCATCATCATCATCATCATCATCGTCGTCATCTTCACACTAATGAACATTTACAGCAGTTCAGACTGTGAAATAGGATAGCCCTTTTGAAGTAACCCAGGCACACAATGCTGGAGGGCAGGATGAGGGTTATCACCTATGAAATAAGGGGGTCTCAGGTTCCCCTACAGACATTTTTGGGGACAGGTAGTTCAGGAAACATATGGAAAACCCCACTTTCACTGCCTTGCATTTATTAGCTATTAATGCACAGTTCGAAATGGGTTAGCCTGGTATCTGGTCTTTGCATACATTAACCATTAGTCATCTTTACAACATGCCTGTGAGAGTGTCATTTACCAGCGCCATTGTATAGATGGGGAAATGAAGGGAATGAATGAATTGCTGAAGGCCAAGGGGTCAGTGGGAGTGCAAGGTTTCCTGATTCCTAATCCCAATTTCAGGGTAGATCTTCACTGCAGAGCTAATGTAGGTGATTGGCACTTGACATTTCCAGAAGTACCCAGAGTGGAGACACAACTTAGTGTCTGCCCTTAGTGTGAGGAAACCTTGTCTGTGCCAGGGTCAGTTCCCTGTCTCTGTCTGCCATAGGCAACAGAAACTCTCCCATCTAGGCATACATAGGCCCTTTTCTCACTCTGCAGACTAGCAATAGGCATACTCCAACTCCTACGCATCTCACTGAAGTGCTCAGGCTGTTCCCCTGGACACTTGCAGAATTCACAAGTTTTCTGCTTCCAGAGAAGCTGTATACTCCAGTTTACCAGTCCCAACTCAGATCACTGCTCTGCTTACCACATAGCACTCAGAAATGACAATGAAAAGCATTGGAAACAAATGGTTACATATAAAATCATAATACATTCTAGAACCTAGACATACTTAACTAGATACTTTGTCTTATAGAGTAATGCAGCATTCTTCCAGTGTTATATAGCCAAGCCTAGCTGTGACCTTCCATTCATAAGCAGGGGGCCAACCCAGCCACACCAGGTCCCTTGGCCAGGTTGGGGGAACTCCACGCTGTGCTCCCAGAAAGGGCAGAGCCTCAGGTGAAAGGGCGGGGCTAAGAGCAGCCAGTCTTCAGTGCCACCTAGACTCTGGTGCTCCCCACCCTTCAATGCTGCCCCTGATTCCCCAGGAAATCCTAAGAGCTGCCTGGAGCGTGCCGCATGGTGCTGCAGTGCTCCAGCTGTGATTTAAAGGATTCAGGGCTCCTTGTGCTGCCGCTGCTATCACTGAGCAGTTGTTACATTTGCTTACTCCTGTTGGTGGGCCTGTTCATAAGACAAAATACATTGTTAGCATGCCTCTTCATTGAAGGATCCAGGGCACACCTCTCCAACCCCCTGATATACTCCAACTAGCCATTGTTTTTATTCATAAACAGGATCCTCAGCTGCTGTTCATTTCTTCCTGTAAATTTTCTCTTGAAGATTTCACAATCTCTTGATTCACATTTGACTCATTATGCAAACAGGCATACATTGTGAGGCACATACAATGCCCAATATACACATGACCAGACAGAAAGAATCACCTGCTGCCTCTTGTAAGAAAGGAATCTGTATGAGACATTCCTTGTTATCCGCATTTATGAACATAATTTTCAGTACACACTTAACTCCTTACATATTATACAGACATTCCTTCAGAGTAGGCTCTTGGTAGAGACCTCACCTGACACCCTGTAGTGAATTATTATGCATATACTGACCCATGAGATCCCTAGTAAACTTTATGAGCCCCTTTCATTCTCGTCCAGTTGGCACCTAGAAATTTGTAGGTCACAGCACCCACATTAGTCTAGCCTGAGGGTGAGCAATAATTTTTATGGGGGCCACTGCAAGATTTTGGAAAGTGATCAAGGGCCACACCCTTCCATGATTTTAATGGAGGAAGTGCAGGGTCTGGAAGGGAGCTTGGGGGTAAGGGACTGGGGTGCAAACTGGGAGGAAGTTTGGGTGAAGGAAGTGATTGTGGTCTGGGGCACTGGATTGGGGCATAGGGGTTTGGATTGTGACCTAGAGCAGAGGATTGGGGTGCAGAGTCTGGGAGGTGGTATGGGTTCAGGAGGGGGACAGAGGTTTTGGGTTGAGTGACATGGCAGTGGATTGGGGGAGGGTGGGAGTGGAGTGCCAAAGGCAGGTTCTGGCCTGCAGACTTACGTGGGTGACTCATGGCCAGCAGTCCAGCATGTTTCTCAGGCAGCCTGCCTACTCTGCCCCTACAGAGGCTGCAGGGGTCATGTGCATTGGTGAATAAGAGCCTGGGCACCACTTGCCCTTCCCCTGGCTCACAGCTGAGAAAGAGAAATGGCTGCGGCAGCCCGTTTTCTGAGTGGTGGCGGGAGGGGGGCTCAGTCTGACGCTCCCTGCTGTGTCTGCAGGCCAGATGCGGTGGCTTGGCAGGCCAGATCTGGCCCCCGGGCCGTATTTTGCCCAGCTCTGGTCTAGCCCAAGTGCGAGCCACCACAGCAGCCTCATTGATTGTGAATTTGTGTGTGTGACTGAGACCCGTGGAGACATGGTTCATGGCTCTTTGTGCTGTGGTAATCTGAGCAGCTCCATGATTCTCTCTCAGTACGTAGTGGGAGACCTGTGCACACAGAGGGATTCACGAGAAGGCACTGGAGGGCTATCAGCACTTCACACTATCAGCAGTTTAATCTGCATCCTTACTGCAACACAAATTACCAACCTGAATTAAAGCACCTATCCTACAGAGAAAGACATCCTAGCCCAACGCTTGCCAGAGTTACATGTCAACAACTTCCTTCCTTTCCTCCAAAACCAAATGTTAATGTTTATTACTAATTTGTGTAACAAGAGCACCAGTCAAGATCATTATGGTGCTAAGCAACACCCTCAGCGAGAGACTATCTGTTCCAAAGAGCCATCGGTCTAAACAGACAAAGGATGGGAGAGGAAGCAAAAAAGTGAAGTGACTCCCTGTTCAAAGTCACGTAACAGGTTCAGTAACAGAGCGTAAATAGATCCCAGGCCTCATGACTCCTACCCCAGGGCCTTATTCACTAGCCTACACTAGTACTAAGTATATTTCTACAACAGGGATTGATTCAGCTGGAAACAAACAACCAAGTGACAAAACATTCATTCCCATAGATCTGTGGTCTATTATGTAATATTTCCTTAATGTAGAAAAAGTCCTAATCTCATTCTTCTGCTTTTCTTAAGTGAAATATCTAAATACTTGCTTATGATTTAAACCTGCTTAAGGAAAAGCAAACAAAGGGAAAAAATCCTTTCTTTTCTGAACTTGCATCTAACCTATGGCTGTATTTTAACTTAGGCCATCATAAAGCCTTTTTAATTACAATTTGATTTTAGTCCATAGTGAAATGTACAAAATCTATTTTGAATGTGAATCATTAGCATCAGCAAGGCCTCAGAGTCAATGCTCTTCCATAATTTGATCTTTTCCTCCTTAGCATGTTACTGTCACATTTGCCAACTTATTATTTCACATGTAGCAAAGTTTAGAGTTCAGCCAAAGGACATGCTGCAGTAACAAACCATGAACATAAAAAGGTCTAGTCTCAGCTATGCAGTTTGGTCATGCTAATGCTATGGGGGCATTGCTTTGTTTTTACATAGCAACTTTTATTCTTCTGAGGCATTGTATCTGATTCAGTCAATAATCTGTGGTAAAGTGTACATGATTTAATTTATAAACAGATAGCTCCGCAATGCCTAATAAAGAAGTTAAATTAATCTCATTAAAGGAACTGCAGTAAGAGCATGTTAAATCTTTCTTACTAAGATTTCAGATATCAGAGACAAATTTCTTCAAGAGATTCTGTTTTTGAACTGAAAACTAATTAAGATCTGGCCTTGTAAACTAACTGTGGCATCTGTGTTACAAGGCCAATTGTTTACTTTCTGAAATGGCTAGAGAAATGAAATTCACCACTCTGAGTATCTGAGAAAATATAAGAACATTGACAAAGGTCCTGTCCTTTCAGCTTTCTGCCCAGACTCCCTCTCTCTCCTTCCAAGGAAAGGGTATTTGCAGGAAAGTACTGGAAAAAAAGATTGATTGATACTTTGATGGCCTTCCCAGAAGCCACCCAAACCTTTCTGTTCAGAGAGTTCTTCCCAGAATGAGGTTCAATTGCATTGGTCAAAGTACCTAGGCTAAGGAGAAGTAGAATTTGCCGACTGCATTCTCTGTCACAAGGCCCCAATGTTAAGAGGTGCTAAGCAGCTACTACTATGTATAGACTTCCAGCACCTTGCAGGCCTGGATCTTTAATCAAAAAATAATTGCCTTTAGACCAGGTCATCTGCAACTATCTATAGGAGAGAAATGTGAACAATTGCGTACAACTCCAATTTAACTGTTAAGAGAAGTACTGCTAGATGAGGTGCAGTCAAAATTTGAGGTGGCCAATGAGTGTGTGTTTTTCAAATAATTACATTTCTTGCATGAGCATATTGCTTTTTCTACATCAAAGAATGAGACAGCGCTTTATACAATACAGAAGCAATAGACCTTGAAATGAAAAGCAGAGTGCGGTAACTCTAGCTAATACGTTTTTATAGCACTGGAAGGTGGTGCTGCAATCCAGGTGGGAAAAATCACAGACAATCACATTAACATGACTAAATTAACATTAGCATCATCTTGGTTCTCAATGAGCCATGAAAGAAGGTCACTACTTGAAAGTAGGTCACCGCTTGAATGTGCTGTCCTTTGTACCCCGGTAGGCTTTGTTTGCCTTCGCCTTTGCTATTCTATTCCTGCTTTGTTATATTCACTGCTATGTTATATTCTGCTTTGCATTAGATTTAGCAGTAATGCAAGTAACCTATAGGCTTGTATCCTGTAAGACATTAGCTACAGCAAGTTAGTATAGGCCTTGAGGCCTGTAATATCTAATCAAATAAGCTTTGTACAGGCTAACAGCCTAATCAAAAACCCCACGTTTTTGGGGAGCAGAAACTAGAGGTTAAATACATCTGTAGGTGTAACGTGTTTAAAACAAAAACTGTTCTTTGTGAACTACAGGGAGAGGAATAAGTATCTCATCGTCATCTTGTCTGGTGAGGCTAACTAAGTGGAAGAATATGGTTACCTATGGTAACCAATGGCCAATTTTGCATGGTAATCAATCAAAAGGGATACCAATATGCATACCTTGGACTGTCCTGTCACAAATCCAAATTTCTGTTTTACTCCTACTTTGATGGGGAACCAAGTTCCCCTATTTCCCTAGAATTATAGTAAAAGTCATGGTTAGCAGATAAAGAAACCTACATCATAAAAATTACTAACAATATGGATAGTAAGCTAAGGAAATACAAACAAGAAAAGGAAAATCCCCTACTAAATATGCATCAAACATTACAATGTCAGTGTAACATATTATAAAAGTAGCATCCTAGCTTAGGAGCGGTGGGGGAAAAATGTTGTTCTTGAAAGGTGCCAGAATAATGGCCACTGATAACAATAAGAAAGTAAAAAGTGATAAAGAAGATGATGGCTAACACCTCAGATTGTTCTAGAAGAAATAGTGTGAGTATATGATATGAAAATATAGATGAACATTCCCTATCTATCTTATAAAACTGGGGCATCTGAGACACTGCTAAATGCATTAATAAGCTATATTTGTAAATATACAAAAGATTAGGAGCTATAGTGAAAGTGTTGCAACTATGCACATCAGGGCCCAATAATAAAATTAAATACTGGGCCTAATACTGGAACAAAAAAAACCTGTCAACCCTAAAGGTGGTAACTGGAAATTCATAAGTAATCTAAGATCAGGCAACACCTAGGCTACGTCTAGATTGCATCCCTTTTTCGGAAAAGGGATGCAAATTAGACGTATCGCAATTGCTAATGAAGCGGGGATTTAAATCCCCCCCGCTTCATTAGCATAAAAATGGCTGCCACTTTTTTTTCGGCATGGAGCTTTGCCGGAAAAAAGCACCAGTCTAGACGCGGATCTTTCGGAAAATGTAGCCTTTTCCGAAAGATCCCTTATCCCTTATTTTAAGAGGGATAAGGGATCTTTCGGAAAAGGCTTTATTTTCCGAAAGATCCGCGTCTAGACTGGTGCTTTTTTCCGGCAAAGCTCCTTGCCGAAAAAAAAGCGGCAGCCATTTTTATGTTAATGAAGCGGGGGGGATTTAAATCCCCGCTTCATTAGCAATTGCGATACGTCTAATTTGCATCTCTTTTCCAAAAAAGGGATGCAATCTAGACGTAGCCCTAGAGGAAAGGACTGCACAGAGGGAACATAAGGGCATTATATCTTCATGACAGGCTGGATCAATGGGTAGTGATCAACCAACAGGGATAGATTTACCAAGTCTAATATAGATGCAATAAATCGATGGCCGAGCATTCTCCCTTTGACTCCAGTATTCCTCCAAAACAAGAAGAGTAAGTGAAGTCAATGGGAGAGTGTCAGCTGAACACTTACTGCTATGAAGATACCATGGTGTGCAGACCTAAGTATGTCGTCTTCAGCTTCATTATTCACATTGCTGAAGTTGCATAATTTAGGTTGATGGCCTGCGGTAGTATAGACCAGGCCTAACAATACAGCCTGAAATCAAAGACTCTCATCAGCGGGGCTCTGCCATAAAGAACTTTGCTTCTTACCAAGTACCTCCACACAGCCCCTTGTGGCATTTTGGCCACACATCACAGAAAGCTACCATGCAGCTGAGGACTGTTTATTAATTCAAGCAGAGACTCAAAGGGCTGTTGCGGGTCAGAATTCAAGTCCAACCGTAGAGCTATGTGAGGAAGCTTACACAGTACTCACCTGACCCTATGCCTGGATCTTGCTAATCCCCTTACTTCACACCTCTCTTCACATGAATCAGTTCATATTGCCAGGTAGGTACATTGAGAAAGAGTTCTAGTCTTGCTGACAGATTAACATGTCTAAGCATTAATTTTTCCAAGGAGTCTTGTTCATTTGGAGAGGGCTTTTGGTTTATTACTCACCCCTGACACAATTTCCATCTGAGACGTGAAGCAACCATTTTGGCACCTTAGCTCTGGGGTTGGGAATGTTGTTCTGATCTTGTTCTCCAGCTACTACTTAGGACAGCAAAGCTGTACAGATGATTATCCCTTACACTTAGAGACAAACTAGAATCATAGAATCCTAGGGCTGGAAGAGACCTCAGGCAGTCATTGAGTCCAGCCCCCTGCCCAAAGCAGGACCAATCCCAACTAAACCATCCCAGCCAGGGCTTTGTCAAGCTGAGATTTAAAAACCTCTAGGGTTGTAAGATTCCACCACCTCCCTAGGGTAACCCAGTCCAGTACTTCACCACCCTCCTAGTGAAATAGTTTTTCCTAATATCCAACCTAGACCTCCCCCACTGTAACTTGAGACCATTGCTCCTTGTTCTGCCATCTGTCACTACTGTGAACAGCCTTTCTCCGTCCTCTTTGGAACCTTGAAGGCTGCTATCAAATCCCTCCTCACTCTTCTCTTTTGCAGACTAAATAAGCCCAAATCCCTCATATCCCTTCGAAGGTCATATGATCCAGCTCCCTAATCATTTTGGTTAACCTCCACTGGACCCTCTCCAATGCATCCACATCCTTTTTATAGTGGGGGCGGGAGGGGGGAGCAGAACTGGACACAATACTCCACATGTGGCCTCATTAATGCCAAATAAAGGGGATTAATCACTTCTCTAGATCTGCTGGAAACACTCCTCTGAATGCACCCCAATATGCCATTAGTCTTCTTGGCTACAAGGGCACACAGTTTACTCATATGCAGCTTCTCATCCACCGTAATCCCCGGGTTCTTTTCTGCCAAACTACTACTTAGCCAGTTGGTCCCCAGCCTGTAACAGTGGTTGGGATTCTTCCGTTCCTAGTGCAAAACTCTGCACTTGTCCTTGAACCTCATCAGATTTCTTTTGACCCAATCTTTCAATTTGTCTAGGTCACTCTGGACCCCAACCCTGCCCTCCAATGTATCTACCTCTCCTCCTATTTTAGTGTCATCCGCAAACTTGCTGAGAGTGCAATCCAGGGACTACAGTAGAGAATACTTTGGCAGGGACCTCTCAGGGAAGAGATCAGAAGGAGACCCCTGTCAAACAGAAGGCATGGGATGCTTAGTCTTAGGGCTGGGGGTTCCACGACCACCACCCCCAAGGGAAGAAGATGGGTGGTGGTGGTTAGGGATTCCCTCCTAAGAGGTACAGAGTCATCCATCTGCTGCCCAGACCTGGAATCTCGAGAAGTGTGCTGCTTACCAGGAGCTAGAATTCAGGATGTGACTGAGAGTCTTCCAAAACTGATCAAACCTTCGGATCACTACCCTTTCCTGTTTCTCCACGTAGGAACTAATGTTACAGCCAAGAATGATCTTGAGAAAGTCACTGCAGATTATGTAGTGCTGGGAAAAAGGATCAAGTAATTTGAAGTACAAGTGGTGTTCTCGTCCGTCCTACCTGTTGAAGGAAAAGATCCAGGTAGGGATCATCAAATCGTGGAAATAAATGAGTGGTTGCGCTGTTGGTGTTGGAGAGAAGACTTGGTTTCTTTGACCATGGGACTCTGTTCTGGGCACTAGGATTGCTAGGAAGAGAGGGGATCCACCTAACCGAGAGAGGAAAGAGCATCTTTGCGCACAGGCTTGCAAACCCGGGGATCACTAGGTTTGCAAGCCTGTGCGCAAAGATGCTTTAAACTAGGTTTGTGGGGGGACGGTGACGTAAGCCCTGAGGTAAGTGAGAAAGTGGCATACTGGGAAAAAAACATAAGAAGGAAGGGGCAACAAAGGAGGAACCCTGATTCGAATGGAGAAGGTAGGGCAATCCGCGAGTTATCTATGGTGTTTGTACACTAATGCAAGAAGCCTGGGAAACAAACAGGAAGAATTAGAAGCCCTGGCACAGTTGAAGAACTATGATTTGATTGGAATAATGGAGACTTGGTGGGATGACTCACATGACTGGAGCACTGTCGTGGAAGGGTATAAACTGTTCAGGAAGAATAGGCAAGGAGGAAAAAGGGGAGGAGTTGCACTGTATGTAAGAGAGCAGTATAATTGCTCAGAGATCCAGCATATAGAGGGAGAAAAGCCTGTCGAGAGTCTTTGGGTTAAGTTTAAAGGTGGGAGCGATAGGGGTGATGTTGTGGTTGGTGCCTGCTAAAGACCACCAGATCAGGTAGATGAAATAGATGAGGCTTTCTTCAGACAACTAAGAGAAGCTTCCAGATCACAGTCCCTGGTTCTCATGAGGGACTTTAATTCCACTGACATCTGTTGGGAGACGAATATGGCAGTACACAGACAATCCAGGACATTTTTGGAGAATGTTGGGGATAACTACTTGGTACAAGTACTGAAGGAACAAACCAGGGGCCATGCACAGCTTGACCTGCTGCTCACAAACAGAGAGGAACTGGTAGGGAAAATAGATGTGGGTGGCAACCTGGGAAGCAGTGATCATGAAATTGTTGATTTCATGATCATGACAAAAGGAAGAAAGGAGAGTAGCAAAATACAATCCCTGGACTTCAGAAGAGCAGACTTTGACTCCCTCGGAGAACTAATGGGCAGGATCCCCCGGGATGCGAACATGAAGGAGAAAGGAGTCCAGGAAAGCTGGCAATATTTTAAAGAAGTCTTATTGAATGCACAGGAAGAAACCACCCCGATGCACAGTAAGAAAAGCAAATATGGTAGGCGACCAGATTGGCTTACCAGGGAAATCCTTGGTGAGCTTAAACACAAAAACAAAGCTTATAAGTGGAAACTTGGACAGATGACTAGGGAGGAGTATAAATATATTGCTTGAGAATGCAGGAGAGTAATCAGGAAGGCGAAAGCACAATTGGAATTGCGGCTAGCAAGGAATGTGAAGGGTAACAAGAAAGATTTCTTTAGGCATGTTAGCAAGAAGAGGGTGATCAGAGAGGATGTGGGGCCCTTACTGGATGAGGGGGGTAACCTAGTGACAGATGATGTGGGAAAACCTGAAGTACTCAATGCTTTCTTTGCCTCTGTCTTCACGGACAAGTTCAGCTCCCAGACTACCGCATCAGACAACTCAGTATGGGAATGAGGTGGGAAGCCCTCAGTGGAGAAAGAACAGGTTAAGAACTATTTAGAAAAGCTAGACGTACACAAATTCATGGGTCCAGATTTAATGCATCTGACGGTACTGAGCAAGTTGGCAAATATAATTTCAGAGCTTTGGGCCATTATCTTTGAAAACTCATGAAGATGAGGAGAGGTCCTAGGTGACTGGAAAAAAGCAAATGCAGTGCCCATCTTTCAAAAAGGGAAGGAGGATAATCCAGGGAACTACAGACCAATCAGTTTTACCTCAGTCCCTGGAAAAATCATGGAGGGGATCCTCAAGGAATACATTTTTAAGCACTTGGAAGAGGGGAAAGTGATCAGGAATAGTCAACATGGATTCACCAAGGGCAAGTCATGTCTGACTAATCTGATTAGGATCCTTGTCAGAGCCAGAGGCTGAAACCTTGACTTCAATTCCAACAAAGCATAATTTGCACTTTCCTAAATTGCTACTCCAGAATAATTATTAGAGATGGGCCTAATCAAAACAGTCTTTATTGGAGTTTGGAGCCAGATTAATCATTCATGGCTAAGGTCCATTTTGCAATAGCAATCTATTCAGTACATTTTTGAGCATAAATGTATGATTAGACTGACCATATTTCCCAATGGTGACTACAGGATACCTGGTAAAGTAGCTTGACTTCAAGCAAATTCAATGGCAATCAACCAGAAGTATGTGGTAGCTCCTCCCTCTCAAAATGCCATAAAAACTCCAGGGCCCAGCGGGTAAAATGGTGCCATGGGGGTCTGGGCTAAGGAGGAGGCTCAGGTACAGGTTTAGTAAGACTTGTGTTTTGGGAGCAGGGGCCAGCAGGACCAGGACCTTCCTCCAGTTCACTCAGCCTGTCTTGATTGTGGTGGGAAGAGGGAGGTATAACCCAAAGTTATAACAGTGGGAGGGGTGCTTTGGGGATCAGGGTTTTAGCCCTGCAGGGGTCCCCAGGCCTTGGGCATTCAGCCCCACAGCTCTCAGCTTTAGTGGGGGGTGGGAAGTGATACCAGGGATTGGGGCTTGTAGCTCCTGCTGAAACCCTGTGGAGCAGTGTTTCTTAAACTGTGTTCCGCAGGACACCGGTGTGCCGCAAGGCAGCCTGAGGTGAGCTACGGAGATATGGTGACCATACATCCCTTTTTTTCTGGGACAGTCGCAGATTTAAATAGACCCAGCAGTAGCATGGTGCAGCAGCAACTCCCTGCCTCCACCCAGCACCTAAGCGGTTCCCTTGGGGTATGTCTACACTACAGCGCTAATTCGAACTAACGCATCCAGACTAAAAAACTAGTTCGAATTAGCGTTTTGCTAATTCGAACTAGCATGTCCACATTAAGTGGACCCTGAATCGGGGTTAAGGATGGCCGGAAGCAGTGCCAGCAGGGCATCAGATGAGGACTTCGAGCGTGGCGCTGCTGTCTCAAGGGACCTGACCCCTACCCCGGACAGAGTTCTCAGGGGTGCCCCGCTTGCAAAGCAGTCCTGGCTTGGATTGCCCGGAGTACCCACACTAGGCACATCACAGCACTCGGCCATCAGCCCGGATGCACTTGCCGCAGGCTGCCATCCAGAGGGGGGGTCAATCAAGGGGCTTCAGGAGAGTTTCCACCCCGAGGAGCCCGCAGACCCAGCCCAGTCCTCCCCATCGGGGGCTCGTACCCCATTCCTCCCTTACCTCCTTCCACTTACCCGTCCCTAGCCCCTCTTCCTGATGTACACAATAAAGGACAATTGTGTTCAAAAATAGAATCTCTCTTTATTAAACAAAACTGGGGGAGACTGGGAAAAGGAGGTAGGAGAGGGGAAGAGAGAGTGGGAGGGGGAGGGCAACTACAATGATGAGGGGTTTGGAACAGGTCCCATATGAAGAGAGGCTAAAGAGATTGGGACTTTTCAGCTTAGAAAAGAGGAGATGGAGGGGGGATATGATAGAGGTCTATAAAAGCATGAGTGGGGTGGAGAGGGTGCATACAGAAAAGTTCTTCATTAATTCCCATAATAGAAGGACTAGAGGACACCAAAGGAAAGGAATGGGTAGCAGGCTTCAAACTAATAACAGAAAGTTCTTCTTCACAAAGCAAAGAGTCAACCTATGGAACTCCTTGCTGCAGGAGGCTGTGAAGGCTACAACTAGAACACAGTTTAAAGAGAAGTGAGATCAAGTCATGGAGATTGGGTCTATGGAGTGGTATTAGCCAGGGGGTAGGAGTGGTGTCCCTGCCCGAAGTTTGTGGAAGGCTGGAGAGGGATGGCATGAGACAAATGGCTTGGTCACTGTCTTTGCTCCATCCCCTCCAGGGTCCCTAGGGTTGGCCACTGTTGGCAGACAGGCTACTGGGCTAGATGGACCTTTGGTCTGACCCAGTAAGGCCATTCTAAGCTCAGGGCTCAGGGTCGGGGGTCTCAGTGGACCACCTTGATTTTCATGCAAACCTGCTCCTGGGTGGCCAGGCTGGCAGCTCTCCTGCCCTAGACGGCCACTTTCCTGTGCCTAGTGCGGAGGTCGTGGACGAGGTCCATGATGTCCACACTAGACCAGGCGGGTGCCCGCCTCTTGCGGTCCTGGGCAAGCTCCCGGGAGCCGCCAGCCTGGTCCCGGGAAGAGGGGGAGGGTTGGGGGGCATCGGGTGGCTGGCTCGAGCTGTGCCAGGTGCAGGGTCTGCTAGCTGGGTGCTGGCAGGCTTGCACCTGGCACAGGCACCGTAGCCAGCCCGTGCCCCTTTAAGAGGTCCGGGGCCGGGAGGGGGGCAATAGAGTTTCCCTGGTGTTGGCCAGAGTGGCCACTAGGGAAAGCTGGGGAGGGCTAGCCTCCCACTAGTTCGAATTAAGGGGCTACACACCCCTTAATTCGAACTAGTAAGTTCGAACTAGGCTTAGTCCTCGTACAATGAGGTTTACCTAGTTCGAATTAAGCGCTCCGCTAGTTCGAATTAAGTTCGAACTAGCGGAGCACTAGTGTAGCGCCTATCAAAGTTAATTCGAACTAACGTCCGTTAGTTCGAATTAACTGTGTAGTGTAGACATACCCTTGGTGCTTTGTGCAGGCAGCCAGGGCTGCTGCTGGTGGCACACAATGTCCAGTGCTCCAAGCTCCCATGCAGCACGTGCCGCCATCCGGCAAGCCCCCTCCCCACCACATGGCCCTTCCCTCCCACTGCGAGACTGCCTCCACTGTGCGTGGCCGCCAGCCTAGCCTCCTCCATCCACCACCACTGCCGGAGGGGGAGAAGGGCTGGTCGGAGCCGGTGAGCTGCTCCTGGGAGCTGCCGCTGGAGTCCCGGCAAAGACCGTGCAGAGCTCGGCTGGATCACTGCAGAGCGGGGTACAGTGGGGCTCTGCCAGTATGCTCTGTCCCCGGCCCTTTCTCCTCCCACCCCTTCCCATCCCTCTGGGGGAGCATCAGTGCATGGTACTGCTCATTCTGCTGCACTCGGCAAGCCAGTTCTGGGAGGGTGGTGGTTTTCTCCCCCCCCCCCCCCCTGCATTCCTCCCAATGAGAACCAAAGTTGGGTGTGGAGACTGGCATGCGGCACTAACATTAGCACCACAAGCGGCCCAGCAAGTGGTCCTGCCTTGAAAGCAGCTGGGGCCGGGGCTGCGGGGACTTCTGGGGCCCAAACACAGACTCCAGCCCCACAAACTGGAAGGCAAAAGGTGGGGGAGGAGCTCGGAGAGAACTAGGGGGAACTAGTGGAAGAGGAGGGGACTTGTGCTGAGGGGAGGGGGCAGGGCAGGAGAAGAAGGGGGAAGGCACCAAGGAACAGGGTGGAGGGGAGACAAATGCCAGGGGGCCAAGTGCAGACAATGAGGAAAAGGGCAGGAGGAGGGAGGGGAGGTGTCAGTGGGGATGGGAGGGTGGAGGGGACAGGGTGACGCTGGGAGAACAGAGGGGAAGGGCATTGGGGGCAAGAGGAAGCAAGGGGAGGGGGGAGGTGATGAGGGAAGGGTTGAAAGGAGGGGATGGGCATGAGGAAGGCAGGGATGGAACAAGTCGTGTGAGGGCACGGAGGGGCATGAGAGGAACTGGGGCGGAGATTGATGAAGGGATGGGCATCAGGGAGAAAGGGTGCAAGAGGGCAGAGGCAGTGAGGGAAGGGGGAAGGACCAGGAGGGTGCAGGGGTAAGGAAGGTGCAGGTGCCAGGAGTTTCTGGGGGTGAAGCAGAAGTGCAGACCAGCACCAGAGAGACCAGCAGGGGAGAGACCAGCACCCGAAGAGAGAGGATTCGGTGGGGGCTGGGTAGGAGGATGGTGGGGAAAGTTCTTAGAGGAGGTTATAGCCGTCCTTAAAAGGGGCATGCTTTTCTTTTTTTTTTTTTTTTGCTCAACAAAAATCCTTGGTGCTCCCCATAAAAAAAATTGTTTGGTGTTCCTCGGTCTTAAAAAGTTTAAGAAACACTGCTGTGGAGGGTGCTCAGGTTCAGGCACGAAAGGCTCATGCAACCCCCATTGAGAACCCTTTTTTAGGTGACACCTAATTGGCTACTGCCTGCCCTCTCTTGCTGTGTGATAGCAAAGGGGGCTGGGAGCTGAGGGGCAGCTTCCACCCCATGTACCAGCAGCAGAGGATGGAACAGCATGGCTGCCTGCACTATCACACCAGCCACAAGAGCAGCTGCCCTATGGCTCGGGCTCTTGCTTCTGACCGATCCGAGGGCAGGGAGAGAGAGAACTGTGGAGCTCTCCCAGGGACAGCACTGCACTTGCTAGAGAGAGCCGCAACTCTGCTCACAGGCTCTGGAGGCTTCTCCCCCACAGGGAGCACTGGGCATTTAGGACTCAGCCCTGCTGCTCCCAGCTTAAGCCCCAGCACTCATGGCTTGGAGAGTAGGAGGGGGCAGGGATCAAGGTCTCAGCCATGCATGTGGGCTGGAATTTCAGGGGGGTACTGCAGCTCAGGGCTTCAGCCTGGCAGGTGCTGGGAATTCAGTAAGGGAGGGGCTGCTGGAGACCGAGATTTTAGCCCTGCAGCAAGTGCTGGGGATCAGGGCTTCAGCCCTACAGCCTGAAAGGGATGGCAGGACTCTCCCTTCCCTTGCTTTAGGGTGTACGTGGGAAGAGGTGACATGCCCTTGCCCCTCTATCACACACAAGGCTGCCTCTCTTCCTACTGGCTTCCTGTCTTTCTGCCTCTGAACCCTGCCTGAGAGCACCACCTGCCTGCTGCATTCACCTGCCAGCCACAAACAGGAGACTGCTGTGGCTGCGCCAACACTGAGGCTATGTCTACACGCGCGGCTTCTTGCGCGAGTAATATGCAAATGAGGCTAAGCTGTTATTCCTGAAAAGTAATCGGTGTAACGGCATTGCGCAAGAGGGTTTTTCTTGCACAAGAAGGGGGTAGTGTAGACGCTCCTTCTTGCGCAAGAGGCCCTTCTGAAAAAAATGGTGGCTCATTAGGTATGCAAATAAGGCTCAGCAATATTCCGCGCTTAGCCTCATTTGCAAATTACTCACGCAAGAAGCTGCGAGTGTAGACATAGCCTGACTGATCAGTAGAGTGAGCACTGGATCAGAAAATATGGGACATTTCACCCCAGTTTCCCCCCCCCCAGTTTAAAAAAAGGTGGGACACCTGCAAGAGGGCTTGAAAATGGGACAGATGGTCACCCTATTTATCATAGACAATACCATCTTACAATGCAAGATATTTGTACTGTGGCCTCTGCAGAGTGTTTGTAGTATGTGTAATACATATCAGAGGCCCAGATTCAGGAAAGCATCCCTTTTCAGGACAGCACCTGAACATAGGCGTAATTATAAGCACATGTTAAAGTTCCAGTCAAGTCAATGAAATTTAAGCACAACTTAAGACTAAACATGCTCTTGAGAGCTAATCTACATAAGCGCATGTTTATATCCATCTCTAAGTGCTTCCTTGAACCAGGGTTAAATATAGGGATCTATATTGTTTTACATGGCTGCACTTTATATTTACTGGGAGTCAAATTAAAAGTATCAGCTGCGTTCACAGTGTGTAATAAATGTTATCCAACTCATAGAGTTCCTGTCTTTTACCTGTCTTTCCCTGGTGATGAAAACACAAGTGATATTTTACTAACCTGCCAAAAGTTAATCATAGGTGGGTGGCTGAGGAGAATTCTACACAGCTACTATCTATATATAGTCACATGGTATATTGAGTCTCCTGTATCACAGGGTATTCAAAGCTCTTGCTTCTTGTACATAATATACATCACATTGTCATCCTCCAATGCATGCCCTGGTTCTTCCATTTGTATTGGCCATAAGCCATTTTGTAAGATTTTAAATCTAACCTGATCATACCTCCCCAAAATTCTGGGCTTTTGGCTGGAACCAACATCCCTCAGCTGAACCCGTTCCCCAAACTTTGGGAGAGGTGAGATTCAGCTCTGTCTCAGGCCCTGCTTTAGGAAAATTAGATATGAGGGAAAAAAGACTGGCTACTATTTACCCTACTTTTTAAATGCTACATAAATTTACATTTGACAGGCTCCACATCACGGACTAAATGAAAAGATCCTGTGATAATTCTAAGGATAAATTTTCCTTTCTTCTGGGTGCAGGGAAAAAATTTCAAACTCACGAATTGAAATGATTATTTATTTTGTGGCAACACCAAGACTCCCACCCATGGACCAGGACATGTTAGAAAGAACAAGACGACAGTCCCTTCCCTAACAAGTTACACTAATTGTTTACTGAGAGTGGTGGCACAGTAATCTCAGACACATATCAAGCAGACCATACTTCGATTTCCTAGCTGCCTACTGGACCAGGAATTATAAACCAGACAAAAATCTCAGTCACAAGATTCAGATAAGAGTGTATTGAAAATTCAAGCAGAGGCACATATCCGTTAATAGCCACTGGCAGATAGGATAGCCTTGAATGTCCTCTGTTCAATAGCTCTCTGGAGATTCTTTGGCAAAAATAAGGTTTAGCGCATAGCTATATATTCACAGCTATCAGAGATGGATATCACTTTGCCACTGGATCCTACTCTTGCAGACAAGCTCTTGTTCACATTTATTTGTCACAAGAAAAATGCAGTAGGTTTCTTGGCCTAGCATGGATTCCCACAGAAACATTACCTTTCATTAGAGTGAGAGACATGGTGTACACGAACACAAAAGCCACAAGATGTCACGGACCATTTCAATACCTAATGCCTTGTGTCCAACACAGTCTCCTTCAAAATCCCAGTGACTGTTTCTGTCTGGCCTTCTATGAGAGGTCAGGTGAGTAGCAGCCAGATATAGTGGACTCAGTCTACTCAGATCACAAACCTCTCAACCTGAAGCTGCCCCACTCCAGGGGCTTCTTTCACAACTGTGCGGGGCAGGTCTGTACACATTGAGCGTTTCACCCTCCCTTTCATTCTCTTTGTTTAGAGGATATTTCTTTTTTGCCCAGGTATTTTATAGCTTACCCTTACCCAGGACTGAGCCTAGTCTGCTTTAATTTTTGTTCCTTGCACAGGGTGTAGGATACAAATTAGAGACAAGTGCTTCATAAATAAAATAAATAGGTGTCCACAGACATCAGCTTAACAAGGACACTCTCTTCTCTGAGCTTGAAGACAGTAATAAATTTTGCTTACAGCATCTACAAGGTGAACCAGAGGTAGAAGAAACACTGAAATGTAATTGACAAGCAAGCCTTTATGAAGTCTTTCCAATTGATGTCAAAACCTTCTTACATGACTTGCACCCGGATCCTGCAAAGTCCCTCACAGGCATTGAAATCAACAAGATGATTCACAGTAATAAAGTTAAATATCTGTAAATGTCTCAAATAAGACCCTGACCACAACTATTATGATGAAGGCTATGATACATTGGGGGAAATTGGAGCCTCAGAAAACATAGTGGCTGTTGTAATCGTGTAAGATTGTCAGTGTTCTTGCGGAAATGCTATGCTGCTCCTGTTCGGGCAAAAGCCCTCTTGTGCAAATGCTTTTACGCAAGAGGGCCAGTGTAGACAATGCAGTATTATTTTGCGCAAAAAAGCCCCAATCGCGAAAATGGCGATCGGGGCTTTCTTGTGCAAAACCACGTCTAGATTGGCACGGACGCTTTTCCACAAAAAGTGCTTTTGTGGAAAAGCGTCTGTGCCAATCTAGATGCTCTTTTCCGCAAATGCTTTTAATGAAAAAACTTTTCCGTTAAAAGCATTTGCGGAAAATCATGCCAGTCTAGATGTAGCCAGTATATGTCTATAATGATTAACTGTTGTATCAGATAGTTAAAGGGACTGTTCAATCAGTTGTTAAACTTTTGGCTCACAGGCCGTTTTTTTTAGTGAGCCTGTTAGTAGCTTGGACCCATCAGTTTCCCAGTCTCCCTCCTGCCTACCTGTGCTAGTAGGGTCTCCATGTAGAGTATATACTTGAAATACAAATTTTAGAAAACCCACCAATGCCATGTCATTTATTCTGCTCTAACCCATCCCAGCAAAACTCCCAGGGACATGAGGGAATGTTGCAAGTGCAGGACCAAATCCATACAGAGTGTTTTTTCATAGAATCATAGCATACTAGGACTGGAAGGGACCTCAGGAGGTCATTGAGTCCAGTCCCCTGCCCTAACGACAGGACCAAATACTGTCTAGACCATCTCTGATAGACATTTACTAACCTTCCTTCATAGGTCATGTTCTCTAGACCTTTAATCATTCTTGTTGCTCTTCTCTGGACCCCTTCCAATTTCTCCACATCCTTCTTGAAATGCGGTGCCCAGAACTGGACACAATACTCCAACTGAGGCCTAACTAGCGCAGAGTAGAGAGAAGAATGACTTCTCGGGTCTTGCTCACAACACACCTGTTTATGCATCCCAGAATCATGTTTTCTTTTTTTTTTTGCAGCATCACACTGCTGACTCATATTCAGCTTGTGGTACACTATAATCCCTAGATCCCTTTCTGCCGTACTCCTTCCTAGACAGTCGCTTCCCATTCTGTATGTGTGAAACTGATTGTTCCTTCCTCAGTGAAGCACTTTGCATTTATCTTTATTAAATTTCATCCCGTTTACCTCAGACCATTTCTCCATTTGTCCAGATCGTTTTGAATTATGACCCTATCATCCAGAGCAGTCGCAACCCCTCCCAGCTTGGTTTCATCTGCAAACTTAATAAGTATACTTTCTATGCCAATATCTAAATTGTTGATGAGAGCCAGACCCAAAACAGACCCCTGCGGAACCCCACTTGTTATACCTTTCCAGCAGGATTGTGAACTATTAGAATATAACTACTAGTAGAATATAACTACTCTCTGAGTACGGTTATCCAGCCAGTTATGCACCCACCTTATAGTAGCCCCATCTAAGTTGTATTTGCCTAGTTTATTGATAAGAATATCATGCGAGACCGTATCAAATGCCTTACTAAAGTCAAATGCATCATCTTCTTCATGCATCTTGATATGGATACTAAGCTCTTTTAGGCAAAGATTGACTTTTTTGTACACCTTCTAACACAGTGCAGTTTCTTGAGTGGAATGTAATACAAGTCATTCAAAAAAAGGCTAATGATTAGAAAATACAATAATTTTTACTAAAAATATAAGTCTCTGTGGCCATTTAAATGTAACTAATTTGATTAGAGTCAGTGGAGGCTTTCACCTCTATAAGGTCTCAACATTACAGACTTGACCACTATCATTGTTCAAAAATCAAGGAATAACATCTGCTAACCCTTATTATTTACCCCTCGAAGTAGTACTGTCTAGTCCAGGTGGAGTGAAACAGAGATACTATATATATATTTCTCTCCTGCTACAGCTGTGTAAACCTTTATATTGTACCAGCCAATAAATCTAGAAAGATCTGTGAGCTGAAAAAGAAAGGGACTTTATTGGTGTCTTCTTGATTAAAGACTGAGCCAGATTTCAGCTGCCTGCCTTCAAAGAGAGCTCTGTCATTAAAAGGCCACCATGTTTAAAGTTCTGTTCTTGAGACTCATTTCCTGTAGCTATCCTGCTGTGCTGCTACTCCATATCGCACAAATGGCTCTGAATGTGGCAGTCACAAAGTGGTAATGCTTTGCAATGGAAAATTGCTGTGTCACAGGGGCTTGGCTGCTCAGACATACACAGTAATTTCTGCAACCGATAGCCCACATTGCAACATGATCCTATTTGTAGGTGAGCTTCCTTCCCCTTGTACTTTGTCATGTAAAAAACCAGCATGACCATATAATTGACATGTAAAGAAAACAAATGTTTTATATATGTAAGCCTCCTTTCCATATGAATTCAAAGCAGCTGAAATCTTGTGTCTCAATATGAATTTAGTGACTGATTATTCTTGATAAATTGGTAATTAATGGCTGAGTGGATTTCAGAGATAGATGAAAGGGAAATGTGACCTCTGTATAGCCACCATGGAATAGCACTAAGAGACAATCAAGCACAAGGCAGGCAATTACAGTGGTAATTGAAAGTAAATGAAGAGTTACAGCAGTAATCTTTGGGGAGAGCCAGAGTCCACATCTCAGAAAACAGAATAGTTTTCTATCTAGCAAAACAGACAGCTGGAAAGGGAGAACAACCTGCATAATGTACCTATAAAATGCGGCAAATCCAACAGCCTGTTGCTGTTGGAAAGGAGCTCACAACACAATTTAAATTGTCATTTATATTGCCTGGAAATGTGAAACCTATGAAGCCTTTGGTTGAGGGTGGGGATCTTTTTTAAAATGTTGTTTGGTGAGATTGTCCTGCCTTGTGCTGCAAGGAATATTGTGCAAGGGAGAACCATTGTGACACCCAGTCAGATTTCATGGCACCAACCTAATAGCTATAAACAGGCTCAGCAGGCTGTAGCTACACATGGGCATTGTAGGATTTAACCTGAAGGCAAGAGTTTCGCTTCTGTAAATCTAGGCTTAAATGACACGCACAGGGTCAGAGCAAGTGCAGCAGATCTGGCTTCACTTTGGGGGCCCAACTCTAGTCAGATTTTGAGAGTTGCTGAGAACTCAGACATCCAATTCAAGTCACTGGGAACAGAGGAAGATACAAAGGTGATTTCATGAAATCTTGGCACCTCCCCCTTTCATGGGCCAGAGCATGGTGCTCACTCAACAGCTTCCCACAATTGACTATGTTGTGTGTCACTGGCCCAGAATAGCAAGAGTGCACTTTGTCCTAGGTACACCCCATCCCTCACATTCCTACACGGGGGGGGGGCACCTCTCATGGAGTTTACTGCTCACCATCATGGCCCCTCTGGGGCCACACCTGAGAATTAGCAGTCAGTCAGGCTCTGATACTCCCTCTTTCTGTGTTCTCCTCATCTCTGTCAAGTAGGGTGCACCTACACAGCACCCTTACCTAAGGTACACCATGCAATTCACACTATGTAGCTTATTTCAGCATTATTTCACAGTATCAAAATCTAGACTGTGCCACTTCTCCAGTGACCAGAAGGGGAACCCAGGCCTGGCAATTGCTCCAGGTTCCAGTCTAGGGCCCTGTGACTAGCAACAGAGCCTACACCACTCCTGACCCCATTGCTGTTTTTCTGGACTGCTTCCTACCTTTTGTCTCTAGCTATAGCCCCACTCTGGATTACCACCGGAGCACCTTGTTCCTTTCTCACCCCCCAGATTTAGCTCTTGCTCATTAACACCACTCTTTTCAGGAACAGGGCTACACAGCTCCTTCCTCCAGTTTCCTTATTCTCCACTTCCTGGTTTTATACCAACACAGCCTGCCCCTGCACATCTGGGCTTTATCAATTAGACCTAATCCACCCTGACTCTCCTCCATGTGCAGCCTGTCAGAAGTAATTGGCCCTTTTTACTTACTGAAGCTTTCTGTAAGGCAAACAACCCATGACAGAGCTATACAAGAGAGAGCATATGACCAGTAAGGTCCACTGAGTTACTGCAGGGAAGTGCAAAATTGGACCTCATGTGAGTTTATATTATGCCAAGCAAAACAATCCCTAATCCAGATTTGGGTTGCTGTGTTACAACAAACAACAGTCTCATCGGAAACTCATTGCAAAAGCACAAGTGTGGGGATTTAGGGTCAGATTTTCTAAAGCACCTAAGTGATTTAGGTGCTCACACACCATTCAAAATCATTCATATCTTACATGGCTTGTTCTTTCATGGAATAGGTCTGTTATAGGGCCTGTGAATCTAGTTGCTGCAGATTGTCTCAGGTGTGATCTCACAGCACTTCACTAAGATTACCTTGTCCCCTTAGGAAGATGTGTGCACACAGAGAACAAACTATCATAGTGCCTTAATGCCTGGAAATGACTGAGCAGTGCTATTAGGTATTATCTCATCAGCATGCAGCACCACTTCTCTCCATGCTGTAGCAGAGAATACAAAAGTAAGAAGGAGAGATAAAAGGAGTGGGGAAAGAGGTGCATTTGGTGATCCAGATACTCATCTGATGTGAGCCAGCACAACTCTTTGGGGAAAAAACGACACTTCACTCCCCCAATTGAGCCTTAGGCCCACTCTGTTCTGCAATGCTACCCCCATATACGGATCAGCAAAGACATTATCTGCAACCGCATGTAGCGGACACATAAACATTTGCCTTTCGCATTTTCTAGCCAGCTAAAAACAGATTCGAGGGGGATCCCCCACAGTCCTTGCACAAAGGCCACTAGCACTAATCCTCAGTAGACTCAGTGCCTTGAATAGAATCACTGCTCTCCCCCTATCCCCCACTTTCAGTCACTCTGATCATGTGACTCTCCCTGCCTGGCTCTAATGAGCATTTGCCCTGACCTTCACCATTAGCCCCTATTCTTAATTGCTTTACCATTGGCAGCTGTCAGAATTAACAGTTAATTGACTCTGATCTCTAAAAGTCTGCTCATTTGACACTAGCGTGGTCAACTTTCTAATACACAAAAACCAATTCTCCTGCCCTGCTCCCCACTCACTCCATCGACATGCTCCTCGTAGTCCAGAACCCGGGAGACCTGGCGCGGGTGGAGGCTTGCCAAGCCGTCTACTCGGCAGCCTACTCCACCCAGGTCAACTGGGCCAAGAGCTCTGGCCTGGTGGTAGGGGCCAGGTGGCAGGCAGGCTCCCTCCCACCTGTGCTTCAGGCCATTAGGTGGAGTGCGGGTCCGCTGCTCTATCTCGGCATTTTTCTTTCTGCCACGCATCACTCTCCGCCGGAGAACTGGCCAGGTTTAGAGGCCAGGGTGGTTGAGCGGTTGCAGAGATGGACGGGACTGCTCCGGTGCCTCTCCCTCCGTGGGAGGGTACTGGTACTCAACCAATTGGTCCTGTCCATGCTCTGGCACCACCTCAACACCCTGGTCCCACCCCCGGGACTCCTGGCCTGGATCCAGCAGCTCATGCTGTGGTTCATCTGGCCAGGACTGCATTGGGTCTCTGCATCTCCCCCTGGAGGAGGGAGGACAGAGCCTGACGTGTTTGCGCACACAGGTTCACGTCCTCCGCCTCCGGGCCCTGCAGAGACTCCTATTTGATGCAGGTGGTCTGGCGTGGAGCACGCTTGCACATGCTTTCCTTTGCCGCCTCCGAGGGCTCCGATATGACCAGCAGCTCCTTTATCTGAGAGGTCTTTAGCGAGACCTCTCCAGGCTGCCGGCCTTCTACCAGGACCTCCTCCAGACCTGGAAGCTGCTAGTGGCGACCAGGTCCTTGGGCGCCACCATGGGGGCAGACCTCCTCGCGAAGCCCCTGCTACACAATCCCCATCTAAATGTGCAGGTGGCAGAGTCCCCCTTGGTGCGCCAGAGGTTGGTCCTGGCAGAAGTCACCAGAGTCGGAGACCTCCTGGACTACGACCGAGGAGACTGGGTGGATCCTCGGGCGCTCACCCAGTGCATGGGGCTCTCCACCCTACGTACTCCCCGGCGCGTACTTCAGGAGGTGAAGGATGCTTTGTCGCCCACTGCTCGGGTGTACCTAAACAAAGTCCTGCGAGAGGGTGCACCCTGCCCACTCCTTACCCCCGTCCCTCCCGATCTCTCCATCAGCCCCCAGCTCCACGTACCTTCCTGATCGCCTCCCCCTCATCACCCAAGCCGGCTGCACTCAATACAGCCAGTCCCCTTCCGAACCGCGCCAAAAGAGTCACCTGTACACGCTTGTGCTTCACACGCTCCACTTCCCCACCCTCGTGTCCCTCCCAGACACCAAGTGGCGGGACCTCCTACCATCAATAGAGGGTGGGGAGCCCCGGTGGGCCAGCCTCTATTCGACCTTGGTTCCATGACCCACCGGGGACATCTGTTGGAGAATCCTGCACGGCGCAGTGAGCACGGGCCTGTACTTGGCGCGGTTCACCCCCACCTGCGAAACGTGCCTCTTCTGTGGCATGAGGAAGACCCTGGTGCACATCTACCTCGAGTGCGCCAGGTTACAGCCCCTCTTTCAGCTCCTCCAGAACCTCCTGTTGAGGTTCTGGCTGCACTTTTCCCCCCACTTGTTCATTTATGCACATCCTATCCGTGGCCCCACAAAGTCGCGGGACCTCCTGGTCAACCTCGTCCTGGCTATAGCCAAACTGGCAATCTACAAAACCAGGGAGAAGAGGTTGGCCAGGGGAGGGCCCTGAGACTGTGGGGCCTATTTCCGTTGCTGTATCTGCTCACGTATCCGGGCAGAGTTCCAATGGGCAGCGTCCGCTGGCTCTCTCGAGACCTTCGGGGGGCAGTGGGCGCTGTCTGGGGTTCTCTGCTCGGTATCCCCATCCGGTTCCCTAGTTTTAGCCCTTTGACCCTCACACCCGTACCTGTTTTCTCATTATTTGTCCCCAATAATTAGTTGGTTCTTCTGGGTTCTGTGGACCCTCCCTGAAGGCTGGGGGGGGAGGTCCTTTAGATGTGGGTGGGCTAATGCCCGCCCACCTCCCAGATACCAAATAGTCCCCACTCACTCCATTCACCATCACTCATTTTCCTGCACCCTCACTAGATTGCAGCAGGGAGTTAGAGTGCAGGGGTCATGAGGGCTCTGGCTGGAGGTATAAGCTCTGGGTGGGGCCAGAAATGAGGGGTTCAGAGTGCAAGAGAAGGCTACAGGCTGGGGCAAGAGTGTGGAGGAACTCTGGGGTGAGACCAAGGATGAGAGGTTTGGGATGCAGGAGGGGACTCTGAGCTTGGGCACGCTTGGCGTGTGGGAGAGAGTGTGTGGTCCCAGTACCAATTACAGTAGTTCCCAGGAAGCAAGTGCCAGGTCCCCGTGGCCCAGAACGCTCTGGTCACTGCATTTGCACCAGCAGCAGGATGCCCCCGTTGGTCATGGTTCCCAATGGGAGCGATGAAGCCAATGGGAGCAGTGGAGGTGGCACATGGAGCCTCCCAGGCTATGTCAACACAGGTGGGTTCTTGTGCAAGAACGGCTGTTCTTGCGCAAGAACCCGCAGAGCGTCCACACTGCCCGCCCGCTCTTGCGCAAGAAGATTTACAGTAAAGCATGGGAAGAGAGGGCTTTTTGCGCAAGAGCTATGATCTTTTCTAACAAGTGTAAGTTCTCTTGTGCAAGAGCGCTTGCACAAGAGGGCAGTGTGGACACGCGGCAGGGGTTTCTTGTGCAAGAAAGCCCTATGGATAAAATGCCCATCTGAGCTTTCTTTGGTAAGAGAGCGTCCACACTGCCATGGATGCTCTGGCCGGGGGGACCCAGGATCTGGGAGTGAGTTGTGACCTGGGGGAGGGGGTGAAGAGGGTTTGGGTGATGACCTCCCCCAGGTCACAACTCACTCCCAGATCCTGGGTCCCCCAGGCCAGAAACTGGGACTGCAGTATGCTTGAGTTCCTGCAGGGTTGCTGGTTGGGAGCTTCCTAGGTAAGCACCTCCCAGCCAAAGCCTGCCTTTGGAATCCCAGCTCCTCCCTGCCCCCTAAGTCCCTGCTCCTGGCCCAGGCCATCACCCAAACCCTCTGCACCCCCTCCCCCAGGTCACAACTCACTCCCAGATCCTGGGTCCCCCTCTCCTGCACCCATACCCCCTTCTGGATCCTGCACCTCAAGCTTATGCCCCAGATCACAACCCCCCTCCTTCACCCAAATTCCCTCTCCTGTACCCCATTTCACTATCCTGAGCTCCCTTCTGCACCCATCTTCCATTCCAGACCCTGCACCCCTTCAGAGAAAAGTGCAGTCCTTGAGCACTTACCAAAATTTTGGAGTGGCTTCCCATCAAAAATTATTACCCACCCCTGGTCTGGGGGCCGCAGGCAGCTGGTGACTGTTTCCAGAAGCCACATGGAGCCAAGGCAAGTACACATAGCCCTGGGTCCCTGCTGCACTACTGATTGGACTTTTAATGGCCTGGTCAGTGTGCCAACTTTAGCCAACAGTGTCTTTTCAACTGCACCTTCCAGCTGAAAACCAGACACTCAGCAGCTCTGTTTGACAGTGTGGTAGCCATATCGGTCCCAGGATGTGAAAGTGGGTGAAGTAATATACTGTGCTGCACCAGGAGCTCTGCCAATCTTGAACCAACAAACATTGGTCCAATGAAAGATATTGCCTCATTCACCTTGTCTCTCTCTAAGTCAGAACCAAATTCTGTGGCTTTTTCGAGAATGAAAGTGAAAGACAGAATTTGAAATAGCTGCTGTCAGCATCTTCCCTCCTGCATATGGGGATGTCTTGGCTTGCCTGTTACCCAAAGAGAATGGGGTTGTTCAGATCATAAATTCATGGCCCCAAAATGAGTATCTTATACCCTTCTGTTGGATGCTGAATGGACTCTGCTGAAGGAGAAAGGATGCCAGCATAGTAACAAAGAGGATGAGGGAAGTGACACTTCTTAAATGTGCTGTTCATTTCTTCTCCGTTGGATCACCATTCCAATCCAATTCAAGCATGGAAGTGACAGGGGCTGTGATCTGCAATAGTTGCTGTCAAGTTGCCTGCAGTGGCATAAGTGTGTGACTACCAGCTTCAAGACAGGTTGTTACAAACTAGGCCACAAGCTCCAAACTGGGGTGAGTTCTATACTCGGATTTTCACCAATTATCAAGTCTTAGTCACTAACAACCTTATGATGGAATCACAGACAGTCCCCTTGGGTACGCTGATCTATGATGCCACTTAGTTTAGTGTATTTTTATGAGAGATGGTCCCTACACAAAGGAGCAGCCTCCTGCCCCATTACAATGCAGTTATGAGAAGTTAGGAGAAGGAAATAAGTCACAGGTGTGCTCTTCTGGCTTTGTTAACCTTGTTTCCCACCCAAGTCTCTGAAATAGCAAACACAGGTCACTGGAGAATTAGGTTCACAGCACTGGTTGATTCCTTCTTTTTTCCTTTTTTTTCTTTTTACTATCTCTTACTTTGAGAGAAAGCTGGGTCCAAGATAAGCCTATAGCACTGGACATATGTAATACATCATAAGGTCCCATAGGAAAGCCTTATTTTATGCAGTGTACATTAGGAAAGGCATCTATGCACTGTGTAACATGCAACAGTGACTCCCAAAGTCCACCTTAACTCAACACATGCAACTAAACTAAATTGTTATATCAAGTAGTGCACATTAATAGAAAAACTGACGTAAGTGGATTCCTCTCAACCATATAACTCAATAATTTAATTTATAAATATAAATATATGTAATTATATATTCACATGTGCTTGTATGAGATGGCCAGCATGGTGTTTGCCAATTCCAATTCACATACTGCTTGTGAAATTTCCTTTACTCTCTCTGGGTATGTCTACACTGCAACGCTATTTCGGGATACCAGAGTATCCTGAAATAGCTATCCCACGTCTTCACAGCAAGCCCGTTATTTCGAGCTCACTATTCCGACATCCCTGTAAACCTCATTCTACAAGGAGCAAGGGATGTTTTAGAATAGCACTTTATTTTGAAATCTGGCGCCGTCGAATGACAAAATAAGCTATTTCAAAATAGCATAGAAATAAGATACGCAACTTGCGTAGCTCAAATTATGTATTTTATTTTGCATTACAGTGCAGTGTAGATGCACCCTAGTTTGCCTCTAAACTGTTAGTTTCAAAAGCAGACAAATTAAATGTATACTCTTTGTGAAAAGACAGGAGACATGGTTCCATAACATTTAATTATGTTAAATTAGCACCCAAGTTTAGGCACCAGTACTAGGCAATGTACAAACATAGTCAGAGACATCATGCCTTTGAGACCCTGCAGTATCAGGAGACAAAGAAAGTACTGTCCCGATATTTCAGATGGAGAAGTGAAGCACAGAGATTCAGTGTCTCATCCAAGATTGTCCAGTAAGATCAAGGAAGATCTGGAAGTGGGACTTTATCTCCTGAGTCCCCATTTGATGCCAGTCTTTCCCTCTCCACAGAGGGCCAGCCCACCCAGAAATGCTGTTGCTAGGTAATGAACATAGCAAAGGATACTGGAGGCCACATAAACTATCCTCTAATCATTACTCATTTTTATGAGGCTACAATGACCACAATTGAAACACTTTGTTATTCTGAAGAGCACGTTATAAAAAAAGAACTCTGGTGAATCAATGGAAAGAATTATGTTTGTAGCAAAGAGTATTTTATAATTGAGACAAGTGTTTTCCATTTGTGATCAATGTCTCACTATCTCCCAGTTCATTTAATAAGTTAGCCTCATTAATACTTGCTTAGCACACCTGGCAGTCACTAATTTTACCAAAGATAGTAGTGGATTCTCCATCACTAATAGTTAAAAAAAAAATCAAGATTGGGTGTTTTCTAAAAAAATGTCCTCTAGGAACTACTTTGGGGGAAGTTCTAAAGCCCACACTCGACAGGAGGCCAGATGAGATGATCTCAGAGACCCTTTCTGGCCTTGGAATCTATGAAGCAACATCTCACTATAGAAATGCCTGAAATGCAGCCTGAGAATAAACACATTCTTTTTCTGATTTTCCTCATCTGCTTTTGCTGGCTGTACTCCCTAGTAATGAAGTGCTATGGACGTATAGGGACAGACTAATGACTCATAACTATATCATAATACTCGGAGGGAAAGGCTAATTCAACTCTCTGCTCCCCCAGTTTCCATTTGTATCCTAAATATTGAATCTAGAGTGAGTGTCCTGTTTGCTATTGTTTTCCTAGAAACGCCATTGTGAGGGTAAGTGATGAGAAGGGAAAACAATAGCGAACATTAGTCTGCCCTATAATATAGCAGCTCCAGAGCTGGGCTGCAGCCTGCCAAAGTAATTCCTGTAGAAGGGCTCTATAATACCATGTCTGACTTATAAAATGGTGTTTACCTGCATAACCTTTTTTTCTGGACTTCATTTCTGTATCACTCTGAGAAGCCTCATTTAGCATTAGCTGGTGAGTGCCTGACGAAACCTTTCCATTTTCAAATCGTTGTGTTGACCTATTGCAGGATATGTGTCTCACCCACACTGTGCGTTTTCTTTGGAGGACATTAATATAGCAGAGATGTAAAATGTGCATGCCCTGCTGGCTCAGCTAATAGGTGGACTAGCCCACTGCCTCCTCTCTGAAGTAAGTCCTTCAAAATCCTCCAATATTAATGAAAGTGATAAATAAATAAAAACACTGGTAACAGTGAACTCAAGGATAGGGGGGTTTAATATGTTTTAGTCATTAACTTAAGACTGTACTGTGGGCAAATAACAGAAACATATTACCCAAGACCTATTGTATATCTAGGATTTTTCAAACCAGGAAAACCTCAAGCTCATAAATCATTCTTGAGCAGCAATAGGAGAAATATATCTGAGAGCCACCTCTCTTCAGCAGTGGTGTTGAGCTGTTATTATATGATATTATAATAGCGCTAACAGATGCTGTTAAGACGCAGTTATTTCGAGAGAAAACCCTTCTCTCAAAATAACCCTTATTCCTCATACAATGAGGTTTACCAGTTATTTCAAGAGAAGGTTTTTCTCTCAAAATAACCGTGTCTTAACAGTGTCTGTTATTTCGAAATGGCGCTATTTTGAAATAGCGCCAGAACACAAATATGCAGATGAAGCACGGGATATTTAAATCCTGGCTTTATTTGCACAGGATATTTAAATCCTGGCTTCATTTGCAATTTCAAATGTCTTCATTTGCATCCCTCTCCTGAAAGAGGGTGCAAGTGTAAACATACCCCTAGTGTGTTACCTGTGACACTCAGTTAGATGATGTGTTGAAGTCCTGGCTTTGCCCCCAATTGATTAACTCAGAAGAACCTGACCCTGCATTAGAGTTGGTCAAAAAACAGAACAGATATTTAGAGGAGCTTCTCTACTCATATAAGTAATATATATTTAGCATATTCATCCATATTATTCCCATTTACACAGGTGCAAACTGCTGCACAACACCCTATGTTACCCAGTGAATGGAAGAAAACGCTGATCTCCTAACAACCTATCTGATGCCTTATCCTCTTGTGAACGCTGCCTCTTGATGCCAACCCAGGCAAGATGACTGATCAGCCTATAGAAGTATGAAAAAACTTTAGTTCAGACTTGATTTACTTATAATCGTTGTCAAGTTCTCAAGTCTCTACTCAAGCAACTACCCCTTAAGTCTAAGGGAAATGTAATGCATGACATTTAGCTCCAGAGCTAATTTCAGGGTATCGTCTGACAACTTTCTGCACTGCTGTAGTGAGATATTTCTAGAAGTCTTTAGCCCAATCCTGTACACTTAGGGTATGTCTACACTACCACCCTAGTTCGAACTAGGGTGGTTAATGTAGGCAACCGGAGTTGCAAATGAAGCCCGGGATTTGAATTTCCCGGGCTTCATTTGCATATTGCTGGGCGCCGCCATTTTTAAATGTCCACTAGTTCGGACTCCGTGCCCGCGGCTACACCAGCACGAACTAGGTAGTTCGGATTAGGCTTCCTATTCTGAACTACCGTTACTCCTCATGGAACAAGGTGTACCAGTAGTTCGGAATAGGAAGCCTAATCCAAACTACCTAGTTCGTGCCGCGGGCACGGAGTCCGAACTAGCGGACATTTAAAAATGGCGGCGCCCGGCAATATGCAAATGAAGCCTGGGAAATTCAAATCCCGGGCTTCATTTGCAATTCCGGCTGCCTACATTAACCACCCTAGTTCGAACTAGGGTGGCAGTGTAGACATACCCTTACTCTGTTGCAGAATCATGCCCCTAAACGGTAGATTGAATAAAATTGATCCAAAGCTGTTTCCGGGCTGCTAATATCTGCTTGCTAAATTCTATTCATTTATGTTTAATGCCCTATAAAAGGCAACCGCTTATCTATCCTAGATAATGCTCAATACAACTGTAAACTCCAGTTGTTTTACCATGACCATTGTTCTGATGTTGACTCATTTTCTTTTAGATTGTCCTCTAGATATAAGCCTTGATGTCAGCTGTGTTTGTCTAGCTATGTTTGTCTGTTGTTTTAGAGCCCAGTTACTTCTATTGCATAAAAGGGTATATAGTTTACATGAGAAAAGCCTCTCCACTGTGATTCCTTTTACATAGCTATTCTAACTAAATTGTCATGATTCTGCAATTTAAAAAGATAAAGTCACATTAAGGATGCTAGGATCCTAGATATCCGTCTTTTCTATAGCCAGCCTGTCTACTAAGAAAGAGAATAAGCTCTTCCTTGAAAGGCCAAATATCCATGCTGCTGCTATGCACCTAAAATAGTCAACAAGATTTAGGACATTACATCATTGGCTTGTTTAGTTTGGAAAAGAGAAGACTGAGAGGGGACATGACAACAGATTTAAAGTACCTAAAAGGTTGTTACAAGGAGGAGGGAGAAAAAATTATTCTCCATTTTCTCTGCAGATAGGACAAGAAGCAATGGGCTTACAGTGAAGCAAGGCTGGACATTAGGAAAAGCTTCCTAACTGTTAGGGTGGTTAAACACTGGAATAAATTGCATCCGTAGTGTGATGTGGTGCAACCCCTTAAGATTGATCATACCACTGACACTTGCCCTCTTGCTCTGTAGGGTTCCCCACCATCCTATACTGCTTGAATCAGGTCTCCCACAAATACGGCACAGAGTTGGGGTTGTCCCCCTCCCCCAAAAAAGCTAATGCAGACACTGAACCACTTCAGCTCTGGGAGAATGCAATTTTAGGGCACAGCATCCAGGAAATCAAGCTTGAAAAGGGATCAAATTCCCAAATAAATCTGCCTTTCTTTGAGTAAAAGTTTTACACAAAGAGGATGTTCACTCTCTTTATTAATGAAACAGAGATATGCACATTGGTCGTCCCCCACCCCCACGTAACAATTATTTTCAATGGGTCTGATAGTAAACAAACATGTTTTCATTAAGCACAAACAATAGGATTTAAGTATCAGAGGGGTAGCAGTGTTAGTCTGAATCCTAATAGGATTTAAGTGGTTACTAGTGAAAACATATAGATCAAAGGAGGAGCTGGGAGTTGGCAGCCCCATAGGGCTGGGAACTGAGAGACTGCAGCCCCATGAGGCTGAGAACTAGAAGCCAGCTGCCCTATGGGACCAGGAGCTGGGTTCTGGCAGCCCCACAGGATCATATTATATCAGTTAACTGATAAAACAGGATTTTATATCAAAGTAAATAAGTTAAAATGAATAGAAAATACATGGCTAGTTCTAATTGAGTAAAAAGCTTATTGCAAGTGGATTCTTACCCTAAAGAGCTGATCTAGGCATAATCTTCAGGTCAAAGATGATCTTTTACTTTTTCCCAACATGATGTAATGTCATTTTCTTAAAATATCCTAGAGGTTGGACAACCCTCAGGGCCTGACTGGTCCCAGATGAGGGATTTTGCCAGACCAGGGGAGGTCATCTCTGTTTCCCCTGCCACTGCCCTTCCCCCCCAGCCTGACCCAGCCTGCCAGCCTCTCAGCTGGCTCCTCACCTGCTGCCAGACCTGCTATCCTGCGGACTCTGCTGGGCAGCCGCTGCCGCCGGAGTACCTGACCCCGCTGGGCAGCCACTCATCAGGGCTCCCAGCCCTGCCAGACAGCCATGTGCCAGGTTTCCCAGACCTTCTGCACAGCCCCACTGCTGTGCACCGAGCAGCCCCACCAGCAGCTCTCTTCAGGCAACCTGCTGCCCTGCTGGCCCCATAGGGCTCCCTACTGCTGGCCCTCTGCCAGGACTCGCTGGTCCGGCAACGTCTGCTCACAGATCTGCCATGGATATTGCCAGACCAGAGAGTCTCAGTTTAGAGAGTTTCAGCCTGTATTAAAATCTCCAGGATTGCTTTTAATCATCACAAGGGGATTGATGCTGGTTATGGGAGTCTCCAGACCAATATTTCTTCTAGTTTGTTCCATCCATGTGCAGAATAAACTGTGTTATGTGCACCACCAGTAGTAACATGCTGCCAAGTGTGGATGCTGTCGGTGCTCTACTAATCAGCTGGGCAGCATTTAAATCTCTCTGGGAGGCCAACCAAGTGCCTGGAACACTGCTCCAGACTGATCCATTCCCAGATAGTTCATAACCCTAGTTCAAACACATCCAGCACACAGTAGAATGTATCTTAAAACACCATGTAAAGCTCCCACTTTTCTCAATCATTCATATCCTGAGTAGCACTTTTGGGGCCAATCAAGTCAAGTACGTTAATCTGTTTCTTAAAGCATGTCCAGGAATAATTTACTGATAGGCAAGAGTCTGTGGAACTTACGACAGTGTCTGCTGGGCCACAACTTCCACGTACTGCAGATCCCCTGCGGAAGCAGAGAGATGCCCAGTGTGATAAATTGCATTCCATAGCTGGATGATCTTTATTCCTCCTGTATATCATGCGAAGGGCTGACGCCCAGGCCCTGCTACCTGAACCGGAGACCAAAGCCTGAGCCCTGCTGCCCAAGGTGCATTGAGCTCACTGCCCCGAACGATCCTCCATGCTCCCCTTGGAGGGCTCACCCCACAGTTTGTAAACCTCGGGTTCAGATAGTATGTTGGCCTGAATCTGATACATTCTCATTTTGATTCTTGTCTTCATTTTATTAATGTAATGCCTGCAAAGTATATTGCAACGACGATACCCTAAAGCAGCGCTCCCCAAGTTTTTCAGAGTCGCCTTTGCCCCTGGCATGGCACCCGGAGTTGGGGAGGCACAGTCAGGGCTCAGAGGACTGAGGTTGGAGCCTGGAGTGGTGCCGGAGATGGGAACAGAGCTGTAGCCAGGAACTGAGTCCGTGGGCCTTGCTGGGCCCTGTGTGTGAGTGGGGGTGGGGGGGGGGCAGCTCCATGTTCCCAGATGGGGCAAAGTCTCAGGTGGACGCGGGGGTCAGGGCAGCCAGTCCTCAGGTCTGCCGGGACCATAGTGCGTTCTCCCCAGCCCTGAGAGCAGTTCAGAGCACACTGTGCAGTGCTCCGGCAACAATTTAAAGGGCCCTGGGCAGAATAGTGGCCAGGAGCTCCAGGTCCTTTTGAATCTCCTGACCCCAGGGTAGATGCCCTTTTTGCCCCCATCCCTCACCCCATTGGCAGGCTAGGAGAGGGCTGCAGCTTGGCTGACACTGAGCTGGAAGCAAAGCAAAGCTCAGTGGTGATCCCTCCCCATCCCTCCATAGGGACTAGCCCAGGCCACACAGTGCCCCCTGAAATGTTCCTTTTTGGCCCTTCAGAGGGGAAGGGGATCCCCCAGGGTTTGGAGATGTCTCCACTAAAGTGACATTGTTCTTAGTTATAACAGAAGCAGTTGTGCACACTGCCTCACCCTGCCAATGTGCTCAAATCCAGACCTGAAGGACCTGCTACTTGGGACGAAAAGTGACCGCCCTGCCGATGTGTGATGTTAACTAACTGAGCCTTTATTTTTTGCTCTTGGAAAAAGAACATAGGTTCTCAGCCCGGGGGCTGCAAGTCATGACCGCCACGCTGCCTTTTGCTAATTGCTAAATGTAAGACACGTTTCTGTCAGATTGAGAGGGGCCATGCAGAGGAAAGGATTTTGGTATGAAAAGGCTGAGAACTGCTGACAAAGAAAATAAGCAGGGAAAGTGGTGAATACATAATTGCTATGCTTTCATGGCGAATAGTTCCTGTTTGCTACAGCTGAGGTCATTCCTGCCTCCTCATTTTTTCCCCTAATTTTTGGTTGTATTCCTTCTGGATATCAACAAGAAAAGATGAAGTGGGCCTTTGCCCATGAAAGCTTATGCTCCAATACATTTGTTAGTCTATAAGGTGCTACAGGACTCCTTGTTGCTTTACAAAAGAAAAGAGTTTACAAAAATATTCCAATCTAACTTCTTCCCCTTCTATACACCAGTCTGGAAGCCAGATCCAGACATAAAACACTGTCTGAGATGAACACAGGAATGCAGGCATTCTCTGCTGATGTATGTAAGCGGGGGAATGGTCCCGCTATTGTGGGGAACTTTCCTGGCTTCTATACCACCCGGGTGAAATGGACCAACGAAAGGATCTGAGTCCCCGCTCCCACTTCCTTTACCCCACGGTCTCCCTTACCTTGAGGGCTCCCCTTCCACTCTCCTGAGTAGCAGAGTCCTCGAAACCCCAACAAGGCTGGGCCCAGGTTTCCTGGGGCTTAATCCCCGACCTTGTAGTCACTTGGGGTAGGGGCTAGGGTGTCCCCACTCCGAGGTGCTCTCTTCACACTGCACGCTTTCTTGGCCCAGTGATCATTTCATAAAGTTCAAAGCAAATACAATTTATTAAACACCAACTGATTAAAGAGAAAATAATAAGAAAAAATGAGAATGGTTAAATGAGAACACACAGCCCTGCTCTGTAGCACAGGGACATCAAAACAGCAGCCTGCAGAGTGTAAGGACAGTTCACAGTCTGTTCCTTATAGGTCCCTTAGAGGCCCTGGATGTGCTGCAGGGGGGCTGCAGGCTGGACACGCTTGCTCTGGCAGTGACCACACAGCCTCAGGCTCTAGGTGGCAGGACCCCTCTTCCAGTCTGGCCTGCAGGGCCTCTTGGCTGGTGGTGTCTCCCTGCCCAGAGCCTCTCCCCCCACTTTGCTGGTCCCAGTTGCTCACCACACCCAGCTGCAGGCTGTGCTGCTTTGCCAGTCTCCAGCTCCTTGTGTTGCTTCTCTGTTCCCTTTGGCTCTCTGATCACTGCCAGTCTTCTGCTCAACACAGGGACTACACTGCTTGGGCTGTGTGTGCCTGGCTCTGTTGCTGCAAAACTGCCCCTCAGCACAGCTTGCACTCCTTGGGATGTGTCTGCCTGGCTCTGTTGCTGCAGGACTGCCTCTCCACACAGCTTGCTCCTCTTAGCTCTCTCTTCTTGCTCAAAGAGACCCAGAAAAATCCCAGCTCACACGGAGGATGGGGCCTGGCCTCTTACTTTCCTCACTGGCCTGTCCAACCTGTCAATCAGGCCGACCTGGAGTGTTGGCTGCTTTCCATTGTCTCTGGGGTCTGTTGGTCTCAGGGCCCTGATTTCTTATGGACCCTTCCCCTTTGGATACTGGGAGCTGGCGAACCAAAAACTCCCACAGAGTTTTAGTAAGGGGCTAACAGTCCCCTTACATGTAAATAGGAGAAACTTCCTTCAGTGGAGCTGGGTCCATTTACATCAGGAAAGAATTAGTTCCCAATTTCTCAAGAGCAAAGAGGATGGAACTGGTGACTCAAAAGTGATGGAAAAATGATCCCTGTGTACAATTCGTACAGCCATTTGAGATCCTTCAAGCTGATAAGTGCTAGAAAAATGTAACAATCTTTCTATAGCAGTTATAGTGAAACAGACCAAATATATAGCATACCTCCTTGTTCTCTACCAAAACAAATCAGTTGTATTACTTAAGCAACAACTCATTCTGTCTTGACCTGGTCAATGTGGTGTGGTTTGACATGACACAGAGTGACTAACTGACAAAGAAATTCAGGCTAATATTCTTGTTCTCTTTGTTCAAATTGTTCTTTTCCACCATTATATCCAGGTCAAAGCAGAAATTGTAGGGACATAATTAAGCTTAGCATGATATCCTGCAGTAGAATAAGATCAATTACCTAATAGGTCATCATGCTGGAGTAGGTTTTACGTGGTCTTTATGGGCTTCCTTAGCTTGTAGATACTTTCTTAGCATTCAATTTACCTGTGTCAGAAAACAAACTGCAAAATAAATCATATGCATTCTTCACTAGTACCTTTCCCTTTCTTCCTCTGAGTACCCTCTAGCTGTGAACCATTAGACATGAAAACCAACGTTACTTATTTAAATGTGCTAATTATACTAATCATAGGCATGCCCTACTCTGATATAGGGAATTAAACTATAGCATCAAATCTCCCTGGCTATTTGTTCTGCAAGCACTTGTGTGGGTGGACTCAGTTTGCTGCTTACATTTTCTATTACAGGTTGCAGCTCAGCTGTTTTATGATTAACATTATTGTCATTTCTGAGGGTAATTTTATTGGCCAGATGCAGGAAGGAAGCTGCATTAAGCCAGTCTCTAAGTGTAGCATGAAAATAAATATTGTTAATTGATAAATGTTTGCATATCTGGCTTGCAGGCAGAAAACCATTGGAAATGCTTTAAAATGGGAGCTTTTAAAATGCCCACTTTAAAAAAAAAAAAAAAAAACCAGTGCAATTATCTTTGCCCTGAAAACACTTTTGCTTGGATATTCTTTAGATTAGCATGGTTATTTTTCCAATCTGTTTTATATGGTTAAACTGCAAAATATTTTCTAAAACATTTTTTAATTGTTGTGAGGGTGCTAAGCCAGTAGAAAGTTATTCTGGCTTATTAAGTATAACATTTGTGATGCGTTTTCACAAAATCCAAGGCTCTTCTTTGCTTTCTCTCCTCCTCAGAAATCTGCCCTGTGCACTTGCAGCTTTCGTTCGCAGTGTCATATAGGAGGGACAGTACACACACTCCCATGCTACAGTAACCTGATGCCTATGCCACCACATAACTGGCAGCCAATTCCTCACACTGAGTTCTCCTGGGTGGGGTTTTTGCTATCTGAGGAGTAGACATGGTATTTCTTCTCCCTGCTGCAATTCCAATAGGAGCTATGGCAAAGATAGAGTCACACTAGGTAACCCCCTTACTTGCTCCAACACCTGATCTGGCTTACCTCAGTCCTAGTCAGAACATGAATGGCCTGTGGAAGATTTTGCAGAAAGATCATCTGCATCCCCCACAGAGACAATTACACTGCATGAGTGCTAGCTTCTCTTATGCTTTTTAATTTGCTGCTACTAACCAGATTTTGGGAGGAAGTTCCATTATAGTTACTCCGGAGTCACTTTTTAAAAGAGTAATTCTCCTCCATGATATGAATGGTGCTTTGACCAGAGCTGCTGCTGTGCCTGTTCTCAACCCTGATGGATATTGTGCAGCCAGTTTCCTCATGTAGCTGCTCGTTTGGCTGGAAATGGATGAAGAGCATAATAATGGATGGCATCAACCAGCAGCAAGCTCCTTTCAGGAACTAGTTGACATGGGAGGTAGATTGTTGCTTTGGCCCTGCTAACAGTTGCGTGACCTTGGGCGTGCCACTTTCCTGATGGTGTGTATATAAAGGGTAAGTGTGGTTGGGGAGAAGCAAACCTTCAGGAAGTGCCTTGAGAAATACAGATGGAAGAAGCTGGGTAAGTGTAGGCTGTGATTTTATAGAATAGGACACCTTCATCCAGCCATTGCCACAAATATTACTTCAGATTTATCTTCAGCTACACCTGGAACATATATTTGAATGTGCTCACATCTTGATTCGGTCACAAAGGGGTAGCTGTGTTAGTCTATCTGCGAAAACAATGAGGAGTTCCAGGCCCTATAATACAAATGTATCTGCTCCAATCCCTCAGGCCATGTCTTCACTTCCTGAAGGATCGATGCTCTGGTGATTGATCTGGAGTTCCATTTAGTGGGTCTAGTAAAGACCTGCAAAGTCAAATGCGGAAGGTGCTCCCATCAGCACGGGGAACATTTCTCCCATCAACCTCCCACTGTGGAGATGGTGCCAAACTCAGCTTAAGGTATATCTAGCTACATTATCTACGTAGCTGGAGTTGCCTACTTTAAGCCGATCTTCTCCCACATAATAGTCCTGACCTCAGACAGAGCCAAACACATACAAGATCTTTATCAAGCATTCTTAAAAATAAAACAGCCACTTGAGGAAGTGAAGAAAGAGATTAACAGAGCCATAGGAGTACCCAGAAGTCACCTACTACTGGACAGGGACAACAAGGAAAATAACCGAATATTACTGTTATCCGGAGCATCACTGACCATCTTAAACCTATCCTGGATAATGATCCCTCATTCTCACAGACCTTGGGAGACAGACCAGTCCTTGCCTACAGATATCACCCCCAGCCTGAAGCAAATACTCACCAGCAGCTACATACCACAACACAGAAACACTAATCCAGGAACCCCTAGTTGCCAACTCTATCCACATCTCTGTATAAGTGACACCATTGAACTTAACCACATAGCCATGTTATCAGGGGCTCATCCACTTGCCCAACTGGCTTGTGCCAGTACTTCTCCTGTCTCCTCCACCTGTGCCTGTATCCAGACAGAGAACCTGAGCATGGATGCCTCTACCCAGGTCCTGGTGTGGTCTTGCTGTATTTGTGGCTTGCAATTCCCACTGAGTGATCTCCAGGCTGGGGGAGACAACCGTTGTGAAAGGTGCCTGCTGGTAGAATCTCTCAGGCAGCAGGTGGGAGAGCTACAGGAGGAGGTGGCCAGCCTGAGGAGCATTCGAAGCCATGAGGAATTCCTGGACAGTATTCCTGTGGAGTCCACAGAGGTCACTGTCCTAGGATGTGGGACTGTTGACCAGCCACTTATGGAGGAGGCAGTGGTACAGGGTGAGCACTGGCAGCTGGTTACTTCCGGCAGCAGGCAGTGTTCCACCCCTGCTCCTAACCCTCCCACTGTGTTGTTACATAACCGTTACTCTTTACTTTCAGCAGGAGACAAGGAGTCACCCCCCACAGTGGAGGAGACCAGGCCTTGCACCACCAAGGTTGAGCAGTCTCCTGCCACCACTGCGAGGAGGAAACGTAGAGTAGTGGTGGTTGGAGACTCTCTTCTGAGGGGAACGGAGGCACCCATCTGTCGCCCTGACAGCTCATCTCGAGAGGTATGCTGTCTGCCAGGGGCCCGTATCCGAGATGTTACGGAGGCATTGTCGAGGATTATCCGGCCCTCTGACTACTACCCCATGCTACTCATCCACGTGGGCACAAATGATACTGCCAGGTGTGACACTGAGCGGATCAAGTGTGACTACAGGGCTTTGGGAGTACGGGTGAGGGAGTTTGGAGCGCAGGTGGTATTCTCTTCTATCCTTCCTGTCAAAGGTAGGGGCCCGGGCAGAGAGAGGTGCATCCTGGAGGTGAATGCCTGGCTGCGACGATGGTGTCGCCAGGAGGGATTCGGCTTCCTTGATCACGGGGTGCTCTTCCAGGAAGGACTGCTTGGCGGAGATGGAGTTCACCTTTCCAGGAGCGGGAAGGCCTTGTTTGGACACAGACTGGCTAACCTTGTGAGGAGGGCTTTAAACTAGGTTTGTCGGGGGCAGGTGAGCAAAGCCCACAGGTAAGTGCTGAATGTGCGGGACTGGGAGATGGGTTGGAAATGGGGGGGACTACGGCCTATAATGGCAAGGAGAAAGGAGGGTCAGGGCACAACAGGGAGGCAAGATCAAATCAGTATCTTAGATGCCTATATACAAATGCGAGAAGTATGGGTAATAAGCAGGAAGAACTGGAATTGCTAACCAATAAATACAACTATGATATCATTGGTATTACAGAAACCTGGTGGGATGGGACGCATGATTGGAATATTGGTATGGAAGGGTACGGCTTGCTCAGGAAGGACAGACAGGGAAAAAAGGGAGGAGGGGTTGCCTTGTATATTAAAAATGTACACACTTGGACTGAAGTGGAGATGAACGTAGGAGATAGCTGTGTAGAGAGTCTCTGGGTTAAGCTAAAAGGGGTAAAAAACGAGGGTGATATCATGCTAGGAGTCTACTACAGGCCACCTAGCCAGGTGGAAGAGGTGGATGAGGCCTTTTTTAAACAATTAACAAAACTATCCAAAGCCCAAGATTTGGTGGTGATGGGGGACTTCAACTATCCAGACATATGTTGGGAAACTAACACAGCGAGGCACAGGCTATCCAATAAGTTTCTGGACTGCATTGGAGACAACTTTCTGTTTCAGAAGGTTGAAAAAGCTACCAGAGGAGAAGCTGTTCTGGATTTGGTTTTAACAAATAGGGAGGAACTAGTTGAGAACTTGAAAGTGGAAGACAGTATAGGGGACAGTGATCACGAAATAATAGAGTTCATGATCTTAAGGAAAGGTAGAAGGGAGACCACCACAATTGAGGTTATGGATTTCAGGAAGGCAGATTTTGATAAGCTCAGAGAACTTGTAGGTAAGGTCCAATGGGAAGCAAGACTAAAGGGAAAAACAACTGAGGAGAGTTGGAAGTATTTCAAAGGGACGTTGTTAAGGGCCCAAAAGCAAACAATTCCGCTGTGTAGGAAAGATAGAAAATATGGCAAAAGACCAGCTTGGCTTAACAAGGAGATCTTGCATGATCTCAAAATAAAAAAGGAGTCATATAAAAAATGGAAACTAGGACAACTAACAAAGGATGAATATAGGCAAGCAACATGGGAATGCAGGGGCAAGATTAGAAAGGCAAAGGCACAAAATGAGATCAAACTAGCTACAGGCATAAAGGGAAACAAGAAGACCTTTTATAAATACATTAAAAGCAAGAGGAAGACCAAGGACAGGGTAGGCCCACTGCTTAGCGAGGAGGGAGAAGCAGTAACAGGGAACTTGGAAATGGCGGAGATGCTCAATGACTTCTTTGTTTCGGTCTTCACCGAGAAGTCTGGAGGTGTGCCTAACGTAGTGAATACAAGCAGAGAGAGGGTAAGTTTAGAAGATAGGATACACAAAGAACAAGTTAAAAATCACTTAGGAAAGTTAGATGTCAGCAAGTCACCAGGTCCTGATGAAATGCATCCCAGGATACTCAAGGAGCTGATAGAGGAGGTATCTGAGCCTTTAGCTATGATCTTTGAAAAATCATGGCAGACAGGGGAGATTCCAGAAGACTGGAAAAGGGCAAATATTGTGCCCATCTATAAAAAGGGGAATAAGAACAACCCAGGAAATTATAGACCGGTCAGTTTAACGTCTGTCCCAGGGAAGATAATGGAGCAGGTAATTAAGGAAATCGTATGCAAACACTTGGAAAGTAATAAAGTGATAGGGAATAGCCAGCATGGGTTTGTGAAGAACAAGTCATGCCAAACTAATCTGATAGCTTTCTTTGAAAAGATAACGAGCCTTGTGGATAAGGGAGAAGCGGTGGATGTCATATACCTAGACTTTAGTAAGGCATTTGATACGGTCTCGCATGATATTCTTATTGATAAACTAGGCAAATATAACTTAGATAGGGCCACGATAAGGTGGGTGCATAATTGGCTGGATAACCGTAGTCAGAGAGTTGTTGTTAATGGTTCTAAATCCTGCTGGAAAGGGATAACAAGTGGAGTTCCTCAAGGGTCTGTTTTGGGACCCGTACTATTCAATATCTTCATCAATGATGTAGATATTGGGATAGAGAGTACTCTTATTAAGTTTGCAGATGATACCAAACTGGGTGGGGTTGCAACTTCTTTGGAGGATAGGGACATAATTCAAAATGACCTTAGCAAGTTAGAGAAATGGTCAGAGGTAAACAGGATGAGGTTTAATAAGGAGAAATGCAGAGTGCTCCACTTAGGAAGGAACAATCAGTTCCATACATACAAGATGGGAAGCGACTGTCTAGGAAGGAGCATGGCGGAAAGGGATCTAGGGGTCATAGTGGACCACAAGTTGAATATGAGTCAACAGTGTGATGCTGTTGCAAAAAAAGCAAATATGATTCTAGGTTGTATCAACAGGTGTGTTGTAAGCAAAACTCGTGAAGTCATTCTGCCGCTCTATTCTGCACTAGTTAGGCCTCAGCTGGAGTACTGTGTCCAGTTCTGGGCGCCACATTTCAAGAAAGATGTGGAGAAATTGGAAAGGGTACAGAGAAGAGCGACAAGAATGATTAAAGGTTTAGAGAACATGACCTATGAAGCCAGGCTTCATGAACTGGGCTTGTTTAGTTTGGAAAAAAGAAGATTAAGGGGGGACATGATAGCGGTTTTCAAATATCTAAAAGGGTGTCACAAGGAGGAAGGCGAAAATTTGTTCCTCTTGGTTTCTGAGGACAGGACAAGGAGTAATGGGCTTAAAGTGCAGCAGGGGAGGTTTAGATTGGACATTAGGAAAAAATTCCTAACTGTCAGGGTGGTCAAATATTGGAATAAATTGCCAAGGGAGGTGGTGGAATCTCCCTCTCTGGAGATATTTAAGAACAGGTTAGATAGACATCTGTCAGGGATGGTGTAGACGGAGCTTGATCCTGCCTTGAGGGCGGGGGGCTGGACTCGATGACCTCTCGAGGTCCCTTCCAGTCCTATTATTCTATGATTCTATGATCTACTAATGTGATATATGATATGTACCAGTAATACCCCTTCTGCCATGTATATTGACCAAACTGGAAAGTCTCTGTGCCAAAGGATAAATGGACATAAATCAGACATCAAGAAAGATAACCTATATAAACCAATAGGAGAACACATTAGCCTCCCTGGGCACTCAGTAATGGATTTAAAAGTAGCCATCCTTCAACAAAAATTCCTCAAAACCAGACTATAAAAAGAAACAGCAGAGCTGCGATTCATTTGCAAATGTAACACAATCAAAGCAGGACTGAATAAGGACTTTGAATGGTTCTCGCACTACAAAAGAAAATTTCCCTTTCTTGGTATTTCCACCATTTCATCAGCTGCTGTGAGTGAGCCACATCGACCCTGACAGAATTAGCGTTGGTCCAATTGACGTTGATCCAATACTTGACAAGTAACTCCCTTCTTTTGATATTCTGTCTAGTGTGTGTGTGTGCATGCATATCTATCTATCGATCTATCTATCTTTCCCTGCCTCTGTAATTTCTGCTCCAATGCATATGGCAAAGTGTGTTTTACCCATGAATGCTTATGCCCAAATAAATCTGTTAGGGTATGTCCACACTAGCTCGTTAGTTCGAGCTGGGTTGGATAATTAGGGCAACCCGAGTTGCAAATGAAACCTGGTATTTAAATATCCTGGGCTTCATTTGCATGTTCCCGGGCACCGCCATTTTTAAATCCCCCTTAGGCCGAACTCCCTGCCCGCGGCTACATGCAGCACAGAGTAGGTAGTTCGAATTAGAGATCCTAATTCAAACTACCATTACTCTTCATTCCATGAATTAGCCGTGGGCATGGAGTTCGGATTAAGGGGGATTTTAAAATGGTGGTGCCCGGGAACATGCAAATCCCAGACTTCATTTGCATCTCCGGTTGCCCTAATTACCCTACCTAGCTCGAACTAACAAGCTAGTGTAGACATACCCAGGGGCTGTATCTACACTGGCATCCCTTCCGGAAAAGGGATGCTAATGTAGCACTTTGGAATAGGCAAATCCGCGGGGGATTTAAATATCCCCCGCGGTATTTGCATTAACATGGCTGCCGCTTTTTTCCGACTTGGAGATAAGCCGGAGAAAAGCGCCAGTCTAGACGTGATTCTCTGGAAAAATAAAGCCTTTTCCAGAGGATCTCTTATTCCTACTTTCAAGAAAAAAGCGGAAAAAAGCGACAGCCATGTTAATGCAAATGCCGCGGGGGATATTTAAATCCCCCGCGGATTTGCCTATTCCAAAGTGCTACATTAGCATCCCTTTTCCGGAAGGGATGTCAGTGTAGACACAGCCTTAGTCTTTAACATGCCATAGGAATCCTTGTTGTTTTTCTTAATCTTGGAAAGAAGTATTGTGGACAAGTAAATAGCAATTCCACAGCCTGACATGTTTTCTTCCCTGAACCAATATCCCTAGAATATGAGTTTTCAGATAGACTGGGCTAATGCTTGAGAAAGTTCACCAACTGAGAAACAACAAAGGCTATTGTTGTCAGCTTGTAAGAATAAGGAAAAATGATGCAGCGATAGGTAGAGAGCATACCCCACAGATGAGCTTTGTGGGGTAACAAGGACACATTCTCTACGGGCATATTTATATGTGGGACTTAATAGAACATATAAATATACCCGTAAAGAATGTGTCCTTGTTACTCCACAAAGCTCATCTGCTCCCGACAGTCCTAACGCACCACTGACAGTCTAGGATCCAGGAGCACATGAGTCTAGTGTGCAGGAAGATGCTAGCTGTAGCACAACTGGCTGAAGTGTCTCGAAATTTTGATGAAAGGAAAAGATTCTTAGCAACAGTTATTTGCCCAACTGTCAACTCTAATCATAATTCAGCAAAATACTGAAGAGCTCACTTTAGGCATGCCAACTGAGTTCCCCAGGCATTATCAGATACTTTGTTGATTAAAAAAACATGGCTATTTTCTTACGTCTCTTGCTTAATTGCTGTCCTGAATACGGATAGACACACAATACGTGTCTAAGCACTTTCCTGAGTGGGTGTGTCTAAGCCAAGCAATATGATTCAAACTATGGTCTTAACAAAGCATTTGACAATCAGTCCAACATTATATGCCCAGGTCTGCCAACGGGGGAGTGAAGGGGGAGTGTGTGAAATGCCTAGGGGCCTGGGTGATTTAAAAGGCGGTAGCTGCAGTCAAGAACTCAGCTTAGCCCTTTAAAATTGCTAGGTTGGGCCACAGGCATGGGTGTGTGGGTAGTGCTCCCTTTGTGGGAGGACAGGTTCCAGCTCCACTCCTTCCACCACAACCCTCCTCCTCTCCCCTGTAGTTGGAGCCACAAGACTCCCTCCTGTTCCCACTCAGTTGAAGCCACAAGCTCCCTACCTGGAAAGCTTCCCTACCAAGCATCTCCCCCGGTCAGAAGAATCCAAGGCCCGACGCATGCTCACCCTCCCAGCCCAGAAGCCTTTTAATAATAATCTTACCACTTGTCAACAAAGCAATATACAACTACAGTAACCATTCTTTAGATGGTAGTAGCAGTAGTACTTCTTGGTAGATGGTTAAGGATTTATCTTGTATTTATCTACTAAGTATTTGAGAGAGTTTGTGTATCTGTGTGTCGGTCTGTCCGCTTGTGAGTCTGTTTGTTCAAGAACTCCTCCAAAACGGTAAGAGCTAGGACCACCAAATTTGGTATGCAGCTTCTTCTTAGCATAACTTAAAGCAAGGTCAGGGTTTGGTTGTGCCAGGACAATGGGACGTGCATGGAGTGCAACTGTTTCTTCTCAAATGGAAAAGGAGGGCTTTGACAGCAGGGACAGTTTTATACCCAAATAACCACAGGGGAGCAACATGCACTCCAGCCCCAGGGAGCAGCCACTGGCTGGGCAACATGGACCCTGCTGCTCTGGGCTGGTGGCAGGACTGCATGGCTCCTGCTGCCTCAGGAAATACCCTGCAGGCAGGCTTGCCCCGGGAGCAGCCGGCAGGTGGGCTGCATGGAACCAGGCCAGACCTGGAGAGCAGCCAGTGGATGGGTTGACCACAAGGAGCAGCTAGAAAGCAGGTTTCCTGGCCTGCGCAACCTCAGGCAGCAGCTGGTGGGCAGGCTGCATAGCCCCCACTGCCCCGGCCAGCCCCGGGGAGCAACCACCTGCCACCACTTCCCCCCTGCACTAAGACCACCCTGAATCCCCCACATGCCTCCCAACCCTCTGCCCTGACTCCTGCATGTCCTGCCCTGAGTCGCTCCTCACTCCCCAACCCTGACTCCTGCATCTCCCCTACATCTCCAGCCCCTGCTATGAACCCCTCCTCACCGCCCCCCCCCCCCCCAGCCCTGGCTCCTTCACCCCTGCCCCTGAAGGAACCAAGCAATGCTGGGTAATTCTTGTAGTTGAATTATTCTAGTTTAATAGTCACTATCTTAATAAAAAACAGTTCCATAAAAGTGTCTCTTCCTAAGAGTAGTGTGTGGCTATGTCTACACTCACAGCTTCTTGTGGGAGAAATATGTAAATGAGGCTAAGTGTGGAATATCAACGAGCCTCATTTGCATACCTAATGAGCTGCCATTTTTGCAAAAGAGGCTCTTGCACCAGAAGGAGCTGTCTACACTGCCCCTTCTTGTGCAAGAAAACCCCTCTTGCGCAGTGCCACTACACGGATTATTTTCAGGCATAACGGCATTGCGCAAGAGGTTTTTCATGAGCAAGAAGGGGCAGTGTAGACAGCTCCTCCTGGTGCAAGAGCCTCTTTTGCAAAAATGGTGGCTCATTAGGTATGCAAATGAGGCTTGGCGATATTCCACACTTAGCCTCATTTGCATATTTCTCACGCAAGAAGCCGTGAGTGTAGACATAGCCTGTGTGGCTACGTCTACACTGGTATGATTTTCCAGAAATGCTTTTAACGGAAAAGTTTTCCGTTAAAAGCATTTTCGGAAAAGTGCATCTAGATTGGCAGGACGCTTTTCCGCAAAAGCACTTTTTGCAGAAAAACGTCCGAGGCCAATCTAGACACACTTTTCCGCAAAAAAGCCCCAATTGCCATTTTCGCGATCGGGGCTTTTTTGCGGAAAACAAATCTCTGCTGTCTACATTGGCCCTTTTGCGCAAAAGTTTTTCGGAAAAAGACTTTTGCCCAAATGGGAGCAGCATAGTATTTCTGCAAAAGCACTGACAATCTTACATGAGATCGTCAGTGCTTTTGCGGAAATTCAAGCGGCCAGTGTAGACAGCTGGCAAGTTTTTCCGCAAAAGCAGATGATTTTGCGGAAAAACTTGCCAGTCTAGACACAGCCTGTGTGTATATATCTCTATATAAATATACATATAGAGAGCAAGCTAAAACTGACTGTCTGTATCCAGCTTGGGTCAAATATCAAGCTTTATAATTATTTGTAATGTTGTAGCCTTGTTGGTCCCAGAAAGTCAGGGAGATAAGGTTAGGATTGCCAGGTATCTGGTATTGACCTGGACAGTCTGGTATTTTCTTCTCCTGTCCAGTAAAAAAAAAAATCAGAAAATACTGGACATCTAAAATATCCGATATTTTCTAATTTTTTTTCCCTGCCAGGAGGTGAAAAACCAAACACCTGGCAACCCTACGACACACTCAGCAACCGGGCCCAGTCCCTGGGTCCCCTAGATGCCCCCTCGCTGCTTACCTGGTTCCTCAGGGGCTTGTCATGTGGCTGGAGCAGAAAAACAAAATGGCCACCGGTTAAAAAAAGCCTTTTCTTAAAGGAGCCATACTGATTTTTAAATTTTTTTTCTCAATAACTTTGGTCTCCCCCTTTTTTTTTCCTCAACGGAATTTTTTTCCCGGTGGTTTTTTTTTGGGGGGGTGTCGGTATATTTGGTTAAATCATCTGGCAACACTAGATAAGGTTGGTGAGATACTTTGTACAGGATCAACTTTTGTTGCTAAAAGAGAAGCGTTCAGCCCATACAAATTTCTTCTTCAGATCTAGTAAGCTTCAGAAGTGGGTTATTGGCTCCCCACTGTATGCTTTTATGAAACTGTCACCAAGCCAAGGTTCTCTCCAGCTCCAAAATATACACTGCCACAGCCACACTCTTTCAAGAAGGCTTATTTTCTTAACGCAAGCAAGCAAACAGAAAAACCAATCTTTGAACTTAGTCCTTTCAGGTTTCAGTTCCTCCCCTCTTCCCTGGCAGCTTCCCAGTTCTGTTCCCTTTCTAGGGCAGTAGCCTTAAGAAACAACTAGGCCCCTTTATTCAGAGTGTCAGGTCAGCCTGTGAATCAAGCCCCATTTCTTCCTACCAACTAGAAGCTCTTTCTAGGCTCAGCCTCTTTGAATTAACTGGATTGGACTCACCTCAGTTCCAGAGTCGCTGAACATAGACTAGTCACAGGGACCAACTACCCTGTGACAGAGGCAGATAATTAGGCAGTATAAAAGGTCTCTAGTACATATTCTCGCTGATGAAAAATCAGCTTGTAATAGGACTGTTAAAATGTTATAGATTCAAGGATCTGTCAATGCAGGAGAATGTCCCAACTATCATGACTGAAACAGCATGTGCCCATTTACACAGGGAAGTTTGGAATGCTGGAATTACTGCTGTTCTGCAGAGGTTCTTATACTCCTCATCACTGCAAGATCTGAGCACCTTCCACGTGTGCATTATTCACATCTGTTGCACATGATCCTGCCTCCACTGAAGTCAATAGGATGTTTGTCCTTGACTTCAGAGGGTGCCAGAGGGATTGAGCCCTTTACTATAAATAGCATTTGTTCCTAGAACACTACCCAATCCCTGGGTTAGTTATTGCCAATGGTGATCAGGAAAAATAGTGTGGTGATAAAACATTGCAGAAAGTTAAATGTGAATAGCTAACTCCACTTTGGATATGCATGGACATCTCAGTAAGTTAGGGGGAGTGGTGTTTATGAAGACATTTTGAGGCTATATGATTATTTTTCTGAAGGTTTAAAATGTGAAATGTCATATCAGGATTTCAGAGGCTGGACTACAGCAGGTTCAGATGGAATTTCAATGTGGTTCCTGGCAACATTACCGCCAAATTCTCCATGAGAGCATTATGAAAGCACTGTGTAACTGCTCAGGAAAAAAAAAGATCAAAGTCCAGTCTGTAAAGGAAGGCTATTTACAGACACAACCACTGCTAGCTCTTTCAAGATCAAACACAAATCTTACCATTTAGGGCCATATTTTTGCAGCATGCACTCCCTATTATCTCCCATACTTATGGCTGCATCTAGACTGACATGATTTTGCAGAAATACTTTTAACGGAAAAGTTTTTCTGTTAAAAGTATTTCCGCAAAAGTGCGTCTAGATTGGCACAGATGCTTTTGCGCAAAAAGTGCAGTCTAGACGTGATTTTGCGCAAGAAAGCCCCAATCGCCATTTTAGCCATTGGGGCTTTTTTGCGCAAAACAGTTCTTCCCTGTCTACACTGGCCCTCTTGTGCAAGAGTGCTTTTTCCCGAGTGGGAGTATGAAAGTATTTGCGCAAAAAGCACTGATTTTGTACATTACAAAGTCAGTGCTCTTGCGCAAATTCAAGCGGCCACTGTAGACAGCTGGCAAGCTTTTGCGCAAAAGCAGCTGCTTTTGTGCAAAATCTTGCCAGTCTAGATGCACCCATACAGATTTGCCAAATAATGAATTCAGCAGGTAGCTTTCAGGGTTTAGTAAGTACTTTGGAGGCAGGCTGGATGGAGAGAAAAGCTTCAGGACATTTATGGCATGAGCAGTGTTCTCTGTAAACTGAGGACTTGTGGGGCTAGTCAGGAGAGATTCAGAATGTCCATGGATAGGTTTGTTTCTACTGGTGGTGCACATTCGCACATGCATTGGTGCACACAGAAAAAATGATTTGACACAGGGATGGAAAAGATCTGAGGGAACACTGGGCACAAGGCTGCTCAGATTTCTGGAAGACATCTAGGAAGATATCCTCATGCCTGCTCCAGCCACTTTATGCTGGGTAAAAGGGCATAAAGGGGACTTAATAGTCCCAGGTCTGGATGGGAATGGCAGCAAAGACAAATAAATGTAAGGTAGTCTTCCAAGAACCCCTTAGAAGCCTGATGTAGGGGGTGGCTCAGGGTCAGGATGGGCATAACAGACAGTGTACTGCTTCAGGGATTCCAGGCAGTGCTGAAGTCATAGAGCAGTCTATGGGCCTGCTTGACACTGTTTCAGAGCAGGCATGGATCAGAACATTGCAAAAGAGGACAAAGCCTAGGTTAGGAGTTTTGTGCCTTTGCTAGGTGCAGCACAAACCTGACCTGTGCTTTGCCTTGAGCCAGCACAGAGGATTAATACAGCATTATAGCCACACACCCATTAATCTCATAGAAAACAGCCATACTGGGTCAGACCAACGGTTAGTCTAGCCCAGTAGCCTGTCTGCTGACAGTAGCCAATGCCAGGTCCCCCAGAGAGAATGAACAGAACAGAGAATCATCAAGTGATCCATCCTCTGTCATCCATTCCCAGCCCTAACAACCAGAGGCTAGAGACATCATTACCTACCCATCCTCGCTCATAGCCATTGATGGACCTAACCTCCATGAATTTATCTTGTTCTTTTTTCAATCTGAATAAAACCTGGCCTTCACAACATCCTCTGCAGGGAGTTCCACATATTGATTGATTGGGTGAAGAAATACTTCCTTTTATTTGTTCTAAACCTGTTGGCTATTAATTTAATTTGGTGACCCCATGGTTCTTATATTATGGGAGGGAGGGGGAACTAAATAACTTTTCCTTTTTTACTTTCTCTGCACCAGTCATGATTTTATAGACCTCCATCATATGCCTCAAGATGAAAAATCCCAGTCTTATTAATCTTTCCATGTATGGCAGTTGTTCCATACCCTAATAATTTTTGTTACCCCTTTTCTAAATCCTTTCCAATTCCACTATATCTTTTTTGAGAAGAGATGATCACATCTGTACACAGTATGCAAGATGCAGTCATACCATGGATTTATAGAGGCAATATGATACTTTCTGTCTTATGTATCCCTTTCTTAATGATTCCTTTCTTTGCTTTTTGACTGCTGCTGCACATTGAGTAGGTGTTTTGAGAGAACTATCTACAATGACTCCAAAAATCTCTCAAGAAGTAACAGCTAATTTAGACTCCGTCATTTTATACACATAGTGGGAAAACATAATCCCAACTCTCTCAGGTTATGTATCCTTACATTTAATGTACTGCCTCGTGAGTTATCATGTAACTACAAGTTGTTCTAATGAGAATTTGAATTTCATACATTGTAAGCCACATTGAATTCCATGTTTATATTAGTACATAGAAAGCCCTATTTTTATTTTAATTAAACAGATTAATATAAATCAGACAAAATATTGATCAGAGAAGGTGTTGTGCTTGTTTCCCCTCTCTGTTTACAGGGATACTGTCAATTTAAAACAGGCATATTGCTGGAAAGAGAGACAGCTGTGAAGTGAAATCACACATTTAAATTGTTTTAACTAAATGTATTTGTCACTATTTATATTGTTTACTTTTTCCTGCTACACTCACCTTGGACAATGTAATTAGACTGGTGGATTTCCCCTTCATTTTATAGCCCTTTGCTCATTAATGTTGTCATACCATAACAGGTTATTGATTAAATTCAAAGGTGCAATAGAGTTTTTAAATCCTCACACTATTCCTTTTATTTATAACTTTCTTAATACCGGTCTCAAATTCTGGGCACTTTACAAAGTATGAAACAAGTACAAAATGTATGAATAAATTAACTCTCTCATCAGATGCCATTGAAATCAACAGAAAGACTCACTAACTCCAGCTTGCTTTAGTTCAGACGCTTAACCTTTAACATGAACAGCCTCTGGATGGCGCCATTACAAACCAGAATGAAATAACTTTTCAGGGAACAACAATGCAGTATCCCAGCCCAGATGCTCCGCAGATGGATGAGGGAAAAAAAAAGTAGTCTTTGCCATGGACCCAGAAAATGAAGCTCTTAGTTACTGTTTACTGCCAAAACTCAGGAAGACAAATCATATTAGGCTGTACATTCATGAAGTTAGGACCTTACACTAGTACAAGCAAAAAGTAACATGTTGATATCTATGCTGTATTTAGCCTCATTCTGGTAAAAAAAATCTCTTTACTGATGTGCACACAGCTGATCAAGGCTGCTGCATATACTGAAGGCTATAACAAAGAGCCAGGGGCACACTTTTCAGAGATGGAGGGGAAAGGGAGGGGATTATGGCATATAAATTGCCTGAGACTCTTGTTCAAGTTCAGAAAAATAAAACAATTCTGTAAACTTAAACAGTTTGCCAAAGAATAACTTAATGGGTTTCACCCAAAGCTAGGACATGTTAGAATAGAGAGCAGAAACATTTTATAATTATAAAAAGGCAGCAGAACAAGCAGCCAAGAGAAATGGTGTCAGCAGCACCACCAGGAGTATGCAAAGCTTACAAAAATTTGCGATTTCAAAGCCTAGGATGGGCTGACAAAATAACTCACTGCAGCCTAATATATTTATGCTTGGAGTTACCTGAACTTCTCTATAAAAACCTCTTTAAGGTGAGGAAAGGGACCAGCCACTAGACTAGAAGTCAGATATTCTGATATATACGCTACTCACATGCAGTAGTAATGTGGCCCGAGTGTGCATATTAGTAAGATTATGCAAGTCACTACATCTCTATGCTTCAGTTTCCCCACCAGTAAAGTAAGTGTAAAGCTTGCTCACTTTTGTGAAATGAGTGCTTTGAGATCTATGGCTACAAAAGCTATACACAGTGCAGAGCATTATTTCTATTGTCGGTGTTCAGCTATGCCACAAGAGGCAAGTTAGCAGACAATTTCTGTTAGTAACTATGCTACACAAGAGCCTGATCTTCTGTGGTTATAAGCTCCCTCCTCTCCAGCTGAAGCCAAGGTACTGAGGATGCTGCCCACTGTACAGAATTGGGCCCTAGACACCATATGATTGGGAAGAACTTGGGAATTAACCAAGTTCTAGAGTGCAGTGAAAATGTGTATTGTTGGAAAGAAAAAAAGCCCCAAAACAAGCTAATTACATGCAGAAATAGCTTTAATAAGTCACATTGCTGTAAAATATCACTAGCTGCATAACAATACACAAATTTAATTTTTATTATGAAACAAGCATGTCTTTGGTAAGCCAGTCAATCTCTCCTGTGGTACATACATATCTGAAAAAAGATGTTTCTGTTTCTTAGTAATAAGACACCCCAGCATTGTGAAAGATTTGCTGTGTTCAATATATTTCTGAAAACATTTTCCCTTAAAGTACACACTCTAGGCAAAACAGGCTAACACAATCTGAGAACATTTAAAAACCAATATATACTCAGGGATAACAAAGATGATTTCTACCTCTAATAAATTTCAGTACTTTGATCTCAAGTTGAAAACTTGTTTTTGAAAACTTTTTTGTTCAAAGCCTGTGCCACTATGTAATGGCTAACATTGGACATTCCATTTGCTTAAAGACACATTAAAAAAAAATCTTTGTCTTCAAAGTCAATGATTAAAATGACTCAATTGAGTTATCAGAGAGAGAAACTATGAGCCTTAGGATATTTATTTTTCTTGGAGTTTTAGCAAATGCCCATGAGCAGACGGTTTTCACTGTACATGAGACTATTCTGTGAAAGTCCATGCTCTTATTACATCATGCAGTGATGTGAGTCCAGCAATTCAAGGTATACTCACATAACCGAACACTTCCCTTTCAGTTTATCCTTCTTTTTCTGCTGCTTGGATTTCTTCCCATCCACCTGGAGACTGACAGTTCTTCTCTTCTCCAGATTCAAGAGTTCTTGGAAGAGCTCCTGTACATTGTAGTTCATTTTAGCTGATGTCTCCATGAAGGAACACTTCCACTTGCTAGCTAAGGCTTCCCCTTCACTGGCATCCAGTTCCCTCTGGGTCTCATCACTCTTGTTACCAACCAACATTATTGGAATCTTTTGAATGTCCCCTTTGATCTGACAAATCTGGTCATAGATCGGATTAAGCTCTTCCATGGACTGCCTGCTGGTGACAGAGTACACCAAGATGAAAGCATGACCTTTGGAGATAGACAGCCTCTGCATCGCAGGGAACTGATGGCTGCCAGTGGTGTCTGTAATCTGAAGGGTGCAGATGTTTTTATCACAGCTGATCACCTGTCTGTAAGTGTCCTCAATGGTAGGGATGTAGGTTTCCCGGAAAGTTCCCCTTACAAACCGAAGGACCAAGGAGCTTTTACCAACCCCTGCAGCTCCAAACACAACCACCCTGTAATCGTTGCTTTGTTCTGGCATGTTTGCTCTGATATGGTTCAAGAAGTGAGGAAGGTCTGAATTTCAAGAAGTGAGGAAGATCTGAATTGCAAATGCCCAGGTTGATGGAGCTTACATGCCTGGATGCAGAGATGGCCTGCAGAGAAGAAAAACAAAGGAACGAACAAACAAACAAAAGAACCCTCATCATTCACAGTACACAAAAGGTTTTGCTAGGCTGATAAATACAACCCCTCCTCCCATCCTTCATCGCTCTGCTGTGTTACGAATCCAAACCAAATCCCTCAGGCACACATCTCTTACACAGCATTACATTGAAAGTGAAAACTAATTCACCTGTGGCCACCAGCACCAATATCCGGAGAAACTAGATTAAAATCAGGCATCAGAGCTGAGATGAGGCAGCTTCTCTCATTAAAGTTCTCCTGCGCCCAAGCAACGGAGCCCGCAGCACTTCGCTCCCTGCAGCTGGTTCAGAGGCTCTCTGCTCAGCAAACGCCTGGCATCCTCCTCTGCCTACATCAATCCCAGTGCCAGGCTCCCTCGCTTCCCACCTTTCATCGGATGCTCATCCCAGAGAAGAGGGGTAGGGGTGGGGAGGGGGTAATGTTTCTCTAGTTTTTGTGCACACTCCCACGCTGGCTCTCTCCCGGTGCAACAGGCAGCACAGCCTGGGTGTCACTAAAGTTGCATCCCCTCTAATGAGGAATCTAAATTAATGCACTGGGCTGTGATACTTCTGCTGCTGGTACAATCAGTGAGGCATGTGAGCCACACAGGGTCAGCTATAACCAGGAAAGACTGCACCATCAGTCCCCTTCAGAAAAAGGGGTTAGGTGGCTCTTCCTGGATCCTGATGATTTTTGCATCCAATCCCCCTCAACTGGACCATTAGACTAACTCCCCCCCAAAAAATTTTCCCCTAAAAGCCTGGACCCCATACATCCTGCTGGCACAACAGACTCCCAAAGCCCAGATCCAGTACCTGGACTCTGCTGGATCCAGCCACATTTTGGTTCCTACCTTCAAATTCTCCTGCAGAAATAGAGAACAAGGATGGATGAACCTCTTACACCAGAAACAAAATCCAGAGTCTGATACACAGAAACAGTAGGACAGATGCCCAGAGCTGGCACCTGGTTCTTGTTAGATCATGCCAATTTTTGCCCACAGCCTTGAAAAATTCCACTGGCCAAGTATATCAGCAGAACTCGTGTGGGTCTTATGCTATGCTATTAAAAGAAAATAAACAAACCCTTCACCAAGTACCTAATCAAACCACCAAGCCTTGTTGTTTCCCAGCTTAGGCTCTGGTGCTTTCATTTTGTCACTGATAAGGAAAGGATGCCCTATTTAGCTAGGGGACAGGGCTTGGTGGAGTTCTGTATTTCACAACGTGCATCGCTGGGACATCACAGATTGGGGGATGTTTTCAACATACTGTTGAAACAGCAACAACCTCAAATCTATGTATTCTCAATAGAGTGCTGGAAACAATGTTCTGAAGAGTTGTGAAATGTGCATCTCTACCTTTTTGGCAATGCTGTTCCACTAGAATAGGTATAAATCCAGTTTGTGGGTGATGTAGAAGATGCATGTATAGGAAGTGTAAGTAGAAAGACTGGGGAGCATGCAGCCAAACTTCATCCAGATTTAGAAAGACAATGGTGCCAAATTAGAGAATTGCAGATTTCTGGATGTTGGGGAATCTTGGGAGGAATAGTAAAAACAACACCTGCTCTCAGTTTTGATGGTACAACATCTGGATTTTTAGCCAACAGTTGACAGGATATGGCTGGATCCCTGGATCTAAGATTTTGCATCAGAGTCTGGATTTGTTAAAGGTTCAGAAGAAGCAGTGATGAATGTTCCCTACTTACATAGTAGATTTTGAGGGACTGAGGCCCAAAATCGGCAGGATCCTGATGGGCTTTGCAGATCAGTTGGGTCGGATGTGTCCTGGCTGGGGTGTTTTAGTAGCAATAGGATAGTAACTATTTGGGTAATATATTTGGGGGTGTGGCTGCAAATGTCAACAAGCCCTAGCCAGCTCCATCTTTCAGTCAGTTACCCGCCACATGCACCACTATCACCTCAACCTACAACAGCAGAGCAGACACAACCAGTGCTCCCAGCTCCAGACTGGCAGCTTCTTCCCCTGCAAGTCATGCTGGTACTGTTCAGCTACCGAGCTCCATATGCGGGAGAAAGTGGTAGCTTCAGACCCTCCCAAAGCTGGGAGGCAGCAAGCAACAGCACCACTGCTGGCTTTTTGATGAGTAATAAGGTTATTGCAGCGCAGCTGAAGACAGCACAGGGCTTTAGCAACAGTCAATGAAAGCAGCTCCCTCTCCCCATCCGAGCCTCAGCACAGAATAAACATGTATATGAATATTTACCTCATTCTTTTGCTCTTCCAAAAACCTGCCTTCTGTGGGGGCAGCCCACATCCATAGGCAGCCTGGTGTGGAACTGGCACTCAATGGAAATACAAATTCCACTGTTGTATTTGTACCCGATGGAAAGCAGAGGCTGGGAAGCACCACTGCACAGAGGGAGAGGGCGGGCTTGGCTCCCCTGTGCAGCAGCCCTAAAGTCAGGCTCCAGATCTGCCCTTGCTGGGAGCCCTACTCTGCCCTGGCACAGGGCTACTTTGGTACACCTGCCTGGGGGCTGCCTGGCTGTATTTCCAAAGCGACAGGCCCATGTAGACTCAGCCCTGCATGCAGTCACCCTGTATTTCATTCAGTTTTTCCAGGAGTGGAACATCCCATTCATGCTGCTGGAGTGGAATAATAATGGTTAAAGGAGCCGAGTCTTCCGCTGGAGGGTTATTATCTTGTCTGCGGGAAAGAGCTGGGGCTACTTAGAGCACTTTTCAAAAGCCAAACAAGGTGTTTGGTGCTAGAAGGAGAAGCTCTGTATAAGGCAAATGCTAACAGGGCTTTGCTAGGCTCAAGCCCAGTATTTTGATATGAAGTGTTTCTTGGCCAGATCCAAAACCAATATTGTTATTAATTTCTTATGTGCACCCAAATATTTGCCCAGTAGCTGTTAGATTGGGGACAATTTTTCTTCACAGCTTTTACTGACCTTAGAGGGGAGGGGGAAATCAGGGCACTTCTTAGGAAGTAAAAATCAATTTTTAAAAATGCAGTCCATGGAGGAATTATAGGAATATGTAGGACACTGCTAAATGAGAGCGCGTCACTCAGCAGTCCCCCTGCCCCAGTGAACTGAATTCACTTGCTGTTAGGAATGGAGATACCCTCTTCTTTGGGGAGGGGGCGGCAGCGTGCTTCTTGGGCCACTAAGTAATGTTCAGCCAGAAACTTCGGGACATTCTGCTCAGAGATGTTGTTCAGGACAAGTAGTCTGGGACTCTCTCTAGTAGATCAGCATTTTGGGCTAGATCCCCCAAGGGTATTTAGGCTCAGAACTGGAATGCCCAGCCACCCTTTGGAAATCAAACCCCCAGGTTCTTAGACAATACATGGAAGAAAGCACCTAAGAATGGGATCTGCAAAAGCCAGAACACTCAGGCTATGTCTACACTCGCGGCCTCTTGCGTGAGTAATATGCACATGAGGCTAAGTGTGGAATATTGCCGAGCCTCATTTGCATACCTAATGAGCTACCATTTTTTCAGAAGAGGCTCTTGCGCAAGAAGGAGCGTCTATACTGCCCCCTCTTGCGCAATGTTGTTACACCTATTACTTTTCAGGAAGAACGGCATTGCGCAAGAGGGTTTTTCTTGTGCAAGAAGGGGCAGTGTAGACACTCCTTCTTGAGCAAGAGCCTCTTCTGAAAAAATGGTGTCTCATTGGGTATGCTAATGAGGCTCGGCAATATTCCACGCTTGGCCTCATTTGCATATTACTCACGCAAGAAGCCGCGAGTGTAGACATAGGCTGTGTGGGATGCCACCTAACTCAGCCAGTAAGAAAAGCCAATGAGATAGGTGAGGCCTAAGCCACACTCCTCTTATTTTGTACAAAAAAGAAAAAAAAAATCAAGGAGGAGGACCCGCCCATGATATCTAGAGCACTGTGGGTCCTAATCTACGCTAGGGTGTGATTTCAAAACAACAAGCAGAGAGTCCACACTACCAACTCCATTATTTTGAAATAAGGGGCCGGTTATTTCGAAATAAGCTTATTCCCCAATGAAAGCAGGAGTTATTTCAAAAGAGTTATTTCAGGAGTTGTTTCAAATTTCGTTATTTTGAAATAATTTCCTAGTGTAGACATGCCCAGGGAGACCCAGTTTCCAATCCCCACCTTGCCTGATACCTCATTGATGAGAGATGCTCTGCAAGTGGGCTAACCAGTGATCTGGAGAGGGTGTTCTCAAGCTGTCTTGTTGAAGTCTTTCCACTTTGTATGGCATACTTACCCACTAAGGTATAGAAATTCACCCTCCAGCCCAAAGTCTAGAATTTCATACAAAGTGGAACTGCTTCAACTGGAGAGATGGAAAATCCCAGCCCTGAGTATCCTATAATCCAGCAACTTGGGCACTCAGAAGGGACCTGCGACACTGAAGATCAAGTTCCTGCTTCAAATCAGGCATGGGGACTTGAGCCTCAGTCTCCTACATGCTGGGTGAATCTTCTAGCAATGGGGGATGTGCACATTAGACATGTTCAAAACACACCTTTCAGAGCGGGCCCTGCCCCACATGCTGAATAGGTGCCTAATTTATGAAGTCCCATGGGGCTTAGACATGAGCTCATTGCTGAGTTGCTCAGCATCATCAGGAAAAGTATGCACCTTAAGGATTTTCTTGGCAGAAACTTAGGTTCCTATAGGGTTAGGCAGCAAGTAAGCAGGGAATCTATGTTTTGGATTTAGGCACCTAAAATAGCAGTTAGGCACCCAATTCCCTTTGTGCTGCTAGCCCTTTGTCTGATGTTCACGGTCCCGCTTTATTGAGATATAGGTCATGAGGTGGGCACATCTCTACAAGTTGCAGATGTAGGCAACACAGGGGCTTATGCTGCTTCATTCCAAAAAGCAAGTTATAACATTCGCAGGGATTGTGAAAAGGCACATTATATAGCCTGGGCTTTCTATCATAGCATGCTAATGTTGGATGGGTTATTAAAAGCATAGTGACTAAAATGAGAAAGCACTTTGCCCTGCAAATTATTCTAGTGTGTGTAATAACACTGAAGTTCTGAATTGCTGCAGGTCTGGCAGTTACTTTTTATTAGATATTCAGCTGCCCTTTGAACTGTTTTTACTTTCTTACATTGTCTCAGTGTATGGAATGTAACTGGAGGCATGGCAGTCCCAGGATATTAGACAAAGTGAGTGAAGTAATATCTTTTATTAGATCAGCTTGTTGGGGAGAGAGATGCTTTCAAGTCATACACATTCACCAATAGAAGTAAAGCCAATCAAAGATATTGCCTCACCCACCGTGACTGTCACTTAGGGCAGTTGTAAAAATGTACTACAAATGAATAGGATATCCAGTTCTCACCGGAGAGACTGACACAGAGATGCCAAGAGTGAGGAATACATTCTTTTTGGTGGTTCACCTATCAAAACTCATTGATTCATAACACGTGAAAAATGGTTACGGTCTGGTTACAGTTCTGCACCCTCCCCCCCAAAAAAACCCCAAAACAAACAAACAAAACCACACACACCAATTGTAAGCCACCAATCGATTTCAATAGGAGCACTGCTACGGCTATTCAGAGATCTTTGCTGAGAATAGAACACATGCTTAACATTAACAATGTTTACCGAATGGGGAGACAGATCAGTGCATGTTGCCCTGTTCATGCTCGGAGGGAAAAAAGGGACCTTTCTCCACAGCAGTTTCATCCCGGTAAGAAGTTACAACTCATGCCCAGCCAGGACTCAGAAGGGCAGAGAAAGACTCGCTTTCTTCTGGGCCAATATAGCTGTATTTCACTGCAGTTACTGAAAGCAACAGTTATCCCCCAAACAAGAACTCAGTCAAACCAGTCAAGAGGTAATTTAGTTGGTTGGTTTGGTTCTTTTACGGTCTTATTCTGAAGAGCAGTAAAGGATCGAGATTGACACAAAGCTCAGAGTTTAGGTAGACTCTGGTGGCTTGCAATTTGCAAGCAGGAGCAAGCCCATCTAACTAGGTGACCATATTTCCCCATGCCAAATATGAGACACCAAGCGCGGAGGCTGCTGGCATTTTGGGCTTAGGGCTTTAGCCCTGCAAGGGGGAGAGGGGGCGCTTGGGGATTCAGCCCTGCAGCGGGGGGGAGGGGAGGGAGAACAGCTGGCACTGGGTCTTCAGTGGCTGAAGCCTGGAGTTCTGGCATCTCGGCCCCACCCCGTTGCAGGAGAAATACGGGATAATGTGCTCATTTAAAAAAAAAGTTGGGGCACTGGAAACAGCCGTTAAATACAGAACTGACCTGGTAAAAATGGGATGGATGGTCACCCTACATCTAACTCCTTTGCTATCTCCCTTCGGCTGATATACAGTTTCCACACCAAGACAATCAAGGGGGCTGCTGTCAAGCAGGTAGCTCCTCATCAGCTCTGCTGTCTTATTAGGAGAGCTCAGGTGTTCTTACAGTCCCAGCCTTGCTGCCTGAGACAGGGTGATTTAACCTCCTGTTACCTGGGCAGGATCAGCTTTCCAGCCCAGTCACATGCAGCTGTGCTAATCTTGGTTATAAAAAGGCCTTTCTGAGCACTTCTTTATAGTAACAAATAACAGTGGGGGAGGATTTTCCTATATTTAGAATATATCTCACATTTGTATTTAAAAAGCAGACAAATTAATTGCATGTCTTCTTCTTGACTATTTGCTAAAATCTGAGCATGAATTGTATGGGGCAGGTGTATGACTGCTTTATCTAAAAATAGGATTCCTATGTTAGCATCTATTGTATTGTCCCCAGTGAATGGAGGTTGTTTCTATAGAACTATTCCAATTCAACAGTCTTCTTTTCTCGTGCATGTAAAAGAAAGGAAATTCCTAATTTTGTTTCAGGCTCAATTTTAATACAGATTTTTACTTATTTAGGTTAGCAAAAGGGCCTATCAAAGCACCAGGTCACAGGTTCTAAAAAGCCAACACTACACTTTCATATTGTTCATGGAGACATTGCCTGTCGCATCAATGGAAACTGCATGCAGGTAGCTGAGTACCGGTGATAGTTCGGAGGATAGAAAGGAATTGCCACAGACTGTTTTATAACTGACATGTATCATTTGCCATTAATGCCCCACATGGGACTGCAGCATGGCCAGTCCCCAGGGAAGGAGACAAAGAAGAGGTGTCGCTATGTAAAAAGTTGCTGTTTAGCAAGGGCAAACATTTCATTACGAGAATCAGAGGCGTCAGCAAGAGAAATGGAGGCAGGGGCCCCTGGTTTCCTGGAAGTATCTGGACCAAACCAGAAGATTCACAAGATGGGGAGGTGAGTGGCTAGATTAAATGGGGATTGTGTCCAGAAGTTGGTTGTTAGGCCTAGGTCTGCAACTCTCTGATACTGTCTATGTGTAAAGCATAAGTGTGTTTAAGAAGTTCCTTTGCAAAGTCTGTGTTCCTTGCTTTAACTGTACTGTGGTTTCCCAATAAACCAGAGTGCATGCGAGGGTAGAGCATTGAAGGGAGTGTGCATAAACTGGGCAACACAGAAGGGCCGAGACACTGGTGGAAAGGTAACTGGTTGGATGGCAAGAGCCTGCTACCAAGACACGAGGCTAGAGAATGTGCAGAACTAGGAGCAGCATTTGGCCTCTACCCAGGCCGAGAGAGTTGAGGAGCACCTGATTCCAAAGCTTAGGTCGGACACTGCAGACTGGTGATCACCCACAAACATATTAACCCCAATTTTCAAACCATTTTTTATCCAAACTTTGTGGTTCCCATCCTCGTGGGAGTAATGTTACTAGACTTTTGACTTTGGCTGCGCCAGTGTCTGTTGCCACCTCTTGCAGCAGGTATGTGTGCACATGCCTGTTGGGGGTAAAGGAGGCAATTCCTCTGGAGTCCAGCAATTCAGAAGGGCCTGGGGCTCCTAGCAGCCACTGGATACCAGAAGTGACAGTGGTAGGAGCCTCACACAGCTTGCTCCGGGTAGCACTGAGAGCTGGGAGAAGCTAGCCTCCAGCCTTACCTCTTCTGCCCAAAGACCTTCCCTTCCCAGGGTACAAAGCCAGCCACTCCCTATGCCCAGGGACCTGGCAATTCTGTCTGCCCCTCTGTGTGGCTGTGTCTACACTGGCCACTTATTCCGGAAAATCAGCTGCTTTTCCGGAATAACTTGCCAGCTGTCTACACTGGCCCCTTGAATTTCCGGAAAAGCACTGACGATCTACTGTAAAATCATCAGTGCTTTTCCGGAAAAACTGTGCTGCTCCTGTTCGGGCAAAAGTCCTTTTCTGGAACAGTTTTCCGGAAAAGGGCCAGTGTAGACAGCACAGATTTCTTTTCCGCAAAAAAGCCCCGATCGCGAAAATGACGATCGGGGCTTTTTTGCAGAAGAGTGCGTCTACATTGGCATGGACGCTTTTCCGGAAAAAAGTGCTTTTGCGGAAAAGCGTCCTGCCAGTGTAGACGCGCTTTTTCCGGAAATACTTATAACGGAAAACTGTTCCATTTTAAGCATTTCCGGAAAAGGGTGCCAGTGTAGACGTAGCCTGCATGTCTATCTAACCCATACTGGAGGTTGGCGGGCCTAAATCTGGTAGGCTGCAGTTTGTTTCTGGTGGGGTTGCCCTGTGGATTAGAGCAGTCTGAAGGAAATGTGAGTGCTGGTAGTGCAGTGGGTACTACTAAAGCCCATCGTTAATACTTTACTGTGAGGTAGCAATTTTTTATTCACACACCTCAAAGCACTTTGCAAAGGAAAGGAAGAGCCCTTATCCCTTGCACAGCAGGAGAAACTGAAGCACTGAGAAGGGATGTGACTTGCCTCATGTCACACAACAGATCAATGGCAGAGTTGGACTTGAGCCCAAGTCTCCTGAGTCTCTGGCCATGGGAAAATAAAGCCCCTTCATCAGAGAAGAGGAAGCCTAGAATGCCTGACACAAGCGTCCAAGTACGTTACTGCTTTGCACACCAAGGGTGGGATCTGCTGCCAAAGAGGCAGTACATATGCAGCGTATATGCTGAACTGATTGGCTCCTTTGGAGCCGCTACTCAGTCTGACCCTTGAACTGTCAATGAACGTTTTTCTTTAATGTTGTAGCCAGTTATTTATATCTGAGGTGTCACTTTAGAAATCAACCAAATAGTGTGTTTCCAGAAGTCTGCCAGGGCAGTAGGATCAGGCACCATAAACAACTGATCACAGCTTGACTTTCCATTTCTCACCTCCCCCAAGCTACACAAATGGCCCATACTTCTCTCTGACATCACACCAGTAAGTGGCTGGATTTCTCCCACTTCTAAAATGCATCTCCCAGCACCTCTTGTCTAGATCTAGCTTCGATCATCAGCTCTCCAAGGAAGGGGCTCTCTTAACACGTGTCTCATGCATCACGGAGTCCACTAATGGTGCTTAACAGATAGTGACTTCTATCAGCAGTTGGTGGACAGGAGGTTAAATAAACTGTGGTTTAAAAAGGGACAGTTATTACTTATTTACAATCTAGTCTTATAATAGACACATTATTGAGCACCAGCACAGTCTGACAGCTGGTACAAGTACACCCTCTGATGAATTGGGGAGAAGGCAACAATCTTTGGTTTACCTGATACAGCAGCTCCTTGTAGACAAGGTTCCTAGTTGCAGAAAATGTTGAACATGCTCACAAATCCCTCTACCACTTGCAGGACTCTGCTAGTTAGTTAAAGCTAAAAGCGAAGTCCCCATGCCAACTCCAGCCTATGAACTGTTGGCAAAATGTTCTAGAGTGGGGTGGGCTGCCCTTTTTAAGGCATGTGGAGCCATAAAGCCGCAAGCCCTGGTCTAAGGACAGGCCCAGCAGGCATGTATTGGGAATCAGTGGACCCAGCTAAGCGACAGCAGCAATGATTGGCTTGGATTACCAGCTGTAAGATATAAGAGAGGACCCAGCCCTGTAAGTGAGAAACTGCTTTGTAAGCAATAGAAGGTTATGAAAAGGTCAGACAGACCAGCTGGCATGTGAGACCCCCTGAAAATAATGGAGGGCTGCAATCTATGAGCAACGAGACGGTAGATAACCCAGTAGTATCACTGCACTGCACTGATTAGTATCACTGCATGAAACCTTATGCCCTAATAAATCTGTTAGTCTCTAAGGTGCCACAGGACTTCTCATTGTTATTCCAGATCAAAACATTCACATTTAGGGGGAGGAGAATTGGCTTTTATGTAGGAGAAGAATAAAGAGCTTGTGTTGAAGGCCAAACTGAGTTGGGTATGGCTAATTGTAGCATCCCCTGCTGGTGGACAGATTTACCAGCTTCTGGGTGCTATTCCTGGCAGCATAAAGCTACAGCTCTGAGTAAGAGAGGATTCCCCCAGTACAAGGGTTGCTAAGGGTAAGTGTAAGCCTCATCCCTGAAGATCACCTTTCAAGCTCTGACATGAGGGATGTTGTAATAAATGGACCTGTACGTTTACCCTAACTGTGAGCTCAATTGTGAAAAGTGAGTGTAGTTCATTAAATGTCACAATAACCTATAACTATCTTTTTGATGGGAAAAGATGCAAAAGGGAGACAAAACAGAAGGATAGTCCAAACAAAAAGACCTATTGATATAATGGTCATGTTGCTGTGAGCGTGTTACTATTTATCCAACAAATGCATCTTTCCAACTTGTACTGAGCTGTGAAGAGAACATTTCCCAGACCTAAACATTTCTCAGAACATTTCTGTGTAGCTCACAAGCCTGTCTTTCTCCCCAACAAAATATGGTCCAATAAGATATTTTTACCTATCTTGTCTCTTTAATATCCTGTGATCAACATAGCTGTGATTACACTGCAAGTGGAAACATAACACGCGTAAAGAGAGTGATTTTCAAAAAAAAAAAGATTATTGCAATAAAGAGCAGTCTGGCTACCTACCCATCTAAGGAGCTTGCAGAATAATTAGAACCACCAGGATAGTAGATTCAGATAGTTGCTCACAGCTGAACGAGCATAAGAGGTTAAGGAGAGAGAGATCTATCTGCTACAGAAATCCCCTTCAAACGGTGATAAGTTTCTATGCTATGGTGAAAGACATTTGACTTCAGTCCTGCTTGAGACAGGAAGACTATTGTTAATGCATTGAAGTTGTATAGAACACAGATGTTTTAATGCTGCAGAAGAGCAAGAGGGGTCTAACTTTTAAAATAGATAGCTTTGGTTGTCTGAGTCTCCCTGATGGAATAATTCGGTTCAACAAGTGTAGGGCAGGCTTCTATGAAAGACGTCCTTTGAGAGAGATTTTCAGGGTAGTGGGTGAAAAATGAGGCTTTGGGAATCCAATCTCTTTATGATTAAAAGGTGGAGCCCCCTAAGCCAGGATGTGTCCTGTTGCAGATATAACATGCATTAGAGCTAATATTTTTCTTGGCACAATGTGAGTTGTGTGCACATCAGTGAGAAGAGAATTTGGCTCCAGTGTGTGCCATGTTCCAGCAGTCACGGCTGGACTCCATTTTCATCACTGGGGGTGGCATCCTAACTCCTGTGTTGTGCCTGGTTGAGATAAAAGACAGTCTCAGTGTCAGGCCAAGTCATTGCTGAGGTTTTTAACAAGGATTATTCTTGTGCCTGTTTCTCAGCAGCATTCCCCACCAAGGTGTCCTCGCCTTCTTTGATAGCCTTCCCGGCTTTCTCATTACTGCTCAAAGGACTAGCAACCACCTGCTGAGTTTATAAACCTGTACTCAGCAAACTACACGCAGAACAGAAACCACCAAGGCTACGTCTACATTGGCAAGATTTTGCACAAAAACTTGCCGCCTGTCTACACTGGCTGCGAGTTCTTGCACAAGAACACTGACGTTCTAATGTATGAAATCAGTGCTTCTTGCGCAAGAACTAGGACACTCCCACTCAGGAGAAAGCCCTCTTGTGCAAGTGTTCTTGTGCAAGAGGCCAGTGTAGACAGTCAACATGAATTTCTTGCGCAAGAAAGCCTGATGGCTAAAATAGCCATCAGAGCTTTCTTGCTCAAGAGAGCATCTACACTGGCACGGATGCTTTTGCGCAAAAGCACATGCTAGTGTAGACACTTTCTTCCGCAAATACTTTAACATAAAAACTCTTGTGTTAAAAGTATTTGCGCAAAATCTTGCTAATGTAGACGTAGCCCATCAGTCATGGAGGCCCACCTTTTAAATGTAACTACAGACAGAATAGTGGGACAGGTTACCTGACACATCCAAAGAGAGACGAATCAGATGGTATGTGCAATGCATCCCAGAATACGAAAGGAATTAGCTACCTTCAGTAAGAATTGTCTGAAATTCTGTCATTTGGCAACATCTGTCGTCTGGCATCCAAGTCTCAGTTTAAAGCAATGAAAGCTATGCTCTATAAGGCTACCCTTGCGGCTTCTTGAGCAAGAAATATGCAAATGAGGCTAAGCGTAGAATATTGCCAAGCCTCATTTGCATTCCTAACGAGCTGCCATTTTTGCAGAAGAGGCTCTTGTGCCAGAAGGAGCTGTCTACACTGCCCCTTCTTGTGCAAGAAAAACCCTCTTGCGCAATGCCGTTATTCCTGGAAAATAATCGGCATAGTGGCATTGCGCAAGAGGGGTTTTCTTGTAGACAGCTCCTTCTGGTGCAAGAGCCTCTTCTGCAAAAATGTCAGCTCATTAGGTATGCAAATGAGTCTCAGCAATATTCCACGCTTAGCCTCATTTGCATATTTCTTGCTCAAGAAGCCGCAAGGGTAGCCTTATAGAGCATAGCTTTCATTGCTTTAAACTGAGACTTGGATGCTAATGAGCCTAAATTACTTTTGAAAATTGGACTTAGGATCCCAAGTCACCATTAAATCTTCTTTTATCCTGCAGTCACAGGCTTTTGGGGGCTGCACTTCTTTTCAGACTCAAATAAAATTGCCTGAATGTGTAATACAGTAGTTCTTGAGGGCCTGTACAGAACAGCTATTGTGTTAGGTGTTGTACCACCACAAAATAAGATGTGGTTGCCTGCCTCAAGATGCTCAGTCTAACCAGACATTGGTTAGATGTTAGGGTTATATAAATGGGATGGTCTGCAAGGGCTGTGTTAGTGCCACAGCTTTGTCTATTTCTGTCATGTTAGCTATTGAAATCTTTCAGGTGAAGTTTATTAGGAGAGGATTGGCTGATTGGAAAGACAAAGGCAGAAGGAGTTTGGAGCAAGCATGGGAGGGAGTATTCAGAGTGAAAGCTGCACGAAGTGGTCAGATGACACCTTTAATGTCCATCAGGCCCTGCTTAAATTGCTTCTCCAGCCTTTAGCCTCTGGCTGGCTCTTTCCCACAGGCCATATGGCTGGAAGGAGACAGAAGGGTACCACATGGCTTCTAGAGGCTCCAGATCTTGTAAATAGGTTTAATTTGGGGGCCAACTCACACCCGTTGACCTTCACTGATTTCAATTAGAGCCAAAGGAGGGGACGTATTTGTGCTTACTTCAATGGGCTCAGCGTGGCTGCCAATTACACAGGGACTCCCAGGCAGCACCTGTTCCCAGTTTGCCTGGGCGCCTGGAGAAGAGTTAGTCTCTAGCTGCTGCGGAGGAGGGTTTTGCCACCACCTGTGCCTGACTAATTCAAACAAAACCCAATCCCCCTTGCAGTTGTGGCAAACGGAGGTGACTCAGCCGGTGACTCAGCAATGGGAGGAGTGGGTGCAGCGCTGCTAGCAGCTGTGCCTCAGGCTTCCTCATGTGAGCTACTTATGTGGAAGGAGGATTGTTGTTAGTGTTACAGAACCTCTCCCGCCTTCCCTGCAGGGACCCTCGCCATCCAGGTGCTGCTGACTAGGGTAACCCTTCTGCCAGGTGGGGCAGGCAGCTAGAAGGGCTGGGCTCAATAGCTAGAGGTTCCTCTTACTAATACAAAACAGGACTGGCTCAAGCCCCACCCAGTAACTTTGGGTGCCTTTGAGACACTACTTTCCCACTTACAAGCACTGAGTCTGTGTATAGAGCAAAACACACTTTTGTTACACAAAGAAAACTGTTAATTTGGGAAAGTCTGCAACCTCTCGGTAAAATACCCGTGTTACGCAGAAGCACCAATGAAGTGAACTGCTGTTGATGTGCTTGCGCCTTTGCCAAATACAAAGGGTGCTAATCAATATTTGCTATTGATCTGTATATGGATCTCTTGCTTTTTACCCTTGCTCACCTATGCTGTGTACCTATGCGTGAAAGAACATCTTGTTTTGAAGACACTGTGGCTGTGTCTAGACTGGCCAGTTTTTCCAGAAAATCAGCCACTTTTCCGGAAAAACTTGCCAGCTATCTACACTGGCCGCTTGAATTTCCAGAAAAGCACTGACTTCCTACTGTAAGAAATCAGTGCTTGTTGCGGAAATACTATGATGCTCCCGTTCGGGCAAAAGTCCCTTTTGCGCAAAAGGGCCTGTGTAGACAGCTCAGATTTGTTTTCCGCAAAAAAGCCCCGATCGCAAAAATGGCGATCGGGGCTTTTTTGCGCAAAAGCACGTCTAGATTGGCCATGGACACTTTTCCGCAAAAAGTGTTTTTGCGGAAAAGCGTCCGTGCCAATCTAGACGCTCTGTTCCGAAAATGCTTTTAATGGAAAACTTTTCCATTAAAAGCATTTCCGGAAAATCATGCCAGTCTGGACGTAGCCTGTTTCTATTACATGGCCACAGGCTCCCAAAGGGAAACCCTTACAATTGCCAAACCCAGCTGGGCCTCCCAGGTCATTGGCACAATTTTTAAAAAGGGGGTTATGAGCCAAAGAGGTGCTGACTCTTGTGGCCTCGCCCAGGGTGAGGTACTTATGTAAGCCATACCCCTAGTATCAGAGGAGTAGCTGTGTTAGTCTGAATCTGCAAAAGCAACGAGGAGTCCTGTGGCACCTTATAGACTAACAGATTTATTGGAGCATAAGCTTTCTTGAGCAAAGACCCACTTCATCAGATGCATGTTCAAGTGGGTCTTTGCCCACAAAAGCTTACGCTCCAATAAATCTGTTAGTCTATAAGGTGCTACAGGACTCCTCGTTGCTTTTGCATACCCCTTGGCTACGTCTACCCTGGCAGGTTCTTGCGCAAGAATGGACATTCTTTTGCAGAGCGACCACGCTACCTGCCTGCTCTTGCGCAAGAAGTTTTACAGTGAAGTGTGGTAAGAGAGGGCTTCTTGCACAAGAGCTATGCTCTTTTCTAACAAGTGTAAGCTCTCTTGTGCAAGAGGTCAGTGTAGAGGTGCAGCAGGGGTTTCTTGTGCAAGCTGGAAATGGCTAAAATGGCCATCAGAGCTTTCTTTCACAAGAGAGCGTCCATACTGCCATGGATGCTTTTGCGCAAAAGCACATGGCAGTGTGGATGTGTTCTTGCGCAAGAGTTCTTGCACAAGAACCCGCCAGTGTTGACAGAGCCCTGGCATGTCTTTGGCATGATTTTGTGCAAGAACTCTTTTGCGGAAGAGATCTTGTGCAAAAACTCTTCCAGAAGAGAGCGTTTACACTGGCATGTGCCTTTGCACAAGAAATGTGCTTTTGCGCAAAAGCATCTGTGCCAGTGTAGATGCTCTCTTGCGCAAGAAATTCATGTTGCCTGTCTACACTGGCCTCTTGCGCAAGAACAGTTGCGCAAGAGGGCTTATTCCTGAGTGGGAGCATCATAGTTCTTGCGCAAAAACCACTGATTTAATACATTAGAATGTCAGTGTTCTTGTGCAAGAACTCGCGGCCAGTGTAGACAGGCGGCAAGTTTGGGCGCAAAAGTGGCTGCTTTTGCACAAGATCGCACCAATGTAGACACTGCTCTAGTGTGGTTCACTGTCCCATGTAGTGGCACTTAGACGACTTACAGTGAGAGATAAGAACAAGGGAGATCTACAGCCTAAGCTGAAAAGCCAGCCACTAAGCTCCAGAAGTCTCAGGTTCAAATCTGCTCTGTGGCTTTTACAAGTGGGGGCTCATCTGGTATTTCAACTGGATCTCTGAAACTTGGGATGCACTTCCTCAGCTAAGGGAAGTATGTAACTCACATACCTAGCATGGTTTGCTGTCCCATGTAGCTTTATAACCCAACTGGCTTTATAACTCAAACTGTAGAGGCTTCTACACTCAGCTCCAGAGGTCCTAGGTTCAAATCTACCTAGTGGCAGTGGCACACTCAGCCAAGATGGACAAACTAGGGGAGGTGTGTAAGACACAGCTCACATGGTAACCATGACACCATGGACTTCCAGTCCTAACTTTAGGCTCCTATTTACTAAAGTCTTGGTCTCAGTTAAGCACTTAGCCACCCACTACTTTATCTATGCTACTACTGTTGCTAGTAAAATGCTGCTAACTTTAAGCCATCTCTTTCACATTTTAGAAGCAGAAGCAATATGGTACAAACTCAGTCACTGATAAAGATTAGGGTTATTAAAAAAATAAATTAAATTAATGGAGATTGCCTATCTCCTAGAACTGGAAGGGACCTTGGTCATCAAGTCCAGTCCCCTGCCTACACAACAGTACCAAGTACCAGCCCTGACAAATTTTTGCCCCAGATGGCCTCCACAAGGATTGAACTCACAACCCTGAGTTTAGCAGGCCAATGCTCAAACCACTGAGCTATCCCTCCCCTGAGTTCAGCTGTGCAGCTTGTCTGTGGGCCCAGACCACCTAATTTTTACTAGATACTTTGCATTACATACAGATGAGACTAAGATCAGAATCCAGCCAAAAGTCTGAGGCTCCACAAACAGAAATTTTCAAAGGGACCTAAGATAATTAAATGGCTAATGCCTTTGGGGCTGCATTGAAAATCCCAGTCCCCCAAAGTAATTAATACATAAAGATCAGAGAAGAAAAGATCTGTTGTGTTGGTACAACAAGCAATACTAAAACCCAGGTTATTGTTGTGTGTGAAATACAATAGAATGGGAATTAGTTCTGGCCAACTGTACCCCTCTTACAAGAGTAAAACTTATGCTCTACAATCATGCTGAATGAATCACAGCTATCTGGAGATTTTGTGTTGTTCAGGACATTTTCATCTTGTTATTAGTCATCTCTCAAAAGAAATTGCTCTCAGCTCACTGGGAGTTAACATGAGGGTATGTGTAGGAGGGTTAGATTGTGAACAAATAAAATGCCTCACACATTGCAAATGTGTGTGGGGGAGGGGACACTACTGTAATGAGGTTCCCTGTGGAGTTGCACGATGAAATGTACGCAGGGTTTAATAGCATTAGAGAGGCTGACCCTCTACTTATTCCATTCAGATCTCTGCTGCAACATCAGCTGAGATGATGAGATCATTTTTTGCTTCCCAGTGTGCAGCTCACAGCATTAACAAAGGTGTATTTGGAGTTAGAAACTCACTGAGGCTGGGAGAGTCTGGTGCAGGAAGATAACTTGTCTTTGACATATTAGGCTCAACATGGGTGATGGAATGAAATTCGATTGCCAGGGTCAGGCAGGAGGTCAGATGGGATGATCCTAGAATAGGGAACATATCCCCACAGTTCAGAGTGACTGGAAGCCAGTAGATGGTAACTGCTATTTGTAATCCTAAGTGAAGGGAGTTAGTTGCCTCAGCAAATCTCATTGTGATTGTCACTAATTAGCACTTGTGCTAGTGTCTGAGCTAACGAATAAACTCCCCTCATCCTACAAGAAGATCCTTTCAGCTCAGGGGGAGGCACACTGGCAGGAAGAGAGCAGGGGAAGCTTGCGGGGGTACTGCACATGCAATAATTACTGTGCCAAAAAATAGCATATTTCACTATGGAAAAATGGAAGGCAATGAGCATGTCATTCCATGGTACTGATTAACTATTTCTTCCCCATGCTTTTACCCTGTGCTGAATAACAATAATTCACATTAAGCAGCAGCATATTTCCCTTCTATGAGAAACCAGGTGCCAGACTGGCCTAGTTCTCATGCTTGTGTCCTTATGCACTAGTCTGTATGTCAACTTGGTCATCATGTTTGGGGCTCTAAAACTGTCAGATACATAGGCTATATCTACACTGCAGAGTTTTTGTGCAAAAATGGCTGGTTTTGTGCAAAAAACCTCACGGAGCATCCATACTACAAGCGTGTTTTTGTGCAAGAAAAAGTACAGTAGATCATCAGAAGAAGGGCTTTTTGTGCAATAGTATTTCTACAAGGAATCAGTCTTTTTGCATAAGAGCTCTTGCGCAAAAAGGCGTGTGTGGATGGACACCAGGGGTTTCTTGTACAAGGAACCCTTATCGGATGGCCTCTGCGAATGGCCATCAGAGCTTTCTTGAGCAAGAGCATCCATGGCAGTGTGGACGCTCTCTTGCTCAAAAGCACATCTCTTGTGCAAAAGCACATGGCAGTGTGGACGCGCTCTTGCGCAAGAACTTTTTGCGGAAGATCACTTCTGCAAAAAGTTCTTGTTCAAGAAGCCTGCAGTGTAGACATAGCCATAGATGAACATAATTTGTTGGTGGAAAGTCAATATGGTTTCTGAAAAGGGAAATCATGCCCTACTAGAGTTCTTTGCGGGGGTCAATAAAAGCATGTGGACAAGGAAGATCCAGTGAATATAGTGTACTTAGATTTCCAGAAAGAAGGTCCCTCACTAAAGACTATTAAATATAGTAAATTGTCATGGGATAAGAGGAAAGGTACTTTTGTGGATAGATAGCTGGTTAAGACAGGAAACAAAGGTAGGAAATGGTAAGTTTTCAGAATGGAGAGAAGTAACTAGTCGTGTCCACCAATGGTCTTCCCTGGGACCAATCCTATTCAATTTATTTATAAATGATCCAGGCTATGTTTACACTACAGTGATCTATTGGGAAAAGGTATGCAAATTGTGCTCTGCAATTTGTGTACCTTTTTCTGATAGTTTTTTTCGGAAGAGGCTTTTCCGAAATTTGGCCCATTTACACTGGGTCAAATTTCAGAAAAGCCTCCTCTTTCAGAAGAGCCCTTCTTCCTCGTGGGAGGAGGAAGACAGGGCTTCCAAAAGAGCGCATCTGCTCTTCCGCAAAAAAAAGCAGAAGAGCAGATGCGTTCCCAGAAAACCCCCATAGTGTAGACATAGCCCTAGAGAAAGGGGTAAACAGTGAGGTGGCAACATTTGCTGATGATACTGAACTGCTCAAAATAGTTAAGACCAAAGCAGACTGTGAAGCACTTTGAAATGATCTCACCAAACTAAGTGATTGGGCAACAAAATGGCAAATGAAATTTAATTTTGGTAAAGGTAAAGTAAGGCACATTGAAAAAAATAATCCCAACTATACATACAATATGATGGGGACTAATTTAGTTGCAATTACTCAGGAAAGAGATCTTTGAGTCATTGTGGATAGTTCTCTGTAAACATCCACTCAGTGTACGGCAGTAGTCAAAGCAAACTGAATGTTAGGAATCATTAAAAAAGGGATAGCGATAAGACAGAGAATATCTTATTGCCTCTATATAAAACCATGGTACGCCCACATCTTGAATATTGAGTATATATGTGGTTGCTTCATCTCAAAAAAGATATATTGGCATTGGAAAAGGTTCAGAAAAGGACAACAAAAATGATTAGGGGTTTGAAACAGGTCCCATATGAAAAGAGATGAAAAAGACTTGGACTTTTCAGTTTAGAAAAGAGGAGACTAAGGGGGGATATGACAGAGGTTTATAAAATTATGACTGATGTGGAAAAAGTGAAGAACTAGCAGTCACCAAATGAAATTAATAGGTAGCATGTTTAAAACAAACAAAAGGAAGTTTTTCTTAATGCAGGGTAGTGTCAACCTATGGAACTCCTTGCCAAAGGATGTTGTGAAGACTAGGACTTGAACAGAGCTAAAAAAGGGGCTAGATAAATTCATGCAGGTTAGGTCCATCCGTGGCTATTAGCTAGGATGGGTAGGAATGGTGACTCCTAGCCTCTCTTTGTCTGGAAATGGATGACAGGAGAGGGATCGCATGATGATTACCTGTTGTGTTCACTCCCTCTGGGACATCTGGCATTAGCCACTATTGGTATATAGAATACTACACTAAATGGACCTTTGGTCTGACCCAGTTTGGCCGTTCTTATGTTCTCTATGGAGAAGTTCTAGGCTTGCTAACATTCTAAACAAACAAAACTGAACACCCTTGTCTAAGGGTGCAGACTCTGAGATGAGGTAAGGGATAGAGGGCTGGAGGTATAGGAAGGGGATCCAAGATGGGGTAGGGGATACAGGCTCTGGGCTGGGGCCAGAAATGAGGGGTTCATAGTGCTGGTGGGGGCTCCTAGATAGGGCAAGAGATCGGGATGCAGGTGGAAGTTGAGGGCTCTGGCTGAGGGTCCATGCTGTGGAGTGGGGCTGAGGGATCCAGAGTGCAGGAGGGGTTCTGATCTGGGGTAGGGGATTGAAGTGTAGGAGGGGGTGCAGGCTCTAGGAGAGAGTCTGGGTTCATGGGAGGGCTCAAGAGAAGGGGACTCAGGTTGAGTAGGGAGGGGGGTAGAGCTGGGGCAGGGGGTTGGGAATGTAGGAAGGGGTGGGGGCAATTCTTACCCCAGGCAGCTCCCCAGAAGCAGCTGGTATGTCTGTGTATCCCTATGGGTACATCTAGACTACAAGAATCTTTCGAAAAAGCCTCTTTTGAAAGAGAATGTCTAGACTACAAGCAGATTTTTTGAAAAAGCAAGCCATTTTTTCCAAAAGAGTCTAGATGCTCTCTTTCAAAAAAGCACAGTTTGCATTCTATAGCGCCTTTTTTCGAAAGAGTACTTTAGAAAAAAGACGGTATTCCTCATAAAATGAGGTTTACCGCGATCAAAAAACCTGCTGCGTTCTTTCGATTTACTTTCAAAAGAATGCGGCTGCAGTCTAGATGCAGATGAAGTTTTTTCAAAAAAAACCTGTAGTCTAGACACACTCTCAGGCTCCTACGTGGAAGCACAACCAGGCAGCTCTGCATATAGAGGCTCTCTGGTGACTCCTCCACCTAGGAGCTGCAGAGACATGTGACTGTTCCTTCATGGAGCCAGGTCAGGAGCCTGGCTGCCCTGCACCACTGGACATAACCTCCTAGCCAGTGGTGCTGACCAGAGCTGCCCAGGATCTCTTTTGACTTTGATTTTTATCTGCTTAGGTTTAAGTACCCATTCTCCAGATACTTAATGATGCTCTGTCTCCCACTCCCTTCCCCTTTTCTTTCTCTCCTCCCTTCCCTTCCCCTCTCCTATTTATTTTGAGTTTTCATATCCCAAACTCATAACTCCAGTCATCTGAAGAAGTGGGCTGTGTCCACAAAAGCTCATGATCCCATCTACATGCTTTGTTAGTCTATAAAGTGCTACCAGACGATTTGTTGTTTTTTTACACAATAAACTGTTACGGGAGAAAACTTACCTCCATATTCCAGAAGATGGCAGCAAATAACTGCCACAAATTAAGATGCCACAAGACTGGTAGTTTTTGCCACAAATGGGTGAATTAGGCAAGCTACATTGAGGAAAGATGGGGGGGGTGGAGGGAGTCAGGAGAATGGAAGTAGAGGGCAGTGTGTAACTAGCTTCAGCCATTGAATTTTAAAAACCCTACATTTTTGAAGTACAAACTACCCTTGGCTTTAGGGGGGGAAAAAAAAGGTTCCATATCCCATAGATGCCTGTGAAGAAGGCACCATTCATGTACTCTGTGACATCCCCCCATTTCCAGCATCCTTCAGGCACCTGAAAAAACAAGAGATTCAGTAAAGGCCAGGCAGGTAAGGAAGAGTCTCAAATATGTTGAATGAGCACCTAGAAATAATCGAGACCGCTCCAGAGAAGGGGAGGGGAAGGAAGGAAGTGAGGTTCGACTAAAAAGCCCAAGACCAGATGTTTGTTTTACCACCAATGACCCCCCCACACACATAGGCTGTGTCTAGACTGCATCCCTTTTCCGTAAAAGGGATGCACATTAGACACATCCCAATTGCAAATGAAGCGGGGATTTAAATCCCCCCCCCCGCTTCATTTGCATAAACATGGCTGCTGCTTTTTTCCGGCTCGGAGCTTTGCCGGAAAAAAGCGCCAGTCTAGACGGGGATCTTTCGGAAAAGGCTTTATTTTCCAAAAGATCCCCGTCTAGACTGGCACTTTTTTCCGGCAAAGACCCGAGCTGGAAAAAAGCAGCAGCCATGTTCATGCAAATGAAGCAGGGGAGATTTAAATCCCCGCTTCATTTGCAATTGCGATGTGTCTAATTTGCATCCCTTTTACAGAAAAGGGATGCAGTCTAGACACAGCCTAAGAGTCAGAAGAACGGAATGGCAATAAAATACACAATGTTGGACAGAATGCCTGATGGAATCACTCAGGAAAATTCCTGCTAACTCTATTAAGAAATAGAAACCCATTGTCATATATTGCCACTGTAGCTTGTAAGAAGGCATTTGTACTTACAAAACCAGAGCTAGAGGGCTTCCAGGTAAGCAAGAATCAATCGTTTCTTCCTGAAAGGGTGTCCTCCTTTTTACTTACTCACCCAATGTGCTGCCTTGTAGTTTCTGGAACAAAAATCCCTCCAAGTGCAACACTAGAAGGTATGAATTTAAGGGTATTTTTCAGCACAGAAACAGGGATTAGTCCAAGCAGAAGAGGCTGGGTGTAGTGTTGTGGCCGCCCAGTCAGAAGGAAGAGGGTTAAAGTAAGCCAAGGGGAGCTTGTGTAACCTACACATCTTCTGGGAGTGGTGTATTGTCCTATCTGGTGGCACTGAGACGACTTACAGAAAGAATAATGAGCCTACTCTACAGCCTTAGCAAACTTCCAGCTGGCTTTTAGCTCATGCAGCAGAGGTTCATATTGTAAACTCCAGAGATCCCATGTCCGACTTTGCCAGTCAGTGTTACCCGTGCTCAGAGCCCTCCAAGTAACACAAGGCTGGTTAGAAACCAGTAAGGAGGAGGTTTGCTGAGGCTTCCGAGGAAGAAGGTATAAAAAGCAGCTGCTCAGCAGAGCTGTGGCTTCTTTCTCTCTGGAGCAGGAAGGAGATGGACTGGGTGCTCAGGAGCACCTAGATAAGCAGTGTTGGGCAGGGCAATAGAAGCTGGGGTAGCAGTAGACTGATAATCACCAGATGGAGACCGTTATGCAGAAGGGCCTAGAAGGTGCTGGAGCTACAGGGAAGTGGCCCAGGGAAGAAGGCACTAGGGGAGAATAGGAGGGCAGCAGTAGGTGGCTGCCACTTGGATCAGGTCCTTAGATCTGGACCTGAAGTCACCACTCCCCCTAGCTTGTGATGACAGTGGCCAAATGAGATTGCAGTTTTCCCCTGGAGCAAGGCACTATACTGGACACTGCAGTGGGCCATTGAGGAAAGTGATTAGGCTAAGGACTGCCAGGCCCAGGAGGGAAATGAGCAACAGAAAGTAGGATACCAACTGTGGTGGGGGAAGAAGTGCAAGAACTGGAGAAGAACTATATTCCAAACCACCAGCAAGAGGTGCCAAGTGTGCGGGAGGTGGTGTGTGTGTGTGGGGAGAGTATCCGCCATGTTATACCAGGATAACCCTTTAAGTAGCTGTAGTGTTTTAGCCACTGATAAAGATCTATGGCATTGAATGGCCTTTTTTTCCTGTGGCTTTCCTCACTCCAGACTGAACTAGAATGAACCTGAGGTGTCAATGTAACCCACACACCTAGGCTATGTCTACACCCGCGGCTTCTTGAGCGAGTAATATGCAAATGAGGCTAAGCGTGGAATATCGCCGAGCCTCATTTGCATACCTAATGAGCCACCATTTTTTTCAGAAGAGGCTCTTGCGCAAGAAGGAGCATCTACACTGCCCCTTCTTGCGCAAGAAAAACCCTCTTGCGCAATGCCGTTACACCTATTACTTGACAGAAAGAACGGCGTTGCGTAAGAGGGTTTTTCTTGCACAAGAAGGGGCAGTGTAGATGCTCCTTCTTGTGCAAGAGCCTCTTCTGAAAAAAATGGTGGCTCATTAGGTATGCAAATGAGGCTCGGCGATATTCCATGCTTAGCCTCATTTGCATATTACTCGCGCAAGAAGACACAAGTGTAGACTTAGCCCTAGTGTGGTTACTGAGTACTGCAAGTGGCACCTAGACCACTGCAACAGTTAAGATCAAGAGACCTCTACAGCATGGGGTGGGAGCCAACTGGCTTTTAGCTCAGAGGGTAGAGGCTCCTATAATCCGCTCTTGAAGTCCCAGGTTCAAATTCGCCTTGGTGGTAACTACATCAACACAGCTCAGGAATGCTTTCCTGCGGGATTACCTTTCAGCACGTTCACCAGCTAGACAAAAAAGAAGAAAATAGACTTCGCTGCAGAAATCAAAGTGAGAACCTTCAAGAACTTGAATATTCGCCCTCCAAGTATATAGACAGCACTGACAGTGTTAAACACACACATACCTGTCCTGTAAGAGCAACAGACACTGGTCTTCATTCTCTTACATATCTGAATTCCTCCCAGATGCAGAGAGGAGTGGCTTAAATGTCTGAGATTAGCACTGCTTTCCATTACATTTCCTCTTGTGAAATGATACAGCATGGAGCAAGGCTGATTTAGTAACTGAATGTGCCGGAGGCAGCACTTCAATATAATCAAAAGGTTTCATTAAAACAGCAGCAAATTTGCCAGCCCCAATCTTCCCTGCTTAGCCAGTTACACTCTCACCCTGCTTACACAGTGACGCTGGACAGAATTCTGACTTACATGGTCAGAGACAAAGGAAGCACTTTAGAGTGAAATGTGTAACTGTGCCTAAGTGGCGTAAAATCCAGACTTAGACACCTAAATCACTAAGCTGCTTTTGAAAAGTTTAGCTCAAGTCATGGTGTATTTTTAAATGGGGAATTAGACCTACCCAATATTTGCCCCCCCTTTTTTATTGGACACTTCAAGGGTACGTCTAGACTGGTGGGTATCTCAGAAAAACTCCACCACATCCAGGGAACGCGTTTGCTCTTCTGCTTTTTTTTTTTTTGGCAAAAGAGCAAACACACTCTTTCAGGGAGCCCTGTATACCTCGTTCTACGAGGAATAAGGGCTCCACCAAAAGAGGAGGCTTTTCCACCATTTGGTCCCGTCTAGATGGGGCCAAATAGTGGAAAAGCCTGTTCCGGAAAAGCAATCAGAAAAAGCTATTTGAGTAGTTTTTTCCCATAAAAGAGTGTAGTCTAGACCTAGCCCAATATATTTGTTTATTAGCAGGAAGTGGTCGAGCCTGCAGCTGGAAGGAAAGCAAGTAATGACCTTCCAGTTGTTAGAAAGGCCATATTGTCCTACCAGCTTCCATTCAGACACCCCCTACCCCAATAATTAGCCACTCCCCAAACACACAACCCCTGGATACCCCATGGTGTGGAATTCTCCAGCAGCCTCCACTCTCCTACATTTGTTACCAAAACAAACAAGAGGAAGAATTCTGCAGACACACAAGGTGTTCTTTGTCCCACAGCATTGATCGGTGAGAACCCAGGCTCCTTGAACAGGTAGGTGGAGAGGAAGAAGGATGTAACTATTGGTTCAGACCAGTATGCGGGCCTGGGCACAGTTCCCTCCCGGTTCAGCTCTTTCAGCTCTGCGTTCTTCTTCCTTAAATACCCCCGGTCGGGAATCATGGTGCTCTGGCAACTCAAACTGCTCCGATCTGGCTGCTCCAGGGCCAGGAGCGGAAGTAGGGCTCCGATTTCTCCTCCAGGAGCCTCACCACAGAGCCCTTGATATGCACCTGGCAGGTAAAGGGTTCTCAGTAGAAGACGGTCATGGCAAAAGGATTGGAGTCCAGCTCCTTTCCTATGTGCCTCTCATGGTTAGCGAAGAATCAAAAGCCATCCTGGCTAACCCCCTTCAGAAGCAGCATGTGGGCTGAGGGCCTCCCATCCCTGGTGCAGGTGGCCAGGCACGTAGCATTGGCTTCGCTGAGTGAGGGGCACTGCATGGCCTCTTCAAACCACACAGCAAACTGTTTGATCGGATCGAAGGAGGCGAGATGTTTCTCCTCAAACACCTCTGCCTTTCCCCAGTAGCTTTTCCGCAGGTGCCCCAGGTCCTTGGCTGTGGCTGGCCACTTCCCAGGGCTATGGCCCTCTTTTGGATGAAGACTTTCCACCATATCTTCCTCATACCAAAGAATGGCAAGAAGCAGAGTTCTCTAACATTTACTGTGGCCCTTGCTATGGTAATTGGCTTATGGTCAAGCTTCTGTCCCTTCAGGGCTAGTGCAGGTCAGAGTGGTACATTGTGTTTTGAATAATTACCAGATTGCAATGACTCCCACTGAAAGATGCAAATCACTGAAGGTGGGAGGTTCCTGTCACATGAGTACAAGCATCAGTCAGACCCTATGGGTACGTCTAAACTACATTGCTCCGTCGACGGAGCCATGTAGATTTGTTTGTTTGGCAAAGTCAAATGAAGCGGCGATTTAAACCTCATCCCACGAGGAATAACGGGGCTGCCGACAAAGGGCTTTGATGTCGGCAGGGGAGCGTCCGGACTAGCGTGCTGAGTGGACAAACAGCTGATCAGCTGTTTGTCGGCTCAGCGCGGCAGCCGTGTAAATTTAAATGAAGCCGCGATCATTTAAATTGCGGCTTCATTTGACTTTGCCCATGTGTCTAATCTACATGCCTCTGCCAACAGAGGCATGTAGTCTAGACACAGCCTATGTGATTAAGTAAGACTATTCTACCAAACTGGGGAGCTACTGTAATAATTTAGATGGAACATAGGGTCCAAAGTGTCAAAAGTGTTAACATAACCCAGTTACTGTGCAACATGAAACAGTTTTAAACCAAGTCAATGGTTTCGTATACAGATACCTCAGCTCCTTTAGCACCATGAGAAATACACCACTGTGCTTTCTAAATCTTTTATTAAGGATACAGAAAAGAAGGGGGAAATAAGCTGTTAAACTCAATCCCCATTTCCTAAAAGACAAAACCAGAAATATACAAAAAAGGGGAAAGGCACAGCAGAAATAGAAAGTGCAACTATTTTTTCTCAGATGGACTTGTTAGGATTGAAAGTTGTATCCTTTTTATATTTGTATTTAGGTTTAATAATGTAGCGATGTAAGGTAACATATTATTACATTTAAATTAAGCCCTTTAGTAAGATATATATCAAAGTTTAGTAAGTAAAGAGACAGGATCTCATACTGTGTCTATGTTAATGAGATTAGAAATATTGAAGGCCCGGGCCTTCGATGTGAATTGTTTTGATTTTGATTTTGCTTAATATAAAGCAGTACTGTTTACTTTTGAAGGATTTTGTGAAAGACTGTTTGTGTGAATGAGATAACGTGTGAAGGTCATCATTATAGCCAGATGGTCAAGAGAGAAGGGGGCAATGTGGGTGAAGACAAACTGTAAAAGACAGACTGTGAAGAAACATATCGGCGTCAGAAAATCCATCAGTGCATACCCACGGTCAAGAATTGATCAGATTGGCAGATTGACAGCTCTAAAGGTGAAGGCATCCCTAAAAACAACTGATTAACAATCCAGGACAGGATGAGCCTTTCGAGATGTTTTGGGAATGATTAACATCCACAAGATAACAGTAACCGGTCACAGACTGACACAGTGAAATCCATAGAGGAGAGGATTATAAAAGCAGTGTGCCTTGCTATGGGACTTTGGGTTCGTCTTGCCATCAGCTCCAGAGGATCATCGGATCGATTGACCGACAAAGGCCCTGCTCCCCCTCTGTGTTCGATGTAGTTGGCCACTAGATTGATACAGATTCTGGACTGGTAACCATGATATAGTCTGGCAGGACTGTGTATGCACGATGTGTGTGTGAGTGTGGGAGTGATTGAAAAAGCATATGCAACTGTTGTATGCTCAATAAATGCGGCGTACTGCCTTTTCCCCTATAAAAGATCTCGTGTGCTTTGTTTAAGTATAACAGACTCACTGGCAACTTCGTTGCTGGAAAAACATTGGCATGGCACATGGTCTTACCAGCTGCTCCAAGACTATACCAGCACTAATGGCACGTCTACACTGCACGCTTATTTCGGAATAAGCTAGTGCGTCTATGCAGCATTGCCCATCTTAATAGTGCTGAGCTATTTCAAAAGAGAGCATCCATACTCATTGGATGCTGAATCGCATTTAAGGCTATCCAGAAACATTTCAGGCAGAGCCTCAGGAGTACTGTCCTGATGCCATCTGAAGCTCATGCTTAAAGAGACCCCCTGTATAGCCATCTCAGGTTTTTCTCTTTTGCCTACCTCATTGAGGGACAGCAAAGCCTTTCCTTTGCCTGCTGTGGTTGCCTTTGTGGACACCTCAGCTCTCCAGCCATGGAGCCGGATCTGCCTCCTAGCTGTTGAGAGGCCTTATACATGTTAGTGCACCTCCTGCTGCAGTTTCTGTGGGCAGCCTTCCAGGCAGGGGCAGATATAGGGCAGGGCAAATGGGGTGGCCGCCCCGGGCCCTGCGCTTAAAAAAGCCCTGCGCATGCGCCATGGCAAAGGGGGGGCCCCGTGGAGTTACGCTGCCCGGGGCCCCACAAAACAGTCATCTGCCCCTGCTTCCAGGCCCTCTAGGAACAGGACCTCCAGCTCATTGTGGGGCAGTTTCTCTCTGCTCTCCAAGTGCCGCTCATGCAGCTCGACCCCGCCCGCCCTCCCCTGCACATCATGCACCATCACTTCTGGAGACTGGATACCAGTTCCAACTGGTTGGACTGGATCTGAGGGCCTTCCCCATCTTCGAACAATGCCCAGGAGACATCCGGGGAGGGCGGTACCACCTTCAGGGTGAGCACAATGTCCTGGCTGGCAGGCATGGAGCTAGTGCTGACTTCGTCCAGCTTCTCCTCCTCCTCACTGGCTCTGCCCCTCAGGATGGTGATGACGGGCATCTCCAGACCTGAGTCCACAAGGAGGGATGGGTGAGGGACTGGCCTGCCCCCTAGGATGTGGTAGAGCTGTACATAATTTGGGCAGGCCTGTGGTGCTGTACCAGAGCAGGAGTGCTGCTCTCTGGCTTTGGCATAGGCCTGCCTGAGTTCTTTAACTTTCATGTGCACCTATTCCTGGGTCTGCATGTGGCTCTTGGTGCACAGGCTATCGGCCATCCAGCCACAGACATCCACATTCCTGCATCTGGTGCAGAGATCCTGAAGGTTTGTCTCCTCTCCCCAGACTCAATGATGTCCAGGATCACCACACCAGACCAGGAAGGTACACACCTCTTCGCTCCCCGGGCAGGGTCCTGGGAACTAACTGCCAGCTCCCTTGCAGTCATGGAGGGCTCAATGGAAGCAACAGGGCTGCTCACGGAGGCAGAAAGTGCTGGTCTGATAGCTGCTATGTGGCTCAGTGAAGCCAGGGCCTGCTGTGTGCCACATACTGTTTCACCTGAGGCTGCAGCTTTAAGGGCTACAGGGGAAGGGAAGCTATAGAGTTTGGATGAGTGTGGACAGAGTGGCCAGCAGAACACCTATGGGATTTCCTGGATGCCTCTTATTTCAAAATAACTCCAGCTGCCCTGTCTACACACACCCTATTCCAAAATCACTATCACTATTTTGGAATAGGTGTTATTCCTCGTAGAATGAGGGTTACCGAAACTGGAATAACACACCCGTTTGCTGTGTAGATGCTCACTTTGTTATTTAGAAATAACGCTACTGGGTAGATGTGCCCTGAACATCAGGGCATTGATTTAAGCTGCTTTTTTGTATCACAGGCTTACAACAGTGTTGCAAAACACAGTCTTAGCTGGATAAGCCAGACTCTTATTAGACAGAAGGAAAAAGAGAGGAAGAAAGAGAGGAAGGAGCAGAAATAGGGTCGGGAATGTAAAGAACACAAGGGGAGACAAAATTTCAGATTCCAGGTGGTGGTCTTGATTTTGCTACAGCTAGTGGGTCCCTCTCTCTAGTCAGGTTTGGTCAGGATCAGAATGATGAAATCCTGGCATCCCAGGAGACCTTGAAGGTGGCAGCCATATTGGTAAAGTTCACTCTGGTAGCCAATTTTTAATCCCAAAGTCTTTCTTTATAGGACCCAAATAAAGGAGCAACAGAGAGTAGCCTATGCCCTCACATTTTGTCCACCAAAACAAGGTCTAATTTTGGATACCAATTTGTTTAACTGATTTCCAGTCTTACACTAATTTTGCATAACAAGTGTGCGTGTCTCACAATCTTTCAATTAAATCAGTAGGCCTTTTTGTTTGGATTAATACAGGTGTTTTGGCTCATTTTTTAATCTTTTCCCATCAACATTTGTTATAAATTATTGTGATGTTTTATAAACTCTTACTTTTTTACTTTCACTTTTTTTGATTGTATCTCTTTGGTATATATGGTCATGCCAATTTTCTTCCACAATTTGATTTGAGAAAGTGGGTCTGGCCCACGAAAGCTCATCACCTAATAAACCATCCTGTTAGTCAGGGGCAGATGACCATTTTGCCAGGCCCTGGACAGCATAATTCCACGGGGCCCCGCCCTTTGCCACGGCACATGCGCAGTGACGCCATGCGCATGCGCGGTGGCACCACGGCGCATGCGCGGGGCTTTCTGAAGCACGGGGCCCGGGGCAGCTGCCCCGTTCGCCCTGCCCTATATCCGCCCCTGCTGTTAGTCTTTAAAGTGCTGCATAGTCCTGTCTTTTTTTCACAGCTGTGGTCACAATTAGGGTACATTTGTAGGTCTAATTATCAAATGTGCTGCATATAATACATATTTTATTGTACTAAATAATTTATTCCTAATGAGACAGTCGCCTAAAGCCAAGATTCCATTTGTGATATATCTACTAGGAGACTTACATATTTTCAAAAAAATTCCATCATTATTAATAGCACAATGGACATTTTGAGCTTGCTTAGTGATCTAAAGAGAGAGTCCCTTTCTCCCTTCAGCAGAGACCAATTGAAGAGATGTGCAATCAAGTCAGTGGAGCTATGTTGATTTACACCAATTTAGACTTTGATCCAGTCTCCCTAGTAAAAGATATCAGAACCAAATTACCCGCCCCTTCTCCCCCCCTCGTCACCCAATCTATAGGTAGTGGATGGTGATTATTTGGCAAGGGTTTCCCACTCTGATACTGAATCTTGCAAGTTTTCTCCATAGGTGGGAGACTAAAGTGTTTCAGAACTTCCATGGAAAGTCTTTCAAACACCAGGAAGCACAGAAACAAAAGACAGAGGCAGGGACAGATGCCTGCTATTGTAATGAATGCCATTAGCTGAGCCTACCAGTTAAAGGAAATGACTACTTGATAGAGTGGTTTTTAAAGAAACAATCATCCAGTAATTAGACCACTTTCAGCCTTCCTGATTCAAGCTTCTTGTGTGTATTGAATAAAAGCTTCAGGCTGCTGTTTCCATCTGACTGAGGGTGTGTGCTTCACAGTCCCTTCCCCAGCTCAGTCCAGAGCTGATGCTTTGTTGTTCCTCCTAAGCACTTGATATGCTGTTAATGAGGGATAAAATATTGAACTTCTGCAGGCTAAAAAAGCTAAGCTAGAATTGTCACTTCTGCTCTACTAGCATGAAAAGATGGGGCTTAGCTAAGAAGCAATCACCAACCAACCAATCTTAGGCAACTCCTGTAAGACTGGGATGCTGGAGAAGTGGAACTAATCACATTACCTCATCTCCGCCTGGTAATATAAATTAAGGCAGCTGAAAGCACTTCCAGCATGACCAGGCAACTTTAAACAGCAAATCCTATAAATGCAGTAAACCCACACACCCAAGCAGCAATGAAATGAACTGTCCCAGAGGGGATAAAGCCCAAACAACTTACTGATCAAATAAAGAGAAGGAACAGCATAACAGGTGCAACTTAGACAGGCTTCAGAGAACAGGATTTGCTCTAGAATCTCTTTAATACCCAACCCCTAACTCCAGATGAGCCATTTTCCAGACTTTCTTCAGCTGGAGGCAGGTGCTAATTTTTGTATTTCCTTTATATAAATATCAGTTTCAGAACTCATCCTTGCAGCAAAACCTACATACTGCAATATTTGATAGACACGTCACCCTAAAGAACCATAAACATATGCATTCAAAGGACACTCTGGACACAATATTAGATTAATTAGAAACCAACAATTAGCCCTATTCAATCAAAGATAAGGCGCTTTTCTCCAGTTATCTAAGAAAAAAAATCAATTGTTTCTTAACCATTTCCAGTTTCTGCTACAAGAAACACGTGGTACTAACAGATCAAATACAGCCAGCTCCATACCCCAACATCTGTTGCTGAGATTCTAAAGAATGGATTTTTCAGTTGTACCTTTGCCCCCTGAAAACAGAAGAGAATCCACGATAGTCATAGATCACATCAGTACAAAATACAGCAAAATGCAAGTTCTTAAGCATTATTATTTGCAGTATGGAAAAAATGAAGTAATGTTATTTTTGGGGGCGGGGAGTAGGCAGAGGAACAGGAATTGGGAAGTAGGGTTTATTTGTCCATGTTTTCAAATAATATTCATTTTCAAAAGAGCAGAGTTTTTTAAATCCGAGCATGATTACAGAGGCCAGTTGAAAGACAACGTATCATTTACCTCTCACAAGTGTCAAAGATGAAGAGGCAATAGGAGCCAGGCATGGAGTTCATTACAACAACATGGAGAAATTGCACAGAACAGAGGAGTTTGTTTTTTTATGAATTATTGTTACTAGAAAAAAAAATAATTACACTGAAATGATATATGGTACAAAGGCAGATTCTAAAATTCTGTACAACATGCAGGACTATACAGGCCTGGTTAAACTCAGGCTGGTGTGTTTGGATCCAAGTGTGGGATCTGATCCCACATGCTTCTAAGCCCATTGGGGCTAAGCAGTGTCCAGACACCAACTCTAGCCAATCAGAAGATTGAGATTCCCCACCAGGTGCCCCTTCTTGTCAGCAGAACCTTGCAGTCTAGCTGCTATAGGCCCCAGAGGTCCATCCTCATGGGTTCTCTAATTTTAGCTTAATCCTTCAGGAACATGTGAGAGTTACAGCCTGGAATACAGGCTGTATGTGGAATCTCCTTAACACAAACACACCTTACTAACAGAGAAGGTTTAACAGACTTACAGATCACATTTGAGGTGGCTGATGTGGACATACAGTAGCAGATGTGAGCAATATCTTCACATTTCTGCACCAATCACAAACTCCACTGTCACCCAGTTCTTAGATTTTCCTTGTTGAAGAAGTAACTTGTCCCCATAGTTTCACCTATCACAAACCAGGCTTTCCAAAATCAAGCCTTAACGTTAGTTTTTAATATAATCCTGTATTTGAATATAGACTTTACTAAAGCTTGTCATCTTACCTCTATCACATGAGAAAAATCAATGAGTTACCAAGAGTCTTGTCAACAAGGCCAATTAATGTAGTGACTAAGACACAGGGCTGGGAGTGAGTTGGGTCTGTAGACCAATGGGTTTCAGAAGAGTCCTGAAGAGGTAGAGTTTAGAATTTTGGGAGAAGGAAAGACATTTGCACTTCGCTGCCAAAGTACATCCTTGTACACGACCCCCACTTTCATGGTGGCACTAAGGGGTCATTCGGTGACTGACAGTATGGTATAACTGTTAAAAAAAAAAAAAAAAAACACAACTTTCTGTACCTAGAAGTAGGAGTCTAAATGCAAATACAATGCTTACTTTATGTAGAGGACTGGGAAGGTAGTAAAATCCCTATGGGGTAAATCTTGCTTCCCCTGCAGTTATATAGGTTTTGACTGGGGAGCAGCATTTAGACTGATATCTGTTGTGTTCACTGAATCATCACTCAGTACTCACTTTCCCAGCAGGACAGGAGCATGTGATCTGTCTCCAGTACCAAACCATGTGAAGGAGATTTTCATGGCAAACCACACCTTTGTAAAATATTTATTCTGATGGATACCCTGAGGGAAGACAAGTTTAAGTGTGGAAACTGTACCGTATTTCACACTTCCCTACCTGAAATCAATACAGCAGAATGTGTCTGTACTATTTCCTTTGCAGGGCCTGGCAAAAAGCTATTTATATTTATGATTTAAAGCAAAGAGGTCTAATAAAATACGCTATTTAATAACAGGACAGCTACAAGCCAGGCAGTAGCAAAGTAAACTTCACCACACCGACCTGGCAGTGTGCCTCAGTGCCAATCTTGAGGAAAGCTTTTAATCCCTGCCCTCTCTTGGTTTTCTTTCATATGCTTTGGATAGGTAGCAATGACTACAAATTTATACTCAAGTCTTATAGTCAGCACATTCACCAGCTCACTGCTGTGGGAATGTCCTTCAGTCTCCCAGCAAAAGAATGAAGGGGACATTCAAACATGATGAATGTCGCAACAAAGTGTTTGCCTCGTTTTCCTTTTAAAGAGGGATTGCGCACATCTCCCATGAGATGTCCTGATGAGATTCAGTCTTTCCAACATAAATCAAAACCTGGTGGTTCCTCAAGAAGATCAACAACGAGCCATTTGTTTTGAGTGGTCAAAATGCATGTGAGTTGGGTCTATAGGCACTTTCCAATGAGCCTCACCACTGAAGTTGGGTGTAGTGGTGCTGATACAGATCCACAGAGGGTTGTGGCATTCTACTCTTGTTTTTGGTGAGTGGGACCCTCACATCTGCATTGACTAGGTTAAGAAAGAGAGAAGTCTGAGCAGCTCTTCTAATATGTGGAGGCTGGGTGTGCAACATTACTGGGAGCCAGTCAGCTGGTGCCGATTTGAATATCCCTGACACAATGTGCATAGTGTTATTGTGTTGAGTGTCAAGGAGTTGAGTGTGACTGCTGTGAGACCACAATAGCACACAGCAGTCATCTGCAGAGCACACCAAGGCAATTGTTGCAGTTTGTAAGATTCATAGACTGGAGCTCCATGATGTGCCAATTTTCTGAGAAGCAGGACACAAGCCCTGACTTTATTGGGGGTGTTGTTGAAAGGTCAAACTCCAGCCCAGTGGAATGCCAATATATTTTGGATTAGCTCCTGGTGGATGTTCTCACCACACAACTTACATCAAGATTGGTATTTGCTTTCCACATGACCAAAAAAAGTGGTTGTTACCAAGAGGTTTTTGGGATTAGGCCTAGGTTCCCACCATTGGAAATAATCAGTCATCGTGCTAAGATCTCAGTTTAGGTTGCAGCTGATGGCAAGGAGGTTTGTATGCTGAACAATTAGGGGAATGTCATCTTACATGAACTTCCTTGACTCTGCTGCTGGTGTATCCACAGTGCATAGATTTAAAGAGTACGAGAGTCAGGACAGAGCCCAAGGGATGCTTGAGTTAAGAATTCTAGGTCTACTGATCCGGCCATTAAGATGATTAAAGAGGCAGTCCCCCATTATTGCTGCCCAGAGGCAGATCGTTCACCAGCAGTAGATGATGGGAGTTCTTGAGGAGGAGGCCCTGTCTCCAGACAATGTCATGTGCTGAGCAATGACTAACAGCAGCAATCCCTGTCTTCAGCTTGCATTGGAATCCTGCCTTAATATGGCCAGTAAGTGGAGCAACACGGGCACAGCAGTTACTCAGACAAAATCCTGCCGGCTCCACTGGGAGGAGGTCTTCAATTATGTCAGACAGATGGTGGAGCAGCACCCATTCCATGAGCTTGCTGGTGGTTGAAAGGAGAGAGAAGGGATGATAGCTGGCTGGCTACAGCCTTTTGAGGATTTCCCAGCTTCCACAGACTAACCACAGTTGACTGTTGCCAGCTCATTGGTACTGCTCCAGTTTTATGGATGGCATTAAAAAGTGCTGCCAGCTTTTTCTATGTCTGTCTTCCTAGGTTCTTGGGAAATGCTGGAGGAATGCCAGCGATCCCTGCGGCACTCCGGCTTTCGGTTTCCGACAGCATACGAGGAGGAGAGAGTGGGATTTTTCTGGGCATTGTGGAAGGTTCTCGTGGAATTCCTGCTGGACCTCCTGGCACGTAATCTTATCGGTCAGCATCTTGCTGTTAGAAAGAAAATGACGAGAGGTGACAGCATTTACAATCACCTTTCCCCGTTGTCGCATTACTGGCTGGGCTCCTCCAAGTTGCTGCAAAAGAGCCTGTGCTTTACAGCTTACATGGGTGAAATTGAAGCTTTCAACGGCCTCTTTCCACCTTTCCAGGTATGCCGAGCAATAGACAAGGCTCATGCTACAGAGCATGACAAGCAGAGGCAGTGCTAGCCTTTTGCGGAGGCCCTTCCCCAATTAATGTTTCCTCTAATCTTTTCCATCCATTGCAGATTTTTTTCCATCCAGGTGCAGAATAATTTTTATGTGCTCAATCTCTTCCATTCTCCTCCACTCTGTCTAGAATCCAGCTCAGGAAGCAAATCTCTTTTTTAACTGTAACTTGTACTGAGTTTTGTCTCTGCAGTGTGTTCCTGAAATGAAATCTGGGAGAGACTTGAAAGAAATAAACCCCACCACCACAGCACAGATTGCACAATTACAGATAAATAAGATTCTTCCGCTGGAGCAGTTCCCAGCAGTTGTTTTTGTTACATAACTGAAGAGTGGGTTATTTCATGTAACTGCTCAGAGAGAAGTTAGATTTTTAATGTTCATGTTTCCTTGTGCAATTTTTCCTTTCCCATTAGCTAGACAGTGAAACTAGGCAGTACCACCCTTTCCGCTTCTGTCCCTCCTTTCCTGGCAGCCTCTGGAGTTTCCAAACAGGCCTGGGGATGATGCATTTTTATAGAAGAAATTCAGCAACACACAATTAAACAGGACAGAGGGAAGGAGAACGTTTGTATCTTTAAACACTTACCATCTTAAACCTCTCACTAGAAAGGCGAGGATTTGGGAAATTAGCAGGATCCCTCCTACAACGCACAGCTTTTTGTGTTCATGTTTTGTGGAACTGCCCAGCCATTCTTGGCCCCCAGCAAATATGAGGGCTCACAAGGTGCTGTGAAGGACCAGGCTTAGCACTGGCTGCTGCGGCAAGATGCCATCTGCCTCCCTTCTTCCCAGGGTTGTGATTTTTGGCTGGTGTTTTAAAAGGAGCAGGAAAACAAATCTCCCCTCACCTGGTCTTCACCCCCCCACCTCAGCCCACCCTTTCTATGCTACAGGGGCCATGGAGGCTGGAGCCCTGTGGTCTCTTCCCTCCCTGGTACTCCTGGGGTGAGGGCATTTGCACACCCTCTCCTGGCTATTTCCCTCCCCATGGTGGGGGACGGAGCTGTAGGAGGAGGGTAGGAGCCTGCCTCCTCCAGCCCCAGCTGCACTGACCACCCATGAGCAGAAGTACACATTTCTAAATAAACAGTGTGTTATTTTGAAATAAGGGGCTTGGTAGTGTGGACGCTCCACTTGCTATATCAAAATGGATGGGGGGTATTTTGAAATAACTCCCTAGCATAGACCAGGGCATAGACTAGAGCCTCTTCAACACTTTAAGTCCCAATATCCTGGGATAGTTATCTAGGAAGCATGCTCTTAGTGTACATCTGGCCATAGCAGTTGGGGATGGAAGGGCTAGTCCGATCCCCTGCAACATATTCTTCAGACCATTTTAAAGTGACATAGAACCTGAAAGCCTGTGCAAGCCATCCAGCGGACAACTAAGAACAGGAGGTCGGGGACCTGTAGAGGACATGTAGATCTGTGCTGAATTTAACCTTTCAAGGCTTGCTTACATGGTGAAATGGACCTATCTAGGAGTTCTCCTATATTAGAGCAGTGAGATTTCAAAAACACTCCCTGTTGTGCCCCAGGAAGAATCCATGAGCTTCCCAAAGGTTTTGTGAAAATGATGAGCACATGAGCCAGTGACCAGAATAGCCTTCTGGACAAAGCTATCTCCTGGGACGGTGGAAATCCAGGCTCCTTGGTTCTCTTCCGTCCCACATGAGTGTGCTCACCAGTAGGGTACAGAGAGATGACTACATTTAAGTTGATACTATCTCTAAGAGAGATGTAAATCCCATTCAGTTAGTAAACATTACATTTAACCAGTTAAACTGATTAAAGGGGGGCTGGAGCACCTTCCCCACAGCCTCTGCACCCTACATGGGGCCCACAGCAGACAGAGGTTGTTCCAGATGGCTGGAGCAGCCCCTACCTGCGGCATGCTCAAGCCCCCACAGTGGACAGGGGGTGCTCCAGCCAGACTGGAGAAGCCCCTGTCTGCAGTGTGCCCCAGGGGGCTAGAGCAGCCCCCTACCCACTGCAAGTGGGGAGCCCCCACCAACTAACTTTTCACATCCCTAATCTCTAACCACACTTGTTTTTCTGGAACACATTCAACTCTGCGGCGTCAATAACCTATCTGAATGAATGCTTGTACCCTTATTTTCAAAGAATGAAAGCAAATGCAAACCCCATCAGTTTCTGATACAGAGGTTTAAAACAGCTTCACAAAGAGCTGTAAGATTTTTTAGTTGGTCCTGGTTTTTAAAATGTTAATTGCAAACATCTGGTAAATACATGGCCTGGGCTGTGATAAGCCAAACATTTAAAACTTTGTTCCACTGTTAGCATTATCTCCCACTAAGCCACATTGTCATGTAACATGCTCTCCTTAGTCTTTCTGGCTGGATAATGTCTTGTCCCAACTCTTTCCATATCTGTCACTCCTGTTAAATATCTGCTCCCAGTTTATTTTTCATATGCAAATTTTTTTATCTTAGAGGCATCAAGCCATTAAAAATATTCTCCCTCATCCATTGTCCCCAAGTTCACTATTTAATCAATGCAAAAATCAAGTCACATGACTCCTTTAATTGCACCATAAACAGAACAGTAATATTTTCTAGTCAGGAAAACATCCCCCCATTGCTGGCAGATTATAGAGTGAAGAGTGATTCTCAGCTGTGTGATGAGCACCAATTTACACTGTTTCATTAAAGGAGGTACGGTTACCAAACAGCACCACTGTAATTTCATGTTCCATCACAGGAAGGGGTTCAGAGTGAGAGCTGGGCCTTGCCCAGCCTTTCTTGAGTGCCCAAGAGTCCCACTGAAAAGAAAGAGTAGGTGGGAACACAAGAAATGCCGGGTTGGGTTCCTATAATGAATGCAGTCCCAATATAGGGTACCTCAGATGCTTGCAACTCATTGCAGTGGTGCATGTATAGCTAGTTTTGTAAATTAAGTCACATTACAGTTGTGGTGAACTGCACCTAAAATTGTGACAAAACTCAAAGTCCACAGGCTCTAGACAGTCAAGTGAAATGTTCAAAGCCTGCTTGGAAACATGACAACTACCACTCAAGGCATAAGTGCAAACAAGACTCCTTTCCAAGTGCTTCCAGAAGCACGTCTCACATCACAGTTTGTGCCTCCTGCCATCTTACCAGGATTGAACAAACTATTGGCTCATGTCGAAGGCTACCATGGCACAATCACAGTGCTGCAGATGTGCCTTTGCTACACTTCAGAAGAGACCCTTTCTATAGCAATGGGAGGAGTAGTTAATCCACCTCCCAGCGAGCAATAATGAGGCTGATAGAAGAAATCTTCTGTCTGCCCAGCACTGTCTACACTGGAGTTAGGTTGGCTTACCTAGTCTCAGGCATGTACATTTTTTCACACTCCCGATAGACATGACTATGCAGACCTAAACTGCCAGCATAAATCAGTCTTGATACCGTTCCCTGAAGAAAACTAAGAAAGCGCATCAGTTTGTACCTTGGTGCTAGTCATTTCAGCTATGTCTAGACTGCAAGCTTCTTTCAAAATAAGCTTTTCCGGAAGACATCTTCCAGAAAAGCTTATTTCTAAAGGACGCGTCCATACAGAGAAAGCGCAATGAAATAGCGATGTGCTATTTCGAAAGAGAGCATCCATGCGGATTGGACGCAATCTCACATTTAAGGCCACCCGGATCCACTTCAGGCAGGGCATTAGGTCAGCAGTTGCTTCTGGGTGCTGTTGCCTAAGGCTATCTGAGACACGTGCTTAAAGGGACCTCCCTGGATAAGCCATTTCTCAGCTTCTTCGGCTTGCTTACCTACCTCTCTGAGGGATAGCAGAGCATTTGCAGTGGTTGCTTTGGTTGCTCTGCCTTTGGATGCCACAGCATACGCCCTGCCATGGAGCCGGAGCTACCTCTGGGCACGCGATGGCCCCACACAGCCATGCTGCAGTTTCTGCAGCAGGCTGCCTTCATGGTCCTACATGAGTTCGACTCCGAGCTCATCATTGAGACCCACTTCCTGGGTTCAGGAGTAAAGCCCCTGAAACCGCATCTGACAGTGGAGAGATGGTTTCGGAGGCTGGACACCAGTTCCGACTGGTAGGACTGGCTGGTGATGGAGCAGTGTGACGACCAGCAGTGGCTCCATAACTTCAGCATGAGGAAGGAGACCTTCATGGAGCTGTGTGCATAGCTCGCCCCTGCCCTCCATCAACAGGACACCCAGATGCGACCTGCCATCCCCCTAAAGAAGCAGGTCGCCATTGCCGTCTAGCTCTCCATGCCAGACAGACAGTTACCAATCTGTGGGCAACCAGTTTGGCATGGGAAAGTCCATCGTCAGGGCCCTCCTCATGGAGGTAAGACACTCTCAGGCTGCAGTGCCTGGAGGCGGGGAGAGGACTGGAAAGGGACACCCTAGGTAAAGGGAGGGGGGCTGGGGGAAGCCCCACCCTGGGGGGTTCTGCAGTCCCTCCCTCATACAGCCCTGCAAGGGGGCAGGCTTCATAGGGGTGTTTGGGTACCTACCAAGGGCTCAGGCACCCCCTTTGATTCTGTTTTGTGTCTTTTGTCTCCTTCTGCAGGTAGTGAGGGCCATAAACTCCATCTTGCTGCACAGGGTTATCTGCCTGGGAGATCTAGACCCTATTGTTGCTGGATTTGCTGCCCTGGGCTTCCCTAATTATGGGGTGGAAGGCATAGATGGAACCCACATCCCCATCTGGGCCCCAGAACATCAAACTGCCCAGTACATTAACAGGAAGGGATACTTCTCGATGGTCCTGCAGTTCCTGGTCAACCACCACAGACAGTTCACAGACATTTTCGTTGGGTGGTTTGGGAGGGTGCACAACACGCATTTGTTCAGCAACTCCAGACTCTACCAGAAGCTGGAGAATGGCACATTCTTCCTCCAAAGAGACTTAAGGGTCAGGGATGAGGAAATACCACTATGTATCATGGGGGGACGCGGCCTACCCCCTCATGCCATGGTTGATGAAGCCGTACACCAGCCACCTGCACTCACGCAGGGACCGTTTCAATGCCTGCCTGGGCAGGGCCTGCATCCAGGCGGAATGTACCTTCGGCTGCTTAAAGATGAGGTTCAGGTGCTTCCTGACCCACCTCAAGGTGGGAGAGCACAACATCCCCCAGGTGGTCTCAGCCTGTTGTGTTCTTCACAACATTGTGCAGAGCAAGGGGGAGGCCTTCCTACTAGGATGGGAGGCAGAGGCCGGCCAGGAAGGACGGGCCTTTGAGCAGCCACATACAACCTATCAGGTGGGGGTGCACATCCGGGAGGCTCTGAGGGAGAGTTTCTCTGACAGACCCCACTAACTCTCCCCAGGGCCTCCCCCCAGAGGCCTGTGACTTGCCCCTCTATACCTTTCCCAGAAAAACGCCTCCCTTCCCCCCTTTCCAGTAGTCTCAATAAAAAGACCAGTTTTGTGTTTTAAAAACAATTGTGTATGTTTTTTCCTCAGTAAAAGTAACTGGGGAAGGGGGGGTGGGGCTGAAAACCTGGGTAGTGTCCGAGGCAGAACATCAGAAATGGCTGCCCGTCGCAGGGAGCCATAGCATGTAATACCTCTGAGGCTGGTATAGGGGGCTCTGTCTGTGAGGTGGAGTGTTTTCCATATAAGGGCATGTAAATTAATAATCTTCCCCTGCTCGCTCCACCCATTGCAGTAACAGATCAGCCAGTGGGCTGACTGGTGCTCAGGCCTGCTACTCCACCCACTGCAGCAAAAACCAACCTATGGGGTGATAAGTTCACAGGCAATAAAACAGGCAGGCAGCCCCTCTCTCACTGGGGATTCGCATTGAGTGAACTCCTGGCCTGATCACCCAGACGCCTTGCACCCCCCGCTCTTGAGTCTTACTGAGCGTACTCCGAGTTGGTTGATCCGAGTGGAGACAGTTTATGAGCATGTGACCGGTACTTGTGTTCCTGCTGTCTCCAGAACTAGTATAACGCGCCCCCTCGCCCCCGCCCGCCATCATCCCTATCCTAATTGATTTCTTAGTTGTCCTTATTGCTTGTCAAGTGACAGTGGTTAAAAAGTTACTAAGTTAGTTTATAAATAGTTATGGTTTAGGTTTTTTACTGTTTCCTTGTATAAAGTTGTGTAAATAATCAGCCCTATAGACAATACCAGTGTTAATTCAACTGTTCCTAACCCCTGGGCAGTTATTGGGAATTATTGTGATTTAGAAAAGCCTCAGGGAATTATTTTGTGTTGTCTGGCAATCTGTTTAATTTTTGTTGATGTTTGTCTGGCGCCATCAAAATAAAATCAGTTTGTGCTTTTTAAAGGCCCCAGTTGTGGTCTCATCCTTTCCGGCATCCCTTCGAACCTCGTGTATTACGGGGACTGACAGGTAGGAGAGGCTCAGAACTGGGGCTGGGAGTGGCATGTGGTGGCTGCGAGTGGCATGTGGTGGCTGCGTGCCCTGGCCCAGCCCTGCTGGAGCTCTTTGACCTTGGTCCTCACTTGCTCCAGACTGTGCTGGTAGCCCCTCGAGGCCAGGGTCTCGGCCAGCCGGCCATGTATATCAGCATTGCGCCATCTAGAGTGGAGAGCCTGGAGGGTCTCCTCCTAGAAGAGGGCCAGAATCTCTGCCCCAGACCAGGATGGTGCACATCTCTTGTGGCCCCTGGCAGGCTCCTGGGAGCCCTGGGCATGCTCCCTGTGAGGGCCAGTGGGCTCTTGGGGCTGAGGCGGCTTCAGGCTGGGACATAGTGCTCAGATGCGTGGCATCTGGAAGCTCCCAGGGCCAGCTTCTTCACAAAAGCCTTGTCCCAGGTGTCTGCCACTTTAAGAGCTACCGGGAGAGAGGAACTATAGAGTTCTGAGGAGTGTGGACAGAGAGGCCAGCAGGGTACTTGTGTTATGCCCTGGAGTCCTCTTTTTTGACAGAACTCCTTTTTCCACATCCACACCTACCTTTTCCCAAAAAAGCATTATTCCTCATAGAATGAGGTTTACCACCGTTGGAAAAAGCCATCTGTTCTTTTGACTTTTTGTTGAAATAACACTGTTGCAGTGAATAATGGCCATTATTCCAGAAAAATACTGCAGTGTAGACATACACTATATTGCCTGTTAATTAGGCTGGTGTTAAAGCTATGTTATCTTGCTGAATAAAGTTGGTAGCATGTGCTTTTGCTTTGTCTACACTACACTGCTTTTAGTGGTAAGGCTGTGTTGACACAGCTTTGCCACTAAAAACGTCAGCTTGTCAGGGGTGCCCAAACTTTTTTCAAAGAGGGCCAGATTTGATGAAGTGAACAAGCGTGAGGGCCGACCATTTTGCCTGACATTCTTTGAACCATTAAAATTAAATGCAAATTAACTATTTTATGCAAAGTTTATTGCAAACGGCATACTATTCATTTCGTCACATGGATGACAAATCTAAACAGGTGTTAAATCACTCTGCCTTTCATATCTGAAGGCCAGATGAAAAAAAAATCCAGGAAGCTGAAATATGTCAGGAACATTGTAAAGTACATTACATATTATTGGTAATAAAGGTTGTCTGTCAACTTTTAAGTTAAAAAAATATGAACAGGAACATAACACCAAGTATACATGTTGTGTCCAAATATATTTATAACTGATTTAGACCAACTGACATTAACTGAGATTTTACAATGTATTCATCTCAATACATATGGATTCGTTGGGGGCCATAAAAGATAGATATTGCCAAATTACCTGTGGGGCCGTATTAAACCGGAACACGGGCCGCAATTGGCCCGCGGGCCGGACTTTGGACATGCCTGGCTTATGTGAATGTTGTTTGTCAGCAGCATTGCTGACAAAATACTTCCACCCACTATGAGGGGTTTTTCTTGCTTTGTTGGCAGGAGAGTGCTCCTTCTGACAAAGCAATGTTCACACTTTCACTTACTATGGCAAAACGTTGTTCATGGGTTGGGCTTTTTTTCCCAAGGCACCCATGAACAACAAAAGTTTTGCTGATCAAGTGCAAGTGGAGGTGTACTCTTAGAAAGCTCTGCAGATTTGCTTGCCTTTTGAAGAAGTGGTCACAGGGCAGTGCTCTTGTTCATGTTCTGTGAAGTTTGATGGCATAGGAAGGATTCAGAACAGTATAGGTGCAGAGTGGATAAAAAATCAATAAAACCAACTTTTATTTTTAATTTTTTAAAATCAATACAAAATTTCTCATTTAAAAACAGTTACAAGTAAATCTCATCACAAACATGCTACACCTACACTTACAGTCTCATAAATATGAATTAATGGTTCCAGTCTGTCCGGCCTAACTACCAGCTCTTCCTTTTTGCAAGTTCTGGGCTTTCAATTTCTGTCTCGCAGCAGAGTAAAGTCACATGTGCAGAGATACACAGGTTGGATAGGATTGTTTTATTCTGTGCTTATGTGGTGGTGGACCTTGGCCAAGCTAAGCAAAGGAGTTAGCAAGACATTGTCTTAAGACAGACACACAATATGTAGGAAAGGACAGAAGGGGTACATCTAGACAGCAGCACTATTTTGGGATACTTCCAGTATCCCGAAATTCCACGTCTTGACAGCACGCCCGTTATTTAAAAATATTCCGACGTCCCCTTTAAACGTCGTTCCACGAGGATTAAGGGACATTTTGGAAGAGTGTTCTATTTTGAAATACATACAAAATAAGCTGCGCAATTTATGTAGCTCAAATTGCGTAGCTTATTTCAAGCTACAGGTGCAGTGTAGACGAATCCGAAGCAGCATAGAAAGGAACAATGGAGTGTACCAGAAAAAAAAAAAGGGAAGACGTTATTCAGCACACGCACAGCTCGTTTTGCCACAGCGAAAAATGTCAAGGTTTCTAGTCGTAACAGAGACCCTAGCTGGGAATGTTTTGAAGAAATTCATTCTCCGGGTAAAAGAGGAAAGAAAACATGCCAAGTGTAAGCAGTGCAAGAAGATTCAGGGCCTAGTTTCAATAATGAAACATAAGGGGAAACTGCTTATTGGGAGAAAATCATGTGGATGAAGACATGAATATGGCTGAGTGGGTCAACTAATTAGTAATTTAAATAATTCACTTTGCAATGTATTATTATTCAAGACTCTCCCTCTGCCTTTTAGTACTGTATAAATGTGATTTGACAAGAAAATTCCCAAAATGTTTGCTGTGTTGGATGTTGCTAGGAAGAAAGTTTAATCTAATCCCTATGGCTTGTTTCATTAGTTAACTAGGTTTAGAATCTATTACCCAAGTATACAGTACAGAAAGCTGCAGTAAGAGAAATCTAGGGTTTTCAGTTGCCACTGAGTGTCATTTTCTTATTTTATATTGCATAACACATGTCCCCTTATTTCAGGCATCATGGTCACAAACCATAATGATGATGTTATAAGTCTATTCCCTATTTTACTTCAACATTCTATACCTGTTTTCTCAAAAGCAGAAGTGCCAGTGAGTTCAATGGGACTTACTCTAAGAGTAATCAATCAATCCTAGCTTTTTTGGTAACTTGATTTAAAATCAATGATTTTTGTTGATTTAAATTAATTCACCTTGCATATGTGAGACTGAAATCATATCATGAGCACAGTGCCTCTCTGTGCTGGGAGGGGAAAAGGCATTTTCCAACACAATCATTGGAACAGCCAAGTGCCTCCTGCAAGTACAACTGCCAAAGCACCTCATGCTTCATTTCCTGCTGCCAAGGAGTAGGCATGGGAATGATTGGGGACATTAGTATGGAAGGGAGGGCACTATAGCAAGAAAGCCTAATTGGAGACGTGGGTTTTGGTTTTAACTTTAAACACTTTGGCTATGTCTATACTGCACTCTAAACAAGATATGCAATTTGTGCTACGCAAATTGCATAGCTTATTTCGAGTTTATTTCAAAATGAAGTGCTATTATGAGACATCCCTAAACCCTAGTGGAATGAAGGTTACCAGGATGCCAAAAAAGCACGCCCGTTATTTCAAAAAATATTTCAAAACATTAACAGGTGACTTGAAGACACGGGGTAGCTATCCCAAAATAACTTTGATGTGTAGACATACTCTTTCTGACCAAGGTAACTAATGATTCCTGACAGTTTCCTAGTTCTCATGAACAATATAATATCATGCAAAATAATACTTTATAGCTCAAACATCAGGTAACGATCTCCCATAAGTTTGTCAGTTCAAATTACTGTAATTAATACATTACCTTTTCCTTTACAGTACACTTCTTGGTAGTACATGTACAGGCCAAACTAGCTAGGAAAGTTGGTTTGAAGTGCAAGACAACAGAACGGGGGTTCTAGTCAGCCGCTGGGTCCAATGTCAAATACCTGTGATATTGAGACCAGCCCCACTTCAGTTCCCATTGACTTGAGAAGGCATGGGATCTGGCCCTGTGAAAGCAAGACCTGAATCACTTTAGAAGCACTTAATTAACAAAGTGAGGAATTGGAGAGAAGGAGTTCAGGCACCGAGGTACTGTTTTCCAGCATCTCATCACATTTCAAGTGACAAGTTGTTTACATTAGTCATCTTGTCCCATAAGAGTTATACAAAAGAATTCCAGCTTCCAAAAGATAATGATAATAATAATAAAAAAAAAACCAATATGGTATTTTTTGGTTTCATTTATTTGTTTTGTTAAGGCCAAAATAGAGATTAGTAAGGCATAGTTCTGCTACTGGTCTGTCCACTGTAGTTCTGCAGACAAACAATAAAAAAAAAAAAAGGGGGAGCTACAATTTCTTCAGTCAATGAACCAGGACAAACCCCAAACCACAATAATGTATATTTTATTTAAATTAACAAATCTACACTTTCCCAGACTGCTTACAGCATTTTGTAAAAAGAGAACATAAAAACAAAACACAAAACACAAAAAACACCAAAAAAAGTTAATACGATCCAAAAACAGTTTCTGGTATGCAAGTGGTACTTAATAGTTTCAGATATAAAAAAAGACATCTACACCATAACAGACTTGTTAGTGTTTAACACACAAGATTTGGTTTTAAAGCTGAAATGAATAATAAAAATTAATCTTTACAACATGCAATGTTACACTACGTTATAAAAGAAAATGGGGGATGAATTTATTCAAAGTACATAGGTATTGCATAAAAACCTAATGTTAAAGTAATATTAAGGTTGCAGAGTCAAACTCTCAAAAGTCGTGAAATGCCACAATTACTCTGCCCCTTGAGCATGTTTTATGTTACAGTCTTTAATTATATGCTTGCCTGTATTTGTCTCCAGAGGACCCCTGCCTCATTATATGAGCACATATTTATTCAGTATCTCTATTCTCCTCATTATGAATCCAGACTTTGACAAATCCATCCAAAAACTGTGCATTAGAAAGAAAATTATTTATTTCCTCCTCGTGCTCTCACAGTGCTTCACACACAAATATATTGATCTTCATATGCACCCTTGAATAGAGGCAGAATTAATTCATTTACAGAAATTAGGGCCAAAATTTTCAGTGTCCCCATTAAATTTCTGGGGCCTCACTTGAGAAGGCTAAGGCCTTGTTTTTAAGAGTGCTGGTAATTTTCACAGCACTTTATGTTTGCAGCACAGTGCCACTTGACTTAAACTGGAGCACTTCGCAATTCTGCAAGTTTGATCCCCAATACCTCCAGGGTTATGTCTACACTCATGGCTTCTTGCACAAGTATGGCCATTCTTGCACGGGAAACCCGCAGAGGGTCCACACTGTACCTTCCTTCCTTTCCTCTTGCACAAGGAAATTTACAGGACGGCATGGTAAGAGAGGGTTTCTTGCTTGAGAACTACGCTCTTTTTTAACAGGTGAAAGCCCTCTTGCGCAGGAGCTCTTGCCAAGAGGGCAGTGTGGATGCTCGGCAGGGATTTCTTGCTCAAGAAAACCCTCTGGCTAAAATGGCCATCAGAGCTTTCTTGCGCAAGAGAGCATCCACACTGCCATGGGCGCTCTTGCGCAAAAAGCACAGCTCACACATGGCAGTGTGGACTTTTTCTTGCGCAAGACTTCTTGCACAAGAACCCTTGTTCAAGATGTTCTTGCGCAAGAAGCCGCCAGTGTAGACATAGCCCAGGTGTGCAGCTAGAAACTGAAGCACACACACATTTAGTGATATGGATGCTATAGACAGCAGTGTCCTTCACTACACATCCCTGATTTATTCCTGCAACAAGTCCAGCCTGTTTCCCTGGATAAGGCATAAAGTGTCTTTGGGGGCAGGAAATAATGTGAGATCATGCAATTAAAATCTGGGTCATGATGTATATGAACAAGGTGGTCATATTAAAATTCCACAGGCAAGCTTAATACTGGCGTTTCCTAATTTCAGAGTGCTTCACTTTGCAACCCTCACACTAGTGTAATGGAGTTTACTGTTCGTGATTTCCTAGGCTTTAAAAAAAGCAAACTGAAAAATGACTGTGCATGAATCATCGGCAGATTTGGAATCCTTAGATTCACAGCAAAAACCCTCTATGATTTGAACTGTCTTTGTCTTGCTCACCACAGCTCTAGCTCATCTTATTAATCTCCTTCCATCCAGTCATAGTCCCTCCCCTCTGTTCTGCTCGCCCAGAACACACATATCCTAGTCTATTCCCTTCCTCCACTACTGTTACCAGTTGCTCTGTTAACCTAATTTGCAGAGATCTGTGCTTTGGGTCTAAAGGCCTGAAACCTACCAAAGACCCAAATGGGAAGTGAAGGATGTCAACATGGTTAGATGCATAATACAATATTGTATTTTCACTGGCTTTAGGAAATTACACACAAAACCAAATAGTGAAAATCTGCGCTTAACTGAGCACTGTCCATTTTGTGCATTGAACGAGTGTAAACCCCCAGTAATTAAAGACTATCACCCTGCATACACACAAGGAGCCAAACTAAAGTTCTGCAGGCAACATAAATCCTGGCTTTTAACTCTTGAACGTTTCACTTTGTACCTTTAGTGTTCTTTCTGCATGTCTGTGTACGATATAGCATACATAGCACCTGCCCTCCCCCAAACAGAACTACATCATATTAAAGAGAGTTTACAAAGGTTCTATTTTAGAGTCACTCCTTAGTGAACACACACTATAAATACTGGGCATTTGTAGAGTGAGCTACATCGGACGTCTCCCCAGGGAGCACGTTGTCTCATTCTGTGTACTGTACTTCACTGCATTTGTCCCAAGCGAGGTGTTCCAGGAGTTACTCCTGAGCCTCCTTGCGAGACAGCTTGTAAACCTCAGTTGGCCCATCCACGTGGGTGATTGTGGTGGTCAGCTGAAGTGCCTCCCCGCTACTTACGCCCAGGTCACCTGAAATAGAAAGTCAGGTTTTAGCCTGATACTACAACAAGGAGTGGGAACTAGAGCGTGACCTTCAGGTTAAAATTCCCCTAACGTTTTGGAAGTGATAAGTTTTTCCAAAACTGAGGACTAAGAAGTATTTCCAGGATTCCTTGAATTCAGATTGATTTGAAGAGGAGAATGTTGCCTTGCCTAGTTTTCAGTCCAGACACGCAATTATAGGAGCTAATACTGGAGCGCCACTGTGCTACTAAAGCACATGAAAAGGGAAACCAACCCTAAATTCAGGAAACAAACTACAAACGAAACCTCTCTAACCTGGAACAGTCTGGTCTGGCAACATCCAGGGTCTGGCATGATTTTAGTTAGCCAAATGTCCACTTATCATGGGTGTGGCCAAATTTCCCACAGACCCATAAAATTTGTTTATAGGCATCAGCCCTGGCTCTCTGTGTTCAGTTCAGTTATTTAGCACTAGTTTACCCCTTAATGTCTTTTCAGAAGCCAGCAAGCAGTGGAAGTGTTGGCAATGCTGCTAGGCAATATTGACCTCCCATGGTCTGGTAAATTCTCTTGTTTGGCACCGATCAGGTCAAGGGTGCCAGACTAGAGAGGTTCAACCTGCATTTAGTTCCGTTCCTCAGTCTTCTATCTTTTCCTCATTCTTCCTCCCCAGCTATGCAATGCTGTCCCCAAGCCCTTTCAACCTCGTATTTATATGCAATTAATTTAAAGCCACATCAAAAACCAAGTTTACCATTGGACTGATCTTCACCATAATTCTTGTGTGATGGAGCATATAGGAACATAAGAGCAAAGACATAGAGGTTCCACATCCCATAGATGCCTGTGAAGAAGGCACTGTTCACTTGTACTTCGAAGTCCCCCCATTTCCAGTGGCCTTCAGTCACCTGTCCATAAGAAAGCAGAGATTCAATAGGGACAGATAAGAAAGGAGAATTCTCATATGACGAGCAAGAATCTGGAAAGCAAATACGTTTCTAAAAGCCGCTACAGAGAAATCTGAAATTAAGACAGAAGAAAATTCACGGACAATTCGTGTCCAAACAACACATGGAAGTAAAGCCTATACAAAAAAGTATTTTCCCCTGCTACCAATTTATAAGGATTGGCACATGCACAAGATTCAAGTTAGACCATTCCAGTCATACAAGATTTTAGTGAGGCTAAGTATTTCAAGCAGTACCTGGGAAACTAGCTAAGTCTGAACACTTTAGAAGGCCTATAAATAAACCTTTTATAGAAGAAAGCAGCATGAATAATGCAAAGAACTAATGGCATCCAGCACATCTCACTGCTTCAGTCTTATGGCAGAGACCTAGAGCTCATAGTATTAGATCCTGATATGAAGAATCAGACACAAGACTCTATGGAGAATTAAGAAACAGTCTGTAATTTAATATTAACCTTTTGAAAACAAAATAAAAGGTCTTCCATTTTAAAAGCCAAATTAGCAAGTCATTTGGGGCCATAGCATACCATCGGCTTGGAAGCAAAATTCCACAAACAACAAGTTCTGCTTCCCCCACCCAAAAAAAGGATCAGTGGCAGAACATAGTCTTTAAACAAACAAAAATACCAAACTTCACAAGAGTAGCCAGACAAAACGAATTGCCAAATTTGGGTAGAACTTCAAGCCAATTGCTTCAACTGAATAGTAGTTTTAAATAGGACTCATCTTACCAGAATTAAAAAACAAAAACAAAAAAAACCCAACAACCCTAAATAAAGAACTAGATAAATCATGGAAGATAGGTCAATCATTGGCTATTAGCAAGAATAGGCAGGGATAGTGATCCTTGTCTCTGTTTTCCAGAAGCTGGGAATGAAAGACAGAGGGTGCATCACTTGGGGTATGTCTACACTACAAAGTTAATTCGAACTAACAGACGTTAGTTCAAATTAACTTTGATAGGCGCTACACTAGCGCTCCGCTAGTTCAAACTTAATTCGAACTAGGTAAACCTCATTCTACGAGGACTAACGCCTAGTTCGAATTAGCTAGTTTGAATTAAGGGCTGTGTAGCCACTTAATTCGAACTAGTGGGAGGCTAACCCTTCCCAGCTTGCCCTGGTGGCCACTCTGGCCAACACCAGGCAAACTCTATTGCCCCCCTCCCGGCCCCGGAGCCCTTAAAGGGCCACGAGCTAGCTACACAGTTTGTGCCAGTTGCAAGCCTCCAGCACCCAGCCAGCAGACCCTGCACCTGGCACTCCATGAGCCAGCCACCCGATGCCGCCCAGCCCTCCCCCTCTTCCCGGGACTAGCCTGGCGGCTCCCAGGAGCCTGCCCGGGGCCGCAAGAGGCGGGCGCCCACTTGGTCTATTGCAGAGATCATGGACTTCATCGAGGTTTGGGGGGAAGCCTCCAATGTCCACGATCTCCGCACTAGCCACAGGAACACAGCTGTCTACGGCCGCATGGCTGACAGCCTGGCCGCCAGAGGCCACCAGCGGACCCGGGAGCAGGTCCGCTGTAAAATAAAGGACCTGCGGCAGTCCTACTCCCGGGCCTGCCTGCCAGGGGCCGACCTGGAGGCCTGCCCCCACTTTCACGCCCTGGACCGCATCCTGGGGGCTCATGCCGTCCATGCCCCCCGGGTGGTCATCGACCCCGGGGCAGAGGGACCCGTCCTGGACACCGAGGAGGAGCCGGAGGACACCGCGAGCCAGGAGCCTGCCCAGGACCCAGGACCCCCGAGAAACACCACAGACAACATCACCTGTGTCGTCCGAGGCCGGGGAGGCCTCCACATGCGAGTACCATCATGCTCCCCTTATGTGTACGGGTGGGTGGGGGGGAAGAGGGAGCCCAGGGACCTTGTGCCTGGGCCTTGCCCACCATGGAGCAGCAGCTAGGTGTCATGCAGGGGCCTTGGCCTTGCAGAGGGGGGCTGAGTTTCACCCACCTTGTCCCCAGGGAGAACTGACCGCTGCTCTTGTTTCACCACAGCCGCAGGACCTGGGACTGCAAGGCGCACCACCCCACCTGCAACAGCCACCCGCGCCCGGGCGAGCAGGCGTGCCAGGAATGAGGAGGACTACCAGCGGAGTGTGGATGCACTGGAGGAGCAGGGCCGTGGCCTCAGAGGCCACCTCCAGACACTGGTGGACCGGTTCCTGCCGCCTCCTGCTCCTGCGGCTGCCCCAGCTCTTGCTCCTCCTCCCACCCCTGCTCCCTCTGCTGCCCCTGCTCCCTCTGCCACTTCCTCCACACCCCCCGTCCCTCCTACCACGCCCTCCACTTCCGCTCCCCCCCAGAGGCCCCCGCACCCGCAGTGTTGCGAGACAGGAGAGTGCCAGCCGGACCCCCAAGCCTGAGCTTTCCCTTCCCTTCCACCCCCTTCTAGCTCCCTCCTCCCAGGTTTCCCCCCTCCCCTCCTCACTCCTCCCTCCACCCACCCCAGTTATGTAAAATAAAGAGGTTTTTCTTCCAAAACAGGTGTCTTTATTTGACATTAGGAAGGGAGGTTAGGGAGGGGAAAGGGTGGAAGAAGGCCCCAGTGGGGCATGCAGGGAGAGTTTAGTCCTCCTCCTCCACCTGGAAGCTCTCCCGCAGGGCTTCCCAGATCCGGACGGCCCCCTGCTGGGCTTCCTGGACAGCGGCGGTGCGGGGCTGAGCATACTGGCCAGCCATGCGGTCAGCCTCAGCCATCCAGGCTGGCAGGAAAGCCTCCCCCTTCCACTCGCACAAATTGTGCCGCACACAACATGCTGCCACCACGGGAGGGATGTTGTGCTCGGCGAGGTCGAGGCGGTTGAGGAGGCACCTAAATCGGGCTTTCAGTTACCCAAAGGCCCCCTCAATGATGATGCGGGCCCTGGTCAGCCTCGCATTGAAGGCCTGGCGGGAGGGGTTTAGGTGCCCCGTGTAGGGCTTCATGAGCCAGGGCTGTAGGGGATAGGCCGCATCCCCCACCAGGCAGACGGGCATGTCCACGTCCCCGACCCTAATGTGGTGGTCTGGGAAGAAGGTCCCAGCATGCAGCCTCTGGCACACGGAGGAGTTCCGGTACACCCTGGCATCATGTGACTTGCTGGACCAGCCCACATTAATGTCCGTGAACTGTCCCCGGTGGTCACACATGGCCTGCAGGAGGACGCAGAAATACCCCTTGCGGTTCACGTACTGGGAGGCCTGGTGTTCCGGGGCAGGGATGGGGATGTGCGTCCCGTCGATGGCCCCCCCCCGCAGTTGGGGAAGCCGAGGGCACCGAACCCCCGGATGACGGCGTCCGGGTCGGTGAGGCGGACCACCCTGTGGAGCAGCACCCGGCTGATGGCCTTGACCACCTGCGGAGAGACACAGCAAAGCACGAATCAGTGGAGCGCCTGGGTGGCTGGGAGTGCTCGTGCCCTGGCAGTGCCCCGCGCCCCACTCCCGGGAGCACCCCCCCCCCGGGCGGCGTGTAGTATGGCTGGGAGAGACCGTCCCCTCCGGTGCGGGGCACTTTTGCCTCCTCCCCCCGCCCCCGTCACCCCGTTTTCCCTGGGGCGGCCCATCCCCTCCTTGCAGCCCCCCTCGCCCCCGGCCTAGTGGCCGGCGAGTGCCATACCTGCATGAGCACTGCTCTGACGGTGGATCTCCCCACGCCGAACTGGTTCCCAATGGATCGGTAGCTGTCCGGCGTGAAGAGCTTCCAGAGGGCGATGGCCACACGCTTCTGGAGGGGGGTGGCGGGCCTCACGCGAGTGTCCCTTCTGCGCAGATCAGGGGCGAGCCACTCGCAGAGCTCCAGGAAGGTGTCCCTCTTCATCCTGAAGTTCTGGGTCCACTGTTGGTCTCCCCAGCGCTCCAGGACATTGTGGTCCCACCAGTCGCTGCTGGTGTCCAGACGCCGGATGCGGCGGGGCACGCTGGCGCCCGGGTGCCGCCGCAACTGCGCCATGACCCCCAGGGTGGCCAGGCGGAGAGGCAGGGGGCTGATGTGCACCAGGTGGAACCAGGCAGCCTCCAGCCATTGCTGGCAGGCTTGCAGCAGCAAGTCCATAAACTGCACCAGAAAGTACAGGGCGAGCTCTGGCTCCATGTTGCCACCTGCGGCGGTGTCCCCGAAGGGAAGCACCGACACAGACGGGCACAGAGAAAAACGCTTTGCTGTCCTTCGGTGAGGTAGGCAAGCAAGCGGAAAAGCTGAGAACCGGCTGTCCAGGGGGGTCCCTTTAAACACGAGCCTCAGATAGCAGCCACACAAAGCAACTACTGACCTGATGCCCTGCCAGAACCAGTTTCAGCCGCCCTTAAATGCGCCCCTGCGTCCAATCAGTGTGGACACGCTAGTTCGAATGAGCAAAATGCTTATTCGAACAAGTTTTTAAGTCGAGATGCGGTTCGAATTAGCTTAGTTCGAATTAGTTAATTCGAACTAAGTTAGTTCGAATTAGCGCTGTAGTGTAGACATACCCTTGGTGATTAATTGTTCTGTTCATTCCCTCTGGGGCATCTGGTATTGGCCACTGTCAGAAGACAGGACACAGAGCTAGACAGACCTTTGGTCTGACCCAGTAAGATATTCTTAGTATTAAGATTGCCTGTGCAATCTCAATTTGATTGCCTTGTGAACAAACATTACGATACAGCCTGTAATTATATTCTCACACAGAGAGATTTTCAAAGGGAAAAGGTCACCAGAATTTCTTTAACATGGGCAACAAAATATCCCTTCCCCTCAGCTTCATCTTGCAAATAATTTGGGTAAAGTTTAGGGGAGGAAAAGCCATGCTGGGGCAAACAGCCTGCATGAAAAATTTGAGCCCAGCAATTAAGTTTGCCAAAGTTATAAACAATAAGCAACTGAAAACTGGGTCTCATAATGGGAAATAATCAGGCAGCCTTAACAACAAACAAATGCAACCAACTCTGCCTACAATGAATTTTGTGTCCTCTGAACTAGGATATAACCAATATGTTGGCTCCCCAGGAATCTGGGTACTGCACTATCTACCAACTTTAGTTTCAGCACACTCACCTGACTGACAATGAAGAAGATAATAGTCATTGCCGCACAAGCTAGAGTGATGAGCATCAAGAACTTGAACCTAAAAATCAGCCCCTATTTTGACAGAGAGAGAAAGAGATGACGACACCAGGCATCGTAACAGAGCAGACAAAAATCCCATTTTAATTTTTAGCTTCCAAGAAAAGATGGGAGTGGATGAGGGGAAAGAGCTCAAAACCACAACACCCACAATCAACATCACGCACTGGCTCCTTCATCCTACCCTGGTGACAGCCAATATCCTGTTCCCCCACGTCTGAATTTCTCTCAGTTACAATGAGTGGAGTGTAGATGTCTTGACTGCTAAGGCTTTCCATTACATTTGCTCCTCTGAAATTAAGCTGATTTACTAAGAGCTAATGTGAAGGAGACTCTTGATTTTATGCAAAGCAGCATGTGCACTACCAGTAGAAACAAAATCTAGCTGTAGATGCTCTACTAATCTCCTGAGCAGTGACAGAGTGCACCACTTCCAGGGAACACTGATCAAGACTGATCTATTTTATAAATATTTTCTGTTTCTAGAATTTGGGTTTACCTAAAAGGGATGCAATTTCCATAGCCCAAGAAAATTTGGTAGGGAAATTTAAGAAGATTGCATATAGGTTGAACTATAGATTAAGGACAAAATGTACATGGTTCGGGGTGCTTATCACAGACTTCATTTGCTTTTTTTAAAACATCTGTTTTTAACTTAATGAAGATGGATATTTTAGTTATGTTAGTTTTGAATCACACTGACTCAGGCATCTTGGAGAGGAGTGCGTGAGGACATTTTACAAGTTTGTGCACAGCTGCCATTGTGCAGCAGGGGGGCTGAGGGCAACATGACTGCTGAAGTCCTCAGGGCAAGGACTATCTTTCTGTTAGGTGTTTGCACAGTGTCCTAGGCTCTACTGCAATTCAAAAATTCACAAGCCCTGTGCTGTGCTTCCTCTCAAGGAAAAAGGCCTAAAGAAGAGCTATGACTTAGAGGAAGTGTCTGCAAAATGCAGTCTTTTTTAAAAGGTACATTACTTGTTCCAGTAAATGAGTCACAAATGATCTGTGTAGACACAGAATTGGACTCATTAGAACATTTTCTACTAAAGCTTTATAGTCCCTTAAACCTTAATCACAAAGGGGGGGTGGGGGGAACACATTCATGACTTGACAAACTCTATGTGGGTTCCTCTTTCTGCTCTGCAACAGCAATTAAGCAGGATGAGTACAGCTCCAACCAGAGGCAAATGTGCTCTCAGGAGAGGATGGCAAGCCAGAAATTCTGGCTTTGAGGCTGTTCCAATGCAGACTCCCTTGAATGGTTTTGGCAAGTCACATGATCACCCTGCATCATTTCCCTTATCTGTAATAATAATAGTAATAATAAGAAGTGCTTTCTATCAGTAGATCCCAGATTGCTTCGCCAAGGAGGTCCGTATCATTATCCCAGTTTTATAAATGGGAAAACTAATGCACAGAGAGGTGAACTGAATGGCCCACAGTCTCGCCAGACCCAGCCCACTGCTCTATTCACTAAGCCACACTGCTCTGAAAAGAAACCAAGAGTAGATTGGGAGTAAATGCCTACAAGCACATGTGAAATATGAGAGAGTTAGTGTTTGTAAAGTACTTTGAAGATGGAAGCTATTAGGTGGGGGCTAAACATCAGAAGGAAAAAAAGATGAGATCAGCTCACAAAAAAGCAGTTAGAGTTTTTGCAGCATGAGAAAACTAGTAAAAGATAAAGTTTTCTAAATTATGAGTGGGGAGGAAGCTAATGAGAGTGGATACATTTTGTTGGTAGATCAGCAGCAATCTTTTTGGAATACTAAAGCAATGATCGCATGCACACATTTAATCCAACAAAGGTTTTCTAACCTCATAATGAAGTCTGCGAGCCTTGCTCATTGCTGGGAGGCTGGATTGTTTCCCACTAATGTTTCTGAAAACTTGAAACACCATGAAACACAAAAACAGGAAGTAGAGGCAAAGGCAGATTCCTGCAACTATGATAAATGCCATCTGAGCAGTAAAGTTAAAGGGAACAGCTCCTTGACAAAGCAGGACATTGAAAAAAAAATATTATCCAGATAATTTGTTTACTTTTGTAAAATTCTGTTACAATGATCCTATCTAGTGTTTATGAAATAGAAGCTGCACTCTAAAACTTCCCTGTGAGCAAATGTGTATACTTCTCTGTCCCTTCCACAGCTCAGTCCCGGAGCACACACTCTTTTGTTCCCAAGCACTTAGCCTGCAGGAGTTTTAAACATTTTATCCCTCGTTAACACCGTATTAAAAGGGCTAAGCTGGAATTGTCACTTCTGTCTGCTAGCATGGAGAGACAGGGTTTAGCAGAGAAGATGAGAAGTAATCACCAGCCAACATGCAATCTTTGACGACTCCTGCAAGAGGACTGGGATGTTGGGGAAGTGAAACTAATCACATTACCTTATCTTAGCCTAGTAATAAAAATTAAATGCAGCTGAAAACACTTCCAGTGTGAGCAGACAAATTTAAAAACCAATTTGTAGAAATGCAGTAGAACCTCACTTCCAAAGTGTCAGCAATGAATATGAACTGCCCCAGAGAAAAAATGGTTATAGTTCAGACCAGTAGAGGGAACAAGATAGGGGGTACAAATTAGACAGGATTTGCTCATCACCCCCACCCTAACTCCAGATGTGCCATTTCCTCGACTTTCTGCAGCTGAGGCAGATGCTAATTTTTCCTATTCACTTCCCTTATCTCAATACTAATCTCAGAATTCATCCTTGCAGCAAAATCTACATGCTGCGTTAATATTTGATCAAACCTAATGTTTGATAGGTTATTCAAACGGCAGTCTAGATCCTCCAATATTTTAAAATCAGAAACAAAATGTCCCAGTCCAATCATATCAGAGTGAGCAGGTTTTTCCATCAGATTCAATAAGTATTTTGAGAAAGTGAAATGTTTAGTTACTAAAATGTATTTCTCATTCAAAACCCCCCCAAAACCAAAATAAGTATTATTGCACAATAACAGATAGAAGGATACAGCCAGCTCCGTGCCAACATCTGTGGTCCAAATACTGTAGAATGGGTTTTTCAGTTGTACCCCTCTAAAAATAGGAGAGAACTTAGGGCAATCAGAATTCATGTAAAAAAAAAAAAATGTCAAAGATCCTGTAAAATACATTCTTACACCTCTAACACCACATTACTCATTTTTCTAAAATACCATGTTGCAATTTGGGAATGTATTTGAAGGTGGGGAAAGACTTCAGTTTACATTCCAGTGGATATGTAATCTTACAAAAAAACAGTCTAATGGTTTAACTTCATAATACTATGAAAGCCAAAGGAAAAGCCTTCTTGTCTCTTTGTAAGAAAATGGTGATACACATGCTTGCACAATTGTGGTCATAATTGGGACAGACTGTACCTTGTTTGTCCAAAATAGCTTGTGTCAAGCTATGCAAAACCATGGCATTTTAAAAAATGTATCAAGCTTACTAGCTGAGAGGGGATTTTTGTCACTTACACAGTACTAAAGCCCCCTCCCCCTCTTCCATGATGCAGAATTAATGGCTCCACACTGCTTCAAAAAGCATTTATTGCAAATGGGTAGGGATATGCATTAAAAAAAAAAAATCTTCCTCATAAATATTAACACAGGAAACTGGGATGAAAACTTTCCACTCCATCATAATCCAACCTCTTAACTTTTAGGTCTTGATACACATATCAATGAAGAGATAAAATAAGGAATTATATTTTAGCCTACAATGAGTGCAGAATAGGGTAAAAAGCCTCATTTAAAAAAAAAAAAAAAAAGAAAAAAGACAGACTATATCTACTGTATTTTCATCCTGAATGTCACTTACCATTCCAAAGCAGTTTTCTGAGAATGCTCAATAATTTAGTCTTTGAACTGCCAGTCAAAAATCTTTGCCCCGTGAGAGCTAATATTGCTACAGAACGTATATGTAGGCATGCAAAATGCTACCTTTTATTTTTCTCTCTCAGACACACTTTTCAGTCATTTTCCAGTAAGAAGTTTACTTTTAAATAATGCAATTGGATCTCAACGGGAAAACTGAAATTGGGGAAATTGCTACTCAGGTGTCTAAAATTGAGCAGAGTGCTTGGAGGAAACAGTTTTACAGGGGGACTAATGACTTTACTGCCTAATCTGAGGAACAGGGTCTTGCCATTCATTCCCTTACCGAAAGGGCACAGAAAGGGGGTTGATAAAATGCCAGTGTTGGTATAAGACCCAAACGATTGGCTACAATTTCATACCAACTTTTCAAACCTTGTCTCAAAGCTATTAGAAAAAGGCAGACTAACATGGACTCAGTATAAAGATCGATTGTATCCAAATAACTGCGGCATAAGACAAGGACACCACCTCACATCAGAGCACAATCACAATAGCACTATAGAGATGAAGAGGAAAAAAAGTGTGTGTTACCTCTCACACATGTCAAAGATGAAAAGGCAGAAGGCACCAACCGCTATGGGCCCAACCTGTTTCCAGTACCCAGAGAGACGATTTCGTTCATTTTGATCCTAGTGAATCAAGCCATGGAAAAGGATAAAGTTAATTTGTGGGGAAGGGGAAAAAAAAAAAAGAGTGCCTGAACTATGAAACTAGTGAGATGACAGCAAAAGATATTCCTAAATCAAGAAAGAGGTTGCTTACTAGTTGCTGTTTGGAGTCACCTCTGTGCATTTCCACTGGTGGGATATGGCCTCCCAGGTTTTGAGCTACATAACTTCCTTGGGAAGCCAAGTAAATTGGGGATTGTCATGGGGTGGTCCTTCCTTCCCCCCCACCCAGGAGAGGGGTGTGTGTTTAGGGTCCCATGTTCTTGGACTATCTGAGCCTATGGCACACCCTGTGCAACTGGTAAACCACCTGTAATTTGGCCCCTCCCCTCAGGGCTGGATGGCCTAATTGCCAGAGGCGGTAAAACAAAATTGCTCGCTGGCTCTCTAAGACAGGGCTGGACAGCCCAATGAGCCAAGTCACAGGGGTGGGGGCTATGCCCCAGTAGGGGGACCCGGGCCCACCTTACTCCACCGGGTCCCGGGCCAGGGCTCTGTGAGTGGAAGAACGGTCCACCACTCCCTTGGCAGGGAATCCAACTGAAACACGCTGAGGATCTCTGGATGGGAGAGATCTCTCCTGCACCCTCCCTGGACCACTTCCTACATGATCCAATGGACCAACTTCCCATGTGGTAGCTAGGTCTTCTGACTCCTAGGGGCCTGACTTCCCTGGTGGTCTGCAGTGGTTATGTCCCAACCAGCGTTGGAGCCACCGCTCTTTTCCCCTCGGGTGGCTGACTGTTGCTGGTCAGGAGCGCCAACCTGAGGTCCTTCTCCTCCAGCACCCAACCCAGAGTGAGCTTCTCCCCAGGCTTTTATACCTGGGCTACAATCTGAGCATGCCCAGTAGGGTTTCAGGGGCAGGGCTCCTTCAGCCAGGGTACCCTGTCTAACCCCTGTTAGTTCAGTGTGGGGCTGGTACACCACGTTACACACCCTCCCCCTTAAGAGGGATGGTGGGGGTGGCGTTGCTGCACCATCCTCTCTGACCCTTAAAAAAGTCCTCATTGGCTTGGGTCTTCCTTGGGCAGTGCACTACCTGGAAAACATAAGATTGGAGAGATAAGTACCATCGCATGACTCGTGCATTGGAGTCCTTCATGGAGTGGAGCCACTTCAGCGGCGCACGGTCTGTGACCAGCGAGAATCAGCTCCCTAAAAGGTAATACCTGAGTGCCTCTACTGCTCGTTTCACAGTGAGAGCCTCCTTCTCTATCGTGGAGTATCGTGTCTCTCGCGGGAACAGCTTTCGGACAAGGTATAAAATGGGATGTTCCTCACCTTCCTTGTCCTGTGATAAAATGGCTCCCAACCTCACCCTGGAAGAGTCAGTTTGTAAAATACACAGGCTGTCGAAGTCTGGCTGGATAAGCACTGGTTCTTGGGTCAGTTGCTCCTGCAAGCTCTGGAAGGCAATTTCACAGTCCGGGGACCATTCGACGTGGCAAGATCGGGGGTTCTTTGTGAGGTCCGTAAGTGGGACCACTATTGTAGCGAAGTTTGGGCTAAAACGTCGGTAGTATCCCGCTAGCCCTAAGAATTTCTGCACTTGCTTCTTTGTGGTGGGAGTAGGGTAGTCTTGTAGCGCTTGTACCTTGTCCACCAGAGGCCGGAGCTGTCCTCTCACAACGATATAATCCAGGTAGCTCACCTCTTGCTGGCCCCAGTGGCATTTGGCTGGGTTTACCGTAAGGCCTGCCTCTGCTAAGGTTTGCAAAACGCGGGTCAGGAGCTAGCAGTGCTTGGCCCAACTGTGGCTGTAGACCACGATGTCATCGATGTAGGCAGCTGCATAGGCATTGTGCGGGCCTAGCACTTTATTCATAAGCCGCTGGAAGATAGCTGCTGCCCTGTACGAACCGAAATGCATTGTGGTGAACTGGAACAGCCCAAAGGGGGTCGAGAACGCCATCTTCTCCTTCAAGGCTGGTGTCAAGGGGATCTGCCAGTAGCCTTTGGTTAGGTCCATGGTGGATATGACCCTGGCGCGGCCTAACCATTCTAGTACTCATCTACCCAAGGCATCCAACCTGAGGTCCTTCTCCTCCAGCAGCCAACCCAGACAGCCTCTCCCCAGGCTTTTATACCTGGGCTACTGTCTGAGCATACCCGGCAGGACTGTGGGGGCAGCACCCCTTGAGCCAGGGTAACCTGGCTAAACACCATTTGGTCAGTGCAAAGCTGGTACTCCCCATCACAGGGATACACAAAAGAGCTTGTACAAGGGTGGCATTATTGTCCTATCCTATGTATGGAAATGCAGTCCCTCTTGACCTCCCCTTCACCCAGCTGCCTGTGTTCCTTCTCCCAAATCACACATTCCCTATGGTCATACACAATTCTGAATAGAGGGGAAGATGGGCAGGTAGTGGGAATGCAGAGAGGAGACTCCTGAAGAAGAGTTAATGGTTTCTATTTCGGGGAGATTAGCAAGCAGCTTGTCCATACAGAGGAAATTAGATGAGTTCTATTTAAATATAGGGCTTGTCTATGCCATAGAGTTCCCTGGGCACTAGGGAACTAAGTGCACACCAGCAGGGCCCACACAAGCTCTGATGTGCACTAGAGCACCACAAAGCCCATAGACTGTAGCACTGTGTTCTGCCAGTCTGGGCACTGCAGCACCATGCTATTTCCAAGGAATGGAGTCCAGTGGAACTGTGCACAACAATCCAAATAGTTGCTTTGCAAATATCCAGTATACACCAGGGAAGCTTGTCTAAGGCAAGCTACTGATGCTGGAATTGCTCCTGGGAGGAGGGTCTTTAAACCAGGAGATACTAACACCAGTGTCTGGTTTGTAACAGGTTCTCCCTGGCATTTCTATCCAAATGCTACTAACAATTTAAGACACTTCTAAGAGTAAAGAGGCTCTTGTTTCCATCATCACACCTACCATCATATGCTCTCCACAAAAGATGATCCAAAATGACAGAAGCATGGCATAGAAGATTCCTTGTCGAATATCTCCAAAGAGCAACATCCAAGTCCAATCAAATCCAATAGAAAACCATTCTACTGGGATGTTTATGAATGTCATGGAGATACCAAGAGCAAAGATGACCCTGGAGAAAACAAAATTGTTTTTCATTTCAAAGGAAGGACCAAGAGGACTGTGCCAAAGAAGTTTCAAGAAGAAGTAGAGGTTACTGGTGAGGACTACAAAATGCCTTTGTGATTCATGGAGAAGTGAGGGACATTGCCCCCCTTTTGCCAAGACATGTTCCCATTGATCCACCCACACAGCAGTACTACTATCTTGCCTCTCCAGAGTCACCATTACTGAAGGGTGACTTGGCAAGAAATGTATCCAAAGACCCTGCTAAGGAATTACAACAGATGCTATTTTCAGAGTATTGGTTGGGCAGTCAAATTCTTACGGAGCTAATTCTACACATGCATCCAAAAGCACATAGGGCCCTGATGCAGAAGTCTAGTGTATTTCTGCCACACTAGGAGACCCGGATCAGAACCTGCAGAGCTGACACACAGGGTAGAGATAAATAGGTCTGCTACACAGACCTATAGAGGCTTCCTGTGCTCCACCAAAAGGTTTTGAGAGGCAAGTTCTGTGGATCCCGGATTGCTGTGCGGGAAGGGGCAAGTCACATAAATAGGAGGAATGTATCCGGAATGCAGACTTTGTTCTGCATTGAGCTGCAGTAGAGCAGCTCTGCTGCTACACTGGCTTGGCCAAGAGTGGGAAGCAAGAGGAAAAAAATCCCACATCAATCCACAGGGTAGGGGCTGGCAAACTAGCACCTGGCCAGTGTACTGGGGCCTTGCCCAAGGCATACATTTGGACTTAAATCTTGTGTGTTGTCTGGATCACAGTGAGTTACTCCTCTACTCACTTTTCCAGCAGGACAGGAGCACGTGTCATCATGGTGATCCGTCTCCAATACCAAACCATTATAATGAAGATGCTGGGTGTCAGGAAGGTTTTCATTGCAAACCACACCTTTGTAAAACCACCGTTTTGATGGATACCCTGAGAACATAAGTTTAAACATGGGAGCTGTACAATATTTCTTTCCTTACTTATAGACAAGATCAGATTTTCATTCTCCTGTTATAGTCACAGGCAGGGATGCAAACGGGTAATGAGGAAGCAAGGCTTACTGGTAACTGGCACCCAGCCCGGCCAGAGCAGTCCCCTGCCCGCAGCCCTGTGGGGCTGGGAGCCAGCAGCTTGCAGTTAGTTTCACAATTAACTAAATTTTGATTGGTTACATGTTTAATATTTTTATATATTTTTTACGTCCCTAATCAGAGCCTGGTAGAAGTTGCAATAGTCTAAACTATAGTCACTTAACATCAAAGATTATTGCTTGTGACATGCACAGCTGAACAGTGTCAAAATGGAAAAAGCTGGAAACAGCTGTTTCATGAGTCCTCTGACCATTCAGTCCAAGTAGAATGTTTAAGATTCCGGATAACTTGGGTAAATATTGCAACATTTCAATTTCCAAATACCCAGACATTTATAGAAAACAGATTCTTTTAGTACTGGTGTTTAATACGTTTAATATTTTTGCATACAATTTAATTAATAAAAGTTTCCACTCATTTAAAAAAAATTATTCAAACATGAAAATTGGTCAGCTTAATATTAAATGGGGAGGGATGAGGATATACATGATGATTACCTTGCTAATTACAGAAAGAGCCTCCAGGCAAATTGATTGTTGCACCACATACGGATGTAAGCAACTAGTTGACTACTCTATAAGCCTAGCCCTAGGCTTATCGGGTAGTTGCGTCACTATTTGACTAGTCACTTACTCCCCACTTGGGGAAGAGGGGAGTAGGAGCCAGTGCTGAGGGGAGCCAGTTTAAAAGCCAGTTCCCCCCAGGACCATCTCCATAGGGAATGGGGTGAGGTGGGATGGGGGGAGGGAGACAGAGGTGGCAGAGGCGTAGCAGGGGAAAGGACACAAGCAGGAACTCAAGCAGTCCCACTCGTGCCAGATCCAACTGTTGTGCCTCATCCTTATAAAATACAGCAAGAGCCCTGTACATTTAAAAGGCAGAGGCGCAGTCATGATCGTGAGTGCCCACCTCTCCCTTTATCGACTAATGGAATAGTCAATGGAAAAAAATCCATCAACTATTCGATTAGCTGATTAGTCAAAATTTAATATCCCTAGCACCAGAAACAGCTCAGATCGAAAGCCAAAACAGTAAGAAAGACAGACAAGCTCTACGACATTAAGTGGTGGGAGAGGGGGGACCATTTAGGTTCTCTACGCTTTGATGGACAACATTATTTAAGACTGAAATGAGGCAGAGACAACATTTAAAAACACATTTGTTGAAATCAAAGTTGACATGATTAAGAGAGTTTTCTCTTCAAGTGCTATTATTCCATTTTTCCTATTTCCCCTCATCCATTATTTTAGCTCTTTGCCTCAAGTGATCATGTAATTGGAGGCATATTTTTCCAGTAAGTTAAACTCTGCTCCAAAACCAGACTGCATATAATAGAAAAATGTTAGTGAGGCTTAATAAAATTGCCTGCTTCTGGAATCAGTCAAAGAAGCAATTACCAGCAGAGCAGAACAGCAATGAATTATCCCACAAAGGAAAAGTTAGTCTGGTGGGAGAGGGATGATAAAACTAGAGAATAGTCAAAGTAGAGATCCAGTAAGAAAAGAGTGTCTGCATTGGTGGTGGAAGTTGTACACGTTTACTGACTGTAAAGAAAATATTCACTAAGGGCTCATCTAGACTACGCAGAAAATTCAAAAGAGGATATGTAAATTCCATGGGAGGAGTAATTAAGATGCTTTCAGCAACCCTCCTCCCCCTTTTAAAAAAGCCGCGTAAACCTCATTTTTTGGGGGGGGGGCGAAAAAAGGGGGGGCGCGAAAAATGCATCTTGATTACTTTCACATGGAATTTGCATATCCTCTTTCGAATCTTCCGTGTTGTCTAGATGAGCCCTAAAACTCTTAATAGTCAATAGAGCAGGATTAGTCAAAAAGCAGCTGATGGGCCGAATTCAGACCACCAGATGCTTTTGAAAGGACCTTAAAATCTTTTAATTTACTGATTACCATCATGAATTATTTTCTCTGAAATCTGGATCTTGACAAAAAAAATTAATCGACTAATCCTGGAATCAAGCAATTGTGCTTTTGTGCAGAACCAAGAAACAGGATTTTTTCCTGTGGTAAACTTATGACTGATAGCAAATCATGAGCTCAATAAAGGTTGGATTCTATTAATCTTTTCACTGTTGACACAGCAGTGAGTCTACATTAAAACACAATCCTACTCTAGTGAAGAGGGAGACCAGAGTAAAGATAGCAATGAGACAGGCACACTTACCACCAGGCGAACATCCCTTATTTCGCCAATTCCCACATTAATTAGTTTTCTTTCATTCACAGGGAGTCGAATGTTGATGAGGTAGAATTTATGCGCCACAGTTCCAATTTCCATGAAAGGGAGCACATCACAGTCGTAGTGTCGCCCTTCATGCTCTTTGGTCTAGTGGCACAGTAGCGAGAAGGAAAATGCAAAGGGGTTAGCTTTGTTCACTTTTACAGTGAACCCTCGTTTATCGCGGTAGATAGGTTCCAAACCCGACCGCGATAGTTGAAAATCCGCGAAGTAGGGACATGTATATTTAACATGTATACAGCGAGCCCTCGCTACTTCGCGGTTCGACCATCGCGGATTCACGTATATACATAATGTAATGAAAAAAGTCCGCGAAGTCGTGAATCCGCGATGGTCGAACCGCGAAGTAGCGAGGGCTCACTGTATATGGACTTCAAAAGTGATACAATCAATAGTTCTAAAGCAGTAACTAGTCCTTCCCGGGTTCTAATTTGGAGATGTATAGCACAGACTTCTTGTTTCACCACATTTCAACTTGTCCGCTTTTAGGAAACCAGGAAGTATGATAAATATAAAGAGAAAGCCAAATCCACCTCAGGGTATAGTCTCCAATTTCACAGGGAGAAGCAGTTCACTGTGTATCAACTAGTTTTCTGTGAAAAAATAAACTAGTGAGAACATATTTGAACCCTTTACTTCCTGAACAATTTGTCTGAATACTAATCATGATTGCTGGTTTTAATCCGCGGCTATGTAAAAAAATAACGTGTGTCATGATTCTATGGTTACTCAGGCAGGCCTTCGTGTGGAATTCAGGGTAGGTTACAAACACTGTTGGTCTGGCCTTTCCTCACAGAATTGAGAGATTCTTAGGTAAGGGTATATCTACACTACCCCGCTAGTTCGAACTAGCGGGGTAATGTAGGCATACCGCACTTGCAAATGAAGCCCGGGATTTGAATTTCCCGGGCTTCATTTGCATAAGCCGGCCGGCGCCATTTTTAAATGCCGGCTTGTTCGAACCCCGTGCCGCGCGGCTACATGCGGCACGGGCTAGATAGTTCGGAATGGCTTGCTAGTTCGAACTATCTAGCCCGTGCTGCGTGTAGCCGCGCGGCACAGGGTTCGAACAAGCCGGCATTTAAAAATGGCGCCGGCCGGCTTATGCAAATGAAGCCCGGGAAATTCAAATCCCAGGCTTCATTTGCAAGTGCGGTATGCCTACATTACCACCCTAGTTCGAACTAGGGTGGTAGTGTAGACATACCCTAACAGAACATAGCCTGACACATGGCACAGCAGTCCCAGTTCCAGTAGAGCTTTGTGGTGCACATTAAATTAGCCACTTACTACTGACTAATGCTGCAATTATCAGCACTGTTAAATTATTCAGATTGTTTCACAGCACAGATCAGTACAATCCAATCAAGTATACCAAGGCATGTTAATTTCAAAAAAGTTATTTTGTTGTGTAAAAGATAAAAAGCATGATTTTCATTTTACATGTTCAATTTTCACACAGAAGGACTTACAGGTAGTGAATATAGTAATTATTTTGTATTTAATAGAAATTTTATTTAGACCTAGAGCCTGTAATTGATACAGATTACATTAAACATTTTAGACAAAAAAATGTAAGCAGTCATGCAGCATCTAATATCAAATGCTAAGCAGGGATAACAGATCTGAAATCATTAGCCAGCATTGTTTGTCAAATTGCCAGCAAAATCCTATTAGTAGATCAATTGCTGCTTAATATTTCAGGATAAATGGATTTTTAAAAAAAATTGATGCTTTTCACTGGGTCATTATTAAATAGTTCATTTTAATCAACTTCTCCATTTGTACTTGAGAAAATTAGCTGAAGAAAGGTACATTTTCATTGGTTGATATAACTATTAAAACATGTTTGTTTACAATTAGAGAGAGCTTTTACATTAGATTGGTACTTTTTTGCTATCTAGAATGATAGCTTATATGTATTTGTTCAAATAACCATATAGCTTAATATTTTCAGAATGTTACTAGACAATTAAAGTTTTGCTGATCATATGTGTTGAGATGGATAAGGATGGCAGAGTTTCATTAGAACAGAGCTGCATTAACACAAAATAACCTTACATGGTTTTGAATAATCTCATCATAAAATGTGTCACATTTGCAACTATGTGATTTATTTTAAAAAACAGAGGGATTAACTGCAGTAAGTGAAAAACTATATTTCAGGTCAGCCTGGGAAATTTTTCAAATGTACTTAAGTGAAATTGACTGGAGCTTGACTTCCCACTTACCTGAGAGCTGCACTACATGAAGAAGTTAGGTCTACCCAGATACACTGGTAGTAAAAATTTCACACCTGACATATAGTAAGCTGATTTAAACCCCAGTGTAGACAGCACTTAATAGATGGAAGAATTTCAGAGAATCTAGTTTTTGTCTCAGAGAGAGGTGGATTTACTTCAACAGAACCACCCTTCTGTTATAATAGTTTCTGCAGTGCCTGTTTATTGGGTCTTAGATCATAGAATCCTAGAACTGGAAGGGACCTCGAGAGGTCATTTAATTTTCCATTTTTGAAGAACAGCCTAAGAAACTTTTTCCTCATTTCTGATTCCCCTCTCTTTGTTTTTAATTCATACACTGAAAGAGACAGACAAGTGTTCCTGTTTCAAATCTCAGTTGATTTTTCAACCTTGCACAAAATACGTTAAAAAAACAAACAAAAAAAAAACACCTCTGTGCTTGCAAGAGGCTGGTGCTATTAAAAGCTGGTTCAGAACTTCAACAAGTTCTTACTTCAGGTGCTTAGCTAGGAATTTAAATCAGTTAACTGGTGTGGCTATTTTTAAAAGATGAGCACCTGCTGCTTGCAGGGTTCACCTCCAGCTGTGCAGTGTATTATTGTTGGCATGACTGATGGGTGTTTAGATGCCCATGTCCAGCATCTAGTCTAGTACTTTGGGTTGAAAATATCCGCAAGAAAATGACGTGGAATAACCACTTGATCTGTCCACTTTTTACAGCCTACAGTGTAGCTTTGTTGTTGGGCATCTCTTTCTTCAATGTCTTGAAATTCTTTCAGAATTTCCTCAGTCTGAGCAATACAGTGGCACTGTCTCTTTCTGCAGTTTGTGCAAGGCTATGGGAATAAACTGAGTACACTGAAAGCCACCTCCTGAATTTTCCTTTTAGTTCAATGTTGCCTACTTCAACCATGAGAGTTCTGTTTTGTCATGATTTTCTTCACAAACTGTCACTAGAATGGGTCAGTTCTTAACAAAACTGCTTGTAGCTGGAGGAGTGTTTGGAGAACACAGCCTGATACAAGGCCTGAATCAAATCCAGTGAAAGTTATGCCATGAGCAAAAAAAGTCAGGCCCCGTCAAAAGCAGATGCTTGCCTTCAAGTTAGTGTCCAGTATGTAAACTCAGTACCAGCACTGCTAAAATCCAATACTGAATATGTAGATTACATTTTCGCAGGCTAGGCAGGACAAGAACACCCCAACCTAGTGCATGACAATATGGTTTGACAGAAGTGACAAAGCAGGGATGTTTTGTCTGAAGCACAAGGGGAAAGTTAAAAGGGGAGGTAACAAACAGGTCACGGAACACGTAAGGGAATATGTAAGATACTTTCATTGTCTCAGTCTAGAAATGTCAGGATGTCTCTCCTTAACCCTTTGCCTGACCAAGGGAAGAGCAGAAAGTTTTACCACTCACTGAGCTGGTCCACCATCACAGGCACACATATACATACTGCAGCCCGTATAGGGCACTTCTTAGCATATGTACAATGTACCTCATTCATCACTGAATTTGGCCTGCTGGCTGAATCATTAGCTTCCCTGGCCTGAGCTGGACACTGACGCGGAGTGCAACGTGAATATGATCCATGCCTCCCATAACATGCTTTGTCAGCAATGCACCTGGCTGAGCACCTTCAGCACTGAACAGAGTCTGCGGTCTTCTTGGATAATTCAACTGAAGTCTGCTGTGGGGGCTATCTAGCCAGAGCCTGCGCAGCATGCAGAGAGAACACCCACAGCCAACAAGTAACACCACAACTCAGAACAGCTCCCCATTGAATTCCTTACATCATGCATTTGAAGAAGATTTAGTTTGAATCTTCCTGCTCTATTCACTGAAGCAGAGGCAAAGTGGTTGGTATAGAAGTATCTTGTAATTTCAGCATTTTTCTTTATTCCTAGAGATGTACATAAGCTTTTGACTGAAAAGACACCTCACAATAGGATGTCAAAGTTTCAGGTTGCCTTCGTTCGCTTCTAAAATGTTTTCTCATCTTAGCTACACTTGCAGCATTGACTGTGATAAAGTGCCACCCTTGAATATTTGTTCAGTTTGCGACAGCACAACAAAAAATTAGTTAGTACTTAGCCACTGACACTAAGAGACACTATCATGTATCCTATCATCAGGTCAGGGAATGATCCTGACGAGAGGATATGTTAGCGTCTAGTAGCTTCAGAGGCCAGGTTCCAACATACGCAGTGATTTTGCCCATCTCTTGCACTAAGTAGCACAGGTCTCCCCCGCTCCCACAAAAGCCTTTCACATAGTACATGGACTGTTTGTGCAATATTTATAAAGCCTGATCTCACAAATTAGACAAAAGAGGGGAAAATATCCTTCTTCATATAGAAAAGCAGCTTTTAACTCCAAGTTCTAGATGTGCTGAATCTCTAGAGTCCACTTCATTGATCTTAAAATCCTTTCTTAAAGCTCTCATTTGCCAACAACCCTAATTATATATCCTCTCCCCACTCCAGCAACACTACCCAACTTGGCAATGGACAATTAGCTGGGAAGCTGACACCATGGCTCAGCATGCAGACTAACACCAGCTCATTATTTCCTGGGGTTCCCTGTACACCTGCCAATGGTTTCTTCTCTTACCTGCTTGTCAACTCTGAGGCAGATATAATCTTTTTTTCCCCTGTGTTTATACAGCACCCATCACAGTGGGGTCCTGGTCCCCTACAGGACTCTTGCATTAATACAAACACCATCACCTTATATGCAATATGCTGCAGGAGATGCCATTTCAGATTTCTCACCAGGAGCACAAGAACTGGAGTCAGTTATCTTTCCTCAAATACCAGAATTACAAAGCAAAACAAAAAAGTTACCTGTCCTTATCATTCCATCCACCCCTACTACAACTTTCACTCAACAAACCACCAAATCACAATCATTAACCTAGAAGTGGTGAGTGGCTCAACTCCTGGACACTTTATTGTAGTAGGGATATTTTAAAAACTTTTGTTCATGACACTTTTTCCTTCCTGAATATGTAGTGATTTTTTTTTAATTATTTATTAAAAGTAGACCTCTAATGCTTTTAAAAAATATGTAGACTTTCAAAGTTAATGATTATTTAAGCGACGAGGAGTCCTGTGGCACCTTAGTCTCCTCCAAAAGGACTCCTCGTCGCTTTTGCAGATTCAGACTAACACGGCTACCCCTCTAATGATTATTTAGGATCCCAAATTCATTTCTTTAGAGAGAACACATGTACACTTTTGCCTTGGAGTTTAAAAGTGAGGTTTTGTTGACAGAATTCCTCTCTCCCCGCTTACGATACACCCAACAGAAATCTGGTAATGCTGAAAGCTGAAACTGGACACAATTCTAACGAGTGCACAGAAGCCAGCAATACCTACTTTTGGAGAAGCAAAAGTACATTTTAGCTTTCGGGTCTCCACTGCATGTGCCATTTCTTTCCATTCACTGAACAGGTCATCTCGATAGGCCAAGGACACATCAAGTGTAATTTCTGCATTCTCTTCTGCAAGAGTAAAACTTGTTATGAAAGGAACAGTATGTAACAAAGAAGTAAACATTTCAGAACATATATGAGGACAAGCTCTGATTTTACACATGGTGAATGAAATCTCTCTGGACCAACTCAATCCCATTTACCCTCTGTAGGATGTTTATCTACTCTCCATTAGGAGTCAACTAAGTCAAAGTGACAGAGCTTTATTGTCATCCATGTTGGATAGTCTTTTCTGTGCTTGCTACCTAGTGTCCTGTTGCATAAGGCTACAAGTTCCAGGATACATGCGCATCATCCAAAACCCTATATCAAGGCTCTGTCGTCTCATGATCCTTTGGTCACCCACTTCACCATGACTGCAATTGAGTTTGTATTTAATTATAGCTATAAATGAAAGCAGAATTCTCACTCAAACTGGCCCTCCCTCACCTTAGGTGCACGGAGGAGCTTATTTTTAGAGAGATCGAGCATGTTAAAAAAATCCCTTGTGTGGTCATTTTTCCTTCTGTTTTTCTCCCAATTTTATTCCTTTCATGCCCATTTTCACCATTTCTAAATGTCTGCCTCAGACTTTAGAAGCAGATGCACAAAACGATGGACAGGGTGGAGCAGTGGTTGTTCAAAGTACAGGTTACCATAAAACTGCATCTGCTTTGAAATTCCTGAGAGGTGGAAGGTGGCATGGTTGCCAGCACCAGATCAGGAATCTCACCATATATGCCTTCCATTGAGTCTGAAGTGGTTTGGAAAGGCCATTTATATACAAACCATGAAGAGATATTAGGAGATCCCTTTTGCACTAACAAAATCCATCTAATCACATCCCAAATACAGTTCACAGGGAAGCAGTCGGACAAAGAACTCTGCACCCAACATAGGCTTTTGAATCTCTGGGCCCAACCCTGGATATTGTGCTCCTTTACAGTTTACAAGGGATGATATTTCAAATCGACGATAGAACAACAGATTCTTGAAGCCCTGGCTTGGCCTACGCATGTCTTCTTTTCAAGTTATGTTTTTGTTGGGATTATGTAACTGTACACTCATTCAGAATGCTGGGAAGGGGTGTGGATGGGTTTGTGGTTTAGTCTTGCTATTTATAGCATGCTTGGAGGTGGTGCTCAAGCTTTCGTGTGGTCGGCAACATGGTTTTTCTGAGCCATTTGTCTTATGTGTGTTCTGTGTCTTCCAGATGGATCACGAGTTCTGATACTCTAGAGCCATTTTTGCATTGGTTAGGATTCCTTGAAATACGAATACATAAAGTTCAGGTCTACTGTTTTAGCTCACTAGCAAATAACGGATAAATAGCCCAGTCAAACCTGGACCCAAAAGCCTACCCAACCTCCCCTCCCCCATTTTACAAACCCTTAAAAAAAAAAAAAAAGAATATTTAGGACTTAAAAAAAAAAAAAAAAAAAAACTGTTCCAACTGGAACAAAACTCAACACTTCATTTTTGCAATCTAAGACATTGCTGCACTATTACTGGGGGTGAAAACCAGAATGCAAAATTAATGTATTTTTGTCCAAGCCAAGAGAAGGGGGGGGGGGGGGAGAAAGTCAAAACCCAGAATAATTTTATTTTCAAGTTTTCAGAGTTTTATTAAGATATATTATGGGATTGCCTCACCCATCAGAGATGCAACTTGGCCAAAGTGTTCCTTCAAATTAAAATGAAGAGGTTCTTGAATACAGTGTAAACCCCATCTGGCTGTATTAATGACACCTTTATACTTAAATCAGCTCTGTCTTTTTGGAGAAAAAAAAATCTGTTAACTACTTTAACCACAAAAGATTTGTAAATCCTACTTGTATTGGTTATTCTTACTCCCTTAGGGTATGTCTACACTACGACCCTAGTTCGAACTAGGGTGGTAATGTAGGCAACCGGAGTTGCAAATGAAGCCCGGGATTTGAATTTCCTGGGCTTCATTTGCCTATTGCCGGGCGCTGCCATTTTTAAATGTCCGCTTCCTATTCCGAACTACCGTTACTCCTCGTCAGAATAGGAAGCCTAGTCCGAACTATCTAGTCCGTGCCGCGTGTAGCCGCGCGGTACAGAGTCCGCACTAGCGGACATTTAAAAATGGCAGCGCCCGGCAATATGCAAATGAAGCCCACGAAATTCAAATCCCGGGCTTCATTTGCAACTCCGGTTGCCTACATTACCACCCTAGTTCAAACTAGGGTAGTAGTGTAGACATACCCTCAGATAGTTAACTGTTATTTCATTTTTTTGTTCAGCTGGATAAACACTGCTGATGCTCTTGCGGATTTAAAAAGAAAAAAAAACAGATGTATAGTTGACATACAGTATACACTTAACATACTGTAGAAATAGGAGCAAAAGTGATCACCCCATTATATTTGGCTGCAAGACAAGGGAGTGTTTTTTGAACTGGATGCCAGCCACAAGTGTCAAGAGTCACAAGAAAAGTCATTGGAGGAATGAAGAAAGACAGACTCACCATCAACTTATTATTCAATTCTTGTAGCGCCCAATACACAGTCTGCTTTCCAAACAGAAGCAAGGCACAATATTTGTCCTGAGAAGCTCATGTTTTAAGTTAGGGAAAAACTGAAAAAGGAGCATGGGGAAAAAATACAACATACAAATAAAGTAGTCAAAGTTGTGCTTCTTGGGCTAGTTGGTATAAAGTTAGCTACCCGTAAGGAATGTAGGATGGCAGAAAATTGGGTATTGAAGAGGGATTCAAATAGAGAGTAAGGGTTTCATAAGCAAAGTTACAAGAAATACAAAGGCCCCTAAACAAAGAGTCTCACCCAACTGACTCCCTCATATACCATGAAGGGCTCATCTTTATATTGATCTTTTATCTTCTTTTGGAGATCCCTACTGCAGATCCATATAGAATGCTCTTTGGGCTCAGACAGTTGCAGGATGGGGATACAGCCCATTTAAGATAACTCCAGGTACTTTTGGGGGTGAGTAAGGATCTCCTCATCAAAAAATATAATCAGAACCAGGTTATATACAATAGGCAATGCCTTCAAGGCTTTGGAGAGGCAGCCATACATCCTTCCTATAAAAAGAAAGAGTCACGTGTGGGCAGAAAAAGGCAGACTGGAGTGCAGAGGGGGGTACTATTTTCTCCATAGTTTAGGTATAAGGAGAGATTTTCTTATTCAGGGAGAAAAAGTAGGGGTGGAAGGGAGACAGGTCAGGTGCTGCCGAGTACCTATTCATATAGTCAGCATGCCAAACAACAATGTTCAGGGAATTAGTTATTCAGTTCCTCCATGTGTTGCATATAGAGTTGCCAAATGGTTGAAACAAAAATACCGAACCCCCCCTTTCCCCCCCAAAAAAAACACCGGGGAAAAATTCTGTTGAAGGAATTTAAAAAAAAAAAAAAAAAAAGGAGTAGGAGACCACAGTTGTTGAGGAAAAAAAAAAAAAAAAAGAGAGAGAGAGAAAGGGAGAAAATAAAACAGCATGTCCCCTTTAACAGTGAGTGCAGGAACAGGCAAGCGGTTGAGCACTAAGACCCTTGGTCGGCAGCCATTTTGTGCCAGCAGCCTTGCACAGCCAGGTAAGCATGGGGGCTGGGGGTATTGGGAGCCAGGAGGGAGGGCTCAGGAGAAGGCCGGGTGCTGAGTGTTTGTAGGGTTGCCAGGTGCCTGGCATTTTCGCCTCCTGGCTGGGGAGGGTGAGTGAGAGAAATCAGAAAATATCGGATATTTTAGGTGTCCGTTCTTCTCTGAATTTTTTTTCCCCAGACAGGAGCTGAAAATACCAGACTGTCCGGGTGAATACTGGACACCTGGCAACCCTACTATGGCTCCAAAAACCTGAAGTGCGTTGGGCTATACACAGACGTGGCATCTGCCACCTCCTTTAGTGTCAAAACAGGAGATTGGTCAGACACTTATAATAGGCTACAGCAGTGTTTCTCAAAGTGGGACAGGGGCCCTCTTTGGGAAAGCCGCTAGCAGGCCCACACTGCTTTGTTTACCTAAAGCAGTGGTCCCCAACGCGGTGCCCGCAGGTGCCATAGCGCCCGCCGGGGCATTTGTGTGCGCCCGCCGACAACCTGGGCTGGCCCCGCCACCGGTGCACGGCGCACTGGAGGCGCCAGCCCCAGACATGTGACACACACCGGCGCCTGGTGCGCGGCGCTGGGGCGGCCCCAGCCCTGGAGTACATGCGGGCGCGCGGCGCCAGTGACGGCCCCAGGCGCGCAGCTCGGGCGGCGGCGCCAGCTCCGGGCCCACAGCACAAGGTGCTCGGGCAGCCCCAGCCCCGGGGCACATGCTGACACCGGGTGCAAGGGCATCCCCGCCCCTGGCGTGCCCCAGGACACGCAGCCCCACCCCTGGGCACCCGGTGCGTGAGTGGCCCCGCCCCCCGGGCGCCCGGGAGCCTCTAAAGGTTGGGGACCACTGACCTAAAGGCTCTATAGCCACACAGCCTCATGGGTCCCATCAGCTGCAGTTTGCCATTTCCAGACAAGGAGCTGGCTTTTGGGGTCAAGTCTGACTAGGCTTTCCCTAGGCAGGCCCACAGACCACTTCAAGAAACACTTGGCTACAGCATATAGTTAGGATTCAGACTAAGCCTATTATAGTTGTGAGGGTTTCCCGGCTATGTCTCCCATTGCATGTTCAGTCTAAAGCAAACCTTCCATAGATGCCCAGGACACTTTGGCAAAGAAAAAGTGATGATGACATTCCATTGTAAGTATAAGGAGGATGCTGTATAGCAGTGGTCCTCAAACATTTTGGCCCGTGGCCCACCTGGCTCAATGCAAACCTTTCCACAGACCACCAGTTGCTAATGGAAACTTGCCATTAATTACATAATTATGCCAAAGCCATTTTGCTAGTGCTGCAGCTAGGGAGAATGGGTTTAGTTTAAGCAATAAGAAAGGAAAGGAAAGAAAATATTAAACAGACTAAGCACATTAACTGTCACGTAATTTTAAATTAAGTTTAATCAAACTAAGTACAATATTAGTTTACGTCCAACACAAAAGGTTTCAACATTGCCTTTATTTATGGCAGGGGTAGGGAACATTTTTTGGGTCAGGTGCTACTGATTTCACAGGGGGGGGAAAAAAAAAATCAATTGAGGTCCACACAAGTAGGAAGCAAACAAACAAACAAACAAACAAAAAACCCTCCAAAATTTTAGGGTTAGTGGATTTTGTGCCCCCCCCCCCCCCCCCCCCGGGAACAAAAATGAGGGGTCAGTGTGTGGGACAGGGCAGCAAGTGAGTGGGATAAGGCTGGGGGTTCAGGATCTGTGTGGAAGGTGAGGTACAGGAGGGGGTGAGGCTGCAAGTCTGGGTGGAAGGTCGGATGCAGGAACAGGCTGGAGGAAGGGTGTCTGACCAGGAGGGAGGGTATAGAAGTAGTCTGGGGTGCAGGGTCAGGGCATGAAGGGGTGACAGGGAGGCACTTACTTGCTTTCCTGCCCCATGCCATTCCCAGGCATCATGTCCCAGACACAGCCTCCCACCGATCCCATTGGCCGCAACTCTGGCCAACAGGAACAGCAGGGAAAGCCTCTAGGCTGCACATCCATTCGCTGCTGTTTCCCCAGCCAGGGGTGGGAAAAGGGGAGTGGCAGCGCACAGAGCTGCTTCTGGCTCCGCTTCTTCCCCGTGAGCTGGATGTGGGTAGGGAGGCTTGAGGCTCCCTCCCTCCCACCCCCTGAGGGAAACCAGCACTGGCACTCCAATCTCATGGGCAGGGGTGGAGGCGCAAGGCTGGAGCGCTAGTACAGGGTCCCTGTGCTGTAAGGAGAGAAGGTAGAAGGGGTGGGGGGCTAAGCTTCAGATACGAACCACCTGGAAGGCAGCCATGGAACACTAACTGTAGCTTGAGAACCACTGCTGTATAGATAATGGAGCCATGCCTAGAGAATCAATTCCAGATTTCATACCCTCATATAGCACACCTCAGTGGTCAGTACCAAAGAGGTGGTGAATAATAATCTCATTCAGAAACACTCTCTAGAAGAGGAAATACACATATTTATACACAGTAGGGAATGTGCCAAGGATGGTTGTCTCCGGTACCCACTTACTTCTAAGGGTTCTCCCCATCAGACTTCTCCATGACAGTTTTATGGACATTCATAAGATAACTCAGGCCACCACAACAAGACCCCTAAAGTAAGAGCTAAGGAGGCGACTCACCTTTAGCAGTGACTGACGTCCTTCGAGATGAGTGTCCCTGTGCGTGTTCCACAGCAGGTGTTGGTGTGTCCCAGCGCCGCATTCTTCACAGCAGTGCCGGGGAGGGTTCAAGTGAGGTGCATAGCCCCCCCTCCTCTCACTTCCTTTTCTACCTGGAAGCTCAGCCTGATCCAGGTCTCCAAAGTAGAGAGGAAGAAAGGGATGGTAGTGGAGCTCATCTCGAAGAACGTCAGTTTCTCTTCTTTGAGACACATCCCTGTGGGCGCTCCACAGCAGGTGGCCGCAAAGCAATATGTTGTAAGGAGGTAGGGATTTCAGATGACAGGTGAGCTAGCTGTAGCTAGCAAAGCCTTGGAAACCTTAGTTGAGGACAGAGGTCCATGAGAAAATGCATAGTGTTTGGCAAATGTTTGGTCAGAAGCCCACATGACCACAGTGCATATGTCCGTGAGGGGAATCTTGTGGGGATAAACCACAGATATGTCCATGGCTCTGGTGGAATGGGTCCGTATCGAGGTAGTGGCCTTAGGTGATTGTGCTGTTGGTAGGTACCCCACGTAGTACAACTTTGTCTATACAGACAATTAACATACATTTAATTTACAGCAATCTACTCTTTTAAGAGACCTTTAACTAACACTCTATAGTCAACAGAGTGATGATCTTTGAGAGGATATCCATTGTCCTTCATTGCATTCTGCTATAGATATAAACAGCCTGGGGGTATGTCTACATTGCCACCCTAGTTCGAACTAGGGTGGCTAATGTAATCATTCGAACTTCCAAAAGAAGCCCGGGATTTAAATATCCTGGGCTTTATTTGCATGTTCCTGGGCAACGCCATTTTTAAATGCCCCGTAGTTTGAACTACCTGCCTGCGGCTACACGCGGCACAGACTAGGTAGTTCGAATTAAAGTTCCTAATTCGAACTACTGTTACTCCTCCTATGGGGCATTTAAAAATGGCGGCGCCCGGGAACATGCAAATAAAGCCCGGAATATTTAAATCCTGGGCTTCATTTGCAAGTTCAAATGACTACATTAGCCTCCCTAGTTCGAACTAGGGTGGCTAATGTAGATTTACCCTGGGTGAGGATCTAAAAAGCCTTGCTCTGTGGATGTAAAAGAAGAGTGCCCTTTGGACATCAAGGGTATTTATTTTTGCCTTGAAAGCATTGGCATGAGGCTTGGGAAAACATACATGTAAGAGAATGGTCTGATTTACATGGAATGATGAAGCATATTTTGGGAAGGAACTTCAGATGGGTACATAGTCTGACTATCTTTGAAAAAAGACAGATGGCGGACCTGCCATCAAGGTATCTCTCCCACACACCTGGCTGATGTAATTACCACTAAGAATGCAGTTTTCATTGATAGACGGAGAAGCAAGCAAGTTGCCATGGGCTCAGATGGAGACTTGAGGAGAGAGGTTGATGTGCCTGGGCCTGATTCGAGAGATTGCAGATCTGATGCCCCCTCCTGAAACCTGTGGGGTGATGGACACTGTGGTGGTGGAGAGGGTGCAGGTTGATTGACCCCCTTTTTTGGTGTGCTTTCTCCTATAATTGTATGCCCATGGGCTCCAGTATTGCCTCTCAGCAGTGGCAGTGAGGGATGTGGTCCTCAAGCGGGGGGTGGATGCTGGTACCCAGCGAATGTCTGAAACTGGGATGAGTGGACAGGACAGATACTTTGGTGCCAGGCGACAGCTGGGGTGGAAAAAAAGCTACTTCGCCTCTCCCCTCTTCATCACTGGATAGGCCTGTGGGAGAAAAGACATGCCTTGGTGCTGCTGAGGTCGGTGATGTATCGGTGCTGAGGAACGGGAAGTTAAAAGCAGAAGAAATAGCGAGATCCTTCTGATGGAGATACATCGGTGCCAGGGTGGATGGTGCCAAATTGCTTGAGGAGTGGTCGACACCGATGTATGCTGCAGTACCGAGATGGTTGTGGCACTGTTGGCTGTAGGGATGGTACCAGTGTCCGTTGCCATCCTAGTCTACGGTGTTGTATCAGCACCAATGATTCTGCTGTCTGGTTACTCGGTGCCAAGCTGGGCCCTGAGCTTTGTGCGTGCTCTGTTTAAAAGATGCCACAATAGGTGCAAGAGGCCTGGCACGCCTTATGTACTAAGACGTGGTGTAGCCTCAACTCTCAGTGCCGATTTCTTGCTCAGGTGCTGCTCAGGCGATGGAGATTTGTGACGTAGAGAGGAGGTGCGTTTCCTAGGGGATTTTTCCCCCTTTGTCAGGTTTAGGTATATTGTACCATTGAGTGCCTGGGTCTGAGGATGGATGCTGTGCTTTTTCAAGCATAAACATCTTAATATGGAGATCTCAGTCCCTGCACGTACACGCCTTAAGCTTGGCACAATGATGGCAGTCCTGCTGTATGTGATTTTTGCTTAGACATCTGATGCACTTTTAGGGTGTGTCTAGACTACATGCCTCCGTCGATGGAGGCATGTAGATTAGACAGATTGGCAGAGGGAAATGAAGCCGCGATTTAAATAATCGCGGCTTCGTTTAAATTTAAATGGCTGCCCCGCTCTGCCGATCAGCTGTTTGTCGGCAGATCGGGGCAGTCTGGACGCGCCGCGGTCGACAAAGAAGCCTTTGTCGATTGGTGCAGGTAAACCTGGTTTCACGAGGCATACCTGCGCCAATCGACAAAGGCTTCTTTGTCGACCGCGGCACGTCCAGACTGCCCCAATCTGCCGACAAACAGCTGAGCGGCAGAGCGGGGCAGCCATTTAAATTTAAATGAAGCCGCGATTATTTAAATCATGGCTTCATTTCCCTCTGCCGATCTGTCTAATCTACATGCCTCCGTCGACGTTGGCATGTAGTCTAGACACACCCTTAGTGTCAGTCAGAGATGAGCGTCACACGATTACTGGCAGAGCCATTTGAATCTTATTGATCCAGGTATTGTTGCCAAAAAGGGAGGCAAACAATAGCAACTAGGGAAAAACAACTTTGAGATAAATTTTTTTGGTTTTGTGGGGGGGTTTTTTGGGGGGGGGGAATGAATTTGGAGAAGACGAAGGGTAAGGACAGAAAAACAAGTGAAAATGAACTGCTTATCTACAAGACAGAATGCTGAGTGAAGAGCACGGCCGAGCTCAGTCTTAAGTCAGGGGCGGTAAGAAGGAACTCAGGGAACGGGGCTGCATATGTATAGTTGCACTGCATGATGCCACGTGCCCTGCTCACTGTGCATGTGCAGCCCCCCCCCAGGCACTGCTATGAAGTATCCAGTCTGCAACAATGGGATGCACAGACATGCTGTGAAGCACCAATAGGGACACTCATCTCGAAGATATAGTTCTCCTCACAATTCCCATGTCACATCTCAATATACCTTTGGGATTTTTGAGGATAGAGATTCAGCAGCTAAGAGTTTTCACCTAATTCCCTTTAAACTGTTATTAGTGTAGATATCTTCAGTCACAGTCTAAAAATAGAGAAGTAATTTCACAGAATGACGGGACTGTGCCAGCCGCATACTAATAGAGCAAACAGGAAAGACATTTGTAACTACAAACATTTTTCAGTTTTTGCATTAGCAGACAGCAAAGGGATGGATGTACAAACCAACTAACCGAGAGACAAAAGCTAGCTCATAAATCTGAGTAGGAACACACAGGGGTAGACTGGCTATGGCAGGAATACCATCACCATTCCCTTCCCTTCCCCCCGAAAGGAATTTTTTTTACTCCATGTTGAGGAAACTGAGTCAATCACATAAATTATAATTTTTAAAATTCACTTAAGTGAGTCTCCTTCCACCTCTTTTTAAAAATTAGATTGAAAGAATTAAGTCCTTTGCAAGACAGTTTGAAATGTAATAGGCAAAGTCACACCATTGATTTACAGTGTAATAAAATGCTGCCACATCTCCTGTTCTTTAAGAATAGTGATAGAGAAGCAGCCGTGTTAGTCTGGTGTAGCTGAAACAAAAGACAGGACTATGTAGCACTTTAAAGACTAACAAGATGGTTTATTAGGTGATGAGCTTTCGTGGGCCAGACCCACTTCATATATTGCTGTCAAATATTGTCCTCATTTTACATATGGTGAAACTGAGGCTATGGCTAGACTGAGGGGTTTTCCCGGCATACCAGAAGTATGCCAGAAAAAACCTCACCATGTCCAGGGAACACGTTTGCACTTCCACTTTTTTTGGTGGAAGGGCAAACGTGCTTTCAGAAGCCCCTATACGCCTCCTTCTAGGAGGAATAAGGGGGCTTCCAAAAGAGGGGGCTTTTCTGACAATTGGCCCCGTCTAGACAGGCCAAATGTCAGAAAAGACTCTTCCGACAAAAGAATTGGAAAAAACTATGCAAGAATTGGAAAAAAAAAAAAAAGAGCACATTTTGTGTAGCTTTTTCCGATAAAACAATATCGTGTAGACCTAGCCTGAGGGAGCAATGTCAAGTGACTGGGCCAAGTTTATAGCAAGTCCATGCACGGAATAAAACCTGAGTCCAAGTTCACTAAGTGTGAATAGAAATAAATCAGTTCTCTACATGAAAGAAGTTAAATATAAAATAATCTGAGAGGTGCTCATGTTAGTTATTACAGATCTAGATGACTGGACCATTGTACGCTGATTATGTACAACAGGTAAAGCATGATAATCAGGAAGGTCCTGGGTCTATGGAGGTACAGCAGGTTAAAAAGTACTGTCGAGTTATACAGAACATTGAATGCTTCATAGAAGAGAGGCAGCTGTTACCAGTGTGGTGGCAAGATGTGCAGACTGTTATTTCTTAAAGAAGATTAGAGAATATTGAGGATTGGGACTTAAATTGAAGGGCTTCCCTTATGAGAACAACAAACTGACAGAATCTAATGGAAACCTATTAAGTAAGTGAAAGAAGATCTCAATCATTATGGGAAGTGTATACAATCTGGAATGTTACCTGCTAAAGGCAGTTATTGCGGAAGGATTAAAGGCCAGAATGCATGAAAGTTTAGAAAGTATTGGTGTATGCATGACTTGCTGAGCTAAGAGGAGATGTGTAGTGTGGGTCAGTTCAAGAAACAGTTGGTTTGAAACCAGGTATTGTATGGTAGAATGAGCATTGATGAGCTAAATGGCAATTTACCCATTCCCAAAAAGTTTCCTGCATTCCTTTAACTCAATGACAGGAATGAGATCTAATAGCATAATAATATAGTAACACTTCAGGTTTCAAAAGAAACCTTTTGTGCTGTCTCTAAACAAGGGATTTCTTGTGGTCAGAAACCAGATTATCACCACTGCTCCCTCCCTAATTCTACTTCACTTTCAAGGTTGCTGCCAGCCAGCTAAATGTCAGATTACTGCATACAAACATTCCCTCAGAGCGCCATCCATTGCCCTGGTAACTAAGCTCTTTCAACAGCTGTGTTATTGATGGAAACTGGCCAATGTTATTCACACAGAGCATTTGTTTCATATAGCTTATGTGAATGAGACTTCTTGCACTAAGACTGGAATTCTATTTGCAGTGGTTACCTGCTTGACCGATTAAATGAAATATGCGTGGCACATTTCAATAGCCCAACAAAGACCTTTTTAACCACTTCAGCAATTCAGACTTTTGGCAGATTTCTCCCTGCTCCGCATCTTTTTCAGAACAGTCAAACTGAGCAAGAGCATCTGTTGTTTCTAGTATTTGAATAAACATTGCATTAAACAGAGATAGTTTGTTTAGACCCAGAAATTAGCCTACCTCAGAGAAAAAGCCAAGCCAAGGCAGCTTTCCACATGGACTGACAGAGGGTATGTCTACACTACCCTGCTAGTTCGAACTAGCGGGGTAATGTAGGCATACCGCAATTGCAAATGAAGCCCGGGATTTGAATTTCCCGGGCTTCATTTGCATAAGTGGGGCGCCACCATTTTTAAATCCCCGCTCGTTCGAACCCCGTGCCGCGCGGCTACACGCGGCACGAACTAGGTAGTTTGAACTAGGCTTCCTAGTTCGAACTACTATTTCTCCTTGTGGAATGAGGAGTAACGGTAGTTCGAACTAGGCTTCCTAGTTCGAACTACCGTTACTCCTCATTCCACAAGGAGAAATGGTAGTTCGAACTAGGAAGCCTAGTTCAAACTACCTAGTTCGTGCCGCGTGTAGCCGCGCGGCACGGGGTTTGAACCAGCCGGGATTTACAAATGGCGGCGCCCGGCTTATGCAAATGAAGCCCGGGAAATTCAAATCCCGGGCTTCATTTGCAATTGCGGTATGCCTACATTACCCCGCTAGTTCGAACTAGCGGGGTAACGTAGACATACCCAGACATAGAAAAAGCAGTTTGCTCTTAAGTATCCGGATACTTATAAAAGGCCTAAATGTGTTTCTAAAGATGTCGGTGAAGGCAGCCTTCCTTTCTTCTGAAGGGTGTATAGAATCACAGAATCATAGAATACTAGGACTGGAAGGGACCTGGAGAGGTCGAGTCCAGTCCTCTGCCCTCATGGCAGGACCCAGTACTACTCTAGACCAGTGGTCCCCAACCTTTACAGGCTCCCGGGCACCTGGGGGCAGGGCCACTCACTCGCTGGGCGCCCAAGGGGCGGGGCCGCACGTGCTGGGGCACACCAGGGGCAGGGATGCCCTTGCACCTGGCGCCGGCATGTTCACCGGGGCTGGGGCCGCCCGAGTGCGTTGTGCTGTGGGCCCGGGGCCACCGCCCGAGCTGCGCGCCTGGGGCTGGCACCGGCGCCGCGTGCCCGCATGTGCCCCGGGGCTGGGGCTGCCCGAGCGCCGCGCACAAGGCGCTGGTGCGTGTCGCGCGCCTGGGGCCAGCGCCTCCAGTGCGCCGCGCAATGGGGCTGGCCCAGGTTGTCGGCGGGTGCACACAAATGCCCCGGCAGGCACCATGGCGCCCGCAGGCACCACGTTGGGGACCACTGCTCTAGACCATCCCCGATAGACATTTATCTAACCTCCTCTTAAATATCTTCAGAGATGGAGATTCCACAACCACCCTGACAGTTAGGAACTTTTTCCTAATGTCCAACCTAAACCTCCCTTGCTGCATTTTAAACCCATTGCTTCTTGTTCTATCCTCAGAGGCCAGGAAGAATAAGTTTTCTCCCTCCTCCTTGAAACATCCTTTTAGATACATGAAAACTGCTATCATGTCCCCTCTCAATCTTCTCTTTTCCAATTCTTTCAGTCTTCCTTCATAGGTCATGTAATCTAGACCTTTAATCATTCTTGTTTCTCTTCTCTGGACCTTCTCCATTTTCTCCACATCTTTCTTGAAATGTGGCGCCCAGAACTGGACACAATACTCCAACTGAGGCCTAATCAGCGCAGAGTAGAGCAGAAGAATGACTACTCGTGTCTTGCTCACAACACAGCTGTTAATGCATCCTAGAATCATGTTGGCTTTTTTTGCAACAGTGTCACGCTGTTGATTCATATTTAGCTTGTGGTCCACTATAACCCCTAGATCCCTTTCTGCCGTACTCCTTCCTAGACAGTCGCTTCCCATTTGGTATGTGTGAAACTGATTGTTCCTTCCTCAGTGGAGCACTTTGCATTTGCCCTGATTACCTTAGACCATTTCTCCAATTTGTCCAGATCATTTTGAATTATGACCCTATCCTCCAAAGCAGTTGCAACCTCTCAACGCTTGGTATCATCTGCACACTTAATAAGCATATTCTGTATGCCGATATCTAAATAGTTGATGAAGATATTGAACAGAACCAGTTCCAAAACAGACCCCTGCGGAACCCCACTTGTTACTCCTTTCCAGCAGGATTGTGAACTATTAATAACTACTCTCTGGGAACAGTTATCCAGCCAGTTATGTACATTGGACAAACATCTCAGACACTTTGCCAAAGGATTAATGCCCACAAAACAGATATCAGACAAGATCACAAAGAAAAACCAGTTTCTTGCCATTTTAACCAGAAAGGACACTCTCTCAATGACTTAACCACCTGCATTCTGCTACAAAGACCTTTTACATCTGCACTTGAAAGGGAATCCTCTGAACTGTCATTCATGTTAAAATTCGACACTCTTCGGGAAGGAATGAACAAACACTCAAACTATCTTACCCATTACCAAGATAGAGGTGATAATTGGGGAAGCTAATACCATTAGCTCACAGACATCCCACTCTCCCCACCTCTAATATCATCAATTCACAGACACTTACCTTCCTTCCTCCCCCCCGCATCCCCCTCCTGTTCTGAAATGTGATTTGTCCTTTTCATATGTGTTCATTTTTTTTTAATTGTATCCTTTGGTATATATGGTTGTGACTATTTTCTTCCACTATTTGATCTGAGGAAGTGGGTCTGGCCCACGAAAGCTCATCATCTAATAAACCATCTTGTTAGTCTTTAAAGTGCTACATTGTCCTGCATTTTGCTTCAGCTACCCCAGACTAACACGGCTACATTTCTATCATTATCTTTCCTGGCATAGAAATTAAACTAACAGGTCTGTAGTTTCCTGGGTTGTTTTTATTTCCCTTTTTATAGATGGGCACCATAATTTCCCTTTTCCAATCTTCTGGAATATCTCCTGTCTTCCATTCAGCATTCCTGTAGGTACATTTTAGGGCTACCCAGCTGGTGCTGCTTTGAGAAAAATAAACCATCTTACAGAATTTTACTTGGGGCCACAGTGCCATGATTAGCATTTCATTCTATCACAGGAAAGCCCTTGTTCAGTCAATGACCAAGTTATGTTCTTAAGTTGCTGGACAGGCATGCCTGACTTGGTATTCTAAACAGTCAGTGATGCACAGTGAGCAAGCAGAGCAATACTAATTAAACTGTGGTAGAACTATGACAGTCTCCCATTATCCTTGCCCTGTGGCTCAAATGGCAAAATTTAGAAGTTAAACTGGTCACAGGAAAAGCTTACATCAAAAACAAAAACATGAGTCACTGCAACCTTGTCACTTGAACCACCCCTCCCCTCCCCTCCACCCAAGGAAATATTCTATACATACCCCCTCCTAGAACCCCAATATCAGATTCTTCAAAATAATCCGACTCAGAAAATTCAAGAACAGGGAATTATTGCAAATACACTTTTGTTCAGCTCAAACAGCTTCCAGACCACTAGTGATCAGAGGTCCTGGCTTTTGAAACGCCAACTGAAACCCAATTCAATTAAGCATGAGAAAGCTACAGGGTCACTGTCCAAGTACAGACTAACATCCCCCTTTATCTTTCTCTAGTTTTCTGACAATATCTATTCAGATTTCCAATTTATAAATGTAAGGGATATACATAAAATCGCTAGAAGACTTGTAGAGAGACTGCATTCAATTTTAGCTTGGTTAAAAGTACTGCTGATTAATATTTTAAAACACTACATAATAACTTGGGACATGAATCTTAGGGGAATGACTTCCAAACTGTGATAATGGAGATTAACCATGCATTTTACTCAGTCTTTCTGAATGCAGCTTGTAGGTGTGTTCAGCCTATGGTATCAAGTGTAAAACTACTACATCAAGTAACAGCAAGGAGACGAAAGGTTCAATCAACAACAGTAGGACTAAAACAGGAATGATCTCAAGGTGACCCTTCGATCTTATGAAAGAGTCCACTCCATTTTTGTGCCCTCAAAACTGAGATTTGGAAGGGACAGAGTAAAGAAAAAGCCATTTATAGTCTCAGACCAGATCACAATTACATGTCAGCATTCTTTGCTGGGAAGGAGAGAAAGACGACAATTCTTCTGCTAGCTTTCCTTCCTTTAACCCCGTGGTCACCAACCAGTAGATCGTGGGCTACCGGTAGATCTCAGGGGCTCTAAGAGTAGCTCTTGAGCCCTCTCTGAACTGCGCATCTGCACAGTACGTTTACATTAGATTTCCTCATGTAATGTAGGCGGGGCTTCAAGGAAGGGGCGGGGCAGTAGATCTTTGCCTGTTCTGAGACTTAAAAAGTGATCTTGGGTGTAAAAAGGTTGGAGACAACTGCTTTAACCTGTTGGAACTGTCCCCGCCCCACAATTTCTTTCAATGAGAAGAGGCCTCGCTAGCTCTCTCAGAAATTTTCATAAATGTCTATTCTTGCCACTGACCATTCCAGCACTAGCTGCTTAATAGGCTGCTTAATAGTCTATCTAGTAAAATGCTGTATGTCATATTAAAAATAGAGCCTTCTTGTTAGCATCACTACTCTAGCAAAGTTTCTGGAATTTAAAAACAAACAAAAACTTTCTCCCTTGCAGAGGAGGTCATGGATCCCAACTACTGACTTTTTTTCAAATGGTAGTTTCACTATGTCAATGGACTGTTGCCATTGGACTTCAGTGGGAGCAGTACAAAGGCACAAAACAGTTTGTTATGTGGTAAGATCTGGCAAAGCTGGCTCTGGAAAAGCCACTCCCTTTTGTATGGTTAGGGAGGATATTTTGATTTTTTCCATGATTAAGTAATTTTTCACATAGTAAATAATTCATAAATTGACACAAACTCAAAACATTAACATTATCCGTAAGAGGATGGTTTCAAAAAGGAACCTTTTATGCATTTGCACTGTTAGTAGGTTCCCATGTAGCGCAACTTTGTCTATACGGACAATGAACATACATTTAATTTACAGCAACCCACTATTTTAAGAGACATTTAACAAACACTCTATGATCAATATTTTCTTGCTTTGATTAAACATTTGGGGGATACAGTGAGTGACTTACTTATCTCGTTATTTTTCTTGAACGCAATGTCCAGTTGCAGGATAACAAGTATAAACTGGAACCAGGGGCTCATCTCCTTGGTGGGGAGGGGGATATGAACAGCAAACACAATGTCGTTGGCTTCTATTTGTCTGCTCATTGCCTCATCAAGATCTCGGATCTTCTCACACTGGTTGGGCCCCCAGGGTATTAACCATTTAGTTTTGTGGTGGTTTTTCCGTACATCTATGCATTTTACTGACACGTAGGGCACAGCCGTAGTGGGACTTGGAGCTGAAAATGAAACAAGCCACATTAACATGTTACACGATTAACAGATTATTAAACCAGATTATCCTCTGAACCACACACAGAAGTACAGGAGACCAGATACTTCAGAGTAGCCCTTGAAAAATTGTTTAGGGAGTCTTTCAACATATGCAAGAAACGAAAAAGTGAAGACATTTCAGAGGCTACATCTACACGGCTTCCTTCTTCCACAAAAGCCTATGCAAATGAAGCATAGATTAGCATATTGCTATGCTTCATTTGCATAATCAGGAGCCATTTTCTGCAAGAGGTTTTTGTGCAAAGAGGCACCATCTACACAGCGCCTTTTTGCGCAAAATCCCCCTCTTGCGCAAGAGCCATTCTTCCTGAAAAAATGAGGAAGAATGGCTCTTGTGCAAGAAGGGGGGTTTGCACAAAAATGGCTAATGAATTATGCAAATGATGCGCACCAATATGCTAACCCACGCTTCATTTGCATAGGCTTTTGCCGAAAGAGGGAAGCTGTATAGACATAGCTTAAGTGAGAAAGTGTTAGCCTTGTTCTACTGACTATATATGCCAGTGACACTTTGCATCACATGGTGGAGTATCTGCTGTCACCATGAGGTCTACTTTTAAAGAAGGCAAACTAGAAGTGAGTGGCAGAACATAGCACATCTACCACTTGGACAACAATGACCTGTCCAAGTTATGGCCCTTCAGAAGGACTTAAGAAAATGTGAACTGAAAAGGCATTCTATAAACTGTGCACCGACCTTACAAGATCAGTTAGTATATGGCATAGGAGAAGAATTTACAGATATTAATGTACAACCCATGCATTTCCAACTGCTTTAACAGAAAGAGGCAATTACAGATTTTCAGAACCTAGTTTCTTTTCTTGTAATCATCAGAGACAAAAAACCTGATCGTATTGATGTCTAATATCTAATTTCTGGATTCAGTCAATGTTATGTCCCTTGTACGTCTAGGTACTTATCTGAGGAGCAGAGCCTTCCCATCCATATGACAAGACAGTTTGAAGCAATGATCACAGGATCTGCAGGGCCCAGAGGACTAGCCGAGAGCCTGATCCACCCCTGCACTTGACAGCAGGAAATTAAGCAACCCGGTCCCATCCTGCTCTGCTCCTCCCAACCACATCGCTTGGAGGACGTGGGTGTGGAAGAAGGAGTTCTCTTCCCAGAGAGTTACGAAGGCATGAACTCCCTGCCCAACCCAAGGTGGCAGCACCACATTAGGTCTGCAGTGTATTAGGTTTAGTTTGTTTATTTTGGCTTTGTAACTTACTTTAATCTGTCTGTTTTCACTTTTTATATTTGATAATAAATAAAAGTTTTTATTAAGCCCAGTGTAAATCATTGTTACTCTCAGAGAACAATTATCTAACCACTTACGCACCCACTTTGTAAAATCCATCTAGTTTGTATTTCCTTATTTGTTTATGCCCAAGAATGTGGGGGTGGAGGGATGTAAAAAACATATCCTCTCATCTTTATGAAGAGATACAGAGGCAGATAAGTTGAATGGAGCAAAGAATGCATAGATACTGCCTCTTCAAGTTCAGTTGATATGAAGAGTAGCATATTGCCAGTAAAAATATTGCTTCTTTTAAAGACTTCTATTAGGAGAAGTTTCTCAAAATTTAAAATCCCCATGGTCAATTACCATACTAATAATTACCCAAGGGTTTATATTTCAAACAAAGATTTATCCTTCAGGGTCCAGTTTCTGCTTAATCTTGCAGCAGAGTAAAAAGTACATCATTTATTAGGTGAGCAGCCAGGCAGTTAGAGTGTGACTTGTAGAGGGATCAAAATAAGATTAGCTGGTGGAAGGGGAATGAGTTGATTCAACTCCAGATACTTTCAGCTGAATATTATTGGTAAAGATCATTTACTTTACACAGGGACCTGCTTGAATGTGTGTAAAGCATGCACTCTTACCCCTCTGAAGAAAGAAAAAAAAAAAAAAAAAAAAGATGGTCATTAATCTCATCATGCAGTTAAGATAATGACCTGCTCTGATCAACTGAACCAAAGCACGCTGCCAAAGTGAAAGTATACATCATGATCCAGCATCAAGAGATTCTTAAAAACATGTTGGACAGTAGAATGAACTTAAGTTTCTAGCACTGTGCTGCTGCATTCATTGTCCCCCCACTTTCACACTAAACTGCATAACTGATCTGATATACCTATGCGCGTGCACACACACACTTTGACCCAATTACATTACATAGTTCTCTGAACTGCTTATAGCTAAGGATGTTAAAAAGCGGGTAACTGACTAATTGTTTACTTGATACAATTTGTACCGAGTACATAATTAGTCAAGCTACAGAGGCACAGACTGGGTAGGTCCATGACTCAGCAGTTCCAGCTTGCACTGGGTCCCAGACCACTGCAGCTCTGCTTTTTAAATGTAGTAAGAGCTGCCAGGCTACATTAAAAAGGCTGAACTACAGTGGGGGCTCTAACTGCATTTAAATAGAGCCACAGCGGGCTGGGACCCAGCTGAGTCGGGACTCCTGAATCCCACCTCCGCAAGGTTCCCCACTGTGGCTCTGCCTCCCTTGTCCTCCCCCCCTTTCCTCCATGCACTGTGGAGACGGTGCTGGGGGAACTGGCTTTTAAGCTGCCTCCGCCAGCACTGGCTCCTGCTTCCCCTGCCGCTTGCTGCCTCTGATACAGAGGCAGCTGGGGGAAAGGAGGGGGAGAATGGGAGTAGTCAAGTAGTGACTCAACTACCCAGTAAGCCTAAGCTTATCATGCAGTCAACTACATCCCTACAGAGGGGACACGATAAACAACTTTATTAAAGAACTCTGGTTTAGATGAGAACTAACCATGTTATACAGGCAGAGCTATTTTCTTTCTACACAAGATTTAGATGGGTTACATTCAGATTCTCTTCGGTTACTAGCATAGATAAGGTTTTTGGGCAAAGCAAAGAAACCCAATTATGTTGGATTATCATTGAATTCCCAATGGCCTTGATACATCATGCCGCTTTTCCATGAAAAATTTCCCACCATTACTATCAGCTTAGTAGTCATAATGGTGAAGAACACTACTGTACACAGGACAACAGCTTTTCAGCCACTGTGTGGTCTAAAATTTGTACAGAGGAAAATTTAGGTAACAGTGACTACAGAGGTCTCAAACTCATATCCTCCAGGCCACCCCTGACTGGAGCACTTCTGTGATTCAGGCTGGTGACCCCCAGGGCAGGGAATGACTCTCCCTCAAGTCCTGCCCCTTCCTACCACTGCCCCATGGTACCCTGTCTCCCAGTGCAGTCCGCTTCCCCTCAGCTCCCACTGCCACATGGAGTGCAGGGGGGGCCTGACCACTGTTGCCACACACCAGCCCCCATCCCTGGTAATTGCTAAGGCTGCATCTCTCAGGAATGGGAGGTCATGGGGGGGGGGGGGCGCGAAGAGGGCAGAGGTGGATTTGGAGCACAGGAAAGGATAGCCTCCACCCTGCGGACTCCCAGACCAGTTTGCACAACTGATCTGGCTAGGATGGGCCACGGTGCAATAATGTTCTCTAAAGTTCTGTGCTCTTCCAGTTGATTGGTAATGGTTGAGGAGAAATATTTTGGATGGAGACAGCTATTTTATTTTGGTCAGTCAGAACCTCACCAGGATGCTTGGGATTCATAGTAGTTTTAGAAGCTCTCTTTGAATGCTTCTAGATTATGCTATTCTGCGTCCGAGCCCTCAAAATAGGAGCAGCATGAGGGGAAGTAAAGAGAAATTTAAGAAAAGTATGAATTCTGAAGCTGTCTGGCAGCAAGTTCTACTCCATGGCACAAAGGGTGCAGCTACACTGCAGGGCTTAACTCAAAATAAGTTATGCAAATTGAGCTAAGTCAATTGCAAATCTTATTTCAAAATAGCTTATTTTGAAAGAAGTGCTGGGTTAGACGCTTCCTATTTTGAAACAGAGCACTCTTCTTCCGGCTTCCCTTACCCCTGGACTCCTGTAACCTTACTCCTGTAATTGTATGGAGTAAGAAGTCATCCAAGTTGTCAATATTTTGACACTATTTCAAAATAACTGCCTGCTGTGTAGACACAGACTAAGTTATTTCAGAATGGCGCTAGTTATCTTGAAATAGTGTTGGTGTTTTATCCCCAGTGGGATGACTGAGTATCTAGACTGCTGCCTGCTATAGTAGGTTAGAGAGACGACTGTGAAAGCAAGCATCTGAGGTCCTATTTCTCCCCTCAAACTGGTTTTGCACAAGTGTACCTTCACTGATTTTAGTAGACTCCTGATTTACATCAACGTGAGAAGACTCAGACCATTTGTCTTAATGGTAAATAAAACAGATGACTCCTCAACTAGAAATGTTAAATATCAGTTAATTGAATAGTCAAGTAACCTTATTGAACCTTATAGTTCCCAGGGGTGTGGCCAGCAGCTAGTGTGCTCTGGCCTCACTCCTGAGGATCCCCCTGCCACTCCGCACTGCTGCCTCTGTATCATGAGGCAGCAGTACAGGGTGCCAGGCAGGAGCTGATCCACAAGGGGAGCCAGTTTAAAAAACCAGCTCCTTCCTCAGACTGGCTGCCTGTCGCCATGTGCTGCTGCCTCTAATAAAGAGGCAGCAGCATGGGGTGGCAGCAGCTCCTGTCTAGGGTGGGTCTGAGCTCCCGAACCCGGTGTGAGCCAGAACCGAGCAGGGCTGCCTGCCCACCTGGTTCCTAATACACTTGAAATGCAGAGCCGTAGCAGGGGTAGGTCCTGGATCCATTTCAAGCCAGGACTGAGCCGGACTACTGGCCAACCTGCTAAAAAATTTGGGACTGGAGGGAAATGCGTATGGTCAATAGCATTAACTTACAAGCTTTTGCTTATCGACTATACTATTACAGCCTTAGCTTCAACCAAATCCTCCATTTGGATATAGGAATCAAAGGATGTGGTGGTGTTTGAGGTTTTTAAAAACTTTTCCATTTTTTAAAACAAAACCTGTATTTCCAACATAGTATCTGTTATGAGCAAATATTTCTCATCTGAAAGTAGTTCTGCCATGTTTCTAGTGTCACCTGGGATATAAATAATTTAAAAGCTACACACATACATAAGACAACTCACAAACCCTGGAGCTAAGTGGAACTGGAATAATTCTAAATTCCAAGGCTGGATCTACACTACTTAGCTGTATTAGATTGATTTTCTAAATAATGAATCCACACCACCAAGCCCGTTCCTCCAACTTTAAGGGCTGTGAAAGTTGATTTTGGTACACTTGCTTTTCATGGGGAGTAAATTCAACCTTGCATGGACATCTTTACAGTATGTGCAGACACAGTGCTGTAAAAGTCGATTTTTTCAGCCTCTGGGAGGTACCCCAAAGTACCCTAATGTTACTGCTTGGGCCAGCACTTTGCACCTGGAGAGCAGCAGAGTTGACAGGAAGAGACCTTGGAAAGTTTGAATTTCACTTCCTGTTTGGAGCACAGCTCATAGCAGGCAGCTCAGTTCACCATGAATGCACAGGGTCACAAATGAGTTCCAGCATTGAGCATACAGGAGATCCTGTTGCCCACTCCCCGCAGCTCCTCCGCCTGTTCAACTAGCACAAATCCAAAAGGAGAAAATATACATGCTCAATGATCAAATGCAATCGTCCTGCATGGACATAGTGCATTTAATTGCACGATGAAGAATGATGCTGTAGGAGATGCGAATGGAGGATAAGGAAAGGAGAGCATGCAGAGAACGCAAACTCAAGACACTGGAGGACATCTTGAGTCTTGTGGGGCAGCAAACAGAGCTGTAGACACCCCGGGCAAAGTCACAGGAGAGGCAGATGGTGCACAAATCCCCCTTTCACCACATGACCTCCTCACCAAGTTCCACAGCCTCCCCTCCCAGGTGCCCTAGAATACGAGGGTTTGGAGGGGGCAGCCTCATATTCACCCCCAGGGATGTCATTCACGCACCTGCAATTGCTCAACAGGGGATTATAATACACTGCTTGCCCTCATACCCCCCGCCCTCAAAGCTCCGGACTTTTACTCCTTTTCAGTCTCTGCTTCCTTGTGTTCCCTAAATGAAAATGCTTCATTTCTCAGCAATATCTTCTTTATTGCTTGTGTTGCATGGAGTGGGGGAAATTACAGGGTTTACAGGCAAGCACACAATGCAGGGGGCACCTCACTAAGAGCAACATACATGACTGTCATATCTCTGTCTGGTGATATCTCCTTCTGGCCATTCACAAAAAACTATTTTCCCAAAGACCTTCTGATTTTCAGCGACCTTCAATATGCTCACCTTATTTTCCTGCTGTCTGGATGCTCATAATTAGAGGGTAGGTGTTGTACCTCACTCCCCACTTTCCCTCAGGCTAGCATACGTTTTCTCTTTTGCTTTCATAGTTATTATGGAGCACGCAGCAGGCTGCCACAACAAGGGGAATGTTGCTTTCCTTGAGAAAAAGCGACAAGGAGTCCTGTGGCACCTTGTAGACTAACAGATTTATTGGAGCATAAGCTTTCGTGAGTAAAGACCCACTTTATCAGATGCATGTTTGACAAAGTGGGTCTTTGCCCACAAAAGCTTATGCTCCAATAAATCTGTTAGTCTACAAGGTGCCACAGGGCTCCTCATCGCTTTTGCAGATTCAGACTAACACGGCTACCCCTCTGATGCTTTCACTGTAAAATGTTCCTTTTAAACATCCAAAAGCACATTCTACCAGCATTCTGCACTTGTCAGCCGGTATTTGAACCGCTCCAAGCTGCCTGTGTATGACTTCATGAGCCATGGGAGCAAGGGGTAGGCTGGGTCTCCACGGATCACTGTTCAATGCCTCAGATGGTAATTTTCTGGTCTGAGAAGAAAGTTCCATCTTGCAGCTTTCTGAAGAGACTGGAGTTCCTAAAGATGCATCATGTATCTTTCCTGACTACCCAACATTAATGCTGGTGAAATGGTGTGACAGTGGGGGGTACCTTGATGGTTGCAATGCTGGGCAGTGGGTTGTGAGTTACCTCCACTGGCTGCTGGCTGCAGCATGGCCCAGCAGGGCAGGGGATGAGTCATTATGCAAGGGGGCTTCAAACCTGTCTGACGAGTTATCTCTGAGGGAGTGGAACAATGGGAAGAAGGGGAGTGGAGCCCTGGCTGGGGGCAGGGCTGGAAGTGAGGGAGTGAGGTTTCTGGCTGGTATCATGGAGGAAGCAGCCTAGGCAACGGGCTGGGATTTAGGGGCCCAGGCTCCCCCATCTCAAGGGGGGCTGAGACATCCTAGGCCTGCCCTGTAATCAGATTACATCTGTGCTGTGCCGTATCCTGGAGAAGCAATAAACTCCCGATATTCTACTGGCTGGTAGAGTCTGTCTGTGCCAGTATGGGGCTGCAGGAGACGGGAAACCTTGTACAGCCCCTGTAAGTGGGGCAGCCACATAGGGCACAAAGTCACAGGTGGAAAAATTCTAGGGCCGTGAAAGCCTTGCAGGGGAGCAAATGTGTGCTTTCCATGGGTGCTAAAATATCTAGTTACAGACCTGAATAAGTGTTTGGTTTGGGAAGTTTATTACAAGGCAGTTGCCTACAAAATCAGAACATACAAACTTTGTCATCTTTGTGTTACAAAGATCCCTTTCTTTGTCTTTGCCCTCCACTATAAAAAACACAAAGCCGACTATCTTGTGTCCCTGAAGCCCCTTTCTGCCATTCCAGCACCAGCCAGGCAGTGGCTCCTCTTCTACTCAGATACATTTTGCCCTTCTCCCTGAACTCCATTCCTTCTATTCACTGCTTCCAGAACTCCCTCCTCCCACAGGAAGCCAAGAGACGCAAAGCTTAAGTTAACACTGTCCCAACAAAAACAAATGTACTGATAATTCTATGGTTAAAAAGAAATAAATTAATGTGTATAAGAGGCAACTATGTGTCCAGGATTATGTAACAGATTTATGCCTTTTTGGTTTTGTCGTCCCCCCGCTCCATTAAAGACACACCTTAGCAATGAAGTGTCAAATTCCTTTAGCCCCAGGACAAGACAGTAATCTCACACTGACTAACAAAAAACAGCACTTGTTTGAATTCTATTTTTTTTTTAAAACAACAACACACCAGATGTTTCACACAAGCTCTCCTGCAGTGCGCGCGCTCTCTCTTTTTTTTTTTTTTTAAAACAGAGTACTGAGGTCTTTGTGCCTGATTTAAAGTGGACATTTCTGAATTAAGGGGGATCCTGATTTCTACTTTTAATGTTTCTTGCTTTGATTCAACTTATGACTAAATAGATTTCCAATTCCATTGCTGACTGATTATGATTTTAGACATTTGTCCTGAAAACTCGTATCTCCCATGACAAAGTTATATCTTTGAAAAAGAAAAGACAATCCCTATATATTTCTTCTCAGGAATTGTACACCAAACAAGCTTTGCCACTTGGCTTACATTATTTGTTTGGCTCCGATTCCATTAATTGGAAAAAGTGTTGAACCAAGTGGAAAAAATACGCTTTGTGAAACTGCAGCCAAGTCACCTCACAGTAGTACAAAGTGCTACACAAAACACTGCTAGCATCAAGAGATTTCAGTTAAATATTGGTGCCAAAAATGCTGTTTGTAACCAGTTTATGTGCTTGTATTTGGTGCAGTTGTACATGTGCCTTAGTATATTTCAGTGCGAAGGTAATTAAAGTGACATTTCTGAGCATGGTGGGGTATTCTTAGCCGGAGTTCTACAATTGCTGTTGTAATGAAAAACAAATGCAGTAATTACTGTTTAGATCATTTACTAGAGGTAACCAAGAACAAGGGCTTTTAATCAGTAAGTGTGTCACAGAACAGGGATCTTTTAATCCAGTGTTTCCCAATTTTATTTGGCCATGGAACCCTTTTAAACTCAAAAGAATTTTGTGGAACTCCTAACAACAGTCTAATATATGGAGCTGAAAAAGTAGACCACAAATAAGTAAGGGTAATAATAACCAAATGCTCAACAAGGTCCTGAGATTAACGTTTAGTTTAATTGCACATATTTTAAAAAAAACAACAACAACAAATATTAATTATTTTTTTTAAATCATAAAATGTTATCATAATGGAATTCTCACAGAACCCTTATTTTTACTTCGCGGAACCCCGGGGTTCTTCAGAACACCATTTGGGAAACACTGTTTTAATCAATTCTTTAATGTAGGCCAGTAGTTCTCAACCAGGGTATGAGTACCACAGAGGTCCCCTTATGGACTGATCTAGCCCCCCCCAACTTTCCTCCATAACCCCCAGAGGGGCATGCCCCACAATTTGGGGTCCACTGCTTTAACATCAGCACTTGCTCACCTCCAGGGCTAGATACACTGGAAGCCCAAATGGGAAAGGCTACCAGGCATCGTCACATGAAAGCAGACATTGTGCTGAACACACTTGTTCTAAGCCATCTAATTAACATGGTACTGAAAACAGCTGCTGGCACCAGAAAGCCAGCCACATTAGAGTCCCCACTGTCACTAATGCTGGTTGACCTGAACTGGATCCTTTCTGTAGGCAAGTCGAGATAGCAACTCCTAGCAATCACCTCTTGGACAAAAGTCTCAGGGGGTAGCGGTGTTAGTTTGTAACTTAAAAAAAAAGTAAAACAAAGTGATCCTGTCGCACATTAGAGACTAACAAAAAATAGATAGTCTCATGAGCTTTCGTGGGCACAACCCACTTCTTCAGATGACAGAAATGGATTGTGCCCATGAAAGCTCACAAGACTATATATTTTGTTAGTCTAAGGTGTTACAGGACCACTCGTTTTTTAATGTCATGGCAGTGAGGCTGTATCTCCCAAGCTTGAGTGTACATGCAATATTTGCGGTACATTGACAGTAACTAACAGTCATCATCAAGTCTCCTTACTTACAAAGTTTATGCAAAAATGTGTCCTCCTTTGTGAGGAGGTAAAAGATCCCTTGGCAAAGGGTTCCACTGTTCTTTGCAAATAGCTTTCACCTCAACTGCATAACAGTCTGGATAAAGTTTAGCTATGTGGGAACACTAACATTCATAAGGCCCAAGCACCAGAGGAGTCAGGTGTCTCAGTTGGAGGCCATATCAGTGAGGGTTGGGGGTTTGGGGAGGAGATTTTTTGCATCTCGCTTGTGTGGTCCCCAACTGATTTTTCTTTGTCAGTGACACCCGACCCCAAAAAGGTTCCCCACAACTGCCATAAAGAAAACATTGAAACCTTGTGTGTTGGACATACTATTTTACTTCATTTAAAATGAAGTTTGATCAACTAACATGAGACATTTTAAATGCTTAATCTTTTAAATAATTTAAACTGTTCTAGCTGCTGTCCCATGCTAGCCCCCATGGTAATCCTCAAGACTGCATCCCTTGGAAAGGAATGCAAGGGGGGAGCTAGTTCAGAAAATATGGTTACCATACCCAGCCCGCACCTGCCCTTGCCCCCACCCCCTCGGCGCACAGATCCATGAGTAAGTTACATCTTGGCACGCCACTTCTGAAAGGTTGCCAACTTCTGGAGTAAGGATATCTAATAGATAGGAAAGGGAATTATTGATAAGCATGGACCCAGGTTCAGAATGTTTTATTTTGGATTGTATCGCAATCACTTGCTTTTCCACTACTCTCTCGTTTCTTGTTCAAATCTTTACTCTCTCAAATAAACCCACTTTGGTTTTACTCACAGGAACTATGTGGTTTACAGACATGATATAAAATCATAGAACACTAGAACTAGAAGAGACCTTGAGACGTCATCGAGTACAGTCTGCTGCCCTCATAGCAGGACGAAGCACGGTCTAGACCATGTCTGATGTCGTCTATCTAACCTGCTCTTAAATATCTCCAGAGATAGAGATTCCACAACCTCCCTAGGCAATTTACTCCAGTGTTTAATCACCCTGACAGGAAGTTTTCCTAAACCTCCCTTACTGCAATTTAAGCCCATTACTTCTTTTCCTATTATCAGAGGGCAAGGAGAACAATTGTTCTCCCTCTTTCTTTTAACACCCTTTTAGAGACTCGAAAACCGCTATCATATCCCCTCCGTCTTCTCCTTTCCAAAGTAAACAAGCCCAGTTCTTTCAGTCTTCATTCATAGCTCATGTTTTCTAGACCTTTAATCATTCTTGTTGCTCTTCTCTGGACACTCTCCAATTTCTTTGCATCTTTCTTGAAATGTGGTACCCAGAACTGGACACAATACTCCAGTTGAGGCCTACTCAGTGCAGAATAGAGCGGAAGAATGACTTCTCATGTCTTGCTCACAACACTCCTGTTAATGCATCTCAGAATCATGTTTGCTTTTTTTGCAACAGTGTCGCACTGATTCATATTTAGCTTGCAGTCCACTATGACCCCTAGATCCCTTTCAGCCATACTCCTTCCTAGACAGTCGCTTCCCATTCTGTATGTGTGAAAATAATTTTTCCTTCCTAAGTGGAGCAATTTGCATTTGTCCTTATTAAACTTTATCCTATTTACCTCAGACCAGTTCTACAGTTTGTCCAGATCATTTTGAATTATGACCCTATCCTCTAAAGCAGTTGCAACCCCTCCCAGCTTGGCGTCATCTGCGAAGCGTTCTCTCTATGCCATCATCTAAATCACTGATGAAGCAATGGGAAGGGGAAAAAGAGGAGGGGTTGGAACACCGTGTGAAGCCTGATGTCAGGCTCCTGTGGCATTTCAAAGCAGCAGTGCCCCATGGAGCCCAGGGTCAGATGAGGACTCAGAGTCCCCAGCTGAGGACTCTCAGTCTCCAGCTGATCCCAGGCTCCATGTGGCGCTGCCATTTTGAAATGCTGTGGGGAGCACAGGGTCAGCAGGGACTGCTTGAGACTCTTCAAAACGCGGAGGTGCCCTTATCGACTAATCGAATAGTTGATGCAAATTGTGTCGACTAGTCAATTAGCCAATTAATCTAAATTTACCACCCCTAATTTCAATCCAAAATTTAACCGTCACGTCTATTCCCATCCTACCAAGGGGCGGAGGGAGGGGGGAAATGACAGAGAGAGAGTCAGAGCGAGAGACCAAGAGAGAGCGTGTGAGGGTATAAAATCAGGGGGTCTAAAACTCACAGGCCCAAGGCCATCTACAACCAGAACACCCAGCCCCAGGAGCCTTGACATAATGGGGGGAGGGGAAGGGTTTTACCTTCCCCCCCTTGCACTCCTTTCCAAGGGATGCAGTCTCGAGGATTACCATGGGGGCTAGCATGGGACAGCAGCAGGGTTCAGGAACCCACGTGCACTCCCCACAGTAGTGGGAGCTATGGGGAAGTGGAATGAAGGGTAAGCCCCGAGGCTGTGACCCTTGCGGGGATAGGGTGCAATGGGAGGGGGGGGGGGGAGGGCAAGGCTGTGGCGGGAAGGGACTGGATTTGGGGGCCAGGATGGACATGCATGCCCCTGGCTGCCAGGACTCCCATACTGCATTGAGAAAATGCTCCAGCTATTGATGGCCCCAGATCGTGAGTTGAGACACTGGATATATAATCATAAATAGCCTCACCTTTTCTGAAGCACCTACTGCATTTCAAATTAACTATTAACCCTTGATCTCACACGATCAACAAGCCCTTTAGAAAATCTCAATTGCATTGTATCTATCCTGATTAAAGCTGGAAGCCTAGTGACCTCACATGGTATTCTCCCAAGCACCAACAACATTCTGCTTTTCTACTCAATTACCTCCTTCTGTGCAGAGCCACCACTACCCAATGAGCATGTACAATAGACTTCCGCATCATTACACTAACCCACAGCAGGATTGGAATAAACAAGCTAATTTATCAGGACCACGCTAGCTTTTCGTATTCTGAAAAATGTGTTGGTGGTTTTTTCAGTTATTTGCAGCAGTATCAAACTTACCATTTTTACCTCACTTCAAAAAGCCAAGGTATTGGCATAAACATGCCTATTATATTGACCAGACTTCTGGAGCTGGGGGTGGGGAGGTGGAGGCAGGAGACAGAGTGTGTGTAAAATCAGGGGGTCTAAAGCTCACAAGCCATCTACAACCGTGGGAGAGGGGGGCAATTTTTTCATTCAGTTAACATTTCCCAAAACTATGTGAAAATCCCCTTTCAATTACCAAACAGTAGACCTTATCTGGAAAGTTTCTATAATTCAAAAGTTACTGTATAAAAGAGACCACCCCCCCCCCCCCCCCCCATGTCCTGTATGTGTATGAAAGGCATTGCTTATTTTTACATTGTGGTAGGGCCTAGGAAACTCCTCTCCTCCTCTTCCAACAGTACACTGGCCACACGTCCTGATTTTTCCAGGACAGCCCTGAATTTAAATACTCTGTCCTGGTGCCCCATCAAGTAGTAAAATGTCCTGGAAAGCCCTGACAGATATTTCATTACTTGATGGGGACACTGGCTTGCAGGAAGAAGCAACCAAGAAATGGCGCTGCAGAAATACCATTGCTCCCCATGCAGCATAGCAACCTCCTCTTCCTTCCTCCAGCAGGGCACGTAGGCAGCTCCATTGGAGCTTTGCCAGCAAGCAGCCAGGCCGGCTTCCAGTGACATCCAGCCCCTCCCTCTCCCCCTCACCACGGAACCACCTCTACTGTGCAGGGTCCTGGTCCAGCAGCACCACCTCCTCCTCCTCCTCTGGGCTGCCTTGGAGCCGCGGCAGGAGCCACGTGGAGCCCAACTGGGGTGCTATGAGGCAAACTGCACTCAGGCTCAGCAGGTGCTGGGACTGGAGCAGAGGCCACCCACAGTGTTATTTTTAGTACTGTGGTCCAGGTCCCTGCATGTGGCCCTGGCTCCAGCTAGAGTTAAGCAGCAGCCACACAAGGCATGTTCTAGACAGGGTAACCTAACCAGAATGGGCCATGTGCAGCAGCTGGGGCTGGGCCTGCGGGGACTTCTGAGGCCAGACCTTGGTAATAAAAATAACACTGCAGCCCCAGCTCCAGACCCCGCAAACTGCTCTCCATGTCAGAGGCTACGTCTAGACTACATCCCTTTTTTGTAAAAGGGATGTAAATTAGACGTATCGCAATTGCTAATGATAAGCGGGAGGCACCAGGAAGGTGCAGGGGTACGGGAAGGTGCAGGTGCCAAGGGATTCTGGGGGTGAAGCAGAAGGGCAGATACATGGGGGTGGGGGGGGGGGGAGGGACAGGCACCAGAGGGCAGAGGAGAGAGGCAAAAACTGAAACAAATAAGTCATTAAGCACCTCTGCCATTTCCAAGTTTTCTGTTATTGTTTCTCCCTCTTCACTGAACAATGGACCGACCCTGTCCTTGGTCTTCCTCTTGCTTCTAATATTCATAGATGTTTTCTTGTTATCCTTTGTCTCTAGCTAGATTGAGCTTATTTTGTGCCTCTGCCTTTCTAATGTTGCCCCTGCATTCTTGTGGTGTTTGCTTATATTCATCCTTTTGTAATTTGACCTAGTTTCTACTTTTTACATGACTCCTTTTTGCTATTTAGATCATGTAAGCCAGTGGTCTCCAACCTTTTTATGTCCAAGATCACTTTTAAAATGTCAGAACAAGCCAAGATCTACCACCCCATCCTTCCCCCAAAACCCAACCCCCTCCTTGAAGCCCCGCCCTCTGTTCTCCTCCTCTCCATCAATTGCTATCCCCAGCCCTTATACACTCTCAGGGTATGGCTACACGGCCCTTCCCCCCCCCCCCATTCTGTCTAGACTGGGCCAAATGTCAGAAAAACCCGTTCTTTCAGAAGCCCCCTTGTTCCATGAGGAATAAGGAATACAGAGGGTACAGAAAGATCATGTTTGCTGTTTCACTAAAAAAAAAAAAAAAAAAAAAAAATGGAAGAACAAACTCATCCCTGGACACAAAAGAGTTTTTCTGGGATACCTCTGGAATCCCGGAAAAACTCCTGCAGTCTAGCCGTACCCTCACTGGGTTGAGACAGGATGTGTGGGCTTTGGGGTGGGAATGAGGGATTTGGGTGTGGGAAGGGGTGAGAAGTGCAAGGTCTTGGAGGGAATTTGGATGCAGGAGGAGGTGGAGAAGGGGATGCTGGCTCGGGGAGAGAGCTCCAGGATGGGGTTGGGGTACTGAGCAAGCCACATTCTTGTGGATGTGAGGGTGCAGGAGTTTAGGTTGGCGTATGTGAGGGGCTCTGGGCAGTGAGGTTGGGAGTAAGATGGGCAGTGTGTGATGGTGCAGATTTGCAGGTGTGTGATGGTGCAGGAGCGTTGTGGCAGGAGACTGAGGATGTGGAGCTGCAGGAGTTTGGGGATGTGAGAGGCTCAAGATAGGGGGTTCCAGTGTATGATAGGCTCAGATGTAGGTCTGGGGGAAAGGGGAGTGCAGGTGTGTTATGATGCTGCAGCCTGATGGGGGCTTGGCCCCAATTGGAGGTTTGTTGGCCAGGCTTCATTTTTAAATAAAATACTATGTGAAACACAAGTTTCAGCATTGTCTTTATTTATGAGAAGGGTGGGAGACCTGTTTTGAGTCAGGGGTCACTGACCCACAGAAAAGTCAGTTGGGGCCACACAAGTGAGATGCCAAAAAATAACTCCTCCAACCCCTCTCCCCCAACCTCACTAATGTCATCCCAACTGTGGTGGTGGGAGCAGAGGTCATGGTACTGGGGAAGAGTGCTAGTGGGTGCTGAGGCAGAGGACACTGTGCCAGTGGGGGGCAGGGGACAGTGTGACAGTGGGGACAAGGGTCAGGGGACAAGGTGCCAGTGGGTTCTGCTGCAGGGAACAGGAAGTCCCCAGCATGTGCCTCCTCTGGGGACTCCTTCCCCCTAGAGAAGGGAAGTCTGGTTGCGCGCCTCTTCTCAGGACCTAACCCTCCCCCCCCGCCAATGCGGAGGAGGGAAGCCCCAGCACGCACCTCCTCTGGGGACTCCTACCTCCCCCTCATCCTGTGCAGAGAGTCCCCGGCGTGCCACAGACCTGCTTTGTGGTACGACGCCGGCTGTTTGGGGGAGAGGGAGCAGCCTGTGCCCCTCCTCAAACCCTGGAAGTGGCACGCAGCTGCTGGACTTCGGTCCACCCTGGAGGAAGCTGGCACTACCTCCCTTGTTGCTGGAGGTAGGTAGTGGGGCTTCTTGGGGTGGGGAGAAATGGGGGAGGGTCCAAAACGCCTTGCGATCGACTGATCAGGGCTTCCCGATTGACCCATTGATCGCGATCGACGGGTTGGTGACCACGGATGTAAGATCTTGTTAAGCGAAGGTGGTCTCTTGCCATACTTTCTATCTTTCCTACGCAGCGGAACCATTGGAGCTGCTCTGCCCCCGGCTTCCCCGATTCAGCCGCTGCTAAAACTGACCAGCGGCTGACTTCAGGAAGCCCGAGGTAGAGCTGCTCTGCCTCGGGCTTCCTGGAGTCAGCCGCTGATCAGTATCAGCAGCGGCTGAATCGGGGACAGCTGGGGTAGAGCAGGTGGGGTGCTGCCAGGTTGGTCCAGATGCGCCGCTCCTCAGCGCTGTGGGACCAACCCAGCAGCCCCCCAGCTGCTCTGCCCCAGCTGCTGCTGAAACTGATCAGCGGCTGAGTCCAGGAAGCTGCTCTGCCTCGGGTTTCCTGGAGTCAGCCCCTGATCAGCTTCAGCAGCGGCTGACTTGGGGACACCTGGGGCAGAGCAGCTGGGGGGCTGCTGGGTTGGTCTCGCAGCACCGAGGGTCGGCGCTACCGGACCAACCCGGCAGCACTCCAGCTGCTCTGCTGCAGACATCCCAGATTCAGCCGCTGCTGAAACTGACCAGCAGTGGCTGAATCAGGGACGTCTGGGGGCAGAGCCAGACTATCGGAAGGGGGGGCTATGAGGGGTCTGGGATGGCATCCCCCCACCCCACCCCAGGCCCCTCATAGCCCCCCCTTCCGATAGTCCGGCATATTTGATAATCCGGCACTCCCTGGGTCCTAAAGGTGCCGGATTATCAGAAGTTTCCTGTACTACAAAGCAAGCTGAATCTTCAGCCAAGCACTCATTTGCCAGTTTTCAGATCAAATCAGAGTGTTTCATTCTACATCTACATCCCTGGAAATGGAGATCTGTAACAGTAGCAGTGACCCATATTTCTCATGCTATAGTATAAGTATTGATGTTTTGACAATAAATGTTTCCTAGGATTCTCAGTGGCAATTTGTATTTCTAGAAAAGTCACTCATACGTTACAGGATACCTCGAAAGGTCCAATACAAGGATATAGACATTAACTCTGCGTAGCTTAGGCCACTTCGCCACTTACTGGAGGATCAGTGCTCTGGCAGTCCATCTTTCAGGGGTTGATTTAGCAGGTCTAGTAAGGACTTACTAAATTGAATGCTGAGGACACTCCAGTCGGCACCAGTACACTAGGGATGTTAAATATTGGTTAGTTGAATAGTCGAGTATCCTCGTGAATTCTTATCGGTTAGTCGACTATTCTATCGTCCCGGGGGCAGAGCCAGCAGCCATTGTATCAGAGGCAGCAACGCGAGGTGCCAGGCGGGATCTGGTCTGTAAGGGGAGCCAGTTTAAAAGCCAGCTCCCCTTGTGGACCAGCTGCCTGTTGCCCTGTGCTCCTGCCTGTGATAAAGGGGCAGCAATGCATTGTGGCAGCAGCCCCTGTCTGGGGAAGGAGGGTCTGAGTTTCCAGACGTGACATGAGCCAGGACTGAACTGGGCTGTTGGCCAGCCTGCTAAAAAATTTACCGAAAATGCGTGTAGACTATAGCATTAACCAATAAGCTTTTGCTCATCAGTTATTCGACTACACTATTACATTCCTACGGTGCACTTTGCTATTGCAAGGAGTAATGGAAGTTGATGGGAGTGTTTTTCCCTGTCAGACTCCCACTGTGGAGATGGCACCAAGCTTGGCTAAAGGTACATCGACTCCAGCTATTTAATATAGCTGGAGTTGCATACCTTAAGCTGACCTTCCAGGGGTAGTGTAGACCTGGTTTCAGATACAGGCAGTCCGCGGGTTACATACAAGATAGGGTCTGTAAGTTTGTTCTTAAGTTGAATTTGTATGTAAGTCGGAACTGGTACATATTGTAGGGGAAACTCTAGCCAAACGTTTCTCCAGAGCTCAGTTTTATTTTCCCACACCTCACTTCCCTCAGTCCTTTATTCTCAAGCTGAGGTGTCTGCTGAGAAAAGCCGCTCCGCGTCTCCCTGGTCTGCTGGGGGGAAGCAGCTAGTGCGGGGTTGCCTCACCCCGTTTGTAAGTAGGGATCCGATGTAAGTCGGATCCACGTAACCCGGGGACTGCCTGTACTCCCAGACCTGCACATAGTAGCATGAGTATTTTACTCATTCCTTATCATTGGTTCAGGCAACAGTGGAATGCATGCATGGAGGCCTTTCGCTCTTTAGAGGCATTCCTGGGTTAACAGGAGAGACTTGCAAGAAGACAAGTGCTGTTTGTCAGGGAAAGACATCCGGTTAGAGTGTGAGTGAGTGTGAGTGAGTGTGAGTGACTTAAAAAGGCAGATCACTACCACTTTGTCTACACTGCTAATTGAATGGCAACGTTTTATTGTTCACTAGTGCTAAAGAAAAAAAAAACCCACACATTCTGAAAGAAAAGTTTTGCCAGAGCAAGTGACAGTGTAAAAGACTCATTTTTGGCAGGATTTTGTTCCTGTCCACAACACAAACCATACTTGCAGGGGATAGAAGTATTTTCCACAAAAGTGCAGACAAACAGCATTACTGCCAAACTTCTAAAAACTGTCTATTGGCTTTGTCTTCACTAGAGTTTGTTACACTTAAAACCAGACACAACTAAAACAGGAGAAACGATGCAAGTTGTTTTGACTTTACATAAGCTATGAAGCACAGAATGTGTCACCTAGCCCTTTCAGGTTAACTGTATCTTTCAAGATACAGTTAGGAGAGGATATGAAATATTATCTTGTAGAACTTACTGACTACTCCTCGATCCCTGCCCCCAAACACAGAAGTTTGTGTCTGGGAACTGTCAATTTCTGGCATGTTTGCCCATTCAACTACAGTAACAGTTCTTAAAAGAATAATTGAGTAGGCCTAAACTAAATAGACAAGACCTTTCGTTTCGGTTTTCTCATCAGCTCCCAAAATCCCTGCCAAGATTGCAGTCTGAAGGAATCTTTCAATACACAAAAGAGTCTATCAGTATTTGTGTCCACAGTACACCATGGGCCAATTCATCACAACTTGTCCATCGTTTTGGACTGTCCAACAACGGAAGAAAGTTAGGAATATAAAAATGTTTTGTACTGAAATTCAGAACCATTTTACTTTGGGGTCTGGCCACATACCCACACAAACAAGCACAGTGTTCTCCAGGGAGTAACAGTTTAGTCCTAAAAATGTAATACGTTCAGAGTAAAAAGAAAAGGAAATCTTAGAAACTCACCAGTAAGTAACAGAAGGAGGAGACACTTAGCTAATGAACTGGAATTGTTGATTACTGCTCAACTATTTATATCATGGGTTCCCAAACTGGGGGACGTGCCCGTGAAGAAATTCTGGGGACGGGGACGAGGTGACCCAGCCATACACACCCCGGTCAATCCCCCGGTCAATCCCACCCCAAGTTTTGCTGCTATTGGAGGGGGGGGGGGCATGAGAGTTTCTCAAAAATCAAAAAGGGGGCGTGATACCAAAAAGTTTGGGAACCACTGATTTATATCAATGACATTATGTAACTGGTTAAGTCTGCAAGTAACTGTTTTGACGGGAGCACATGGACTTTTCAGAATTTGCTGTTCCTCAACTAAGTGAAAGCAAGCAGTTAGATAGTCTCCTGTGAAAACACCAGCTCTCTCTTGCATACTGGAATGAAAGCCCCAATTTCTGTTGTATAAAAATAGTCACCTGCAAAATCAGAGGTTATAGGCCAGCTTTCAAGCCACAGCATTACTCCCACTCATTAACCTCCTTTTTTTAAAACAAGACAGACATATTTTGAACTCAAGTTTTGCCCCTGCCCCCTCCCTCCTAGCCAGACACCTACCCCCAGCTTGCTCCTGGTACCCTACTTTCCACCCAGATTCTGCACCACTATCCCTATCCCACTCGCTGGCAGCCCTGTTCCGCACACTGAACCCCTAATTTTTGGACCCACCCCAGAGACTAGGGGGACTCACAAAATCCACTAACTCTGAAACCCCAGACAAGTTAATCTGGCCTGATGCCTTGAACCTCGGTCCTCCCCCCCACCGTGGGGCTGGAGCACCAGAGGAGTGAAGTGTTTCAGCTGGGGACAACATAAGAGAAGGGTGGGTTTTGGCAGGGGATTGGGGGGGGGGGGGGGAATGGCAAGTGTAGCAGTGGGAGGGCGGAGGGGCTAGTGAACTTAGTGAGCAGGGGGCATAGCCCACTAATGTAATTGTAAAATTTGATTTTAGTGTCAAAATTAATGCAAAGAGCAGGAAGAGAATGTGTGCTTTTACTGAGGCTTTGCAAAAGGAATGTCCTTTTTGAAAGAAACATGACAATCCATACAACATTTTGCACCCAATGTAGTAGTGAGATAAATGTTGCTCATGGCGGGAAGTTGATATCACTGCACATATTCAACCAGAGAAACATCAGTTAGCTGTCTGCTCTGTAGCGTCCAGTGCTTCAATGAAGAATTTTATTATAAAAGATTATTATTAAAATGGAGCTTGTGGCAAAGGAAATAGTAATTGCATATCATACTATAACAGTTTCAGATCTTTAGATTGTACCACTATGCTAATTTCTACATTGTTTGAACCTAAATTTTCAGCAGCACAAACAAGAAGTGAACCAATTGTGAAAAACATGCTTGTTCCAGAAACTCAAAAGGAACAGGTATTAGGCAAAACTTCACGTCTCACTGTTATGGTTGATTCATCAAACTACAAAGATCAAAAGTTTGTTCCTATCATCTTAGTAAGATATTTTCATGAAAGTACTGGAGCTAATGTGAAAATTCTTGAACTTGAAGTCCTGCCAGGTGAGACAAGTGACCAATTAAATGATATTTTCTCTGTTCTGAGCTGCACCCTTTACTTCCAGCCATGTGCCCATCTCCACCTTGGAAGTACTACCCCAGGGATGCAGGTGGACATAGCTAAAGGGGCTCAGGGTAACATACACTGCTTGTTATGGCAGAAAATATGGTCACCGTAGGAGCCAGGCCAATAGGAAGATTTCCCTCACACAAATATTTAAAATAGAGCAATCCAGACTCAATGAAGCAGGAGTACTGAGTTAAAAATTACATATTAGGGATGTTAAATTTCAAGTAATTGACTAATCAAATCAAGCTCCATGCAGCAGCGCTGCACAGAGCCCAGGGTCACCAGGGGAATCCCAATTGCTCCCGGGCTCCATGTAGCATTGCCGCTGCTTTGAAATACCGTGTGCAGCCTGGGGACACCCAGCTGGCCCCAGGCTGCAAGTGGCACTGCCACTTTGAAGTATCCCATTCTCTCCCTGCCTGTCCTGTCTTTGCTGCCTCTAAGAGGCAACAAGGGGGAGACGTGACTAGGCGACTTGACTATCCAATCAGCATTTGCTTATCGGACAATCGTCTAGTCATTCACATCCCTATTACATATCAACACAAATTATCACAATCATATGGCAATGTACAGATATGCTCTAGAGCAGTGGTCCCCAAAACGGTGTGCCAAGTGCTTGGGGCTGGCCTGGCCCTGGACACATGGTGCATGCATGGTGCCAGAGCCGGCCCCGCCCCCAGGCACACAGCCATTGGGGGGCCCCGCCCCCTGGCGCCCGGCAACCTCCAATGGTTAGGGACCACTGCTCTAGAGCCTGCCTGCATAATATGCTGCCACTGCACTTGCCATGCAAACGGAACTCTCTAGGGATGCAACTATGTTCTATCTGTACATAAAAGATAGGCACCTTTATAAAATATTTTGTAGCACCTTGTTATCTAAGACCTCATACAAATACAACTTCCTGTAAAATATTCACTCAGATTCCATAAAACAGAAAAAATTGTAATTTTTTGTTGTTGTTAAAAGAAGTTTACTGCATATATAATTTCCCCTCCACTCCAGGTGCACATGAGACAGTCAATAATTCTCCCAATTGACTATGGTGAAGATTGCTTGAGCTTGGAAACTGGTTGTTTGTGTTATTTTTTCAAAACTCTTCAATCCTGCATTGGCTGTTCAGTAGAGCACACAGTACTCTCAGGAGACCAATTTTAGTAACTATTCAAAGACCCAGTGTCTGCTCGACCTGCTGGGATGGGAAGGGAAGGTAACCAACAAAGTGGTGATACAACACCTTATGGCTGTGTCTACATTGGCACCCCTTTCCGGAAAAGGGATGCTAATGAGACACTTCGGAATTGCAAATCCGCGGGGGATTCCTACTTGAAAGTAGGAATAAGGGATCTTCCGGAAAAGGCTTTATTTTCCAGAAAATCGCGTCTAGACTGGCGCTTTTCTCCGGCATAACCCCGAGCCGGAGAAAAGCGGCAGCCATGTAAATGCAAATGCCGCAGGGGATATTTAAATCCCCCGCGGATTTGCAATTCCGAAGTGTCTCATTGGCACCCCTTTCCGGAAAAGGGATGCCAATGTAGACACAGACTATCTGAAAAGGCGAAGGGAGGTGGGCAAAGCTTCTGTGAAGCAACAACATTCAAAATGCTCAACGCCTTCTAGAATACATATGATCAGACTTACACTTGTGCAGAAACCAGAGCAAAGATGGGAAGAGGAAGTGGTAGCTTATATAGACCCTGGAACTGCCTACAGCCAGTTTAGCCCCCATCACCTTGCTCACATCCCTCCCAAACGGTGAACAGCACCTGTGCCAACAGACAGCGTAAGCTCAGTGTCAGCAGGCAGGGGTTAGAGACCCGGGAGGAGGACCTTCCTCTGCATCATGGGACACAGGTCACTTGCCGGTTTAAACTAGTGTAAATTATGGATTCTCTAACTTGAAATTTTTAAATCGTGGTCTGAAGATTTCAATAACTCAGCCAGAGGTTAGGAGTCCATTACAGGAGCGGGTGAGTGAGGTTTTGCCGCCTGCGCCATGCAGGAGGTAGGACAAGCTGGTCAGAATAAGGCTGGAAGGGGCCAAAGACTAGGAGAGCTTCCTACACTATGGAATCTAGCCTCCATACAGTAGTTTCTCAGGCTACGTCTACACTATGGGGCTTTATTGGAAAACAGTAGACAAATTGTGCTCCGCAATTTGCGTATCTTTTTCCAATAGTTTTTTCGGAAGAGGTTTTTCTGAAATTTGGCCTGTCTACATTGGACCAAATTTCAGAAAAAAAACCCTCTTTCACAGGTGCCCTTCAGAAGACAGGGCTTCTGAAAGAGCACGCCTGCTCTTTTTTTTTGGCAGAAGAGTAGATGCGTTCCCTGGACACGACGGAGTTTTTCCAGGATCCCTCTGGGATCCCAGAATAACCCCATAGTCTAGACATAGCCTCAGACTCGGTCATCGTTGTTGACCTTAGTGGCTGATTGTCTTCACAAAATATCCGTTTGTTAACACTGACTGGCCATACTACACACCTGACCTGCACTTCTACCGTGTAAAACAGCTGTCTTCGTATTTACAGGAGGGTGTCTTCATGCTCTTCAATCAGTTATAATTATGTGCACAATAACTAGAAGAAAGAGCTACACCTAAATCAATCAACTGTTAGCACATAGCTTAGCAGAACTCCATGGGAGATGTTGCCAGTCTGAAGACCAGCTTGTACAGTTTTCAAATGATTCAAATTGCCAGGAGTCAACATTTCATACCATAGGTATGACAGAATTAAAAATCTCCCTTCTCCAGGCTATTTATTCTTCCCTGCTTCAGGAGAAGGTCCCATTGACTTCAGCAAGAATTAAGCCTTGGTAGAGATGTTACTCCTTACTTCAGTCATACATATGATTCCATGTGAGTACCCATACAAGACCTGCTTCCTAAACAGAATGCCTTTTACATTTTAGGTATCAATACCATTTAGTGTCCAAAACTAGACTGAGAAGATCCACACAGTCTCAGAACATACAACTTCATTGTAGTTGCTAAACCAACTTCAGAGCTGGGCAACCGGAGACCTGCAGCTGGTGGCCAAGCACCCAGCTCTGAAAGCAGCTGTGCTGCTGCTGGCAGGAAAAAGAAAGGGTGGCAATACCATGCCACATCATCCTTATTTCTTGGCTGTTGTTGGTGGCAGCCTTCAGAACTGGGCTCCTGGCCAACAGCTGCTACCAGTCACTGCCCCACTCTGAAGGCAGCAAGGATGCCAGCAGCAGTGCCAAAGGGTAGCAGTTCTACAATTCCCCCTACAATAAGTATGCAGTCTCCCCTGCCCCCCAACACACACATTCCCCTCCCTTTTCAGTCAGGACAGATATACTTACACCACTGTGAAATTTCAAATTTAAAGTAGCTGAAGTCATTACCCTTATGATTTTTAAAATTCTAGAACTGTGAAATTGACCAAAATGGACTATGAATACTGAGGCCCGGACAGACTAAAAATAAAAGTTTTTTCCTATGCTAGGCTTAATCAAAGCACACCAAAGTCACCATTTCAGGTGCATCTACAGCTACCATCCCTGCCAGTACTGCAGTAATTTCATGTGAAAGACCAAGGTTCTGCAGTGTGAATTTACCAGTCCTGTCACAGCCATGAGTAGTTTGACTAATCTATGGCAGTGGATCCTCTTTTTAAGTCTCAAGCTATTTTGTAAGAAAGATCCTGCTGTGGACCCATTTTTTGCCCAAACTCCACTGGGAGAATTTCCATTCTCTGAACCAAGTGGAAGGATTGTGTGAATCACTGACACTCCAGAGACCATAACTTGAGAGACATTGGGCCACTGAGGCTACATCTACACTATGAGTTTTCTTGGCAAAAAATATGCTAATAAGGGACTCATTTGCATGAGTCAATCTCATTTGCATATCTTCTGGCGATCCGTTTTTGTACTGTGGTTTTTGTGCAAATCCCCCTTTTTCTGCCCCAAAAAAGGAGGTATAACCTCTTTTTCTGCAAGATGGGTATACCTCCTTTTTGGGGGCAGAAAAAGGGGTTTTTGCACAAAAATGCCCACATAGCTTGTTTTTGTGCAAAAACCCCAGTGCGAGAATGGATCGGCAGAACATATGCAAATGAGATTGTGACATGCAAATGAGTCTCATTAGCATATTTGTTGCTAAGAAAAGTAGTGTGGCCTGAGAGGGGAAGAAAAGCTGAGAAGATTTTTGCTGAACACTAAAGTAACATTTTAATTCAGGTGGCCCATCATAAATTTGCATCATGAGTACATTAGCAACATACCAGATCTGTAGGGCCACGCCCTGTTTACACATACAAATATACTTAAAAGAAAAAAAATAGTACACACAATATTTGCTCATACTTGCAATTGTTGACAGTCTATTAGAAACTGAGTTCATCAACATAAGCTACCCAGTCAATGACCGAACTGGAAGAATAGGAAGGAGAACCCTTTTAACTCTTTGTATATATCCAAAGAACACCACAAAGATAAGAAATTGTTTTAGGTGGTCCAACTTCAATTATGTTTGTAGCTTCCTTTATAAAGTTCACTAACAAATACTTAGGGTTTTTTACCCATACACAGAAGATATTGTTGCACTGAGGTAGTTTGAATTGGTGTTGCTTTGTTTTTAGAGCAGTCCCTGGTACACTGCATCCTCATTTATGAGAAGGCTACTGTGCAGGATTTGTTTGCCATCTTTGAATACCACCTCTTCTCCATCTCATCTCAGCAGGATTTTTTTTTCCAAAGAAATAACTGTGTCCACGACTTGCAAGTATCATGGTACATGGATTCTAACAAGTTCACTTTTCACTATTCTAAGTAATTTCAGCTTTAAAGCACTCTTCTGTTTCTCAAACCTGCTTTACAACTCAAATGAGGAATGCTGCTATACAGTCATCATATTTTCTAATAAAAGTTGAGCAAATCGACTAGAATAAACTTGAAAAAAGAATGCTATTGGATTCATATATTCACATATTTTAAGACCCAAAATAAATAAATAAATCCAAGAACATTAGGAGCATCAAGTCTGACTTTCTTGCATGATGCGGGCCATAGAATTTCACCTAATGGTGGAGGCATTTAACCCAGTGACTTGTGCTTAAGCCAAGGCAGAGCATTTGAAAGGTGAGTGTGGATCTTTAGCCCTTTCCCTAAGCTACCCTTTTGTGATTCAAGCACACAGCGTTGAAGTAATACCCACACCTTTCCAGGACTTCCTGTGTGATTGACCTTGTCCAAATCCATTAGCTTCTATGCCTCACTTCTGCATAAGCTGTAGAAAATCCTTTTGGAGAGCTGCAAGTAAAGTTCGTAAGACACTTGAGAATTCTCAAATGCAACTGTCCTAGAAACGTAAGCCGTTATTACATAGCAGGACACATGGATCAGCTCATAGGGATGTACATGGTTCATGGGCTATAAAAGCAACTCAGAAGGTGTGGTAAAAGTCAGGGTAGGGTAATAGCCACCCTTAAAATGATCCCATCTTTTACTTTAGGTTTTAATTATGGCTGGTCACAAATCCAACAGCAATCACCCATCAGCAAATTGTGTCTGTTTGATGTGAGAATGATGGTACTTAAGATTATCTGAGTCCTGAATAGCCCTACATAGAGATCTGTTGTGAACAAATACTTGTCTAGTTAGTGGGATAATTTTCACCTCATGGAAAGGGACAAAGTGGAAAGAATTTTAGGGGATTTAGTGGTTCACCTTGTTTGGGGCAAAGTCTGATCAGCAGATGCTGTCACCACCATCCAGAGATAATATGTATCTGGATGCTAGGGGATGTACAAGGAACTGACACTTGAGGCAGTAAAGCCACTAACAAAACTGCTTTCTTTGTAATTCATATCTTCAGGACTGCCCTAGCTCTTGGATCTCCCTCAGGTCTCCTCCCTCTCCTCTCTTGCCTCCCCCTTCCCCCCCCCACCAAAAAAAATAAATCAGGCATCATAGGCAAGATAAGGTAGGCAATAGGCAGGGAATAAAATATAGTAGTTGGGGAGAAGATTACAAGTTATGTTAGCTCTTCCATGAAGATTTTGTAATAGAACAATACACTTATCCCACTCGAGGCAAAATAAATAAGAACAAATCCGTGGCTCTGAAGTTTTACCCAGGAGAGTTTGCACAGGGAGAAAGCTTGGTGCTGCTGAAAAGCGTGGACCAGCTGGCTCCCACCAGAAAGCAAATGTTGGTTGCAAAGTGGCTAGGCTCTGGGAAGCTGCAGCTACAACGCTTCACTAACAAAGGGTGCAAGATCAGTTAATGGGACTTCTGGTGGGTTCCTATCACAGCAGCTTCCCCGAGTCTAGTATTTGAAAATGAGGAGGCACTGTCGAAGATAGCATCTCTGATCCGCAGGGTATTATCGAGGAGGTAAAGTGAAGGCAGTGATCACAATATTACACATTTGGGGAAAGGAGTGTTTCAAAAGCCCATAAGCAATAAACCGAAGAACTTTCCATAAGCCACAACAGTCTCAAGCATCAGAGAGGAGGTTCTCCCCACTTTCTGGGCGAGACGAAGGGAATGGGTGAGGGAAAACCATTAAAAACACAAAGCCAGGAGCAGAATTATTCATGCCCACCCAAAAGTCTCGTTCCAGCTCTCATTCCAACTCCCCTATTATGTTAGGAACGCCTCCCTCCAAACTCTTCCCCCCGCCTCCCCGGTCTGAAATACAGCCTAAAAGAAGAGATCGCTGAAGAATAAAGTAGACATTGATCCAAATACAAAACACCGCAAATCAGAGACAATAAAAACGTTCCTTTCCTCTGCTGGAGCAGCTCCCATTGATTTTTTTTTATTGGAGGAGATTAGATTTCCTCCTGCAGTCGATTCACAGAGAGAAATGGGCAGAAGGTAAAGGGGGGAGGAGGACAAAACAAAACTTTGTAACCCAACACTTCCATGCACGATCAGTCGCCATGCTTAAGATTTTCTCCCCCTTCCTCGTTCTTTAAGCAGACACTGAAAGTAGGCCAAAAAAAAAAAAAAAAAAAAAAAACTTTTCTCTGCCCCTTCTTTTCTGGTAGCCACTAGAGTGAAATGTGCACAAAGAGACCCGTGGAGCTGTGTTTTCTTAACTACAATAGCAGGACTAATTAGATCATAGAAGCAAGTCAGTGATACAGTAACAAGTAGCTAAACAAGACGACAAAGCGAAGGAGAAAGTTTGCACCTTTAACACTTACCAATCAGACCTCCCACTAGAAAGGCGATGACTTGGAAAATCAGCAAGATCCCTCCTACAATGCACAGCTTTTTGGTGCTCATGTTTTCTATAATTGCCCCAGCCATTTTTGCAGATTTCCGTCCCCCTTCTCTCTCTCTGCAAAACTTAAGGCTCTGAAAGTGCTGCAAGGATGGGAAGGAGGCAGACTCGACTCAGCACTGATTGTCCAGGCAAGCCCGGATCTGGCTCCCCCTCTGCTCAGAGCTGTGATTGTGGCCGGTGCTCGGCTGCATGTGGCTGCTTTAAAGAAGCAGGAAAGCGAATCACATGATACCTACCTCCTCCTCTTCCCCCTTCCCTCCCTGCCTGATCCATTCGGCAGCAGCAGATATTGGTGTCAGTCTCATACAGCAGCGGCTTGCCGCTTCAGCTGTGCGAAGAGCCAGAGCTGCCCGTTCAGGGGTTGCTGGTTGTATTTGTTTTCAGTAACACACACATCGGAGTTGGAGATGGAAGGGTTAGTCCACACAAGGATTGTCCTTTGGAGCGTGTTCTCCAGGTCCTTGCCCAGCGCAGATTTAAGGGTGAGGTGTGTACTAGCCTCGCAGGCTTTTTTCATCTTGCATTACAAACACAAAAGTGCTTTCAGTGCTAAGCATTATTCATTATTTTAATAATGTTATGTTCTCTCTTGGGACCTTTCAAAGCGGGTTTCAAAACACAATGTAGTGTAAATAAAGGATGCCCCAGTGGATCAGGGCTTTTAACACATCACTGAAATGCAAGTAAAGGACTTAATATATATGGCTGAAACAGTCACCTGGGGCGAAATGCAGACTTCCTTTAAGAGCAAACGTTGACACCACAAATGACTTTTAGATCCATCTGATACAGCAGGAAGACTTTAGATGAGTCATAATGTGAATTAAGCTGAAATTTAGCCAGGGCACCAAAGATCATACACATACACAAAACAAGTTCTTTAATGTCCAAAAGTAGTCAAAACAGTTGCTGGGCAAGATGAAGATAGCAGGACGTTTTGCATGATACTCAGTTTCTTCCCACTAATACCCCCATTCAATAAAGGCTCTCCCTCTTTGGTGTTGAGATACTCCACATGCTACAAGTCTATGCATGTCTCTTACTCCAATTAGTGCTACTTCAACCAAAGTACTTTCCCTTGGCTTAGTTCAATTCCTCCAGCCACTTAATTATTTTTGTTGCTGTCCTTTGAATTGCCTCCAAATTACAAAGTTTGGAGGTGCCCAGAGCTGAATGAAGCAGTCTAGCTGCAGTCTCACCAGTGCCACAGAAAGGGCTTATTACTAGCTGGTCTGTGACAGTTTGTTTGCTCACATGTTGCCACATCACAATCTAGAATTAATTCACTCTCTTCACCCCTGCCCTCATCAGTAGTTTTCAGCATTTCTGCTTTACAGTTATTTATGGAGTACTACTGGGACCACTGCTTAACGCTGATTTTTTAACATCTTGATATTTCTGAGATTAATAAACAGAACATTACCATTCACATATTAAACTAGTTTGGGAGGTGTTGAAAACATCTATAACAACATAAACAATACAAAAGGAACAGAAAAGCTAGGAATACGGGCAAGACATATCATAATGGGAGCCAGCTGAGCAAACATGCAAACAACCCATAAGAATAATATCCTGAAAATACATGAAATGGAGATAGCTGGGAAGCAGCAATAGCACAAGAGAACAATAGAGATGATAGGAAAATTAGGTAAGTGTTTGCACCGCAATATGGCAGGAAAAAACCCAAACACCTGTATTCACTTTTCTTTGGAACAAGGATCATATCTATGTGAGGGCACATCCACACTGCACAGAAGATTGACGCTGCTACGGTCGATCTTCCTGGGTTTGAATTAATGTGTATAGTGTAGTCCTGCTAGCTCAAACTCAAAAGGCACCCCCATCCGTGTCAGTACTACCACTCCTCATGAGGAGTAAGGGAAGCTGAAAAGAGCACTTCGTCCACCATTCCCTCTAAGCTCAGTGCTTGGGTGGCCACCCAGGAGAAATTCCTATGCCTCCTAGCTGATTAGCAGAGCACCCACAGGGGCAGCAGCTGCTAGCATGAGTTTCTACTGGTGGTGCACATCTGCACATGCCTCAGTGAATGTAACAATAGTTATTCTACACATGGACAGAAAAAAACAAAAGGAACACTGGTTTGCTCCTGTTGACCTGCCATCATGTGGATGACACGAAAACACAATGTAAGATATGTCGACTATAGCTATGTAATTTACGTAGCTAGAGTTGTGTATCTTACTTCGACCTTCCCATGTAGCGTAGACCAGGCCTGAGTGTGAACAGTGAGACCTTTGGTCATTCAATGATACACATAATAAACACCTCAAAACCAGAAACACAAGAAGTCAGAAAGAATTCTGAGAAAGACAATGAAACAGACTAAAAAAGGGTCCAGAAGGACTGACTTGTGGGGAATGATTGCAGTAAACTACATAGAGCGTGGCCAGTTTAGGTTAATTAATTCTTGACCCAAAGTTTCAGAGGCGTAGCCATGTTAGTCTATAACTGAAAAATCTTTAAAAACAATAGTCCTGCAGCACCTTAGAATCTAACAAAAATGTAGATAGTATCATGAGCTTTCATGGGCACAACCCCCTTTACTCCATTCATCTGAAAAAGTGAGCTGTGCCCACGAATGTTCACAAATAGGTGTAAAAATCAAGGTAGGAGGAACTATTGTTTTGGCTGGTCTAACCAGAGGTATTTTTTCATATACTTTTATTTTCCTTAACAGAAATATTCCATCCTCATGTAAGAATGTGTCCTCCCATTCAGATGTAGTTGCAGGATCATGGCTAAATCTCATCTTTGTACTGTTTTCTTTAATAAAGTAATCTGTTTTCTAACCAACATATTCACTCATTAAGGACGCAGCACTGGCAAATTGCTCATAATTAACTTGGAACTAGGCAAGATGGTATTGATGCAGATTATTCAGACAGCATTATGGTAGCAAGGGTACGTGGAAAAAAATAGAAGGGTGATTCTGGAAATCAGCCAATAATTTAGTAAGGAACTTCAGATTCACTTAGCATTGGATTGCCTTCTGTAGTGTCTTGGTGAGTGCCAGGTTAACAACCTGTCCATGCAAAAAATGCTTTGTGTTATGGAAACAAGCCATGTCTGTCACAGATTTGCAAATACAGTCATCAACTATGGAGAACCATGATCTGCTGGACGTAGTACTGGTGTAACAGCAATTCCAGCTGATGCTATGATGATGGAGAATCAAAGCCACAAAGAAGTTCTTCATCTGAAACAAAACAGTTTCACAGCTAAGATTAAGACAAGAATTGGTTGTTGGAATGTTAGATCGCTTTGAAGCACAGCTAGAATGACACAAGATATATGAGAAATGAAAATCTTTGGCCTAAGTATACTTGGGTTGATTGAAATGAAGTAGAATGGATAAGGCAAGTTATTGTCAAAGGGTGTGAAGGTTTTATATTCTGGAAGATAGGATAATAAATTCTGGGAAGTCCGAGCTTTGTTATTTTGCAAGGAATCTGCTAAAGCTCTGAAGGAATGAGAACCTATAGTCAGGAATATTGACTGCTTGCTTTGTGATGAACACCACAGCTCACAGTTGTTCAGTCTTGTATCCACCAACAGACAATAGCAATGAACAGACTATTTCTATGAAAGATGGAATCCTTGGAAGATCAATAAATGTGACATTGTTTCCTTGTGGGAGATGTAAGTGCTCAGGTTGGTGAGGATAATACTGGTTATGAAAGCATTATGAGCAGACATGGCATCTCAGGACAGGCTGACAACGGAGAGCATTGTGTTGAACTCTAGGACCTATGCAGTCTTTGTACTGGGGGGCACATTATTTTCACACAAACACATGGAGATCAAATGAAGACATCACCCAGAAACAGCTTAGCAATAGATAGATCTGAAGAGTTAAAAAACTGATGGCAGACACAAAAAACAATGGCAGTTTTTTGGTTAGGGTGACCATACGTGCCATTTTGGTTGGGGCAGTCTCTTTTTAAACCCTGTTCTGGCTATCCCAACTCTTGGCAAGAGCAAAGGGGTAAATGCCCACTTTTGTCAACAAAGAGTAGTGCAGTGCAGAGGAACATGTGGGGTGGGGAAGTGGAGTTTCCAGCCTCCCCCCAGCAGTCCTTCAGTGCCTCCTACAGCACCGGGTCCCAGGGCAGTTGCCCCCTTTTCCCCATTCCCAATGGCAGGCTTGGTCTTGAGTATAAATAATATAAAATCTGAGCATACAAAAGGTTGACCAAACAAAGCTCTAACTATAACCAAATGTTTACTTCTAAACACTTATCTGAGACTGTCACTGTGTCTGGAATTAGTCTTGAACTGGGGGAGGGAGTGGTTCAAAGAAAACTATGAGAGTTACGTATCCATTTCCAGAAATTCTATACAAATTAGCCACCTGACTGCTGTAAGCTCTTTTGAATGTTCCAGCCATATAGTGTATCCACTATTTTTTTAGCGCTTTCATGTGAGTTCTTTTATATTTGGAATACTCCTCACACATGGTGGATACTAAGAAAAACACAGTTACTCTCTCCAGTCAATAAGTTATGTTTCCATACTGCAGCATTAAATATGTGCTAAGGGTGAAAGGTGATATACAGGTTCAGGTGTTTAAATCTATTGTTAGGGATAGTACCAAATACTGTTGTAATTAGCTTCAGCATACTTTTGTTGCTGATACTTGAATACTGATATCATGGGAAGTTATCTCATAGTACAGGAAATGGGTGGTTCTTGCTATCCCTAGTGCACAGAAGTTGGGAAAATTCTTGCTTTATAAACAAATCCTTTTATATTTGTTTGTATGGATTCCCAACTGTAAAACTTCTTGCTGTTCCCAGAAGAATGACATTCTGCATGATAGTCCTTCAAAGAAGTGTCAAACACCTTTCCCAGGTAGGACAGTCCTCTGGAATGCATTACAATAGGCTGCCCTCAGGCAAATTTAGATACTTGTACAACAAAATGGAGGTCATAATCTGATGAAAACATGCTGTTCTTTCACAGTGAGAATATAGGTTCCTGTGATTCCCTGCAAGAAATGACCTTGTACTTTATTTAATATTATTTTCTTTATCTTTCCGCCTTCTCTCTCACCACAAGATCCAGGGCCCCAAGCCCTTAGAAACCCTGCTGTCTGGATACTCCATATCCCCAGCATGTTTCAGCGTTGTTTAACTTTCTTTGACACTATAAAATGGTCATCAAGGGCCAGGGTTGCTGCAGCAGGGTATGCATGTAACTTGCCTTTATTATAACCACTGCTTTGCCTTCATTATATTTTGCCTTTATTATATTCAGTAAGGCTGACTATAGGCTTCATAACCTGTAAGTATAAGGCATGGAGCCTCTGAACTCTGGCACAGATAAACAGTCCAAAGGTATCCCCTAAGTTTTGAGGAAATGGAAATAGAGTGTAAGATGCAATTTTGTCTGTAATGACATTGGCCAATCACAGAAACATGAACTAACACCAGATATTAGAAAGTTTTGAAAAGAATATCGAACTGGACAAGTGCCATGGCAATGAATGGACATATGTGATAAGTTGCAAGCATTAATATACTAACCTATAGGAGAAGGGCAACTCAACATAGGGAAAGTGAGGAAATACAAATAATAAAGAGGAGAGAACTCCTACTGACTATGCAGAACCACCCGGGCAGATCACAAAGTCCATTTGAACCAAAACCCACCACCAATAACCAAGCACTTTTGTCCAATCTTCTCCCACAACATGAATATCAATCTTCAATTTAGCACTGCTTCATTCCTTCCATGCAACTAATTAACACATCCATCACAGCTAACAACCTTATGGGTCTCCCACCACCACGGCACTCCCCCTTCAAAAACAAACTAGGGAAATTGTCTTTATTAGTAGCTGTGGGTAATGTTAGTATTAAAATAATATACAGGATGCTGTTTTGGGACACCAAGATTACATTTGTTCCCATGGTTCTAACCCCTTTTCAGAGTAGCACTGAAAGTTCAATTTGTAGATGCCACTACAATTATACCAAACTATAGTTTTTCAAAGCCCACCAGAGGTGAGTGAAAATGCACTCAGGTTGAGCACTCGGAATTCTGGTGCATGCTTCAGAGTTATTGCATCAAAGATGCAGCTTTAATCTAATTTCAGAAAAGGCCGATGACGTACATTAGTTAAGTGAGACGACTGAGGCAGCTTGCCAAAAGAGATAGATTTCATCAAGGAGTTCCAGCATGAATAGTATTGTAGCATTAGATGATAAAACGAACAACAAGTATGCTTCAGTTTTGGCACTTCATACTCCTCTGAAGCTTTACAAGGTAAAGTTATACAGCTTGGCCATTCTGCTTATGATAACTGGGGAGCACCCAGGATTGTATGTACAAATATATCAGTCAATAGAATTTTAAGGTTTTGAGACCCTGGGAGATTAACAGATTACTGGGGGGCAATAACCCTTGATATTGCTTAAAAGAAGAAGGTTGAGATTGTCAAAGCAACGTAAGGGCATTTAGACACAGCTTCCATTCATTTTAATTGAAAATGTATATAACTTCTCTAAGATTGCTCTGAAAATCTCATCTGAAAAAAACCCCAAACCACAGGCTTTTTTATTCTTAGAATAGAAAGAATAAAAAAGAGATACCTAAAAAGAGATACCTCTGTTGGAGTAACCAAAGTGGGCTACTGCCAAGCCTATGATGATGTAATAATTATGAGCTGTACTTTGGACATTTCTCTTTAGACATACCGTCCTCTTGCCAGTAATGACTATATTTTCATGTTTGGCAGAGATGAAACAAAAAAGGGCTGCACTGAGTACCTAGTATTCTAATCCTAGCGATTTATTTGACAGGGAACTCAAAAGCTCTGTTTTCCTTTTAAAATAAAACACTGTGCAATACATAGGAAGAACATAGAAAGAAAAAAGGTAGTAAATGTTTCCCCTTTGAGCCCCAACTATGTGCCTATGCAGTCAAACTCCTTCTACAAAGTGCACTAACTCTGATTGACCATCTGTCTTGTTTTGCTGACTTTATGCTGGTTTCATTTAATTCAATAATAATAAATACTTCACACAACTTGTCTAAAAAGCGCATCATACTTCATAAAATTGATTGTTACTATCCTCATTTTATTGAAGATAAAGTAGTTAAGTGAAACATACATCAGCTAAATGGCAAGTTGCCAAGCATATAGTCCTCTGCTCGAACTCCAAGACAGACATTTAAAATATATTTATCTTTTCTTTAAAACTGGTTCAATGTTATGAGAAATATCATCTTGCAGAGATCTGACCTTCCTTCAATTGCTCATTATATTCAAAAGCAGTGTTGCTCACTCTTTGATCATGTCCCCAAGGTGGGACAAAAACACCACAACACACCATGCTCTTAAAATCTCCACTATCACACCAATGGATCCATACTCTTATTTGTCCTGTCACTGTCTATGGGGCCATCCCAGAGATTTGTGGATTTATGTTAAATCTGGGCAGTAGGAATGCCATTACATGATATCTGGTGTGACTTGGTCGCTCTGGCTGGTGCAACAGTCCTCAGTAGACCATGTGTGTTGGATGATGATGACAACCTCTAAAATTCATGGTAACCACCATAAATTTTTTAACTCAATTTATATTTCCTAAGCCTTCCAAGGAGCTTTTATTTTGTTCAGTAAGAGCAGTCTATTACAGGTACATGACTTCCTTCAGCTCTAACATGGATTTTAATACATTTCATATGTGTTGTATTGTACGTGCTTTCTTGTATGAGCTGTGAGGAAGTTTGCTTGGATCTCCCTGATGCAGCCATTTTTCTAACACAGCAAAATTAGCTTTAATGCACATGAAAGCTCTATAGAACATATTCCACTGATACCCAGCATTGGCTGGAGGTATGTATCTACTCTGTTCCAGCAACCTAAAGATTACTGATAAATCTCATTCAGTTTTTGGCCATTCTCTACACTGTAAATAATTGTGATGAGGATACTTGTCTGGCAGGAATGGATACCATCAAATAGGTGACCAACAGTAACAGTTTTCAGTGTACAAACCGGTGCTGAATTGGAACTAATGACTGAGGGCTCTGGCTGGATTCAGATCTATGCAAGCAGCCCCCTGTACCCATGCAGAGTCACCTTGGTAGTATGGGCTGCCTATGTGGATCCAATTGCAAGACCAGAGGAGTCTTTTGGGTCCCTAGAAATATGTATACATTTGATACTTGTAGAGATGAGGAAGAATACATTTTGACAGGCTTAAAATGTATAACTACTGTACAGCATCCAGTCCTCCTTAGTTAAAAAGAGGGAGATCAAGGACAAAGGAAAAGAGGGAAGAGAAGGTCATCCCTTCCCCAATACTATCTTAAAAACAATGACAAATTCTCAGGCCATGCATCTGATTCTGTCATAGTAATGAACACTGTCCTCAGGAATAATCATTTTTTAAAAATAGATTTTTTTTGTACAACAGTAGATCCCTGAAATTATTGTCCTGAGATATATGGTGAACTTTTAGCAATAGTCCTTGAAACAGGAGTTTGCCTTAGATTTCTCAATGGGTAATGTTTGCCAAGTCACTTGACCTCTATGTTCCACAATTTACCCATCCTTAAAATGGGGACAATATTTTCTTAACTCACAAGCAAGAGTTGTTAGGTTTCATTAATAAGTTGTTTGTAACCTTCAATTAAAAGGTATTATAAAAATGTACATAATTATTACAGAGAGAACACTGAACTCAGATTTTAAAATACCAGTTTAGCTTTTGAAATAGCCTCATTATGGTAATTTTTTTTAGCTTGGATATTCTTTACCACTTTTCAGAAGCTGCTCCTGAGTTTTAGTCAGAGAATTGAGCCATAGGCATGATCTTAAAACCTTTAAAATCCTCATTATAAACTAGGATTTAAAAAGTGAACACTGTCTGCTGATATGCAAATATTCATCAGGTAGTGTAATACCTACCTGTCATTTGTATGTGTAACTTTGTATTCTGAACATCTTGTCCTTTATTTTTCATAGTATTTGTCTATAAACTTCAGATCTCGGAAGTAAGGAAGTAAGGAATCTATCCAAACGTGAATTAGACATGTTAAAGGAGGGTCATTCTAGTGAACAAAGGAGTAATGGCTATGCATTCAGTATTGGAAATGGGTACTTAAAGAGACAGTTGCTGAAATATTCATGTGTTTTGGGCAAGAGAAGAAACATTGCTTAGCACAAACTAGAAGACAGCATTTTAGCTTATGGCTCAAGGAGCATTTTGCCAATAGTTAGTTACTTTTATCACCACCGGGAACATTAAAAAAACGAGTTACCCACAAACAATTCAAGCAGCAGGTTTTACATTTCTGGTCTGGTTTTGAAAGATGATGAGATGTGTGAACTATTGTCAGTTATGAAGGGCTGAGTCTCCATTATCCTGCACCTTGTATAGATGTTTATAACAGTGCAAAATGGGTGTAAAACACTATCATTCTGAGCTGGTACCATTTTACACTTAAAAGATACTGGGCAGTGGACAATAATGTCCCACGTGTTTTGAGGGATACAAAGAAAATCATTGCCTATAAAGAAAGGAGGAATTTGGGTTGTTGCTAATTCAGTCTCTCTCCTATACTAATGCTCCTTGGTGTCGTGAAAATCACAGGTCCGATGATACATACCCAAGGGGGGAAGGATAGAACCAGGTGGACCGTTTTATCAAATAAAAAATATTTATTTATGACAGTGATGAATTTATAGTATTTATTCTAAGATTTTTAATAGACCGTGTTAATAATGAATTTACAGTATTTATTATATTTATTCTACGATTTCTAGTTAAACGTGTCAGAGATATAAGGATGGGAATGGCAAGGGGAATAGTCTCTAGTCTAAAAATATCCAGCTACACTAATTAAATAACAGTGATAACTACAAACTCTATGTACTACCCAAAACAACTACAACACTAAGCTTATACAACAGGAAAAAATCAAATCATACATACCAACTTACACAGCACACGGAACATTTCACAGATATCGGTTCGGTTGCGAAGGCCTTGGTTACGCCCGAGAGTCGGGGGAGGTGGCTGGTCGGTTGATCAGGCCGGCAGCGCTTTGAAGTATACGAGAAGGCACACGCACGGTGGTACGTGTATTGCAAAGACTTCCTAGAGCGAACTGTGCGATGGGTATTTATCCCCAAATCTGCATATCTCTTTCCCGTGCTTGCATGTTACCATATATGGCCCAATGGTCACCAAGTGGGGGGGTCTGTGTCCCAGGGGTTGGGCCGAAACTGTGCAGGTTTCATGAGACCAGGTAAACCCCACAGTTCTCAGGCCAAGGTGATGGGTGGGAGAGTCTGAGGCTATTTTCCCTTTTTCACACCTTCCCTTTTTCTAAAGGCAATGGTATGCAGGAAGGGTGCGGCCAGTTTGTCCCAAGGAGTACTGCAGCCCACTATAGCAAGAGCGGCCTGGCCAAACTTTTTTACTGGGGGGGCAGTTTCTTTTCTCTAACACTTGGCTGCGTCTGGACTAGAATGATTTTGCGGAAATACATTTAAGGGAAAAGTTTTTCCATTAAAAGTATTTCTGCAAAAGAGTGTCTAGATTGGCACGGATACTTTTGCACAAAAGCATCCGTGCCCAGTATAGACGCGCTTTTGCGCAAGAAAGCTCCGATGGCCATTTTAGCCATCGGGCTTTCTTGAGCAAAAAATTAAGGTGCCTGTCTACACTGGCCTTCTTGTGCAAGTATGTTGGCAGAGGGATGTAAATTAGACATTTTGAAAGTGCAAACGCAGTGGCAATTTAAATATCCCATGCTTCATTTGCATAATGGCAGCCGCCGCTTTATTTTCGAAACGGGGCTTTTCGAAAAAAAACCAAAAAAACCCTGCAGTTTAGACAGGGCATTTCTATTGAAAATGCCCCATCTAAACTGCCGGGTTTTTTCGAAAAGCCCCATTTTAAAAAAAAAAGCAGTGGCTGCCATTATGCAAATGAAGTGTGGGATATTTAAATCCCTGCTGCATTTGCACTTTCAAAATGTCTAATTTACATACCTCTGCCGACAAAGGGGTGTAGTTTAGAAACCACAGGGCTTCTCGTTTTTAAAGTTATAAACTAACACAGCTACCCCTCTGAGACTGTGAGAAAATGTATCTATAAAAGCATGACCAGTGGCAATGGTAGATGAGTGAATTAAATTTGTTTTGATGCTGGACTCTTGGCCTATCAAGCCCTTGTAGCCACATAGGAACAAACCAAGTGGTGAACAATTGTTACGGCCAACTGTTCAGCTGAGCTTTGAAGTAATGGCAATGGTAAATAATTTGGAAAACAATATTTTTTTCTTTTATTCCTAAAAAAACTGTACTAACTCCAGGTATAGTAGGTGGTGGTTAAGCTTCATTTTTCCACAATGATAAAAAACTAGATTGTGTTTTAGATACAGCTGAGAGCTGGTACATAAGATGCCCCACGCAAGGAGTGATCTCAGGAGATTGTGTGACTCAGAGATATGTTTCTGAATCACAATTCTTCTCCTGTGTCCTTTTGGCTCTTGGGGGTTAGTCATTTACTGCTGGCCTGGATCAGCAGCAAATTATTACCCCAGCTCAATGGTTCCTGGAAAGAAATAAGGTGAGTAGCTTACTTACTCCTGCACACGCAATTCCCTGCCCTAGGTCACAATCCAACCCCCTGCTCTTCAGTCCAGTGCCCCAGGTAACAACTGTCTCCTTCAACCAAACTTCCTCTCTTCCCCCAAGCTCCCTTCTGCACCTAACCTCCATCCCATACCCTCATTTTCTCCATTAATATCATGGAAGAATCCGTCCCTCAAGCACATTCTAAATTCTTGGAGTGGCCCCCCATCAAAAATAATTGCCCACCCCAATGCCACTGTAAGTTAAATGATTCAGCGAGTCACCTCTAAAAGTTTGATCTATGCATCTCTATTAAATGGTGTAAATCAAGTCATAGTGGGCATTTATATCACAGTTCTGCTATACACATCACCTGTACTGTAAGACAACTACTCTGAAAAACCCCAATAATGGAAGAACAATTCTGTTTTACAAAAGAAAATGGAAATACATTGGCAGATCTTGTATCTACCTAGTCCCGGTCTTGACCTTATCGAAGGCTTTCAGGAATGCAAAGATAATCTTTGAAAGGAAAAGAAAGCAAATTAAACCAAGATTAATTTTGTGACATACAAATGGGCAAAATACAAATGGCAGGAAAAAAGGGGTTCCTGTACAAGTTTGTGGTTGGTAGTCATTACTTTAAAGAGAAAAGTTACTTATCTTACCGTAAATGGAGTTCTTCAAGACATGTTTCCATACACTTATGGTATGTCTACACTACAGGACAAAGTCAAATTGAGATACACAATTTCAGCTATGTTAATTGTGTAGCTGAAATCGAAGTAGTTTAACTCAGCTTTTGGCACTTTCTATACTGCCGGAAGTTGAAGGAAGAACATTCTTCCTTCAACTTCCCTTACTTCTCATGAAAGCAGGCTTACCGCCATCGACTGGAGTGCCCCTCTCACTTCAAATTGGTCTTATTCGAATTAATTCGATACCCTAAAGTGCTAATTCGAACCCTGGAAGATCAATAGTGGCAGCTTCGTTCTTCCTCTGTAGTGTAGACGTACACTTTGTGAGCATGTGCTTTGTGCACCTGAGATTGGAATCTTTGGCCAACAGTGACTGTTAGGGTCGTGCATGTGCCCTACGCATCTTGGTGTTTCTACCAAGGGTAGAAAGTGCAGTGCGGGTCCAACTACAAATCAGTTCCTTTGCCATTGCAGAATCCAGATGTTAAAACACTCTAACAGCAAGGAAGGAGATCAGATTATGGAAAACATATAGATAACACAACTTACAGAAATCTAGTTACTGCAATATAAGCAACTTACCCTTCATCAAGTGCTTATCTATATGTATTGCACACAGGGTGACTCACAAACAGTGACTGGATGTGAAAGCAGTTGGTGCTTGGAATCTACTTAGAAAAAGACTGCATACAGCTCTGCCAAAAAACCCATCAATTATGCTTCTTCCAAGGAGCTGTCTTTAGTGAAAGTGATCAGCACTGAAGACAGTGGTATTTATGAGGTTCTTACCATAATGACTAGCACTGAACCACTTCGTGTTAAGGTAATCCATGATGCCTTGGTCTCAGTACCAGAGTAAGCTGATTTCCATTTTTGAGGCCCTACTACCTTGCTCTCTCAAGAGATCCAGTGATAGAAATGTAGCCGTGTTAGTCTGGGGTAGCTGAAGCAAAATGCAGGACAATGTAGCACTTTAAAGACTAAGAAGATGGTTTATTAGATGATGTGCTTTCGTGGGCCAGACCCACTTCCTCAGATCAAATAGTGGAAGAAAATAGTCACAACCATATATACCAAAGGATACAATTAATTTGTCCTTTTCATATGTGTTCATTTTTTTAATTGTATCCTTTGGTATATATGGTTGTGACTATTTTCTTCCACTATTTGATCTGAGGAAGTGGGTCTGGCCCACGAAAGCTCATCATCTAATAAACCATCTTCTTAGTCTTTAAAGTGCTACATTGTCCTGCATTTTGCAAGAGATCCAGTGGTACCCATATTGCGCCATGGATTCTCCTTCAAACAAGAGTGAGGAGGTAATTTAGGGTATGTCTACACTGCAGAGTTTTTTTGGAAAAATGCCATTTTTCCAAAAAAATTTAACTTACGTCCACACTGCAATCACGTGCTTTCGAAAAAAATCGAAAGAACTGAGGTGTTTTTTTTCCAACTTTGGTAAACCTCTTTCTACGAGGAAGAAGCCTTTTTCCAAAAGTGCTTTTTCAGAAAAAGGCGTGTGTGGACAGGGAAGAGGGAGTTCTTTCAAAAGAAGAGGAAAGAGGAAAAAGCACAGGTGCCCCGGTGGCCACTCCATCCATAGTAATAATCATAGCTTACATGAGAGATAACCTCCATTCAGTGTGGACGCTATCTTTCAAAAAAGCAGATTGCTTTTTCAATGTGCTTTCGCAGTATGGACACTCTCTTTCAGAAGAAGTTTTTTTGGATGATCACTTCCAGAAAATCTTCTGAAAGAAGCCTGCAGTCTAGACATAGCCTCAGACCTCTTTTTACCTGACATTCTCATGGAAGATCTGCCCCCTGCTCTTCCTTGATGAATAATGTGCCTTTTTTTAGTAATGTGCTAAAAAGCTGCATCGTGTAGACAAAGCCTTAGCTATATAATTATCAGCAGCAAAGTGTGTAGCAGTTTTAAAAATCTGAAATACAACTAACATATCCCTGCTACAGAATTTGGCCTTTACTTGCCGTAGACTTATAGGCATGTTAAATATTTATATATCTAGATTGTCTTGTCTAGGTAAATATCTGAGTCTAAATTATCTAGATATATATGTTTAATACAGTTGTAATTCACTGATATTTAAAAGAAAAATTATGTATGGGCTTAAAAAATTATAAAAAAGGTTTCAATACATATCAAGAGATAACCTTACAAACGCCTTCATTCTTTTTTATCATGAAAGCTAACCTGCTTTTCATCAGTGAAAAATAAATCAACAGCAACTATATTTGTGGGTATCCTTTACACTGTCATTGATAGGCAATGGTTAGTCCTTGAACTTTTTGTCCTAAAGGACAGAAAAACCTGGAAGAAATTAGCTTCAGTGAAGTTATGTTATAGTGCCAACATGAGCCTATGATTGGTATTAAGAGAGTCTGCTGCGGTATTGCTTCTCGCAGTCTAATTTCCATTGCTAACAATATTTCTGAAACAGCAGCGATAATGATAAGCATTATTTTTTGTTGGTGTAGTTGTTGAGCATTATGTGGAAAATTATACATGCAGTACCTGGCACAATGAGGTAGTGCCAGGGGCTCCTAAACATGATTACCACACAATATATGCAGACAGCAGAACTGGCTCACTACAGATAGCAAAAAATCTGTGAGGAAAAATGGAAGACCTAGATTATTTCAGAGCTTTCCAACAAGAATTGCAAAAATTAACCCCTACCATTTTCAAAGGCAGTCATGTTAGTCTGTTTCAGCAAAAACAACAAGGAGTTCTATGGCACCTTGAGTTGCAACTCACAAAAGCTTATAAACATAATAAAATTGTTAGTCCTTAAGGTGCCACTGGACCAGGGCTGGCCCAAGCCATTCGTGCACCCCGAGCCCTAGGTGCACGGCGTCCCCACACCTCCAGGCACGCGGCGCATGTGTGGCCCTGCCCCCAGGTGCCTGCACATGCGTGGTGCCACCCTGGGCGCGCAGAGCATGCACAGTGCCGCCCCTGCCCGGCCCAGAAGCCCCACGCGGCGCCCCCTACAATGGGGCACCCCAAGTGTTAGCTCAATTGGCCTGTACCTTGGGCCGGCTCTGCACTGGACTCTTGCTCTATTTTTAAGAAATGAGCCTGTGGAAACTACTTGATTTCCCAAGTTGCCTCTATATATTATATTAAAAAGCCACACCTAATGGCTTTGTCTTATATCTTATTGTCTAAATAAAAGTCTGATTTTAAAATATAGAAAGACGCACTTATGGAAAAGCGTCCCAAGGGAAGTGCTGGCAGTCCCATCATTTGGAAGATGTAAATTTAAAATTTAAACAACCCAGCAATGGCACGAAGATGGGCTGTCTTTATGCTCTAATTTTCTGTATCATTTTTACTTTCCATGAAGCTGTGATTCATATGGAACTGATATATTTCTGAGTTTGGGATGTGGTAATTCCCAGAACCTGACTGATAATTTGCTAATTCAGTGTGTTTGAATTTGGATTCTTTGTGAGTATAATCCAACAGAGGGGAATAGCAGCACTGAAGTTATCAAATGAGGCCAATTCATTCTCTGGAATGTAGCAGCACTAGTAATGAAGATTGATACTGACAGGGCTTCTTTCATGTAGCAATATGCCCTGCCACCAGCTGTGCAACAGAAAGAAAGAACTCTCTGGAATTCACAACATTCCCCCTCTGATTAATCCCTAGCTTTCCTGCTGTGCGTGAATGCATTGTGCTAGGTATTCCTAGCTCTTATGGGGAGATCTGCTGATTTCTTTGAACCCCTGAAGAGAAGTGATATAGAGAGCAAATAACCTTAGCCTGCAGTACTGACTGTGATGCAATGAACAGGGTATGCAGAACCCTTACCTCTGCTATCTCACCATTCACTGTCCTTGCCTCTGAAAACCGCAGTAATTGGGTATGTGGAGGCAGAAATCCACTGCCCCATTTATTATTTATAACCAAGTTTAAAGCTATGTTTGAAGTTGAAAGAGCCAAATGGAGTTTAAACATGGCTTAGGCAACACAATCTTAGTTTAAGAAAAAAACATGTTTTAAGGGCCAAAGAACACTACAAAGACCACATGGTTGCCACCTGAAAATGTTTAAACATAATGAATTTGGAAAGAAATAACAAGTTAAGCAGAAACATGTAAAATACTGGACAGGGTATCACCACTGCCCTCTACTGAAAAGTTAGAATTTCTCTAGCCATAGATTTGAAATTATCTGTTTAATCCAAGTGGGAGGAGTCTATATTATTCTAGCAGAAGAACTAAAATTGTCCTCTTGGTTGTGGATGTGACATTCTGGGTTGTCGCAAACCTTTAGAAGATACCAAGATTTTGTGCCATCACTGTTTCCACTTCACCTCTGAACAAAAATGGTAAGAAAATAATAATGGGGAATTTAGAATTGAGCCAAGAATGATTAAATGTCTCTCTTTCAGTGGCAAAATATTACTTAAGTAGTTGTCAAGTGACAACACATCTTAAATGTCATTTTAAATATACACAATAATAAAATAAGCAAGAGAGAAATCCTTGAGGAACCCTGTTCTGGTTTGGAAACCAAGAACAAGTTCTAATATTCCTAGAACTGAGCCCAAAAGAGAACTTAGTAACAGAACAAAGAAAATATTTAGGGACTGCATGAATGAGTATAAGCCTGAACACAACATAAAGCACAAACCAACTGCAAGATACAGGCAAACACATTTCATGCTGCATCTCTTTTATTACATTTGCATTCTTTACAGTTCTAATACTTTATTCAAGCCCTGCTTTTACAGAAAAATTGAATATAAAATAAGATTACCCATATTCCTACAATCCTCCAAAAAAAGTAAGATAGCACATGCTCTTAATAAAGATAGATTAACAGAGCTGGCTGTAGATGCTGACAAATCTTAGCATCTACCACTGAATTCCTCCAGGCCAGTTCCTCCACAAAGGTCTTGTTCTGGGATCCTGAAGCTGCTCTAATTTGCTTTCCCAGAAACAAGGGGGTGGAAGACCAGCAGATGGCTTCAGAAGCTAATCCCCTATCTGAAATTTATGGGAGAAAACATCAAAGCCAGAAATCTCTTAGCTAGAGAGAGATGAATATTGAAAGATGTTTTTTGAGAATTTTCACTCTGATTTTGAAATGCCTTTACTTATGCCATGTTCATGCCCTATTTATGAACATTTTCTAAGAACATTCAAGCAACCGAGTTTTACTGGAATAGATATTGGGAGAAAGCCAATATCAAAGTCACAATAAAATATTCACAGAAACTGAACTTTAAATTCATGGACAGAAGCACTTGTGTCGGAAGAGTTTGTGTGCTCACCCAACAGCAGAACACAAACTAGACTATGATTTATGTGGCCAATCACAACTATGCAGCACAGCTGGCATTTTGCATATGGAATACAAAAACTTAACAGAAAACTGTCTGTGATCAAATCTTAGAGAGAAAAAAAATGTGCTGAATAAATTTCTAACAATACATTCAATTGGAAAAATCACAATCTGCTCATAGATACACTGCAAACAGAAAGAGAGACTAAAATAACTGGATGATGTATCATTCACTGTGGTTTATTTGCTCAGACCTACTGGCAGCTTGCCTCTTTGTCTTGGTCCTTTTCTGCAAATGGGCCAGATTTGAACCTTTTATTCACACTGGTGAGTTGTTACATACATGAGTAATCCCATTGATGTCAGTGGCATTTGTTGTGTAAGAAGCTGCTCAGCAGTCTGAATAAGCAGTTCACAATTGAGCTCAGTGTTTTGTGGGTTTTTTTTAAATATATGGATACTATAAGATTTACCCAGCATTACTTGGGTCCCACAGAACAGGGGGCTGTGGAGGTGAGGGGTGCAGGAGTCCGGGAAAAGAGCTGGCAGGTATGTATGGAACTCCTTGCAGGGGGCTGGGGCAGGATCACGGCAGGGAGATGAGAGGTGTGGGGCAGCTCCTTGCAGCGGCATAGGTGGAACAAGGCTGCCCAGGCCCCCTGGCAGCTCCTTGTGGGGGGAATGGGATGGGTTGGGGCTGGGCTGCCCAGTGGCTCCTCCTATGGGAGGGGAGAGGGTCTAGGTCTATGCTGCCCAGTCCCCACAGCCAGCCAGTGGCTTTGGGAGGTCAGGGAATGCTTGGGGACAGGGCACCCCCTCCCCCTCCTGCCCTGTGGCCAAGGGACAGGGGAAAGGGGAATGGGAATAGGGGAGCCATTTACCTGGGCCAGTGGCCAGCAATATGGAAAGCCCCAGCTCCAGCTGGTCACTCTCTTCCTGGTTTGCTGACCCCTCCATGGTCACCGTGCAATATAACTGTCTCCTCTGCTCACTGCCCCCTATGGTCATTGTGGAGCATAACTATCCTTCCTATCAGACCCCTCCCTTTCCATGTTATGGAAAACAATCAAATTCTAAACACATCCCATTTTCCTGGAACAACCAAACCCTGACCTTGCTTCAAGTTAGGATCAGAGGAAGCTGCATACCGAATTTGGTGGTCCTAGCTCTTATAGTTCAGGAGGAGTTCTTGAACAAATAGACTCACAGATGGTTGGACTCATGGACAGGTAGACAGATACACAAACTCTACAATATATATTAAGTTTAGGTCATAGCAACAGTGTCACTAATTCTGTACTTTAGTATAAGTTACAGCTCAGAAAAATAATTTGTCTTCCTTGACATTTGATGTATTATAGTGCAATCATGGTTCTAGTATAAAAATTCCGAGTGTGAATTAGGAGAGAGTTTCAGCATTATACACAATGAAGATGTAAATTATGTAATTCTTGTAGTCTGAGACCAAGAGAGTGACAGTCACAGAAGAAAAAGCAATTTAAAAAGAACAATACAAATGAATAGGAGAATAGGACAACTGAGGAATATTTTGAAAACAATAAATACTAAAATTGGAAAAGTTGTTTGGGTATGTAAAGAAATTAATTGTGCTTATACATACCTTAATTATAATTCCTTGCACTTCTGTGGTGCTTGTCATCCAAAGATATCAAAGTTAATTAATCTCAAATAATTCTTGAGATGCATGAGCTAAAACTATAGCACCCCAGGTTTACTGGTTAAATGATTTATCCAAGCCTCAGTGTAGATCAGTGTCAGAGCCAGAACTGGAATCCACAAGTTCCTAGCTTACATTCCCATGCTCGTACCAATATACCACACCCAGCCTAATTCTTGGTATTAATTATCTCTCCTTAATTATTACTATTTCTAAAAAGATTGAATTAATTTCTGGATATTACAAGGACAAAACTTATATGATGAAGATAATTTCCTTCTTTCTCTTTAATGCCACTTGATCAGTAGTCCAGGATACCGTCTCATTGAGTTCCAAGTAACTTACAGCATAAATGTTTGCATTCTTATTATTATTTGTCTTGTGGTGGCACCTGAAAGCCAGAAGGTGTTTGGATCCCTTGGTGCTAGTTGCTCTTAACGTCTTGAGTGATTAAATCATGGTCCTGAAGGTCAGACACTGAAGAAAGAAGCTTATCCTTAGCAGATAAATTGGGTGATATCTGAGAACTCCTTTACACACAGAAATGTGTGAGAACTTCATAGGAACCAAAAGTGACCTTTGTTAAAAGAGATTTCGAATTGACACATCTATCATATGTCTTACCTGGTGTCTTCAAGAGAGAGCTTTATCCTTCACTGCTTCAACGGCTGTTTTGAACAGTCCCTTGATTCCTACTTTTCACATTCCAATTCAATTGAACAGGTCCCCTGCAGAGCTGGTGCTTGCAATCCTTGAATAAAAGTTTCTTACATTACACCACCATTATATCAGAGGAAGATGATCCAAGTATTCAGCAAACCTTTACATCAAAAATAACCCACAGAGGGTGGATCTGTTCAGAATCAATCTCCCTCAAATCTTTTAAAATGCATTCTGTGGGGTTTTTTTTAGCTCCTGTGCATTTTATTTTTTGCCTGTGTGATATAAAATTAGTTTCTCAGTATCTCCAGTTGCATAGAGCTTTTTATTTGTAATTTATATTGTACCAATATTGTGTTACACATATTAACAGATAAAGCTTTAAGAGTTAACCAGCTGTACGCCAGTGCCTAGACTTGAAGAAGAGCTCTTTGCAAAAGCCTGTCTTTTTCACCAACAGATAGATGTTGGTACAATAAAAGAAAACTAAAGGGCTGTGCTCCCTGTTTGCTATGCTCACCAAGCCCCTCTATCTGGGGGTAGGCAGCCCTGGCTCTCCCACCCAGTTCGGGGGAGGATGAGACTGAGACGTGGAAGCTCTGGCCTGCCCCGGCTCTCTCCCCTAGCTGCCCCCTCCCCAAAGCCAGGCCAGCCCCAGCTCCCCCCGCTAGCTGCTGGAGGTTGGGCAGAGGCAGGCCTAGCTCCCTTCCCCTGGCCACCCAGGGGGTAGGGGGAAAGAGGGTTGGGTTGGGCCAAGTCGAGGCCATATCTGGCCTGGCTCTCCCTCCAGTTGCCGGAGCAGGGGTTGAGCCAGGCTGAGGCAGGCCTGTCTCTCTCTCTCCGGAAGCCAGGAATGGCTCAGGGCAGGTCTGGCTCTCCCCACACCCCAAAGGCTGCCCTGGCCCTTGTTTCCCAAGCTCTTGGGCCCCCTCCAGCCACTGAGGAAAGGGGCCAGGTCCAGGTCCCGCTAGGCCCGGCTCTCTCCCTGGCCACCGGACTCTCACACCACCCCACCTCCCGGCCGCAGCCAGCCCCAGGCTTTCTCCTCCCATGCAGGAAGCTGCCGTTGGCACTGTAATCTTGCGGCGGGGAGGAGGAGGGTACAAGGCTGGATGCCAGGCAGGTGGGGGCCCAAGCGCCTGGCCCGAGGCAGGTGGAGGTTCCCTGCTGGGTCCCACAGCGTCAGGGCCCTGGAGCACAGTGAGAAGCTGTTACAACTGCTTCCTGCCCCCCTGCAGGAGAGTCAGGACCAGCAGGGAGTCCAGGGCACCTCTAAGGATGGGCCTGGGGGACCCTGAGCCATGGCCACTGGTTCACTTTCTGGGGACTCTGCTCAGGCTAGGGGGTAGGGTGACGTCACTCTGTCATCCTGCAGGAAAAGTTGTTTTATATATAGTAATATAGAGAGAGATCACCCACTTTGTCCCTAACATCAATATGGCCACAACACTGCAAGTACACATTCAATTCAAGTGTGAAGCTACTTATTCCAGTCTAAACTGACAGTAAAATTTGTTACAAGAACTTTCAAAAAATATCATCAGTTAAAAGGACCTTGGTGACCTGTATATTAATTTTCCATTATGTTTCCATTTAGTTGTAAACATTTACCTTGGGAGGCTTTGTCAGTAGAAATGAAAATGATTTTAATATGCAGGCACTTTCTGTTTAAAGATTGTGATTTTCTACTCCTAATGGATTGTGTGAACAAAACTATATAGAATCATTGCAGACTTCTCAGAACTCTGTAGGCAATGGGGCAGAGCTCTGGTGGGGCCCCCTTGGGTCCTGTGCTTCCTGGCGGATTTTTAAGATGCCTCAGAGGCTCACTGTGACCTTCCCTCTGCAGTCCAAAAAGCCCCCTTTTCCCTGGTGGCAGCTCATGGGGAGGGTTCCAAGCTTTTACCAAGTCTGTTAGTGGGCTGTCTCGTGTAGCAAAGTGGGGAAGGAATCGTCTGTAATATCTCATGAATCCTAGGAATGCTTGTGCCTGTTCTTTTTCCACCACGTACCCAAGTTACTTGGCTTCCATAAAACCCATGGTGCACTTGGCAGGGTTCACAGTGAAGCCGGCTTGCCTAAAGGTTTACAGGACTCTCTTTACCCTCTTGATGTGGATCTCCCAGTCTGGGGTATGAATGATTATGTCATCTAGGTAGGCAGTCGCATGCCTAACATGTGGGCAGTGGCAGCCCCACGCATGGCTGGGTGGGAAGCTCCATGAGGCACTAGAACATCACTGGGGCCCCATGGAGGCCAAATGGCAGGACTGTATATTGAAATAGGCCCTCTGGGATGGAGAACGCCATCTTCTCCTTGGTGTCTTCAGCTAGGGGGTCTGTCAATAGTCCTTCGCCAGGTCCAGAGTGGTTAAGTGTGGGGCACTGCCAAGGTGGTCTACTAGTTCGTATATGCACAGAATGGGGTACGCATCGAACTGGGTTATTTTGTTCAGTTGCTGAAAGTGATTACAGAAGCATGTGGTGCCATCAAATTATACATCTCTATATACATAAAAAAACTTTTCCTGTGGGATGACAGAGTGATATCATGCATCACTCTGTGTCCCACAGCCCCTCGCTCTGCCCTCAGCCGCATGGCCTTCCCCCTCCCATGTGCTCCGGGGAGCTGCAAGCCATGTGTGTGGGATCTGGGGGGGAGAGAGCCAGTCAGGGGGGAGAGAGCTGGGCCTGGCCACTGGCTGCCAGTGGGAGGCAGCCACAGCCCCTCCTCCCCCCCAGCCCAGAGCACCCCCAGTGCATCTCCAACCCCAGAGGGGGCCAGATGCAGGAGAGGCTCAGGTGATGGAGTGGGGAGACTCCTCCCCCAGCCCGTGACACTCGGCCTTGCTTCAAGGCAAGGGGAAAGTTCCTGCGGCCACGATCCCTAAACACCGCACACGGCCGGGAAGGCATCGCTGCCATGATCTGAGCTTCCCACCTCAGCCCTGCCACTGCTGGCTCCATGCGCTGGAGCTGGAGAAAGCCTTAGTGCCAAGGGAAAGCATCACTCTCCAGTGGTGCATCCCATAGCAGCTGGTTTCTTACCTGGGATCACGTGTACTCTGGGCCAGGTGGGAGCTCCCCGGGCTGCTGCGTCTGGAGGGGGTGTGATTTTTCTTTTTACTGATGTCATGTGACTATTGATACCATGTTTCACCCGCAAGTCGTGTTGGCGGTAACTGCACCAGAGGTACTTGTTGCCGGTCCCTATCTCTTGCTCCATATGCTCTTGCCTGGGGCAGTACTGGGTGCTTGCTTCACCAGACAGCGTGTAAACGCTCTTCCATCTGTGTGGACTCGCCCGTGCGGTTTTCAGAGGGAGAAAGGAAGCTGAAGTCTGGGAGATGGACTCAGATTGACACCCCTGGTTGCAGGCATGGGGAGGGGGGGGAGTGATGACCAGGTAAAGCCTGTCAAACATTTCCTTTTCTAACCAGTCCCACTACTGCTCCAGTGAGACCCAAGCCCAACCCCCAGATTGCCTCCCTCCCTTCCGCCCACCCAGCCATGCGTGGGGCGGCAGCTGCAAGTGGTGCTTCTGCAAGGCGGGTGAGGAGGTGCCCGACAGCATTGACCTCAATGGCCTGGGCCCCCTTTGCCTGGTGCTGCAGCTCCTCATCCTCCCTCCTCCACAGCACAATGGGAGCACTAGCGCTGGCTGCCCACTTCAGGGTGGGAGTGGGGGTGGAGAGAAAACCCTGAGCCACACTGTGTGGGGAAGAAACGCTCCCCTCCTTGGCTGGGGGAACAGCAGCCTTCGAGTGCACTGTCTGGAGCCTTTCCCTGCACTCCCATTGGCCAGATTCCACCTATTGGCAGCAGCAGGAGGCCCGAAGACAAATAAATGACTCCCACCCCCTCATGCCCAGACCCTGTACCCCCAGCCCCTCAGTCAATTCCCTGACAAGACCCCACCCCCAACCCGCTCCTGCCTCCTTTACCCCGGCCAGACACCTTGCCCCTAGACTGCTCCTGCCCCCTACCTCCTGGCCAGATTGTGCACTCCCATCCCTATTCTACTCACTGGCAGCCCTGTCCCACACACTGAACCCCTCATTTTTGGCCCCACCCCAGAGCCTAAGGAGGCCCACAAAATCCACTAACCCTGGAACCCCAGAAGAGTTAATCTGGCTTGAGCCCTTGAACCCTCAATCCTCTCCTCACCACCCTCCCTGGACTGGAGCACCAGGAAAGTGAAGTGTTTCAGTTGGGGGCAAAACACTTTTCCTATGGGATGTCATCACACCACTCTGCATCCCGCCTGCCTCCTCCCTTCCCCCCTCCCCAGTGCTGGGGAGCTGGGGCAGTTGCATCGTGGCCTCCTTCCTCCCTGTTCCCTGGTGGCTCGGGGCCTGGCAAGGCCTCCCTCCCCGCCAACAGCTGGGGGGAAGTAAGCCAGGCCTGGTGCGGCCTTAGCTCTCCTCAGTGCCCGAGGGAGCATGGAGGAGAGCCGGGGTTGGCACAGCCAGGGGAAAGGGGGGAGAACTGGGGCTGTCATGGCTTTGTCCCTGCAGCTCCCAGTAGCTGTGGGGGAGAAAGTTGGGGCCTTGGCCTGGGGGACTAGGTCCTCCCAGGTGGCTGGGGGGAGAGCCAGGGCTGTCTACCCCCAGAAAGAGGGGGGGTTGGCAGGCATAGTGAGCAGGGGAGATAACCCCATAGTAGTACTTATGGGTATGTCTACACTACCCTCCTAGTTCGAACTAGGAGGGTAATGTATGCATACCGCACTTGCTAATGAAGCCCGGGATTTGAATTTCCCGGGCTTCATTAGCATAAGCGGGGAGCCGCCATTTTTAAATCCCCGCTGCTTCGAACCCCGTCTAGCGCGGCTACACGGGGCTCGAACTAGGTAGTTCGGACTAGGGTGCCTATTCCGAACTACCGGTACACCTCGTTTCACGAGGAGTAACGGTAGTTCGGAATAGGACCCTAGTCCGAACTACCTAGTTCGAGCCCCGTGTAGCCGCGCTACACGGGGTTCGAAGCAGCGGGGATTTAAAAATGGCGGCTCCCCGCTTATGCTAATGAAGCCCGGGAAATTCAAATCCCGGGCTTCATTAGCAAGTGCGGTATGCATACATTACCCGGCTAGTTCGAACTAGCGGGGTAGTGTAGACATACCCTATATTCTTATAACCAGTACCAAAATACCACATTTTGGCTACATCTGGTGGCATAGTCGAGGACAAGTACATATTGGTGGCCTCAGGTCATCCTCTCTAGTGGCTCCACTAAGTCTATGGTGATCAGTAGCAGCATGAGGGGAGCCCTCAGGTGGGGGTGAGGGTTATGTAATTAACACTGTGGACAGGAGGCACTGTACTGCTAGGCAGCCTCATGTATCCCTGGCCAAAAGAACAGACACAGGATTTGCGCTTGGGTCTTCTCTACCCCCAAATGCCCTCTGAACAGGTGACTATGGGCAAGGTCCAAAATGGCCTGTTGGTGTCTTTGCAGTGCCAAGAGCTGGTGTATCTCCTGCCCCTGCATGCATACAATGTGATACAGGAGGTCCTTCTTTTGTATAAAGTAGGGGCCTGGTTCCTGGAGCTTTCCTGCTAACTCGTCTATTTCAACTACTTCTTGTCTGGCATTTGTGTATCTGGGGTTCTCCACCTGGTCTTGCTGAAAGGTTGCCCTCCCGGAGCAGGTTAACTTGAACCCCACAGGGTCTCCCCACTTCTTTGGGCTGACTCTGCAACATCGGGGTCAGTGCTCACGCCAGGTTCCCCAGTGGCTCGAGGTCTCCCACTACCGGCATCTCAGAGTCTTCTCCCTCCTGAGTCTCTGAGCCCTCCGCTAGCATAACCTGTGGGCACTGGTCTACACCAGGCGTGGCCAAAATATGGCCCGTGGGCTGGATTCAGCCCACAGATGCTGCGGGGAGCCCCAGCCACATGCCACTCAGAAATGCAGCTGCGTAGCAGTTTCACTTTAAAAACTGATCCTGGGGAGAAAGGGAAAAGCTTTAGGAGCCGCTCCTGCCCCCAGCACAGTCCCATTGGCCAGCTTCCAGCTGGTTTCAATAACATGCAGCGTAAAGCACAAGGGGTGTGGATGCTGGTGCGGGGATTCAGGTATGGGTTGCTGGCTGGTAAGTCTCCTGGCCAGAGCCTGCATCTGCCACCTGAGCCCCTCCCTTCCCTAACTCTCTTCTCTTCACTCCTACCCCCCCAGGCCACATACCCAAATCCTCTGTCCCCCTCCTACACCCATACGTCTTCCAGATCTGGCACCCCAATCCCCTGCCCCAGTCCCCTCCTGCCCTAACTCATAACCCAACCCCCAGCACCCCTCCTGTACCCCAATTCTATGTCCTAGGTCACAATCCAACCCCCTATACCTCAGTCCAGTGCCCCAGGTCACAAATGTCTCCTTCACCCAAACTCTCTCTTACCCCAAACTCCCTTCTGCACCTAACCTCCATCCCATACCCCGCTCCTCCTGCATTAATATCATGGAAGAGTGCATTCCTCAACCACTTTCCAAATTCTTGGAGTGGTCCCCCATTATGGATAGGAGTACTGACCAGGACCCAGTGATAAGGGGTTAAACTCAGGTAGCTAGCAAGGGTGTTGGCAGGGGGGACCAGCCGAACCAATCGAGATAGAAGGATAAAATTTGAATTGTATAAGATTCCTTGCCTGCTTCTTTTGTGTGGGAGAGTTAAACCTGGAGTTGAGACACAAAGAATGATTTAAATCCAGGCAGGACTACCATGCTTCCAAGGAATCCTGGGCATGGAAGTGGACTGAACCAACAAAAGATTGAGAGTAAGTAGAGGGGAAAAGCGAATCTAGCCGTGATCAGGGTATTTTCTTTATTTTGTGGTTTGATTTGAACTTCTCTGTGTGAATCTATGCCTCCCCTCCCCATTTACCATCTAAGCATTGTTTCCAGAGATTTTCCTCTGTGTTTTAATTTGTTTTCCTTAGTTGCTCTGTAACATCTAGCAATCAAGTATTCTTTATCAATTATATCTTTTGTTTTGTAATAAAAATCACTTTTTAAAGTGATGATTAGATTCTTGTGTCCTGGAAGGTACAGGAAGTCTGTCTGCATGCTGCATGCTGTGTGTGTCTGCATGCTGACTGAGAGTTAGCTACCAGAGACTGAAGCTTGTTTTTCTTTTTTCAAGCTCTCTCATGGCAGAAGAACTTGGGGTACCCCTAAGGGAAAATTCAAGTGATCACTCCGTGTTTTAGGGATAAAAAGAATCACTTGATGGTGGCAGCTATCTCCCCCCACCCTGCAATCTGTGTATTTGTGATTCTGGAGGAAGTTTTTGTAACCAGTGCCTGTAGTGGCAAAGTATAGTTAAAGTCTTTGTGGGCTCCCACCTTCTGCACTTGGAGTACCAGAGTGGGGAACAGCACTGACACCCCCCCCCTAAAAATTATTACCCAGCCCTGGTCTACACAGGCATCTGTCTGGGCCTGCAGCAAAATTTGGGTGCTCTGTGGCTGCCCTTCTTTGCTTCCTCGTTTTCTTACCCCTCCCAGGGGTGAGGAACAGTTCTTGGGCCATTTCTACAAACACCAAGGGAGCGCACCTTTCGGTGTTGGTTCCCCTCAGTTCAGGGGACTCCCCTGGTTCCTGCCCCTTAGGGGGATCAAGCCACTGAACCCCAGAAAGTCCCTCCCAGAAAGTTCCTCTTAATAAGCACTGGCTACAGGAAATGAGGGCACTATCCCAACTTGCACCTATTACTAGTCCCATGAATCTTCACCTTCACCATTGCACTGGGGTAATAATTAACAGTTCCATGGATGTAGGTGACTCCAGTACATACCCCTGTTGTTAGGTGGCTGGGTTTCACTAGATTTCTGGAGATCAGATGACTGCACTCCTGGAGACTATGAGTGCCATGGTCCCCATCCCATCTACCCTCACTGGCCTGGTGTAGTTGTGAGGGATCACTACAACCCCCACCAGGCTGAGCAGGGAGCATGTGTTGCTCCAGTCCCCAAGACTACAATGCATTAATTCCTCAAGGTTGGGGCACTGGGCCACTATGCGGCTCAGTTCCCTGTATCCGTAGCACCAGTATTTACCCCTTTGGCCCGGGGGGGGGGGGGGTACAAGGGCTTAGCCTTCCTGAAATCCTTCTACCTCACTGCCGGGGGGAGAGGGGAGGTTGGTGAGCTCCTTTGCTGATAGCCCCCACTCTACTAACACGATTGCCTCCTTGTAGGAGGTCGGGTCATTTTGGTCTACTCATGCCTGAAGGTCCGGAGCAACTTCCGCATAAAATGATCTATGATCAGGGTCTTGAGGATCTCCTCTCGGCTATGTACTTTAGATTGTAGCCTTACTGTGTGAGGTAGATCAGCTTGAACAGTTGGGCCCTTGGGGGGTTGCCCTCTTGGTACTTCCACATGTGGTACCTCTGGCCCGAGATCGCTGTAGTAATCCCCACACTGGCCAGGATCTCTTCATTAAGCCAGGGGTAGTTGGTTGCGTCCTCAGCTGGTAAATTGTAGTAGGCCCTCTGGGCTTACTCACACAGAAATGGGGCAAGTATACCAACCTGCAGTTCCTCGCACTGAGCCAGGCCTCGCACTGAGCAGTTTGCTTGAAGGCCAGGAGACGGGCCTCTACATCATCCCCCGGCAACTTCTTAGGGAGGCAACTTTGGCCCTTTGGGCTCTTGTTCCCTCAACCAAGAGTGGATGGATGGTGAGTGCCGTTAGCTGGTCCATCACCTCTCGGAGGACGGCTGGATCTGAGGCTTCCTGGTCCATGAGTAGCTGGTTTGTCTCCTGTTGCAGCTGGGTGGTCTCCTGCATAGCGAGCCCCTGTACCAGAGTGGGCTCCTGTGGCCTGTACTAAAGCCTTCACCAAATCCTCCATTGTGATGCACTCCAAATCCCCAGCCAACGAGGGGGTGAATAACAGGCATAGTGGAGTGACTACCATACCTTCTCTTCAGTGTGTTCACAAACTATTCTGTATTAACTGCAAACACCCAAAGGAAAGAGAAAAGGAGAATCCAAAACCAACTCCCCAATGCAATTTTTTTGTTTTTGTTAACCACCATGCTGTGACTGAATCCCACACCTGAGACCAATTGTGGTAGAGCTCTGGTGGGGACCCCCCTGGGTCCTGTGCTTCCTCGCAGATTTTTAAGATGCTTCAGAGGGTTGCAATAACCCTCCCACTGCCAAGGGAATTCCCCTCTTAATGAGCCATTTTCATCATAGGTCAGTCACTAGCTTGGAGAGAAAACTCCTTTGTGGTCCAAAAAGTCTCCTTTTCCTTGGTGGCAGCCCGCTGGGCATGGGAAGGGTTGGTGGGAACCCGGTCCTGCCCATTTACTCTGGGTTCCAGACCAGGACACTAAGTAGCAACCACTAGTGTGGCTCTCTCCCTTGTCCCCACAGAATAGCAGTCTCTCTCTGGGCTTCTTCCCCAACCACTCCCACAGTACCTTCACCCTGGCATCTTGGAGAAAACCTCTCCTTCTTGCCACCTTATAGCTTGCCTCACTCTGTGCTTCCTCCTCCGCTACAGTCTGTCCCTTTTCTTCTCCTTTATGCCTGAGAGGAAACTGTTTATAAAGGACCAGCAGGCCCTAGCTGGCTGCAGACTGGCTCTTGATGAGTCCCAGGTGCTTGCCTGTCTTAATTGATGGGCAGCAGTCTCTGGCAGCCTATTCAGGGAACAGGACCCTGCTCACACAACTGCTCCTATACCTGCCCTCCATCAAACTACTGCAGCCTGCTGACTTTGGTCTTCTACATCAGGCACCAAAGACTCAGCCTACCGTTCCTGTGCCCTGTATCTATCACTCAAAGATCTCAAAGTTTATTAATCTCAAATAATTCTTAAGTTACATGAGTTAGATCTATAACACCCCAGTTTTACACGAGGAGACTGCAGCAGCTAGGTTAAATGATTTAACCAAGGCTCAACTATATCATCTATATACCATTGGAGGATTCCCATAGGCAAGGGTGGTTATCAGTTAGCTACCTGAGTCATCTTTACACATCTGGTTATGCAAAGCAAACTTTATAGGTCTAAGGACCAGAAACCTTTATTTAATTACTATCATACATATTTGCATACATTATTTCATTAAAAAGAGGAGGATTCTTAGGGTATGTCTACACTACAAAGTTAATTCGAACTAACAGCCGTTAGTTCGAATTAACTTTAATAGGCACTACACATGCAAACTGCTAGTTCGAACTTAATTCGAACTAGCGGAGCGCTTAATTCAAACTAGGTAAACCTCATTCTACGAGGACTAATGCCTAGTTTGAATTAAGTAATTCGAATTAAGGGCTGTGTAGCCACTTAATTCGAACTAGTGGGAGGCTAGCCCTTCCCAGCTTGCCCTGGTGGCCACTCTGGGCACAACCAGGGAAACTTGTCTGCCCCCCTCCCGGCCCCGGAGCCCGTAAAGGGGCATGGTCTGGCTACGGTGCCCATGCCAGGTGCAAGCCTGCCAGCACCCAGCCAGCAGACCCTGCACCTGGCACGGCATGAGCCAGCCACCCGCTGCCACCCAGCCCTCCGCCTCTTCCCGGGATCAGGCTGGCGGCTCCCAGGGGACTGCCCGGGGCTGCAAGAGGCGGGCGCCCGCCTGGTCTAGTGCGGAGATCTTGGACTTCATCCAGGTTTGGGGGGAGGCGTCCAACATCCACGACCTCCGCACTAGGCACAGGAAAGTGGCCATCTAGGGCAGGATAGCTGCCAGCCTGGCCACCCAGGAGCAGGTTTGCATGAAAATCAAGGTGGTCCAGTGAGACCCCCAACCCTGAGCCCTGAGCTTAGAACATAAGAACGGCCATACTGGGTCAGACCAAAGGTTCATCTAGCCCAGTAGCCTGTCTGCCAACAGCGGCCCACACTAGGTACCCTGGAGGGAATGGACCAAAGACAATGACCAAGCCATTTGTCTCGTGCCATCCCTCTCCAGCCTTCCACAAACAGAGGCCAGGGACACCATTTCTACCCCCTGGCTAATAGCACTCCATGGACTTAATCTCCATGATTTTATCTAACTTCTCTTTAAACTCTGTTATAGTTCTAGCCTTCACAGCCTCCTGCGGCAAGGAGTTCCACAGGTTGACTATTTGCTTTGTGAAGAAGAACTTTCTGTTATTAGTTTGAAGCCTGCTACCCATTCATTTCATCTGGTGTCCTCTAGTCCTTCTATTATAGGAACTAATGAAGAACTTTTCTTTATGCACCCTCTCCACACCACTCATGCTTTTATAGACCTCTATCATATCCCCCCTCAGTCTCCTCTTTTGTAAGCTGAAAATTCCCAGTCTCTTTAGCCTCTCTTCATATGGGACCTGTTCCAAACCCCTGATCATTTTAGTTGCCCTTTTCTGAACCCTTTCCAAGGCCAAACTATCTTTTCTGGGGTGAGGAGATCACATCTGTACACAGGACTGAAGATATGGCGTACCATAGTTTGATACTTCCCCTCCTCCTTCTTCCCCTGGCTTCCCCCTTCCAGCTCCCTCCTCCTAGGTTTCCCCCTCTCCTCTCCCACCCTCTCTCTTCCCCTCTCCCACCTCCTTTTCCCAGTCTCCCCAAGTTTTGTTAAATAGAGTTTCTATTTTTGACCACACGGGTCCTTTATTTTGTACGTCAGGAAGGGGGGCTAGGGACGGGTAAGTGGAAGGATGTGAGGGAGGAATGGGGTATGAGCCCCCGATGAGGAGGACTGGGGTAGCTCTGCGGGCTCCTCGGGGTGGAAACTCTCCTGCAGCCCCCCGATTGACCCCCCTGGATGGCAGCCTGCGGCAAGTGCAGCCAGGCTGATGGCCGAGTGCTGTGATGTGCCGAGTGTGGGCACTCAGGGCACTCCAAGCCAGGACTGCTTTGCTGTCCCTCATCGAGGTAGACAAGCAAGCGGGGAACCCTGAGAACTGTCTGTCTGGGGTGGGGGTCGGGTCCCTTTAAGCACAGCCCTCGGCTAGCCTGAGACAGCAGCTCCATGCTCTAAGTCCTAACCTGATGCCCTGCTGGCACTGCTTCTGGCCAGCCTTAACTTTGGTTCAGGGTCCACTCAATGTGGACATGCTAGTTCAAATTAGCAAAATGCTAATTCGAACTAGTTTTTAGGTCTAGATGCACTAGTTCGAATTAGCTTAGTTTGAATTAACTAATTCAAATTAAGTTAGTTCGAATTAGTGCTGTAGTGTAGACATACCCTTAGGTGGAAAGTGCTCTTTGGAGAGTGAAGGGAGTCAGGGATCCAATCAAGTATAGTCAGGGTTCAAACAGAAGACTCTGGGTCAAGTGATCACATCTGGGATTTTAGGAAGGCAGCAGTAGTGAGCTGGGTTTCTGATCAAGTTTCCTGCTTTTGTTCTGCCACATAAAAATTCTCAGGGATTTCAAAATGGCACAAAATTCAAGTTCTCTTCAGCAAATCAAACTAAATATTTTACCTCCATTTCCATGGATGTGAAGGATCCCTGTTTGAGAATTATGCTGCAAAAATATATGGCCCATTGTGGTGAATGCCACAAATTACACTCTTCTGGCAATGTTTGGCTGCTTTCAGACTCACGGAAAAACTTTTTAAAAAGTAGGAAAGAATATTAAGTTTGTAAGATACAGCAAAATCTGCATGGATGCCCTAATTCTGCAATTTTGTCCATGCCCATGAACAGGGACTAGCACTGCCACTTCAAACTGTCATTAAGTGACAGATGATTGACAAGGAGGCAGATAATTATGCTGTGGTCTATATAACAGACAGTAGCTTTGGAAAGAAGATTTCTGAATATGCTAAGAAATGGTGTGCTGAGGAATTCTAGGTAGGATTTTTCCCAGATTATGAATCTAGGAAGAGATTAATTAACTCATGTCTATGGAGAAAATGCCAAGAAAACCAAATTACACATGCACAGGTGCTATGTTTTGGACATGATTTTCAAAATAAAACTAAACACTTAACAAGCTGCTCAGTCTTGCTACAACTGCTTTGCAGCATTCGGACCCCCTAAAAAGCAGCTAAAATGATGTCTTAACTAGCTGGTGGAAGATCTGGGGAATCTCCAAGTATTGTAGAACAGCTTTAATGACTAATACACTTTTCCTACTCCCCCATCTGACTATTTGTGCAGGAGATATTTCCTAGGAAAACAGGGTAGGGCCACAGTGTCACAGTGATGCTCAGTCACTGGAAAAGATTCTTTGGTCTATAAGGAGCTGGACATATGTTACAATAACTCTTAGGCTTCTCTATCTTTTTCTGGGATGAATTTGACCCTGGGGTAGCCTTAAAATTCACCTCCACCTGAGCTGAATTCAGATTACTGTTTATTCTGATCTGCACTTGTCATTTGTAAAACTAATACATGCAATCAGTGCACTGGCAGCATTAATTTATTTAGATTGTTCCAACTATGTGACTTGAATCGGACCTGAGGGGACTACTTCTAAAGGTTAGATTCTCCATTGATCTCTTGGTTAGTCACCCTTAGACCTGAGAGTTGGCCAATTTCATAAAGGTGACATTTAGTAGCAGCTGTGGCAATGGGAATTATTTTAGTAACACAGAGACCTGACTCCTGGGAGCTGGACTGATACTAACATATTAACATGCCATTTTGATCAGGTGACAACAGTCAGCCATCCTCTTTGCCATTTTTGGAAGATTCATCCTAGTCCTTATTTGAAGCCTATGCAGAATTTCTCTGTCACATATGGTCCTCAAATCATTGTTTGAAAAGCGGCAACTGAGTATTTTGATATTCCAGGGTTTACCTTAGTTAAAAGGAACCTTATGCACATTTACATTTTACATATGGAATCATTATGTGGACTATGAACCATTAAGATTACAAGCACTAGCAAAGTCATATACAGAAACTCATGCCTACATTACATTCTCACCTATATTTGTCATTTGTTTCTGAGGAAGATATTAGCACAGCAAAATGTGCTACAGACATAAGTAACTCAGACGCATCCTTCAGCACATTTGGGGAGGCATGTTTTAATGAAGAAGGAATGAGAGGACCCACATAATTCCCTGACCAAAGCTCAAATAGACGAATGGATTTGAAGTTAGATGCCTTAAGGTCAAAGATGCTCTTGTCCTGAAATGAGAACAAGAAAACTCCATTAGAGTCATGTTTTTATTTCTTTGCAATTTATGTTAGTTTGGATCCTTGGGAATCAGAGGCCAACACCTTCCTGTTTGCAGAGCACTGAAATACTAGTGTCAAATTGATCAAAGAGCGAGGGGGGAAAAAACATAAGTACCGGGTGCAGGATATTCAGGGGTCTACCAGGAAACACCCTGGAATGAGGTCTAAAATACCTTTCATGCTACTTTAATGCCACAAAAACGATTTTCAGGCTGGGATCCTCTTGCCTCCTCCCCCAACCAAAGGGATATTGTGTAAGATGGCTTCCTACTTCTTGTAGGGGAGACCGATTATTCTCAATCACTGAAGGGGTAGGTCACTGACATATCTGTTCATAAACACCATCTATTAGCACAAGTGTGATCCCAGATAAGGTCCCCTTTATCATTTCCAGAAACTAACCTATCTCTTAGAGATCTCCAATGAACACTGAAGATCAATGGCACAGAGGAGTGATTGGCAGCATCAAGCTGGTAGCCAGCTGGATGTTTTTTGGCAGAGGACCAAGGAGTTCCATTGTGTTGGGGGAAGCAAAAAGGGAGCGATTAGAAGCTGAGAAAGTGAAAGAGGGGAAATTGCAGAGGACCACAGTGTATGCCTTTATTGGATAACTCTGCATTCAAAGGTAGAGGAGCATCCCACTTTATAAAACTGCCAGGCAGTTCTGGTGGTAGCAGCTTCCTTGCTGCAAAACTAAATTTCTTTTAGTAATGAGCCTGTTTTATGTATTCCGCTGTTGTGTGTGAGCAATATGAAAGAAGAACCACAGCAATGCAAAAAACACTGTGGTTAAATATAGACACATAATAACCATGTTGCACTCTAAGTCAAAACTAAACATGCCAGGGCTCAAATACACTTCTGCTTTACCAGGCTATATACAGAGATCCAAGATTGCATTAAATGGTTTTCATCAGACAAGCTTTGCTACTCCTTACATTTATATACAATTGCAAATTGTATATTTGCACTGTAAAAATTATATAAGAAATAGCATTTTTCAGTTTACCTCATACAAGTACTGTTGTGAAATTGATCTGGAAGTGCAATTTGGAAATGTACATTTTGCTACATACTTGCACTGAAAAAACCAAAACAATGTAAAGCTTTAGAGCAGGGGTGGGCAATAATTTTTTATGGGGGGACCAAGACTCCAAGATTTTGGAAAGTAGTTGATAATAATGGAAGAGATGCAGGGTCTGGGATGGAGGTTAGGTGCAGAGAGGAGCTTGGAGTAAGGGATTGGGGTGCAAGAGAGAAACAGGCCTGCTTTAGAGCCTGCAAGTCCTCTCGGTCCTACTTCTTATTCAGCCTATTGCTAAGGCAAATAAAAAAAGAATGTTTACATTTGCGGGATATAATGCTGCCCACTTCTTATTTACAGTGTCACCTGAAAGAGAGGACAGGCAGGTGCATGGCAATTTTCTAGCTAGCATCACAAAGTATTTACAAAAGATAAGCCAGCTAATTGGCATAGGTAGTGTCCATTCTTCAGTGCTAAAATGGCACAGCAACAGCAACTCAGCTGTGCCTCTCTAGTATTTTAAGTGTAGAGAAGCCCTTAGTAAAAGAAATGTATCTGTCACATCTGCCCAACAGCATTACATAAAATGGCAGTTCCTAAGCATCAAGTATTTATTTACTTAATGATTCATCCTCTCCTCCATATGTTTATTTAAATAGCCTAACCACATCCATTGTTGCTGATTACAAGCTGGAAATGACTTCACAATGTTGTGTTCATTTGACTCTAATCATTCCCACATGGTCTAAAACTATAGAATCACAACTCATCAGTAAACACTGACAGAAGAAGAGAATAAATCAGCATTTCACCTTGGATAAAACACTATTGGAAAAATATGTATTTAGAGTTCAACCTAGCACCCAATGACATCTATTAAAAGACTTGTCGTGATTTCAACAGGCATTGGGCTCAGGCCCTTAGAACAAAAAGTGACACAGCTATTTGAGCACCTTCTGTGTGACAAAATTGTGAAACATCCTTTCAGATGCAATTCAAGTCTGAAAACTGACTGGCTGCATCTAGACTGGAATGATTTCGCGGAAATACTTTTAACAGAAAAGTTTTTCCGTTAAAAGTATTTCCGCAAAAGAGCGTCTAGATTGGCACGGATGCTTTTGTGTAAAAAGTGCTTTTGCGCAAAAGCATCCATGCCCAGTATAGATGCACTTTTGCACAAGAAAGTTCCGATGGCCATTTTAGCCATCGGGCTTTCTTGCGCAAAAAATTAAGGTACCCGTCTACACTGGCCCTCTTGCACAAGTATTCTTGCGCAAGAGGGCTTATCCCTGAGAGGGAGCGTCAAAGTATTTGCGCAAGAAGCACTGAATTCTTACATTAGAACGTCGGTGCTCTTGCGCAAATTCAAGCGGCCAGTGTAGACAGCTGGCAAGTTTTTGCGCAAAAGCAACTGCTTTTGCACAAAATCTTGCCAGTCTAGATGTACCCACTATGTAAAAACGGCATTATGGTGCTCTGCACTTATTCCCCCTCAGGCCAGGTCTACACTAGGTCCAGAATTTACTTCACTACAGCTACATCTCTCAGGGGCGTCAGAATTCTATACTCTGAGGGTTTGAAGACACAGCAGTGTTATTTTGGAATAACTAACGTTATTCCGGAATAACAAAAAGCGTGTCTACATTGCAAGCCATTATTTTGAAATAATTGCAAGCTGGAGGACTTCTCACTCCAACTCCTGTAACTCTCATTTTACAAGGAGTAAGGGAAGTCCAAGGAAGAATGTTCTTCCTTGACTTCCTGCTATGTAGACAGTGCCAAATTTGGCTCTGCGAAAGAACCTAGTTAACAATTCCATTGACAATGCATGAACCATAATAGAATCTAACTCTTTCCCATAGCTCTGCAGGGCTCACTGGAATAAAAACTACAAAACACACTCTTTTTCAGTGAGCAGAAGTGACAATAGGTACACAGAGGTAGTTAATATTTTGAGTCAGAAGTCACCATGTTTACATTATTACTTTCCCCTCCCCATACCCACATTCATTATCCATGCTTTTTGTAAGACGTTTGTGATAGGAGCAGATAGATACAAGATCCAGTAGACAAATTCTGAACAAAGCTCTGGTAGCTCACAATATACCAGGGGGAAGGCAGGGCTCCTGACAGAAAAGACTCTGGCTACATGATGAGTCACACAGCACTTTTTAGGAATGCCCTTTTTTCAGTTCTCTATTTCAACTAAGATGTGTCTAGACTACATGGCTCAGTTGACAGAGCCATGTAGATGAGGCAAGATGACAAAGGGAAATGAAGCGGCGATTTAAATAATCGCTGCTTCATTTAAATAAAAATGGCCGCCACCCTGTGCCGATCAGCTGTTTGTCGGCACAGCGCGGCAGTCTAGACGGGGATCTGCCGACCCCAGAACCCTTTGTCGGCAGATCCTTCTAAGCCTTCTAAGACATCATGTCAACAACACATCAGGAAAGATGAACTACAAGATTCCAGACACTGTCAGTTGCTGAAATCCTGTTCCTGATCTAGGTCTAGCTAGCCGAGGATAAACATTCTGGTCTCTTCTGCACCTGCTCCCTTAGTTATGGCAAACTGTTTAAGCATAAAGGAATAGATTTTATTCTCTCCCACATCTAGTGGCTCACTTTTCAATAACACCATGATGCTGTTAAACCAAGGGACAGATCTGGGCAAGGCCATAGGCATCAGCTAAGAACTGACAAATTCAGAGCTGGAATGCAAATCAGCCCACATGTATGTTAGTTTTGTTCAAAAGAGTAGGTATAAGAATGTATTCATGTTTAAACTCTATGAAATGCTTGCTGCATGCATTAATCTCACTTGTGATGTTTGTAATCCATGATGTAAGGAAATATGTAAGTTTCACTTTATAACTTGAAAAATGTTTGCTCTGGACTTATGAACCCAGTCCAAGAGGACTATCAATAACTAAGTGGGCTGTTATAAGAAAAAAAGCTTTGTTAATTGTTCCATCTATAGATGGAGAAGTATGTGCTGAAGGTTTCCTCCCAGTGGTTTGTATGCTGGAAAAGTGAAATATATCAGCAGTGATCAAACTGCAGTTCCGTGAGCTGCATGAGGCTCCTTTACAGTTCAAGTGCTGCTTAGGGAGCCCTCCACATCCCCACCCCTTCTCACCTAAGCGACTTGGGGAGTGAGCTTGGGGTTTTGTCCTTCTGCAGGATGGTAGAGCTAGGGGCTTCTGCCATAGATGAATGGTGCCTACTAAGAGGTAGTCTAGAATCAAGGGGTTGGGAATGACGTCGGGTGGTGTCTCTGGTGATTCTGCTTCACCCATTCAGAGAACCTCCTCCACTTGAACAGGTACATTTTCCTGGGGGATTCCCTCCTACTATTGATGAGTATTTGTTGCATTCTTTTTGAACAGGTAATTTCAGCATCCTGGATCCATGAAGGAGCTATGCCTTCAGATGAAATCTCTCTTGATCTGGATGGAGAGTTTTGCCATGAGGTTGTGTGAGGAGGTCACGTTGTCAGAGAAAGGTGTAGGGATTTGCTGCCAATAATCTATACAAGTATGGGAACCGTGTTTGTCTCGACCATGCTCGTGTGATGAATATTACTCGTGCGTGATCTAGTCTGATCTTTGTTATTACTCTGTGGATCAGTGGGAGTGGTGGGAACGTGTATAGAAGAGGTGCGCCCCATTTTAGAAGAAAGGCATCTCTTACAGTGTCTTTGCCAAGTACTGCTTTCAAATAGTATAGATGGGACTTCCAATTGGTTCTGGTTGCAAACAGGTCTATGTCTGGTTGTCCCCTTTTGTGGAATACCTCTCTTAGGCTCAAGAGTCTAGTTCCCACTCGTTGTGATGGAAGAAATTGCGGCTGAGGCTGTCCATTGCCACGTTGAGTATACCTGGCAGGTCTGAGGATATGGGGGTGCCGTGGTATGTAATGCACCAATTCCAGGGTTTCACTGTTTCTATGCCCAGGGAGTTGGACCAGGCTCCCACTTGCCGATTGATGTAATACATGCAAATGGTGTTGTCCATCATGATGTTGATCATCCTGTGCACTATATATGGTAGGAAATAGCAGCATGCATAACAGACAGCTCTGTGCTCTAGCAAGTTAATATAAAGTGTTTATTCATTGTAGGACCATTTGCCTTGCACTGACTGGGCCCCAAGGTGGGTCCCCCACCCCATGAGAGATGAATCTGTCATTATGGTAACTGTGGGCATGGGCTGTTGAAAGGGCATGCCTTGCAGTATATTGTGAGGTTGTGTCCACCAGAGTAGGGAAGTGAGGATATGCGGTAGCATGGGCAGTTGTACGATGGTGCCAAGTCAGGGAGTGCTACAGATGGTGCTGAGGGTGGCGTCGGAATCGGTGTATGGGGTGGAGACATCTCAGAATGGGATCTCTTTGGTGCTGTATCTGGTGCCATCTCCCACATTGTCTTATGAACTAACTTGAGGTGTTTAGTTGGCGAAGTGGAAGGTGGGGCCAACGGTGCCAATGATTTCTGTTTAGACTCAGAATGAGCTCTCTTGGGCAGCGCTGAGTGCTTAGGTAATGCCATGCTTGTCACCCATGCTCACCCTAGATGAGTTTGGTGCTGGAGGCAGTGATCTCACCGGGGAAACCTGGGTTTTTGCCTTTGCCTTGTCGGATGAGGTAGAGGGATGACCCCTGTCCATACCTCTTGGTTTGGCTGCATTTTTGGAGCAGGGTGGTGAGTCATCTTGCACAGGTTGGAGAGACTTCTTATAAAGATAGGTCTTTAGCCTGTTGGTGTGGTTTTGGCGAGTTCTCACAGTCAGGTTGAAACAACGCGAGCATTTCTGCATCATGTGTGCCTCACCGAGGCACTCTGTGTATGACAAATGACCAAGCATGGCCTCTCTGCACAAGTGCTTAAAACCTGGGGAACAAGGCATGTTGACAAACCCAGTAAAAAAACTATGGTTTTTTCTTCTTTTTTTTCCAAACGGGCTTTTTTTTTTTTTTTTTTTTTTTTTTTTTGAGGAACAGGTTCACAAACTTGAAAGTGAAGAAGAACTGAGGAGATTTATCAAATATTTTTGTGGTTTCAGATGTGGAAGGGGCGAGTTGAGGGGAGCGCCGTCTGCTGCTAAGGACAGTAGAGAAAGAACTGAAGCCGCACCACACGCGTGCCCAACAAACACCAATGGCATGAGGAGGTGCTACAGCACACGTGCGGCGCAGCAGGGTACTGCCAGAAAAATTGCCAGTTGCCAGCACAAGGATACACCAGCACCCAGAGTGGAGCACCCATGGGGACATCACTTGAAGAAGAAAGAAAAGTTATTTACTTGTTCCCATAATACAAGAACTAGGGGTTATCAAATGAAATTAATAGGTAGAAGGTTTAAAACAAACTAAAGGAAATTTTTCTTTACAGAGCGCATAGTCAACTTGTGGAACTTCTTGCCAGAGGATGTTGTGAAGACTAGGACTTTAAGAGACTTCAAAAAAGAGCTAGATAAATTCATGGAGGTTAAGTCCATTAATGGCTATTAACCAGGATGAGTAGGAATGATGTCCCTAGCCTCTGTTTGTCTGGAAATGGATGACAGGAGAAGGATCACATGATGACTACCTGTTGTGTTCACTCCATCTGGGGCATTTGGCACAGCCACTGTTGGCAGGCAGGATACTGGGTTAGATGCACCTTTGGTCTAGCCCAGCATGGCCATTCTTATGTGAGCTGGTGCTCATGGCTCCCGCCCACGGCAAAGTGGGTGGACGTGTAAGCTCAGGGTTTCCTGCCCACAGCACTCTTAGCTCCAGTCCTGGGAGGTAGAAGGGTGGAGAGGCAGCAAGGCTCAGGGCTTCCCACATGTGACTCCAGCCAAGCAGGGGTGTGCCAAGACTTGATGTGAGCCAGATGAAATTAAGCAATGGTCTGTATCCAGCCCGTGAGCTTTAGGTTTTGCAACCCAGCCCTAGAGCCTAGGATAGATTCAGTAAAAAAATATGAATACAAATAAATAATTCATGGCCCATGCAGATCATAGAGGACTGTGTATATGTATGTTTGTTTATGTGGCCTAATATCCCACAACTTATTTCACAAAGGGCTCCACAAAATCTAGAGCCAGTCTGGGCTAAGAAGCGTGATATGGTACCAAATTCTGACGATATATACCACTACAGCTTAATTGACTTCAATATCACACTATACCAAATTATACCAGCTAAGGATCTGGTTTTTAATTTTTCCCATAACTACTCTCATATCTTCAGGCCAATTCAGTGAATTCCCTATGTTCTCTCATATCTTTTGAAATCTACAACAATAATATTTCTAGCATCTCTTAACAATTGCAGTCACTTCATGCAGCTCCCTGGCACATCTTAAACCTTCAGGCAGTTTAGCTTCCTTTCTCAGAATTTCCAGGATTTAGGTGGTCAAAAGCAAATATTTTTTGTCACTTTTGTCTGGAATTGGTTGAGCCTGATTTCAAATTACAGAAGCCCCCCAAAATGCTGTGGTTTTGGATCAACCTTTTAGCTCTTTTAGGTAAACAAACAAAACCCCACTTTAATATAGACAAACAATTTCCAGGCCATTATTGTCAGAATGTAAACGAAAGGCTTTGGGAGTATTAACAACAAAATATAAATAAGAAGCAGCAAAACTAAGAGTGGGGCTTTTCCTTCCTTTGTTATGGCATTCCAACTGTGTGTTCTGGTTTCTCCTAGCATCCAAAGCACATGAGAAAGTTTCTAAATAAAATGGAGAAAAAATTCCACTCACCAGTCTGACTGTTCATTAAATGGTAATGTTGGGAGCATTTTAAACTCTAAGCAAATTTCAAATCCATGTTAAAGTGAGCAACTGTATAAACTTCTTCCTCAGTGCTGACACAGTTAATTGCACATAATTACGTAGTACGGTCCATTTGTTCTTAATACTCAAAGTAAAGATAGAAATTTTAAAAATAAATGGTCTAGGGTAACAAATAAAAACTTTGCACCTTTCCTACATATTTTTCTTCCATTCAGTATTCATTAAGGCAAGGATGTTCTATGCTAATTCAACAATAAAGACAGAAAGTCTAGACTTCAGCTGAAGGAATATCATAAATCAATGAGAATCTACTTGCTTTTAATTAAAATAGTTGCCATTCACACCTGGTTGCCTTTTGGAACAGTAAATTAATAACCAAATTTTATCAAGAACATACAAACATTCCCTTAAACACTTCCTCTTTACCTCTGTAGCATTATCTTTTACATATAGTTATTTATCCTTTGGCTTGAAGCCAGTGTTCAGTTTTCAGCAGGGTAATGCCAGTCCAACAACAACTTAGGCATGTAGAAAAGTAATCAGTATTAATGGACTGTATTTTCATCATTGACCCCATCTAGTGGTCAAAATATATTTTTACAAAATAAGGCAGGCCCTCACACAAAGCAATACTAAAAAGTATAACAACACAAAACTAAATCTCAACAATCTCCAACCTCAAACAGAACAATACCAGTGCACTTAAATGCAATGTTGGAATTTTACTGATAGGAATAGCATGTCTTTCAGAAAGGAAGTCTAAGGCTTAGTTACTGAAGGATGAAAAGTGAGTTTTGCATGTGAATTATGATATAGTAATCAGTACAGGCAAATGCACAAATATATCAGGACCAACTAAACTACTATAGAACTTAAGTCTATAGCCTGGGTGAGCAAAAGGGCTTCCGGAGGCCTGATCCGGCCCGCCAAAAAGGTTGGTCCAGCCCATGGAGGTTCTGCTGATCCTCCGTCCCCAGGCCAATCAGGCCCTAAGGACAGGGAAACACGCAGCAGAGTCAACCCTGGCAATTGACTAAGCATCACATGCCAGAGGACAGGGAGTGAGAGACTTCGCGCTCCCCTACCCCAGGCCAATCAGGGCCTGAGGAAAGGGGGGAAGCATGGAAAGTCTCCTCCTGCCCTGCAAGAAGCATGCGGGGCGAAGAAGCGTGCACGCTCCTTGCAGGACGGGAGGAGACTTCATTCACTCCCTTCATCCCAAGTCCTGACTGGCCTGGGGGTGGAGGGAGCACACGAAGTCTCCTCACACCCTGCAAGAGTCTCACACGGGGGCTACGTCTACACTGGCCCCTTCTCCGGAAGAGGCATTCTAATTTACAACTTTGGAATAGGGAAATCCGCGGGGGATTTAAATATCCCCCGCGGGATTTAAATAAACATGTCCGCCGCTTTTTTTTCAGCTTGGGGAAAAGCCGGAAAAGAACATCTAGACTGGCGCGATCCTCCGGAATAAAGCCCTTTTCCGGAGGATCTCTTATTCCTACTTTGAATAAGAATAAAATCCCCCTCCTTAGGCCCTTTGAAGTAGGAATAAGAGATCCTCCGGAAAAGGGCTTTATTCCGGAGGATCGCGCCAGTCTAGATGTTCTTTTCCGGCTTTTCCCCAAGCTGAAAAAAAAGCGGCGGACATGTTTATTTAAATCCCGCGGGGGATATTTAAATACCCCGCGGATTTCCCTATTCCAAAGTTGTAAACTAGCATGCCTCTTCCGGAGAAGGGGCCAGTGTAGACGTAATCCCAGAGTCAACCACCAGCTGCTGCTTTTAAGCCAGCTCCCCCCAGCACCAGCTCCTACTGCCCCCCCCTTGCTGCCTCTGATACCAAGGCAGAAAAGGGGGTGGGGCAGAGCAAGTAGTCAAGGTAATTATCGGGTAATCGACTACCTGCATACATCCCTAGACATAGGTTTTTATCTTTTGAGCTACTCGCTGGCAGTAGAAGGATTTTATATTCTATGTGGACCAGCCAGTAGAGGGAGATATAATCTCATCTATTTAGATAAGATTGTAGCTAGATCCTTCACATTGCCACCAGCGTGGTTTCAAAAAATTCCACAAGCATTTCTTCTGTTAAATAATTAAAAACAATAGCACAGACTATTACATGCATTTCTCATGTAAAATAGAGTCCATAGGGGTAATAATTTAGAACAACCAATCTTCAAAAATGATTGTTATTTCTAACTTTTAATATTATATACAAATTCTTTTATTCTCAAACTATTTCCTCTGCCTATTTTAGGAAAGTTATGTTCAGTGATATATTAGTCATTGCTAAATTATCCTTAAGAAGTCTTATTAATATGTATGTCTGAAGATCTATCTGGCAGGAATGCATTTTAATGATGTCGCTGAAAGGCAACAAGCTATAATTTCTAGAAGAGTGTTATGTCATGACCAAACAATAGCAAACTCATTAAAGCAGCCCAGAAATAGTGTTCTGGGTAGAAGTAAAAATTCAAATCCATTTTAATATTTTAATTACAATTTTAATTAGAAAATGTTTAGACATCTTGCCTGCATAGTTAGAACATCAAATGATTTAGAAATATCCTTGCTGTTAAAAGTATTTAAAAAATGTAATCTACGGATTCCAGTTCTGTTATCTGCAGCCTGTGTAAAATCCAAATATGAAAGGAACAGTCGGAAACTAAACATTCTGTAGCCCATTCATTAGTCTCCATCAAACTTAAAATTGTTAAGTAATTAAAATATGTAGCCTACAATCTCCCCAGAAAATAACTAGAGGCTCCAGTGCATAGGCTGTAATGTTCCATAATAAAGTCTAAACTTTAAAATCAAGGACATGATATACAGCAGCGGTTTTCGACCTTTTTTTCATTTACAAACCCCTAAGCAATTTTGAATGGAGGTGCTGTCTTTGGAAATCTTAGACATAATTTGTGTACTCCCAGGCATCTGTGGAGCATAGGTTGAAAACTACTCATATACAGCATGGCTGAATCTAGACTGGCAAGTTTTTCTGCAAAAGCAATTGCTTTTGCGGAAAAACTTGCCAGCTGTCTACACTGGCCGCTTGAATTTGCGCAAAAGCACTGACGTTCTACTGTCCGAAATCAGTGCTTCTTGCGCAAATGTTTTGACGTTCCCGTTCGGGCAAAAGCCCTTTTCTGGAAATGCTTTTGCGCAAAAGGGACAGTGTAGACAGCTGAAAACTGTTTTGCGCAAAAAAGCCCCAATGGCGAAAATGGCGATCGGGGCTTTCTTGCGCAAAACCGCGTCTAGATTGGCACAGACGCTTTTCTGCAAAAAGTGCTTTTGTGGAAAAGCGTCTGTGCCAATCTAGATGCTCTTTTCCGCAAATGCTTTTAACGGAAAAACTTTTCCGTTAAAAGCATTTGCGGAAAATCATGCCAGTCTAGAAGCAGCCCATATGTAAAAGTATCTGGGCATTAATGTGAGTGCTTTAGTTTTTTACATTTTTTTGTGATGAATATCTGCTTCTTCCTCCTAAGGCAAATCAACACTTAACATAACCAGTGCTTTCTGAATAATCCTATTGTATCTAACAAAGCAACATGCTTAAATACAAACAAGAAAGGGCAAGAAGAAATAGAACAGCAACAGAGCTAATGAAGGGAGAAAGGTTGAGGGAAAGAATAAGCAGGGATTGGAGAAAAGAAAGGCATAGCAGATGAGGAGAAGAAAAAGCAAGACAGACTCTAGATGAGAGGCTGGCAGTCTTAAGAGCCAAACTACATCAAAATTCAGGACAAGTGGTCGACAAAGAGCCAGTATAAGAATGCCCATTTGCATGACTAAAGATACACAACTTAATATTATTAATAATTGACATAAGGATTAATAATAGCATAAAAGAAACATCATATTCATAGACTTTAATGGGAGTTCTGCTGCTGTATCTTTTTGTACATTTCTTTGAAGTTTCCACCATAACTGGACAAATTCAGGTTCATGCACGCATTCAAGCTACATAAGAACATAAGAACAGCCGTACTGGGTCAGACCAAAGGTCCATCTAGCTCAGTATCCTGTCTGCTGACAGTGGCCAGCACCAGGTGACCCAGAGAGGGTGGACCGAAGACAGTGATCAAGCAATTTGTCTCCTGCCATCCCTCTCCAGCCTCTGACAAACAGAGGCCAAGGCACCATTTATCCCCTGGCTAATAGGGGGACCTAACCTCCTTTTATGGACCTAACCTCCATGAAATTATCTAGCTTCTCTTTAAACTCTATTATAGTCCTAGCCTTCACAGCCTCCTCTGGCAAGGAGTTCCACAGGTTGACTACACGCTGTGTGAAGAAGAACTTTCTTTTATTAGTTTTAAATCTGCTACCCATTAATATCATTTGGTGTCCTCTAGTTCTTCTGTTTAGGGAACTAATAAATAACTTTTCTTTATCGGCCCTCTCCACACCACTCATGATTTTATATACCTCTATCATATCCCCCCTCAGTCTCCTCTTTTCTAAACTGAAAAGTCCCAGTCGCTTTAACCTCTCCTCATATGGGACCCGTTCCAAACCCCTAATCATTTTAGTTGCCCTTTTCTGAACCCTTTCCAAGGCCAAAATATCTTTTTTGAGGTGAGGAGACCACATTTGTACACAATATTCAAGATGCGGGCGTACCATAGTTTTATACAGGGGCAGTAAGATATTCTGGATCTTATTTTCTATCCCTTTCTTAATAATTCCTAGCATCTTATTTGCCTTTTTGACCGCCACTGCACAGTGTGGAAGTTTTCAGAGAACTGTCCACAATAACTCCAAGATCTCTTTCCTGATTTGTGGTAGCCAAATTAGCCCCCATCATACTGTACGTATAGTTGGGGTTATTTTTCCCGATGTGCATTACTTTACACTTATCCGCATTAAATTTCATTTGCCATTTTGTTGCCCACTCACTCAGTTTGGTGAGATCTTCTTGGAGACCCTCACAGTTTGCTTCTGTCTTGACTATCCTAAATAGTTTGGTATCATCTGCAAACTTTACTACCTCACTGCTTACCCTTCTCCAGATCATTTATGAATAAGTTGAAAAGGATTGGTCCCAGGACTGACCCTTGGGGGACATCACTAGTTACCCCTCTCCAATCTGAAAATGTACCATTTATTCCTACCCTTTGTTTCTTGTCTTTTAACCAGTTCTCAATCCAAGAAAGGACCTTCCCTCTTATCCCATGGCCATGTAATTTACACAAGAGCCTTTGGTGAGGGACCTTGTCAAAGGCTTTCTGAAAAATCTAAGTATACCATATCTACTGTATCCCCCGTGTCCGCATGTTTGTTAACCCCTTCAAAGAACTCTAATAGATTAGTAAGACAGGCTTTCCTTTTACAGAAACCATGTTGACTTTTGTCCAACAAATTATGTTCTTCTACATGCTTCACAATTTTATTCTTTACTATTGTTTCGACTAATTTGCCCGGTACTGAAGTTAGGCTTACTGGTCTGTAATTGCCAGGATCGCCTCTAGAGCCCTTTTTAAATATTGGTGTCACGTTGGCTACCTTCCAGTCATTAGGTACGGAAGCCGATTTAAGGGATAGGTTACAAACCACAGATAATAGCTCAGCAATTTCCCATTTGAGTTTTTAGAACCCTTGGATGAATGCCATCCGGTCCCGGAGATTTGTTAACATTAAGTTTTTCTATTTGTTCCAAAATCTCCTCTAATGACACTTCAATCCGGGACAGTTCCTCAGATTCTTCACCCACCAAGGACGGTGCAGATTTGGGAATCTCCCCAACGTCCTCAGCCGTGAAGACTGAAGCAAAGAAATCATTTAGTTTCTCCGCAATGGCTTTATCGTCCTTGATTGCTCCTTTTATAGCTCAATCATCTAGGGGACCCACAGGTTTTTTAGCAGACTTCCTGCTTCTAATGTACTTAAAAAACATTTTGTTATTTCTTTTTGAGTTTTTGGCTAGCTGTTCCTCAAAATCTTTTTTTGCTTTTCTTATTACATTTTTACACTTGATTTGACAGTGTTTATGTTCCTTTCTATTTCTATTTATTTATTTATATTTACATGAGTAAATTTATTTATTTATTTCTATTTACACGAGTAATTACACATTTTTAAAATGCTGAATTAATTTTTCATTTTAATTTACAAAGTTGCATGTGTTTTGGGAATGCAAGAGAGACATGTTTGGTTTCATACTAAGCCATATTTGGCTCAAGAGCCATAGGTTGCAGACCCCCCCATTCTAGATTCACAGACAGAATACTTAAACTGTGATAATGTGAATAGTGGGGGATATCACAGAAGCATGGATGAGAAGTGTGTCACTGAAACACAGGAAAATCCTTCACATAAGAACAGGATCAGCAGTGTAACGGCGGTGGGGGGAGCAGTTGCCTCTGGGTGCCACACTAGGGGGGCACCAATTTAGTTCCCCTCCACCCCGTCATCCCTTGGCTCACCTGCTTGCTGCTGACTGGAGCCTCCTCCCTGCCTCTCCACACCCAGTCTGACCCTCTCTATCTCCGCTGGCCCTGGCCCCAAACTGGAGGGGATGGGGGAAAACACAGTACAAGTTCCAACCCCCCAGGGTCAGGCTCAGACATGTGCCAGATTTGGGGTCCTGCTGCATAGCAACGGCAGCTCGGGGGGGGGGGGAGGAGGGGAGAGGGTGGTGGTGCAAATTTTGCCTTTGCCCCCAGGGTGCAGAACACCCTTGCTATGCTTCTGAGTAGGATACATTAAAAACTGCCTTGGGTTGACTACAAAACAATGAGTTAACCTTGATATAAATGCAGCTTGGCTAATCTGCACTTGCATCTGCAAAGGGTGAAATGGAAACAGCAGAAGAAAGCAGGGAGTCAGAATTAAAGAGGAACAGGAGGGAAGAAGGAATTGATGGAGATGGCACAGTGAGAAATAAGACAACCAGGATTTGAGGGGGAATAAGGGAATAAAGGACAAATGAAAACAGACACAAGATGAGAAAAGCTCTTGAGAGGAGAACAGATAAGGAAGAAAAGCAGGTGGAGAGGAAGGCAGAAGTAAGAAAAGGCATTTGAATAGCTCATCCCTAGACCTCTGCAGACCAGGCCGGGCAAAGACAGGCAACAAGCAAAAGTGAAGGCGGGGCGGCTTCCTCTGATGCCTGCTCTGCACATTTGGCAGAGGCGGTGACATCTGCGCGCTTTGCGGGTTGGCGAGCAGGAGGAGATGAAGTTGGGGGGGGGGGACCGGGCGTGGCCCCCGCTGTCTGGGACTCTATGGACGGCGTCCCGGCCGGGTTCCGCTCGGGCACAGGCCCCGCAGCCAGGCACTAGTTGAGGAGCACAGGGCCTAGGCTCCACAGCTGTCCCCCTCCCCCACGCAGGACAGCGCGGGCAGACACAGGGGCAGGTCCCGGAGCTGGGGAGAGGCCGGAGGCGGAGTCGCTCTCTGGGGCCCGCGGGACAGGGACGCGTCCAGCGGCTGCTGAGGTGGGGGCCCGGGAGCGAGCTCCCGAAGGCGGAGGGGAGGGGCCGCGCGCGAGGCTTCTGAACGCCGTTAAACGGCCGCGCAGGGGCGGGACCCGCACGGGACTTTCGCTCGGAACGAAGCGTTGCGGGGGGGCGGGGCGGGTTAGAGGTTGAAGGTCGCGGGGCGAAGCGGGGCCTGCCTGGGCTCAATCCCGCGGCGGGGGCGGGTGAGAGTTGCGTCTTGGCTCCGCTTGGCCGGATCCTCCCGATTCTTAGAGCCTGGCACCGAGCTCGCTGCGCCGCTGGACGCAGGGGCCTGCAGGCTCCCCCTGGTCCGTTCCCCATCCGTCCCGTCTCAGCGCCATTCCCGCCCCGGGCAGGCCCTGCGCTGTTGGGGGACAGCAGAGGCAGGGGACGCGGAGCCGGCGTGGGCAAGGCCCATCATGCCCAAACGTGCTTACGCCTGGCCCGGGTGGGCAGGCCCGGCTTCTCCCGCGGCCGATTCCCGGGGTGCTAGGCGCCCGCCAGAGCAGCTGTGGGTAGGGGAGGAAGTAAGGGGGGGAGGGTTGTCACGGCTGGTTCAATTCCCTGCTTTGCCCAGACTTCCTGTATGAGGAGGGCAGCTCCCCGCTGTACAGTGGGTTGGGCCACTGCTCTCTTTCACAGCAGGGTTGTGAAGAGCCCAGCTCAATGAGGAAGAACCAGGGGAGCCCTAAATGAATGGCTGTAATCAGATCAGTGGTCTGTCTAGCCCCTGTCATATCTCGGATAGGTTGTGGGGTTTGGGCTTAGTCTATGGAAGAGAAGAGTGAGGGCAGATTTGATAGCAGCCTTCAACCTGAAAGGGAGTTCTAAAGAGGCTGGAGAGAGGCTGTTCTCAATGGTGAGGGATAACAAAACTGAGGAGCAATGGTCTCAAGTTGCAGTGGGGGAGGTCTAGGTTGGATATTAGGAAAAACTATTTCACTAGGAGGGTGGTGAAGTACTAGAATGAGATCCCAAGGGAGCTAGTGGAATCTCCATCCTCAGAGGTAATAATATCCTGGCTTGGAATGATTTAAATTGGGAGTGGTCCTGCCTTTAGCAAGAGCTTAGACACATGACCTCCTGAGGTCTCTTCCAACACTATGATTCAAAGGGGCACTATCCTGTGCTCCCTCAGGAAGGGTCAGAATAGGCAATAAAGTACATATGAGACAGCCAGAGAAGCAGGTGCCTCCTGTAGTCAGGCAAGCTAGCATACAATGGTCCCCTGTAAGCTGAGCACTTGAGCAACTGTCCAGCAGAGATTCAGCTGATTAGCAGAGTGCCCATAGCTGCTCACAGTAGCCAGCATGTGTTTCTATTGGTGGTGCACATCTTCACATTCCTCAGTGCAAAATTTATTCTGCCCAAGGATGGAAAAACGTAGAGGAAACCTTGGTCCCTGGTGTATAAATAATGTAGCTCTTACACTTGACCTGCCCACTTTTTAATAACTGAATACTGCTCTGTAAATGAGGGTGAACCTTTTCAGTCACCTGGGGGGAGGTGTGCTAACTCTGCCATTGATCATTAGCATAGTTTTTGGAGCCCAATTTTCAAATATGCCCAATAAGTACAGCTCCAAACTAGTCTTTTATACTGGAGATGCTCTGTAACTCTAAAATTAGTCTCTACTATTTAGTGAGTATTTAATTCACTGATAAACAATATTAAATAAATGAAAGAATAACTTGAATTTAGATTTTTAAGGCTTAGCATTTGACAGTTGTCACATAAAAATGAGTGCCCATTAGTTTTCATCCTTTCAAATGAAGGGTCTGGATTTTCATTCTGGAAATAAAAAGCTGTTTCTCTTTTAATTCCTAGGGTCACATCGGAACAATATCACTTTATGCTCACTGTGGAGACTCTCCTAGCTTCATGTCTTCAAGGATCCAAACCTTAACTTCTTTATTCATAAGAAATTATAAAGACTTCTGCAGGGATAGACAATGTGGACACTACAAAATAATTTCTGCAATCTTATAAAAAAGACTGTCCCCACATTTAAATGTATGTTTCCCCATTATAACAAAGCAAGATATGGACAGTATATAAAAACCTTCCCAATTTTAGATGGAAGTATCCCTTCTGTATGTGAACATGTGTTTGAAAAAAACTTAAGGAATAGCGAGGCTTGTATTCAAAGGTAATTAGCCATTATTGTAATCTTTTTGCAGTATTATGTATATAAACTAGACTATACATGCAATAGCCTATAGATAGTTTCAGGTGCCTTTAAATTCAGTCAGTTAACTTAAGAAATCTGGAAATTAAGATTTTTAGCAGGTTTTTGCCACTTGAAAATTTGAAATGATTCCTTTGCTGGTGCTTACCTGGACATGGCCTATTAGCAAGATATTTGTTCAGCTCAGAATGTCAACCTATTTATGTAGGTGCCTGAATATCAGTTGAAGTTTCCAGTGTTAGGGATCTCAATTTAAAACTAAAACTATGTTGTTAATTTGCATATATTGTTAACAAATAATTTTAAGAACATCAAAATTTACCCAGTGTTTAATTTCTAATGCAAAGATGGTAGGGACTCATACTTTTTCAAAACTCTAGTGAAATAGATGACAGTTATCTCCATTAATCATGATTCAGTATTAAAAGGAGGAAAATTATTTTCTTTTCATATATTTCTTTCTTTTATATATTTGTCTTTAAAGATCATATGGCAACACCTCTGAAGCATGCTACATAACCAAGCCATGGAAAAATATTATGCCCCCTTGTGGTGGTATTTAAAAATAGTAACTTACAATTCTTTGCTTTTTCTCATGAGGCATTTAAACTTAGTTTCCTTGCAGGAAGCCAAGGTAGAAATAGTGAATAATGTACATAATTGTTCATGGATTTTTTTTTTTGTCAAATAGTACTTTTGGTTAAGAGTTACATTTGCAGTTGAAATATATATATATATATATATATATATATATATATATATATATATATATATATATATTTTAAAACAAAATTGTACTTTACTTTTGATCAGGTGATTTTTAAAAAGGAAATTTACTGTTTACCATTTACTCTGTTTCTTATTTGCACTGTGCTGCTCAGGTAATAAAAATAACTAGTCCTTTTTAGTTTTGTGAAAATATAATGCAACGTTCACCAGCTTTAAAACGTTCTTTGTGCAATGAAGTTAAAGATTAGTTTTGTCGTGCCTGTACTAATGGATAAACTGTTTTCAGCACTTGAGAAGAACCAGGGAAGAAGCCAGTAAATAGTTTCTTTTTCTAGAATAGCGTACCTTCATGCTTCTAGCTTGCATCCCAGACACATTTTTCAGTCGATTGTATACAGCCAAGCCCACGATACCACTGGATTTGATCCGACCCCACAGAGACAGTCACCTACAGGATCTTTACAGAGCATTTCTAAAACTGAAATACCCACCTGGGGAAGCGAAAAAACAAATTGACAGAGCCAAAAAAATACCCAGACATGAGCTACTTCAAGACAGACCCAAAAGAGAAAATAACAGAACTCCTTGTTACCTACAGTCCACAACGCAGACCCCTCCAATGCATTATACACAATCTACAACCCATCCTGAAAAATGATCCCTCACTCTCAGAGGCCTTAGAAGAAAAATCTGTTCATGCTTACAGACAACCCCCTCACCTGAAATGCATTCTTTCTGATAACCATGCCACACAACCACATGATAAACCTCCAGGAACCCTGCCCTGCAACCAAAAAAGATGCCAACTCTGCCCACATATCTACACTGACAAATTCATCACTGGAGCAAACAACATAAGCCGCAAAATCAAAGGGTCATTTGACTGTACATCCAGTAATTTGATCTATGCCATCAAATGACAGCAGTGCCCACTGCTATATATATTGGACAAACTGGACGGTCTCTGCAGGAAAGAATCAGTGGACACAAATTGGATATATGTCAAGAGAATATACAGAAGCCTGTTGGTGAGCATTTCAGCTTGCCTAATCACAGTCTGATAGACCTGCAAGTAGCTGTCTTGTCACAAACCAGCTCTACAAGCCAAATACACAGAGAAAGCCTGGAATCCCAGTTCATCCACAAATTCAATTCACATGCTAATGGACTCAATCGTGATATGGTCTGGTGGGGACTCTACCTACTTAATAACCACTGAAGGTGCCAATAGCTCCCTGAGTGGTATCCTTCCTGTTTTAGGAATCTTATCTATTGACTTTGATTTTGATCTGCTTAGGTTTAAGTACCCATTCTCCAAATACTTAATGATGCTCTGTCTCCCACCCCCCTCCTTTTTTCTTTCTTTCCCCCTTCCTTTTCCCCTCTCTTATTTATTTCAAGTTTTATCCCCAACTCATAACTCAGGTTATCTGAAGAAGTGGGCTGTGTCCACAAAAACTCATGATACCATCGACATGTTTTGTTAGTCTATAAAGTGCTACCAGACCATTTGTTGTCTTTTTCTGAACCCTAAAAGTAAGGCTTGCTAAAATTGAATTAAAACTGGTAAACTGCGAAGATCAATATTTGCAGTGAAAATTCTGATCAAATGCTCAACATCTCAGAATTAGATACCTTAATTGTGATAATCAGTAACTGCTTAGTCACTTCTTAGTGCTCCATGGAGTGAGCTGCAAATACAGATGGTAATTTGATCACTTAGATGGTTTAAAACATTTAACGTTGGATATATATGGACAATACAAAGGAAAAGCCTATAGATCTAATGAATTCCGGCATGACTATGCAAAGCCATAAACAGAACTTATTTTGATTGTTTTCTGAACTGTCTTATTAGGCTATAGAAAATCTAACTTGTGAAAAATCAAAATGAAATGTCTCATTCCTATAAAATATCTGTATTTTTCTTGTCTCACTTGTTTGTTTTGGTTACTGTGACCTAAACTATATTAACTGAAATTAACTTCCTTTCAGAAACATAACTCCAAAGTGATAATTTAACCTTATTGTCAAACATCGGTGTGTCAACTGGGCAGTTAATTTAAGTACTGTATTAACTTATTAAAAGTATTATTTGGTAACAAGCTGTTTTTTTATTAATTAAGCTTTGTTTTTGAAATCAGATATTCAGAGTTGCTCTACAAGGTCAGTAAAGGTGGTGGAGAGAATGCAATCTTGCGTCATACCCAAAGGAACAAGAAGTTGCTTGTTCGTGAACGCCTAAGAATGCTCCTGGATGATGAATCTTTTCTTGAGCTGTCTCCTTTTGCGGGTTTTGATTTGCCATATGGTGATGTCCCTGCTGCTGGATGCCTCACTGGTAAGATTTGTAGTTGGTGTAATAGGGAAAAAAATCATTGCGTGCATAATAAGTGATTATGGTTTTGTTTGTTAAAAACTCTGAATATAATTGATGTGGATTTTGAGCTCTAAATCTGAATACATTCATTGTTCTGTAGTTCCCTTTAGCAACCATAAAGATTGACTGATGTTGAGGGTCCAGTTCAGTGCCATGCTTGTATGAGGCCCAGGAAAAAAAGGGAATGGATGGTTCTTCTTTGAGTGATGTCCCCGTGGGTGCTCCACTGTTAGTGTCAGGTCATCCTGGTGCTGCAGATCGGAGTTTTCATGAGCAGTTGTCAGCCAGACCACGCATGTGCGGCTTGCGCCTCGAGCCATCTGTGCCCTTTTGATTGCACGCACGGTCCGGCTCCCACCAGTTCCTTCTTCGCCCAGCTTTAAGAAGTGCGCCATGTGCCCTGACGCAATGCCAGCATTGGACGGTCATGCCGACTGCATTAAGTGCCTCGGCGAGGTGTACGTGCCTCAGAAATGTGTTCACTGTGCTAAACTGATTAGTAGGGCATGTAGGGATAGAGAAATAAGCCAAAAAATGTTCCTTTTTGACAACGCATTGCAACCCGTGAACTAGCACAGCCAGTCTCCACTCTGCAATCACCCAGGCTGAGAAAAGAAAAGCCGTTTCTCCACAGCCAGCTCCGGCTTGAAAAAGAGCCTCATCAGCCCTTTTCCTACCACAAGCCCTCTCGGCCTGTGTAAGTATGGGTGGCAAACCTGGGACATCAGGTACTATGGCAGCCAGGCATAAGTCAGTCTCAGAACTAAAATCCTGGGAAAAATATACATCGGTGCCATCAACAGTCGCACCCAGCCCACCGGTCAGCACTGCCAGCAACTGCACCTGCCATCACGGCACTGATGACCACGGCGTCATCCATCTCAGCACCGCCAATGCCGGTCGGCTTCTCCAACGTTGGCACTGTCACCTCAGGCATCCTTATGGACAAAAGCACTTCACAAGCCTATCTCGGCACCATATATGCTGTCCAGCCCATCAGCACCGAAGAAAGCAAACCAAAAATCTGACTCTGCGAGACAGATGAGTCCGGCCCTTTAACTTTCTCTCCAGCACTGTCCTCTGCACCATCTTCTCCGCATTCACCCTGCTTAAGAGGGGATGCCAGCGGTCATACCCTATGGGACCAAAGCAGGCACCGTAGGTCCAGATATAATTTCTCACCTTCCCCCATAGAAGATATACCTTTCGTTCGCTGCCTCCTTCTTCAAGAGATGCACCAAATTCCCCATGTTCTCCAAACCTCCTGGTGCATTATCACACTCATTACAGGAGTGGACACTCATCTAGATATGCTTCCCTTGTGTGGTCAGATTACAGGCAGCATAGCCCAACATACTACCATAACTATCCTCATCATACCTCGGCTCGACATCACTATCAACACTCAGATTATGGTCATCCCTGTTGGTACAGTCACCCAGCTTCTCGTGCTCCTACAGTTTCTCCCCAACCATCACATAGATGGCACATAGCAGTTACACCTCCCACCGCTCCTGATACAGCTCACATGTCAGAACCAGAGGAGGGTCAACTATCTGATGTTGAGGAGCACCCACCAGATGCCTCACCAAAAGATCAGTCCTCATCATCTCCCAATGAGGCAGTTACCTGGTGACCAATCTTCTTCAGATGACCTGATACAATTTCAGGATCTCTTTAAGAGAGTAGCTGTAAACCAAGATATTCAATTAACCGAAGTACTGGAGAAACAACGCCGGCTTCTCAAAAACCTTCAGCCCTCACAGTGGGCAAAGATTGCAGTCCCCTTACACAAGGCTATTATGGAGGCTGCTGATGAGATCTGGCAGACTCCAGGTTCGGTACCACCAACAAAGAAACGGGCTGACAAGAAGTACTTTGTTCCTCCAAAGGAAGCCGACTTTTTGTTTTTCCCATCCATGACCGAACTCATTAATTGTTGATGCTGCCCAACACAGATCCAAACTCCCGCAATATAAGAACACAGTGGAGAAAGATAGCAAGCGCTATCCCATTCAAAGCCACTCTTTGCAGCCCACTCCCTGAGAATCATTAGCCTTTATGTCTCATTCCTTCTGTCCCATACCCGGTCTCCACTTTCCAGGCCACTCAGCTGTGTGTGCCAAGAATTGCTTCATTTGATTTTCATACCAACTCAGCCCGTTCTTACCCTCATTTGTAGGGGTGCATGAGCTTTTCTATATTTTTACAGGATTCCCCAGCTCTAGTGAGTTCTCCTCAGTACACATCACCAGCAGCAAATAGTTACTGCTGTCTTTCAGATGTTCAGCAGCTTTTCCTTAGCTTGTTCCTGCCATCTGTTCTCAAGCAATTCTTACCTGTCCTTTCTATCTTCCCCCTAAGGTGCAGGTGTCTGCTCTGAAGTCTAGTTGTATGTCAGCTAAGCAATCAAAGGTGTATTGGAGACTGCTCCCTGTGACGGACCGTGCTGGATCTGGGCACAGCTGAGGGCGTCTGCTCAGGGCGAATTGCTCAAATTCGGGGCTCCTTACAGCCCCCCAGAATGGAGACCTTCCCAAATAGGCCACAAACCAGTCCCACAGAGCGCTTCAGCTGCCTGCCTGAAGCCTCATGAGCAAAACCCCTCCAATATCCCAGCAATATCCATGCTGCAGATGGCCCCGGGCCTCATACACAGGTGAGGAGTTTTAGAGCCCAATCTCACCTTCCTCGAACAAGTTCTGTCAGGTCCAAGAAACCAGCCACAGATCCCAGGTCAATTTACCCTCTGGACCTTACCCACAAGACCACGCTGAGCCAGTCCTTTAGAATCTAAAATCTAAAGGTTTATTACTACCAGAAAGAAAAGTGCGAGAGTAAGGTTGTAAAAGTATCATACATTACATGCATCGAATCTCCCAATTCTCGATGGAGGCTCGCAGCAGAGATGTTATAACTGCTGGCTTAGAAGTCTTTGGTATACATCCTATGTCAGGATGGGTCCACAGTTCTTCACAGCTTGTGATTCCCTGCGAGGCCGCATCTGGGGTCAGGAACAGATCTGAAGACCAAGATGGAGTTGGCCACATGTCCTATTTATACCTCCTTCCCCCCCCCTCCCCGCAGCTTCTTTCAAGCTGGAGAGAGTCACATGGTCTCTGACCAGGCACCTAGATTCCTTCCCAGGTGGGTCTCTGGTACTTAAGAGACCTATTGTCCCCGGAGCCTTGCTAATTAGCATGTCCATAGGCTGAGCCCATTGCTCAACCACATACAGAGAAACTTCCAGCCTCCATACAGAGTACATATTCATAACTCCACACACAGACATTATACAGATATATGAAGAGCATATACAGAATCAGTAGAAAGTAAGCTTTTGTTCGACATCTCACATGGCCTCCTTTGTACCCACTTTTGGGGCAAACACTCCCCCATGGGCGCAGCAGTGACCTGGCTGCTTCCCTTAAACTCCAATAACATGACACTCCCTCTTAAAGGATCCAGTCATCCCGTGACAAGTATTTTAGTGGTACTTAGGATATTATGTGGGCCCTTTTCAGTCGCAAAGTTTTTTTGTAAGCACTTATAGGATCTCCTTTTGGAAGGATGGTAAGCACACTTTTTTAAATGAAAAGGAAATAAAATTAGAAGAATGCTTGGGGATCATCAGTTCAGGGTTAAATGATTGCCTGCTAGTAAATCATTTGGGGTATGTCTACACTACAAAGTTAGTTCGAACTAACGGACGTTAGTTCGAACTAACTTTAATAGGTGCTACACTAGCGCTCCGCTAGTTCGAATTTGAATCGAACTAGCGGAGCGCTTAGTTTGAACTAGGTAAACCTCATTTTACGAGGACTAACGCCTAGTTCGAACTAGCTAGTTCGAACTAAGGGCTGTGTAGCCCTTTAGTTCGAACTAGTGGGAGGCTAGCCCTCCCCAGGTTTCCCTGGTGGCCACTCTGGCCAACACCAGGGAAACTCTATGCCCCCCTCCCGGCCCCGGACCCCTTAAAGGGGCACGGGCTGGCTACGGTGCCCGTGCCAGGTGCAAGCCTGCCAGCACCCAGCTAGCAGACCCTGCACCTGGCACGGCACAGAGCCACCCACCCGATGCCCCCCAGCCCACCCCTTCTTCCCGGGACCAGGCTGGCGGCTCCCGGGAGCTTGCCCTGGACCGCAAGAGGCGGGCACCTTCCTGGGCTAGTGCGGACATCGTGGACCTCGTCCACGATCTCCGCACTAGGCACAGGAAAGTGGCCGTCTAGGGCAGGAGAGCTGCCAGCCTGGCCACCCAGGGCCAGGTGTGCATGAAAATCAAGGGGGTCCACTGAGACCCCCGACACTGAGCCCTGAGCTTACAATGGCCGTACTGGGTCAGACCAAAGGTCCATCTAGCCCAGTAGCCTGTCTGCTAACAGCGGCCAACCCTAGGTACCCTGGAGGGGATGGACCGAAGACAATGACCAAGCCATTTGTCTCGTGCCATCCCTCTCCAGCCTTCCACAAACTTTGGGCAGGGACACCACTCCTACCCTCTGGCTAATAGGACTCCATGGACCCAACCTCCATCACTTTATCTCACTTCCCTTTAAACTCTGTTCTAGTTCTAGCCTTCACAGCCTCCTGCAGCAAGGAGTTCCACAGGTTAACTATTTGCTTTGTCAAGAAGAACAACTTTCTCTTACTAGTTTCAAGCCTGCTACCCATTCCTTTCCTTTGGTGTCCTCTAGTCCTTCTTTATGGGAACTCAGGAAGAACTTTTCTGAATGCACCCTCTCCACCCAACCCCTGCTTTTAGAGACCTCTATCCTGTCCCCCCTCCGTCTCCTCTTTTCTAAGCTGAACAGTCCCAGTCTCTGTAGCCTCTCTTCATCTGGGACCTGTTCCCAACCCCTGATCATGTTAGTTGCCCTCCCCTCTCCCAGCCTTTCTCTTCCCTTCTCCCACCTCCTTTTCCCAGTCTCCCCCAGTTTTTTTTCAATAAAGACAGAGTCAATGTTGGAAGAAACGTTATCTTTATTTTGTACATCAATAAGAAGGGGGGCTAAGGAAGGGTAAGTGGAAGGAGGTGAGGGAGGAATGGGGTACGAGCCCCCGATGGGGAGGACTGGGCTGGCTCTGCGGGCTTCTGGGGGTGGAAGCTCTCCTGCAGCCCCCCAATTACTCCCTCTCCCCAGATGGCAGCCTGTGGCAAGTGCAGCCGGGCTGATGGCTGAGTGGTGTGATGTGCCCAGTGTGGGCACTCAGGGCACTCCAAGCCAGAACTTCTTTGCAAGCGGGGCACCCCTTAGAACTGTGTGTCCGGGGTGGGGGTCGGGACCCTTTAAGCGCAGCCCTCGGCTAGCCTGAGACAGCATCTCCATGCTCTAAGTCCTCCTTTTATGCCCTGCCGGCACTGCTTCCGGCCATCCTTAAGCCCTGTTCAGAGTCCACTCAATGTGGACTTGCTAGTTCGAACTAGCAGAACGCTAGTTCGAACTAGTTTTTAGTTCTAGACGCGTTAGTTCGAACTAGCTTAGTTCGAATTAACTAATTCGAACTAAGTTAGTTCGAACTAGCGCTGTAGTGTAGACGTACCCTGGTCTTGTTGCATTTGAAAGTGTAGTCCTGTGATGAAAAGCGGCTGGAAAATGGTTTAATACTGTTCCATATTTATTGTCTCACTGTTTCTCTTTCGAATTTACTCGGTTTTTATGCATTTTTCCTCCTAATTGCATATCCTACAAACTCATTTGGAGAGCAAAGTTCTTTCCTCTTGTAATGTCACTAGCAAAGCTGTTTCAGGTCACATTCTGCTCTTGTTTTCATCTGTACAATGCCATAAGCCTTCACTCTCATTTTTCAAAATAAGACTACATTGTAAGGCTACAGAATAGTATATATCTGCTGCAAACAGTATCTGTAGCTTCATTGGCATAGGGGTACATGTTATAGAAAGCCTTATTGAGATGCTGCTACTATTGTAAAAAATAACTTGCACTTTGGCTTCCTTGTTTAGCATATGGAACTATTTCAAAATGTCTACATTTGGGTTATTACAGAGCCCTTAATGAATATTTGTGGTCTCTGTTTCAGGAATTGGAAAGATCTGTGGAGTCTGGTGTGTCTTTATGGCAAATGATGCAACAGTTAAAGGCGGGACCATTTATCCCATTTCAGTGAAGAAACAGCTAAGAGCTCAACATATAGCAATTCAAAACAGACTTTTATCTGTGTATCTAGTTGACAGCGGGGGAGCATTCCTACCGCTACAGGTAATGTTGGAAAGGGCACATTGTATGAAAATAGCTTTTTTATTTGCATCAGATTAATTTTTAGAAGTGAATCTTGTTCTGAGTTTTTTGGCTGTCTGACTTCAATTTTTTTCCAAGTTATACTCTAATTGAACTCTGCAAACAAATCAGAGTAGAGATGTTTCTAACGTCCAAGACAATGATAGTAATTCTGACTGATCTTACATGTAAGGGAAGCCAACTTTATCTTAGAATACTAGAACTGGAAGAAACCTTGGGACGTTAGTAAGTCCAGTCCGCTGCACTCACTGCAGGATGAAGTGCCCACCTAGACCATCCCTGGCAGATGTTTGCCTAACCTGCTCTTAAAAATTTCCAATGATGGAGATTCCACAACCTTCCTAGACAATTTATTCAGTGTTTAACCATCTTGACAGTTTAGCAAGTTTTTCCTAATCTCCAACCTAAACCTCCCTTGCTGCAATTTGAGAATACGGGAGGCCCCCAACTTGCGACACGATTGGTTCCGGGTGAAGCGTCGCAAGTCGGGGCATTGTAACTCAAACCCTTATTTATGATAGGCGCCGTGCACCATCAAAAATGCAGGCTGAGGACTCAAGTTAGGGGTTTCTGGCCCCTTCCTCATTTACAAAAATGGTTGTTTGTGTGGCGGGTTGGAACTCGGGCAGTCGCAAGTTGGGGGCTTCCTGTATTGCATTTTGTCCTATCATGGAGGTTATGAGCATTTAGAAACCTGAGTCTCTACATGGGAACAAAGGGCTCGTCTAGGTTATGCTGAAGTTCCGAATTTGCATATCTGCGGGAATTTGCATATCTTCTTCCAATCTAATTTTGAAAGCAGAGCTTTCAAAAGTGAAAATAGTCGGGATACAGGGTTTTTTTCGGCAACCCCCCCCTTTTTTGAAAAGTTTCTCTTACTCAAAAAATGAGGTTTATGTGGCTTTTTGAAAAAAGGGGGGGAGGGTTGCCAAAAAAACCACGTCCCGACTACTTTCACTTTTGAAAGCTCTGCTTTCGAAAGTGAGATTGGAAGAAGAGATGCAATTTCCCACGGAATTTATATATCCTCTTTCAGAACTTCAGTGTAGTCTAGATGAGCTCAAATTGTGTACTCAGCAAACACTGTGATCTCAAGAGAAGGCCCCCTTGATCTTCAGTTTTTTGAGTTTGTATTTTTAGTTTGAATAAATATTGCAAATACAAATATTTTAGTGTAAAGTTTGTAATAATACAGAGAAAATGTATGACAGATAAACCCCTTAAAAATAAAATGGAGACTTTCTCCTTTCTGTAATATGGGAAAAGGGGTTAGCAGAGGTCACTTCACCACACGGAATTCAAGTTTCTGCAAAGAATGTGAGTATTCTTGGTACACGTGGCTTCTGCTGAAAAGCTAAAGCTGCGCCATCTCAAACAGAAAGCACAGCTTTGTAGACAGTAACTATAACTGAGCCCGTTATTGAGTCAGCAGGAGTTCTGTATGATTAAAACAGCATCTAGTTTAATTCTGAATCTAGAAATTGCATTGAAAACAAAGGACAAAAAAGAAACGGTGTTGAATTCATTTCAGAAATGTAGAATGAATATGAGCTCTCTCCTGTTCCCTGGTTTTCAGTCAGTGCTCATGTATCTAATGAGAAATGGCTTCTGTGCTCCAGCTGACCTTGAATAGGAATAGATTGCCCTTTCACAGAGCCAAGATCTGTGACTTCTCTCTGCCTTGTGCAGTAAAGAAGGCCATGGTTATTTTTGTTGAATTGAGCTTCAGGTGGGCAGTACATGCAATAGAGAATAAAACAGTGCCTGAAAGTTATGATTAGTAACAGTGGTTCTCTATGAATCAGTTATACTGTACAACTTATTTGCTTTTGTGTTTGTCTTTTCTCTGCATTGTCAGGCAGAGCTCTTTCCTGATCAGTCCCATGGTGGCAGAATATTCTACAATGAGGCAATAATGTCTGCTATGAAAATCCCTCAGGTACAATGTTGTGTTGAATCTGTATAAAGATAATATATGTGGTTAATAGATTTATGGAAAACATTTTGTTCTAGTAATACAGCTTCTAGAACCAATACTCAGATATGGAAAAATACTAACTTCTAGTTTTGTGTAATATTGAGGAGAAAAATCAACTAGGAATTCATATATTGTAAATATCACATTTCAGTCTGAAGGATCCCAAAAGCATTTTACAAACTCTGTGTAGCAACACTGAAATACTGTTATCTTTTGGAAAGACAAAGGGAAATTTTGGCCAAAGATATCAGAGCAAATTCCTTATCTTAGGGAAAACATCATTTACTCCTTAATGTCCCTGCAGAAAAGACATAATTTGACACCCCAAGTGAACAGTATGACAGTCAGTTATCTACTTTGGAAGGTTGTGATTGACAGTGGATTTGTATCTCCAGGTCCAAAGAACATACAGGTTGAACCTCTCTGGTTCGGGACTCTCAGATCCAGTAACATCCATGATCATGCAAGATCAAAGAGCCACAGCCGCAGAGGTTGCCCATGGCAGGGAGCGGTGCTGGCAGCAGGGCAGACAGGGCCATTGGGGCAGCAGAGCTCAGGGACAAGACAGTGGAACCTGGTGGCTGGGAAGGGGATCAGGGCAGGGAGGCTTGTGTCTCATGAAGAGCTCTCTTAGTAAAATATTACTCTTTTGCTGATTTTGTTTATCAAGTAAAAATGTTAATATTTTAGAGTTAAATTGAAGAGCCGCATTATGATTTTGTACCATCCATTTGCTTTTATAACTAATACCAAAGAAAAGAGGCCATCCAAATAGGGAAGAGGCAAGAAAAAAGAAGAGACCATCTAAGTTTCAGTATAGTTTCAAAGAGTTATGGAATGTATTTTACTTTGCATCAATTATTAGTTAATGCTTGTAAGCTTAGAAGAATTTGATATTTATTTTGTCTAATTTAGATTATCAGTATTTTAAAAAAATAGATACAAATTTTCAATAATAAAGGGCCATAGACCAGGCTACAGCTCCCTGAAGTTACTTGAGAAAAAGCTTTTGTTTTGCTGATGAGCTAATAGCACCAGAATGGTCTCTTTTAATGGTCTTTCCTTACATTATAATTTAGTAGCCAGCTAATGAATACCATTTTAAAATAAAAGACTAGTTTAAAAAGTTTTGAAGGCTTTTTAATTAGATGCATGAAGATTATAAATCTCAAAAGTGCATAAAAACAGCTTACTATTGAAATTAAAATAGTATAGTCCTTTCTCAGATATCTTGTTTCCCCCTTAGGTGGCAGTGGTGTGTGGTTCTTGTACAGCTGGGGGTGCCTACGTTCCTACCATGGCAGAGGAAACCGTGATTGTAGACAAAATTGGTACTATGTTTCTTGCTGGACCCCCTTTGGTTAAAGCTGCCACAGGAGAAGATATCTCTCCTGAGGATCTAGGAGGAGCCACTCTGCACTCTAAGTAGGTACACAGTTTAAGAAAAATGGGATTCAAATAATGTATTTACTAACAAAAGGTATGCCTGATGTCTGCAGTGACAGGACACCATATGATCTTAAACATAGATGGGCAATAATTTTCCCCGGGGGGCACTGAATGAATTTTGGTACATGGTCACGTGCCAGCTCCACCTCCCAGAAGCTAGGGACTAGCTTCCCCCCCAGAGTTTGTTCTGAACTTTCATTTTTATTGTGTATTTCTCTAATGTGGTCCTTCAGAGTCAGTGGTTGCATCGACCATTTTGCATCTTCAGAAGAGGCAGCGTATGAATGTGTTAGAAATATTATCTTGACGCTAAATTATGAACTTCCACAAGAGGAAACTTTGGAGTATGATGAGCCTCTGTACGGTGCCGAAGAGCTCCTGGGGCTTGCACCACAAGGTTATAGATATACTCTACCTCTAAAACTGGTAAGAAAGACAAGTGCTGCCATAGTTCACAGATTTTAAGTGTCTGCTTAATTCTCTCTCTGCAGATTAAAAGAAAACATACTTGCTTTCTTTGGAGGATTCACTTGAGAATCTTAAATCACATGAAGTATTCAGTGTTGCTTTTACTGTTTCCAAGGACTTGACTACTACTTCAGCTCCTCTTTCTGTCTTGAATATATTTCAAAATGTAATGGCAAAGGTTCCTTATGGTTATGTTTAAAAGAAAAAAAAAAGTTAAACACTTTGTAGAGAGGAGGGTAACTGCACCAAATGATCCTGGAAGTACAGGCAGTCCCCGGGTTACGTACAAGATAGGGACTGTAGGTTTGTTCTTAAGTTGAATTTGTATGTAAGTCGGAACTGGTACATATTGTAGGGGAAACTCTAGCCAAACATTTTTTTTAGTTTTGGATAGCATAGGGAAAGGTTAACTCTCCTCTAATGTTTGTTTTGCTGTCTGTTCCCCTGTTCAGAAGATTTCACATCTATTTCTGTCCCTGTGACAAACTCAGGACTAAAGGAGTAACTCATCAAATACCAAACAGCTCTGCACCATGCTTTGAGCTAATAGCTTTATTTCCACACACCACCCAGGGTTCTAGGAGGAGGGTCCTTTTTTTGCTAACACAATGAGGCCAGCACTTTGTTTGTTTTGGTGGAGTCTTTGTTTGCCCAGGGAGCCCAGCATGTATAGGGGGAGGAGGGGCGGAGAGGCTGCTTTTGTCTGCTGTTCGGCAGCCTGTTGCTCAGGGGAGGGGGCAGCCTGTTGCTGGCGGGGGGGGGGGGGGGGGGGGGGGGGGGGGAGGGGGGAGGCGTGCAGGATGTGAGGCCGCGGGGGGGGGGGGGCAGCGGGCGTGGGGAGGCACTTTTCCTCTGCCCAGCAGCTCTGCGGGATCCCTGTCCCTGTGGTCAGCTGCTGCAGGCAGAGGCCAGTTGGAGCCGGCCGAAGAGGAGGAGGAGGTGGATTCTAGGACCCAGGTGAGCGAGCCCCGGGGACGCTGCTGCGCTCCGGGAGCCCGGCATGTATAGAGGGGAGGAGGGGCAGAGAGGCTGCTTTTGTCTGTTCGGCAGCCTGTTGCTCAGGGGAGGGGGCAGCCTGTTGCTGGCAGGGGGGTGGGGGGGGCAGCGGGCGTGGGGAGGCACTTTTCCTCTGCCCGGCAGCTCTGCGGGACCCCAGTCGGAGCCGGCCCGAGGAGGAGGAGGATCCTAGGACCCAGGTGAGCGAGCCCCGGGAATGCTGCTGCGCATGTGCGGGAGTTGCCTCACCCCGTTCGTATCTAGGGATCCGACGTAAGTCGGATCCACGTAAGTCGGGGACTGCCTGTACTACTATTCTCACATGCCAAAGCTTGTAGGAACTTGGAGTGCTTCAGGGTTGGTGTGCTTTGCATCTCTGTGGCTAATTTAAGGAACTGCAAATCTATGTAAAATGGTTTTGGTGCATGTTGTCCATTTCTCAGTAGACAAAGCTGCACATCACAGAAACCACTCCTACAGTTGGAACTAACTTGCATCCTTGCCGGTGGTCTCAGCAAAGCTGAAGAATGAGTGAATTAAGGAGTCTGACTTCTTCCTACCCACTGGTTCTTCCAGAATAGACACAATAGTGAGGAAACTTGGACTATCATTCCTCCTGTTATATGTGGGCTATGGGTATACACAGGATTTTGGACTCCAGGGATATTAATCCAGCATCTTTTGCCAGAAGTAAATTCTAACAATTCAGAGGCCTCTTCTTAATTTTTTAAATGGTCTTAGAATACATCTGAAAAAATTGTGAGCTCATGGTTTTAGTGCAGTAACTTGTGTGCACAAGCCAGGTGATTGCACTCAAAATAGCCTTATTTTACTTGCCCAAAGGTGCATTTTTGTTCACATTGAATGGGTATTCACTCAGAGGGTATGTCTACACTACCACCCTAGTTCGAACTAGGATGGTTAATGTAGGCAATTGAAGTTGCAAACGAAGCCCGGGATTTAAATATCCCGGGCTTCATTTGCATCTTGCCGGGCGCCGCCATTTTTAAAGCCCCGGTAGTTCCGACTCCGTGCCCGCGGCTACACGCGGCACGGAGTAGGTAGTTCGAATTAGGCTTTCTAATTTGAACTACCATTACTTCTCGTTCCACCCTAGGAGTAACGGTAGTTCGAATTAGAAAGTCTAATTCGAACTACCTACTCCGTGCCACGTGTAGCCGCGGGCACAGAGTCGGAACTACTGGGGCTTTAAAAATGGCAGCGCCCGGCAAGATGCAAATGAATCCCGGGATATTTAAATCCCGGGCTTCATTTGCAACTTCGATTGCCTACATTAACCACCCTAGTTGGAACTAGGGTGGTAGTGTAGACATACCCAGACTGTTTAGAGGCCAAGTTTAAAGTTTGTTTTCCTGCTCGTTGCATAATTTAGATATAATGGGTTTTTAAATCTTGAAGGACTGTTACGATCTACTCTGAGCTTCTGAATAGCACAGGCTGTAATTTCTGGTTGGAGAAAGTATAGGTTTAGAAAGACATCACATCTTGATTTAAATTTTATTGAAAATAAGTAATTTCTTTATAGATTTTGAGCCGTCTGATAGATGGAAGCAGGTTCCAGGAATTCAAAGCTGAATATGGAACAACATTAGTAACGGGATTTGCCCATATGGAAGGGTAAGTTTGCAAAAGTTTATCATAAAAAAATCAAACTCTCTTTTGGTTACGAAGCTTTTGTATTATTATTAGGTCTTGTAACATGTCCAGTTAAAAAAAAACACCTTAAGTTAGAGTTCTAGATTGTTCAAGTGACTGATGATAGGGTAGTTCTACTTAGCCTCAGGTTTCATCTCTAGGTTCTGAATTCAGACCTGTCAATGTCAGTAGAGGCTGAGAGCTATTACAAGCTGACAGCTGTGCCTATGTGAAATGAGTCAGTGATTCAGGCCAGTACCTATGTGGACAGGTGTTCACATTGTAGTTGGTACTTCTAGGTTGGCAGTATCAGCAGATTCACTAAATAGTAAAAAGACTTGGAGACTGAGCCTCTCAAAATGCTTCCCTTAGAGCCAGACTGAGGTATATGGGTGAGGCAGTGCGAGTGAGCTTGTATTGCCAATTCCTGTACTGTGCCAGTTCAGTGGATAAGAAATTATCTTCTATGGCAGTTATTCTGGGACATTTTACTAGAATTAATTCACTCAAGATCTTTAAAAGATCGAAATAAATATTTAGGCCCATTTTGTGTGTCAGAAGTAACCTCTAGTGTGATAGTTCCTTTCTCCTTAATAAAGGTTAAATTTATCACTAAACAGTGCTAGATGATAAATCTTTTTGCTAGAATTAATAAAGCATGCCACTCTGCTTAACAGTCAGGTTAATTGATTCTCCTCTGGGACTAGATGAATATTTGAGGCACACATTCCATTATACTGAAAAGACAAATTAAACAGCTGAGTATATTGGGCAAGTGTATTTTGCTTGCTGCCATGAGTGGGTTGAGAGGTTGTCAAGCTGAGATCATTAATAAGTAGCCATCTTTAGAGTTATTAGTAGTTACTGGCCTTGTGTGTCCTGTTGAATTTCTTATTCAGATTCCCTGCTTTAAACAAATAACAGCATTGATAAGCATAATCTGCAAAATAAGCTAGAAACATAGTTTAAACTTAGACTTGCAGCTACTGAGTGTGCGGCATAGTACAGAATGTCCATTAGAACCATGGAAGGTACAGAACGCATTGTAAAATGTATTTGTTTTTCTTTTAGCTGCAGTTTATCCTTTGGAATGTGAATAGGATTTGCTCATGAATAAACTAGAAAGAAATAATAATCAGTCTGATCTTTTTTTCTGGCAGTAGACATTGAAACTTTGCCATTCACACTGGTCCAGCCCACCCTTTCTTTCTTACCGTGTAGAACTTCAAAGTCTTAACCCCATTAAGCAGCATTTTTGGACTAGCATTTAGGACATTTTATGAAGCAAGTAATTGTTAACTAAACAATATAAGTAAAAGAATTTTCAATCTATTTTCAAGTGTTTCCAAAGTGACCAGTGTTTTCAGTTATAGCATTAACAGCAGCCTTTCCTTTATGCAAGACTATTTGTGGTCAGTTGCTTAAATGGTTAGTATGTGCTAAAACAGATCATGTTAAGTTATTGGATATATTCAGTGCATACTTTGTATTAGTGCAATTTTTTTATTATTTTGACTTTCCCTTGAAGATGCTCCTATTGGACTAATACTAATACATATGGATATTATTTTTGTTCACTACAAACAACATTTTTACCAATCTCAGGTTATAAAAATGAAAGTGTTTCTGTATGTGTTTTGTTAGACACCTAGTTGGGATAGTGGCTAACAATGGTGAGCTGACGCATGATGCTTCTCTAAAGGGCAGCCACTTTGTACAGCTGTGTAGTCAGCGAAGCATTCCCATCCTGTTTCTGCAGAATACTGCTCCACATGCAGCAGAGCCAACAAGTCTCTCACAGGTATGGCACTGTAATTCAAGAATGAGAAGGTAATTCTAGTACTTGTCCCTTAGTAAAGTGAGGGTCTGAAACATAAGCCCATGTATCACAGGCCAGGTATTTGGCCTGAGGCCTAGACAGCAATGGTCAAGACTTTGTTAATAGAAAGCAAAGTTAAGTTGTGAGCAAGAGGCAGGCTCTGCTCACAGAAATTGGCAAGAACAGGGCTGATATTACAGAAACACTCATACCTGAGAGGTACTAAGCACAAGAGTGTAAGCACATTCGAGAGGGTCACTATTTTCCCTTGGTGTTACACTTATCTATATTCTCTTGCTCTAACAATACTGTGCATAACTAGAGGTGATAGCATGTCCAGCCTTCAGTGCTAGTAGTTAAACCTAGTACTCAGTGCTTTTCATCTAAAAATATTAATTAGTTTTCATAACAGCATAATCAGGGAGGTAGCTCAATATTATCTCTGTTTTACAGGTGGAGAAACTGAGGTGAGAGTTAAAAGTTACTTGCTGAAGGCTACAGAGAACATCAGGGTAGGCTTAGCACTAGGTTCTGTGAGCAAAGAACTCCTCTCTCTATGCACATTTACACCCTATTCTGTATGCTCCTAGTATTTGAGATCAAGCCTGGTACAACTGCAGTGCATCTGAGCTAGTCCAGACAGAGCCAAAATCGCTCCAGGATCCATAACTTATGTAGCATAGCAGTGCTCCACTATCTGCACAGGCAATAATTATTTCTTTGATTTATAGTATTATGGCGTACACTATAAAACTCACATTTGTATTTCACTGTTCTACAGTTATTTGTTCTGAAAACATTAACCACTTAGATATAAAATATTCAGAATTTCTTTGTAAGTTTGGGTGGGGTGAAGGGAATTTAGAAAAAAAAATAAGAACTACAATGACTTTATCTGTATTTTAATTTCAGGCAGAGAATCACACCAACAGATTAAAGGCACAGGCCTCCATGATGGCTGCAATTGCTTGTGCTGCTGTGCCCAAGATAACCCTTGTAATTGGTGGCAGTTATGGGAATGAAAGTTATGCTATGGTATGGTAAATATGTTGAGTAATATTTGATTTTTCACAGATTTCCATTTCGATCAGTCTGCCATTATTTTTAAAATAGGAGCTTCCTCACAAACTAAGTAGTTGGGTCCCTCTCTGTGAAAGCTGGGCATCAGTTCTGAAACTGCTCACACTAAAGATTAAATGCTGCCCTTGTTCCTTAGCTGGAGCTGATTGATCTCAGTGATCTCTCTTAGTTTCTTCTTACTTCTCATTTATAGTGCTAGTAGCATATGCAGTGGGGACTACTCACATGCTTAAAGGTAAAGTGTATAAACAGAGTTACACATTGATCTTTTACACACACAGACATTTCTGAAGTACAGACAATTTACAAACCTGTAAGACTGAATGACATGAACTCTGATTGAAGCCAGTGACCTTCAACATCATCTCAGGCCAGGTCTCAGTTACATATGCCATGACTTTGAACATTTATAATGTGGATGCGTGCATTTGTTCCAGTTAGACTTGACAAACTCAGTTAATATTCCCCTTCAGATATTTAGCCCAGAAATTATCCATATATGATAAATGTACAGCTGTCTGTCCATGAGTCTGTTCAAGAACTTCTCCAAAATGGTAAGAGCTAGGACCACCAAATTTGGTATGCAGCTTCCTCTTATTCTAACTTAAAGGAAGATCAGGGTTTGGTTGTGCCAGGAAAATGGGAAGTGCATGGAATGGGATTGTTTTCCATAACATGGAAAGGGGAGGGGGCTGGTTGGAGGACAGTGATACAGCTAAGTGATCAGTGGGGGACCATGTTGCTGGTCATTGGACCAAGTAAGAAGCCTCCCTGTCCCAAACCTTGCCCCCTTTGGCTGCAGTGCCTAACCATGTCAACAACCGTCCGCCCTGGACCACCTCCAGGCCAGGCAGCCCTTCCATAAGACGCTCAGGGCCAGAAACAGTGGTCTGGCTTTCCTTGGCCCACCCCAGAGAAGACACCAGGGGAGAAAGTGGGAACCATGGACCTGGACCCCCTCCCACATGTAGAGTCTGGGAAAAGCAGCCTGGTTTCTCCTCCCCCCCTCCCACCCCCAGCTGAGTAGGGGCTGGACAACCCAAGCCTAACCTCCCTTCCTTATCCCCTCCCCACAGTCACCGAGAGGACTTGGGTAGACTGGCTGGCCAGAGGGGCTGGCCAGGTCATCCCCACCCCTCAGGAACCGCCAGCTGAGGGGGCTTGGCAGTACAACCCTATCCCTTGGTAGAGATGCAATTGGAACAGCACCACCCTTGCTGCCACAGCCGGCCCCGAGAAGCCCCACCACCATCACCACCACCACCACTTGGTCTAAGTGCCCCACCCCCGCCTTGTTTCCTGCACATCCCCCTGCTCTGCACCTCCCACTCTCTACTGGTAGAAAATTTAAAATGCAACAGAAAAAGTAAGCAAATAGAACATGCTAAAACTTGTCATTTTGATTCATACCTTTAAAGCAGTGTTTCTTAAAGTGGGTCTGCGGACCCACAATGAGAGTGCTGCTAAGTAGCTGCTTCTGTTTGTTTATTTACTGGCTTCACAGCCATGGAGCCGCGTGACTTTCATTGGCTCCGGTTTTCCGCTTGAAGCCAAAGGGAGATGCGGGTGGCAGAAGCCAGGTCCATGCTACTTCCTGCAGCTCCCTGTGGTTGCAAACAGCAAATTGGAGCCAATGGAAGCTGCGAAGCACTGTGGCTGCAGAGCTGGTAAATAAACAAACAGGAGTGTCCAGTTAGCTGCTTTCTGAGAGTGGGTCTGCAGACTACTTTGAGAAGCACTGCTTTAAAGTCACATTATTTCAAGGAATGTGATTGAGTTTAATATGTTGAAGTGTTTTAAATGATCCCTGTTAAGACTTGAAAGATCATGTGTCAAAACAGAATATAAACACCTTAAAATTTAAATTTTGTTCTTCAGGGACCTGCTTGCATGGCTCTTTTTAGTGAATGGCTCTTCCTAGCTGTTAAGGTCCTTAAAACTGATGTGTCTCGCTTTCACTTTTTAAAAGTGTGGGAGGTCATTTGATCCAAACTTCCTGTTCCTGTGGCCTAATGCAAGAGTTGCCCTTGTGGATTCAAGACATATCTCCACATTCCCACAGGCTGGGGATGACGATTGCATAGGAGATGACTCAGAGTTAAAGTTTTTAAAAGAAAAGTAAGTATTAAAAATAACCTCAATTTATGGTTATGATTAAATTAATTTCACTTAAGTTTTGTTATCTTCCAGACCAAAACACTTACCAGATATCTCACCAACTATAAAGTAGATTTAACACCGTGCCCCTTTCCCCAAAAAAGCCAGTACATTGCAGGGATGTAAACAGCTTCTAAAAATATTAACTGTGTAACCAATTAAAATTTCACAGGCTGCCAGACTCACAGGCTCCTGGCCCTGCCAGTCTGCAGCCCTACGGGTTTCAGGCTTCACTGGCTCCTGGGGTCTGCCAGGCTGCCAGCTTCACAAGCTGCCGGTGCCTCTGGCCCCTACAAGCAGCCTGCAGAAGTTGAACCATTATCGGAACCAATAAGCATCAGCTTATCAGCTAACTGGTTAAACTTTTACATCCCTAGTGCATTGATTCATATACAGGCAGTCCCCAGGTTACGTACAAGATAGGGACTGTAGGTTTGTTCTTAAGTTGAATTTGTATGTAAGTCGGAACTGGTACATATTGTAGGGGAAACTCTAGGGAAACATTTCTCCAGAGCTCAGTTTTATTCTCCCACGCCTCACTTCCCTCAGTCCTTTATTCTCAAGCTGAGGTGTCTGCTGAGAAAAGCCACTCCGTGTCTCCCAGGTCTGCTGGGGGCGGGGGTGCTAGCTTAGTGTCTCCCTGGTCTGCTGGGGGGAAGCAGCTAGTGCGGGGTTGCCTCACCCCGTTTGTAAGTAGGGATCTGATGTAAGTCGGATCCATGTAACCCGGGGACTGCCTGTATCGAGGAAAATCTATCAAATAGCAATGTTTGTTATAAAACAATTTTATATTAAGTAGAAGCCTTGCATATTTTCTTTTCAGGTAGAACTATTGTCTCTCTGGGATGGCTGAAATACAGACCATCTTAAGGGTCAAACTCTGTCCTTAAATTTGCACTGGGCACTCTCTGACTTCTATATTAACTTCACGTATGCATCACAGAGTAGAATTTGTGTGTTAGCCTCTGTTACGTGCTTCTGTTTCTCTGCTTTGACTTTTCCAAATAATTTCATATTCTAAAATTTTAAAGCTTCTGAAATATTCTCTTATCTAGGCTGGACCAAGAAAGCAGTGCATTTTACTCTTCTGCTCGACTCTGGGATGATGGCATAATACTGCCACAGAATTCTAGAAAAGTAGGTTTTTTCTTTACATTAAATGCACATGGCCACATAAATCATTCAGTTTCTCCTCACCTTTTCTCTCCTGGCCAGTCTATCCAAAATGGTCCTCTTGCTGTCCTTTTCCATTCTGGTGGCTTTGATAATGGAACCTTCTCCCTGAATTCCTTAATTGCCTTCAGTCTCCTTGAAGTTTCATTGAGACCCCATGTCTTCTAGGCCTCATCTACTTCTCCACATTTGTAGAAAAAAATCTTCCAAGTCCTAAGTTCTTCCCGGTCCTCTTTCCTTGTGGTGCATTTTTCTTTCTTCTATACTTCATGCCTTTTACTTTGCCCCTTACTCTTGGAATGGTCTTCCCATTCTTATCTGCTGTGTATCTGTTTATTCAGATCTGTATGAGAGGCAACAAGGTGGGGGGTGGAATACAGGAGAATAAAAATGCATACTATTGTCATTTCAATTAATCTTGTTTCCTCAGAGTTGCCGAGAGTAGAGTGACATCTGTTTGCTCCACTGTCTCTTGGGTGCGTCAACACAGCAGGGCTTATCTCAAGTTGCATAACTTACTTCAAAATTGGGAGTGTCTACACAGCACTAATTTTGATATAGAGCACTTTTCCTCCAACTTTCCTTACTTCTCGTATAATGAGGGTTACAGGAAGTCAGAGTAAGAAATCCTCCAGCTTGACAGTATTTTGACATTATTTCATAATAACTACTTGCTGTATACATGTGAACTAAGTTATTTTGAAATAACGCTAGTTATTTTGAAATATGTTGCTGTGTAGACGTACCCTTGGTATCCTGTGGTCATTTCTACCTCTTCTCTCTCCGGCTACGTCTATACTGGCCCCTTTTCCGGAAGGGGCATGTTAATTTCACGAGTCGCAATAGGGAAATGCGTGGGGGATTTAAATATCCCCTGTGGCATTTAAATAAAAATGTCCGCCGCTTTTTTCCGGCTTTTAGAAAAGCCGGAAAAGAGCGTCTACACTGGCCCCGATCCTCCGGAAAAAAAGCCCTTTTCCGGAGGATCTTATTCCTACTTCAAAGTAGGAATAAGATCCTCCGGAAAAGGGCTTTTTTTCCGGAGGATCGGGGCCAGTGTAGACGTAGCCTCCCTGTACAATAGTATTCTACTTTTCTGCTTGTGTGTGTATATAATGTTTATTTTTGACAATTCATTTTTAAGCCTCAGTTTTTATACAATAAAAATTAAAAGCATTATCTGATTTTTAAATAATAATGTAATTCCCAATGTTTGAAATTTCTAAAGAATTAATTGCGTATCCCATTTTTTCATCAGGTGATTGCACAGTGCTTAACAATTATGAAACAGCAGAAGTATCAGATCAAATCTCTGCAACAGTATCCCATTATCCGACTGTAATCAAACTGCCATTTACAAATAATTGGGTTTTTAAGAATGACAATACAATGTTTTTAAATGAAGTGATTTGCTAGCATTTTGTTACCTTTAGTATAACTTGAAATAATTCTATAAACTGTCAGTATACAAAAAGCTCACATTTCAGGCCCATTTGGATTAGGAATATTTTGATCCTTGTTGCACTAGCAAATTTGAAAATTATATTGTATGTAAAGACAAAATACAATTAATGAACTTTTGGATCTTGCCACTTGATCTGTGTAATGAAGAAAACTCCTCTTTGTGCAAAAAATGATTCTTGGGTTATTAATATACACATTTTGGATATGGAATGTAAGAGTGAGCTCTCATTTCTCAGTCCACAATAGGAAAACAATGAAAAGTAATAAGCATTGAGTGGAAGCTAATACTAAAAATACAGGTTTTTCTCTGGGATACTTGTTTTAAAGTCAGTCACTATACTGTCAAATTTCTTTCAGCATTCATCAGTGTGAATAGGGCTTGTGTTGTGCTAAGTACTGCATGGGATTTTTTCAGGGGGAAAAGGCAAAACACCACATTTATGGGTAATACATATAGCATTCAACACTTATATGCATTTGATATAGCACACTCATGCACTTACATACACACAAGCATACTCTGTCTTGTTATCAGTAGTTGCTTCCCCTAACAGCACTGGCCAAGTGATAAAGAAGTGGGAGGGATGGAGCCAGGCTTCTGCCAATCTGGATCGATGTTCCCATGTTGACAAGATAAAACTCGGGGTCCTCCTGCAAGATACCTTTGATTTATAGTAGTTCCCCTCTCATGCAAATCTATTATCTTATGCATATGCAAAATCTGTGAGTCATCATATGCATATGCAGTTTGTTGCCTATGGCGCCTTCTTCTGGATGTTGTCTCAGTGCTACCACATTCACCTTCAAAGAGGGTGCTGCTGACTCCCAAGGCTGTCCATATATCCAATTTTCTTTCAGTGAGCCCACTTAACAGGTCTCATTGTTCTTAGATCAGGCTGCTTCTTCAAGTGGTGTCCCTGTGGGTGCTCCACTGTAGGTGTCGGGTCATCCCGGCGCTTCAAATCGGAGTTTTCTTGAGCAGTAGCCAGCTGGACCACGCCTGTATGGCTTGCACTTCATACCATTCACACTCTTTTGATCTCTTGTGCAGTCTGGCTCCCACCAGTTCCTTCTTTGCCGCCCGTGGTCGCAGACAGAGAGAGCCTCTTCTCCTCAGAGAAATCCGTTCAGGAATATAATACTTAATTGTTTTGTCTTTTTAGTTAGAGTTACAGAGAGAAGAAAAAAACAGAGAAGATGACTTTGTTAGTTGGTATGTTTTGTAACTAGCCATGCCGGGCTCTCCTGGCTTTAAGAAGTACGTCACACGTCGTGACGCCATGCCAGCTTTGGACGCTCATGCGGAATGTATTAAGTGCCTCAGTGAGGCCCGTGTTCCTCAAAAGTGAGTTCACTGTGCCAAGCTGACAGTTAGGGCACGTAAGGACAGGGAGATGAGGCTAAAAATGTTTTTATTTGACAAAGTGCTCCAGCCTCTGGAGTATTCTTGTACTATCTCCACTCCACATTCTCCTAGAGCGGAGAAGAGAAAGGCTGTTTCGCCAAAGGCAGCCCCATCTCGAAAGAGAGCTTCGCCAGCTCAGTCTTTGCCATCAGCATGAGTCAGTGTCGATGATAAGCCTGCCATGTAAGGAGCAGTGGCACCTAAGCATAAGTCACTGTCGGAGCCAAAATCATGGCGAAAATCTGTAACGGTGCCGTCAATAGTCATAACAGTTTGCCATTTGGCACCGCCAGCGATGGCCCCGGCTGCAACAGTGCCAACAACACTGGCACCATCGGCATTGGAGCAGTCAACAAATGTATCAACGACATCATAGAATCATAGAATAATAGGACTGGAAGGGACCTCGAGAGGTCATCGAGTCCAGCCCCCCGCCCTCAAGGCAGGACCAAGCTCCGTCTACACCATCCCTGACAGATGTCTATCTAACCTGTTCTTAAATATCTCCAGAGAGGGAGATTCCACCACCTCCCTTGGCAATTTATTCCAATATTTGACCACCCTGACAGTTAGGAATTTTTTCCTAATGTCCAATCTAAACCTCCCCTGCTGCACTTTAAGCCCATTACTCCTTGTCCTGTCCTCAGAAACCAAGAGGAACAAATTTTCGCCTTCCTCCTTGTGACACCCTTTTAGATATTTGAAAACCGAAACATCGGCACTGACTACCTCGGCACCGGCCACACACATGCCGACGACTTTGGCACCGGTCACACACATGCTGACAACTTTGGCACAGACCATTGCGGCACCTATCAGTTCAGCACCAGCATCTTCGGCACCACATGTCCTATCCAGCCTTCGGGTACCGAAGAAAGCACCTTATAAATCTGCCTCTGTCAGGTCAGCAAGCCCAGAACCGGCACCATCTTCCGCACCACCTTCGCCATATTCTCCATAAATAGCAACGGATGGCAGGGGCCACTCTCCATGTGAACAAGCAAGGTAACATGCATCTAGGTACTGCTTATCACCCTCCTGATTCAAGATACCTGCCTCATTCTTCTCCTTCCTCAAAGGGATCACCACGCTCACCTCGCTCCCTGCACCTACCACCACATCATCAGGTACACTACAGAAGTGGGATGTCATCTCAACAGCTTTCACCAGTCTGATTTTACCACAGATGGCACAGTCCAATATACTACAAATATCACTCTCGGCATAATTCATTTAGTCACTGCTATCATCATTCCAAATATGGCTATCCTTGTTGCCACAGTCGCCCAGCCTCCCGTGCTCCCTCAGTTTCCCTACAACTTTCGTATAGTCAGGAGGTGGCGAGGTCATCACCTAATCTTCCCTCTATGGACCATCATTCAGAGCCGAAGGAAGGTCATCTCTTTGAGGCTGAAGAACACCCACCAGATGTATCACCCACCGATCAGTCGTCGTCATCCCCCAACGAAGCAGTCATACCTGGTGACCAGTCCCCTCCTGATGACTTGAAGCAATTCCAGGAACTTTTCAAAAGGGTGGCTGCATCTCAGGACATCACATTAACGGAGGTGTCTGAAAAACAAGATAGGCTCCTTAAAAACCTTCAGCCATCACAGGTGGGGAAAGGTGGCGATCCCCATGGGTGATGACATCATGGAGGCTGCCAATGAGATATGGCAGACCCCAGCTTCGACAACCACAATCAACAAAAGTGGACAAATTATATTTTATCCCTCCAAAGGGAGCCAATTTCTTATTCTCCCGCCTTCAACCAAACTTGTTAGTTATTGACACTGCCCAACACAGAGTCAAATTACCACAATATAAGAATACCAGAGATAAAGATAATAAACACATGGACCTCTTTGGGAAAAATCTTTATTCTTTAGTCACCCTACTCTTGCGGATCGCAGATTACTCAGCACTACTCTTCAACCACAACTTTGACAACTACACAAAGTTGACCTCCCTCCTAGAATACCTACCAGAACATCACTTCAAATAGCACTGGGTATAGCTGACACGGCAGCCAGAGCTACTGAGACATCAGTTCTTACGAGGAGAGCCTCCTGGTTACAATCTGCAAGGGTCCCTCATGAGCTTCAATCAAAGGTGGAAGATCTCCCCTTTAACAAGCAAAAGTTATTTGCTGAAAAGATGGATGACGTGCTGCATTCCAGCAAAGACTCTAGAACAAATTTGCACACACTTGGGATGTATACTTCTCCGTTCCGTTGTAAACGATACATTCCATATCAAAACCAGCAGGAGTTCTCCTACTCTAGATACCAAGAATAATCATTTGTACAATCAAAGAGCAGACAACGACCACAAAGGAAGCGCCCACAGGGCGCTAGCAATACCAGCAACCAGGAGAGTAAGCAGCAGGTTTGACCTGTTGGTCGAGGATCTGCAAAACCTCCCCATTTCACATGAAACATCACACGCTGCTTTGGTCTCCCATCACTGCCTGAGACCTTTTTGTCATTGCTGGGCAGCCATCGCATCGGATCACTGGGTCCTTGAGATAGTAAAATCAGGGTACACCATCCCCTTTACTTCCCTACCCCCAACTTTCCCACCCTCCCCGTCCCTCTTCAGGGACCCCTCTCATGAAGACTTGCTAACATAGGAGGTACAATATCTGCTTAGACTAGTAGCAGTGGAAGTAGTACCAGAGGACTTCAGAGGCAAGGGATTCCATTCCATTTACTTTCTCACCCCCAAAAAGACGGGCAGATGGTGGCCCATTTTGGATCTCCGCAAGTTAAATTGGTACTTTCGAAAGCAACGATTCAAAATGGTTATCCTCACTTCAGTAATCCCAACGATAGAGAAGGAAGACTGGTTTGCAGCCCTTGACTTGCAAGATGCCTATTTTCACATAACTATTCATCCATGCACAGACCGTTCCTACATTTCATTATAGGAACAGACAATTGACAATACCGAGTACTTCTGTTTGGCTTCTCATCGGTACCGAGAGTGTTTTCAAAGATGTTAGCCATTGTAGCGGCCTGCCTTCACAGGCAAGCCGTGATTATATTTCCTTATCTCGACGATTGTCTGTTAAAAGGCCCATCAGAAAGGGACACACATCGAATGGAGGCAACAACAATGCAAACGTTCAACCTTTTAGGTCTTATACTCAATACACAGAAGTCCCTTTTTATACGTGTTTCCCCCATCCCACTCATTCCCAAGGTATTAGAGAAAATTGCCAGAGACAGAGTGACAGTTATTCTCATAGCACTGTTTTGGGCACAACAGATATGGTTTCCTTGTGTGTATCTGATGTCTTCTCGGCCTCCCTACCACCTTCCCACTCTACATGATCTTCTAACTCAGAACAGGGGATCCTTACTTTACCCGCAGCCACATCTCCTACACAAATGCTAGAATTCATAGGTGCCAAGCTAGATTCCATATCCACAAGAGCATATCTTCCTATGCAAAGATTTCACATAGTCCAGGAGCTGGTTACTACTGTTTCTCTCAGTCCCACAATTTCCGTACTTGTCTCCAGCTGATGGGTCACATGGCCGCAACAACCTACATGGTCGATCATGTCCATTTACATTTTTTATATCTTCACCACTGGCTTACGTCAGTATATGCCCATCACAACATACAAGTACACAAACTGGTCTCCCCTCTTCATGTCTTAAACTCTTACATGGTGGACAAATCCCTGCAATCTTCTAGCTGACATACCATTTCATTGAGATTAGCCATCCATTCAGATAACTACCGATGCGTTCCTAATCGGATGGGGAGCCCACGGGAGTGCCATGTCAGTACAAGGACGATGGACCACACAAGAGACTATGCTTCATATCAATTTATTGGAACTCGGAGCTGTGTTCAATGCATGAAAGCATTTTGCTATGCACATTCGAGGCAAAAATGTCAGAATACTGACTGACAACATACCAACAATGTATTACATAAATCGCCATGGAGGTGCCTGTTCTCATGCTTTATGCAGAGCCGGTCTGATTGTGGAACTGGGGCATACAGAACAAAATTACCCTTGTAGCTTCATACTTGCCAGGAATGAACAATATCATAGCAGACAAGCTCAGCAGACACTTTGCTCCAGAACACGAATGGGAACTACACCCTTGGGTCCTCCGTTCGATTTTCCAACGATGGGACACACCAGAGATCGACTTATTTACCTCCTACATAAACAAGTGTCGCCGTTACTGCTCCCGAGGTCCCTGGGAGATGCCTTTCTTCTCAATTGGAAGGGTCCCTTTTTATACGCGTTTCCCCCATCCCACTCATTCCCAAGGTGTTAGAGAAAATTGCCAGAGACAGAGTGACAGTTATTCTCATAGCACTGTTTTGGGCACAACAGATATGGTTTCCTTGTGTGTATCTGATGTCTTCTCGGCCTCCCTACCACCTTCCCACTCTACATGATCTTCTAACTCAGAACAGAGGATCCTTACTTTACCCGCAGCCACATCTCCGCCTAACAGCATGATTCATAATTAGATCCACCATGTAGAACTACAGTGCTCTGACCAAGTAAAGCAAGTAGTTCTACACAGCAGGAAACAATCTACCTGAACCACTTATCTCCACAAGTGGCATAGATTCCTCTCTTGGTGCTCTGACAAGCATTTAGACTCTAACACAGCACCACTGCATACTGTGTTGGACTACACACTATCCCTCAAGGATGCTGGGTTATCCCTCTCCTCTTTGAGGGTGCATCTATCAGCGATCACTGCTTTGCACAATCCAATTGATGGGTGGTCAGTCTTTGCTCATCCTATCTCAAGGAGATTTATGAAGGGCCTCTCCAACCTATGCCCACCACGCAGGCTGCCACTGCCATCAGGGAACCTAGAAATGGTTTTGAATACTCTTACCTGGGCACCTTTCAAACTTCTACTTGTACACTGCCTATGATAATGCTAAAGGTGCTCTTTCTGCTGGCAATCACTTCTGCTTGCAGAGGTGGTGAGTTAGCAGCATTAATGGCTGTTCCAACATACACTATTTTTAATAGAGACAACATAGTGTTATTCCCACATCCTGCCTAAGGTTTGCTCTGACTTTCACTTAAACCAACCAATTGTACTCGCTTCATCTACCTTAAGCCACACTCAAATACAAAGAAGGCAATATATCACTCACTGGATGTACGCAGAGCTCTTGCATTCTGTATAGAACGGACCAGATCTTTCCGCGAGTCGGATTGCTTGTTCATTTCTACAGTGGAACGCAAGAAAGGATGTGTGTTATCACAATACCTGTCCAAACTCAGTCTCCTGCATTATGTAATTCTATAACTTAAGGAATAAACTACTATTTCAACCACCCAGATCACATTCGACAAGAGTGGTAGTGAAGTCCACAGCTTTTCTTCATGGGGTTACCCTCAAGGACATCCACAGAATGGCTACATGGTCCACCAATGGCACTTTTATGAAACACTAGGCGATCTTGCTGTCTCAAGCAAAAGATACTATTGTGGCTTCCACGGTCCTATTGACCACTGTCAATCCATAAAATCCGAGGCCCACCTACCACTTAGACTGGGTACTGCTACACATTCACCTACAGAGGGGCTCCCATGGGGACATCACTTGAAGAAGAAGAGGAAGTTACTCACTGGGTACTTCTACACTGTCATGATTTTGTGCAAAAATTCTTTTGCGGAAGATTTCTTGTGCAAAAACTCTTCCAGAAGAGAGCGTCTACACTGGCATGTGCCTTTGCGCCAGTGATGTGCTTTTGTGCAAGAGCATCCATGCCAGTGTAGACGCTCTCGCGCAAGAAAGCTCTGATGGCCATTTCAACCATAGGGCTTTCTTGCGCAAGAAATTCATGTTGCTTGTCTACACTGTCTACACTGGCCTCTTGCGCAAGAACAGTTGCACAAGAGGGCTTATTCCTGAGCGGGAGCATTGGAGTTCTTGCGCAAGAAGCACTGATTTCATACATTAGAACATCAGTGTTCTTGCTCAAGAACTCACGGCCAGCGTAGACAGGCAGCAAGTTTTGGTGCAAAAGTGGCTGTTGTTGCGCAAGATCGTGCCAATGTAGACACAGCCACTTTGTGCAGAAACGACGGTTCTTCGAGATGTGTCCACTCGTGGGTGCTCCACTACTCGCCCTCCTCCCTGTCTTGGATTCTTTTTCCTTAATATCTTTCAGATACTGGGGCGGGCTCAAGGAACTGGCAGGAGCCAGACCACGCAAGAGATCAAAAGAGCGTGAACAGCACAAAGCACATGCCGCACATGCACGTTTTGTCTGTCTACTGCTCAAGAAAACTCCGATCTGTGGTGCTGGGACAACCCGACACCAACAGTGGAGCACCCACAGGGACACACATAGTGAAGAACCGCCATTACTGCACAAGGTGAGTAACTTCCTCTTTCATCCCCTCTCCAACCATTGCAACTGGCTTGAGGTGCTTGTTTTTCTCGCTTTATCCATTAACACCTCATTCATTCAACAGGGACATTCTCTTTATCTTACTCATTTTTAGGGACTATTCTACCACGACTTAATACAATAGACTTAATACAAAGTTTCTGTGTTCTGTATCATGGGTGGGCACTAATTATTGACTGGGGGCCATTTCAGAAATTTTTGAAGTGTCCCTGAGCAGCCCTGGAAGGGGCAGGATCAGGACATTTCTGTGCTTCTCCTCCCACAGACCCTGATTGGTGTGGGGGTGGAGGAGTGCACAAAGTCTTTCTCCTCCTAGAGACAACCACCAGCTGTTCTGAACAGCTGGCCATTCCCTATAGGTACCTGTGCCCCTGGCAGTGGGAGGAGACTTCACGTGCTCCCCCGGCTGACCCCAGGTCAATCAGGGCCTGGGGAGGGGGAGCACGTGAAGTCTCTCGCTCCCTACCCCCACCCTGCAAGGGAGTGTAGTGCTTTGAATCAGTTGTCAGCTGAGCAGCAGCTGATGGTTGACTTTTAAGTGCTGAGCCCTTTGCAGGGCAGGAGGAGACTTTACATACTCCACCCACCCCCAAGCCCGGATTGGCCTGAGGGTGGGGAAGTGTGCAAAGTCTCCTCCCACCCTGTACTGTAAAGCAGAATAGCAAAAGAATGTAACAACTCCAGTTTTGTAACAAATATGTAACAATCCAACTGCTAAGTATTGTAACCCAATGAATGCAGATGTAACATCCAATATGAGCCTCTAATGCATCATCTTGAACAGTGCATGTAAATGATACAGAACTGAAATATCTGAATGCATATACATCCACTCATTATGTTTATAAATGTAACATCTATGTGAAACCAATCCATATATGTAAACATGTCCTATTTCAAAATGGAGTCCAGAACTCCATTTTAAGTTGAGAATTCTACTGACATCTATTTTAAGTTAAGATCTTGTCACGTATTAAAGCTACCTGTATATCTAGCTGTTAGGATTTAAAAATTCAAGCTAGTATACGGGTTGAAATTTGAATAATCTATAAATATTCATAAGCATCTTATGTCAGCCAATGATTTTAAAACATGCTGTTAAGCATCTTTTCTAAGCCAATCAGATCGTACCACGGAACCTAATGAATATGCATGAACCCAGACTTTTTAAGTCTCTGCCGCGCAGCAGTTGCTGTTGCGTCGGGTCTACGTCGGGTTCGTCGGTTCCGTCGGGATAGGTTCTAGGCTAGGTTAGAGAGAGAGTGAGTCATCCTTGTCCTAGGTGTATGAAAAAGGTCCTGTAAAGATATTCTTCTAGAGAAGCTAGCAGAAGGCTATGCTATCTCTATTTTATATAATATAGTATTTTCTTGAGTCAGGCTGGCGGAAGGCCAGACCTCCTCAAATAGATTAGTTAGGTTAGTTAGCCTAGTATTTTAGATAGATTAGCTATCGTCCTCGAGTTTGTACGGCAGGTTGCGTCGGTCCTCGCATGTCGGCCGTCATCGTGCTTGTTCGTCGGGCTCGTCGCGATTAGGTTAAGGTTTTATTTTTAGGATAGGGTTAGAGTAGATAGAACAGAGTCATCAATCGCCTGATCCGGCTGCACCGAAGCGCAGAGAAGAGGCAGCGAGGACCAGAGGGCTTCACGGAAGGTGAACCAACCGTCTTCGTCCTCCATCCGTGCTTCGAGGGATCTCCTGAGCTGTTCTTCTCCTGGGGCTTTAATTAGCCAACAGATTGTAGGTCGCCTAGCGTCGAGACCAGCTGACGAGGGACGCCTAACTGTCCTCCCTAAAGGCTTTCAATTACCCCAAGGGTTGTAGGTCGCTAGCTACTCATCATTCGTCTCTGTCACCGTAGACTCTGTGTAGGTATATGGGCCTGGAGGGACTTCCCCTCCTGGTCCATTTAATGTAAAAAGGGGACTGCCCCCTCATTTGTTCCTTCAAGGCACTGTTGGTTAAATTTGTTAAATAATATAGTCTTGTGGTTTTCACTGAAAATTCAGTTTTAAGTTTTCATTTTATACACGCCTAACATCCCTGAGAAATTATATACTCTCCGGTGATTAGATACGGAGTGAGAGTCGCACCTGAGATACCATCCCTAGCGGATGAGACCAGGGTTCGGTTACAAAGTATCCATCTGGAGTAGCTAGTCTACATGACACTTCTCCATCTGTTAAAAGATTACTGTAACAGAATTTGGCGACCGCGGCAGGACCCTCTAGAGTGTATTTTTCTCAGGCTTTTATTCTAGTATAAAATACCTTGAAGGAACACTTGAGTGTGGTTCGGGGGTTGTTTTATTTAAGGGCTTAGATAGATAGAGGGTATCCAGGAGGGGAAGGATTGAACCTAGCTGTGAATTGGCCACTCATAGTTTGGGGATTCCTAAAGCTCCCGGGGCCCAAAATCTCCTTTCCTTTTTAAAACGGTCCCCTTATCACCAAATACCCCTCTAGTGTAGTGTAGTTAATTTAATAAGTACTGTAATTAAAGAAAATCCGTTAAGATTTATTCCTCTTAAGGTCCATTGACCTAAGAGAAGAACACCTTGGAGACAAGAGTAACCCTTGTCCAGGTGTTTCTGATCAAAGAAATTTTTTTCTTTGGTTCCGTAAGGTGCTTGCTGTTGTCTGCAGCAGAGCAAGCAGCCTCAGGTTTTAAACCCCTTTAGAGGTTTTTCCTCTGGGTCATAGAACGTTCGTGGCAAGGTTGCCATTCAAGGTCCGCCATTTTGAGAGGCCTCCTTAGAACGTCCGGGCGTGTCCACCATTTTGTAATTGGCATACCGCCATTTTGGCTGTCCGCCATTTTGTTATTGGGGAAGCCATTCTAGGTATAGAACGCTCCGCCATTTTAGGTTGGCTTTGGAACGTTCGGTGTGTTGCCATTTTGAGGCGTTCCGCCATCTTGGGATTTAGAACGTTCATAGTTCCGCCATTTTGTAGTTGGCTTAGAACGTTCGGTGTTGCTTGGCAACCACCGCTTTTGCTGCGCAGCACCTTTGCAAGGAGCTTGCCCAGCCAGTTTAATATTAGTTTATGGTAAATTTCTGCAGGACAGAGGCCTGATCAGCCTGCTGTTCCTAAGTAACCCAGAATTTTACCAGGTTTTTCCCAAAACTTGTAAGGATAAAGTAAGGTCCTTATAAGTTTTAGCATGGCAGCTAAGAAGATACCGAGGATCTTCGGGCTAGATGGCAGCAAGCCGGCTGTGCAGATTAATAAAATTATTTTGGAACAAGATATTAATGTATTCATTAAAGATGTTAATTTTTGGGATGTGAATGATTTAAAGGGAGAAAACTGTTTAGATAACTTTAAAGTTATGTATGAAAATTATGTAACAGCTAAACCTAAGCCTAGTATAAAACACAAAAGAGCTCTTATACAAGGACTGGTTATAGTAACCAGATCTTTGGATGCAGAAGTAAAAGCCATTGCTAAACAGCTAAAGGACACAGAGATCAAATTGGCACAGGATGTGACAATACAAAAATTAAAGAGTGATTTAACTTTGAGAGAGAGCAAGAATGATACGTTGCGCTCTCAAAGAGATATGTTATCTCATCAAGCAGATGATGTCCTCAAGAGATGCCAACAGCTAGAGAGGGATCTAACTGAGAAAGTAGCAATGTTTAATGATTCAAAGGCTACTGTTAGGCACCTCTTGAGTGAGAAGAGACAAAATACACCTGTCAATGTAGATCACTCTGGATGTCAGCATAAAATAAAAGAATTAGAGCAAAAATTAGGTCTTGCAAGGGGTTTTTTCTCTGCCATAAATGAAGGGGTAGAGAAAGATATATATATAACAATACTATTCTAACTAATGAATTAGTGGAAGGAATGATGGAGCCCATCATTACAACCGAGGTGTTCCACCCTAATAATTCAAACCCAGTAGTGAAATACGAGAGGAGTGTTCTGTCACCAGAGCAGGCCAGAGCCGTAGGGCAAAATCTAGGACCTTGCAGAAAAATGAATGCCATAGACTGGATGGCTAAACTAGCAAGAACAAACCTCACCAGTGATGACATGTTGGTTGTCCTTCGAGAATGTCTACTCCCCGAAGACCTGATTGCTTTTCCAGCAGACCTTGCCAACTCAATTAATCCAGACTTCAATCAAATGTACAAGGCTTTATACAATGTTTTCTACCCACATGATGACATCAGGGGTAGATTCTATTCTGAAAAACAAAAGGAAGGAGAGAGACCTGAACTCTATTTCATCAGAAAAGAATTTCTTCAAAGATTAGCAGGATTGAGTACAGGAATCGATGGAAATATAGTACACGATACCCCTGAGTTCAGGAAGTCACTGTTTTTAGGACTACTTCCTTCCATTAAAGCCACCTTAAGCAACATGGATGTGGAGAGAATTCCACTAGAACTAATGAAGAACCGAATAAGAGAGACATTTGAGTGGCAAAGGCAAGCCGGGTTAATAAAGACAGTGGTCCCACCAAAAAGGATTGCTGAAGTCAAAGAAGCAAAGCCTCCAGTAAAAGGGAGAAGACGACCTCCTCCTCCTCCCCCAACACAGAATAGGGCTAAAGGTGTGACTCAATCTCGTCAATTCCAATCAAGACAAAACATTCAACAAGCAGAACCTTCAAGAATACCCTTTCAACCCACAAAGCTCTTCAGAGGAAAGAGGGAAGAATTGGCAGCTACCAGACAAGTCCTCGCTAATAGACTGTCCAGATACTTACCTTGGCCGAAGATTCAAGGAATGGACATAGACCAGATATTTAGTGAGTTGACCAGAATTGAACATGGTTGAGAGCACCTTCAGAACGTTCAGGTGCCACCCACTAGCAGCAGCGCCACCTACTGAAGAAGCCTAGATTGGCCTCAGCCCCTGCAAGAACTTACTAGAATAGAATATGACCAGTTTGGAAGACCTACTGTTCTAGTTGAACTGAGAGGCCAATTTGGGGCAACCAAGCAGAAAATGTTGGTGGATACAGGGGCATGCACTAGCATCATATGCACAAAAACATCACCTATGACAAAGAAATCTAACTATGCTTTCTCCAAAACCTTGCAATCTTATAATGGAAAGACATCAACAATTCCTTTTGCTTCAGATATAACATGTAGAATTGGGACAATAGAAGCCAAGATGCCTATCGGTTTGCAAAACCTAGACGGTGTCGGCATAATGGGAATAGATGCAATGAGAGAACTTGGAATAATTATTGATCTACCTAATAGACGAGTTCTTAGGGCAGAAAAACATCATTCAGATGCTGCTATAGTCATCTCCAGTGTACATTGCTTAGGAGCCATCAAAGCGAGTGAGGACCTGAAAATACCAACCTGGGATGATGACATTCAAGAAGCCATTAAAGATCATCTAGCAGTGTTTGCGAGACACAAGCAAAGTTGTGGGAAGACCTTAGAAGTAGTAGATGTTCCTGGTCCGGATCCGAGACCAATGAAACAGTACAGGTACCCCGTAGAAGCAGAGAAAGGCATCGAAGAAACCATTACTAACCTGGTGTCTCAAGGAGTCTTAATAAATACACAGAGTCCATGTAACTCCCCGATTTGGCCTGTAATAAAAGCTGATGGAAAAACATGGAGACTTACAGTGGACTACCGGGGTGTAAATAAAGTAACCCCGAGGATGGCTCCTGTTGTGGCCAAATTCCCTGAAATCATGGCCCAAATTGCCGAAGGTGCCAGATGGTTCTCGGTATTGGACATCAGCAACGCATTCTTTTCAATACCAATTGCCACCTCTGCTTGGCATAAGTTTGCGTTTACATTCAGAGACTAGCAGTATACATTCACTAGGCTCCCCCAAGGCTTCCATAATTCGCCTACAATTTGCCATCGCATCATATGTAAAATCTTGAAAGATCTCCCATGTGCGAGACATGTAATGTCATATGTCGACGATATCCTTATTGCAACCGAAGACAAAAAGATACATCTAAAGGTGCTAAAAGAAGTTTTAGGAGCTCTGAAACATGCTGGACTTTTAATTAATCCAGAGAAGGCACAGCTCATTAGACAGGAGGTAGACTATCTGGGTGTACATCTTGGTCAAGATGGTAGAAGACCAGATCAATCCAGAGTGGAGCTGATCTCAAAGTTACCTGCTCCCACGGATGTACACAGCCTCCGTACGTTCCTAGGCCTGATCGGATTCTCACAAGATTTTATTGAGGAATTCGGTTTTAATGCCCAACCACTCTACAAATTATTAAATAAGAGACAAGAGTGGGAGTGGGGCCAAGAACAACGAGCCTTCCAATATCTACGGACTGCCTTAATGAAAGCACCAGCTTTGGCGTATCCCAACCCTGAAAAAGAGTACCATCTTACCTTAACAACAGGAAAAGAAGCACTAGGAGCGGTTCTTTTACAACACCAGGGCACTTCTTTAAAACCGGTGGCCTATCGGTCGAAAACCCATCTGGTGTAGAAAGACAGTACACCGCTTGTGAGAAAGAGGTATTGGCTCTGACATGGGCGCTAATCCACTGGGAATACCTAATTGGAAAGGCACCCGTAGTCTTACGAACCAGTCATACCCCAGTAAGCTACATAATATCTGGCCAGGCTAATAATGGAAGAGTTAGCCATCCAAGGTTAGCGAAGTGGACACTAGCCTTGTTGAATCATGACATCAAGATCGAGCCAATGAAGACCACATCATTGGTTCCATCAGTCCTTGCAACACCAATAAGTCCCGAACAAGATCATGAATGTCCAATTCCAATTCAAGTAGAAGCAACAATTAAATCACCTTTCAATTTACTGTCCAAATATGAGGATGTCAAGAACGAAGCTACTCATAACAGCTGGGTAGTAGATGGCAGTTGTTACCGCCATGAAGGCAGTATAGTTACTGGTGCTGCAGCGCTCCATGCATCTACAGGAAGAAAGATTCAAAACCCTGTACGTTTACCATCAGCACAAGCTGCAGAGATCATTGCAGTGATCCTGGCATTGGAGAATGCTGATACCACAGAGAACTTAGCTATTTGTACTGATTCCGATTGGATACTCCGATCTTTTATAGATTGGATGGTCGTCTGGAAACAGCAAGACGTGCACTAATGACAGACGACCAGTGAAGTACGCTCAATTGTTAAACTATGGCTGGAAGTTAGCTGAGGCAAGAAAAGGAAAAACCTATCTCTTTAAAGTACGTGCACACAGGAAAGATCAAAAAGAGATATCTTTGCTTAATAATCACGTGGATCAATTAGCTAAGCAAGCTGCCATTTTGGACAAGAAATTGACTTGGAATTTACCACCACAGCATGAGAAAATCGATGCTGTCAATGTTGCTCCACCATTAAGAGATACTGTGGACATTGTCAAGGTGCAAAATTCTGATAAGGAGATCAGTACGCTATTAAGTCAGGGACAATATAAGAACTATAATATCAAGAGACATGAAAAAGGACCCATAATGGCTCAAGAAGTTTTGAATGGCCAAGATACTGGGATTCCTCTTCTGGTAATGCCAACTGCACTGAGAACAGACTTGATCGAACTAGCACACGCGCAAGGTCATTTTGGCCTAGAAAAGACCCTCTCCCGTATCAAGACAGTGGCTTGGTAGCACTGCAGACACCGAAAAATACATCAATAATTGTTTAAGGTGTGCTCAAAATAATCCAAAAGCAATGAACAATCGTATCCCTTTAAAGCATCAATCCATTGATGGGCCTTGGAAGCGTATCCAAATCGACTTCATCGGACTGCTACCAAGGACTGGCAAGGGAAACGAGTACTGTTTGGTGATCATTGATCCATTCACCAAATGGATAGAGGCTATCCCCACTAGAAACTGCACATCCAAGACAACAGCTCGTGTGTTATTAAATGAGATCTTCTCAAGATATGGATTACCATCAGTTATTGACAGTGACCAAGGGTCACATTTTACAGCAGAAATCATCAAACAGCTTTGTGTAGCGCTTGGTGTTAGACAGCATTTTCATATTGCAGGACACCCACAGTCGTCTGGACTAGTGGAGTGTTCAAATCGTGTCCTGAAAACAGCTTTGAGAAAAGTTGTGGAAACTTCAGGCAAGCAGTGGGATGTACATCTCCCATTGATCCTGATGGCTATAAGGTCAACCGTAGGAGCACATAGCTACACGCCCTACGAAGTCCTCTTCGGCCGATTGATGAGAACACTGGAATTATGGTGGGTCGAAGGAGGGGTGCCACCCGAAGGCTTCCATCCTCGGATAAAGACCTCTGAGTACCTGAAGCAACTACTGGAAACGTTGAGTCAAATTCAACAATCAGTGGCGGTTACCTTAAAAGGAAATATTCAGAAGATGGATAAAAGATTATCAGTGGCGGTTACCTTAAAAGGAAATATTCAGAAGATGGATAAAAGATTGTCTGAAGAACTAAAGTTCCACGAATGGAGTGTCGGCGATAAAGTCCTATACCGACACTTCAGTGAGAAAAGTCATCCCTTATCTCCAAGATGGATGGGGCCTTGTTATATCATTAATAAAGCTGGCCCGACAGTGTACCAAATTGAAATACACACCAAAAAGAACCGGAAGATTGCTAAATGGTTCCATTCAAGTCAACTTAAGGAATGGAAAGGAAATTAGGACACAATAGCAGTTAGATAGTCAGGAGGGGTAGGAAGAAGTTAAATATCAAGAATGAAGATCATAACTATGATTATGTTTATTATGTTTTGTCTTTACTTAGGAAAGTCATCAAGAAGGCCTTACTAAATACTGCTTATACATATAAGTAGAATGAAAGTTATACATCAATATATTGGGTATATAGTACTTATTGTAGCCAGTGTTTGGACAGTTACATTAAGTGATGGAGTATCTTATTTTGCAAAACTAGTAATAGGGCAAGATGAGGTATGGAGATGTCGCGCAGGGGATATTCCATTAAAATATTGGAATATTATTAGAACCACTGCGAGTGATGAGTCTCCAACAGATCATTATGTATGGACAGAAGCGACATCTATAAATCCCATCTTTAGTACCAAATACGTTGAGACCTTTAAAGTTCAACCAAATGATGAAAGATGGCAAAACAAAGTACCAATAATCCCGGTATATGCTCCCCAGCGTATTACTCTCAGGGTCATCCAGGATAACAAGCACTGTCATCTGGAGATCCATGATGAGAGGGTGGGAAACGTAGTTGCATTTTTCGTTAAGCACTACGATACCACCAAATGACTTGAAATCAATTTTCCGGGTTGGTTAGACGCCAGTGTTTACACTGTAAGTGGAAAATGTAGGTGGGCTTTTACGAGTGAAAATCTATGTCAACAACAGCACAACAAGGTGTTTAATTGGTTGCACAAAAATATTATCTGGTTGGTTAGGGCCTCCATGTATATACATGGACGTGCTGTATACCCCAATAATTAGAAAAGAGCAAAATCAAGTGACATGGGTCATAAAAGTATATCACAACCAGAATGTCACGAATAATTTCCCAGCAATGGTGACATTCCCTACTGGAGCAGTCACGAACATCTTTTTAAGTTGTAGAGAAAATTCAAGGCCTAAGTTACGACCCCAATACGTGCAATCACCTAGTTGTGAGGAAAACCCACAACCTTCAATGTTTGTCTGTGTGGGACATTTCGTGGAAAATATCACCAAATCTGGTACCTGGGTGATATCCAGCATTTTTGGCGTACAATATTATGTAAAGATACTGGTAGCAGAACCTCCCCAGGAGTATGAAATGGGCCCATATGTGGTAAAAACTAACATTGCCAGGCAGGTGTTGATTGAGCCAAAATATCAAATAAAATGGATACATGTACCTTTGCAGATTACTACTGTGAGCATAAAACCATCCTGTCAAAAATTTGTAAAACCCCTGATGGATGGATGGGAAAGGTGGTTGTTACAGATTGCCTCTTCCAAAACATCTCGGATTCGAGGCAGGCGTGATCTGGCAGGTAAAGTGCTGGGCGGTCTTGGTACTGGCCTAGGCGTGGTATCTGCCATAGATAACGCAAGATTGGCCAAAAATATCACCAAAGTTGCCTTAGGGACACAAGACATGGTCCACCCAATAGAGGAATCAATCCGGGGATTAGATAAAGTTCAACTTGATGTAGCAGAATTGCTCCCAATGTGGATAAAATCCCAGGAAGAGGATCATTTAAAATTGATCCAAGCCATGCAGGATATCCAGAATGAAACTGCATTGGCCTTGGCTTGTGTTCAAATTCAAAGCATGCTGTTAGAACTAGTGCGAAATATAATACGGGAAGCACTCACAGGCCGTCTTCCCCTTGAAATTGCCACATTGGTCAAGAACATGTTCTCTCCATTTGAACAGGAGAATCCGGATTTGTGGACCATGTTACATTCTCAATTTGATCCTGTGTTGAATACCTTACATCTGATGATGTTAACGGTTATAGATGCCCATAAAGAAGTCATATTCCCAATAGCCACTCTGGGTATGTTTGTTAACGGCTCGGTACTCATGCCAACATTGGACTGAGCATGGGCATACGAAACCTGTGAGGGAACATTTGCTGCAGTTAATATGCAAGCCTGTTTTGAACATCTGAAAATGGGCTATACCTGCACAACCGGTTTATGGGATCAGGGTAACTTGTGTCTAAATTCGTATGAGGGAGAGTGCACTTACGAACTTCGCCCGGTACCACTAGAGAATAATATCTCAGTAGTAATTCAAGTGGATCAATCATGTTTTTGTATTCGCAGCCTATGCCGCGAATTCACCGTCAACAGATTCTATACTGTAAAAATGCCTCAAAGAACAAATCTCTGCCTGTGTAAGGTATTTGAAATCAAGGGGTGTGATATTAATCTGAAAATGACAGAGACCTCTTACCAAGAGATTACGGCTAAATATGGCATTATTAAGACGGTGGCCCCAGTCTCTTTGGGTCCAAGTTTAGAAGCGGTAAAATCAATGATGATCCACTCAAATTTGAAAGATATTATTAACAACATACCTAATGTCAGCCAAAAGGTACATGTAGTGGTTCAACACGCTGCCAATAAAATTGTTAACATTGGCAAACGAATGCAGTCCAAAACCACGTGGTGGCAAACACTATTTGGTAACATCTTTGGTGACATTTCAAAAATCAGTATGGCGTCTCTGTTAACTTACCCTTTGGGCATTATATATATCATTATGACGTTGGTGATTATATATATACTGGTACTCACTATATACATCTGTTGTCCATACCAGAGATCTGTACTTATTTTTGCATTTATTTCTGCTGAGTAAAATGTGATGAACATCTTCTGTTTCTCCTCAGCTGTCCATCAAGGAAGGGAAATGTAAAGTAGACTAGCAAAAGAATGTAACAACTCCAGTTTTGTAACAAATATGTAACAATCCAGCTGCTAAGTATTGTAACCCAATGAATGCAGATGTAACATCCAATATGAGCCTCTAATGCATCATCTTGAACAGTGCATGTAAATGATACAGGACTGAAATATCTGAATGCATATACATCCACTCATTATGTTTATAAATGTAACATCTATGTGAAACCAATCCATATATGTAAACATGTCCTATTTCAAAATGGAGTCCAGAACTCCATTTTAAGTTGAGAATTCTACTGACATCTATTTTAAGTTAAGATCTTGTCACGTATTAAAGCTACCTGTATATCTAGCTGTTAGGATTTAAAAATTCAAGCTAGTATACGGGTTGAAATTTGAATAATCTATAAATATTCATAAGCATCTTATGTCAGTCAATGATTTTAAAATATGCTGTTAAGCATCTTTTCTAAGCCAATCAGATCGTACCACGGAACCTAATGAATATGCATGAACCCAGACTTTTTAAGTCTCTGCCGCGCAGCAGTTGCTGTTGCGTCGGGTCTACGTCGGGTTCGTCGGTTCCGTCGGGATAGGTTCTAGGCTAGGTTAGAGAGAGAGTGAGTCATCCTTGTCCTAGGTGTATGAAAGAGGTCCTGTAAAGATATTCTTCTAGAGAAGCTAGCAGAAGGCTATGCTATCTCTATTTTATATAATATAGTATTTTCTTGAGTCAGGCTGGCGGAAGGCCAGACCTCCTCAAATAGATTAGTTAGGTTAGTTAGCTTAGTATTTTAGATAGATTAGCTATCGTCCTCGAGTTTGTACGGCAGGTTGCGTCGGTCTTCACATGTCGGCCGTCATCGTGCTTGTTCGTCGGGCTCGTCGCGATTAGGCTAAGGTTTTATTTTTAGGATAGGGTTAGAGTAGATAGAACAGAGTCATCAATCGCCTGATCCGGCTGCACCGAAGCGCAGAGAAGAGGCAGCGAGGACCAGAGGGCTTCACGGAAGGTGAACCAACCGTCTTCGTCCTCCATCCGTGCTTCGGGGGATCTCCTGGGCTGTTCCTCTCCTGGGGCTTTAATTAGCCAACGGATTGTAGGTCGCCTAGCGTCGAGACCAGCCGACGAGGGACGCCTAGCTGTCCTCCCTAAAGGCTTTCAATTAGCCCGAGGGTTGTAGGTCGCTAGCAACTCATCAATCGTCTCCGTCGCCGTAGACTCTGTGTAGGTATATGGGCCTGGAGGGACTTCCCCTCCTGGTCCATTTAATGTAAAAAGGGGACTGCCCCCTCATTTGTTCCTTCAAGGCACTGTTGGTTAAATTTGTTAAATAATATAGTCTTGTGGTTTTCACTGAAAATTCGGTCTTTAGTTTTCATTTTATACACGCCTAACATCCCTGAGAAATTATATACTCTCCGGTGATTAGATACGGAGTGAGAGTCGCACCTGAGATACCATCCCTAGCGGATGAGACCAGGGTATGGTTACAAAGTATCCATCTGGAGTAACTAGTCTACATGACACTTCTCCATCTGTTAAAAGATTACTGTAACAGTACCCATCCTGCAAGAAGCATGCGGTGCTTAGATGCGCTGCACCCATCGCAGGGCAGAAGGAGACTTTGCGTGCTCCCCCTGCTCCCAGGCCCTGATTGGACTGGGGAGCAGCAGAGCCTCTGCAGGCCAGACAGCTTGCTTGGCGGGCCCGTGGAGGCCCTTTTGCCCACTCCTGTTCTATGTGAGAAGGTACAAAGTTTCTATGTAAAAGGACTTAATACAAAGCTATATAAAAGGACTTGGTAAAGTTAAAAACGTAATACAGAGATTATATGAAGATGATCCACACTGATATGAAAATGATTAATACAGAGATTTATGACTAATACGGAGATGTATCTACATCTGAACTATGCTTTTTCTTGCTTGTGAACTATTTTATGGAATTGTCTTTAACCACAGACTATAAATCTGCATGACTATGGATCTGATCCAGTGCCCACTAAATATAACAGGGTCTTTCAATTGACTTAAGATATATCTCTCCATGTGATTGAAGTAACATTTAGCCAGTGCTAGGTGTTCAATTGGTTAGACTCACCTTTTGTCTTTTTAGAGTTTTATAAATTCCCAGTGACCTAGGAGACAGGCGCTCTGGGTTCTGATTCCAGCTTTCCTGCCTACATAACAAGTCATTTCACTTCTCAGTACCTCAGTTTCCTCATCTGTGTAGTCATGATAATGATGTACAGTGAGCCCTCGCTACTTCGCGGTTCGACCATCGCGGATTCACGACTTCGCGGACTTTTTTCATTACATTATGTATATACGTGAATCCGCAATAGTCGAACCGCGAAGTAGCGAGGGCTCGCTGTATACATGTTAAATATACATGTCCCTACTTCGCGGATTTTCAACTATCGCGGTCGGGTTTGGAACCTATCTACCGCGATAAACGAGGGTTCACTGTACTCCTTTGTAAAGTGTGTTAAGATATCTGACAGCAAAAACATTATATGATATGACTGACTTAAGTACTGTTAATAGATCTTCCCCAACACACGTTTCTGACTTCAAGTTGTTACAATCTGAAGGCTGTTTGACCTATGTGAAATTAATCAGTGTTGAAAGAGACCTCATAGAAACAAGTCCTGGAAATGGAACTTTATTTCCATTCAGTAAAGGTCAAGAATCTATTTTGCAGGGTATTTAAAACCTCAAGATGCAATTTTTCTTCATGGGATGTGGGGTATCTTAGCTGGGCAATATGGAGCAACTTAACTTCACATGCTCTCTCCCCTATGGCATCCTGAGAATTGGGTACCTATCCCACAAATAAATTGAAAAATTCAATTTTCGGCTGAATCAACCTGGGATCGTTCTCCAACAGAAATAAGTACTGTATGTTGGAGTAGAAGACAGCAAGGACAAAACTTTTCATCTTTTGCATGTGCTAAGAAAGCAGAAGCTAAATACATCTCACATAAAAGTTTTGATAGTGATAAGAAATTACAGTAACTTAAGTTCTTGGATAACAAAGCTTCAGACAATATTACTCAGTTCAGGGTCTAAGATAATATTGCAGCTTTAATATTACAAGATAATTTTTTGTTTAAATTTTAACATAATGAAGAGTAGTCTAGTTATTTAATATGACTGGCTTGTCAGCTCTGGGACAGAATTCCCTGAATTCAATGCCAAATAATCCTGTTTATCCAGAAGCTGGCTGCTAGAAGTTCACTTACGAACTGTAACAGCTTTATTTTTCAAATAGCTTTCTGGATATTTGCATAAACTTCAGACACAGAGCTATATTAATTATATTAATTTGGAAACTGCTTTGTGGGAGCAGGTCTTTTGAGAGTCATAAGGGTACTATCAGATGGAAAGCAAGTGGCCAATATTTAAATTCAAGCTTCCTTTACATTGTTTGGATTTTCATCTTGATTCACTTATGCAAACCTCATACTACCTGAGGCATTGGGCAGGTTTTGCTCTCAAAATTAAGAGAACAGGAGAGAGAAGTGGGGAGGTTTCTTTCATACTGAGTACTTCTGGCTGATACAGTGCTTGCTCCTTCACTGAAGGGTGCTGGTGTGATGTGAACGGTTACTCTGTTGGCTACATCTTGCAAGATTTCTTTGGAGAGTGTTATCAATGGAGAAAATGCTAATTATGTCAAGCCTTGAACTTGCTGCCTCAAATGAATCCTGGTTCTCAAAAACAGCCACAGGAAGAACAGCAGTCAAACTGGATGGATTTATGATGGCCCCTCTGAAAACCATTGGATTTTAGAAGGTGAATACATTGAACTGGAATTTAGTCAAATCAATACATTTTTATAGCAGAGAAAATAGCCTCCTCATAAAGCAGTCATTAGAAGACACTCTTGAGCATATTTCACTGATGTTTTTTGAATCTACAATATTTCATGTAATACTGGTTCAAGTATATCACTCACTGCCCCAAAGTTTAATTCTGTAAAGAACCATTCTTTTTAAGTTTTAAAATGCCCAATGCTGCTCATTTTAAAGTCTGATCAACCATTGCGAGTCTGAAAAGTCAGATGAGTCAACACTTAAGTTACTAAGAAATGTGAGAAATGAGATGGACTAGGTTGTATCTTTTATTTAGACCGATTTTTGTCCACAAACAAAAGCACAAACATTCAGGAAAAATGAAATTCTCAGTCTTAATGAGTTTTACAAATCATTGACAACAAAGGAACATTAGAATATATGAGTTTTTGCAGTTAGAAATATACCTTTTCAAAGCCAAAAAAGCAATTTATGATAAGTGTACTGAAAAGAATGGTCACGATCTTTTGAACATTCCATGGAAGGTAACAGGAATATTAATCTCCACTTCAGCCCTGGCAACTTCACTCATATCCTTTGCATTCAGTATAAGTAGGTAGGCAGGCTTCTGCCCTGTGCCAGGGTTAACAATCACACTCAACACGACTCCTGACAAGCAGAAATAAACATGATTTATATAAACAAAGAGCACATAGCACTCAAGTTACTTCACTAGACTCTGACTTGGACACTCACTAACCTACAAGTGGCAAAAACTATCAAGTTACTTTCAGAATGCTGGCAAAGCAGAGCTATTACTAAGAGCATAGAGGCTGTAAAACTTATTAAAAGGAAAAAGGCTTTTCCTCTTGAGAAATCATTCTGGATTTTTACTCACTTTCCCAGTAAACCAGCTCTTTTCTGGTTCATTATAGCATGGCAGCTCTAGTCTAGCTGTATCAAATATTTTAAAGGTAGGGCTTTATTCTAAAAAGTGATCCCAAAATGATATTTCAAGATTCTCCATTGTCCCACAGATCACATTAGAAGTAGAGGAAATGATTCGCATGATAATTTCTACTTTTCTGATCATATCTTATAGGATTTTCATTTGCTGGTTGGACAGATGGACAGAACTCCATTACCTCTGCAGATTTTTTTTACCCAGCTAGTAGTAGGGTAGAGTGTCAGAGAAGGCCCTGCTCCCTTCTGCCTATTACTCCATTGAGTCTAACTAGCCCTCTTCACCCATTTTCATTCTGCCTCCATGCAAGTGGGAGCAACTGCTGTTAGTGTCCTTAAACACAGGCAGTGATACATTAAGACTGCATGCTGGCAGAGTGCCACAGCAGTACTGAAAAATGAGAAACAAGCACCTAAGTGTAAATTAAAAAAAATACTGATGCATGAAAAATGAATTCACTAGGTACTAAAAACAACCAGTGACTGAGGGCTGAGACAGATGCCGCAACATAAAAAAAAAGGTAATCACAACTCTTGGGACAAAGACCATAAAAATGTAAGTCCTGAACTAGAGCTGATGTTCATCCAATTCAGGAAAGCATGTGAGCGTGTGCTTACATACTACTGAAATGAATAGTAGTTAAGCATATGCGTGCTTTTGTGAATTGAGCACCTAGTGGATGAAATTTTAATTCCATTTAAATCATTGGAGGTTTTGCTGTTGACTTTAGTCGGGTCAGGATTTCACCCAGTGTTTTTTAGGTTAGCTCTTTACCTCACAGTCTGTATTGTGTCTTGCATTATGCTTTGTGTAAGCTGGTGCTTTGCATCCTACACCGACACAACCACTTCATGCACTTCTCTCCCTCAAATCCCTCTGCCATTAAAACTAACATGACATTTGTTTTTACATTTATACTTTCATTCAGCTCTGCTGTTTGAATAACTTCAAATGTAATTCTTGATAGAAATGTTCAAGAGCAGGAACACATTCATAATACCCTGGAACTCTTGCTTCCCCAGTCTTGGCCACAGTTACATTTTCAGAAAATCTGCCCAATTGTTTAGACAGTTCTGCTTCACAGTAATGAGAACTGTGCTCCAAGTGCCTCAGTATTGTTATGGCACTTTGCCAAATTAAAGAGGCACCAGGTAGCAATCTACTGACTGTTAACCTAAAGGACTTGGCGTTCAAAATAGTGCTGGGTCACTAGATCAGTGGACACAAACTTATAAAAGAATCTAATTAAGTTAAAGTAAAAGTCATGTAAGATACCATCATCCTCTTCCAGGGCATCTGGATGTGAAACAAAGATAGGTTCTGATGGGTATGAGTCTGGTTCCTGCCACACCCAAGTCTCTTTTGTTTTAACATTCATCTTACAAAGCTGAAGAACAAAGAAAAAAGTTCTCAGTATGGCATATTGTTAATTTTGCCTAGTAACATGCCTTACGTCAAACATTTGCTCATTAGAATATCAATAGTTACCCTGTCTGGAACAAAGTGATTCAATCCAAGGCCATATGCATATGTATAGGGTTTCCCAGCATATTTCTTATAATTGATTTGTGGAAACTCAAACGCTAGAAAATGAAAATACATTTGCTAAGATTAGTGGGTTTCAGATTGAGTAAGCTGCTATTGTTGCCTCTGTCTGAGGTTCAGAATTAACATCTTACCTTGGCGAGCCCCAGAAAAAAGAATCTCTGGTTCCAGCCAGATCGTTTCATCACTGTGCAGAGTTGCAGTTGCTGTTGTGTAGGGCAAGGTGACCAAATTCTTACCAGTGTCAGCCTTCAACAAAGAGAAGCAACAGCTTTTGAGAAACAAAGGAACAAGTGAAATTCCAAGCTTTGTTTATTTTCTTTGTACCTTGCAAGTTAGAGATATACAGCAGAATCATGCTAAGCAGCAAAATTTATAATTAACCAACAAAATGATTGTCTTCCTGTTTCTCAGTAAACACTTAACAGCAAGGTGCTTTGATGAAAACTCATCTCTAGAAGACTTTGTTTTACAAAACATACAGCTCTATGTTTCCTAACATACTGTGAAATCTCAGGACATAATAGCAACTATAGCTTAGTTTCAAAAACAAATAAGCATAGTACACTCTACAATGTAGTAGTATCCTTGGACTTGTCAATTGGAATTTATCAGCTCATTTTCACAACTTGCAAATTCACAGTGGCTATGTCTAGACTGCAAGCCTCTTTCGAAAGAGGCTTTTTCGAAGATACTTTCGAAAAAGCCTCTTTAGAAAAAGAACGTCTAGACTACAACCAATACTTTCGAAAAAGCAAGCCGCTTTTTCGATAGAGCCCACCCAGGAAGTCTGGATGCTCTCTTTCGAAAAAGCACAGTTTGCATTACATAAAGAGTACTTCAAAAGAGCATTACATAGAGACCATTACAAAAAGACGTTATTCCTCGTAAAACGAGGTTTTCCATGGTCGAAAACACTGCTGCGTTCTTTTGATTTACTTTCGAAAGAACGCGGCAGCAGTCTAGACGCAGGGGAAGTTTTTTTGAAAAAAGGCCACGTTTTTTCCCCCCCGAAAAAAACCTGTAGTCTAGACACACCCAGTGGGTTTCCCGTTATCTAATGTAAAATTTGTGAGACTATGCTTCACTATATCGGATCATGAGCAAAATCTAAAAAGAGAGAAACCTGGGGCCAGACTTTGTTACTTGAGTGTGAATCAGGAATCAATGGAGTTACACGGGTATGAGATCAGAATCAGGCCAATGCCTGATCTGTAGGGGATAGTTTTCTTAAGGCACAAAGAGAAGTTGGTACCCAATGCTCACTGAAAGACAATGGAACATAGGGGATTAATTCTTCTTGAGAACCTCTCCTAAAGTTACACTGAGATAATTAAATGCTGACGTGTGTATGCATGTTTTAATTAAATTATATGGGGTATATCTGATCTATAGTGTCACTGAAATTCACTGCTCTGAAGCCAATTTACTTGTCTGGAAGTGTCACCCTCATTTGTTCTTAACGCAGTCAGGATTGAGAGCAATGATTAGTTCAGAATCATCTAGAACAATAATGGTGAAATGTAAGGACCCCTGCCTTACAAAACCTATATGAGGTGGGGGCAGGGAGGCAAAGGAGGAGCAGATGCACAAAGGGCCTCAGCACTCAGCCAGGAAAATTAGTTCTGCAGCTGCTCTGAATATAGTGGCTTAAAAACAAACGTCCAACGGGCAAGCTGCTTGGTTTATAAATTCAGAGGCCACAAACCTTGTGTTGAGGCTGGTAATTTGTCAGAATCTCAACATCAGACTAGGAGCTAGGAAAGGATTTTATCCAGAAATGCACTCTGGCTGTATCTGCTCTCTGCAAATACTCTAGCTAACAAGACAAAATTATTCACCCAGTTCCAGTCAATATATACCTCCTGGAAGATATCCTGTCATGGAAGAACAGCACTTTCACTTAACACTTCTGTAAGATGTGGAAAACAACACATGGGAGCTTTCATTGGGACTGACACCGGTAGAAAGTTAGGGGTAGTTTTCTATTTCCATGATTCAGAAATTTAGATTTTTAAGGGGGTCTTCTTTAAAAAATGTTTTTGATTGAGAGCAGATGTGCAGGACCCATGCAGGCTGTAGCATTTCAAGGAATTAAATGTAGTTCAAATTTCCAGATGTACATAGCCTAATCAAACTGTTACCTTATCAATGTTTAAGGGAAGAACATATCTGCGAGCTTCAGGCTGAGGAGCTTTTTCTGCATGTTTCTTCACTTCTTCCCAGTTGGACCGCAAATTGGCTAAGTACAGATAATTGTAAACAAACTCAAACCTGTACAAAGTCAGAATCAGAAATAATCGAAGACAGTGACACAAATCTCAGTAATATCAGTCATAGTCAGACCCAGAATCATAGCAAGTTGATATGGGAAAGGCCCAGTAGGTTACCCATTCCATCCCCTAGTCAGCGCATGACTTCTCTCAGCACATCTCTAGATTATATTCAGAAATAGCACTCTGAGCACCCACTTCAGTGCTCTTACCTACCCCTTCCAGGTGCAGAGATCCACAATAAGAAATCCATTGTCTTCGTAAGTGTTAATGTGATGGAAGAGGTTAAAGGCTGAGGTCCTGTATTTGATATTGAGGTACTTTCCTTTTTTTTTATCTGCTACATGAAGCCAGACCTGGAAAACAAGGAAGCATGTTACTTTTCACAGGAGAAATAGTGAAGGTATATTTACCATGACAAACCTTACATTTAGAAGGCCATTATGTAACAGTGTAATGCAATTTCACTTACCCCCATGGTTTCATTAGACTCAAAGCAATCCATATAGTTGGCACCCCACAGACTCCAAGAAGAAAGGAATTTGAGCAGGTTAATTTTCACTGGTGTTTCCACAAACACTATATAGTTTGGAGTCAGCCCAAAGCTGTTCAGAAATAGAGTTGGAACCTGTAAGTTTGCCTGTGGTGATGTCTGACAACAGTATTGCTTTATACACAGAATGGTAGCTTGACAAATAATGGCTGCTGCATTTAAAAGTCTGATTAATGTTACTGAAACATAATCCTCCTGATTTCTGCAAATCCTTAATGTTAGCTGTCATTTACTGCATGCTTAGTTGTTCTGCTTCCCATGTATACAACAGCAAGAGCATTTGAATGAGCAGGGTTCAAAAAAGAATTAGATACATTTATGGAGGTTAGGTCCATCAATACTTAGCCAGAATGGGTAGGAATGGTGTCCTTTATCAGAGGCTGGAAATGGATGACAGGAGAGGGATCACTTGATTACCTGTTCTGTTCACTCAGGGTATGTGTAGACTACAAGCCACTTTTGAAAGACAGCGTCTAGACTACAACCAGTACTTTCGAAAAAGCGAGCCGCTTTTTCGAAAAACACCACCCAGGCAGTCTGGATGCTCTCTTTCGAAAAAGCATGGTTTGCGTTCAATAATGCCTTTTTTTCAAAAGAGCACTTTCAAAAAAAGGTGTTATTCCTCATAAAATGAAGTTTTCTGCAATTGAAAAAACTGCATTCTTTCAATTTACTTTCGAAAGAATGCGGCAGCAGTCTAGACACAGGAAGTTTTTTTTAAAAAAGGCCATTTTTTTTCCGAAAAAACCCTGTAGTCTAGACACTCCCTCCCTGTGGGGCATTTGGCATTGGCCACTATTGGAAGACAGGATACTGGGCTAGATGGACCTTTGGTCTGACCCAGTCTGGCCATTCTTATGAATAAATCATGTTAAAAAAGCAAATGTTGTGCAAACTATATCTATCTACATTACATGTGTTATTTGCAGAGGGTTCTCTGCTAGAAAGAGCTATTTTCAAATGTGGCTCAAAGCTATGAAATACAGGTTTCATGGCAAGAACATCTCACTTCTCTGCATACAGAACTGCGTTTATATATTTCACTGTGCTGTTTACAGTAATAGCTTGCAACTTACCTGTGCACATAGGAGGGTTTAAATCTATCACTGCAAGGAAATTGCACAACCACCTCGGACTTATTCATTGGATCTTTCTTGTCTGAAATAAAAATAGTATTTAAATTATGGAAGCAGCCCCAGGAATGGCTCAATGAGACCACGCTACAAAATGTTACTAAGAAGGTTTTTGGCCTTTAGCACAAGAAGTATTATTCTCTGAAAATATCATGTGATGTCGTTTTAAAGAACATTTGTAAAAAGTTTATTATAAAAAAACTTTAGATAAGGATCAGAAAAGAAAAAAAGTCATCTGAAAAGTGATGCAAAGTACAAAAGTTTTTCTGTAAAAGCGCGTCTAGATTGGCAAGTGCCTTTGCGCAAAAGATTTGCTTTTGCGTAAAAGCATCCATGGCCAGTCTAGATGCGATTTTGCGCAAGAAAGCCCCGATCGCCATTTTAGCCATCAGGGCTTTTTTGCGCAAAACAATGCTTCTCTGTCTACACTGGCCCTCTTGAGCAAGTATTCTTGCGCAAGAGTGCTTTTTCCCGAGCGGGAGTGGGAAAGTATTTGTGCAAGAACTGATTTTGTACATTACAAAGTCAGTGTTCTTGTGCAAATTCAAGCAGCCAGTGTAGACAGCTGGCAAGTTTTTTCACAAAAGCAGCCACTTTTGCGCAAAATCTTGCCAGTCTAGACACACCCATTGCGTTTAAGAAATAGGTAAACTAACCTGCTTGCAGTGGTGGGATCCGTACAATATTGTAGGCAATTGCAAAATTTTTCCCAAAGCAGTTGCCGATGTTATAAACGGTGCCATCATTTTCAATGTGGGGGTGAGCAGTTACACCGTTGATTGAAACATATTTACAAAGGTCCACCTGAAATGAGAGAGAAGTGACAGGGAGAATCATAAGCTTTATCTGGAAAAGCGGTTTACTTATCATTATGAATTGAATGAAATATTTGTCTTAGAAATGTGCTATTGTTTTAGGTAAGGGAAGTTATCATTTCGTAGTTCTACTGGTAAATGATCTGCAAATTAGCAAATATTTAGAGAAATAGTAGCAACAGCATACACACAACTCCCATTTAAGTCAAGTGGAGTTCTGTATAGAGAATCGTGGGTCGAAAGGGAAGAGTTTAAAAATAAACTACTGAAATCTCATGGACAAGCAAGCTATTGAAGATGGCATTCATGCTAGACAGTTCTGCATCCCTCCACTTGGGGAGTCAGAATCCTCCCTGAAACCTCTATCTCTGATTAAAAACACACACACACACACACACGCTAGATTAAATTCTTCAACCTTGAAGTAGGAATGTGATTTGTACCCTGCTATAACCCCCTTCTGAGTTACTTAAAGGTCCCCTAAACTTGGAGTGGGAGAGTGTGCCAGAAGAGAATGTAGATGGAGATGTGCCGATACTTCCAGGCTCATTGGTATAAAGGGATATAAGAGTATCTGATCCTAATGTCTAAGGTTAGAGCATCTCCCTTCACCTTAACTCTAGTGCTACTTTTCAGGGAGTCTGCAAAGCCTGCATCAGCACATGCACTGATTTGCAATAGGCTGCACAGAAATAGTGTCCTTTCGACAGCCATTAAAAAACCCCAAAAAACAGAATCCTGGCAAAACAGACAGCAAGCCAAAAAACACAATGGCTCCATCAGGTGATGCCAGTGACTAACCGCACAATTGTGTTTCCTGTGAACAACATTTTGCCCTGTCAGCAGACCGCTTGGACACTGTTAATACATGATTGCATTGCAGTCACTGGCTCCTACTAAGAAATGCTCACTAGCCTGTACCTTTATTGTATTGCTGTGCTATTCAAACGAGATCCTACAGGAAGGATGGCCTTGGGATAAAGGCACTGAACTGGGACAACTGCCACAGATTTCCTGTGTGAACAAATCACCAAAGGGAGGATGCCGCCCAATACCCAGTGAATTTCATTGGATTTTGAGGACTCAAGTCTGAGCAGCCTTTGAAAAAATCCTAGCTTTAGTTTCTGTGTGCCTCAGTTTACCATCTCCAAAAAGATAATAGAAGTACTTTTTTTTGCTCTATGAACAATGTTGACACAAACACACACAAAATACCTACTTGTTTGATTGTCTCCAAGGTCTCTGGGTTAATCTTGGTGATAAAGTTGGTCTCAGTGCAGGCATAGTAATCTTCACCCACTGGGTACACATTAACCAGGGCATTATCAGTGACCTCCACACCTCTGAAGTATGAAAAAAACCTGGGCAAATGAAATCAACAAATGATAAATTATATTCTAGTAGTGGAGCTTTCATACCATTTCACTGCAAACATGTCACTCTCCTACAACATGTAGCTTTCTCATTCACCTGGAAAATATGTTCTTGCATGGATCAGGGTAAGCATAGGTGCCAAATTCAGTTATCACGATTCTTTTCTCAGTCATTGCTCTTACATAAGCATCAGTCCGAATGAATCTTGAGAAGACCAAGAAATAGAAAAGATATAATGTACATGATGACAAAAGTGGCTAGTCTTATATAATAAAACAATTAAGCTCTCAAATATTTAAATGAAACTTGATATGAAGTTTAAAGAGATGAGTTTCATAAACGTATTTCTGCTATCAAGAGGTTCATGTCACAAACCAGAAATATATATATAAACAACTCAAAAACCTGCTTCTCTCTCTCTTTCTCCCTCCAAGGCTATGTCTACTACACTGGAGACTTTTTCCAGGGTACTAGAGATATCCCGGAAAAACTCTGCCACGTCCAGGGAATTCATCTGCTTTTCTGAAATTTTGTTCGGAAGAGCAGATGCGCTTTTTCAGCATCCCTGTAAACCTAGTTTTATGAGGAAGAAGAGATGTTTTGAAAAAGGGGTTTTTTTCCTCGACATTTGGCCCAGTGTAGATGGGCCAAATGTTGGAAAAGCCTCTTCCAGAAAAAGCTATGCAAATTGTGAACCACAATTTGCTTAGCTTTTTTCACTTCTTTTTCGGAAGAACAGTGCAGTGTAGACATAGCTTAAGTGTTTAGACGTGGGAACACCTGGGAAGCTAATGTGCAGCCAAAGCTAGAACCCCCTTGAATTTTGACTTCAGTGGGGCATTTATCTGCCTGCAGTATTATCTCAGACTTTTCTTTCTGTTTTTCCAGAATGGCATCTCTTATATCTTCCTTGTAAGCTCAGATGTCCTATTCAGAACTGGACATATGTTTTCCCACTTGGAAAATCTCAACTTTTCATAAAAAAACCCTGAAAAACACCCGAATTGACCTTTTAAATGACAACCAAATATTTTAAGTGCTTTTTTTGGGGGGGGGGGGGGAGCAGATTTTGCCTGACTAACCCCCTTCTCCCCCCAAAGTTTATTTTTTGGTTTTCTCTCACATACACAAACTTCAAGGAAAACAGACACATGAAACCTTTTTTATTTTAATTGGCTACAGAACGTTTTTTTACCAACCCAAGTCATCTTGTATCCTGGATTAATCAATTTAGATGCCAATCAAGTCTCTGGACCTTCAATATCAAACACATACTGATCCTGTCACACTGAAGCAGGCACTAATATACACTGTTGAATATAAAGTAGCAGTAAATGTTGTGTCCAAACAAGGAATCCCTGGTTAAAAACAAGAACAGTATTCTATAATAATGATCCAAAACTTTTCATTAAGAAGAAGCTTAACGGTAGGGTTTTGGTCATTACTGTAGGACACTGAAACATTTTTCATAAAGGACTTTATTTAACTAAAGAATGGCAGAGTTGTCTAGTGAGTAAAACCTCCAATGGAGAATTTTGAGTCCTAGCACTGTCACTGATTCATTGTGAAACTTTAAGAAAGTTGCTTAATCTTCTTCTGTACTCATTCTGTCATCTGTAAAATGACACAGTTGCATAATGCAAATATTCTGTAATCTTTACATGGAAAGTGTTATGCTGGTGCTAATCATAAATCTGTTATCATTATTGCAAATTATAATAATCCCAGCATTACACATTTTATCATCAGGTAAATATGGCTCTATCATTTTTCTATTTTATCTCCTTATATTTGCTTTGATGTTTTGCACTTACCTCCGATGGTACGTGACATGACCCTCCTTAAAGTCAAATTTATGAAGGAGTGCTTGGCCATCAAACAAATGATAAAATGGTTCAGAACCAACTTCAAATAAGCCAGGCCCACATCTAAGAAGACTGCCTCTAAGCCATATGGGAATCCTGCCTATAGGAAAGATAATCAAGAGGGAATTTTGTGAGTGCTAATAACAGACTTTTCTTAAGGATCAGTGAAAGGAATAAGTATTCCAAATGCACCAATCCTCTTTCAGTCTATGTTCTCCCTGGCTACGTCTAGACTGGCCCCTAATTCCGGAAAAGTCATGCAAAGCAGGTAAGTCAGAATAGGGAAATAAACGTCTAGACTGGCGCGATCCTTTCAAGTAGGAATAAGAGATCCTCCGGAAAAGGGCTTTATTCCGGAGGATTGCGCCAATCTAGACGCTTTTTTCCGGCTTTTCCCCAAGCCGGAAAAAAAGCGGCGGACATGTTTATTTAAATCCCGCGTGGGATATTTAAATCCCCCGCGGATTTCCCTATTCTGACTTACCTGCTTTGCATGACTTTTCCGGAATTAGCAGCCAGTCTAGACGTAGCCCCTGTGTTTCTTATACTCTTCACAAACTGGATTTTCACAAGCTCTGAGCTCAGTTTTATTTCTTGTTTTACAGACTTAGTATCTTGAATAAATTCAAGTATGGAACTAAAAAAATCAGCGAATTGTTGTTATGCAAAGGAGCAGGTTTTTTAATCTAGAAGTTTTTTAACCGCTATTGAATTCCAATTGCTTTTCACCTCCTCTTCAAGATTTAAACATGAATTTGTAGAATAGTGAGCTTTGGATTTGAATTCTCAATTAGAACTATAATGGTCTTTCATTATAGGATCCCAAGTCACCATACAAACTTAACTGGTCTGATGCACAACTTTATATGGGGATTGCTTCATCCAGCACTGAAATACAGCTTCCCCTGAGATGAAACACAGCAACTACCTAAGATTGTACCACACAATGGTTCTGGACAAAAGACGAAGAAAAATACTGCACACATGTCAAGATGCCAGAGGAATTTGCAGGCAGAATGCCAGTTTTAGGAGGAAAACTGCCCTTAGAGTTAGAGTTTGACCTCAGCAGAATTACAATCCCTGTTCTTACAAAAATGCCATGGGATCTTTAAGAACCACAAGAGGTCTGGTTTTATGTCTCCAAAAGATGGTACCTCCAGCTGTATAGTGTTTCCTAATTGCACCATGTATTATTTCAGTATTCATCCAGAGTAAGAAGAGTGAGATGTATAGAATTGTTGGTACCATTTCTTCAGCAATTAGATATTCCTACAGGTCTGTCCTGGTAACTGTTCAACCTGATGAAGAGATCTGGTGGGATCACAACACAGGTTATAAAAAGGAACTTGGTTATCCTGCTGTATCACTTTCCATTACCCTGAAATGTGGAAGCCTATGTACTTCCTGTCCTTGTGACAAGTTTAACCCATTTATCTCACAGGGCAGCACCCTGGGATCAGGCAAGCAGCATACAGTGACCTGGGGGAGACTGTTGACAGTGTGAAAGGAAAGCAATAGAAATGCACAAACCTGTGACATGAGCAGTCACTGGTGAAGACAATTCCTCCACAGTCTCAAAAAGCTTCTTGTATCCACCCGCTGGGTGTTCTATTCTGAAAGATTTTAAGAGAGCATAGATACGCCAGAGTTACAGGGCTTTGTTTCTAGATGGTGTGAGTCAGAAATTCTTGACAAAGTGGCACAATCAGCTTGGGGAGAAGCAATGGCCCTCAGAAGAATAAAGGTTTAAATGGAAGTGAGGGGAAGCCTGATGAGCTGTATTAGCTGATTAAAAATAATACAGACATTGAAGAATGAACTTGAGAGTCCTCATGTTCTTTCACTCTTGGGCATCAGATCTGAACTAACGTTTGTGACTGCCTCAGCCTCCCTGGTGGTTGCCCTGCAACAGCAAAAGCCCTAATACTAAGGTTGTGATAGTGTATGTTTACACAGTTATGCACAAGCCCCCGTCCTGTACTGCTGTCTCTGTATCAGAGGCAGCAGTGCGGGGGCGGTGGGGAGCTGGCAGGAGCCATTGCTCCCGAAGAACCAGCTTTTAAGCAAGCTTGCTATGAGCACTGGCTCCTGATGAGCCACCTGCCCCTCCCTCACATGTTGCCACCTCTGATATACCGGCAGCAGTGCAGGGAGGGGAAAGGGAACAGATGGGAGCCAATGTGCGTAGAGACACAACTTTTAAGCTGGCTTCTCATGTGCACCAGCTCCCATGGAGCTGCCACCCTCCAGGTATAACTGCTGAAAATTTCAGTGGTTACATGTTTACAAAAATGCCAAACCAAACTAAAAAAAAAAGCCAAACAAACCCAAAATGCTTTTTAACATCCCTACGTACTATTGCCAATGGGTGGAGAAACTCTAAGAACTGGGAAGTGGGCTGTGATTTTAGAGTCAAGAGTCACAAGTTCCATTTCCCAGGCCTCAGGTTAACAGTTGTTGCCAACTTGTGTGTGTGATGAAGTATATGCTTGAGTCTCCTCTGAGTCTTGCCAAGTACAGACTACAATATCAAAGGAACATTAAATATATACTATACTATACTCCATACCGCCCTGCCCTCTCATCCAGAGGTACAGGTCATCCTCCTGACCCCTGAATCTGTACCCCCCTGACCAATTTGCACACCCATCCCAGTGGAATTAGACTATATTGCATCTCCAAACAGACTGAAATTCCTCTCCAACTCTGGTGCAACCAACAGCTACTATAATATTCCCCATTTATGCCTGACCCACAAAGGATGTAAGTCTTACAGCCAACAGCTACAGAGTGTGACTCTTGAGCACATGTTGTAGAGACTTATGCTTTCAGCCCTGGAGGTACCCCTCATTCCATGGTGTAGGCCCTGATGATGACAACTATCACATTGCTCCTTAGAGAGCAGAGTGCTGTGTTAGAAAGCTGCAATAAGATGCTATGTGCAATCATTTGGGTAGATAGCTTCAGATATCTAGTAAATCCAGCAGACCCAGCTGTAGCATAGAGGAGGAAGCAGAGAGCCAGACAATGCAACTCTCTCCCCACTAATACTCCCGGGAAGAGCTGCTATCAGGCTTCATATTCCCTCCCTACTTCAGTCATGTGAAGAAAATTTCCTGGGAGGAGCCATCTAGTAGGAGCAGACTAGAGATACGCAGCTGTAGCAGGCCCTTTCAGAAATTGGTAGCATCATCAGCACTCAATGGATTTCACCGTAAAATGTGCTGAGTGGCTGTTTGTGTCCTCTTTTCCATGGTCTCTTCTATTCTTCAGCCTCCCTCCATGCTCCACTTCCCTTAATACCTTCTCTCTTCCTTGGTCTGTCTGGTTAGCTAATTTGCTCCCAGCAAAACTCCACCAAGTACGTTTAAAACAAACAATCGTGGTATTAACTTGATATTTACATTACATTGCTCTCTCTGCTCATGTGCTTTATCTCCCTCGTCTCCCCTCCCCCCATCTGTGTCCTCTATTTAGAGAGTAAGCTCTTCAGGGCAGGGATGGTCTGCAACCCTGTACAGTGCCTAGCACAAAAGGAGCCCCATTCTTGGGCAGAGCCCCGAGGTGCTATTATAATACAATTACTATGTTAATAATAAGCACCAAGTCTTTAGTCCAGAGAAAAGCCTGTAGGGATACTCACTGGCTGGACATTTTCTCCCCGATCAAGGATTTGAGCTTTCCAGAGCCAACTGCAGAATGTGGAAGTCAGAGCTGTGTTCTGGGTATTTATAGGAGTGGTAAGTCTCATTGAAGGGACTAACAGCTTCACAAAAACAGCCCAACCAATCGGCTTGGTACCAGGGAACAGAAGTTGCTTTCACCACTGAATCCTCCTGACCCTCTATTTATTATTTGTATTGCGGTTCACACAACAAAGTCTTTGAATGTTTTCCAGAGACCTAATTCCTTCCCAAGCAGAAATGGATTACAGAGAAAGAAGAAGGGAAAAAGAGTGCATTTGAGTCACACAGCCTGTAACGTGCTCTGCCCTTCACCACCAACTCTACCCTGTGCATGACGCTGCTGGATCTGAGGAGTAACAGTTGTCAGGTGTCCCAGGGTAAACCTCAGGAAAAAAAGCATTCTCTCTTCCTTCCCACCCTAGGGAATCTTTCTGGTCCTGTGTATCAGGTACTAAACCAAGTATCGGGAGACCATGAATTCTCTTCTCAGCTTTGCCACTGTGCTGTGTGACGTTGGTCGAATCCCTTCATTTCTGTGCATCTGTGACCCTGCCTGTAAAAGGCAGATAATGTTATTTACTTTTCTTTATGAATCCATTTAATATCTATGAATAAAGAGTGCAATATCCACATTTAGATAATAATCTTATGTAGCTATTCCTAATGAGTTTGCACTTTGCTACTGATCCACTTCCCATTTCCATCACATTCTGATTTAGCACTGATCGTTTGCCACATCTACCTGTTACTAATTCCATCCCGAGCTCTCACCTTGTGCAATGGATGACTTGTCTTCCTGGCTCCAGTATACCACTCCACCCATACACTATCATCAGCTCCCTCCCTCCCACATGAGGTCTGTTTTCCTACGTCTGTGACTGGCCTTAAAAACTTGCTACACTGCAATACATAATATCTTAAAGAAATCATTTGACTTCAGCCCATGTTGTATTCCCTATAGTAAGAATAAGGTAGTTCAGGTACTGTGGGGCAGGGACAGTCTGTTCCTTTTACAGCACCAAGCACACTGTCAGTGTTTAACAAAAATCCATGGATCGTAATATTGAAATAACTGTATCTATGTATTAGACAATTTTTTCTAGCTTTTAAGGTGCCAAAGACTTGTAAGCTGCAAATGTTTAAGCCTGACTAATGTAGGCCCTTAATAGCATGCAGACATCCATGCCTCTGGGATTCTTGTATAAGCCCAGTCTAACATAGAAGGAGCTATTTATTGCAAACACCTCTTACCTCTCGGTTGAACCGGAGCTGAGATTCAGGAGGTTTCTGGTTCATTGAAAGTGCCAACTTAGTATTTTCAATTAAAAAAATGATAAGGCCTAATCCTCAGCTAGTGTAAATCAGCACATCTCCATTGACTTATATGTAGTGACATCAGTTTACATCAAGTGACAATCTGGCCCTAAGCATATCATTTTTAATGGGCATCATATGAACGATGACAAGATGTTTGCTAGGATTCTCATGATTTGTCATTGCTTAACATGAAGTCTGAATGTGGCACAGTGACCTCTGAGAGAACAAGGAGCGAAAAATCACACTAACAACCTCTCTGCCATGGTTCCTATTGCAGTATGAAAATAAGGTTGCAGCAGAGAGTTGGATTAATGAGAATATTTCTCCCTCTTGCAGGAAGCCAAATGCAGAAGGTGATACAGTTTTATTCTCACAATTACATCATCCTTACTAAAGCTAGTGTCCTAAATCAGAGATAAGCATCAAGCTGACAGTAGTGGTGCAAGGATAGGAATCTAACGTTAAGTTGGCTCCCTTTTGGTCCCACTGCTGCAGAGGGACCAGGTAAAGAGTTGAGTTCTTTCTTAGATGCTCAAATTTTGCAGTTCCTTGGATCGCGCTGCTGGATGAAGAGCAATGGAGCCTTGAGCTAAGTCTGAAGAGGGTCTTTAAAAGCATGAGACCCCAAACAATCACTTTTTCTTACTTGTGGTTGAGAGCAGCCCTGTAATTAAGATGACTTTAATTAAGGGTTAATTTTTATCTGCAGGAGCATTTTAACAACAAATATACTCCTGTTACAAAAAAGCGCAACGAGCAAGGTCAGTAAAAGGGATTCTGCCTTGCAATGTTATGGCTTGTGTATCTGGAAGTAGAAATTAACACTATGGGGCTACATCTACACTGGCATGATTTTCCGGAAATGCTTTTAACGGAAAAGTTTTCCGTTAAAAGCATTTTCGGAAAAGCGCGTCTAGATTGGTAGGATGCTTTTCCGCAAAAGCACTTTTTGCGGAAAAGTGTCTGTGGCCAATCTAGACGCTCTTTTCTGCAAAAAAGCCCTGATCTCCATTTTCGCAATCGGGGCTTTTTTGCAGAAAACAAATCTCTGCTGTCTACACTGGCCATTTTGCGCAAAAGCTTTTCGGAAAAAGACTTTTGCCCGAACGGGAGCAGCATAGTATTTCTGCAAAAGCACTGACAATCTTACATGAGATCGTCAGTGCTTTTGCGGAAATTCAAGCGGCCAGTGTAAACATCTGGCAAGTTTTTCCGCAAAAGCAGATGATTTTGTGGAAAAACTTGCCAGTCTAGACACAGCCTGTGTGTGTCTACACATCACCGTAACTCAAAATAAGATACAAATTTGTGTCTCTTATTTTGATATTGTTTTGAAATAGCTTATTTTGTCATTTGGCACTGTCAACACAGCACCACATTTTGAAATAAAGTGCCATTCTAAAATGCACCTTACTTTTCGTAGAATGAGGTTTACAGAGATATCGGAAATACCCGAAATAGCGTTGCAGTGTAGATGTGAAAAAAAGACACTGGCCTCACACTCTTTGCTACTACTTGAAAGCCATGAGTTTTATTCTTGAAGCTGGCCCCTCGCTTTTTTGGCAGGTAGAGAGGTGCATTGCAAAAGCTGTAGCAGCTAAAGAACAGCTGTCTCTTGCTCAGCAACTGAAAATAGAAGAATCTCTTCACTTCCACTCAGCATTTAGCCTGATTTAATAGTGCAATACCTAGCTAAACAACTTAAGAGTTAGATTAAAAATTATATGTACTCTTATCCACAGAATGCAATTGCAGAATACACCACTTCTTCAATACTCCAGACTGAAAACTGCGCCATAGCAAACTTAGTTCATTCATATATCGTCTATTGGTTGCCTGCACATGTATTTCCTGTTAGATGGTGCTGATCATAAACTGACCAAACTCCTGAACAGGCCAACACTACAGCAGATATCTTTCTTCTGGAAAACACTCTCTAGCGACTGTTCTGTCACACTGGCACTATGTTTCCATAAACAGGATGGAACATTCAATTATTGTCTAGTTTTACAACGATGCAAGGTGACTAGCACTTTATCCCATTGAGGTTAATGGGACTATTAATAAAGTCCATGTAATGACAGCTCAGTCTGCTCTATGCAAACAATTCAGGAAATTTCTGGAATTTATTTACAGGTACTTTTGACAGCCAACAAGCCATGTGGTATTCTAAATGGGAGCTAGACCACACAGACGTGCCAGAATAACCAGTAGCAGATAAGAGACTGGGATTCTTGTGTGCAGGATAGTTATTTCTGGTTAAATAGGACACTAGAAGATAGAATGAATCACAAAGACAAATTCTACCTGACCCCATGCAGTTTTCCCTCTGCACTATGTATTTCAAGCATCTTTGTTTCAATTAAAAACATAATTCCTTTTCAAAGCAATGTAGTTACTAATTAATCAATCTCAGAGGGGTAGCTGTGTTACTGTGTAACTTTAAAAAACAACCAGTAGTTCTGTGGCACCTTAGAGACTAACAAAAATATAAATAGTGTCATGAGCTTTGGTGAGCAAAATCCCCTTCATCATCATCTGATGAAGTATGTTTTTCTCATCATCTAATGAGGTGGGTTTTGTTCATGAAAGCTCGTGATACTATATATTTTTGTTAGTCTCTACGGTGCCACAGGACTACTAATTAATTAATTTGTCCTCAATACTCCTGACAAGTTACAATGTTTTCACCTTACAAAACATAGAGACCGACACTGTGAAGTAATGGATTCAACTGTAATAAATCACTCAGACCAAAATAAGAGTTATACACAAACTTACACCAGTTTAACCACATCAGTTTAAAAACACACTTTTAGTTAAACCAATGCAAGTTTGTGTGTAGACCATGTGTGTGTGACAGGGATGAGATGAAAGCTCAAGAACTAGCTCCTAGCTTTTGGTCCAAACCCCACTGCAACATATAGAGATGACTTATTCAGAGAGAGAGAGAGAGAGAGAGAGAGAGCTTGTTTCTATCTTGCTCATAGATCATCATAATAATCAGGGGCTGTAGAATTCCATTTAAAGTAAGAGGCCCATAGATTTGTTTCCTTCTTTCTCCTCTCAGGCACCTCTACTATTTCATTAGTCTGACCTATAAGCCCCTGCACCTTCTGAAACTGGATGAAATTTGGATTGAGCGAGTGGCATTGCAGCTTGATACATGGGATTGAAGTGCCCCTCAGGTCTGGCCTGCTCAAAAAATAGTCCAGCCATGGCCCAAAAACTTCACGCTTACTCCCCAGCTCCCAATACTACAATGAAAAGTGTTTACTAAATCCTCAGTGCAGAATCTTTACTGTTTGTGATGTGTGAAGAAAAACAGATTGAGCTGGCAGTGCTGGGTGCTTAATACCATCTTTTCATGTGTGAAATGAAATTTGACCTTAGATCATGGAGAGACAAACATGGAACCCTATGTTTCACAGAGTCATTTTTCACAGATCAGAAATACACTTTAAGAACAGAGAACTCTATTACTAGTACACAACTCTGATAGGCGATAGGAAATGGCATGAACTCAACTGATTAATTGGTCCTCGTGGCTAATTTTAACTTTGCAGCATTGTGCTTAAAAGGAATACTGCCCAGTTTGAAACAGTCTTATTAAAGTGAGTCAGAAAGAAAACTAACTAATCCATAGGGGTTCAGTTTAAAATGAAACAAAGAAAGAGCATTTTTATAGTGTGTCACTCATTTTAAGGCATCAACTGTCATATTGTTAGTCAGATTTGTTATTTAACTAGCTGTTACTTTAGTTTATGTCAAGACTTTGGACTATAGATTAAATAACATGGATCAGGAACGCTGTATAATTGGGGCAGTCTTCTGAAAGCTAAATCCTAAGAAATGTTAGCCTCTCTCCTAATAAGTTGTTTATCTGGAACAAGAAAGTAAGTAAAGTATTAACACAGAAAGAATAATATGCAAGTCTTACAGTGAGTAAGGTTAGGCAGATACTGGTGTTTGCAAACTGTTATAAAGGCTATCGCCTCCATACTGTGTATAGGTGACATATATCATACTCAGTTGTAATCTGGCACTTTAAAGTGCTTGTAACTTTCTGGCTCAGGGGTGTGAAAAAACACCCCCTCCCCAAGTGCAGCAAGTTACAGCGCTATAAAACACCAGTGTGAACCAAGCTACAGCAGCGCTAGGAACTGTGTTCCCAGCACCGTTAGTTATACCTTTCGTGAAGATTGTTTCATAGTGTGCTGGGAGAGAACTCGTACCATGCCTTTTGTAAGTTCTACAGCTGTGGTTTAAATCAGTGTTTCTCAACCTTTTTTTTTTATAAAGTACCTCTTTAAAAAAATAATTAAAGTACCCCCAGTACTTACAGTTTTCAGACACACCATTCCCCTCCTCCCCCTACCATCATTGCAACACACTTGTTTAAACAACTTAATCAAAGTCTGGCGGGCAATGAAATTTTTGGGTGTAAAAAAGTACAAAAATAATAAAGTGCTATAAACAAAAATTCAGTTTTCTCGAAATTACAGTTGTTTTAATTCCCCCCCCCCCCCAGACTTCTCTTAAGTATCCCTAAGGGTACTCGTACCCCTGGTTGAGAAATACTGGTTTAAATGGTCAAGTGTAGACAAAACTAATGCAAAACAGAATTGCTACAGCAAAAGCGGCATTAATTACATTACCAATATCAGTCAATTTACACTTCCAATTAGTTTATCCTGAATTCCTCTCCCCCATCACAAAACTACACTCCACCCTAAACCCCATAGTATAGCAGGAAAGCACACATTAATGTTCCAAGACAAATACTCGCTATTAGAAAATAATCTGCTGCGCCAAAAAAGGAGATACAAGCTCATACTGCGGCTAGTGAGCATGTTTCTCTCCCAAAGAACTGTTTGTGCAGCCTCACAGTTGGTGCCTTTTGTAAGTTCCACAAGCAGAGGCAAAACTAGTGGCTTTAACTGGAAAACTGAGTAAATGATGTTAGAGCAGAGCTCCAAAACAAGCTTATTCCCTCCTAGATTCCTATGTTTAAAGACCCTCTTTGCATGGATTTTCCCTTTTCATATGAAGGAGAGGCTTAGCTGCCTCTGCAGTACTTTCCCCCCATATTCACCTCTCCAGATTTTGCTGATGCTTCACCATGAGTCCCAGCAGATTCATACTGAGTTGGGAGATGGGGAGTGGCAGGGAAGAGAGCAAGACCATAAGACTCCCTGTCCTGCAAAGAACCCCTGGATAAAATGAGTCTGTATTACAGCTCTTTCATGGAGGCAGACCTGATTAAGGTTGGAGCCATGTTGACAGGGAGGCAAAGGTGAGTAACCACTGGATCCACAGTGTGACACACAGAGGCTGACGAGGGATGCAGAAGACCTGGGAAAGCATTGGCTTCCCCCAACAAAAGACTAATGATGCAAGAGACTATGGGAGGGGTTTCTTGGGTTTTCCCCTGACTGAGTTATTACTGCCCACGAAGGGGAGCATAGCCAGGGCAAATCTAGGGGCATCCCCCTCACCTTCCCCCCCGGAAGGCTACGTTCCCCCCAATAGGTGCAGCTCAAGAAGAAAAGAGGATGAAGAAGACTCAGGCAAGCACTGGCTTCCCCCCAACAAAAGCCTAAATGTCACAAGAGACATAGGGAGGTTTTTGGGGGGGTTTCCCTTCCCCCCTATATGGACTGAGTTATCGTCCACTGAGGGGGATATAGCCAGGGTGCATCCAGGGGCACTCCTTTCACCTTCCCCCCAAAAAGCTATGTTTCCCCCAAACAGATGCATCTCAAGAAGAAAAGAGGATGAGGACACAGACGAAGAGGATGCCAAGGGATGCAGAAGACCTGGGAAAGCATTGGCCTTTCTCCACTAAAAGACTCTAGGACTCCTTAAGCCACCCATGGAAGTGGGACACAGCCAGAGGCACCTCTCGCTTCACTCCCCTAATGGTCATGGGCCCCACAACAGAAGGCACCACAGAAATCCTGATGAGGGTCAGAGCTGGGGAAAGCGCAGGTTTCGTCCCCCGAGTGATAACGTATTTATTACCCCCCAATATAACTGGGGACATAGGGATAGGCCACACTGTGGGGTGTGCACTTACCCTAAATTCTCAAGGCAAGGTGCCCTCACAACTAAATATAGACTCTGTTACTAAAAACAACCACTCACCTGAATCCGGGGCAATGTGGGACATGCTCTTTATGTTCTGTTTGTATCTCAAAATCCACCTGCTGTAACTCCCCCCCCACACATCATCCACCAGAATTTGCATATGTATTTCTCAACCCACATACAGGACACATTCAGGGCGATGCTGGTCCACTATATATGTGGGACACTCCCACTGGGTACAAGATATAACATGGCAAAAGGGCATGAAATAAGCGCACTAGACTTGGGCAGCATGTTACTGATCTTGCTCATTATGTACTCACCCTCCCCCGCAAACCAAACTTGTCCCTGGATTCTGGATTCACTCCATAACTGTTAAACTTGTGATTCAAACTCTCTTTCAAACATTCACTTAATAAAATTTGTCTCTCTCTTTCATGGAAGCAGACCTGATTGAGGGTATGTCTACACTACAGGGTTTTTTTTGGAAAAATGGCGGTTTTTTTACTTCAATTATGTCCACACTGCAATTGCATTCTTTTGAAAAAAAATCGAAAGAACTGAGAGGTTTTTCCGACATTGGTAAACCTCTTTCTATGAGGAAGAAGCCTTTTTCTGAAAGAGCTCTTTCAGAAAAAGGCACATGTGGATGGGGAAGAGGGAGTTCTTTTGCAAGAAGAGGAAAGAGGAAAAAGCACAGATGCCTTGGTGGTCATTCCACCCATAGTAATCACAGCTTGCATGCGAAATAGCTGGACACTATTGGTCACAATTGCTACGTGGACACTATCTGTTGAAAAAGCGCATCGCTTTTTCGTTGCGCGTTCGCACTGGGGACACGCTCCTTCGAAGGAATTTTTTTTTGGAAGATCTCTTCCGGAAAAGCTTGTTCTGAAAGAAGCCTGCAGTCTAGACATAGCCTGAGAAAGAGCTTGGAGCCAAGGTGACAGGGAAGCAAGGGTGAGTAACACAGCCTGTTTGCATATGGCTTTGGCTTCTGAGATCCTGTAGTACTGCTGACAGGCCCGCCATAGGAGGAAACCCCATCTCCTTGATGGAATAAAGATGGGACATCAGTGAGAAGGTTCCTTGTGCAGATTTCCTTACTCAGAGCCATATCTGCAGGGTGTGTTTTTTAAAATAACACACTTAAGTGTGAGATTCTGTTATTACGGGCACAGAAATACCACTTATATGAAGGGGAGCACAGCAGGACTTAGAATCAAGACCTTAATCTTTTTAGGAAAAACACCACAATTCCAGATGGCTCAAGGGAAAGCGATAAGGATTATCGGACACATGACTGAATTGCATTACTTAACTTTTTAAAAGTGTAAATAGTTCTTTATTTTGCTGTTACATTTTTCTAAGTTGACAAATATTTGTATCAGTATCTGTTAGCAATTACTAACTATTACTCAGGAAATGCCAGTCAGTCACCTGGACAAGAAGCAGGAATGTCTCTGAGTTGCAGAATGTAAAAGGAAATTGTAGTTCTCAATTTCCAAGAAATAAATAATTTTGAGGAAAGAACATAGGTGCAGTCTCACTGCTTTAGAAAAGAGCTATTTCATGCTTTAAAACAGACTAAATGATAGAAATAGAAATGTCCTCAGGCAAACTCTGTGAGTTATACCAGCAAAATAATATTTTCCCTGGATGAAAATTCTGGTGCAAAGTTATTGGGAGATCTCCCCAAGAAATCTACTACATATTTGAGAGAGTTTGTCTGTCTGTTCAAGAACTCATAAATGATAAGAGCTAGGACCACCAAATTCAGTATGCAGCTTCCTTTTATAATTTAAAGCAGGGTAAGAGTTTGGTTATGCCAGGAAATTGTGATATGCCTGAATAGGATTGCTTCTCATAAAACCATACAGAAAAGACAAAACCCCTAGGCAGGTACAAGGGGCTGGCTGTAGGCATGCCTATCCCCTGAATTGGGTACTGCCTTAGCCCTGAACCTTCCAACCCCCCGGTGCCCTTTAGGAAGGGCAGGGTGAATGGCTGAAGCTCCCTCCCCTGATTCATACTGAATCATTGCTGGCTATTTCCCTTTATCAGGGAGCGAGGAGAAAGTGTGCAGTTTGCTGCATTCCTCCCTCTGGCTGTGGAGTGCAGGGGGTAGATGACGTTGGACCTGCTCTACCCAGGGGACATGCACTCCTCCCTCTGGCTGTGCCCACTGGAGCTGCAGCAGCCATGGAGAGGTGCTTCTCACCTGGTCCCAAGCTGCACTGGACAGAGGGCTGTGGTAATCCTCTCTCTCCCAGGGCAGCCTGCATACTGCATCCTTCATCCCCAGCCCTACCCCGGGGCAATGATTTAAATGAAGCATGTACATTTTAATTTAATTAAAACAACAAAAATGGATGTAATAACCCAAGCAATGCCATGTAAATCTTCTAGGATTACATAAAAAGGCTCCAGGAAAAAGAGGATTGTAGGGTGCCTAATATGCTTTCATTTTAGTTTGGATATATCTGGTTTTGTGGCAGTTCTTTTGCGAGGCCATCCATCTCTTACCACAGGCAATTCAAACTACTTGTCTGTTTCTTCAAAACCATACATAATTTTGCCTTATATACACGGGTGGTCAGTGCAGCAGGGGCTGGGAGAGGCAGGCCTCCAACCCCAGCCCCTCACCTAAGGCCCCCCCCACTATGGGGAGGGATGGAGGTGGGGTTGGGTGCCAAACGTGCTCCCCAACCATAGGAAGGGTGTGCACATGTGCCTCCCAACCTGTCCAGCCCCCAGAGAACCAGGCAGGGAGGAGGCCACATGGCTCCTGCCTCCCTTGCCCCTGAAACACTGGGGAGGGAGGAAGCTGCGCAGTTCCAGTCTTTCCAGCCCCCAGAACACCAGGGAGGGAGGAGACAGTGAGGCTCCAGCTTGCCCAGCCCCTCGTGCACTGAGGGAGAGGAGGCTGCAAGGCTCCTGCCTCCCCGGCCCCCAGGAGCCACAGGTAGGATGGGCACTGGGGACAGCAACACTCTGCCCCCAAAATGCCTACAGCAAAGCCTTCCCCCTTCTAGGCTAGCAGCCTCCCATGCTTACATACCTTTCATTTTCTCTTCCCATCTGTGCCTGTGATTCTCCCAGTCTTCTCACCTGACTGCTCCCTTTCCCCCAGTCTCCATTTTGAACCTTTAATCCTATTGCTCTAGGTAGGTCTACAATGGAATAAAAGACCAAGGCTCAGAACACATCTGCATTATCTTTATGCAGACCTTCGCTGTATGTTAACAGATTAGCATTAGGTTTAACACAATGTAATTCCTGTAATGTGTGCCCTTGTAACTTTTCATTAGTGGAAACAGCAGGCAGCTCCCTGCGTATTGCGCCTGCTACAGCAGCTGTCCATCTTGCACAGGTCCACAGGTGAAAATGGTCAAGAGAATATATATATGTAAGAAGCAAAGGGAGTAGATGAATACTTCCTGGAGGAGATGTGGGCTGAGAGGCAGGAGAGGAAACTGCAAGGAACTGGAAGTGAGGCAACAGGAGACTATCTGTGTCTCCCTGATGGCAGGGATGGAGCTCCTGGCAGCTAGCCTGGAGACGAATGTCCTCTCCCAGGATCTCCTCCACTTCATGCAAAATAACTTTCCCTCCTCCCTCAGTTCCATAGCCTGCACTCTCAGGGCTCCCAGAACACATAGGAGGGAGGAACTCAAGGGCAACTTCAGTTTCAACATTAACAGCTTTGGAAGGCAAAAGACTGTCCTGACATTTCTGAGCACCTCCCCTTTTAGGTTCTCACCGTGGATTTCTTTTCTTTCCCTGTTGTCTTTCCTAAATAAAAATACATTATCTCTTAACAATAGTCTCTTTATTACTTGTACTGCAGGGGTGGGTTGGGGGGCTTACAGGCAAACAGTAAATGCAAGGCCTCTCACCCTGATGTTTGACTGCTCAAAATCTCTGGCTGGGCACTCTGCCTCAGTCCCCCACCCTGCCAGATAACTTCCCCCCCTTGCTCTCACAAAGATTATGGAACACACAATAGGCTACCACCACAAAAGGAATGTTGCATTTGCTGATCTCTAACCCCAGTCAGCAGACTCCTACATCTTCCCTTTAAACACTCAAATGCACATTCAACCACCATTCTGCACTTACTCAGCCTGAAGTTGAACTGCTCCTTACTGCAGTCCAGGCTGCCTGTGCATGGCTTCCTGAGCTACAGGAGCAAGGAGTAGGCTGGGAACCACCATTAGCGGATGGCTTTGCCACGATAGGGTTCCCTATGGTATCCACTTTTCCCAGACACACAACTTTCCAGAGTAGAATGGTATTCACTGATTTGGATACATGCATCGCAACCCCCGATGTAGATTTCTCCACTCCGAACTGATTCCCAATGAGGTTTAACTGGTGCAGTCGAAAAAGGCTTCCCTTGTCGACCATGCCACATCTAGACTGCCACACTGTGCTGGATCAGCTGATCGTCAGCACAATGCTGTGGCCATTTTTATTTTAATGAAGTGGGGATTATTTAAATCCCGCTTCTTTGACTATGCTGAGTAAACTATTTTACAGGGCTCCGTCGACAGAGCCATGTAGCCTAGACGCACCCCTAGAGTGAAGTGTTTGGCTGAGGCTCACATCAGGTTCTGCTGCCAACTTTTCAGAGACTTTAAAAGCCCCATATGAAAGGCTGGCAAGCTAAATTGAAGTTTCTCCTCCAGGAGGCAGCATTCAAAGCTGAGCTAGTTGGACTTGATACCATGCCCCACGTTGTTGGTGAGGAGTGCTCGTCTCATGGTGTGGGAGTCCTGGCACTGTTTGCCATTCCTGGACCCAAGAAGCATGAGAGGTAGCTAGCCAATATCAAATGTTCCTCAACTACAAAAAAGAATTTAAAAACCACACACACAAAACACATGTTCTCTACATTCAAAGTTTAGTTTTGGTATGGCTTAATATGAGTGTACAGTGTACAAGAGTTTAACAATATGGCAAGGCTTTTGGCTTAGATAATAAACTGTGATTTAACAACATTAAATAACCAGCATAACAAGCAGTGGCCAATTACAGCTAACTTATAAATTTAACAAAATACAAAAAAATGTTTAAATATTGGCCAAATAAGTGACCCATAAAATTGATTCATAGAATGAATTCCCTCTTTCTGTATATGCACGTTTTCTTGAATTTAAATGGCAAATTCCAAACCCACCTACAAAAATCCAGGCAACAACAAAAATAGCACACACATTTTAGCACAGTATATGCAAATAGCTGAAGCCTCCCCCCTTGCCCTACTTTCAAGATTTGAAATTTATTGCACAGAGATTTAAAATCATGCTGAAGATAAGAGATGAAATCCTGGCCATTAAGTCAACAGGAAAATTCTCATTATCTTAATTAGGGCCATATGTTTAAGAGAAAAACAATACAGGCATTTCCCAAAAGTTGTGTAAAAACCAGCACAGTTTAAACTAAACATTGAAGCCTAATACACAATGCCTATGTGTCAGTTTGGTCCATTATAGGTATATATCATCCTTCCCCTCTTACCTACTAGTATGTTTTTGAGCAGTGTTTCAGGTCAGTATTTGAGATGAGCTTTCCATCAAAAATTAGAAATATATATAAAACCAAGTATAATAGTTTTAACATGTATAAATATATAAAAAAATTGACAAATGATTTACAAATGAGTGCAATATGTATAATATACATGAGTTTGTAGTTGGATAAATAGATTACCCCTAACATAGGGTGAATTCTTAGCTCTATTGATGTCTGTTAGGCCCAGATGTTACCTCAGTCCAAAACGGTAATATTTTGTTGCAAATACACACTATATAGAGTGGCCAAACAAAGCATTTATATAGAACACACAGATGATTTAAAACCAGAATACAATTTAAAGGCATCATTTCCAAAACAGATTTTAACAAAAAAAAAAAGTAAGAAAAATATATTAGCTTCCCAGACACTTGCACACAGACTTTTTTTGGTTACTAATAACTTCATGTTTCTTTTCACATTTCTTTTTACTTCTGAGATTCAACACATATAACTCAATATTTGATTGCATATGTTGGGTAGCATGTAAACATTAAATATTTATCTAATTTCAAAATTTTATAAGTGAAAAGATGATCTCCAAAACAAATTTACTTTGGCACCTCCCAGAATAAAGTGTGCACGTGCACATCTCCCTTCCTTCAAAAATTAAATAGCAGATTTTCATAGTAAATGTCCTTCACAAGATTATGCATATACCTGTCAAATGAACAGATTCAAGAAATATAGTTGAATTAGTATCTTAGGCTACGAAACTTTGCTTTTTTCAGGCTAAGCATCGGTTGCTTAATTGTCGGTTTGTTTTCAAATAGTATTGCTTCACTTTCTGTAGTTGGAAATCTGTTCTTGTAGATCAGTGGATATTCCCTCTGAAACTAAAAAAAAAAAAAAATATAAGGGTAATTACAACAGACTACTTAAAAGGAGATATAGAGGGCTTGAAAAATATCACAACTTGATTGTCTGGGGAGTAAGCTTGCTAGACAGGATGAAAAACAAAACACAAAAATCTTTGCAACGATACCTCTACCAAACCCATGGCGCCTGCCCTACAGGAAAATTAACTATTTTGTACTACATTCAACTATAAAACATCCCATTTCTATTTAATGTATTGTTTAAAAATGCTCCCTATTTTGTTTTTGGTCAGACATTACTTCCCTTCAGGGGGCTTCACCGAATGTTTTCCTCTCTCATAATATAGCATGGCTTAACTTTTTTAGTCCTAAGCATCCTCTTTCCCTTCTCTTTCTGCCTTTAATAGCTGCTGGGAAAGAGAAAAGGTTTCGCTACAATGTCATTTTACTGCACTGTAACTTTCTTGCTCAAAACGTGTGAAAAAAATCCACCTCCTCTCTGAGGGTATGTCTACACTACAGGGCTAATTTGAACTAACTTAGTTCGAATTAGTTAATTCAAACTAAGCTAATTCGAACTAACGCATCTAGAACTAAAAACTAGTTCGAATTAGCGTTTTGCTAATTCGAACTAGTGCGTCCACATTAAGTGGACCCTGAAGTGGGGTTAAGGATGGCCGGAAACAGTGCCAGCAGGGCATCAGAGGAGGACTTAGAGCGTGGAGATGCTGTTTCAGGCTAGCCGAGGGCTGTGCTTAAAGGGTCCTGACTCCCACCCCGGACAGACAGTTCTCAGGGGTGCCCCGCTTGCAAAGCAGTCCTGGCTTGGAGTGCCCACACTGGGTACATCACAGCACTCGGCCATCAGACCAGCTGTACTTGCCACAGGCTGCCATCTGGGGAGAGGGGGCAATTGGGGGGCTGCAGGAAAGCTTCCACCCCCAGAAGCTCGCAGAGCCAGCCCAGTCCTCCCCATCGGGGGCTCGTGCCCCATTCCTCCCTCACCTCCTTCCACTTACCCTTCCCTAGCCCCTCTTCTTGATGTACAAAATAAAGATAACGTGTCTTCCAAAATGGAATCTGTCTTTATTGAACAAAACTGGGGGAGACTGTGAAAAGGAGGTGGGAGAGGGGAAGAGAGAGGTTGGGAGAGGGGAGGGCAACTAAAATGATCAGGGGTTGGGAACAGGTCCCATATGAAGAGAGGCTAAAGAGACTGGGACTTTTCAGCTTAGAAAAGAGGAGACGGAGGGGGGACAGGATAGAGGTCTCTAAAAGCAGGAGTTGGGTGGAGACGGTGCATACAGAAAAGTTCTTCATTAGTTCCCATAAAGAAGGACTAGAGGACACCAAAGGAAAGGAATGGGTAGCAGGCTTCAAACTAGTAACAGAAAGTTGTTCTTCACAAAGCAAAGAGTCAACCTGTGGAACTCCTTGCTGCAGGAGGCTGTGAAGGCTAGAACTGGAACAGAGTTTAAAGGGAAGTGAGATCAAGTCATGGAGGTTGGGTCCATGGAGTGCTATTAGCCAGGGGGTAGGAGTGGTGTCCCTGCCCAAGGTTTGTGGAAGGCTGGAGAGGGATGGCACGAGACAAATGGCTTGGTCACTGTCTTCGGTCCATCCCCTCCAGGGTCCCTAGGGTTGGCCGCTGTCGGCAGACAGGCTACTGGGCTAGATGGACCTTTGGTCTGACCCTGGACGGCCATTGTAAGCTCAGGGCTCAGGGTCGGGGGTCTCAGTGGACCCCCTTGATTCTCTTGCACACCTGCTCCTGGGTGGCTAGGCTGGCAGCTCTCCTGCCCAAGCCGGCCACTTTCCTGTGCCTAGTGCGGAGATCGTGGACGAGGTCCACGATGTCCGCACTAACCCAGGCGGGTGCCCGCCTCTTGCGGTCCCAGGCAAGCTCCCGGGAGCCGCCAGCCTGGTCCCGGGAAGAGGGGGAGGGCTGGGGGGCATCGGGTGGGTGGCTCGATCCGTGCCAGGTGCAGGGTCTGCTGGCTGGGTGCTGGCAGGCTTGCACCTGGCACGGGCACCATAGCCAGCCTGTGCCCCTTTAAGGGGTCCGGGTCCGGGAGGGGGGCAGTAGAGTTTCCCTGGTGTTGGCCAGAGTGGCCAGCAGGGAAACCTGGGGAGGGCTAGCCTCCCACTAGTTCGAATTAAGGGGCTACACACCCCTTAATTCGAACTAGCTAGGTCGAACTAGGCTTAATCCTCGTGGAATGAGGATTACCTAGTTCGAACTAAGCGCTCCGTTATTTCGAATTAAATTCGAACTAACGGAGCACTAGTGTAGCGCCTATGAAAGTCAGTTTGAACTAACGTCTGTTAGTTCGAATTAACTTTGTAGTGTAGACATACCCTTAGAGTGCATCAAGTACAGCAATAGAAAGTGTCAGTGTAAACAGGCACTATTAGCTGTTCCCCTTCTGGAGGTGGATTACTTAGAGCTCTCTCCCAGAGTTGCTGCTATGACCAAACACCTGTGTTAAAGCACTGCTGAGGCTTACAAGAGTAGATAAAGCCAAAAGGTGTTATAAATACCTACCAGGATGGCATGCCTAAACCTTGCTCATGAGTTCTATCTTTTTGATACAGAACCTGCAGCATAAGGTGGCAGCCAGCTCCCTGGGAGTGGGGCCAGAAGCCTGCATGTAACCATTAATGGTAAACGATAAGCCCAGGCTTACTGGTTAACTGTTCAAACAGTTATATTATTACATCTCTACTGCAATGTGCCAGAAAATGTCTGAGAAGAAATAAGCACTTTTCTGGTTGCCTTCAGGTATAATGAAGAAATAACATTCACCAACTATTCCAGCACAGTATTTTTATTTAGCAGTTACAGTGTGCTGTAGTTGTGCAGATGAGAGCTGTACTCCTATCAGGCTGGCTTTCTGCAAGGCCTAGGCCTCAGCTTGAGCTATGTGTGAATTTCAGTATCACAACACCAAAGCAAAATCTGTCCAAAAATACAAATGCATATAGGGCTAGTTTAGAGCAAATGTAGTGAGATAAAAGGGGAGAGCTTCCCCCCCTCCATTCTCACTGGACGCAAATGTATAGCTAGAACACTCTTTACACGCCCTGCTCTGCAGAGGTTGTAGCATGAACCTTGCAAAGCTGAAAGGCAAGAGATGCATGAAGAATTCCCTCCTATCTCCACAGAAAGTAGGGGGACAGTAAAAAGGTTTAAAACTACCAGTGCTCTACAATTTATTTCATACAGCTAGTTTAAATTAATTTAATAAATGGAGAGCTAGCCTTTCAGTTTGGTGACCAAGTTTAAGAAACAGTCAAGTTTTACAAAATCATTCTTCTTGAGGAGGCTGGGGGATAAGGAGAGGGAACTTGAAGATTTAAAAAGCTGCTATTGTGAAGCTGGGTTTGAGTCACAAGACATGCTTAGTAAATTCTGTGACAAGTACACTATTCAGTGATCAGAGATATTTGCCAAACATTTTCCAGAAGAGGAAAAAAAAATGGTCCAGCATTAAGTCCTGCCAAAGTTTTTGAGCTTTTAGATTGGCTATTAGGCAGCAGATTAGTAGAATTTAGAAATATCTGATAACCTGAAGCATTATGTAATTTGTCCAGAACTCTCAGTATGTTAGAAAGCCCTAGTTACTTATCAGAAGGTTTCCCTTTATGAATGATCAGTTCTTAAAATTATAACCACACCCACTGTTTATCTTTGTGCTTTTTGTTTACCCATTTTATATCAGAGTGTTCCCTAGTTAAGAACCAGTGGCAAAAATGAAACAAGAAACCTGGTGCAAATAGTGCAAGGGTCAGCAACCTTTTCAAACCCAAGAGCCAAACTACATCAAAATTCAGAACAAGTGGGCAACAAAGAGCCGTACAGCAATGCCTATTTGAATGACTGAAAATATACAACTTAATATTATTGATATGATTAATAGTATAAATGAAACATTGTACTCAGACTTTAATGGGAATTCTGCTGTTGCTGCTGGGGGAGCAAATGGGAAGTGGGAGTGCTGGAGTCATAGTAGGGGTATATAAGGGGCTCAGGGCTGGGGGTTGAAGCAGAAAGGGAAGGGTGCTGGAGGAGGGAAATAGAGTATGAGTGAGGGCCTTGGAGCCCGATTACCTTACCTGCCAGGGGCTGGGCTGTTGTACCCAGGCAGTAGTGGTTGGACAAGGGGCCTGGCCAGGATCGCCACAGCCGGCTCGTGGCATCCTCCCCGCTACCCATGGTGCAGCAGGAGGGGGGCTGCCACCAGCCCTTCCTGCGGCCAGATGTGGGCTGGACCGTAGGGCCTGTCCCAGGATCAGGGCCAGGATGCTGTGACCAGATGGGGGCTGGGCCCCAGTTGGGCAGGGTATCTGGCCAGGAGAAAGGAGGCAGAAGCAGGGGAGGGGACAGGATGTCTGGACAGGAAGAGGGGCAGGAGCAAGGCACAGAGGGAAGGGAGTGCGTAAGGCACGGGGGGGGGGGGAAGAGAAACGACACTTTTCATGCTGTGCGCTGCTTCCAGGCACCAGAGGCTTTCTGCACTGCTCCAGTGGGGAAGCCACCACCATCGCTTGCCTCTGGTCACCCTGCATTGCCCCCACAGCTTTCACAGACTCAGAAGGGAAGCAGCAGCCATGGCTTGGAGTTCCCCCACGGCCCCTCCTCAGAGGGCACCCTGAGATCCCCACTGTCCCCAACTCCCCTGCAGAAAGGCCAGGAAGTGGCAGCAGCAGCCTCCTTTGGCCCCGCTTCTAATTGCTGGACCGGGGCCCTGATGCTAATCATGGTTGCCTGTCTTGGGCCAGGGGTTGATGGTGGCAGCTGCTTTTGGCCCTGCTTTCACTTCCTGGTCCTAGTCCCCGAAGCTAACTGCCTCCTGACTCAGGCCATGCGCTTGGGCCACTGCCTGCCTGGCACTCCAACCTCATGGCCTCCTGTGCAAGATTCCAGTGCCAGCTTCCGGGCAGGGCAGAGCCACATGGAGTATCAAGCAGCCTGCAGCAGACTGTCTGCCTCAGGTTTGTTCCAGGCTGCTGGCTGAGATCCGCCTAGGTAAGTGCCTCCGAGCCAGAGCCTGCCTCTGGCACTCCACTCTCCCTCTCCCTTCTGACTAACCACCTCAGGCCATGACCCAAACCCCCTGTACCTCTTTTCCCAGGTCACAACTCTCTCCCAGAACCTGCATTCACTCCTAGAGCCCCTCTTCCAGGCCAAAATTCTTTCCTGCACTCATACTCCTTTCCCCTGGACTGTGCACCCCAAACCTCTGTTCTAGGTCACAGCCCCCTCTCAGACCCCACACCCCCTCCTATACTCCATTCTCCTATCCCAAGCTCCCTTCTGCACCCAACCTTCATCCCAGACCGCACACCCCCTCCATAGAAATGCAGCCCTTGACCACTTTCCAAAATCTCAGAGTGAATATCCATTCAAAATTATTACCTACACCTGAGGCAGATTTAAAATCAAACAAAAGAAAGTATTTCTTCCCACAGTGCTTAGTCAACCTGTGGAACTCCTTGCTAGAGGATGTTGTTAAGACCAGAATTTTAACAGGGTCCAAAAAAGAACTAGATAAAGTCATGGAGGTTAGGTCCATCAATACTTATTAGCCAGGATGGGCAGGAACGGTGTCCCTAGTCTCTGTTTGTCAGAGGCTGGAAATGGGTAACAGGAGTGGGATCATTTGATGATTATCTGTTTCTATTCACTCCCTCTGGGGCATCTGGCATTGGCCACTGTTGGAAGACAGGATTCTGGACTATGAACCTTTATAGTCTGACCGTTCTTATGTTCTACCCAGTTCTTTTTGCTATGAGACTAGCAAGGCTCGGGATGCACTGGGAATTCCTTCCTGTCTCCACACAGAAAATACCATTTTGAAATAGTATGTTGATGTGCTAGGATCTAGTAATTAGATAAGTAATTCTCTACACATCTATGAATTTTTTAAACCATTTTGCACACTACAACTAAGTGCTCTAAGAAAACCCCTAAACTGAAGCCCACCCCAGAGAAGAAACAATAGTCAGTTTCCTTTACCTGTTTTAGCTTTTTCTTTTTGTCTTTCAGAGAGAACTTTTTGTCCCTGATAATGTTCTCCAACAGTTCTGCAACTGCAGCTTGAGAGTTAGAAATTCTTTGTTCATCAAACTCCTGAGGAGATATCCGCGTACAATATGAATAAGATGGCAAAATGGCACTAATGTCTTCCCCTGGATATTGGAACTGAAAAAGAATGGTAACAATTAAATACATGTTTTAAAAGTGAAATTGTGCCCTCCCCCTCCCCCCTAAAAAAAGAGAGAGAAAAAAAAGAAAAAGTAAAAAGCTTATCTCTAATTGTGAAACTAATTGCAAGAAAATGTGTACTTTAAAAAAGAAGGAATGGAATATAGTTTTGTATTTTAAACTGACAGTAACTGCTTAATACTCTACAATTAAAAAAAAACAATTAGCGAAGAGATTTCAACTTTGTCACAGGACCCACCTGAACTGTCTTCAGAGAATCTATGTGATCTTGCACTGCAACCTGTAGGTAAGTTGGAACTTGAAAAATCTCCTGCTGGTGATCCATTAGAAATGAAACTAATCTTGTGGCAATTAACTCATCAAGGTCCACTTCTTCTGCACAGCATAACACGCATCGAGAAAAAGTCTGTATCATCTAGAAGTTTTTAACAGGTTGTCAGTATGTACAGCAATGGTATCTGAATTCTTCTCCCTCTCCCTGCAGCGCTGTGTTGCATTTCCTGCTACCGATTTGCATCACAGTACCTCACTTTCTTGAACGATCAATATATATTAATGAGCAAAGAAGCAATCTGCCATTTCCCCCCCATTTGAAACAATGTGATTCTCATATGAGAGCAGGATATAATTCTAGTTTTTATGATTAATTAAAGCTTATAGTTTTGAGTTTCAAATAAGTTTTGTGCTCATATCAGGTAAAACAGAGGCAATTAAGGTTCCATAAGAATTTAATTTACAATATCAATTTAATTAGTGACAGGGAGGTGAAGAAGGAATGGGAAATCAGTGAAGCAAAAAGGATATTGAATCTTTAAACCTATTTAGATAATGTTCAGATAGAGTTAAATGAGAGCTCACTTCAATAAAGATTTTCACAAGTATTCCACGGCTGACATATCTGTGTTACATACTAGATGTAGCAAGATAAAAATTAAATTCCTCCTTTAACATTGAATATTCTTGTTTTTTCTCAGATTTAAGCATTATTTTTGTGCTATTGAATATATTAAGCTATCAATGCTCTTGTGTCTTACCAGAGATCTTGTGCCCACTGCATCATGAAGTCGAGGCATATCAACACTTTGGCTGATTCGAGAGATCATACGCATTAAGAGTTGAAGCTTTCTACGATTTGGCGGAGGAAGCAATAAACAACATATCTGTAGTGCTTCAATAGCAACCCTTTCTAAATGAGGCTGGAGAAGATCTAGAAGTTAATAATTATAAAGACAGAAGGAGTTTTAAAATAATATAAAAGACAGCTATTTAAAGATATAATCAATTTCATATTATTCTTTTAAGACAGCAGCCACTTTATAGAACCGTTTGTTCTAACGTAGAAAGGGATCAAAGTTATTTCAACATTTTTGTGTTGTCTTCATCCCCACTTTATTTTTTTCTAATATGTATTATTGATGCAAGTCAAGACCAGGAGAAGAACATAATTGAAGCTATTTTTGCATCTCAGTATATACAAAGAGCAAAATACAAATTGCTCAGACATCTTCTCTTCCCCAAATGGTGATAGAAAGATAAGAAAGTTTGTATTTAATATAATTAGTTAAGTTACTTCATAGGCATTAGACTACAGGTTAAACCTCTCTAGTCCAGCACTCTCTGATCTGGCAACATGCATGGTCCAGCATGATTTTAGTAGCTGGATGTCCACTTATGTGTGCAGCCAAGTTTCCCGCAGTCTCATAAAATTTGTTTACAGTCCCCAGTCCCATCTCTCAGAGTTTGTGCTGTTATTTAGCCCTAATTTACCCCTGTCTTTTGAGAGCTTTGTAAACAGTGGAAGTGTTGGTAAGGCTGCTAGACAATATTGATCTCCTATAGTTCAGCAAGTTCTCTGATTCAGCATTGATCAGGTCCTGAGGGTGCTGGACTATAGTGGTTCAACCTGTATTCGTTAGCAAAATTTGTACTTCATGGTTTGGTTTATTTAAAAACCCAACAACAGGACCAAAGAAAGTAGGAAAGCTGAGACAGTCAACATACAGTAAGCCAATACCACATGCTTTGGAAAGCAGTCTTACTTCGCATGCCAGTCAACATAAAGGAAGCTGGAGTAAAAGAATTTTCTGCAAGTTCTACTGTACTTTTGCAGAGTCTTTTATTGACTGTGATATTAGAATCCCTAGGCTCATTTTTTACTGTAGTAAGCACACCGGTAGTACTTGATTTCCTTGGTCCAAGATGAACTATTTGATATGGTTTTACTGTGATTTCAGCAACTGGTATATTCATGCCACCACAACTTCTGGAGTTATTGCTTCCAAGTAAACTATGAGACCTGCAGAGTTCTTGATCCAGAACACATGATGCAGACACTCTCTTGAAATCATATGGTTGTTTCTGCCCAGTGCTATCTGATCCAAGATCCAACAGTGATTCTGCTTTGTACCCAAAGCGTATAAATGTGTTTTCTTTATTTGTGCCTGATAAGTCAATGTCAGATTGACAGAGGGAATTTGATCCCATTACACTACAAACATTTGAAGTAGTAGCTGCAATTTTTCCCAAAGAATAGCATCTTGCCCTATGTTTGAGAGGCTGGACCTGTTCATTCTTTAAACCTAACAGATTTTGACAGGTTCTTCTTGTAAAGTCATCATCACTGGCTCGTTTATATGCCAAGTTATAGTGCTGTAATTTTTTAGTACATCCTTTTTGAAGAGTATGTTCATTTTGGGAAATATTTCCAGAATAATCAGATTCTTCCTCTTGTTTTTCAGTCTTTTTTCGAAGTAAACTTAGAAGAAGACATTCAGTTGACTTGAAAGAGTTCAAGTGCAGAGTTTTTGAAGGCTGTGGGTCACACACCTGATCTTGGGTACAGTGTATTCCACTGGGTCTATTTGGAATTGTGATGTAGCCACACACAACTATCAGAAAATGAAATAAAAGTTAAGATACAAGTAATGTGAAAGAAAACAAGGTAAGAATGCACTGAAGTAGCCAAGTAAAACGAACAGTCAACGAATATAAGACATTAATATAGTTCACATTGTTAGTTGTGGCTAAAAATTAAGCATTAAAAGTACATGCAACAAAGCAGCTCATACATGCAAGTCTAAGGACAATGAAATGTCACATGTAGCTTTTAGGAAAAAGAAGACTAGGATTAGTTTACACTAATTGAAACTGTGGTTTTTATACTTTGAAAATGTCAGACTAGATAATTTATATAGATTTATTGTTACAGGAATGTAGTATTATTTTGACTCAAATACTACTGCTCTAGTGGCCTCCCACAAATTCATACTACCATACAAATTGGAGGGGTCCCAAGTTCCTCTCACAAATTATATTTATGTAACCCATTAGACCCAAATTTGTACTTAACACTTAAAAATGTGTTTTATACATACCAAGAATATTCACAAACAGTTCATAGTATTCAAAAGTAAGCAATGGTTCAGGTAGACTGAGAAAATAATCAGCGACTGTTCTGAATACATCCCGTTCAAAACCAACATAAGTTGGCTGGCTCATGTCATTACTTCTAGGCCCTAAAAAGGTAAGGACAGAAGGATCATGGTAGTTCTATTCTCCATAATTACATGTTAAAAATACTTTCTGCTAATGTTGCAGAAGTAAGGTATGGCCTAATATTTCTCAAGGAGTTTCATGTCAGCTATTTATTGTAAAAACATTGGACCAGTATTTCAGCCTTGCATGACTTGTAAAAACACAGTAATAAAAGAAAAAATTGCTTATATAGTAACAGATCAAGAAGCTGTGATCAACTATAGAAGATAGATACTTCAATATTAATAATTTAGAGGAAGTCCTTTATTTGACTATTTCAACCCTTTCTGCTTCTCACCCATCCCCATCCCTAAAAGTCAAAAGAAACAATTAATCTTAGTTTTTCTGTTAGTGACTACAATCAACCCACAAATATGCAAAAGCAAACAGATTTCATACAGATAAGCAATAAAACAAAGTTACAAGAACGTATATCTATTTTGAATATCTCAAAATAAACTAAGATTTATCATAAAGAAGTTTAGGGCTCAATTCACTAGTACAGCTGCTAAAGTTTAGTATTTTTGTTTTAACTTCAGGCAGGCTTTTTTTTTTTTTTAAAGCACATATCACTACTGAAAGCTTACTTTCACATAACTGGTGAAATAACAGCAAATTTAATTCACCAGTATCCCCCAGGGGATAATTACATCTGCTCATTTCAGGTTTGCTCTTCATTCAATACAGCATTTTCAAAAGTGGGTAATGAACCATGTAATTAAACAATTTATGGGCATGAATAAGGACAAGGAGAGAATAAACTGAACCAGTGTTCCCCTGCAGATGGGTCTCTACCATACACCCTCTTAAAGATGGGCTAGGATGAAACAAAGCAGCATCCTTTGCTCTGTCCCCACTTTTTTTCCCCCTCACCACAGACTGACTATGACTTTTTAGGGGCTGTGCACAGGACAGGTGGGAATGTCACTTTCTATGAATCACCTACTGCAAACTCAACATCAAGTTCTAGTAACTCCATATGGGCCCTTCCTGCAGTTGCTACCAAACAGTTATAGATAAAGATGTTAAAATGTGTTTAAGTAATCATGTAACTGCTGAAATTTTTATCAATTACACTCGAGCTGTTGTGTAAAAGCCAGGTCTCTGTGCATACCGGCTCCTGACTATTACTCACCCAGGCTGCTGCCTCTGTATCAGAGGCAGCAGGATAGAGGTGAGAGGCAGATGGCTCCCCAGGAGTCAGTGCATGCTGGGAGCTGGCTTTTAAGCCAGCTCTGCTTCCTCTGTATCAGATACAGCAACAAGGGGATGGGCGGGGGGGAAAAACTTGTCTGGGAGCCTCTGCGCATCAGGAGCCTGCGTGTAACCGTGTATGTTAATGGATGAGCCCAGACCCTTCAGTTAACTGTGCACATAGTTACTTTAACATCCCTAGTTATTTTCTATATATAATCAATGGCACCACCATAGCTTTTTGAGCATTGCTGGAGGTTGGGGGGAGGGGGAGCAGCAATAAAGCCACACAATGACACAGGCACCAATGTAGATCAAGTGTATATGAAATGGTGAAAACTGAGTTGGGAGACATGACATGTCATTTAGAAATGTCATGACATGCCCCAAACTGCTTCTTCCTGATCTGCAGGAAACTTGATATGGTCAAACTCATGTTTTCCCTGGATCTTTGAAGTCTCTCCAAAAAAACAAACAAAAAGTTACATCTGAGACATGCTGTACAATTGATGAAGAATTCAGCAGAATATAAGACTTTCAACATAGTCAAGACTCAGATATATTCATTTAACAGCATTTATAAAGTGTGTGTATGTGTGTGTGTGTGTGTGTGTTTTGGTTATTTGAAGTGAAAGCTTGACATCCCAGAAGCCCAAGTGATGTCATTTCTGTTAGCCCACTGCATAAGTGTAAAGTATTTTTCAGTTTATAAACTTTGCTAATTTTTACATTATTTTTAAAAAGCCTGTTTCAGGCCTGTTCGAAGCCAAAAGACTGAAATAAACAATGTACTGCATAGAAAGAAGTGACACCCATTCATTTCTCAAGAGAATTTACTTAATTTTGCTATACTGATTCTACAATACAGGAACATGTGCCTCTATGTTTTGCTTCCTCTTTATGTACAAAATATTAGATTTGAGAGGACTGTGCTGCAACTTTGTCCTAGCCATTATCTTTAATGGAGTACATGTGCAAAGGTAGAAAGAGATTCATGCATGGATCCATAGAGTGCAAACTGGCACTAGGAGATCTACTCAATGATTAGGAGCAACATATCGGTCCATAGGATCTCTTTCTTCTTTAAAGTATACCACGTCACTTCATTATCTTTAGAAGTCACCTTTGTACAGAATTGTTTTATCCAGCCTACTATTATTGCTTTCGAATACATGAAGTTGTTAGATATAGTTGAATTTGCATCTAGTGTAAAAGAGCACAGTACTTCTTACACATAAGCAAACACTTTGGAATTTCTGCTCCCCAAGATGAACTTCCTCATATCTGAAATTTTAAAGGCTATTTTGTACAACTTACAGTATGCAAGGCACTTCATAGCTGACAATACCCAATGAGGGAGGTCTTCTGAAAAAAAAAAAAAAAAAAAGTGTTCAGCAACTACCATTTTATCCTTTATACACTAGCCATCTGATATTAAACTTTAAATACAGGAAGCTCATATATAGAATTTAACTAGTTTTAAAAGAATACATAGAATGATTTTAAATGGATACATATAGTCACTTGCCCCTCTTTTTATATATATATATATATATATATATATATATATATATATATATATATATATATATATATATATATATATATATAAAGAGACTATAGAAGTTATCAACCTACGCAAATCTGTTTTAAGTACTGTATTACTATAGTTAATTACTGTAATCCCCATTTGATAAAAACTTAATACTGGTCCTTGAAGCAAATGTCAAAAATAAAACCAAACCTGATTTGTTTTGCAGAACAACAACACCATGTTTACTTGTGTTAGTCATGTTGTATATGACATATCGAGGAATTATTTGGCCTGAATGCAAGACTTCTTCCAAAGATGGTAGACCTAAAATGGTTTGCAAGCTGTGGGGTGGAAGAGAACAAATGTTTTTTCAGAAGTCTTGAAAGCATGTGAACACAAGCTAATTACTTTCAGACCTCTTCAAGAAGCAAAATATCAACATTTTATTAAACTCTAAGTTCTTCGTCCAAGATCAATGCTTCCAATTGTCAAAGGTATGTTTTTATGTCATAGATGATAAAAGGGATGTCCGACCTGATAGAAAGAGCCAACAACAAGAAGCAGGCAATAAATTCAATGTTTGAGGAAGCATGCCAAATAAGCACCATGAAGGAAATGAACAAGAGAAAAACAGCCACTCAATATGCAGTTCTCACTCCCTATAATATTTATATCAGCAGTTTTCCTAAATATATTAGAAAAATGCATGGGTATCTTGCATTACTTAGCAGAACCACTCTTTTTGTATCACAAAGCAAACAAACAAAGCACCCATCTGTGGAAATCTTACAAATTCTTGTTTACCTCATTGATTATTAACACAGCATATATTCATGGATGTACCTTCCACTCCGACAGTATGTTGTAGCTAAAATAGCCTAATCCATATATACTGGGAGGAAAAAACATACATACACAAACCAACCATTTCCAATTTGTTATTGACTTACTGTATCAAAATGATGTTTCGCCAAATTTCTTCTATATCCTCTTGACTTATTTTCCTCATGTGTACGTTTTCTTTGTCCTCATCCATTATTTCACTTTTTGTGTTTTCTGTATTCTCCTACAAATAAACAATCATGCATGATATATTTTGCTGATTCTCTGAAGTATCTCAAAAGCCAAACTCAAAATTCCAATAAAATGTAATTTAAAAACAAATACCTATCTCCCTCCAGACTTATCAAGAAGGCTTTATTACAAATTAAAGAATGAATTCATTTGGGGTGTTTTTAAAAAAAGTTTAAGGTTTTACTATTTAATGAATCTTTCCCTATTTTAAAATAGAAGGATAAAGCTCGTTTCCATTAAAAGCTAATACTTGCTATCCACCATAGGGGGAAAAAAAAGTCATACCTCCTTAAGTTTGCAAATTTAAAATAAAAGATTATGAAATGCAGAATGAAGTAGGAGATTAAGGACGTAAATATTGAAAGGCAAGTATAAGTGCTTGTAAGGTTAGGACTTGGGTCTAAATTCAGAAAGCCAGAACTACCGAAAAAAGTATATTCTAAGGTGTTCCTAAAATGTATAAAGTTTAAGGCTTTACAAGGAATCTTAATCTGACAAAAAATAATATTTATAGATATGAAACATTGAGGGGGAAGCATTTTTAGTTCTGTTATTACATGACTAAATGAGAACAAAATATAAGTCAATTCCAGTATATTGTTAATCTAAAGTTGTGGAGACAATAAGAGCTTGTATATAGACTGAACTACTGTACAAACTGAAATCTATTGCATACAGTACAAATCCTCAAACACTTAAATTTCACTGTTTTCAATTTGTCACATTTCAGCAAGTCCACATAAAAATGTAAAGGTAAGATTATTTTCATACAAACAGTATTTTGAACTTCTAAGGTTCAAGTTTCTTAAGATCCTTAGGTTGCACCCCAAGCGTTAAGCAGCCACATATAGCAAAGAGGTTTAATGTTGCACTTCACTGAGGAGTACTCCAGAGGAAGTTGCTAGCTTATTTTTTCAGATGAAGAGTCTACAGAAGCAGATGATGCAGCCACTAGTGATTATTTTTGTTTTCCTTATCCTGAAAACATTTGATTGATAAGAAGTCAAATTATTACCAGAGTATCAAGTAATTCATGTTTTTTAGGAGTCTTCCTGGAGAAATGTGGTAATTTAAAGAGACTTTCTTTCTCTTTTGGAACATTTTCTGTGTTCTCTTTCAATAGAGATCTCGTTGGTAAAGTTTTAACTGGAGAGGTTGAAGGGAATCTATAATTAATAAGAAAAATGTAAATGCATTTAGAACATATTGCAAAAATAAAAACTTAGTTTCATCAAAAAAAATTAATGCCCAGCGATGACTCCATAAGACTCTTTAGAGGCTTAATTAAGATAAAAAGAAAATACAGAACACATCTACAACATAATTTAAGTTAGGCAAAATTCCTAATTAGCTTTGAACTATCATTCCTTTCTCTCAAATTCATCGGTCAAGAACACTCAACTTTCACATACAAGAGGTCAATTAAAGTTGAATTTCCTTCTGCTAAGTCCTTAGAGTAGATTCGGCTCGGACTATAGCTTCTATATACTGTAAAAGGCAATGGTGTGGAATGGAGACAGATAGCACAGGGTTGGAATTCAAATTTTGTACGCTAACCATCTTTGCACGGCAGCCAAGTCTGTTGCGCTTTACAGCATTATTAATGAATAGTTAGCAGAAAAGCAGACTTTCTGATCAGTCAGTAGAGCTTTTTACTGAAAATGATTTTCCCCACAGAAAGTTACCAATGACACGGTGACAGAGAACTCTTGGTTAGTTTTCCCAAACTGTCAAGCTGTGGACACCTGTACAGCACCTGAATAGGTTGTTGTTGTCATCTAGATTTTCTGATCCCCATCTTCCTTTTATATCCTCAATTACATGATTCTTGAGAAACTTTCTTAGTAATTGAACCGTTTGCTGCCTAGTAACTTCTGGACCAAAATTGCTGTTATTCTGTAGCATTTCGTGAAGCCAGTCCACAGCTTCCATGGCACTGAAACAATTCCCGTGTTTTCTGAAGTGTTGCCTGTGCTTCTTCAATGGCATTCCTGCTCGAAAGTATTTAGTAACTTCATTCCACTGCAGGAGGGGAGGGGTGGAGATGGAAAAAAACCAAAGCAAAAAAATCGAGCGCATTTAGACCCCGGGTCCCCTTCCTTCCCTCTGCCAGCCAGAGCCCTGGGCCCCTCCCATCCCTCTACTAGTCAGCCTCTGCCAGCCCGGCCTCGGGACCCGCTTCCATCGCTCTTTGCTGCTTTCCCCCACCCCCTAGCTCCGTAGGGGCTCCAGTCCCCCACGCAAACTCTGAACCGCGCCCGGCAGAGTCCCCGCCTGTGTGCTGACCCGCAGCCCCTCACCAGCTTGGTGGCGCGGTAGGGCCCCGGTGTCACCATCCGGCTCTCCATGCTGCTCATCGCAGCCCCACACACGGGCCCAAGAAAATCACCCGGCAGCTGACACTAACCGTCTCCAACTGTTTGAATTGACGCCACGAGCGCTCCCAGGCCGCTGATTGGAGGAGCTAGGCGGCCACGTGACAGCGGGTGAGCCGAGGTGATTTAAAAGGAAGTCGCCTGCAACCCTTGCGGGGGTTGGTGGGTGGCCGAGGTGCGGTGTTTGCCCCACCATGTCCGGGCCCTCTGTGCCCCACAGTGTGTCCCCCCCGGCGCAGTGGGTAGGGAGGTTGGCTGCGAGCCTCGGTCGGGCAGCAGCTTTGGTGCTGCGCTGCATGAAGGGGTCCGGGCAACCGCCAGCACGTCCTGGGGCAGCTCTGGAAAGTGCCCTGGCAGTGTTGCCCGCTCTTGTGATTTGTATTGCCAATGGGGGGAGGCAGGTGTTTGAAGTCCTAACTTCTGGATTCAGGGAATTACAGCGGTCGCTGGGTTTTTTCCCCCACAGTGCTTCCCCGCAGGGTCGCAGAGGAAAAGCTAGAAAACATACCTCATTGCCGATGACACAAGGGGGAAGAATCTCAGGAAGCTATTTTTCTGCTTATGGCACACAACACAGTCTTGTGAAAGTCCTGGTTGAACACAAACAATGCTTATAAAATGTGCACTGTGGCTTGTCAGGGAGGGAGACTCTTAAGCTTCCACGACTGAATGAAGTATGGGCAATTTTCTTTTCTACTATATTTTAGAAATGTGACATTGAGGTTAATGGCAACTGGGACAAATTACAACATGGTTTTACAAAAGGTAGATCGTGTCAAACCAACCTGATCTCCTTCTTTGAGAAAGTAACAGACTTTTTAGATAAAAGAAATGCAGTGGATCTAATCTACCTTGATTTCAGTAAGGCATTTGATACAGTACCACATGGGGAAATATTGGTTAAATTGGAAAAGATGGGGATCAATCTGGAAATTGAGGTGGATAAGGAACTGATTAAAGGGGAGACTACAGCGAGTCATACTGAAAGGTGAACTGTCAGGCTAGAAAGAGGTTACTAGTGGAGTTTCCCAGGGATCAGTTCTGGGACCATTATTATTTAATCTTTTGTTACTGATCTCGGCACTAAAAGTGGGAGTGTACAAATAAAGTCTGTGGATGACACAAAGTTGGGAGGTATTGCCAATTCAGAAAAAGATCGGGAAATCATACAGGAAGATCTGGAAGATCTTGTAAATTGGAGTAATAGCAATAGGATGAAATTTAATAGTGAGAAGTGTAAGGTTATACATTTAGGGATTACTGTAATAACAAGAATTTTAGTTACAAGCTGGGGACACATCAGTTGGAAGTAACAGAAGAGGAGAATGACCTTGGAGTCCTGGTTGATCACAGAACGACTATGAGCCACCATTGTGACATGGCTGTGAAAAAGGCTAATATGGTCTTGGGATGCATTAGGCGAGGTATTTCCAGTAGGGATAAGGAGGTGTTAGTGCCGTTATACAAGGCATTGGTGAGACCTCATTTGGAATACTGTGTGCAGTTCTGGTCTCCCATGTTTAAGAAGCATGAATTCAAACTGGAACAGGTACAAAGAAGGGTCACTACGATGATCCGAGGAATGGAAAACCTGTTTTATGAAGCAAAATGCAGGACAATGTAGCACTTTAAAGACTAACAAGATGGTTTATTAGATGATGAGCTTTCGTGGGCCAGACCCACTTCCTCAGATCAAATAGTGGAAGAAAGTAGTCACAACCATATATACGAAAGGATACAATTAAAAAAAATGAACAAATATGAAAAGGACAAATCACATTGCAGAACAGGAGGGGAATGCGGGGAGGGGGGGGAGGAAGGAAGGTAAGTGTCTGTGAATTGATGATATTTTAATTAATTATATGTTTATGCAAAATCTCAAACTTACAAAGTATCTGAATTTTTCACAGAAGCCTTTTCTATTTGATTGACCATGATCTATATTTGTTTTTATTTCAACAAAAGTTATGTATCATATAAACAAATTAAAAGTTCCTTACATTTATATTGAAATTAAAATTATTTTATGAACAGATACAATAATTTGATGTGTAAAATTGTTATGTTAAAACAAGACCTGAAAAAATATTATAAAATATACCCAAAACATAATCTATAATAATAAATAATTATAACTTTCTGATAAAAGTACATTTTCTTTGGTATCAGTTTTCATTTGTGTGGCCCTTAGTGGATTTCAAAGTTTGACATGCCTGACCTATATGTTTGTTAGTCTTTAAAATGTTATCAGACTATTGTTTTCTAAGTTTTTCCTTTTGTTATAGAATATCTTTTATTTAAAAAAAATTATAAGTAACCCCAATGCACCCACCTCTTCCCCAGAGCCAGTCCCTCCCCAGCGTTCCCCCATCCCAATGCACTCCCTGTCCCCCAGAGCCAGCCCCCCTAACCTCCCATCCCAATGCACTCACCCCTCCATGTGACCCAGGCTCTCCCCAGTGCCCCCCATCCCAATGCACTCACCCCTTCCCCTGAGCCAGCTCCCCCCGACCTCCATCCCAATGCACTCACCCCTTCCCCAGAGCCAGGCACCTCAACACCTCCCATCCTAATGCACTCACCCCTTTTCCAGAGTCAGCCCCCCCCCCCCGAGCCTCCCATCCCAATACACTTACTCCTCCCCCTGAACCAGGCCCCCCTAGCTCTGGGAACACCCCCCCATCAAACCTCCCCCTCTCCCCCACAGAGCCAGGCACTGGAGGAAGGGATGGCTGGGTAAGGAAATCTAACCTTTAAAGTGGCCGCTCCTGCTGCCCCTGCTCTCAGTGTGTAGAGCCGGGAGCACATAGCCTGCTCCCAGGTCTCTGTTCAAAAGCGTCACATGGGCCAGAGCAGAGTGCACTTCGCTCCCACCCCAGCCCGGTGCCCCCCTAGCATGGCGTCCGGGGACAACTGTCCCCTGCATTCCTCTTCGTTATGCCTCTGTATGCACCCCTTCTCTAGCTGTGCCTGCTGGAGCTGCAGTGGCCGTGGACAGACAGATGCTTCTCACTGAGCCCCAAGCTGTTGTGGTTAAGGGAGGGCTGGGGTTGTCCTCTCTGCTTGGGGCAGCCTAAATATTCAACCTGTCATCCCCAGCCCCACCCCAGAACAGTGCTTTAAATGAAGAAAAACAAAATGTATTTTGAGTTAAGAATCTGAGCAATCTAGTTTCAGTCATAAACTAGCACCGAATGCCACAAGGGTGCAAGTTATTTGAACCCATTAGAAGTAGCACATTACATTTAATCTTCAAATATTTTCAGGGCTTTAGCTTTGGCCTTGGGCAGTGGGGCTTGTGTTTCATCCACAGTTCCCAGCAATTCTAACTCCAGCCATGGCAACAGCATTGAAATGGTGTTGCAATCCATTTTGGAGTCCTGACCCACTATTTGAGAACCACTGTCTTAATGGTAAAGGGGAGGTCTGACTGGAAAAGTTTGTGTACCACTGGTTTAGAGATTGGATTAAACTGGAAGCATAAGATTTAATGTGACTTACAGTACTTTTACCATTTGCAATAACTCTGAGTTTTATTATCCATATAATTAACCAGGCACCCAATTTTGATTTATTATTGGCCTCAACAATTTCCTCTGGCAATGAGTTTGATTGCACATCATATGAAAGATATTTCCTTGTATTGGTTTTAATTTTCCTAATTTATCTCTCTCTCTATAAAAAAAAGTTTTTCCAGCAGAATGACAGAGTGATGTCATGTCACTCGATGTCCCCAGGATCAAGCCTCATTCACCCCCAGCCTGGTCCTTCCTAGGGCCCACGTGAAGGAGTGGGGCTCTTACAGCTGGGCTCTCCTCCCACTTCCCTTCCCAGCGGCTGGGGGAAAACAGGCCCTGGTGTGTCTTGGGCCCGGCTCCTCCTGGCAGGCCAACAGGAAAACCGGGCTTGGCTCGGCTCTGGCCCTTCCCAGTGGGCTGAGGGAAAGCTAGGCACAGTCCCTCCTGGCGGGCTGGGGGGATAACCAAACCCAGTGCGGCTTGGTCTGGCTCCTCCCAGCGGGCTGGGGGGAACAGCTGGGCCTGGCCCCTCCTGGTGGGCTGAGAGGAAAACTGGGCTTGGCGAGGCTTAGCCCTGGCTCTTGCTGGTGGGCTGGAGGGAAAACCGGGTATAACGGGACCTCCTGCTGGTGGCCAACTACGCTGCACTCCTGTTGAACCACAACTTCGACAGTTGTAGAAAGGTCACAACACTCATGGAGCATTTACCGGACTCAAATCTTGAAGTCCATTGTCCAAGAAGGCTACGCTTCCACTAGGATAGGTCTCCAGATTGTGTTAGACATAGCAGAAACAGCTGCCCATTCAATGGTTACTGTAATAGTGATGTGAAGAGATTCATGGCTAAAAATGGCTGGAATTCCAAGGGAACTGCAGAGCAAAGTTGAGGATCTCCCATTTAATAAACAGAAGCTCTTTGCTGAAAAGATGGATGAGGTCCTTCATTTGAGCAAGGATTCATGCACCACTCTCTATACCCTCGGTATGTACACGCCTCCATAACGGCACAAACAGTACATGCCTTACCAGAGACACCACGACTATTCGTATGGGAGACAGCAACAACGTGGTTTCGATCAGCCACGAGCAAGGCAAAGAATCCAGAGGAGGTGTAATCAGACTGTTTAATGGAGTTTCTGGAAAGTCAGTTAAACTTTTCCCATCTTGAGTGTCTGCACTCAGTACCAAAATTGCACTAGGCACACAAGATCCTTTGCACCCAGCCCAGAATTATGCACACCACCCTACACAAGTTTACAGTTTACATGCCAAAGGTTCTAAAAGGAAAAAAGCACTGCACCCAGGTGTGAGTGGTCAGTGTTCTGGTCTGTGTCTGTAAAGGCAGCACAACGCCACAGAGGGAAAAGGCATAGGGATCATTCACAACTGCGGTGGGTTCCCACACCATGCTGTGGTGAAGGCTCAGCACTGGTGATCTGGGATACACCAAGCAGAGGTGTTTGATCTCTACCTGCCTCGGACCATCACATCATCACCATCCCTGAAACAGTCCGTTGTGGCAAAGGCCCAACGAGAATCATCCCAGAACTGCGAGGGATCACTTGCGGTTCCTCCCTAAGTGCTAACCTAAGCCCAAAGGTAGAAGGTCGCAAGCAGCAGTACCACCATTGGCAACACAGAGACTGTTGTAACGTACAAACATCTTACCTGTATTAGGGTCTTTCTGTCTTCCTTCTCTTGTTTTGGGGTGGGAGTTGGATTTGTTGGTTGTTGTTTTTTGTTCTTGTTCATGCACTTGTCAAATTAAATTCTACAATATATTAGTGAACTCTAATCTGGACTCCAAGCGTGTTTTTTCGGGGGGGAGAAATCACCAGTGATCAGATATGGTGTCAAGGGCCTCCCTTTTGGTAACCAGAGCATTTAACATCATCAATCAGATCCCTTATCCTAAATTCTAAATTAATTCAAAAGATTCTGCTTGTTACTGAGACTCTGGGGTAACAGCGCCTGCCTCACCGGCCCCGCTTATGGCGGCACCGTCCTCCACGGCACTGTCTCCTCTGGCACCCGGCTCCGAGGCAGAAGGTCTTGATGCCTCAGCTCCGGCACCTCTGCTGACTCCGGCACAGGACACTCTGCCGGCACCAGCATCAACGCAGCAACAGCTGCTTTCCCCGGCACCGCTCCACTGCTATTCAGTGCCTGGTTCTTCTGTGGATTTTAGGGCAGAAGATACCGCCCTACATAGGAAGGCATTATCAAAGACTCATTATAGAGACAGATCCCTGTCTTCAGATTTTTCACTGCAAAGGTACGGTCGCTATCATGACTATAGTGTTTCTCCTACATGGGTCACGTATGGACAGTGTAATTATAGGGACACAGTGTATCTAGAAACATGTCGGTCCCGTTCATGGTCCCGCTCACCCGGTTGATCCTCAAGATACGAGCCTGGTAGACGCTTCCCATGCCGCGTCTATTATATCCAGCATGGTAGTGCACGTTCGTCACGCCACTCCTCTCCGTTGCGTTCTGAGCGCTATTATGACTGCTACTGTAGACTATATGATGATCGTCCCCAGTGTGATCGTACATCGTCTGGTGTGATCGTACATCATCAACCATTGAGTGAAAAATACTTACCTCATCAATCACAGCACCTAGACTCACCTTTTCCATCTAACAGTCCAACGATCCAACAAGACCAGAAGAGGGACAGTTGTCTGATGTTGAAGACCTCAAACCGGAAACTTCTCCAGTAGACTGCTCCTCGTCATCTCCGGATGAGGCGATATTTCCAGCTGACTAAACTTAATCTGCCTCACAGACCCCCACCTCCATCTTGGAACTTGGACCTAGTACTGGACACCCTTTCTCGACCACCCTTTGAACCTTTGGCCACTTCACTACTCCCAATGATGACGCTGAAGGTTGGTTTTCTGTTTGCCTTCATATCTGCGCACAGAGTCAGCGAACTTGTGGCCTTGATGGTGGTACCACCATACACCACCTTCAACAAGTACAACATTATTCTACAGCCCCACCCAGCCTTCATTCCCAAAGAGCGCTCTGAGTTCCACATTAATGAGCCAATTGTCCATCTTTTCTTTTATCCCAAGCCTGATACCTCGCCCCAAGAAGCAATCCTCCACTCCCTCGATTTACACAGAGTACTTGCCTTTTACATTGATAGAATTTGGGCTTTCTGCAAGATGGAATGCTTACTGGTTTCCCTTGCTGATCACTCCAAGGGAGAAACACTGTCATTTCAACACATCTCTAAGCTCATAGTTTTGTGCATCACCACTGGCTATTCCATACGCAAGAAGCCACTTCCACCCCAACCAAAGGCTCATTCCACAAGAGCTGTAGCTACATCCACAGCCTTCCTGCAAGAAGTTCCCCTCTGAGACATCTGTCATGCATATGGTCATGAAGCACAACGCAATCGTGGACTGTTTGGCTGCAGACTCCTCATTAGCCTCAGCAGCATTTTCAACATCAAATAAACCATGACTCCGGAACCTGCCGTCCAGGCATTCTTGAGTACTGATACACAGTCATCTACCGTGGAACACCCATGGGGACATCACTCGAAGAAGAAGAGACAGTTATTCAAGTTGGTGCAGTAACAGTGGTTGGTCGAAATGTGTGTTCCTCTGAGTGCTCCACTACCTGCTCTCCTCCCCACTCCGGAGTCTCGTTTTCTTCATTTCTGTTTTTTTTCAGACACTCAGGCAGACTAGAGGAACTGGAAGGAGACAGACTGTGGACATGTGCAAAATGGCACGAACTCCACAAGATGCCTACCATACATGTGTGATCCAGCTGACTATTTCTGCTCAAAACTCTAATCTGCAGCACCAAGACTAGCCCGACACCTATAGTGGAGCACCCACGGGGGACACATCTCGAAGAACTTTTGTTATTGCACCAACATGAGCAATTTCCTCTTTTTTCTTATGGTGGTAAACTTCATTCTATGAGGAATAAGGCTCTTTCAGAAAAAAGCATGTGTGGATGTGGAAGAGGCTTCTTTTTCAAATAAAGAGGCCTCCAGGAAATAACACAGGTGCCCTGCTGGCCATTCCGTCCACACTCATCACAGCTCTTTAGTTCCTGTCTCCTGGCAGCTCTTAAAGCTGCAGCTACCTGGGACAAGGCTTGTGGCAGGAAGCCAGCCCTGGGAACTGCACCTCACCACATGGCTGCCATTGCCACACTTCTGTCCACCTATGTCCCAGCCTCAAGCCCCCCAAGAATCCCCACCCATCCCAGGGATCATGCAGAGGGCTCCCAGGAGCATGCTAGGGGCAGGAAAAGATGGGCGCTGTCCTGGTCTGGGGTGGAGATCCTGGATCTTCTGGAGGTATGGGGCAAGGAGGAGACCCTCCAGGATTTTCGCTCCAGACACAGGAATGCGGACATATATCGCCATGGCCACGAGGGGCCACCACAAGTGTAGACAGCTCAGATTGGTTTTGCGCAAAAAAGCCCCGATTGCAAAAATGGCGATTGTGGCTTTTTTGCGCAAAAGCGCGTCTAGATTGGCCATGGACGCTTTTCCGCAAAAAGTGCTTTTGTGGAAAAGTGTCTGTGCCAATCTAGACGCTCTTTTCCTCAAATGCTTTTAACGGAAAACTTTTCCGTTAAAAGCATTTGCGGAAAATCATGCCAGTCTAGACGTAGCCCTAGTGTAGAGACCCTGGGGAGAGTTACTGGGGTCCTTCAGAGAAATTCTCCCTCAAGGCCTCCCAGATGTGCACCCCCACGAAATGGGCCTGATGGATGGCAGCTGTGTGCAGTTTCTGGCAGGCCCATCCCTCCTAGCTGGCCTCTGCCCTCCATCCCAGTAGGAAGGCCTCCCCCTTGCTTTCCATGATGTGGTGGGGAACATAACAGGCCAACGCCACCTGGGGGATGTTGTGCTCCCCCACATCCAGGTGGGTCAGGAGGCACCTGAACCTTGATTTCAAGTGGTCAAAGGCACATTCAGCCTGGATGCGGGCCCTGCCCAGGCGGGCATTGAAATTGTCCCTGCTGGAGTCCAGGTGGCTGGTGTATAGCTTCATGAGCCACAGCATGAGGGGGTAGGCCATGTCTCCCACAATGCACAGTGGCATTTCCACATCCCTGATCCTGAAGTCATGCTGGGGGAAGAGTGTGCCAGTCTCCAGCTTGTGGTAGAGGCTGGAGTTACAGAAAATGCGGGCGTCGTACACCCTCCCTGACCACCCAACAAAAAGGTTTGAAAACTCTCCACAGTGGTTGACCAGGGCCTGCAGGACCATCCAAAAATATCCTTTGCAGTTAATGTACTGGGGACCAGATGGGGATGTGGGTTCCATCTATGGCTCTCCCACAGTTGGGTAAGCCCAGGACAGCAAATCCAGCAACGATGGGTTCCAGGTCTCCCAGGTGGATGACCCTGTGCAGCAGGATGGAATTTATGGCCCTCATCACCTGCAGAAGGAGATAAACAGACACAAAACAGAATCAAAGGGGGTAACTGAGCTCTTGGGAGGTCCACACTTCCCCTTCATTCCCCCCCACAAGCATCCCAGGAACCACCCCTTATGAGGCCACCCCCCCCTCGGGGCATGGTGAGGGCAGGACTGCAGAACCCCCCTGGGACAGGGCTTCTGCAGCTTGGCTGGGGGTTGGGGATGAAGGTTGTAAACGGTGTTCCCTCTAAGATTTTCCATCCATGAGTGGAGTGAGTTTTGTCCTTTGCACCAACATTGAGATCATGTGCGATTCTTCGGATGTGTGCCACCGTGGCACTCACCAGTTACTAAGAAATGTCTTATATATTTTTTAAAATGTAATGGAAGAAAGAATACTAAAAGAAGGGATAAATAACAAGGTGAATGACTTTAAATACAGTAAAACTCCATTAGTCCGGCATCCAATGCTCCGGGACTCCTGATGGTCTGGCACCATCAGGAACCCAGAAGTGCTGGGGCAGCTGGACAGGCTTCCCCCATTCAGCTGCTGCTGAAACTGACCAGCAGCTGAATCGGGGAAGCCGGGAGCAGAGCAGCTGGGGTGCTGCTGGGTTGGTCTGGTAGCGCTGCCCCTCGGGGCTGCAGGACCAACCCGGCAGCACCCCAGCTGCTCTTGGGGACACCTGGGGCAGAGCAGCTGGAGTGCTGCCGGGTTGGTCCCGCAGCGCCAAAGGACGGCGCTGCGGGACCAACCCGGCAGCACCCCAGCTGCTCTATTGCAGGCATCCCCGATTCAGCTGCTGCTGAAACTGACCAGCAGCGGCTGAATCAGGGACTCCTGGGGCAGAGCCTGACTATCGTAAGGGGGGGCTATGAGGGGTCTGGGGTGGCATCCCCTCCCACCCCACTCCAGACCCCTCATAGCCCCCCCTTCTGATAGTCCGGCATATCTGATAATCCGGCACCCCCTGGGTCCTAAAGATTCCGGATTATCGGAAGTTTACTGTAATATGACATCAAATAAATAAAATTAATACAGCTTGAACCTCCGAAATCCGGGATTCTCTCGTCTGACAACATCCGTGAGCCGTGAAGACCATGGATGTTGCTGGATCAGAGAGCCCTGGCACCCAGGAGTGCGAACCAGGTTGGAGCCCTGTCCCCAGGGAGCCCCAGTTACTTGGTACAGAAAAGGGACCGGCAAGCCCCATTCTGGGGAACCCTGGCTGGGTGGGAAAGTAGCAGCACAGCCAGTGGCAAAAGCAGGGTTGCCGGCAAGCACGATCCCCAGGGATCCCTGGCAGAACGCGGCAGAAATAGGGCAACAGCAAGCCCTTTCCCCAGGGATCTCTAGCAGAGCACAGCAGAAGCAGGGCAGCTAGCAAGCCCCATTTCTGGGGATTCCTGGTTGGGCAGGGGCAAAGCGGGGCCATGGCGCCTGGGAAGCTCCATCCCCGGGAACCCAAAACAGACCAGAGCACAAGCCCAAGCCCTGCAGGCTGGAGCCCAGTGGCAGTGGGATCTGAGCGGAGCCAGTCGCAGGGAGGAGGAGTGTCCTGGGAGGCTGGTGGCAGGGGACCTTCCCTGATCCAGAAAATTCCCTCATTTGGGATGGGGCAGGTCCTGAGGGTACCAGACAAGGGAGGTCCAACCTGTACTGCAAAATTTTCACTAGCCATGTCCTAATGTAATGAATATATTAAAAAAGTGTTTTGTTAGAAGTTCTTTTCAATTGCTATGTAATTAATTATAAAATATAGACTCCTTGACAGAGACCCACATTCAATTTTTTCATTTTATCATTTCCTACAATTTTTTTCTGTATTGGAAATGACTAGAGTAATAACAGACACAAAGAGGGATTTTACTGAATGTCATTTATGCATGGAACACCCTATTAAAACATATATACCATTAAATTGTTCACAATCTACTTCCCAGATTTCCTTTTTTTTAAGTCAAGGAATTAAGGTTATTTGAAGATGAACATATTCAGGGAAATTAGTGTGGCAGTTTAGGAGAGAGACAAGATCACTTCTGCATACATTTTAGCAACCAATGTCACCATTTTCCTACTTGCCATGTGTATGCTAGAATGAATGTGCAGCAGCATCTAACTGGCATCCAGGGGATTACAATGGGCAAGGTTGATCCAAGTGGGCCTTGGAAAAATGTAAAGTCCAGAGAATGACAGTACTGAATCCCAGAAAGATTGTTTGCTAAAGCAAAGAATTTTCTTGAGGTAAGATGACTGACCCACCAGACCATGCTTGCTTTCCACAGTGAAAACAGAGGAGACCTCTCTTCTCTAATCATTGGCTGCTCTGGCTCCCTTTGACTGGCATGTCCTGAGCTGCACAGATGCTTCCCATAAAGAACAGAAGGGGGTGGGAGGATGCAGCAACAAAATAGCTACTGGGTTGTTTTTATACCTGCCACTGAAGCATGAACAATTCATGCAAATCAGCCACCTGGGGTCTTATTTATACAGAAACCCCCAGAGGTTTTGGTCCATCCGCATCTTGTCAGGGCAGCTTCGTTCCTATTCTAACTTCGAATGAGAGAATAAGGAAAACTTTGGTGATTTCCCTCCTCCTCCTGCTGTGGCCCTCTGAGTTGTGGAATTGTATTGGGAGGAAGCGGGTGTAGTGATTTGTCTAACCATGTGTGAGTAAGTGAGAGAGACAGAGAGAGAGAGATGGATGGATGGATGAATGGATTCTTCCTTCTTTATGTCTGTTGCCTGTGCTCTGAATTCTCTTTTTCTTTTCTCTCCAGGTGCCTTTCTCAGGTGCAACTGACCCAGCCATGGTGGCTACCAGGACAGCAGGTTCTGAACTCCTCAGAGTCATGCTAGGTGACCTGCACTCTGGCTAGTTTCCCTGTCACTGATGCTTATGACTGGGAACGTGTCCATTGGACACAGCAGAGCCAGCAGGAATGGATGGGACACATTAACAGAGCTGGTAATTTAGACCTTTCCCCATCATTCCAAAAGCAATTGCTTATATCCAGGGACACTTCCAGAAATGAGTATTATCTCATGCTGAATGCACTGACCACTGCAGACCACATTTATTATTGTGCTGCAAATAAATACAACAGTGTTTCTTACACAGTAACAGTGGACAGTGTCCTCGGACGTCAGGCCAGTCATTTGCAGCTACAGCAGACTGTTGGGATTGTCCCTGGGGATGGTGAATCGCTCTTGAACAGCCAGGGAATACCCCTGGGCAGATGTACTGGGGCTTATCTCAGCCAGCCAATTGAACCGCTTCACAGGAGTCTCACAGATCCAATGCATGTAGTAGCTGTTGAAGGTGATGCTGGAGGCTTTGCAGGAGAGGCACAGAGAGTCTCCGGGCTTTTTCACATCCTCCCTGGACTCCATCAGCTCCTCTGACGGGACACAGTTAGGAATAGTACTGAGAGCAATGATAAAATATCTCTCATTTCCTTGGAATGCATTTAACAGCTGCTAATACCTTCTAAAGCTGCTAGAATAAAAACCAAATGGAGGATCCAAAGTCTCATTGTCCCTGGTGCTGGAGAGGGAAGTTTTCCGTGCACTAGTTGGTGACTGCCCAGAACCAGAGGGTTGCGGATTGTCTCGGCGGGTGTAGTTTGGGCAGGAAGCAGCCACATCAATTTGCATAGCCTGCTGCTTAGAAGAGACAAGCTCCAGCCTTTTGTTTCACCCCCTGTTTTAGGGTATGTCTACACTACCACCCTAGTTCGAACTAGGGTGGTAATGTAGGCAACCGAAGTTGCAAATGAAGCCCGGGATTTGAGTTTCCCGGGTTTCATTTGCATATTGCCGGGCGCCGCCATTTTTAAATGTCCGCTAATGTGGACTCCGTGCCCCGCGGCACGGACTAGGTAGTTCGGATTATACTTTGGATATTGGCACTTTTTTCCCTGAAAGGCGGGAAAGGGGGAAAAGGTTCTGTGAGGACCTGGAGCCTCAGATCTTTTGCACCACTGAGATTATATGAGAGTGCTGTGCCCAGCATCTTGCTGTCCATCCTAGAGGCAGTCAGGGGAACAGTCACTATGTGCGGGTGTCAAGGACCATCAACACCAACAAAGTTTATCTGAAGAAGACCGTAACCAAGTTACGACACCTGTTCCATATTCACTGGTTCTGTGTTCCTCCTGTTGTAACTACATTGGTGACAGCAAAGGGTCCAGAGCCCATCGATTGGCCCATGACTGGTTCCAGAACATATCAGGTGATGTCCAGCTTCTGCTTGCCTCTACTTTCAGGACCTGCAAGTATAAAAGGATTTAGAATACTCATAGTGATGCCAGGGGTAGTTGGGAGCCAGGCTTCATTCCTGCATGGTTAAACCACTGAGGCATTTTGGATATTTTACTATATTTATATTTTCTCCTCGGTTTTCCCTAATTTATATATAGTTCTCTCAGTTAAATATAGCTTGTTTTCACCTTATTTTGGGTTAAGTCTTTACTTGCCTGAAGAGTGGAAAGCTAACGTATCAGATAATGGATTCTGGATGGTAGGACCGAGCTACGAATCTTCTAGGCACCTGTTGCCATAACATTCCCAATGCCACAGCACCACTAGGATTGGCAGTTCGTAGCTCTGGTACTTCAGGCTTGATGCATCAATTATGAATTTAAAAAAATGGTTTGAGTCCTGGCACCTCATTCCTTACAAATTAGTCTGTGACTATATCTTATTCACAGTGTCACCATCTTTGTTCTGAATCTAAGATAGTGGAGGTATGTGGCCCATGGAGGTTTTATGTGTGGCCTGTGAGGAGGCCCACTAACTAGGGGGGAAGGGAGAGGGAAGGAGGCAACTGCCTCTGGACCTGGCAATTCAGAAGGGCCCGGATAGGGATGTAAGCGACTAGTTGCTCCCCTCACCCCACTTGCTGCCTCTATGGCTATGTCTAAACTACACCTCTCTGTTAGCAGAGGGATGTAAATTAGATGCTGTAGGGGATCCCCCCTTGTGCGGAGGGGCTTACGTCCGCCCCCCTCGGTTTTCCGGTTATCAACGCCTTGACGCGACCGGTTTCGATTGGTTTGGTTAGGCGGTTGGGGGAAGGGGGTCCGGGCCCGCCCTCTCTCCGGACCCCAGCCCAGGGCCCTAAGGTCGGGGAAAATGCTTCCCCACCTAGCAGGGGGGGTCGAGACCCCTAAACTCCCCTGCCCTCAGGGTCCGCGTCCCCGCCCTGGGCTGCTTCTTCCCCCCCCCAGGTCCCATAGGCTCACCTGGGCCCTCCTCCTGGGTCTGCCCAGGGCCTCCAAAGGTGCTGACCACTCGCCAGCTCGCGGGGGGGCTGCGTCTCCTCCGCGTTCCCCCCTATGGCTGGTCCCCGGCGGCCTTTTGAGCTGCCCGCCGGTCGCAGGCAGATCACGTCACCCCCCTCGTCAGCCTCCGGCCCCTCCCAGGGCCGTTCTCCCTGTGACGTCTCTGCCACGTCTGCTCGGCCCCGCCCCCTCTCTGTGCTGCCGGCCGGCCCCGGCTCGTCACCCGGCCGGTGTGCCGGCGCCCCCGTCCCTGCCCTGCCTGCCGGCCCCGGCTCGTTACCCGACCGGTGTGCCGGCGCCCCCGTCCCTGCACTGCCTGCCGGTCCCGGCTCGTTACCCGGCCGGTGTGCCGGCCCCCCTGTTCGGGGACGACGGGCGGGGATCCGCTCCCCTACGGGGGGTGAGTCCTTCCCCCGTGGTTGCGGCGTCCCGGCGGTTTCCGGGAGGGGCGGGGCTACCCCGCCACAGATGCATCGAAAGTGCAAATGAAGCCAGGATTTAAATATCCCATGCTTCATTTGCATAATGGCCGCCACTTTTTTTTCAAAATGGGGCTTTTCGAAAAAACCCGGCAGTTTAGACTGGGCATTTTCGACAGAAATGCCCTGTTTCAAAAGATCCCGTACTCCTCATTTTTGAAACAGGGCATTTCTGTTGAAAATACCCTGTCCAAATTGCCATTTTTTTCGAAAAGCCCCGTTTCAAAAAAAAAAAAAAAAAAAAACGGCAACCGCCATTATGCAAATGAAGCACAGGATATTTAAATCCTGACCTCAATTGCACTTTTGATACATCTAATTTACATCCCTCTGCCAACAGAGGGGTGCAGTTTAGACGTAGCCTTTCAGAGAGAGGCAGCAAGAGGAGGGAGCAGGAGCCAGTGCTTAAAAGCTAGTTCCCCCCAGCACTGTCTCCATGGGGGAGGGCAGGGGTGCAGTGGGAAAACGGTGTGAGTGGGGACTGAAACAGTCCTTTGCTCATGCTGATTCCCACTGTGGCTGCTTCAGCCTTTGAAATGTACAAGAGTTATGTGGGGCTCTTGTACATTTCAAAAGCAGAAGTGCATCAGGGAGCATGGGGCAAGTAGGGGACTTAAGTAGTCCCCCACTCCCTCCTGTTCCCACTGCAGCCACTTCAGCCTGAAATGTAAATAGGGCTCTTGTACATTTCAAAGGCTGAAGCAGCTGCAATGGGAATCAACGCATGCAGGGGACTGATTGAGTCCCCGTTGTCCCCGTGCTCCCTGTGGCACCCCCTCCTTTGCAGCCTCTCTGGGGAACAGGAGCTGATGCTGGGGAGAGCTGGCTTTTAAACATCTCCAGGGCGCTGCTTGCTCCCCCTCAGGAGCCAGCAGGAGGTGGATAGGGGAGACTGCTTCAAAGCAGCTTCTCTCCACATGTGTTCCTACGGGAATCTGAGGCTTGCTCCTGGAGCTATCCCCGCTGCGGCTCTGCAGAGCAGTCCTATTAACTAATCATATAGTCGATACAAATTCTGTCCACTATATGATTAGCCTGGTAACCACATTTTACCATCCTTAGGCCTGGGGCTTTGGGCTGCCACAGATGCTGTGTCAGTGGTGGCAGCCAGAGACCCAGGCCCTTTAAATTGCTGCTGGAGTGCAACATGGCACATTCTAGGTGGCCCTCAGGGCTGTTCTAGGTGTCCACTGTTCTAGGTGTGCACTAGGCAGAGCTGAGGGCTGTCTGTCCCATCCCTTCTTCTTCTTCCTGAGGCTCCATCCCTTCTGGGAGCACAGAGCCATTCCCCACCCCCATCTTGCCCAGAGGCTTGGGAAGTCTGTCAGTCCTCCTGTTTGTGAGACATTTTGTTACTGTTGCTCACATGCAGGGTTGCCAAATTCTGCTAGTTTCTCTCCATGAAGTTTTTTTCCTACCCATATTACTAAAGTGACACACAATTAAAGCAGGAGCACATGCAGTGAGGTGTGTGCTAATTGCACACAACATTGTTGCTGAGAGCAGCATGCTCCCTCTGCATCCAATCAAAGTGTTGCTATGGTTCAGTTGGTGCATCCCACAAATTCTAGGAACACAAGCACATTTAGCAAAACTAACCAATCCAGGCGACAGTCTTGGTTAAGAGAATCCTGCAGCCCACTGAGATGGAGGGCTAGCCTTCGTTGCCCATTGCTAATTTAAGATGATGGCAGCTTTATTGCAGTTCAAAACCGAGAGCTGTAGATTCTTTGGCATTGGAGGAATGTCAGCATTTCAGTTTTTAGCTGAATATCAACCAGAAAATTCAAAAAGTGTCTACAATTACTGGCAAATCAATAACTCACAGTTAATTAAGAGAAGAACTTTAAGATGAGATATAAAATAGCTTTGGAGAAGAAGAGATTGTACCTAGCAAAATGAGAGTAACTGTGCCAGTGAGCAGTAAATTAATATTTTGTCGTATAGGCTGGTTGATGTCTGCAGATCACTCTCCTTGCAAGGACATGTTAATTTAACATCAGATGTATGTGTACAGTTAAAATGTAGTAATCTTTGAATTGTTAGAAAAGGATCGTTTGGAGCATAGCCTATTAAAATTAGCTTCAGATATACTTTCAAGGCTTGTGGAAATATTTAATCTATAATTAATAACTAGTGTATTACACCCTATTTGGAAAAGGGCCAGAATTTTAATACCAAATTTTATTTTTCATAGGACTCAGATTTGTTCAATAAAAAATGACAAATCATGTATGATGTCTGTTTCTACTGCAATATCTGCAATTGTGTGACAGTAATATTTATACAGTCACTGAAGTGTACAGCTGTAAACAACATCTTAATGGAATATACACATAAGATGTGTGTCCAAGCATTTAATGGATACAGATGCTTTATAGCTCAAAATAATTTGAACCGGTCATAAGAGAGAGATATTTTACTGTGGATATATTATTTATTAAGCTGCCAACGATTTTTTTATATAGGGCATCATGATATAGCAATTAACTGATGTGCTTTTCCTCCCATCAATTGAGATAAGCCTTAATTAAATAGTCAGTGTTAAATAAACTTTACTGAAAAGTATCCTGGTACTTGTGATCATTTTTAAAACACTTGGAAATTGTAGTGCAATCATTTGTTCTTAATACTATGTTCTGAGAATTTGTAACTTCTGATAACTTGAATCTTTCAGGTAAAACAAAATAGGAAGTCCTGATCTTGCAAGTACCTGAGACTATAACAGAGGGGTTGTGATCCCTGGTTTCCTAGGCAAATTCTAATGCCAGTAAGTACATTCCACTTACCTAGAATCTCTCTGTAGATTTAAGTGGATAAGATTTTCTTTACATCCTATCTTACATTGTTGTGGTGTGTGTGCTCTTAAATAATTCCCACAGAATTCCCTGCATTTCAATGGTGAATAAATCTGTAAAGTGTAGTTGAATGTATTTGGTTTAGGGGCCAGATTTTCAAAGATATTTAGGCATCTAAAGACGCAGATGAACTTCTAGTGAAATTTTAAAAGTGCCTAAACAGGTTAAATGCTGAAGGCCAGATTTTTAAGAGTATTTATATATCATTTCATACATCCATGTGACTCAGATGGCTACATCCCATTTTCAAAAATGACTTCAGAGCCTTAAGTCCCACTGATTTGCATAGTTTTCAGCAGGAGTTAGGCACTCAACTATCTTAGGTGCTTCTAAAAATTGCACTGGGTGCTTATCTACATCTAGAGACACTTAAATACCTTAAAAATCTAGCCCTCGATCATTATATATCTACTATCTATTTTGAAGAGTTTGTTTGTGGATTTGTTTTGTGCAAAATAAAGTCATACTTCACGATTACATACAGATACCAAATTTTGCATAAACAGTCCTGCCCCTTAAATAGCTAAATGCTATTTTTACACTGGAATATGCTGGGTGAAAGGTTTAAATAATTATTTTTGTTTTTCATCAGAAAAAATAATGACTGTTATGATTAAAGTTCATAAAAATATTTGCTAACAAAATTAAAATCGAATCACCTATTGAGCTGTCATTTTAGTGCAAAGAAAATTTTTACTGTTACAAATCACAAAATAATTCAAATTAGTTTTGGAAAGAGTAATGGAAGCTTTACGAGTTTCTGATTAAAATTTACTATGTATGATAATTATGCAATAAAATGAATAATGTTTGAAGATGAAGTCTTACAAATTTAAAACTGTTCTTTTACTACTTTTTGCAAGCACATTAATAAAAAATTCTATTAGGGTATGTCTACACTAGCCCCCTAGTTCGAACTAGGGAGGCTAATGTAAGCATTCGAAGTTGCAAATGAAGCCCGGGATTTAAATATCCCAGGCTTCATTTGCATGTTCCTGGGCGCCGCCATTTTTAAATGTCCCTTAGTCCGAATTCCCTGCCCGTGGCTACACGTGGCACGGAGTAGGTAGTTTGAATTAGGATCTCTAATTCGAACTACCATTACTCCTCATGGAACGAGACTGCTTCTCATCTAGGGCCACCAAATTCAGTATACAGCTTCCTCTTACCATAACTTAAAGCAAAGTTTGGTTGTGCCAGGAAAATGGGATGTGCCTGGAATGGGATTGCTTCTCAGAAAACCACACAGAAAAGAGACAAAATCACCAGGCAGGTGAAAGGAGCTTGTTGGGGTTTCCCCCCAGCCCTGAGCTTCCCACCCCCAGGTGCCCTTTAGGGAAGGTGAGGGAGGGGGGACTGAAGTTTTCCCTCCCTCCGATTCATACAGGAATATTGCTGGCTGTTCCCCATGATCAGGGAGCAAGGGGAAACTGGTTGGGAAGCAAAGGGGGCAGAAGAATCTGGATCTGCCTACCCAGGGGACATGCATCCCTCCTCTGGTTGCGTCTGCTGGAGTTGCAGCAGATTGCTTCTCATAAAATCAAACAGAAAAGAAACAGAATCAACAAATCAAGTATAGTCCTCAAAACTGACATAAAATAGCAAAGGGTGAAAGAGGGCTCAGGGTGGGCAGGAGCTCAGGGTGGGTACGCAGAGTGCTACCTCTGCCTGCAGGCTCCTGCACAGAACTGCTGCAGCAAACCAAATTTGGGCTGGCTTGCCATGTGACCTGGGCGCTGGGGATATGGGAGGTGGTGCTTCTGCCCCTGCAATGGCAGCTCGGTGCTAGGGACATGAGAGGGGGTGCTTCCCGCCAGCCATGGCATCCAAACCAGAACTGCCACTGCTGGGGGACAGATGTTTCTTCTGTGGCCCCCACCAAAACCTAACATGATCCTGATTCAGCTGAGGGACATTTACCCCTCCCTCATCTGTGCTCTATCATCCATGGAGATGTGCTTCTCACCTGTGCCCAAACTGGTAGTACTCTTTTCCTTTGGCAGCCTGCATATTGAACCCCTTATCTCCAGCCCCACCACAGAACAATGATTTAAATGAAGTGTATACATTTTTCATTTTATTTTCCAAAAAAACAAAAATTGAGTTAAGAACTGAGCAATGCCAGATAAATCTTAAGAACATAACATAAGAATATAAGAATGGCCATACTGGGTCAGAACAAAGGTCCATCTAGCCCAGTATCCTGTCTGCCGACAGTGACCAGTGCCAGGTGCCCCAGAGGGGGTGGACCGAAGACAATGATCAAGCAATTTGTCTCCTGCCATCCTTCTCCAGCCTTTGACAAACAGAGGCCAGGGGCACCATTCCTTACCCCCGGCTAATAGCCTTTTATGTACCTAACCTCCATGAATTTATCTAGCTCTTTTTTAAAACCTGTTATAGTCCTGGCCTTCACAGCCTCCTCCGGCAAGGAGTTCCACAGGTTGACTGTGCGCTGTGTGAAGAACAAATTTCTTTTATTAGTTTTAAACCTGCTACCCGTTAATTTCATTTGGTGTCCTGTAGTTCTTATCTTATGGGAACAAGTAAATAACTTCTCTTTATTCACCTTCTCCACACCACTCATGATTTTATATACCTCTATCATATCTCCCCTCCGTCTCCTCTATTCTAAACTGAAAAGTCCCAGTCTCTTTAGACTCTCCTCATATGGGACCTGTTCCAAACCCCTAATCATTTTAGTTGCTCTTTTCTGATGCCAAAATATCTTTTTTTAGGTTAGGAGACCACATTTGTATGCAGTATTCAAGATGTGGGCGTACCATAGTTTTATATAGGGGCAGTAAGATATTCTTTGTCTTATTTTCTATCCTTTTTTAAATAATTCCTAGCATCCTATTTGCTTTTTTGACTGTCACTGTACACTGCGTGGATGTTTTCAGAGAACTATCCATGATAACTCCAAGATCTCTTTCCTGATTAGTTGTAGCTAAATTAGCCCCCATCATATTGTATGTATAGCTGGGGTTATTTTTTCCACATTAAATTTCATTTGCCATTTTGTTGCCCAGTCACTCATTTTGGTGAGATCTTTTTGAAGTTCTTCACAGTCTGCTTTGGTCTTGACTATCTTGAACAGTTTAGTATTGTCCACAAACTTTGCCACCTCACTGCTCACCCCTTTGTCTAGATCGTTTATGAATAAATTGAATAGGATTGGTCCTAGGACTGACCATTGGGGAACACCACTAGTTACACCTCTCCATTCTGAAAATTTATTCCTACCCTTTGTTTCCTGTCTTTTAACCAGTTCTCAATCCATGAAAGCATCTTCCCTCTTATCTCATGACAACCTAATTTACACAAGAGCTTTTGGTGTGGGACCTTGTCAAAGGCTTTCTGGATATCTAAGTATACTATATCTACTGGATTCCCCCTTGTCCACATGTTTGTTAACCCCTTCAAAGAACTCTAATATATATATAGTGATTAAAAAGGCTGAACCCTGTCTACACTAGATCTGAAATTATTGGTATCTTTCCTAGAGCTTCCTCAGTGGATGTGAAACAGTTGGAGCTATTAGCATAGAAATATCTAGGAAAATATTGTATTTTCTTCCCACTGATTGACATATCCATCTACCTAAAGGAGGTGATTTAACAGTAGAGAATTAGTTTTCATAGTAAGATTTGGGAGTGAGGTGGGTAGAGGCTTTTAAAAAGTCCATTATTTGTGCATAATGTGTTTCAGAGAGAGCTGGTTCTGTGTTTTACAATCCCTGAACAAGAAGAATAAAAAAAGGAACAGATAAACACATCTAAGAAGGAGGAAGACAGCAGAAAATATATACCCTAAAAGCAGGGATTCTCTGATGCAATTACTGTAATGTTTAAAATTGGCTCCTTTTAGGCCATTAAATTGCCTAAATGAGTCCATTTCATACCATCAACTTTACAGTGTGGGTTGCTGTACCTTTTTATGTGTTTTACAACATGTTAGTTAAATAATCCCTTTCAAAGTGTGGGTGGATAGTTTAAAACTATCTGTGTTCTGCAGAGAATTATTATGCAATGACCACAGATTGTTAACAGAAAAACAAAGGTATGACTTAAAATATACCCAGAGATGATCTTGGTAGCCTTTTCCCACTACACTTAGAGAAGCTGTTTGGGGTATTTATTTTTCACTAAAAATTGTGTCAAATCAGTCTCAGCATTTATCAGAAAGTAGAGTGTTAATTGTATGTTTTAAGAAAAAGTAAGTGCCTTCATCTGCTATTTCTCATGTGTATCTCTGTATGCCTTTTACCAGTTCCTTGAAAATACCTAACAAACTGAAAAAAAAATGCTAATGCATCAAACAACGTGACCAACAGAACGGGAATTTTTACTCAAACTGAATCTGGTCGGTAAAGCTGAACAAAACGTCTCCTGATAATCTGTGCAGAACCTTGTATTTGTGAATAACTGTTGGAATGTTCACACAAGAAAATTAGGTACTTTAAAATGGCTATTTTTTTCTTGAATTGTTTAGAGGGAGAGAACGTGGATGGATGGTGAATATTGGATCTCACAGAGCATGCATTGTCCTCTACTATACATTCCAGGATGGAACACAAGTTTAAGAAAGGCCCATTTCAGTGTCCATTGGCATTTATGAGGACACTTCATTGATTTTCAGTGAGCATTGAACCAGACAACTGTTAGAGGAAAAAGGATACATATTGCCAACAAACGTACTATTCACTTCCTGTTTTGTTTATATGCAGTGTCATTCTCTGATTTTCATACAGTAGCACTATGCTGGTGAACTTGGATTGCACACACTACACTAGAAACTGAAGCAAAATGCAGGACAATGTACCACACTAATACCAACCCTGGTACCTTCCCTTGCAACAAACCCTGTTGCCAGCTTTGTCCACATATTCATTCTACTGATACCATTATTGGACCTAACCAAGTGAGTTATAAGATCAAGAACACATATTCCTGCACATCCAGAAATATAATTTATGCTATCATGTGCTGAAAGTGTCCGTCTGCTATGTACATTGGACAAACATCTCAGACACTTCGCCAAAGGATTAATGCCCACAAAACAGATATCAGACAAGATCACAAAGAAAAAACAGTTTCTTGCCATTTTAACCAGAAAGGACACTCTCTCAATGACTTAACCACCTGCATTCTGCTACAAAGACCTTTTACATCTGCACTTGAAAGGGAATCCTCTGAACTGTCATTCCGAGAAGGAATGAACAAATGCTCAAACTATCTTACCCATTACCAAGATAGCTTCCCCAATTATCACCTCTAATACCATTAGCTCACAGACATCCCACTCTCCCCACCTCTAATATCATCAATTCACAGACACTTACCTTCCTTCTTTCCTCCCCCCCTGCATTCCCCTCCTGTTCTGAAATGTGATTTGTCCGTGTAACAGGGCAGCTGCCCTGTACTGGCCCCTTAAGAGCCAAACCCCAGCCTGGAGCAGGCCCGGGGAGTTCAGCCCAGCTGGGCGGCATTGGCCAATTAAGGCCCAGCTGGGGGCTATAAAAGGGCGGGGCTGCTTCAGCCCAGGCAGTGTGAGCCTGGCTGCTGAGGGAGCAGGACGCTCTCTGGAGCTAGGGCAGGGCTAGAGAGACAGGCTGGGCCAGGACGCTTGGACAGCCAATCGGCCAGCCTGCTAGGCCTGCGGCAAGAGTGTGAGCCTGGCTGCTGAGGGAGCAGGACGCTCTCTGGAGCTAGGGCAGGGCTAGAGAGACAGGCTGGGCCAGGACGCTTGGACAGCCAATCGGCCAGCCTGCTAGGCCTGCGGCAAGGCTGTGAGCCTGGCTGCCGAGGGAACAGGACGCTCTCTGGAGCTAGGGCAGGGCTAGAGAGTTAGACTGGGCCAGGGCGCTCGGACGGCCAACTGGCCAGCCTGCTAGGCCTGCGGACAGGCCGGCTGGAGAGACACCAATCCCCCGGAAGGGGGGGCTCAGAGCGAGTGACTTGGGCACTGCCGGAGGGCAGTGTGGCGAAGAGAGCAACGCGACTAGAAGATTCCAGAGGGGAAACGCCACGTGAGCGGAGGCCTGTGCGGGCGGGATGGACTGATTCCGGGGACAGATGAGGGACCCCCGCTACGGTGGTGAGTGACCCCCCTCACAGTCCTTTTCATAAGTGTTCATTTTTTAATTGTATCCTTTGGTATATATGGTTGTGACTATTTTCTTCCACTATTTGATCTGAGGAAGTGGGTCTGGCCCACGAAAGCTCATCATCTAATAAACCATCTTGTTAGTCTTTAAAGTGCTACATTGTCCTGCATTTTGCTTCAGCTACCCCAGACTAACACGGCTACATTTCTATCACTATTCTACACTAGAAACTGTGACTTTAAACAAAAAGCTTTTCCTTTGAATTAATTTTTAAACTCATGGAATTATTTCTATTGATCTGATGTTTTATAAAACATTGATTTTGCTCATCTTAAATTTGAATCTAAAGTGACCTGAAGTGGTGCTTCAATTTTTCAGCATATGATTGTTTTAACTGCCTATTGTTTTAATAATTTAAAAATAATACATTATACATTGAGTATATATTTACATACTTTTAGTAAGGATTCCCCTATAGGCTTTTGGAAGACTCATGATTTTCAGTGATGTACATTATATCCATTAAAATGTTTATGTGTAAAAATGGTAAGTGCTTTTTCAAGAAGATGTTAACTATGGTTCTTTCTGACTGGGAGTAGCCAATGAAAGTATGTTCTGATAATTAAATGAGGTGTAATCTGACACACTGAAGGGCTATGATGGAGTTGCTGTAGAATCCATGAGACTTTTGCCTCCACCTGTCTATTTTGTTCATGCATCTTCTCTTAAACTCTGTTGAATTAACCACTTGTACGAAAGGCAATTTATTTTTCTGATTTGGTTATGAACTCTTAAATAACAGTTTGAGTACAAACAGTAGCTATTTCCTGTCACTGTGATCCACAAAGCTACTTCTTTATTTTAAAAAATTTACACTGTTTTTTTTAGCTAAGTTCTGAAAAATTTAGTCCCCTTATGCAATAGCTCACAATTTGTCATTTTTCATTTGTGAACTGCAATATAGCTGGACCCAGTTTTCTTACCAATTAGTTCATCAGGTCTATTATTCTATAAATGTGAAGCAGCCATTCTCAAATCGAGCTTGATTATACACACCCTCTACTGTATTACTCAACTGATTTATTCCAAACATTTTGTTGCACAAAGCAACAATATTTGGTTTTAACCATTCATACAAAGTCTATGTAAAAATGCTTCATACTGCAACAATTAGAAATTCAATTGCTAAGAACATCAAAGGGTAAGAACACATATATGTTTTAAGAAGAGCAGACTACTAAAGAGGGTATTATCTTTTACATGTATATGCCTGATTCCCATTGGTGCTAGTGGAAGTCTAATGCAACATTAAAGAAAAATCTGTTCCAGTCTACAGAAATTATAAATTTAGTTATTCGAGTGTTGTGCCGGTGGGTGCTCCACTGTCGGTGATAGGTCACCCAAAGCCGCAGATCGGAGCCTTGAAAAGCATTTTCCCCCATTGGGCTGCGCATGCACAGGAGGTGCATCCCTTCCCTTTCAGTTCCTCTTTCAGTTCCTCTTTAACCGCCCTTATCAGCGGACAGAGTTCCAAAATCTCCGTTAGCCTGTTACCTCCTGTACTGTTCCACAAGTTATTATTAGATAGTTTTGACTGTTTTTTATATAGTCTCCCTCATTCATTTACAAAATAAAAAAAAGATTTTTTTCCCCTTTAGGGGATTTGAATGTGGCTTCCCGCGTAGTGCCTCTGTGAACTGGGCTTCTCCCACCTTTTCCCCCATCTTGGGGGGGAGGGGGGGATGAAAGAAGAAAGACAAAAAGAAGAAAAAATAAAGACAAAAAGAAAGGAAAGGAAATAACGAAATAGCACCTGAAACAACCAAACATATTAGGCTCCTCAGGCTTTAAAAAATGTGAAGTTCTGGGAGCCCATGTCTGTATCGGATGGCCATTTGTTATGTATACAGTGTTTGGGGGAAACCCCCACACCACAAAAATGCGACCATTGTTCTTCCCTTAGGGCAAGAGCCAGAAAAGATAGAGAGCTCTGCCTCAGGATGATCCTATTTGATAAAGCTTTACAGCCGGCTGAGGTACAGAATGCTTCCCAACTGCAGAGACTTGCTTCCAAAATACCTGCTTCATTGCTCCCCAGGAAAACTTCAAAAAAGAGAGTCTCCTCTTCACACTCTCTTCCCCCTTCCTCCTCCCCAAGAACTAGCAGGGGAGAGACACAGGGCACCATGGAAACCCTTGTTACCAAAGCGCCTGGGAGAGTTTCAGGTCTAGCACCTGGACCGGTGTATGCTTCCTTGGTGCCAGCAGAAGCCTGAGAATGCTCCACACATGCGGCACCACATGAGAAACTGGTGCCGTGAAAAGCTGCAGAGCCACACGGAAAAGTGGCTCACTCAATTAAAGTGGCACTGGCTCCAACAGTCCTTCTACACCGGCGCCAACAGTACTCACAGACTGGGAACTGAGCCGGACAGCACTTGATATGCTGCAATCAAATGTGAAAAGCAGAGCAGGCATCAGTACCCATGCCCTCCTTCTACAGGTCTGTCACCTGCAAGGTCTTCAGTCAGGGGCTCTCCTCACATATTAAAATCTCTGATGTTGTCTCACCATGGTCCTTTACCTGATGATGATCAGATGACTGTATTCTCCTCATGGCATACATTGCTGATGAGGTCATGCTCATACCATTATAGGGCTGGACCACATCAAAGCCCTTGGCATCCATACTGGGCTTACCTACCCCTCTTTATCCCCCACAGTGAGCACCTTGGGAGCACTGGGACCCATATAGACACCGGTCCTCAGCTCACTCTACACCAGCAAGAAGAAGCTTGCCCCCAACACGATCCCTGCCTCCTACAGAAGACTCACATGAGGAGGAGGGTCAGGTTCCTGACAAAGACAAAGACACTCACACACTCAGTGTACTCCAATCAGATAACTCTCCATCACAAACAGATGATGCGGTCATACTGTATGACACTTGCCCCACAGACAATCTTGAGCAATTCCAAGAGTTATTTCAAAGAGTGGCGGCAAACCAGCAAGTCTCCCTCCAAGAAGTGTAGGAAGAACAGCACCGCTTATTAAAAAATGTACTCCCTACATTACACAGGAAGATTCCCTTACCTATAGATGAGGCAATTATGGCAACACTAGACGAACTATGGAAAACACCTGCATCTATTCAACCTATCAGCAAAAGGATGGACAGAAAATACTTTGTCCCCCCAAAAGACATGTAATTTCTGTTCATACATCCCCAAGCGAACTCCTTGGTAGTGGAATCAGCCCAGCAGAGATCTAAATTGCCGCAGTATAGGTCTGGTAACCAAGACAAAGATCATAAGAAGTTAGATCTCTTCATCAGAAAAATCTACTCTTCTTTCATGCTGCAATCGAGAATTTCAAATTACACTCTTATTTTGGCAAACCATGATTTTGATAACTATTCCAAATTGGGAGATCTTATGCAACACCTACCTGAGTTGAAAAGACCTATCCTCAAAACAATAGTTCATGAGTCATACAATTGCTCGCACCACTCTACAAGCAGTGTTGGATGTCGCCAATACTGCAGCTAAGGTGATAGCTACAGTGGGGGTAATACACAGGACATCCTGGCTACAGGCCTCTGGAGTTCCCTCTGAACTTCAGTCCAAAGTAGAAGACTTGCCATTTGAGAAATTGAAGTTGTTCTCAGCTAAGACGGAAGAAGTTCTACACAATAGTAAAAATTCAAAAACTATGCCCCACACTTTGGGCATGTACACCCAACCCTACAGGCAAAAATGATACACCCCCCCCTATAACCGCAACAGATATGGGCAATATAATCAATTACCACAGAGACCCTATGAAGATACCACAGATCAAGGCAGCAGACACAGAGAAGGTGCTTTAACAAGGGCCACCCATCTATTAATCAAGCCACAAAACAACAGATTTGAGGGTGTGGTTGAGGGTCCACAAGACCTCCCTCATGATCTAATGCTGAGACAACACGGCCATCTTTTTTACCCACTGCATACGTGAAATGAGGTTAACCGGAGCGGTTGACAAAGGCTTCCCTTGTCGACCGCGTCACGTCTAGACTGCTGTGCTGTGCCGGATCAGCTGATTGTCGGCACAGCGTGGTGGCCATTTTTATTTTAATGAAGTGGGGATTATTTAAATCCCCGCTTCATTGACTATGCCGGGTAAACTAGTTTACATGGGTCCGTTGATGGAGCCATGTAGTCTAGACATACCCTCAGAATGCTCCTTGCACTAAAGATTGCTATGTAGGCAGAGCAGAGCTGATAGAATCCCATTCCCTCCTCCATGGAAATTTTAATTTATTAGCTTGCATTTCAGTCCTGTCTGGAGGTCCCATTTACAGAAATAGAGCAAAAAAGTAATCTTTGCCCCCAAAGAATTCACAGTGGCCCAGCACTCACCACAGTGGGATTCACTAGCATGGAATGGGTTTCTGTGATCATACGAAGCCGAGACTTCAAGCTAATAGGACTCCACCTGGATTCAGGAGTCTGAATTAGCGGATCTGATGGCCTAACTTTAATGTGCACCTATTTCAAGATAAGATGCAGCCCAGAGAGTGTAACAAAAATAGAGAGAAGTAGAGGAAGAAGGATGAGGGAAGCTAAACTGAGTATCCGTGCTTTTGTAGGTTTAAATCTCAACTTTCTACGGAGCTTCTTGTGATTTGATTGTTTTCTGCCACATGATGGTGGTGTTGCTTCTCCTTTTAGGTTTGAAATTGGCATTTTATTTTAGTTGGAGCAGAAAAATTATTCAATGCAGCCCAATGATAACACATTTGTTTAACAAATGTCAGTGCAATTTTCATGTTGTTTTTGTAACTAGCTATAACAAGGCTATCTCTTCATTAGAAAGCAGATCTGCAGTATATCAGGAAGGATAGTATCCCCATCATCCACCATTTTTCCAGTAATCCCAGATTCTTGAATTTCTGGAAATTTTACTGGGTTCTGACAGTATTGTTCTTTTTCAGAAGACAAAGATGACTCTGTCTGAAAAGCAATATATTCAATTCAGATTTTTGTTTTTGAGTCATTTAACATTATTGTGCATAATTGAACTCCTTGTTCTTATAAAGGCAGTTGGCAGGCATTATGTTATATGTAATGTGATACTATTTGTATAAGTTTCAGCTTATGCAATACCTTAGAGACTAACAAAAAATGTAGATGGTATCATGAGCTTTTGTGGGCACAACCCACTTCTCCAGATGAATGGTGTTAAGGGGTCCACGGTACCAATAAATAGCAGAGAAAGAGAAGGGAAAAATGGAGAAAAAATATTGTCAATTAGAGTGTCTATGCTAAATGAGGCTAAGTGTTCTCTAAGTATTCTAAGTACCTGGTGCTTGACTTTTTAATGTCATTAGGATGTGGAAAGCAGTGGTTCATCCAGGACAGGTCTTTGTTTAAACCTCTATTCAAGGGGTCAAACTTGTAAATGAAACCAAGTTCTGCAATTTCTCTTTTAAACTGGCTTTTGAAATTGCTTTGAAATAATATAGGCAATTTTAGATCCATTAGTGAGTTTCCAGGCAAATTGAAATGTTCCCCAACAGGTTTCTGATTTGAAATATCTGATTTGTATCCATTAATCCTTTGTTGTAGAGACTGTCCAGTTTGGCCAATCTACATGGCAGAGGGGCATTGCTGGCACTTGATGACATAGATCACTTTGGTGGATGTACAGTTATAGGAGCCTCTGATGTGGTGGCTTATGTGGTTAGGTCCTGTGATGATGTCTCTTGTATAGATGTATGGACAGAGTTGGCACCAGAGTTGTATTGCAGGGGTGGGTTCCTGGATGAGTTTGATGGAGGTGGTTGCTGGAAAGAATTTGTTTGATGTTAGGGGGCTGTCTGTTAGCTGTCTGTTAGCTGTCTGTTAGGGGGCCCTGTCTCCCAAGGCCTGTGAGAGTGAGGGGTCATTTTCCAGGCTAGGTTGTAGATTGCTAATAATGTGCTAGAGGAGTTTAAGTTGGGGACTGTAGGTGTTGACCAGTGGTATTGTGTTGTTTTCTTTGTTAGGCCTATCTTGAAGAAGCTGTTGCCTTGGTACTTGTCTGGCTCTGTCAATCTGGTTTTTTTTACTTCTCTGGGTGGATATTTAAGTTTTAAGAATGCTTTATATTGATCCTGTAGGTGTTTGTCTCTATCTATGGGATTGGAGCAAATCCGGTTGTATCTTAGGGCCTGGCTGTAAACAATTGATTGGGAAAGGTGTCTGGGAAGCTAGAGGCATATAGGTAAGTGTAATGGTTGGTATGTATAATGGACAGGAGAAGTGCTGACCAGCACCTGGTGACTAAGGTGTTAAACTCAGGTAGCTAGCAAAGGTGTTGGCCAAAGGCTCAGGAGAACCTATTGAGATAGAGGGATGAAATTTGAATGGTATAAGATTCCTTGACTGCTTTTTTTGTGTGGGAAAGTTAAATCAGGAGTTGAGAGACACAGAATTATTTAAACCCAGGCAGGACTACCATGCCTCCAAGGAATTTGGGGCATGGGAGTGTACTGAACAAAGAGAAAATTGTAAGTAATAGGGATAAGTTAATCTCGTTGTGCTCAGGATATTTATTCTTTATTTTGTGGTTTTGTTTGAACTTCTCTGTGTGAATCGATGCCTCCCCTCTCCATTTACCATCTAAGCATTTTTCCCAGAGATTTTCTCTGGGTTTTAATTTCTTTTCCTTAGTTGCTCTGTAACATCTAGCAACCAAGTATGCTTTATCAAGTTTATCTTTTGGTTTGTAATAAAAAAAAAATCACTTTTTTAACGTGATGATTTGATTCTTATGTCCTGGAAGGTCTGTCTGTCTGTGTATCTGCCTGCCTCAGACTGAAAGGTCAGCTACTAGAGACTGCAACTTGTTTTCCCCTCTTCTTTTTTCAAGCTTTTTTTAGGGCAAAAGAACTTGGGATACCTGTGTAGTGAGTTCAAGTGTTTACCTCTGATTTTTTAGGGATAAAAATCACTTGAAGTTGGCAGCAATCCCCCAAAATCTGTGTATTGTGATTCTGGGGGGAAGATTTTTTGTAACCAGTGCCTGTAGAAGCAAAGGTTTTTAAGCTCTCTTGGGGGCCCTCACTTTCTGCACACAGATTGCCAGAGTGGGGAACAGCCCTTACAGTAGGTTTCCGGTATAAGGTGGTGGAAATGTGGCCATCATGTAATTGTACTGCAGTATCAAGGAAGTGGCTCTCATGTGTGGACTGGTCCAGGCTGAGGTTGATGGTGGGGTGGAAGTTGTTGAAATCCTTGTGGAATTCTTCAAGAGTCTTCTTCCTGTGGGTCCATATGATGAAAATGTCATCAATGTAGCATTAGTAGAGTAGGGGTTCTAGGGGGCAAGAGCTGACGAAGCGTTGTTTGAGGTCAGCCATAAAGATGTTGGCATATGTGGGGCCATGCGGGTGCCCATAGCTGTTCCGCTGACTTGAAGATATAAATTGTTCCCAAATTGGAAATAGCTATGGTTGAGGTCAGAGCCACAGAGCTCTGTAACCGGGTGTGCAGTGGCATCATCAGGGATAGTGTTCCAGATGGCCAGTAATCCATCATCATGTAGAATGTTGGTGTAAAGAGCTTCTACATCCAAGGTGGCCAGGATGGTGTTTTCAGGAAGATTACTGGTGTTCTGTAGCTTCTTCAGGAAGTCAGTGGTGTCTCAAAGATAGCTAGGAGTGCTGGTATCATAGTGTCTGAGGAAAGAGTCAATATAACCAGATAGTCCTGCTGTAAATGTGCCAGTGCTTGAGATGATAGGTTGTCTGGGATTTCCAGGTTTGTGGACCTTGGATAGCAGATAGAAAACGCCTGGTGAGGATTTGGGGTGGGGGGGAGGGGGTGTAGATTTGGTCCTGAGTTGTAGCAGGAAGTTTTATGAGCATGCGGTTTAGATTTTTTTGATATTCTTTAGTGGGATCAGAGGATAGAAGCCTGTAGAATCTGGTGTTAGTGAGTTGTCTGACAGCCTCCTGTTCATAGTCTGTTCTGTTCATGATGACTACAGCACCTCCTTTGTCAGTCTCTTTGATTATTAAGTTAGAATTGTTTTTGAGGCTATATATAGCATTGCGTTCTGCATGGCTGAGGTTACATGTCATATGTTGTTTGTTGACAGTGTCAGCTTGTGCACATTTGCAAAAGCAATCCACATAGAAGTCAAGTCTCTCATTACGACTGTCAGGAGGGGTCCACATAGAGGCCTTCCTTTTGTGGGGTTGCCATGGTGGAACTGGAGGGTCAGTGTGTTGTTCATTGGTGTGTTGGAAATATTGCTTTAGACAGAGGCAGTGACAATAGGCTTCTAGATCTCCACAGAACTTAATCATATTTGTGGGGGTGGGAGGGCAGAAAGAGAGTCCTTGAGATAGGACGGATTCTTCTGTCAACCTAAAAGTATGGTTGGATAGGTTGATAATGTGAGTTGAGGGTCCCGGAATTGAAATATCCTGAGGCATGTAGGAGTTTGTATAGTTTATTGTCCTTTTTCCTCTATAGGGAGGTGCAGTGAGCATTATAGGTGGCGTGTTGAATTTTAGTAAAGTCCAGCCAAGAGGAAGTGTATGTGGAAGCTTGTTTTTTTTATGAGAGTCTCTAGTGTTGAGAGCTCTTCCTTGCTTTTTTTTCTGTTTGTTGCATAGTATGCTGATCAGGTGGTTTCTCAGTTGCTTTTGAGAGTATGTGGCATAATTTTTTTCTGTAGTCTGTGGGGGATGTAGATTTCAGTGCCTTGCATGTTGAAAAGTTTCATGGAGTAGCCGTGTTAGTCTATCACTGAAAAAAACTTAAAAAACAGAGAATAGTTCTGTGGCACCTTAGACTAACAAAAATGTAGATGGTATCATGAGCTTTTGTGGGCACAACCCACTTCTTTAGATGAATGGTGTTAAGGAGTCCAGGGTACTAATAAATAGCAGAGAAAGAGAGAGGTTGGGAAAGGAAAGAGAAGGGGAAAAAATGGAGAAAAAATATTGCCAATTAGAGTGTCCATGCTAAATGAGGCTAATATATTTGTTAGTATCTATACAGCAGGGCTAAAGTCGAAATAAGCTACACAACTTCAGCTATGCCAATTGCGCAGTTTAAGTAGAAATAGCTCATTTCAGCTTTCGGCACTGCCTACACAGCAGGAAGTCCGAGGAAGTGCACTCTTCCTCCAACTTCCCTTACTTTTCCCTTACACTTTTCCAGCTGGCTGAAAGTGCCCCTCCTCCACGGCCTTGCTAGGCATGCTCACAGGTGAACTTGAGTATAAAAGGCCCTGCGGCAGCTCACTCACAGCTGACCACAGAAGGGAAAGGACCTGCTGAATGAGCTCCAGAGCCAGAGGAGCAGACACAGCCTGACCTGACGCGGCAGCTGCTACAGCCCCAGCAGCAACCACCACCACTGCAGCCACAGCCATGACCCTGGAGACAATCTGGAGGTCTGGCGACCGGTGGTCGGAAGTAGCCCAGGGTAGGGAATTGCAACCTCGACTGCTCAGCGTGCTGCAGGCAGGGAGGAAATCCCCGCTGAGCAAGCAGTGGACTGAGCCGTTTCCAATAGAGCCCTAAGCTAGGACTCGGTGGAGTGAGAGGGCCCTGGGTCCCCCTATGCCTCCCTCTGCAGTGCTCCTAGGCAGAGGTAGTTTCCTGAAGCCTGTGGACTAGGCCTCAGGGCCTTATTTACCCCGATAGAGGGGAGTGCTGCTAAGACTGGACCTCAGGGTCAAAGTGACCCTGATGGGGGGGGAGCACTAGGACTTAGGTGCTGAGCCATACTAGCCCCCATTCCGGAGGATCTAGGATTCAGACTCTGGCTATTGGGCTGAACAGACACTGATAAGCATACCCGTGGGGGATTTGGACTGTGGGAGTCGGCCCAAGGGGAGTGCACCCCTTGACACGAGGGTCACAGGAATCGGAGCAATAAGTCCGTCAGCTCGACATTATTTCAACATTATGTTGAAATAACTGCTAGTAGTGCAGAGGCAGACTATGTTATTTCGGAATAACATCACTTATTCTTTAGGGAACGTCTACACAGCAGTCCGCTGTACAAGGAGTAAAGGAAGTTGGAGGAAGAGTGTTCTTCCTCAGACTTCCTGCTATGTAGTCAATGCCAAGAGCCGAAATAAGCTATTGCAACTTAAGCTACCCAATTGATGTAGCTCAAATTGCGTAGCTTATTTTGTCTTAAGCCCTGCTGTGTAGATGTGCCTTAAAGTGCTACAGGATTACTTGTTATCTTGTTCAGGGACAGTGATTCATAATAGGGATGTAAAATCCCATATAATTAGTTAACTGGTTAAATGGAGTCATATGGGTTGGGCCTGCTCTGCTGGGTTGGAGTCTGCAGAACACCTGTTCTGGGCCTGCCATGGGCTGGAGAGCCCCTGCCTCTGGTGTGCCCAGGCTGGGCCTGCCATGGACAGGGGATGCTCTGACCATGCTAGAGCCGAAGATTTGGTGGTGATGGGGGACTTCAACTATCCAGATATATATTGGGAAAATAATACAGCGGGGCATAGACTATCCAATAAGTTATTGGACTGCATTGGAGACAACTTTTTATTTCAGAAGGTTGGAAAAGCTACCGGGGGGAAGCTGTTCTAGATTTGATCCTAACAAATAGGGAGGAACTGGTTGAGAATTTGAAAGTGGAAGGCAGCTTGGATGAAAGTGATCATGAAATCATAGAGTTCACAATTCTAAGGAAGGGTAGAAGGGAGAACAGCAAAATAGAGACAATGGATTTCAGAAAGGAGGATTTTGGTAAGCTCCGAGAGTTGATAGGTAAGGTCCCATGGGAATCAAGACCGAGGGGAAAAACAACTGAGGAGAGTTGGCAGTTTTTCAAAGGGACATTGTTAAGGGCCCAAAAGCAAACTATTCCACTGCGTAGGAAAGAGAGAAAATATGGCAAAAGACCGCCTTGGCTTAACCATGAGATCTTGCATGACCTAAAAATAAAAAAGAAGTCCTATAAAAAATGGAAAGTAGGACAAATTACAAAGGATGTGTAACCCCCTTTTTCCTCCCCGGGTTACTGGGGAGCAGGTCACACTCACAGGTGTACCTGGGTGCCTGGTGTTTTAACCCAAAAGAGATCCTGAGCACCCCAGTGGTGATGGGGTTTAGTTGGGGAAAAGCCCTATCCACCCCCTTGCTGCAGTCCCTTGCTGACAATGAATGTAAAATGGCGGTGCCTCCATCTGGCTGGCCTTGTACACACACTGGTGCCTTGAGAGCCTCCAGGAATATACTCATTCCAACATAAATCTGGATCTAATTCCAGAACAATTACAAATCATATACATCTAATGGAACACTTTAAAATAAACAATCTTTACTTAATTTAACAGGGATTAACAGATTAGCAATGAATAGCATTAACAAAACACATAACCATAATGGAAGCTTATATAGCTAGACAACAGTGACCCCCACCCCAGAGTGTGCACACCCCTAGACTCAGTCCCAGACACTTGCGTTGGCGCGCTGATGTTGCAGCTGTAGTTAAGATTTGGTCCAGGCTAAACAGCAGCTCTGTGCCAGACAGCACTTTTCCAACAAGGCCCAAAACTTACTGCCTCATGCTATGCCTATAGGAAGCAGCCTGCTAACTCCCAGTTCCAACAGGCATCTAATAGCTGCATCCAACAGCCCCTCCACTGGGTCCTTGACAGCAGCCTGGCTCCCCCTTGGGTTCCAAACTCCAAGGCAGAGTCCCAGTCTGCTAGGCCTCTTTCTTCAAGCACATAGAGAGAGCAGTCCTCTCTCACACAAGTCCTTCCTTCCTGTTTTTTCCCAAGGGCTCATGGGAATTGTAGTCTGGATTGTAGCACACAGGGTTTTTCCAGAATAAAACAGGGGCCCTTTTACTAAGGGGACTACAGATGAATATAGGCAAACACACAGGAATGAAGGAATGATCTTGCATGATCTAAAAATAAAAAAGGAGTCCTATAAAAAATGGAAAGTAGGACAAATTACAAAGGAAGAATATAGGTAAACAACACAAATTCAGAGGCAATATTAGAAAGGCAAAGGCACAAAATAAGCTCAAACTAGCTACAGGAATAAAGGGAAACAAGAAGACTTTTTATAAATACATGAGAAGCAAGAGGAAGACCAAGGACAAGGTAGGCCCACTGGTCAGTGAGGAGGGAGAAACGGTAACAGGAAATTTGGAAATGGCAGAGATGCTTAATGAGTTCTTTGTTTCAGTCTTAAACTACAGCAAGGGAGGTTTAAACTACAGCAAGGGAGGTTTAGGTTGGCCATTAGGAAAAAGTTCCTAACTGTCAGGGTAGTCAAACACTGGAATAAATTGCCCAGGGAGGTTGTGGAATCCCCATCTCTGGAGATATTTAAGTGTAGGTTAGATAAATGTCTATCAGAGATGGTCTAGACAGTATTTGGTCCTGCCATGAGGGCAGGGGACTGGACTTGATGATCTCTTGAGGTCCCTTCCAGTCCTAGTATTCTATGATTCTATGCACCGGGGCATGGACGGGGATGTGGGTTGCGTCCAGGGCTCCCCCGCAGTTTGCCTGTGTGAGGAAGGGATGGCCCAAACCCCTGGGTGATGGGGCTTCCCCCACTCTCCCCACCCTCCCAGCCATGAGTCTTCCCTTCCCCTGGGCAGGGAGTTACCTGTATCACAACAGCACCGACAGTGGACCTGCCCACCCCAAACTGGTGTGTCACCAAGTGGTAGCTGTACTGGGTGGCCAACTTCCAGAGGGCGATGGAGACCCTCTTATTGACCCAGATGAGGGCCCGCAGCTGAGTGGTACATCTCTGGAGCGCAGGGGCAAGCCAGGCACACAGCTCCAGGAATGTCTGCTTTTGCATCCAGAAGTTCTGGTGCCACTGCTGGTTGTCCCATTGCTCCAGGACCAGCTGGTCCCACCAGTCAGTACTAGTGTCCAGTCTCCACAAATGCCTCTCTATGGTCGGGGGGAGGTGCCCCAGGGACGCCATCGCATCCATGAAGAGGGAGTCCAGCTTGAACTCGGTCTCAAGGTCCTGAAGGAGTAGCACAGCAGCATGGAGCAGCAGCTGCAGGCACTCCAAAATGGCTGTGTGGGGCCAGAGCAGGCACAGGGCCACCCTCAGCTCCATGGCACAACAATAATAAGGCCATAGTCCCCAAAGGCACTACAGCAGAAGCTGTGGTGTCCAAAGAGGCTGAGGGCAACCACAACTAAACTGCTATGGCTGTCAGTCCCTGCAAGAGGTCCCACAGCACGGAGCAGGAGAGAAATGGCTGTCCAGGGAGATCCCTTTAAGCACGTGTCTCCCAGGAGCTCCAGCCCCCGCCCCCAGAAAGTCCTGGTGCCCTTTTGCCCTCTGCCAAATAGTTCCGGGCTGCAGCTTTTGCACAAGAGCATCCCACTAGTGTGGATGCTCTCTTGTGGAGAAGCGCATGGCTCTGACAATGCGCCTTGACCAATGTAGACGCTCTCTTGCGCAATACTTTTTCCACAAGAACTCTTGCGCAAAACAGTACTTGTGCAAGAATGCGTCAGTGTATATGTAGTCCTAGAGAACAGATGAAGAGGACAATTTGGCCACATGAAATGAAGGCAGGGTTTATACCATGTAATGAGTAGTTGGCATGATAAAGTTTAAAACAATTCTCCTTAAATTTCAGCAAAAGGTCAAGTCATTGCTTTTCCACAACTCAAACCTCCTATTTTACTTATGTGCAATCTTACTACATAATGGCATAGCTCTGATCTTGATAAAATTTACTTTAGTTTTTGCTAAAATCATGTGACATAAACATCATTCAGTCTATAATAAAATTAATAATGTTTAGTTCAATTAATTTTGTTGAATTCTGTGTACACGGAACAAACTTTAGCATACTTTGGAAAGAAAATATATAACAATCATAGTTCATATCCATATGGGATAGTCCAACTGAGTATTTCAAAGCATTTTGTAAACATCGATTAATTGAGCTCTCCAACCCTCTTAGTTAGGTTGGGAACAATGTTCCCCCTAATTTTTTCTATCTATGTGCAGAATCAATTTTGTTATGCACACTCAGGCATGTGCAGATGTGCACCACCAGCAGAAACACATGCTGCTGACTGGCCAGCTAATCAGCAGGGTGGCATTTGAAACCTGGGTGTCCACCCAAGCACACATCTTTCAGGGAATTCTGGTTGGGAAGTATCATTCTCTTTTACTTCATCTACGAGAGTAACTGAAAGCAGTAGTAGGTTGTTATCTATGTGGGCCAACTCTAGAGTGGGATTGGCCATCATGTTGGTGATGTCACAGATATTTGCTGACAGCAGAGAAATAGTGAGACTCAAAACTCTTGGATTCCATTCCCCATTTTAGAAGAGTGTTCACTAGTGAGTATAGATTCGCCTTCTGGTTCCTCCTAAGTTTGATCCATTTTGCCCCATCTTTGCTAACTTGTCCTCCACATGCCCAGTTGAGTCTCTTGACCAGTCAGTCTCAGTTCCCTCTCCCACTTCTTTCCCAATCTCTTTCTCTTCTCCCCAGTCTTTAATTGTGCCCCATTCACATTTTCCATTGGCAAAGGCTCCCAGTCCCAGTCTCTTTAAAGTTTACTGGGTCTCCTTGTCAAATCTAATCCTTCCTTCCTATAGCACTATCCCCAGTCTCTTTGCCTAGCCAGTCTGTCTCTCCTGAGGTGATACTAGATAACTAAATAGTTCCATAACTTTAAAATCTATGAGTCTATAAATCCTCTGCATCTGCTAGATTGCCCATTCTTCCACACAAGCTCCCGGTCGTAGAGACCTTGCCCAGTTGATCCCAGTCTCCTCCTCACAGTTCTCAGTCCTGGTCTTCCTCTCTCCCATAATGCTTCCAATCTTACTTAAGTATCGTCATCCCACAAGCTCTGTTCTCGCCCTGATATACTTTCCCTGCACTTGACCTAACTCTGGCTTTTGTCTTCAGATCTAGGCAATTTCCTCCTCCTCACTGCATAGGCATTATCCAGGGAAACAGGCTCCTCATTCTCAGTTCTGCTGCCCAGCCCCAATGTCTCCTGCAGTAGCTCAGAGCTGCAGTTGCAAAAAAAGTCCTGCTTCATCGGATGAAACATGCTCAGTGTGGTTGGAATCTTTGGAGATTTAATCTGCAAAGCCCTGGCAAGTCTCTGCTGAATATGTGTGAATGATTTTTCAAAGGCTTATCACTTAGCCAAATTTCAGAAGATTTTTTCTAAGAACTACAAAGGGCATGTCCCTGACATCAATGCCATTCTCTGCCAAGTTTCAATTCCTTGTTCCAGAGTAGGTGAATGGTAGAGTCTCTCAAAGAAAAGATCATCAGACTTTCTAGCATGGTCAAAACAATGTACTTTTCTCAATCTCAGAAATGTTTGTCCATTTTTACTGAAATTTTCCAGAAAAAAATCAGTCTGACCCAGCATGGAAAATTTCAGCCTAAATTGCTGAAATTTGATAAAATTAAAAGCAGCTGTATGGGAAGGATCTTATAACGGGAAGGGTCAGACAAACTTAATAATAAGTGGTGGTATCATCTCTGCTATAATTAATCTAATATCATTTTTGGCATAATTTATTTATTTTTTCTTAAAAATATCTTACAGCAACTCTAATTTTAGAATATAAGTGCAATTACAGAATCAGAAATGCCAAATGTGGCAAAGTAACGTGTTGAAAATCAAATCAAATGAGCGTTGATGATGCTGATGGAAATATGCCACCCTACCCACATTCATATAGTTAAAGAGCAATCTGGATGACTCATGCTTTTAAGTGCCAGTTACATATATTTTCAGCTTAGTTTGTATATGGAACAAGTTCTATGGTTAAGAGTATTTCTCATGGATATATGGAAGTTTTTCAGTGCAAGTCAAATCCCATGTAATGCTTTGAACTCTTCCCTTTAGAAATTCCAGTTTCAGGCTGTCCAGTTTCCTCTGAGGCTACTGTAAAATGGCTTTTTCTTTGCCTTATGTATATTTATGAGAAAATATCACACTAATTTACTCTTGGGAGATTTTTGCCACTGGAAAATCCCACTCATTTCCAGTGTATGTAGTTACCCATAATTCTATACACACAGGACACATTACTGCAGCTGTTTTAACTATTTGTTTTGTTTTCCTAATTAGACGTTTCTTTTGTATTAGAACCAGATATTTCATATGGCTACGACTACACTGCACATTTACTTCAGAACAAGCTATTCCAGAAGAAATACTCTGAAATAGCACATTTACAGTACAGGGAAGCCTCAAAATTAGTCCAAGGCAGGCTCCTCTAATATGCATGTGGTACCTCGATTTAGAGCCCAGGAAAGCACTGGGGAGTAATTAATTTGAATGTTCTGGGCAAGGAGTTATTTCAAAATAGCAGCAGTGGAGCGTCCACACTACTGCTATTCAGAAATAGCTATTTTGGAAGAGATGTTATTCCTTGTAGAATGAGGTTTACAGAATCCAGAATAAGCTGCCCATTATTTTGATATTATTCTGAAATAACTTTGCTGTGCAGACATACCAGAAAATAGATTCTTCCCTCCATGTTAAATAGGTATTTTTACAGGTAATTTTACTGTGTTTAAGCCTGTTACCTTTTTTAAAAGCTGTAGAAAAGAAATAAATGAGGTTCAAAAATTGTCACTGCAATATTCAAGTTGAGATCCTACTTTAGCAAATTTAGAAATTTTAATTATAAAGACAGTCTTTTTTTTTTGTTTGCACAAGATTGTATGTAGGAGCCATAATAAAAAAGGGGTGTGGTTGATGCTAGGGTCAGCCAGTATGAAAACCAACACACACCATAATTCTATTTACACACAACTCTGCATAAAGTTTCACACTTGAACTGATGCTTGAACAGTTGGGGCTATATTATATGTGAATGCAATTGCAGTAGATGAGCATGTGAATTATACAAATACCTTTTTATGAATATATTTCAGAGAATCCAGCCTCAAGTGGGGATGTAAAATCCAAAGTAACTGGTTAACTAGTTAAATGTGAAGTTTAACTGGTTAACCATTTAAGCTGGACTGAAGAGACTCTCCTTCCCCCCTCATTGTGGCCGGGCTGGAGCAGCTTCTGCCTGTGGCTTCCTGAGGCCCACCACAGATAGGGCTTCTCTGGAAGCCTGGAGCAGTCCCTGTCTATGTTGGGCCCCGCAGGGATGGAGCAGCCCCCTGCCCATGGCAGGCAGGGAGCTGCTCCAGTTCCTACCAGTTAACCTTTCACGTCCATAGCCTTAAGCTGTGTAGAGTAGCATTGCAAAGTAGAAGCCTTGGGATTCAGTAACAACTTTATGACAGTTTTTATTTTTGTAGTTAGATAAAATTAGATTATTAATATTATTTGTATCCTGGTATTGCCCAGTCAAGATTGGGGTCATAGAATGTTGAGTTCCTTGGCCTTGAACATAAGAATGGCCATACTGGGTCAGATCAAAGGTCCATCTAGCCCAGTAGCCTGTCTGCCGACAGTGGCCAGCACCAGGTGCCCCAGAGAGGGTGGACCGAAGACAATGATCAAGCGATTTGTCTCGTGCCATCCGTCTCCAGCCTCTGACAAACAGAGGCCAGGGACACCATTCCTACCCCCTGGCTAATAGCTTTTTATGGACCTAACCTCCATGAATTTAGCTAGCTTCTCTTTAAACTCTGTTATAGTTCTAGCCTTCACAGCCTCCTCTGGCAAGGAGTTCCACAGGTTGACTATGCGCTGTGTGAAGAACTTTCACTTATTAGTTTTAAACCTGCTACCCATTCATTTCATTTGGTGTCCTCTAGTCCTTATATTATGGGAACTAATGAATAACTTTTCTTTATTCATCCTCTCCACATTCCTTGGCTTTGAACCTATTCCTATTTAAGTCAGTGGCAAAGATCCCATGGAGCAGGGCCATCCTTTTGTTTGATACACATGTAGAAATGATTCCTACCAGAAAGTTTGTGTGAGACACCATAAAGTAAGTAGGCCCTCTGGAATCAATAGTTAGGAAAAAAGGGGATATTTGTTAATGACTTGGTGGTGTATTACTTGCACAGGATATATGATAGAGATCTTTAACTCTTGGCCCTTGGTTTAACACCAGCTCAGGTTTGTAGCAGAGATGGGCTCAAACTTTAAAATATAGGCCTCAATTTTGAACATCCCCAGTGTTGCTGATAGTTAGATCTAAGCTTTGTTTTGTCCAATTATAAGGAGAGGGAAAATCTGCAAAATCCAGAGCTGCGTCTCAGTACAGAATTAGAAGATCCAATATTCCAGGCTACGTCTGGACTGTATCCCTCTGTTGACAGAGGGATGCAAATCAAGCACATCGAAATTGCTAATGAAGCAGGGATTTAAATATTCCACACCTCATTAGCATAAACATGGCTGCCACTTTTTTTTTCAAAACAGAGTATTGACCAAAAAACCAGCAGTCTAGACGCAGATCTGTAGAAAATAAAGCCTTTTTTGACAGATCCTGTATTCCTCAAAAAATGAGGTTTACAGGATCCATCGAAAAAGGCTTTATTTTCAACAGATCCACATCTAGACTGCCCTTTTTTTCGATAAAACTCCGTTTAAAAAATAAGCAGCTGCCATGTTTATGCTAACGAGGCATGGGATATTTAAATCCCTGCTTCATTAGCAATTTCGATGTGCCTAATCTACATCTCTCTGTCAACAGAGAGGTGTAGTCTAGACACACCCCCAGAGTATTATATTGGTTTCATTTTCTTAGAAGCCAAAGTTTTGACTCAGGCTGCATCACTAATCAAGAGTGTAACCCTATAATGGCTTTTAAGTAGGGATGTAAAATTCCATTTAATTAGCCAGTTAAACTGCTTCAGGCTCCACCAGTTAACTGTAACTGGGAAGCAGCACCCATTAAGGGCGATGGTTACCGTTTAACTAGTTAACTAGTCACATTTGTACTATTAAGTCCCAGTGGTATACATTTCCTTAAGAAATCCCACTGTCAGTAAATGACATCTTTTGAAAGTCTCAGCAGAGCCCAAATGTTTAAATGAGCACAGAGGTTTTCAGTGTTGGTACTGGTCAATCTAGGGCAGGAATAGTGCAGTGTAGGGAAGTCTGTAAAGCCATGGTATGGCACAGTGTGGGGAAACCTGCACAACCACTACTCAGACTGTACATTTTTGTAGCTACTGAGATGATGCCAGTCTGCAGGGCTGTCAGGTTCATTGCCTACGAAGAGCACAAAATGTACACTAGCAATAAGTAAACAAAATAAGAATAATAAATAATACTAATAATCAGGAACTCTGTGGAAATGGCACTAGAAATTACTTGCTGGTTTGGGGATTTAATACATTTACAATGCCCAAAGAAAATGTACAATAAAATATTAGCCTTGGGCCAATGAAGTGGTATTTAGATCCAGATTAAGACTAGGCTAAGTCTCACCTCTGCACCTGGCAGCTGTGGTAAATTCCCAGTGGGTTCCAGCAGCCACGGGGAACTCACTCCAGGGGCCAGGAGACAGAGTGAGTACCTTGCAGCTCCTGGCCTCCACCACGCCTCCCAGGCTGTGAATAGCGATTCCATGAATCACGAGGGCCTCCTGTAGAACCATATATTCTTGTGATTTTTTTCCCACCTAACCCATCCTCTTTCCTTTTGGATACAAACCAGACTAAAAACCTCAACTTGTTCCATGCCTAAATATAATACTATAGATTACAGCAAAACAATGTTGGGAGTGAGATGTAAATTAAAATGAGGACAATACAAGTTCACAAAGTGCCCTTAACTTAGTCTCCTTGTCCAGGATGGATTAATGTATTGACAAACTAGGCTTGTGTTTGGGGTCTAAATGTGGAGAAAGTTCAGGACCCATTAAGTAACTGTATGATACACTCATTTTGTCCTGGCTGCCTCTTTATCACGATGGGAGTTGGCCAGCCAAATGTGAGTGAATGATGTTGCAACCCCTCATGTAGAGCTACAATGACATTCAGGCTTGTCTGAGGGTTGCTCTTCCATCATAAGCCAGGCCAGATTTGAGTGAGTGGTATTGCAACCCCCAATCTCAGTGAGCAGCCCACAAATCAGAGCATTTGATTCTGGCACATTCAGAGCATGGCCAGCCTGACTGTAGCGAGTGTATTTGTGATACAGCTGTTAGCTGTTATATATGAGAAGACAGGGAGTCCATAAGTACATTTGCTTTGGCCCCATTGATAGGTTAATTTGGCCCTAAAATAGACTCATAGACTTTAAGGTCAGAAGGGACCATTATGATCATCTAGTCTGACCCCCTGCACAGTGCAGGCCACAGAATCTCACCCACCCCTCCCAGAATAATCCTCACCTATATCTCAGATATTGAAGCCTTCAAATACTTTGAAGACCCCTTGTCATAAACCTTACAGCATATTGTGAAGTCTGCATGTTCAGCTTGTAACAATAACAGTCTATTTATCATGGTAGTTATAAGGGATTGTCATCATGCCTTACTTTGGTTATGTAAGTTTAGTATGCTTAAAGAGTGCCGTTGCCTGTTGTTCATATCACTGGGACTAATTATCACAATTTACATAATCTACTATCAAGCAGCACTATGATCTTCTGCAAATTTGTGTACACCCACTAATTCTGTACTACATAGTACAGTTATAATAAGTGTGTAACAAGTGTTGCACAAAATATTTATATATTCCACAAGCTCCTATGGGCAGATTAAATATTTTCTCAGTGGTATGTACCAACTTCATTTATCACTACAGAATATAGAAAAGTATATTTGACAGCACAGACAGTTTCCTTATGGGTATATTGTGTAACGCTAAATGTTGTCTTACAATTAAAATGACAACATTTTTCAAAACATCCAGAAGGTATAATGATTTCCCTAAGTGCCTTAAATGCTATTTTGCTTAAAAAAATTACCACTACTGGTTTTGAAGGGTGTGTGGAATAGAAACATAAAGTTATAATGTTCTTGAAAACAAAAGTAAAGCTCTCCAATACTCATTTATAAATGAGGCATTCACTAATTTTAATTTATCCATTTCTTCTGTGAAGACAAATTTCATGTAGTCCATCTTCAGTGTCTTCTGCAGTTCTGTAGTATTGGGTCATATCATAATCTTAAAAAACAGAATGAAGTACTCATGGAATGTACAAGGTAGACAATTCATTTATCTTTGCTGTATTTATAAATGAAGAAGGATGTTTAATATATGGAAATATACCATCTCATAGAGCTGGAAGGAACCTTGAAAGGTCATCTAGTCCAGTCCCCTGCCCTCCTGGGGCAGTGGTTAGAGTACTGGCATAGGACTCGGAAGACACTACTCTATCACGTTTCCTGTGTTAGGTATCTCACTTATATTTTTTGTGTGTCTCAGTTCTCCATCTCTAAAAATGAGGATAATACCATCTGAACAATTACTTGCTTGTGATGCTCTACCACTACCAGTCCATTCTATTCCTGACTTACAAAGTACACTCTTTGACTGTTCATTTAATCACAGGTGAAATGTGCCAACAAAAGTTTGACGGAGGCTGACTGCATGTAGGCAGGAAAGAGTGCCCTGGCTTCATATAGACATATATGTAATATATGTCATATAGACTTATATCAACACTTGGAGGACAATGCAAGAGCCTTCTTGCATATATAGACATATATCAACACTTGGAGAACAATGCAAGAGCCCTCTTTAAAGTTTCACCTCTAATACTTGCTGAGCTTACTGGAGTGGTTTTGGGCAGCAAGGCAAAAGGTGTGGGAAAGTAAGAACAAAGACCTTTGGGTAGATTAATAGATAGCTCTTCATGGATGGGGGACAGAGTAAGACCTATCACTGTAGATTAAGGATTTGGGATAAAATACGTTGGCCTAGGACACTAAGTAAGCTATACATACATGTAGAATTTTTATTTTTAAAAATCCTTTTAATTATGTTATGCTTAGTTCCTGTTGTTAAAATTAAACAATACAGTGTTTTAAGAAGGCTATTTTGGGTCATTGATTCCACTGGTCATTGGCCCCCAAAGGGCTAATGCAAGTACCTGAACCCAGTTGCACCCGCATGGTAAGCACAGTTGATACACAAGGCATGAATAGATAGATATCCATATCCACGGATGTGGATGTGGATGCCCCAGGATATAAAACAGATATCTGCAATTTGTGGGGTTCCACATACAAAATTTGTGTTCATATCCACATCTGTATATGCAAAAATGAGTTGAGGATATCCACATCCACATTTGAAGATATCCATGGATTTGTGGGGCTCTAGCTAAGATTCTTGTGTGCATTTATTGTGTTTATCTGAATATAATTACATGCACTACAAATAGTTGCAGTCTGGTGATTCATGAAACATACAGGGTGAATAAGGTATTTTAAAATAGCTGAATATCTCATTTATTCATAGCATATAATGATTTTTAGGGCTCAGTCCAGTAAGATGGTGAATCACTCTCGATGTGAAATAGACAAGATGTCTAGTTAAGAGTAGATTTGCAACCTGTATTCCTTTTAATGGTTGTGAATAATCGAAATCTAAAAAGCATTTTCCTAATTAACAACTCTAGAACTAAGGTGTTATCATAATTATTTAGTGAACAGATCCTTGTGTAAAATACAACAATTTTTTAAAAAGAAGCATTTAATCATTAAAAAATGTATTGTTTTTTTCTGTTTGTTCAGTTTTAAAGAGTATAGCCCTATGCAAGAAGTCCTGTGGCACCTTATAGACTCACTTCGTCTTTGCCCATGAAAGCCTATGCTCCAATAAATCTGTTAGTCTATAAGGTGCTATAGGACTTCTCATTGTTTATGCAGATTCAGTTTAACACAGCTACCTCTCTGATACTTATCCCCATGCAAGTTACAGTTGTGATAATTATATGCTGCATGTCATAAAAAAACAATGCCTACTGTCATTAAAGCTTTTAGAAATTATAATGGACATGGACAGATGTTGCAACGTTTAAAAATAAAACTGAAACAACAGAAACAGTCTAGAGGCTCATCAGAATTCATCAGCAATCAGAGTTTAATTCCATGGTACTGTACTGTTATCTGTCAACCATTCATGCAATTAAGAGAAAATATCTACCAGCGTTTCCATGGTGCTAAAGCATTCCAGTAGAACAACCAGCCCACACAGGACCTAGAAGCTATAAAATATTAATTCAGTACAAGCATGCTTTCGATAATCTCAACATTTATTACAGGCTATAGTAATTCAGTCTTAACAAATTGTTCTGTTAAATAGAATATTGCCAAATCCTACAATGTTCTGCAATGATTTGTTTTTAAAATATTATTTTTAAATGTTATTTTTATGGGATTAGGTATGTAGACCTAACAAGAAAGCTTATATGTTAACAATGTAGACATAATAAATGACATCTAAAGATAAAGGTTGAATGGCACATTGCTTATGTTGCATACAATAGAGCTATAGTTCAACCTGCTTAGAGGCCACTGAGGAAATTCTGATACATGATCAAGAAAAGAGTTTGATTTCCCCCGAGGCTTAAGTCAGTTCAGAAATCATAGGTATAGTAAAGGTGAATGTCAAAGCCAGAGGAAGCAGTTTTCAAAGAAAGTGCCCTGTTGTAAGAGGTATAAAATCCAAAGAGAGAGGGAGCTTGAAATTCTTTCTTTGCTCTAGCATAACTTATCTGCTGCATGGTACTGGGATAAAAGTGCATACTATCTGTTTCACTGTAACAAATGAAAAGTGGTTCCTTCACTGCAGTGGTAGCAGCTTGTCATAGGTTATTAATGTAACGTGTGTTCACAGATACCACAGTGCTCACATTTTGGAGAAACTGCTTTTCTGACAGTAAAAACATATGATGAGCATCTCCCAAGATAATACACTGGCCTGTTAGTAGGTTATGGCGTTCACTTAATTCTTCTTCAGGAGGTATCCCTGGGGGTGCTCAACGGTAGGTGTTGAACGTCTCAGCGCCTCTAGACGGAGTTTTGGCTAGCAGTGCATCAGGACCACGCATGCGCAGTGCACCGAGTGTACAGGCTTCCGCTGGTAGCTATGCGAACATGGGGCCCCCTCTCCCTTCAGTTCCTTTCTACTGTCCCTGGCTGTGGATGGAACTCTGCAGTGCTCTCCCCTCTTCAGGACAAACTTGTGGAAAATTAATTAGATAGTTGGTTATTATAGTTACAGTTACTGTTATTGTTAGTTAGGTTTACTATAGAGTTAGTTAGTTTAAAAAAAAAAGCAGCTCAGGTTTTGAACCGCCGCCACAGCCATACTCCGGCATGAGCTCACCCGGCTTCAAATGATGCTCACTCCGCAAGGATGTGATGTCTGCCTCAGACGGGCATGACACCTGCCTCAAATGCAGAGAGATTGCCTCCACTGTGCCAAAGTTAAAGCAAGATCGCGAAAAGATAAGGAGCTCAAACTCAAAATGCTCCTCTCAGAGAACAGCAAGCGACATGTCTCTGACCCGGGCTCCGGACAGAGTAATATATCCAACAATGATAAGCCTAAGCCCTCCAAGAGAAGGACAAGCTCGTTACCTCAGCAACCCATAAAGAAGACTCTAAGGTAAAAAAGTCAGACCACTCAGATAAGAACCATCCGAGTACGTTTGACCACCCAGGTACTTCGGGCTAACAGCATAATAAGCCAAGAAGCACTTCAAACGCTGCCCTTAAAGAGGCATCAGGTCACTCCATGCCTGTCTCAGATACCCCAGTATCGCTGACCATTATGTCAGCTCCACTGATACCTTAGCCTCTCACGATGGCACCTAGAGAAGGGATCGAGCACCCATTCAGTACTGCCCCTCCTTCTCAATTACTAGGGGCGACAGCTCTCCCTCTCAGCTCTGTACAAATAGCGGGCTCCTCTCAGCTAGCACAGCCCCCTGCACCACTAACTTCCCTCATCACCTACAGGGAGAACAAATATTTACAGATGGCTTCACTCCCCTATTTTGAGTGAAGACAGATACCACCATTCACTACTTTCTGATGAATCAGATCCACCTTCCCCCCTCTCAGTAGAAGAGAGAGGAATTGGCTGCCTTCTCACCTTAATTGTCCCCTTATTCAGAAGGGTTAATGGTGTCACAGAGTTACATGCAGCCAGATCTTCTCAGAGCACAAATGACTCCCTGGGCTCCCTATTTGTGGATGCCCCTGCCCATGGCATACCCCCCACAGTGGCAAATGTGGAACCAACCCCCATAACAGCACAAAAAGAGACTATTTAAAACTAAGCATATCAATAAGTCTCCTTCACTCTTTCCTGAACCTCCTCACAGATATGTTCAGAGGAGTGTTAAGGAGAACCTATATTCCTCAAGGTCAACGGCGGAATCGGTGGCCCAAACAACATCATTATCAGACACGAGGGAAGCAATTCTACCTCTGTCTGCTAACACCTCAGAGGAGGTCTCTTCCTTCCAAGACCTATTTAAAAGAGTCACACAAGATTTAAATATCCCCATAGAGGAAGTACAAGATACTCCCCACAAGCTTACTAACATCCTACAATGAGTGCATCTGCAAAGATCACTCTTCCTATTAATCCAGCCATCCTACAACCCACAAAAACTTTATGGCAGATACCTGCCTCGATTCGTCCCACGAGCAAAAAGGCAGATCGAAAGTATTATGTGCCTTCCAGGGGATCTGAATTTCTCTTTACACATCCTCCTCCGCACTCCCTGGTGGTGAATGCTGCACAACAAAGAAATAAGCAGCAAAATCACTCAACCCCATCAGACAAAGAGAATAAAAGATTAGACTCATTTGGCAAAAAGGTGTATGCCTCAGCCACTCTCCAGGTGAGGGTAGCAAATTATTCAGCCCTGCTCTGTAAATACGATTACAACAATTACATGAGTTTGAACACATTTATTGAAGATCTCCCTGAAAGTAAAAAATCACATTTCAAAGCGATTGTCTCTGAGGGATAGACAATTTCTCATAGGGTACATCTAAACTACATGGCTCCGTCGACGGAGCCATGTAGATTTGTTGTTTTGGCAAAGGCAAATGAAGCCGCGATTTAAATGATCGCGGCTTCATTTACATTTACATGGCTGCTACGCTGAGCCGACAAACAGCTGATCAGCTGTTTGTCCGCTCAGCGCGCTAGTCTGGACGCTCCCCTGCCGACATCAAAGCCCTTTGTCGGCAGCCCCGGTAAACCTCATCCCACGAGGAATCACGGGGCTGCTGACAAAGGGCTTTGATGTCGGCAGGGAAGCGTCCAGACTAGCGTGCTGAGTGGACAAACAGCTGATCAGCTGTTTGTCGGCTCAGCGCGGCAGCCATGTAAATTTAAATGAAGCCGTGATCATTTAAATCGCAGCTTCATTTGCCTTTGCCTATGTGTCTAATCTACATGCCTCTGATGACAGAGGCATGTAGTCTAGACACAGCCATATAGCGATGCAAGCTGTTCTTGATGCAGCAGACACAGCCACAAGAACTACAGCCACAGCAGTCACTATGAGGCGAGCCTCTTGGTATAACTCCTCCGCTTTTCCTCGACAGCTTCAGCCAGCGGTAGAAGATTTTCCCCTTGAAAGGGTGTCAGCCGACGGTCAGGGCAGTGTGTATGTGCTATACACCCAAGACTTCAACTGCTGAGACCGGGGTCCCTTGCAGCAGGCAACCTGGAGGAGGCTGACGGGTGCCCAATAAGTGTACAGGGAGAGCTTATTACACTTCAGATTTTAGCTGCTAGAATCTGTGATTCCTTCGCAGCGGGCAGCCTGGGGGAGGCTGAGAAGTGCCCCAACGGATCTGCCACCTGGGAGTGACACAAATCCAAACGCCCAAGCTCTTCCTATAACTGTCCCTTAAGACCGGCTGAAGTTCTTTTAAATTGTGCCTGGTTCTGTTACAGCAACTGAAGGAGTCAGGTTAAAGCTTAAACAGTTACAGGTTTGTTGAGGAAGCTTATAAATCATATGGTTGCAATGGCTATTTTTCTATTTCTTAACTGCTAGCAAAATATAGATCTTAAAAATGGTTACAAAGAAGATAAAGATAGGAAAAACAGAAATAATAGTACCAAGTAACAGCTTAACCTTTAAAGAGCTCTAAGTCTGTGTACACTTAAGACAGAGGACCACATCCAGGTACAATTTTTACCCCCTTCTGTGCCTCTCGACTCCAGCGTGTCAGGCCAGGGCCGGTCCCTCAATTCCTAGGAAAGACGAAAATACGAGGTGGGCGTCCCCATAGAACCTCGGGAGGTCAAACACCTAACCCGACCAGCAGGTAGAGGGTAGAATGACACTCAAAGTTAGTGTGCTGCTAGACCTATTTTTATACCCATGGAGTCATGTATTTCTCTTATCTGTCATGCCAAATGGTGCTGGTCTGTCTTTTGTGAGACCAGTTCTTACAAGGGAGTTGTGAACTTAATTTAAACTTGTAAGAGAGATAACTAAATTGGAAGTACTGGGCATTCTTTTCTCAGTGGGAAATTCCTCTTCCAGGGACTGTGTGTGTTCGAATCAACATGGGTGCCAGCCAGGCACACTCGCATATCCTGATCTTGCATCAAAGCTTAATGGCTATGCTGATTTTTTTATTGTTCCTTCTCTGTCCTGTATGCTTCAGGAACCTCAGAGAGGCAAAATAAGATGGATGAGATGGGGGGGGGGGGGGGGGGGAGCTGTCTGGCTACAAGGGGAAAACCTCTTCTCCATGAAGACTAATGTAGTCCTTCAATCCATGAAAGACTCCATAGCCATTCTAAGATCTATAGGGATCCAAACACCTGCAACAAGAGCGAGACAATATAGGTACCAACCATATCATAGACCGAGGTACCCACAACCCCCTTTCCAATATCACAGACAAGAATACCCCTCTTACCAACAGTGGGGTCGAAATAGGAAGCAGAGGTGGTGGTCCCGGAGTAACATCTCCAACCATTCACCACAATCGAATAAGCACATTTGAAATTACAGTTGAGAGACCAAAAACCAGACCAGCAGCCCAGAACTCCAGAATCTTTCCAAACTTTTTCATTTTCGTCTTCTCCCACTCTTACATCAATGGGAATGAATAAATGGATTCTGTAAACCATCTCATCAGGGTACACCATCCCCTTTCTCTCCCTTCTCCCTCCCCACCTTCCTACCCCGTCCCTCTTCAGGGACCCAGCTCATGAGATCATATTACAACAGGAGGTAGACCACCTGCTACAATTAGGGGCCATAGAACTGGTTGCACCACAATTTCACAGAACAGGATTTTATTCCCATTATTTCCTCATAGAAAAGAGGACTGGCAGATGGAGACCTATCCTGGATCTCAGATCCCTGAACAGATACATAAAGAAACAGAAATTTAGAATGGTTACCCTAAACACAATCATCCCAGCTCTGGAGATGGGCAACTGGTTTTCCTCTCTCGACTTACAGGATGTGTACTTCCACATATCCATTAGACCATCTCACAGATGTTTTCTCCTTTTCACTTTAGGTCCACACCATTTTCAGTATACGGTCCTGCCCTTTAGACTCTCTACAGCTCCGAGAGTATTTTCCAAGATGTTAGCAGCATTCACTGCCCATCTCAGAAGACAAGGGGTCACCATATACCCCTACCTGAATGACTGCCTAGTCAAAGCAAGGTCCAAACAGGAGTGTCACCATCACACTCACATGGTCCTAACCTGCTTTCACACTCTCGGACTCCTCATGAACCAATCCAAATCAATCCTCACGCTCTCTCAATCCATCCAGTTTATTGGGAAACACCTCAGCTCTGTCACAGCCAAAGCCTCCCTCCCTGCTGACAGATCCACTCGCATCAGTCACCTGGCACGATCTCTCCAGGACATGCCTACAGCCACCTCCAACTTCTGAATCATATGGCTTCCTGCAACCCAGTGATGCCCAACACATGACTTTTTATGAGAAATCTTCAGGATTGGCTCCGAACCCAATACAAACCACACATTCATTCAACGATCAAAAGACTGACACTTCCACGCTCAGTCAAGGCATCTCTAAAGTGGTGGACAAGAATATTCAAGCATAGGCATACCCTTCCAATCCACAGAACCGATAATAGTCATCACCACGGACACGATATTCATGGGCTGGGATGCTCACATGGAAGAAAAACAGCTCAAGGCCTATGGTCTGCTGCAGAGTGTGCTCTACATATCAATATTTTAGAACTCATCGCTGTCTGCCTGGCATGTCAACAATTGCTCCCTCAAGTCAAAGGGATACATGTCTGCATTGACACGGACAATATGGCATGCATATTCTATATAAACCATCAAGGTGGAGCACAATTGCAGCCTCTGTGCAAAGAAGCCATAGCCCTCTGGACCTGGGCATTAGCACAAGATATCCACGTATCTGCTTGCCATCTGCCCAGGGCACTCAATATGACAGCAGATGCCCTAAGCAGAGCCCTTCCCCAGGAAAACGAATGGGAACTAGACCAGACAATCCTGATGAAAATATTCAACCGATGGGGTTACCCCTACATAGATCTGTATGCCACCAGAACCAACAGAAAATGCACGATGTATTGCTCCAGAACGGGCATAAGGAAACAGTCCTTAGGGGATGCTTTGATTTTAACATGGAATGCATCCCTGTTACATGCATTCCCCCCCATTTACCCTCCTCAACAGAGTCATTATAAAGATACAGAGGGACAAAGTAAAGATCATCCTCATAGCCCCATGTTGGCCGCACCAACCCTGGTTTCTCCTACTACTCAGGATGATACAAAGCCGTCGAATAACGCTACCTCAAGTCCCACACATCCTCCATCACCCACAAATCAAGACACCTCACCCTCAACTCCCGATGCTCCATCTGAAAATGTGACACCTCAATGTTTCACTAGCATAGAATTCCAGTGTTCCAGGTAGTTTGTGAGGTCCTCCTGCATAGCAGAGCCCCTGCAACAAGAAAAACATACATCAGCAAATGGGCCCATTTTACACACTGGCCAGTGAGTGCAATACATCACCACAAACTTTCCCACTCCCTGTAATTCTGGAATACTTATTGCATCTAAAACAGTCTCACCTCTAATTAGCCTCAATTAGAGTGCACTTAGCAGCAATAACAACATTCCATGCACCAGTGGATGAAACCACTTTATTTGAACACCCCACAACCAAACGCTTTCTGAAGGGTCTACAGGCCTTATACCCTGATTTTTTATCCCCACGAGAATCATGGGACCTCCATCTAGTTTTAACAACACTAAGAAAACCGCCCTTTGAACCTATGGCCATATGTTCCTTGCGACACTTAACCTCAAAAATGAGGTTTACAGGATCTTTTGAAAAAGTGCCCCATTTTCAAAAGAACCGCATCTAGACTGCAGTTTCAATTTCAAAATAGTGCTTTTTCAAAAGAGCGCCATTATGTGATTATGCAAATGAAGTACGGGATATTTAAATCCCGGCTTCATTTGCAATTTCAAAGTGTCTAATTTACATCCCTCTGTCGAAAGAGGGATGTAGTCTAGACTCATCCTGAGTGAGGATATCAGAAGCATAAGTAATTCCATTTCCACGTACCTAAAAGTTTTTGTTCTTTAGTTCATTTGTGTTTGTATGGTATAATCATGCTTATTTGATTTTAAATGCTTATTCATACTAGAGTGAAATTCATTCTTGTGCAAAAAGCCAGTATAAGTTCTGTGAAGCACTTAACTCTCCTTTAAGTCCTCCAAATGGGGCTTAAGTGGTACAGAGATCGAGAACTTGCTGTCTGCACAGTGATGAATTTCACCCACTAGCCTATGCAAACCCTAAAACAGACTAACACGGGGAAACCAAACATGGACTAAATAATTGTGCCCAATCCTGCAACCCTGAATAATCCTTGCTCATCTGATAGTCATGATAGTAATGATTGTAGAATCGTGTCCTAAATTGAATGGTGCTGCTGCACCAGGTTAAAGACTGCTGTTTCTATGGCTCTTGTAAGTTTAAAGCCAGAACTATACAATATTTCAGTACTCTTGCAAAAAGCATGGGAACAGGCTTACTGTGTCCTATGCTATAAATACCTAACATTGGTACCTTGTAGAGTATATTGCTTCATTCACAATAGAGAGAACTCTGGAAGGAGCAAAGATAAAATGTTTGCCCCATGTCTCCTCTTCAGAGGTTGTAGATGAAAGGACCATCACAGCTCCTCAGTATCCTTTTATCATCTCTTTTATAATATGATGCTTTCAGTTCAGGCCATTGCTAGAAAGGAAAAGTAGAAAAGTTGGAAGCCTGTAGGGAAAATCCCACACAATCAGTTTCTGAGGATGTGATTATATATTTAAAATCATACACAATCACTTGTTTACAATTAAAAATGCATAATAAAGATCACACTCATATCTTTATTTTTAAGAAAAACAAGGGATGATCAGTTTTGGGATTCCTGATATTTTAAAGATAAAATAGAAATAAGCAAATCCTTTTAAATAAAAAATGTCAAGCCTTCTTTATAGATAATCAAGAAGTAAAAACAGGTACAAGCATAATATTTTCAGATGCACATTTCAAATCACTGTTAGTATCATCCCTTTACTTCCTCCACATTTTCCTACCTGTTTGATCATTGGTATTTAGATTCTTCAGATATTTGTAAATTCTCTTGTTCCATTTTTTATTTCAGAAGATTGAAAAAGCTAGAAGGGCGGAAGCTGTTCTAGATTTGATCCTAACAAATAGGGAGGAATTGGTTGAGAATTTGAAGTGGAAGGCAGCTTGGGTGAAAGTGATCATGAAATCATAGAGTTCACAATTCTAAGGAAGGATAGAAGGGAGAACAGCAAAATAGAGACAATGGATTTCAGGAAGGTGGATTGTGGTAAGCTCAGAGAGCTGATAGGTAAGGTCCCATTGGAATCAAGACTGAGGGGAAAAACAACTGAGGAGAGCTGGTAGTTTTTCAAAGGGACATTGTTAAGGGCCCAAAAGCAAGCTATTCCGCTGTGTAGGAAAAATAGAAAATATGGCAAAAGACCGCCTTGGCTTAACCACGAGATCTTGCATGATCTAAAAATAAAAAAGGAGTCCTATAAAAAATGGAAACTAGGACAAATTACAAAGGAAGAATATAGGTAAACAACACGAATTCAGAGGCAAGATTAGAAAGGCAAAGACACAAAATGAGCTCAAACTAGCTAAAGGAATAAAGGGAAACAAGAAGACTTTTTATAAATACATGAGAAGCAAGGGGAAGACCAAGGACAGGGTAGGCCCACTGGTCAGTGAGGAGGGAGAAACAGTAACAGGCAACTTGGAAATGGTAGAGATGCTTAATGACTTCTTTGTTTCGGTCTTCACTAAGAAGTCTGATGAAGGAATGCCTAACATAGTGAATGCTAGTGAGAAGGGAATAGGTCTAGAAGATAAAATAAAAAAGAACAAGTTAAAAATCACCTAGAAAAGTTGATGCCTTCATGTCACCAGGGCCTGATGAAATGCATCCTAGAATACTCAAGGAGCTTGATAGAGGTGGTATCTTTGGAAAATCATGGGAGACAGGAGAGATTCCAGAAGACTGGAAAAGGGCAAATATAGTGCCCATTTATAAAAAGGGAAATAAGAACAACCCAGGAAACTACAGACCAGTCAGTTTAACGTCTGTGCCAGGGAAGATAATGAAACAAGTAATTAAGGAAATCATCTGCAAACAGTTGGAAGGTGGCAAGGTGATAGGGAACAGCCAGCATGGATTAGTAAAGAATAAATCATGTCAAACCAATCTGACAGCTTTCTTTGATAGGATAACAAGTCTTGTGGATAAGGGAGAAGCGGTGGATGTGGTATACCTAGACTTTAGTAAGGCATTTGATACGGTCTCGCGTGATATTCTTATCAATAAACTAGGCAAAGACAACTTAGATGGGGCTACTATAAGGTGGGTGCATAACTGGCTGGATAACCATACTCAGAGAGTAGTTATTAACAGTTCACAATCTTGCTGAAAAGGTTAACAAGTGGGGTTCCACAGGGGTCTCTTTTGGGACTGGTTCTGTTCAATGTCTTCATCATCAATTTAGATATCGGCCTAGAGAATACGCTTATTAAGTTTGCAGATGATACCAAGCGGAGAGGGCATGCAATTACTTTGGTGGACAGGGTCATAATTCAAAATGATCTGGAAAAATTGGAGAAATGGTCTTAAGTAAACAGGATGAAGTTTAATAAGGACAAATGCAAAGTGTTCCACTTAGGAAGGAACAAACAGTTTCACACATAGGGTATGTCTACACTACAAAGTTAATTCGAACTAACAGACATTAGTTCGAATTAACTTTGATAGGCACTACACTAGAGCTCCGCTAGTTCGAACTTAATTCGAACTAGCGGAGCGCTTAATTCGAACTAGGTAAACCTCATTCTACGAGGACTAACGCCTAGTTCGAATTAGCTAGTTCGAATTAAGGGCTGTGTAGCCACTTAATTCGAACTAGTGGGAGGCTAACCCTTCCCAGCTTGCCCTGGTGGCCACTCTGGCCAACACCAGGGAAACTTGTCTGCCCCCCTCCCGTCCCCAGAGCCCTTAAAGGGGCACGGGCTGGCTACACAGTTTGTGCCAGTTGCAAGCCTGCCAGCACCCAGCCAGCAGACACTGCACCTGGCACAGGATGAGCCAGCCACCCGATGCCCTCCGCCTCTTCCTGGGACCAGCCTGGCGGCTCCCTGGTCAGCCTCGCATTGAAGGCCTGGCGGGAGGGGTTGAGGTGCCCCGTGTAGGGCTTCATGAGCCAGGGCTGTAGGGAATAGGCCGCATCCCCCACCAGGCACACGGGCATGTCCACGTCCCCGACCCTGATGTGGCGGTCGGGGAAAAAGGTCCCAGCGTGCAGCCTCTGGCACATGGAGGAGTTCCGGTACACCCGTGCGTCGTGTGCCTTGCCAGACCAGCCCACATTAATGTCCGTGAACTGTCCCCGGTGGTCACACATGGCCTGTAGGAGCACGGAGAAGTACCCCTTGCGGTTGACATACTGGGAGGCCTGGTGTTCCGGGGCACGGATGGGGATGTGCATCCCGTCAATGGCCCCCCCGCAGTTGGGGAAGCCAAGGGCACCAAACCCCCAGATGACGGCGTCCGGGTCGGCGAGGCGGACCACCCTGCGGAGCAGCACCCGGTTGATGGCCTTAACCACCTGCGGAGAGACACAGCAAAGCGCGAATCAGTGGGGTGCCCGGGTGGCTGGGAGTGCTCGTGCCCTGGCAGTGCCCTGCACCCCACTTCCAGGAGCAAGCCCCCCGAGCGGCGTGTAGTACAGCCGGGAGAGACCGGCCCCTCCGGTGCGGGGCACTTTTGCCTCCTCCCCCCCCGTCACCCCGTTTTCCCTGGGGAGGCCCATCCCCTCCTTGCAGCCCCCCTCACCCCCGGCCCAGTGGCCGGCAAGTGCCGTACCTGCATGAGCACCGCTCCGACGGTGTATCTCCCCACGCCGAATTGGTTCCCGACGGATCGGTAGCTGTCCGACGTGGAGAGCTTCCAGAAGGCGATGGTCACACGCTTCTGGAGGGGATGGCGGGCCTCATGCGAGTGTCCCTTCTGTGCAGAGCAGGGGCGAGCCACTCGCAGAGCTCCAGTAAGGTGTCCCTCTTCATCCTGAAGTTCTGGGTCCACTGTTGGTCTCCCCAGCGCTCCAGGACGATGCGGTCCCACCAGTCGCTGCTGGTGTCCAGACGAGGAGTAATGGTAGTTCGAACTAGGAAGCCTAGTTCGAACTACCTAGTTCGTGCCCCGTGTAGCTGCGTTGCATGGGGTTCGAACCAGCGGGGTTTTAAAAATGGCGGCTCCCCGCTTATGCAAATGAAGCCCAGGAAATTCAAATCCCGGGCTTCATTTGCAAGCGCGGTATGCCTACATTACCCCACTAGTTCGAACTAGCGGGGTAGTGTAGACATACCCTGAGTTCTAATCAGAGCAGAGTAGAGTGGAAGAATGACTTCTCGTGTCTTGCTCACAACACACCTGTTAATGCACCCTAAAATCATGTTTGCTTTTTTTGCAAGAGTGTCACACTGTTGACTCATATTTAGCTTGTGGTTCATTATAACCCCTAGATCCCTTTCTGCCATACTCCTTTCTAGACAGTCGCTTCCCATTCTGTATGGGTATGTCTACACTACAGCGCTAATTCGAACTAGCGCATCTCGACTTAAAAACTAGTTCGAATTAGCGTTTTGCTAATTCGAACTAGCGCGTCCACACTGATTGGACGCAGGGGCGCATTTAAGGGCGGCTGAAACCGGTTCTGGCAGGGCATCAGGTCAGTAGTTGCTTTGTGTGGCTGCTGTCTGAGGCTATCTGAGGCTCGTGCTTAAAGGGACCCCCCTGGACAGCCGGTTCTCAGCTTTTCCTGCTTGCTTGCCTACCTCGCCGAGGGACAGCAAAGCGTTTGTCTCTGTTCCCGTCTGTGTCAGTGATTCCCTTCGGAGACGCCGCCGCAGGTGGCAACATGGAGCCAGAGCTCGCCCTGCACCTTCTGGTGCACTTTGCGGACTTGCTGCTGCAAGCCTGGCTGCAATGGCTGGAGGCTGCCTGGCACCACCTGGTGCACGTCAGCCCCCTGCCTCTCCGCCTGGCCGCCCTGGGGGCCATGGAGGAGCCGCGGTGGCGCCCGGATACCGGCGTGCCCCGCCGCATCTGGCGTCTGGACAAAAGCAGCGACTGGTGGAACCGCATCGTCCTGGAGCGCTAGGAAGACCGACAGTGGACCCAGAATTTCAGGATGAAGAGGGACACCTTCCTGGAGCTCTGCGAGCGGCTCTCGCATGTGGCCCGCCATCCCCCTCCAGAAGCGTGTGGCCATCGCCCTCTGGAAGCTCTCCACGTTACATTTCACGAGGAGTAACGGTAGTTCGAACTAGAAAGCCTAGTTCGAACTACCTAGTTCGTGTCCCGTGTAGCCGCGCTGCACGGGGTTCGAACCAGTGGGGTTTTAAAAATGGCGGCTCCCCGCTTATGCAAATGAAGCCCAGGAAATTCAAATCTCGGGCTTCATTTGCAAGTGCGGTATGCCTACATTATTCCGCTAGTTCGAACTAGCGGGGTAGTGTAGACATACCCTCAGTTGGAGTATTGTGTCCAGTTCTGGGCACCACATTTCAAGAAGGATGTGGAGAAATTGGAGAGGGTCCAGAGAAGAGCAACTAAGAATGATTAAAGGTCTACAGAACATGACCTATGAAGGAAGGCTGAAAGAATTGGGTTTGTTTAGTTTGCAAAAGAGAAGATTGAGGGGGGACATGATAGCAGTTTTCTGGTATCTAAAAGGGTATCACAAGGAGGAGGGAGAAAACTTGTTCTTCCTGGCCTCTGAGGATAGAACAAGAAGCAATGGGCTTAAACTGCAGCAGGGGAGGTTTAGGTTGGACATTAGGAACAAGTTCCTAACTGTCAGGGTGGTTAAACACTGGAATAAATTGCGTAGGGAGGTTGTGGAATCTCCGTCTCTGGAGATATTTAAGAGCAGGTTAGACTATCATGGATGATCAGTACTGGGTCCTGCGACGAGAGCAGAGAACTGGACTCGATGACCTCTCAATGTCCTTTCCAGTCTTAGTATTCTATGATTCTATGATTTGCACTTGGTGAAAAGACTGGCTGGAGAAAATAAAGGGGTTTACCTAGCTTTGTCAGAATACTTAGGTCAAGGTCAATCAATAATCACATTATCTTTGGTGGCAATAGTGACCCAACAGCCAACACTTCATGCTATGGCAAAAACTGCTGCATATAATAGATAAACATATCTTGGCACAAAATCAAACAAAGCATTATCCTATAGCTATCCACCTGAAAAAATTCTCTTTAGATACTTGGTCCATCATTACCCAAGGATTCCAATGGTGCTACGTAGAAATATGAAATATTAATCAATACCAGCAGTTCTAACATAGGAACTGAGCTTTGTACAACAGCACCATTTTCCCTGACTTAAGAACAATTAGGTTTTGTTGGAATTAAAAATATTATTAGCCTATGAGGTCTGCATTCCCCAGTCAAACAAAAATAGGCTTTGCTCCAAGTGAAATACATACTGGTTTGCTACTGACTGCACAATAGAAGAGTTATAACCCTAAGCTTATGTATATAAAACTTTACAGTGATTAGTAGCTTTTTACCTGATAAGTTAATTGTACCATTTTTCTTTTGTATTGATAATGAGATATTTAACCCTTAATCAGGCCCACCAATGGGGTCACAAGGGGGCAACTGCCCTGGGGCCTGGTGATTTAAAAGGGCTTAGGGCTCCAAGTAGCTACAGCAGCTACTGTGGCAGCAGAGGTGGCTGGTGCTCTGGGCCCTTTAAATAGAGCCCTGGGTGGCACACTGCATGTGGTGTCTAAGGGGTGAAGGGGTCCAGCCAGTACTGAGCTGAGGACCTGGTTGCCCCAGCCTTGCCACTTCCATCAGAGGCCCTGTCCCTTCTGGGAGCACGGAGCTGTCCACCCCCCATTTCCCAGGGGCCTAGCAATTTTGCTGTCCTCCTGGCTCTTCATTCATTTTAAGCCTTTGGTCACAATATGTTAACATGGCAGTTTATTATACAACTGTAATGTGACATTAGATTTATTTTGTTCATTACTATATGAACATCAATAATATTTTCCCCGATCTCCATCTTCTTGTGTCCTTTTCCTTTACTATTGACAGATACTGTCGACAAAGCTTCTGTTGACAAAGAGCGTCTAGACTACATCCAGTTCTGTTGACAAAGCAAGCCGCTTTGTCGACATGACAGTGTAGACGCAAAGGACAGTGTAGATGCAATAACGCCTTCTGTCAACAGAATTCCGTTGACAAAAGGTGCTATTCCTCGTAAAATGAGTTTTACAGCTGTCAGCTAAACTGCTGAGTTCTGTCGACGTTATGTCAACAGAACTCAGCAGCAGTGTAGACGCAGGTATAGTTTTGTTAACAAAAGTCCAGTTTTGTCGACAAAACCCTGTAGTCTAGACACACCCTAAGTGTATGCTGTTGCTGTACACCAGAACCCACACAGAGAAGGAAGGTGCCAGACCCTCAACCCATTCTTTTATAGGGATTGCTCATTTGTATGATCTAGGATAGATCTGATTTATGCTGACAGAGAGGAGATAGAAGAGATTTTTTTGTGGCACTGAATTGCTTCTTAGATCTCATCAATGTTGTGGATGCAGAATGCTGAAATCTTTAAGAAAAGATAGAGAATATTAATATTACCAGGTACTTTAGACAGCAGACTCAGGGAGTTACCTGACAATTAGATATTTCATCGTATACAGTATCCCAGTGTGGCAATGATTCCTTAAGTTTTAGGAGAATTACATTAGAGCTTGGAAAGCGATGTGTAGGTGTTGGACTGATTTATTCTGTTGCATATCTGCATTACAGATAGCCTGCTGTCTAGATGGCATGATAGCGAGGGATGTTTTGATGATGGGATTGTTGTCAGCCTAGCAGCTCATTCCTTGTAAAATACACTATATGATTTTATGAGTTAATAGTTTAACATTATTTGTACAGTTATATATTTTTTAATTTGGTTTCTTCTTTGAGTGCTTGCTCATCTCCATTCAACATAGGTGTGTATGCTTGCCACATGCACTGGTGCTGGATGATTTTCCTTCAGCAATATCCATAGGGACTCAGGTCTCAGTGTCCCCTGGAGTGGCGCGCACATACTGTGCTACATAGGGCACTCCCAGACCCTTCCCTCCTCAGTTCTTTTTTGAGGCCTGTAACAGTGCTTGGAACACTCTGCTCCAGCCTTAGCTGTAGCGTTTGTTATTCCCTCTATTTGATTGTAAATGGTTACCTTTAGTGTTAATAGAGTAGTTAATGCCACTCTTCAGAAAGGAGTCTAGTCCCCCTAGGCCCCATTTCCCCAGCATTAAAGTCTGTGCTGCATGCTGTAGGCCTATGCCAGGGTATGTCTACACTACCACCATAGTTCGAACTAGGGTGGTAATGTAGGCAACTGGAGTTGCAAATGAAGCCCGGGATTTGAATTTCCTGGGCTTCATTTGCATCTTGCCAGGCGCCGCCATTTTTAAATGTCCGCTAGTGCGGACTCTGTGCCGCGTGTAGCCGTGCGGCACGGAGTCCGCATTAGCAGACATTTAAAAATGGTGGCGCCCGGCAAGATGCAAATGAAGCCCGGGAAATTCAAATCCCGGGCTTCATTTGCAACTCCGGTTGCCTACATTACCACCCTAGTTCAAACTAGGATGGTAGTGTAGACATATCCCCAGTTAGAAACCCGCATGCTGACTGGCTTTCTTGCTTGGGTGAACCCCACATTTCCTCCAATTGCAAGTTTTGCATTTATTTTGGCCCTAGGACATTAAGGCTGTGTCTAGACTACATGCCTCTGTCTTCAGAGGCATGTAGATTAGACACATAGGCAAAGTCAAATGAAGTCGTGATTTAAATGATTGCGGCTTCATTTAAATTTACATGGCTGCCGCGCTGAGCCGACAAACAGCTGATTAGCTGTTTGTCCGCTCAGCGCGCTAGTCTGGACGCTCCCCTGCCGACATCAAAGCCCTTTGTCAGCAGCCCCGTTATTCCTCGTGGGATGAGGTTTACCGGGGCTGCCGACAAAGGGCTTTGATGTCGACAGGGGAGCGTCCAGACTAGCGTGCTGAGTGGACAAACAGCTAATCAGCTGTTTGTCGGCTCAGCACGGCAGCCATGTAAATTTAAATGAAGTCGCGATCATTTAAATCGCGGCTTTATTTGACTTTGCCAAAACAACAAATCTACATGGCTCCGTCAACGGAGCCATGTAGTTTAGACATACCCCAAGAGAGAGGGGCATTTAATTAAGGGTGCTGCTCATGGGTTCTTCTTTAGCACCACAAGATCTGCATTCGGACTTAGTGCTCAGTACTTCGACCTTGGTACAAAGTCCCCATCCAGTGCTGTCAACATGGCATCAGACATCTTCAATCACCCAGCCTAAGAAGACTAAGAAGGCTGCCAAAGATGGTTCTCCAGCTCAAAAGGAAAAGGCCAAAAAAGGGTACTGTTCATCGGAACATTCCAAAGACAATTTCCCGGCCCAGGTGGATTGCACCAATCCACCCAGTTGCCACTGACCGCAGTGCACATACAGCCCCTACCCATGCCAGAGGCCTACCAAGTGGCACAGAACATTCTTACCATGCTGGTACCATTGTCAATGGGGCCAGCTGAGCCCAGGCACAGGGGGAAACCACCAGTTACAACTTGGTTGCCAAGCACACGATGCTTGTGATCACTAGTACACCAGGACAGGAGTGCCCCTTGAAGCCTCAATGGGTCTGTACGAGTCTTTGGAGGCGCACACACTCTGCAGCCAGAGCAGTATTATAGAGAAAGTGACTCCTCATATGGTTCTCACTGCACCAGATGCTACTCGCCCTCTCCGGGACTCTTCTCCCCTCAGTGCCGCTATTCACTGGCACTGAGTAGCTCTGGTCTCTGTACCCATTTGTACATGTCCAGATCTGTGTCTTGGCACCAGGCATTACTGTCCCAGTGGTGTCCCTCAAGCATTCATAGCATCTCAAGGGACCACAGGAGCCTGCTTACCCGATGCTTTAGACCCCATACTTGGCACTGGGATGTTGGCACCACAGGGAGTGTAGGGCATGCATTAGATCATGGAACTCCGCCAGTGTCCACTTGGCAGGTGCTGTCCTGGACTTGGTTTCCTTGCCCATGGTGCTTTTTGCACTGAAACTTGTGCAGTTCTACTATGAGGAACATGGAGCCTAACTATGGGGTGCTACCTTCATGCCCTTAATCCAGGGGTGGACAATCATTTTTTCAGGAAAACTATTTTATGAGCTTTGATTCATGGTTGTGGGCCATCTCTTCCCCTGAGGGGCATGGCCTCGGGTGGAAGGGGCGGTTCCCTGTATGTGACATGTGCCTCTGCACATTCCCTCAGCCCCAGGCCAGTCAGGGCCTCAGAGTAGGAGAGTGCACAAAGTCATTCACTGTTCAAAATGGCTGGTGGTTCCCTGTAAGCACCGCGCACCCTGTCAGGGAGGGAGAAAGCCACCAGCTACTTCGAACAGTGAATGACTCAGTGCACTCCCCTGCCTTCAGGTCTTGATTTGCCTGGGGGTGGAGGAGCAGCAGGGCGGGCAGGATCAAATGGCCCTGCCCTAGTCACTGGGTCGGTGGTGGAATTAGGAGATATGCCATGAAGCTGATCCTCTCATCCCCCCTTCTGTTGAGAGGATGGAGTGGGAGTGCTAAGGCCCCTGCCTCACAACAGTTGTAGTGTGGGAGTTATGGGTTGTAGACTCATAGAAGCTGGGAAGGAAGGAAGAGTAGACAGAAACCAGGGTTCCATTTGTAATTTAAACCCCATTAAAAGTGCATGAATTTGACTTACAGAGTTCTGGAAAAAACTAGGGATGTAAAAGTGTAACAATTTAAACAGGAGTTAGTATAACTTTTGTACTACAAAGCCTGCAGCAAAGCCGGCTCCCTGGAAGTGGAGCTAGCAGTTAGGAGTCGGTGTTTGTCGCCCCATTCCTGGGCTCTAAAGTATAAAGCGTATACAGAAAGCATTATACTGCAGAGCCTGCAGAGCATGTAACTGCTACGATTTTTAGTGGTTACACAGATACATTTTAAAATGATTTTTTAATTCTATAGTAAAAACAGTTGTTTTAAACAATCACCTTTCACTTTTAGAGATAAAACCACACCTAAGTAAACCTTTCAAGTGAGATTTAACTTGCTATAAGTAGTAAACTGGACTGTATTCCTGGGTCTGGACACTTTTGTAGAATCCATTGGTTCCACATAACCATCCCCCTTTATTTAATCCAGCCAGCCTCTTCCATATCTCCTTGCAATTTCTTTCTCCCTTTTTGTTCTTCTTTGCTGCATACACATGCTTTCCCTTGCTTTTCCATCTTATTTCTCTGGCAGGAGGAAGTGGGGTCATGACCAACGGTCACCCAAAAGAAAAAAACAAGAAAAAACCCCCACTTCCTTCCCACAGGCTCCAGATTAAGAACAAACCAATTAATTGTGGTTAGTTTTCAATTCTGGAATGGGAGCAACACTGTTCTGTCTTTGTGCATTACTGTATCCCTGACAACAGGTGATGCTACTGACTAAATAGCAGAACATGCCAGGTTCCCAATTGCTTCCTCAAGTGACCTAAAATGGATCCTTGCTGCTAAGAGACACATGTCTTCTCCTGGGTCTACAGAAAATTCAGCTCCAAAGTAAAACTCCCCACATTTCTATACTTTCAGATGACAGCAAGAAGAAGAAAGGAAGATGTTTGCTCCTCCTGTGTAGCCAGCATTTGGGCTCTTTTTCCCTATCTTCCCCATATGAATTTGTTTACAGCTCAATAATTAATGCTACTAATATACATGTCTGCATTAACCCTTTAACAGCTCCTTCCCCTGCGTTCCATAATAGTGCTCCTAACAGTAATAAGTCTAGACAAACTAATGGCATTGTTATGGCTCATAAATGGGGTTGCCAACTTTGCTATTGCACCAGACACTCTGCCCCACTCCTTCTCCAAAGCTCTGGCCACCACTCTCTCCATCTCCCTTCTGTCACTTGCTCTTCACTATCCTCACTCACTCATTTTCACTGGGCTAGGGAAAAGGGTTAAGGTACGGCAGGCATGAGGACTTCGGCTGGGGGTATGGGCTCTGGGATGGGGCTGAGGGGGTTGGAGTACAGGAGGAGGGGCCAGGCTGGAGGTGGGGTATGGCTGAGGGGTTTGGTATGTGGGAGGGGGTCTGGGCAGAGGCAGAGGATCCAATTATTGGAAGGAGTATCACTTTGCATGTTGGGAACAGACTCTGGACTGGAGCTGGGGATGAGCGGTTTGTGGTGTAAGGAGAGGCTCTAGGCTGGGGCCGAGGGATTTGGAGTGTGGGAGGTGGGTCCAGGCTGAGGCAGGGAGTTGGGGTATGGGAGGGGATATGGGCTCTGGGCTGGGAGTTTGGATTCTGGGTGGGTCCAGAAATGAGGGGTTCAAGATTCGGGAGGGGGATCCGGTCTGGGGCAGAAGTATGGGGTACAGGCTGTTGGGTGGGACCAAGAATGAGGGATTTGAGGTATAGGAGGGGTTTCTGAGGTGGGGCAGGAGATTGGGGTGCAGGAAGGGGTTTGGGCTCTGGAAGGGAGTTAGGATGGGAGAGGGGGCTCAGGGCTGGGGTTTGGGGTGCAGGAAGGGAAGAGGGGTGTGAGTTCTGTTTGGTGTTCACCTTGGACACCTCCCTGGAAGCAGTGACACGTACTTTGGCTCCTAGGCAGATGCCTCCATTCACAGGCACTGCCGCTGCAGCTCCCATTGGTACAGTTTCTGTCCAATGGGAGCTGTGGAATAGGGCAGCACATGGAGCTCTTGTGACAGTTCCTCTACCTAGAAGCCAAGGGATACATTGCTGCTTCTGGGGAGTTGTGTGGAGCCAGGTAATGAACCTGACAGCCCCATGCCAACCAAACTTTTAATGGCACAGTCAGCAGTGCTGACTGGAGCTGCCAGGCTCCCTTTTCGGCTAGAAGTTTTGTTTGAAAACTGGACACCTGACAAGCCTACTTGTAAAGTTACCTAGCCCTTCTAGAGTTTCAACCACAACATATAATTCTCTGGGCTCCTGTATCAGTGAATACAAGACATCAACTGTGTAGCATGAGAAATAAAACTGCATTCAGGTTTTCTACTGTTTTCTTGGCTGAAATTTGCTATGTACAGATACAGTAATATTGATTTTGGCTGTAACAAGAAACTTCTTGGATCTCCCACAGAGTAAAGCAGCTTGCAGTGACACAAAAACATGCAGGTATCTGACACAATCGTCTTTCATTTTACAATTGCTAGCTGCTATCTAGGAGCAGATGGGTCTTTGGGTTTTTTTCCTTGTTACTGAATATAAAGAAAATCTTCAGGAGTGATTAGGTGAAAAGGAAAAGTTGAGGTTCACCTCATGGAGTTTTCCTTCAAATGTTATTCTTGTGGGAGGAGATTGGGGTAGAATGGAATTTGGAAGTCAAACGTCCCTCTTAAAGGGGTAGGGAGACCTGGTGGTTTGTGCTAACAGGAGCTATTCTGCCAGGTATATCTGCTACTTCCATTGCTCAATCTATCTTTCAGTCTATCTGGATATTTTCTGCATCCGTGCCTCTATTTCTCCATCTAAATATCCATCCATTATTCTAGTCATAGACATGGTCCTCATTGGCATGGTGACTGAGTGCCCTGGAAACATTTAGTTAAGGATGTGGAAGAAGGACCTCTTGATATTTAATATTAAATATTTCTTGTTATCTGGAGTGTGTATTGCTCATAGTAAAAGTTTTCTTAATGGAGATTGTTGTCAGTGGCTTTGCCTTCATATATTAAAAAAGATGAGTGGATCAAGATATCTTTTCATATTTATGCTTATTGATTTATGATTTTAGTCTTTATAATGATCTCCTGGATGTCTTTAACAGTCATATGCCTGTGGTTTCTTTTCTTTAACTCATAAGTTTGATATATCATCTGACTATTCCTGCAAACAGGAGTTTAAGGATGGGAAAATCTTTATACAGTAGGGGCTGACATGGAACATGGCTGTTTCAGTAGAATAATTCACACTTCTTAACAGGGCGGGAGCTTGCTCCTGTTGTTTAGCTAATCTCCCATGGGACTATGGCTGAATGGCAGAGAGTTTTCACTTTGACCTGCATTAATTATTCTGCATGTTTGTCTTTTTTTACAGAATCTTTTCTTTTCATTTCTTGTTTCCTGCCATGTTGTGGGTAATGCTGGGCTGCGGTATCTGCATGTTCAGAGCAGACTTGCTAAGTCCCACTTCTTTGCTGAGAGAGTCAGTCTTTTGAGGTTAATTTTAAGTAGGTTTTTAGAGTATTTCACTTTCATAATTAAGCAATTTGCAACATATCTTGGAAGTCTATTTAAAATCTCACTCATCACTCTTAGAAAGTGTTAGAGAAGAAACAGGAGACTCAGGAGTTGATGGAGTAAACGGACCTTTTTATTGCAGGTACTTATTTTGCCTTGGACCCCAACACAACGTTTTGAGTGAGCAATGATTTGGCACTAGTTACTCTTTTTTTATTCATTTTAGTATATTAATTTACATGTTTACATAAAAATATAAGAACGGCCATACTGGGTCACACTAAAGGTCCATCTAACCCAGTATCCTGTCTGCTGACAGTGGCCTATACCAGATGCCCCAGAGGGAGGGATCACAACAGGTAATCCTCACGTGATCCCTCCCCTGTCACCCACCTCCAGAGAACAGAGGCTAGGGATACCATTCCTACCTGGACTGCTTGGGAATAGTGACCATAATATAATAACATTTAACATTCCTGTGGTGGCAGCAGTCCAGCACCCTGGCATTTAATTTCAGAAAGGGGAATTACACAAAAATGAGGAGGTTAGTTAAACAGAAATTAAAAGGCACAGTGGCTAGAGCCAAATCCCTGAAAGCTGCATGGAAACTTTTTAAAGACACCATAATAGAGGCCCAACTTAAATGTATACCCCAAATTAAAAAACATAGCAAGAGACCTAAAAAAGAGTCACCGTGGCTTAACCACCATGTAAAAGAAGCAGTGAGGGACAAAAAGGTATCTTTTAAGAAGTGAAAGTCCAATCCTAGTGAGATAAATAGAAAGGAACATAAACACTGTCAAATCAAGTGTAAAAATGTAATAAGAAAAGCAAAAAAAGATTTTGAGGAACAGCTAGCCAAAAACTCAAAAAGAAATAACAAAATGTTTTTTAAGTACATTAGAAGCAGGAAGCCTGCTAAAAATCCTGTGGGTCCCCTAGATGATCGAGCTATAAAAGGAGCAGTCAAGGACGATAAAGCCATTGCAGAGAAACTAAATGATTTCTTTGCTTCAGTCTTCACGGCTGAGGACGTTGGGGAGATTCCCGAATCTGCACCATCCTTTGTGGGTGATGAATCTGAGGAACTGTCCCGGATGGAAGTGTCATTAGAGAGGTTTTGGAACAAATAGAAAAACTTAATGTTAACAAATCTCCAGGACTGGATGGCATTCATCCAAGGGTTCTAAAAGAACTCAAATGGGAAATTGCTGAGCTATTATCTGTGGTTTGTAACCTATCCTTTAAATTGGCTTCCGTACCTAATGACTGGAAGGTAGCCAATGTGACACCAATATTTAAAAAGGGCTCTAGAGGCGATCCTGGCAATTACAGACCGGTAAGTCTAAGTTCAGTACCGGGCAAATTAGTAGAAACAATAGTAAAGAATAAAATTGTGAAGCATGTAGAAGAACATAATTTGTTGGACAAAAGTCAACATGGTTTCTGTAAAGGGAAATCCTGTCTTACTAATCTGTTAGGGTATGTCTACACTACAGCACTAATTCGAACTAACTTAATTCGAATTAGTTAATTCAAACTAAGCTAATTTGAACTAGTGCATCTAGACCTAAAAACTAGTTCGAATTAGCGTTTTGCTAATTCGAACTAGCATGTTCACATTGATTGGACCCTGAACTGAAGTTAAGGCTGGCCGGAACCAGTGTTGGCAGGGCATCAGGTTAGGACTTAGAGCGTGGAGCTGCTGTCTCAGGCTAGCTGAGGGCTGTGCTTAAAGGGACCCAGCCCCCCACCCCGGACAGACAGTTCTCGGGGGTTCCCTGCTTGCATGTCTAACTCGATGAGGGACAGCAAAGCAGTCCTGGCTTGGAGTGCCCTGAATGCCCACACTCCGCACATCACAGCACTCGCCCATCAGCCCGGCTGCACTTGCCGCAGGCTGCCATCCGGGGGGGAGGGGAGTCAATCGGGGGGCTGCAGGAGAGCTTCCACCCCGAGGAGCCCGCACAGCCACCCCAGCGCTCCCCATTGAGGGCTCATACCCCATTCCTCCCTCACCTCCTTCCACTTACCCCTCCCTAGCCCCCCTTCCAGATGTACAAAATAAAGGACACGTGTGTTCAAAAATAGAAACTCTCTTTATTGAACAAAACTCGGGGAGACTGGGAAAAGGAGGTGGGGGAGGGGAGGGCAACTAAAATGATCAGGGGTTTGGAACAGGTCCCATATGAAGAGAGGCTAAAGAGACTGGGACTTTTCAGCTTAGAAAAGAGGAGACTGGGGGGGGGGATATGATCGAGGTCTATAAAAGCATGAGTGGTGTGGAGAGGGTGCATAAAGAAAAGTTCTTCACTAGTTCCCATAATAGAAGGACTAGAGGACACCAAATGAAATGAATGGGTAGCAGGCTTCAAACTAATAACAGAAAGTTCTTCTTCACAAAGCAAATAGTCAACCTGTGAAACTTCTTGCCACAGGAGGCTGTGAAGGGTAGAACTAGAACAGAGTTTAAAGAGAAGTCAGATAAATTCATGAAGGTTGGGTCCATGGAGTGGTATTAGCCAGGGGGTAGAAATGGTGTCTCTGGCCTCTGTTTGTGGAAGGTTGGAGATGGATGGCACGAGACAAATAGCTTGGTCATTGTCTTCGGTCCATCCCCCCCAGGGTATCTAGTGTTGGCCGCTGTTGGCAGACAGGCTACTGGGATAGATGGACCTTTGGTCTGACCCAGTACGGCCATTCTTATGTTTTTATGTTCTAAGATCAGGGCTCAGGGTTGGGGTCTCACTCGACCACCTTGATTTTCATGCAAGCCTGTTCCTGGGTGGCCCAGCTGGCAGCTCTCCTGCCCTAGACGGCCACTTTCCTGTGCCTAGTGTGGAGGTCGTGGACGTTGGAGGCTTCCTCCCAAACCTCGATGAGATCCACGATGTCCGCACTAGACCAGGCAGGCGCCCGCCTCTTGTGGCCCCAGTCAGGCTCCCGGGAGCCTCCAGCCTGGTCCCGGGAAGAGGGGGAGGGCTGGGTGGCAGCGGGTGGCTGGCTCATGCCGTGCCAGGTACAGGGTCTTCTGGCTGGGTGCTGGCAGGCTTGCACATGGCACGGGCACCGTAGCCAGCCCGTGCCCCTTTAAGGGCTCCGGGACCGGGAGGGGGGCATACGAGTTTCCCTGGTGGTGCCCAGAGTGGCCACCAGGGAAAGCCGGGGAGGGCTAGCCTCCCACTAGTTCGAATTAAGGGGCTACACAGCCCTTAATTCGAACTAGTAAGTTCGAACTAGGCTTAGTCCTCGTGCAATGAGGTTTACCTAGTTCGAACTAAGCGCTCCGCTAGTTCGAATTAAGTTCGAACTAGCGGAGCGCTAGTGTAGCGCCTATGAAAGTTAATTCGAACTAACGTCTTGGATTGAGAACTGGTTAAAAGACAGGAAACAAAGGGTAGGGATAAATGGTAAATTTTCAGATTGGAGAGGGGTAACTAGTGGTGTCCCCCAAGGGTCAGTCCTGGGACCAATCCTTTTCAACTTATTCATAAATGATCTGGAGAAAGGGGTAAGCAGTGAGGTAGTAAAGTTTGCGGATGATACAAAACTGTTTAGGATAGTCAAGACAGAAACAGACTGTGAGGGACTCCAAGAAGATCTCACCAAACTGAGTGATTGGGCAACAAAATGGCAAATTAAATTTAATGTGGATAAGTGTAAAGTAATCCACATTGGGAGAAATAACCCCAGCTATACGTACAGTATGATGGGGGCTAATTTGGCTACGACAAATCAGGAAAGAGATCTTGGAGTTATTGTGGACAGTTCTCTGAAAACTTCCACACAGTGTGCAGCGGTGGTCAAAACGGCAAATAGGATGCTAGGAATTATTAGGAAAGGGATAGAAAATAAGACCCAGAATATCTTACTGCCCCTGTATAAAACTATGGTACGCCCACATCTTGAATACTGTGTACAGATGTGGTCTCCTCACCTCAAAAAAGATATTTTGGCCTTGGAAAGGGTTCAGAAAAGGGCAACTAAAATGATTAGGGGTTTGGAATGGGTCCCATATGAGGAGAGGTTAAAGTGACTGGGACTTTTCAGTTTAGAAAAGAGGAGACTGAGGGGGGATATGATAGAGGTATATAAAATCATGAGTGGTGTGGAGAGGGCCGATAAAGAAAAGTTATTTATTAGTTCCCTAAATAGAAGAACTAGAGGACACCAAATGAAATTAATAGGGAGCAGGTTTAAAACTAATAAAAGAAAGTTCTTCTTCACACAGCGTGTAGTCAACCTGTGGAACTCCTTGCCAGAGGAGGCTGTGAAGGCTAGGACTATAATATAGTTTAAAGAGAAGCTAGATAATTTCATGGAGGTTAGGTCCATAAAAGGCTATTAGCCAGGGGATAAAATGGTGTCCTTGGCCTCTGTTTGTCAGAGGCTGGAGAGGGATGGCAGGAGACAAATCGCTTAATCATTGTCTTCGGTCCACCCTCTCCGGGGCACCTGGTGCTGGCCACTGTCGGTAGACAGGATACTGGGCTAGATGGACCTTTGGTCTGACCCAGTACGACTGTTCTTATTTACCTATCCTGGCTAATAGCCATTGATAGACCTAACCTCCATGAATCTATCTAGCTCTTTTTTGAGCCCCGTTAAAGTTCTAGCCTTCACTGCATCCTCTGGCAAGGAGTTCCACAGTTTGACTGTACACTGAGTAAGAAAAACTTCCTTTTGTTTGTTTTAAGCCTGCTGCCTATTAATTTCATTTGGTGACCCCTAGTTCTTTTATTGTGGGAATAAGTAAATACCTTTTCTTTATTCACTTTTTCCACACCAGCCATGATTTTATAGGCCTCTATCATATTCCCCCCTTAATCTCCTCTTTTCTATGCAAATGAAGCGTGGATTGGCATATTGCCATGCTTCATTTGCATAATTAATCAGGAGCCGTTTTTGTGCAAGAGGTTTTTGCGCAAGAGCCGTTCTTCCTCATTTTTTCAGGAAGAACGGCTTTTGCACAAGAGGGGTTTTTTGTGCAAAAAGGTGCTCTGTAGACCACACCTTTTTGCGCAAAAACCTCTTGTTAAAAAATGGCTCCTAATTAATTATGCAAATGAAGCACAGCAATATGCTAATCCATGCTTCATTTGCATAGGCTTTAGCAGAAGAGGGAAGCTGTGTAGACGTAGCCTTAGTTTGGTGAGATCTTTTTGAAGTTCTTCACAGTCTCCTTTGGTCTTAACTAACTTGAGCAGTTTGGTATCATTTGCAAATTTTGCCACCTCACTGTTTACTCCTTCCTCTAGATCATTTATAAATGAGTTGAATAGGATTGGTCCCAGGACAGACACTTAGAGGACCCCACTAGTTACCACTCTCCACTCAGAAAACTTACCATTTATTCCTATGCTTTGTTTCCTGTCTTGTAACCAATTATCAATCCACGAAAGGACATCCCCTCTTATCCCATGGCAAGTTTATTACTACTTCCTCTAAATTCTTATTTAGTAATATTAACTCCTATATAATAAATGTTAATAGGCAGGTAATGAATATTATTATACCCACCCCAGTTTACTGTTTACAGGATTTTTAGTTAGATTAGCATTTTTTCCATTACATACTTTTTGAATTAGCAGGTTACAGAGATTACAAAGGATGTGACCCTGAAAGTAAGAACAAGAAAGAAAAAACAAAAACAAAAAAACCCCAAAGACACCATTCTTTCAAAGCTGCAAGGATGAAGGGAAAGAGCATATTTATATATTAAAAAATACAAAACCTGCTTTGGTCAGACCCTTTATTTAGATTTTCAGGCTCCAAGGACAAAGGGGAAAAACCATGTTTAAAGGACAATGCCTGCTTTGGCCAAACCCCTGTCACTATTGTATTGCCTTTCCGGACCCCCATTTAAATGGTCACAGCTTGAAAATCATGGCTATGGATGCTTTTTCTGCACATGGATTTATTTGGTGGCTTTTTGTGTTGAGGCAGCTGATGTCAATTCAGCAATTAGACTAAATATCTTTTAAAAACATTTTCAATCTTTCTTCTTTATATTTTTATATGCATCTTGTCTTCACAGTTTCATTTGGTACTCCTGCTCATTCTTAAGCATAATAGCAGTCTTTGGCTCTGTCAGGGCTATTCCTCACTCTGGCACTCCAAGTGCAGAAGATGGGGGCCCTTAAAGAGCTCAAAAGAAAAAAAACCCCTTTGCCTCTACAGGCACTGGCTGCAAAAACTAATTCCCAGAATCACAATACACAGATTTTGGGGAATCGCTGCCACCATCAAATTTTTATCCCTAAAAAATCAGGGGTGAACACTTGAACCCACCCCAGGGGTATCCCAAACTCTTTTGCCCTAAAAGAGCTTGAAAAAAGAAAAGAGGAAAACAAGCTGCAGTCTCTATTAGCTGACCCCCTGTCTGAGGCATGCAGATACACACAGACAAAAAGATCTTCCAAGATACAAGTATCAAATCATCACCTTTAAAAAGTGATTTTTTTCTTACAAAAAAAAAAAACTTGATGAAACATACTTGGTTGCTAGATGTTACAGAGCAACTAAGCAAAACAAATTAAAACACAGAGAAAAGTGTCTGGGCACAATGGTAGATGGTAAATGGGGAGGGGAGGGATAGATTCAAATAGAGAAGTTTGAACCAAACCACAAAATAAAGAAAAATTACCCTGAACGACTAGATTCACTTTTCCCTTTACTTATTTCCAATTTTCTCTTTGTTCAGTCCACTCCCATGCCTCAGATTCATTGGAGACATGGTAGTCCTGCCTGGGTTTACATCATTCTGTGTCTTCCAACTCCTGGTTTTTCTCCTACATAAAGAAAGCAGGCAAGGAATTTATATCCAATTTAAATTTCACCCTTCTATCTTGACTGGTTCTCCCAGCTCCCTGGCCAACACCTTTGCTAACTACCTGAATTTAATCCCTTTGTCACTGGGTGCTGGTCGAATAAAGCATAACACGAATAAAGAGGATTATTTACGAGGTTAATATATTTATTTCACTTGCTGTTCTAGACTATATTTCTGCTTATATATGCTGGCAATTATTTCTGAGATATTTTTCCTCCTTTGTATTTTGTTCAAATTGAAATGCATTCTGAGGTGTGCATAGGAAGACAATGCATTATATGTAGAATTGCCTGGTAAATCTCTCGTTCATAGGAGCTAACGGAAGATATATCCAACCAATCTCTCTCTTCGACTTTAGTCAGGAGGAAGTTGACTCTAAGGGACTGATCTAATGCCCATTTTTCAGTGAAAATCCTCTCACTGACCATAGCAGGCATTGGATCCAGACCTAATAACTGAGTCTGGCAGGGCTTTTATGCCACTTCTCCCCTGTCACAAAGTACTAGGGATGTAAAAATTTGTTTAAAAAAGTAAGCATGTAACAGCTAAAATTCCCAGCAGTTACACACTGCAGGCTTTGCACTATAAAGCTTAAAGTTAAATTTTATACTGCAGAGCCCGCAGCAAAGCCTTCTCCCCAGAAGCCGGCAAGGGCTGCTGGCCCCACTCCCAGGAAGAAGGCTTCGCTGCTTCCTGGGAGCAGAGCTGGCAAGACTGCTGGCCCTGGGGAGGAGGTTTCGCTGTGGAGTCAGTATGTAAGTTGCGCTGAGGAAGCAGGCTAGGCCTGGACAGGCGGGGAGCTGCTTCAGCCCCTACCGGTTAACCGGAACCAGTAAGCCTCAACCATTCAGGTGATGCTTACCTGTTAGTCGATTAACTGGTTAACCTTTCACATCCCTACCATATACGTTGCCCTCCACCAGCACCTGTGCAAAACAAAGGATTAGGAGGAGACTTGGAAACCTGCTACACTGAAACTCCCTGTGTACTAAAAGGCAGAAAGTATATAGGAATGGGATAGGAGCCAGAAGACCCTCAGCTTTACAGATTCTCCCTTCCTTTTATCTACATAGCTGTGATGGGGTGTACCAACCTCATGCTGGGTCTGAAAGAGTTAACCAGGGCTACCTGGCTGAGAGCCCCACCCCCACAGTCCTGCTGGGCATGCTCCATCTGGAGGACAAGAATAAAGGCCAGTGGAGAAGCTAAGTTAGGGCTGACCACCACAGAGGAAGGAGATACAGCCTGAGCTCTGGAGGAAGAGTGACAGACAGACCAGACCATGAAGACAAGTCACTAGGGAAAGTCCAGAGAAACCTTTAGCCTGGTGGAAACTGGAGAAGCTGACTGCTGTGAGATTGGTAGGAAGTAGCCCAGGGTGGGGAGTTAAATTTCTGATATCTCAACGTGGTTTGAGTGGATTCCCTGCTGAGCTAGTGGTGGAACATGCTCATCACTAACAGGGTCCTGGGCAGGGACTCAGCGGAGACGGTGGATCCAGCTTTCCTTACCCCACCCTTATTAACTCCCAAGGGGGCACTACAGTTCTGATTATTGACTCTGGCTGCTGTGCCCTAGTGCCCTGTGAACAGGGGGTTTACTATTGACTCTGGCGCCTCACTGTCCTGAGGGAAGAGAGTGAAAAGTGACTCTGGCCATTAGACTGCAATGCACTGAGGGAAGTAGACAATTACTGACTCTGGTCGGCCTACCCTTTCAAAAGGGGTGTTTTACTGACTGGCTGCTAGACTGGACTATTGTATCAATGAAGGGGTGTAGTGAGAGGCTCTGGGATCCTAGGGACTGAGACACTCACGGGATGGAGCATACTTTGAGCGGCCTGAAAGGCTTAATGTCCTGCCTTCGAGGGGGCCAGGCACACCCACCCCATGACAATAGCAAATAAGTGAAAGTTTTAAGCAATAAAGCAGAAAGCTTAGTTAGGTATTATCTAAAAGGGTATGTCTAGACTACGTGGCTCCGTTGACGGAGCCATGTAGATGAGGTCTCTAGACATAGGGAAATGAAGCGGCAATTTAAATAATCGCCGCTTCATTTACATCAAAATGGCTGCCACGCTGTGCTGATCAGCTGTTTGGCGGCACAACGCAGTAGTCTGGACGCTCCACGGTCGAAAAGGGAAGCCCTTGTTGACCGCCCTGTTATGCCTTGTGGAATGAGGTTTACCGGGGTGGTCAACAAGGGCTTCTCTTGTCGACCGTGGAGCATCCAGACTACTGCGCTGTACCACCAAACAGCTGATGGGCACAGCGCAGCAACCATTTTGATGTAAATGAAGCAGCGATTATTTAAATCGCCGCTTCATTTCCCTTTTTCGAGTACACTAATCTACATGGATCCGTCAACGGAGCCATGTAGTTTAGACGTACCCAAAGTTACTACAAAGTTTGACTCCCATTAACTAAAGAAGCCTATTTCAGCCACAAGCTTTTTCTATATTCCGTATGCTAAAGTCTAAAGTTTGCAAGTCATGAAACCTATTTCTGCATGAATGTAAGCCAATTCTTTCCCTCCGTAATCCCCACAGGGCAACTTCAAAAGAAATTGAAATGAAGATAAAAGGAGCATTTCTAGCTTTTTTGTGGATTCTTACCTCATCAATTTTTTCTTTATTTTAAAACTGTGAGAGATTTAGTGCTTATTAAAGTATTGAGTTAATACTTCTAGTATGAGCCAGGAAACTTCAGGCAATATGTATACAATATGTCCCACATAGTTCTCTGCCAATTAACCTCAAACTTGCCCTGCAACAGACTTGATGTTCCACTCTTGGGCCTACGATAAGTAGACTGTAACTTGCATGGTAACTTTGATTTGCACATAAAAGTAATGTTACATTATGCAACCCAGAGAAGGTTGATGCTACCAGTAATGGGATTTAGCCAAAATGGGAGCTCTTGCACCTGGGACAATGGAATACAATTTTACCTTAAATTAAGGGAAATGTAGCTCACTAGTTTGGTGTTCTTTTGTTGAAGTCCGTTCTGTATAAAGCAAGTGAAAAAATACTGAAAGAATATTTTTGTATGATCAGACTTTGGTCTGTGAATTTATATAAATGGAGAGAAGATTGGTTCTTTTGGTTGGGTATAGGGAGTTATACGTAACGTCTTCCCTAAAATAGCTGATCTCAACAGATGAGACCTCCTTGATAAAGTTAGATTACTACTGGAGTAACATGGACAAATATCTTGAAATGATGTTTGGTGTTAATTAATTCCTTAAATTAGCTTAAAGTAGTAGCAACGTATCATTTGTATTTTGAAATTTCCCCCTTCTAATTAAAATTAAGAGTTATGGAAATAATTTTTCTAGAGTTCTTTGATGAACCTGCAACAGCTCCAAATCCTTGCTCAGATGTGTCAGTAACCTCCCCACAACTAACTTGGTACAGCCCATTTACATATAAAGGGTGAAATCCTGACCCTTCATAGGAGAGAATTTTATTTTTTGTTTCTGGAATATGTTGTGTAGATTGAGGGCTCTGAATATGCACAGGTGCAGAAAGATGTGGAACATATTAGCTCAGTCAATGAAGAAAGACTTGTGCAATCATTTGATATTTTATAAAAGATAAAATTCAGGTAGCCCACTTGTGTTCTGCTGTAGGTATTTTCTGGCAATGCACAAGCCAGAATTTGGTGCTATCACTCTTTCAGAATAGAGGCAGAGTTTACTGTGGCTCTATTGCAGAAGCAAATTATGTTGCAGTAACTTGAGAGTTTGTTTCTTGTGTCATTTAGTCTGGTTCAATGAAAATATACTTCTGCTATGTCAATATATGCTTTGTACGGTACATATATGCTATAATATGGGACACTTGTAGACAAAGATGGGCTTTCCCCAAATGTGGGATTGTTTGGAGATGTGGTTTCAGTTTGGACCCTTTATAGAGGTAAGTCACAGTGGTGAAGATAGTACCTTTATCAGAACTTTCCCAAAGATCACTGTGTGTCAGAGGCGGTAGATTTTGAGTTCTGGGTTTTAGCCTCTACTGCTTTATCACACCAGAGTATTATATGAACTTTGTTTAAATGCTTGATTGATAAGCACCAAGACTGTGGTGGGGTGAAAATTAATTGAAAAATGTGATATTTATAAAAAATCCCCACAGCTCCACATGTAGGGTACCAGCTTAGTATTTTAGCCAGAATATTTATGTACTGTTAAGATGCTGAGTTAAACATTAACTTCTGTGAAAGTCTTTTCTTCTTATAAACATAGGTAGGGAGTTCTATGGGGCCGTGATATCCAGGGCACGAGGAATATGCCTGGCCTGGGGCCCTGCTCCACCACAGCTCAGGGCCGAGTCTCTCTTTTGGCCCTGTGTAATGGCCTCGTGCATCCCACTGCCTGTGCTCCCAGATGATTTAAAACAGCAGCACAATGGGGCCAGAGTGGCTTCCTGTTCCCTGGGGATGCCTCTGGGGATGCCCTGCAGCTCCTAGGCAGGACAGTGTATCTCTGCATACTGCCCCCATCCTGAGCACTCCTGTGGCAAATGGGAAGTTGTTGGTGCTGCGCCTGTGGACAGCCGCATGTGGAGATCCCTATCCCGCTTGCCTAGGAGCTGCTGCCAGAGGGAGGTGCCCTAGATAAGTACTACACAGCACCCCATATTCCTGTGCTGTCTCCTGTACCCACCCTCACTTGTCCCCAAACTTCCTTCAAGATGCTGTACACCTCATCCCCTCCTACACCCCCACTCTCTGCCCCAGCCCGCAGTATGCTTCCCAGGGCCCCCTCCCACACCCACATTCCCTCCCAGAGCCCAACCCCTGCACCCAAACTTTCTCTGGGTATGTCTACACTACCCCGCTAGTTTGAACTAGCGGGGTAATGTAGGCATACCGCACTTGCAAATGAAGCCCGGGATTTGAATTTCCCGGGCTTCATTTGCATAAGCAGAGAGCCGCCATTTTTAAAACCCCGCTGGTTCGAACCCCGTGCAGCGCGGCTACACGGGGCACGAACTAGGTAGTTCGAACTAGGAGGGTAGTGTAGACATACCCTCTTAGAGCCTGTACACCCTCTTGCATCCCAATCTCTTGCCTCAGCCCAAAGCTACCACCAAGACTCCATCCCACAGCCTTCATCCTCAACACTCTCCTGCATGCAAATTATCTCCCCAGAGCCTCAGACACGTGAGGGGGAGGGGTCTTGAATGAATGAGGGGTGCATGTTCTGGTCATTTTGGGTACCACCAAAACATCCACAAACTGCTCTTGCTTATAACCTGTTTTGTAGTTCTGTAAATCTTTCTTTTATTAGTCTACAAGAGGCATGTCAAACTCAAAGCCTACTGAGGGCCACACAAACAAAAACTGATAGCTTTCAGAGCCACCAAAGAAAGGAAAGTCATAATTATTTATTATTATAGATTATGTTTTAGGTATATTTTATAATATTTTTTCAGGTCTTGTTTGAATATAATACAATAATTTGATGTGTAAATTGTTGTTATTTGCATCCATGAAGACTTTGAGTTTAAGGTGCTGCAACTCCCCCTGCTCTAACCCAATGCCCTCCCCCTCCCGAAGAACCAGGCACCCCCAGCCTCCTTGCTCTAACCCCATCTCCCTCCCCTCCCCCAGAGCCAGGCACCCCCCTCAACCTAATGCTTGGGTTCCGGAGCCGCTGCTGCCGCCATGCACTTCTCCCTCCAGGTGGTGGGGTGTGCACAGAGCAGCTGGCCATGAGCAGGTGCTGGGATGCATGCACTGAGCAGCCAGCTGTGAGCAGTCCAGGTGCATGGCTCAGGAGCCACATTTCTTTAATCAAAGAGCCACATAGAATCAGAGGGCTGGAAGAGATCTCAGGAGATCATCATGACCAGCCCTCTGCCCAAAGCAGGACCAATCCCAACTAAATCAACCCAGCCAGGGCTTTGTCAAGCCGAGACCTAAAAATCTGTAGAGATGGAGATTACACCACCTCCCTATGTAACCCATTACAGTACTTCACCACCTTCCTAGTGAAATAGTTTTTCCTAATATCCAACCTAGACCTCCCCCACTGTAACTTGAGACCATTGCTCCTTGTTCTGCCATCCGTCACTACTGTGAACAGCCTTTCTCCATCCTTCTCTGGAACCTCCCTTCAGGAAGTTGAAGGCTGATATCAAATCCCCTCTCATTTTTCTCTTCTGCAGACTAAATAAGCCCAAATCTCTCCGCTTCTTCTCCTAAGTCATGTGCTCCAGCCCCCTAATCATTTTGGTTGCTCTACACTGGACCCTCTCCAATGAGTCCACATCCTTTCTATAGTGTGGGGCTTTCAGAACTGGATGCAATACTCCAGATGTGGCCTCACCAGAGCCAAATAAAGGAGAATAATTACTTCTCTGGATCTGCTGGCATTGCTCCTCCTGGTGCAACCTAATATTCCATTCACCTTCTTGGCTACAAGGGCACACTGTTGACTCATATCCATCTTCTCATCCACCATTATCCCCAGGTCCTTTTCTGCAGAAGCGCTACTTAGCCATTTGGTCCCCAGCCTGTAACAATGCTTGAGATTCTCCTTGTTGAACCTCATCAGATTTCTTTTGGCCCAATCCTCTAATCTCTCGAGGTCACTCTGGACCCTATGACTGCCCTCCAACATATCTACCTCTACCCCTAGCTTAGTGTCATCTGCAAACTTGCTGAGGGTGCAATCCATCCCCTCATCCAGGTCATTAATAAAGATGTTGAAAAAAAACGGCCCTACAATCGATTCTTGGGGCACTCTGCTAGAAACTGACTGCCAACCTGACATTGAGCCATTAATTGACCCGTTGGGCCCGACAGTCTATCCAGCTTCCCATCCACTTACAGTCCATTTATCTAATCCATACATCCTTAACTTACTGGCAAGAATATTGCGGGAGATCGTATCAAAAGCTTTGCTAAAGTCAAGGTATATCACATCCACTGACTTTCCCATATCCACACAGCCAGTTACCTTATCATAGAAGCTAATCATATTGGTCAGGCATGACTAGCCCTTGGTGAATCCATGTTGACTATTCCTGATCACTTTCCCCTCCTCCAAGTGCTTCAAAATGGATTTCTTCAGGATCTCCTCCATGATTTTTCTGGGGACTGAGGTAAGGCTGACAGGTCTGTAGTTCCCTGGATTGTCCTTCTTCCCTTTTTTAAAGATGGTCACTACATTTGCCTTTTTTCCAATCTTCCAGGATCTCTCCCGATCTCCATGAGTTTTCAAAGATAATGGTCAAAGTCTCTGCAATGGCATTGGCCAACTCCCTCAGTACCCTCGGATGCATTAAATCCGGACCCATGGATTTGTGTATGTCTAGCTTTTCTAAATAGTTCTTAACCTGTTCTTTCTCCACCAAGGGCTGCTCACCTCCTTCTCATACTGTGTTGCCTAGTCCAGTAGTCTGGGAGCTGACCTTATCTGTGAAGACAAAGGCAAAGAAAGCACTGAGTACTTCAGCTTTTCCCACATCATCTGTCACTAGGTTACCTCCTTCATTCAGGAAGGGCCCAACCCCCTCTCTGATCACCCTCTTATTGCTAACATGGCTGTAGAAACCTTTCTTGCTACCCTTCACACCCCTTGCTAGCTGCACGCGGCTCAAGAGCCCCGGGTTGGCTACCCCTGTTATAAACAATGTAACTGTGTGGGTCGCACTTAAATAATTTATTAAGATGTAGTCACGGGAGGCAAAAAAATTCAATCAGGCCACATGTTTGATGTGACTGGTCTGCAATATATGATCACGAAAGATTGTCTTGCTGGTGAGTAAAGCCACTTGGGCAAAAAAAAAAAGTATGCTTATACTTAAATCTAGACTGTATATTGTGCATGGATTTAGGACTTCAAAAAGCCATTTGCATTACTTTTATGTCTTTCTCACTTTAAATCTGTTCAGTGATAGTATATTACTCAGATATGTGTGGGTAGTGAATTACCCAAGATGTCAAACTATATGTGGTTAATTGACAATACACCCTTTTAGAGAATTAAGTATCCTTTAAAAACAAAATACTTTTTCTGGATAGACATTCTGCAGTATAGTTTTGAGATAACATGACCTGACAAAACATGGGGGTTAGCCTGAAGATAATATAATGGGCCAAATGTGAAGAAAAGGGCTATTTGTTTGGATTATGTATTTTCTACCAGTTTTGGTTATATCTCTTAAAGCATAAATCTAGTGAATTTATGGTCATCTGTCTGATAACTAGCAGGTACAGTACTGCCGTTTGCTGACTAGCCTTATTATTTTCTGATTTGTCAGTCAGTATGCAATATGTCTGTTTTCTAGTTAGTACAGCTTCATAGCTACAGATTTTCAGGAAGTGCAGAAATAGGCTCCTTTAAACTTACTAAGACATCACTAATTTTAGCAATAAATTTTTTTCCAAAGGCTATTTTCTCCGAGAAGCAATGAAAGGAGATCTGTAGTGTTGTAATATTTGTTAAGAATGAAAGCTAAATATTTTCCCTTGATGAACAGGTGGAAGTGGAAGCAATTGTATGTACATGTATATTACTTCGTATATTCTTCATCTATACCAAGCCTATGCCATTTGGTATTCACCAACTCTTCCATGCTTGCTTCATTACTCCTGCATAACCAATTTCCAGCTCCACAGTAGAGCAGTCCCTATTTTGCTACAAAAGAGATTCTCTATAGCTAAGAGGAGTACACTGGATTTGCCCCTACAGCCAAATTCTCCAAAACAGTGCTGACATGCAGCCTAGGGAAGCTTGATGGGAGGTGTTATCTGGCAGCCTAATTTTGGCACAGCTTTGTAATGGAGTTAATACCTACATTTGCAAAAGAAAATTATGAAGAAATTCATGGAAATCAGCTAAAAAAATTCTGAATAACTGAATTTTAACTAGCTAATGTAAAGCACTACAGGCTTATTCCCATCAATCAAGCTTCAGTTCAAATTAGATGTACTTCTCAGTTCTCAACAATTATATCTAAAGATAATACAGCAAGTTAAATGCTGCTGCTAAAATGTTTTCACTGTGCAGTGTAGCTGACTGTATCTGGAAATTATGGGCCAATGACAGAATTTTGTTTGAATTTTGAAATAATTAAAGAAAAAAAGAAATCTTTGGCACTAAAAAACTGACTAACTGTATCACTTCCATTTAAAAAGCAATTAATTCAGTGATTGGATTCCATCATTGTTTTATTGCTGATTCTGATTCCTGCATCTTTCTTTTTTTAAGCACAAGATGCACGTACAACTTTGCATTGGTATTCAGGAAGCTGCTGCAGGTCTGCGTTCATGACAGCCTATTTAAAATGTGCAAGAAAAGGAGTCTTCTATATCAGGGTTGTACTGTATTGATTTACATTCAAGTATTTATGTATTGCATATGGCATTTTAAAAAAATGGGAAAAAATCCACATTACTTTGTATTCAAGGAGATTTTTGTGCTGAATGTGAATCTATATAGAAAAGAATATATAAAGGAGATTTTGAATATCTGAAATGTTTTCTATTCAAAATGAACTTTATTTGTGGTACATATTTCATAAAATACTTAAAACATAATACTAATATCTATGTAAAGTTACACACCTTAGATAAAAATCTTCTCTGACCTTCCCCAAAGTAGATTTTGGGAAAGAATATCTTTTGCATTGCAAAATTAACTGTTACTTCAATGGACATACTTAGGCTTGCTGTGGGATGTGTAATGACGTAGAAATTCCAGTGTGAGTCCTTCATTGAGTAAAGTGACATAAAGGTTAACAAAAAACCTTTCATAATTAAGGGAAATGTATTGCCACTAGAATATTTTTAGAAATATTACCACATGAAAATCTTTGCTTGCTTTGCGGGGTGTTGTCAAATGAGACAGGGAATGAACTAAGGAACCTGCAATAGATAGCTCCTCTTTCATTTTAGAAAGGTATCAGATACACAGCTTCAGATAAACATCTTGAATGGAGGATTATACTGACTATATAGCTAATGTATGCTGTAGTTAAATAGACGTATATGGTTAAACCAAGCTCTTTACTTTTTCTATATTAAAATTTCCTAGTCCCCTAGTTAATTACTGACATTTCTGATGGAGTCCATTTTCAAATAATTGATCTAATAGTTTTAGTTGAAAAACAACAAAGCAAGAGTGATAGAGATGCAGCCGTGTTAGTCTGGTCTAGCTGAAACAAAAGACAGGACCGTGCAGAACTTTAAAGACTAACTAGATGTTTTAAAGTGGGTCTGGCCCACAAAAGCTCAGCACCTAATAAACCATCTTGTTACTCTTTAAAGTGCTGCATAGTCCTGTCTTTTGTTTCAACAAAGCAAGAGGAAATTCTGTGGAGAGCTGGTTAATTCTGTCTTCTCAGTATGACCTGAAATGAGAAAAGTGCTTGAAATCAACCTTGATTTGATTTCTGGTTGTAGTTTCCAGTTCACAATGGTTAGTTAGCTGGAGCACCATGTTGAACATGGGGATGCCAAACCTGTAGCCAGCCCCCACATGAGTGTGTACGTTTTCCCAGTCTCTGCATCCCATTCAGGGAATGGTCACAACTATCTTTGCAAATGGCCGCTGAGCACACAGGCAACTCCTGAGTGCCACTGCAAAATGTGCAATCCCCTCTATTAGAAAAAACGTAAGCATGTCTAAGGTCTTGATCCTTTCTATTAACAGCTAGTGGAGCTGCAACCCTGTCTCATTTTTATGGAGTAACAGCATTTGTAGCTCACTGTTTATTTATATTAACTTTGTTAATAGCCATCATGGGTTTATGCAGGATTTGTATGTCTCTTGTATGTCTCCTTGGGGAAACAGGCATGATTTCCAGTTATTACAATATCCACTAGCTTGTAGTAGCGCAGAGGGCTTATTTTCTCATTTGTGTGAAGTGCCTAGCATGCAGCTGGTGCTATGCAAATTGCAACTAATAATTAATAGTTAATGATTGTAGCCTTTATTTTTCTGTATCAATTATGATACATAAATAAGAGGGAGAAATGAAATGTTCCCACAGAATTTTTCTGATACTTGGGCTTCAACTTTGAGAAGTGTGAGGTTTCTTTGAACAAATGTTCAGATCAGATTCCTAAAGCTAGGTACATAAATGCACATATAGGCATATATATTAGTATCCTGAGTTTCCTGATTGTGTAGGGCTGTATTTTGATGCCTATCAATGGATTTAGGTACCTAACTTTGTCACTCAAGACTGAAATTTGGGCCTCTGTATTTCACCAACATTGATTTGCAGTAGTGAAAAAACTGCTTGTAATATTCTGTGTCCATACGTTGAGGAAAGAATCAGCAGAGGAAAGAACATGCGGTAGAACCTAGAGGGAAAATGCAAAACATGCAGCATAGTAGGGGTATGTCTACTCCGCACACTTATTTCAAAATAAGTTATTCTGGAAGAAATACTCCAAAATAGCTTATTTGGAAATAACATGTTGTAGGGGATCACTCGTGTCCGTGTCCCCAACTCCCCAGGCAATGCACCCTTCTAGACGTGCTGGGTGTTTTATGGTTTATTAAGTTATATAGCCTCACAATATTCGCAGCGTGCCCGGTTGCCCTCCGCTCGCTGGGGAAGGGAGTCCGGGCCAACCCTCGCTCCGAACCCCGATACAGGGCCCTAAGGTCAGGACGCGTGTCCTTACCTAGCGGAGGGGGTCAAGACCCCTAAACTCCCCCGCTCTCGGGGTCCACGCCCCTGCCCTGGGCCACTTCTTCCCCAGCCATGAGCTGACGCTAGTCCGAGGTCCCCGGGTTAAAACTCACCCAGGGTCTCCAGTATTCGGATCCGCCTGGTCCCTGCTGCGGCGCTCCCGCTCCCCGGGGATCCGTCCCTTCCTCCAGTCCGGAGTCCACTTTTAAAGTCCCCGCCGGGTGCGGGGGGATGATGCTCCCCCCGGCATCATCACCCTGTGACGGCCCCAGCCATTGCGCCGGTGACGTCACTATGGACATCATCCCGGCCGGTCTTCCGTCCCCGCGGGAGTGTTCCCCCGCGTCGCTGCCCCTCTGGGGCGCCGCTGTTCCCTGCCTGGGGCTTTTTGCGGCTTCTCGCCCCGGCGTGGTGCAGGCTCCACTTCCCCGGCTCCACGGAAACGCGGGCGCTTTAGGGAGGGGCGGGGCTGCCCCGCCACACATGGCTACACTAAAGGAAACACTATACCACATTACTCCAAATTAGTCCAAGGCAGGCTTCCTTAATGTGGACATGCTACCTTGATTTAGAGCCCTAGGATGCACTGGGGAGTAATTAGTTTGAATGGCCCTGGGAAGGAGCTATTTCAAAATAACAGCAGTGTAGCGTCCACACTACTGCTATTCTGAAATTGCTATTTCAGAATAGGTATTATTTCTCGTGGAGTGAGGTTTATAGAAGTTGAGTAAGCCATCCATTATTTTGAATTTATTTCGAAATAACGGAATTGCTGTGTAGATGCTTGAATTGTTCTGAAATAACATTGCTGTGTAGATGCACCCTATGAGAGAAACATCTGTGAATTTTCTTTCAATCTGCATATTTCTTTATTTATGCTTTCTTTAGAAGAGAATGCAGTGGAACAAATTCCATTTCTCTGCCCTGTCTTGCTTTGATCAGCCTAATGGAGCAGTTCATCAGTATTGCAAGAAAGGGACACGTGGCTATGCTTCAAGATACACTAGTGCAATAAAATCATAGAGAAGTACTCTAATGATAATGGATTTCAGGATCTTTCAGGAAAGACCACAAGAATAAGATCACCAGCATATTTCAGTTTTTGGATGCTAAGGATGGAGAAAGACATGTGAGTTTTGTGAATGAAGATATAATTGAAGTCTGTTAAAAACTCCCATAAAAGGCCCTAGAATGAAAGCCTATTTATAGAAACATATAATATTTCTTAAAGATATATAAATGAAATTGAAGGAGATACTTGAATGCCAGGATAGACAACTTTCATTAAATAGAATTTATGCAAGTCAGTAAAAATGAGATTCTATAAGAACATTATTAAACTTATTTTTTTAAAGAAAAAATAAGATTCTAAGAAGAAAGAAAAATAACACTTATCTGCACTTCTGGATAAAGATGAGTATGAGTAATAACTGAGGGTATGTCTACACTACCCTCCTAATTCGAACTAGGAGGGTAATGTAGGCATACCGCACTTGCAAATTAAGCACGGGATTTGAATTTCCCGGGCTTCATTTCAATGAAGCCGGCCGGTGCCATTTTTAAATGCTGGCTAGTTCGAACCCCGTGCCGCCCGGCTACACACGGCACGGAGTAGCTAGTTCGGATTAGGCTTCCTAATCCGAACTAGCTGTATTCCTCATGGAATGAGGAGTACAGCTAGTTCGGATTAGGAAGCCTAATCCAAACTAGCTACTCCGTGCCGCGTGTAGCCGCGCGGCACGGGGTTCGAACTGCCGGTATTTAAAAATGGCGCCGGCCGGCTTCATGCAAATGAAGCCCGGGAAATTCAAATCCCGGGCTTCATTTGCAAGTGCGGTATGCCTACATTACCCTCCTAGTTCGAATTAGGAGGGTAGTGTAGACATACCCTGGTAGAACTAACATTATTAAAGTGCAATTCTGTTCTGAGAAATTACTTTATAAAAACAGCAGAGTGGGATTCTTTGTTTCCTAGTGATTTCTAGACAAATATGTTCAAGTTTACAAGTGAAAAGATCATAGAGGGGTAGACATGTTAGTCTGTAACTTTAAAAACAATGAGTACTCCTGTAGCACCTTAGAGTTTGTCTACAGTGGCCACCTCAATGCAGGAGGAGTAATGGTAGTTCGAATTAGGGTCTTTAGTTCGAACTACCTAGCCCGTGCTGCGTGTAGCCGCGGGCAGGGAGTCCGAACTACTGGGCATTTAAAAATGACGGCACCTGGGAACATGCAAATAAAGCCCGGGATATTTTAATCCCGGGCTTCATTTGCAAGTTCGAATGACTACATTAGCCACCCTAGTTCAAACTAGGGTGGCTAGTGTAGACATATCCTTAGAGACTAACAGAAATATATATAGTATCATGAGCTTTCATGGGCAAAACCCACTTCTTGAGATGAGCTGGAAGCTGAAGTAGAAAAAATAGGAACCCAGAATTTATAACAAAAAAAGAAGGGGCAAAAAATACCTGTCACTTGTAGTACCAGTGCTAATGAGGCTAATTGAGTGGGCTGGAAATGTCTCATACTTAGCTTTTGATGTAAATGAGGTATTAAATGCAGGGAAGGCTGGCTTTATAATGTGACATCCAGTTAATGTCTTTGTTCAAGCCCAGGGAAACTGTCAAATGTGTATATGAAGGTTAATCCCACACTGTTTCTGTAATTGGCTGATGATTGTGTGACATGGCAGAAATATTTGGAAAAATTCACATGATTCCACTCCAGCTTCCAGTTCATCTAAAGAAGTGGGTTTTGCCCCAGAAAGCGCACTATATGTATTTTTGTTAGTCTCTAAAATGCCACAGGGCTACTCATTTTTAAAGTGAAAAGATGTTTTTCTACTGCCAGCCCTGCAAACTCAGGGCTTGTTGGCAAGGTGGACATCCAAGAAAGTTAATCTGAATGAACTAAAGATGTAAATTTGAAGTTGGTTAGTGTCATGGGGTGGGTAGCCTTTCCCTCTGGGAGACCGGGTGGGGTGTCTCACCCTGTAATCTGGCCACAGCTATAGCCTCTATCAAGCGGGTGTTATGACTCAGCAGCCTAGTTCATAGTGCCCTCAATTAGTAAGGCTCAGCGGCCAAGTTTATAGTACCCCAGTCTGCGGGGCAGCATGGCCTAGCAGCTAAGTCTCTATTATTACAGGTTCACTCCCCTCTGGGAATCAAGGGAAGCAGGGATAGGGGACCCGGGTCCTCCCTCTCCATTGGGCACCAGTCCAGGACCCTGTCAGTGATAGGTGTATCCCACCACTGGCTCGATGGGGAATCTGCCCAAAACATGCCGAGCTTACCGGGAGGCCTCCACCTCCCTGTCCTGGGCTACTTTTTACCCTGGCTGCCAGCTTGCGTGTTCCCCACCTGCATCCTCCAGGTTAGTTGCTTTCCCAGTCATCTGCTTGCTGCAGTAGCTGCTATTGTGGAGGCTGTTGCTGTTGCTGTGACAGCTGCTCCTTGATTCAGGCAGGAGCTCCTTCCCCTTCCGTGGTAAGCCCAAAGGCTATGTCTAGACTGCATCCCTCTGTCGACAGAGGGATACAAATCAAACATGTCAAAATTGCTAATGAAGCAGGAATTTAAATATCTTGTGCTCATTAGCATAAACATGGCCGCCGTTTTTTTTTTTAAATGGAGCTTTTTTGAACCCCCCACCGGCAAATCTATATGTGGATCTGTCGAAAATAAACCCTTTTTTAACGGCTCCTGTATCCCTCAAAAAATGAGGTTTACAGAATCTGTCGAAAAGGGGTTTATTTTCAATGGATCCGCATCTAGACTGCTGGTTTTTTTTCTATAAAAGCTCTGTTTTGAAAAAAAGAGGCAGCCACGTTTATGCTAATGAAATGCGGGATATTTAAATCCCTGTTTCATTACAATTTTGACGTGTCTAATCTACATCTCTCTGTCGACAGAGAGGTGTAGTCTAGACATAGTCTGACTGAGCTGCTCCCATGACTTTTACACTAGGCCGGCAGTTGGAGCATGCCCAGTAGGGCTGTGTGGAAGGGGCCTTCTCAGCACAGCAGGCCTGGTTAACCCCTCCCGGGCCAATGTGGGGTTGGTACACCCCATCACATTTAGTTAAACTGTATTAAATCCCATGTGAACACCTTCATTCAGAATTAAGGTGGATACGCAACCCTTTTTTGAAAACCAAGCCCCTTGAAGTTGTCTCAGGCTGGATACCCCAAATCAGTAAAAACTTGAAAATATTGGTTCATGTCCTTTCCATCCTCTGTTCAATTTTTGTAGTTAGTTTTTCCCCCTCTGCATATATTCAAAGATGTTTTATTTAAATATAATTCTGAATGTTATGCAATCTACAGATGTTTTAAGCATAAGTAATGTCACCTTCTGGATGTGTTGCTTATGCCCTGGGTTTTCTATAGAGCTGCTTTTGTAGAGTTTTGGAGCAGGTGAGATTGGGTCAGTTTACTTCAAGGTTAATAACATCTGTCTTGACTAACAGCTCTTTTATAAAGACTATCACAATAAAGGCTATTTAAATTTTGCTTGGGTAAATTGCTATTTTGTAAGCTACTCCATTTAAATTATTCAAATGCTGTTACTATGGTACTACAAGCTTGCTTTGTTCACATTGTGCAGGAAGATTCTAATGGTCCCCTAGTGTCCTCTGAATGGTAGAAAATCTAATTAAAAGAAATACTTTACTGTGTGTATACAAGATTCAGAAGAAAACTGGTGAATGCCTTTGTCAGTGTGGGATTTTTTATGTATGCAATTGGAAGAGGTGGTTTTTTTAATAGAATACACTATTCATCTAACATGTCTGGCTGCATGGGTGAAAATGCTGTACCATTTGGCTTCCAGTCACTCAGGTCTGTCATATTCCACGGGACCATGTGTGTGACAGTGGACTGTGCAGGTTGGTGAACAGCTATATAAGAAAGAGCTTCCTTTTATTGGTACCAAAATAAATGCTGTTTAATTTATTTGTATGTCCCCTGTCTTCATTTTGTGTGACATGGAAGAATATTTGAAAAGATGTAATTAAAAATCATTTTTACCAATGAGTAACTTAGTACAAAGCAGGTTGTTCACAGTGTATCCTGTAAGCTAGGGCTAAATCCAGTGATACATCCTTTACTCTGACTGGACCTGGCTATCAGAGCAGCATAATTGTTTTATACCAGTGCTCACATATTTATTTAGTTATGTCAATTCTGCAAGCTATTAAATATAACAAACAGCATTAGCAAAACAGATTAAGATTTTTTCCATATATCCATCTGTCTAGTGTTTGAATCCATACCCCACTGGTATGCAGTGTCATCTCCTTGAACCTTTGAACCAAAATGTCATAATTCTGCTATATGCCAGAAAGTTGGATTCAGGTAAACTCGAAATGCCTGAGATACAAGCATTGCTGCAACTTAGTCTTGATGCTTTCTTAATCATTAACAATGAAGGTCCAGAGCAGCTTTCCATTATTGAGGAGGACGGGATTAACATCAAGAAAACAACCTATAAAACTGTGTTGAAATACTAGGTTTCCAAACATAGAATCCTAGGGAAGAGACCTCAGGAGGTCATCAAGTCCAGCCCACTGCCCAAGGCAGGACCAATCCCAACTAAATCAACCCAGCCAGGGCTTTGTCAAGCCGAGACTTAAAAACCTCTAGGGATGGAGATTCCACCACCTCCCTAGATAATACATTTCAGTGCTTCACCCCTCCTAGTGAAATAGTTTTTCCTAATATCCAACCTAGACCTCTCCCACTGTAACTTGAGACCATTGCTCCTTGTTCTGCCATCCATCACTATTTTGAACAGCCTTTCTCCATCCTCTTTGGAACCTCCCTTCAGGAAGTTGAAGGCTGTTATCAAATCTCCCCTCACTCTTCTCTTTGGCAGACTAAAAAAACCCAAATCCTTCAGTCTCTCCTCATAGGTCATGTGCTTCCGCCCCCTAATCATTTTGGTCGCCCTCATCCCTTCTATAATGGAGGGCCCAGAACTGGACACATTATTCTAGATGTGGCCTCACCAGATCCGAATAAAGAGGAATAATCACTTCTCTGGATCTGCTGGCAATGTTCCTCCTAATGCACCCCAGTATGCCATTAGCCTTCTTGGCTACAAGGGCACACTGTTGACTCATATCCAGCTTCTCATCCACTGTAATCCCCAGGTCCTTTTCTGCAGAACTGCAACTTAGCCATTCGGTGACCAGCCTATAACAATGGTTGGGATTATTCCGTTCTAAGTGTAGGACTCTACACCTTGTCCTTGTTGAACCTCATCAGATTTCTTTTGGCCCAATCCTCTAATCTGTCCATGTCACTCTGGACCCTATCCCTGCCCTCCAGCTTATCTACCTCTCCCCATACCTTAATATCATCTGCAAACTTGCTGAGGGTGCAATCCATCACCTCATCCAGGTCATTAATAAAGATGTTGAACAAAACCGGTCCAAGAATAGATCTTTGGGCACTCCACTAGAAACTGACCACCAACTTGACATGGTGAGTTGTTGATCACGACCCATGGGCCTGACTGTCTAGCCAGCTTTCTATCCATCTTACAGTCCATTTATCCAATCCATATTCCCTTAACTTACTGGCAAGAATATTGTGGGAGACCATATCAAAAGCTTTGCTAAACCCAAGGTATATCATATCCACTGACTTTCCCATATCTAAAGAGCCAGTTACCTCATCATAGAAGCTAATCAGATTGGTCAGGCACGACTTGCCCTTGGTGAATCCATGTTGACTATTCCTGATCACTTTCCCCTCTTCCAAGTGCTTCAAAATGGAATCCTTTAGGATCCCCTCCATGATTTTTCCAGGGACTGAGGTAAGGTTGACAGGATGGGCACTACATTTACCTTTTTTAAAAGATGGGCACTACATTTACCTTTTTCCAGTCTTCCGGGATCTCTCCTGATCTCCACGAGTTTTCAAAGATAATGGTCAAAGGCTCTGCAATGACACTTGCCAGCTCCCTCAGTATCCTCAGATGCATTAAATCTGGGCCCATGGATTTGTGTATGTTTAGCTTTTCTAATTAGTTCCTAACTTGTTCTTTCCCCACCAAGGGTTGTCCACTTCTTTCCCATACTGCGTTGCCTCGTGCATTTGTCTGGGCACTTACTTTGTCCCTGAAGACAGAAACAAAGAAAGCATTGAGTATTTCAGTTTTTCCCACATCATCTGTCATTAGGTTACCTCCCTCATTCAATAAGGGCCCCACATACTCTCTGATCACCCTCATATTGCTAACATTCCTGAAGAAACTTTTCTTGTTACCCTGCACATCCCTTGCTAGCTGCAATTCCAATTGCACTTTTGCCTTCCTGATAACTCCCCTGCATTCTCAAGCAATATATTTATACTCCTCCCTAGTTATCTGTCCCAGTTTCCACTTCTTGTAAGCTTCCTTTTTGTGTTTAAGCTCACCAAGGATGTCCCTGGTAAGCCAATCTGGTCACCTAACATATTTGCTTTTCTTGCTGCTCATCGGAGTGATTTCTTCCTGTGCCTTCAATAAGGCTTCTTTAAAATACTGCCAGCTCTCCTGGACTCTTTTCCCCTTCATGTAAGCATCCCAGGGAATCTTGCCCATCAGTTCTCTGAGGGTACGTCTACACTACAGCGCTAGTTCGAACTAACTTAGTTCGAATTAGTTAATTCGAACTAAGCTAGTTCGAACTAACGCGTCTAGAACTAAAAACTAGTTCGAACTAGCGTTTTGCTAGTTCGAACTAGTAAGTCCACATTGAGTGGACTCTGAACAGGGCTTAAGGATGGCCGGAAGCAGTGCCGGCAGGGCATAAAAGGAGGACTTAGAGCATGGAGATGCTGTCTCAGGCTAGCCGAGGGCTGCGCTTAAAGGGTCCCGACCCCCACCCCGGACACACAGTTCTAAGGGGTGCCCCGCTTGCAAAGAAGTTCTGGCTTGGAGTGCCCTGAGTGCCCACACTGGGCACATCACACCACTCGGCCATCAGCCCGGCTGCACTTGCCGCAGGCTGCCATCTGGGGAGAGGGAGTAATTGGGGGGCTGCAGGAGAGCTTCCACCCCCAGAAGCCCGCAGAGCCAGCCCAGTCCTCCCCATCGGGGGCTCGTACCCCATTCCTCCCTCACCTCCTTCCACTTACCCTTCCCTAGCCCCTCTTCTTATTGATGTACAAAATAAAGATAACGTTTCTTCCAACATTGACTCTGTCTTTATTGAAAAAAACTGGGGGACACTGGGAAAAGGAGGTGGGAGAGGGGAAGAGAAAGGCTGGGAGAGGGGAGGGCAACTAACATGATCAGGGGTTGGGAACAGGTCCCAGATGAAGAAAGGCTACAGAGACTGGGACTGTTCAGCTTAGAAAAGAGGAGACGGAGTGGGGACAGGATAGAGGTCTCTAAAAGCAGGGGTTGGGTGGAGAGGGTGCATTCATAAAAGTTCTTCCTGAGTTCCCATAAAGAAGGACTAGAGGACACCAAAGGAAAGGAATGGGTAGCAGGCTTGAAACTAGTAAGAGAAAGTTGTTGTTCTTGACAAAGCAAATAGTTAACCTGTGGAACTCCTTGCTGCAGGAGGCTGTGAAGGCTACAACTAGAACAGAGTTTAAAGGGAAGTGAGATAAAGTGATGGAGGTTGGGTCCATGGAGTCCTATTAGCCAGAGGGTAGGAGTGGTGTCCCTGCCCAAAGTTTGTGGAAGGCTGGAGAGGGATGGCACGAGACAAATGGCTTGGTCATTATCTTCGGTCCATCCCCTCCAGGGTCCCTAGGGTTGGCCGCTGTTGGCAGACAGGCTACTGGGCTAGATGGACCTTTGGTCTGACCCAGTACGGCCATTGTAAGCTCAGGGCTCAGTGTCGGGGGTCTCAGTGGACCCCCTTGATTTTCATGCACACCTGGTCCTGGGTGGCCAGGCTGGCAGCTCTCCTGCCCTAGACAGCCACTTTCCTGTGCCTAGTGCGGAGATCGTGGACGAGGTCCACGATGTCCGCACTAGCCCAGGAAGGTGCCCGCCTCTTGCGGTCCAGGGCAAGCTCCCGGGAGCCGCCAGCCTGGTCCCGGCAAGAGGGGGTGGGCTGGGGGGCATCGGGTGGGTGGCTCTGTGCCGTGCCAGATGCAGGGTCTGCTAGCTGGGTGCTGGCAGGCTTGCACCTGGCACGGGCACCGTAGCCAGCCCGTGCCCCTTTAAGGGGTCCGGGGCCGGGAGGGGGGCATAGAGTTTCCCTGGTGTTGGCCAGAGTGGCCACCAGGGAAACCTGGGGAGGGCTAGCCTCCCACTAGTTCGAACTAAAGGGCTACACAGCCCTTAGTTCGAACTAGCTAGTTCGAACTAGGCGTTAGTCCTCGTAAAATGAGGTTTACCTAGTTCGAACTAAGCGCTCCGCTAGTTCGATTCAAATTCGAACTAGCGGAGCGCTAGTGTAGCACCTATTAAAGTTAGTTCGAACTAACGTCCGTTAGTTCGAACTAACTTTGTAGTGTAGACATACCCTGAGGGAGTCAAAGTTTGCTCTTCTGAAGTCCAGGGTGTGTATTTTGCTACTCTCCTTTCCTCAGTTGGTCAGGATCCTGAAATCTACCATCTCGTGATCACTGCTTCCCAGATTGTCTCCCACCTTTACTTCCCCTACTAGTTCCTCCCTGTTTGTGAGCAGCAGGTCAAGCTGCGCATGGCCCCTGGTTGGTTCCTTCAGCACTTGTACTAAGGAGTTATCCCCAATATTCTCCAAAAACTTCCTGGATTGTCTGTGTACTGCTATATTGGTCTCCTAACAGATATCAGGGTGATTAAAGTCGCCCATGAGAACCAGGGCCTGCAATCTGGAAGCTTCTCTCAGTTGTCCGAAGAAAGCCATGTCTACCTCATCCACCTGATCTGGCGGTCTATAGCAGACCCTAACCACAACATCACCCCTGTTGCTTCTACCTCTAAACTTAACCCATAGACTCTCAACAGTCTTTTCTCTCTCTAACATGCAAACACAAGGACTAATTTGATGACAAGGACAAGGACAAGATGTCCACAGTCTTCTTGAGAAGAGGCATGTGACAAAACTGGCCAAAATCAACAATAGAGAGAATGTCTCCAGGAAAATCAGCATTCATTTGAGCTAAGCAGAAGGCACAAATCCAATTATGGCAAATGAAAGAGGACTGTGGAAATTTAAAGCAGTCATATTTCAAGATGCAGGCAATAGATATGATTTTAAAGCTTCCTATGATGGGCTGAAAGTAGTCTATGGGCTGAGAGTTGCTGGCTCTGTACAAGTGTGCTCTGCTGGTAATACTAAAATCCTTTACTGCTGGGCCGAACATTTTCACAGTGTATTTTACCAGACATCAACTTTTGAGAGCACCATTTTTGAAGAGATTCCTTAGTGGGCTAATGATTTACAACTGGTTATACCACCAATTCTTGATGAGGTACAAAAATCTGTCAAGCAGATGAAATCTGGAAAGGCACTTGGCAGTGACACGATGCCATCAGAGATTTATAAAGCTGATGGTGGCCTGTTCATGCACCACCTCACCTGTTTATTTATCACTATTTGGGAGATAAAGCAAGTCCCTCAGGATTTAAAAAAATGCTTGCTTGTACACATATACTTGAGAAAAAATTGACCCCGCACGCTGTGATGACCACTTGGGCATCTCACTGTTGTCTATAACTGGTAAGATCCTGGCCTGCATCCTCCACAACCAGATGCCATTATGTATGTTCACAAATGACATAATTCCTAAAAGTCAATGTGGATTTCGAGCCTGTCAAGGCATTACTGTCATGATAATCACAGCCAAGCAGAGCCATGAAAAATGTAGAGAGCAACATGATTTTCATCAGCCTGACCAAGGCATGCAACATGGTCAAGAGAAATGGGCTTTGGAAAGTACTTGGGCGAATCAGCTGTCCTGAAAAAAATTATCAAAATAGATTGTCCTTTTATGATGGTATGCTGAGTCATATCCTTAACAATGGAGAGACACTGATACCTTTTGAAGTATCAAATGGTACAAAGCAAGGATGGTGTCCTTTGCTCCTCTCTTGTTCAACCTCTACTTTTTGATACTGTTAGTTGCTCTCAAGGATTTTGGGTTGAACGTACCTATTCCATTCTGAACTGATGGTAGCATTTTCAACCTCTGAAAACTTTAAGCTTACACCAAAGTGTTAATTGCAACGATCCACGACCTCCTCTTTGCTGAAGACTGTGAATTGTTGGCTCATTCAGTCAAGGATGCACAGGAGCTTTTTGATCATTTTGCTACCTCTGTTTACCATTTTGGAATCACAATGAGCATCAAAAAGACACTTATGTCTCAGTCTATTCAGAAAAAGCCCAGCATTCCAGTTGTCACTGCTGCTGATACTGTCCTTAAGGCTGGTGATAAGTTCTGCTACCTTGGAAGCATACTATTCTCCAGCATAATCGCTGATGACAATGCAACTACTCAACTAGCTAAAGCCGGCAGTGCCTTTGGAAGATTGACCAAAGGCTTATGGAATGACTATGGAGTTAAACTTCATTCAAAAGTAACAGTTATTTAGACAGTTGTCCTGACTATCCTGCTGTAAGACTCAGAGTCATGGACCATATATTGCCACCATGTTTTGAAACTTGATCAGTTCCAAATTCACTGCCTCAGCAAGACTGCCCATGTGAATTGGTCGGACAAAATTCCAAACACAAAGGTCCTTAAACTGTGTGGTAGCTTGGGCATGGAAGCTATGCTTATGAACACACAGTTTCACCAGATTGGTCATGATATGAGGATGGATGATACATGTTGGGGGAAAGTGCTCTATTGTAGTCAGTATGGGTACGTCTACACTAGCCCCCTAGATCGATCTAGGGAGGCTAATGAGGGCGACCAGAATCGCAAATCCAGTCCATGATTTAAATATCTTGCGCTTGATTTGCATGTTCCTGGCCGGTCGCCATTTTAGAAATTGACTAGCCCGAAGTAACTGCCTGCGTCTACATGCGGCAGTGAAACGGGCTTCCAATTTAAAGCCCTAAATTGAATTAGGTGGTATTCCTCCTGCAATGAGGTTTACCACCTAATTCGAATTAGGGGCTTTAAATCAGAATCCTGTTTAACTGCCGTGTGTAGACACGGACAGTTACTTTGGGCTAGTCAATTTCTAAAATGGTGACCGGCCGGGAACATGCAAATCAAGCGCGGGATATTTAAATCCTGGGCTTGATTTGCAATTCCGGTCTCCCTCGTTAGCCTTTCTAGATCATAGAATCATAGAATCATAGAACTGGAAGAGACCTCAGAAGGTCATCAAGTCCAGCCCCCTGCTCTAGGTAGGACCTATTCCAACTAAATCAACCTGGCCAGGGCTTTGTCAAGCCGAGACTTAAACACCTCTAGGGATCAATCTAGGGGGCTAGTGTAGACGTACCCTATGAGAGTTATAAAGATATCTTGAAGGCCAGAATCAAGTCAGGAAGCATATCTTCTGGTGACCTGGAAATCATAGCTCAGAACAGATTATTCCGGCCTCACTTAAAATGGTTTTTGTAACCTACTGCCAAAAATCCTGTTCCTCAAAGCAAGGCCAAAAAATGAAAAACAGGCATTTCCAGCATTCTTCTTGATAGTTTGCATGAATGTAAATTTAGTGAAGATAAAATATGAAGTTTATGAATGGTGAGTGAGCCACTGTGTTTGAAAATATTGCTATAAATCAGTAACCGTGAGTCTTTGGGTTTTGGAGTTAATTCCATATTTAGTCTTCCATAAAGCTAAGGGAGTATTTGGAGATTTGCAAAAGCTTGACAACAGATATGATTAATTTTGTTGAAGATGTTATGCCATGTAAGTGTTCTATATTTTAAATAGAGATGGACCAAACCCCTGGATTCAAGCATCCTCAAGCCTTCAGTTCAGGCCCATCTTTGGCTTTAGGGATAGAGATTTAGAAGCCAGTTTAGCAGTGTCTTAGTGGCAGGAGGCATTTATAGAGCATCGCCACTAGTGTATGCAAAGGTATATAGAAGTGGAAGAAAAGAGTAACTGAGTACAGTCACATCTTCCTTGGCTGGTAAGTGAGAGCTCTGGCTTCTGTTTGAGAGGGAAGAGACCATTGCAATAGGGAAAAATGTATTCCATAGTGTGCTCACTTTCCGCATTAAGTGTGAGGAAAATTATTTACTGTCTTCAAAAGCAATTTTTAAAAAAAAACTACAAATAAGGTAATAATGACTGTGATTAATTTAGTCTGGTATTAAAACAGTGTGCCACTTATCTTCTATTTATGTAGTGTACAAGAGTATATTTTGCAAAAACTGAGAAGCAAAATTAATTACAAATGATTAACAATGCCAAGAGCCTTGTTGCTACTAATGACAAATTATCCTTATTGCGTGGTAGTAGTTGGAACTTTGTGCAAGCAATTTTACAATAAATTGAATAGGTATAGCTCTGCATTTTTCTGTGTATGGATCAGAGAATTGATCTTTTGGTCATAAGAGGGGAGCTGTTTTGATTTTCACCCTTCACTCACTCCTTACTTAATGACTCTGTGATGCACAAGGTGCATCATAAAGGGGATGGTGCTTACGAATCATTGCTGAAATTCAGCTTTCAGTGCCACACTGCCTTAACTACTAATATTTCTCAGATGGTTAGTACAACACATCTACAGTTAGCTTGGCAAGGGAATGAGGTCAGATTCACGTCAGAGGAAATGTTGAAAGCGAATACTAAATAAGATCTGCCTTAACATAGAAGATGATTCCACACTGTTTAGAATTCTAAGTATGAAATCCTAGCTTCTTTTCACATTGGCAGCATTTACAGTTCTGGAGAACCAGTGATGATGTGGTTGTGTTACCTAGCAACAGCTTGTACTTGCTTATTTATTAAGTTTTACAAAAGCTTTCATCACTTAGGCTCTGAACAATAATTGAAAAAGAACACAGACCTAGCTGATCAGAAGATTCTGCTCATAGGGATAGAAATCCTGAAAGAGAAAGAGGCCCTGTATTGTGCCCTGAAGGACAAGAAGCTTAAGGTCTGGTGGACTGGTAGGCAATATTTGTTTCAGGGAAAGAGGCCTTCCACTGAAAAGATCTGTTGGACATTTAAAGCTAGATGCTGTTAGTGTGGGAGTGTCTGCTGATCTCTGCTGCTTTGCTGGTAGCCAGGGAGAAAGGCTGTCTCCTAGATAGCCAGGATATGAGATGTATAAATCAGTGGCAACATATTAAATCACACCCCAGAAGCAAACTGAGGGAGGCAATGGCTCAGTGGACAGAGCACTGGATTGGAGCAGACATGGGTGCTATTACTGACTCACAACTGCTATGTGAGCTCGGGGGAGTTACCACATTTTTGAATGTCTTACATATATAGATTGTAAATTCTTCAATGCTGGGGCAATGCCTTTCTCTGTGTTTATACAGTTTGGTTGTAAGCTTGCTTTGGGCCTTTGGGTACTAGTCGTCTTATCCCAAAGAATTTTTACAATTACAGGAGCAATACAGTATCACCATGCATTCCTGTCCATGGCATTCCATATCTTCTTTTCCTAATGCTTTGATAGCACTTGTCTGACTATCTTTTAGCAGCTCAACTGCTATATTGTATATTCCTGTAACTTGCCCATTTCCCTGCTCTTTCAATTTCTTGTTCTGATGGTGGTTCAGTGCTAATATCCATTTTATCTGTAATGCTGCCCTCTTCATTAAAATATTTAGAATTCTTGAATCCGGTTAAACTACAGTGTATTTTATCAAAATATTCCTTCCATTTTTTTAGAACCTTTTTGGCTTTTGTTGCTAGTTCATTGGTAACTGTTGCCCTCATGGTGTTTCCATATAGCTCACACCCCTTTTGTACATTGTGTTCATATCTTGTTTACTTGGCATCTCCTTTAGTTTTTAAGTCTCTCTTTCCAAAACTTTTGCTTGTCAGATTTTTTATTTCTTCAGTGCTTTGCACAATGCTTTTATGTTTCCTCTTTCACAGCAATTTTAGCTTTTTAACACTTTTCCTGTAATGTTCTTATTCCCTTGTTTGCTCAGCTTTTTCCTTGTTTGCTTACACTGAAAGAAGTTACTGGAAAGTGTGACATTTCTTTCAGTATTTTGCATCCAATCTGTTGTATGATTTCTTCATTATCACAAATATATGGTCTAAAATGCCCTTGTATGTTTTCTACAAAGAGCTGTCCTTTAACTGACAAGGATCAAATATGACTCCCATTGCATTCATCTTTTTCCTTGGACTTTTAGTTAATCTTTCCCACCAGTAGTTCATCATCACAACCTTACTCAGCATTTCTATATACTGAAAGCTATAACAGTGACCTTTTACTGATGATAATGTGGTCGATCTGATTTTTAGTTTGACCATATGCTGAAGTTTGTGTAACCTTGTGCATATTTTTGTGAAGGAGCCAAGTGCTGCATCACAATAAGTTCTTAACCTTTCCTAATTAACATATGCCATGCCAGTACCATGTGGTCCAACACTCTTCAGTTGCATATCATATCCCCTGCCAACCTTTGCATTTACTTTGTCAGGAATGAGGGCCTGCAGATGGGTTGGGGATAGGGATGTTAAATTTCGATTATTTAACTAATCAAATAGGCGATGGGATTTCCATCAACTATTTGATTAGTCGATAAGAACTTCCATGTTCCACCTTTGAAATGTACAGGAGCCCCAGCGAGGGACTCAGATTCCCATGTTGGCCACAGGCTCCATGCTGCACATCTTCTTTGAAATGTACAAGAGTCCCCTCTCAGGGTATGTTTACACTGCCACCCTAGTTCGAACTAGGGTGGCTTATGTAGGCATTCAAACTTGCAAATGAAGCCCGGGATTTAAATATCCTGGGCTTCATTTGCATGTTCCCGGGCGCCACCATTTTTAAATGCCCTGTAGTTCAAACTACCTTGCAGGAGGTTTAACAGTAGTTCGAATTAGGAGCTTTAATTTGAACTACCTAGTCCGTGCTGCGTGTTACTCCTCCTCCTCCTCCTATGGGGCATTTAAAAATGGCGGCGCCGGGGAACATGCAAATGAAGCCCGGGATAGTTAAATCCCGGGCTTCATTTGCAAGTTTGAATGCCTACATTAGCCACCCTAGTTCGAACTAGGGTGGCAGTATAAACATACCCTCAGAGTACTGTGCTGGCCCTGACAGCAAGGGGCGGGTGTTGGGGGGAAATGACTAGTTGCTTTTGCTTATTGGATAGTCGACTGGTTGCTTACATCCCTAGTTGGGGATCAGATAGCAAACTGTTGCTGAAACTCAAAATTGACCACATCATCTGATTGAGTGGTGTGGCTAGGACTGCTGTTAAGCCCAACAGAAGCACTTGGCCAGTGGGTGCTCAATTAATTACCCAAGAATTGTGATCTCGCTTGGGTTTGCCTTGTTCCCAGCCTTTCTCCAGTCCTGTGTCATTCCTGGCTCTGGCTCTGACCCCTGGATTGGCTCTGGATTTCTAACTTCAGCTCTGATCACTGGCTCTGGCTCTGACTGCTGCTGCTGAGACTGCTAAGCATGACCACTCAAGTCCTCATTCTGTGACACACGTTTCCCATTATCAAAATCATATTGTGATTCAGATTCTCATCTACAGTATTTTCAAACTATTGATATAATCTGACCTCCTTTTCCTCTTTTGCACCTTCTGTTGGTGCATAACAGCAGATCAGTTATATATAATTTATTGTAGGTAGTCCAATAAGACACTAGTTTTTAGCTATTTATTGAAGTAATTGTTCTCCTGTTGACTGCCATAGCAACCCCATCCCTAAACTATGCTTGTCCTCTTCAATGCCTGAAACAAAAGAAGTAATAATTTCCAACTGTGAATGCTTCTATACCCCACCAATGTATCTTCTGTATGGCGACAAAAACCTTGAAACGTCTGTATTTCTCTCACCGGCTAAAAGCTTCAGGTGCCCTGGAGTGAATAGAGTTCTAACATCTGAGCTGTTACCCAAAATCCAGGACCATTGTTAGGCCTGCATTAAAATCCCTATAAGTTAGTCTGACTTGCTGCACAGTTTCTGTAGTAAATAAGATGGGGTTATATAATTAGGCCATGCCGTGCTATCCAGCTCATAGGAATGCCAAGTCCCCCCCAGCACCATCTCAATGGGGTGTGACAGAGGAGGCAGAGGCACATCAGGGAAATGGTGTGAGCGGGAACTGCTTCAGTCCCCACTCGTGCTGTTTCTTTGCTGTGCCTCTGCCTCTTCTGCCCCCTGTGGCAGCAACGGGAGTGTAAACAGGAGCCAGAGTTTTGGGGAGCTGGCTTAAAAGCTGATTTTAACCCTCTTGTTAACCCTCTTGGCTTCATCTGCACTGCCAGTTTTTTTGGCAGAAAATATGCTAATGAGGGACTCATTAGTATGTCATGATCTCATCAGCATATTCTCTACCATTTCTTTTTGCACAAGCAGTTTTTGTGCAAAAAGAAGCAGTGTGGACTTTTTGTGTGTAAGATCCTTATGCCTGTCTCGGAGAGGCATAAGGATCTTGCGCAAAATGGGGGTTTTGTGCAAAAAAACCCCCACCCCCATCCACACTGCTTCTTTTTGCACATTAGCATATTGTCTGCTGGAAGAACTCGCAGTGAAGACATAGCCGTTATGTTTTACAGCTGTTCCATACAATGGTTATAGTCATTTTTTGCCATTTAATTCTTGAATTGCCCTTTGTGTCTCAGGATGGGCTATAATTCAGTGACCAATGGAGTCCTTACAAACTTCTGTGAATTTGCAAAGCCTGTTTGATATTCATGTATCTTTTCTTTCCACATAGATGCAACCCATCTTTCCAGGAAATCCAGCTAGAAACCATGTGATTTTCTACCAGAATAAGGCTGTACTATGCAAAAAATCAAGATAGCATGCAAAATAGTTTTGTATTGATCTGTTTAATAATAGTACTTCCTTTCTCCCATCCTCCATCTTTCTGGTGAATTCAGGCTCTTTGGGACAAGGACTGTGTCTTATGTACATATACAGCAACAAGTACAAAGGGGCCTCAACCTTGTTTGCAGACTCAGGGTGTTACTGGAATGCATATAATGATGACTAATGACACAAACCCATACTTTTTCCTTATTATCTTTCTCTCTATAAAAAAGCTTTTCCTGCCTGGAGACAGAATGACATCATGCTCTCTGGCCATGAATGCGAAAGCGGCCAGAGAGAGGAGGGTGTTAGGCAAGCATAGTGAGCACAGGGAGCAGCCTGCTATTGTCATTTCATGTTAGTTTTTCCGTGTCTTTCTCCTGCTATCATGTTTCTCTATCTCCCTTATTTATCTGTTGTAAGACCACTGCTTGTTCCCTCTGCAGTGAATCTGGCTTTCTTGGAGAATGGATAGCACCTAAGGATCATCAGGATGAACTGCTTTTGGCATATTGGTTAGGCACTCATTCCATTAGCTAGGGATCTCTCAAAACTCACTTCCTTAGGTGTTCTGGACCACAGAAATACTGCTCTACCATTTCTTCTGTCAAACTGGCAATGAACTCTGACTTTAAAAAAACATCTGGCTTATCCAAAGACCAGTTAGGGTATGTCTACACTACAGCGCTAATTCGAACTAACTTAGTTCGAATTAGTTAATTCGAACTAAGCTAATTCGAACTAACGGATCCAGACTGGGGGTATGTCTACACTACACCACTAGTTCGAACTAGCGGGGTAATGTAGGCATACCGCACTTGCAAATGAAGCCCGGGATTTGAATTTCCCGGGCTTCATTTGCATAAGCGGGGAGCCGCCATTTTTAAAACCCCGCTGGTTCGAACCCCGTGCAGCGCGGCTACACGGGGCACGAACTAGGTAGTTCGAACTAGGCTTCCTAGTTCGAACTACCATTACTCCTCGTGAAATGAGGAGTAACGGTAGTTTGAACTAGGAAGCCTAGTTCAAACTACCTAGTGTAGACATACCCTAAAAAACTAGTTCGAATTAGCGTTTTCCTAATTCGAACTAGCATGTCCACATTAAGTGGACCCTGAACCGGGGTTAAGGATGGCCGGAAGCAGTGCCGGCAGGGCATCAGAATAGGACTTAGAGCGTGGAGCTCCTGTCTCAGGCTAGCCGAGGGCTGTGCTTAAAGGGACCCGACCCCCACCCCGGACAGACAGTTCTTAGGGGTGCCCCGCTTGCAAAGCAGTCCTGGCTTGGAGTGCCCTGAGTGCCCACACTGGGCACATCACTGCACTCGGCCATCAGACCGGCTGCACTTGCCGCAGGCTGCCATCTGGGAAGAGGGGTTAATTGGGGGGCTGCAGGAGAGCTTCCACCCCCAGAAGCCCGCAGAGCCAGACCAGTCCTCCCCATCGGGGGCTCGTACCCCATTCCTCCCTCACCTCCTTCCACTTACCCTTCCCTAGCCCCCCTTCCTGATGTACAAAATAAAGAAAATGTGTGGTCAAAAATAGAATCTCTCTTTATTGAACAAAACTCGGGGAGACTGGGAAAAGGAGGTGGGAGAGGGGAAGAGAGAGGGTGGGAGAGGGGAGGGCAACTAAAATGATCAGAGGTTTGGAACAGGTCCCATATGAAGAGAGGCTAAAGAGACTGGGACTTTTCAGCTTAGAAAAGAAGAGACGGAGGGGGGATAGGATAGAGGTCTATAAAAGCATCAGTGGGGTGGAGAGGGTGCATCAAGAAAAGTTCTTCATTAGTTCCCATAATAGAAGGACTAGAGGATACCAAAGGAAAGGAATGGATAGCAGGCTTCAAACTAATAACAGAAAGTTGTTCTTCACAAAGCAAAGAGTCAACCCATGGAACTCCTTGCTGCAGGAGGCTGTGAAGGCTAGAACTAGAACAGAGTTTAAAGAGAAGTGAGATAAAGTCATGGAGGTTGGGTCCATGGAGTGGTATTAGCCAGAGGGTAGGAGTGGTGTCCCTGCCCGAAGTTTGTGGAAGGCTGGAGAGGGATGGCACGAGACAAATGGCTTGGTCACTGTCTTCGGTGCATCCCCTCCAGGGTCCCTAGGGTTGGCCACTATCGGCAGACAGGCTACTGGGCTAAATAGACCTTTGGTCTGACCCAGTACGGCCATTGTAAGGTCAGGGCTCAGGGTCGGGGGTCTCAGTGGACCACCTTGATTTTCATGCACACCTGCTTCTGGGTGGCCAGGCTGGCAGCTCCCCTGCCCTAGACGGCCACTTTCCTGTGCCTAGTGCGGAGGTCATGGATGAGGTCCACGATGTCTGCCCTAGACCAGGCGGGTGCCCGCCTCTTTGTAGTGTAGACATACCCATATAGTCTATTGAACTATGCTCCTATAGGAACCATCTTGGTTTCTTTTCTCTCTGTGTCTGTCTTTTTCAGTCAGTCCCAATAAGTACTTCTATTTCTCTTGAAAGGCCAACTGTTATCCTAGCTTCTTGTCACCTCTCCAGCCACAGGTGTCCTCTTTCAGGACTCCTGCTGAGATCACATGTTCCACCTGCTGGAGTTTCCTGTTGTTAGGTGTTAGTTGTTCAGTCGTTGGGTTCCCGTTGTCTTTTTAGAGCTTCCTTTGATATGGGCTGGTTTCAGTCAGTCCTTAATGACCAAGTCATACCACCTTAGAGAGTTTTGTGACACAAACACCTTATGGTTTGCACCAGCATGAACTGTTTTAACTCTTCTCCCCCTAGTAGGTAACAGTACCAAATCAAGCAAGTCATTATCTTGCATATCATTTACAAAAATATTCTAGAAAATTGCCACATAATCACATACTCAACCAAAACTGCTGGAATTTTGAATGTCAAATATCAAGCATAAACAAACAATCTGCTGGACAAAATTTATTAATATAAAGTGAAATTCACCCCAGTTTAAAGGCCAGCCTAGACTATAGGTGGGAATTCAGTGGTATATGCGTCTTCTGCTATAGGGTAACACCATAGAGCTCAGTTTCATCCTTAAAATATTAGACATATATGTCTGAATAATGTGTATATTTGAGAATTTTTCTATGTATTTAGGTACTGTGCAATGAGGAAAAAAGTGATACCTGTTGAATAAATTAGTCACCCATCTTTAGTTTTGAGCACAGTATCCTTCCAGTGTAGTTTGACATTATATCAGGCAGAAGCTTGGGATACCAAAAATAGTTTGCATACATAAAGGCATGCTTTAAAATTACAGAGCAGCTAAGCAACAAAAAAATATACAGTTTGTACCAGGCTTCAGCTGCTTGTTTGATGCTTCATCCAAAAATGACTTAGTTATTCAAAATGAAATACTGTAGGCGGTTAATCCTGAAGCCACCAGGGATCCTGAACAATATGGCAGCGCAAGGCAGACACAGCAGAGTGAGAACATCTGTTGCCATGCCAACCTTTTAATTTAAAGCTATAGCAGAGCAAACACTATCACATATTAAATATGATAATATTTTTCATGTCACTGTCTGTTTGCTCATGTGGAAAACTGTTTGGGTCCTGAAACGCCCATCAGAAACCAAAAAGGTACCTTTAGTATTGCAGCCATTTACATTTTTTTCCCTCATGATATGAGATATTCCATGAGACTGATTAACTTGCATCATGTATTTCATATGTTGGAATACATTTCTTTTCAGAAAACATGTCTAGCTCAGTGGCGCATTAGCCCAAGGACCAATGGGTCCTGTTCCCAGGGACTCTGACCAATTGGGGGGGGGGGGAGGGCAGAAAAATGGGCACCCCCTTTCTGCAACCTGCTCCTCACACCCAGCACTCCTGCTGGGGAGCTGGGTTGGGATGCAGGAGCTTGCCCTACTTCACATCCCAGTGCTCCTGCCAGAAAGTGGGGGAAGCCCCTGCACTCTGACCCTGCTTTCTGGCAAGAATACTGGCTGGGTGGGGCAGGAAAAGCTCCTGCTCTAACTCAGCTCCTTGGCAGCCAAGGGCAGAATTTCAATAGGTTAGTGGGGGAGTAGCCTTGTGCCCTGGGGTGCAGCTTACTTTTGATCCCATTCCCCAGAAGCTAAGGGAGTGAAGGGAAAGTGCTTGCATTCCGTGCTTGCCTCTCATTCCTGGCTGGTGAGCTCCCAGAACACACAGCTGCTGCTCCCCCTACTCTGCCAAAATTCTGCCCTTGCTGGCAGCAATGTTGGGTGGGGAGGCAGGACAAGCTTCCATGCCCTGACCCCATTTCTCCAGCAGGAGCACTTGCAGGTTGAAGGAGTGGAGAGGGTCCCTGCTTGTTTTGGCTCAGGGCCTCACAAACCTCTAATCTGTCTCTGATCTCATTATCACAACAGCTATACCCTGTACATCCCTGCCATGGTGTGTTCTTTGGAAATAAACACATTTAGTGCCTATCAACCTGATGCTCAGTCCCACCTAGATAGAAATTGCATTTTTTATTTTGACTGAAGGATTTAATCACAAGTCAGGTGAATGGAGTATACATGATACAGTCTTCCTAATGACAGCTGCAAACAAGAGAGCTGACTGCAATAATGTTAAAGTGAAGAAAAATATGCTTATAAATGTTGCTGGCTTCAAGCATTCTCCAGGAAATAAGTATTTATCACCTGTGGGATTTTTAAAAAAAATAGTTTCTTTCAGGTTTGCCTGTGAATGTGAAATTATTATAAACGTACATGCAAGCTAAACTGTATACGTATCTCAAAAGAAATAATGACCTCGGAATCCATAGCAAAGACACTGAAATAAAGAAATAATTCAGCTAATTCTGACCTGACTGTGTAGCCTTTATGTCTGCAGATGGGTACTTACTGAGAGGAGCTACTCAAATGAGCAAGTACAAGCCCAGCAGAAGTAATGGCTACAGAGTCAGGACCTTACTCAGAAAGGGTATGTCTACACTACCCCGCTAGTTCGAACTAGCGGGGTAATGTATGCATACCGCACTTGCTAATGAAGCCCGGGATTTGAATTTCCCAGGTTTCATTAGCATAAGCGGGGAGCCGCCATTTTTAAATCCCCGCTGCTTCGAACCCCATGCAGCGCGGCTACACGGGGCTCGAACTAGGTAGTTCGGACTAGGGTGCCTATTCCGAACTACCGGTACACCTCGTTTCACGAGGAGTAACGGTAGTTTGGAATAGGAACCTAGTCCGAACTACCTAGTTCGAGCCCCGTGTAGCCGCGCTGCACGGGGTTCGAAGCAGCGGGGATTTAAAAATGGCGGCTCCCCGCTTATGCTAATGAAGCCCGGGAAATTCAAATCCCGGGCTTCATTAGCAAGTGCGGTATGCATACATTACCCCGCTAGTTCGAACTAGCGGGGTAGTGTAGACATACCCAAAAGGGTAATTATGCATAAGAGTACAATGATAGGATTTTTCCAATTTCAACAAATATTGAAATTTTGAATGTTGTTTAAAAATAGGCATGAATTTTTCCTCTTATTTAACTACTCACTTGGCAGATTCTGATTTTTCATTCAGTAGAGGGCAGTGGCATACACACACACCAGGTATATTATTCCAGACTTCCTGTGTACAGTTATTTATCTCTTTCCAGTTCATGACATTTTCCATTTTTCTTTCCATTTTCAATCATTCCTTAACTTCTTTTAATTAAATATTTTCATATATACAAATTTATGCTGATAACTTCCTTTAGTTTGAAGTTCTATTTACACATGCTATATCAGGAGTGGGCAATAATTTTTGATGGGGGGCCACTCCAAGAATTTGGAAAGTGGTTGAGGGCCATACTCTTCCATGATATTAATGGAGGAGGTGCAGGATCTGGGAAGGAGGTTGGGTGCAGAAGGGAGCTTGAGATAAAGGAGGGAGTCTGGGTGAAGGAGGCAGTTGTGATCTGGGGCATTGGACTGGAGTACCGGGGTTTGGATTGTGACCTACGGTGGGGAACTGGGGTGAAGGGATTTGGGTTGAGAGCTATGGGCAGGAGGGGACTGTGATCTGGGAAAGGGGATTGGGGTGCCAAATCTGGGAAGGGATAAGGGTGCAGTAGGGGGACAGAAGATTTGGGTATGTTGCGTAGGAGGCAGGAGTGGGGGCAGAGGATTGGGAAAGGGAAGGACTAGGGTGCCAGAGGCAGGGTCTGGCTAGGAGACTTACCTGCCATCAGCCTGTTCCTGAACCAGCCTCCCTGCCTGCCAGCGTTCCCTCTAAGCTAGTGTCACTAGGGTTACCAGGTAGACCCCCCCCCAATACCAGATACACTTGATCTTGGCCAGTGGGGGGAGGGACCGGCTGGGTGGGGAGCAGGGCTGGCCGGGAGGAAGGGGGGTTGGGGGCCATGGGGCTGGTCAGGAGGAAGGGGGGGCGGGAAGTAGAGCTGGGGGGGATCAGGGGCTGGGGGGGCTGGACAGGAGGAGGGGGGGCCGGAGGAAGAGGAGCAGGAAGCAGAGCTGGCAGGGGGAGGGGGGTGCAGCCAGAAGCCACAGCTGGAATCCAACAGGCCGCACCCCCTGCAGGTACTCCCTCTAGTTGCTAGTAGAAGCTGGGTGGGGGCGGGGGGAGTGGCTGGGAGCCACTCCCCCCGCCTGGCTTCTGCACGCAACCAGTGGTTCCCAGCTAGGAGGCGGAGCCGCGATTGGTGCTGGGAAGGACACAGAAGCTGGGCGGAGGGAGTAGCTGGGAGTCCCAGCCACTGCCCTCTCCCCGCTCCGCCCCGCCCGGCTTTTGCACGCAACCACAGGGCTCCCAGCGCCAATCGCGGCCCGCCTCCCAGTCGCTCCCCTGCCCCCGCCTGGCTTCCGGCCAGCGCCCAGCCAGAAATTCAGAAATTACTGGACATTGCACATGTCCGGTATTTTCTGAATTTTAATACCAGATGCAAATACCAGACTATCCAGTAGAAAACCGGACACCTGGCAACCCTAAGCATCACAGGTGATTAATCAGCCCTGTCCAGTCATTTAGCTCTGTGTACAGAACCCTGGGTATGTCTACACTACAAAGTTAGTTCGAACTAACGGACGTTAGTTCGAACTAACTTTAATAGGTGCTACACTAGCGCTCCGCTAGTTCGAATTTGAATCGAACTAGCGGAGCGCTTAGTTCGAACTAGGTAAACCTCATTTTACGAGGACTAACGCCTAGTTCGAACTAGCTAGTTCGAACTAAGGGCTGTGTAGCCCTTTAGTTCGAACTAGTGGGAGGCTAGCCCTCCCCAGGTTTCCCTGGTGGCCACTCTGGCCAACACCAGGGAAACTCTATGCCCCCCTCCCAGCCCTGGACCCCTTAAAGGGGCACGGGCTGGCTACGGTGCCCGTGCCAGGTGCAAGCCTGCCAGCACCCAGCTAGCAGACCCTGCACCTGGCACGGCACAGAGCCACCCACCCGATGCCCCCCAGCCCACCCCCTCTTTCCGGGACCAGGCTGGCGGCTCCCGGGAGCTTGCCCTGGACCGCAAGAGGCGGGCACCTTCCTGGGCTAGTGCGGACATCGTGGACCTCGTCCACGATCTCCGCACTAGGCACAGAAAAGTGGCCGTCTAGGGCAGGAGAGCTGCCAGCCTGGCCACCCAGGACCAGGTGTGCATGAAAATCAAGGGGGTCCACTGAGACCCCCGACACTGAGCCCTGAGCTTACAATGGCCGTACTGGGTCAGACCAAAGGTCCATCTAGCCCAGTAGCCTGTCTGCCGACAGCGGCCAACCCTAGGGACCCTGGAGGGGATGGACCGAAGACAATGACCAAGCCATTTGTCTCGTGCCATCCCTCTCCAGCCTTCCACAAACTTTGGGCAGGGACACCACTCCTACCCTCTGGCTAATAGGACTCCATTGACCCAACCTCCATCACTTTATCTCACTTCCCTTTAAACTCTGTTCTAGTTGTAGCCTTCACAGCCTCCTGCAGCAAGGAGTTCCACAGGTTAACTATTTGCTTTGTCAAGAACAACAACTTTCTCTTACTAGTTTCAAGCCTGCTACCCATTCCTTTCCTTTGGTGTCCTCTAGTCCTTCTTTATGGGAACTCAGGAAGAACTTTTATGAATGCACCCTCTCCACCCAACCCCTGCTTTTAGAGACCTCTATCCTGTCCCCCCTCCGTCTCCTCTTTTCTAAGCTGAACAGTCCCAGTCTCTGTAGCCTTTCTTCATCTGGGACCTGTTCCCAACCCCTGATCATGTTAGTTGCCCTCCCCTCTTCCAGCCTTTCTCTTCCCCTCTCCCACCTCCTTTTCCCAGTCTCCCCCAGTTTTGTTCAATAAAGACAGAGTCAATGTTGGAAGAAACGTTATCTTTATTTTGTACATCAATAAGAAGGGGGGCTAGGGAAGGGTAAGTGGAAGGAGGTGAGGGAGGAATGGGGTACGAGCCCCCGATGGGGAGGACTGGGCTGGCTCTGCGGGCTTCTGGGGGTGGAAGCTCTCCTGCAGCCCCCCAATTACTCCCTCTCCCCAGATGGCAGCCTGCGGCAAGTGCAGCCGGGCTGATGGCCGAGTGGTGTGATGTGCCCAGTGTGGGCACTCAGGGCACTCCAAGCCAGAACTTCTTTGCAAGCGGGGCACCCCTTAGAACTGTGTGTCCGGGGTGGGGGTCGGGACCCTTTAAGCGCAGCCCTCGGCTAGCCTGAGACAGCATCTCCATGCTCTAAGTCCTCCTTTTATGCCCTGCCGGCACTGCTTCCGGCCATCCTTAAGCCCTGTTCAGAGTCCACTCAATGTGGACTTACTAGTTCGAACTAGCAAAACGCTAGTTCGAACTAGTTTTTAGTTCTAGATGCGTTAGTTCGAACTAGCTTAGTTCGAATTAACTAATTCGAACTAAGTTAGTTCGAACTAACTTTGTAGTGTAGACATACCCCCTGAGCCTCTGACTGGCCAGGTCTGATTAATCACCTGTGAAGCTGTGCTGCCTCACAGTTTAGAGGAAACACTGCTGCTTGCCCCGCCCCTGCACAGGCTACAGCCATGTGCTCTGGAGCCCCTTGTACTTCATGGCTGCCTGTTATTGAAACATGCAGCTCCCATTCACCAGTTTCTGGCCAGAAACCAGCCAATGGGATTGTGCTCTGGGCGGGAGCTGCTCCTAAAGCTTTCCCCCCTCCTCTCCAGACTCACAGTTTTTAAAGAAAAACCTCCTGGCAGCCGCATTTCTGAATGGTGTGCAGGTGGGGTGAGGCAAGAGGGGAGCCTGCTTGGGGCTCCCTGGAGTGTCCGTGGGCTGGATCCCGTGGCTTGATGGTCCGGTATTTTGCCCAGGCCTATCCTATATGAATTTTGCATGGCAATAAGCACAGAAATGCAAAACTTACAGCCATACAAGATATTGTGCTATCTCGAGGTCTCAGAAATCATGTTTTTATACTATAAAGGAATGCAGCAATTTTGCATGGCTGCAAAGTGATTGAGGCAAAGTATGAGTTTTGTTACAGTGTCATTTTAATTAGTGAGCTGAAAGAGCCACTTTCACAGCACTCTACCTCTTCAATTTCAAAGTTGAGTATAAAGTTGACCTTAGGATCCATTTGTGTCTATTCTTAGCCTAACAAAGGGTATGTCTACACTACCCCGCTAGTTCGAACTAGCGGGGTAGTGTAGGCATACCCAAAGTGTCTCTTCCATCAAAGTGTTGTCTATGCTGGAGCATAGTGAAGTCTTGAATGCACCAAAACAAGTCTTGCATACTCTGGTATTTGAAGCTCACAATTCCAGTTGAGTGACAAAGAGAGCTAATTCCCCAAACAAGAGTTTTTACAATTCAGTATATGTCTGGTTTCATCACAGTTACAGCTCTGCTTCATGTTCACCTACAAGAGTAGGGAGAGAGTTATGAGGACTGCGGGGAGACATTTTGAGAGATTGGAAAGCCAAAGGGTTCAAAGGCATAGCAAGGAAGTATTTCTTTGTGAAGAGCACAGGAAATGTCCTTTTCCTAGCTGCCAAAACAGTGATAAAAATTGTATCTTTAATTACTAACTTTTAAATAAGACAGCCATTGTTGGCAGTACACATTAATATATCAAAAATGAATGGAATTACAATAGGGATGTTAAGTTTTGATTGATCAGCTAATTCAGTAGTTAATGGAATAGGTGTAGTCAATAGGAATGGTGTCATTAGCCTCTGTTTGTCAGAGGTTAGAAATGGATGACACGAGAGGGATTACATGATGATTACCTCTCTTGTTCACTCCCTCTGAGCACCTGGCTTTTGCCACTGTCGGAAGACAGGATACTGCGCTAGATGGACCCTTGGTCTTACCTGTTATGGCCTTTCTTATGTTCTTATGTTTTCTGAATCGAGGTGAACAAAATAAAGATGTTGGCATCTGGTCCAGTGTTAGGGTTATTCCATATATCCAGCTTATGCTGGCTCTTGAGCCAGATTGCTAGAATACCAATAGGATGAAATGTTTCCATGGTTGTATGGCTATTATGAATAACCTCCATGACAGTTTGATTAGTAGGTTGGTGGTGAGCAGAACATTGTCAGTGTACGAGATGCAAAACAGGTAGCATTTTGCATAGGTCACTAATTGGAGACCCATAAATTCCTGAGTAGTATTCCCATGTGAATATGTAGTGCCAACAGAGAAAGAAATGTATATTCATTTTGTGAGTAATAGACATATTTTTTGTTGTAAATTTAGCTTCTAAGCTGTTTATGGAAAGTGAACACAATCTAACTGAATTAATTCAAAAAATATTTATAATATTCAGATAGCTTTTGCTTGTTACTCATCTCCCTCTTTTAAGCGTATGAGCTTAGGGAGAGATCTGGAAGATTTGGGAATGCTTAAGGATCTGACTGTCAGAAGTGTAGAGCATCAAAACTCCTGTTCCCATGAATTCAAGCAGTGGGTGCTCAGCAGCTCTGAAAATCATGTCTAAACTCTCTTCTGTACTTTTCAAACTCATTTAGGCATGTCTTTGATTGGATTGTACTTATATTAACAAGCTGTTGTTATGCCCCCATATAAATATGTCATTCTTCTTTTAGAATTGCTTTTGCAATCTGCAGATGGAGTTGTGCATAAAAATATTGTGGAAGAACTTAGCCCAAATGTAAAATTAATATTTGAATAGGGTCTAAAAGGTCTTGTGTAGCATAAACTATTGAAAATGTTTATACTTCTGTAGACACAGTGTTGAAATATGGCATGGTGTCACAGCGTATCCACGCCTTGTCTTTTGGGGGAGCTTACACAAAGCTGTGGATGTCTCCTAATCAGCTGTTAAATCATTGGCAGTGCCTCTCATTGTCTATGGACCCTGACCCTCAGTCCAGGGTAGTATGGCCTAATGGCTAGAGTCAGTGAGAGGTGTCCCCCTGACACAGGGTAGCACGGCTTGGTAGCCCAAGTCAACAAGGTATGGCCCTTTAATGTAGGGTGTCACAGCTTGGTAGCCCAAGTCAATAGGGTATGGCCCTTCAATGCTGGGCAGCACAGCTTGGTAGTTTAAGTCAATAAGTTGGGGGGCTGGGGATAATTGCCCTGGTAGGAGGACCCTGGGCCACCCTACTCCACTGTCCCAATCCAGGGCCTTGTGAATGGCAGAGTGTCCTACCACACCCTCAGCAGGAAATCCAGCCAAAACATGCTAAGTTTACCTGACTGGGAGATGCCACTCCTGCACCTTCCCTGGGTCACTTCCTACTGGTGCTGGTGGGACAGCGTCCCATTAAGTGGCTGGGTCTTCCTTTTCCTCAGCAGCTGCTTCTCCATGGGGCTGCTCAGGGGCTGTGTCACAGCAGTGTCCTGGGGCTCTATCTCCCTCTGCCTGGGTCGTTGGCTGGTGTAGCCTGGGAGCTCTGGCTTAAAGGTCCTTCTTCTTCAGTGACCAGCTCAGACTGAGCTGTTCTGCTGCCTTTCATACCTCTCTGGCACTTGGAGCATGCTTAGTCTGGGTGAAGAGGTGGGACTTTCTTCACCCAGAGGGTTTTAACCACCCCTCTTTCAGTGCAGGGTATGCACACCCAGTCACACATGGTTAAATGGATAGGATACTGAATTGGAACTGGGGAGACCTGACTTCTGTTCTTGGCTCTGGTCTGCTGTGTGACCTCAGGCAAGTCACTTCATCTCTTGGTGTCTCTCCTTTTGAAGTCTCTATTTCCCTCCCAATTTTTGTATATTTACATTTCAAATTATTTGGGGCAAGAACTATATTACTATATATTGGCACAGTATGGATGTTACTTTAATCCTAAATGTTTATAATATTTATGTACATACATAGTTCAGACCTTATCAAAATACCCACTTCTGAAATGATTCCTACAGGCATCAAGCAAAAAATGAATGGAAGGCTGAACAGATTTTGGATACAACTGATTTTATTTATAAAACTACAGTTTATTGAAGTTTGAACCCGTCAAGCTGTGCATATAGCTAACCCATGTAAATGCATAATTTTCTTACTAGTCCCCTCAACCTTCCTCCATCCCTTCCCTCCTAATATTTGTTACACAAATGAGTTGCACTGTGATTCAAATTAGAATGTAAACTCTTACTTTGTTGGTATGCTATTTGGCTGATCCTGATCATGTCTTTGGGGCAGTGGTTCTCAAACTTTTTGGCCCTTGGCTCACACTGCTCAACATAAACTTTTCTGTGGATCACCAGCCAACCAGTCATGATGACAAAATAGGTACAGGATGGGGTGGGAATGTGGGGGTCTGGCTGGGAAGTGGGGTGCAGGAGCAGTCTCACTCAGACCCCCTCACTCTGAGACTGCTCCTGCATCCTTCCTCCTGGATCCCCTACCCTCAGCCTTCTTCTGCATCCTACCTCCCATCCAGACCCTCCACCCCCACCCCGCTCCTACACCCAACCTCCCAGCCAGACAACACTCCCTCCTCTCCTGCACCCATTTTGTTATCATGGCTGGTTGGCTGGTGATCCATGGAAAGGTCTGCATTGAGTGGGGCGGAGCATGGGCCAAAAAATTTGAGAACCACTGCTCTAAGTATCAGAATAATTAGATCCTCATCAAAGAAGGATGACTCTACTTTCCAGCCCTTTAAAAGAAAGGATACCAAATCTTTTGCTAGTTGGAACTGTTTCAGCTCAATTAACTTCAGTTAAATATGCCAATTTATGTCAATAAATAAATTGATCCATAGACTTTTTCACCATGAGCATCCATACTGCAGCTCTAAAATAGTCAGGAGATGTTCCTACTGCTTGACAAGTATCTATGGGTATGTCTACACTACCCTCCTAATTCGAATTAGGAGGGTAGTGTAGACATACCCTATGATAGCGGGTCTGGAGTAGCCACAACTTGATTGGAGTAGTGTATTCCTTTCTATTTTGTTTGTTAGTGATCCCCAGTTTTCATTTTCTTTAATTTCAAATGGATTGAAATACACTCAGGCTAGGACCTTTAGAAAGACCTGGTGTGCACTGCAGTTTTGAGAAAATCAGCCATTTCAATCAAATCTGTACTGAGAGTACTTAAAAAATGACCTGTAAGAAATAAACCTGTTTTTTAGAGTCCAGGTTTAATATAAAAATCAGCTTGTCCACAAACCACAGAAACCTCACCTACTGCATGAATTTCTAAGGCTTACCTTCTATTAGCCACTTCCTTGAAAGTTGTTGAAATCTTTACAAGCTTTAGAACCTTGTAGAATCCTTCGAGTATAGCAGTGATTAGAGAGAGAAGTACAACAATTTTTATAAAATGCCTTCTATTTAGGAAAGTATTTTTGGTCTTATTGCCAAAGCAACAGGGACTTTACGTTAACAAAAGACTTTACAAATCAACAGGAACTAAACTAAAAAAGCTATTGTATGTAGGTGGATAATACAAAAGGGTCAGTGTGCTCAGAATTTATTCAGAAATGTGTAGGAGGCACACTGTGCACCAAACAGGGTCTAGCACTATGTCTCATATAGGTAAAGTTCCATCAGAGAATTAGACATATGAAACTTATTTTATTTTTTATGGTAGTATCTGATCACCTCATATACATCAATGAATTTACCTTCACAAATTCCTCTCTAGAAAGGAGGTATTATTGTCCCCATTTTACTGACAAGATGTGGAGGTGGACAGATTGTAAGCTGTTTGTAGTTATCTTTTTGTTATATGTTTGTACAGCTTTAAGCATTGGGGCCTGATGCATGATTAGGATCCCCAAGCACATCTGCAATATAAATAATAAGAAATATAAAGTGACTTGCCCAAACTCCCAGGGTATGTCTACACTACAGCGCTAATTTGAACTAAGCTAATTCGAACTAACGCAGCTAGAACTAAAAACTAGTTTGAATTAGCGTTTTGCTAATCCGAACTAGCGCGTCCACATTAAGTGGACCCTGAAGCGGGGTTAAGGATGGCCGGAAGCAGTGCCGGCAGGGCATCAGAGAAGGACTTAGAGAGTGGAGATGCTTTCTCAGGCTAGCCGAGGGCTGTGCTTAAAGGGTCCCGACCCCCACCCTGGACAGACAGTTCTCAGGGGTGCCCCGCTTGCAAAGCAGTCCTGGCTTGGAGTGCCCTGAGTGCCCACACTGGGCACATCACAGCACTCGGTCATCAGACTGGCTGCACTTGCCGCAGGCTGCCATCTGGGAAGAGGGGTTAATTGGGGGGCTGCAGGAGAGCTTCCACCCCCAGAAACACGCAGAGCCAGCCCAGTCCTCCCCATCGGGGGCTCGTGCCCCATTCCTCCCTCACCTCCTTCCACTTACCCTTCCCTAGCCCCTCTTTTTGATGTACAAAATAAAGATAACGTGTCTTCCAAAATGGAATCTGTCTTTATTGAACAAAACGGGGAGACTGGGAAAAGGAGGTGGGAGAGGGGAAGAGAGAGGCTGGGAGAGGGGAGGGCAACTAAAATGATCAGGGGTTGGGAACAGGTCCCATATGAAGAGAGGCTAAAGAGACTGGGACTTTTCAGCTTAGAAAAGAGGAGACGGAGGGGGGACAGGATAGAGGTCTCTAAAAGCAGGAGTTGGGTGGAGACGGTGCATATAGAAAAGTTCTTCATTAGTCCCCATAAAGAAGGACTAGAGGACACGAAAGGAAAGGAATGGGTAGCAGGCTTCAAACTAGTAACAGAAAGTTGTTCTTCACAAAGCAAGGAGTCAACCTGTGGAACTCCTTGCTGCAGGAGGCTGTGAAGGCTAGAACTGGAACAGAGTATAAAGGGAAGTGAGATCAAGTCATGGAGGTTGGGTCCATGGAGTGCTATTAGCCAGGGGGTAGGAGTGGTGTCCCTGCCCAAGGTTTGTGGAAGGCTGGAGAGGGATGGCACGAGACAAATGGCTTGGTCACTGTCTTCGGTCCATCCCCTCCAGGGTCCCTAGGGTTGGCCGCTGTCGGCAGACAGGCTACTGGGCTAGATGGACCTTTGGTCTGACCCAGTACGGCCATTGTATGCTCAGGGCTCAGGGTCGGGGGTCTCAGTGGACCCCCTTGATTCTCTTGCACACCTGCTCTTGGGTGGCCAGGCTGGCAGCTATCCTGCCCAAGCTGGCCACTTTCCTGTGCCTAGTGTGGAGATCGTGGATGAGGTCCATGATGTCTGCACTAGCCCAGGCGGGTGCCTGCTTCTTGCGGTCCCGGGCAAGCTCCCGGGAGCCGCCAGCCTAGTCCCGGGAAGAGGGGGAGGGCTGGAGGGCATCGGGTGGGTGGTTCGATCCGTGCCAGGTGCAGGGTCTGCTGGCTGGGTGCTGGCAGGCTTGCACCTGGCACGGGCACCGTAGCCAGCCCGTGCCCCTTTAAGGGGTCCGGGGCCGGGAGGGGGGCAGTAGAGTTTCCCTGGTGTTGGCCAAAGTGGCCACCAGGGAAACCTGGGGAGGTCTAGCCTCCCACTAGTTCGAATTAAGGGGCTACACACCCCTTAATTCGAACTAGCTAGTTCGAACTAGGCTTAATCCTCGTGGAATGAGGATTACATAGTTTGAACTAAGCGCTCCGTTAGGTCGAATTAAATTCGAACTAACGGAGCGCTAGTGTAGCGCCTATGAAAGTTAGTTCGAACTAATGTCCGTTAGTTCGAACTAACTTTTTAGTGTAGACATACCCCCATTGAGTCTGTGGCTTGAGTCAGGAATCACAACTGGGATATTTCAGTGGGCTGATATTTGTAAGGCCAGCCATAGCACAGAGACAAGATGGATATTTGTAAGGCCAGTCATAGCGTTTCCAGTGATTTCTTCCTAAATGGTGGAACTCCAAACGATGTAACAAAGTGGCAACGAGGATGGGATGCCTATGCTGTCTCCAGCAACAAAAGAAGTAGAAGTCAATGTAAGAAAACAAACCTTTCAGTTGTTCTGGGCGGTGGGGGTGAGAACTGACTGCTATACTGACAGTGCTAACTGAACTAATATCTGTGAAGCCCAGAGGCTGGAAAATAAAAAAATAAAAAAGAAAGAAGGGAGTTGCATCAGCCATGGCTACACTTACAGGGCCACTGGGACCTTTTGAGGAGATTAGAGAGCAATGGCATGTAGATACTGAGCATTTTGAACTTTTTGTTGCTGTGAATGATATTAAGGAAGAGAAGATAGTTCCAATATTTTTAAGCATAGTAGGGGCTAAGACCTACTCTCTGCTATGCTATGTTATTTGATTTGTCCTTTTCATATTTGTTCATTTTTTTAAATTGTATCCTTTGGTATATATGGTTGTGACTATTTTCTTCCACTATTTGATCTGAGGAAGTGGGTCTGGCCCACGAAAGCTCATAATCTAATAAACCATCTTTTTAGTCTTTAAAGTGCTACATAGTCCTGTATTTTGCTTTACTACACCAGACTAACACGGCTACATTTCTATTACTTCTCTGCTATGCAGTTTGCTACTCCCTGTTAAGCCAGAGACCAAATCCTACGGTGACAATGTGGAAATCCTGGGGTCACATTATGCTTCAAAACCATTGGTAATTGCAGAAAGGTATAGGTTCTATAATAGAGACCAAAAAGAAAGTGAAACAATTGTACAATCTGTAGCAATTCTGAAAAAGCTTGTGGAACGCTGTGAATTTAAGATGTTAAATGACGCCATACAGGACAGGTTAGTGTGTGGCCTTCACAGTGAAGCTATATGGATGTGTCTATTAACAGAGGCTCAGCTCACCCTATAGAAGGCTGTTGATATTGCAGTCTCCATGGAACTGGCTACATGTGAGGCACAATACCTTAGTGCATCCCCTAGGGTGCAAAAAGTGTCCCAAGAACCTACCCACAAAACAGTGGGGAGCCAGGAATGTTACTGCTGTGGTAAGCCGGGTCACCAAGCATCAGAATGCTGGTGTAAGGACCTAGTGTGTCAACAGCAAGGAAAAAAAGGACACCTGGGCTGTGTCTACATTGGCACCCTTTTCCGGAAAAGGGATGCTAATGAGACAAGTCGGAATTGCAAATGCCGCGGGGGATTTAAATATCCCCTGCGGCATTTGCATGAACATGGCTGCCGCTTTTTTCCGGCTCGGGGCTTTGCCGGAGAAAAGCGCCAGTCTAGACGGGATCTTTCGGAAAATAAAGCCTTTTCCGGAAGATCCCTTATTCCTGATTTTAAGAGGAATAAGGGATCTTCCGGAAAAGGCTTTATTTTCCGAAAGATCCCATCTAGACTGGCGCTTTTCTCCGGCAAAGCCCCGAGCCGGAAAAAAGCGGCAGCCATGTTCATGCAAATGCCGCGGGGGATATTTAAATCCCCCGTGGCATTTGCAATTCCGACTTGTCTCATTAGCATCCCTTTTCCGGAAAAGGGTGCTAATGTAGACACAGCCATTGAGCATGCCTGCAAACAAAAGAAATAAAGGCATGTGGTTTGGTGGACCAAAAGGGAAAATCTGCATACCATCGAGCAGATGCCTGATGATCAAGGTGACACCCCATCTGAAGAATTGCCCTGCTGTGTTTTGTCTTTGGAAGGGGGCTCCCATGAATACTGGGTAACCCCATTGTTGGACAGCAAACCTGTATGTTTGGAAGTGCAGCAGTTTCATTGCTGTCCGACACTGTGTATAAGGGAAAGCCAAAATATCTCCACGTAAGGTAACAAAGATCATTCTGAAGACATATACAGGAGAAGCGGTACATCTGTTGGGCACTACTGATGTTAAGGTGGTGCTTAATGGACAGACTGCTGAATTGCCACTGTTTGTGGTGAAAGTCCATTACCTAGCCTTAATGGGTAGATCGTGGCTTAGGAAGATCTAGCTAAACTGGGAAGAAGTGCACTGGATGACTAAAGAAGAAACAGGTCTGACTGATATATTAAAGAAACATGCTGCTGTTTTTGGAGAGGATCTGGGAAGTATGAGGGGAATCACTGACCAGAAGTCTCTCTAATGCCTTCTACCACTGCTGATAGTACTATCCAAAAACTACGGGGAGTCTTTTGTCATTTTGGTCTTCCAGAACTACTTATTAGCAAAAACAGTTCACAGTTTGTCTCTCAGGAGTTTGGAAATTTTATGAAAGCAAATGGGATTCGTCACATCACTTGGGCACCATATCACCCATCCGCGAATAGTTTGGCTGAAAGGTTTGTGCAGCTTTGAAATCAGCTAGAGGACATTCACTCATGCAAAAGTGTTTGGACACCTTCTTACTATCTTGTAGAAACATGCCTCATACTACAACCAAAATGTCCCCGGCTTTTCTAATGATGGGATGTCAGCTGCGCACTTGCTTTGATCTTCTGAAACCCTCCGAATCATGACAAATTGTACAACATCAACAGCAAAGTCGGGTCCTTAGACGTGAATCCAGAGCAAAAGACCGAATCTTTAGTCCTGGAGAGCCACTTTTGGCTTGGAACTATGCTTCTGGAACCAAATGGGTCCCTGCCACTATTATTGCTCAAACAGGACATATTTCCTATACTGTCAGGATTGCAGAGGATCTCATCTGGTGGCGGCATGTAGATCAGTTATTGCCAGGTTATGCCTGACCCCAAGACACATCTCTAGTTGAGTTGCCTGACCTCCCTACTGCCGGGGAGCTACTGCGTCAAGAATTACCTGTTCCTGACTCTTCTCCTCCATCACCACCTCAGCAAACATAAACCCCTTCTCTGAGCAGATTGATCTGACAGCCTCACCTGTTCATGCTTCAGGTTTCCAGCCCACTGTCAGGCCTGTAGCCATAACACCTTCGGGTGCAAGAATACCAGATATCCGCCGTAATCCAGCTAGAGAAAGAAGGCCTCCTCAATGGCTGGACCTTTAGTTGAGGTTAACTAACAGATGGGACAAAATAATCCTGGGGTTAGCTGGGATCTTGATGCAGTCTATCCTCATTCCATAGTCAGTGTTAGTTTTATTAAAGGGATGTTCTTATTAAGGGGAGAGGAATATGTTGTGTATTGGGTTGTAGATATAGATCTTGTTATAATAACTGAGTTAGGTCTCCGCTAGTTTAAGCTGGTTCTTGTTAGTTCTGTGTTATGAAATAAAATGGACACTTGCAACTGCTCAAACTCTCTGTGTTTTTGCGATTTCTTCCTAAACGGTGGAACTCCAAACAATATAACACCTTCTTCCTGTTCAGAGGTAATATTTTGTGTCACATGGTCCGAGCAGCACTAAGGCACTGCACATTCACAAACCTGAGAGTAATTAGACATCAGTAAGTCCAGATACTGTAAAATGTTTTGTGGTGCTGGAAGACTGACTGTTAGTTTGGTGGGAAAAGGGGGGTAATGGACAGGCCCTGAGAACTTATTTTTATCCTTAAGTAACAGTGACATCAGAGCACACACTTAATAATCGATCAATAGACATTGCCTTTGTGTCCTCAGCTCCAATGCTTCCCATCCACACATCAGCAGAAAGAGTGGGTGAAAACTTAGGGCTCCTGTATCCTCACAACCTCTGCATGGGGAAGACACTCAGCAGCCCATGAAGAAACAGGTGGTCTGTACAGCAAGCAGCTTTTGAGGAAGTTTTGGAGACATGCTTTGAGGATAGTTTGTGGAGATGGGGATTGGAGGGAAAAAGCAAATGATCGAACTAGAGCTGGTAAAAATGTTGAATTTCATTTTTTTAAAGAAAAAGACAAACTTTTTGCAATCTTTTTTTCCCATTTTCATTCAGCTCTTGTTCCAGTAAATATGTGGTAATTAACATAATATAAAACCCCTCTTATGTAGGCATCGCTTCTAGAAACTGATTTGAGAACTGTTGAATAGGTACCCAAAAAGCATTCTAAGCAACTGAAACCATTTGGGTGAGTGAATTTGTAGATACAGGTGAAATTTAAACCAATGACTTGTGCAAATGCATTGAACCATTTGCACTTACAAGTTAAGAAGAATTTGATCAGTCCTCTAATGTAGACAAGAGATATGGATCAGGAACCATGTCTGCTTATTAAGTTAGTTAGCACTTAGCATCATAGGGCCCCAATCCTGATTAAGGAGTTTGGGCTGTACCATTAAACAAGGTCCACAGTGCAGTTAGCATCCACACATAGAACCCTGCAAATCTGTGGATATCCACTATATATCTGCAGGTATTCGTGAATATGGCTATGGTTATTTGTGGCTCATTTTTGCAAATATGGATGCGGATATACTGCACATCTGCAGATATCCACTTTATATCCATAGGTATCCACATCCATGGATATAGATGCAGATATCCATGGCTCATTTTTGCAGATATGGATGCAGATGCAGATTCACATTTTGTATCCACGCAGGGCTCTATCCATACAATCTCTGCCTTTTTCCTGTCAGAGAGGGTGCGTGAAATAATACCTTTTATTGGAACAACTTTTTTTGGTGAGAGAGACCAGCTTTCAAGCTCAGAGAGCTCTTGAGACAGTCTTTTTAAGTGTCTACATTGACTTTCTCCTCTCCCCACACCCCCATAGGCAGAATCTATACTTTTTACCTTTGCCACTATTTAAAATTTGCCTAGCAAAGTGCATGGACATCGTATTTCAGTCTGTGATAGGATCTGAACACCACACAGGCACAAGAAGGTTGACGGAGCCTGAGAGTGCTAATAACCTCACTGATTGCACCTAGGGAGGGTGTGGTAAAGTTAGGAGGGTGGACTTGAGGGAAGAGGATGCAGTGAGTGCCCTCTATCTGGGAAAGGATGTGATAGAAGTCTAGAAGGGCAGAGAAGCACTTGAGTTTGAGGTGAGCCTGAAGGATGATCAGGAGCCTCTGAAGGATGATGATCTGCCCAAAATCCTGAGGAGACAGATAATTGTGTCAGCCTTAAACTATGGGTGAAGCGTGACACAGGAGCCGAAGGACAGATGTGAGTACTTTACATTATAGCTGAGGATTGCCTGCAAGGGAAAGGGTGTGACAGCCATGAAACCAATAGGGGCTGAAGATCTTGTTATTTTTATATTTTTGTTGGATGTGTTAAAGAACTCTGTGGCCCTGGAAGGATTTAGACCTAATAATCTTGCCTGGAGGATCAGGCCATTCCTGCAGCCACAATAGGCTGAAAGACATGAGAGAAATGAAGAGAAATCTGCCACATTCAGCCATAAGGGGATGCTTTGAGGTGGCAACTTTGCGACCCAGCTCTTGAGCAAAAAGCCTGCTATGATATGGTGTAAGTCAGGGCTGGGCAAAATAATGTGCATATGCCAGATGCAGCCTGCTAAACCACCAGATCTGGTCCATGGACATACCAGGAAGCCTCAGGTAGACTCCCTGCTTGCCTGGGCCCTCCCATGCTGCTCAGAAAAGAGGCTGCCAGGCTGTTTGTGTTTCTTAGCTGTGAGAAGGCAGGAGAGGATTCAGGTGCTGCCCTCTCCCCCAGCAAAATCCCATTGGCCAGTTTCTGGCTAATGGGAACTGCCTGTTTGAAGAACAGGCAGCATGTGAAGCACCACTCTCCCTCCCCTCACATTCTTATTCACAGACATACATGGCCCCTGCAGCCTGTGTGGGAGTGGGACAGGAAGGAAGGCTGCTTGGGGAATATGCTGGACTGCTAGCTGGAAGTCTCCTGGTCAGAACCTGCCTCTGGCACCTCAGCCCCTCACTCCTCCAACCCTCTGCCACCTCACTCTGCCCCACATAAGCAAAACCCTCTGCCCCCTCCTAAATCCATGCCCCCTCCCAGATCAGGCACCCCAATCCTCTCCCCCAGATAACAATCCTCTCCTGCCCTCGGTCACAACCCAAACCCCTGACCCCCTGTTGTACCCCAGTCCCCTAGACCCAGGTCACAACCCATTCCTGCCCTAGGTCATAACCCAAAACCTCGCACCACAGTCCTGTGCCCCAGGTCACAACTGCCTCCTTCACCCAAACTCCCTCCAGACCTCAGAGGCGCGCCTGCACCCCAGCCCCTTACCCCAAGCTCCCTTATGCATCCAACCTCCATCCCAGACTCTGGTCCCCCTCCATTAATGTGGAAGAGTGGTTCCTCTGCCACTTTCTAAAATCTTGGAGTGGCCCCCCATAAAACATTATTGCCCACTCTTAGTATAAGTACTAGGGAGGATTTAATTGGTTAACCGGTTAAATGGAATAGGACACCAGCCACCGCTCTCACCCCCCGCCACAGCCCTGCTGGAGTGGACAGGAGCTGCTCTGGCAAGCTGGAGGTCCTCCAGCTCACTGTTAGACTGGAACCAGTAAGCCTTACCCATTAAGGTGAGGTTAATCATTCACGTTGCTAGTAAGTACCTCACAATATTTATCCTTACTAGAGTTGGTTGGAAAAAACTTTGAGAGAATAATTTTGTTGGAAAATGCAAGTCGGTTAAAATCAAAACAGTGAAATCATGGTAATTTAAAAAAAAATCAATTAGAGATAAACTAGGAAAAAGAAAGTCCCAACTACATTGAAACATCCCAATTCTGACATTTTCATAATGAAACATTTTGATTTTGGAGTTTTACATCATGTTTTAGAAAATAAAAGTCAAAATCAAAATGGAATGTTTGTTTTGTCAAAATGAAATATTGGATTGATCCAAATTTAATTTTTGAACTTTATTTTGTGGAGTACTTTGAAAGTTTTGGGTTTTGTTCCAGTTTGAAACAAAACCAGCTTTTGCTATCTCTAAATCCTTCCTTTTTTAAACAGAATTTTTGTCCTCTACACAGCTCTATTCCTTACTCCATTCTACCTATCTTCAGAATATTATTTGCAATAATATGTGGTGTTCTACTACAGTATGCACTATAGGATATTTTAATTATACAGAAATCTGTATGTTATAAATGATATACATGGAATACAGTACAATCCCTTTATCTGAATGGCCTGGCAGATATCTGAAACTTTCAGATAACTGGACAGTTGAATGAACTGAAGTGCTATTGTAAGCTGCACTCTAGCTGTAGGCTATGAACCAATGAATGGCAGTGCTCTGTATGTCAGCCCCTCTCTCACACATCCCACCTTTTCCAGTGCCCATGGCTTGGGCTATGGTTGGATGGGGTCCCTCAGTGATGACTCTGGTGTCGGTGAGACCCGCAACTCTCTTGTCACTGGGAGGAGCCATGTCCCAGGCTGTAGGGCTCTATAATGGGAGAGGAGCACTGAGTAGAGATGCTGCTGCAGATGATAACTAGTTACATAGGTTTGAATTGGACACTTTGAATTGGACACAGTATTGTAGCCATCGAACCATATTGTGAGTTCAACCATTGCTACATTGGTATAGCATGAATTAAGCTGCTGTAAATTAGTGTCCTCCAGTGCTGGGATTCCCTGGCCGGTGGATGCTGTTTTCAGAGGGGATTGTATTAAAGGAAAGGATATCAGTAGTGTAGCCTGTCCTTGTATATGTATTGCTTATGACTTTTAGGGCTACTTTGGGCACACACTGTGGATTCAGATAACTAGGATATTTGGATAAAGAGCATGCAGATAACGGAGAGCGTATTGTATATAGTATCTATAGGAATATTTAACTATGTGGTAGAGAGCTAGTTCAAGTGGTGACATTTTAAGCTTTTGTATCCTTATCTGTAAAGAAATAGGCGACCTTCCGAGTTTCTTTTGTTCTCAGAATATTACTTTCACATGCTGCTGTTTTAATAGGGTTTTTTTATATCAGTCTCAGCACTGTGACTCAGAGAGGACTTTCACTCCTACTCTGCAGGTTGCTCTGAATAAGAATCTTTGCACCTTTGCAAAGCCAGTGATATTTACAGAAAGGAGCCAATCAGAAAGTAGTCTTTTAACGTTCATTCTGGGAAGACTTTATTGTAATAAAACTTTTCACTTCTTCAGTGCTTTTCCTCCAATGATCTGAAAGTGCTCTACATATATGACTTAACCCTCACTGCATCATTTATATCACAGTAATGCCAATCCGACTACTGAATCAGACAAATGCAGGCTATGTTAAAGTCCCAGAAGGAGTATGGTATGTATTAGGTTCATGCAGTCTGACTTATTCATCAAGGGGTTTGGCATTGCTATGGTTGATAGGTTTTCAAGGGACTAAAGGGAGAGATACGGCAAACACTCTCCTTCCTCAATATTTCACTCCCGATTCACCCTGTGCAGAAGAAAATAATAGACAAAAAGGCTGGGGTATATCCTCTCTGCATTTGTGGAACCAGGTGGCTCTGGCTGGCCACACAATTTGTTCTTTAAAAAGAAGAATGTTAACTGAGTTTGGTAAGTGTCTTCTTCTATGTGACACAACTGGTCTTCTGTCCTCACTACATTGTGATGGTAGTGTCAAGTCTGCTAATCAGCCAGGGGACCTAAAAGGCCTTCCTTCAGTAAATGACATCAGAGACTCTCAATGCCTTGGTTAAATGGAACACTACAATTCTTGTATGCTCGAGACAGTAAGTCGGAGCCTCATTTCAAATAAGTGAGAGAAAAAACAGAATAAAACATGAGTTCGATATACCAGATATAATGGATTAACTCTGTTCTATCTTAAGCCTAAGCCAGTTTCTCAATTTTTTTTATGAAGTACCCCTTTAAAAAAATTATAAGTACCGCCAGTACCTACAGTTTTCAGACACACACAACTTTGTTCTACCATTGCAACACATTTGTTTAAACAACTTAGTCATAGCTGGGTGGGCCATGACATTTTGGGTGTAAAAAGTACAAAAATAATAAAGTGCTGTAAAACTTAAAACATAAATTCAGTTTTCTCCAAATTTCAGTTGTGTTGACATACCCCCCATACTTCTCTCGAGTACCCCAAAGAGTACTCATACCACTGGTTGAGAAACACTGGCCTAAACTGTCGTCTTACCCTGAGCCTTGATGAACGGATTTATAGACCTTTTAGTTCTGCCTCCTTTACCTTCAGTCACTCTTCCCCTGCCATACTGGTTCCCCTCTTCCAATACCAGTTTTCTACCCTTCTTTTTTTGTTTGTTAGCATCTGTTAACCATTAGAAACAATGTGTTAGCTAAGATACCAAAAGCAAGGAGGAAGTGATGAACTCACAAAAACAAAGATGTTTTAGAGTAAATTAAGGGAGACCCTCACTAGTATTTGGTGGTCTTGCCATTCATCTCAATGGGAAGTCTCAGTGCTGTGTTCCTGCTGGCATGTGACAAATCAGCATCTTTTACACGAAGAGTATATCAGCACAGAGGAAACCAAGAATAGCATGAAATGTACACCTTGGTAATAAGGGTGTCCATGCCTCCTCTAGTATTATATATTATATTGAAGGAAGGAAGTGGAAACCCATTTTAGGTTGATTTCTCCTTCTTTGTTTTTCCTCTGGGAACCGCAGGCAAGGTTTCAAGCAAGGGATACTGTTCTTGGTAAGGGGATTTCTGTTGACTTTTTAATAGCTCTCTATCTTGTACTCTTATCTTCTGTGTTCAATTACTACATTGTAGTAGTATTCTCCATGTATGGTCAGAAGCTGTAAGAAGACAATGTTTTGGCTTTTAAGCAGTAGACTGCCTTCAAGGACGTACATGTTTTCTGTTAGCTGAATCTTAATCAGGGCTCTGCTGGTGTGGAACGGTAGACTCACAAAGAATTGCAATGGTTTAGTGGCCATGAAGCACATTTTTGTCTGAATTGCTTCTTAGATTTATAGTGCAGATCTTTTCACAAAGCCTCTCCTGTTTGTCACCATGTCTGCACTTCCTACAAACTCTGTTCATTTAAATTGCCTTACATAGGAATTGCAGCATGGACTTTGACTTGATGCATTTGTCTTTGCTGATTAAAAAAGATTGTGCTATTGTATTTATTTCTCAGGATCAACAAGTTCTGGAGTAAACTGCAATGCTGCAGCATGTCACTTAGGAGATATATATGGACTGGATAATATAAACTGCCAGACTCATGTAGAGTTTAGACCCTGGTGCTTCTTCCCTGTTCTATTATTGGTCAATGAGTGTTTTAATTGTGCAAGGAAAAACAGAACTGTGTCCTTAATGCAGTTCACTTCTGGGATGGCAAGCTTTGGGAGAGGCAGTTCTTGTGCATAAAGATATCCCTTATGTATAGGAATAACTCTGTATCAAAAGTAGCAACTAATCTGGAGGATAGGGTTATAATTCAAAATGACCTGGACAAATTGGAGAAATGGTCTGAGGTAAATAGGATGAAGTTTAATAAAGACAAATGCAAAGTGCTCCACTTAGGAAGGAACAATCAGTTTCACACATACAGAATGGGAAGTGACTGTCTGGGAAGGAGTACGGCAGAAAGGGATCTAGGGGTTATAGTGGACCACAAGTTGAATATGAGTCAGCAGTGTGATGCTGTTGCAAAGAAAGCAAACATGATTCAGGGATGCATTAACAGGTGTGTTGTGAGCAAGACATAAGAAGTCATTCTTCCGCTCTACTCTGTGCTGGTTAGGCCTCAATTGGAGTATTGTGTCCAGTTCTGGGCACGGCATTTCAAGAAAGATGTGGAGAAATTGGAGAGGGTCCAGAGAAGAGCAACGAGAATGATTAAAGGTCTAGAGAACATGACCTATGAGGGAAGACTGAAGGAATTGGGTTTGTTTAGTTTAGAAAAGAGAAGATTGAGGGGGGAAATGATAGCAGTTTTCAGATATCTAAAAAGGTGTCATAAGGAGGAGGGAGAAAACTTGTTCATCTTGGCCTCTGGGGATAGAATAAGAAGCAATGGGCTTAAACTGCAGCAAGGGAGGTTTAGGTTGGCCATTAGGAAAAAGTTCCTAACTGTCAGGGTAGTCAAACACTGGAATAAATTGCCTAGAGAGGTTGTGGAATCTCTATCTGTGCAGATATTTAAGAGTAGGTTAGATGAATGTCTATCAGGGACGGTCTAGACAGTATTTGGTCCTGCCATGAGGGCAGGGGACTGAACTCGATGACCTCTCAAGGTCCCTTCCAGTCCTAGTATTCTATGATTAAAACTTGTAAATTTCTCTTTAGAACTTTTTCTTGCCTACAAAAAAAAAAATAAAAAAATAAAAAAATTATCCAGCTTAGATGAAGCCAGTGGCCATCTATGGCTATGTACTTCCTCAGGAATACCCTTCTTTGCTGTTACTTTGTTTTCCACCCCACCCCTTGTTTACTTGTTCATTTGCTGGCTGTATCTTGTCATAAACCTAAATTGTAAATGGTCTGAGACAGGGATTATTTTAATCAATTTGCACAGAACTTAACACAGTTTAGCCCTGAGCTCTGGTAGTAGCTTTTGGGTACTGTTAACTAAGGCTCTGTCTAGACTGCAGGCTTCTTTTGGAAGAAGCTTTTCCAGAAGAGATCTTCTGAAAGAGAATGTCCACACTGTAAAAGTGCATGGAAAAAGCGATCTGCTTTTTCAACATATAGTGTCCATTTAGTGTGGAAGCTATCTTACATGGAAGCTGTGATTACTATAGGCTGTTTTGGAAAAAGGCTTCTTCCTTGTAGAAAGAGGTTTACCAATGCTGGAAAAACCCCTCAGTTATTTTGATTTTCCCCCCCGAATGAACGCGAGTGCAGTGTGGACATAATTGAAGTTTTTTTTTAAAAAATGGCTGTTTTTCTGAAGAAAAAAAAAAACCCTTCTGCAGTGTTGACGAATCCTGAGTACCAGTGCTTCAGAGAACACTGTCTTGTGTTTCACCATTTCTTTGTTCTGCAACAGCAATGCATGAAAATATATTGATTGAAGCAAATTGCATAGACTGCAGGAGTAGAGAAAAACTGAAGTGAATTAGTGTATTCTGCTCAAAGAAGTCCAGCACATTAGCATACTCCAGTGTAACTTGCAAATGAAAGATGACACTGCATCATTGTAATTTTATTCCATCGCTGTGTGCTTGCTGCTAGTATGAAGAATAATTCAGGTCCTCTCACTCAGCTGCAGTGGAATGGAACTCAAACGGAATTTATATCTTCAGAAATAGAGCCCTATCTAATAAGTGTTCATACTGTGCCACTGATTTTTAAGCAGAATCTCCCCCTTTTCCCCCCATAAAATAAGGCTGGCAAACGTGTTAGGACACCGCCTACTTCAAGTAACAAATACAGCAACTTTAGGCTACCTATTTGAATTTGTTTCTTGTGTAATTTATTTTATTTTTCACTGTGATTTTTTTTCCCTAACTGTTTTTAAAATGCATCATTTTATTTTAAAATACTTTCAGCAGCATTGGGGATGGGGAAAAGAGGGCATGTGATTAAAAATTCAGCTTTTCTGGAATAATTGTAAGTATTTCTCCCTAATGAGTTAATCACTGAAATAGCTCTGAGGGTGTATAATAAATAGTGTTACATCCTCACTGGTTTCCTCAAGCTAGTTGCTCTCTCAATCTGAAATATTTTGCAGTAAGGCACAGCTGTTTCATCTTGTATTCTGATTCATCTCAATTCATACTTCCCAGTAACACAAAAATGATCTGAAATGGAAACAAAACACATCTTGTATGTTCTTTTGTTTTGGCAAACAATGTTTTAATAGTCATTTAGAATCCTAGCCCCCTCCCCCCCATCCACCCACACCCAGACAGTAAGTGCTTGCTCGGGTGAACACTCACACATCTGAGTCCTCCTCTCTCAAAATATCTCAATTGAAATGATTGAAATTCCTTCCCTGAGAGGTTTTAGGCTCAGGTCCTAATGCTATAGATTTTAAAAAGTAAAACGTCCAGAATAAATACGGAAATGAAGCAAAGGTACCAACATGCATAACACATGGTAAAATGATGGGGAGGTATTTTGTTTAGTGTGTTTGCTTGATAAATTGTGGATTTATATAGCACATTTTATTATCAACGTGCTTAGCACAGGTTAGTCAACCCTCACAACAGCCTTTGCAAAGTATAGGCAGAGAAGTTGAGTCATTTTTTATGTCCATCAGTGTGAGGAATAGAAAGTCGATGTTTTCCAGATCCCGGTGGTGTGCTCAGACCATTATTTGCTGAAAAGTGGTTAATCTACTGAAATAATAGAGTATTTTTCTAAAAATGACCCAATTGTGTGGATAAAGAAACTAGTACAGATTTAAGCTATTGCCAGAGTCTTTTATTTGTGGATAGAATTATGAGACCTGGAATTGGGCCTATTTGCACCAAGGACAAAATTGCCCAATCATATGTCCATCTATATGCGACTTCAGCTCAGAAGCAAACTAGAATCCTTGTATTCAAAGGTAACAGTTTTCTTGGATGAGTCAAAAAGTAACCTTCCCTTTGCTGAGCCAGAAGGAGCAGTTTTCAGGTTTTTTCTGCTTGAAGTCACTCTGCACATCTTAAACTCAAGAGACATATTGTTACTTGAGCTCTAATTTGCTCAGGGGGTTTGTGCACAAATCTTTCACATAATATTTTGAAACTGTATCTCTGTAAGTGTAATGATGATGATAATTATCTGCTTTGAAAGTACTTCAGATTTACCTTCTGAAAATAAAATCTCCCACATACTATACTGCTCTCTCTATCTATGCTCAGCCGAGAGCACAGAATGTAGCATACACTGGTCTCAATCATTCATGGTATGGTATTGAAAACTCTGTTCTACATCCACAGAAGTATGTAAGCAGTGCTTAATTTTAATAACAATAGCAATAATAATAATACATAACCCTTACAAGCATCAGTGGATTTCAAATTACTTAGATTTCAATGTATTATCCTCACAATACCCCCATTAGGGAGGGAAGTATAAGTACTTCTGTCTCCAGTTGATGGATAAGGATCTGAGGCATAGAAAGACTAAGGGTATGTCTAGACTACATGCCTCTGTTGCCATGTAGATTAGGCTACCAGGCATAGGAAAATGAAGCAGCGATTTAAATAATCGCCGCTTCATTTAAATTTACATGGCTGCCGCGCTGAGCCGATCAGCTGTTTGTCAGCACAGCGCGGTAGTCTGGACGCGTGGGTGTCGACATTAAAGGCATTTGTTGACCACCCAGGTAAACCTCATCCCAGGAGGCATCCCTAGGTGGTCGACAAATGCCTTTGATGTCGACACCCGCGCGTCCAGACTACCGCGCTGAGCCGACAAACAGCTGATCGGCTCAGCGCGGCAGCCATGTAAATTTAAATGTAGCAGCGATTATTTAAATCACCGCTTCATTTTCCTATGCCTGGTAGCCTAATCTACATGCCTCTGGCGACAGAGGCATGTAGTCTAGACGTACCCTATGTAACTTGCCCAAAGTCACACAGAAAAACTGATACAGTAAAGCTGGTTCTCCCAAGTTCTGGGCTAGTGCTCTAACAATTGGGCCAGCCTTCTTCTCTAACCATGTGAGTAGTGCATTCACTTAAATGAGACATACCTAAGTGTTTTGCTGGATAAGAGCCAGCATGTTCATCCCCTGGCAGGTATGATTTATTAACAGCTTCACTACACTCTCCGTCAAAAGCTTTTAGAAATATAGAGGGGGGCATCTATCTTAATGGTAACTTTGAAGGAATAGAAGTGAGGAAGATCCTTCTTGTATCACTTAGAAACAATTAGGAAATATGAAGTGAAGAGGAATAAGGAAGTGGATTGTCCAAAAGGATCCAAAGGAAAATGAGTGCCTCAATATGAGAAAAGAGGAGTTGTTTAATTAAAAAGTGATTACTGCTATAGTTGCAGCCATTCTGAAAACATGAGGTCCAGCAAGAACACCTGTCCCTTCTTCTCAGATTATGTTTTAATGCCATAATCATTAGTTCCACATCCTGGAATGTATGATATGGAGAGAAACTGAGTAGATCGTCAGAGTGAATAGCTGCCTAGGTGAAAGGACAACAAAGATAGCAGGGTCTGTATATAAGCTTTTTTACACAATGAATACTACATGCATGATCTGTTGTAATTCTCACCCTGCGTCCATGGGGATACAGATTCCTTACCTAGGTGACCTGGCTGCCTGTCCATATTTTGAGTTGGAGTGTCAGAGGTCAGTAATTGTGGGACTTTACTCTCCCCTGTTATCTTCCCCACTCAAAGCTATGGACTTAGTACCCCAGGGTACTAAGCTGCTCAAGTTGCCTGGTAATGAGTGCAGTATAGAAACCTGGATAGGTCAAGCTCACACGATTCTTGTTTGGCTTTTGTTACAAGAGGAATGAGAGAAAAACAGCAGTGAAAATAGGAGACCATTGCTTATCTCTGTTAGGGTCAAGGAGAATCCATTTTTAATCTCTCCCCTTGCATAACGGTTTGCTGCTTGTAGCAATGCTCTAGAGAACCAGTCCCTTATCAGAAAATCCAGTAGATTTACTGAAAAAAAAATCTAGGGCCTGATCCTCTGCTGCTTTGGTTCTGTCATAATTTGCATCTGTGCAAAGTAGGCACAAAACAATCAAATCAGAAAGGTAATGATTTACAGCCAGTTCACCCTTCATTTAGGTGGATGCGAATTGTGATAGAAGGTGCTAGGCAGTGGACAATCAGGTCTCAAAGGCCACAGAAGCAGGGATACTGTAAATAAAAGAATAGGAGGAGAGAGTTTGCAATAGGGAGCTTCTAAGGAAAAACTAGAATATCTGGTGTGAACTCAGACAGGATCAGGGAGACCATGTGATGAGCGAGCTACTTTTTTTTGTCCCTGATCTTTCCCAGAGTTCCTTTTACTTTGTCATGTTTAATGGCCTAGCCCATCTGTTTCAAGCATCCAACAAAATCTCTCCATGTGATCAGATGCTCAGCTGGTATAAAACAGTATATTAATGCATTGGGATTATAGTAGTTCCTAGAGCAGGGGTGGGCAATAAGCCAGAGAGTTTGCCGGTGCTTTATTTACCTGCATATCTGTAGGTATGCCTGCTTGCAGCTTCTCTTGGTTGCAGATCTCCATTCCCAGCCAGTAGGCGCTGCAGGAAGCAGCATGACCAGAACACCACTTCCCACAGCTGCCATTGGCTAAGAACGGTGGTGATCTGTTACCAGTGGGAGCTGCAAATGGATGTACCTCTGGATGCTCAGAAATAATGAGGATGTTAAGTATCAGGTAATTGACTAATCAAATAGTTGATGCAAAATGCATCGGCTATTCAACTAGTCGATAGGGTACCTCAGCCCTCGGGCTGTTGGTAGACTTTAAAGGTGTAAGCGCTGTGTGGAGGCCAGGGTCAGGGGAGGAGTCCCCAGCTAGCCCGAGGCTCCACATGGTGTTGCCACTTTGAAATGCTGAAAGGAGCCTGATGCCAGGCTCCCCACAGCATTTCAAAGCGGCAGCACCACATGGAGCTTGGGGTCAGCTTGGGAGGCTGCAGCTGATCCCGGGCTCCACACAACACTGCTGCTTTGAAATGCCAAGTGCAGCCTGGAGACACCCCAGCTGGCCCTGAATGGCCCCAGGCTTCAAGCAGTGCTGCTGCTTTGAAGTGCCCCCTCTTCTCTCCCCTTGCTGCCTCTGATAGAGGCCTCAAGGGCTGGGGGGCGGGGAGAAAGCAACTATCTGATAAGCATTTGCTTATCAGATAGGGATGTGAAGGACTAGTTGACTGACAAATAAGACATAGATGGCCTGTCAAGAGCTAACCCTGGTGAACCACATCTTGCCCGTGGTTCTTATTGCCTACTTATTGCCAACTTATTGCCTACTCTTGACCTAGAGGACAGATCTGAAGCCTCATTGTGCCAGGTGCTGTACAGACCCATAGTGAGAGACAGTTCTTACCTTGAGGAGGTTACAATCTATACAGACACAGGGTAGGAACAGAAACAGACATAGAAAGGTGAAGTGACTTGCTCAACATGTCACAGTAGTTCAGTAGCAGAGCCAGGATAGGATTGTCTCCTGAATCCATCTAAGTCCACTATCTAATGTACTGTATCATACTGTCTTACCAAAGGCATTTTCTTCTTCTCTTAAATTAGGTAGTAACTATTAATTTATTCCAGCTGAGAACATTCATGTTTATTTGTATATTAATATTGCATATTTGTATTGAAAAAAAAACTGTCATGCTTTCCACATACTCCCTATAAAAGTTAAAATATAAGACCTAAACACCTTGAAGAAGGAATTATTATTCAAAGAAAAAGGATTTCAATTGTGCATATTACATAATGGCAGTTTTACAAATGTGATTGCAAGTGCTAACTTTTTTTTTTTGTACTGCAGATGGTAAAGTAGATTTTTAGGCGATTACAATAGGAGAAGGAGTTACTGTTTTTTTCTGCTTGATTTTTTTCCCCACAGAAATAAGAAGAGCTAATCAGGAAGACAATCTGGAAAGTGTAAGTGGAGCTTAATCTGATATGTGGGTGGAGTTTAGGTAGGGTAGATGGAAGAAAAAGAAAACTGAAGTATGCAATATGTGAGCCATCTCGGCTTGTCTTCTGTTTGGGATACCCCTAATTTAAGCAAATTGTTTCTAATATCTCTTCTGAATTCGGCTTTTGTACTGTATCTGTTTCCGCCACAGAAATGTAAAGATATTTAATAGTGATTGTCTGTATCACCCTATTTCCTCCCCCCCACCCAGAATATCTACAATGATGCCCAAATATTTGGCATTCTTCCCCACAGATGCAACCCCATTCATTATCCTGGATTGACTGGTTAATACTAAATAGCTATAATTTGGAACTGGGAGATGGTAATGGGCAAGTATTTAGTTTTATCCAGTTTTTTAACCAGACCTATGCATGCTGCTTCTTGTCTGGCCAAGTAAACCATTAACTACAGTTATTCAACAAGTTGAGCTAAAAAGGCAATGTCAGCGGTGTATTTCAGATATCAAAGTAGAATAACGTTCAGCTCAGTCCCACCAGCACTTGCTGCCTCAACGTTCAGTTCAGTCCCACCAGCACTTGCTGCCTCAACTAATCAATACCAATGAACTGTGGTGAGAATGCAGCCTTGTAGAACTCCCATGGAAATAGGAAGCCACACCAAGCCACCTAGCTGCCATTCACTCAGAATTCTGTTTGTGACAAAGCTCTGCCCGCATGGGTCCTCAGAGGCTCATGGCAGCCCTCCATTTAGACACTTTCTCTACAGCATAAGCTTGCTGTTTAAGTCACCCTCATCATTGGCCAGCATGGGGAAAAAGAGAGGAGACCAAACTCCATAGTTTCTGCTGCCCCTCCTATTGATTCAGGACAGGAGAGACTCTTCACCAAATTAGTCCTTCTCCTGTAGCGTGTCCCATTGTTGGGATCAACTCTCCTGTGGTGGATTGGGAGTTGGGGGAGGGGGGAACCTAGGTCCACCCTCTACTCCAGGTTCCAGCCCAAGGACCCTGTGATAGCAGCCATCTATAATGCCTCTACTGTCAGCTGAGTGACAGCTGCAATTTCCTGAGCTACTTCCCTATAGCCTTCCTCAGCACCTTTCTTACCACAGGCTCTTCTGAGTATTTGCTAGCACTTGTCCTTCTCAAACTTCCCACAGCACCTTCTCTCTACATCTCCTTGTGGGCCATGAGCTTAACAGAAGGGCAGCCCTTTTTAACCAGTAACAACTGGTTTTTCATTGCCTCCAAGTGTCCTCATTAGCCTGCCTCACTTGATTCTGTAAACTTCATAATTGACTCCAGGTGTCTTAATTAGATTGACTGCTCTGATTGATTATGGCAAATTCCTGCTGGTCCTGGATAAGCCCTTGCTAGTTTACCTTTGGAAAAGGGATCTATTTAATCTAGGACTAATATGCTTCCCTTTTACCACTTTCCTGTAGCTCTCTGGCCTGACCCTGTTATAAAGCTGGAGGATGTTTGCAAATTGTGAACTTCAGGAATGTAGTGACATCAAGTTTGCCATTAAGCTGCAAGTCTATAGAACGTGGGTTACACCAATTCTATTGTACAGAAGTGGAATGTGGACACCGAGGAAGGCTCAACAACACTTTTTGATTTATACCATTTCCATTGGCTGCTTTATAGTAAGTATCAGAAGAAAACCAGAAATGAGGATATTCAAAGCCAAATTCAGCAACCACTTCCATTGGCACAGATTTAGTTTTGGTGGCTTTCTTAATATGGACATATAATTAGAATGGAAGGTCAGTGAATTCTGAACCTTGTTTACCAAGGAATGCCACCACTCATGTCAGCAATCACATGAGCAGCAAAAGCTTTGATGGCAGGATACAACTGCCAGTGATAGCCATAAATTGAATATCCAGCCAGACCATCTTTAGGAGCTAGCTAGCATTCAATTTGGATGGCACTTTATCTACAAAAAGGCCATATCCCTTTGGGATTTTCATGATGATGATGGCAGTCTTTTGTTCCACTTGCCTGTAGATAGGACATGCTAAATTGTTGAGATATTGGGAATTCTTTTTGCTTACCATTGAGGCAAGTGGGGTAAGTAGGCTGATACCATATCTCCCTGTTTTCAGGGTCTTTCATATTTAGAGGTATTCTGGGCCTGAAAAATTCAAAGTGATTAACCTGTATTAAAGCTGTGGCTTTGGACTCAGTAGATTTGTGTCTATCTGGTTCAATCACAGACTTCCTCTGTGAATTTGAGTAAGCTCTTTGTGTGTCTGCTACTAGTCTACAACATGGGCATAGTCTTTCCTTTACCCCACTGTTAGCTGTTCTTTAAGAAGCTTACAACCAATAGAGGAAAGATAGAGGCAGCCTTTTGCTATGTAGGTATATGGTACCTGGCACAATGGGGCCCCTAGTCTCAGTTGGGAATCTAAATGCAGATGTAACCCTTACATGGAGTTTGCCAGCTCCTGGAGCTCCAGACTGAGCCTCTAACAAGCACTACCAAAAGGACCACAGCTATAATGGCTATCAGAGCCCTATGGCCTTAATTGCCAGAATTCTTGAAATCAGGGATGGAGACAGGAGACACAAAAAAACTCTCTGTAGTGCACAATAGAAAGGCATCTGCATGGCAAGAGGATATTGCCAGACCAGGTAACTAACAAGTATAGGCAGAATCTGGAGACAATTCTGCCCCACCTCTGGGTGAAGATAGAGTAAGGAGATTTTTGTTTTAAAGTGGTCAGTGTCAGAGTGCTGCAGCATGATCTCAGGACACACAAACTTCCATCTGCCCCTGACTTGGAAAGATGGTGGGTACTTAGGGGAGGGACTACACTAAGATAACAAAAAGAATAACAATAACGTGTGCAATGGAATTTGTATAGTGCATTTATTTTTGTAGTGTTAAATATTTAAAAGTTACATTCTTTTTAGGTAGGAATATGCATTCTGAAATTTAAAGGATAATTCCAGTGCAGTATGAGAAATATTCTAAGCACTATGTCTGATTGCAAAGAAGAATACATCACATACCTGTTTGTATTAAAAACATTTCAAAGCCTCAGGTGTGCTAATGCAAAATAACAATAAAAAAGGAAGTTTCCATCTTGGCAGTCTGATAAAAATAACTAGGACACTCTTTATTTTAATATAGGAGAAAAGAGAGGAATTATGAAGTTATTGCAAAGGAAGTTCATATTAAAAAAGATTTGATAAATATAATAATAGATGAGCAGTCTCATTAATCAAGGTAGGGCCTGACCCAAAGCCAGTTAAAATCAATGATGTCTTTCCATTGATATAAATGGGCTTTGGATCAAACCTTTGGGATCCTGATTTTCCAGAGATCTTCCAAGAGCATAGTAATCCTTAAAAGCGTGCTAGCCATGCAGTAGTAACCCAAATAAAAAGCTCATCAGCAATGGACCCAACAGCCTCGCCGGGCCTCTGAGCAAGATGAGGAGGAGGAGGGAGGAGGAGTGGCCCTATTCTGTGCCCCTGGAAGAAGCAGGGTTTTGGGTGGAAAGGCTTTGGAAGGCAGCCTTCAGCATCACCCAGAGTGATCACCCCAAGCAGCTCTCAGTGCTGCTGGCAGTGATATAAAGGGCCTGGGGCTCCAAGTACTACTGCTGCCACAGTAACTGGGTGGCAGCTGGGAGCACCAGGCCCTTTGTATCACTGGGCCCTGGCAGAGTTGCCCCCTTTGCCCCCTGCTCCTCCCCCACACACCTATCAGCACACCTGATCACCAGTATCTGACATCTGTGTTGTCCAGGAATCCACATGCTTATTTTATGACATCTAATAAGATCACAGCTCAGAACAGTTTGGATCCATTCTGAAACTATGTACCAAGATTCAGTTCAGATATAGAATACTATTGCATGTCTGTGCACAACAGCATGTTTTTAAACTATGGAGGGAGTATGCGGGGAGCAGAGAGTTTTGGTACTCAGTCACCCAGCCCACACAGCATTTTTAAGTCAGTGCTCAGTAGTATTATCTTTCACCGGACAACTCCATCAACACACTTGGAGGTGTCAGACTGACTAATGCAAGTGGGGTTACCAGTGGTTGCTGAGAATTTCCTTATAGCTAAGAATCATTTCCCACCAGCAACATTTGCCCATTAGTTTAACACTCTGATTTATTTTGTATTTCCTGATAGAGCACAAATAATGTGTCAAACGTAAATCCCTCAGAACCTTCATTGTTGTTATCAATGAGAAGGGAAGATAAATCTGCTGGGATAGATGCTGTTCACAGGATTCACATTGCATTGTCTCCACTGTCTCTTACTGCACAGAAAACATTTTTACATTAGCATTGAAAAGAAAGGCTTGCTTTCTGGAGTAAGATAGATAAATGAAAGCAGGACATGTATCACTAGGATTGGCATCTGTAGCCGTGTTAAGGGCAAGAGGTGAAAAAGGAACTCCTCTCAAAATGTGGAATTTGGGTAATATGTAAAAATCTGGTGCCTACGGCTGTTGCTTTCCTGTCTGGTCTATGAAGGGACACCTTTGACTGATAGGAATAAATATGATTTCTACAGGCATGCATGATATTAAGCTGCTAGTCAGCATTTTAGAAGGCTGCAAGCTCATTCTGAAAGAGAAAAATGACGGAGTTGGAGATGAGAAATAAAATTTACAAAAGTACCTAAATGACTCCTAAATCCCTGTGACTTTCAAGAGCTATACTCAGTGAATACCAGAGTTGTTTTCCACAAAGCATGTAAGGGCTAAAAAACTAGAATGCAGCTGAAATCTTGTGGCTTGGTAGCCCTTACCCAGGGATTTATTTAGTAACCGTTTTGAAACTGTGATTCTAAACCTCATAATTATGTAACAGTTGAGTGTATATATTTTCATGGGTTATTCTTGGAACTGCCAGCTCCAGGGTGCAATTTACTTAGCACCATGAGCCAAATGCAACCTTGGTGTAAGTCAGTGTACTTTCAGTGAAGTTGGAACTACTTGTATCAGTGCTGAATTTGGTCCTGAAATTGTTTCTCGGCTACTTTCTAGACCTGAAGTATAATGACCCAAATTCTGGGCCCTTTATAAAAGGGATAGAAGGCTGCTTGGGGAATCCTCCGTGTGTGTGAGCAATGTACGGCCAATGTAGGCAGCCCTATGCTGCCTTCCTATCCAGCCCCAACACATGGAGGCTTTATCAAGGGGTGGAATGTGGCTGGGAAAAGGATTGGCTGGAGCACCTCACAGACAGCTGTGCATAACTAGTGAAGATTAGAGCAGCTCCTGTGTGGCATCTAGAGCAGCACATCGTCTTAGGGCAAAGGTAGCTTTAAGCTACCTTCACATCTTTATGTCCCCCATCTCCCATTCTGTGCCTTTTAGGCTATGCCTCATGAAATCCACAGCACAGACATTGCCCCCTTACCTTTAAAGTCATAATGGCATCTACTTTCTGGACCATGTTGTCTGATTAGCATTCCTGATATCCAGCAAAAGAATTGGTATAGCCAGTTGCATAGAGAACATTCCCGTATCTAAGACAATCTTCTGCTCAGATACTGCTCAGTTTGTAAGGTCCTGCTGGATCACTCTCAGCTAATGGAAAAGATATTTAATCTTTAGTAAAGGACTGAGCAAAATTCTGTTTCCCTTTGAGCCAGTGAACATTCAGCATAGCTTTACTGGAGTCAATACAGTTTGGACCTCTCTAGTCTGGCATTCTCTGGTCCAGCAACATATGTGGCCTGGAATGATTTTAGTTGGCTGAATGTTCACTTAGAATAGTTGGCCAAATTTCCTGTGGTCCCATAGAATTTGTTTACAGCCACCAATCCTGGCTCTGTGTTTTGTGCTGTTATTTAGCTCTGATTTACCCTTAATGTCTTTTAGCCTAGTCAGCAGTGAAAGAATCAGTAGTGCTACTATACAATATTGACCTCCTGTGGTTAAGCAAATCCTCTGGTTTGGCACCAGTCAGAGATTCAACCTGTAGAATTATGCAGATTTATGCTATTCTAATTTGTATTAATTAATACATTTATAATTTATTGTATTTAGACTCAAGAGCCTAATATGTTTACAAATATTTGTTTGTGCATGTACAGTGGGTTCAATGAAATAGAACTGTAGTAGTTCCCTGCCATTGAATAGCGTCTCTTTTCTGTAGTGTCTTCTGTCAAAATAGAAATGTATTTGCGTCAATTAATATTTAATTTCCATATGAAAAGTTTATATAAATCGAGTGCATTGTTAAGCACATTTAAGATAGTTCATTAAAGTGTTGCCAGTATTTTAAAAAGTTTCAAGAGTTTCTGATTTTTTAAAACTATGGGTCTGCAATGAAAATTAAACCAACATTTTATTTCTATGTTGTAAAACAGCCGTCAGGTAATAATTGCTTTTGGCCACTTCGACTGGATTTGAACCAATGATCTAAAGGTAAAAAATACCTCAGTGGCCTGTTGCTAATCCTAATAGCATTTCAATCAACAAGGTTTCTATTTTTATTAACTTTATAGTACAACACAAGAGAAATGTATTTAAGTAATTGATCATAGTTATACTGTAGAATTATAGCCTGATCCTAAAAGATTCTAAGGACCATGTTTTAAAGATATTAAAGGCATAATAATGCAGATAGGCACCTCCTGGGATTTTAAAAAGGTTACACATTGCCTAACTAAATACCTTTAAAAATCTGGACCAAAGTGCTTGCTTCAAAACTCAATTACCTTCGACTTCAAAGGAGTGACTTGAATGAATAAGGATTTACAGGAGCAGTACAAAGGGGTCAAAAAGTAACTGTGCACTCAGCTGAGAATTCCTGATGTGAGGGAACATTCAGCTGATACAAATGAGCCAATGGCATTCCTGGTTCTTCCTTGATGCAGGGGCCATGTTGGGATGGGGAAGGAGTACAGCTGGAATGTGTTGTGCCAGTTGACCATAAATGGAGCACATGTCCCCATAGGAACTACAGCGAGCTGGGAGAATTTTAGTAGCCTCTTAATGACTGAGGGTATGTCTACACTACAGTGTTATTTCGAAATATCTTATTTCAAAATAGTTAATTTGAAATAACTTATTTCAAAATAACACATCTATACACAAAATGCATTTTTGAAATAGTGTTTTGCTATTTCAAAATAGTGCATCCAGACTGAGTGGACACTGAATTGCATTTAAGGCCGGCCGGAACCAGGTCCGGCAGGGCATCGGGTCAGGAGTTACTCTGTGTGGCTGCTGCTTGAGGCTATCTGAGGCCTGTGTTTAAAGTGACCTCCTCCTCCCCCTACCCCGGAGAGCTGGTTCTCAGGTTTCCCTGCTTGCTTGCCTACCTCGATGAGGGACAGCAAAGAATTTTGTCTCTGTGTGCTCTGGATGCCCTCACTCGGGACACCACAGCACTCTGCAACATGGGCACTCTGGTGCTATTCGTGCATGCGTTGCTGCGAGCCTGACTGCACTTTCTGCAGGCTGCCATCTGGGAGGTCTATCAGGGGGTTATCAGTATCCAGGAGGTCCTGCAGGAGAGCTTCCACCCTGAGGAGCACTAAGAGCCTCCCTGGTCTGCCTCACTGGGGGCTTGTGCCTCATTCCTCCCTCATGTCCTTCCACTTACCCTTCTCTAACCCCCCTTCCTGATGTCAAATAAAATACGTGTATTTTCATGAATACAAACTCTTTTATTTACCAAAACTGGGGGGGGGGGGGGGGGGAATGGAACTCTGGTGAGACGGGGGAAAGGAGGCAGGAGAGGGGAGAAGAGGGGGTGTGGTGGTGGGGACCTGGGAGGAGGATCTGGAAGAGGGAAGCTCAGGGTTGGGGGTCTCGCCGGACCAACTTGATTTTCATGCAAACCTGCTCCTGGGTTTGCATGTGGCCGTTGGCGGCCAGGCTGGCAGCTATCCTGCCATAGACGGCCGTGTTCCTCTGTCTAGTGTGGAGATCATGGACGTTGGGGGCATCCCCCCCAACCTGAATAAGGTCCATGATCTCCACCCTGGACCAGGAAGGCACCCGCCTTCTTCAGGCCCTGGCAGGTTCCTGGGAGCTGGCAGACTGCTCCTGGGGAGTGGTGGAGGGCTGGCTGCCAGTGGCTTTCTGGCTCATGTTTTGGGGTCACTGGTACGGGTCATTGACTGCTGGCTCTGGGCTTGCAACCTCGGAGCTGGCACAGGCACTGTGGGCAGAGCCAACCCCTTTAAGGGCTCCGGGGAGGGGGGAGAGAGAGGAATGTTCTTGGTTGAGGCTGGAGGCCCCCTATTTTGATATGTTTCTATACAGCACTTATTTTGAAATAGCTATTTCGAATTCGGCATTATTCCTCGTGGAATGAGGTTTACCAAATTTGAAATAAGTGCTCTGCTATTTTGAATTTATTTTGAAATAGCGGTTTGTGCAGACACTGTTATTTCAAAATAACTTTGCTGTGTAGACATACCCTGAATGAGCTGTAACTGGCTCTTTACTGCTCCCACTCTCTGCTACCACCCAGTGAAAATCAAGCATAGTAGACCATATGAGCCAATATCTCTGTATTCTGCAACTACTAACTTTTCCAATATGTGCCCTGTATTTTTGCTCCCTCAATTTAACTGCTATCCTTTTGGCAATACACTGGAAAACGCTCTTTTTAAGACATTATTTCTGTTATTCAGGATGGGCAGGGAGAAGAGAAGTAGGGGGGGATGTGAATGTGTGTATGTTTTATACTTTGAAAAAGGAAGGGGGTTTTCATTCCAAATCATGTGACAGGGCTGCAGTTTGTGATGACCCACTGCAGTGTTAATAATAGAAGGTATTGCAGATTAGCCTTTGTTTAGAGAAAAATACAGTGATAGGATTAATGTATAAATAATCGTTGATATCTAAGTAGCTTTTATGAATACAAGGAAGTTGCTTGAGAGAGCCATAATTTCCTCTTTCCTGGCTCTCTTGATGGCGCTTTGACCCCAAGTACCTGCTTTTCAAGGATGTAATTTAGCTTGAAGAAAAAAGCACATGTCAAATTAATGGAAAGAAAAGTATGGAATTGATCCAGGTTATTTTCGTGTATGGTGTAGTTCTGTAATATAAAGTGCAGTGGCCATCTCTGCTTAAAGGTATATATTCCATTTGTTATTTCAAAGCATGCAGAAAAGAACAATATACTTTGAGGAAGAAAGAAAAAGGTTATACTATGCCACTGGGCTACAAAAGAAAACAGCTCTATTTTTCTTGGTTAATCAGTTCTTTCTGAAATCAATTAGCTTAAGAAGCTGCCCAGTAAGTACCTTCGTTACTATGGAGACTAATATGGGAGCTAGGGAGAAAAAGTAAAATTTTATTTTTTAAAAAGTCAAAATTTTGAGTTCTATTTTTGAACCTTTTAAAGAAAATTGCAAATTGTTTTAATTGTTTATCTCCAACTAAGAAACAGTTTAAATTGCTGTCCAGAGTCTTACATTCTTTCCCTTGGGTACCCTGTAGATGTGTTTATTTTTCAGCTGGAAAGAATCAGTTTCATACTGACAGATTGACAAGAGAAAGGACACTTAATGCTGTTTTGTAGTTTTTATATTCCCATTGCCCACATAGAAAAACAACAAAGTTAAGCAGAAACTTAAAGGTCAAAATAAAATAAAAAATAGACAGGAATAACTGAATTTTCCTTTCTGATTTATGTATATATTCAATTTTCTTGTCAGATTTCATGTCTCTTTCAATAGAGGTCAGACTAGAATTTATGCACAAAATGTACTTAGTATTGTTTTGAAAAAAACAAGGGGAAGTATTATGTTTATAGGTAAATGAGAAATTGATTGGTTATACATGAAGCAAAAAGGCTTAACTTCTACTTAGTATAAATTTCAATGTAGTTTCCTTAATTCCTAAATCATGAGCTGTAAACTCATTGTCTATCATTCTCACTACAGTATAATCTACAGTATAGGTAGAGATGGCACCAATGCTTATAATTTAACATTCCCTGGTAACTTATCATTATAAGAATTTGTTTACAGTTGGAACTGAAGGTCTGAGTCTTGCTGATGATCCAAATTTGGAATATTTTAGTTCTATGTGTTGGAACTTTTGATGTTTTGTTTTTTTTTTCAGTTTGCTTTTTGGAAAAGCATAGGAATTACATTTAAAAAATCTATGTTAAAAGAATAGTAAGGTTGAAAAGCCAAGCTCTCAGAAGTTAGAAATGCTAGAATTAAGGTTGCCCCGTAACCCTATTTGATTCCCTGATGTGTGTCCATTACAATACTGCCACCACACACATAACAGTTAGAATTTTCTTTTGCTCATGTGATATGCAATTACCAGTAGAGTTTTGGGATTCTATGTTGTGACTTTGTAGGCCACTTAGAGAGAGAGAAACAAATATTCACAGAAAAATGGATCCTCTATTGTATATCACTGTGGGCCAGATTCTGCTTTTAGTTATCCTAATCAAGCTCATTGGCATCAGTAGCAGGTGTAACTGATGGTAGAATTTGATGCTATATCTATACCTCAGACAGTTTGTTACAGTGAAAATACATACTTAAGGTAGTCCAGGGTCCCAAAGTGTGGTACATGTGCCACTGGTGGTATGGGAGCTCATGGGAAATACTATGCCAAAAGTGCTTTAAAAAATAAATCATTTGTCAGTTTCAGTTATGTACATGCAATGCAGTACTCTGGAGAAGCAAAATGTATTCCCCTGGCTGCTTTGAGCCACAATGATGAATAATATTCTCTAACTATGCCAGCATAGTAGTTTTAGTGGCATATTGTACACTGTGGATGTGCAGATCCATGCTGTATTCTCACCTACTGGCTTTCTGTTAGGCCTAGTGTTCAGCTTGTGCTGAGCCACACAGGGCTCTTCTCATCCTAAAGCATATGTACATACAGGGACGGCCCAGAATGACTGCAAAACCTGCAGTTGCACAGAACCCCAAGATCAAAGGGACCCTGCACTGAAAGCCACACAAAGCAGGATCTCTCTCTACATGCATTGTTCTGAAGAGGCTCCAATCCAGCCCTTACATATCCAGGGGAGGCTTCATGGTTGTATGAGAAGTTTCCTCCCATCTCTGAAGGGATGGTGTAAGAGTGAGGGTGGCAGTATTAAAAGATTATGAATCAGGGTCCAGAAGTCAGGAGTCGGGTTAAAAATCATGAGGGGAAAAAACCCAACCAATCTTGGATTTTTTTTTTAATTTGCCTTATCGTTTCTGAGCTCTTCACATTTTCAAGCCTTTCTCTGTAGTCATGAGGTCTAGAAACATATATTTTTTTTAAATCAAAAGCTAAGATTTTCATGCAGTATCTTGATTTCAGGAGCTGGGACTTTAAGTAACTATCCAGAAATCGTGAGATGTGGGATAAAATAATGAGAAATGGCAATTCTGGTGTGGTCAACCAGTCCCAGATAAAATTCTCAGTACAGGACTGTGTACTGTTGCCTGACTCTTCAGCAACTGAGTAGCCAACTGGCTGCAAGCTGAGCCAGCATAAAGAGTCACTTTTTTGTGATTTTTCCCAGCACTGCATGACTCCAAGAATCTTGCTTGGGAGGAGGCCGGAAATGTTGATGAGCAAGAGGTCTGCTGGAGGTGAAATTGCCTGATGCCCTGATAAAGTCTCCCACTTCAAGCCAAGACTTATGCTTGTTCACCCATACTCCAGATAGGAATTATCTGGAGCATCTAATTTAAATTAGTCCATTAAAGCCACACACTGAAGTATATCAAGATGTCATTTACAATTTATTTGTTACCTGTAATTTGAGTAATGTGAAAGGCATCGACAATAATGGCTGCTTCTTCTTTGAGTGGTATTTCTGGAGGTGCGACATGCTAGATGTCATTGCATTCCTGCACCCATAGCTGGAGATGCATGGTATCTGCCTTGTGCTACTTCAGGTACTTAACTGGTGATAAAAGATAAATATTATCAAAACCACAAAGGAGAGTTGAACACACAAGTAATCCAAGATATTTTTCCAATGTGGGGGTTCCCAACAATAGATCTCTTGTCAACCACAAAAAACTCCAAATGTCCCCAGTTCTGCTCCGAAGTAGGGTGACACTCTGAGCAATGCCTTCCACATCTAGTAGAAAGCTGCCCTCTGTACATCTCCCTCCCATCCGCCTTCTAGCCCTGTACTGCACAAGATAAAACAAGATGGATCCACAGAGATACTAATAGCCCCACATAGATATAACAAATGTGGGTACCCTTATCTTTTCAACATGTTGATCAGTCCTCCGCACACTCCTATTTCTGCTTTGGCTTCTGTTGCAGGATGCAGGTCTCATCATCTATTCAAATCCCCAAAAACTTCATGGCAAAGCCTGGTTACTACATGACTCTTGGGACTGAAATGACATGTTTTGCAGAAGTACAGAAAATACTATTAAACAGCTGTAGGACAGGTACCTGATGCACATATGGACATAAGTGGAAACAATTCAAATCATGATGCCAACAGAAACAGACTACATCTATGTCAGGCTCCTTATCTCTTATTTTAGATTGCCTACTAGAACTCAAATGAATGGGCTTTTCAGTTAGCTTCATCTGTGTACACCTGTCAGCCATCACAGAGTTTCATCATAAAGTTGACGGATTCTCTTTTTTCATGTGATCCCTAGTTCTTATATTGTGGGAATAAGTAAATAACTTTTCCTTATGCTTTGGTTCTCTGCTTCTGGAAACGGTCTCCTAATCCTTCACTGGTTTTCCTTCACTTTATTGTGTATGAAATTAATGTTTGACTACAAGGAATTGGGGCTGGTGATACGTGAAAGTGAATGAACAAAAAATGCACCCAGAATCATTTAAAGTGTTGTAGGAGCCTCCATTGATAGTGTTATTAGCAACTAGCATATATTTTACTTCCTCATTCTCTCAGATTTCTTTATATTAATACTAGCATATTTACCTAGCATTGCTTGCGTCCTTAACAACGTGCTCAGGGCAAAGGAGGCAAAGGAGGTGTGTTTTCTCCACACTCCCTGACAAATGGGAACAGCCAGCAATAGTCCTGTATGAATTTGGGGAGAAACTTCAGACCTCCCTTGCACTCACTAAAGAGCACCTAAAGAGTGGGAATCTTGGGGCTGGAGTACGGGGGTATACCCTCAGTCAGCCCCTTTCGCCTACCTGGTGAGTCTGTCTCTTTCGGTATGGTTTTATGAGAAGATGGCAATCCCATTCTAACCACATCCCATTTTCCTGGCACAACCAACTCCTAACCTTGCTTTAAGTTATAATACGAGGAAGCTGTATACCAAATTTGGTGGTATAGCTCTTATCATTTAGGAGTTCTTGAACAGACAGACAGACGGACAGACAAACTCTCTCAAATATATAGTAGATAGCACCTAGTAAAATGGAACCTAAGACCTTCTCTTTTTAACCCACTTAATGACGGTCATTTGACCCTGCATTGCTGGATGTAGCAGCCCTTTACATAATGAACACTGCTAGCCCACAAACAAGGAAACCACTCTTTTTCTGGTTAGGGTGACTCCAGGATAATGAACTGGGATCAATCCCTCTGGGCCCTATACCATGAGGATATGACTGCTTTTCCATAGGTGCTTGGTGCCCATTCACTTCAATATGGTACATGGGAATTGCCATATTGGATCAGATGAGTGACCCTCTCTCCTGTCTCTAAGGCTGTGTCTACACTGGCAAGTTATTCCGGAAAATCAGCTGCTTTTCCGGAAAAACTTGCCAGCTATCTACACTGGCCACTTGAATTTCCGGAAAAGCACTGACGATCTAATGTAAAATCATCAGTGCTTTCCTGGAAACACTATCCTGCTCCCATTCGGGCAAAAGTCTTTTTCCGGAAAACTGTTCTGGAAAAGGGCCAGTGTAGACAGCACAGTAGTGTTTTCCGCAAAAAAGCCCCGATCACGAAAATGACAATCGGGCTTTTTTGCGGGAAAGCGCATCTAGATTGGCCACGGACGCTTTTCTGGAAAACATTTGCAAACTTTTGTTGTCAATTTGACTTCTAAAGTTCCAGTTTTTTAGTAAAGGTATTAATTTTGTTGTTGAGTTTGAGAATGTTTGTTTCTTATTCTTGTAGTGATTCATTTAATTAATTTAAATAATAAAAAATATCTGTTAGTTATGAGAATACTGCCAACTGCTTGATGTCACTCAAATGCTTCAGGGTAGAATCCACTTCAGTCAGCAACAAACACACCTCATCTCTCAGTTCAAACAGACAGGTTAGAATCCTTCCCTACAACAGCCAGCAAACCTCTGTGTGCAGTAATATGTGCTGATGTGCCAAACCGATTACTCCACAGAGACTTGTAAAAAGTTAGGAATTCAGCAGCTTTGCTTTAATAAAACCAAAAATTTCTACAGCTTAACTCAATTCATAGATTTAGGGTGAGAATATCTTGAGACTGGGGTTGTATTAATTTTGATAGTATAAATCAGGGCTACTCAACACACGGCCCACGGGCTGCATTTGGCCTGCAGCCTGTTTGTTTGCGGCCTGCCGGGCCATTTAGGTGTACGCAGGGCTCAACACGTGGCCTGCGGATGGGATCCTTTTGAACCTGGCCTTCACTCCACAATGGTGAGACGACTCCCAGGCAGGGTGAGCACCTGAAAGATGCAAGTGGACAGCTGGCTGAAACAGATCAGGTACAGGGTGTTGGCATTTCTAGCCCCCAGGAGGAAGGTGCCAGGAGTGCTGGGGCATTGTGGGAAGTGCTTTATATTCACTCCCATCAGTGTGAAAGAAGCTATTTGTATATATTTGCCTATATTTGCATCCACACTTAAGTTGCGGCCCTCAGCATGTGCTGTGAGTATCATTGTGGTCCCCACGGCTTCCAAAGTTGAGTAGCCCTGGTATAAATGGTACTAGAGAGTCAAAGGTGTTCACATGACCCTGTCGCTGTACAACATTAACAAGATTTCAACAAGCTTTATTTCAAATAGAGATATCAGTCTATTTAGTCCCATGGCAAATACATCATTATAATCTTCTTAACTATTTATTAAAGATACAGAAAAGGAAAGAAAAACAGTGAAAGCATTTGAAATGTACAGTGTCAAGTAAGGCTTTTATTTGACAACATCCTTTGTTACCTTTTCCTTTAACTGTAGAGAGCCTTTATGAGGGGGAAAAAACTTTGGCAGTTTTTTAGATGGTATTAAAGATTGCAATAACTGTCCTTTTGAGGGACAGAGAGAAAAAGTATTTGAGATGAGCTGGCACTGTTAAAGTTTGATTACATTTCCTAAAAGACAAGCAAGACAAACATACATAGAGGAAGGGGAAAGAACAGAAACCAAAGAGAAAGAAAATGTAGCTTCTGTGTCCATTTGCAACCTCGTGGCTAGATAAATGCAAGCATAGCACATGGTTTTATCATTCACTCATGGAGCATGCAAACTTGTACAGTCATCAGGTTGTTTAATACATTGCTTTGAACTGCCTCTGTGGTCACAGTGTTGCAAAATACACTAATTTTGCCATTTTATTTTTTAACAAGACAAAAGGAAAGAGTAGAAATATGGTGGGAGAAGGAAAATCCCTTGTCATGGGGAGGGGATGAAAAAGTCTCTTATCCCAAGCAGTGTTTGGGAGTTAGCCAGAGCTGACTGAGGTGCCAATTGCATCTGACTCCCTCTCTCTAGTCCAGTCAGGTCAGGATGTCTCTCAGGATCAGGGTGACAAAGGTCCAGAGGTCTCTCAATGAATCCTTGGGTCCCAGGTGTAGGTGTATCTAAATTCATCCTTATCATATTATATGTATAGTTGAGATTATTTTTTCCAACGTGCATTACTTTTACATTTCTCAACATTACATTTCATTTGCCATTTAGTTGAGCAATCGCTTAGTTTGGTGATCTTTTTAAAGCTCTTCACAGTCTGCTTTGGTCTTAACTATTTCAAGCTGTTTGGTATCATCTGCAAATTTTGCCACCTCACTGTTTACCCCCTGTTGATCATTTATAAATAAGTTGAATAGAATTGGTCCCAGGTCAGACCTTTGGGGGACCCCACTAATTATCTTTCTCCACTCTGAAAACTTATAATTTATTCCTACCCATTGTTTCCTGTCTTTTAGCCAGTTATCAGTCCATGAAAGGACCTTTCCTCTTGTCCCATGAGAACTTACTTTACTTAAGAGCCTTTGGTGAGGGACCTTGTCAAAGGCTTTCTGGAAATCTAACTATATCCACTGGATCCACCTTGTCCACATGTTTGTTGTCCCCCTCAAAGAACTCTAGTAGATTAGTAAGGCATGATTTCCCTTTACAGAAACCATGTCGACTCTCCCCCAACAAATTATGCTCGGGTAACCAGACATCTCTTTCCAAGGACAGGCCTCCTGCTCCCTGCCAAATTTCCAATGGGAAGCCAGCCATGCTTGCTCAGTCCTTGGCATCCTGCCACTCAGAGTCCCAGCACGGTTTGTTTAAGTACTGTTGCTTGGGTTCACCAGCCTCTATTCTGGGAGAACCCTCTGTGGCTTTGGACAGGTCAATGTCAGTGGGTCCTTGTCTTTACAGGTTCCAAGCTGGCCCCAGTGGCCACTGCAGTGGCAATTTTTGGACATTCTGGGCATTACATTAGGCCCAGGGCACGTTGCTCTCTTGGTCCCCAGTGGCTAAATCGAGATCCAGGGTCCTGAAGGCCATCTTCAATCAGCTGTCACCTGAGCCAGCACCTCCAGCTGTGCCACCACCTCAGATGCAGCTTAACCCAGTGGTGCAAGCTCAGGACCAACCTAAGGATAGCCAGGACATGGGCCTGAGCAGCACCTTCATCCTCTTTGCCAGACAAGGCAATGGAGGACACCTCCATTACGGGCCTAACTCCCCAATGGACTGAAAGGCCCTACAGGACCTGCTATGCAGGATGGCCCTCAGCCTTAACCTTCAGGTAGAGGAGGTCCTGGAACAGGATAACCCAACGTCTGACATCCGGGCTCAGGAGGGCATGTCCAGGGTGGTGCTTCCTCTCAGTAAGATCATCCTGTCCATAGCCAAGACTTTATGGCAAACCCCTGCCTCTGTTTCACCAACAGTGAAGGGGGTTGAGAAAAAGTACCTTGTCCCAGTCAAGGGATTTGAATACTTATTTTCCCACCCCCTGACTTATTTCCTGGTAGTAGAGGTGGTAAACAAGAAAGACTGCCAAGGTCATGAGGCCCCAGCACATAAGTTGAAGGACACCAAATGCCTTGACTTATTTGGTCAGAAGGTTTACCTGACAGGGTGGGTCTGCTACTCCAGATAGAGAATCAATAGGCTTTGCTGCTGTTTGTGGTGAGGGCAGATTGTGCCTCTCTTCATAACGCATCTTGTCTTGGATTATGGCATGTATCCACACGTTATGATCTGGCTAAGGTTTCCCCGCTGCCTCTCACAGCACATTCTATGTGAGCTCAAGCTTCTTTGGCAGCTTTCCTTGCTCATGTGCCCCTCCAGGAAATCTGCAGAGACATAACTCGGACTTTGGGGCATACCTTCACATCACACTATGCCATCATGCAACAGCCAAGACAAGATGCGGTCTTTGGCTCCCCGGTCTTCAAGTCAGCCATGCTCTGACTCTGACCTCTCCTCCTGATTAAAGCTTGTGAATCACCTCAATTGGAATACACATGAGCAAGCACTCGAAGAAGAAAAAATGGTTACTTCCCTTTGTAACTCTTGTTCAAGACGTGTTGTTCATATCTTGTCCATACCCATGCTCCTTCTCCACTTTTAGAGTAACCAACAAGAAAAAACTGAGGAGTTGTTGAGTTGACAGGATCATATATATAGAGCATCACATCAGCACCACTCCCTGGGGCTCCACAGATGACCCAAAAGTCATGCATGCAGCACATACACACCTCCATTGGAATAGATATAAGGAACACATCTTGAAGAGCTACAGTTACAAAGGTGAGTAACTGTTTTATTTTTGTGTGTCAAAATTTTGTAAACATTGTTTTTCATAAATAAATTTAAAAAATCAAATTTTAATATTTTTTTCAATTAGCTCTTTGATCTTTGGTGTAAACATGCAACCAACATTCTGCCTCAGTGCTGCAGTAGATCAAGCCATCAGAATGGTAGTGATCAGAGAAAAGCATTGTAGGCTTAGGAAATGCCTTTGAAATTTTGTGAAGGTGAAGTACTGATTGTGATTGATAATTGCTCTAATAATGTTTGATAAAGATATTCCTGATATGTAGCTGACAGCAAATGACACCAGAAAGTCTCTGAACAAGGGTTTAAGTTACAAGAGGGGAGAGTGAGAGAGATTCAAAAGCATCCTAGCAAATAGGATGCTAGGAATTATTAAGAAAGGGATAGAAAATAAGACCCAGAATATCTTACTGCCCCTGTATAAAATTATGGTACGCCCACATCTTGAATACTGTGTACAGATGTGGTCTCCTCACCTCAAAAAGATATTTTGGCCTTGGAAAGGGTTCAGAAAAGGGCAACTAAAATGATTAGGGGTTTGGAATGGGTCCCATATGAGGAGAGGTTAAAGAGACTGGGACTTTTCAGTTTAGAAAAGAGGAGACTGAGAGGGGATATGATAGAGGTCTATAAAATCATGAGTGGTGTGAAAAGGGCCAATAAAGAAAAGTTATTTATTAGTTCCCTAAATAGAAGAACTAGAGGACACCAAATGAAATTAATGGGAAGCAGGTTTAAAACTAATAAAAGAAAGTTCTTCTTCACACAGCGTGTAGTCAACCTGTGGAGCTCCTTGCCAGAGGAGGCTGTGAAGGCTAGGACTATAATAGAGTTTAAAGAGAAGCTAGATAATTTCATGGAGGTTAGGTCCATAAAAGGCTATTAGCCAGGGGATAAAATGGTGTCCTTGACCTTTGTTTGTCAGAGGCTGGAGAGGGATGGCAGGAGACAAATTGCTTGATCATTGTCTTCGGTCCACCCTCTCTGGGGCACCTGGTGCTGGCCACTGTCAGCAGACAGGATACTGGGCTAGATGGACCTTTGGTCTGATCCAGTACGGCCATTCTTATGTTCTTATGTTCTTAACAGCAATCACTATAAGGCATGTTTGCACTGCAAAGTGAAGGTGTGATAGCAATGTGTAGGCTTGCATGTGCTACAATTACACCTTTGTTTTCCAGTTGATACATGTTGGGGCTCAGCCGGCTCTCAAGAGCCTTTGCTCTAAAGCAGTGGTTCTCAACCTGTTTACTCTTTTGGGCCTCATATGTGGGTCACAGCTGTGTGCTAATTAGATAGCACACTGAGAACCACTGTGTCGAAAGGCTCCAAGATCCTTTCCATTCTTGTGTCAAGTCTCTGAATCTGCTCCAAATACTTTCAAGTCCTGTTTCTTGTTTAGCTCTTTACGTGCCCCAGACCTTCACCATCTTGATATTTATCGTTGAATAACCTGTGTTTGTACATGCATGTGTGTGTATGAAGTTATAAACTGTGTGACCTTTATATAGTCTGGAAGATTATTATAGACCAGTTTCCAACTCAGAAGAAATTGAATTACGTAATGCCAATCCGTTATAATCTTATTTGTGGATAGATTTTTAAAAAATTCAATATGTGCTATAGAGTAGCATTTCTCAAATGAAGCCACTGTGACTACATACAGCTACCAGAGGTTTTTCACAGCTTCCTGGATGATTACTGCGGGAAGGAAGGGCGGGAGCAGTGGCTCCTCTCTAGAGAGACAAAAGCTGTAGGATCAGGCAGCCAATGAGTTCCTTACCTTTCTGGTGGGGGTCGTCGGGTCAGGCTTCAACCATAAGGCTTTGGACTCTTGTTACCTGAGCTCATCAGCCCTCCCATTTACTCTGGCTCCTGCTGCCTCCACTACTGCTCCTTTGTCCCTGGCTCCCATTGCTTCCATACTCACCCATATTCCTATTGTGGTCTCAATTTGTCTCTGGGATTGCCAGCACTGAGTAAGTCTACTGTGAACAGTGCTGTTTGTATGTTTACTAATATCACTCTTCACAGCCAACTTAGTAGCTAGCAAGTTTTTTTAAGGCAAAAGAAACTATGAGAAAAAAGACAAGAACATGCAAAGCATATTATTTGTGTTTCTATTCTGTTTAGGCCAGTAAAGAGTAGAGACAAGTGTACATTATTTTTACTATTGAATCTGAAAAAATCCTACATAAATAAATTACAATGATTTGGACATATATATGTGCATATTCATTTGTTTTTCTTAAAGTTAATTAAATATTTTATGGAGAATTGTTGTTAGAGGCCACCAAAAATTTGTTGTGAGCGCCCCTGCTATAGAGTATCTCCCCAAGGGAAGAATTGTGAGCAACACACATTTTTTCCTATCAACCATTTTTTATTTTGCTATCCTTGAATACATTTCATATTATATACTACACAAATATGAGTGTGAAAGATCCATAACCCATGTGTTCCAATGATGCATGAAAACTATTAAGGTTTCTCAAGAATGATCAAAATACCATCAATATCCTTCTCTGTGAAAAATTTAATCTACTTTCTAGGAAGTGTTGTAGAGAAAATTTACTGAACCCAATTCAGATGTGGTGTAAAATGGTTCAACTTTACCTGCCTACATCAAGTCTGAATTTGGCATCATGTTTTTGAATGGATGAAAATTCAGCTTCCTTGAGCAAAACTGATGTGCATGGTCAGAGCATTGTGACATGATATATGTAAATGAACTATAGCTTTTAATGTTCTCATTGCAGACCATTGACTTCATGGGTTGCGAAATGAATTCTCTACAGAAAACAAACGTATATTCCATGAGAGAAGTTTGTGACACACAATTAATTCCTTATATCCATGGGAATTAATGATTTGCAGGTCCATAGGTTCCCCAAACTTCTTTGCTTCTCTCACATTCTGGAGGTACAGTTTAGAGCAGTGGGAGATTGGCACGGCTTGTCCTGTAACCCTGGCTGCCTGGAGTGCCATGGTGGAGAAAAAGGGACCCTCTCTGGCCCTCAGTTTGGAGCATATGTCCCATTCTGCCTCATAGCATATTAAGTGCTCCATGTCCATTAGCTTTGATTACTGTGATCAGCTGTTGACAGACCTCCCTGTGCCCAGAGCTCTTCTAACTACTACTTGGTGAGCTCAGCATCCGTTTCTTTGCTACTCCATCCTCTTCTGCTGATTACTCTCTTTTGCAGTTCCCTTTGTTCTATTTCCCTTGCCCAAAATAAACAGAAAATAATAACTGCAACCTCTCTTTGGCTGTTCCCAGCTTTGTCACTTGAAAATCACTTAAAATTTTTTACTGGCACTTACAGTGTAAGCCTCCATTAAATTAGCAATCTCTGTGTAAATCCTGTGCTATATATCACTATCACAGTCTGGAGTACAGTCCCCACCTGTCCTGTAACTCTGAGTGCCTCGAATGCCCTGCTGCTTTGGCTCACAGTCTGGACAGCATAAGATCAGCCATATTGGGTCAGATCAAGGTGTTTCAGAGGGAATGAACAAAACTGATAGTCCTCCTCTACTGCCTATTCCCAACTTCTGGCAAATAGAGGCTAGGGACATTTCAGACGATGGTTTTGCATCCCCAAACATTCTTATTCATAAACATTGATTGACCTATCCTCCATGGACCTTATCTAGCTCTTTTTTGAACATTGTTATAATCTTAGCCTTCACCGCATCCTCTGGCAAAGAATTTCACAGGTCGACTTTATGTTTTGTTTGTTTTAAAATTTCTGTCTATTAATTTTATTTGATGACCCCTTGTTCTTGTGTCAAGAGGAGTAAATAACAATTTCTTATTTACTTCTTGCACACCAATCATTTTATAGACCTTTATGATACCCCCCCTTACTTATCTGTTTTCTGAACTGAAAATTCCCAATCTTATTTATCTCTCTTCCTTAGGAAGTTGTTCTATATTTCTAATAATTTTTGTTGCACTTTTCTGAACCTTTTCCAATTTCAATATATCTTTTTGAGATGGGGCAACCACATCTGCACATGATATTCAAAATATGGGGATACCATGGATTTATATAAAAGCAATATCATCTTATTGTCTAATACTTTCCTAATGATTCCCAACGTTGTTAGCTTTTTTGATTGCTGCTGCATATTGAGTATATATTTTCAGAGATCTATCCACAGTGACTCCAAGATCTGTTTGTTGAGCAGTAACAGCTAATTTAGATCCTGTTGTCTTATATGTATAGTTCAGATTATGTTTTCCAATGTGAATTACTTTGAATTAATTAACATTGAATGTCACTTACCATTTTGTTGCCCAGTGACCCAGTTTTGTGAAATTCCTTTGTAACTCTTTACAGTCTGCTTTGGCTTAACTATCTTGAGGAGTTTTGTGACATACAATGGGATACTTTATTCTATACAATGGGATACTTTTACAATCATGCCTTTCTCTTTACAAAATGTTAAGAGGATTAGCCATCAGCTGACCTGGAGGCAGTAGGTCAGAGCCCTCTTTCCAGGATAGCGCATCTGCCACCATATTTCCCCCCTCTTCATATAGAAGAATCCTGTTTGTCACCTTTCTATGTTTACAGTCTTCAGGATATATCAAAGCATATTCATAATTCTACCTTCTGAAGTATTACAGACATTTCGCAGTAACATTAATGACCAGTGTAGTGTTAAATTTCACCTTTTAAATGTCACCTTTTAAATTAATGTCATGACACCAGTGTATGAGGTGTAATGAACATGTCAGGTCTAACAAGAATTGCTGATACAGAATAGTGAACCACAAATGGGCCTCTGGGTCACAGCTTGAAAGCCTGTACTTGGTTGAGTAATAATTTACACTTCTCTAGATAACATGGAGTGCTGGCACTTTGGGCTAACTGATCTTCTCTTCCTTTAACTAGTGTGTGAGAAGTGTTAATGAGTGCATAATTAACACCTTATTTTGAATTAACTCTAGGAGGTGACACTCTGCAAAGCCAAGAGTTTTTCCCTTTGGTTTATTTAGCATGAAGCTGCTATGTTTTGAAATCTGTTCAACTGAAGGCAGTTCTTCTCAACTATTATTTCTTTCGCATCTTGATGTGTAAAAATATAATTAGGGAAGCCAAAAAAATTTGAAGAACAGCTAGCCAAAAATTCAAAAAGTAATAACAATTTTAAGTACACCAGAAGCAGGAAGCCTTCTAAACAACCAATGGGGCCACTGGATAATCAAGATGCTGAAAAAAAAGCACTCAAAGATGATAAGGTCATTGCAAAGAAACTAAATGAATTTTTTGCACAGTCTTCATGGCAGAGGCTATTAGAGGTGTTCCCAAACCTGAGCCATTCTTTTAAGGTGATAAATCTGAGGAATTGTCCCAGATTGAGGTGCCATTAGATGAGGTTCTGGAACAAATTGATAAATTCAACAGTAACAAGTCACCAGGACCAGATGGCATTCACCTAAGAGTTCTGAAAGAACTCAAATATGGAATTGCGGAACTAACAACTGTGGTTTGTAACCTATTCTTTAAACCAGCTTCTGTACCATAATAGCAAATGTGACACCAATTTTCAAAAAGGACTCTACAGATGATCCTGGAAAATTACAGACCAGTAAGTCTAACTTGAATACCAGACAAATTGGTTGAAACTAAAGTCATATCAGTCAACATAATTTGTTGAGAAAAAGTCAACATTATTTCTGTAAATGGAAATCCATGCCTCACTAATCTACTAGAATTCTTTGAGAGGGTCAGCAAGTATGTGGACAATGGGGAATCCAGTGGATATAGTGTACATAGATTTCTAGAAAGCCTTTAACAAGATCTCTCACCAAAAGCTCTTAAATAAAGTAAGCTGTCATGGGATAAAAGGTAAGATACTCACGTGAATTGATGACTGGTTAAAAGATAGGAAACAAAGGGTTGAAATATATGATCTTTTTTCTGAATGGAGTGGTGTCCCACAGGGGTCTGTACTGGGACCAGTCCTATTCAACATATTCATAAATGATCTGGCGAATGGGGTAAACAGTGAGGTGGCAACATTTGCAGATGACACTAAACTGCTCAAGATAGCTGAGTCCAAAGCAGACTGTGAGAGCTTCAAAAGGATCTCTCAAAATTTGGTGACTGTTCAAACAAAACGCAGTTGAATTTTAATGATGATAAATGCAAAAGTAATACATATTGGAAAACATAGTCCTGACTATATGTGTAAAATGAGGGAGTCTAAATTAACTATTACCACTCAAGAGAGAGATCTTGGAGTCATTGTGGATTGTTCTCTGAAAACATCCACTCAGTGTGCAGCAGCCGTCAAAAAGGCAAATAGAATGTTAGGAGTAATTTAAAAAGGGCTACAGAATAAGACAGAGAATATCTTATTGCCTCTCTATATACAGTAAAACCTGCACTATCTGGAACTTAAGCATCCAGAAAACTGTAGAAACTGGCAAATTTATGACGTCAGGAAAAGCAGAACAAACAAACAAACAAAAAAGGAAACTGGCCCTTTAAGTGCTGATCCAGCACATACCTGGGGTAGGGGTGAACGGCAGCCAGGAGCAAGCATCTCGGCTCCTCCTGCGGCTCCTGAAACCCCTGGCAGGCCAGCCCCCCTGTGGCTCCCACCTCCTCTCGGCAGGCTGCCCTCGCCATCTCTGCCTCCCTCTCCCCGGCTTCCACCCCCCTCACCAGGCCTCAACTTCCCCCCCCCCCCCGCAGCTTATATCCCCCCCAGCAGGCCACATCCCAGCCCCTACATGGCTCCCATGCCCCCCTATAGACCCTACATGGTTCCCACCCTCCTTCAAATAACCAGAATTTTTACGTTACCGGCACGCCCTAATCCCCGGGCATGCCGGATAACACAGGTTTTACTACATATCCATCGTATAACCAGATCTTGAATACTGCATGCAGATGTGGTTGCCTTATCTCAAAAAAGATATCTTAATATTGGAAAAAATTCAGAAAAGAGGAACAAAAATGATTAGGGGTTTGGAACATTTGCCATATGAGGAGAAATTAATAAAGCTGGGGCTTTTCAGCTTAGAAGAGGAGACTATGGAGGGATATGATAAAGGTCTGTAAAATCATGACCAGTGTGGATAAAGTAGGTAAGAAAAAATTATGTAATTATTCCCATAATACAAGAATTAGGGGTCACAACATTAAATTAATAGGCAGCAGGTTTAAAACAAACAAAAAGAAATATTTCTTCACACAGTGTGCAGCCAACCTGTGGAACTCTTTGCCAGAAGATGTGAAGATCTGGAATTGAACAGGGTTCAAAAAAAAAAAAAACCAACCCAACAGATGGCGGATAGGTTCATCAATGGCTATTAGTGAGGATGTGTAGGAGTGGTACTTGTAGCCCCTGTTTGTCAGAAGCTGGGAATGAGTGACAGGGGAGGGATCACTTGATGATTACCTGTTCTGTTCATTCTCTCTGGGACACCTGGCATTGGCCACTGTCAGAAGACAAGATACTCAACTGGCTGGTCTTTTGGTCTGATCCAGTATGGCCATTCTTCTGTTCTTGTCGTCTTTGTTCATTAGCTATTTCTCTTGCTTTTCCAGAGCTAGAAAGTTTATGCCCTGCACTGAGACTCATCAGGTAGTGATGGCATGTAAAGAGCCTTGCACTTGCCTTGTACCTCAACTGTCCCCTTGGAGAGTGCAGTCTGCTGCCCGCTAGTACTATCCCCAGCATAATTTGCTTTAAAGGAGAGCTCCCCCTCTCTTACCAGGTTCCTGGAATAGCTACCATAATGGAAGGTTTTACTAATTAGAGTACAGACTTGAAAATAAATTCTCTTCAAGTATGTTTGCACATGCTTTATGTCTAGTTTCTATCAATATGCTAGTTCCTGGCTTTCCTGTCAAGAATATTTAGTGAATTTCAAAGAAACTTTAAGGAATATTTGCAGCAAGAGAATTTTCAGTTTTCTTTCTCTATTTGTACCAGAAATCTGATTCAAAGAGTTTCTCATGAGTGAGCAGAAACTTAATATCTGAATGTCAGCTACTGAGCTGCTCACAAAGGAACTACAGAGTAAGAACTTGATCCTACAAAATTTCTGAGTGTAGGCCCCTGCAAAGAATTCCTGCAGGCTGACCATGCATGCGCACACAACTGTGCATATTCTTATGCCAATATGTGTTCCAATTTACTTAAATGGGATCATGTCAGGGAATAAGTAGGACTCATATGTAGAAATTATTCAGTAAATACTTTTATATAATTAAAAAGCTAGAGGCAAAATTCATTAACTAAACTGACAAGATAAATAATCATAGAACTATAGAATAATAGAGCTAGAAGGGACCTTGAGAGGTCATCACATCCATTACCTGCCTTTACAGCAGGGCCAAGCACCATCTAGATCAACCCTAATTGATGATTTTCTAATATGTTCTTATCTCCAATTATGAAGATTCCACAACCTCCATAGACAATTTTTCCCAGTGCTTAACCACCCTGACAGGAAGCTTTTCCTAATGTCCAACCTAAACCTCTTTTGCTGCAATTTAAGCCCATTGCTTTTTGTCCTATCATCAGAATTTAAGGAGAATAATTTTTCTCCCTCCTCCTTCTGACACCCTTTTAGGTATTTAAAAACTTTTATTAATTTCCCTCTCAGTTGTCTCTTTTCCAAAATACACAAATCCAATTATTTTAGTCTTCTCTCATAGGTCATGTTTTCTAGGCCCTTAATCATTTTGTTGCTCTTCTCCAAACCCTCTCCAATTTCCACCTCTTTCCTGAAATGTGGTGCTCAGAAGTAGACACAATACTCCGGTTGAGGTCTAATCAGCTGAGAGTAGAGCAGAATAATTTCATCTTGTGTCTTGCTCACAGCACTCCTATTAATGCACCTGAGAATGTTTCCTTATTTTTCAACAATGTCACGCTGTTGACTCATATTTAGCTTGTGGTCCTCTATGACTCCTAGGTCCCTTTCTACAGTACTCCTTCCCAGACAGTCATTTCCCATTCTGTGAAACTGATTGTTCCTTCCTAAGTGGAGTACTTTTCATTTCTCCTATTTACTTCAGACCATTTCTCCAGTTTGTCCATATCATTCTGAATTATGACCCTATCGTCCAAAGCATTTGCAACCCCTCCCAGTTTGGTACCATCTACAAACTTTATAATCATACTCTCTATACCACTATCTAAATCATTGATGAAGATATTGAACAGAACTGGTCTCAAAACTGAACCCAGTGGAACGCCACTTGTTATGCCCTTTCAGCATGACAACGGTTATGCACCCAGACAGTTATGCACCCTCCTCATAGTAGCCCCATTTAGGTTGTATTTCCCTAGTTTATTGATAAGAAGGTCATACAAGACTGTAGTAGATGGGAACAAATGCTTTAGAAATATCTTTTTTTCCTGCACAGACCTCCAGCATAGTAAGTCAGGGTATGTCTACACTTGCACCCTAGTTCAAACTAGGGATGCAAATGCAGGCATTCAAAATAGTCAATGAAGTGGGGATTTAAATATCCCGTGCTTCATTAGCATGATCTCGCCGGCGTGTTACTCCGATCAACAGCTGTTTCAAAAGTGAAAGTGCATGCCGGGACACGTTAGTTCGAACCAAACCCCTTGGTTTGAACTAACATTACTCCTCATTTTTTGATTAGCTTCATTAGCATGATCTTGCCGGCGCTTTATATTTAAATCCCCGCTTCATTGACTATTTCGAATGCCTTCATTTGCATCCCTAGTTTGAACTAGGATACACGTGTAGACATACCCTCAGAGCACAGGAAGGAGAACAGAATCTGTGGGGCTTCTATTTCCTTCTCATGCACAGGTGGGCACAGAATGGTTGGGCAGCAAAGGGCAATGGGTGGGGCCATGGCTTCCACTCAGCCACATGCACTGGCCAGCAGAACTGAGTTGGTGCAGGAATAAGTAAATTTGCCACTGCTCTAAATCAGGGCAAATAACTTCTTCCAGTGCCAAAGGCAAGGAGGAAACTGGGTGAATTGTGACTGAGTCACAATTTCCTCATTCTTCTGTTCCTGGGCAGTGTAACTGTGTGCTGCTTCCTTTTCATAATAGATTGTCATTTTAGTGCAGCCTAAATAAATTGGAAACTGCATCAATATTTTGGAAAGTGAGAAAAACTTTAATGCATTGGATTGCAAGGTCTGAAGTGATGGTGCTGGATAATTCTGTAGAACTAAAAAAAAAAATCATGACAATTTTATATTTGCAGCATGTGTTAGTGAATTAGTTTAGTGCTATCGGCTCTCTGACAATATTTATAACAAAAACAGTTCCAGTGTATTGAAAAAAACGACCGTACAAAATAGATTAAAAAGAATCTAGGAATTAGTTATATATCACATAAAATGAGCCATTAGAAATGCTGCTGCAGGGAACTTTCAAGCTTTTTCTCAATATCTGAGAGATGTCAAAATGTTCTTGCAAACCTCAGGATGTTTGGAGGACTGGGGATAAAGCAGATACTTTGCTGTCAAACGCTGCTGGATAATTTATGTTTCTATAGCACATTAAATCCCAAAGCAAACTACAGACTCCCCCCCCCCCCGCACACACACACCCATTGCTGGAATGCAGCCTGCTTTGGGCTGCAAAATTTATTTTTATTATTTATTGTGCACTTTACAGCAGCATCTACATTCCTCCACCTGGATGGGGCTCCATTGTGCTGAGGCACTGTCGGAGCATTTGCTAAATGACACTCTCTGTCCTAAAAAACTTGAAGCCTGAAAGGATAGTGCCTAGCTAGTACATATAATACTACAAAGTAGGGAGGGGATTTTTGCAAGGAGTCTAGGAGAAAAAAAATTGTTTTATTTACTAAATACCCTTTAGGGTCAGTGAGGGCACAAAGATCTAGATTGTAAGGTTTCATTCCAATGAACTGCTGGAGATTGAGAGGCTGAAAAGTGGAGTCAACCCTGGATGGGTTGGAACCTACATTTCTAGGGAATCTAGAAAGAAGAGTAAATCATCAAACTAGAATATACTAGTATTGGAGCTATCAAAATAGAATATACTGGTACTAGAGCTCTAGTAGACTAATTTGGATTCTTGCAAAACTAGTAACCACAAAACTACTCATAATATTAATGAAAACAGACCTTGGTTTTTAAATAAAATCACCATGCCTGTAAACTACATGCCCAGTTTGAAAACATGAAATACACCTATGACCACTGTACACATAGTAGATAATTAAGTATATAGTTGATTAATCAATAATCAATAGCACTCCAGACACTAACTTGTCTATCTTTGGTCTGAAAGAATGAAGGTGACTTACTAATTTTCACAGTACCTGCCAGTTCATTCAAATGCCATCTACAATGCTTGATCTTTTTTCTTGTGATAAGTTACCTCACCTTCCAGCTCCTTCCCTCATATTCTGTTTTAAATGAAGTTAGTCATCTGCTTACATAACTCAAAGTTAGCTTTACACTCTGAACCTGAGATGCTCAGGGTTACCCTGTGATGAGTATATTGTGAACCCTAAACAACCAACACATTTTTATCTAAATTCCCCCGTGTGGCATGCACAAGAATTGTGCACCATTTCAGCTACTCTTTAGCGACAAAAGGACATCATGTGCCCTATGAAGCCTTTGATAACACTTAGGAGGTTTATAACTTTTTACATAAGAATATAAGAACGGCCGTACTGGGTCAGACCAAAGGTCCATCTAGCCCAGTAGCCTGGTGTACCAGGTGCCCCAGAGAGGGTGGACCAAAGACAATGATCAAGCGATTTGTCTCCTGCCATCCTTCTCCAGCCTCTGACAAACAGAGGTCAGGGACACCATTTCTATCCCCTGGCTAATAGCCTTTTATGGACCTAACCTCCATGAAATTATTTAGCTTCTCTTTAAACTCTGTTATAGTCTTAGCCTTCACAGCCTCCTCTGGCAAGGAGTTCCACAGGTTGACTACACGCTGTATGAAGAAGAACTTTGACTTATTAGTTTTAAACCTGCTACCCATTAATTTCATTTGGTGTCCTCTAGTTCTTCTATTATGGGAACTAATAACTTTTCTTTATACTCCCTCTCCACACCAGTAATGATTTTATATACCTCTATCATATCCCCCCTCAGTCTCCTCTTTTCTAAACTGAAAAGTCCCAGTCGCTTTAACCTCCCTTCATATGGCACCCATTCCAAACCCCTAATCAGTTTAGTTGCCCTTTTCTGAAACCTTTCCAAGGCCAAAATATCTTTTTTGAGGTGAGGAGACCACATCTGTACACAGTACTCAAGATGTGGGCGTACCATAGTTTTATACAGGGGCAGAAAGATATTCTGTGTCTTATTTTCTATCCCTTTCTTAATAATTCCTAGCATCCTATTTGCCTTTTTGACCGCCGCTGCACACTGTGTGGAAGTTTTCAGAGAACTATCCACGAAAACTCCAAGATCTCTTTCCTGACTTGTCATAGCCAAATTAGCCCCCATTATACTGTACATATAGTTGGGGTTATTTTTCCCGATGTGCATTACTTTACACTTATCCACATTAAATTTCATTTGCCATTTTGTTGCCCAATCATTCAGTTTGGTGAGATCTTTTTGGAGTCTCTCTCAGTCTGCTTCTGTGTTGACTATCCTAAACAGTTTGGTATCATCCGCAAACTTTACCACCTCACTGTTTACCCCTTTCTTCAAATCATTTATGAATAAGTTGAAAAGGATTGGTCCCAGGACTGACCCTTGGGAGTTCACCACTAGTTACCCCTCTCCATTCTGAAAATTTACCATTTATTCCTACCCTTTGTTTCCTGTCTTTTAACCAGTTCTCAATCCAAGAAAGGACCTTCCCTCTTATCCCACAGCAATGTAATTTACACAAGAGCCTTTGGTGAGGGACCTTGTCAAAGGCTTTCTGAAAAGCTAAGTATACTATATCTATTGGATCCCCCTTGTCCGCATGTTTGTTAACCCCTTCAAAGAACTCTAATAGATTAGTGAGACATGATTTCCCTTTACAGAAACCATGTTGACTTTTGCCCAACAAATTATGTTCTTCTATGTGTCTGACAATTTTATTCTTTACTATTGTTTCGACTAATTTGCCCGGTACTGAAGTTAGACTTACCGGTCTGTAATTGCCAGGATCGCCTCTAGAGCCCTTTTTAAATATTGGTGTCATATTGGCTACCTTCCAGTCATCAGGTACGGAAGCCGATTTAAAGGATAGGTTACAAACCACAGATAATAGTTCAGCAATTTCCCATTTGAGTTCTTTTAGAACCCTTGGATGAATGCCATCCGGTCCCGGAGATTTGTTAACATTAAGTTTTTCTATTTGTTCCAAAACCTCCTCTAATGACACTTCAATCCGGGACAGTTCCTCAGATTCATCACCCACAAAGGACGGTGCAGATTTGGGAATCTCCCTAACGTCTTCAGCCGTGAAGACTGAAGCAAAGAAATCATTTAGTTTATCCGCAATGGTTTTATTGTCTTTGATTGTTCCTTTTATATCTCGATCGCCTAGGGGACCTACAGGTATTTTAGCAGGCTTCCTGCTTCTAAAGTACTTAAAAAACATTTTGTTATTTCTTTTTGAGTTTTTGGCTAGCTGTTCCTCAAAATCTTTTTTTGCTTTTCTTATTACATTTTTACACTTGATTTGACAGTGTTTATGTTCCTTTTTATTTATCTCACTAGGATTGGACTTCCACTTCTTAAAGGATGCCTTTTTGTCCTTCACTGCTTCTTTTACATGGTGGTTAAGCCACAGTGACTCTTTTTTAGGTCTCTTGCTATGTTTTTTAATTTAGGGTATACATTTAAGTTGGGCCTCTATTATGGTGTCTTTAAAAAGTTTCCATGCAGCTTGCAGGGATTTGGCTCTAGTCATTGTGCCTTTTAATTTCCGTTTAACTAACTTCCTCATTTTTGTGTATTTCCCCTTTTTTAAATTAAATGCCAGAGTGCTGGACTGCTGAGGTGTTTTTCCCACCACAGGAATGTTAAATGTTATTATATTATGGTCACTATTCCCAAACGGTCCTGTAACGGTTATCTCCTGGACCTGATCCTGCGCTCCACTCAGGACTAAATCGAGAATTTCCTCTCCCCTTGTGGGTTCCTGTACCAGCTGCTTCAAGAAGCAGTCATTTAAACCAGGGGTCTCCAAACTTTTCTGCCTGAGGGCCGCATTAACTATCAAACAGCAGTTCGGGGGCCGACTACACACTTGAGGTCCAAATAAAAACCAATCAAAAAATGGATGTTGTTTTTAATTATTTATTTAATATTATTTTATTCAGTTATTATTTAATAACACATTGATACACTACACATGAACACCTGTATTAGTGTGAATGGTGAAATTGTTTCCTGGATGCCAAAATAGCAGACATTTCTGGCTTTAGAAATCACTGTTTGAAATTGGGGTGGTTCAATATGTTCAGCCTAAGACACTCACACTTTAAGAGATGTGATCGCTCTCCTATCATGCAGGGAATGAGGTGACAATTTGTAACATAGCCTCATGGAACAAGGGGCATGCATTTTAATGGGAAAAGCTGGTTTGAAAGCAGACACGTTATCACTGTGCCACAGCAACCAGACCGCCTCCTGCAATGGGCACCAGCTCCTCAGCCCCGCCCCCGGAGAAGTAGCCCCTTGCTCCTAGCCCCTGAGAAACCACCGTCGGGTTTCCTCCCCTCCGTCCAGCCTCCCGCGATCCTCTGCCGCCGGGTCTGATCTGGAGCCCACCTTCGAGACCCCCCTTTTTCGCCCGCCCGGCCAAGCGGCACGCGGAGCCGTCCCTGACCTGGGCTACCTGCTGTCCCGTGCGTGCGCTGGGGCCGCGCGCAGCCGCCTGCGAATCCGTTTCTTCCGCTGACACCAATGCTCGGACTCAAGCACCTCAGGGATAATCTCGCCGGCATGCGGAAGAAGGCGGGGCCAGACAAAAAGGTCTCCACGGGCCGGATGAGAGGGCCTCGCGGGCCGCATCCGGCCCGCGGGCCGTAGTTTGGAGACCCCTGATTTAAACCATTGAGAAATTTTATCTCTGCTTCTCTTCCTGAGGTGACATGTATCCAGTCAATATGGGGATAATTAAAATCCCCCATTATTATAGCAAAATGCAGGACAATGTAGCACTTTAAAGACTAACAAGATGGTTTATTAGATGATGAGCTTTCGTGGGCCAGACCCACTTCCTCAGATCAAATAGTGGAAGAAAGTAGTCACAACCATATATACCAAAGGATACAATTAAAAAAAAATGAACAAATATTTTTAATTGTATCCTTTGGTATATATGGTTGTGACTACTTTCTTCCACTATTTGATCTGAGGAAGTGGGTCTGGCCCACGAAAGCTCATCATCTAATAAACCATCTTGTTAGTCTTTAAAGTGCTACATTGTCCTGCATTTTGCTTCAACTATCCCAGACTAACATGGCTACATTTCTATCACTATTCCCCATTATTATAGAGTTCTTTATTTTGGTAGCCTCTCTAATCTCCCTTAGCATTTCAATGTCAGTATCGCTGTCCAGGTCACGTGGTCGGTAATATATCCCTACTGCTAATTTCTTATTATTGGAGCATGGAATTACTATCCATATCGATTCTATTGAACATGTTGATTCATTTAATATTTTTATTTCATTTGATTCTACATTATCTTTCACATGTAGTGCCACTCCGCCACCCACCCGGCCTGCTCTATCCTTCCAATATATTTTATATCCCGGTATGATTGTGTCCCACAGATTTTCCTCATTCCACCAGGTTTCAGTGATGCCTATTATGTCAATCTCCTCCTTTAATACGAGGTACTCTAGTTCACCCATCTTATTAGTCAGACTCCTAGCATTTGTGTAGAAGCACTTTAAAAATTTACCACTGCTTATTTGTCTGCCCTTCCCTGATGCATTGGATTCCTTTATATGCGGTTGTTTGTCTGCTCTGGCCCATGGTTTGTCCTCTCCCCTCCTCTCTTTCTGACTACAGCTTAGAGAATCTCTATCAACGGATTCTCCTCTAAGAGAAGTCTCCATCTGATTTACGTGCATCTCCGTACCAATTGGCTTTCCCCCATCTCTTAGTTAAAAATCTGCTCTATGGCCTTTTTCATGTTTAGTGCTTTTTTCAACAGATCTCTGTCAAAAAAGGTGATTCCTTGTAAAACGAGGAATGACTCTTGCTAGTCATTGAAAAGTACAATATGATTGTGTTCTCTTTTGTGAATTTTCCTCTTTAGGTATTCAAAATGCCTTCTTTGTCCTTTTATAATTATATTGGAAACATCATGAAAACATGTTATGCATCTGTTTAAAAGCATGAAATGTAAATACAGAAATAAATAAGCACAGCAATGCTTTTCAGGCTGTGTAGTTTTTTGAAAAAGGGGGAGAAGTCCTTCATAAGGTCTTGAACTGGACTGCTAATTTCTACATCTATTTTAATTAGAGACCAGAGAACAATGCAGCATTTTTTGTGCCAATTTCCATTGCAACAGGTTACTGTGGAACTTTTGCAGTAGTTACATAGTAAGAGACCCCAGAATGAACAGGGACTAGAAGAGTTCTGCTTGAAAGCAGCAGTCTCTGGGTGTGTCTAGATTACAGGGTTTTTTTCAAAAAAAAGTAGCCTTTTTTAGAAAAAACTTTACCTGCATCTAGACTGAGGCTGAGTTCTTTTGAAAGTAAATTGAATGAACACAGTGGTTTTGTCAACAATGGTAAACCTCGTTTTACGAGGAATCACACCTTTTTTGACAGAGATCTGTTGAAAAAAGGTGTGTGTGGATGTGTTATACCAATAAAAGCAAGCAGGATCTTATGAGGGGGATAAGGCAAAAAGCCACATTTATTGTAAAGATAATAATAAAAAAATAAAGAAAAGATAGAAGCAAACAATGTTGTTTAACTACTTAACCCTTATACATATAAACATTCATTCATCCAGGTTCTGTGTATTTGTTATAGTTACCAGCCTGGAAGTTGCTTGTGACAGAATACTGGCCAGGTATTCTGTACACAAGTGATGGTAGTGGGGAGCGAAGTCCTGATCAGATGCGCATCTGAAGCTCCCAGTAGGCTGGCAGCAGAACCTTGGACTCCAATTCCATAGTTTTTTAGTCCAGTTCTTATAGGAATTCCTTCTCATGCCAGTCTATGGAAATTGCTGCATCATGCTGATGTCTCCAGGGTGGCTGCCAGGTGCTCGTCAGTGATCTCATCGGGTGGACCTCCAGTACTTGGTTTTCTCCACTTGACACCTTTTGGTTGCACTGGCACCTGACGCCTTCTTCAGCCCTTTGTTGCTGTATTCTCAAGCTGGCACCTCTCAGAACCATTCACTCATCATCCAAGCACTCTCTCTCTTACATACATTCCTTAATTAATGTTTCCCATACAATATTTTTGTATAATAATAACTTTACATATATCAGAGTTGTAGTTACAAAAAGTTTCTGGGTGGTATTGCTTAAAACATTCTCTGAATGCTGAGTAAAGTTACAATGTTTTAAAGAGAACAGGGGTCAATTATGTAACAATGCCCTTAGTCAATTACAGGGCTTGGCTCCCAGAGCAGAGTTAGTGGCTTGACAATGCAGTGTTACCATGTATCTCTGCAATGTCAATTTCAAGCAGCCCCTTGCACAAGCTTGAGCATGCCCTGGGGCACAGAGGGGGGCTGTTTCTGGCTACATAGGATTATATTCTTAATAGTTCTAAGTTACATGACCTAATACATTATATTCTAAAGGGGCAATAATAATAATAAATCTAAACATTTAACAATCTTAACTAATAATAATAATAAGAAGAATTAATAATCAATCTAAACACTTTAAGTTGTGGGGAACAAATTATGGGGAGTCACTTCCATTTGGGGGAATCATTTTCAATACATTAATATGTTATCCCTACAGATGCGGGGAGCCTGTTCTTTCGGGAAAAAAAAAGGCCTCCAGGAAGAAGCCCTGGTGGACAGTCCTTCCTTCCCATGCTGAGCAGTTCTATTGTTTCTGTCTGCATACTCTTAAAGGCACAGGTACCCAGGCAGGCATTGCTTTATGGAAGCCAGCCACAGCACCTGTGCCAGCCATGCTAGCCATGTCCCAGCCTCAAGGCCCCTCTGGCCCTTCTTGGGACAGTGAAGAGGACCCACCTAGGGGCTCCAAAAGGCTGGCACCATCCTGGTCAGGGCCTGAAATAAAAACCTCCTGGAGCTCTGGTCTCAGGAAGAATCCCTGCAGGCCCAGCAGTCATGCTGCAGGAATGCAGACATATATGGGCACATGGCCCAGGGACTGGCCAAGAAAGGGCATCACCTCCGCACCCTGGACCAAGTGAGGGCCAAGGTAAAAGAACTGCGGCAAGGGTATGCAAAAGCCCAAGACCAGAGCTCCCGCTCCGGGGCAGCCCCACAGAACTGCTCATATTATGCGGACATGGAGCAGATTCTGGGCGGTGGGGAATCCCAGACCCCGCTGCGTGTTGTGGAGTCCGGGTTACCCCACCATATTGTGGACCAACCCCTGAGGGAGGACGAGCAGGAACGAGGGACAGGAGAGCTGCACCAGGAGGAGAAGGAGGAGGAGGAAGAGACAACAGCGACCCTATCCCAGGAGCTGGTCCTCCAGACCCCAGAGGCCTCCCAGGCATCCTCAGACATGGTGGAGGGAACATCAGGTGAGTGCTTTGAGGGGTTACCACACATGGATGGGTTGGCAGTGCGGAGGGGCCATCTTGTCCCCTTGCTGCTGTGGGGCCCCGTGATGCTCAGGCTGCTGCCCAACTCACACACGATGGTGTCACGTGTAAAACCTCTGAGAGTCTCCTGTACGAAGGAGGGCCCCTTACAACAACGACATGTCCTCGGGGACAGCAGGTGCACACATACACGATTGTCTCCTCCTCTTTTCCTCCACAGCCGGACCCCCTATGGAAGTGGGTAGCACCACACCTGCCCCACCACCATCCCAGACACATGGCACCTGCAGGCACTGGCGGGTCTACAGGGACCTGCTGAAAGAGCACATAGTGTCCTGTTCAGGTCCTGCAGGGCCTTGTCAGCAGAGGCCGGAGGCATAGGCTGAGTGGTGCAACAGGCTGCTGGATGAGCTGGTCCAGCATCGCATTTCAATCTGTGCCATGATGCGGGAGGTCCTAGCCTTGCCTGCCCTTTGCACTGGCACTGCTCCTCTTGCACGCCAGGACCCTGGCCTCCCAGCCCCCGCTTCTCCCAGCCCCTCCTGCTCCTGAGCCCTCACAGGCCCAACAGCTGCCCCACCTCCCCTGCATGCGAGCCTGGTTAAGATGCATGTTAAATAGCTCCTTGCTCACATCCAGGTGGACGGCATAGGGCTTCATGAGCTATGGCATCAGGGGGTAGCCGCGTCAATCACAATGCACACCAGCATCTGCACGTCCCCAAGCGCAAGGTCCCACAATGGGAAAAATGTCCCTGCCTGCAACCTGCGCTGGAGATACGAGTTGCAGAAGATGCAGGCATCATGTGCCTGCCCTGACCACCCAACACAAATGTCCATAAACTGCCCCTGGTGGTCGACCAGAGCCTGCAGCACCATAGGAAAGTAGCCCTTGCTATTAATAAATTGGGCTGGTGCACAGATTGGGATGTGTGTCTCATCGAGGGCTCCTCCACAGTTCGGGAAACCAAGCCCAGCAAAGCCGGCAATGATGGTGTCCAGGTCTCCCAGATGCACGAGCCTCTTCAGCAGCTCTGCATTGATGGCCCTCACCACCTGCAGAAAGACACAAATAGACAGCCAGAAACCAGGAAGTTAGACAGGGTATCTAAGTGGGTATCTAAGTGGGTTTGGATGGTACAGTGGGTTTGTATGGTGCCCTGGGGGAGGCAGTTGGGATGAGGAGGGGGTAGGCATGCCAGAAGCCCTTCATCCATGATAAGGATGATAAATGAATGGACTTATTTGGTAGAAAAATATACTCATCCCCGAAACTCCAGCTTAGAATACCAAATTGTACTGTATTACTTGCCATTTATGACTTCGATAATTATGCCAAACTGACAGAGTTAATGCAGAACCTTCCATATGAAAAAAGACCGATACTAAAATCTATAGCACAGGAAGGTTACACTACTTCCCGCACAGCATTGCAGATGGCACTTGGCTCTGCTGACACAGCTACAAGAGAAACTGCAACATCGATAGTCCTGAGACGGACCTCATGTTTACAAGTGGCAGGCGTTCCGAGAAAGCTACAAACCAAGGTCAAGGACTTGCCGTTTGGTAAGAACAAACTCTTTGCATCAAAGACAGAATAGCTCCTTTATTCTAGTAAAGACTCTCACACCACCTTACGCACTATAGGGATGTACACTCCTCCTCATTGAAGAAAGCGTTTCATTCCCTACCAGAGATAGAAGGATTTCTCTTATTCTTGACAACAAAGGCCCTTTTACCAGAATTGCTCCAGGCCAAGGAACCAACATAAATGGGCTCCCAACATCCGCTCATCCATTCTGCAGTCTTCTAAGCAGCAGGTTTGAGGTCTTGATTGAGGGTCTGCACGACCTTCCCACTTCACCAGTGTCTTGCGAACTTGCGATTTTCTACCATTGTTTGTGCCCTTTTTACCATCAATGGGCAGCAATCACTATAAATCTGTGTTTCTCAACCTTTTTTTTTTATAAAGTACCCCTTTTTCAAAAAAAAAAAAATATTGTAAGCACCCCCAGTTTTGAAACACACAATTTTTTTCTACTATTGCAACACATTTGTTTAAACAACTTAATCGTAGCCAGGCAGGCGATGAAATTTTTGGGTGTAAAAAGTACAAAAATAATAAAGCGCTGTAAAACTTAAAACAAAAATTCAGTTTTCTCCAAAGAGTACTCGTACCACTGGTTGAGAAACACTGCTGTAGACACCTGGGTATTAGAGATCATGACATGCAGCTACACCATTCTCCTTATCTCTGTTCCTCCAGCCTCCCCACCCTCCCCATCTCTCCTCAGGGACCCCTCTCACAAAACACTTCTGCACTGAGAAGTTGAACACCTCTTACATGCAGGTGCCATAGAGAGGGTGCAGGGGATTTTATTCAAACTACTTCCTCACAGAGAAGAGAACAGATGGATGGAGATCCATTCTCAATCTCCACTAGCTGAACAAATACCTCTGCAAGCAACTCTTCAAGATGACTACACTCACATCAATCGTTCCTGCACTGGATGAGGGGGACTGGTTCGCAGCCCTTGACGTTTAGGACACTTATTTCCACATTACCATACACCTAGCACACAGACATTTTCTCCACTTTACAGTCATCTCAGAGCATTTCCAATAAAAAGTCCTGCCTTTCAGCTGCCCCAGAGTCTTCTTGAAGACTCTGGCAGTAGCCATGGCAAACCTAAGTTGCAAAGGTATCATGATATTTCCTTACTTGGATGATTGCCTCATATGAGGCCCTTCCCAACAAGACACAAAGAACATGCCGCTGTATGCCAGGAAACTCTTTGAATCTCTTGGCCTCTTCATAAATTAGCAAAAATCTACCCTATGTTCCACCCAATCTCTAGAGTTAACAGGAGCTCATCTAGATTCCAGGACAGTGTAAGCATACCTTCCAAACCAGCCCCACCATGACAATATTTACCTGTCTTCGGCTCATGGGCCATATGGCAGCCATGACATATATGCTCCGGCATGCACAACTGCATTTTTGTTGCTTCCAACACTGGCTTACCTCAGCATACTTTCCATCCAAACACCGAGTGCACAAGCAGGTTTTGATTTCCCCATGGATCCTCATTTTGCTGCGATGATTGACCAAACTGGAGAATCTCCTCACTGTTGTCCCATTCACAGCCATCCAACCAGATTACTATAGATATTTCTCTTCTTGGGTGGGGCATGCACCAACAGAACCATATTGCTCAGGGAAGATGGTCCTCTCACGAGTCCCAACTGCATATCAACTTGCTAGAGCTTCATGCAGTGTGCAGTGCTTGCAGATGCTTCCTTCAGCACATCTGGGGCTCTATGGTCCACATCCTCACTGATAACACAACCATGATGTTTTTCAAAAATCATCAGGGGACTGCCCAACCTTGATCCCTCTGTGCAGAGGCAGTACATCTCTGGAACTGGTGTGTCTACAACATCAATATCATCTTGCATCTTACCTCCCTGGGGTACAAAGTACTACTGTGGACACTCTCAGCCAACAATTTTCAGTAGACCATGAGTGGGAAATTCATACACAAGTCCTACATGGCCTGTTCCACCATTGGGGGTTTCTGTCTATAGACCTCTTTGCGACACACCAGAATACCACGTGCCCCTATTATTGTTCTAGGGCGGGGGTAGGGCCTGCTTCCCTGGGTGACATCTTTCTTATCACATGAGACACTCATCTCCATTATGCCTTTTCTCCAATTCCTCTCATCTCCAGGGTCTTCCAAAAGGTCTAGTCAGATGGGGCCCAGGTGATTCTAATAGCTTCAGCATGGGCAAGACATATATGGTTTCCCTATCTCTGTCAGATGACTCTACACCCTCCTTACTCACTTCCCAACTGCCCAGATCTCCTCTTTCAGAACAGAGGCATCTTTCTCCATCCCCAGCCAGAAATGCTACACCTCATGGCATTTTTCCTCTCTGGTTCTCAGAAGCATAGAAAATGTACTCACAGCAAGTAAAGAACGTCTTGCTTCACAGTAGATGACAGGCCACTCAAAATACTTACCCTTTATAAATGGAAGTGATTTAGAGCTTGGTGTGTGAGTAGTGACATCCAACCATCTGCTGCTCCTCTTCATATGATCCTTGATTACATCCTTCACCTGAAACAACCAGGGCTGTCAGTTTTCTCCCTCAGAGTTCACCTACCTACATTGGCAGCATTTCACCCTATGATTGACAGTTTCTTGGTATTTGCACATCCTGTTTCTAAAAGGACTGATTAACCTTAATCTTCCACACAGACTTTTGCTCCCATCTGGGACTTGGAACTGGTACTCAACACACTAAAAAGACTTCCATTCGAATCCTGGCAAAATGCTGCTTCTCACTATCAACAGCAAAGACAGTGTTTTTAGTAGCAATCACATCAGCAAGAAGGGTTGGTGGATTGCTGCCCTCACAGCAATACCTCCTTACACTGTATTTCATAAAGACAAGGTCGTATGTCCGACCCCCCCATCCATGCTTCTTGCTGAAAGTCTGTTCTGACTTCCACATTAATGAACCTATCATTCTTCCAACCGTTTACCCAAAACCTCACGCTTCATGAGAGGAGGCTATTCTGCATACCCTGGCTGTCCAGAGGGCACTATTCTTCTACATCGTCTGGACACGACTCTTTCACAAATCACAGATGTTATTCATCTCAGTTGCCGAGCACTCTTGCAGAACTCCACTTTCATCGCAACGTATCTCCAAGCTGATAATGGCATGTATCACCTAATGTGACTCCCTCCATAGTACACCTCTCCCTATGCTCCCAGGGTATACTCTACACGAGTGGTAGCTGCATCAACAGCCTTCCTGAAGGAAGTCCTACTTAATGACATCTGTTGTGCGGCCACTTGGTCATCTAATCATACTTTCATGAGACACTACACAATCTCCACATCAACGGAGACAAGTTCATCTGTTGCCAGTGTAGTTGTCTCATCTGTGCATAAGTGCTAATCTCAAGCCCACCTACCATTATTGCACACTGCTATGTAGTCACCAACAGCGGAGCACACACGGGGACATCACTTGAAGAAAAGGAAGTTACTCCCCTTGTGCAGTAACAATGGTGCTTTGAGATGTGCATCCCCGTGGGTGCTCCATGATCCACCCTTACTCCCCTTTTCTTTGGCTTGGCATTCAGGCAAGAGGGCATATATGAAGAAACTGAGGGGAGTCAGGCCATGCACGTGAATTGCAAAGGCGTAAATGGCACATGCCCCCTATCATGCATGTGTGACTCTACCAGATGCTCGGCCTGATAGAAAAACTTCACCGCGATGAGCCCAACACCAACAGTGGAGCACCTATGGGGACACTCATCTTGAAGAAACATCATTACTACACAAGATAAGTAATTTCCTTTTCCTTTTAATGTCATTTTTTATTTAAGTGAAATGAAATAACTGTGAGTTTGACAACCCCCCATTTCAGCTATTTAGGTTTTGTCTACACTATACAGCTTTTAGCTACATAGCTGTGTCACTAAGGCTATATCTACACTACCAGATTATTTTGAAATAACTTATTTTGAAATAATAACTCTCAAAATAACTATTTTGAAATAAGCTTATTCCTCTTCACAAGCAGGAGTTCTTATTTTGAAATAACAAGCCCATTATTTTGAAATAACAGATTTGATAGTGTGGATGCTCATCTTGTTATTTTGAAATAAGGGGACTTATTTTGAAATAGCTCCCCAGTATAGACATGCCCTTAAAGTCAGGCAGCATAGCTACTGTTTGTCAGCTCTTTTGCCAACAAAGTACTTATACCCCCAACAATCAGCATTCGCTCTGTCGACAGGAGTGCTCCTGCCAACAATGCACTATTTACACTGGCATTTGCTGTGGCGAAACTTTTGTCTTTCAGAGAGGACTTTAGCACGTCTGAATGACAAACAGTTTGTCATTCAATTGCACAGCCTAAATCTAAATTTGTTAAGATGAGAAATCTGGTTTCTATAAGAGATCAGGTTTTAAAATCCCTAAATTGTTATAAAATTAAATATTCAGTCTTATTTCATCTCCTCCTTCTCCTCTCTTCCTTATTCCTTTCCAAACACTTCTTTTGAAAATGCTTGAAGAGAATTGTATGAACAATAACCAGCAACATCTGAATGACAATGGAGGACTGACACTAGTAGGGAGAGGGGAGAGTTTTTGCCAATTTTTAATGATAGTTTATCACATCTGTAATTTGGAGCCACTCAAGACTGAGACATGTGATTAGTGCCCACTAGGGGAGAAATCTGTGGTCCTGACTAGATGGTTTTCATGCCGTTATTTCCTTTTGTTCAACAGTCCAGGATAAAGAATTGTATCCACTTCATTCTAGAGACTGACTCTGAGTAAATGTGACACATGTAAGCTAAGAAATATGTGACTGGCTTATTTTCCCTCCTTTGAAATGTAAAGCTGCCAAGGACATATGAAGAATAGTGAAAGCTTAGGTACAATTATCAGTAAACTGAACGTTCACAGATGAGTGCTTAGCAAACTATTATCATTATGGGGTTCAGCCTCTTCTAAGAGCATGTATGTGCTGCAAATGCTACAGTGGCATAGCTGCATCACTGCCTCTATGCCACTAGTGCATAGATCTTTGATACAGCAACAGAAGGGAATTTTTCAGACCACTGTGGGTGTGTCTACACTGCACTGTTATTTCGAGATAACTAGTGTTATTTTGAAATAACAATGCAAGCGTCTATACAGCCATTCTGTTATTTCAAAATAATTTAAAAAAAACAGACGGCTTATTCTGAAATCTGTAAACCCCATTCTACGAGGAATAATACCTATTCTGAAATAGCTATTTCAAAATAAGGAGTGTATGGATGCTCCACTTCTGCTATTTCAAAATAGTCCCTCACCAGAGCCATTCTAAGTTATTCCTCCTTGGTGGCTTCTGGGGCTCTAAATCGAGATTCTCTGCATTAGGGAAGCTTCAGACTAATTTTGAGGCTTTCCTGCAGTGTAGACGTGCTATTTTGAAATAAGCTATATTGGAATAACTATTCTGGAGTAACTTATTCTGAAATGAGTGTGCACTGTAGACATACCCTGAGTTGCCCTTCTTTAAGATATAGCCCAGGCCTTAGGGAAAGAAACCTTCTCCAGTCCTGCTTTATATGTATTTATTAATATTTCCTTAATCATTTTGTAAACAGCTTGTCCAGCATCCCTTAGCACTTCAACCATGGTTCCCACAGCCATTCTGATTGACAAATAAGCATGTATCTTCCATTCATGTTCAGTGAGGATCCAATGTTGATATGATTGTGTGCAGACAGTTTCACTAACTATTAAGAATTATCTGGGGCAGATATTTGTCTTTGGTTTTTCCTGTTTTAAGATCTCCCTGGAACTGTGGTGCAATCTCCCTTTTAAGACAAATTTTGTTAATTACTTTCTAATTGGTGCTTTTCTGGGGATATTTTACATAGTTATTCTGTGCAGGTTCAGTGGATTGCATCTGAACCCACATCATTGAGAGTTACTGTGCTAATCAGTAGCTAAAAGCAAATACCCTTTTAAACCAGCACTGTGAACAATTCCATACTAGCCTTGTTTACTACTCAGAAGAAGGTTAAGCAGTCTGCAGGGATTCAGCTCATCAATATTTCTAAGTGAACTCACCCCAGCAGACACCAGGAAGCACTCATCTCTCTCTGGGCTCTTTATTGAATTAAACTACTGCTTCCTGCAGGTCTGAATCTGATCTCTATTGCTGTGGCTTTACACTAGTGTAACTCCACTGTAGTCAGTGGAGTTACTCCTAACTAGCAAAGTAATAGGAATTGGGCACCTACTGAAAGATGCTGGGAGCTGTGCATGTCATTCAGTTTTCACTAACCCAAGACCTTAAGAGACAAGTTCACCTTTTGTAACCTCAATACAAAAGAAAGTGGTTCCTGAGTATTCCCCATCCCCACCCATCACATATAGCTGAGTCTGATATAGAGAGTTTGTTAATATTTACCTCTGAGTATTTATCCGGGGTTATGCCAATAGTCATTTCCACCCAATAAGTGAGCGTGCACTGTGATGGTGCTTTGGGGTTTTCCTGCTCCTGCACCCCCGTAATGGCATGGACAGACTCCACCAACCAGTAGAATAGAGGGAATTTATTGCTTCTCCAGGATACAGCACAGCACAGATGTAATTTGGTTACAGGGCAGGCCTAGGACGCCTCAGCCCCCCTTGAGATGGGGGAACTGGGCCCCTAAATTCCAGCCCCTTTCCCTAGGCTGTCTCCTCCATGGTCCCAGACAGAAACTCACCCACTCACTTCCAGCCCTGCCCCCAGCCAGGGCTCCACTCCCCTTCTTCCCATTGTTCCGCTCCCTCAGAGATAACTCGTCAGACAGGTTTGAAGTCCCCTTGCATAATGACTCATCCCCTGCCCTGCTGGGCAGTGCTGCAGACAGCATCGAGTGGAGGTCACTCACAACCCAAGCCTAGCAACCAGCAAGGTACCCACACTATGGCACATGCACATTGTCTTATGTAATGAAGAAATCAGACACTTTTGTAGTTTGTTTTAAACAAATGAGTGGCTGAAAGTGGAAAAACCTCTCATCTATATTTAGGTTTTATCCATTGTGGGGGAAGAACCATACAATTGTTCCTGATCATTCTTCCCATTATTGCAATAGAGTCAATAGAGGACAGTTTAGTTATTAATTCCCTAAGCGCTCTGCTTTAAAGTTAGCTGCAATGTCCAGAAATGGGAATTCAGGAGACATTTTATAACCAAGAATGTGTCACTTTAGGATCAATGGAAGCAGTTCCTGCTCTTTACTTTTTGGACTATGTTAATCATTTATTTCTTACAGTTGAATAAGTTCTGTCTTCTCCAGATCTTGTCTCTTTGAGTCTTAGGTAACAAGTATCCTCCTCCACAAAGCACAACACTGTTCTCACCTCCACAGGTTCTGTGGTGAATGATTTCTCTTGGGTGGAGGTTGTAATGAAGGCTTTGAACAACATTAGAGAAATTACAGCTACTTGCCAGTATATGACTGACTATAAGCTCTCTTATGCTTGGTGGATGCAGTTATTCCAGTATAATGGTGCTTTGTACCAGTATAGCTTTGTAATGATGTGACTCCCTGTGGTCTGGTGTGGCATTACAAGTATGACCCTGCCTCAGTTTCCCCTGACCGAGGATATAACATCCATGCAGCCTTTCGAGTAGTAAAATGTGCTCTCTTTGATGATTTCATTTATTTAATAGAAAGGGACAACATGAAAACATACATGAAAGCTTCAGTCAGCTACTACACCAGAAACTCTCTGCCCCTGGGTTAATCAGCCTCATGTTTTCCCCTTCTAGCCTCAGAATACAGTGAAAGTGACTTCTCTGACTGGAATTTGGGCCTCTGCTAGATGTTTGGCTGGATGCCACTTCACCCTACCAGTGAGCGGCTCTTTGCTAAGCCAGGCTCTAGTACTCCCCAGGGGTTCTATGCCTACTATGTTCTCCTGGATTGCTCCACTCGCTGGCCTGGGAGCACTCATTCCCTGGGCCTGTTCTTTCTTTCCATGAGCCTCGGCTCTCCAGGGAGTAGTTTCCTAACCAGCAACTCTGAGGAGTCTCTCCTTGTTCTGGGTCTGTTCTGGGTCTTCCTGACTAAGTCTTCATAAGCTTTTATTAGGCCTAGATTCTCCTTACTTAGCGGCCACCGAGCTGCTTATACAAGTCAGTATCCTGTGATGCTCCCCAGCTGGGTATCCAGTATTGTGAGACACTTCACCATTACATGCCCTTAGCATGAACCAGCATTTTCTTTGCCTGCTGTGGCTTAGCTCTCTGACACTAGCAGCCTCTGGCCGCAGTAGCACTGACTTCCAGTTCTCCTCAGACCTTCACTGATAGGCATACACCAACTTCTGCATCTTTGAAGTGTTTCCTGTACTATCATCCCTTGATACTTCACACTCATTGTAATGACCAGATTTGTTGTTCTCCAAGGAACAATATACACGCAACTTGTTTGGTACAACTCATGATTGTATCCTTTTAAATATCACAGCACTAAGTATATTTATAATGAAGCAATCATAAATTTCTTATCAAAGATGAAGATTTAAGAGACAGTAAGGATAATAAGTGAACACAGAACTGGTTACATATCTACTATATATTTGAGAGAGTTTGTTTGTCTATCTGTTCAAGAACTCTTCCTAAACAGTAACCTACATATACATTGCAGGCTTCTTGTGCAAGAAGCCTTTTGCACAAGAGTTTTTGCACAAAAACTTCTTGCGCAAGAGCACGTCCACACCTCAAAACGCATCACAAAAGTGATGCACTTTTGTGCATGAAAGCGTCCACACTGCATGGATGTTCTTGTGCAAGAAAGCTCTGATGGCCATTCACAGAATGGCCATCAGAGCACCTGTGCTTTTTCCCTTCTGGAGCGTCCACATTTGCCTTTTTGCGCAGTAGCTGTAGCACAAAAGGGAGTTATGCCTCGTAGAAGGAGGTTTACCTATACCGGCAAAAGCCCTCTGTTCTGCCATTTTACTGCTGATTTATTTGTGCAAAAGCGCATTTGAGGTGTGGATGCTATGCAGGTTTTTGCGCAAAAATGGCCATTTTTGTACAAAAACCTTGCAGTGAGTAGATGTAGCCTAAGAGCTAAGACCACCAAATTCAGTATACAGTTTCCTCTTATCATAACTTAAAGCAAGGTCGGGGTTGGTCTGTGCCAGAGAAATGGGATGTGCCCAGAATGGGGTTGCTTCTCATAACATCAAACAGAAAAGACAGACTCACCAGTTAGGTAAAAGGGGTTGGCTGGGGGGTGCATCCCCTTCCAGGACTATGTCAGCCCTGAACCCCCCACCTCAGGTGCCTTTTAGGGTGGCAGAAGGCTGAAGCTTTCTCCATTCTTCAATTCTTACAGGGACATTGATGGCTGTTTCTCTTCTCTCCCTGATGAAGGGAAGTGCAGAGTTTGCTACATTCCTCACTCTGGCTGGGGAGCGCAAGGGGCAGATGAACTTGGACTTGCCTCAGCTGTGGGACATTCACCCTTCCTATGGCTGTGCCTGCTGAAGCTATAGCACCAATAGAGAGATGCTTTTCACCTAGCCCCATGCCCCAAGCTGCTGCAATGAGAGTGTGTTGGGGTGGTTGTCTCTTCTTGTGGCAGCCTGCATACTGAGCTCCTCATCCCCAAACCTAACCCAGAACAACGATTTAAATTAAGCATGTACATTTTCATTTTATTTTCCAACCTCCCCCATAAATTAATTGAGTTAAAGACCCAAGCAACACAGGCTAAATGCATTAGTCTAAAAGGTAGGGTGACAGAGGCTCTGTCAAAGACTTTTACCGGTTCAAACGGGTGATGGGAGTCCCATACAATGCGTAATGTACATGTCAATTAACTAGATGAACAAACTATCCTGATCTGAGGGAAAAGTTGTCTTTGCTAGTAACTTGTTCTACAGACTCTCGAGATATATTTTTAGTGTATATGCACAATTCCTCACACATCATCTGTGCGTACATCTTGCAATGCTTGTAGTGAGCAATGTGTCGTTGATTTTCATTTGATATCAGAGGGGTAGCCATGTTAGTCTCTATCAGCAAAAACAATGAGGAGTCCTGTGGCATCTTAAAGACTAGGGATATGTCTACACTAGCTCATTAATTTGAGCTAGGTAGGCAAATGAGGTGACCAGAGTTGCAAATCAAGCCCGGGATTTAAATATCCCAGGCTTTATTTGCATGTTCCCATCTGGTCGCCATTTTGAAATTTCACTAGCCCGAACTCACTGCCGCGCGGCTACACGCAGCAGTGAAACTTTAATTCAAACTAAGTTCTTAGTTTGAATTAACTGTTACTCTTCATTCCACGATAATCTGCAGTGCATCTACACTGCCCACCCGCTCCTGTGCAAGAAGATGTACAGTAGGGCTTCTTGCATAAGAACTACCCTCTTTTCTTACAATGTGACACATGGCAGTGTGGACGTGTTCTTGCACAGGACTCCTTGCACAAGAACACTTGTGCAAGATGTTCTTGTGCAAGGAGCCACCAGTGTAGACATAGCCATAGAGCTGAACTGGTGGTAGCAAGGGTGAGAAATTATGGCAAAGAAATTCCTAGTATAGACAAGGTGTCTGGCTCAAAGGGAGCAGGGTTCTGCCTGAGAGAGAGATTTCAACAAGAAGCTTTGCTAACCTCATATTAAACTTAGAAAAAATGTTTTCATATGATGGTAAGAAAATTACTTCAGCAAGTGGATCTTCTGCTATGCCTGTAGTGAGTTTTAAAAAGCAGTCTCAGCAAATTTAGATTAAATGCATTTAGTTTAACATTTTATAGCAAGGAGCATGTCAATTACTTCAATTGATCAAAAGGTATCACCCTTCTTCCTTGCTGCATTAGATGATAGCAGAGTATAAATTAATCATTACTAGTTTAGTGGAAACCATTGAAAAAGTTAACTCACAAACATCCCACTCTCCCTACTTTTAATATCAGCAATTCACAGACACTTACCTTCCTTCCTCCCCCTTCCCACCCCCCCGCATCCCCCTTCTGTTCTGCAATGTGATTTGTCCTTTTCATATTTGTTCATTTTTTTTAAATTGTATCCTTTGGTATATATGGTTGTGACTACTTTCTTCCACTATTTGATCTGAGGAAGTGGGTCTGGCCCACGAAAGCTCATCATCTAATAAACCATCTTGTTAGTCTTTAAAGTGCTACATTGTCCTGCATTTTGCTTCTTTTGTGACAGCATTCTTTTAGAATTTGAATGTAACAGATATGTTTAAATAACCCTCCATCATGTAAAATTACATTCTTCTCCCTGGATGACACAAGAAGGAAATGAACCTGGAAATTAAATTGAGATTTGTAGCTGACAGTGGAACAAGAACAAACAAGACATTAAAGTGAACAAAGATACTGATCTTGGTGGTAAGACAGTATGTAAAAGGCAAGCCTGTTGCACAAACTTTCTTGCTGAGTATTTGAAGAAGTAACATCAACCATTCAGAGAGAGAGTCAGAAAATGAATAGTGTCTCTTGAATCACTCTCACTTGAACTTGATACCTTTAGCACTGAAAATGTGAGTTTTACCATCCCCATTAAACAATTTAGGCCTTCAGCTGGAAGCATTAAGCTGAGTCATAAACCTGTAATGTGTGGCCAGCCCCTAGAGGGTGACTAAAACCCTTGCTCTAAGGGTGCACCTACACACCACCGTAACTCAAAATGAGATACCCAATTTGAGCTATTCAAATTGCTTATCTTATTTCAATGATATTTTGAAATGACTTATTTCTTAATTTGGTGCTGAGTACACAGCACCATATTTGAAATAAAACGCTATTCCAAAATGTTCCTTATTTCTTGTAGAATGAGGTTTACAGGGATGTCAGAATAGTGAGCCCGAAATTGAGGATACTCCGGTATCCTGAAATAACATTACAATGTGGACGTACCCTAAATGTGTATTACACGTATTCTTGTATAGACATATTTTATCATCTGTTGCGACTGATGCTGAATAAGCTAATGGAATTTGAATACTGCAACTGGGTTTTTTTCCTACTTAAATATAATTGTAAACTCCAGTGCTTGCTTAATATTTGTGTGGTGTTACTCAGTGGTGGGAAGCCACTGGAGTTTTATTACACATACAAAGGGAAAAGGGAAGCAAAACCACACTGTATAGCATTTCCATAGTTCTCAGAATATCTACAATTCATATTTCTGTCTCTAAGAAAAGTAGGAATTCAAATCTCTTTCTTAGGAGCTCCTTCCTCTGGACTCAGTAGTACTATATAATATAAGAAGGGTAAGATTACAGACCAGTATGGTGACCTGAAACAACACCATGGTATCTGTCTGCCTATCCTCTTCTGGATTTGTGATTGTTGGATAAACACTTTTCCTTTCTATAATTCCCCATCCTTTTTAATTTCTACAACCTCCTAGAGGTCTCAGTTGAGGAAAGCACCCCTACTTGGGTAAGTTCTTAAGCACATCCTAATTATTATGCATTTGCTTAAATCTTATTGATGTTCGTTTTCTTGAACACAAATGTACCAAAGTATGGACGCAAGCATCTTCCTTAAAGAAGGTTAGAGTATCAGATCCTGTTCATACTGAAATAATGAGACAATGCCGATTTCCTTCATTGTGGGGATGGATCAGGCCTTTAATTGTGCTTGATAGTTTGAACAATAAACAGAATTTCCAGTCTCCTTTTTCTTATCTTTCTCAAGTGAACTGAATCTGCCAATTAGAATAGCACAAAAACAAATTACTAGTTTTGCATTTGCTTTGTCTGCATGGTGAACTATAGTCCATGTCTCACTACTACCAAAAAATCTTCCAAGAAAGAGATTGGAGAAGGTACTAAGCAAGCCTCAACTGTTTGTAGCTGCTACAATGCCTTCTGAGCAAATCCCTAACTAATCTCTGGGCCACAGACAGATTTCCCCAAAGTAAGCATTAAAGGTCACTGATAAATACAGCAAAAGGGATTTTCACTCCTTTTTTGCTTTTTTGATGCAAGTCAATAAGGTCTGAAAGCTTTCTCAAATAAGTTTTTGTTTGCATTTTATAATGGAAATGTCAGGTCTTGTCCAACAGGACTTTATGGATAACTGGAAAATAAGTGATAGGTTGAGACCAACAGAGAACAGAGGTTGAAATCTGAGCAAGTGAGAGAGGAAACTTTTTTGAAGACCTTTCTCAAGGGTTTGTTCTTTGTTTAATACTTAGCTAACTCAGAAGCCTGACGAATGCTTAAGAGAATCTCTCTCTTTGTTAATAACTTAGTTATAAGGCTCCCTGGAATAGAGGCCTTAGAAAGTATTCCATTCCTCAGGTCATCCAGGGAAACCTTCAGCATAGATGGCTCTTGATATTCCTGGTATTTGTATGGTGGTAAACAAATGATTAAACTCTTTAACCCTGCTGTTCTCCTCTCTCCCTTAAAAGCCCCACACTCACAAACATCACAAAGAATCAAAAAGGTTATAAACCATGGTTTTGTTTTTCCTTCACAAGTGACCTTTAAACAGATTCCCTATCAGCTGTAAAAACATCTGTCTTTAGAGAGGGAGCAGTGGCTCTCACCCAGAGATCTCTGAGTACTCAGAGGTCTTCCCGGGAGGTACATCAGCTCATCTAGATATTTCCCTAGTTTTACTACAGGATACATAAAAACATTAGCAAAGTCAGTACAAATTAAAAATTAATACAGATGATTACTTGTTTATACTGCTTTATATATCATACACTGAAACATAAATACAATATATATATTTCAAATTGATTTACTTTAGAATTATATGTTAAAAGTGAAAAAAAGATTTTTCAGTAATAGTGCAGTGACATTTTTGTATCTGATTTTGTGACCAAATAGTTTAAGTGAAGTTAAACATAGGGGTATGCATAGGCAAACCACCAAATTAACCAGGCCCCTGGGTGAGTTGTGGGGGGTCAGCTCCACACTGTTGCAATGGGTGGGGCTTTGAGCAGAAAGGGTGGGGCTGGGACATCTGGTCCTCAGTGCTGCCCAGACCGTGGTCCCCCTCAGCGCCATCTGGAGCATGATGTTTGGAGCTCTGCAGTGCATTATGTGGGGCTCCAGTGGTGATTTAAAGGGCCTGAGGCGCCAGCTGCTGCAACAGTAGCAGTGACAGTGGTTGGGAGCCCCAAGCCCCTTTGAATTACTGGGCCATGAGGCATTTGCCCCTTTTGCCCTTTCCGTCGGCAGGCCTAGATACACAAGACAAATCAGACTCCTGAAAAGGAGACAGCAGACTGGAAAGGTTGAAAGCTACAAGTCTAGAGAATAGTGCTTTAGCCTGGGAGTCAAGAAACCAGGTCCTATTCTTGGTCCTGCCGCTGATCTGCTCTGTCATCTTGTGCAAGGCACTTCAACTGGCTGTGCTTCTGTTCCCATTCTGTCTGTCTTGTTTATTTAGTTTGTAAACTCTTTTGGGCAGGGAATATTTCCTACTGTGTATGGGTATGTCTACACTACCCCGCTAGTTCGAACTAGCAGGGTAATGTAGTCATCTGCAGTTGCAAATGAAGCCCGGGATTTGAATTTCCCGGGCATCATTTGCATGAAGCCGGCCGGCACCATTTTTAAATGCCGGCTAGTTCGGACCCCGTGCCGCTCAGCTACACGCGGCACGGACTAGCTAGTTCGGATTAGGCTTCTAATCCGAACTAGCTGTACACCTTGTTCCTCTGAATTTAAGAGGAATAAGGGATCTTCCGGAAAAGGCTTTATTTTCCGAAAGATCCCATCTAGACTGGCGCCTTTCTCTGGCAAAACCCCGAGCTGGAAAAAAGTGGCAGCCATGTTCATGCAAATGCCACGGGGGATATTTAAATCCCCCGCAGCATTTTCAATTCCGACTGGTCTCATTAGCATCCCTTTTCCGGAAAAGGGTGCAATGTAGACACAGCCTATATGTGTTAGTCTCTAAGGGTATGTTTACACTGCACATTTATTTTGGAATAAGCTATATTTTGGAAATAGCTTATTTTGAAATAGCGTGTCTACACACCAAATGCTCATTGAAATACCTCTGAGCTATTTTGAAATAGAGTATCCACACTGATTGAACGCTAAATTGCATTTAAGGCCACCTAGAACCACTTCAGGTAGGGCATCAGGATAGCACTCACTTCCCGTGGCTGCTGCCTGAGGCTATCTGAGGCTCTTGCTCAAAGGGACTCCCCGTGCAGCCGAGTCTCAGGCTTTTTCCCTTTGCCTACCTCCTCGAGGGCCAGCAAAGCCTTTCTTTTGCCTGCTGTGGTTGCCCTTGCAGACGCTTCAGCTATCCAGCTATGGAGCTGGAGCTGCCTCTGGGCAGTCAACGGCTATTGAAGCTTGTGCTGCAGCTCATAGAGCAGTTTCTGCAGGCTGCCTTCTAGGCCCTGCAGGAACCCAGCCCTCTGATCATTTTGAAGATCCTCCTTGCCTCTCTGTGAGCATGGCTCATGCCACTGTATCCTACCCTCCCTCTGCTGCTCACTGTGCACCACCACGTCTGGTGTTTGGACACCAGTGCTGATTGGTGAGATTGGCTCATCATGGAACCATGGGATGACCAGCAGTGGCTCCAGAATTTCCAGATGAGGAAGAAAACCTTTCTGTAGCTGTGTGAATGGCTTGCCTTCTGTAGCTGTGTGAATGAGACCTTACATTCCCCTCCAGAAGCGTGTTGCCATCACACTATGGAGGCTCACCATGCCGGACAGCTACTGATCAGTCGGGAACCACTTCAGCATGGGGAGATTGACCATGAGGGCCATGGTCATGCAGGTATAGTGCTTTTGGGCTATCGTCTCAGGAGGGGAGTGGACTGCAGCAATGGGGTTACCTAGGGAAAGGGGTGATGGTGGTGGCGGTAGTGGTGCAAGCCACTTCCTGGGAGGTTTTTCAGTCCTGCCATCCCAAAGCCATACCATGGGATGGGGTTAGTGGGAAGTTGCTCCTGCTGTGGGAAGGAAGTGGGTTGGGCTCAGGGACGTCCATTATTCTGAAATAAAGTTGCTGTGTCAATGCACCTTAAGGTGCCACAGGGCTACTCGTTTTTAAAGTTACAGATTAACATGGCTACCCCTCTGAAACTTTTAAACACACAGGCTGCATGCCAGCTGTCTACACTGGCCGCTTGAATTTGCGTAAGAACAGCGACAATCTAATGTAAGGGTGTCAGTGTTCTTGCACAAATACTATGTTGCTCCTGCTCGGGAAAAAGCCCTCTTGTGCAGATGCTTTTGCGCAAGAGGGCCAGTGTAGACAGCTAAAAACTGTTTTGCACAAAAAAGCCCCAATAGCAAAAATGGTGATCGGGGATTTCTTGCGCAAAACCACGTCTAGATTGGCACGGACGCTTTTCTGCAAAAAGTGCTTTTGCGCAAAAGCGTCCGTGCCAATCTAGACGCTCTTTTCTGCAAATACTTTTAACAGAAAAACTTTTCTGTTAAAAGCATTTGTGGAAAATCATGCCAGTCTAGACGTAGCCACAGAGTATAAATGCAATTCCCTTTTCCACATGTTTTCCCTGTTTTCCTCTAGATTAGAAGCTGATTGACTGATCAATTAAATGTTCCCAACTATAGAACTCAGGGACTACATACTCAGCATGAAATAAACATTCTTTAAAATATATTTTGTACTTTACTTGACTGTCATATATGACCCTTTGAATATCTGAAGGTAAAATATGATATAGGCCAGCTATCTGCTTTAGAAAAGCAGATATTGGATCTGCCTAGCAATGTGCAATATTTCATTGCACATTTTAACCTAGATTGTATATTAAGCATCCATTTATATAACATTCATAATAAATAGTAAGTCCTATTCCACTTCTCCATTGGTAATTGCAGTAGGTAACTGTGACAGGGCATCTGCCCTACTCTGGTCCTTTAAGAGCAAAAACCCAGCCCTGAGTTAGGGCTGAGAGTGAAGCCCCAGCTGAGGCCGTTATTTCTAATTAGGGCCCAGCTGGGGACTATATACAGCAGGGCTCCTGAAGGGACAGAGAAGGACTCACTCTTGCTCTGGCTGGGAAGCTCTGGCCTGACCTCATTGACAGGCTGCAGGGCCTGAATGTACTAAGGGTGTAGGGGGGCAGCCAGAATAGGAAAAGGCAGCAGGTCCACACCCCTTTCCCAATGATGAGTGGCTATTACAGACTACAGTTTGCCCCTGAGGCAGGGACTAGATGAAGACTGGCAATGGGTCATTGAGGCAAGGAGGGTACAGGGGAACTGGATGTTCCCTGGAGTGCGGAGACTGACAAACACCTCCACTGGAAGGGGGTTGAGACACACTAGGACCTGAGAGGCAGGGTCCTGGAGAGGACACTATCGTCCAAGAGTGACATGGGTCTGGACTGGAGAGGGAAGTGAGGAGACAGAGAGACACCAGCCAGAGGAAGGCATCCGGGGAGCCAGCAAGAGCTAATTCCCAGGGCTATTGGCAGGTGGTGCCATGGCAGTGAGTCTGCCCAATTACAGTAATATTCTTATTTTAGCACCATAAAAGGTAACCATTCTAGCAAAGGATGCAATGGAATTCTAACTTGTCTAAAGCCAGAGGCAGCATTTATAACAGACAATGTTTTGTGTTTTTTTTAACACATTGTTGGCTGCTAGAATTAGGGATGTAAAGAGTTAACTGGTTACCTAGTGAGCATGCACCTTACTGGAATACTTACCAGGGTATCCAGTTAACCAGTGCCCAGCTGGGGTGAAGTAGACTATGGGGCAGAGGGAGGGCAAAGTATGGAGGCTGCATAGACCAGCCCCAGCAGTGCTCTCTGGGCCTGGCTCCATAGGGTATATCTACACTAGCCCTTAGTTCGAACCAGGGAGACTAATGTAGGCATTCGAAGTTGCAAATCAAGCCCGGGATTTAAATATCCCGGGCTTGATTTGCATGTTCCCAGCCGGTCACTATTTTTGAAATTTACAAGTCTGGACAAACTGCCCACGTCTACATGTGGCAGAAACCTGGTAGTTCGAATTAAAGCCCTAGTTCGAACTACCTGTTATTCCTCCTGGAATGAGGTTTAACATGTAGTTTGATTTAGGGGCTTTAATTTGAACTACCGGGTCCCTGCCGCGTGTAGACGTGGGCAGTTAGTCCGGACTTGTAAATTTCAAAAATGGCAACTGGCTGGGAACATGCAAATTAAGCCCAGGATATTTAAATCCCGGGCTTGATTTGCAACTTCGACTGCCTATATTAGCCTCCTTAGTTCGAACTAGGGGGCTAGTGGAAACATACCCATAAGGTGGAGTGGGAGGCTGCACAGGTGAGCTAGGAGGCAGGTATGCCAGGTGGCTCAGCAGTGCTGGGGGATGGGAGCGGGGCAGGGATAAGCTGTGGCTCCTCTGGGGCGTGGGGTGGCAGGGCTGCTGGCCAGCAGGGCTTCTAAATGGAATTTTACATCCCTGTTAGAATTATTATTATAGTTTGCATCGATGCACAGTGATAACACTATGCAAAACCGAGATACACATTGATACTGTAACTGCAGTGTTGATTAAAAAATATCTCTGGAAAAAGTCATCTTGCTCAGTCTAACAGTAGCAATCAACTCTCTAATTAAAATTAGACATTCTCAATTACTTTCTAAATGAATCTCGTGACTTCATTAATCTGAAGTGATTAGGCAACTCTGTAATATTTAATATGCTGACAAAGACAATCTAGAGTAAATTGTGGAAGATAAGAAAAGGGGTTTAGCCACTCATAGCCCAGAGAATTCCAAATCACTTGTGAAATCCTTGTTGACAATATGAACCAATTTCCCTTTGCAGTGGAGCCCAATTTATGGGTCTTTGATAGAAGAAAATCTGTTTGAAGGTATGCACTTGCATGTATTACAGTAGGTGGGTGAGAAGTGCTGGTGTAAGCGGTCTGCACTTTATCCACCTGGCAGAGTCTAGAGCCATCTTATGCAGAAAGTAGCCAGAGAAGGGATGGCTCAGGGTATCTGGGTGATGCACTGATTCAGTACACTTCTCAGACAGCCTGCGCTATCTGCCTTTCTATGGCAGACACACCCCTTTCTAAGTCTATTTTTACACGTGCAAGTTTTGGCAACAGAAGTACTCTCAACTGGCAAAAGTTGCCAAAACTGGAAACTCACCAAACCACTTTTTTTGGTACCCACTGTCGACTACTCTGCCACATCTGCAGCACCCTCATCAACAGAGTAAAACATTGTGGGTAAGCATCAATCGCTAAGCCCTGTGGGAAAGCACAACATAGTGCTAGACATATTGGGAGCATGAAAAACATCCCGGCAGCCATCTCTTTTCTTCCCAGATGACCCCAGGTTTCCAGCTTACTTTCATACCAGTTTGAGCAACCAAAGTGAGAACATGGATCCTAGCTTTCTGGCCTTTATCACAAGCCCTATGCAGAAGACATCACATTTTGCAGCATACCTAATTATAGATGTACTAGTGGATGATGATGACTCAGATTCGTATTTGGATTCATCAGAATCAGAGGACAAGGAATTAATATATCATTTGGCTATGACAGACCTGATATACTGATTGGATCATTGCTTTTGGGCTAGGGAAATCTGCTCTGAGCAGTGGTATCACATCCTCATGCAAGTGTGGGATGAAGAGCAGTGGCTACAAAACTTTGGATGTGGAAAGCAACCTCCCTGGTGCTGTGTGCTGAGCTGGCCCCTGAACTGCGGCACAAGGACACACAAGTGAGAGCAGCTCTCTTGGAAGAGAAGCGTGTGGCCATCGTTTGTGATCGTTTGTGATCACCCCAGATGTGAATCAGTTTGGAGTGGGCAAGCCTACCATCGGGGCAGTATTTGCAAGGGTGCATGGCAAAAAAGTCACATTTTGATGGACAGGACTTGACTCTGGGAAATGTGAATGACATAGAGGCTGGCTTTGTTGAAAAGAGCTTTCCTAACTTTGGCAGGGAAATAGATGGGACACACATCCTCATTATAGCACCACCCCACCTTGCCTCTGGGGAGCCTCTTTGACAATGAGGGGGCCTAAGATTTCTGTGTAAGCAAAGCATTCCATGGTACCAAAGGATTCAAGCCAGAGCATTTGGTGTGGGTTGTTTAATGTAAAAACATGCATGACATTTGTCTTTAGCACATCTGTGAGGTTTTCAAATACAAATAATGTACAGCTGTCATCACTGGTTTTCCAGGGAGTGGAGAATAAGGGGAAGAAATCATTGCTGGATTGTAATGAGCATGTAGAGAAAGGGTTGCTAGAGGCAGAATTGCACCTTTGCAGCCATCCATGTTGATGTATAGGGAAAATTGCTGCTGGGAAAAGAGTTGTGCATGGGAGGCCTTAGGTTATGGTGTCTATTAATATTCATGAGTATTATACTCTTCAGGATGTCATTTTTGGTCCTGCATGAGCTGTAGCATGCATTCAGTGGTCTCCTGTCTCTGTTGATTGTTACTATCTTGTCTCTGGACTCTTTTGTTCACTCTTTGCTCCCTCTTTAGTTCATCTTTGCTCCATGCTCTCTTTGCTGCTACTTTTTCTCTGAAAGGTTGAGTGACCCAACAAATCCTTCATGAGATCATCATATGTCCTTTCCTTAATTGCTGTACTCTGCCTGATGGTGTACAAGATGACTGATTCCTCAAGGCCTGGTCTGCAAAAGTAACCATTAACAATACAATGACAGTAGTTTTCATGACAAAGATTGTTGCATTTCACTAGCATGCATTCTCCTGAAAAAAACTTCCCACTCCGTTTGATTAACCTGGAGGCAAGCACAGATCTCTGCAGCCACTTTGGTCATGGTGGCTATGTCTAGACTGCAGGCTTCTTTCGAAAGAGGCTCTTTCGAAAGCATCTTTCGAAAGAGCCTCTTTCGAAAGATCGCATCTAGACTGCAGGCGGATCTTTCGAAAGAGCAAGCCGCTTTTTCGAAAGAGAGCACCCAGCGAGTCTGGATGCTCTCTTTCGAGGAAGCCCTATTTACATTGTAGAACGCCTTCTTTCGAAAGAGACACTGATATGTACCATTACCTAATAAAATATATTGATGATCTGTATTTACATATAGGTAAGGTAAAATCCTTCCTGATAACTTGTTTTATGTAAGAATGTTTATTTTGTATATTTTGACATGTTAATAGTGATTTGTGCTTTAATGGTTATGACACTTTAGCTTTTTCAATTTCACCATCAGCTGTCATTATTATACCCCCATAATTTTCCACAACTATGAAAATTTAAATTCCTAAGATTAGGAAAAATGTAAACAATGATATTATCCATTGATTTTAATCTACCAAGCCTATTTGAAAAAGTTCAGTAATGTCACTTCTTTTCTGCACCAATCATCACCTTTAACAATTATTCACATTTGAATCAACCCTCAAGCAATAAATCACCGGAGACATTATTGCCACAACAAAACAACTGCCACCCCCCATTCAGACAGTCCCAAAGGTTGCCACAAAGAATTTTCCAAATGACACAGTATTATTGGTTGTTGAATGTTCTTTCCTTTTGTCATTCATCAGCAATAGTGTTAGGTAACTTATAGTATTAGATTAATGTATGATCTCAAAGTAAAATTTTAAATAGAGACTGGTTCATGGGCCATCTCTCCTTTTGTTCAGAACGCTACAACCTTATGAAGGCAAATGCAGCAATTGCATATGTGGAAAAGCAGTGTTAATAAAATTATTTAATCTATTGAAATGTCTTTTCATTATGGTTGTCAATTAATCAGTTAATTCATATGATTAACTCAAAAAAAAATCATGATTGAAATTAATTGCTTTAATCACACTGTTAAACAATACCAATTGAAATGTTATTGCATATTTTGAATGTTTTTCTATATTTTCAAATATATTGATTTTAGTCAGAATCCAAAATATAGAGTGAACAATTCTCTTTTTATTTTACTAGAAGACTGACCTGGAGTTCTTACCTGGGGCTGGCAGTGTGGGGAGGGTGCAAGACTCAGGGCAGAGCCTTGGAGATGTTGGGATCTCATAACAGGTGACTGGAAGCATGCAGAAATGAGGCTGGGGGTTGAAGAGGGGCTCAGGATATGGGGGGCAGGAGCAGGAATTGGGGAAGAAGGATGGGAGAAGGGGGAGCATAGAGGAGGGGTAGTGGGAGAAGGTCTGGCCACTGGCTTCTCCCCGGGGACAGCCCAAAGTTGGGGCAGGAGGGGCTGCACTTCCTGCCCTCCTGTTTCTCTCAGCACATTGCATGGTGGTGATCTGTGCATCCTGTCCAGTAACTTGTCCTGGGAGAGGCTGCACACCCTGCTGGTTGGATTGTCTCCAGGGGCTGGATTATCATAGAGGAGCACATAGGCCAGATCTGTCAGTGCTCCCTGATCCAAAGAGGGGGGCCTCCACACACAGACTGATCCCAGTTCTAGGGGGCAGAGAGAGGGACCACATAGGCCTGCTCTGATGATGCTCTCTGGGCCCAACCAGGGGATGAAGGAAGGCTGTTCAGGCCGGCCTGAGGGCAGGTGTGCTGGGTAGCCCAGAAGTGCTGGGGGGACAGGCTCCACAGGTGGTGTGGTTATTGACAAGTGGGGCTTCCCCCCTCCCACACTCTGACCAGTTAAGGGGGGGAGGGGGTCTGGAGAAGGATCAGCAAAATGATGAACCTCCAATCCCAGCTAGTCACTCTCCACTAAATGGAGGAACGCAGCTGTCTACAGATGGATAGCTGCCAGCCTGGCCACCAAAGGCCACATGCGAACCCAGGAGCAGGTTCGCATGAAAATAAAGGAGCTGCGGCAGGCACATGCCAGGGCCGCAGGGGGAAGTTCCCAACCAGGGGCAGACCCAGACCCCTGCCCCTATTTTGATCCCATGAACCTCATCCTGAGGGGCAGGACGGTCTGTTCCCCCCAGGTTATCATTGACCCTGGGGCAGAGCTTTCTGCCTTCTGCTGCTCCAACCCCTGCTGCCTTTCCAGCTACCACTGCTCCTCCCACTCTTTTTCCCCCTCCTGTTTCTTCCTCCCCATACCCCCAGGGATGCCAAGGCCCCTGCACCCTCAGTGCTGGGAGACAGCTGGGCTGGCGAGACCCCCAAACCTGAGCTTCTCCCTCCCTTCATCCCCTTGCCTCCCCCTGCCAGCTCCCTCCTCCCAGGTTTCCCCCTCCCATCTCCCACCCTCCCTCCTCCCCTGTCCCACCTTCTTTCCCCAGTCTCACCTCAGTTTCAATCTCCTCCACCCCAGTTTTGTTCAATAAAAAGGCTTTGTTGTAATGAACACGTGTTTTCTATTGTACAGCAGGAAGGGGGGGTAGGGACGGGTAAGTGGAAGGACATGAGGGTAGGAATGAGGCACAAGCCCCAAGTGGGGCACACCAGGGAGACTGTTACTGCCTGAAGGCCGTGCTTCCAGGCTCACAGCAACACATCCAGGAGAAGCACTAGAGTGCCTGGGGTGGCTCCAGCTCCATGTTGCTGTGGTGTCCTGAGTGAGGTCAACCAGAGCACGCAGAGAAAATAATGCTTTGCTCTCCCTCATTGAGGTAGGCAAGCAATCAGGGAAACCTTAGAACTGGCTGTCTGGGGGGTGGGGGACTTTAAGCACAAGGCTCAGAAAGCCTCAGGCAGCAGCCACACAAGATAACTCCTGACCTGATATCCTGCCAGAACCGGTTCTGGCCAGCCTTAAATGCAATTCAGTGTCCTATCAGTGTAGATGTGCTATTTCAAAATAACAAAATGCTATTTTGAAATGCATTTTGTGTCTAGATGCATTATTTTGAAATAAGCTATTTCGAATTAAGATATTTTGAAATAACGCTATAGTGTAGACATACCCTTAGTTATCTGTATACTAATGCAAGAAGTATGGGGAATAAACAGGAACAACTTGAAATGCTAGTAATTAAACAAAACTCTGTCATAGTTGGCAGCACAGAGACTTCATGGGATAATATGCATGACTGGAATATTGGAATAGAAGGTTACAGCTTGCTCAGGAAGCATAAGCAGGGAAAAAGGGAGGAGGACATTGGAGACAGATTTGTTGAGAGTCTCTGAGTAAGATTTTTTTTTTTTGGTCAAAAATCTTCCGAAACACAAGAATTGATGGTGACGCGGGACGGGGGGACTTCAACTATCCAGACATTTGTTGGAAAAAATAACAAAGCAGAGCACAAATTACCCAACAAGTTCTTGGAATGTATTGGAGACAATTTATTTCAGAAGGTGAAGGAAGTCAAAGGGGGAAGGCTGTTCTAGATTTGATTTTTAACAAATAGGGAGAAAATGAAAGTGGAAGGCAGTTTGGGTGAAAATAATCATGAAATGATAAAGTTTCTGGTACGAAGGAATGAGAGGAAGGAGAACAGCAGAAGAAAATTTCAGAGAAAAGAAACTTTAGCAAACTAGGAGTTGGTATAGACAGCAAGTCTAAGAGGAAAAACAGTTGAAGACAATTCACAGTTTTTCAAAGAGACATTATTAAGAGTGGAAGGGCAAACTATTCCACTGTGTAGAAAAGATAAGAAGTATGTCAAGAGACCACCATGGCTTAACTAGGAGATTTTTGAATTATCTAAACATTAAAAAAGGAGTCCTACAAAAAGTGGAAACTAGATCAAGTTACAAAGAACTAATACAAACAAATAACACAAATATGTAGGGGCAAAATTAGAAAGGCCAGGGCACAAAAGTAGCTCAAATTAGCTGGAGACATAAAGGATAATAAGAAAACATTCTACGGATATATTAGAAGGAAGAGGACAGGACTAAGGATAGGATAGGGCCGTTACTCAATGAACAGGGAAAAACAAAATGTGGAAATGGCAGAGTACTTAATGACTTTTTTGTTTCAGATTTTACCAAGAAGATGGAAGTGATTATGCTAGGTGCACAGTGAAAGCCAGTGAAAATCAGGTAGGTTCAGAAGTTAAAATAAGTGGGGGAAAAAAACAAGTTAAAAATTACTGAAAAGGTGGATGTCTTCATGTCACCAGGTCCTGATGAAATGTATCTTAGAATACTAAAGAAGAAGATTTAAGAGATATCTGAGCAATTAGCTATTATCTTTGATACTGGTGCCAAAAACAAAAAAAGGGCAAAAATAATTCTAGGATGTATTGACAGGAGTTTTGTAAGCAAGATAAGAAGTAATTCTTCCACTTTACTTTGTACTAATTAGGCTTCAAATGGAGTATTGTGTCTAGTTCTGGGTGTCACATTTCAGGAAAGAGCTGGACAAATTGGAGAAGATCCACAGAAAAGCAACAAAAACGATTAAAAGACTAGAATACATGACCTATGGGGCAAGACTTAAATAACTGGGTTTGTTTAATCCAGGAAAGAGTAGACTGAGAGGGGACATGATAATAGTTTTCAAAGACGTAAAAGGTTGTAACAAGAAAGAGGAAGAAAAATTATTCTCTTTAACCTATGATTATAGAAGTAGCAGCAATGGACTTTAATTGTATCAAGGGAGGTTTAGGTTGGACATTAGGAAAAACTTCCTAACTGTCAGGGTGATTCAGCATTGCAATAAATTGCCTAAGGAGGTTGTGGAATCTGCTCATTGGGGATTTTTAAGAGTAAATTAGATTAACATCTGTTAGGCAGTAGTCCCTTTAATGCATGGAATACATTTTATGTGCAGCAAAGGATAAGTGGATGCACACGACCACTAGAAACAGGTGCTCCTGGCTGCTGCCAGTTGCGGGCACTCCATTTATCCTTTGGGTGGTATTTGAATCTCTCCTAGTTTGCCACCCAAGTGCAAAGTTTAGTGGGAACACTTTTGTCAGGGTTGGTTTAGAGGATGCTTGGTCCTGCCATAAGTAGAGGGGACTGGATGTGATTACCTTTCTAGGTTCCTTCCAATTCTGAGTCTATCATTCATTTACCCTATTTGCTCATAAGCAAAACAGATATCAGATGCAAATCCATAAAATGATGAATGAAGCCTAAAATTCTATGTCATGGTGGGGAGATGAATGGATGAATTCATTCTATATTTATTTCCTGACACACATCCCTAATTTTTTCCCCCCACAGATACTACCATATTTTTTTCTCCCTCCTCCTAACAACCTGATTTGGAATCTCCTTTTAAAAAAAAGTAAAGTGCTCTTTTGAGAAAGTGTATTATGCTCTGGAAATAATGTTCGGGAGCAAGGAAGTATCTTTAAACAATAATTTTGAACTAACTTGTAACAGGTACCCATTGAACAGAAAAATTGTATTGTATTCTGATGACTTTTTGAAACATTCACAGGAATCTAGGTCATATTTTACAGTTTTATGAATAAACTGCAGAAGGCTAATAGCAGAATCTTGAAATGAGGCCAGTGTGCTTGTGATTTTGATAAATGTGGGAATGCTGCAGGCAAGTACAGCAGTGCAATCTTAGCTTCATGGAGCCATATGTTTTCTGAGCTTCCTCTTCAGGGTATGTAGAGTTGCGGTTCAAAGTTTTGAAGATACACGTACTCACTTACATCATAGCTTTTATCTAACAAAAGAAAGATAATGCAGACCGTGCCTAACAGCAAAGATGCACTGAAGTCAACACTGCCAAAAAAAAAAGTTGTTGCTCAGCACCTCGTTATTCTGTATTATAGTAGATCAAGACTGAATTTGTCCCAGAAAAGTGAACTCTTGAAGGACAAATGTTCTATTTTTTAGTAAAATAGGCTTTGCTTGTACTTATGTATCTTTACCATATTCTTTATTTCTGTCCATTTTGTGTCTAGTGGCTGATCCAGATTTATAATAAATATTATATAGTTATTATCATCTTGCTTTAAAAACAGGCAACTTTCCTGCTTATGTATATCTTAAGCTTTAGAAATACCCTCCTTAAGAGTATATCATTTGTTATAAAATAATGCAGATTTTTTTAGGGCATAATCTTGTACACACATCAGAGCTTGTAGTAGAACATCCATTAATTTCTGCAAGAGCTCAACCCATTATCTTATAATTTTATCAATTCTCAGCTTGGTTTTTCTAGATTAAATTTTCAGATTTTCCCAAACTGTTCCATAGTGTCTCCTATCCAATATGATAACCTTGTTTCCTCAAGAAACTCTACAGACACACAGTTAGTAGTAGTATGACAGTAGCATGTACAAAATCTCAAGCAAAATGCAGAATCTGTTGTATAAGACACTATACTAACATAAAGGAACAGTTCCTACTATAAAAAAATTCTTATTACCTCTGTGTAAATCCATGTTATGCCCATGTCTCAAATACTGTCTGCAGATCTGGTCACCCCATTTTTTAAAAAAAGGTATATTGGAATTGAAAAAGGTTCAGAAACAGGCAACAAAAATGACTAGTGGTGTGGAACAGCTTCCATATGAGGAGCGATTAATAAGACGGACTTCACAGCTCAGAAAAGAGACAGCTGAGTGGGGATATGATAGAGGTCTATAAAATCACAACTGGTGTGTTAAAGTTATTAAGGAAATGTTATTTAGATCTAACAAGACAAGAATGTGGGGTTTAAAAATTAAATTAATGGGAAGCAGGTTTTAAATAAATACAACTAAGTATTTCTTCATATAATGCACTGTCAACTCAGGGGCGTATCCATGGATGGGCTGCAGACCACCCACTTAAGAGTCAAGGCCCACTCACTTCAGTCCTGGATCTGCTTCCGGGGCTCAGGTGTGGAGGCTTGCCCCTCTATGTCAGATACTTCAGCTGGGCTAGGGGAGCAGGGTAAGGGGCTAGCCCTGCCCCACTCACCCAGTATTCATGCCAGGGACTGGAGCTGGGTCTGAGTCCACTCTCCAGGAAGAGTGCCGGGTGGGCAGGGGATCAAGACAAGTCCTTAAGCATGCTTCATGGCTTGGAGCACCAGACGGGCAGAGCAGGGCAAGCTTCAGTACCCTAACCCCACACCGCACTCAGAGCACTGGGCAGGGAGATTGAGGCAAGCCTCAATACCTTGACCATGCAATCTGCTTGGAGCACAGGCGGGTACAGTCAGACAAGTCCCATAGTCCAGACCCCATTCAGAGTACGGGGGAGGGAGACATGGCAAGCTCCCATGCCTCGACCCTGCTCAGAGCACCTTCCAGGTAGAGCAAGGCAAGTCCTGATTCCCCCCTCCCCAGCAGAAGCACTCTTCACATAGAGCAGGGCATGCCTTGAGTGCTGGCTCAGACTTTGAGTGGATGGGCAATGGTGGGGGTAGCAGGACAGGGGTCACCTCTCCCCACCTCCAGCTGACCTGGAGGAAGGAAAGGAGGAATACACACACTATGCAGGAGCCCCATAAAAATTGTGGGCCCCCATAAATATTGCACCCTTGCATTACTCACTCATCCTGACTGAGCCATTGAGTCAACCCATGGAACTCTTTGGTAGAGGATGTTGTGAAGGTGACGACTATGACAGGGTTCAAAAAAGAACTAGACAAATTCATGAAGAATAGGTTCATCAGTGGCTGTTAGCCAGGATGAGTGTAACAGGGCAGCTGTCCTGTACTGGCCCCTTTAAGAGCCAAACCCCAGCCTGGAGCAGGCCCGGGGAGTTCAGCCCAGGTGGGCGGCGTTGGCCAATTAAGGCCCAGCTGGGGGATATAAAAGGGAAGGGCTGTTTCAGCCAAGGCAGAGTGAGCCTGGCTGCTGAGGGAGCAGGATGCTCTTTGGAGCTAGGGCAGGGCTAGAGAGTCAGGCTGGGCCAGGATACTTGGACAGCCAACCGGCCAGCCTGCTAGGCCTGCGGCAAGGCCGTGAGCCTGGCTGCCGAGGGAGCAGGATGCTCTCTGGAGCTAGGGCAGGGCTAGAGAGTTAGGCTGGGCCAGGGCGCTCGGACAGCCAACCGGCCAGCCTGCTAGGCCTGTGGACAGGCCTGCTGGAGAGACACCAAATCCCTGGAAGGGGGGCTCAGAGCGAGTGACTTGAGCACTGCTGGAGGGCAGTGTGGCGAAGAGAGCAACGTGACCGGAAGATTCCAGAGGGGAAATGCCATGTGAGCGGAGGCCTGTGCGGGCGGAATGGACTGATTCTGGGGACAGATGATGGACCCCTGCTACGGTGGTGAGTGACCATCTCACAATGAGCATAGATGGTGTCCCTACCCTCTGTTTGCCAGAAGCGACAGGATGAGTGACAGGGGATGGATAACTTGATGATTACCTCTTCTATTCACTCCCTCTGGGGTTCCTGGCATACACCACTGTTGGGAGACAGGATAATGGGTTAGATGGACCTTTGGTCTGATCCAGTACAGCCATTATTATGATTTTACAGTCTGAATAGGCAAGACAGGGAAGTGTGACATTTAAAAAAATAACATGCAATGAGATGATGGTTTGCAATCATGTTTAGACCCGGTTGCCTTCTTTACAAGATTTACTCAAAATTATGTTTTGTCCACAAAACCTGTAAACAAAATCTTTTCACTTTTTATCATTTAATTATATCTCCCATTGTGCTAGTAGGAAAATGGAAAAAGAAGGAAAAACATGAACAAAGGAGATGGGATTAAAATAAAAATCTGAATACTTTGTTCCTGAAAGAAAGTGATATTTTGGATTTTGTTTTCATCCCAGATCAGGAGAAAAAGTTAACATGCTATTGAGAAAATTTTGATTTGGAAATGCTGAAATCTTTTGTGTCAGGTCCGCATTAATTTGTTTGCCTGAGATGCTACATTGCCTCATAAGAGTTTTAGTTCTGTGTCTTTACTTCCCCCAATTTGGACTGTTTTCCATGTTACATAACAGTTTGTCCTTGTGGCTGATCTACCACAGTGCCTCATGGGGTGGGAAACTGCAACTCCTAGGAGGCTCCTCAATATTTCATGTAGGTTTTTCCCCAATGAAAAATTCTACTAAAAATGATGTTTGCATGTGAAAAAAAAATACTTTTCAGTGGAATCCGATTTTCTGACGGGAAAACATTTCATTCAGAATCAAATGAAATGTAGAGGGAGTGCTTATTTTATTTCTGAATGTGTTCTTGTTTGTTTCAATGTGTTTGTATGTGGAGGAGTTGGTTCATAGTGAGGAAGGTCCCACAATGATCCACTTAGTTTTGATAGGTCTTCTTGATGGGCAGCAGATGATCCTTCCTGTCTGGTTTCAAAGGAAACACATTTAAATATTACCTTACAGCATGTTTGCAGGGATCAGTTCTGGGGTCAGTTCTATTCCATATATTCATCAGTGATTTAGATAATAACATAGAGAAAACATTTGTAAAGTTTGAGGCTGATACCAAGATGGGAAGGATTGCAAGTGCTTTGGAAGATAGGAATATAATTCAAAATTATCTGGATAAACTGGAGAAATGGTCTGAGGCAATGTATTAACAGGGGTGTTGCAAGCAAGAAATTAGGAGTAATTCTTCTACTCTACTCTACACTGACTAGGCCTCCACTTTAGTATTGTGTCCAGTTCCGGGTGCCATCTTTCATGAAAGACGGACAATATGGAGAAGGTCCAGAAAGGAGCTACAAAAATGGTTAAAAGTCTAGAAAACATGACCCATGAGGGAATATTGAAAGAACTGGGGTTATTTAGTCTGGAAAAAGAAAAAAATGAGTGGACATGATCAGTGTTTCTTCTACATTTTTCCATCTACAGGCAGAATAAATGCAAGGCATATGCGGATGCAGGAGCAGCCTGAGGCCAGCTGCAGCAGCTGGCGCCCTAGGTGGAAGGCGCAATCGGGGCCCTTGCCTGCACAGCTGTCAATGGCCGTGACGTAATCACAGGGCACCTCAGCGCCCCATGATGTCATCATCAGGTGCCCGGGCCCGTGGTGCCCTAGGCAACTGCCTAGTTTGCCTAGGTTCATGGGCCGCCCCTGTGTGGATGTGCACCATGAGTAGAAACAATTGCTGCTGGTTCTGGCTCTCTGCTAATCAGCTGGGCAGCCCCTGAATCTCTTCTTGGTAGCCAAGCAAACACTCTGCTTACAGGGAACACTGGACATGGTAACGGCTTTAGAGTACCTAAAAAGGTGTTAAAAGGAAGAGGGAGAAAAATTATTCTCCTTAACCTCCGAAGATAGAACAAGGAACAATGGGCTCAAATTGCAGCAAGGGAGGTTTAGAATGGATATTGCAAAATACTTCCTAACTGTCAGGGTGGAATCTCCATCATTGGGGTTTTTTTAAGAGTAGGTTAGATACATACCTATCAGGGACTGCTGGGCTGGCCTTACCATGAGGAGAACTGAGGCAGCCGCCTCAGGTGCCAGACTGTGCGGGGGAGGGGGCACCACTAGGACCCAGGGTGTAGAAAATGGTGTCTGCTGCTGATGCATATGTATTCTTTCTGCTCTAGACGCACAGAGATGGTGGAGTGCTGTGCTGGAGGAAGGAGGGCACAAGAGACATAGGCAGGCAGGAGAAAAGGTGAGAGGGAATAACAGAAAGCAGCAGGAGCTGCATGGAGAGAGAGGAGGAGGAGGCTCTTATATACCTCTCTAGCACCCCCAGGAGCCTGGACTGATTAACACCAACTTCTCTGGGAGCTTCCTGTTTCCTGCTGCTTCCCTGAACACATTTGAGGAGAACAGTGATAGAAATGTAGCTGTGTTAGTCTGGTGTAGCTGAAACAAAATACAAGACTATGTAGCACTTTAAAGACTAACAAGATGGTTTATTAGTTGATGAGCTTTCATGGTCCAGACCCACTTTCTCAGATCAAATAGTGGAAGAAAATTGTCACAACCATATATACCAAAGGATACAATTAAAAAAATGAACACATATGAAAAGGACAAATCACATTTCAGAACAGAAGGGAGAAGGAGGGGGGAAGGTAAATGTCTGTGAGCTAATGATATTAGAGGTGATAATTGGGGAAGCTATCTTTGTAATGGGTAAGATAATTAAATTCTTTATTCAGACTCAGGTGTAAAGTGTCAAATTTAAGCATGAATAACAGTTCAGAGGATTCTCTTTCAAGTGGTTGTGACAATTTTCTTCCACTATTTGGTCTGAGGAAGTGGGTCTGGCCCACGAAAGCTCATCACCTAATAAACCATCTTGTTAGTCTTTAAAGTGCTACATAGTCCTGTATTTTGAGGAGAACAAGCAGTCAACTGAAGTAGTAGGAGCCAGTTAGGCCCTTAAGATGCTGATATCTTCCCTCACTCAAGCCCTGCTACCAGCCTACTTATTTGTTTCCTTCAATTGAGCATTGAGAGCCACTATAGCTGGCACAGAACAGCAGTCATGAGTGAAAGAAGAAAATGCTCTCTAGGGCAGCATTCAGAAAAAGCAAGCAAGCAAAGGAAACTTTTTTTATTTAAGTAGGAAGGAGCTCTCCTGAGATACATAGACACAAATGTTCATGGTGAGCCTTCCAGCTCCAATGAGGATGTGAATAGTGAGGAGATGCCTGATCTTCCAGTTAGTCAGAGTGCAGGTGACTTGGCAGCTACTGCAGCATCCATATCTCCATCTCAAATGGATGTAACAATGCACATTCCTGAAGAAAAGTGTAGATCAGAGAAGAGAGTGATGGAGGAGCAAGAAACAGCTGAGTTTAATTCTTTAAGTCTAGATGATCCAGGACTGTGGACCCACTTGAACTGTAGCCTGAGGGACTTCCTTGTACTGCATGGGCCACAGCAAATGAAAAACTTCATGTTCCCCAAAGACAAATGAAAACAGAAGTTTCCTTCCAACACATTACAGGCGTGAAATCCCCAATGGTGACAAAGTGGTGAGGCCATAGCTTATGTACTCAAAAACCCAGAATCCTGCATACTGTTTTTGTTGCAAACTCTTTAGCTACGTCTAGACTGGCATGATTTTCCGCAAATGCTTTTAACAGAAAAGTTTTCCGTTAAAAGCATTTGCGGAAAAGAGCGTCTAAATTGGCACGGACGCTTTTCCGCAAAAGCGCTTTTTGTGGAAAAGCGTCCATGCCAATCTAGACGCGCTTTTCTGCAAAAAAGCCCCAATCACCATTTTCGCGATCGGGGCTTTTTTGCACAAAACAAATCTGAGCTGTCTACACTGGCCCTTTTGCGTAAAAGCTTTGCGCAAAAGGACTTTTGCCCGACTGGGAGCAGCACAGTATTTCCACAAAAAGCACTGATTTCTTACAGTAGGAAGTCCAGTATTCTTGCAGAAATTCAAGCGGCCAGTGTAGACAGCTGGCAAGTTTTTCTGGAAAAGCAGCTGATTTTCTGGAAAAACTGGCCAGTCTAGACACAGCCTTTCAGTCTAATATTCCAGCCACATTGGGTTCTACAGGAACAAAGGACTGGAAAAATCTGGCTAGAAATCTGGCATGCCATGAGAAGGCAGCAAATCACTAGAGAGCATTCCATAAGTGGAAAGAGCTTGAGATGAGACTAAGGTTAAAGGCCACCATAGATGATCAGCATCAAGAGAAGATTGCATCTGAGTCTCTTTACTGGCAAAATGTTCTGAAAAGGCTCATTGCCATTGTGAGAATGTTTGCTACCCAAAACCTAGCACTGAGTGGCACTTCAGATCAGCTGTATGTGCTAAACAATGGAAACTTCCTTAAAATTGTGGAGCTGATGGCTGAGTTTGATGCTGTACTCCAAGAGCATCTAAGAGTCATCACCCAAGAAATGTACATACACCACTACCTTGGAAAAACAATTCAAAATGAGATCATACAGTTACTGGCAACAAAAGTCAAACAGAATATTTTGTCAGATTTGAAGTCAGCAAGATATTACTCTGTTATTCTGGACTGAACACCTGACATCAGCTATATGGAAAAAATGACTTTAATGGTTTGTTTTGTAACAACAACAGACCTAATGAAAATGTCCCTGCAATGGTGACGGTCAGAGGGCATTTTCTAGAATTTATTGACATTGATGATACCACAGGAGCTGGTATAACAAATGTGCTTCTGAAAAAGCTGGAAGATATGGGAATTGCGATAGTTGACATGAGAGGTCAGGGCTACAATAATGGTGCCAACACGAGAGGAAAGAACAGAGGACTGCAGACACAGATCCGAGAGTTAAACCCTCGAGCTTTTTTTGTCCCATGCAGTTCTCATTCATTGAACTTGGTGGTCAGTGATGCAGCATCAGCTTCTAGTGAGGCTGCTGAATTTTTTAATGTAATTCAAAGCATCTATGTATTTTTCTCTGCATCAGCTCATCAATGGCAAATTTTGAAGCAACATCTGGGAACATCATCTCTGACACTGAAATCACTGAGTGCCACACAATGGGAAAGCCTGGGAAAGCCGAGTGGAGGCAATAAAGCCTATCAAACACCAAATTGGGAAGATAGATGATACCATAGTTGCCATTTTGGAGGATAATGCTATGACAGGAACTGTTCATGGGAGAACAGTGGCAGAGGGAAATGAAAACACTAGAAACATACTTAACTTCAAATTTCTGTGTGGCTTAGTATTGTGGCATGACTCAATACTAAATAAATGTAGTAAGCAAGAGACTCCAAGGTGTTGACCTTGATATAGCTGGAGCAATGGAACAACTGGATAAAGCAAAGTCATACCTACAGTCTTACCAGTCAGATGAGGGATTTCAAAATGTTCTGGAGTGCACAGAAGTTGGCAGAGGAACTTCACACTGAAGCTATTTTCCCACGTATTCAAGAATACAAGAGTCACTGAAGAAGACATTTTGATTACAAAGCACAGGATAACCCCATAAGAGAACCCAAACAACAATTCAAAGTTGACTTATTTAACTAGGTACCAGATTGTGCAATACAGTCAGCTGAAGAACATTTCATGTAGCTCAAGGAACACAGCAGTAAATTTGGGATCTTGTATGATATTCCAAAACTCCTCACTATACCTGAAGAAGACTTGCATTGGCAATTCAAGACACTAGAGACAGTGTTGACACATGATGACATGCGCGATATTGATGAGAGTGATTTAGGTGATGAACTGAAAGCCATTTCAAGATACATTTCAGCAGGATCAACTCCAAAGGCTGTTCTGGAATATATGTGCACAAATAAGATGACCACCCTCTTTCCAAATGCTTTTGTTGCTCTGCGCATACTTCTAACACTTCCTGTAACAGTTGCCAGTGAAGAACTCAGCTTCTCCAAGCTGAAGTTAATAAACACATCTACTCTCCACAGTGACACAGGAGAGGCTGGTCGGCCTTGCAATCATGTCAATAGAGCATGAACTGGCCCAGACTGTGGACCTTCAGGAAGCAGTTCAAATCTTTGCAAACAAGAAGGCATGGAAAGCACCACTTTGATTATTCAAACAGATAAAAATGCCAGTGTTTACTATGCAGACAAGAGAAGTTACATTTGCTGTTCAGGTATTTGAAAGTTAAGTGTTACTTAAAATTTTTGAACAAGGCATTTGAAGTTTGTTCCCCTTTATTGGGGTAGGTAGCAGAGCAGTACCATGAGAGGAGTAGAACAGGAAGAAGGCAGAATTGAGACCTTTCAAAGTTTTGTCCCAAGCAAGGAGGCATGGGGGCATCATTTGAGCTCTCCGCCTCAGGTGCCAAAATGTTGTGGGCCTGCCCTGGAGATTGTCTATATGGTGCTTGGTACTGCCATGGGCGCAGGGGACTAGCCTTGATGATCTCTCAAGGTTCCTTCCAATTCTATGATTCAATAAGCATATTATAAGTGTGATTAGTGCATGCAGCATCTTACAGTCATTTCATAAAGTCTAAGCACTAAGCATGTTATACGCCTAATACCAACCTTAAGCATCTGCAAGACATGTGGAAAACAGACTGGTTTTCAGTAATGAATTTATTTTTCACTGAGGTCTAAAGTCTTGTCAAGAGCTGGGACCTGGTTTGCCAGTGGCACACCAATTAGTAAGGTAAATTATGTATTCTTCATTTCTTGATGCCTTCAGATGAAACCTGGATGTCTTTCTGAAAGACAAGCTTCTGGAAGATATATAAGTGATGTGTTAATCAGACACAAGTCATTGGGCTCAGTACAGGGGTAACGAGGTGAAATTTAATGGTCAATAATATACAAGTCAGCATAAATGATCTTTTAGTATTAACCGCTATAAATATGTGCTGCTGAAGACCAGCAATGCTATGCAGTTGAAAGTCTGTCTTTCTGTGCTAGCTGTTTTGCAATCTAAGGGTATGTCTACACTACCCCGCTAGTTCGAACTAGCGGGGTAATGTATGCATACCGAACTTGCTAATGAAGCCCGGGATTTGAATTTCCCGGGCTTCATTAGCATAAAGCCGGTGCCGCCATTTTTAAAAGCCGGCTAGTGCGAACCCCGTGCCCGTGGAACGAGGAGTACAGATAGTTCGAACTATGTAGCCATTCCGAACTATCTGTACTCCTCGTTCCCCGGGCACGGGGTTCGCACTAGCCGGCTTTTAAAAATGGTGGCGCCGGCTTTATGCTAATGAAGCCCGGGAAATTCAAATCCTGGGCTTCATTAGCAAGTTCGGTATGCATACATTACCCCGCTAGTTCGAACTAGCGGGGTAGTGTAGACATACCCTAAGTGAGTAACTAATCTGAAACAATGATCTGAGGAACCTTTTTGACCTATTGTGGTGGTCTGTTGCATGCTTGTGGCAACCTAACATTGATCCTTGGTGTGAGTAGTATTGTGCCACCACCAATGGGGTGGGTTTAATATTCGAAATATGGGGATTCTTATTTGAAATGTCAGCCTCACAGTTAATATAATTTCTCATTTAGGCCCTTGAAGAAACTTGGTTGGATAAAATTATACAAGAGTTTGAAATCTTGTGCGCTGCATGTAAATTGAAGAAAAAAAACCTATAAGGATGACAGCTGCAGTCCTATCATGAAACACTTCTCTCGCATTATCATGTTTCATAAAAGATATTTAGTCCTTTTGAATTTATATTGGGTATTTTTTTTATCCGCAGCTGCACCATTGTGCTGTATTGCTATTCTCATCATGGAACACTTTTGTTATTGTTTGTGCACCGAACCAACTGAAGTCAAAGGAGTATAAATGTTTAATACTTCTGCTAATCAGGTCTTAGGTGTCTGAGAGTAGGTCCCTCATCAATACAGAGGCACTGTTGAAAAGGCAGGTTGGAACCTTTTAGTCCTATTGGACTAATATTGGAAATTATTCTGTATGTAACTCTTGACCAAAGAGAATCACCACCTGTTATTCAGCTCTGTACCTACCATAGTCATACAGCTTGAGCCTTTTATAGCACCTCACCCTGAGTCCTGTGAACCAAGCAAGTTGATACAAGCCATTCGCAGGTGTTTTATTGCAGAGTAGACATACCCATAATTTCATCTTCCACTATAACTTGCCTTATGCAGCTAGATGTAAAGTTTGAAACCTGGGGTTTCAGTCTTGTCAGCATAATTTTGTCTGCCCAGTTCTGTGCTCTAGGACCCTACATTGGGGAAGAAAACTATTAGATCCTCCCCTGGGATAGTGCTTGGGGTGTGTATAGACCACCAGGATCTAATTTGGATATGGATAGAGACCTCTTTAATGTATTTAATGAAGTAAATACTAATATAAACTGCATAATCATGGGAGACTTCAACTTTCCAGATATAGACTGGAGAACAAGTGCTAGTAATAATAATAGTGCTCAGATTTTCCTAGATGCAATAGCTGATGCCCTTCATCAAGTAGCTGCGGAACCAACAACGGGGGATGCCATTTTAGGTTTGGTTTTGGTGAGTAGTGAGGACCTCATAGAAGAAATAGTTGTACGGGACAACCTTGGCTGGAGTGATCATGAGCTAATTCAGTTCAAACTAAATGGAAGGATAAACAAAAATAAATCTAAGACTAGGATTTTTTATTTCAAAAGGGCTAACTTTAATAAATTAAGGAAATTAGTTAGGGAAGTGGATTGGACTAAAGAATTTATGGATCTAAAGGCGGAGGAGGCTTGGGATTATTTTAAGATAAAGTTGCAGAAGCTATCAGAAGCTTGTATCCCAAGAAAGGGGAAAAAATTTATAGGCAGGTGTTTTAAACCAAGCTAGATGAGCAAGCATCTAGGAGAGGTGATTAAGAAAAAGCAGAAAGCATATAAGGAATGGATGATGGGAGGGACCAGCAAAGAAAGCTACCTTATTGAGGTTAGACCATGTAGGGACAAAGGGGGAGAGGCTAAAAGTCACGTAGAACTGGACCTTGCAAAGGTAATTAAAACCAATAGTAAAAGGTTTTATAGCCATATAAATAGGAAAAAATCAAAAAAATGAGGAAGTGGGACCATTAATCACTGAGGATGGAGTGGAGGTTAAGGATAATCTAGGCATGGCCCAATATTTAATCAAATACTTTGCTTCAGTCTTTAATGAGGAGCTTAGGGATAATGGCAACATAACAAATGGGAAAAAGGATATGGAGGTAGATATTACCATATCTGAGGTAAAAGCCAAACTCAAACAGCTTAATGGGAGTAAATCGGAGGCCCCAGATAATCTTCATCCAAGAATATTAAAGGAACTGGCACATGAAATTGCAAAAGCGGCGAGGAGTCCTGTGGCACCTTAGGCTGTGTCTAGACTACATGCCTCTGTCGGCAGAGGCATGTAGATTAGACAGATCAGCAAAGGCAAATGAAGCTGTGATTTAAATGATTGCGGCTTCATTTACATTTGCATGGCTGCCGCGCTGAGCCGACAAACAGCTGATCAGCTGTTTGTCAGCTCGCGCGCTAGTCTGGACGTTCCCCCTGTCGACATCAAAGCCCTTTGTCGGCAGCCCCGTTATTCCTCGTGGCTTCATTTGCCTTTGCTGAACAAACAAATCTACATGCCTCTGCCGACAGAGGCATGTAGTTTAGACGTATCCTTATAGACTAACAGAAGTGTTGGAGCATAAGCTTTCGTGGGCAAATGCGTATAGCTGCGTGGCACGGAGTCCGCACTAGCAGACATTTAAAAATGGCGGTGCCCGGATTTATGCAAATGAAGCCCAGGAAATTCAAATCCCGGGCTTCATTTGCAACTCCGGTTGCCTACATTACCACCCTGATTCGAACTAGGGTGGTAGTGTAGACATACCCTAAGGTGCCACAGGACTCCTCGCCGCTTTTGCAGATTCAGACTAACACGGCTATCCCTCTGATACATGAAATTGCAAGTCCATTAGCAAAAATGTTTAATGAATCTCTAAACTCAGGGGCTGAACCATTTGATTGGAGAATTGCTAATATAGTTCCTTTTTTTAAGAGAAAAAAAGTGACCCGGGTAACTACAGGTCTGTTAGTTTGACATCTGTAGTATGCAAGGTCTTGGAAAAATTTTTGAAGGAGAATGTAGTTAGGGACATTGAGGTTAATGGCAATTGGGACAAATTACAACATGGTCTTACAAAACGTAGATCGTGTCAAACCAACCTGATCTCCTTCTTTGAGAAAGTAACAGATTTTTTTAGATGAAGGAAATGCAGTGGATCTAATCTACCTCTATTTCAGTAAGGCATTTGATACAGTACCTCATAGGGAATTATTGGTTATATTGGAAAAGATGGGGATAAATATGAAAATTGAGAGGTAGATAAGCAACTGGTTAAAGGGGAGACTACAGCGGGTCATACTGAAAGGTGAACTGTCGGGTTGGAGGGAGATTACTAGCAGAGTACCTCAGGGATCAGTTTTGGGAACAATCTTATTTAATCTTTTTATTACTGACCTCGGCACTAAAAGTGGGAATGTGCTAATAAAGTTTGCAGATGACACAAAGTTGGGAGGTATTGCCAATTCAGTAAAGGAATGGGATATCATACAGGAAGATCTGGATGACCTTGTAAATTGGAGTAATAGCAATAGGATGAAATTTAATAGTGAGAAGTGTAAGGTTATGCATTTAGGGTTTAATAACAAGAATTTTAGTTATAAGCTGGGGACACCAGTTGGAAGTGACAGAAGAGGAGAAGGACCTCGGAGTCCTAGTTGATCACAGGATGACTATGAGCCTCCAATGTGACATGGCCGTGAAAAAGGCTAATACGGTGTTGGGATGCAATAGGTGAGGTATTTCCAGTAGAGATAAGGAGGTGTTAGTGCCATTATATAAGGCATTGGTGAGACCTCATTTGGAATACTGTGTGCAGTTCTGGTCTCCCATGTTTAAGAAGGATGAATTCAAACTGGAACAGGTACAAAGAAGGGCCACTAGGACGATTCAAGGAATGGAAAACCTGTCTTATGAAAGGCGACTCAAGGAGCTTGGTTTGTTTACCTTAACCAAAAGAAGACTGAGGGGAGATATGATTGCTCTCTTTAAATATATTAGAGGGATCAATGCCAGAGAGGGAGAGGAATTGTTTAAGCTCAATATTAATGTGGACACAAGAACAAATGGATATAAACTGACTATCAGGAAGTTTAGACTTGAAATTAGAAGAAGGTTTCTAACCATTAGAGGAGTGAAGTTCTGGAACAGCCTTCCAACGGAAGTAGTGGGGGCAAAAGACATATCTGGCTTCAAGATTAAGCTAGATGGGTTTATGAAGGGGATGGTTTGATGGGATAACATGATCTTGGCAACTAAGTGACCTTTCACTATCGATGGTAAATATGCCAATGGTGGGATGATAGGAGTTAATATAGAGAACTTTTTCCTGAGTGTCTGGCTGGTAAGTCTTGCCCACATGCTCAGGGTTCAGCTGATCACCGTATTTGGGGTCGGGAAGGAATTTTCCTCCAGGGTAGATTGGCCAAGGCCCTGGAGGTTTTTCGCCTTCCTCTGTAGCATGGGGCACGAATCACTTCCTGGAGGATTCTCTGCATCTTGGGGTCTTTAAACCATCATTTGAGGACTTCAATATCTGAGATATAGGTGAGAGGATTATTCCAGGAGTGGGTGGGTGAGATTCTGTGGCCTACATTGTGCAGACTAGATGATCATAATGGTCTCTTCTGACCTTAAAGTCTGAGTCTGAGTCTACACTGCAAAGTGCTTGAGTGGCCAATATAATTTCTATTCACAGATGATAGCATTTACACACTCAAGTGGAACCCATATAGGACTTGTGTGTGCAAAACCATCTTTGGTTTGCATAAATTCTATCATTTGTATTTATATATAATTGTGCACATAGGGTTGAATATGCAAATGTAGGAAACTCATCAAAATTCCTTGGAAAAACTGGCCTTTAGAATACTGTAAATTCTTTTCTTTTATCTTAAATTATTTGTAATATTCAGTGACTTCTTATTTTATAAGAAACATGTACAGTTTATGCTGAAAGCCTCTTGAGAACAAGTTCTATCCATGGGACTCATCTAGATTACATTAGAGTGTCAAAAGAGGATATGCAAATTCCATGAGAATTTCTTCCAATCTCACTTTCAAAAGCAGAGCTCGTTTTTTGAGGAAGAGCGGCTTTTCGACAAAGGGGGGGGTTCGCCGAAAAAGCCATGTGTAAACTACTTGTACTTTTACTTTCGAAAGCTCTGCTTTCAAAAGTGAGATTGGAAGAAGATACGCAAATTTCCTACTTTCAATTAGGAATAAGGGATCTTCTGGAAAAGGGCTTATTTTCCGCAAGATCCCATCTAGACTGGCGCTTTTCTCCGGCAAAACCCCGAGCCGGAAAAAAGCGGCAGCCATGTTCATGCAAATGCCGCGGGGGATATTTAAATCCCCCGCGGCACTTGCAATTCAGAAGTGTCTCATTAGCATCCCTTTTACGGAAAAGAGTGCCAGTGTAAACACAGCCCAGATGAATAACAATTACTCATAGTAACTGTTCTGAGACATTTTCATCTACAACTATTACCTCTTCAAAGCTCAATTTGAAGAACATACTGTAATTTTTTTTACCCCTAATGATCATGTTCTTGTTGCCCCTTCAAAGTAAAATGTTCAATTAGCATGCTGTAGCCACTTTGCTTTTAAAGAGAGAAGATATTATATGGCATTTTCAAACCTTCTACCTGACCTGTTTTGCAACTCCACCCCATCACAAATTTATAAGCAAATACGATTTTTATTTTCAGAGGAAGAAACATCAAATTAAAAAAAGTAAAAAGAACCTGGCAACCTCTTGAAAATATTTTTCCAAATCCATGTAATTCTAAAATATTAATACAGACCATGGAAGACAGGCTCCTCAATGTACCAATATTTGAGCTAGCAATCTTAATTGATTCTTTACTTTTATTAAGGAGTTTGCCAGTAAGTTTCATAAACATTCTGCTTGTGTAGTTGAACCTCCTGAATTTTAATTTGCAGTTGTCAATTTTAATTTACAGTTGTCAATTTTGGTGGCTTGCTAACTCTTAGATCACCTTTGATTTGCATAAATTCTATCATTTGTATTTAGATATAATTGTGCACATAGGGTTGAATATGCAAATTTAGGAACCTCATCAAAATTCCTTGGAAAAATTGGCCTTTAGAATAATGTAAATTCTTTTCTTTTATCTTAAATTATTTGTAATATTCAATGACTTCTTATTTTATAAGAAACGTGTTGTGCTGAAAGCCTCTTGAGAACAAGTCCTATCCATGGGACTCATCTTGAATACCCAGGAGGTACAAGAAGCTTGTCAAGGGAGTACGGGGAATATTTGGTAAATAACTAGATTATCCTAATTAAAATATTCCAAAAGTAGTAGTGTTAGTGAAAAAATGTTTCTCGCCACCGCTTGGTGGCTGGGCACTGAGCTCTGGGAGGTCAGTTGAGGGATGGGGTGGAGGAAGGGGTGGCTGGACCAGCACTGAAACCAGGGGAGTGGCCAGAGGATAGGGATGGGAGTTGCCAGAGCCCCTGAAAGGGGATGGCTGGAGCCCCTGCACTAAGCCTACAGGGAGGGATGCAGATGCGGGCTTCCAGAGCCCAGAAACAGCAACACATGGATAGGGCACCATGATATTTGGGCAAGTTGGTGCCCCAAATTCCATGGGGGCCTCCTGCATCTGCATGTTTTGCGTAGGGGTAGGGACAGCCCTGGTTATATATTTAGGGCCAAATCTTCTCTTATTTATACCCTTGTAATGAAATTAATGTAGTAACCATGGTGCCACAGTGCCATCCTGGATCAGAAGGATGTTAGAAATCTGCACACCTTGTGAAGTTCATGTTTATTATCACTCTTGCAAAATTTACCATCCCTACGACAAAGTTTACTCTTCTGGCCTCCAGTGTGATAATGAAGAAAATTGCATTTCACTGGTCTGAGTTAATGGGTGAGTAGACTTTTCTCAGGCCAGTTTATGTTCTTAATGCTCTTTCCCCTCTATCTTCTTTTTGAATGTGATTGTAGCTTTTACTACTGTCCTTTACTGGCCAAACATAATCTGACTTTGTACCATGTCATTACAATAACTTCAGAATATTCCGTTCCTTTATTGCTTCATCATGAAATACCAGTTTGTTTGCTTTTTCTGTCTCTGGACAGGTATAGAACTGATGGATTTTAAAGTAACTCAGTGGGAGTCCTATTCTCTCTGGCTTTTTCTACACTGCAGAGTTTTTGCAAAAGAAGCTTTTTGCTCAAGAATTTTTGTGCAAAAATGTATTGTGCAAAAGTGTGTCCAGACCTCAAAGCTCATCGCAAAAGTGATGTGCTTTTGTGCAAGAGAGCATCCACACTTCATGGACACTCTTGCGCAAGAAAGCTCTGATGGCCATTCTGTGAATGGACATCAGAAGACCTGTGCTTTTTCCTGTGGAGCATCCACACCTGCCTTTTTGCACAAGAGCTGTAGCACAGAAAGGAGTTATTCCTCATGAAGAGAGAAATAACTCTACTGGCTAGATCCCTCTGTTGTGCTGATTTACTTGAGCAAAAACATGCCTGATGTGTGGACGCTCGGCCAGTTTTTGCGCAAAAACAGCCCATTTTATGCAAAAACCTTGTAGTGTAGACATAGCCTCTGTGAATTCAACTTCAGATCTGCCTTAGACAGTCCTTTGTCATGAAGTTTGTTGCATCCTCCCATTTTCCATCTGTCTTCCCTGCAAGCTGTAGCATGATCTCAGAATTCCTTTCTAAGATGAGTATGCAAGATAATTCCCTTTGCTTTATTTAAAGCCATCCGTAAACCTGGATAAACCCAAGTTAAATTTCCCTTTCTCTTCACTTCACCAACCCTGTTCATCACTCTTCCTTCATGCCCATCCACTGTAATGGGGCAGCACTAGCCTCTCGCAAATGCCCTTTTGATTGTGTGTGTATCTGCACTGTACATTCTAAAAGCCTTTTCATCAACTCAGCCCCCCTTGTGTGTGAATCAAACACCTTCCAGGATATCCATTTAATAGGGGCCCATCTCAGGGCCCTCTGTATAATGTCTCTGAGTCTGTTCTCTCAGTCTGTTCCCCCCTCTGGATGAGGGTGATGTTCCCAGGGATTCCTCTCAGGGAGGGAAAGCCCTCACCCTTACCTTAGGGCAGAGGTTTTCAAACTTTGTGATACTGCAACCCCTCCCCCTCACTGCTCCAAAGTTAAGCCCCCCCCCCCAAAAAAAGAGGGGGATGGGAGCCAAAATTGTTAAGCAAAAGTTGCACCAGTCTCCCCATCCCAATGCACTCACCTCTGCCTCAGAGCCAGGTCCCCCTAGCACCCCCCCATCCCAGTGCACTGCCCCCTCCCCCTGAGGCAGGCATCCTCAGCGTTGGGTGCCCTGCTTCAGTAAAATCTCCCCCTTCTCCCCTGCAGAGCCAGGCACAAAGAAACAATCTTACTTTTGAAGTGGTTGCGCCTGCTGCCTGTCCCGGCTGCCTCAGCTCGCAGCTTGTAGGAAAGGCATCACGCAGCCAGATGCCAGTCTCTGCTGGTCATATGGGCCAGAGCAGCCGCGCTCAGCTCCCACCCAGACTGGTGCCCCCCTAGCATAGCGCCTGGCAACTGCCCACTCCTGCCCCCCCTCACTAGACTCTGCGGCGCTCCTCAATCCCCCGCCTCTGCCAGATGCAGCAGGGGTCCGGGTGAAAACTGGACGCCTGGCAACTGAGATGCTGGGGAGAGACAAATTTTTGCATAAGAAACCTGATCCAGCTGCAACCTCCCTGTAAGTTGCTTGCGACCCTCCTGGGGGTCGCGACCCACAGTTTGAGAAATGCTGCCTTAGGGCTTTATCTTAGGGTACATCTAGACTACATCTGCGGACACTCTAGCCTCTTTGGAGGATTTCTTTATTGTCTCTTCGGGATGAGGTGTGGCAAGACTACATGGCCTCTGGCAGGGTTGTCAGGGCTTGGTCCACCCAGTCACACTTTCTCTTGAAGCCCCCTGTGCCTATAGATACTTGGTTTCTCATTACTCACTGAAACATTAGACCTTGTGTCAATTCCCAAGCACCTAGGAACCTGCCTTGATATGCTCCTGCCTGAAAGGACAACCACCAGGTTGAGGATGAGGAGGTAGTTCAGTTGTTGGCTTGTCTTTTTAGTTGTGGCAGTGTTTTGTATGATGTGCATACCTACCCTATAGGTTTAAACTGGAATCACAAACTCACTTCGTAAAGGCCACTAACGCCAGATGATAACAGCTCTTGGTCATTGCTGGACTCGATCAGAATGCTAGATCCAGATGTTCTGTATCTATTATCAGTCCCCTGCAGCGATGATGGATGGTTCATGCCTATTCTCAACTCTTCATTGAATCTGAATGCACAGTCCTTTTGAACTATTTTGAAAATATCTGAAATGAGATCTATTGATCATATTGAAATATATTTGTGTGTGGTTGAATTTTCACCCTTTTTTCTTCCGAGTTCAACTGTGTTGTTTATACCATGTAAGGAAAAGGCCAATCAAAAATATTTTCCTTTTTAGCTACAAAAAGCTTTTTGGCACTGGAAATATTGTTTACACTTTACCCTTGAATACGATGAATTAGATGCTGTTTTCTTTGTTCTTTCTCTCCCATCCGCCATGATTTACTTTTCAATGTATTATGTTACTGTTTCTGTTATTTGGTGCTTTGCACCGTTGCTTCAAGGTATTGGTCATATTTGGACCCTGCCTTTGCATTTAGTACTCACTGCGTAAATTATAAATAATTTAATTGATGTTGTGTAATGGGCGGATCCATTTATATCAAATCATTTCCCTCCTTTCTCTAATGATAGCTCTTTCTTACTGCACAGGCTGTCCAGTGGCTAGCACAGGGAAGTGGGCATCAAGACTCTTTATGCTCTAGGATTTTATGCTGGAAAATGTGTACCACATATGGTATTTGTCTTGTCGATCTTCTTATGGCTTGTAAATGTATTCATGTAATACTATTTAATTTTCCTGTGTCACCAGAAAGCTTGCCCTCTCTTGCTTACATTCCAGAAATGAGGATAATTGCTTGCTAAACTATACTTATCTGCAAATATTTCAGTACAATTGCTGCTGTATGTGGGGTCAAGGAGACAACTGTTTTAATTCTAGTTGTCATATTGGTATAATAAAAGTAACTAAATAAATATGAAGTACTTACCAGTCAACAGAAATTGAGCCAGTTTTTACATATTTTTGCAGCATCGGGAATACTCTTTGGCTTTTCTTTAATCAGACAATTCACTTGAAGATTCTGGAAACAGCATTGAGTCATAATTTCCAGATTTTTGCATAAACAAAAGCGACATGGCAGAATATTGGTAGGCAGTGTACTTGGGTAATCTTCCTCATCTAGGATTTTATACTGTCACATACAAAATAATTATAAGATCTCTCATTGATGCAAACAATCTTTTTTCAGCTACTCAACACCTACCATGGAAACACTATATGGGTGTTTAAGAGCAAGGATTCCAAGATAATAACTTCAGCAAAGATGTTAGAGAATAGAAATAAGACAAATAGACAATAGAGAAGAGTGAAATCTAAGTGAGAACATTTCAGAAAATGATGAAGCTGTGGAAATACTTAGATGTCTTTAGAATTTGTCTGTAAAGGAAATTTTCACAAAAGACTGAAAACTGCAAAGGCATATTCTTTAGACCTACAATTGCCAAAGCAAAGTTCATTTTTCATATCTGTCACTGCCACATTCTGAAGTATAGGCAATCACAACTTTGATAATGTCTATGATAGAATGCCATACTCAGATATCTGTCAACTTTCTAATTGCACAAAACTGAACACTCTTCCTTTGCCCTCTTCTCCTCTCCTTCCCCCTCTCCACACACACACCAAGCCCCTACCCCCACCCAGAGCCCCCTCTCACACTCCAAACCCCTCATTCCCTACACCATCCCAGATCCCACACTCCAACTCCCTGCCCAAGCATGGTGAAAGAGTGAGGATGGGGGAGATCAAGCAATGGGGGGAAGGGGAAGGAAGGGATGAAGCAAGCATGGTGAAGACTCAGTGAAGTGGCAGGGCAGGGATTCCCCCAAAAAAATTTTAAAATGAAAATGGGGAGGGTAGGTCCTCAGATTGCTAAAAGTTTGAGAACAGCTGCTAGAGAGCCTAAATACTACCTACATTCTTATAAGATGGTAGTTCTCAACCTGCAGCCTGCTTGCAGTCCAGTTAGCATATAGCTGCTTCCCAACCCCACAGAGTCCAGGGTCCAGGGCTCCTGGCTGGCCCCTACAAGCTCTGGGGTCTGTGTCTGCTGCCTGGCTTAGCAAGCTCTGGGGGTCCAAGGCAGCCACATGACAAGAATCTGGGACTCCCAGCAAGCCCTGAAGTGTTGGGGGTCCGCAGCTGCTGCCTAGCCATATAAGCTGTGGGGTTACTGCCTGGCCCCACACAGTAAGTTTCTAGGGAAGTTGGCAGTCCAAGGCTACTGCCCAGATACTCAAACGCTGGTGACTGGAGCTGCTGGCTGCCCCCAGAGGGTGGGTGTCCAGGGTGCTGGTCAGCCCCCGTCACATGAGAGTTCAGGACTGTCATCTGGCCCAGCAAGCTTCAGGTCCTAGCAGTGTGTGTGCGTGTGTGTGCGCACACACGTTTTTATGTGTCTTGGGTCCCCATAATTGAGGTCTGGCTGCTGTTGCCCTGCCACCCAGCCCCTGCAACTCAGGTGCCACATTGTTTTCTGTTTTCCTCAATCTAAAATACATCATTCAACTGGAATGTGTACAACAGTTGCTCATGCTTGGGAAAACAATGTGATGAGCCCATTAAGTTTGTATATGGCACATTTCTTCTGGAAATTAGGTCACTGTTTTCCATTATCTTACATCTTGTGTACCCATTTACACCTGTGCAAAGTAGGGGTAAAAGATTACTGGTAGGGTGAGTGAGAAGGAATTTCAGATTTGATGTCATTTAAAACCCACTTGCACAGGTGTAAATGACTAACATTCAAAGCAAGTAGAGAATGAGGCCCACATTTGGTGAAAAAGTGAATTTATTTTTTCAGGCAATTTGTTTGTCAGATAAAAAGAATAAAGTTTTAAAATATAGTCCACTTTGGAACATATATTTCTAGGTTGTTCAGAAGTTGCTGATTCTGAGTACAAGAAACCATAGTAGCTTTAAATATTTAAGATGAGCTAGAAACGTATGTCTTGTTTAGGACAAACTATTGAGTATACTGGCAATTAACTTTTCATGTTGTGTTCATGTGCAGCTAGTGCACTGATAATAGCATATGGAGTCTGCCCATTGTCCAAGCACCACCATTTAGAAAAAGAGAATTCCTGGCAATGCTACTCACATCCCAATGTGTAAAAATCATATTACATAGCTCTGTGGCCACAATCAGCTCAGCAGGGAGGCTGGTTAGTTGCTGGTGAGAGGGTTCTGCTGAAGCCAAGTTTATAATATTGCTTCCTGGCTGTAAAATAAGAGGCATTGTCTGTTTCCCACCAAGGGGTATTTTCCTGTGCTCCATATATTTATTTCAGCTCATGATGCTACTAATGGTGCCATAACTCTTATGAGTGGGAGAGAGGTGTGTTCTAGAACTGGCATCAATGACAATTGCAAGTTGGAATTAATTCTTGGGGATTTAGTTTGGTTCCTTCTCCCATGGAGACTGCTGGGTTTGGCAGGAGGAAATGCATCCTTGGACTCTGATGAATTACTGTTCTTAGCCCTGCACTGCTAGCCTCTTCTATGGCTGAATAGTCACACTGCACTTCTTGACTGGCAAATTCATGTCACCTTGGCTCCATTCTGGTATTTAATATGATAAAAGTGTCCCCCCTTCTCCTCCTCCACCATGGATAAGTGCGTCTGAAAGACCTGCTGGGAACACAGTTTTTTTAGGAACTTTGAGTTTCTACTGGCCTGGCATTTCACAGAGATCATTTTAATCTATGGCTCCATCAGACTAAAATTATACTGCAGGATTCTCTGTCACATTGAAATTTCTGTAGCAAGTTGATATGATTTCAAAAGAACTGAATAAAATAAGAAAATTCAATCTGTAAAATATGAGGTGTGTTCTTTATTTTGATAGTGAGTTTAGTGTAATCCTCAGTAATGGAATGCTATTCTATTTATTTTACACTGCTCCATGGAAGACTTTTGTATTGGCAGTGCATTGTGGTTTGTAAGAGGACAGTGAAAGTTTAGGTATCTATGCAACTGGGGTTTTTTTTAGACAGGCATCAAAGGCCTTTGGCACTGTAGTGGGATTTCATCCCTGATGGAAAGAGACAGAGACGGCATGGCATTTTTAGAGATTTGGTTAGGTTGAATTCCTACTTCCTCAAAATCCCAGTATAACCCATAATAACAACCAGTAGCACCATGACACCACTGCCTCCTACAAGTATCTGCCTTTGGATCCAACAATGATTTTGTGTTTTAACAGTACAGTGGGGCCTTGATCCTGGCTGTGCTTTTTGCCTCTTCCATAATATAAATAGCATAAATTATTAATAATAAGCATGTGAGCTAAATGTTGCTGCTAAATTAATCAACATTTAAACAAGTAATGTCAGGGCTGCCAGAACAATTTTTATAGTGAAGGTGCTGAGAGCCATTGACCAAACTGTAAACCCTGTAAATGATGGAAACCACTTCAAGCCAGAGAATGCTGCAGCATCCCCTGCATTCGTACTTCCAGCACCTCTGGGGAATGTTGACATTGTGATCTTTAGGCTGAAGTAACTCCCCTATTAAAATGAATGCTGAAGTTCACATCTTGCTGAGACCTATTGTTTTAGGCTATCTGCAGATTCAAGAAGATGACAGAGCATTGATTTATATCTCCTTCACATTCAAAATGGATGTCACAATTCCAGATTAAGCTGTAACTTTGACCACTTACTCTCTAAGGGCACCCTTCCAAAAGAAAAGTCCATGCCGGCACTATTCTCAGAGTGGAATCCTATGTTTCACTCCATTTTTACATTTGGTCCTCAGTTAGAGCAGCCCTGTTTCTTAGCTTCTCTAACTAGGCCCTGCTATAGACTTTTCTCTGGAAGCTGTGCAAAATATGAAAATGCAGTGGCACTAGACAACCTCTTCATCAGATGGTCTCCGATTGGGATGAAAAATCAATCTAAAACTATTTGTGAATTAAAATTATTTTTCTTCATTTTGGATCACTGAAAATGTTTCGATAATTTCAAAATATTTCCATTCAATTTGTATTTTCTTCTGTTATCTTCAATCTGATTGGATTACATTTCAAAATGAAAAAATCATTTTCAACCAGAAAACTGGATGTTTTCACTTAGGAAATGTTGAAACAATTTGTGTTGACAACTTTGAAACATTGTTGCATATTTTTCAAAGCCAGAAAACTAGTGAAACTGACCCTTATTTGTTAACTGTTTCATTGTTGCCAACTTGGCATTTTTTAAACTAAAAAATAATTTGACTAAAACAATTCATTACTAGCCATATTGCTAAGCCTGATTCTTCATCTGAGACAGCTACCAGAGTTATTTCAGCTGCTCCCAGCAGAAAAATTCAATGGGCAAGTACAATTCAGGACTGTTACTGTTGTTTGGTGGAGTTGTTTGCTTTCCAGCAACAGCCACCTAAGCCTACATCTCTTGTATTTGATTTCATAGCAAAGGAAAAAATATCCTAGCAAAAGTTCCTTAGGAAAAATATGATTTTTGTGATGGTAGTGTTAAAACAGTTGCATAGACATGAGGCAGTTTTCATGGTTTTTATGAGCCTATGTACCATGTAAGCTGTAGAGCAGTTTTAATTGGATTTAGACCTTAGTTGTAATTCCTAGAGGAGATTGTCCTAAGTAATCTGCTCCTCCTCCTGTTCCTTCAGGTTAGAGGGTGGTTCAGCTCCAATTGTGGTGTTTTGCTGTGCATTTAATAATACAGATGAGTCATAGACGATGTCTCCAGTGAAAGAATCTGTGGTATAAGAAAATATTCAGATAAGTGCCTGTGGTTTTTTTCTTTTTTGCTAGGTGTTTATAATAAGCTATACTAGCTTGCTTATGATGAAGTGAGCAACTACTCTGCTTACTGTGGGAACACAGTATCACTCTTTATGGAGCTGTCCATTACTGTTTTGAACTCTGCATTGAAGAAAGTATGCAGAATGTGGGCATCGTTGACAAGGGCGACACTTGAAAACGGGGCCTATATGTTATAGACACTGGAAAGCGGAGTAGTCAATACTAGAGCTAGGGATGAGCGACTAGTTGACTATACAATAAGCATATGTTTATAAAATAGTCAGCTAGTGACTTGACTAGTCACTTCCCCTGCCCTTGCTGCCTCTATCAAAGAGAGCAAAGGTAGGAAACAGGAGCCAGTGCCGGGGAAAGCCAGCTTAACAGAGCTGGCAGGGGTGTAGCGGGGAAAGGGTGGCACTTCCACCTTTGAAATGTAGCAAGACCTTTGAAATGTAGCAGAAGGACTGCAGGAGCAGGGTGTGTGGGGGGGACTCAAGCAGAGCCCCGCTGGCCTGTGCTCCCTGCTTTTGAAATGTACAAGAGCCCTAGACAGGACTCTTGCCACATTTCAAAGGTGGAGGTGCCCTTAATGGCTAACTGATGCAAATTGCATTGACTATTCGATTAGTTGATTAATCTAAATTTAACATCCTTAATTAGAGCTTCAGATGGGGTGCAGTAGGACTGGAGGCCTTGCAGTCCTCCAATCATATCCCCAGAAAAGAGCAGTGGAGCTGCCTGCAGTGGCTGCAGGAAACACAGCCAGTCAGAAAAGGGGCTTCAGGGCCCATCAGGCTCAGCTAAAGAGAGACTCTCAAGGCGAGAGTGAATTCTGTATGCTTACAGAGAATGGGGGATCAAGAGATGTTCCTGGCTGCCTGTGGGAACTACAAGGGGCCACACCAACAGTTACTGGGAGAGCAAGGAAGATGCTCCTGGCTGGCTGCTGAGAAAGATAAGGGCTGTGGGAAAGTGGTGCAGGGAAACAGTTAGAGGGACATGGCACATGGCAGCTACTTAGAGAGTTGGGACCAAGAATAGTGGGTGAGCCTATTTGTACCACCACCAGCCACTGGGGAAGTGACTACACCATGAGAAAAAGGAGTTCAGATGGACTCAGGGAATGGACTGTATGCGGAACTGTTACCACCTGGAAGGAGACCAAACTGAGACTGACTCAGTTGGCGAGCTGAAGTCCATGAACTGAGTTCAAGAGGAATAACTCACTTGAAGAGTTGGGGGTCACTGGAAAAAAAAAAAAGAAGCAAAGTTTCCAGGAGGAAGCCGCGGAGGCACTTGTCTAGTCCAGAGCAGGAACTTTACAAGTTAGACAGATGTCAGCCAAGGGCACTGTGATGGGACCTGTTGGATGTACCAGCTAAGGACAGCTTCCAACATTGTAAACTGATGATACTATGCCAGTCCCTATTGGATTGTTAAAGGACTGCGCCCAAAGAGGGCTGTGGAACAATGCTAAGACCTTTGAAATAGGCCTAAGTACACGATATACCTGGAAAAGATTTGTTTTGTTTTCATGGATGAGCTGTGTGTGACACAGCTGGAGAGTTGAGCCACCGAAGACCTGCCTGATGAGTATAGTGGATGATTGGCTGCTGTTGGTGGAGAAATAAAAGACCTAAAACTACAAGCACATACAATTGTGGGGAGCCCACAGGAAATGAGAGCACCAATTTAGAGTTGGTTGGAAATAAGGGAGTTTTCTTTTTTTTTCTTTCAAATATTCTTTAGGAAAATATAAACTTGTTGGTAAAATTAAAAAAAAATTCATCTAGAAAACTGAAAGTCTTGGTTCTCATGAGCTTAGTTTAACAAAATATTGAAATTCTTATGGAAAACAGACATGTTTTGTGAGAAAATTAATTGAAAACTCAACCTTCTGTCAAAACTGCTCACAGTAAATATTTGACCAGCACTAGTCAATATTTTATTATAACTGAAAATAAACTTTCTCTATATACGGAAAATGGAAGTCTACGATGAATTCAGGAAAGACACTACAATGACTTATAAAAGCGACGAGGAGTCCTGTGGCACCTTATAGACTAACTGAAGTGTAGGAGCATAAGCTTTCGTGGGCAAAGACCCACTTCGTTAGATGCATGTCCTCGTTGCTTTTGCAGATTCAGACTAACACTGCTACCCCTCTGATACTTGATACAATGACTTATAATGGTACAATGTCCTGGGTTGTACTTTATTTTCCCTTACATCCAAAAGACTCAGTATTTTTAGAAAATCATTAGCAAAACTTGTAAAGAAGAATCATTGTAACAATATAGTCAACTTGTAACAATGTGTACAGTATTTCCCACATTATAAGTAAATGAAAGCGGAGCAACAATTTTCCCCAACTGCATTTCTTTCAATTATTTGTTGAAAGAAAACTGTGTACAGGCACAGACTGTAAAGTACCAGCATAAGGAATGCTGGAGTCCTTCCAAGGGCAATCAATTTTTATATAATAAAAATGTATTTGGCATATTTGAGAAAATCCATCCAAATTACCCAGACTAAAGAAAAAATACTGCTGTTCTTACCTAGTCCAAACATTAATTTAAGGACTGTCAGACATGCTGCTGGAGAAAATTAACCCAAGTTTTAGGGAATACCAACCTAAAAACAAGTAGAACTGGTGTGATATGGGCAAGGAAGGGCACAAAAAAGGAGACTGCAAAACATAAACCTATCAAAATAAATGGAATTTATATCTAAAAGATGCTTATGAAGGCAGTTAGAGAAAGCTCTGGGGGAAGGAGTTCCATATTGTTTACTGAGTCATGAGTGCCTTCAGCAGTTTAGTATTCTACGTATATCAGACTCAATCCTGCTCTCCTAAAAGTCCCTGATGGAGGATTTTCTACACTTTTCAGGTAGCATTTGGACATTCAGAATCAAGCCTTGAGATGACAAAATAGCAAACAAGTGAGATTCTCCAATCTCTTTGTGACCAAGAGATGGAATTGCTTAGCAGTGCAGTGGGCTGTGTATGTGTGTGAATGTGCAGGTGGTTCTTAGTATGTACCGAGTAGCCCCTCAGAGTGGATTCTACAACCACAAGCAAGTGATGGGATGGACTTGTCTACTGCCAGATCAGAGTGATCAGAAACCCAGAGTAGAACCTCCACAGATATTTTTAATTCTCAGGCAGGGTTGTGGAGTGAGAACCAATTGTGTATTTAGTGCCAAATTTTTAGATTATCATCCAGATTATGTAGATCCACAGTCCTACCATATGCTCTCCATATCGGGAGCGGGGGGAGAACAGGAAGAAGTGTAACAGTAGTTATTCCAATCCTACCTTTCCACACTACTTGTATGGCTCAGATGGACACTGAGCCTCTTCATTAATTGAGTTCAGTGTGGGGATATTCTGTGGCTGTGGATATGAGGACATGATTGTCCCCTTATGGCTGAGATGAAGAGCTTTAGATACAAAACTTTATCTCTAGTATGGATGTTAGATAACATGTAATTGAATAATTGTGTAACCACATCAAATTTTATGTGGGGCTGCAGCAGCTTCTGTTTGTGGGGGGCCTGAGTTCCCCGTGGACAGAGACTGCACTGGCATCCCATAGAGCAGCCTCTGTCCACAGTGAGCCTGAGCCTGCCGCAGAGAGAGACTGATCTGTGGCAGCTTCCCCTGCTCCCCCCACCTTATAGGAAGGGCAGGCAGAGCTGGTGCTGGGGGAGGCAGCTTTTAAGATGGCTCCCCCCAAACACTGGCTCCTGCATACCCCCCACTGCCTCTGTGAGGCAGCAAGAGGAGGGGGGAGATGGCAGGCGGCTCTGTGGAAGTCAGTACACATGGAGAGCTAGGTGGAAAGATGGCTTCCCATGTATATTGGCTCCTGCCCCCCTCCCTCTGCTGTGTGCTGCTGCCTCTCAGAGGTGGGGGCAGACAGCTCCATGGGCTCTGGTGATCATGGGGAGCTGGCTTAACAGCCGAATTCTCACAGGCACTAGCTCCCACCTCCCCCCACCCTGCTGCCTCTGATACAGAGGCATTAAGTAGTCAACAGGATTAGCTGATAAACCCAGGCTTATCCGTTAATTGTAGCTGATCACACACTGACATCCCCAATCTCTAGTTTACATTTCTTTTAGCTACCAATTTGCACTGTCAGCCAGCTTTCTGTGGCATCCTAGAGAAACTGAAAATGTGTTTGTCCTTCTCAAAATCCTACTACGTTGTCAGGCCTAGTATCTCATAAAAATTTTATGAAAATGTTTGCCCCTGAATTGAGGGCTAGGATTGTTTTCTACACTGGGAAAGTCCATGGGATAAAACATTAACCTATTTGATATAATTTCATCAGAAATAGGATATTGTTGATATGGCTGAACACTAAGATATAAAAGCAGCTAGGTAAGCACAGCTTTGAGAGATATGGGATTTGGGCACATTTTTTAGTTCAAATGCCTGTGTACAATGCAAGCCTACTTGTAAATGCTATGAGAGGATAGTTCATGCGGGCTGTTCCATTGCACTGATAGCTCATTACTGTCCTTATCCTTGCTTTATAAGTTGTTGCTTTGAATTCCATTTTCAAATAGCCCTCTCCTAAATGTATCTTTGATGTTATAAAAAAAAAAAACAGGAGTATTGTAAGCTGGTGTGGCCATCCTTTCCCCTCTGAGGAAGGCTATACCTCCTCACCATTTGGCCTGGTAGAGTATTCTCCTAAAGGAAGAAAAACAGAGGGGCATTAGTGATTTTTAGTAGTCCCCTGCCTTCAAGTGGGGCAAGGCTGTAAGCTGTCAGGGCTCTGGCTAGGAACCAGGTGGATCAGTAGTAGTTCATTTGCCCAGACGTTATGTGGGTTGAGGTGGCTAGTGGTCAAGGTTCTGGCCTGCAATCAGGCTATGTCTATACTGTACAGTTATTTTGGAATAAGTTATTCCGGAATAGTTATTGTGAAATAGCTTATTTCAAAATAGCACCTCTACACTGCAGGGAAGCCTCAAAATTAGTCTGAGGCGGGCTTCCCTAATGTAGATGTGCTATCTCGATTTAGAGCCCCAAGAGGAATATCTTAGAATGGCCCTGGCAAGAGGCTATTTCGAAATGGCAGAAGTGGAGCATCTATACATGCTCCATTTCAAAATAGCTATTTTGGAATAGGTGTTATTATTCTACGTAGAATGAGGTTTACAGAAGTCGGAATAAGTCATCCGTTATTTTGAAATTATTTGGAAATAACCGAATTGCTGTGTAGACGCTTGCAATAGGGGGGAGCTCCCCAGCCCAATCTAAGAGGTCCAGCAGAGGGAAGCACCAAGCACAATCTATGGGGCTCAGGTAGGGCAGATGCCAAGCACAGTGTATGGGGGTCAAATAGAATTGTCCAAGAAGTGCGGGTCTGCTCACCTAAGGAGGGGGAGAACTGCCATCCCAGCGTGGGGTGACAGGTGGAACATAGGCCTGCCTAACTCCATAATGTCCCTTCCCAGAGCGCTAGCAGAGGCAGAGTTATCCACCACTTACTGGGTTAGCAGGGATCTGCCTGCAACACGTTGACCTTGTATCAGGCCAGCTCTCAACCATCTGGTTTTCCTGGGCTGCTTCCTACTCTCCTCTTTGGGTGTACCTGGTCCAGGAGTCATCCTCAGACTCTCTGGGATATTTTGCCAAAGGGAGTGATAGCAACTCTTCAGTGTTTGGATTATCAGGGCTTTCTGGAAGCTCAGCCCGGCCCCCAAGGTAGCAGTGCTTGTACTTAGTGTCCCACTCCAGCAGTGGGAAAGAAGCATCTGTCTTCTTCAGTAACTCTCTCCCAACTGAGCTGCTGGGCTTATCTTTTATACTCCCTCTTCCTGTTCTATCCCTCTGCTTCCAATGTGCAGTAGCATGGTCCTCCTGGTTCTTCCCATCAGGTGACTTGAAATGTTCCCTATGTGTCTATCTCTGAGGGAGACTATGCCTTCTCGCTAGAGGTATTAATCACATCCTGTGTGCGCAGATGTCATTAATGTCAATAAGGAGGTATGTTTAGCTGAGGGATTGAATAACTCAGAACATATTCATTTCTACTTCCAACTGCATGCATGTTATAGATCTAAAAGCCACAAGAGAAAACATTCAATAGGAGGCAGCATTGTCTAGCTTACCACAAGACTGGCTGTCTGGAGATGCAGGTTCTATCCCTGTTTGGCCAAATACTAACTTGTACTCCTGATTTTTTTCACCAATGGCAACAGTGGGAGTTTTCCCCTTGATTTTAAATTAGAGCACTCAAGTCAGGAAATCTATATGGTATAATCTTGGGTGAGTTTCAGTTTCTGTGCCTCAGTTTCCTTGGCTGGGTGGCAGAGATAATGATCACCTTTATAAAGCCATTTAAATTGTCAGGTGATAGGCAAGAACATGAGAATTTCTGGGACTCTCGTATAACAATTCAGAGTATTTCAATTATAATGATGTTTGTGTCAATGATTTGCTCTATTTACCCACCTATTTAACAAGACAATTACCTGGATTTACTAATGCTGAGATATTCTGTTTTGACCTTTTACTTTAAGATCTCATGCATTTTTAGATTGAATAAACTCCACTGAACTATGCTTACCCAAATAATTTTGAACAGTGTGGGTTTAAAAAGGTTTCTGGGTTGGATAAGAACATAGAAGAATAAAATGAAATGTCATTAGCTAAATTTTACCATTTGTTCTACAGTTCTATTTGTTCATAGTAATTTAGGTGATCTTTTGGAATAATACAGATGAGAGTTTAGTTTTAGACACTCAATCAAGTATGTGTTTTCTTATAATTTTAGCTGCCAAATAAATAAAATTCTACATGGATATCAAAGGGAAAGATCCATAAAGGATTTTGGTTCTTTGGTCTTATATGCTGTTTTAAAATTATCAGGGGCAAACATGGCTTGTTTTTATTTTGGTTAAGTGGCATTAATGTAGTAGCTAAGGGTACGTCTACACTACAGTGCTAGTTCGAACTAACTTAGTTTGAATTAGTTAATTCGAACTAAGCTAATTCGAACTAGCAAGTCCACATTGAGTGGACTCTGAACAGGGCTTAAGGATGGCCGAAAGCAGTGCCGGCAGGGCATAAGAGGAGGACTTAGAGCATGGAGATGCTGTCTCAGGCTAGCCGAGGGCTGCGCTTAAAGGGTCCCGACCCCCACCCCGGACACACAGTTCTAAGGGGTGCACCGCTTGCAAAGAAGTTCTGGCTTGGAGTGCCCAGAGTACCCACACTGGGCACATCACACCACTCGGCCATCAGCCCGGCTGCACTTGCCGCAGGCTGCCATCTGGGGAGAGAGGGCAATTGGGGGGCTGCAGGAGAGCTTCCACCCCCAGAAGCCCGCAGAGCCAGCCCAGTCCTCCCCACTGGGGGCTTGTACCCCATTCCTCCCTCACCTCCTTCCACTTACCCTTCCCTAGCCCCCCTTCCTGATGTACAAAATAAAGATAACGTTTCTTCCAACATTGACTCTGTCTTTATTGAACAAAACTGGGGGAGACTGGGAAAAGGAGGTGGGAGAGGGGAAGAGAGAGGCTGGGAGAGGGGAGGGCAACTAACATGATCAGGGGTTGGGAACAGGTCCCAGATGAAGAAAGGCTACAGAGACTGCGACTTTTCAGCTTAGAAAAGAGGAGACGGAGGGGGGACAGGATAGAGGTCTCTAAAAGCAGGGGTTGGGTGGAGAGGGTGCATTCAGAAAAGTTCTTCCTGAGTTCCCATAAAGAAGGACTAGAAGACACCAAAGGAAAGGAATGGGTAGCAGGCTTGAAACTAGTAAGAGAAAGTTGTTCTTGACAAAGCAAATAGTTAACCTGTGGAACTCCTTGCTGCAGGAGGCTGTGAAGGCTAGAACTAGAACAGAGTTTAAAGGGAAGTGAGATCAAGTCATGGAGGTTGGGTCCATGGAGTAGTCTTAGCCAGGGGGTAGGAGTGGTGTCCCTGCCCAAAGTTTGTGGAAGGCTGGAGAGGGATGGCACGAGACAAATGGCTTGGTCACTGTCTTCGGTCCATCCCCTCCAGGGTCCCTAGGGTTGGCCGCTGTCGGCAGACAGGCTACTGGGCTAGATGGACCTTTGGTCTGACCCAGTACGGCCATTGTAAGCTCAGGGCTCAGGGTAGGGGGTCTCAGTGGACCCCCTTGATTTTCATGCACACCAGCTCCTGGGTGGCCAGGCTGGCAGCTCTCCTGCCCTAGACGGCCACTTTCCTGTGCCTAGTGCGGAGATCGTGGACAAGGTCCACGATGTCCGCACTAGCCCAGGAAGGTGCCCGCCTCTTGCGGTCCAGGGCAAGCTCCCGGGAGCCGCCAGCCTGGTCCCGGGAAGAGGGGGTGGGCTGTGGGACACTGGGTGGGTGGCTCTGTGCTGTGCCAGGTGCAGGGTCTGCCGGCTGGGTGCTGGCAGGCTTGCACCTGGCACGGGCACCGTAGCCAGCCCGTGCCCCTTTAAGGGGTCCGGGGCCGGGAGGGGGGCATAGAGTTTCCCTGGTGTTGGCCAGAGTGGCCACCAGGGAAACCTGGGGAGGGCTAGCCTCCCACTAGTTCGAATTAAGGGGCTACACACCCCTTAATTCGAACTAGCTAGTTCGAACTAGGCTTAATCCTCGTAAAATGAGGTTTACCTAGTTCGAACTAAGCGCTCCGCTAGTTCGATTCAAATTCGAACTAGCGGAGCGCTAGTGTAGCACCTATTAAAGTTAGTTCGAACTAACATCCGTTAGTTCGAACTAACTTTGTAGTGTAGACATACCCTAACTGGTCTGAAGAAAAGGGCCTTCTGGTATGCATAAAGCTCCACTTCACTGCTGTTCATGGCTCTTTTTATTTATAAACACATGGAGGGACAAGTTTTTATTCAATTTTGAGAATGCTAATGAGAGCAAATTCCCAGAAGATATTGGTACTGGAAGAGTTCCAGCCACTATTTTGAATCTCTCTGTGTGTGGGAGTGGGAAAAGAGGAGTGAGGTTGTTGCAAGAAATCACAGTACAAGTTCTCTTAATCCCCTGAGGGGTCCTTACCCTCATAACACGTTAGGTCCAGGCATGAACCTGGCCTTCTAGCTGTGTGATTAATGTATGACTATGCAGGGAAAAGGGAGAGATGGAGGAGATTCCCTCTGGTTTCAGCATGGAAAGATGTGTGCTTGGCTGAGAGGATATGGGAGAGTGTGGGGTCACAGGGGAGGGTGGGGAGGAATGATGTGGAGTTTCACATGGGAGGTCACTTGTCCCTGTTTCATTGGTGTCCTCCTCTGTGTCCCTCCTGTGAGTTGCCTAGTTACTGTCTGAGGTAACAGCTATATACAGTGCAGGGCTGTAGAGGCTTTGCCTGGCTATTAAGTTTCCAATATTGGGAGATCTAGTTTAATTATTCATTGTCAGTTGATATATCACCACATTCTCTTTGAGGTGAGGGAACCTTTGTTTGAAATTAGTGAAACGCTTCCAGGATTCATAGGGACAGACATTTAATTTAATTCTTAGTTGCAGGGGAACTTCTACCAACTCTGAGAGTCTCCAACTTCAGAATGAATTATTAGGCAGTAACTGTAAAGCCATCTGCATGGCGGTGTCTTTATTGTTATGACTTTGTATCCAATCAACTTGATACCCCTCTGTGGTCTTTCTTTTGTAAAAACTCAAAATCCTGATGCAACACTTCATACATTTAAAATAATTCTTTTGCAACTAGAGCTGGATTGGCAAACTTAGGAAAATGCAGCTGCCCATGGACAAGAATGGCGTTTTGTACAGTGCTGACATGTTTAGTAGTCTATTCCTAGAAGTACTGTTCTCAACCCACTCTCCAAAAAAATACAGATTTTGAAATAGTAAGAAACAAACAATATGTCTGTTAGCAAATTGCCAGAAAACTCATCCTTTGTTTGTGGCATTTTCTAAAATGTTTTGAATTCCTCACCTCTACATTGGAGATAGTAATCAATAAAGGACAAACCAGAGCATAATTTTGGCTTTATTTTCTCTGTCTCATACTCCCATGGACTTTGAGTTATGCACAAGATGTTTGTTCAGTCCCTGGTCTTTCTCCAATTATCGTTGGCTTCAGGAGTTGCACAGCTAAGATATGAAGGAAACTCTGAAAAATCTTCCTTAGCTGGGAGGTAGATGAATATAGCATGATTCTGATAAGATAATGTGTGCAGTCAGTGGCTGTCAGGACAGAAGGAAAGTAAGCTTTATTAAAATCTTTCGTGAGTTGCTAGTAGCGCTGTGTATTTCTTGGAAGACCACTATCATTCCAGGGAATATTATAAGAAACATATCTCTACAGTGCCAGTAGTGTTTCTAATACTGATCTTTAAAGGAACCTACTCTGGATGTATTATATCTTCTTTAGCCATGGAAATCCCAAGATCTGAGGTTACCTTGACAACCATATGTAATGCATAACTGTGATACATCTGTCACTTAGTCCTAAATGCCTTTCAAATCCTCACAGATTTCATATTGTTTGTCAAACCTGTGTATCTCTAATTCTTAGTTCTCGAAGTTGAAGGGAGAGTGTTCTCTCTTTAACTTCCCGCAGAGTGGACAGTGCTTAAAGTTGAGTTAAGGTACTTCGACTTCAGCTACATAATTAACATAGCTGAAGTTGCATATCTTAATTCAACCTTATCCCATAGTGTAGACATACCCTTAGAGAGGCAAACAAATTCTGTGTACCTTGATTTCACAGCACTAACGCCATCTTTCTCTCATAGGTTAGCTTTTAATAAAACAAAGGAGACTTTGCTTTTTTGCACATCTGCAAACCCATCTAACTCTCAGGAGATTGCTTTTTGTTCAAACTGAAGTACTTTAGTAGCAATTAAACCTGGTCAGAGGAATTTCCATTGCAATGAAGTTTGAAAGCAAAATGGGCCACATATGAAAGCAAAATGGGCCAACATACAAATCTCAAATTTAAGCCTACAACTTAATTGGATGATCAATTTAAATTTCATTTTAGAATATCATTTAGACCTCCATCCAGCAAAGCATTTCATCATTTGCTTAGGCATGTGAGTAGTCTCACAGTTTAAAAAAACCAGGCTAAGTACATGTTGAAGTACTTTGGTGTACTGGACTTTTAGGTGGGAGTCCATATTAATAGCCATATGTGTACTTTATGCTGTAGTGTTTAGGTATGCTTAGAATATCTCATTGGGGGTGCCAAATAAGAGGAATGGGACTTTGCAGAAGGAAGGCAATGGGAAGGTACATACAGGCAGTCCCCGGGTTACATGGATCTGACTTACATCGGATCCCTACTTACAAACGGGGTGAGGCAACCCTGCACTAGCTGCTTCCCCCCAGCAGACCAGGGAAACGCGAAGCTAGCGCCCCCCCCCCCCCCAGCAGACCAGGGAGACGCAGAGCGGCTTTTCTCAGCAGACACCTCACCTTGAGAATAAAGGACTGAGGGAAGTGAGGTGTGGGAGAATAAAACTGAACTCTGGAGAAATGTTTGGCTAGAGTTTCCCCTACAATATGTACCAGTTCCGACTTACATACAAATTCAACTTAAGAACAAACCTACAGTCCCTATCTTGTATGTAACCCGGGGACTGCCTGTATTTAAAATATGAATGTGTAACTACATTAAAATAAACTTGCCCCTAAAATTGCATCTGTTTTTATAACTAATTAATGCAGTGAAAATGACTCTTGATTGTATGTCCACAGTAAAGACTACAAACACCCAATCATAAGTAAAATAGGTTTGTTTAGTTTTTGTTTTGTTTTTTGAAAGTTCGTATAATATTTTTCTCCCCATTTTGGAAGGTATCTGCCATTTCAAACCAATGGGTCATCCACCTACAGATTAAATCAATAAAACATTATCACAGAGAAACACAAGCAAAGTGTGAAAGGGTCTTACTTTAATCTTGGCATCAGCAGAAAAACGAGGCATACTGTACTACAGAAAATGGCTTCCTTTATTCTTACTGCACTATTCGGAAAGGAAAAAGTTAAAAACCAGAACTAATACATATGGTAATATGTTGTTCACTTTAAGTGTCATATCCCACTTTATTGTTCTGATGAAAAAATTGGGGACAGAACTCGGGGAAAGCATTTCTCTTTAAAAAGCAGTGTGTAAAAAAGGAGTGAAACCTTGCACAAGAGCTTTTAATAGCACTTAACAGGCTTTACAGGCACTTAAACTAACAAAAGATTCTAAGTTTTTGCTATTAATGCGTCTGCTGGATTTTTCTGAGCTTCACCCCGTTATCTGCCATTACATTCCTGGTGAAATAAAATCCTGGGAGTCTTGGTGGAATGTGCTACAGCATCAGATTATAGAATGTGAGATCTGGGTAATAAGGAATAATAAAGGGTTGAATGTGTGCTCTGACACGAAGGTTGCTTCCTCCCTTTCATTCTTTCCTAATACACCACATTTAGAGGCACAACCAGTCATTTATGCATACAGTTATCCAGCTTTCATGTGCAGCCTGTAAAAGTGTTCCTGGTTTTTCATAGAATCATAGAATAATAGGACTGGAAGGGACCTCGAGAGGACATTGAGTCCAGCCCCCCGCCCTCAAGGCAGGACCAAGCTCCGTCTACACCATCCCTGACAGATGTCTATCTAACCTGTTCTTAAATATCTCCAGAGAGATTCCACCACATCCCTTGGCAATTTATTCCAATATTTGACCACCCTGACAGTTAGGAATTTTTTCCTAATGTCCAATCTAAACCTCCCCTGCTGCACTTTAAGCCCATTACTCCTTGTCCTGTCCTCAGTAACCAAGAGGAACAAATTTTCTCCTTCCTCCTTGTGACACCCTTTTAGATATTTGAAAACCACTATCATGTCCCCCCTTAATCTTCTTTTTTTCAAACTAAACAAGCCCAGTTCATGAAGCCTGGCTTCATAGGTCATGTTCTCTAAACCTTTAATCATTCTTGTCGCTCTTCTCTGTACCCTTTCCAATTTCTCCACATCTTTCTTGAAATGTGGCGCCCAGAACTGGACACAGTACTCCAGCTGAGGCCTAACTAGTGCAGAGTAGAGCGGCAGAATGACTTCACGAGTTTTGCTTACAACACACCTGTTGATACAACCTAGAATCATATTTGCTTTTTTTGCAACAGCATCACACTGTTGACTCATGTTCAACTTGTGGTCCACTATGACCCCTAGATCCCTTTCCGCCATGCTCCTTCCTAGACAGTCACTTCGCATCTTGTATGTATGGAACTGATTGTTCCTTCCTAAGTGGAGCACTTTGCATTTCTCTTTATTAAACCTCATCCTGTTTACCTCTGACCATTTCTCTAGCTTGCTAAGGTCATTTTGAATTATGTCCCTATCCTCCAAAGAAGTTGCAACCCCACCCAGTTTGGTATCATCTGCAAACTTAATAAGCGTACTCTCTATCCCAATATCTACATCATTGATGAAGATATTGAACAGTACGGGTCCCAAAACAGACCCTTGCGGAACTCCACTTGTTATCCCTTTCCAGCAGGATTTAGCACCGTTAACAACAACTCTCTGACTACGGTTATCCAGCCAATTATGCACCCACCTTATCGTGGCCCTATCTAAGTTATATTTGCCTAGTTTATCAATAAGAATATCATACGAGACCATATCAAATGCCTTACTAAAGTCTAGGTATATGACATCCACCGCTTCTCCCTTATCCACAAGGCTCGTTATCCTATCAAAGAAAGCTATCAGATTAGTTTGGCATGACTTGTTCTTCACAAACCCATGCTGGCTATTCCCTATCACTTTATTACCTTCCAAGTGTTTGCATATGATTTCCTTAATTACCTGCTCCATTATCTTCCCTGGGACAGACGTTAAACTGACCGGTCTGTAGTTTCCTGGGTTGTTCTTATTCCCCTTTTTATAGATGGGCACAATATTTGCCCTTTTCCAGTCTTCTGGAATCTCCCGTCTGCCATGATTTTTCAAAAATCATAGCTAAAGGCTCAGATACCTCCTCTATCAGCTCCTTGAGTATTCTGGGATGCATTTCATCAGGACCTGGTGACTTGCTGACATCTAACTTTCCTAAGTGATTTTTAACTTGTTCTTTGTGTATCCTATCTTCTAAACTTACCCTCTCTCTGCTTGTATTCACTACGTTAGGCACACCCCCAGACTTCTCAGTAAAGACCGAAACAAAGAAGTCACTGAGCATCTCTGCCATTTCTAAGTTTCCTGTTACTGCTTCTCCCTCCTCACTAAGCAGTGGGCCTACCCTGTCCTTGGTCTTCCTCTTGCTTTTAATGTATTTATAAAAGGTCTTCTTGTTTCCCTTTATGCCTGTAGCTAGTTTGATCTCATTTTGTGCCTTTGCCTTTCTAATCTTGCCCCTGCATTCCCATGTTGCTTGCCTATATTCATCCTTTGTTAATTGTCCTAGTTTCCATTTTTTTATATGACTCCTTTTTTATTTTGAGATCATGCAAGAACTCCTTGTTAAGCCAAGCTGGTCTTTTGCCATATTTTCTATCTTTCCTACCCAGCAGAATTGTTTGCTTTTGGGCCCTTAACAACATCCCTTTGAAATACTTCCAACTCTCCTTTTAAATGGGTCTAGATGATTAGCCAGGTTAAGGAACCACAAAAATGTCTTCAGTTAAGAACAACTGAACAGAATTTCACTTGTCATTACTACAGTCCACAAATCAAACTCCGTCAATGCATTATCCACAATCTATCTTGGAAAATGATCCCTTACTCTCGGAGGCCTTGGGGGAAAGACCTATTCTCGCTTACAGACAACCCCCCAAACTGAAACACAATTTTTCTGGTAACCATGCTACACAGCTACATCATAAACATCCAGGAACCTAGCCCTGAGATCAGCTGCAGTGTCAACTCAGCCCACATATCTATACAAGTGAATTCATTGCTGGAGCCAGCCCCATAAGCCACCAAATCAGAGGCTCATTTAACTGCACATCTAGTAATTTAATCTACGCCACCAAATGCCAACAATGCCTCACTGCAATATATATATTGGACAAATTGGACAGTCGTTACAGGAAAAAATTAATAGACACAAATCAGATATCTATAAAGGGAAAGCACTAAAACTTGTTGGAGAACACTTTAATCTCCCTGGGCATTCATTAACAGATCTTCAAGTAGCTGTTTTGTTACAAACCATACACAGGGAAGGACTGGAACTACAACTCATTCACAAGTTTGATTCTCAGACCCATGGATTGAATAAAGATTCTGTATGGCGGGTAGTGATAGAAATGTAGCCGTGTTAGTCTGGGGTAGCTGAAGCAAAATGCAGGACAATGTAGCACTTTAAGACTAACTATGGGTATGTCTACACTACCCTCCTAGTTAGAACTAGGAGGGTAATGTAGGCATACCGCACTTGCAAATGAAGCCCGGGATTTGAATTTCCCGGGCTTCATTTGCATAAGCGGGGAGCTGCCATTTTTAAAACCCACTGGTTCAAACCCCGTGTAGCGCGGCTACACGGGGCTCGAACTAGGTAGTTCGGACTAGGATTCCTATTCCGAACTACCGGTACACCTCGTTCCATGTTCCACGAGGTGTACCGGTAGTTCGGAATAGGAACCTAGTCCGAACTACCTAGTTCGAGCCCCGTGTAGCCATGCTACACGGGGTTCGAACCAGCGGGGATTTAAAAATGGCGGCTCCCCGCTTATGCAAATGAAGCCCGGGAAATTCAAATCCCGGGCTTCATTTGCAAGTGCGGTATGCCTACATTACCCCGCTAGTTCGAACTAGCGGGGTAGTGTAGACATACCCAAGACGGCTTATTAGATGATGAGTTTTCGTGGGCCAGACCCACTTCCTCAGATCAAATAGTGGAAGAAAATAGTCACAACCATATATACCAAAGGATACAATTTTCAAAAAATGAACACATATGAAAAGGACAAATCACATTGCAGAACAGGAGGGGGATGCAGGGGAGGGGGGGGGGGAGGAAGGAAGGTAAGTGTCTGTGAATTGATATTAGAGGTGGGGAGAGTGGGATGTTTGTGAGCTAATGGTATTAGAGGTGATAATTGGGGAAGCTATCTTGGTAATGGGTAAGATAGTTTGAGTGTTTGTTCATTCCTTCTCGGAGAGTGTCGAATTTTAACATGAATGACAGTTCAGAGGATTCCCTTTCAAGTGCAGATGTAAAAGGTCTTTGTAGCAGAATGCAGGTGGTTAAGTCATTGAGAGAGTGTCCTTTCTGGTTAAAATGGCAAGAAACTGTTTTCTTTGTGATCTTGTCTGAGATCTGTTTTGTGGGCATTAATCCTTTGGCGAAGTATCTGAGATGTTTGTCCAATGTACATAGCAGACGGACACTTTCGGCACATGATAGCATAAATTATATTTCTGGATGCGCAGGAATATGTGTTCTTGATCTTATAACTCACTTGGTTAGGTCCAATAATGGTATCAGCAGAATGAATATGTGGACAAAGCTGGCAACGGGGTTTGTTGCAAGGGAAGGTACCAGGGTTGGTATTAGTGTGGTATGTCCTGTGGTGGTTGGTAAGAATCATCTTGAGGTTAGGTGGTTGTCTATAGGGGTACGTCTACACTACAGTGCTAATTCAAACTAACTTAGTTCGAATTAGTTAATTCAAACTAACTTAGTTCGAACTAGTTAATTCAAACTAAGCTAATTCGAACTAGTTAATTCAAACTAAGATAATTCGAACTAGCGCATCTAGAACTAAAAACTAGTTCGAATTAGCGTTTTGCTAATTCGAACTAGCGCGTCCACACTGATTGGACGCAGGGGGGCATTTAAGGGCAGCTGAAACCGGTTCTGGCAGGGCATCAGGTCAGTAGTTGCTTTGTGTGGCTGCTGTCTGAGGCTATCTGAGGCTCGAGCTTAAAGGGACCCCCCTGGACAGCCGGTTCTCAGCTTTTCCTGCTTGCTTGCCAACCTCGCCGAGGGACAGCAAAGCGTTGGTCTCTGTGCCCGTCTGTCGGTGCTTCCCTTCGGGGGGGCCGCCGCAGGTGGCAACGTGGAGCCACGGCTCGCCCTGCACCTTCTGGTGCACGTTCTGGACTTGCTGCTGCAAGCCTGCCAGCAATGGCTCGAGGCTGCCTGGCACCACCTGGTGAACGTCAGCCCCCTGCCTCTCCGCCTGGCCGCCCTGGGGGCCGTGGAGGAGCCGCGGCGGCGCCCCGGCACCGGTGTGCCCCGGCACCGGCGTGCCCCGCCGCGTCTGGCGTCTGGACACCAGCACCGACTGGTGGGACCGCATCGTCCTGGAGCGCTGAGAGGACCGACAGTGGACCCAGAACTTCAGGATGAGGAGGGACACCTTCCTGGAGCTCTGCGAGTGGCTCGCCCCTGCCCTGCGCAGAAGGGACACTCGCATGAGACCCGCCATCCCCCTCCAGAAGCGGGTGGCCATCGCCCTCTGGAAGCTCTCCACGCCGGACAGCTACCGATCCATCGGGAACCAGTTCGGCGTGGGGAGATCCACCGTCGGAGCGGTGCTCATGCAGGTACGGCACTCGTCGGCCACCGAGCCGGGGGGGAGGGGGGCTGCGAGGAGGGGATGGGCCGCCCCAGGGACAAAGGGGGGGCGGGGAGGAGGCGAAAGCGCCCCGCACCGGAGGGGTCTGTCTGTCCCGGCCGTACTACATGCTGCCAGGGGGGTTGCTTCCGGGAGTGGGGCGCGGAGCACTGCCAGGGCACGCACGCTCCCAGCCACCCGGGCGCCCCACTGATTGGCGCTTTGCTGTGTCTCTCTCCGCAGGTGGTCAAGGCCATCAACCGGGTGCTGCTCCGCAGGGTGGTCCGCCTCGCCGACCCGGACGCCGTCATCCGGGGCTTCGGTGCCCTCGGCTTCCCCAACTGCGGGGGGGCCATCGACGGGACGCACATCCCCATCCGTGCCCCGGAACACCAGGCGTCCCGGTACGTCAACAGAAAGGGGTACTTCTCCGTGATCCTGCAGGCCGTGTGTGACCACCGGGGACAGTTCACGGACATTAATGTGGGCTGGTCCGGAAAAGCACACGACGCCCGGGTGTACCGCAACTCCTCCGTGTGCCAGCGGCTGCAGGCCGGGACCTTCTTCCCCGACCGCCACATCAGGGTCGGGGACGTGGACATGCCCGTGTGCCTGGTGGGGGATGCCGCCTACCCACTGCAGCCGTGGCTGATGAAGCCCTACACGGGGCACCTCAATCCCTCCCGCCAGGCCTTCAATGCCAGGCTGACCAGGGCCCGCATCGTGGTGGAGGGGGCCTTTGGGCAACTGAAAGCCCACTTTCGATGCCGCCTCACCCGTCTGGACCTGGCCGAGCACAACATCCCTCCTGTGGTGGTGGCATGTTGTGTGCTCCACAATTTGCGTGAGCGAAAGGGGGAGGCTTTCCTGCCAGCCTGGATGGCTAAGGCTGACCGCATGGCTGGACACTACAGTCAGCCCCGCACCGCCGCCATCCGGGAAGCCCAGCGGGGGGCCGTCCAGATCCAGGAAGCCCTGCGGGAGAGCTTCCTGGTGGAGGAGGAGGAGGAGGACTGACCTCTCCCTGCATGCCCCACTGGGGCCTTCTTCCACCCTACCCCCCTTCTCCTTTCCCCTCCCTATCTACTGTAAAATAAAGACACCTGTTTTTGAAACAAAAACGTCTGTTTATTTAACATAACTGGGTGCGGGAAGGGAGGAATGAGGGTTGGGGGGGGGGGGGGGAAACCTGGGACGAGGGACCTGGAAGGGGAGGGAAGGGAGGAAGGGCAAGGAAAGCTCAGGGGTGGGAGTCCAGCTGCCTCTCCCGTCTCACCACACTGCGGTTCCGGGGGCGTCGGTGGGAAATGGTTGTGGAGGGGGGGCAGGAGGGACAGAGGGTGTGGAGGAAGCAGGAGCGGGAGCAGGGGGAGCAGGAGGAGCAGGGAGAGCAAGAGGGGGAGCAGGGGGAGGAGGAAATGGGAAGTGGTCCAGCAGGCTCTGGAGGTGGCCTCGCAGGGCACGGCCCTGCTCCTCCAGGGCCTCCAGACTCCTCCGGCGCAGCCTCAGGTCCTCCTGGACCCAGTGGTCCTGGAGACGGAGCTGTCGATCCAGGAACCGGAGGTGCCGCCTCTGGTACTCCTCCTGGTTCCTGGCTGTCCTGCTTGCCCGGGCGTGGGCGGCTGCTGCAGGCCGGGTGGTGTGCCCTGCAGTCCCAGGTGCTGCGGCTGTGGTGCAACAAGACCAGCAGTCAATTACCCCAGGGGCCCAGGTGTGTGAAACCCAGCTCCCCTCTGCAAGGCCAGGGCCCCTGCAGCATCCCCAGCTGCTGCTCCTTGGTGGGCAAGGCCCAGGCGCACGGTCCCGGGGTTCCCTCTCGCCCCAGCCCCCCATACACATAAGGGGAACACGATGGTACTCACAGGTGGACGCCTCCCCGGCCTCAGATGACGCAGGCGAGTGGCTCTATGGGGTGCCTCGGGGGTCCCGGGCCCCGGGCAGGCTGGCGGCAGGCTCCCCTGGCTCTCAGAGCCCTCCTCCTCCTCCTCCTCCGTCTCCAGGAGCGAGCCCTCTGCCCCGGGGTCAAGCACGTCCCGGGGGGCAGAGACGGCATGAGCCCCCAGGAGACGGTCCAGGGCGTGGAAGTGGAGGCAGGCCTCTGGGTCGGCCCCTGGCTGGCAGGCCCGGGAGTAGGACTGCTGCAGGTCTTTGACCTTGCAGCGGACCTGCTCCCGGCTGCGCTGGTGGCCCCTGGCTGCCAGGCTGGCAGCCATGCGGCCGTAGACGGCCGCGTTCTGGTGGCTAGTGCGGAGATCGTGGACGTTGGAGGCTTCCCCCCAAACCTCGATGAGGTCCACGATCTCCGCACTTGACCAGGCGGGTGCCCGCCTTTTGCGCCCCCGGGCCGGCTCCTGGGAGCCGCCAGGCTGGTCCTGGGGAGCAGTGGAAGGCTGGGAGCCCTCGGATGGCTGGCTCATCCTGTGGCAGGTGCAGGCTGTGCTGGCACGGGTGCTGGCAGCCTTGCAACTGGCACAAACTGTGTAGCCAGCCCGTGGCCCTTTAAGGGCTCCGGGGACGGGAGGGGGGGCAATAGAGTTTCCCTGGTGTTGGCCAGAGTGGCCACCAGGGAAACCTGGGAAGCCTTAGCCTCCCACTAGTTCGAATTAAGGGTCTACGCAGCCCTTAATTCGAACTAGCTAGTTCGAACTAGGCTTAATCCTCGTAAAATGAGGTTTATCTAGTTCAAACTAAGCGCTCCGTTAGTTCGAATTAAGTTCGAACTAACGGAGCGCTAGTGTAGCGCCTAGGAAAGTTAGTTCGAACTAACTTTGTAGTGTAGACTTACCCTAGGAGACTATGGGTCTGTCTCCCAGAGCCTCTTGGAGTATGGTATCCTGTTCCAGTATAGGCTGTAGTTTATTGATAATGTGTTGGACAGGTTTAAGTTGGGGGTTGTAGTTGATAAGTGGTGTTCTATTGTTGGTTTTCTTGGGTCTGTCTTGAAGTAGATGGTTTCTAGGTATTCGTCTGGCTCTTTCAATTTGCTTTTTTATTTCTCCGGGTGGGTAGTTGAGGTTTATAAATGCTTGGTAGAGATCCTGAAGCTTCTGGTCTCTGTCAGAGGGATTAGAGCAGATGCGGTTGTATTGAAGGGCTTGGCTATAGATGATGGATTGGGGTCATTATTAATCTACCGAACAGTGGAAGTGACAATGGTTCTTTGTCTATGTAGAACGATACCATCTACATGTTTTGTCAGTCTTTAAGTGCTACTTGACCATTTGTTGTTTGCTAATTAATGGTTCTTATCTGCCTCTTTTGACTATCTAGCCTTTAGGTACTTAGAAACTATTTTTTTCCCTATTGCATTCCAGCTCGGCTTTCCCCTTGATATTTTTTTACCTACTGCCTCTTCTGTTCCCCCTCCTCCCATTTTTTCCTTCTTTCAACCCCCCCTCCCTTCTCCCCTATTTCTTTTGGTCCTGGACATCCAACACGCTGGTCATCTGAAGGAGTGGGCTGTGTCTCCTAAAGCTCATGATACCATCTACATGTTTTGTTAGTCTTTAAAGTGCTACCAGACTATTTTTTTAAAGTTTATCCTGTACAGCAGGGCTGGATTAAGACCTTTAGAGGCCCTAAACACTGAAAAGATTACGGTGCCCTCCCCATATGTAATTCAAAATAAAAATAATACTATACTATACCATAAAATCTTTTTTTTTTTTTTTTTTTTTTTTTTTTTTTTTTTTTTTTTTTTGGTGCCCCTGCTTTGCTGGTGCCCTAAGTGCGTGCTTAGTCTGCCTATTGGGTAATCCAGCCCTGCTGTACAGACTAACTCGGATACCTCCTGAAGTTTCAGTTAAGACGTTAGAAAACTTGAGACATACCTTAAGCTAGGGGGGTATGACCATGGGTTGACCATGACCAGCTATTGTTTTTAAATTCCATTTGTACTGTTTATACTAAGTAAATAATGGGTTATATCCCCTTGAGTAAAGTGTGATCATTAAAGTGTTTTCTTAGTTATGTTCTCTGTGTAAGCCCTCTCTGCAGTATGAACCCATGGTTTGAATTGAGAATCAAACTTAATTTCCCTTGCATCTACATACAAATCATACTAACCCAGGGCTTGAACTCAGACACCAGGACCACACAGGAATGGAGGATCCAAGCCTGAGTCAAGTTGGGAATGAAGGTCCAAATCTTATTGCTTCGCCATGTACAGGCAGCCCCACTAGATTTGTTCTCTGAGGGTATGTCTACACTAGCCCCCTAGTTGGAACTAATGTGGCTAATGTAGGCATTTGAATTTGCAAATGAAGGCCGGGATTTAAACATGCACCTTTTTTAAATCCCCTTAGTTCGAACTGACTGCCCGTGGCTACAAGCGGCAGGCAGAAGTTAATCCGAACTAAATCCTTAGTTCGGATTAACTGTTACACCTCATTGCTGTTAGTTAATCCAAACTAAGGACCAGGCATTGTATTTTGGAATGACATGACAGCTTATGAAATGCGGGGAGAAAGAGAAGACAACAGTATGGATTAATGTAAAGAACGGATGTATGGAATGATGTGTATAGCTGCATTGAGACTTGGGTTTTGCATGCAACTTGTCTCTGATCAGGTTTTTTCTATTGTTATTTGAAATGCAAAGTATATGCTTTGCTGCAGTGATGGCAGTAAAGTTTCTTTATAAAATAAAAACCTTTATTTTTACACTTGTATTGGAAAAGTACAATCTTAAACCATTGCCTAGGAGGCCAGATGCATTTAGCACACCACAACAGAGTGCCTAAACAAGTGCAAACAGTTAAACTATGACACAAAATGCCCCTCTCTCATTATTGCATGTTGCCTGCCCTACCATTCTCCTTTCCCTTTCTTCTACATTTGTCGCACACTTAGCGATGGGGTTGGAGGTGGTCATTTCTATGGGTGCCAGAGGATTGTTCAGCACTGAGACTGGGAAAAATGTGTGCCTTCCAATACATATTCTCATTTAGATGGTTGTTTACTTTTTTCAATTCTTGGGCCCATTTTGAATTCCATGTGGTGAGAAGGCGGACGGGGCACACCTGGGTACTGTCATGCAATCCACCATTGGCAGAAACATGCTGCTACCTGGGGCTTAATCTTTGATTCAGAGAGCAGAAATTCTTTCCATTCCTATATTAATATATGCTAAAATGGAGCTATAAATTTACCAGACTCTGGTGCAGCTTTTCTTTTTCTTTTGCAGCTGACAGTTCCATAACAGCCTAGTCCTTCTGTGGGTAAGATAAGAGGCCATCAAAAAGGTTATCAAAATATGGCTCCAGGAAGTGCTGCAGCTGCTCTTGTGGCAAAGCCTCCTCTAGGACTAGTTTCATTAGCAAAGTAATTTGCAACATACAGCATCTGCTGTTGGCTCCCATCAGCTCCCATGCTGGCTTTTGTGGCCAGCAGGTCACCATCCCAGCTGACAGGTCATTGGGCATGAGTGTTGATACGGTCCTCAACACCTGATCAAACTCATAACACAGGTACAGTATCATCTAGTTGCCAGAGATGCAGTTATGGTATCTTGTTTTCTAGTACTCAGTCTTGAGCCATTTAATCTGTTCCCTGAATGGGTCACCCAACAGGTAAATTTCCATGCTGTTGGCTTCTTTGCTGTTTGCTGATATGTATGGTCGTATCTTTTTCTGAGCCAACTTCTGTTGGTAGAAGGAACAAACTTTTGAGCTTCACAGAGCTCTGAAAAGCTTGAAACCAGAGGTATCCTGAAATAGCTACCTCGCGTCTTTTGAATGCGTCTGTTGTTTCGAAATATAGCAGACACACTATTTTGCCATCCCTGTAAACACCATTCTATGAGGAGTAAGGGATGACTCAAAATAGTGCTTTAGTTCAAAATTTGGCACTGTGTAGACAGCGCCAAATGATGAAATAAGCTATTTCAAAATACACTAAAAATAAGCTATGCAACGTGAGCTACACAAATTGCATATCTTATTTCAAGTTTTGGGTATTGTGTAGAAGCTTATCTCTGGCCATTTACTGGATGCTGCTTTGCCTACAGACAAGCAAGTAGAGACTGTAAGATTCCCCTCAGCCACCAAGAGGCGCTCACACAAATAGTGGACCCCGTTACACAGCCTTAATCATTATTCAGTAAAAACAAGGACCTGAGCAATTATCTCATGTCATGCAGATATCCAACATGAGTTGTGTGTGTCTAGATAAACAGGAGGTTTTTTTTAGCTTCCTGAATTGCTAGCCCATCTAAATATCAGCTGAACACCATGGATATGTTATTTCTTTAGATTCCAATGAAGGGAAGTTTTGAAAGACTCATCATTTTGACACACTTAGAACAAGACTAGAAAAGCAGTAGAATCATAGAATAATAGGACTGGAAGGGACCTCGAGAGGTCATCGAGTCCAGCCCCCCGCCCTCAAGGCAGGATCAAGCTCCGTCTACACCATCCCTGACAGATGTCTATCTAACCTGTTCTAAAATATCTCCAGAGAGGGAGATTCCACCACCTCCCTTGGCAATTTATTCCAATATTTGACCACCCTGACAGTTAGGAATTTTTTCCTAATGTCCAATCTAAACCTCCCCTGCTGCACTTTAAGCCCATTACTCCTTGTCCTGTCCTCAGAAACCAAGAGGAACAAATTTTCGCCTTCCTCCTTGTGACACCCTTTTAGATATTTGAAAACCGCTATCATGTCCCCCCTTAATCTTCTTTTTTCCAAACTAAACAAGCCCAGTTCATGAAGCCTGGCTTCATAGGTCATGTTCTCTAAACCTTTAATCATTCTTGTCGCTCTTCTCTGTACCCTTTCCAATTTCTCCACATCTTTCTTGAAATGTGACGCCCAGAACTGGACACAGTACTCCAGCTGAGGCCTAACTAGTGCAGAGTAGAGCGGCAGAATGACTTCACGAGTTTTGCTTACAACACACCTGTTGATACAACCTAGAATCATATTTGCTTTTTTTGCAACAGCGTCACACTGTTGACTCATGTTCAACTTGTGGTCCACTATGACCCCTAGATCCCTTTCCGCCATGCTCCTTCCTAGACAGTCGCTTCCCATCTTGTATGTATGGAACTGATTGTTCCTTCCTAAGTGGAGCACTTTGCATTTCTCTTTATTAAACCTCATCCTGTTTACCTCTGACCATTTCTCTAACTTGCTAAGGTCATTTTGAATTATGTCCCTATCCTCCAAAGAAGTTGCAACCCCACCCAGTTTGGTATCATCTGCAAACTTAATAAGCGTACTCTCTATCCCAATATCTACATCATTGATGAAGATATTGAACAGTACGGGTCCCAAAACAGACCCTTGAGGAACTCCACTTGTTATCCCTTTCCAGCAGGATTTAGCACCGTTAACAACAACTCTCTGACTACGGTTATCCAGCCAATTATGCACCCACCTTATCGTGGCCCTATCTAAGTTATATTTGCCTAGTTTATCAATAAGAATATCATGCGAGACCGTATCAAATGCCTTACTAAAGTCTAGGTATATGACATCCACCGCTTCTCCCTTATCCACAAGGCTCGTTATCTTATCAAAGAAAGCTATCAGATTAGTTTGGCATGACTTGTTCTTCACAAACCCATGAAAATATATGGCACCATAAAAAACAATCTTGGGGAAGCTGACTGAGTTACATTATTAAATAGGTCTTTTTATCATTCATTTCTATAAATAATATGAAGAATCACTATCCAAATATTTAATTATCTCGTATTGTAGCCTGTCACAGATAATATAATACATCATGATATTATCTGAGTAGCACAACATAATTCAGCAAAAAATTAAAGACAGGACACATTGTATATGTCTAGACAAGACAAATAGGTTGCATTTAAAACTGTTGCTCTCCTCTGGTGCCAATCATACTTGGCATATTAAGTAACATGTTAGGTAACATGTTTTTGAAAGTATGGTGTCTGGACTGAGTGCAAAATCATGTTTAAAATGCTGCTAACTTATTCCTTCGAAGTAGGAATAAGAGATCCTCCGGAAAAGGGCTTTTTTCCGGAGGATCTGGCCAGTGTAGACGCTCTTTTCCGGCTTTTCTAGAAGCCGGAAAAAAGCGGCGGACATTTTTATTTAAATGTCGCGGGGGATATTTAAATCCCCCGTGGATTTCCCTATTACATTCTCAAAAATTACCACTCCCCTTCCGGAAAAGGGGCCAATGTAGATGAGCCCTTGTTGTATGAGGAATAAGGGAAGTCGGAGGAAGAGTGCTCTATTTCGAAATAAGTGCTGTGTAGATGCAATGTAGACACCGCCTAGTAGATTAGTAAGGCATGATTTCCCTTTACAGAAACAATGTTGACTTTCCCCCAACAAATTATGTTCATCTATATGTCTGACAATTTTATTCTTTACTATAGTTTCAACTAATTTGCCCGGTACTGATGTTAGATTAATTTGTCCGATATTGACCTGTCTGTTGTTGTAAGGATCACCTCTAGAGCCCTTTTTAAATATTGGCGTCACATTAGCTATCTTCCAGTCATTAGGTATGGAAGCTGATTTAAAGGATAGGTTACAAACCACAGTTAATAGTCCCGCATTTTCACATTTAAGTTCTTTCAGAACTCTTGAGTGAATGCCATCTGGTCCTGATGACTTGTTACTGTTAAGTTTATCAATTTGTTCTAAAACCGCCTCTAATGACACCTCAAATTGGGACAATTTCTCAGATTTGTCACCTAAAAAGAATTGCTCAAGTTTGGGAATCTCCCCAGTATCCTCAGCAATGAAGACCGAAGTAAAGAATTCATTTAGCTTCTCCGCAATGACTTTATCATCTTGGAGTGCTCTTTTAGTATCCAGTGGTTGTTTAGCCAGCTTCCTGCTGCTGATGTACTTTAAAACATTTTGCTATTACTTTTTGAGTTTTTGGCTAGCTGTTCTTCAAACGCCTTTTTATACTTAATTTGAACAAAGTTTATGCTCCTTTCTATTTTCCTCACTAGGATTTGACTTCCATTTTTAAAAAGACGCCTTTTTATCGGTCTATGGGAAGCCCTGAACCTCAGTTTCCCCTTTCCCTTCCCCTCACCCTGTGTGGTTGTGGCTGTAGAGTAGTGAGGTGTCTCAGTTGGGGCCACATCAATAAGTGTTGGGAGGTTTCGGAAGATTTTTTTTTACTTTTCACTTGTGTGGCCCCCAACTGATTTTTTGTGTGCATCAGTGACCCCAGTCCCAAAAAGGTTTCTCCATTCCTCCCATAAATGAAGAAAACATTGAAACCTTTTGCCGTTAGTTCGAATTAACTTTCATAGGTGCTACACATACAAACCGCTAGTTTGAACTTAATTCGAACTAGCGGAGTGCTTAATTTGAACTAGGTAAACCTCATTCTACGAGGACTAACGCCTACTTCGAATTAAGTAGTTCAAATTAAGAGCTGTGTAGCCGCTTAATTCGAACTAGGGGGAGGCTAACCCTTCCCAGCTTTCCCTGGTGGCCACTCTGGGCCAAACCAGGGAAACTCTTCTGCCCTCTTCCCGGCCCCGGAGCCCTTAAAGGGCCATGGTCTGTCTACGGTGCTTGTGCCAGGTGCAAGCCTGCCAGTACCCAGCCAGCAGACCCTGCACCTGGCACAGCACGAGCCAGCCACCCGCTGCCTCCTAGCCCTCCGCCTCTTCCCGGGACCAGGCTGGTGGCTCCCAGGAGCCTGCCCGGGGCCGCAAAAGGCGGGCGCCCGCCTGATCTAATGCAGAGATTGTGGACCTCATCCAGGTTTGGGGGGAGGCCTCCAACATCCACAACCTCTGCACTAGGCACAGGAAAGTGGCCGTCTGGTGGCCAGGCTGGCAGCTATCCTGCCCTAAAGGCCACATGAGAACCCAGGAGCAGGTTTGCGTAAAAAATCAAGGAGGTCCAGTGAGACCCCCGACCCTGAGTCCTGAGCTTAGAACATAAGAACATAAGAACGGCCATACTGGGTCAGACCAAAGGTCCATCTAGCCCAGTAGCCTGTCTGCCGACAGCGGCCAACACCAGCTACCCTGGATGGGATGGACCAAAGACAATGACCAAGCCATTTGTCTCATGCCTTCCATCTCCAGCCTTCCACAAACAGAGGCCAGGGATACCGTTCCTACCCCCTGCCTAATAGCACTCCAAGGACCCAACCTCCATGACTTTATCTAACTTCTCTTTAAACTCTGTTCTAGTTCTAGCCTTCACAGCCTCCTGTGGCAAGGAGTTCCACAGGATGACTGTTTGCTTTGTGAAGAAGAACTTTCGCTTATTAGTTTGAAGCCTGCTACCCATTCACTTCATTTGGTGTCCTCTAGTCCTTCTTTTATGGGAACTAATGAAGAACTTTTCTTGATGCACTCTCTCCACACCGCTCATGATTTTATAGATCTCTATCATATCACCCTCAGTCTCCTCTTTTCTAAGCTGAAAAGTCCCAGTCTTTTTAGCCTCTCTTCATATAGGACCTGTTCCAAACCCCTAATCATTTTAATTGCCCATTTCTGAACCCTTTCCAAGGCCAAAACATCTTTTTTGAGGTGAGGAGACCACATCTGTACACAGTACTGAAGATATGGTGTACCATAGTTTTATACTTCCCCTCCTCCTTCTTCCCCTGGCTTCCCCCTTCCAGCTCCCTCCACCCAGGTTTCCCCCTTCCCTCTCCCACCCTCTCGCTTCCCCTCTCCCACCTCCTTTTCTCAGTCTCCCCAGAGGTTAATCCCCTCCCCCCAGGCCCAGTTTTGTTAAATAAAGAGAGTTTCTATTTTTGAACACACGTGTCCTTTATTTTTTACATCAGGAAGGGGGGCTAGGGAGGGGTAAGTGGAAGGAGGTGAGGGAGGAATGGGGTACGAGCCCCCGATGGGGAGGACTGGGGTGGCTCTGCAGACTCCTCGGGGTGGAAGTTCTCTTGCAGGGTCTCCTGGATCCTGACAGCCCCCCGATTGACCCCCCCGGATGGCAGCCTGCGGCAAGTGCAGCCAGGCTGATGGCCGAGTGCTGTGATGTGCCGATTGCAGGCACTCAGGGCACTCCAGGACAGGACTGCTTTGCTGTCCCTCATCGAGGTAGAACTGTCTGTCCGGGGTGGGGGTCGGGTCCCTTGAAGCACAGCCCTCGGCTAGCCTGAGGCAGCAGCTCCACGCTCTAAGTCCTAACCTGATGCCCTGCCGGCACTGCTTCCGGCAAGCCTTAACTTCGGTTCAGGGTCCATTCAATATGGACATGCTAGTTCGAATTAGCAAAACGCTAATTTGAATTAGTTTTTAGGTCTAGATGCACTAGTTCGAATTAGCTTAGTTCAAATTAAGTTAGTTCGAATTAGTGCTGTAGTGTAGACATACATAGAGAGTAGGCATATGAAATTTGTGGATGATGCCAAGCTGGGAGGTTTTGCAAGTGCCTTGGAGGATAGGATTATAATTCAGAATGAACTTGACAAACCGGAGAAATGGTCTGAGGTAAATAGAATGAAATTTAACATGGACAAATGCAAAGTGCTCCACTTGGGAAGGAACAATCAGTTTCAAACATACAAAATAGGAAATGATTCTCTAGGAAGGATTACTGCAGAAAGGGTATGTCTACACTAGCTCCCTAGATCTATCTAGGGAGGCTAATGAGGGTGACTGGAATTGCAAATCTAGCCTTGATTTGCATGTTCCCAGCAGGTCGCCATTTTAGAAATTAACTAGCCCGAAGTAACTGTGCTCGCGTCTACACACGGCAGTGAAACAGGATTCCGATTTAAAGCCCTAACTAGAATTAGCTGGTATTCCTCCTGCAATGAAGTTTACCAGCTAATTCGAATTAGGGGCTTTAAATCAGAATCCCGTTTCACTGCCGTGTGTAGACGCAGGCAGTTACTTCGGGTTAGTTAATTTCTAACATATTTAAATCCCGGGCTTGATTTGCAATTCCGGTCGCCCTCATTAGCCTCCCTAGATCAATGTAGGGGGCTAGTGTAGACATACCCAAAGGAATCTAGGGGTCATCATAGACTAGAAGCTAAATATGAATCAATAGTGTGACACTGTTGCAAAGAAAAAGCAAACATTATTCTGGGATGTATTACCAGAAGTGTTGTAAGCAAGACATGAGAAATAATTTTTCCCACTCTACTTTGTACTGATTAGGCCTCAGCTGGAATACTGTGTCTACTTCCGGTTGCCACATATCAGAAAAGATGTGGACAAACTGGAGAATGTCCAGAGAAGAACAACAAAAATGATTAAAGGTCTAGAATACATGACCTCTGAGGCAAGATTGAGAGAACTGGGTTTGTTTAGTTTGGAAAAGAGAAGACTGAGAAGGGACATGATAACAGCTTTCAAGTACATAAAAGGTTGTTACAAGGAGAAGGGAGATAAATTATTCTCCTTAACAGCTGATAATATGACAAGAAGCAATGGGCTCAAATTGCAGCAAGGGAAGCTTTGGTTGGACATTGTGAAACTTCCTGTTAGAAATGGTTAAACATTGGAATAAACTGCCTAGGGAGGCTGCAGAATCTCCATCATTGGGGATTTTTAAGAGCAGGTTAGACGTTTAGATTGTGCTTGGTGTTGTCATGAGTGCAGGGGGCTGGACTTGATGACCTTTTAAAGTTCTAATGGTATGTATGAGTCTATCATAACACAACATACTAGTCAATAGCCTTGTCTTCATTAGGAAGAAAGATGCTTTTAACATGTACCTCATGGTTTACCTTGACAGCTAATGTAAAACTATAATTTGCTGAGTCTACACTAGGATTTTGACATATGCTAGCTGACACATGGCGAAGATGAGCAAGCTTTTGTCTAACCACAGAGTTGAAGTGTTTTAATAAAAATGTGTATTTAAATTCATGTAAATTGGACCAAATATCTGTGTAGACAAATCCTAAATGTATCAGAATGTAGCAATGTAGTGCTTAAGAACCTACTGAAAGAGATCTCCTGGAAGAGGAAACATAGAACCTAAAAGTCCCAGAATCAATGCTGTAATTGAAAGAGAAACTACCTTTTTGTTGTTTCAGAGAGCTAATTGTTGACACTAAATAGATAAAGTAGCAGTCTGATAGGTAATAAACAGTTGTGGCTCTATTGGGTTGCATTGACAAAGTTACTGGGAGCTTTTAGAAGCCTGACTCAGTTGACTCACAAAAAGAATACTAAACAAAATTATTATAACATATAATTTTACTGTAATTAGGATTTACAAAGGGGGACACAACTAAGCATCTGTTTTTGCATAGTTTCGGGTATAATAAATTCTGTCCTTTAGAAAGTTTATTCCTTTTTCAAGTATCCATTTAATGGTGATTTGATTTTATAAAACATGAAACTGGATTATGGCAAGCGTCTGTTCCCCATAAATGGAATAGTCATGTAACAGGTTTAATAATGATAAACATGTAATAGGCTATTCGTTCACTTGTTAGCCTAACAGAGTATTAATTAAGTATATAAGAGCTTTTTCAGAGGTTTAGTACTAATATGCTACAATGTCATCTTAAATTGGCTTTGCGGACTGCTGTTTTGGAATTCAATTTACATTTCTCTCCTGCTGATCAAACTGAGGGACACTGTTGAATAAACGAAGCAGACTTAAAAGTGCTATTTTGGGGCCCAGTCTTGTTCTCAAGGAAATCAAGAGCAAGATTCATATTGACTTTAAAGTGAGCATAATCATGGCATTTTGACTGAAGAATAGAGTTCTAATCAATGATCTTTTTAATCCCTGCCTGTAATTACTAAATCTCTCTATATTAAGAAATATTTAAATTAGACAAAGTTTTTTAAAAAAGATTGAAGTGACATCTAACATCCTTTGAAGAAAGAGGAGAATATCTTTGAGTCCAAAAAAATAGCATATGGCAAATATTTGATTCCCCAAAAAGAGATATAAGTAAAGAATCTACCTTGGAATGTGTTTTTAATTCTAATATTTTTCTAATGCCAACAGACCCTGGTCAGCAGCAGTGGGCAGGAGCATACCTGAGATCTTTGGAGCCTAATTCATGAGCCAAAAGACATATGTCTCCTAGCCAAAGCTGTAGCAGAGTCATCAATTTCTAGCTGGCCTAGCCAACACCAAAAGGGGACAGAATGCCACACCGAGGAAACATGGGTTACATACTTCCCCTACCTGAGGAAATATACCCCTAGCCTCACAAATTTCCCAGTTATTTCCCAGATGAGGCCCAACTTGTGATGTCAAGAAATCCTGGTCAGTGGCAGCTGGGATCAAATCTGGGAATTCTGGAATCTAATACATGAGCCTTTACTGCGTGAACTGAAAGACACATCTCTGTTAGCTAAGGCTGCAGCAGGAACATCAGTCTCTGGCTGGTAGAGCTGCCACTAAAGACGGCCAAAGTGTCACACCAACTAGGCATGCATTATATATGGACTGTCATAGTTGTTGACATGGCTGTATATTTGTGCCTGAGGATTTAAGGAATCTTTGTGTTTTGAAGAATTAAAAGAAAATGAGGCACAAGACATTGGACTAGCTCTGGTACTAGTGGTAATATAAGAACATAAGACCGGCCATACTGGCTCAGATCAAAAGTTCATTTAGCCAACTGTCCTTTCTTCCAACACTAGCCAATGCAGGCACCCTACAAGGAATAAACAGAACATGTAAACATCAAGCAATCCCACTCCTGTCACTTATTCCCAGCCTCTGACAAACACAGGCCAGGGACACCATTCCTACCCAACCTGGCTAATAGCCATTGATGGACCTATCTTCCATGAATTTATCTAGCTCTTTTGTGTACCTGGCCTTCACAACATTGATTTTATTACATGTCTTTTGGTATTTGGTGTTCTTAAAGCTCCAGCTCCTGGAATTCATTTTATTAGATTATTTTCATGGAGGATAGATCTATCAATGGCTATTAGCCAAGATGTTCAGGGATGCTACCCCATGCTTTGAGTGTCCCTAAGTCTTTAATTGCTGATGCTTCAACTTGACAACAGGAGATAGGTCACTTGAGGACTGTCCTGTTCATTCCCTTTTGAAGCATCTGCCATTGGTCATTGCTGGAAGAGAGGATACTTGTCTAGATGGACCATTGGGCAAATCCAATACAACCATTCTTATGTTCTTAGGTGAAAATTTTGGCTTTTTTTTAAAATAAGCTTCTAGACCTTGTGGGTGCAAAGTAAAGATTGGCAATATGGACTCTAAAGGCTCAAAAAGCAAACAAAAAGGACACAATTTAATCTATTTAAAAATCTTGTGACATAAGACTGTCTCGTGACTTTTTTCAGTCTGACTCACGGTTGCCATGACAGTGCTAACCTAGTTTAGTGAAAGTAAAGTCAAATTGCTGAGGCTCTGACTAGGTCAGAGAAACAGTTTATGAGAAGGAGAATTTGAGAATCTTAGGCTGAAGCATTGACTTCCTTAGACATCTCACCTGTGTACATTATGACTGAATTTGTTCCCTAGCACCAAGCTCTTCCTCCCCTTCCCTCCCCCCATGGGACGCTGGCTATTTGTTGTACACCAAAAATATCCTTCAGTTGCTTGGAGAGGAAGTTAGAGGCAAAGAACTCAGAGGGGACTGACCATACAGGTGTTACATCAATCTGAATACTTTCTCATAACTGATTTCATTTTGAAAGTACTAGCTAATGATTCTTTGTATAATCTCAAAATCAGTTTATAAGTAGTGGTTAGTATTATAAATGCTGCTAGTGGTCAAACATTACTAGTAATATTGAAATTAAAACATTTTGGTCATTTTAGCATAATCTATCTATCTATCTATCCACACACACAACAGTCTTCTTGGCACTTAGAAAGAATAATTTATTCTGTAGTTTATAAGTCTCAGAGAGATAGACGTGTTAGTCTGTAACTTAAAAAAAAAGAGTAGTCCTGTAGCACCTAGGGTACCTCCAGAAAATGAGGAGTAACATTAGTTCGAACCAAGGGGTTTGGTTCGAACTAACACGTCCCGGCATGCCCCTTTCGGAAAAGGGGCCAGTGTAGACGTAGCCAGTAATGTATAATAATAGTTGACATGAGAGGATTTCTTAAGACTGATTAAATCACACTTTTGGGGGTTCATTATGATTGTCTTGAATTTGACTGAAATGTTTAAATGACATAAAATAGAAGAAAAGAGGGGCTACTGAAATCTCTAAGAAAACGAAGAAACCATTGTAGTTATGATTTGAAATGGTGTTCATTTCTTTTCAGAAGCTGTTGGGTATTATTACTGTGCAGCATTCAGCTGCTGTACTTGTGGATGAAGTGATTCCTATAGCAACAAAAATTCAGTGGGAGTTTGACATACAGCAGAGATCCACCATGTGGAGCTAAGAGCAAAATAGAGCAACATTATATTGTTCTATAACTTAAAGCTATTGGCAGCTAATTTATTTTCTGCTATATGAGTGCTATGGTCATTACTGAAACATTAATTCGGATAATACTTGGGGGCACGTCCACACAGTAGGGCAAAAGTTGAATTAACTACGCAACTTGAGCTACATCAATTGAGTAGTTTAAGCTGAAATAGCTTAATTCGGCTTTTGACGCTGTCTACACAGCAGAAAGTTGAAGGAAGAACACTCTTCCTTCGACTTCCCTTACTCCTCATAAAATGAGGGTTATGGGAGTCCTCCAGCTTGCCATTATTTCAAAAGAATGTAGATACGCTCTTTGTTATTTTGGAATAACATTAGTTATTCGGAAATAAATGCTGCTGTGTAGATGTACCCTAGAAGAGATGTCCCCATGTTTATGACTAGTTGGCACTGACTGTTTGGAAGCTACAGCAGTTGCCTCTTCCACACAACAAATCTACAGTTTTGGTGAGAGAATCAGAAATGTAGCATTACAAAAAAGAATTCCTCCTACATATGTCTATAAATGATTCTAGCAGCTTTAGGTATCACAGTCGTGCAAGCAGAAAAGTATTTGATTAAACTTACTGGCATATCTCTGTAATGTGGGCGTATTAGAAATCTTCATGCACATTCTCTTTAGTTAAGCTTCTGTGAATTCTTCTGCACATGGTACAACTTTCATGCTAGATTGCCCACATTTTGCAGGGCTGCAGATATTTATTTTAGCCCTATCCTCTGCAATACTATATCTATCTGTACATTATTGTTGCCAGTTTGTCCACATAACTGCACATACACCCAGCTGGGATTATTTATACAGTAGTGCAGCCATTCAAATCATAATGCTGTATTTATTAAAGACAAAGTATATGAACCAGCCAGCAGGTATGGCATATATTTTACTGCCCACACATACCATCTGACTTTCATTCATAGAATATCCATCTGTATTGGTTCTAGAAATGTTTAGCTTAGAAAAATAAAAGCTTGTCCTTGTTTTAGAAACTCTTCCCTTAGTTTGAGCAGATCTCTTTCAGAGTATGTCTACACTAGCCCTCTAGTTCGAACCAGGGAGACTAAAATAGGCATTCGAAGTTGCAGTTAGTCCGGACTTGTAAATTTAAAAAATGGCGGACGACCGGCAAGATACAAATCAAGTGCGGGATATTTAAATCCTGTGCTTGATTTGCAACTTTGAATGCCTACATTAGGCTCCCAAGTTTGAACTAGGGGGGCTAGTAGCTGGCATTCCCAGGCCTGTGGACTGTAGCATTGGCTGAGAGTAACACCGAGGTAAACTGCTGCATGTTCACCATAAAAAGAGTAAAAACTTGCTAATCGAGAACAATCCTTTGAGCTCCAAGTGCCAGTGTGAGTTAATGAGAGGTAGCAGGAATCCATCAGTGTGTGCAAGGGTGGGTCTGCCTCGCTAGTAATCAATATGAGTGCTTGTTTGTTCAGCATACTGTCACTGGCTACTAGAGTTATTCACTAGATAGAGTTTTCTGTCAATACTGCTGTTTTGGAAGCTGTTTTCCAGCCCCTCTTGGGTTGGTTTATTCTGGGCGTTTAAGAACAGCACTGCCAGCAGTCATTGCAGCTTGAGTGTAAGGCTGGCAACACTTCACATGAGTCATGGAGAGGGAGCTAATGGCACCTACAAGCAAAATGAAAATAAACTATTAGGTGTACCAAAAAAATTTTAAATCATCTTTATATTTTGGGCCTGATGGTGCTTTTGAGCCTTCCTAGATTTTCTTGGCTTCTGCTGGTTATAAAAAATATGCTGTGGGCAAAAAATATAGTAGAGTCAGCATTGTACACTGCTTGCATTCCCACTTGTTAAGAATTGGCCACTGCACATGATTCACGGTTTCTACAGAAACTCAGCACATCCCTAAGGGTATGTCTACCCTGCCACCCTAGTTCGAACTAGCGTGGCTAATGTAGGCATTCGAACTTGCAAATGAAGCCCGGGATTTAAATATCCTAGGCTTTATTTGCATGTTCCCAGGTGCCGCCATTTTTAAATGCCCTGTAGTTCGCACTACCTGCCCGCAGTTACACGCGGCACGGACTAGGTAGTTCGAATTAAAGCTCCTAATTCAAACTACCGTTATTCCTCCTGCAAGAAGGTTTAACAGTAGTTCGAATTAGGAGCTTTAATTCGAACTACCTAGTCTGTGCCGCGTGTAGCCGTGGGCAGGTAGTTAGAACTACGGGGCATTTAAAAATGGCGGTGCCCGGGAATATGCAAATAAAGCCCGGGATATTTAAATTCCGGGCTTCATTTGCAAGTTCGAATGTCTACATTAGCCACGCTAGTTCGAACTAGGGTGGCAGTATAGACATACCCTAACATAAAGAACTGTAGAGCATACATTTTATTTATTTTACTTATTATTACCATACTTCTTGACCGCAATAGTTTTGAGTTCCATTTTCATCATTCTACAGTCCCATGAGTGGTAGTGATAGCTAAGTCATGGCACCCAAAATATTGTTTATTAATATACTGTTTAAAATAGTCCAGTTCATTATTCTAAGCAAAGGTACATTCCGGATTCTTAGAAATAATGGCACATTTTCATCTATTTAGCCAAGCAGAACTTTAACTCCTTGTTCTTCTAATCCCTAAATCTTTCATTAATTTACCCTTCTTCAAAAACTTGATGGACCAGTCAGGCATTGAAGTATTAACTGAAGTATATCATATTGATAAAGAAAGGGAGAAAACAAATTTCAGAATCAAAGGGCCCTTTACTTAAAGTCTAAGAATTATTTTTATTGCATCACCCCTTCCATTAAATCCAGAAAACTATAATTGTGAGTAGTTTGGCTGACATGAAATGACACAAGAAGAGAAGTAGTCTTCCATGAAGCCAGGAACCAAATGATTTATAGTTCAGCACTGTTGCCTGAAATTGCCCCTGGAAATTAAATAGTAGCTGGTGCAGATCATGGAACTGAGTTGTACTATCAAGCATTCACTTATTGTACTCTCAGATACCTGAGGCTTCAGAAAGGTCTTCAGGTTTAGTGCTATGTGTATCCTATTTCAGTAATCTAGTCAGGGTGATTAAGGCGGGGATTATTGTAACAAGATCTACCTTGGTCACCCACCATAATCAATCCAGTGTCTTTAACATGCCCATGTGTTGTAGGCTGACCTTCTGGTGAAGGTTAAGTACATGAATTGTATGTTTATTTGATGATGTTAAATGATATTTCTAGGCTGTTCATGAAAAACAAAATGGAGCCTGGATACCAGGTGACCTCAGGACAGGGAAGGGCTCTCCTCAGAGTGGTAAACAAGAACTGGCACAGACTGGAATTTCCTGCCTTTTTCATATTTACCTCAGAATTGGTCCCCGCTGAGGGGTCATGTGGTAAAAATCACTTCCGGGGTTTCCTGCCCTGAAGGTTTTATAAGTCCAGACACAGCCCATGACGGGTGCTGTCCATCTGAGTGGCAGTGTTTGCATGGGTCATCAGCTCTCTCTCTCCTGAGACCACCAAGAGATCTGACCCAGCTGCAAACCAGTCAGAGGAATAGAAGAGGCACCACATCCACTGTCTTCCATCTACACAGGTGTCATCTGCCCGCCATCTTCTTCAGGGTTCCTGTACCATCAGCAAGAGACTCCCCAGCATTCCTCCCTGAAGGCTCTCGATCAGCCCAAAGGTTGCAGGTCCTGGGCAACACATCTCTGGCTCAGCCACTCCAGTCCAGAAGAGTAAAGTAACCGTTTGTATTTGGGGTAGAACTTACCAATTATTTTCATGCAGTCCAATTGGGACAGTAAGGGTTTTACTGTTCACTTCCACTGTTTTGTTAAAGGTTATTAGTCTGCATCGGGTTTTTCCCCTGCTTTCCCCTTGATATTGTATAAAGTCCCCAATACGGTTTCTTTTTGTTTTCATCTTTAATTGGAGTCTGTTTTTCTTTATTGGCCTAATTCACAGGTTATAGGCTCTGAGGGCGCGGGTGAATCTGTTTTGTTTTGACTGGGGTTTCACTATCAGGTTATATGTGAGTGTTATCCAGGCCCCAGGGGTAACAGTGTACACTAGATGTTCTAAAATCTGTGAAACCTGAGGACTCAGATGCTCTCAGAGTTATCTTTTAACTATCACACAAATCACCCTAAAAAAGTTAGTTTCAAGACAAGATAAAAATTAGACAGCTTGTCAGCAACAGAAGATACTTTTTGGAACAAGGTTCTAATAACCAATTTTTTCAGACAAGCTAGTATTTTTTCTTTTCAAAGCAGATAAATTAGCGCTCATGGAAGTTATTTTGGGTAAGACCTTAAATATCTGTCTTACATGCTCTATATGGGCATTTTAAAGATCTTCTATTTTCATGAGTAGAAATTTTCCATCACATTTTCAGCCAAAATGTCCATCACCTCCTCTGTTGTGAAATGCGATGTTATTGTCTATTACCTGCCTTTTACTCTAGTGGTGGTTGCATTTCAGAAGTGAGGATCAGTGTTCCCTCTAAGCTGCACAGAAGCTGATTAATCAGCTTCACCCAGTCAGTGAACTTTGTGCACTGAGCCCTGAGCCTCTGACTGGGCAGGGCTGATTAATTACCTATGTAGCTGTGCTGCCACACATCTTAGGAGGAACACTGGTGAGGATGTACAGGTTCAACCTTTCTGGTCTAGGACTCTATGTTCCAGCAACCTTTGTGGTCCTATAGGCCCTAGGATTGCTGGAAGAGAGAGACCTCTCAGCCACCAGGTGAATGTAGTAATTCACCTGGTGGCTGGGAGTAGAGGCAAGCTGGGAGTCCAGTGGCAGAGGGGCTGTTGGTTGGGACCATGGCCAGGGCCAGAGCTGGGAGCAGAGCTGGGATGATTGCTAGGAGTCTGGCCAAGGCTGGGAGCAGTGCTGGGCCTGCAGCCAGGGGAACAGTGGCTGGGAGCCTGGCATGGGCTGGGAGCAGAGCTGGGCTGGCAGCAGACAGCCAGGAGCCAGTGGCTGGGAGCTGGGGAGGCAGCCAGAAGCAGAGTTAGTCCAGCAGCTGGGGAGCTGACCTCCTGGCAAGGGTGCCATTTTGGGAGAGCAGGGAGGGCAGCAGCTGTGCATACCAGGGAACATGTTGCTTTTCTTCTTGTTCCCCTGATTATCAGGGAGTCAGGGGAAAGTACTTGGATTCTGTGCATGGCTCTCACTGCTGGCTGATAAACGGAGGGGGAACTGGAGTAATTTACAGAATCCAAGTACTGTCCCCTTACTCTCAGATAGTCAGGGGAATGGGAAGAAAAGCAAGATGCATCCAGGTACACACTACTGCTGTCCCTTCTCTCCCCCACACTCTCCTGAAATGGCTCCCTTGCCTCATGGCCAAGTTCATGAGCAGAACCAGTCCTTCAACCTAGGTCAGGGAGCCAGGAACAGAGCAAGCCCTGGGGTTGGCGGCCATAATAGAAGCCTGGGATTGGAGGTTGGTGACGAGGAGGGGAGATCGGCAGACAGGAGTCTGGTGGCCTCCCAGGAGATCCCAGAGGTCAGCAACAGGAGGGCTAGCATTGACATCCCCTGGTCCAACAAACTCCCTTGTTCAGGACTGGTCATGAGGTCCAGACCTGTAGTTTGTAAACAGTTTTGTAATCTAAAAGAGGCAACAAAATGTTAAAAAGTTGTTCTTGTACAAGGAATTAAAAGAACCTCTATTACTAGGAAGTTTATATCACCTTATCCCCTGTTTTAGGACTAGCATAGAATATCACACTGTGGAGTCTGTATGGTTAGTTCTCATATCTGAGATCAATCAGCAGCTGTTGGAAACATTAGCGTCTGTCAGATTTGCCCACAGATTGCCTATTGCATAGCAAACTGCAGTGTGAAATGTTCTTATAAAGTTTCCTTTATATAAATCATCACAATGTGCTGTTTTAACTAGAACCAATCTGTCAGATCCTAATCATTGTTGCTCTGAAGGAGACAATGACAGGCCTCTTCTGTAGTTCTGCTTATATTCATCTCCTCCCCTAGTTAACAGATGTAATATAACCATGAAATATAACAAAAAGCATGCAAAGTACATTTAGTATGTGAAATCCTGTTCATGGAGAGGCTTACATACTAAGAAGATATTCATCACACAGCTAGGCTGTGAGCTTTAAATATTGTTGAAGATCATGAGGAAATCAATAAACATGTTAAATGACCTGCCATTGAAGATGGCTCAACTCAGTGGTTCAACTCAATGGCTACTATTGAATGAACTGTAATGGTAATAAACTACTCAAATCTGGAAGTCAATGCATTAAGTTGTTGCCTATATCTGGTTGTGTGACATCACATCAGTATATCATGCTGTTATATAGGGCACTGAAACAACATGTATTTGGTGTTTGTTGAGATATGAATTTTCTTATGTGTAGGGGTCAAATCCTGACTCAGTTGATGTCAATGAAAGGTTTGCGATTGTTGTCAATGTGGACCAGAATTTCACTCACAATTACATTTACAGTCATAGCTTGCTTTCAACATAGATATGGAACTACCATTGTAGCCAGAGATATCTGTGTGGCAGTGGATGACAAAATGATAGAGATCTCCTCTCAGAAAAAGAGTATCCTGTGAATTATATTGACTTGTTCTGTGGTCCATAGCTGTTAAATTGCATATAAGGCATTGCTTGTCTGTTTCTTAAATAATGGGATCACTTCTCATGTGTTTCTACAAATCCAAATGAAGTTTCATTTTTGTCCTACTTACTTTAATGTATTATATTGTTATAAATCTGCTACTCAGACTAAATTATGTATCCTTCAGGTTGGAAATAAAATAGCTGCTGTGGTCTGTGAGGTTGAATTTCCTTGGCATACATTAAGATGAGTTATGTTTTGATTAATTTAAATTTGAAGTTTGCTTGTACTTCTATTTATTATGCCGTAGACATAGGACATGTCTGGATATGTTCTCTTTTGGGTTTGCTTTGCTCTTATTAATGTAATTATATACCGATATTAGTTTTTAAATCCCCAAGATATTCTTTTGGCATTGGGGAATGCTCATATGCCCTATAGTACAGTATTTGTAAGAGTAGTTGCTTGTAGAGTGCATTAGGTGAGTAACTGAAGCTTGTTAAAAATCCTATCGGGTGCTGAAGACAATGCTTGTAGTATTTATCCGTGCATCATGTTAAATTTCTTAGAGAAAGCTCAGTAGTGGTGATGTACATTACATTTAGATTTGAATCCACTCAGGAATTATGCCACATATAATTAATTGGTCTTCATCAGATGAAATGACAGTGTTTGTACAGTTTCTGTACTGCATTCATCTAGATAATGCATGTACAGTAGAACTTAGAGTTACAAACACCAGAGTTACGAATTGATCCTACACATCATTTGGGACTAGAAGTACATAATCAGGTAGCAGCAGAGGCAAAAAAAAAAAGAAAATACAGTCCAGTACCGTATGATATGCATACTACAGGTTGGACCTTTCTGGTCCAGCACCCCCAGGACCTGAGCTGTCCTGGATCAGAGAGATTGCTGGACCAGGGGAGGTCAGTGCTCTCCTGCTGGCTGCTCCACTCCTGGCCTTCTCTCTCTGGGGATCACTGCCTTGCTGCTGGCTCCACTAAAGCTGGCCTGGCACCGCTCCCCACCTTGCTGCCAGCCCCACTGCCCCATTGTGTTTCCCAGGGGTTCCCCAGTCAGAGCCTCCTGGGCCACCCTGCCATACTGTGGGGGCTGCCCCATTGCTGCTGAGCATTCCAGTCACCCACCTCTGCCAGCCACGCTTCAGCCAGGGATTCCTCAGTGGAGGCTGCCCAGTCATCCCAACCCTGCTGCCACCAGGGGTTTCCCGGGGCTCCTGGCTGGGGCCGCAGGCAGCCCAGCTGCAGTTGGGGTTCCCCGGCAAGCCGGGACTCCTTGCTAACACCGAGGTTCCTGGGCCTGAGTGGGATCTCCCTGGCCACCATCTGGCCCTGCTGATGCCGGGGTTCCCTGGCCAGGGCTGGGGATCCCTGGCCACTACCTAGCCCCATTAATGCTGGGGTTCTGGGTTAGGATGGGGACTCCCCAGATGCTGCCTGTCCCAGCGGTGGCTCCTTAGCCCCTGCATTGCTCTGGGGCTCTTTGGTCCAGCAACATCCTTGGCCCTGCTGGACCACAGACGTTGCTGGACCAGAGAGTCCCAGATTTGGAAGGTTCAACCTGTACTAAAAAAGAAGAAAGCAGATTTTTTTTTTCTGCATGGTAAAGTTTCCAAGCTGTATTAAGTCAACTGAGGTTTTACGTAATAATATTTGCTCTAATTTTGTTCAAAGCCCAGTTTTTAAAGATAGCAAATGTTACTTTTCTTGACTCTTGCAGATATAAACTGTAGAGCTACAGAGAGATGAGAGAGTAGAACAGTGGTTGAAATCACTGTCCAGTTCTCCCTGGACGCTTGCAAAGAAGGGTCAATCAAAGGTAAATTATGAAGAATATATATGTTCTTTTTCTGTTGCAAAAGGACGAGAGAACTTTTCTGGATGTGCAAATTTGTAGAATAATTAAATTCCCATTTGCAGGAGAATGTAATTCTGTTGCTATGGTATGTGATGTGAGATTTTATCCATTGACTTCAATTAAATACCAGTTTTCTGAATTCCAAATACTGATTTAATTATTTAAGTGATTTTTTTTAACCTGAATATAATGTGCACCTTTTGAAAGTCACGCCTACAGGTTGTCAGAGGAGACCAAATGCTTTTATGAGATAAACACAATGTGTAAGTAAAATCCAAATGAAGTCATCCTCAGCTTTATTTTTTTAGCTCTTTCGCTTCTTGTTGTGACAGTAACGTTCCTTCCGCTTCTCTAAGAATAGACGAAAGTCTCCCATGAGCACAAACTGGAAAATGTGTTCTTTGAATCTTAATGAGACTCAATTCTTCAGGTTTTAGTGGTGAAGATATCACTTTATCTTCAGTCTTTAATGTTTTATGCCAAACTTTATTGGATCCTGTACGACCTTCAAAAACGGTTGTGAAGTGATTTGATGGAACATCAGGCATGCATTCCACTAGTGGCACTGCAGGTTGGGAACTGTGTTTTAGTTCTTGTTATCCTTAATGGTAATTACCTTTTCCTTTTCAATATGAATCTTTCCAGAGTACATCACTGTAGACATAGGTGAAGAATTGGGGCCTGGCATAAAGCCCCTTGAAACCAGGAGCTTTGGATCAGGCCTTTAAATATATGTTTTTAATTAGACATTTGTTTTACATTTAGTAGTAATAATTATATAATAAGACTGCATAGAGGCTTTAAAACCCAAGTCCAGGTAGAGGTGGTACAGAGACAGACCACCCCAGAAGAGCTTTTTGGTTCATTATCCCTATCCAGGTATAGTGCCACTTGAAGTACAGAGGAACATGACCTCTTTTATGCCCTTTGAAAGAGGGAGACTTCTTCAGTCTGTTCTTTTCCCAGCCTCCTTGGGGAGATGAGCACCAGTTTAGGTGTTGGTCTGGAGCAGTCCATTTCAAACTAGGAAGGTCAAGCTCCTATCTTGCACTAGGATCTAACACATCTTTAATGTATTAAGATTAATTTTCACTGTGTTGTTTGACAGTATTGAAAAATGTTATTTGCAATGCTTTGATAGCCAAGAAACTTGAAAAGCTGCATTTTCCCAAGCCCTGCTGGTCTTTAAATTAATCTTGTTTCACTCCCTCTCTTCAATTCAGTGTCTTTAACACATTAGTTGTCTTTTTTCTTGCTAAATATTCTGAACAGTGATGGACAGATTCTCAATGGTACATCATATTAGGTGAAGCAGCAACTACTAACTCACAATAAATTCCATGTCTGACAGAAAAAAAATATTAACACTTGGGTATTCATGCCTCTATCTCCAATCTGTAAGCCACCCCCTTCTTTAGGGAAGAAAGTCATAGTTCTGGTCAGGATATTGGTTTTATATTCTATCCAAAATTCAAAGGCTTTAGCAATATGCTGCCACCAAGCACATGCCACCAATGAGTAAATTTTCCATTAAGGTCTCCCATCCAAGTTATAGCCAAATCTGACTTGTGTAGTATCAGATCATAGATGCTAAACAGGAGCTTTATATAGTATAATATATTCATATATGTGTGATTATACTTGAAGTGTTATAGCTGCAGACATTTAAGAAGGAGCTGCTGCAGTTCAACTCAAGTTTTGAATTATAATGAAATATTTAGTAAAGTAGCATTTTAGGAGCAAGATAGGAGCTGATTGGTCCAGGGTACTTGGCCTCTGTGGGAAATTGCCTCTATTTTTACTGGCTACATTCAATCTTTAGATATGCCCAACCGGACAGCAATACAAACCATTTACTAGGCAGCCTTCCTTTATGCTCTTTGATTCCACGATGCATACTATTTGCTGAGCCAGAAAGTGATGCAGTATCTGAATACTGCATGATAGGTTATGGAGCATGATTTGGGTTGTTTCATAATCCATAGCAAAGTATATCATTGGGCATCAGCTCTTCAAAGAGTAGGTGGCTGACAGTAAAGAAACAAAATGGGAGGTTCTTTTCTGAGTGCTTGTTTATGTCAATTCCAATCAGGCGTGTGTGTGATGTGTCATCCATGCCTATCACCCTTCCCACTGGGGAATGACACTGGGGTATGCTGAAAGCCCAAGGATTAAAATTTTGCACTGTTTGAAAAAAATGTCTGTCAAACAGTGACTCCCCATGACACGTGCCTGAGGTATCTTGGTGAAGAACATCAGTCAGAGAGGTGCAAGATCTGTATATAAGTCCCGTACCAGGAAAGAGCAGGAATTCTGACTGAAACAGATCCTAATGGATGCTGCTTTTAGACCATCAACGTCAGACCATCAAGCACTAGGAGCAAGCTTCATGTGTAGCTCACTAGCATCCCTTGGTAACATGGCACTGAGAAAAGACTTTTACAAGAGATTCTTGGCACCAAAGCCCATCAGTGTATCTGCACCGAGGCATTGCTTTACCCCTTCCATGCTGCATAATCACCATAAGGCTAATAGAGGGTTTTCTCCTCACAAGACTCATCTTCGGCATGAGCCTTCACAGAGGAAGAAAACTTTGGTGCATAAGGCTCAGCAATACCAGCCATCAACTCTGGCACCAGTGCAGGCATCATCGACTCTGGCACGGAGTGTTTCTCCGGGTAACCAGAGTCCAGTGAAGGTAATAAACTCCCTATTCACTCGGGATATCTATGAGGCAGCAAAAGACCTATAGAAATCTCAGAGCCCCCCACCCCAGTGTGAGAGAAGCCACTGGCATCTCCAAGAGTGCCTCAATCTAGGGACAAGCCAGTATGCTGTGATGCCCCTCGGCACCAAAATAGGTCGGTCTCTTCTTCTCTCACTTACCCTCTCTGGCACTGAGGGACCATGGAGCCCCTTCTACAGGATCAGAGATGAGGGACAGATCTATGACCAAGAGAGGTCTGAGGCCCATATTGGACTTAAGAGGCCACAACAAATACATGATGAAGCTGAAATTCCACATGACATCGCTAGCCACCATCATCCTTTCACTGTTTCTGAGAGACTGGTACACTGCCCTTGACATGAAAAACACATGCTTCCATATTGCAGTCTTCCCAGCACACAGGCAACACCTCAGGTTTATGGTGAATTACAACCATTTTCAGTTTACAGTTCTCCCTTTCAGACTGTCCACTGCCATATGTGTGTTCACCAAATTCATGGTGGTAGTGGCAGACTTTCTGTGCAAGGGAGACATACAAGTCTACCAGTGTTTCGATGACTCGCTGCTGAAAGATTGTTCCAGGGAGCAACTGCAGGATCATATTCAATTGACTCTGGTCACATTCCAGGTGCTAGTCTTGCTCCTAAATTCAGACATGTCCATATTGATCCCCGTACAAAGAATAGAGTTCACTGTGGGGATTCTCCACTCTATTCGCGTGAGAGCCATTCTTCCCATTTCCAGGTTTCAAACCATGGCCAGTACTGTCAGATCACTCATACACTACCTAACTACAATGGCAAGATGGCATGTGCCTGCTGGGTCACATGGCATCCTGCTTTTATGTGGTCAGACACATGAGGTTGCATCTCAGACTGCTCCTAGCTTGGCTAGCTTCAATGTACTGCCCTATGTGAGACAGCCTGGAGCTACTAGTAGCAATCCCCAACAACATGATCATAGTTCTCAACAGATGGCTGCACCCTCACAAAGTGTAAAACAGAGTCCCTTTCAAACCCCCATCTCCTACATTGATGCTGATAGTGGATGTGTTGGACATCAGGTTGGGGTCCCATTTGGGGGACCACAGGACGTGTGGAAGCAAACATATTCCAGATTATACATCAATGCCAAGGAACTCAGGACCATCAGGCTAGCCTGCCAGGTTTTCTGGCCCCAAATACAGGGTCAGTGCATGGCAGTATCTATAGACAATTCCACTGCCATGTTCGACATAAAAAGACAAGGGAGAGTGATGTTGTTCCCTCTCTGCCAAAAAGCCCTTTCTCTTTGGGACTTCCGCATAGCTCAATTCATTTACCTTGAGGTCAAATACCTCTCAGGCTTCCAGAACAACCTGGTGGACAGTCTCAGCAGAACATTTCTTACACGAGAGGTGTATCAGAACAGATGTTGTTGGATCCATTTTCATGAGGTGGGGGTTTCCCTGCCTAGACGTATTTGCCACCAGCGTCAATAAGAAGTACAACATGTTCTGTTCATTCCAGAATCATAGCTTGGGATCTACCGTGAACATGTTTATGATCCACCGGCAGGGGGAGGGGAAGGGAGATTAGGGCAGTTAATACACTAGGGCGCTCCAGGGTGTAGCGACTTGGTAGTCACCTGATTGGAATCAATGTAAACAAGTACTCGAAGGAGAAAAGACAGTTACCACCTTTCTCATCACTGGTGTTCTTTGAGATGTGTTGTTCATGTCCATTCCAATATCCACTCTCCTTCCCCTGTCAGAGTAGCCATCAAGAAGGAACCAAAGAAGAAGGGGGTTGTGTTGGCAGTGGTATATAAAGGCTGCCATAGCAGCTGCATCAGGGAATTCTACAGCTGACCTGATGGGAGCTGCTAGGGGGAAAGTTTCTGATGCTCATGCACATGACACACACACACACCTGATTAGAATGGACATGGACAACACATTTTGAAGAACACCATTTATGAGAACACAGGTAACTATCTTACTGTAAGTTTATTCAGCATTAAGACAGTGGGACAACACCGTCTCTGCTGTTTGGGAGCTCACCACCACTGCCATTCAACACGACTCATTTGTACACATAAAAAGAGGAGGTGGAGAAGGAGATGGTGTTCTGCCTACTATGGCCTGTGCTTTAGAAACATGAGCCAATCCACTTGGGATTTAATATGTCTGCATTTGCTTTTTGAATAAGAAAAGGCCTTATTAATTGTAGCTACATTAGCAAGATAACACTATTATTAGTGTCACAAGTCACACTGATTAACCATGCAGGATGTACCAGAAAATTCACTCCTTTGTTACACTGCTTAAACATTCTCCTTTCTCTGGATGCCACAAAAGCCTCAGAAAAAATGCAGTTAATCAAAATTACTTGCCTTGTACATGTATATTCTCACCTTTGCCAGTCTCCTGTTCCCTCTGCCCTTGAATTCAATTGAAGCAGGATCAGGCCCCTTGCATACAATTCCCTTTACAGCCCCACTAGAACATAGAATGAAATATGCATGCTGCATTCTAAGAATTTAACTACCATAATAAAGATGATTAATAATAACTAATTTGGAAAAATCAATTATTTTATGCTATAAAATTCAGCTCAGATTTGACAAATGTACATCTATTTTATTGATTAATTTTGATTAACTTCAACAACTGTAAATGCCACTTGATATATGGTAAATCTAAAATAGTTTTGGAAAAGAGGCTTGTCTCCACAATTCTGTTTCCATGGAGCCTGTCAAGTGTCATCTTCATGGTCCACAGCACAGGCCATTAAGTGTTTTATAATTGTGACCACACCTGTACTTGGGAAGAAAAGCTTCATTTATTGCATGCTGAAACTCATAAATTAATTAACCTTGAGTGCATGATGCTTTGTAATTGGAAACTATATGAAGTGGTAGCTATAAAATTAGTTTTATTGTTATGTGGGTACTTGTATTTGTGTTAGATATTTGAACCAAAGAGCAGGAATGCCATTAATACTTCTGCTAGCACATATTATGCAAAATCTTTCAGAGCTTAGAGTTATCTCATTAAGCACTGAAGGAGTAGATGAGTTCACAGTATGGAACCTGCAAATTTATAAAATAATTATAGAAATCTAGGTAGGGACACTTAATGCTTTCAATGATCTTAATGTCCAGAAGTTCCAATCACAGGTATCTCTTCCCCTTGAGTTTTCTTTGTATGATCTTCTAGCTCTCCATGTTTTAATTAATGTCTTAGGTTTTGTTTAATTAAATTATTTATATTTTGAGGATTGTTTTTCTCCCGGCTATGTCTACACTGGCCCCTTCTTCGGAAGGGGCATGCTAATTTTGAATTTGGGAATAGGGAAATCCGCGGGGGATTTAAATAAACATGGCGGCCGCTTTTTTTCCGGCTTGGGGAAAAGCCGGAAAAAAGCGTCTAGGCTGGTGCGATCCTCCGGAATAAAGCCCTTTTCCGGAGGATCTCTTATTCCCAAACTCAAAAGTAGGAATAAGAGATCCTCCGGAAAAGGGCTTTATTCCGGAGGATCGCGCCAGCCTAGATGCTTTTTTCCGGCTTTTCCCCAAGCCGGAAAAAAAGCGGCCGCCATGTTTATTTAAATCCCACAGGGGATATTTAAATCCCCCGCGGATTTCCCTATTCCCAAGTTCAAAATTAGCATGCCCCTTCCGAAGAAGGGGCCAGTGTAGACGTAGCCCCTCTGTATTTCAACCCTATGTTCCTGGACGCCACTACTTGTAAAACTTGAATCCTTGTGTCCTATGTAGTTGTATGCTGAACAATCTTATTTCACATCCTACTGATTCTATTGTACTGCCTCTCACTTTGCTTTTAATAATTCTGTTACATTTACTTGCTACAATCAGGAGAGTATTTATGACAATCAGGAGAGTATTTGTCAACTCTGTAAGTCCTTATGTGAGCAATATCTGGTGCAATGTTTTTCTTGGAGTGTTTAATCAGATGAAAGTTAAATCCATGCTTAATGGAAGTACCTTCAAGGAGTATGTTAACTTTTTGTAAAATATTGATGCCTATTGGAAATTGCATCTTTTAAGTGAGAGTACTGTTAGAAAAGTTCACCCTCGCATCCTCTAAATATTTAGCCATGAACACAGTACAGGTACTTGTCTATGCAGGATGGCAATGAATACTACAGGGATGTGATTTCTCAGATGCACTGTTTGAAACACATTAAACCACGTTAAAATGCACTAAGGAAATTTACTTGTGCCTCTGCAGGTTCTACATGGACCAACCGATGCACGGCATGTTAGTGCACTTTAGAAATCAGGATTCCATAGTGCACATTACTAGAGCCCTGCAAATCCACAGATATCCACTTTATATCTGCAGGTATCCGCATCACAAATATCAGTGTATGAATATCCATGGCTCGTTTTTGTGGATACAGATGTGGATGCTGATACAAATTTTGTATAGGTGCAGGGTTCTGCTCATAATCACCCCTATGTAGATATAACCATAGAGCCTAATTCTCCACTCCATTAACCTCATTTTACTCCACTGGAACTAAGTTGTTTTCAGTGGCATTACTATAGTATAAAACTGATGTAACAAAGTGGAAAAATATCTATGCTTATCAATCAAACCCTTTTGTCTGTCATACATACACAAAGGCTGCGTCTAGACTGGCATGATTTTCCGGAAATGCTTTTAACGGAAAAGTTTTCCGTTAAAACTATTTTCGGAACAGAACATCTAGATTGGCACGGACGCTTTTCTGCAAAAGCACTTTTTGCGGAAAAGCATCCGTGCCAATCTAGATGTGCTTTTCTGCAAAAAAGCTCCGATCGCCATTTTCATGATAGGGGTTTTTTGGCAGAAAACAGATCTGAACTGTTTACACTGGCCCTTTAGTGCAAAAGCTTTGTGCAAAGGGACTCTTGCCTGAATGGGAGCAGAATAGTATTTCCGCAAGAAGCACTGATTTCTTACAGTAGGAAGTCAGTGCTTTTGCAGAAATTCAAGTGGCCAGTATAGACAGCTGGCAAGTTTTTCCAGAAAAGCGGCTGATTTTCTGGAAAAACTGGCCAGTCTAGACACAGCTTTTAAACTTTCTAGAAGTTGTAGCAGAATTTTTTTAACAAGGTAAGTTACCTAAGGTCCAAATTTAACTTCATTCTCTGTCCTCTTTGTACAGGTTAAGATTCCACAGAAATCTTTCTTGATCAGCAAAAATTAATAGGGAATAAGGTCTTTGAGGTTGGAGCCCCCGTGGCAAACTTTTCCTTTGGTGAGGTTACGCAATGTGTGTAAATCAGAACAGATTGAGGGACAGATCGTGACCTTGGATATGCTTGATTCCCATTAAAAATAATGGAGTTCTGCACAGATATCCAAGGGCACCATTTATCCTTTGTCCTTGCCGTCTAAGGGTACATCTCCACTAGCCCGCTAGTTTGAACTAGGGAGGCTAATGAGGCCGACTGAAATTGCAAATGAAGCACGGTATTTAAATATCCCGCACTTCATTAGCATGTTCCCAGGTGGTTGCCATTTTGGAAACTGACTAGCCCGGAATAACTGCCCGCGTCTACATGCGGCAGTGAAACGGGAGTTCAAAGTAAACCCCTTAACTCGAATTAGCTGTTAAACCTAATTCCACAAGGAGTAACAGTTAATTCAAGTTAGGGGTTTACTTCAAACTCCTGTTTCACTGCCGCATGTAGACGCGGGCAGTTATTCCGGGCTAGTCAGTTTCCAGAATGACGACCACCCGGAAACATGCTAATGAAGCACGGGATATTTAAATCGTGTGCTTCATTTACAATTTCGGTCAGTCTCATTAGCCTCCCTCGTTCGAACTAGGGGGCTAGTGGAGATGTACCCTAAGGTATCTTGTATAATAAGCTAGTTCATTCATATGTATTTTTTAGTTCTCTGGCCTTATAGCATGCATTCCCTTATGTTTGGAGCTAAGAAGCAAATTTAGATCACTATATCAGATGAGATTTGACAGTACCTCACATTCTGTCCTGAGTAAGGAGCCACTCATAGCTGCAGAAGCAAATTGGGAACTAATGGCAACTCAGAATCACAAAACTACTCACAGTTTATCCCCTGCTTTCCTGCTTCCTACGTGATGGCTGCAGTAAAAATTTGAGAGAGGTCTTATTCCCACATGCAGCTAAGTAAGGGCTGTGATTGTCTCATTATTGGTCCAAATTTAAGTCATGCTGAGTGTCTGGATCTCCCATTGAGGTTTGCAAAGGCTCATTTTCAGGATTTGGCCCATTTAGTAACTACACCATTAAAGTGTTATGGACGAATGAATCACTCTGCAGAACTGCAATCTATAAATATCACCAGGCATGTTTTCATTCACCATCACTTGTATATAATGAATGTGAGAGACTGATAAAAGGAGCAATTTTCTAATAATTTCTTCTGATTTAGTAAGAGAAGATAATATTTGCTTGAAGCCACAGGAGCATTTGTCAGGTCAAACATTTCCCTTGAGCTAGTTTTCTATAACACTATCCACTCACATTTATCCTCTTCTAGTTTGTTGAATTGTGACTTTTACTTTAAACTGGGACTATCAACTCATGATGCAAAATCTTTCCATGCACAGAAAGCTTCCAGAAGTAGATTTCAGTGAAAGATGTTTTTGTTAGTGTGAAGTCAACTTAAATGGAGTGCAAAACTCCATTGAACTACAGGATCCCAGCTCTGTATGGGAGCTGTTCCAACATGATGTTAGCAGTAAAATATTTGTTGCTCCTTTTCAACCTCTTGGGCTTCAAAGCACCACAGAAGTAGCCACTGCTGGCCAGCTATCTGAACCACAAATTATATTAAAATACCTGTTCAGAGGGATCAGGATTCCTAAATAGTTGTAGCTGATGAAATATGGTCTCATAAGCATTCAACAACAACAATGTAGGATGACAGAGGAAAGAAAATTCTATTCCAGCACCACAGGTATGATGCTGCCTGTCTAAATATGAATCAGCAGCAGGATGTTGGTATGTCAAATAACAGAAGACTCAGCCTCTGAAGCCAGAAATATCTTCTCTCCAGCCTAGTGATCGAAGATGTAGGCGCTGCAGTGGTGGCTGACTTTAATCAGGCTTTGGAAGTTGTGGGAGGAGGAAGGTAGGGAAAAGGGGTCATTGCTCTCCTCTAATCTGATCCACCTGTAAATGAGTCATCATCCACAATCTACCCTCCTGTGGGTCCTGATCTAAGGATAGGATATAAACAGTTAGAAATGTGTTGATTAGTTATGTATGTAATGGGGTAGGTTTCTATTCCCAGACTGAATGAGCAAATTGTTTAGAATCAGCTTTGCTATGTTAATACTCAGCACTTTCTACTAACATTCTGAAACATTCACTGTGGAAGCTAATATTCCTGCCAGTGAACTTGTTTGCTAGAATATTCACAGAAAACACACACAAGGGATGCAAGATCCCTTCACTGGAACTGAAAATCTTTTTTTTTTAAAGCCACATCATAGGCCTAGGCTCCACTTTCTGGGATAAGTCTAGCACCTTTAAGTGAGCAACTCCCACCCCTTTTTCTCCCCTCAAAAATGAAAGATCATAATGCTAGTCAAATGACACCATAGAGTTTGTCCATTGTCATTAGTCTTGGCATTTTGGACTCTTTGGTAGCACTCTTTGGGTTCGTGCAGACAGTATAGAGATACACAATGTAAGCAATTGCCTACCCTCAATGCAGAGCAACCAGGAAAGCAACAGGATTTTTAAAATCTATTGTGTGTATATATTCTCTTCTGATCAGTGGCAGATGTTTAATGTTTGCAGTTCAGTTTCCCATGAGAGTTAAAATCAGGAGTAATGCCACTGAAGTCAAGTTATAGTAGTGATGTGTTTGGAGTCTACAATATTTTATTGTAGCTTGTTTTATTTACATGTATTCACTAGTCCTGCAATAGAAGTGGTCACAGACAGTAATTCCTTTATTTTGGAAATTTCAGCCCAAAACCATTGTCCAATTCCCAGGGAGCAATTTTGCCCCAGAATTTAATCTAGTTAGTTTACAGTAGAAGAAAATTCAGAAAATTAACAAGTACCTAACACAATTGGATCCTGATCCAAGACTGAGGTTCCTAGCCATTACTGTGACACAAATAAACACCAACATAACAGTATTTCTTTCAAAACCTAACAGTATTCTTGCATGATAAGAAAAGAACTTGGAAGACAGCTTGTAATGGCTTAAAAAAAGACATCAGAACATAACAATATCTAGAGCCTGAGCACCTCACTCATCACTATTTCATAAACATTATGGCTACATCTAGACTGGCCCCTAATTCCGGAAAAGTCATGCAAAGCAGGTAAGTCAGAATAGGGAAATCCGTGGGGGATTAAAATATCCCCCGCGGGATTTAAATAAACATGTCTGCTGCTTTTTTTCCGGCTTGTGGAAAAGCCGGAAAAAAGCGTCTAGATTGGCGCCATCCTCCGGAATAAAGCCCTTTTCCGGAGGATCTCTTATTCTGGAGGATGGCGCCAGTCTAGACGCTTTTTTCTGGCTTTTCCCCAAGCCGGAAAAAAAGCGGCGGACATGTTTATTTAAATCCCGTGGGGGATATTTAAATCCCCCGCGGATTTCCCTATTCTGACTTACCTGCTTTGCATGACTTTTCCGGAATTAGGGGCCAGTCTAGACATAGCCTACCACTGTGACTTCAATGGCATTATTCCTGATCTGCAATAGCTTAACCAAAAGGAGAAGTGGTACCTAGATTTAATATAGTTTCAGCATTCCTTAGAGGAAAGTTACATTGTAAAGGACACTATAGTGGTCTCCGGTAAAAAGTCATCCATTGCTGGTTGTTTACACACTATGGGTGTGTCTAGACTACATGGCTCCGTCGACGGAGCCATGTAAATTAGTTTACCCAACATAGTCAATCAAGCGGAGATTTAAATAATCCCTGCTTCATTAAAATAAGAATGGCTGACGCACTATGCCGACAATCAGCTGATCCAGCACAGCACAGCAGCCTAGATGTAGATCAGTTGACAAGGGAAGCCTTTGTTGACCGCTCCCTTATGCCTCATGAAACGAGGTTTACAGGAGCGGTCGACAAAGGCTTCCCTTGTCAACCGATTGATGTCTAGACTGCCACGCTGTGCTGGATCAACTGATTGTCGGCACAGTGCAGCGACCATTTTATTTTAATGAAGTGGGGATTATTTAAATCACTGCTTCATTGACTATGTTGGGTAAACTAGTTTATATGGCTCCATCAACAGAGCCATGTAGTTTAGACACACCCTATGTTTCTCTCATGCTATAAGCAGCAAATAACAGTAGTAACTGCATGGTGTGTTCTGGGAAATGCTGATAAATTTAGTAGTGATCTCTATATATCTAAATCAGTCTGTCCAAAAATTGATGAGTATGACAAATGTATTACACTAAACAATTTTCAAGCAAAAGCCTAGAAATCATGGACAGTGTCAAATTAAAAATACAGATGAAGACAGAAGATTGGTATTGAATAAATTAATAGTTCATAAAATTAATTTTGTGAAATTTTGCTTTCTCTTATTACTCTTTGAAAGCTTTTTTGAAGGTTATCTGAAAAGGGAAATGTGATTTCTTGAAAGCAAGTTTTGTATATCATCATTTCTTTAATGCATGTTACTGCAATTACCATTTAGCTAATGAACTCTTCAAATTTAATTAGCATAATTGATGCCAATTTTGACAGGAAAAAAAATCATCCTGCTGTGATAAAAGCTTCATAGAACTCACCAGTACAGATGATTGGTTAGACTGAGACACTGGTTATCAGTTTGGGCTCATAAAAGCAGAATTAGCAGATAAGCAGATAATTATTATTTTCCATTCAGTTTTATTCTAATATTGCACACAGTTTGCCCAGTGCACACATCATCTCTGACCCGAAGAAGACCTTTCATTCTAAGAAGAGTTTGCAATATGAGTTACAGGTCATAAACAATTAATTATAAATTATATTGACCTCAGTCATTGACACTGAAAATAAATATGATAGTGGTTCTCAGATACCACGGTGATGTGTGACATATAGAAATCTAGCCAGAGAGAGGCCAAAGTTGCTTTCTCACTGAACTGTAGGACAGTTAGTATATGGTATCCAAGAATGCAAAACATCTACATCTGTTCCTAATAGGCAGGTAGGCTACTTACTGCTCTGTGGTTTCTTCTTCCTCATCTAGGGAATGAGCTCTCCTTGTTCAGGCCACATCTGCTTGTTTCCTCAGCCATTCACTTTCTGGTCCCTCTGTTGCTGGCAGCTGCATTGCTTCTTCTTTGTGGCTTAGTCCTTCGGCCATGTCATAATTGTCCTCTCCTTCCGAGGTACTATCCAAAGGAGCATCTACACTGCAGGACTTACCTTGAAATAAGCTACGCAAATTGAGCTACATCAATTGCATAGCTTATTTTGAAATTGAAATTGGGAGCATTTACACAGTACTTATTTCGAAATAGAGCACTCTTCCTCCAACTTCACTACAGCGTTATTTCTAAATAAGCTATTTTGAAATAGTTAATTTGAAGTAGCTTATTTCGAAATAACACGTCTACTCACAAAATGCATTTCAAAATAGCGTTTTGCTATTTCAAAATAGTGCGCCCACACTGAGTGGATGCTGAATCGCATTTAAGGCCAGCCGGAACCAGGTCTGGCAGGGCATCAGGTCAGGATTTACTCTGTGTGGCCTGTGCTTAAAGGGACCCCTCTTGGACAGCCAGTTCTCAGCTTTCCCTGCTTGCTTGCCTACCTTGATGAGGGACAGCAAAGGATTTTGTCTCTTCATGTTCTGGTTGCCCTCATTCGGGACACCACAGCACTCTGCAACATGGAGCCAGAGCTGCCCGTGGGCACTCTGGTGCTTCTCGTGCATGTGTTGCTGTGAGCTTGGCTGCACTTTCTGCAGGCTGCCATCTGGGAGGTCCATCGGGAGGCTGTCAGTATCCAGGAGGCCCTGCAGGAGAGCTTCCACCCTGAGGAGCACTAGAGCCTCTCTAGTCTGCCCCACTGGGGGCTTGTACCTCATTCCTCTCTCACATCCTTGCCCTTCCCCCCATAGCCCGTCTTCCTGATGTAAAATAAAATCAGTGTTTTTTCATAAACACAAACTGTCTTTATTTAACAAAACTGGGGGGAGGGGAATTAAAGTCTGGTGAGATTGGGGAAAGGAGGCAGGAGAGGGGAGCAGAGAGGATGGGAGAGGGGAGGGGGAAACCTGGAAGGAGGGAGCTGGAAGGGAGAAGCAAGGGGAAGGGGAGGCTCAGGGCTAAGGGGTGGGTGTCTCACCAGACCAACTTGATTTTCATCCTGGGTTCGCATGTGGCCTTTGGTGGCCAGGCTGGCAACTATCCTGCTGTAAATGGCTGCATTCCTCCATCTAATGCAGAGATCATGGATATTGGGGGCATCCCCCCAAAACCTGAATAAGATCCATGATCTCCACCTGGACCAGGAAGGCATCCGCCTTCACCGGACCCTGGCAGGCTCCTGGGAACTGGCAGACTGTTCCTGGGGAGTGGTGCAGGGCTGGCTGCCAGTGGCTTGCTGGCTCATATTTTGGGGCCATTGGTTCGGGGCAGTGACTGCTGGCTCTCGGCTGGCAGGCTTGGAGCTGGCACAGGCACTGTGGCCAGAGTCTATCCCTTTAAGGGCTCCGGGGAGGGGGGGGAGGGAGTGGAGTGTTCTTGTTTGAGGTTGGAGTGGCCACCAGGGCACCCTGGGAAGGCTGGAGGTCCTCTATTTTGAAATAAGTGTCTACACAGCACTTATTTTGAAATAGCTATTTTGAATTTGGCATTATTCATCGTAGAATGAGGTTTACCAAATTCGAAATAAGAGCTCTGCTATTTCGAATTAATTTTGAAATAGCGGTTTGGCTGCGTAGATGCTAGGAAAGTTATTTTGAAATAAGGGCTGTTATTTTGAAATAACTTTGCTATGCAGACATACCATTACTCCTCATATAATGAGGGTTACAGGGGTCAGAGTAAGAAGTCCTCCAGCTTGACAGTATTTCAACATTATATTGAAATAACTGTCTGCTGTGTAGATGCAGACTAAGTTATTTCAAAATAATGTTGCTGTGTAGACGTATCCAAAGACTCTCTCCAAAGTCTCAGGCACTCTACATATTCACTGCACTGATTGTGCCAATGGCTCTAGGAGTTTCTGAACTCGCCCTCTACTCCAGAGTACAGAACATGTCTTTACTCTCTGACTTTACTGCTCATTCCTTGGACTGCATCCTACACTGCCTTTTTCATGCTGTTATTCTCCCCCTTGTATCAATACACATGAGCACAGGCTCATCTTACTCCCATGCCTGCTGTTCTCTACTCCTGTGCTTTGTAGTAGCCCTGCCTGTTCCTGCCTAAGGGATCTTCATTCTCAATTGGTATTATCACCCCTTAGCACCCCAAAAGGTGCAGCCTATGCTAATTTTGCCTCTCTTGCCACTTTAACCCCTTCAGTGCTGGTGAACATCTCATGACAGCAGGCTGGTTTAGGGCACATTCATAGGCCTTGCAATCGAATATGCTATTCACAATCCATGCAATGTTGATTATTACCAGGGTTGGATTAAGAAAGGGCTATAGAGGCTTCAGCCACTAAAGCCCCGGTTGTTCTAGGACTAGCCCTTACTGGCAGAGCGGGAGGTGGCTCTGCACGCTGCCATTCTCCCCTTACTCCCATGGCTGGAGCTACATCACCACAAGCACCAGGAAGTTCTGTCTCCTCCTTGTCTTCACCTGGAGGCTCCACCCCCACACCTCCTGTTGTCCAGGAATTGCGACCAATTGGAGCTATGGGAGGGGTGCCTCCAGGTGAGTGTAAGGCTGCACAGAGCTACCTGTTCCTTCCAAACCTGGAGCAGTTCCAGGTAAGCACCTCACACTCCAATTCCCAGCCTCAGCCCTAACCCCCCTCCTACACCCAACTGTCTCCCACCGCCAGCCCTAACCTCCTATATTAGGCCCTCTCCCACATTCAAAACTCCCTGGCCTCCATGGAACCACCTCCTGCATTCCAAACACCTCGTTCCCATCCCCCCCCAGAGTCTGCACCCCCCAGTTGCAGCCCTCAACTCTCCCACACCCACCCTCCATCCTTGACCCGCATTCCTTTCTTGCACACTGAACTCCTCATTTTAAAACCCACTCAGGGTATGTCTACACTAGCTCGTTAGTTCGAGCTAGGTAGGATAATTAGGGCAAATGGAGTTGCAAATGAAGCCTGGGATTTAAACATCCCTGGCTTCATTTGCATGTTCCCGGGTGCCACCATTTTTAAATCTCCCTTAGTCCGAACTCCGTGCCTGTGGCCACACGCGTCACGGAGTAGGTAGTTCGAATTAAAGATCCTAATTCAAACTACCATTACTCCTCATTCCACGAGTAACAGTAGTTTGAATCAGGATCTTTAATTCGAACTACCTACTCCGTAGCACCTCTATATTGGCCAATATATACCCCTGCTGGCCCTCAACTTCCTTCAACGCGGGTGTGCAGTGCGCACATACCTACATGGAATGGACATGAGCAACATATCTGGAAGAACAAGAGTTATGAAGGTAAGTAACCATTTTATCCTTGAGACAGTAATGAGACAGAGTTGACTTTTAATGAATTTAGAGATTATCCATTTATTAGGCTGCTGCACACACGAAGGCTGGAAAGGATGAAAATTACCAAAAATGTTGGATTTTTTAATGTTGTTTTCATTTTACAGGGATCAAAATGGAACCTTTTTATTAAAAAAGCCTAATATTTAAAAAAAAGTATTGAAAAACATCGATATAATTCAATAAATTCAATAATAGTTTCCATTAAAATCAACAAAATGTTGACATAAAATGCCTCAAAAATCTAATAAAAATGAAAAATTTTAGGAAATTCAACTGTGCATCTGGTTCAGTGTGCCTGTGAGTGACAATATGTAAAGTTCTGATTTTAAAGTAAAAAAGGAGTTTTAAAAATCAAATACTTTTATGTATTTGATCAAAACTACTATTGATTTCTGATGTTCTGGCTGGCAAAGATGAAAAATATTCAGATGACTATCTCACTTTCTTTGAGGCATCCAGTAAATGGGCTAGATTGTGATATTACATTAATTATACTATTCCAAGTTTACACTAAAGTCACAGCATGGCACTTCAGGACATTTGGACCACTTACATCTCCGTTCATCCTCACCCTTCTGTGTGGAATGCCAACACAGTGGGAGCAACAGTTCTTTGTTAGTATCTAGACCCACCCAATCTATGTGTACCGAAAATAGGAAATTGGAATTCTTTTTAATTGGGTCAACAGGGTTTGTGAAGTAAGGACTTTAGGATTTGTCATGTAATTGCAGGATTTAAATACAACCTTATGCCTTCTTTTTGTAGTTCATTTCCTGAAAACCAACATATTTCTGATAAGTTTTCTAAACACTCAGAGAAAGCAAGACTCCATGAATCAATTTCTCTGTGGATTGTCCCTCAGGAAACCAGACAATGAACCACAGGTGTGTTCTGAATTTCTTCACTGACCTTTCAAGACTGTATATGTTCTAAAGGCGATATAAATGTAAATTCTTGGTTTTCTTGGAACATCATAAAACATCCCTAAAAATCCAAAGTGAGTGGTTAAATTCAATTCATTTATAGTCTCATAGATATTTGAGAAGGTTTGCTACTTCTCATATTTTGAAGTTTGGCTACTTTTTGTATGACCCTGAAAATCATTTGGGGCTAGATTCAATATGCACTGAAGTCAGCAGAAAGCATCTCATTGGCTTCAGTGGGCAGTGGATCAGGTCTTCTTCTTCAGGTAGTGTCCCCGTGGGTGCTCCACTGTAGGGGTGTGTCTAGACTACAGGGTTTTGTCGACAAAAGTGGACTTTTGTTGATAAAACTATACCTGCGTCTACACTACCGCTGAGTACTATCGACAGTAAGGTGACAGAACGTGGCAGTTTTGTCAATGGTGGTAAACGTCATTCTACGAGGAATAACGCCTTTTGACGATAGAGTTCTGTCGACAAAAAGCGCTATTGCATCCACACTGTGCTTTTTCAAAAGAGAGCGTCTAGATTCTCTGTTGAAAAAGCGGCTTACTTTATCGACAGAACTGGCTGTAGTCTAGATGCTCTTTGTCGACAGAAGCCTGTAGTTTATATGTACCCTAGGTGTCAGGCTCGTCCCGGTGCCACAGGTCAGAGATTTGTCAGCCATAGTTCAGCCAGACCACTCATGCGCGGTGAGCATCGCGTGCCTTTCGCGCCATTTCTGAGTCTGCGTGCAGTCCAGCTCCCGCCATTTCCTCCTGACTGTTCACAGTTGCAGGTGGAGCGAACTGCTTCTCCTCAAGCTGAGAGGAAAAGAGTGTAAAAATAGTTTGAAAGTCAGTTGTTAGTCATAGTTTTAGTCAGTAATTCATAGTAATACTTTTAGTTCGTTCATTAGTTTTAAAAAAATGTCTCTATCGTGTTGTTTAAAGTTCTAATTAGTAGTTAAATAATGTTTAGTATACAATTTGTTGAAAATGCTGGGGTCCCCCAGTTTAAAAAAATGTACGACATGCTGCACCCCGATGCCCGCATCGGATAGCCACATGAGCTGCATAAAGTGCCTGTGCAAGGGCCACATCCCTCAGAAATGCCTGCACTGTTCTAAGCTGACGGCACGGGCCAGGCACGATCGCAAGATGCAGTTAAAAATGTTACTGTTTCAGTAAGGCCCTGTAGCCTACAGAGATGAAGCCTCCCAGATTTCCAGGGTCCTCAGAGAGACCAAAATCCTGCGTGGACCCAACCATGGCAAGAAAAAAAATCTCTACTCCGCCATTCATCGTCCAGATGGATAAGTATGGGCGATAGGCCAGGGACATCAGGAACAGCCCTAAGTCGTCATGCTGAAAGGGATAAGATGAGCCGAATCAGCACCGAGTCCAGCACTGGCAGCTTCCACAGTGCAGACACTTCTTTCTTAAACATGAGTGGGAACTCAATCATGATGTAACACATTATCTCTTCCAACAATGAGGGTACCCCACTATAGACCTATTTGCAACACATCACAATGTGAAGTGTCCCGAGTATTGTTGCAGAGCAGGCAGAGGACCGAAGTCCCTAGGGAGTGCATTCGTAGTGGATTGGACCCGCCACCTACTCTATGCTTTTCCACCAATTCCACTTCTTCCAAAAGTACTGGAGAAGATATCAATAGACGGAGCCACAGTCATACTTGTAGCTCCCTTTTGGCCCAGACAGACATGGCTTCTGCTTCTTTTTCAAATATCTCTATGTCATCCATACCATCTGCCAGAATGACCCAACCTTCTGACACAGTCAAGGCTGGCCATGATGCACTCATAAATCGATTGACTACACCTCACAGCATGGCTCCTAGTTGGTTCCAACAGACAGACGTCGTCTGTTCTCAGGAGGTAAAGCACATGTTAATGCACAGTAGGCATGATTCCAAACGAACAACTTACCTGCATAAATGGCGTCGTTTCCACATCTGGTGCATGGTTAATAATCTCAATCCATTCTCCATTCCTATTCATCGTATCCTTGAGTACATACTACACCTCCAACATTCAGGCTTGGCATTACCATCCATCAGAGTTCATCTCGCGGCAATTTCTGCCTTCAGACAAATGGTATAAGGTTACTCAATATTTGCCCATCCCATAACTAAATAATTCCTAAAAAGTCTCTCCAATCTATACCCTCCACGCAGAAAACTCCCTGGTGCTATGGGACCTAGAACTGGTCTTGGAAACTCTGACGTATCCACTATTTGAGCTGCTAGCCACCTGTGAGGTGGCAATGCTTATGATGAAAATCGTTTTCTTACTAGCAATTACGTCTGCACGCCGGGTAGGTGAGCTGGCTACCCTTTCGGCCACACCACCGTATACCTTGTTTACCAGTCATGGGGTCATACTGTGCCCCCATCCAAATTTCTTACTGAAAGTGAATCGGAGTTCCACATCAATGAACCCATAGTACTCCCAACATTTTATCCCAAGCCACACTCCTCCAACCATGAAGTCTGACTACATACCTTGGATGTATATTGGGCTTTGGCTTTCTACCTGGAGAGGACACATCCCTTCTGACAATCACAACGTTTACTATTACGCACAGATGAACAAGCTAAGGGCAAACTTCTGATGTCACAATGCATTTCCAAGCTGATTGTGAGCTGTATCTCACACTGCTACTCATTGTGTAACAGACCCCTTCTAAACACAATGAAGGCTCATTCTACCAGAGTGATGGCCACGTTGATGGCCTTTCTCAAAGGAGTCCCCTTACAGGATATCTGTCGAGCGGCAACCTGGTCCTCGAACATAACATTTGCAAAACATTATGCCATTGACACTCTCATGCGTGACTCAGCAGTTGCCTCTGCAGTACTCTTTATGGCAGATACATCATAATTCCAATTCCCACCTCCGTAGATGAGGCTACTGCTCTGTAGTCACCTACAGTGGAGCACGCACGGGGACACTATCCAAAGAAGAAGAAGAAGTTACTCACCTTGTGCAGTAATGACAGTTCTTTGAGGCGTGTGTCCCAGTGAGTGCTCCATGACCTGCCCTCCTCCCCACTTCGGAATCTCTTCTTTACGTCTTTCAGAGGTGATCCTATTAGGAGGAACTGGTGGGAGCCAGACTGCATGCAGACTCAGAAATGGCACAAAAAGCATGCGACGCTCACAGCGTATGCACGGTCTGACTGAACTACGGCTGATGAATCTCTGATCTGCAGCGTTGAGATGAGCCCGACACCTACAGTGGAGCACCCACACCTTGAAGAACCATAGTTACTGCACATGGTGAGTAACTTCCTCATTTAGGTAAGTGTTTAATGGGTCTAGTCATGCTGAAAGTCATGCTTTAAGTTCTTTGCTATTCCGGGGTACGGAATGTGTTGAGCGCACCACCTAGTTGTTTTTCTCTGGATCAGTTTCAGCTTTTGTGGCCTGAGGATGTGGACAAGGTGCTTGGAGGAGTGTGACTGACCTTGTGTTCACTCGATCCATGCTCTTTGTGGCTTATTAAATTGAGCCAAGAAGGGATGACTGGTTGGGTCCAGGGAATTATTAATGCTTCTTTTAGATATGGAACAGTTCCCGCCACCTTGAAAGAGGCGGCGATAAAACTGTTCCTTAAGAAGCCACCCCTGGACCCATGTAATTTGAATAACTATCACCCAGTCACTAATATTCCCTTCCTGGGCAAGGTACTCGAGCAGGTGGTGGTGTTGCAACTCCAAGCTTTCTTGAAAGAAACAGATTATCTGGATCCATTCCAGTGTGGCTTCAGGTCTGGTTTTGGAACAGAAACTGACTCGGTTGCCCTGGTAGATGACGGGAGATAGACAGGGGGAGTGCATCCCTATTGATTCTCTTGAACCTCTTGGCAGCTTTTGATAACATCGACAATGGTATCCTTTTGGTGCACCTGGTGGGGTTGGGTATTGGAGGCACTGGTTTGCAGTGATTCCAGTTTTAGGTGTCGGGATACTTTCAGAAGATGGTTCTAGGGGCTGCTGCGTGATCCCTTGGTGACTACTATGGAGTCCTGAAAGGTTCCATCTTGACCCCCATACTGTTTAACAACTACATGAAACCACTGGGAGAGGTCGTAAGGAGATTTGGAGGACGGTGCCATCAATATACAGATGATACCCAACTTTGTTTCTCTGTGAAATTGGATCCAGATGTGATGGTGACCAATCTGGTGATGAATTGGATGAGGTTGAATAAACTGAAGCTGAATCCAGATAAGACCAATGTCCTGTGAATCAGGAAGCCATCTGTCTGGGAACTGTCATCTTGTTCTGGATGGGGTCATACTTCCCCTGAAAGAACAGGTACTCAGCTTCGGAGTTGTCCCAAGCCCTTTTCTAGCATTTAAGAGGCAGCTTTCCTCAGTGGTCAGGAGTGCTTTTGGGCAGTTTCAGCTGATCCAACTGATGCAACCCTTCCTGAATAAGAATGATCTGTCTACGGTGATTCATGTTCTTGTCACATCCAGATTGGACTACTGCAATGCATTCTACATGAGGCTGCCTTTGAAGAGTCTTTGGAGGCTTCAACTGGTCCAGAATGCAGCTGTTCGAGTTTTTACTGACACTCATTATATGGAGCACATTATGCAGTGCTCCAGCAGCTGCACTGGCTTTTGGTATGTGTCTGGTCACAATTCAAGGTTTTGGTTATGACATATAAAGCCCAAAATGTGTTGGGACCAGGGTATTTGAAGGATCATCTCTTCCCATATGAATCTGCCCGGGGATTGAGATCAGCTGTGGAGGCTCTGCTCCGTGTTCCTCCACTTATGGGGACAAGGTTGAAATCTATGTGGAGCAAGGCCTTCTCAGCCTTTGCCCCCAAGCTATGGAAATCTCTTCCCTGGGACATTTGCCTGAAGCCAACGTTGGCACTGTTTCAGTGCCAGGCTAAAGCCACCCTTTTTATCCATGCTTTTATTGGTGTGTGTGTGTGTCCCTCTCATCCTGAGATGTCGAAGCAGGTTTTATGTCCCCCCCTTTGGGGTCTTGTATTTTATTCTTTGATATATATATATATATATATTGTATTTTAAAAATCTTGTAAGCTGCTTCAAATACTTTAAACAGAGGAGAAGCAGGAAAAAATATTTCAAACAAACAAATAAATAAATATCAGGGCCTTAAAACAGATAAGTGCTTAATATATTGTATCCATCGATGAGGATCTATAAACATATATATCTATTGTGTTCCTTATAAACATATTTCTAAGTTTGGGGAAAATTTTGAATGAAATATTAGTTCTTGAAAGAGGAAGTAACGTCAGTAAGTTAGTTAATAAAGCGAATTGTATGATGCTACTTAAATTAGAAATACTGTATGGCAGCCAAAGCCTCACTTCACTAATAGACTTTTATTTTTTAAATGTTGTTTCTAATTGAATTTGGCTTTCTTAATAACAAACAATACAATATAGCCTTTTCTACTGCAAAATAAAATTCACTTCAAAAGCTTGCACTATGCTATCTCAAAGTAACACATGCTTTTCCATATTTCAATGTTATTAACAACCCATAAAAGGGGTTTTTCTTAATTTTTAAGTGGCCACAGAAAAGGCAAAAAACTAGTTTCAGGGGAAACATATGGAGCAACAATTATCGCTCTTTGACCTCTTTTACCTTGACTCCCAGAACTGACAATGACTTACAGTAGTGCAAGCGAGATCCAAATGAGGCCCCACATCAACATGAGAATTTACAAAACATTGTAACAAACCTACAGTCAGGATAATTCCTGTGATAGCTGTGCAAATAGTCCTGATCTTGCTCTCACACCGGATTAAATCAGATTACTTGAAATTTTGTCTGGGACTTGATTAAGGATGCTTCATCCCTTTATTCTAGTATGTGACTTTTTTTTTTGAGTATCAACAGTAAAAACATTTCAAAGGGTGAAAAGACAATGTAAAAGCATGGTTCAGTATCACCGATGCTTGTGATTCTAATCATTCTCACCATGTTTGATGTTTTTCCTAAAGCTTGTAGAGTCAAGTCATTATGTTAGACTCATGTTTCATTTTAAGACAGAAAGACATTCCTAGCCTTTATGCATAGTGAAAGTTTAAAACACAAACCCTATTCATCAAAAAACAGAAGGCAAATAAAACCCCCCCACAAAACTTGTTTAAAAACTTGTGATTTATAAATTTATTTCATGAGTTATACCATCCAAAATCATGACATTTGAATATTTAGGGTTGGCAGCATGCAGGGTTACAGATTGTATTTGGTCTTTTCAATCAAATCGCATCTCTCTATTCTCCCAGACATACTGGGCTCTCTAATGTTGTAGGTTCTTCAGTTTCACATGCAGTAAGCTTTACCTTGTTGTCCTGCTTCTGGTTGTCTTCCAGTTTCTTACAATTTGAGTACAACTCAGTGATGGAGGATTCACTTCAGAAGTCTGAAGATTTATATTGTAGTATTGTTATTGATTTCCTCATTTGGGAAATGTCATGTGTATATAACAGTCCCCCAATAGAAGCATGGTGTCTAGAAAACATTACAGGTATTCCCACATTTAGTGTAAAAGACTAATCACATTTGAATGTTTTCTGCACAAAATAGCTATGACTACTTGTACTTGGTAAGCTAGTTCAATATTCATGGCTGTATGTAGGTTGTTGCTGGCACAGAGCAATATGCAGCATTTTCTACGCTGTTAATATGCAATTATATGCTTTGTGAACCATCCGGGGACATTAAGTCATGAGAAAACCATTATAGAAATGTGAGTTGTTTTTGCTTTTACTATTCTTTATTGAAAGGTGTTTTACATTTATTGGGAAATTTTTTGACGGGATAGGCACAAGCAGAAAGATACTGAAAGTGGCATTTTTCATAAGCTTTGTATTCAAATTATGTATATTAAGTTATTTATTAAAAATGAGTGAGACTCCAAAAACACCAACTAGGAATTGGAAAATTTCATGCTGCTGGTGCATAGTTGCCATAGTTATTCTACAATAGCTACATTATTAGTCTATGGAATATCTCAGCAAGTAAATACTTCTTGCCCAGATATTATCCATAAGGCTTTATGTGTACAAAACCAATGGTATTGAGGTGTTTGACTTCCATTAATAACTCTGATGAGCTTTCTTTTGCTGATTTTTTTAAATTAAATATGGAGTAGTAGCTGTATTTGGAATGTCAGTTGAAAAAGCATTTCAAGCAATTGCTCCATAAAGTGTAATGTATATACAAATATATTATTAACAATGGTCCTGATTCAACATTCCAGGTATACTTTGGTGCACATCCTCTGATGGTATATAACTACGCTACGTCTAGACTGGCATGATTTTCTGCAAATGCTTTTAACGGAAAAGCATCTGTGCCAATCTAGACGCTGTTTTGCGCAAGAAAGCCCCAATCGCCATTTTCGCAATCAGGGCTTTTTTGTGCAAAACAATACCGCGTTGTCTACACTGGCCCTCTTACACAAAAGCATTTGTGCAAGAGGGCTTTTGCCCGAATGGGAGCAGCATAGTATTTCCGCAAGAACACTGACAATCTTACATGAGATCGTCAGTGTTCTTGTGCAAATTCAAGTGGCCAGTGTAGACAACTGACAAGTTGCCAGTCTAGACGCAGACCTAGAGTAATATAAGGGTGAATCAAGCCTAAAGTATTTATTTATTTCATGGTATTTTTAGATATCTGTGCTCATGCTGAGCAGTACCTAAATCTATGTATAGTCCCATTGATTTCAGTGAAATTGCTTATGGAGCTGAGCAAAAGTAAGAAAATCTGTCCCTATATATTTAGCAATAGATCTTTATTATGTGTCATATTAAGTAGTACCTTATTCCACTTTGAATCCAATGGGACTAATCCTGTTGTTCAAGAAAAGTTAAGGCATCACACTCTGTCTCTAAAGTTTTAAAAGTAAAAACATTAGTAAAATAACTACAGATTGTGTGAATTAGAATACATCATGGCATTCAAAAAAGAAACACTAAATAGCGCTAAAGCCATTATCCCTGTATTTTCACATCAATAACCATTCAAAGACACTCTTTATCTTTTCTGCTCCAATGATTACAAAGCAAGGGACTGCCTGCTTCCTAGAACCACTGCAGTCAACAGTATCATGCAATATCTATCCTACAGATTTCAGTCTCCAAGACTGCCAGCTGAGACTGTCATTATCCTCACACCAGAATTCCTAACTCAACCCTCACGCTGGTTGTAAACTGATTTCAAATATTTGAAAGGAAAACATAGAATAGGCTCAACATTACCACTGCAGATTAAATAGACTTGGATTTAAACTGGTTCCTGAAGAAAATAGATCTGGTAAACATAGATCAGAACACAGTGTAAATCTTCTGCCAGGTGGTGTCAACACCAAGGGCTGCATCAATATTTAGGTGTTCCTTTTAATGTTATAAAACAGAACCAGCTCAAGCCCCATCCAGAAATCTGGGGAAATACCACCACATGAGAGGCTCTAAGAAGCTATACTTTTGCCTGTTGCTACTCATCCCACAACAGGTAGGGTTTAATATGCCCTTTAACAAGAGGTGCCACTTAGATTCTTCTTTTACAAAACTGTTATTGTACTCTATGGGCCTCCTCCTGCACCATCAAAGTTAATGGGAGTTTAGCCACTGATTTCACTGGAGACTGTAAGCACCATGTGACAGGGACTATTTCTGCTTTATGTTTGTTCAGTGCCTAGCGCAATAGAGCTCTGGCCTCTAAAAATTATTACAATACACACAATAAATAATAATATATAGTATAGGAAGAGAGGGTGTAATTATACAGATTAGAATTTGATCAGGACATTGTGATTAGAGTGAATTTTTTAGATACAAGTTAAGATTTACAGAATAGGACACTATCCATATTAATCAAAATATCAAATCACAGTTTCCTCCACTATGAGTATATATTTGTTATGATTTGACACTGTGTTCTGTACACTACAAAACATGAAGACACTTCCCTGCATCACCATCATCAGGGAAAATCTTTTGATAAAGGAATGTGGTTCTTGGTAGCATTGATTAGAATGTTGGATCTATTCAGTAATATTTAGGGTGAATGGCTTCAACTGATTTCTTGAAATATGGAGAGGCAAGATCATTTAGTTTTGCATGAGTGGTATAGGATGTTATTCCCAGATGGAGAAGTCAGCGTTTTTGTCAAATATGGGCAGAGAGGTTTGGTAGCTCACATATGGAATGGTATTTTATTTCTCAATGGAGCACCGAGCCCAGAGGGAGGCCAGTGTTATTAATTGGTATGTTGAGTTGGTGCAATGTGCATGATTAATGCACTATAGCAAATTATACTGTTCACCTACAGTGGAAAAGCAAAGACTGCATGTTTTGCTTCCTTGCATTATGAGATACTGTTGTTCCTTGCAGTATTCAAGCCAATGGAATCAGGCCTTCTGCACATACTTCCCTATGGTCAAGTGAGTCAATAAACAAAGCTTTTGTCATACAATGACCCACTTAATTTGGATACCTCTCATGGATGGGTATAGGGAGTCTGCCTGTCTGACTTCACAAGTTTAGAACAGATATTTTTACAATTATAAACAAACTTATATTTTATCTTGTAGTATGGAGTACAGACATTACATATGAGTTGAATGCATGCAGCAACTTTCAAACATTTCATAGTTTACATACTAAATACATTCTAATAAGAGTGGTACCTATTTTGAACAAAACTAACATGCAGGTGAGCAGAGCTGGTTTCCAGTCTGTTCTTAGATAGCACCTTCTGCTTTAGCCAGAACTGGCATTTGGTTTATCAGCATCACAGGCTTATCACAAAGAATTAAATATGGACATTGAGAAGTAAGTGATGCCTTGATGAGCTTGCAAGAACAAGAAGCAAAAGATTTTTTTAAAACGCCAATAGTTGCTTCGATTTAAGAAGCTATACTCCTACATTTGGAAGCCCAAATCCTTCTTACTTAACTGACTAAGGCATCTGGGACTCCTTGCATCTATGGAATGAGCAGGATTTGACCCTCTATAACAAACAATGCACATAACTTCCTGTAGATTCTATCTTATAACTGCACTGGCCTCACAGAAATCAGAAAGGAGAATGAGTGTAATGGTGTCAAAACACAACCCAGACATCAGAATGTGACAGGCAAGTTTATAAATTACATCATCATATTAGTCTGAAAGTAATTGCTTTCTAAATGTCTGTGGGATTAAAAAAAAAGATTCAACTTCTCTAAAGAGAAATAAATACCATCAAAAGATCTAATTGTAAAAGGATGTAAATTGCCATTTCCATTTTAACTGACCTTTTATTATCGTTTTACATTTAATAAAAATATAGTACGACCATATTCTATCACTTTAGGTTATAATGAAGAGACTCATATTTACTAGAGTGGATTTTCTTGATTTAAATCTATGAAAATCATAGATTTAAATCATGTTTTAAATCACCAAAAAACTCATTAATTTAAATGAAGTTTCCCACCAATACTACTTCACATAGTTCTTCAAACAATGGTGCCAGTCTGATAACTAATACACATTAATTCACAGCCCAGCATAGCATTTTACAACATCTAAGAGGGGATACTTTGTAATTTTTTTAGATAACATTATTTTAATTCACAATGAGTAGTCCTGTAGCATCTTAGCCGTGCTCTAAACTAGGGTATTATTTCGAAATAACTTCACTTGGGTCGAATTTATAAATGTAGCATCCACACTACCAAGCATGTTATTTTGTAATAACGGGCCACTTATTTTGAAATCTGTACTCCTGCTTTCCCCAGGAAATAAAGCTAATTTCAAAACAGTTATTTAAAAAAAATGGTAGTGTGGATGCTCCACAATTTTGAAATAACTACTCCCCAGAGTTATTTGAACTAATTACTCCCCAGTGCTTTCTGGGGTTCTAAGTTAAGGTAGCATGGCCACATTAATTTCAAGCTTCCCTGTAGTGGGGACATGATATTTTGATTTTGTAAAATTGGGAGTTAAGTTGAATTTAGTTATTTCAAAATAACTTCATAATGTAGACATGTCCCAAGAGACTAAAAAAAATATATAAGATCATGGGTAAAACCCATTTCACGAAAACTTATGAATCTATATATTTTTCAGAGGGGTAGCTGAGTTAGTCTGTAACAGGAAAAACATAAAAAACAACAAATAGACTATTAGCACCTTAAAGACTAACAAAACATGTAGTTGGTATCATGAGCTTTCATGGGCACAACCCACTTCTTCATATGACAGGAGTATTAGAAGTCCAGATTGAAGAATAAATAAGGGAAGGGAGGGGGAGAGAAAAAAAAAGGAGGGGAAAAAGGAGAAAAAATAAAAAGAGGGAGGCAGTGAGTAGATGGTTCAAATAGTTACCACAGGCTAATAAGAACAATTAGCACCTCCATTGTTTGGTTGGTAGGTTAAGTTATAGGATGTGGAAGATAGTGTGCGAGCCAGCCAATGTCTTTATTCATACCATTTGCATAAGAATTAAACTTGTAAATGAAGTTAAGTTCCAATCCTTCCCTGTGTATTTGGCTTATGGAATTGGCCTGAAACAAAATGGTGACTTAGAGATCCATTAATGAGTGTCCAGGTAGATTAAAGTGTTCTCCAACAGGTTTTTGTGTGTGTGTTACCTTTTCAGATATCTGATGTGTCCATTAATTATTTCCCATAGAGACTGTCCAGTTTGGCCAATATACATGTCAGTGGGACATTGTTGGCATTTGATGGCATAGATCGCATTAGTGGATGTGCCATTAAATGAGCTTCTGATTTGGTGGCTCAGGTGCCAGTGATGAAATCGCAAGTGTAGATGTATGGGCAGAGTTGGCACTGGGGTTGATTACAGGGGTGATTTCCTGGATGATTATGATGGAGGTGTGTTGCGTGGTTACTGGAAAGAATTTGTTTGAGGTTAGGAGGTTGTCTGTAGGCGACAACTGGCCTTTCCGCCAAGGCCTCTGAGAGTGAGGGGTCATTTTCCAGGATAGGTTGTAAATTGTTGATAATGAGTTGAAGGGGTTTAACTAGTGGACTATAGGGGATGACAAATGGAATTCTGTTGTTTTCTCTTTTTGGCCTGCCTTGAAGTAGTTCACGTCTGGGTACATTTTTGTCTCTATTGATCTGTTTTTTCACTTCTCTGGGTGGGTATTTCAGTTTTATGAATTCTCTATATAGATCCTGTAAGTGTTTGTCTCTGTGGGATTGGAGCAAATCTGGTTGTATCTTAGGGCTTTGCTGTATACAATACAGGCAGTCCCCGAGTTACGCGGATCCGACTTATGTCGGATCCGCAGTTACGAACGGGGTTCCTCTCCCTGGTCTCCAGCAGACCAGGGAGAGGAAGCAAAGCGGCGGAACACGTGGGCAGCAGACAGGGCTGTCCGCTGCCCATGCGCTCCGAGGCTTGGCTCTGCTTTGCCCCGTCCCCCCGTCCCCCTGGTCTGCAGACCAGCGGGGGGGGGGGGGGGGCAAAGCAGGGCCAAGCCGCGGAGCGCCTGGCCAGCTGATCTGGGCTGTCAGCTGATCGCGCGCTCCGCGGCTTGGCTCTGCTTGGCTCTGCTTTGCCCCCCCCCCGTCCCCCTGGTCTGGAGACCAGGGGGATGGGGGGGGCAAAGCAGAGCAAAGCCGCGGAGCACGTGGGCAGTGGACAGCCACAGCGTGTCTGGGCTGTTCCGCTGCCCCCGTGCTCCGTGGCTTTGCTCCAGACACCTGTGGTACAGCAGCTGGGGCGCTGCCAGTTGGTCCCGTAGCGCCGCTCTGGGCGCTACTGGACCAACCGGGCAGCGCCCCATCTGTTCTGCCCCAGGCGTCCTGATTCAGCCACTGCTGGTCAGATTCAGCAGCGGCTGAATCAGGACGCCTGGGGCAGAGCAGCTGGGGTGCTGCTGGGTTGGTCCAGTAGCGCCGAGGAGCGGCGGCGCTACTGGACCAACCCAGCAGCACCCCAGCTGCTCTGCCCCAGGCGTCCCCAAGTCAGCCGCTGCTGAAACTGACCAGTGGCTGACTACAGGAAGCCCCTGCCCCGGGCTTCCTGGAATCAGCCGCTGATCAGTTTCAGCAGCAGCTGACTTGGGGATGCCTGGGGTTCTTAAGTTGAATCTGTATGTAAGACAGAACTGGCATCCAGATTCAGCCGTGGTTGAAACTGATCAGTTTCAGCAGCGGCTGATGCCAGTTCCGACTTACATACAGATTCAACTTAAGAACAAACCTACAGTCCCTATCTTGTACGTAACCCGGGGACTGCCTGTAGATTGAGAAATGTGTCTGGGATGGAAGCTAGAGGCATGAAGGTGAGTGTAGAGGTCAGGAGGTTTCCAGGGTAGGATGGTAGAAATTTGTTCATCATTTAATTGTACTATAGTGTCAAGGAAATGGATCTCTTGTATGGACTGATCCAGGCTGAGGTTGATGGTGGGGTAGTAGTTGTTGAAGTACCTGTGAAATTCTTCAAGGGTCTCTTTCCAATGGGTCCATATGATGAAGATGTCATTGATGTAGCATAAGTAAAGTAAGGGTGCTGAGAGTCGAAAGCTGAGAAAACATTGTTCAAGGTCAGCCATAAAGACGTTGGCATATTGAGGGGCCATGCAGCTGCCCATGACTGTGCTGCTGACTTGAAGATACAAATTGTCTCCGAATCAGAAGTAGTTGTGGGTGAGGACAAAGTCGCAGAACTCTGTAACCAGGTGTGCAGTGCTGTCATCAGGAATGTGTTCCTCGTAGCCTGTAATCAGTCTTCATGTGGAATGCTGGTGTAAAGAGCTTCTACATCCACGGTGGCCAGGATGGTATTTTCAGGAAGATTACTGATGTTTTGTAGTTTCCTCAGGAAATCGGTGGTGTGTTGAAGATAGATAGGAGTGCTGGTAGCATAGGGTCTGAGGAGAGAGTCAATATAGCCAGCTAATCCTGTTGTAAGTGTGCCAATGCTTGAAATGATGAGTCATCTTGGATTTTCAGGTTTGTGTATCTTGGGTAGCAAATAAAAAACTTCTAGATGGGGGTGGGGGGGGGGGGGAGAGAGGGGGAGAGAAGGCTCCCTGGACTGAGCAGCATCAGAGAGCTTCATGAGTAGTTGTTTCAGGGATGGTTTGTTTTTATTCTTTAGTGGGATCACAGGAGAGAGGCTTGTAGAATTAGGCTCATCAGTTGACCATGTATGCAGTTATACTTTCACATCACTAATATCCACATATTCATCCACATAATTGTCTCCCAATAAGCAGTTTTCCTTTTGATATTTCATTCTTGCATCTAGGCCCTGCATCTTCTTCCACCGTTTACACTTGACACATTTTCTTTTTTTACTCAGGGAATGACTTCAAAATATTCCCAGAAAGTCTGTCTTTTACACCCAGAAGCTGACAGTTTTTCTGTGGCCAAAGTGTAGGGGAATATAGGAAGCTGCAAGTGTGCTGAATAATGTCTTCCATTTTTCTTTCCACTCCACTTCACTGTTCCTTTCTATGCTACCTCTGTCCTTTCCTACATATTGTCTCTTTGTTTGTAGACAATGTCTTAACTTACTATGCTGTGCTTGGCCTAGGTCCATCACTACATAATCATAGAACAAAAATAATCCTATCCAGCCTGTGTCTGCCTTTGCATATGTTAGTCTGGTGAGAGACAGAAATTGAAAGCCCAGAACTTTCAAGAAGCAAGAGCTGATTGTTAAGGTGGACAGAACCTAGAACCACTGATAAATTTTATGAAACTGTAAGTGTAGGTATAGCATGTTTGTGATAAAATTTAATTGTAACTGATATTTTTGAATGAGAAATTTAATATTTTATTCTAAAAAATCCAGTTTAAAGTTTAAAATTGATTTAAAAAAAACACTGATTTTTGTCCACCCTGACATCTACCCAAATTATAACCAAAGTTTAATATTTGAAACCTTAAGGGTATAGTCAGTGAACAGAAATCAATACTTTATGCTACTTTCTAAAGCATGTTCCTGAGTAATATAGAGACTGCAAACAAATAAAAATGTTGTCCAGGTTCTCCATTCACATCCACCAGTTTTACACCAATGTAGAGTTTATAGCTTGTTAACATCATGAGATCAGAATCAGGCTGTCTAATGTTTGTCCATCTTTTATTACACTGACTGAGAAGAAAAAGAAATAGGAGGAGTATTTATAGGCAAACAATAAGATGTAAAGAATTTAAGCAGTAGGAATGATGTCTGCCTGAGTCATATAAAACTTATTTCAGAATGTAGGAGATTAGCAGTCCTACTACTAGTTTAGTAGGGATTATTTAAATATACTGGTGCTTTACATGACTTTGTAAAGGCTGCTCTCCCTTAATTAATTTGCACGTGATTATCTAAACCTTCAGAGTGGGGTTTTATACTGAACTTAGTAGTTACACCACCATAGAATTGCTGAAAGGAAGTACAGAATCACATCCCAGCAGTGCAAACTGCACTCCTGAAAATGCTGCTACCCAGTTTATCTCCACATCTTTCTGACTTCATTCTGTTCCAATTACTTTTTAGGAGGTCTTTCACTTCTAGGGAAGTGTTCTTCCTTTTGCAGAGTGTAAAACTGCTACTTGTGAATTCTCTGTGGCAAAGTATTTTCTTATCTTTACAGACTCTTTACATTTGTGCTCTGGCTGATTAGACTGCAGTCTGGGAGCGAATATCAATTTGGTTGAGTCTTTTTTATTTATATATGGCACCTTTCTTAGTTGATCACTGTGCATATATTCTGTCTGGGGTGTTTCTAAGATACGTTCACCATGGTATCTAAGTGCTATCCATTTATATGTCATTCAGTATATTCAAGAGTGATTGCTTTTCCTCAGATTCTTTAAAATCTTCTTATGTGCTGGGCATGTGTTACCATCACTGTTAATCTTGTCATCCTCTCCTTTCCCATCATGCTTTTCTTTACATTGGGATTGCAAACTTTTCCACACAGGAGCTGTCCCTTAACACAAGGGCTTTTGAAAGCAACCGAGCTCTGTCAGTATTACCATGATACAAATAATAATGGGAAAGATGGCATTACTGGAGCAAATCTTGGAAAAAAGACAGAGAACTCTCAAGCTATGTTTGCTACATGCCCTGATGTTTCTAGTGTAAATAAATAAAAACCCAAATAAGAAAAAAGATCTATTATTTGGATAAAGTTCATCTCAGTTCCAAATAAGAGATGCTAATGCTAGAACTACTATGCTGTACATAAGGCAAAAATCACATTTATTTGAACTCTTGCAATAACATTTTTAAAATAGCCTTTAAAAACCTTAGTAGACCTTAGAGACTAACAAAAATATAGAGAGTATCATGAACTTTTGTGAAGAGCTCAGTTCTTAAAATGCAATAGGTACCACAGACATTATGATGATTATGATGGTCCCTTCTGACCTTTGTCTATGATTCTAGTATAGAACTGACTCGGAAAAAATGAGAAATGCATGCTGCTTGTTTCCAAATAAAATATTTGACAAGCTCCAAATATTTCAGCTGATGTATGAAATTATTCCTCAATTTACAATATCTGATATTCTGGTCTTGTCTAACTCCAGTGTGTTAAATAACGTACATATCGCTGTTACACACATTGTGGCTTTTCTGTATTGACACTTAGGCATATGCAAGGCAAAAAGTGAGCAATGTGAAAGTAGACATATATTAATTTCCAGTATGAATGTGAAAAAATATTTATTTTGATTTTAATACTCATTGCCAGGGCTCAACAATCTATTGAATCTACTCGCCTGTGGTAAGTAGATTTCAGTCCGGCTTCCCGTTTACCAGCGTGCGCATGTGCAATGCGGCTCTTGTGCATGCACAGTGCGGGGCTGGCGAGTGGCTTTCTCCACATTTCGTCAAGACCTGCTCATTGCTATGGTTTTCCATTCACAAAGAAGAGCCACATCACTCAGCCACAACGAAAAAAACAAAAGCGAATTTGGTCAAAACAACAGAAGCAAATTTGAGAGGTCTTGCTCTCTGACTTCTAATGTTCTCTAAGTTGTATGGTCATTTGCTCTGAATGCTTACTAACTTCCCTGCAAGAATAATCTTCCACTTTGACCCAATAAAAAGCAGGATGGAAAATACCTGAGGAAGACCTAAGACATAATGACTGGATGGTGTCAATAGAATAATAGAATCCCAGGTCTGGAAGAGAAGTCATCGTGTCCATAATAGACATAAAGTGACCATATTTCCCTTTGCTGAGTATGGGACACCTGGTAAAATTATCCTTAGTCAAGTGAGTTCAACAGTAACCAGAATTAAGCAGTACAAACATTCAAATTAACATCACGTTGGCTGAGCCCCAGTTAAAAGACAATACCTCATATCTGGAGTAGGTGTACTCTTTTTATTTTCCTTCTTATCTTTAAGGTTTGCATGGGGGAAAGACACACACACGGATGGGTGTGGACAACTGAGCTGACCCAACCTTTCCTGCCCATTGTTCTCCACCCTCCATGCCTGGCTGGGCCCCTGCAAAAGTCCTGGTATCTGGGGTCATGTCTTCTTGAGGCAATATTTGGGGGGGGGGTTGGTATGAGCCATCTCTGGATTTCTGTGATGGTTCGTATCAGAACATCATTACTGTGCTGGAGGGAGTGGCTTCCCACCACAGGAGGGTAGAAGTGGGGTGTGGGGGAGGGCAGGGATGAGTTGGCCCATGCCTTTGCAGAGATCATCTCTTCCTCCTTCCCACCCACTCCTCATTCTTCTGTGGCTAGAAGTAGCTTTCCCTTCTTGACGGTAGAAAAGCAGTTAACATCTCCAAGCTGTTGCTGGCCACTGACATATTCAGCCATCTCTTGTCCCCTGGGTACAGTGTGGGCAGGAAGGGGTTAAACCCTAAGGATGAATTGTGCACCATGGCCCAGGGAACCTAATTGCAGGGTCTTCAGTGAACTTGGCCACAGAGATGACTCAGCAGAAGAAGGTGCCTACTGGATAGAGGAGCCCTGCACTTCCCAGGGTGCAGTGTTAAGTTAAAAGGGTACTAAGTTCCCCTGCCAAGGGGGCTGCCATGGAACCTGCAGGGTTGGTTCCAGAACAAGCTGTAAAGAGCTTCCTCTCTACCACTCCAGAGCTCAGGTGAGGGTCAGAGGCTGTGCCAGTGTTGTACAGGGCTATGGCACATTCAAGGTTTGGCTACTCCTTGCCAGTATTCTAGGCCAGAGGGTCTTGAGCTTTCCATGGCTGTCAGCCCAGTCAGAGGCAGTGGGGGAAAGGAGCCTGCTGGACTTCTGTTTGTTTGCTGAATGATCCAACCAGAACTGGTTCTCTGCACAGTGCTGGGAGCAGGATGCACCCTGACACAGAGGGATGTGGAGGAGCAGCAGAGCTGATGATGTGAAGGGACACAGCAGGGAGAGGATAGTAAAAGGGAGGGACATTTAAAGAGCTCATGACTGGACAACAGCGGTGACAAGTAACTGGCCACTGCCTACCTGCCCTCACCAGCTACTGCAGCAAGCAGGTCGTGCTGGCTGGAAATGGGATGAGGGAAGCCAGGTGGCCAAGAGGCAGCATGCAGCAGGAACTGCAACGACAGACCATAATGTGGAGCAGCTGGCTCCAGAGCTTTACCCAATCACCAGCTTTGCACATTATTCCCCACTGTCCATCACTGGACTGTCACCCCCCGATCCTGCCACTCACCATGGGTTGGTGGGTGACTGCCAAGCAAGAATCCAGCCAGCAGCAAGACCCACCAGTATGGATGGTATGGGAGAGACTGAAAATATGGGACTACTTTTCCATTTTAAGAAAAAGTTGGGACAATTGCTTGAGGACTTATCTTTGAGACTCTCCCTTTAAAAATGGGGCATCTGGTCACTCTAATTAGATGCCTGTTCATCACAGAGATCCTATCCCATAATGCATTAGACTTGGTTCAGACAACACATCAGACAGGTGTATAAAGCATTTGGGGACCTGTCCAAGTGGCTGCATGAGAACTAAGCAGGCCTAAAATTTGCAAGTGTCATGTCTGTGGCCTCTGTAGTAGAGTAAGGGGAGATAGCTCCATACTTAAAGGCATAGTATATGGAAAGCAAACTACATTTTCAAAAGATTGGTAGGTCTTGTACACACATAACAGGCAGAGCCTGTCCATAATATCCAGCTGGTCCTGAGCTGGAAGAACCCTCTCTGTTTTGTTCTCAGCAGGTGCTTATGCTATGATCATCACATTGTTTTTTGAAAGCATCTCAAGATGAGACTTGGATACTTACTCTTGAAATACTTACTCTTGGATTCTGCCCTGAAAAAGGTATGGTGCACCCATGTGCATGCTCTATGGCAGGCCTACACAACATACGACCCGAGGGCCACATGCGGCCACATGCGGCCTGCAGGGGCTCACTGTGCGGCCTGTGACAACTATGGGCGGCGCGTCCCCAGCCGATCCGCTGGCCGGGTGGAGGAGCGAAGCGCTGCCGGGGAGGGGGAAGTGCGGCAATGCTCATTGCTTGGCTGCCTGCGTGCAGCTCCAGCACGAGGAGGCGGGGCACGAGACAGAGGTCGGGACGCCAGCAGATGCCAGGATGCTGGTGTGATGTTGTGACGTCACGGCCAAAGACCGCTGGATTCAAAAAGGCAGAAGGCAGGTAAGGAAGGGGAAGGGGCTTCTGCTGAGGGGAGCGGGGCAGGTCAGGAGAAAGGCGAAGACACCAAGGGGCAGGATGAAGGCGAGACAAATGCCAGGGGGCCAAGTAGAGACATGCATGTGTTGTTTTTGCTCAACAAAAATTTTTAGCCGCGTGTTTGGCATTTTTTGGGAGAGCATCCCTACTTGCGGCCCGCAGCTGTTTTCTTTGGAGTAATATGGCCCTCGTCACTTTTCCAGTTGTGCAGGCCTGCTCTATGGGCTTGTGCATTCACAAATTGACCAAAACTGTAGCCTCAGGGCTGGATTCTGAAAAGTACTGCTCATTGCCCTTTGGCCCCCAAATCCCAGTGAAGTCAGCAACAGTTGGTTATAAGAAACTTGTAGAATGTAGCTCAAGTGAAGAATCGAGAGAGAGTTTACATTACAGGACTATTTGTTTTTTTCCCCACTTATTCAGACTGAGCATTTAATATGGTAACCACAGCAACAGATGATAAATAAGCTATAATGTGAGGAAACAATTGTCGGTATGTAGTATAATGTTTGTACTTCCATGGTTTCCAGGGGGAAGAACTCATTTTGCTGAAGTAAATATAGTTTCCCCAGGCTCATAATCTACTTGGGACATTCCAACCTTGAATGTGATGGGGGAGATGAAAGTGAGACTGCTGAATGATTTCTGCATAAAAATTTCAGATCCCCTTTTATTTGTTTTCTTATGCATATCTCTCTATATGTTAAAAAAATTCTTGCGGGACGATGGAGTGACATCATCACATCACTTTGCAACCTGCCTGCCTCCTCCCTCTCTCCCCCTGCCATTCCACCTTGAGCCCAACCTTGCTGCTTCCTCTCACCACTTGGAATGCTATTTTAAACCAAGTCCTTACTCTATTTCTTCCACCCGCACCCCACAGGGCTCTTAATGCCAAGAAACATGGCACAGTAGCTGGCAGATCCCATGTCGCAGCCATGACCGCACAAGGGTCGGAGGAGAGAGGGTATGGTGCTTAGAATACACAAAAGGAAGTTTTTCTTCACTCAGGAAAAGTCAACCTGTGGAACTCCTTGCCAGAGAACGCAGTGAAGGCTAGAACTTTAACCGGGTTCAAAAAAGAGCTAGATAGATTCTTGGAGGATAGGTCCATCAATGGCTATTAGCCAGCATAGGTAGGAATGGTATCCCTAGCCTCTGTTTCTCTAGAAGTGGGTGACAGGGGAGGGATCACGTGAGGATAACCTGTTATGATCCCTTCCTCTGGGGCATCTGGTATTGGCCACTGTCGGCAGACAGGATACTAGGCTAGATGGACTTTTGGTCTGACGTAGTATGGCCGTTCTTATGTTCTAACAGCAGTCTGGGGACAGGGGCTAGGAGTGGGGCTCCCAGAAGTGGGCTCTTGGGGGGCTCCCCTGCCACTAGACTCTTAGGGAGCTGGAGTGCAGTGCCCTACTGCCTAGAGTCCGGCTGACTCCGCAGAGACTTTCCTCCTTCCCCAGCAGCTGCACTTACTGCATCTGCCAGAGCACCCCTAAGACGCCCGGGGGAACTACTGCACCAACCTGTATTCTCCTTCCCTTCTGCTCCCAGCAGACAAACAGGAAGCCCTGGGCTCTGAGGGTAGGGTTGGGGTCATGAGCAGAGCAAGTGGGTCCACATAGGGGAGAGGCTGCAGTGCCCCAAAGTGCCACATGCACACGCCACTACCTGCGCCTCATTTCGCCCCACCCGGGCTGGGCAGGCATCCCTGTGCCTCCCTCGCTGCCAGAATTAGAGCCAAGCCTGGGGCATACCACAGCCAGGAGACTGTCGGGTGGGGGGGGGGGGGAGAGAGAAAGGGCCTGGGCTGGTGGGAACGGGGAGGAAGAAGGGACCTGGGCTGATGGGAGGGGAGGGAGAAGGGGCCCAGGCTGGTAGCGGGGAGGAGGAAGAAAGGGCTCAGGCCCGCAGGGGCATGGGGTGAGGGGTGGGAGGTGGGGAGGGAGAAGGGAACTGGGCTGGCACAGCCATAGCCCAGCCCTACCTGGTGTCTGGGGGGAACATTCAGCGTTGCCTAACCACCTTCATCATGAGTGGGGGGTTTGTGAGCACAGCAAGCAGGGAGCACAGCTCACTAGTAGGACTATGTTTTATACTAGTCTAGTTTATAATTATTTATTGAAATGAGTGAGACACAGTGTGGTATCTGTACCATTACCAGCTCTGATCACCAAGATTCTTGTCTTGTCATATGGAAATAACTTTTGATGGTTGTGCTTTAGTACACGCTGATCCATTTTCGTTTTATTAGATTAGTGTATTTTAAAAATATTACTTTTCTATTTGAATAACAATTGAAGGCCAAAAAAATGACTATGAACTGTTTGAACCAAATATAAAACTGCTGGGTTACTAAGATGAAGAAGGAAATGAAAACTGAGAGTGGTATCAGTGCAGAAATGTATAAACATTTGTGTCTATTCTCTGCTTCACAGGTCTAACCAATTAATATGCTTGAAGCCAGGAGGTAGATCTTATAGAAAAAGAATGTCTGAACAGAAATAAAATTAATACATTTTCCTATTCTACATGTATTGATGTAGGTACACATTCTCTACCTAGGAATTGAACAGGAATGATTTCTCAATTCCAATGTAGCTCCAGTCTCACCCAAATCATCCTGTCCTCATAGGTTAACTTTTCTAGCTTCCCTCTTGCTTTCGTTATCTTTGAGTATGTAGACAGACTCAAATCTTCTTCCTATGATAAGGTACTTGAAACTAGAAACAGTGAAACTAGAAATTGTTCACAGATCTCCCATATGGAGATTTAATATAATTTGATGTGAACTATGCTCTTAATGATAAATGCCAGCATCCAAGATGCCCTTTTCACCTTAGCATTGTGTTTTCAGTTCCATTGCTGTTTATTGTTTCCAGTCCCTGTGAAGTGCAATATTGATATGGAGTGATTGGTAACTCAGGGTATGTCTACACTACCCTCCTAGTTCGAACTACCTAGTTCGTGCCCCGTGTAGCCGCGCTGCACGGGGTTCGAACCAGCGGGGTTTTAAAAATGGCAGCTCCCCGCTTATGCAAATGAAGCCCGGGAAATTCAAATCCCGGGCTTCATTTGCAAGTGCGGTATGCCTACATTACCCCGCTAGTTCGAACTAGCGGGGTAGTGTAGACATGCCCTCAGAAATCATTTGGAATTACCTAGAGTCTTCAATGACTGAAAATTGAGGGAGTATCTGAGTGTGTTATTTTTAGTGTACTTAGTCTGCTTTTAGAAATATGCACTGGATCATATGTTAGGCCGTGTCTAGACTGGCATGTTTTGTCACCAAGACATGCCTTTTGGTGACAAAACAGTGAGAGCGTTAACATTATAATGTGACTTTTGTCAGGACCCTCTCCCCCAGTTTTGGCAACAAAAAACTTCTGCCTTTGCAAGAGACTTTTGTCTTTTCTCCTCCCTTTATTGTCAACAAACAGCCAGTGTGTCTGGCTGTTTTGTCAAGAAAACTGGCTTCCACCAGTATCCCACAATGCTTGCCCTGATGGCTCTGCTCAGTGTTTTGTGATCTCTTCTGTCCTGCAGGCATGTACTCTTCCCCTTGAAAAGTTCCTGGAAGTAGCTGACAGCTGAGAGCTGCTTCCTTTGGGGAACAAAGAGTAAATCACTGGTATGCTCCTTACTGTACTGCCCTGCACTAGAAACACAGAGGCAGAAAATGGTTACTGCAGGGGGAGAGCTGGAGAGACAGCTATGCTGTTTTGATATTCCTCAGCACAGGCAGCTCACAGAGCAGTTCTGCCTTCTCACAACACAGCATTGTGGGATGCTAACCCACATTGCTTTGCTCTCTCTGTCAACAGGGTGTGTCCATGAAATGTTGAGAATCGGAGGCAGAAAAACTAGTCTGACCGGTTTTCACTTTTGGCGACTTCTGCATGTGGACAGTACTTTTGTCACCAAACCTTCCCAGTGTAGACTTTGCCTTAGAAAGCTTGATGTGATTGAAGCAACTCCTTGCTTTCTACAAAATGTTACTGGGGGCCTGATTTTGATCTCACAATTATATAAATTGGACATAACTCTTTAGGAGTCAATTAATATACACCAAAATAGAATCCATGTAGATTTCTTTTCTTTGATTTTTTGTGATATACTAGAAACCTTAATAGCTGTATTTAAGTTTCATATTATGCTACTTAAATGCTGCCTATGTGGATAAGTTTAACATGGAATTGTCAGGTACCTATCTGATTCATATTAAAATATTTTAATTTAATATGAAATGGGGTGCTTTATATTAAGGATAGGTATTCAGCTCTTCAGTTCACTCAGGAGAAGAACCTGAAACTTTAATTCCTCACTCAGGAGAAATTACATCATACTAACCCTAAATACCATTCCATTCTCTCTGATGTTTCTGTGGTAACAGCATGTTTCCATGGTTTCCATTATAATACTGTAAGATGTTGTTATAACAAGTATAGAAATGTAGGCTTTTTCTTAAATATATGATTTTTTAACCTGACAAATGTCTCTTTAAGAGTGTTACTCAGCTATTTAAATTTGCCCTGAATTCAATCTTGTGTTAATGGGAGTTAAAGCTTTTTCTGTAATTACATGCCTTATGATATCTGTGGAAAACTCTTCTTTAACCATTAGAAACTCAACATCCATAACTGTATTTAAGAACAGACCAAAGAAACATTTGTTTGCTGCCACTGTTAATCATTCTTAATTCTGTTATTAGTATTGTAAAAATGTGCAACGCCTGAGGCTTAACAAGTGCCAATTTGCTGCTATACTGTTTGTCAGGTTTGGGTCCTTCTTAACAGAGTATCACAGTTTCTCATATATAGCTGGCTGCTGTATGTTTAAATCAAGAGTGACAAACCAATTCATAGATGTATGTAAGAGTTATGGAAGCCAGAGAATTAATGTACAAAATCAGAACTTTTGGATATGTCTGGTCATTTTTCTTGACTCTAAAATTGGTCAGAGGTATCCATTTTTTTTTCTGTACCAAAGTATCTTGAATAGAATCCCTGAACTCACAGACATTTGGGTCTCCTCCACAGTACCTATCTGGAGCAGTTTAATTATTTCCATAGGTAGAATAACCTCATGAGAAGGTTCCCTGAAAAAAGAAGGTTAGGGGGAATTGAATAGAGGCACTCTAGGAAGCTGAATTGTTTGACCTTTCTCTATAATTTCTAGTATCCATAAGTACTGGATCCAGATCCAGAAATACTCAGTTCCACAACTCTGGACTTCAGAGTGAAACCTAGAACAAATATGAGGTTTAAAGTAGAAATTGTGAAGGCTATGTCAGAACTGGACATATCTGATAAATCTGACATATGGACCTGGAACTGCTAACAGTAGCTATCTTTTTCTCTCATCTTCTCCTTTGGAACCAATTTAGACAGAACTGAAATGATTTATCAGGCAGCCGGCTCTTTTCCACCAACAAAACCCTTGAAGACTTGACAGAATAATTGGAAGCTACCACTGATGATGATCCCAAAGACTGGAAAGCCCTGACTCTACGAGAGCTGAAACAGGCCTTTTAGGCTTTAGATTCAATGACCCTTCAAAACCAGATCGATTAGTAGCAAGAGCCTCATGAGAAGAAGACCTGTAGTTTGTTCGGACTGTCTTTATGTGCTCTGGGCATGAAGGTCAGTGAACTGATCACCAAGAAGGAAAGTGACTGTCTCTCAGGCACATGAGGCACCTAAGGTGATGTTAGGATGACAGCTGAATGCAAAGTGCATCTTTTAAGACTGGTTTCTTATTATCCGATTCTCTCATCAGCCTTACAACGTATACTTAAGTTATCTATACTTAAAACTAAAGGCTATATTTAGAACAACAACTGTAAACTATCAAGGAACTATAATTGGATAAAACCCAAGATCCAAAAGGCTGGAGCGATTCTCCTTTGTCAGAGCAGTGATTGGAATCAACTAAGGCTGTAGATCAGGGATGGGAAACCTTTTTTGGGTCAGGAACCACTGACCCTCAGAAAAATCAGTTGGGGGCCACACAAAAGTGTGAAGCAAAAAAACTGGACCCTGACTGAGAAGGAGAGAGACTCCCCTCGCCACCAGCCCAGCCTGTGTGCTCCAGCCCCACAGTGGGACAGTGATGGAGTTGGAGCACCAGTGCAGGCTCCCCAATGCTGTGGGGGTCCCTGAGCTTTGGGAGGCTGGATCCAGGTAAGTTGGAGGCTGCATCCAGCTCCCATGCCTGAGGTTCTCCGCCCCTGGTGTAGATGGTTGATCATCCTATTATGTGGCCTTGCCCTCAGAATGTTCAGAAATGCTGAGGAGAAGGTCAGGAGGGTGCGCATATATGCTCTAATGGGCACTACTCGGGGAAGTTTCTACTGTTAGGTTCCACCAAATAGTACAGTATCCATTAGTGAGAATATGCAGAGTTACTCACAGATCTTCCTTTGTCATAGGATACAATTGTGCTGTATCCTATGTTAGTGGAATTACTATGGTACTACACCAGTGAAACTGAGTTCCTAATTTGACTTCTGAGCTATTTTACAAAATAGAAAACACAAGGCTAGAATAGAAGATCTGAGCTATTGGAATAGCTCCTTCAGTCTGAAATACTTATAAAGACAGGTACTACAAAATATGGGCCTGATTCTGTGAGGTGCTTAATAATCTCCAGAGGGGACATAAGGGATTTAAAACTCTGAGGTACACTGCAACTGCAAGAAATGGGTCCAGCTTCACTAGAGAATAATCATTATATACTGTTAAATAATATAGTGAATTATTTAATAGCAGAAAAAAAATTAATTATATTATATCTCAATGTCATTAGCTCAAAGACCTACTATAATGTGTAACTGATGTATTGCTGTTAAACAATTGATAGCTCAAAGTTTACATAGTACATCATTGTAACAATACCTTGTTATTACAGACTATTATACCAGTTTTTTTAACCATTCAGCAAGTACCTATTTGTCAGTTTTATCTTTAAAAACATACTTTATAATTTTACCTCATTGTGTGCAATATTTCTTGTGCTTTCCTAGAGTTTCCATAGGAAATATATTGTGTACTGGAAATACTGAAGGATATCAGTCAGCAAATACTTATTCAGACCATGATTCTGCAATCTTTATTTAAACTCACAAGAGTAATTGGGCCTTTTCATTTTTTGAGTCAATTACAAGTTTTAAAGTATCACCTCTGTCGACTGAGATCATTCTTAGGGCTAGAATTTGACTTCACACAGCCCAGAGCAAGGAGCAGTGCAGAGTGGGGAATTTACTCCTGTCCAAGGGTCTGTAGACCAGGCCCTCGCCCCCTTGTGTCAGAGCAGGTGGCCCAAATAAGCCAATTAAAGGGGTCATAGCTACACATTGAGCTATAACAGACACGTGGGGACTAGTCAAAGGAGAAGTGATTAGTACAGGCTGTATGTGAGTAGAGGTAACTTAGAGGAACTCCAGGGCTGAACCAATGGAATGGAGGGCCAGGGACTCAGAGTGAGAGAGTTCTGGGGCTGATGTCCTAGTAGGGAAACAGAGCTGGCTGAATAAGAGCTGGTTGTGAGAGGGGAGCTGGGGACAGAAAGAGCTCCATGTATGACAGAAGAATCAAGGCAGAGTATGAACTTTTGTATTGGGATTTATTTTGGGGATCCTAATGATTGCTCAAACCATTTCTTGTTATTTAACCAGTTCAGGTGAGTGCTATTAGCTGCAGAAGAGTTCTTAGGGGGTCTGCAAGAAGGGGCTAGCAGAGGCAATGTGCTAGCAAAGCAACCTTTGGTCATGAAGGGGCACTCAGGTGGCAGCCACCATATTACATTCCCCAACTGCTTATCTCCTGGGAATGTTGCTCTATAGACAGAAGAAAATGCCATACATATTTGACAAGGTTAAAACAATTAGATGATATAGAATTCTTACATCACTATTAAAGTGTAATGCAAAAAAGACAATGCAAGCAGATAAATTTAATGAGAATTATATTCTGAAGAAGATACTAGATTGGTTAGTGGTGTGCAGGTTGCTTGGATCATGCTAATAGTAAAGCCTAACAGATTCCCTGAATGCCTTTCATGTTGTTCTGAGATTCTAGTTTCCATGGTAACCTAGAGTAAGTTAAGAAGAGTACTGTTAAACTGTATTGCAATTTTGCTTAGTCTCTCTAGAAAAAAAGTGTCAGTGGAAACCATTTTTTGTATTCACTGTTGTATCAGATTCCTCCCTAGTTTCTATTGCCAGCACCTGAACAAGTTCTTTAGGGGAAAATATGAATGATTTAGTTAATTACCTATTTGATGATCCTGGAGCCCTACTAGCTGGCAAACTGTGTGAGATAATATACAAACATCACAAAGCAATCAGAGTATAAATAGGAAACAAACTAAATCCCCAAAATTCTATAAAAACAGAACAAAATGCATGAGATCTTACCCAGAGGAGCTGCCCCCAAGAACTCCCCAAGCGTGGAGTCATCAAAGCAACTTATGAGTGACCCTTTCCCAACATCCCATATAGGCATCTCTGAGGCATGGCTAGGTCACATCTATACCATAGCAATCTCCAGCTGGAAGAATATCCCTTTAGAAGATTGGTATTTAAAACTGGTGTAGAACAATGCAGAATCAGGTTAATTATTTCTGGTACAATAGAAAAAAGGATTAGTGTTGGCAAATCTGACTAGATGCTGTCAGATTTGCCAATACTTCTAATTTGAATTGCATCATTCATCTCTTTATGTAGATAGTCTAGGGCAGAACAGAAGATTTTTAATCCGGACACATGGATTCTTTTCCCAACTCTGACAGTGACTTGCTGGATGATCTTGGGCAAGCTATTAAATTTCTCTGTGCCTCATCTTCCCCATAATTAAAATGAGAAAAACAGTATTTATTGGAAATTACCTGCCATGGGATTTTTGAGCATACATGCAGTAACATCTGTGCAGCACATTGAGACCCATGGTTGAAAGTTGTTATGGAATTGCAGGTGAGAATATTATTACGCTGAGATGAAATGCATATAGAATAGTGTTTCAAATGACAAACTATTAACAGAGTTTATAACATAAAACAGAGGAATCTGTAAACAAGAATACATATAGCAGAAAGGGCTCACAAATAACACGATTTGCCAAACAACTCTCACTTTAGCTGATTCTTATGAGATGATTCTGAAGAGTGGTGGCCCTTAAATTGTTCTTAGGATAACTACAGTTTTGAAATGCTGAATGGCTAATTCTGTTAAATCTATCTTTAGGAAGATGCAGATAAGAGAGTAAGATTATCACTACTCTACAGTATTGCACTCAGACTGAGAGTTAGGAGCCCAAGTGGCTCTTCAGGGTACCTACTTTGGCCCTTTGCAGCACATGGTATTAAAACATCACATTAATTCATTCTTAGCCAGTCTATATTATTAATCACTCAGGATGCTGTTAACAAATTGTAGAATAGTTGAATCATTTTCCTAGGAAAAGATATGTATATAGTGAGAGGGTCAGGCCAGAGGGACACAAAAGAGTAATAGAATGGAGGTATATTAGCCTCAGACTCAGTAAATCTCTTTTCCCAGGGTAAACTGGCAGGGGCTAGTCCAGAACCAGTGAGAATTTACCAGAATCAGTTAGGGCAATTAAGCACCTGGAGCTAATTAAATGAGCTTGGTGAGTCAGGTGAGCCAAGGCTAGTTGGAACACCTGGGGCCAATTAAAGAACTAGCTGAGACTGGTTAAAAAGGAGCTTCTCTGCAGGTGGTTGCTCCTCTTAGACCTTCTGCACCCTAAAAGGATGGATGAAGGGCTGCAGAGGGTCTAGGAGGTGCACATACCAGTGGATCTAAGATAAGGAAGGTCTGGGAAAGATGTGGGGAAGTAGCTCAGGGGTTTTGTAGCTGTCTTGCAGCTGGTGTTAGATACTTTAATAGGCAGATGCTGTTACAAGGCTGTGGGCTGGAACCTGGAGTAGAAGGTGGGCCTGGGTTCCCCCAACACCCACTTCCCCATTTCCACTGGGGAAGGGGAAGGCTGGCTGGCTGGCTAAAGAAAAGGGTCTACCTAGTCCTGTATCATTTGGGGAGTTCATCAAGACTGTGGGCTTGGGCTTTCCCTCTGTACCTTATGCTCAACAAATAGCAGGTTGATGCACTATGTATAATGCCTAAATTGAGAACTGCTATGAGCCTCTGAGGCAAGCAATGTGCCTGAAAGTGCAGGACCCACCAAGCTGGAGCAGGAGCTTTATCACTAAATAGACATGTTCATTTTATGTATATTAAATGAAATGATGAATTCATGATACTGTGGCTCTTTGGAGTAATGTTGAACATGGATTTGGCTTCTGAACCACTGAGATCTGAGTCACTGCTGTAGAGTCATTCCACCTATGGGTTATGCAGCTATTTTCATGGTTTAACTCAATTTAATATGTATAAGAGCTCCTAGATCAATATGGAATGTGAAATCCTCTGTTTATTCACAGAAGGGAACAGCATTGGCAATGGCTACTCAAACATTCCCATGCTACCCATCCAAAACACTGCAGCCTTACCTAGGAGGGGCCACTGCTCAAGATTGGAGGATGTCTGCTATTATTTAAGTGTGTTTGGAGGTGACTTGAGAGGTTAAATGGTTATTCTTCAGATTGAGTCATAGATTGAGTGGAACAGAGTTGCATGCTTCAGCAGCAAGCAAGCTCTGGTTTGTGGTGTTAGTAGGATGTTAAGAGAATATAATGTAACTGTTTACAAACGCTCCTTGTTTTATAAGTATAACAAAGGCATTTCATTTTCCATGCCCATTCACACCATTAGCAACTCTTTGCAATAGGTCCCAACTCTGATGTTGCCAAACTGGCAGCTGTTCACTAGGAGCTAGAATAAACAGCCTCCTCATTTCACATCAGCTTAAGTAAAATGCTTTCTGGTCTGACTGGACTCTCCATGTTACTGGTGCCCCAAAGATATAAAAACCTATATATCCTTTGTCAACTCTGAGCAACCCAGACCCAGGAGGGATGCACATTTTTTAGTGGAAGCATCCATGAGTACAAGTGAGCATTTGTACAGTGGGTATTTGTTTCACCTCATCTCTGATAATTTGTGGTACATAAAATAGACTTCAATTCTCTTTTGAGTGACAGTCCATTGCATATTCTACACCTAGGCTACGTCTAGACTGGCATGATTTTCCACAAATGCTTTTAATGGAAAAGTTTTCCGTTAAAAGCATTTGCGGAAAAGAGCATCTAGATTGGCACAGACACTTTTCCGCAAAAGCACTTTTTGTGGAAAAGTGTCCATGCCAATCTAGATGCGCTTTTGCACAAAAAAGCCCCGATCACCATTTTTGCGATCGGGGCTTTTATGCACAAAACAAAGGACTTTTGCCCGAACGGGAGCAGCATAATATTTCTGCAAGAAGCACTGATTTCTTACATGAGATCATCAGTGTTCTTGTGGAAATGCAAGCGGCCAGTGTAGACAGCTGGCAAGTTTTTCCGCAAAAGCAGGTGCTTTTGCGGAAAAACTTGCCAGTCTAGACACAGCCCTAGTGATCAATCCGTCAGAGTGCATGCTTCAGCACTTTAGTTAGCAGTGCCTGTGGGGGTGGCAAATCCATCCTTTGCCCCCATTATGTTCAATGAGTGTATAAAGAGTGGAGCCACCCCACTGTAACACTGTGGGTGTGAAGGAGCAACTCCATTCTGAGCAATTTATCTCTGATCAGTTGGTTGCTACAGTATGTCTTCTGAACTAAGGTCATCAGGAACATCGTTCAGCAGTGGGACAAATATCATGAATGATTCTATACATGTTCTCCAGCTTCAAATACTGCTCCTCCTCGGTCCTCTTCATGGCAGCCTTAATGAAGGGCACATATAAGACTAGTGTGAGATTTGCAATGTCTTCTGAAATTGGAGTCAGCGTTCAAAGTCACTTAAACTTTTCTGGAGGGGTCCATGCACCCTGACACCAACTCCAACTGCCAGATCTCCAGGAGACCCAAGGTCTTTGAAGTCCACGCTGGAGACATCTTCAGAATGACTGTAGACACCCTCCAAGTTGGCCGTAATGCTGAGAAAACTCTGGGGCACTAGAAGTTCTCCAGGGAAAAGAATCATAGAAGGTCTGATGCTGAGCCTTCATAGACAACAAGGCTGTCAGATATCAAGGGTGCATGAAAGCTTTGAAAAAGCTCTCTGACGTGAGCACTAGCGGAGGAGACCCAGATGTACCACAGGTCTTGCCTAGTATTGGATCAGCCTGTGAACTGATAACAAGAGCACTTGAGTGGCCAATGGTACTGGTCAAGGCTCTATCGTGCAAGCCACCAACAGCAGCACAGGCAAGAAATAGCTTTAGCTAGTGGTTAGTGTGTTCCCCACCTCATACAGGACATGAAGTCTTGTGGCCCAGTGCCCCTCCAGGATCCAAGCACCAACACTACTGCAACCATGCACAATCCTGGATCTGGTGTCTCATATGGGAAGGTCTTGGCACTCTGAGACTAACACCATGGTTACTATCAGTGCCATGCAGGTCCCAGAGGAGTGCTAGTCATCATCTGACTTGGAGAAGAGCCTGTTGAGATCCCCAGCCAATCTCAGGAATCAACAGGATTGCGAAGAGGTCCCAGGCACCAGTGGGATATGATCCTGCAACCAAACCAACTGAGCCTATGGCCATTGTGCCATCCCTGTTGGTGTCCAACCCCATATGACTTTAACCTATGGAGTATGTGGCCTTTGTGAGCACCTTGGTTCACCATGAACTCCGCTTCCCTGGTGTACTCCAGGTACTGGTCAAAATCTCCTCACCCAAGAGAGCCTCTATTACCTCCATGAGTCCAGGATGAGGGAATCAGAGGAACAAGAGAATCGGGCAACACACAGCTGGCTCTATTCAATACCTCCACACCTTTGCCAAATGAAGCTGGGCTCAGCATCAGCTACACTGGAAGACCATAAAGTCTTCCTAGATTCATGCAATGAGAAGAAACTTTAGAAATCCCTATGGAAGAGGTGTTTGAGATTGCATTCATCAGTGACAGCTGGAACTGGCAAATGTCTGGTGTGAAATACTGGCATCAATAGCTCCAATCTTAAAATGGGTCAATAGGTGGCACCTATCATAGACTGCAAGCAATTCATCCTTCACCTTGTGCTGGAATTGTTGGTTATTAGTGTGACAAATGAAAGAATGCACGAGGGCCATCAAAGGATAAGGTACAGAAGTTCATGGATTTGGTTGGTGGTAAAATGATATTCTACCTGGAGCCTTAACAGCAAAATATCATGTTAGGGCTGTCTGCAGTTAACTCACATAATTATTTTTTAATCAATGATGATTGATCACACTGTTAAACAATAAAAACCCAACTGAAATTTATTAATATTTGTGGATGTTTTTATACATTTTGAATATTACTTCTGTTTACAACACAGAATACAAAGTGTGCAGTTCTCAGTTTATATTTGTATTACAAAATATGCACTGTAAAAATGATAAACGAGAGAGTATTTTTCAATTCACCTAATACAAGTATTAAAGTGCAATCTTTACCAAGAACATGATACATCAAAGGTAGATTTGCTTTCCGGGTACATAACTGCACTAAATCCCCCCCTCCCAATGTAAAACTTTAGAGCCTACAAGTCTTCAGTCCAACTTCTTATTCTGCCAACCAATAAGACATGCAATTTTATTTACTTTGATGCTGTTACTGCTGCCTGTTTCTTATTTACAATATTCTCACTTTTTGGGGATAAGTGTTTTGCATGACACTTTTGTAGCTGGCTTTGCAAGGTAATTACTGTCAGATATGCTAAACAGTCAGATGCCTCTTCATGCTTTGGCCACTATTCCCAATGACATGCTTCCATGCAGATGATGCTCTTTAAAAAGATGCATTAATTAAACTTGTGACTGAACTCCTTGAGGGAGAATTGTATGTCTCCTGCTCTGTTTTACTTGCATTCTGCCACATATTTCATGTTATAGCAGTGTTGACGCTGACAACCCAGCACAGGTACCAATGTGAAACTTCTAAAGGTAGCCTCAGCACTCGACTAAGATTTAAGAATCTCTAGTGCCATCCAAAAGCTAAGAGGGATAAAAAAAATCTGCAGAAGAACACTCCAATGTGGAAACTACAGAACCTAAACCACCAAAAAGGAAAAACCAACCTTCTGATGGTAGCATCTGACTCGGGGTATGAAAATGAATGTGCATCAGTCCGCACTGCTTTGGATCGCTATCAAGCAGAACCCATTATCAGCACAAACTCATGTCCAATAGAAATCTGGTTGAAACATGAAAGAGCCTATCAATCGTTAATGCATCTGCATATAAATACCTTGCAACACCAGCTACAACAGTGTCATTTGAGCATCTGTTCTCACTTTCAGGTAACATTGTAAACAAGAAGTGGACAGCATTATCTCCTGCAAATTGTAACCAAACTTGTCTGTCTGAGTAGCTGAAAAAGAAGTAGGATTGAGTGGACTAGTAAACTCTACATTGTTTTATTTTTTTAATGCAGGAGTTTTTGTACATAATATAATTCTATATTTGTAAGGTAGGCTTTCATGATAAAGAGATTTCACTATAACATTTCTATGAGTAACTGAAAAATACAATGTTTTTGTTCTTTACGGTGCAAATATTAGTAATAAAAAATAAACTGTGCACTGTTCACTTTTTATTCCGTGTTGTAATTGAAATCAATATATTTGAAAATGTAGAAAACATCTACAAATATTCAAAATAAATGGTATTCTATTTGTTTAATATTGTGATTAATCATGATGAACTTTTTAAATTGCTTGACAGCCCTAGACCATATCAGTTGTTCAAGGGATACTTTATGGATAGTTTGCAGTAGGAATTCAGGAGTGAATTGCAGACTTTGGTGTCAGAATGACTTCTGGTTGCTAAGCTGACCCTCCAGGTAGCCTTAGATGCTGCCCACATAGCCTCCAGGGCAAAGGCAGTGATAATGCACTTTTTGTTCTGCCTGATCTCTGGAATTTCAAAAGCAGTATAGATTATTACAGTCAAGGACTTGTCATTTCAAGGTTTTGCCTTTCTTTCATGACAAGACAAGTGACCTGATGGCTCAATATAAGGACTCTAGGGCCTTATAGAGTGGGGATCTACACTCCAGCTATGAAGAAATGGCATTTCAGGCCTTAGTTGTTTTAGAGGCAATCTCACTACTATAAACACAAACTACCTGAGTATGCCAGGAAGGGACAAAAGGTTTCAAGGAGAAAATCCTTAAACACAGACTGACACATCTCACAATCCCTCCTCCACTGCAACAAGGCAGCAAATTTGGCCCTATGGCCAAGGATCGCATACTCTCTTTGGCAAGTGCCTAGTCTAGCAAAAGGTAGGTGTTGGATGTTGTAGAGATGGTCTACACAGTTCAGCTTCTCTCTCTAAATGCATGCTTTATCCTCCCCATCCCTATTCAGGCATCCATCTCACAAGAATGTACTACATCAGGAAGTTCAGTCCTCTTCTTTGTTCTTGACTCCCCAGAAGAAATTTCTTTGTAGCAAAGGGGAAAAGGATTTTACTCAATATATTTTCTCAGCTAGAAAAAGAAAGGTGAGCGTTGAGCTATTCTGGACCTAAGTAGTAACACATTCTGATAATTTTGGGATGTAAAATGCAATTGTCTCTAACAAATTTCATTTTTGGTGACTACATAGAAATAAATTACAGAGAATATGGTTGGTGAGACACCGATAGGGATTCTATTAATGCCACGATTAATATAATCAAAACCACAAAATCAAACAAACAAGCGAACAAGAAGCAGACTCTGGATCACATGCACTCACGAGTCCATGGGACTGTGGGTTCCCATTAAGGAAAAATAAGCATTGAGATTGCTGTCATCCTGCAATCCCAAGGCCCCACTGAGGGATGGATTTGATTCCCTTTTATGCAGCTATTTCTGAAACCATGGCCAGTTTATCTGATGTCTGACATGTATGGGACCTTGTTGGGACTTGTGCTTGCAGGTCAAACTGCAGAACTAAGATAAGAATCTGCCTCAGGCTGGTAGACCTCATGGCAGCCTGCACATTTGTGACACTGCATATGAGGCTCCGCTTTTATGAGCTGCAGGAGTGGATACTACAGGGTTGCTGAAGACAGTATTTGGATATGCTAGTATGTATCCCACCATCCATCCTCCAATCCCTGAAATGGTGGAAGGACCTCTGCAACTACTGGAGCACAGTTCATTTTTCCTGAAATCAAAATCCTACCTATAGATGCATCTGACAGGATATGGGGCGCACATAGGCAATTCCCTGGCCCAGGACCAGTGTTCTGCAGAGAAGAAGTTGGTACACACAAATGAACTGGAGCTTATGGCCAGATAAATTGCCTGCAAAGCACTCCTAAGATACACATGGGACTGTTCTATCCAGATGATGCTCAACAATATGGCTGCAGCATTTTACTGGGGAACGGGAGGCAGGTCAGTGCCAAGGAGCAGCGTGCCTGCGGAACTTCATCACAAGGAGAAGCATCACTTTGTCAGCAGTTCAGAGCTGATAACCACAGCAGATAATGTGCAGCAGATGATATGTGCAGGTGCCTCACAGGAAATGGTTAATGCACCAGGGAGTTCTCAGTCCATTGTGATATGGAGAACCCCACACATAGAGCAACAACAGCAAGTGCCACAGGGGAGGCAAAGGCTCAGAATCCTTTTCTGATGCATTTGTTGTGTTTTTGTTTGTAGGCACTTCTGCTACCCCAAAGACATTGCAGAAGATCCAGTGTGAAATGGCAAAGATGATCAGCATTGCCAAGACAGATCTGATATTCAGACTTGAATGACTTCTCCATCATGCCATTCTTCTGGTAGTCCTGTTGGGGTGAGAGCAAGCTACTGTAGCCAACCTCCATTCTCTCCAGCTAACAGTGTGGATGCTCGCTACTTGATGCTAATGGAGATCATGCTCAAAATCAGTGCTGAAGATACTGATACACAGCAGGAAGGCGCTGACAAAAGCTATTTATCTCTTGAAATGAATGAGGTACTCCAGGCAGCGCCAGTTGGTGCCACATCTCTCCAGATCAGGCAAGCCTCCAGGATGTAGTGGAGTACCTGGAGTAATTGAAACTCTATACACCAACAGGGAGCTTTAACACACCTAGTAGCAAAGGAGTTCATGAATGGCATTACTAGATTCTTTCCACTGGAAAGAAGTTAAGGACCCTGTACTAGAAGGGGATCTTTCCAGACTATGGTGGTTAACTGGGACAAGGGCAGCCTAATCTAATGGTTGGAGCAGGTATCAGGCCCAAAGGGTAAAGTAGGTGTTGGGCTTTGACCCTACTCCTTGGGTCCCAAGTCAGTAGTCAGAGCCAAAGGTCAAACCAGAGTGCAGTAACTAAATGCTAGAGCCGAGGGTTAAGCTGGATTCAGAGGTCAGCAGCTGCAGCCAAGGGTCAAACTGGAGAACAGGAGTTGGAGCAAGCAGGGTTTGTTCAAGGCAAGGCTGGGCTCAGGGCAGGAGCAGTCAGAACAGAGAACCTCAGGAGCAGGCACAGTGGTGGTGAACTTGCAGCCAATCAGGTTGTGTGGCTAGTCAGGCAGTGTGCTGCTGGACTGATGAGGCTATCTGTAGATTAGCTCTGCTGCAGGCTCTGATTCCGGAACCACTTATGGAAGCCTCATTTGAGCCTTTTGCAACATGTTTGTTTTCTGTCACTCCGGCTGTGTCTACACTGCACCCCTTTTCCGGAAAAGGGATGCAGATTAGACCAGTCGGAATTGCAAATCCGCGGGGGATTTAAATATCCCCCGTGGCATTTGCATTCACATGGCTGCTGCTTTTTTCCGGCTTGGAGATAAGCCGGAGAAAAGCGCCAGTTTAGACGTGATTCTCCGGAAAATAAGCCCTTTTCTGGAGGATCTCTTATTCCTATTTTCAAGTAGGAATAAGAGATCCTCCAGAAAAGGGCTTATTTTCCAGAAAATCGCGTCTAGACTGGCGCTTTTCTCCGGCTTATCCCCAAGCCGGAAAAAAGCGGCAGCCATGAGAATGCAAATGCCGCGGGGGATATTTAAATCCCCTGAGGATTTGCAATTCCGACTGGTCTAATCTGCATTCCTTTTCTGGAAAAGGGGTGCAGTGTAGACACAGCCTCCATGAATATTTCCTTTTTCCTGGCTATTGCATTGGCCAAAAGGGTGGGAGAGATATAGGCCTGAATGGTGGGGCTCCCATACACTATCATACATAAGGACAAGTTATCTTGAGATCCCAGCCTAGATTTCTGCCTAAGTTATTGGAATTTGACGCAAACAAAGCCATCATTTTGTTCTTCCTGAAGCCTCGGGCTGGAAGAGCCAAACAAATTGCATATGCAGTATGTGAGCAGGATCTTCTGTTCTACTTGGACCAAATTAAGCCCTTCAAGAAATCCCCTGAGCAGTTTGTTGCTTATGGAAAGAGCTAGGAGACTAGAGAAATCTTCAACTGATAACCCGGTGTATCAAATCATGGTACCGACAGGCAGAAATTCCTCTTCCTGGCATAATGCTAGCACCAGGACGCAGGCTCAATGGCATCATTAGTGCACCTACCCTTCAAGGACATTTGTAAGACAGGAACTTGGTTATCTGTTCACTCATGCACAAAGAACTGTGCATTGATGCAAGCAACCAGACATGATGCCAAGTTTGGCAGGGCCATACAACATCACCTGTGGATGTGAGTTCCTTTTACTGTTTTCCAGAAAAGTCTACAAGTAGCGTATCACCAGTAGTGAAAAATAAATGGATCACTTAAATATGAAAAGAGAGGTTATTAACCTATGTAGTGCTCATGCTCTTTGAGATATGCAGTATGTATAATATTACATGAACCCCTCCCCAATTCTGTCCCTTCCACTTGGGAATTCACAAGCCATGGATTCCGGGAGTGGCAAAGGAAGTGAGGGCAGTGGGGCGGTTTGAAATAACTAGTACTATTCTGAAATAACGTAGTCCATGTCTACACAGCAGCAGGGGCAGCCCATCCATACAGGTGAACTAGGCAGTCGCCTAGGGCACCAAGTTAAATGGGGCGCCAAATGGTGGTGCAATATCATTGAGGGGTTTGGAGGTGGGGGTGCTGATTGCATGGTTCGCGTAGGGCGCCAGATGCTGGCAGCTAGTCTAGCGCTGTCCCTCCACAGCAGGCAGTTATTTTGAAATAGTGTCAAAATACTGTCAAGCTAATGGACTTCTCACTTCGACTCCTGTAACCCTCATTGTATGAGGAATAAGGGAAGTTAGAGGAAGAGTGCTCTATTTCACAATGGCTGTGTCTACACTGGCCACTTATTCCGGAAAATCAGCCACTTTTCCGGAATAACTTGCCAGCTGTCTACACTGGCCCCTTGAATTTCCAGAAAAGCACTGACGATCTACTGTAAAATCATCAGTGCTTTTCCGGAAAAACTATGCTGCTCCCGTTCAGGCAAAAGTCCTTTTCCGGAAAACTGTTCCGGAAAAGAGCCAGTGTAGACAGCACAGATTTCTTTTCTGCAAAAAAGCCCCGAACGCGAAAATGACGATCGGGGCTTTTTTGCAGAAAAGCGCGTCTACATTGTCACAGACGCTTTTCCGGAAAAAGTGCTTTTCCAGAAAAGCATCCTGCCAATGTAGACGCACTTTATCTGGAAATACTTATAATGGAAAACTGTTCCGTTTTAAGCATTTCCAGAAAATCATGCCAGTGTAGACGTAGCCAATAAGTACTGTGTAGATGCTCCCTATTTCAGAATAAGCTATTTTGAAATAAGCTACACAATTGATGTAGCTCAATTTGCGTAGCTTATTTCAAGTTGAGTCCTGTAATGTAGATGCACCCTCACTGAATGCATGAAGGAGTGAAGGATGTATGTGCTGCCCCCATAGTCAAGGCTAACTAAAATGTTCTACAATGTATGTGCACTGAATAAGCAATCACCAACTTTGGAACATGTATATGGATTACACAACTCAAAGAACATTCATTACCGTGTAGGTAAGTATTTTATTATTTATCCTTAGTTTAACATAATCTTCATTTTAATGCACTCAAGAGCTTATTTCCATTTCAAGGATGTTACACTGATGCAGTAATTTCTCTTGCCCTACTATGAATCACAGTACTGACAATTGTGAGTTATTCTGGTCAGTATTTGATGTAATAGATGTGGATAATATAATTTCAGAATCTTTCAAGTTTCAGAAAGGCCTTTAATATCCAGTTAAAGCTAATCCTTTTAAAGTTTCTAGAAAACTTTAAATTGAGTGAAAGTGTCAGTTGAAAGGTCCACGGCTGTTCTGTGGCCCTGGGTCATCGATGACATCTTTATGATCTGGACCCATGGCCAAGAAACACTGGAGACATTCCACAGAGACTTTAACAACCCACACCCCACCATCAGTCTCAACCTGGACCATTCTACATGAGAGATCCATTTCCTGGACACCACAGTACAAATCATAGAATCATAGAACTGGAAGAGACCTCAGAAGGTCATCAAGTCCAGCGCCCTTCTCCAGGCAGGACCAGTTCCAACTAAATCAACCCGGCCAGGGCTTTGTCAAGCCGAGACTTAAACACCTCTTGGGATGGAGTCTCCACTACTTCCCTAGGTAACCCATTCCAGTGCTTCACCACCCTCCTAGTGAAATAGTTTTTCCTAATATCCAACCTGGACCTCTCCCACCACAACTTGAGACCATTGCTCCTTGTTCTGCCATCTGTCACTACTGAGAACAGCCTCTCTCCATCCTCTTTGGAACCTCCCTTCAGGAAGTTGAAGGCTGCTATCAAATCCCCCCTCACTCTTCGCTTCTGCAGACTAAACAGACCCAAGTCCCTCAGCCTCTCCTCATAAGTCATATGCTCCAGCCCCCTAATCATTTTGGTTGCCCTCTGCTGGACCCTCTCCAATGCGTCCACATCCTTTTTGTAGTGGGGGGCCCAGAACAGGGCACAATACTCCAGATGCAGCCTCACCAAAGCCGAATAAAGGGGAATGATGACATCTCTGGACCTGCTGGCAATGCTCCTCTTAATGCAACCTAATATGCCATTAGCCTTCTTGGCTACAAGGGCACACTGTTGACTCATATCTAGCTTCTTATCCACTGTAACCCCCAGGTCCTTTTCTGCAGAACTACTACTTAACCGGTTGGTCCCCAGCTTGTAACTATGCTTGGGATTCTTCCGTCCCAAGTGCAGGACTCTACACTTGTCCTTGTTGAACCTCATCAGATTTCTTGTGGCCTAATCCTCCAATTTGTCTAAGTCATTCTGTACCCTATCTCTGCCCTTAAGGGTATCTACCTCTCTCCCCAGCTTAGTGTCATCCGCAAACTTGCTGAGGGTGCAATCCATCCCCTCATCCAGATCATTAATAAAGATATTGAACAAAACCGGTCCTAGAACCGAACCTTGGGGCACTCCGCTAGAAACCAACCGCCATCCTGACATCAAGCCATTGATCACTACCCGCTGGGCCCGGCCTTCTAGCCATCTTTCTATCCATCTTACCGTCCATTTATCCAATCCACAATCCCTTAACTTGCTGGCAAGAATATTGTGGGAGACCGTATCAAAAGCCTTGCTAAAGTCAAGGTATATAACATCCACTGACTTCCCCATGTCCACCAAGGCAGTTACTTCATCATAGAAGCTAATCAGATTGGTCAGGCACGACTTGCCCTTTGTGAATCCATGCTGACTATTCCTAATCACTTTCCTCTCATCCAAGTGCCTCAATATGGATTCCTTAAGGATCCCTTCTATGATTTTTCCAGGAACCGAGGTAAGACTGACCGGCCTATAGTTCATCCTTCTTCCCTTTTTTGAAGATGGGCACTACATTTGCCTTTTTCCAGTCATCTGTGATTTCTCCCGATCTCCATGACTTTTCAAAGATAATAGCCAAAGGCTCCACAATGACATTTGCCAACTCCCTCAGTACTCTCGGATGCACTAAGTCCGGACCCATGGATTTGTGTATGTTTAGCTTTTCTAAATAGTTCCTAACCTGTTCTTTACCCACCACGGGCTGTCCATCTTCATCCCATCTTGCGTCACTTAGCGCAGAAGTCCAGGAGCCGACCTTGTCTGTGAATACAGAGGCAAAGAAAGCATTGAGTACTTCAGCTTTCCCCACATCATCTGTTACTAGGTTACCTCCTTCATCCATTAGGGGCCGCACACCCTCTCTGATCACCTTCTTCTTGTTAACATGCCTGTAGAAACCTTCCTTGTTATCCTTCACATCCTTAGCCAGTCGCAATTCCATTTGCGCTTTCGCCTTCCTGATAACCCCCCGACATTCTCGAGCTATACCTTTAAACTCCTCCCTGGTCATTTGTCCAAGTTTCCACTCTTTGTAAGCTTCCTTTTTGTGCTTAAGTTCACCAAGGATTTCCCCTGTAAGCCAGTCCGGTCTCCTACCATGTTTGCCTCTCTTGCTACGCGTTGGTATGGTTTCTTTCTGTGCCTTCAATAAGGCTTCTTTAAAATACTGCCAGCTGTCCTGGACTCCTTTCCCCTTCATGTTAACATCCCAGGGGATTCTGCCCATCAGATCTCGGAGGGAGTCAAAATCTGCTTTTTTTTGAAGTCCAAGGTACTTTACTACTCTCTTTTCTTCCTTTGGTCAGGATCCTGAAATCTACCATCTTATGATCACTGCTTCCTAGGTTGTCACCCATCTCTACTTCCCCTATTAGTTCCTCCCTGTTTGTGAGCAGAAGGTCAAGCTGCTCACGGCCCCTGGTCGGATCCTTCAGCACCTGTGTCAAGAAGTTCTTCTTCGAGTGGCCCCGTGGGTGCTCCACTCCAGGTGTTGGGTCCCGTTCCGGCGCCGCGAATCGGAGAGCTATCAGAGCCGTGGTCCGCCGGACCGCGCATGCGTGGCTGCCCGAGGCGGCGTTCACGCCTTTGATGTGTTGTGTGCGGTCTGGCTTGCTCAGTTCCTCTCAGCCGCCCTCGGTCGCGGACGAGAGCTCCTTCTTGTCAGTTTCATTCCAACGGTTTTCTCTCAGAGTCTTCACGTTTGGTGAATAGTTCAGAAATCTTCCTTCCTTACTTTTGCGTGGACAGTTTCTGCAGCGGCCTGAGGGGGACGGGAGTAGGAGAGATTGTACGTGTCAATTTCTCTCTCCCCACTACTTCAGTATGCAGGTGTCCCCCGGTTTTAAAAAATGCTCAGTCTGCCGAGAACCCATGCCGGCATCTGACGAGCATGATTCCTGCATCAGGTGTTTGGGTGAGACGCATGTCCCCCAAAAATGCATCCACTGCAGCAAACTGATGGCGAGGGCTCGAAAGGATCGGGACTTGCGCCTGAAGCTGATCCTTTATGGAAAGGCGCTAGAGTCTGATGCCACCCCTGCCTCCGGCACAGCAGCCCAGAAATGGCGGGCAACGTCTCCCGGGACAGCCGTTACAAAAAAGACTATGGCGTCCCCAGCTCGATCGTTGCCAGACACCACCAAAATGAGATGCCCTGACGAGGCATCCGGGTCAGCAGCCCCAGGGCAGAAACGGGCTCCTGGACAGACGAGACCAGCACCAGCTCCAAAAACCGCGCAGAAGCCGGCATCGGCAGGAGTGTGAAAGCCGGCACCGTCAACTGCCGCCCAAACGGCACCGGCGGTGGCGATTTTAAACCCCTCGGTGCCGAGCCACCAAGTCTCTCAGGCGGCACTGTGGGCTGATCTGCCGGCACCGGGCTCTTCCTCGGCACCATCAACGCTGCCTCCATGTGGCGATACAGAGGCATTACAGCCGCGTGCGGCACCGAGCTCTCCACCAACAGAAGAAATTGACAAGGCTTCACTGCCTTGCAAAGCCGCAGAGAAAGAAACTTACAGGGCGCTTTCCCCATCGCCTACCTTCTCTCCAGGACCATCTCCTTCTCCACCCAGGTACCGAAGGCACCGGGACTATAGCCTTTCTCCATCTTATCAAGTGCTTAGAGGACCTTCCCATAGGGACACGGTCTATATAGAAACAAGATGCCCCCCCATCACATTCTCGCTCCCCAAGGGGGTCATCAAGGCATAGATCACCTAGGCGGTCGCCTAGGCGGTCGCCACGGCGGATCTACTACATTTGCAGTTCAGGATCCTCCAGATACTCCTCACCAGCACAGTCTGACCGTTATTATGGCCGCTAGCTACCATAGGGCTGAATATGATCGCCCCCACCCTGGTCACGCTACTCTATCTTATAGGGGTTCTTCATGTACTCGTCTATCACCCAGTGCGCAGCACTTACCAGAGTGTCCACAAAGATTGTTTTCACCACCTCCATCAGAAAACTTACCCATCCATCAGGACCACTCAGAACCAGAAGAGGGCCAACTGTCCGAGACAGAAGATCCTCAGCCACACATTTCTCCAGCTGACTGTTCCTCGTCATCACCGGATGAAGCAATGATTCCAGATGACGCCTCTCCCTTGGATGACCTGAAGCAGTTCCAGGACCTATTCAAAAGGGTTGCAAACACACAGGAAATACAGTTAACAGACGTTCCCATGAAGAAACATCGTCTCTTGAAGAATTTGCGACAGCAACAACGGGCAAGAATCGCCCTCCCTATCGATGAGGCCATCATGGAAGTGGCAGACGAAATATGGCAAACCCCTACATCGGCTGCCCCAACTAGTAAGAGGGTTGATAGAAAGTATTTCATACCTGTTAAAGGACTGGATTTCCTTTTCAACCACCCTCAACCCAACTCTCTTGTAGTTGATGCGGTACAGCGGAGGGCTAAGGCTCCTCAATATAAGAATACAATCCAAGACAAGGATAATAAAAAATTGGATGTGTTTGGAAGAAAGGTTTACTCTTCGGCTACGTTATTGTTACGAATCGCAAATTATACGGCCCACCTTTCTAACCACAATTTTGATAACTATTCAAAGCTTACAGAGCTACTACAATATCTGCCTGATGCCAAGAAACCCTTACTGAAAGCCATAGTCCAAGAAGGATATATAGCCTGCAATACTACTTTGCAGATGGCCATGGATGTGGCCGACACAGCTGCACGAGCCACAGCTACGGGGGTCGCAATGAGGCGGTCTTCCTGGTTATCATCTGCCGGAACTCCACGGGAGCTTCAGAATAAAGTGGAAGAACTACCCTTTGATAAACAGAAGCTCTTCGCTAGTAACACCGACGAAGTTCTTCGTTCTGAGATTTAATAAAGAGAAATGCAAAGTGCTCCACTTAGGAAGGAACAATCAGTTCCATACATACAAGATGGGAAGCGACTGTCTAGGAAGGAGCATGGTAGAAAGGGATCTAGGGGTCATAGTGGACCACAAGTTGAATATGAGTCAACAGTGTGATGCTGTTGCAAAAAAAGCAAATATGATTCTAGGTTGTATCAACAGGTGTGTTGTAAGCAAAACTCGTAAAGTCATTCTGCCGCTCTACTCTGCATTAGTTAGGCTTCAGCTGGAGTACTGTGTCCAGTTCTGGGTGCCACATTTCAAGAAAGATGTGGAGAAATTGGAAAGGGTACAGAGAAGAGCGACAAGAATGATTAAAGGTCTAGAGAACATGACCTATGAAGCCAGGCTTCATGAACTGGGCTTGTTTAGTTTGGAAAAAAGAAGATTAAGGGGGGACATGATAGCAGTTTTCAAATATCTAAAAGGGTGTCACAAGGAGGAAGGAGAAAATTTGTTCCTCTTGGTTTCTGAGGACAGGACAAGGAGTAATGGGCTTAAAGTGCAGCAGGGGAGGTTTAGATTGGACATTAGGAAAAAATTCCTAACTGTCAGGGTGGTCAAATATTGGAATAAATTGCCAAGGAAGGTGGTGGAATCTCCCTCTCTGGAGATATTTAAGAACAGGTTAGATAGACATCTGTCAGGGATGGTGTAGGTGGAGCTTGGTCCTGCCTTGAGGGCGGGGGCTGGACTCGATGACCTCTTGAGGTCCCTTCCAGTCCTATTATTCTATGATTCTATGATTCTGGCAAAGACTCCTGTTTCACTTTACGTACCTTGGGAATGTACACACCTCCCTATAAACATAAACGTTACTATCCTTACCAACGGAGGTACGATTATGCATTCAATAAGAATCAGTCACGTCCCCAAGACAATCAGCGCTTCCGGCAGCGTCCTCAACGTAAGAGATCTCAAACGAACCGTTCATCCAATCAACCTGCACCTAAACAGCAAATTTGACTTTCCCGTCGAGGACGCAAGCACGACCCCCACGTTCAACGTACCACAGGACTCTTTTACACATGTTTCACCATCGATTAAAACAGTACCTCCTTCACTGGTCCAGTATCACCACGGACAAGTGGGTTCTGGAGGTGGTACAATTTGGTCTCTCCATCCCCTTTCTATCCATTCCCCCCACCACCCCTCCTACCCCGTCCCTTTTCAGGGACCCCTCTCACGAACATTTGCTGAAACAGGAAGTTCAGCGCCTACTGAATATCGGTGCTATAGAGATGGTACCAAGTCAGTTTCAGTGAAAAGGATTTTATTCCCGGTACTTCCTTACCCCAAAGAAGACAGGAGGGTGGAGACCCATTTTGGACCTACGCAAACTAAACCGCTACTTCAGGAAACATCGCTTCAAGATGGTGACCCTAAATGCCATCATTCCGTCGTTGAACAAGGGAGACTGGTTTGCAGTCCTCGACCTGCAAGACGCCTACTTCCACATAGCGATCCATGTGGCACACAGGCGTTTTCTCCGCTTCCAGCTAAGTCAAGAACATTTCCAGTACAAAGTACTACCTTTCGGCTTGGCATGTGCACCCAGAGTTTTCACCAAAACCTTAGCGGTAGTGGCTGCCCACTTGCGCAGGCTGGGAGTGACAATTTTCCCATACTTGGACGATTGCCTCCTAAGAGGCCAAACATATTCAGAGGCCAAACACATGGTGACAACAGCCTCTCAGGTTTTTCGCTCTCTGGGTCTACTCATAAACATGCAGAAATCCTCGCCAGAACCTACACAAGATCTGGTCTTCATAGGGGCGAGGCTCCATTCGAGAACAGCGCGCGCTTATTTACCTGACGAACATTTTGCTGCCATTCAAGATCTTGTTCACACGCTGACGTATGCTCCATCGATTCCCGTCAGAGTGCCGTTACAACTACTGGGACACATGGCCGCCTCAACAACTATTGTTCAAAACGCAAGGTTACATTTTCGCTGCCTTCAACACTGGCTGAGTACAGTATACACTCCGATGAAGGACAGCATTGTGGCGATACCATCACATGTACAACAATCCCTACAGTGGTGGACCAAGCCGACCAATGTTATGGCAGGCATTCCTTTTCACCGTCCACAACCATTGAAGCAAATAACAGATGCGTCCCTTACTGGCTGGGGAGCGCATATGGATGACATGACAGTTCAAGGTCGCTGGTCTCCGCAGGTCAAGGTCGCTGGTCTCTTACATATCAACATTCTCGAGTTACGAGCAATACGTCATGCATGTCAGCATTTTCAGTCCCATATAAGGAACACGACTGTCAGAATCCTTATGGACAATATTGCCACCATGTATTATGTAAACAGACAGGGAGGGGCTCGATCCCGATCTCTCTGTATAGAAGTGATGCACTTGTGGAACTGGTATACCCGCATCAATACCGTCCTGACAGCCTCCTATTTGCCGGGTGTCCAGAATACTATTGCGGACTCACTCAGCAGGCTGTTTCCCCACGACCACGAGTGGGAACTTCGCACGGACATTCTACACGGTATTTTCACCCAATGGGGGTTTCCCTCAATAGATCTGTTCGCTACTGCTGCCAATGCCAAGTGCCCCTATTATTGCTCCAGGGCAGGGATCGGACATCGCTCCTTGGGAGACGCTTTTCTCCACAATTGGGGAACGTCACTGCTATACGCCTTTCCCCCGATCGTCCTAGTTCCCAGGATCCTGGAAAAGATCACTGTAGAAAGGGCTCGAGTAATTCTCATAGCCCCAGCTTGGCCACGGCAGCCTTGGTATTCAGTACTCCACCAGATGTCCATCAAGACACCGTACACCCTTCCTCTGCTTCCGGATCTCTTGACTCAGGACAACGGCTCCCTTTCCCATCCGAAACCCGAAACATTACACCTCACGGCGTGGATGCTCGCTGGTTCAATCCAGTCGAACGCTCATGTTCACAGAGAGTCAAGCAAGTATTAGTACACAGCAGAAAATACTCCACTCGAAAGACCTACCTCGCCAAGTGGGCCAGATTTGAAACGTGGTGTAGCAGTGATGGTAGGGATGCTTACGTCGCAGGGATTTCCCAGATACTTGATTACATTTTACACCTCCACGACACGGGCCTTGCAATAGCCTCGCTGCGAGTGCATCTAGCAGCAATTAGTGCTTTTCATCAAGGTCAGGATGGGTTTTCTGTATTTGCTCATCCCATCACAAGGAGGTTCCTAAAAGGACTTACAAATCTCAACCCACCACGGCGACCACCACCACCTTCCTGGAATTTAGACTTTGTTCTGGATTCCCTGACACGCCCCCCCCCCCCCTTTGAACCCTTGGCTACGATACCGTTGCAACTTCTAACCACTACATTGCTTTTTCTGCTTGCCATTACATCAGCTCGCAGAGTGAGTGAAATAGCTGCATTCATGTCATCACCTCCTTACATGGTGTTTACTAAAGAGTCGGTAACGTTGAGATCTCATCCAGCTTTCGTTCTGAAAGTTTGTTCGGATTTTCACATCAACGAGCCAGTTGTTCTCCCCTGTTTCTATCCCAAGCCTCATACTTCAAGGGAAGATACACTGTTGCACACGCTCGATGTGAGGAAGGCATTAGCCTTTTATATCGAAAGAACACGACACTTTAGGAAATCGGACCGTCTAATAGTGTCATTAGTGGATCGAACCAAGGGACAACCCATCACTTCCCAACGGATTGCGAGGTTAATAGTGTCGTGTATTACAACCTGCTACATACGTAACAAACCTCTTGTGTGTGCTCCTAAGGCCCATTCTACGAGAGCAGTAGCCATGACTACAGCTTTTCTTAGAGGTGTTCCAATCCGAGACATTTGTCGAGCAGCAACATGTTCATCTCATTCTACCTTTATGAGGCATTACGCTGTAGTAAACCAATTTGCTGCTGATTCCTCTGTGGCTACGGCAGTACTTTTGCATGTCCATAAACCTTAATTCCGGAGCACTCAAGTGTTTGAGTACTGCTCCGAAGTCACCTGGAGTGGAGCACCCACAGAGCCACTCGAAGAAGAAGTTACTCACCCTGTGAAGTAACGATTGTTCTTCGAGATGTGCCCCGTGGGTGCTCCACTCCAGGTGTTGGGTCCCGTCCCGGCGCCGCGAATCGAAGAGTTATCAGAGCCGTGGTCCGCCGGACCGCGCATGCGTGGCTGCCTGAGGCGGCGTTTGCGCCTTTGATGTGTTGTGTGCAGTCCGGCTTGCTCAATTCCTCTCAGCCGCTCCCTGAAACGAGAAATGAAAAATACCGGAGTGGGGAGGAAGGGCGGGTCGTGGAGCACCCATCCTCCCCACTCCGGTATTTTTCATTTCTTGTTTCAGGGAGCGGCTGAGAGGAATTGAGCAAGCCGGACTGCACACAACACATCAAAGGCGCAAACGCCGCCTCAGGCAGCCACGCATGCGCGGTCCGGCGGACCACGGCTCTGATAACTCTTCGATTCGCGGCGCCGGGACGGGACCCAACACCTGGAGTGGAGCACCCACGGGGCACATCTCGAAGAACAATCGTTACTTCACAGGGTGAGTAACTTCTTCTTATCCCCAACATTCTCCAACTTCCTGGATTGCCTGTGTACTGCCGTATAGGTTTCCCAGCAGATGTCAGGGTGATTAAAGTCCCCCACGAGAACCAGGCCCTGCGATCTGGAAGCTTCGCTCAGTTGTCCAAAGAAAGCCTCATCTACCTCATCCACCTGATTCGTTGGCCACAACATCAAGGCTGTTGTTTGCTCCTTTAAACTTAACCCATAGACTCTCAACAGGTTTTTCTCCCTCTTTATACTGGAGTTCAGAGCAATCATAGTGCTCTCTTACATATAGTGCAACTCCTCCTCCTTTTCCCCCGTCTGTTGTTCCTGAACAGTCTATACCCTTCCGTGACAGCACTCCAGTCATACGAGTCATCCCACCAAGTCTCTATTATCCCAATTAAATCATATTTCTTGGTCCTGGTCGAGGGCCTCCAGTTCTTCCTGTTTGTTGCCCAGGCTTCTCGCATTAGTGTACAAACACTTCAGATAACCAGTTGATCGTCCTATCTTCTCTATTCGAAACATGGGTCCTCCTTTCTTGCCCCTTCCTCTCTGCATTTCTTCCCGGTATCCGACTTTCCCACTCCCCTCAAGGTTATGGTTACCGTCCCCCGACAAACCTAGTTTAAAGCCCTCCTCACTAGGTTTGCAAACCTGCCCACAAAGATGCTCCTTCCTCTCTTCGTTAGGTGGATCCCATCTCTTCCTAACAATCCTTGGCCCGGAACAGAGTCCCATGGTCGAAGAAACCAAAGCCCTCTCTGCGACACCATCTGCGCAACCACGCATTTAAGTCCTCAATTCGACGATCCCTGCCCAGTCCTTTCCCTTCAACAGGGAGGATGGAGGAGAATACCACTTGCGCTCCAAATTCTTGGATCCTTCTTCCCAGCGCTACATAATCCGCAGTAACACGCTCAAGATCATTCTTGGCCGTATCATTAGTTCCCATGTGGAGAAGCAGGAAGGGGTAGCGATCCGAAGGTTTGATCAGCTTGGTAAGCCTCTCAGTGACATCCTGAATGCGAGCTCCCGGTAAGCAGCACATCTCTCGAGATTCCAGGTCCGGACGGCAGAGGAATGGCTCAGTCCCTCTCAGAAGGGACTCCCCAACCACCACCACAAGTCGTTTCCTTTTGTGCATGGTGGCCGTGGAACCCCCATCCCTAGGACTACGCATCCCATGCCTTCCAGTAGATGGTGTTCCCTTGCGGTTTCTTCCTTGTGAGGTCCCTTCCAGAGCTTTCAGCACTGCAGAGCCTGTGGAGAGAACTTGAAAGTGATTGCTTATCTCTATAGCATCGGGGGATTCCCATGCTGGCCTTTTTCCCCCTTCTAGAAGTTACATGCTGCCAGTTCTCTTCTTGGTCACGTACTGCCCTCTCTGGCTCTTCTGCCTGCCATGCTTGAAGGATTAAATCACCAATGGTAAATTAGACACCACTCTCTACAGAAAATCCACTGACTCCTACAGTTACCTACATGCCTCCAGCTCCCATCCAGAACACACCATACGATCCATCATCTATAGCCAAGCCCTTCGATACAACCGCATCTGCTCTAATCCCACTGACAGAGACCAGAAACTTCAGGATCTCTACCAAGCATTTATAAACCTCAATTACCCACCCAGAGAAAAAAAAAAACAAATTGAAAGAGCCAGATGAATACCCAGAAACCATCTACTTCAAGACAGACCCAAGAAAACCAACAATAGAACACCACTTGTCATCACCTATAGCCCCCAACTTAAACCCATACAAAACATTATCAATAAACTACAACCTATACTGGAACAGGATACTACACTCCGAGAGGCTCTCAGAGACAGACCCATAGTCTCCTATAGACAACCACCTAACCTCAAGATGATTCTTACCAACAACCACAGGACATACCACACTAATACCAACCCTGGAACATTCCCAGTTGCAGCAAACCCTGTTGCCAGCTTTGCCCACATATTTACTCTGCTGACACTATTATTGGACCTAACCATTCAGTTATAAGATCAAGAACATATATTCCTGCTCATCCAGAAATATAATTTATGCAATCATATGCCGAAAGTGTCCGTCTGCTATCTATATTGGACAAACATCTCAGACACTTCACCAAAGAATCAATGCCCACAAAACAGATATCAGACCGTATCGCAAAGAAAAAACAGTTTCTTGACATTTCTACCAGAAAGGGCATTGTTTCAATGACTTGATTACCTGCATCCTGCTTCAAAGACATTTTAACACAAGACTTGAAAGAGAAACCTCTGAACTGTCATTCATGCTTAAATTTGACACTTTACACCTGAGTCTCAACAAAGATGCTAATTCTCTACCCATTACAAAGATAGCTTCCCCAATTATCACCTCTAATACCATTAGCTCTGAGACATCTACCTTTCCCCACCTCTAATATCATTATCTCACAGACATTAATCTCCCCCCTCCTTATCCCTCCTCTGTCTGAAATTTGATTTGTCCTTTTTATATGTGTTCACTTTTTTTGATTGTATCTCTTTGGTATATATGGTCATGCCAATTTTCTTCCACAATTTGATCTGAGGAAGTGGGAATGGCTCACGAAAGCTCATCACCTAATAAACCATCTTGTTAGTCTTTAAAGTGCTACATAGTCCTGTCTTTTGTTTCAGCTAGACCAGACTAACATGGCTAAATCTCTATTACTACTTGAAAAAGGAAATGGAAGTCATTGAGTTCGTGTCAGTGCTTCAGTTATAATAAATCACATTGGCTATTTCTTTGCTGCCACAATACTTGTGTTGTGGCAAATATTTATTTTTGTGTGGTTTATACAAAGAGAGAGATCTACTTGCTTTTAATTTGTAATATTAAAGAAAAAAGGATTTGTAGACAAATTTTTAAAGGTGAAATTAAGTTTTGTTCATTAGGACAGGCATTTTGTTTAAGTATTTTATAGATTTTTGCAATGTTGCTATTTCACACAACTGTATTATGAGTTTTGCAATGTTTAGTGACTGTAAGCATCACCACCACAGGGCAGATTTGAACCTGGGACCTCTAGAGCATAGTTTAGGAGCCTCTATAATTTGTGCTATAAAGCCAGCTAGCTCTCACCTTATGCTATAGAGTGCTCTTGTTTTTATTTTTCACTGTACGTTGTCTAAGTGCCACTACATGGGACAGCGAACTGCACTAGGTATGTGGATTACATAAGGATCTGAGGGTTTCAGCCAGTCTGGAACCATGAAGGCCTGAGGTCTCTGAAACTCCCTTATTACCAGCAAGGGATACAGATGAAGCAGCAACTCACTAATCTTGGAAGAACAGATGTCACAGGAGATCTTATTTGGATGGATGCTTCAGCTCCTGAGGCATCTGATTAGCTTGCACCCACTACTTTGAACCAGGAATTGAGCTGGGTAGATTGCCTGAGGCCATATCTTCATTTGCTCTGGTAATCAATCCTCCTGGGTTCAATTTAGTGGGTCTAATAAAGACTCACAATCAAATGCTAAAGGCAAATGCTGTTGCGAGGAGTAAGGGAAGTCAGTGGAGGTGTTCTCCCCTCTAACTCCCAAAGTGGCGCCATGCCAGAAAAATCAATGCAAGATATATCTACTCCAGTTACAAAAGTCACATATCTGGAATTGCATATTTTGCATTGATTTTCTCCATGGCTACGTCTACACTGGCCCCTTTTCCGGAAGGGGCATGGTAATTTTTGAAATCGCAATAGGGAAATGCGCGGGGGATTTAAATATCCCCCGTGGCATTTAAATAAAAATGTCCGCCGCTTTTTTCCGGCTTTTAGAAAAGCCGGAAAAGAGCGTCTACACTGGCCCCAATCCTCTGGAAAAAAAGCCCTTTTCCGGAGGATCTTATTCCTACTTCAAAGTAGGAATAAGATCCTCCGGAAAAGGGCGCTTTTTCCGGAGGATCGGGGCCAGTGTAGACGCTCTTTTCCGGCTTTTCTAAAAGCCGGAAAAAAGCGGCGGACATTTTTATTTAAATGCCACGGGGGATATTTAAATCCCCCGCGCATTTCCCTATTGCGATTTCAAAAATTACCATGCCCCTTCCGGAAAAGGGGCCAGTGTAGACGTAGCCCATCAGTGTAGACCTAGCCTAACTGTGCAGTTTTCCTACTGCTGCTGCATTGTACCCTACTTTTTGTCTGTCTTCTGAGATCTGGCTCCAAGCTCTTCCTGCTCTTTTCCCATGCTGATCCTAGCTCCTGCCTTGATCTTGCTCTGTCCCTGATCCTTGCCTTGTCTGTGGTTTATACCTCGCTCCTGATTGTCAAATCTGACTCCTGCTCTGATCCTTGTCTGAACTCCTGACTCCAACTGTGACTCTCGGCCTTAGGTCAGTTTTCCTATGCCCTATTCCTTAGTGATTTTCTTTAAGTCATGATTTCAATAGATGACAAGAGAATCTTAGCTTTTCTTAAAAGTTTCTAGACCTCATGATTGCAGAGAAAAAACTTGAGAACCTGACCCAGATGCACACTAAAGGCTCAAAAACCAGAAGGTAAATTAAAAGCAGAAAGAAGGCAAAGAAGAAGCAGAAAAAAAAGTTGCTTTTTAAACTTTCCACATTGGATGGTGTCGAGGAGCAAGACCCCTCGATGGCCTAGATTCCCCAGAGTCAGGGTCGGTACCCCCTTTTTGCAGGGTAGTTATGGCTCGTAGACCTGGTTCCTCTCAAATGTCCCTCTACCAGGGTAAATACAGCCCTGCATGTCTAGTCCCAGAGTACAGTCCCCTCTATCAGAGTAACTACGTCCCTGCAGGCCTAGTCCACAGTACAATCCTCTCTATCACGGTAAATATGGCCCTACAGGCCTAGTCTCAAAGTGCAGTCCTCTTTATCAGGGGAAATACAGCCCTTCAGGCCAAGTCCCAAATATGGTTGCCAGATGGTTGAAACAAAAATTCCTGCCCCCCCCCCAAAAAAAAAACCCACCAGGAAAAGATTCTGTTCGGGGGGAGGAGGGAGAAAAGAGAGACCAAAATTGTTGAGAAAACAAACAAAAGACTCCAAGGACTTAGCAAAAAAAAAAAAATTAAAATAAAACAGCATTAAAACAGCATGTCCCCTTTAAGAGTGAATGGAGGGAAAGGAACAGGTGCGTGGTTGAGCACTAAGACCCAGGGGAAGCACTGCTCACTGCTTCCCCTAGGTCTTTTGGCCAGCAGCCTTGGGGAACCAGGTAAGCATGGGAGCTAGGGAGGCCAGGTGCCTGGCATTTTCACCTCCTGGACGGGGGGGGGGGGGGGGGGGAATAATTCAGACAATACCAGATCTCAAGTGTCCAGTGTTCTCTGAATTTTTTTTTTTACCAGACAGGAGCCAAAAATACTAGACTGTCCAGGTGAATACCAGATACCTGGCAACCCTAGTCCCAAAGTACAGTTCTCTTTATCAGGATAAATACAGCCCTGCAGACTAGACACAACCACATTCTTCTCTCTCAGGGTCTCTACGGCCTAGAGGCCAAGTTCAAAGATAGGCTTCCCAGTAGGCTAGGGAGCTGGATTGTTGTGGGTTGGGGAGGAAGGGCGACCTGGGCCCTCCCCCTCCATCGGGTCCCAGCCCAGGACCCTGCTGGCAGTGGAGGGTTTCACTGCCTGCTTAGCAGGGATTCCTGCCCAAGTATGCTGAGCTCCCAAAGGCCAATCTTCCACCCTGAGCCACTCCCTACCATTCCCAGTGCACTGCTAAGCTCTCAGGGCATTACTCAGCATGTCTGACCCAGCTGAGGCCCCTGCTGAAGTCACAGCTGCTGTTAGTTATTCAAAAACTCCTTCCCCTCCCTAGCCACCCACTGAGTGATTGGCTCCCTGGGCTTTTATACCGGTCTTTCCCTAGGACCCTGCCCAACAGGGCTGTGGGGGTGGGGCCTTTTTGGCCAGCTGGGCCAGGGCAACTCCCTCTCCTTTTCCACAGATGGAAATGAAGCTATAATAGTGTTTTTCCTACTTTGTAGTAAACTAAATAGTAGGTAAGTGTTACTAACTGAAAGGTGACCACTGCAGGCCTTTGGTCATAATGTATATGTAATGGACCAGGTCGGGTCTGAGCACAGCTGAGGGTATCCACTCAGGGCAAATTGCTCAAATTTGGGGCTCCTTATAGCCCCAGACTGGAGACCTTCCCAAACAGGCCACAAACCAATCACACTGATCAGTTCAGCTGCCAATCTGGCCAGCCAGAAGCCTCACGAGCAAAACTCCTCAGTTCTTAGGAGGCCCCTTATTCAGACAAAACATTTAAGCCATTGGTTTCAATTGGCATTTATATTCCCTGAGTAAAAGGTATAGTGTTTTAGCCCAGTGTTTGATGCTAGTGATCTGTTTATTCTCATATGATGGTGGTTGCAGTGAGTATGTGTACTGTTCCTTTAAATATGTCAGGAATGGGCTCTGAGGAGCAGATATACCATTGAGCAGAGAGAGGGACAGATTCTGTAAGTTTAGAGAGCATAGCGGAGGAGGGATAGCTCAGTGGTTTGAGCATTGGCCTGCTAAATGCAAGGTTGTGAGCTCCATACTTGAGGAGGCCATTTAGGGATTTGGGGCAAAAATTTGTTACAGATGGTACTTGCTCTTGCTGTGAAGGCAAGGAACTGGACTCAATGCCCTTTTCCTTCCAGTTCTAGGAGAGAGGTAATTTCAATTAATTTATTTACTTACTGCTTTTCTTATTTCTAATTCATTTTTGAAGAAATACCTCTTTTTGTATTGCTTTACCATTGTTACATAACAGAGGTAGTTGTAAGAACTGGTGAATCGATTCTTTTCAGATTCACAAATAAGTTCATCCAGCTCAAATTAGTTAATGATGATGCAATCTAGGGACACATGGGGAAACATACTTGTATGCCACATGGTTCCTATAAAGCAGAATGAGGAGGATGATTCTGTTGTATGTTACATGAAAAGAGGTACCTTTATTTCTTTAAAGAGAAGTAGTGCAACTTGGGTCTTAAAACAACTGGAGAACATTAGCTGAAAGGCTTTGTTGTTTTTTTTCCTCAGCATGGCTGCTATTCTGTGAGATGACCTATCTACATTCTGTGAATATGACTCCTAATCCTAGCATTACTGGACTAGGTCAAGAGAGTTGCAATTATAATTCAAACAACTGTTTCACAAAGAGACTCCTATTGCAAGTGTTATAGACAGGCGAGCAGAAGGAATCAGGGCAAAAAGGGAGGCATAATTAAAAATTAGAAGTTGGGCTTCAGAAAAGAAGATTAAGGTATTAGGCAGAGCCAAAAGCTGCAGTGGCTGCACTGGAGCACTTAATTTTCTTTCCTAGGGTAGGCTTCTAGCCCTGACTCCTAGACTCTTGATAATGTTTTTGTGATTTCAATGTGAGTCAGTACGAAATGTCTGTCTGCTTTCTTCTCTTCAGCCTGGCATTATCACACCACAGTAATTACGTTACATTTTCACAAAATGAAGACAGAATAAATATGGGTTTATTGAAAGCATCAATTTTTGAATAGGGCTAAAATGGCAGTTCCTTGATTTTGAAGCAATAATTTCAATGTCTGTTTGTCTTTTTCCCTGGATGGATAAATAAGACTTCATGGTTCTGTAGTCATTTCTCTTACAGAGGAAGTAAGGGAGTTTGCCTTAGAAAGAACAGCTGGATTTGGCCCTAAGAATTTTAAGAGTTTCCTTGTTTCCTCCTTTTAGCTAGTACATGTAAAATGTTAAGACTGATTTATTTCAGTTCTCCTTCTCCATTGCAGGAATTTTGTGCCATACTTTTTCTCTTTAAAAGGCTTGTAATCTTGTGAACTAAATTTTTTTTGCCTCACATCAAGCTTCATGTTATAAAGGCACAATTTAAAATAACCTTCAATGCAGTTGAGAAGCACAGTGGGAAATGTGTGACCTTACATTTCTCAGTCCTCTCTTGGTATAATCTCCAACTAATGACTGTACACGAATCATTGCGTTAGCTTGTGCCAACACCGTCTCACTTGTCCACACTGAAATCTCCCAAGGCACGTGTCTCAAATCAAGTTAGAGAGTGAGCAAGCTGAAGTGTGGGAAAGTACATGTGTTGGCTCTGGCATGGACCTATACCCGTGCTGGTTTGCAGTATTGGGTACAAGGTTTCAAGTTTCAATATTTCTCTCCACCCTCATTCCCACAACTCATGTTCCTCCTAACCCTTACACAATCTAAAAAGATCCCTGTCTCCTTGTGCATGCTAGGAATGTGTTACACCTACCACACAAAACAGCTTTCCGCTGCACTCTTTGTAGGTAAGTAAAGGAAATAATGTATCCAGTTCCAAAAGCATCTACTTGTCTGTTCATGTGCATACAGGTGTGCTGATCAATATCTGGTCAGAGTACAGCATCCTCTGTGGTTTTAGCCAAATATCCAGCAGGAATGTTTACCTCAACCAAGAAGTTTCAGAGGCTAGAACAAGGGGGTGAAGTTCCAGGAATGGATGAAGTGCACGAGCCTCCTGCAGAGGAAAGCCAAAGGCTCAAGCATTTGGTCTAGGAGGGCTCATTGTACATTCCCCTTTTACAGCCAGCTTGACTGGACTCTGACATGGGCCACTTAGGCCATTTGTCAAGGCAGGAGTCTCATACTATTGCTGCTGCTGCACACAGCTCTCAGTGACAGTGATGGGAGTTGCAGAGCTGAAACAGCTTCAGAACTAGGTCTCCTAACTGCACAGTTGTCGGGTTGTGCATTGTCCCCCATATAGAAAGAGCACCTAAGCTGATTGATTGTATTGCAGTAGTGCCTTGTAGCCTGATCATAGACTATGATCCCATTGTGCCAGGTGCTGAAGAAATGCAGAACAAAAAGATGGTCACTGCCGCAGAGAGTTTTCAAACCAAGGTGCCAGATGGCAGGGGAGTATAAATAAAACCCAATGAGACAGTACTGGTCATTATGTTAGGTAGTGGTCTCAGCACACTAGTGACCTAACTTTTGTTTTTTTGTGGAAAAGGTCTGGAAGGAGGATAATGCCTCAGTTCTGCAGATGTTTATAGGAAGCTCATCCGAAGCATGAGCGGCAGTACTGGGAAAAGCACAAATGTGCTTGTTTAAAAATTGAACAAGTTATAGATAAGGTTGATGATGCTGGCTTATCTGAGATGGGAGATGACAACTTGATAGTGAATGATAGAGATTTCAGGTATAATGGGTGTAAGCCATTTTACCCCGTGGACACCATTGGAGCTGTGCAGGTGTCAATAAAGGCAGCGTTTGGGCCCTACTCTAAGAAATGAATTAATAGTTCTTTTGGTGATGCATGTACCAAGGCAGAAGCTGGCCCCAAATGGCCAACAGGGTCAGACCATTTTTTGTCACTAAAAATCTCTGGTGTGCACAAGGAACAGATCTGTTGAGCAGGAAACTGCTGTTTTATGTAGTTACAGGCCTTCTCTGAGCAGTGCTCTTAACTATGGCAGAATCATTACACAGTCGTGGCTCAGTTATTACATTCTTTGACAGAAGATGATGTGACGCCCTCTATCCACCAGAAGGCTTTAAGAGGAATTGTACTGTACACAGGCTCCATAGCATCAGTAGTGGAGGGGCCGTACAGCCTCTGTAGCAAACTTGAAGAGGCCTAATTCACTCCCTGCTCCCTTTGGGGAGAAAAACACTTGCAGCAGCACTAGGCACTTGTAGTCCTGGAGTTCATATTTGATTCTTGCTTCTTCCTGTACAGGGGGCACAGGAATTGTACTGTATGCTAAAACTGACGGCACCGGCTCTCGTACAGTGAGCTATTTGTCAGTGTCACAGGACCCCTTAGTCTCATGTCCAGCAGAGAAGGCAGCTGTGCCTGGGGAGGTGAAAACAAGTTCTCTGCAGTTCCCTCAGGGCCAGACTCCAATTTACACTCTTACACTCTTCTGTTAATTGGTTTTCTTGATATACTGTTCTCGGCCACTGGCATGTAAGTCACACCAGTTTAGATTGCCTCAGACCTACTTTCCCTGTAAGCTGTATGGCTACTTACCTAGTTCTGCACAGGCACTCAAGATACCTGTGTAAGGCAGGGAGGATGATTGTTCCACCTCCAACCTAGCCTCCAGCCTGGTGGCGGGGGGAGGGATGGCCTGAACCAGGTGCCTCTCCCCTACCATGAATGCAACTGTAGCCCAAGAGGCTTGGCCCCTGCTGTAGCCAGAGCCCCCATATCCTGGCACCCCAACCCTCTGTCTTAGCCCTGAACACATCATTAATAGCCTATACCAGCCAGAGCCCTTGCTACCCAACCCTCCATCCTAGCTCTGAGCACCTCAACCACAGCCCTATCCCACAGCCTGCACTGCAAGCTAGAGCTTTCACACTCCCAACCCTCTGCCCCTGGCTTGAATCCCCTTTCATACTGAGAATCCCTTGGCCTCACCTCATCACATGCATTTTGTTATGTGCACCAATATGAAAATGACATGTCACGTACCACCTCTACATTGGTGCATAAACTGCAGCAAGGGAAGTTTAGGTTGGATATTAGGAAAAACTTCCTAACTAACTGAGTGGTTAAACACTGGAATAAGTTGCCTAAGGAGGTTGTGGAATCTCCATCTCTGGAGATATTTAAGAGCAGGTTAGATAGTCATCTGTCAGGGATGGTCTAGATGGTAATGGGTCCTGCCGTGAGGACAAGGGACTGGACTTGACCTCTCAAGGTCCCTTCCAGTTCTAATGTTCTATCATTCTATGATTATATACCCATTGAGTATGCGTGACTTTGCTGGAGGGTCGAGCCACTGAAGACCAGCTTAGAGAGATCAGCAGCCTATAGGGGCTTCAGGAGAAAAAAAAGAGACTGGAGCACTTCATCCAGAAAACAGGAAGAACTCATGACAGGTGAGTGGCACAGGAAGGCACTACTCAGTGTGAGAAAGGGGACAGGAAATATTCACTTTGAAACTTGTTAGAATTTCACTGGGGGAAATGCAGGAGGTACAATGCCTGCTTGACCTGGGAGCAGTAGAGATCGTACCCAAAAGTTTCGAGAGCAAGGGGTTTTATTCATATTACTTTCTCACTCCAAAGAAGACAGGAGGATGTCTATCTTACACCTCCACAGACTGAACCGCTATCTCCAAAAACAGCAGTTCAAAATGTTTACCCTAGCATCAATAATACCAGCATTAGAAAAGGGAGACTGGGTTTGCAGCCCTCGACCTGCAGAATGCCTACTTTCACATAACTATTCACCTGGCACACCGACGATTCCTGCGCTTCGTGGTAGGAACAGATCATTATCAATATCAAGTGCTACCGTTCAGCCTTTCTTCGGCACCCAGAGCATTTTCAAAGACTCTGGCTATTGTTGTGGCATACCTGTGCAGAGAGGTGGTCATTATTTTTCCCTGCTTGGATGATTGGTTGGTGAAAGGCCCATCAGAAGCAGAGACACAATGAATGATAGCAACAATCAGGCAAACATTCAAACTCCCGGGCCTCATACTCAATATACAAAAGTCGACTCTACGGCCAACACAGTGCCTAGAGTTTATAGGTGCTCAGGTGGATTCTGTAGCAGCAAGTGCTTACCTACCACTGCAAAGGTTTCACACAATCCAAGATCTTGTTACTATTCTCACCATCAGCCCCACAGTTCCAATACTCACATGCCTTCAACTAAAGGGTCACATGGTCACTACAACTTTCATGGTCAAACACGCCTGCACTTTTGTTGCCTTCAGTATTGGATTACTTCTGTTTATACCCATCAAAAACAACAGATAAACAAGCTTGTATCCCCTCTACTCCACATAGTACAATCCCTCACGTGGTGAACTAAACCATACAATCTTCTGGCGGGGATGCCATTCCACCGGGATCAACCCTCCGTTCACCTAACTACCGATGTGTCCCTCATTGGATGGGGAGCCCACATGAACACCACGTCAGTACAAGGCTGATGGACCACTCGAGAGACCATTTTTCACATCAATTTATTGGAGCTCAGAGCTGTTTTCAATGCATGCAAGCATTTCATGATACACACTCATGGCAAAACTGTCAGAGCATTGATCGACAACATAATAACAATGTACTACATAAACTGTCAAGGAGAAACTCGATCCCATATTCTATGTGCCAAAAAAGTTCAGTTATGGAGCTGGTGCATGCAGAACAAAACCACCCTTGTAGCTTCATACTTACCAGGAGTAAACAATATAGCTACGGATGCTCTCAGCAGACACTTCGCCCCGGACCATGAATGGGAGCTGCACTCTCAGATTCTCCAATCCATCTTTCGACAATGGGGTTTCCCAGACATAGATCTGTTTGCTTCCAACAAAAACAAGAAATTTCATCATTACTGTTCGAGAGCAGGCATTGGGCCGGGATCTTTAGGGGATGCCTTTCTTCTCAGTTCAGAGAGTCCTCTCCTGAATTCATTCTCTCCTACTCCATTCATCCCCAGAGTTCTGGAGAAGGTCAGCAGGGACAAGGCCACAGTGATTCTCATAGCACCATTTTGGCCATGGCAGATATGGTTTCCTTACCTGTATCAGATATTTCCTCTACCTCCTTACCACCTGCTGATTAAGCACAATCTCTTGACTCAGAACACAGGAACCTTACTCCACCCAAAACCACATGTCCTACGTCTAACTGCATGGCTCATTGTTGGTTCTACCAGGAAGAACTACAATGTTCAGACCAAGTAAAAGAGGTCCTATTACACAGTAGGAAGCAGTCTACTCGATCCACTTACCTACAGAAATGGCATAGTTTTCTTTTCTGGTGTTCTAACAAAAATCTAGATCCAAGAACAGTACCCTTACAAAAAATCCTAGACTATATCCTGTCACTTAGGGATGCCAGATTGGCCTTTTAATCACTAAAAGTGCATTTATCTGACATTACCACCTCCTATCAACCAATAGAAGGGTTTTCAGTCTTTGCACACCCCATTACAAGAAAGTTCATAAAAGGTCTCATCAACCTATACCCACCACGCAAACCACCACTGCCACTGTGGAATTTAGAAATGGTGCTGGACACTCTCACCCACGTCCCTTTTGAACACTTAGCCGCCTGTTCACTTTCCATGATGTTACTAAAGATAGTCTTCCTATTGGCAATTATGTCTGCCTACAGAATGTGTGAGCTGGCAGCACTAATGTCAATTCCACCATATACCATCTTCAACAGAGATAATGTGGTACTATGTCCATCCTCATCCTTCCTTCATTCCTAAAGTATGTTTCGACTTCCACCTAAATGAACCAGTTGTACTTCCTACATTCTACCCTAAACCACACTGGACAATAAGAGATGTGATGTTTCGTTTGCTAGACATACGCAGGGCCCTGGCATTCTACATAGCTAGAACTCAATCTTTTCATAAATCTGACAGTTTACTCATTTCCTCAACTGAGCGTCCTAAAGGGTATCCTTTATCAGCACAATGAATTTCTGAATTTATAGTTTCATGCATCACACAATGCTATGCCTTAAGGAATAATCCACTGCCTCGGACGCTAAGAGCACATTCAAAAAGAGTGATGGCAACATCTACAGCCTTTCTCTGCGGGGTACCCCTTAAAGACATACGCAGGGTGGCTACATGGTCCACCAAAGACACATTTATGTTAACCTTTCACATCCTTAAGTAGAGTGTGGTAAAACTTTTTTCTAGAGCTGAAGTTATTATTGGAAAAATGGGGATCAAGCTGTATAAATCTAGAAGACACAAGTTGAAATGAATTAGTGATTGTTGAGGGGAATTGATTGCTAGAGCCTACATGTATCACCCCATTGCTTCATTTTAGAAGTAAATGAATAAATGCAAGTGCGACAGTGTTGTTTTTGATTCCCATCCATCATCTCATCAATGACAATAGAAGTATTTCCATTCTTTATTCAGTTTCTGTGTTCTAATATTCTAATATATGTTTGACCACGATTCGTGGGCATGCACTTGAAAAGCTGTAGGAGCCCTTTACTAAAATTGCTGCTAGCTACCTTCTCTAGATTTAGCATGTCAGCTGATGAAGAGTTCCAGGGTATCGCACTGCAGTATAAATGCAGCTACTGGGAGCCACTAGTGAGAGCTGAGTAAATATCCATAGGATCAGTTGAAAGCAGGCCATCCTCTATGGGTAGAAACAACATTTTTATTAAAACTCACGTTAAAATTGTTTACATAGTATGCAGGTTAAAGAAAAGGAGATTCTGTACATCTGAGAGTCATGCTTGGATTATTATCTACAGACAAAAGTTTTGCTTCAAACTGTATATGATACATAGAGTACCCAGTCAGCAATAAACCAAACGTAGGTGCACACATTTAACAATGTAATTTAGATATTTGGAAATTTTATAGAGAGTTGGTTGTGGGAAGCTAATATGTTGATAAATTGAGATTGTCTTTCAGTAAATCATAATCCAGGGTACATTGCCCATTGGAAAATAGAGTCAATCAGGGAAGTATTTGAGTTACCTTTCTCACTGTGATTCTTGTCTGCACTGTCCTTCGTCTCCCCCTGATTATTGACAATATGTAGATGTCCCTAGACCACTGAACTCATCCCACGTGTTTCAGTAGTGCTATATACTCAGTTTACCAGAAGTTTATGAATAATCTGCTATGTAGTAAAGGAACAAAAACTGATAATGGCTAGATTTTGCCTTCAGAAGTGTCCCTTGATATCAGTGGTGGCTTTAACCCATAAAAGTGTGGTGGGGCACTTGATTTTTACACTAGGCTATGAATATATATTGGCTGGATCAGTGGGTGAATATCTGTTACATATTTATGTTGATACTAAAATGTCTTGTAATCTGCTGTGTATTTTTCAGTCTATCAGTGGAGATTGGGATTCTCCCAGATGATCCCAATGGTATTGTGATGTGGGATTAGCATATGAGACTGTAAATGAGGGATTTAATAAATGAAATAATAACGAAGGACATAATGAAACCCCCTTCCTTTCAGATATATACACTAAGCTATACAGAACACATCATTGGAACAGTAAGGTTCAAAAAGGAATTCCAAATCTTAACTTTTTAAAATCAGATTTCAATTTGTTTGTACTTGAACATCCTAATCATGTCCATGAGCTATTGTCTAGCAGTGCATCTTGTTATGCAGCAAAATTGTTTTACCTCCCAGCAGACACTACACAAACAATAAAAACTCTACTTGTTCTTTTGTTTCCTCTTAGGGTCTTTATATGTCCTTGTTAGAATACAACAGAGGATTTTTGCCTTTTCCCACTACTCTGTCACTTTCATGACCATGCATCACAGCTACAATTTTTCTGGCTGAAGAGATCTAGCTTAGGTCTTTTATCAATGATGCTTAAAAAGTGGCTTAACTCTGAGAAGTGACTCTGAAAAATGGCATAGTAAGCTTACAGGCTTATTATCAGTCAACAGTGTCCAGACTAAACATGATCAGTGTACTAGAAGAGAAGTGTCCTACTTTGGCAAAGTCAGCGCGCGCACACACACACACACACACACACACACACACACACACACACACACACACACACTACCTGCAAAAAAGCTTGCTTTTCTCTTTTTGATTTGCAAAATCTACCCAGTCAGATTTTCAGCTTTACTGAAGGTAATACATGTTTGCCAGTCTTTTCCATCTTATAAGACTTAATATTGAGTGCACATGTAACAGGGAGAAGTTAGAAAAGAAGATAGATGGGAGAAAACAATAAGCAAAAATTGTTTCCTTTTCGTTTTTTAGTGTCATGTTCGTAAAAGCACAAAACTCTTGTGGAACTGTGGGGGCACAGGTTAGTTTAAACAGAATCATACGATGAACTGAATGAAAAAGACCAGGAAGCAAGACAAAATTGAAATTCTTTTAAATTGGTATTTGAGCATCAACATTTTGCTTGACAGTTCTTTCTTCAGGACTTTACAATCTAAAAGAGAAATAAGAATGCACGTAGGGTCTGGGAGCTATTAGCAACCCAAAGATTTGTGGGGTTTTTTTTAAATCATGAAAGCAGTTATATAACACATGTGTTTGTGGTTGACATGCTCATGGTAAAATTGGCTTTTCAGGATGGTGCGAACCTAATAGATAGGTCGTGTTGTGGAAGAAGCCCCAAAGTAAGACAAAAGAAGTGTTGATGCTGGCTGAAGCTTTGATATGTGAGGGAAGCCAGTAAAATATTTGAGTAGGATGGTTTAGAAGTGTGTGGTAGGGCAAGGAAAATGATTTTGGCTATGCCACTGTGAACAGACTGAAGGAGACTGAAATAGGGAAACAGGGATGAGAAAACTATTAATCCGGGAAAGAAATAACCAAAGCTCAGAGAATTTTTGTTTGAAGGGAGAGTGATAAAGGGGTCAGATAGTTAATACATAGTAAAGTAAAAAATGTCAAGATTTGGTAACAACCTGGATTTGCGGAGAGGAGTGAGAGGAGTCAAAATGGCCAGTGATGACCAGAGCCATATACACATCACACGTGATACATAGCATTGGGAGAGGGCAGTGGCTTCAGCTGCTCCTGAACAGGCTCAGCCCACTTAGGCATGGGTAGTGGTTGCTGGGGAGCTTAGGGATAGGGCCAGTGGCTGAGGCAAGATCTGTTTCATCAGCTTTGGTGATAATGCCTGGAATCTTCTACATTCTCCTTGTGTTGGCCTCAGTCGCTGCCATTCTACTCCATTCTTGGCAGGTAACCCCATTTTGTTTTCTTGCTCTGATTGGGAATTTTGTTACAAAAGAAACTTTGAGATGGAACTCCCAGGGTGCATTTACACAGCACTGTAACTCGAAATAAGATACACGTTTTTGAGCTATGCAAATTGCTTATCTTATTTCTAAATAAAGCGCTATTCCAAAATGTCCCTTACTCCTCACAGAATGATGTTTACAGAGACATTGGAATAGTGAGCCTGAAATAACGGGCTTGCTGTGAAGATGCAGGATAGCTAGTTAGAATACTCTGATATTCCAAAATATTGTTGCATGCAGATGCACCTCCAGAAGCACTGGGCATTGTGCATGCTATGTGAAAAAATTCTGGGTGCCTCAGGAAGTGGTTCCACCATTGTGAGATAAAAAGGGTGGAATTAGTGGCAGTGAAAGAGATAGTTGTGAAGGAAAAATGAGGAACTCCGTTTTTAGCCATGTGTGATTTGAGGATGAAGTTGGACAACTAAGAGGAGATTTTAGAAGGTGAGAAAGAGATGAACTATAGGAGTGGGGGAGAAGGGAAACAGTTTCAGATCAGAAACTTGGTTTCTCTAAGTATAAAAGAGAAGATTAAAGACCCTGAAGCAAGGTTAGGAAGTGATGCCACAGCTGTATCTCTTTTTCGATACTCCTCTAACCTTCATCCTATTCACTGCTCGTAGACATTTCTTATTATCTGAGTCAGGAACTTATGCATCGACTAATGATGATAAAGGAGGAACACAAAGATAAAAACCAGGACATCAGCACAGTTTGTCATAGTGCTGTTTGTTTAAGGTGAATCTATAGCATTGAAAAATAATATACAGTGTTCTAAATGAAACTTTCAAACATACACATGTAACCCACAGCTTCATATGTATGTTTCCTTCTTCTTTGAGTGATGTCACTGTGGGTGCTCCACTGTAGGTGCTGGGCTTGCTCCAGTGCCACAGGATGGAGATTTTTCGCAGCAGTAGTCCAGCTGGACCGTGCATGCACGGGGAGCATCTCGTAGCATTCGTGCTCTTTCATGCTGCTCCGTCTGGTCTGAGCCAGTTCATCTCAACTGCCTCAGGCTGTAGACAGCGGAAACTGCTCTCTTTGGATTTCTTCTTTTTGTGAGGAATTCAAGCTTGTTCTTATCTCTGGTTCACAGTTTATACTTACCTTCTCCTTTCCCTTCCTAGTTTAAAAACACATTTTAAAGTTAAAAGTTACAGTTAAAGTAGTTACCATATGTTTACTGCCCTTACTTGCTACGTTTCAGTTATCTTCCCTGTTACTCATTACCTTCTCCCTGTTTAAAAATAAATAAATAAATAAAAGTTACATTTAGTAAGTTGAAGTTACATTATAGTAATGTAATGGTTCACCAGGATTCAAAAAATGCGACGCTTGCCATGTCGGATGGCCACTCTTCCTGTATTCATTGTTTAGGGGAGGGCCATGTTCCACAAAAGTGTTCTCACTGCTTTAAGCTTACAGATAGAGCAGGATGTGACAGGGAGATGAGGCCCTTCACTTCCCCTTTTCTCTCCCCCTCTCCTTCATGGAGTGTGTGTTGTGACTGGCAGGTGGAAACTGTTGGCTTCTAATTAAAGTTTGAATTCTAGATGCTTCTGTTGATTAGCTGAGTCTTGGTAGGAAGAGGGACTTTCAGGAAGTCCAGGGCTTTATAAAGCAGTGAGCAAGCAACCAAGGAGCTTGCAAACAGGTGAGTGCTAAGGGAGTTTAGAGAGGGAGTTTGGAAGAGGACAGGGAAGGGGGCGAGGTTCTCTTGTCTTCCTTTTAAATCCTTTCTCCAGGACCGCAGGGATGGATGGTGATAGGTCTGCTGTTGTCACCTGCACAGTGTGTGCTATGTTTGTCTTCCTCCCGGAAGAAAGAACAGATTTCATCTGCACAAGGTGCAAGCTGGTCGCCCTTTTAGAAGAAAAAATTAGAGGACTGGAGGCCCAAGTGTTGACCCTACGCTCGATCAGAGAGGATGAAGACTTCCTTAATACAAGACAGCGTTTAATCTTGCAAGCACGGTAGGTGGAAGTGCCAGAGAGCGCAGTATGGGACCAGGAAGAGAACTGGCAACATGTAACTTCTAGAAGGGGAAAAAGGACAGCACGGGAATCCCCCAATGCTATAGAGGTAAGTAATCTCTTTCAGGCTTTCTCCACATGCTCTGCAGTGGTGAATGCTTTGGAAGGGCCCTCACAAGGAAGAAACCGCAAGGGAACACCATCTACTAGAAGGCATGGGATGCCTAGTCTTAAGGATTGATGTTTCACGACCACCACCCCCAAAAGAAGATGATGGGTGGTGGTGGTCGGGGACTCCCTCCTAAGAGGGACTGATGCATCCATCTGCCGTCCGGACCTGGAATCTCGAGAGGTGTTCTGCTTACCGGGAGCTCGAATTCAGGATGTGACCGAGAGGCTTACCAAACTGATCAAACCTTCAGATCGCTACCCCTTCCTGTTTATCCATGTGGGAACTAACGATATGGCCAAGAATGACCTTGAGCAGGTTACTGCGGATTATGTAGCACTGGGAAGAAGGATCCAAGAATTCGGCGCGCAAGTGGTGTTCTTGTTCATACTCCATGTTGAAGGGAAAGGACTGGGCAGGGATCGTCGAATTGAAGAAGTAAATGCGTGGTTGCGCAAGTGGTGTCACAGAGAGGGCTTTGGTTTCTTCGACTATGGGACTCTGTTCCGGGCACAAGGATTGTTAGGAAGAGATGGGATCCACCTACCCGAGAGAGGAAGGAGCATCTTTGTGGGCAGGCTTGCAAACCTAGTGAGGAGGGCTTTAAACTAGGTTCGTTGGGGGACGGTGACCAAAACCCTGAGAGGAGTGGGAAAGTTGGATACTGGGAAGAAATGCAAAGAGGAATGAGCAAGAAAGGAGGACCCCTGATTCGAATGGAGAAGATAGGGCGATCAACTGGTTATCTGAAGTGTTTGTACACTAATGCGAGAAGCCTGGGCAACAAACAGGAAGAACTGGAGACCCTGGCCCAGTCCAAGAAATATAATTTAATTGGGATAACAGAGACTTGGTGGGATGACTCGCATGACTGGAGTGCTGTCATGGAAGGGTACAGACTGTTCAGGAAGAACAGGCAGGGGAGAAAAGGAGGAGGAGTTGCATTATACGTAAGAGAGCACTATGATTGCTCTGAACTCCAGTATATGGAGGGAGAAGAACCTGTTGAGTCTATGGGTTAAGTTTAGAGGAGCAAACAACAGCAGTGATGTTGTGGTTGGTGTCTACTACAGGCCACCAAATCATGTGGATGAGGTAGATGAGGCTTTCTTCAGACAGCTGAGAGAAGCTTCCAGATTGCAGGCCCTGTGGGGGACTTTAATCACCCTGACATCTGTTGGGAAACCAATATGGCAGTACACAGGCAATCCAGGAAGTTTTTGGAGAATGTTGGGGATAACTTGGTATAAGTGCTGAAGGATCTGACCAGGGGCCGTGCGCACCTTGACCTTCTGCTCACAAACAGGGAGGAACTAATAGGGGAAGTAGAGGTGGGTGACAACCTGGGAAGCAATGATCATGAGATGGTATATTTCAGGATCCTGACCAAAGGAAGAAAAGAGAGTAGTAAAATACACACCTTGGACTTCAGAAAAGCAAATTTTGACTCCCTCAGGGTATGTCTACACTACAAAGTTAATTCGAACTAACGTCTGTTAGTTCAAATTAACTTTCATAGGCACTACACTAGTGCTCCGCTAGTTCAAACTTAATTCCAACTAGCGGAGCGCTTAGTTCGAACTAGGTAAACCTCATTCCACGAGGACTAAGCCTAGTTCGAACTTACTAGTTCGAATTAAGGGCTGTGTAGCCACTTAATTCAAACTAGTGGGAGGCTAGCCCTCCCCAGATTTCCCTGGTGGCCACTCTGGGCACCACCAGGGAAACTCGTTTGCCCCCCTCCCAGCCCCAGAGCCTTTAAAGGGGCACAGGCTGGCTACGGTGCCCGTACCAGGTGCAAACCTGCCAGCACCCAGGCAGCAATCTCAGCACCTGGCACGGCATGAGTCAGCCACCCAATGCCCCCCAGCCCTCCGCCTCTTCCCGGGACCAGGCTGGCGGCTCTCGGGAGCCTGGCCAGGACCGCAAGAGGTGGGCACCCACCTGGTCTAGTGCAGACATCGTGGACCTCATCCACGAACTCCGCACTAGGCACAGGAAAGTGACCGTCTAGGGCAGGAGAGCTGCCAGCCTGGCCATCCAGGAGTAGGTTTGCATGAAAATCAAAGTGGTCCACTGAGACCCCCGACCCTGAGCCCTGAGCTTAGAATGGCTGTACTGGGTCAGACCAAAGGTCCATCTAGCCCAGTGGCCTGTCTGCCGACAGTGGCCAACACTAGGGACCCTGGAGGGGATGGACCAAAGACAATGACCAAGCCATTTGTCTCATGACATCCATCTCCAGCCTTCCACAAACTTTGGGTAGGGACACCATTTCTACCCCCTGGCTAATAGCACTCCATGGACCCAACCTCCATGACTTGATCTAACTTCTCTTTAAACTCTGTTCTAGTTCTAGCCTTCACAGCCTCCTGCAGCAAGGAGTTCCACAGGTTGACTCTTTGCTTTGTGAGGAAGAACTTTCTGTTACTAGTTTGAAGCCTGCTACCCATTCCTTTTCCTTTGGTGTCCTCTAGTCCTTCTATTATGGGAACTAATGGAGAAATTTTCTTTATGCACCCTCTCCACACCACTCTTGCTTTTATAGACCTCTATCATATCCCCCCTCCGTCTCCTCTTCTCTAAGCTGAAAAGTCCCAGTCTCTTTAGCCTCTCTTCATATGGGTCCTGTTCCAAACCCCTGATCATTTTAGTTGCCCTCCCCTCTCCCAGCCTCTCTTCCCCTCTCCCACCTCTTTTTGCCAGTCTCCCCCAGTTTTGTTCAATAAAGAGAGATTCTGTTTTTGAACACACGTTGTTTTTATTTTGTACATCAGGAAGGGGGGCTAGGGAAGGGTAAGTGGAAGGAGGTGAGGGAGGAATGGGGTGCGCGCCCCCGATGGGGAGGACTGGGTTTGCTCTGCGGGCTTCTCGGGGTGGAAGTTCTCCAGCAGCCCCCCGATTGCCCCCTCTCCCCGGATGGCAGCTTGTGGCAAGTGCAGCCGGGCTGATGGCCGAGTGCTGTGATGTGCCCAGTGTGGGCACTCAGGGCATTCCAAGCCAGGACTGCTTTGCAAGCGGGGCACCCCTGAGAACTGTCTGTCCGGGGTGGGGGTCAGGTCCCTTTAAGCACAGCCCTCGCCTAGCCTGAGACAGCAGCTCCACACTCTAAGTCCTCATCTGATGCCCTGCCGGCACTGCTTCCGGCCATCCTTAACCTCTGTTCAGGGTCCACTCTGTGTGGACATACTAGTTTGAATTAGCAAAATGCTAATTCGAACTAGTTTTTAAGTCTAGCTGCGCTAATTCGAATTAGCTTAGTTCGAATTAACTAAGTTAGTTCGAATTAGTGCTGTAGTGTAGACATACCCTCAGAGACCTGATGGGTAGAATCCTCTGGGATGCTAACATGAAGGGGAAAGGAGCCAAGGAGAGCTGGCAGTATTTTAAAGAAGCCTTATTGAAGGCACAGAAAGAAACCATCCCGATGCGTAGCAAGAGAGGCAAACACGGTAGGAGACCGGATTGGCTTACAGGGGAAATCCTTGGTGAACTTAAGCACAAAAAGGAAGCTTACAAAAACTGGAAACTTGGACAAATGACCAGGGAAGAGTTTAAATGTGTAGCTCAAGAATGCTGGGGGGTTATCAGGAAGGCAAAAGCGCTAGGGGAATTGCGACTGGCAAAGGATGTGAAGGATAACAAGAAATTCCAAGAGCTTTTCAAAAGAGTAGCTCTCTCTCAGGAGATTCAGCTCACTGAAATCGAAGGTAAACACCACCGTCTATTCAAGAATCTTGAGACGTCTTATTCTCCTAAACTGGCGATCCCCCTGGATGAGGCCTTATTGGAAGTCGCCAATGACTTGTGGCAAACCACAGCATCGGAATTGCCTACAAACAAGAAGGTGGACAAGAAATATTTTGTCCCCCTGAAGGGATCAGAGTTCATATTCACCCACCCACTCCCCAATTCCTTGGTGGTTGATGCAGCATGACAAATAGCACGGACGCCACAATATAGAGGCCAAACATCAGATAAAAATTCAAAGAGACTGGATTTATGTGGAAGGAAGGTGTACACATAGTCAACACTTCTCCAAATAGCCAACTATTTGACACATTTATCTAACCATAATTTCAACAACTACTCAAAACTGACAACCCTCATGGAGTCTCTACCTGAATCTGAGACCCATTCTGAAGGCTATTTGTTCAGGAAGGTTACACTGCCACCAGGACTAGCTTACAGATAGCAGCTGACGTAGCAGACACTGCAGCCAGGGCCACTGCCACTGCAGTTTTCATGTGAAGGGCCTCATTCCTCCAGGCTGCAGCAGTTCCTAAGGACCTGCAATCAAAGGTAGAGGATTTACTGTTTGAGAAAGATAACCTTTTTTGCAGAGAAGACAGATACCCTGCTTCATTCTAGCAAGGATACCAGGTCCACGTTGAGAACACTTGGTATGTACACTCCACCAGATAGGAGACAATGATACACGCCATACTAGAGGTGCTAAGATTACCATCCCAGGCAGCCATGGCAACAGCAACAACACTGGCCCTTAGATAACTCCCACCAATGTCTACGGCCTCCGAGGCGTTGAAATCAGAATAACTGTCCGCAAAACCAACCCAATACCAGGCAGCTGGTTTGACTGCTTGGTCGGGAGCACTCAACCAGTCTCTCCGGTCACCATCCCACTGTTTCACCATCACCTATGCCCATTTTACCCACACTGAACAGACATCACCAGCAACAGATGGGGGCTAGAGATAATCAGAACCAGTTATGCCATACCCTTCCTCTCTATCCCACCTACAATGCCCCAAAACCCATCCCTTTTCAGGGACCTCTCTCACGAAGATCTGCTCATAGCTGAAATAAATCATCTGCTGCAGATCGGAGTGGTAGAAAGAGTGCCAAACGAATTCAGAGGGAAAGGGTTCTATTCCCACTATTTCCTGATTCATGAGAAGTCAGTCAGGGGGTTAGAGACCGATCTTGGATCTCAGGCAACTAAACAAATATCTTCGAAAACAGCATTTCAAAATGGTGACCCTTACATCAATTATCCCAGCCTTAGATCAGGATAACTGGTTCATTGCTCTCGACCTACAGGACTCTTATTTCCATGTTATGATCCACCCCACACACAGACGGTTTCTCAGATTTGTTGTCGGCAAAAATCACTACCAATACAGGGTCCTTCTATTTGGACTTTCAGCTGCCCCCAGAGTGTTCACAAAGGTGCTCTCAGTCATTGCCGCTCATCTCCGAGGCAACGGGGTAACCATATTCCCCTACCTAGATAACGGTCTTATAAAAGGCCGATCTTCTTCGCAGATAGCCAGCATGCTATCCATTACCAGACGAACTTTCCAATCTCTTGGCCTACTAGTGAATGAGGGCAAATCAACATTGATTCCCACCCAAAACCTAGAGTTCATTGGGGCAAGGCTGGACTTTAAGTCAGCAAGAGCATTCCTACCTGTGTCCAGGATTCATGCATTACAGCTGCTAATAGATGTCCGAGACAGAACATCAGAAATGACTGCCCGTCGCAGGGAGCCATAGCCTGTAATACCTCTGAGGCTGGTATAGGGGGCTCTGTCTGTGAGGTGGAGTGTTTTCCATATAAGGGCATGTAAATTAATAATCTTCCCCTGCTCGCTCCACCCATTGCAGTAACAGATCAGCCAGTGGGCTGACTGGTGCTCAGGCCTGCTACTCCACCCACTGCAGCAAAAACCAACCTATGGGGTGATAAGTTCACAGGCAATAAAACAGGCAGGCAGCCCCTCTCTCACTGGGGATTCGCATTGAGTGAACGCCTGGCCTGATCACCCAGACGCCTTGCACCCCCCGCTCTTGAGTCTTACTGAGCGTACTCCGAGTTGGTCGACCCGAGTGGAGACAGTTTATGAGCGTGTGACCGGTACTTGTGTTCCTGCTGTCTCCAGAACTGGTATAACACCCCTTCCCCCCCACCATCATCCCTATCCTAATTGATTTTTTAGTTGTCCTTATTGCTTACCAAGTGACAGTGGCTAAAAAGTTACTAAGTTAGTTTATAAATAGTTGTGGTTTAGGTTTTTTACTGTTTCCTTGTATAAAGTTGTGTAAATAGTCAGCCCTATGGATAATACCAGTGTTAATTCAACTGTTCCTAACCCCTGGGCAGTTATTGGGAATTATTGTGATTTAGAAAAGCCTCAGGGAATTGTTTTGTGTTGTCTGGCAATCTGTTTAATTTTTATTCTGATGATTGTCTGGCGCCATCAAAATAAAATCAGTTTGTACTTTTTGAAACCCCCAGTTGTGGTCTCATCCTTTCCGGCATCCCTTCGAACCTCGTGTATTACGGGGACTGACAATAGATATGTCAAATCAATCACAGGATTCAAATACTCTTGACCCTCAAGCTTATGGGCCCTATGGCCGCAACTACCTTCGTGGTCACATATGCCAAGCTACACTTTCGCACCCTCCAACATTGGCTTGCCACCGTGCACAATCATACCACCCCCAATGTACACAGGATTGTGGCGATACCTTCCAACAACATAGCCTCTCTGCACTGGTGGACCATAGAAAAACATTTGCTGTCAGGAGTGCCCTTCTGCCAGTCGCTACCATGATACCAGATTACGACAGATGTTTCCCTTCTGGGCTGGGGAGCACATATGGGCAGAACCTCTGTACAGGGCCGCTGGACACCCCAAGAGGCATCACTCCATATAAATCTTCTGGAGCTCAGAGCTGTCGCCAATGCTTGCAGGCATTTTCGCGACCACGTACGATTCGTGACTACAGTAAAGATTCTAACAGACAATATAGCCACAATGTACTACATCAATTGACAGGGCAGAGCACGCTCACGATCCCTATGTGCAGAAGCGGTCCAACTCTGGAACTGGTGCATCACCAACTGTTACCCACCAGCTCTGTGATTTTGGGGGAACCAGAACATGGTCACCTGTCAGCCTTGTGCTCTTGGGGAGTCAGGGAGTGACATTCATGGAAAACCATCCCCCTCCCTCAGGCCTCTGCTAGAATCAAAGACAAAGCAAAGAAAAGGCCGGGGAAGACACACCTAAATTGCTTCAGACAAGGGTGATACAATTAAGGAAACACCCCAGCCTCATTTACATTAAAGATGGAACAGAGGGACATCTCATTAGCATACAGAATGGAGAGCAGCTCTTCCAAGGCAGGAACCGCAGTGAACTATGGGACACCGAAAGCAGAGAAGCACTGCCTGGTGGGAAATCCCTGCTCCAGATGCTAATGAACCTAGGCCTGCTCACACCCAGATTAGTCATTATCAGACCAATTCTAGTAACGATCCTATTGACATCTAAAATACTGAAACTGCCTAGTTGCATTGTGAGCTCGTTCAAGGAACATCACCCATAACCAGGGGTGATCAGTCTCTATTGTCTCTCCTCTTTCTCTTTGAACTATCTCTATAAAACTCCTATCCTTGCCCCAAGAAAACTGTTCTGATACCTGGACTTAAACTGCATCAGTTCCATTGAGACTTCTTCATCTCCTGTCTGATCGTGCTGGGGGCTCTGTCCTGCTTTTCTCCTGCCCTCTGGACCCCCGGCTACCATCATCATCTGGGAACCCCGATCAGTGCAAGCTCCGTGGAGTGGTGAGGTGTCTCTCTCTCTCTCTCTCTTTCTCTCTCTCTCAACTATCTCTCTAAGCATAGCCTCCTGACCCTGCCCTGTGTAAACTGTTATATGGTTACCTAACATTTGTAATCAGCTTCAATTTAGATTTAATATTGTAATTGTTAGATTTAATATTGTAACTGTTTGATATCTATTCACTACTCAGAAATAAATCACTTTCATTGTTAAACTGGTTGCTTCTCTCTCTTTCTTTCTCTTTTGCTCACTCTTCCTTAAGGGGTATTGTTTTGGCTTCCCCATTCGCTCTGCAACAACGCTTCTTGTACCCAAGCAAAAGATCCCTGTAGTGCCCAAAATCCTGTGGGGTTTGCTCATCGTGTGGTTTACCTGTGAATGACTGTGGTGTGAAAGTGGGGATAGGGGGTGCTGAACCTGGGGGCTTATGAGGATGGCAGCTTAAAGTGCTGTTTAATCCAGCCCACGGAGTCCAAAGGCACATGAGGGTGCAGTGTGGCATTGCTGTGAAACCCAGCCAGCTGAGTCCAGGGACATATGAGGGGGTCAGCTTGTGAGTGCTGAGTACCCAGTCCTCTCAGACGTGCTCTGATTAGTGGGTGTGAGTGTCTGTGTGTGTTGCTAAGGTGGGAATAACCCCATCCTGAGGAACCTAATTCCTGCAGGAGAGCTCCAGTGGGAGGGGGAATTGGCAGCAGGGAGAATTCAGCTCCATATGAGAGCCCAAGTAAGCACCAACAGCACACTGATAGAACTGTTAACCTTCCCCCAGTCCCATAAGGGTAACCCTGATAAATGAGCATACCCCAGAATATTGGGCAAATCTGGTAACACAACGGCATCACTCTTGTGGCATCATACTTACCTGGCATCAACAACGTGACAGTGGATTCCCTCAGCAGGAATTTTGCCCCAGATCATGAATGGGAGCTTCACCACAGAGTTCTTCACTCCCTCTTTTACCGATGGGGCATGCCACTTATCGACTTATTTGTGACCTACAACTACAAGAAGTGTCATTGCTACTATTCCAGGGCAGACCTTGTTTGCCACTCACTGGGGGTATGTCTACACTACCCCGCTAGTTCGAACTAGCGGGGTAATGTATGCATACCGCACTTGCTAATGAAGCCCGGGATTTGAATTTCCCGGGCTTCATTAGCATAAGCGGGGAGCCGCCATTTTTAAATCCCCGCTGCTTCGAACCCCGTGTAGCGCGGCTACACGGGGCTCGAACTAGGTAGTTCGGACTAGGGTCCTATTCCGAACTACCGTTACTCCTCGTGAAACGAGGAGTACCGGTAGTTCGGAATAGGCACCCTAGTCCGAACTACCTAGTTCGAGCCCCGTGTAGCCGCGCTACACGGGGTTCGAAGCAGCGGGGATTTAAAAATGGCGGCTCCCCGCTTATGCTAATGAAGCCCGGGAAATTCAAATCCCGGGCTTCATTAGCAAGTGCGGTATGCATACATTACCCTCCTAGTTCGAACTAGGAGGGTAGTGTAGACATACCCTGGGGGACACATTCCTCATCAGATGGAGGGGGCCCCTTATGCTCCTTATTCCAAGAGTGTTGCAGAAAATCAAGACAGACTGGGCCACAGTGATATTTATAGCTCCTGCATGGGCGAGGCAGCGCTGGTTCCCTCTACTATTGCAACTGTCCCGCTACTCATCTTACCAACTACCACTATTCCCAGCACTTCTCACTCAGAACCACGGCCGCCTTCTCCACCCACAACTTTACACGATGCACCTCACAGCGTGGTACCTAGCTAGCTGAATGCTACTGAAACCTTATGCTCTGAGAAGGTTAAAAATGTCCTCATACATAGTAGGCAACCTAATATGAGAAATACATACCTGGCGAAATGGACAAGGCTTACCGCCTGGTGCTCAGACCGTCGCGTGAACCCACTACTTGCTCCAATGCATAGCATTCTAGACTATACAATGGATCTACAACAAACAAGGCTAGTTTTAGCAACACTAAAAGTACATCTTGCAGCAATAGAGGCTTTCTGACAACCTATAGAGGGGTTTTCAATATTTGCGCACCCCCTCACAAAGAGGTTTATCAAGGGCTTGACCCTTGCACACGCCCCCTTCGCTGTGGGACTTGGACTTGGTACTACAGACCTTTACAGCCCCACCATTCGAACCGCTGGCCACAATACCTCTTCAATTCCTGACCCAGAAGTTGGTGTTTCTACTCACGATCACCTCTGCGCACAGAGTCAGCGAGCTATCAGCGTTAATGGCTGTACCCCCATACACCATCTTCCAGAGGGACTATGTTGTCCTCAGACATCACCCAGCCTGTATACCTAAAGTCTGTTCCGATTTCCATGTTAATGAGCTCATCGTATTACCTGCTTACTACCCTGAGCCACACGCTTCTGCTAAAGAAGCGGCTCTCCATACTCTAGATGTGCGTAGAGCATTAGCCTTTTATGTTGACCACACCAAGCTCTTTAGAAAGACAGACAGACAGACTTCTCCTGTTCCTGGCACAATGCTCCAAGGGCGAGCCCATTTCTGCTCAAAGAGTAGCTAACTTAATTGTGTCTTGCATAACCCACAGCTACTCTATTCGAGGAATACCACTCCCCGAGCGCCCCAGAGCACACTCCACTAGAGCCATTTCCGCTTCTGCAGCCTACCTCGTAGGGGTTCCCCTTGCAGACATCTGTAGGTCAGCCATGTGGGAGTCCTATCGCACCTTTGTAGAACCTTATGCTGTACAGCAGAGATGGCTGTTGGATAAATCCGTAACGGCTGCCAACCGATAGAGACTGCCAACCGATAGAGACTCCGATTCCCACCTACCTCCATGATATGGGGAAGGGGGGATGCCGCTGTGCAGACACCTACAGTGGTGCACCCACGGGGACATCACTCAAAGAAGAAAGCGAAGTTACTCACCTTGGTGCAGTAACTGTTGTTCTTCGAGAGGTGTGTCCCCGTGGGTGCTCCACTACCTGCCTGCCTCCCTGCTTCGGAGTCTGTGTTTGTTCTTTTTTCCACATACTGAGGTGGTTACATGGAACTGGCTCAGACCAGACCGAGCAGCGTGAAAGAGCGCAAACACCGCGAGACACTCCCCGCGCATGCGCGGTCCAGCTGGACTACTGCTGTGAAAAATCTCCATCCTGCGGTACCGGGACAAGCCCAGCTCCTACAGTGGAGCACCCATGGTGACACACATCTCGAAGAACAATAGTTACTGCACCAAGGTCAGTAACTGCTATCTCTTCCTGCTGCAACTATATGTCATAGCCCTTTTTCTCAAGTAGCATAGGCTCCTAGCTTTGGTGCCAAAGGTCTCAGGTTCATATCTTGCTATAGTTCTGGTTAAGGTTGCCTATGTGGAGCCCACCCAGAATATTTCCCATGAGCCTGAATAATGCTGCTTTAAAAACATTTTTATTCGACTATTATGACTTCTTGCTTGAATGAAGAACCATTTTTATGATTTCAAGCCAGTAATCAGAGGAGATCAATAACTGGCATTGCAGCAAGTGATTTCATTTCTATGGAAATGAGTTCATTAGTTTTTCCTCAGACATCAGTCAACTCATGCATTTATAATTAAAAAAACACTTCATGAATAAGACTAGATAATGAGGGGAGAGTGTCAGGTGGCAGTTATTACTAACTGCTTTATGAATGTGACAGAGTGGTGTAGACCTGAATTATCAAACTTGGATGCCTAAAATCATACTATTCAGGCAGGCCACCTAAATAGACGCTTACATATGGATGTAGGCACCTAACATTAGGCATCCATGTTTGGCAACTTTCCCCTTATCTTTATTAGCAATAGTTGCTCCCATTCAATGTTCGTAAGAGAAACCGTAGATTATTGGAAATCATGGTGGCATTTCACTTTTTAATAGCAAATATTATACAAAAGTAAGTATAACATAACATACAGATGACCATGACACTGAAGCCAGAAGTTTCAAGGAACTCTGTGTCCAGTTTAAATACACAAACAATTGATAAATGTACAATTGGAATAGTGTGTGTGCATGAGGGTTTTGCATATCTAAGTCATAGACACATCATAGAAAATTTGATCCTGAAACTATGGAGATAAAAGAAGTTCTCAAGGAGAGGAATGGGATCACTCCAAGACAACTTTTCCCATTAAGAATAAATCATGAGACTAACCCATACTGGCTTAAATTCAGGATCTGCCCACTTTTGTTAATAAAGGGTCAACCCTCACCCATTAACATCAGTAGAAATTTTTTCGAGTGTAAGAGCGGAGTAGAAATTGAGTAAGGACTTTAGGATTTAGCCCACTCAGGATTTGTGTGTGTGTGGTCAATTAGGGTACGTCTACACAGCAGGGCTAAAGTTGGAATAAGCTACACAACTTCACCTACATCAAATGTGTAGCTGGAGTCAAAATAGCTTAATTCAGCTTTTGGCATAGTCTACACAGCAGGAAGTTGAAGGAAGAACACTCTTCCTTCAACTTTCCTTGCTCCTGGTAAAATGAAAAAGTCCTCCAGCTCGACATTATGTTAAAATAAAGGCTTGTAAAGTAAACACTCTTTTTGTTATTTCAGAATAATGTCAGTTATTCTGAAAATAACACTGTGTAGACATATTCTTAGAGAATTGTGTAGTTGCCTCAAGGTTCAGATCAGAAGCCAAAAATGTCTAGAAATCACTACATGACGTCTATCAGTCCTATTCAATCATTCATTTAAACTGCAATAGTACTGTTCTTTAGAGCATCTGATAGCTTTCCAGAGGCGAATCCAACTGGAATAAAATAACATGCACTAAAAAGATAATGCTAAATAAAATCTTCAGGCCTGATTTAAATACTGTTGACCAATATGTAGAGCTTCATCTATGCAGAAAATGAGTTTCATAGATGAGGAGCATTGTAACTGCACACACTGCTGTCTTTCAGATTCTCAGAGAGAGACAGATGGAGGAAGAGTATTTTGTCCTTTTCCTCCAGGGTTTAAATATATTCTGTGAATAATGGAGTGTGATCAAGCAGAGTCTGCAAGACATCCTAAAATGCATCCATTGTTTCATGGGAAGCAAGAAAAACTCTTTCAGCATAAGGATGCTTTTTTGAGGAAGTCTGAAGGCATCTTTCTCTTTGATACAAATGACAGAGGCAAGTAAAAAGGAAGGCATTCAGTCATCCAAGGACTTCTGTATTTCCAATATAAGTGTCCCAGTAGCATAAGTAGAGAAGGGGTAAAAGGGTACGGGATCTGAGGAAACGTTGTTCTAAGTCAGCGTTTACCCCTTTTCTACTTACGCTACACCGATGACATCTTTATGATCTGGACCCATGGCCAAGAAACACTGGATGCATTCCACAGAGACTTTAACAACCTAGACCACACCATCAATCTCAGCCTGGACAATCTCAGCCTGGACCATTCTACACGAGAGATCCATTTCCTGGATACCACAGTACAAATCACCAATGGTAAATTAGATACCACTCTCTACAGAAAACCCACTGACTCATACAGTTACCTACATGCCTCCAGCTCCCATCCAGAACACACCATGCGATCCATCGTCTATAGCCAAGCCCTTCAATACAACTCCATCTGCTCTAAACCCACTGACAGAGACCAGAAACTTCAGGATTCCTATCAAGCATTTATAAAGCTCAATTACCCACCCAGAAAAATAAAAAAACAAAATGAAAGAGCCAGAGGAATACCCAGAAACCATCTACTTCAAGACAGACCCAAGAAAACCAACAATAGAACACCACTTAAACCCATCCAACTCATTATCAATAAACTACAACCTATACTGGAACAGGATACTACACTCCGAGAGGCTCTCGGAGACAGACCCATAATCTCCTTTAGACAACCACCTAACCTCAGGAAGATTCTTACCAACAACCACAGGACATACCACACTAATACCAACCCTGGAACTTTCCCAGTTGCAGCAAACCCTGTTGCCAGCTTTGTCCACATATTTACTCTGCTGACACCATTATTGGACCTAACCAATTCAGTTATAAGATCAAGAACATATATTCCTGCTCATCCAGAAATATAATTTATGCAATCATATGCCGAAAGTGTCCGTCTGCTATGTACATTGGACAAACATCTCAGACACTTCGCCAAAGAATCAGTACACACAAAACAGATATCAGACCGTATCACAAAGAAAAAACAGTTTCTTGTCATTTCTACCAGACTGGGCATTGTCTCAATGACCTCACTACATGCATCCTGCTTCAAAGAGACTTTAAAACCAGAATACAAAGGGAAGCCTCAGAACTGTCATTCATGCTTAAATTTGACACTTTACGAATGGGCCTTAACAAAGATGCTAATTCTCTTACCCATTACAAAGATAGCTTCCCCAATTATCACCCCTAATATCATTATCTCATAGACACTAAACTCCCCCCCGCAGTCTCCCTCTTTTCTAAAATCTGATTTGTCAATTTTATATGTGTTCACTTTTTTTTATTGTATCCTTTTGGTATATACGGTTGTGCCAATTTTCTTCCACAGTTTGATCTGAGGAAATGGGTCTGGCCCACGAAAGCTCATCACTTAATAAACCATCTTTAAAGTGCTGCATCGTCCTGTCTTTTGTTTCATCATCCCACTGGAAACGATTCATGAAAGGACACCAATTTTATCAAAAACATACTAGAAATGTAAGGTATGAAGGGACCCAGATGTCCTAAAGTCTAGTTACCTGTGCTATGGTAGGACCAAGTAAACCCAGACCGTTTCTGCCAGCTATTTATCCAACCAGTTTTTAAAAACTTCCTGGGATGGGGATTGCAAGCAGCTTTGTCAACAACTAAACTACCCTTATATTTAGTTTTTCCTATTATCTAACATAAATATCCTTTGCTGCAGAGTAAGCTCATTACTACTTCTCCTATCAGTGATCAAATAGCCATTAACATATTTGAAGACTATTACAAAGGCCAACCTTAATATTATTTTTCTTACTCCTAAACATGCCCAGGTTTTTTATCTTTGCCAGATAATCATGTCTTCTAAGTCTTTTGTAATTTTTTGTTCCTCTGTTGTGGACTCGCCACACTATTTTGGATATTTTTGTTATTTGTTCTATAAATGCTTCAGCCACCTCTTCTTCCTGACTGGGTGGTGTAGAGTAGATCTTACTCTGATATCATCCTTATTATCTTTACTCAGAGACACTGTGGACTGCTTCCTGAGTTCTTCTGGACCTCTGAATAAAAGTATAGATTATTGATGTATATCAAAACACCTCCTTCCTCTTTACCTTGCCTGCCTGCCCTTCTTAAAAAAGCTATACCTTTCTGTACCAAGAGTCCAGTCATGAGACTTATGCCACCAAGTCTCTGTGGGCATGTCTACACTACAGAGTTTTGTCAGAAAAATGGCCATTTTTCCAACAAAATCTGAGTTACATCCCCATTGCAATCTCATTCTTCTGAAAGTAAATTGAAAGAACAGAGGGGTTTTCCTGGTGTTGGTAATCCTTTTTCTATGAGGAAGAAGGCTTTTTCCGAAAGAGCTCTTTTGGAAAAAGGCGTGTGTGAACAGGGTGCAGGGAGTTCTTTTGACAGAAGAGGAAAGAGGAAAAAGCACAGGTTCCCTGGTGGCCACTCCGTTCATAGTAATCACAGCTTAAATGCAAGATAGTGTCCATTCAGTGTGGACACTATCTTTCAAAAAAGCACATCGAAAAAGCGATCTGCTTTTTTGAGTGTGAACGCTCTCTTTCAGAAGAAGTTTCTTTGGAAGATCTCTTCTGAAATAAGGTTCTTCTGAAAGAAGTCTGCAGTGTAGACATAGCCTGTTATGCCAATAATAATTTAGCTAATTTATTGAGACTTCCCATTCTTCCTGATTATTCCCTTTGGGTATGTCTACACTAGCCCCCTGGTTCAAACTAGGGAGGCTAATGAGGGTGACCGAAATTGCAAATGAAATGTGGGATTTAAATATCCTGTGCTTCATTAGCATGTTCCTGGGTGGTCACCATTTTGGAAATTGACTAGCCCGGAGGAACTGCCCGCGTCTACACACAGTAGAGAAGGGCGATTCTGAAATAAACCCCTTACTTCAAATTACCAGTTAAACCTCCTCTTTCCATGGAATGAGGTTTAACTGGTAATTCGAAGTAAGGGGTTTATTTCGGAATCACCCTTCTCTGCCGTGTGTAGACGCGGGCAGTTCTTCCGGGTTAGTCAATTTCCAAAATGGCGACTGCCCAGGAACATGCTAATGAAGCATGGGACATTTAAATCCCGTGCTTCGTTTGCAATTTTGGTCACTTTCATTAGCCTCCCTAGTTCGAACTAGGAGGCTAGTGTAGACATACTCTATGGCTACGTCTACACTGGCCCCTTTTCCGAAAGGGGCATGCTAATTTTACAGGTCGTAATAGGGAAATCCGTGGGGGATTTAAATATCCCCCGCAACATTTAAATGAAAATGTCCGCCGTTTTTTTCCGGCTTTTAGAAAAGCCGGAAAAGAGCGTCTACACTGGCCCCGATCCTCTGGAAAAAAGCCCTTTTCCGGAGGATCTCTTATTCCTACTTTGAATAAGTACCCTATAAGTTGTAAGGCAAGTGGGCAGCTAACTGGCTTTACTTCCAATAAATAGCCCTCCTTTATGAAGTTTAAAGTTTTGTTATTTCTTCCTTTTTTTTAAGTGAGGTCTTAAGCCAATGGAAAGTGGGAGTTAAATGAAGCCCCTGAAAAGGATCCAAAATAGAAGTGGGTAAATAATTCACAGGATATAACTTATGGAAAACATGTACTTTTTTTCTTTTTGCTCAAGGACTGCCTGCAAAGAAACTGAATTTACTCAATTTACTCAACCAGTTCTTCTTCGAGTGGTCCCTGTGGGTGCTCCAGTCAAGGTGTCGGTTCCATCCCAGTGCCGCTGGTCGGAGGCTTTTCGGTAGCCGTGGTCAGCTGAGCCGCACATGTGTAGTCACCATCGTGCGCCGTTCATGCCCTTTCTAACGTCGTGCGGTCCAGCCCCTCGCCAGTTCCTCTCAACCGTCCTCGGTTGCTGGCGGAGCTCAGTTTCCTTTCCTCACAGAGAAGGCCGCTCTATAAAGAAAAGGTTTTAAAAAATTAGTTTTCTCAGCATAATAGTTTCTTAGGTAGTCAGTTAGTTAAGTTAATTGTAAAAAAAAAAAATTTTTCTCCTACTATCTATCTAAACTGTTAGTTGTTGTTCTCTGTTCATCCGTTTATAGTTAGTTCTTCTACAAAACATATTCTGGGACCCAATATGCCTGGATCTCCAGGATTTAAGAAATGCTCCTAGTGCAAAGATGCTATGCGAGCATCTGATGGCTTCGCCGCATGTATTCGCTGTCTGGGGGAGTTGCATGTCCCTCAGAAGTGTATACATTGTTCGAAGTTAACGGCTAGAGCGTGCAGAGATAGGGATATGTGATTGAAGTTAATACTCTTTGATAAGGCTTTACAGCCTTCGGATGCTGCCCTCAGGATCCAGCTCTGGTACGAAAAAGGAGAGCGTCATTGCCTGGGGTGCTGTCCTCAAAAAAGAAAAAAGCCTCCCCCACCCATTCCTTATCTGCCACTCCACGGCCCAGGCTGAACCGAGAAGAATGGCTGGGCACTTCGGGGATCATCCGGCACCCACCTAGGGCCGGGGCATGGGCTAGTCTCAGAGCACCTGCACAACTAATACACTCAACATCAGTTCCGGCACCATCATCCGCATCTAAGGCAGGACACAAAATGGTGATGTCCTCGGAACGGGAGCGATCGGCACTGCACATGTCACCCTGAAGATCCGATACGGCACCGGTCTCAGAACCGCAGGAATCATAGAGGAATCGCAGGAAATGGTGCCAAGAAGCCCGAGTCAACTGGCACCGAGCCCCCTCAGGGCGGCACCGGTGGCACTGAAAGACCAACATGCAGCAACAACAGTATGGGGGGCTGAAGATTGCCCTGGGAAGGCTCCAGAGCCGGCGCCGCACAAGACCTGAGAGAGAGCACCACCCTTGGCACCACAGAAGGACCGCCAAGCTTCATCAGCGTCCGTACTGGCTCCGGCCATGTGTTCTCCTCATTCATCCACTTCACATTCACCAATACTAGTGACGAATGATAATGACTACCCACCTGCCAATGACACCATTACCTCAGTCCCCATGAAAGTGGCTAGGAAATCAGTACCGAGAATCCCTTCGCTGTCTCCATCACCAGTATTTTCACCTGCATCCTTCCCATCACCTCCCCTTCATTACTCGCCGCATGGGAGATCTCAATCTGGGGCTGAGCTGTGGTACTGACACAGTCCTCAATCGCCAAGGCGGTACTCGAGGTCCCATCATACTCATGTATACAGACACGATCCGCCTCACCACCAGACCTTACCACACAGCTCTCGGTCTCCCACACGCTCCCCACCTAGATCCTATCGGAGTAAACACATCAGTTCTTATTCCTCCAGAAGATCATCACCAGAGTACTCCGACTACCATTATGGTGCTTACCGCACTCCCTATAGGCATGGCAGATCACAATCGCATTCTCATTCATGCTGCTGCCATTTATCCTCTAGCAGACAGCACTCACCACCTGTTCATTCCCAGCAGAGGGCCCCTTCTCCGAGATCCACTCAGAACGTCCTTTTGCTCCCACCACAATTATCTGAGCCAGAAGAGGGACAGATTACGGGCACTGAGGAGCAGCCAGAAGATCTTCCACCAGCTGACCTTTCTTCATCATCCCCAGATGAGGCCATCTTCGAGGGGGACACCTCTCTCCCAGATGATATGCGTGAGTTCCAAGACCTGTTCAAATGGGTTGCAGAATCACAGGATGTTCAGTTGTCAGCAGTCCAAACTAAGCAGTACAAACTGCTAAAGAATCTGAACCCTAAGCAACAGTCCAGACTGGCTTTGCCTATTGATGAAGCAATTTTGGAGTCAGCCTCAGAGATCTGGCATACTCCAACTTCCACCACACCAACATCTAAAAGAGAGGAAAAGAGGTACTTTGTTCCATCGAAGGGCTCAGAATTCCTCTTCACCCTCCCGCCCCCCAGCCAAACTCACTGGTGGTGGATGCAGAGTCCTGACAGATAATGTGGCAGCGATGTACTACATAAACAGGCAGGGAGGTGCAAGATCACGCTCCCTATGAACCGAAGCGGTGAGATTCTGGAATTGGTGCATACGGAGCAATATCACCATAACAGCATCTTACTTACCTGGCATCAGCAATGCAATTGCGGACTCTCTGAGCAGGCGTTTTCTCCTGGATCACAAGTGGGAGATAAGGATGGATATACTACATCATGTTTTCCACAGATGGGGAACACCCCTGGTAGATTTTTTTTGCCACCGTCGACAACGCTAAATATCACCTATTTTGCTCCAGGGCGGGCATCGGCAAGGGTTCCCTCAGTGATGCACTCCTAACTACCTGGAAGAAGTCGCTCCTGTATGCATTTCCCCCAACAGTCCTCATCCTTCTGGTGTTAGAGAAGATCAGAACAGAAGCAGCAACAGTAATCCTGATAGCCCAGGCTTGGTGGAGACAGCCATGGTACCCGTTCTTGCACAACATGTCACTTCGCCTGCCCTGACCTCTCCCTCTTCACTCGGACCTTCTCTCGCAAGAGCAAGGCTCTCTCTTCCATCCGAGGCTGGACGTGTTACGTCTGATGGCATGGCTAATAACTGGCTCAGACAGAACGAAACCCTGTGTTCAGACCAGGTTAAAACAATATTAATACATAGCAGAAAGATATCTACACAAAATACTCACCTGGCTAAGTGGCACACATACTCGCAGTGGTGTCTTCAAAATAATATCCAACCCCTGCTGGCTCTTTTACATCATGTCCTCAATTACATTCTTCAGCTCCAGAATACGGGTCTCTCTCTGTCATCCCTGAAGGTGCATTTGGCAGCTATCAGTACTTTCCATTACCCGATAGACGGTTCCTCAGTATATTCTCATCAAACAATGACAAGGTTTCTGAAGGGTATAATGAATCTGTACCCACCTCGCAGGCCACCCCCTCCTGCCTGGAACCTTGTTAACGATGTTAACGATGATGGCGGTTTTCCTCTTGGTGATCACTTCGGCATGCAGAGTCAGTGAGCTAGGGGTGCTTATGGCAACACCCCCTTTTACTTTGTTTTCTACAGACACGGTGACATTACGTTTACACCCCACGTTCATCCCCAAGATCTGTTCCTCTTTCATATTAATGAACCCATTGTTCTCACCTCGTTTTACCCCAAACTTCATTCTTCAACTGCAGACGCCTTGCTACACTCGCTCGACATTTGCCGAGCGTTGTCCTTCTATATAGACAGAACCCATCCATGGAAGCGAATGGACAGGCTATTACTATCTATAGCACAACGTTCCAAGGGTAATGCACTATCCAGCCAGCGAATTGCCAGACTCATCACCCTCTGTATTTCTAAGTACCATTCAATGCGAGGCAGACCCCTCCTGTCACAACCCATTGCACACTTGCAGGCGGCATAAGGGATCTGTTGAAAAAGGCTTTCTTTCTCGACAGATCCCCCTCTAGGCTGCTGCTTTTTGCCGACAAAGTGCTGAGTCAGCAAAACGCAGTGGTCATTTTTATGCAAATTAGGCGCAGGATATTTAAATCCCTGTCTCATTTGCAATGTCAACCTGCCTAATCTGCAACCCTCTGCCGACAGAGGGATGCAGTGTAGACATACCCTTAGGTTTCAGCAGGTACTTCCAGACTCAGCTTTTGTGAGTTGTCTATTAGCTTTTGGCTTTTCTTATTGCCAGGGAAAATATATGTATTCATGTATGTGCTGTTTTAAAAATGTATTTCTTCCTACATTGCTGTTTTAAGAAATCTGTCTCCTTAATTAACATTCATGTGAGCAGAAATAGATCTGGTGATGAGTATAATACATTTTTTATAATCAGCCCACTGAGGAAAAGATATTTAACTCCTGCATGTTAATACTGCTTTATCCTTTGAAAAGTGCCCCCCCCCCACCCCATCTTCTGGGATGCAGAGAGAAAATGAATGAGAGAATGGTGAGGATGAAGTTGATTCTAATGCACATCCTAAGGCATTTAGCAGCACTGAATATTTTGAACAGAAAAACCCTGTAGCATCTGACTTCAAGGAATGAAGGAACTTTTCATCTCCAAGGAATAGTTTGGTTTTTTTTAGTGTAGCTGTCATTTCAGTAATTATGGTTGATCCTAAAATCCAACTTTTAAAACAGTTGTTGGATCCTTGACTGGTGATTAACCTACAAGGAAAAAAATAAAATATTTCGGGGGGGGGGGGGGTGTAAAAAGGTGAGTGGGGAACTTATTTTTTAAAATGAATATGGAATTAGAATTTTCTGCATTGTCAATCATTTACCTAGTACATACTAGTTACATCCCCTTCAGAATTCAGTAGGAATAGAAATGGACAAGAATACACATAAATGCTACACAAAATCACTGCCTATTGATCCTGATTCTATTCTCATTCATGCTGCTGTAGCAGTTTAACCTCATTGACATTGTGGATCCTATTTATATCAGCACTCCCATTATTGCCATAGTAAAAGAACTAAACTGATGCTAGTGAATTTCAAGATAAAATGTAATTAATAAAAATTATGGAAAGACAATAAAAACACTGTTGTACACGATCAATGCATTTTAACCCTTGTCTAGCTAGACCTAGTTATGACTAGGTAACATGATGGTTCAAATGGCAACAGCCAGATTACTCTCCCATCATTAATAGCATTGGTGGGAAGTATGAAGAAAATTGCTAATGTAGACACTGTTAATGGATCTGATTCTAAAGGAAAGAAAGAGAGAAATTGGACCCATTAACTATAGGGTTAATCATTCTTCAGATTACAGGAATTAATAAAAAGTGCACCAAAATTAATAAAAAGGTCAAAAGTCAGGTGAATAACTATTCAAATTAAATTACAAAGGAAAACAAAGTGCATGGGATAGCACATGCAGAGCCAAATAGTAAAATCCAAATACTGAGACAAATTCATTTGTGACCAAGGGATGAGATTATGAATAGGCACCATATAACTCAGAATAAAATAAATAAATAAACTTAATCAACTAATTCTTGACTAAGGAAGTGGATTGTTGGGGATTGCAGGGACATACTTCATATATTATTTGCTCTCTTTAGATGGAAAGACATTGTTTCCAACATTCTACAAGCTGACTCTCAGAACTATTTTGTATTATAAAAGAATTTCCCAAACTGAATGTGTCAGTCAAGGCATAGCTCAAATGAAAGATTGCCTACCAAAATAGAGAAAGATGTGAATCTTATGCTGACTGCAGCTGCATTAATACAGGTACAGATAAGCTGGTTTTTTGATTAATTTGATTTTTCTTCTGTTTATAATTCTATAGACCCAGACTGCAAATAGTCCTCCTTACTATATGTAGAAATAATTGTTACGTTATTTTATTTTCAGTCTATTTCTCTAATCAGTGTTGTGAGCCTTGTTTCGGTGAATGATAAATACAGGTTGAACCTCTGTAGTCTGCCACTCACTGGTCCAGCAACATGGATGGTCCAGCATGATGTCCACTTCTCATGGGTAGCCAGGTTTCCTGTGGTCCCATAAAGTTTGTTTACTGTCATCAGTCCTGGCTCTCAGTGTTCTGTGCTGTTATTTAGCTCTAATTTACCCCTAAATGTCATCTAAGATGACCAGTAAGCAGTCTGTGATTCAGCAAATTCTTTGTTTTGGCATCAGTCAGGTCCCAAAGGTGCTGGACTAGAGAGTTTCAATCTATATTAGATACTCCACTCATCAAAGCTCACATGGGGGAGGGAGAGCTGATTTATAATGACATCACTGTTTAAATCCTCCTGATTTCACTCTCCCTAAATTATTCCAGCAAAGCGGCAAGTCAAGGCCTAATATCTTTGATTAAAAATAGATATATATATAACAACCAAGCAGAATGTCGATTTATAGTCTGAGGCTGTTTTCATACAAAGGAAGGTAGAGATAGAGGGAAAGCACTTTGTTTTCTAGTTCAAATTTGGAACTGACTATTCATTCAGTAGTGGTTAATATTATGCCATTAGGGCACTCAAAGAATATGAGGGAAAAACATTTATTTTACCTTAATTTTTAAATTAATGCTATATTAATGTGCTAATCTGAACAGATTTATTCTTCCAGATGAAAGATCCAGTGGAGACATGGTTCTGTGCTCTAGGCTATCTACTGCACACTGTAGTATGGGGTGCCAAAATAGCAGCTGCACAGATTCTGGCAGCTAAAGTGGTCTGAGTAGTTCTGTTAAATGTGCTGTTAATTACAACTGCAACTAAAATGAATTCCAGTGCCCTATGTAAAATTTTGACCTAGCCTCCTTCCTGTGTATGGGGAACAGCAAGAGTACTAAGACGTTCCTGGTTTGCCCCTAGTTAAAAGGTGAAATGTTTTGAAGGTGTATAAGTGGATTGGAAGTGTCTCCTCTCTCTTTCCTCAGGTCTGTGGTTGCTCTACACCAGTTTGAGTCTGAATCTATGAATACTTGCCATGTGGGGTCTTCTCCTTGCCCCAGTTGAACAGTTGGCAAGATCAGGCCCTCAAGCTTAAGATAGATTTTAAAAGAGACCAAAGCAGACCAGGTAACATTTTAAAGCATTGTGCAGGGTTTTAACTGTTCCCATTAGATTTGTAAGCTGTTTGAAGAAGGAACTGTCTTTTGTGTGTGTGTTTGTTTGTATAACACTTAGTACAGGGGTGGACAATAAGATGGAAACGGTTTGCCAGGGTTAGCCTCCATAGGTATGGGTGCTTGTAGTTCCCATTGGCTATGGATCACCATTCTTGGCCAATAGGAGGAGTGCTAAGCAGTATCTCAGTCTGTACCACTTCTCGGAGTGCCCATTGGCTGGGAATAGTGTTCCGTAGCCAATAGGATCTGTAAGTGCCCATACCTGTGGAGATGCAAGTAAACACCTCCAGGTAGCGCCCTGCCAGTGGTAACTCTGGCAAACAATGTACTGTGTGTAGGCCTGTTATTGCTCACCACTGACCTAGTACGATAGCATTGTGATCCATGGCTGGGGCTCATTGACACTACCATATTATACATAATAGAGGGATCACATGGTCATATCTGTTGATGCTGAATATGTTATCTCTCAATTTGATGCTAACTGCATTTCATGTGAATGTCTGCAATGCTCTAAGCACTTGTAATTAAAATAAAATAAGCTATGAGTGGAAAGAATGTGAACTGATACATTAAAATATGAATTTGTTCTATGAGGTATGGGTGTTCCAGCTAAATTAAGAGAAAATATTTCTGCCCTACAAATAACATATACCTACTTATATTTGAAGATGTGAAAAGTAAAGCACTGTAAGTGATAATATATCAGGGTTTTTCAGTTCACTGTCAGCATCAGAGACTTGATATACATAAAATGTAGGTCACAGCATTCCATTTAACACCATATTTATCTTTAACATAAGTAGCTGAATGTTACTCTAAAACAAGAGCATACTGATAAGAAATGTAAGTGGCAAAAGCCACTGTGTGTCTTTAAGATGATGGAGTGCACCAGAGTGCGTTAGGTTCTTTTAGCTGGAAAATATGTATGGAAGAGTAGTTCAAATGCTCTGCTCTCCAGGCTGTGATGCATTGGCTAACAAAGAGAAGCAGATGAAATTGCTGGCAGTGCTAACGGTTATATTTAAAGATAAATGAATATGAAGAATTGGTCATAGGGGTGCTGCCAAACCCCACAGCTTGAAGTAGATTCTGTCCTATATAGGTCTTACAGTTTGGTTCTTTGACTATCAGCACCCCCAATATAAACATTGTTTCATAGGTATTCCAGGTGGTTTATTAACCAGTTAGCTGACTTATGGCATCAGATCACCCCTCTCTGAGCAATCTAATGCAAGATTTCTTAGGCAGGAAGAGATTCAGTGTCTCTAGGATAAGAAGTAGTAGTAGCTCTTATGGAGGCAGCAGGGACTAAAAGGGCACTCTGGGCATGCTCCCAGGGTAGAAGAAGCTGAGGCAATTGTGAAGAAGAGATTGGTAACCTAGTTCAGATGAGGGAAAGTAGCTGGGACAGGAAGGCAAGGGATGTGTGGGTGCTTTTGAGGAGAGAAGAGTTCAGAAAGAACTGCCTAGAGGCTAAGAATAGTTTTAAATGTAAGCTTTACTTGTGCTAATTTCCATTGTCAGTAAACGAAGCCAATGGGTCAGTGGGTTTCTTGAGAAAAAGCTAGTTTGGCTTAGTTCATACTGGAGGAAAGGAAACTGAGGCATGATACTGGGATGGGTGCAGGGCCTCTATCCTGTATGTTAACTAGAAGACCAGTTATACTTACTGATTTTGTGATCTTCATAGTGGTAGGACAGGAGCTATAGCTGAATGGGATTTACTACCTGGAAGATAGGGAAACAAAACTAAACTAAAAAGCTGCAGTTAATGCTTAGCTGCCTGTTCTATAGTCTTAACAAAGGAATAAAAGGTAGTGATCTGTATCACAACAGGAAAATAAATGAGAGAAGAGGTGCTGCCATTACATATCATGACAATAATTATGGAACTGAATATATGTGCATGAAAGGCAGATGCAGTGACAGCTACTCTAGAAAAAGCTTCTGATAGGTGAGATAGAGATAATTGACCAGAGATAATTACTAAGGTGAAAAGACAATAAGTGGAAAGATGGGAAAATATTATTATTTCACCAAGATGTGCAAAAGTAATGAGAAATTAAAATACTTTCTCTCCTTGCCTGACAAAGGCAAAAAAGAATAAGCAGTGAGGTGTCAGGACTGCAGACATAGATCACAGAGTTGCTGAAGTTTGTCTAAATCAGGATGATGAGTGAGACATTAAAGGGCAGAAATGAAACCTATAAAAAGAGATTCAACAAGACAGGAAGGGGTATTACAATATGGATGAGGAACAATATTACACCTGAAGATAGGAATAGCAAAATATACTGGAGATTTGGATTGATGTGAAAGACCGATTTGGTAAAAAAAAAATGAAACTTATAAGCAAAATGAGATGGCAGGCTGAAGAATATTGATGGTGATAAGGAGAGTTTTATCTCAACTTCATTTTATCATTGCTCATTCTCAGATAGCTCCTGAAATTGCCAATAGCTTTGATGTTGCAGAATCAAGCAACCAAAATAATGTCCATATCTTCTCACATTTATTGTATCTGAACAACTATTGCTCACTGCCTGTTGTTGAAACATTAACTTTAAACTTCAGATTCCTTTTAAGTGTTGCATTTTCTCACAATCTGGGCAGAATCAGTTATATAAATGTGAAAAATCAGCCTGAATAGTGAAGTGAAATGAAAAAATGGTTTGTGTTTACATAAGCCAACAGACAAATACAGAAGGATAGTCCTTCAGAATGGAAGTGGAGAATTAGTGCAGGGGTTGAGAAAATAGTTAAGGTATTAAAGAAAAATGTTTGGCTCTTTTTTAAATCAAAACCAAAATTGTCAGAAAGTAGAGATGGAAAAACTGGGAAGTGACATTGTGCTTTAAATGGCCATTGACAGCTCTCAAAGCCCAATAAAGATTTTTGAATTGGGGGAAAAATGTCTTAAAAAGGCTAAGGAATGCAAGAGCGACTCTCGCAAATGCACAGAGTTCAGAGAATGTTTCTGAAGTCTCACAGGTGGGCAAACTTAACACAGTATGTTCCATTATTGGAGGGGAATAAAGCTAAAACATCACCAGGGTGTTACAGGGCATTGAGTTGAAATTTTGGCTTGAGAAAACTTTTAGAAACTTTGTTAAAACATCAAATGAGAGAGCACCTAGCAAAGCACAGGTATGATCAAGGTTAGCCAATGTGGTTTTAGGGAAAAGGGAATCTTTGAATCTTGAAGTTCTTTGTGGGTATTCCATCCAGGGTAGGCAAAGGAGGATCCACAGATGGTGGTACCATGTAATTATATTTTCTGCAAGCCTGGCAGTTTCATATTGGATCTAAGGCAATGAAATATCAGAATAAGAGAAGAGTTAGCGATAGGACTGAAAATCAGGTAAGAAGAAGGAAATAAAGATCAAGGTCCCACCCCCTCGCCCCTTCCAAATGTAAAGAATCTGCCAATTGCCTTGCAGGCTTTTTATCAACAAAAGTGATTTAAATAACATTATTGCTTGGGGAACTCTAGGATACAATCTGAATCTGGTATATTGCTGTGCTCCCTCAAAACTCTAGCCTGGATTGGCTCTGTGTGCTCTCACCACATGGTATTCTAGCATGTGGAACTCTATAACAAGTAGGACGTGTTCCTGTCACCCTCCTATTTGTGGATCTGTTGATGGTTGACCAGCCCGATTCTGGAACTGCAGATCTTATCAAAGATGGGGCAGGTGCTGGTGTCTATTGGAGGGATGCAGAGCAGTTTTTGCCAATCTTTTCTCTTTCTCCACCTCTCTTTGTCTGTGGTGAGACCTCTCAAATTGTGCCATCCCCTCATGGATTACCGCTCTCCATTGGGGATGGTCCTGGGTAAGGTTCTCCCAATTGTCGACACCCATGCTGGACTTTTTCATGTTTGCCATCTACATGCACTTAAATTGCTTCCCCTGGCCCCCAACACTACTCAGTCCTTCCTTCAGCTCAGAAAACAGAATCTGTTTTGGGAGGTGCTAATCTGGCATCCAGACCACGTGACCAGTCCAACAAAGTTGTTGGTAGATAGATGATGATAACCAGCCCCACTCGCCAGCCGCACGGTTCTGTGCCTTGCACATGAGCAGATCATTCTGCGCATGCACAGATCGCTCTGCGCCGGCTCTTCCGGTTGTAATCCACAGGTGAGTAGATTACATTATTTGTCGAGCCCTGATGATTACTTCAATGCTGCTCATGTCCGACTCTCCCAGGATGCTAGTGTTTGGAGCATATGCCTGATTCACCCAATGAACAATCCCTTTCTCTCATTCCATAGTCATTCATCTCTTAGCTTCTCCACAGCAATTCGCTCTACTGTGACTAAACCTCTGCTGTCTTCTGCGTGTCTTTTATGTAGAGAGTGGTATACATAGATGATGGGATAAGCTCTGAGAGGACACGATGTTTCCATATAAGAGAGGGATTTCAAGTTTAACAGCACATCTCTGGAGGTGGGCAAACACACTTTAAGTCGGTTTGAGGGCTATGGAAAACAGACAAGTGTCATGACATTCTCAGTTAAGCTAAAAGGTAAGTAGTTTCTAATCTGTGAAATTGTGACTAAACACTACTGTTGTCATAAATGATGTTACTTTTCAGCAGCATTCTGGACTAAGGATGCCTATGCTTAGCCTTGGCGTGCTGTGGACAGAGGCTGCTCTGCAACAGCCTCCTCATGCCCCAGCTGTCTCTCATAGAGGCAGCAGTGGGGGGCAGGGGAGACTAGCTTTTAAGCCGGCTCCCCCCAGCACCAGCTCCTGTTTTACCCCCCCTTGCTGCATCTCAGGGGAGCAAGGGGTGGGAGGAAATGAACCCTATTTTGGACATTGGTGGCCTGCCTGCTTGTGTATGGTAATAAGTAAAAAAAAAAATGCAATCAGGTGCTCTTCTTAACCCTCTTTCCTTAGCCCCTTCCCCCATCGCCCAAAATTCAGATATCTTTTACATGGTACCACACTTACCATACATTTTCTGTTCACTTAAGTAAATGTTTTATCATATTTGTAGTGTTCTGTTACCAAAGGTATAATTACACTACTTAGCTGTTTAATTCAAGATTCATTTCTTTAACACTAAACTGTCACTTATTGGGACTCTTCTCTTTTGAGCAGATAAAAGAAATTGTCAATTTACTCATTACATTCAACATACAATAATTAATGAAAAATTGTAGCACTCTTTTCATAGTTGTAATGAATCCATCAAATACTAGAGTTAAATAATGCCAAGAACAAACAGGTTGTCCCTCAGCAAACTGGGACACATAAAGAGGATCAGCATTGACTCAGGCTATGTCTAGACTGCAGGCTTCATTCAGAAGAGATCTTCTGAAAAAACGTCTTCAAAAGAGAGCGTCCACACACAAAAGTGCATCGAAAAAGGGGTCTGCTTTTTTGAAATATAGTGTCATTCAGTGTGGACACTAATTCACATTTAAACTATGATTACTATGGATGGAGTGGCCACCAGGGCACCTGTGCTTTTTCCTCTTTCCTCTTCTGCTGAAAGAACTCCCTCTTCCCCATACACACACGCCTTTTTCTGAAAGAGCTGTTTCAGAAAAAAGCTTCTTCCTCATAGAAAGAGGATTACCAATGCCAGAAAACCCTCTCTGTTCTTTTGATTTACTTTTGGAAGAATGCAATTGTAGGGTGGATGTAACTCAGATTTTGTTGGAAAAACGGCCATTTTTCCAACAAAACTCTATAGTGTAGGCATATCCTTAGTGAAGAAAGACCATCTTGTAGTTAAGGCTTTGGACTGGCCTCCAAATGTGGATTCAGTTCCTGGCTACAGTTATTTCTGTGTAGCCTTTGGAATGTCACTTATACATACCCTGCCTCAGTTCTCTGCAAATGATGTGGGCCTAAGCTCTACTAACTGATGAACACTGGATGTAAACTGGCTATCAGAATAGTCATTCTGCTGGGTTATTGGACAGTTTAAGGCATGCAGGTTGGTCTAATTAACAGCCAGGCTATTGGGGAAACTTTCAGGGAGGCAACACAATAGCTCCTGGGTAACAATCTCCCAGTAAACACAACAGGGATCATTATGAAATGTTTGAGCTATCATTCTGAGCTCCACAAAGATAAGACTTGTTTGTTCAAAACCTGGAGCCAAAAGATCAAAAGAACACTCTATAGTTCAAAAGCCCTTCTCCAGAGAAGACAAGCAGTTGTGAGGAGGCCATTCATGGATAGACACAGACAGATCCATTAGTTTTGCAGAAGCAAAATCTACCTTGACCCCAACATAGGATGCTGTGGCTTGGGATAAGACAGACAAGCATGTTGGCCTTTCCTCGCATTACAGTACTTCTCTATTTTTCTTGGCTTCTGCTGTTAAGATTAAACTGTTCTTTAGCTTGAGAAAGTGACCTGGTCATCTGTATTAAGATCCTGAAGGAGAGACTTGCAAATGTTGAACCTCGTCAGGCCTATCAAGTATGCAATCCCAGATGGTAAAGCCCAGGGTTTGGTCTAAGAATGGAAGACTCTCATAATGACACCCCAGAACAAATAAAGGCAAGAAGCCTGATACCTGATGATGTGCACACAGTGAGAACAGGAGAGGTCAGAGATGAAGCTAACCCTGAACTCATGACAGTATTAATGGTACTGTAGTGGAATGAATGTGACAATGATCATTTCCAGTAAGTAACAACCACAGTAAAAAGTGGAGTAGAAAAAAGTGGTGTTTTTTTTAAGAAAGAAGTAGGAAAAGGTAGGAAGAATTAGGTATAAATTGTTCATGAAAAACAGCAGAGAGTTGTGCAGAGAAAGGAAGCCAACATCTTAACTGCTAGAAAATTCATAGCTGGTGAACCTGATGTACTTCATCAACCAACAAAGTAATCATGGCCCGGAACTGTGTGAGATCTTGAGACACACCATTCAGCAGTTAAGTTTGGGGGAAGCTAAAGTAAAAAAATTAACTTGTGGGACTGGGAGAAACCAAGGAAGATGAGTTCCTAGCAGAAGATATAGAGGGCAAAATCAGAGCATATGCAGCAACTGGAGTGGCATCTAGGCTCCATCCCCAAATCTATTGTTCAAGGTGTGACAGAAGCTGCAGTTGATGAGGAAAATACTGTAGCTGGAAAGATGCTGCAACTAGAGTGTCTCATTAAATTGTTGCCCCAGTGTTTAACTGTGAGGGTTAGGGTATAGGTGCTTGTTTCACTGATTTTTGAGAAGGTATCTGATGTAAAGCAATGGGCCCTGTGAATCGCTATTTGTATATTGGAGACTGTAATGTTTTCTTTTTCTGTCTTTGTTAAGATTCTATGGGGGCAAGACTCTCTTTTAGGGTATGTCTACACTAGCCCCCTAGTTCGAACTAGGGAGGCTAATGTAGGCATTCGAAGTTGCAAATGAAGCCTGGGATATAAATATCCTGGGCTTTATTTGCATTTTCCCGTCCGGTCGCCATTTTTAAATTCCACTAGTCCGAAGTAACTGCCTGCGGCTACATGTGGCAGTGAAACGGCAATTCGAACTAAGTCCTTAGTTTGAATTAACTGTTACTCCTCATTTTTCTTAAAGCCTCAGCTCCTGGAGTCAAGTAATTACTTGAGAAGCTCAGCTTTTCTGAACTTTCTGTCCCTGATAGCTCTGGAGAAAACCTGGAAAATATGACTCCATATGAACATTTTTGGATTCTTATTAATCTTCTGTTCTACTATTTTTAGAATTTCAGGATTTGAACCTTGAGGATTTGGAGGGCTGATTTTTGAGTGCTTGGGACTGGTAATACTGAATCCCTAGCACACTGGTGGGCAACCAGTGGCCTACAGGCCATATATGACCCACTTGGGTTCCACCTGTGGTCTGCGCACCCTTTATTTGCTTCCTTCCCCCATGCCTCTCACACACTTTGGCATTGTAGCAACGCATCTTTATTCGCACTCTGTCCTCACTCCTCTCCCTCCCAGAGCTTAAAATGCCATGAAGCAGCAGATCTATGGTGCTTTGAAAGTGTTGGGATGGGGAGAAGCATCGCAGTCCCTCCCAGGACTTTCGGAGAGCTGTGAATCAGCTGATGGCAGTTTTTAAGCTCTGGTAGGGAGGGAGAATAGTGTGAATTAGCTGATTCAAGGTGTTCCAAACATGCTGGGGGGAAGGGGCGGAGGAGAAGTGGGTAAGTGCAGAGATTCAGTACCCTGGTGTGTGAGAGGCATGGAAAAAGGGGCCAGAGAGGAGGTTCATGGGTTATTAGTAGTCTTGGTTAGGCTACGTACAAATAAATAATAACAACCCACCATCCTACTGATAAGTGAAGGACCATAAACCCTCTGAAACCTGATTTTGCATTGCTTGCCAACGTTCCCCTCTCGTTGGCAACAATACAAATTTTGGTTACACATAGAGTATAGTATTGAGGCCTTGAAGAGCGAAGGAATTCAAAAGCAGATTTGGTAAATGACCAAGTGGAAATTCCAGAAGTGGAATTTCAGTGCTGAGCTGAGTTCCTATAACATGTAAAAATTGAGCGTTGAATGTAAAGTGATGACATAACTGATAACTGAATTTAAAATACAAAAATGCTTTGAAGAATTTGTTTTACAGGGTAAGCAGCAAGCCTCACACTTGTGCTATTAGGCTAGCCACTTAACTGATCAATCTTAGTCAGTATCCTCTTACAGAGAAGAAGGTATTTTGTTAAGGGTGACATCTATATTTACTCATGTTTGTCTCTTTCATTTATGTCAGTAGACCAATAAATCATTAGTGAGAATTTGGGAACACTGATCTCTGAATATCACAACTGAAACAATACTGGACTTTCCAAGAATCACCTTAAATGTAACAGCATTGAACTGTAATAAATCATTTAAAGCATTCAGATGAAACAGCTTTATAGTTAGGACTTAATAGGAAGTAGGACTCCCTTGAGGGTTTATCTGTGGAACTGTCTCTCTTTGCTAGAATTTCCCTCTCTCTTTAATTCATTGGATTGCAAAGGAAATTGTTTACATAACACAAATGTAAAGTTGAACTAGCTCTAATCTTTTTCTAATTTCTTATCACCAACAGTGGACATAGAGTTTAAGAGTCGGGCAGGAGGTGAGAGCAGAGGGCAAGGGGTGCTAGCTATTGGAGGGGGATCAGGGCTGAGGCTTAGGGTGCTGGCTACAGAAGGGGGCTGTGGGTTGGCATGCAGCCTCCCACTAGGTGGTATTTAACTGCCAGATCAGTGAAGCTGGAGTAGGCTCCCGCCCTGAAAGGCGCCGATATGCCCCTGTGACCCTGAGGGCATATAGCATTGCCTTTCTCTGCCATCAGCTCCCATTGGCCACAATTCCCTGTTCCCATCCACTGGGAGCTGTGTGTGTGGGGAGGAGGGGGGGCAGGAGCAGCACGCTGAGACTCCTGCCCCTCCCCCAGCACTTCTCCCTCCTCACACATGGGGCCATGGAGCCATGCTAGCCACTCCTGGAATGGGCTGGCAGCATGGGACTGTGGCAACCAGGGAGCCTGTTGAGTGTTGATTGTGATTAACTGGGAGACTGGTTGGTAACCAAATCCGTCTTGCTGCCAATCTTTGTGAGAGATGGTCTCTTATACCAAGAATCACAGCAATATTGAAATTTACTCTCAGTCATAAAGAACTATTCATTTACCCCACATCAACTGTATGTTGGATTTGACACCAATGACAACACTTGAAGCCAATTCTATAATGAACTATTTAAAGTCATTAACAGGAAAAGGAAGCCAGGGAGTTATTTCAAAGGTTAAAGCAGGTAAACATATATGTGCGAATGAGTCACAGCCTTAAGTTAAAAAAGATAATAGAAGCTTCTCTAATAAACTCTGTATGTTCTTTATGATTAACTTCAGCTAAGCAGCTAGGAATCTCTTGCTTATGCCTAGAAAACCTTGCCACCACCCCCACTCCCCAGTGCATGAGACACGGAAAGACCCTGCCTTCACCTTCCCTTGTGCACTGTGGGAGGAAACCATTTACGTGACTCATCTTCAAGTAGCAGAGATGGAAGAACAACCAATGCCTTTTGTCCCTTTCAGTGTCCCACAATAGTCCATCTGGTGTTGATGGACTTTACCTGTTGGGATGGATATAACACTTTGTCTTGGAGATTAGTACTTCACACTAGTTAATTTCTCTCTCCTGTCTGTTAATTTACACAGTCACAGAGATTCACAAAACAACCAATATGGGATACAAAGATTATAAATGAAGTTAATTCATGCAGCTCACACACATTCAATAAAGTCTAAACATACTCTTATATATTTTAACAATACTAGCACACGGGTGGGACAGACTGTTTCCAGTTATGTATTTGTTGGTGTTCAATTGAAATATGACAACTTTGACAAGAATGATTAAAGAATTGGAAAATATGCTGGAAGTAACTGACTCAATAAGCTGTATTTTTTAACTTATCAGAGAAGATTAAAGAGGTTGTGACGCTAGCAGATCAGGGACCAGCTCTTGTCATTCTCCTGTTTTTCACCATCTTTTTCCTCTCCAATTTTTCACCATCCTTCTTGAAGTGTGGACACCAGAACCGGACCCAGTATTCATGTTGTCGCACCAATACCCAGTGCAGAAGTAATCTATTTTCCATACTCCAACTCAAAATTATCTTGTTTATACATCTAGAGTAATCATTAGCCATTGTGTCACACTGGAAGCTCATGTTCAAATGGTTTTCCACCATGACCCTCAGGCAGGACCATCCCTAAGTCTAGTGGGGCCTGTGATAACTTTCCCCTCTGCCCTCACTCCACCCCCATACCACTCCTTTCCCAAACCCTCATACCTGCTCTTCCTTGCCTCTTCCTGCTTCCACCCCCATTGCGCTTCTTTCCCAAAACCTCCAACCCCTCCTTTCCTGAGTGACACCAGTGGGGAGGAGAGAAGTGGATTGGGGCCAGTGGTTCTGCTGCTGTCCCCCATGCTGCTCAGGTCCTCATTTCCCTGAAGAGGGTGGTCAGGGTGGAGTGGAGATGGTCATGCTGCTACTGGCCCCAAGACAACCCAGGCCTCATGTCCTCTGAAAGTATGGGGGCCCCCAAAACTCGGGGCCCAGGACTATCTCCCAAACTGTCCCGTGGCCCTGACCCCAAGTCCTTTTCTGAGTCACAGCTTCCCAGGATAGTCACCCATCTGGAAAGTACAGTCAACAGGCTGTGTGTTCATAAATGTAAACATTTACATTTGACTTGAAATATTGAAACATATATTGTTGCTTGTACCTAGCAAATGATTTGGTTTGCTCTGTAACACTGATTTCTGTCCTCTTCATTATTTACCACTGTTCTAATCTTCATGTCATCTGCAGATTCTAAGTCCATTGTTTTGTTTTCTTAAAGGTCATTGATAAAAATGTTAAATAGTATAGAGCCAAGAACAGATTCCTGTGATTCCCCAATAGAATTCCCCTTCTCCATGACAATCCCCCATTTACAGTTGCATTTTGAAACCTATCACTTACAGAGGATGTCTATGCCTAAAATCTGGAAACTGAGCCAAGATCACCTGTGTCTCTGTCCACTGTTTTAACCACCACACAATAATTTTACTGTTATCTGGTTTGCCCCAGCCACCCAATTCCTGTACCTCAAATCTTGCAATTGAGGGAGAAAATACTGTTACAAACTTTGCTGTGGTGCACCATATATACATAAAGGCAGAACACCAAATGTCATATCATTGGCATCAGTGATGTCTCAGAACCAGAGGAGGTTTGGCTTATGAGTTGTAATTCCCAGATTCATGTCTGGTGCACATACGCTGAAGTCACTGGAGTTATATTAGAAAGGATTATGGTCCCGAGTGTTTATAATCCCAGTTTATCCAAAGTGTGGTTGGGCAGTAAATCAGGCAGGATTTTGCATGATATTTCTGGTACTACTTGCTTCCAGCAATTTGCCAGTTATTGTGGGATATCTTAATGGAACCATGGTGATTAACACCTGTCTTAGCTAAAAGTACTAAATGAAGAGATGCAGAAAATAGAAAATTGAAATTACACTAGAGAAACGAGGTGGGCGAGGTAATATCTTTCATTGGACCAACTTCTGTTGGTGAGAGAGACAGGATTTTGAACTTACACAGAGCTGAAGAGTACTGTGTAAACTCAGAAACATGTTTGTCACCAACAGAAGTTAGTCCAATACAAGATATTTTCTCATCCATCTTATCTCTTTAATATCCTGGGACCTACACTGCCACAACAACATTGCATAGAAGTTAAACTAAGAATTTTCAGAAAGATCCACTTTGGTTTCATGTATATTTCTTGAAAGCTTTTCATTCATTCTTATTTTATTTGGCTCTGTTTCTCTATTTCTTCATTCATATGATATTATTATGTATTATGTCTCGAGCTCTGATGGTATGCTTGACTCTGTATAAAACACCAGAAATTATTAAGAAATAGGTACTAATGTACAAATTGCTCACTACCGCCTGTTGAGCTTGATCTGACTTCCTTTAGAGTCAATGGCAAAATTCCTGGTGATTTCAGTAGTGCAGGCTTAAACCCATAGTCCTACTGAAGTTGCTTGAACTATTTATAGTAGCAAACACTACTTTCCATAGCGCATGTTTGCAGGATGGAGCCTTATGACATTGCTAGTACTGATATTGCTGTACTTTCCCATCACATTGGTGGTATGGGAAATATAGGGGAAAATAGAGTAGGACCTAACATATAAAATATAAAATAGATATATTGCAAAGTTAGAAACTGGACCCAACCAAAACTCTGGATTTTAACAACCATCATTTTTTAAATCAATCAGGATCCAAATTCTGTGGCTTGAACTCTTCCCTGCTAAAAGGTTTAGTTTTCTGCAGCCTGAGAGCGCCTTATCTCCTGGGAAGAATTGCTCAGCTCTTTACAATGCATGGCAGCAATTAACGTGGGTTTTTAGAAACAACTTACTCTGCAATTGAAGGGGGAGAAATGAACACTTACCATGGCAACTAAGGCAACATGCAGTACTCTATGTTCTCAGAAAAAAATAGAATATTTAAAAGAACTATATTTGCCTTATATGGACTATACTTTAGTCCTTTGCAAGAGGCAGAAATATGCCTGGTCTTATAACATTAATATATATTAAAGAATTGTATTACAACGTGTGAGGAGAAAACAAAATACTGTTCAGCACATTGAATAATTTCTAATGCTTATTTTTGGACCAGCCTAATTATATTTGATTTACATTGCTCCATTAATAGTGTACATAAAGCCAAAAGCCACAGTTTTAGTCCATATATGCTATTTAGGTTTCTTTCACAAAGGAACTGTAATACAGCCACAATCACCAGCAGGCAGTTCTCCTACTGTAGGGGAATCCCTTGATGACCTGTCTATGCCAATGAAGTGTTCGGGGACCAAGGGGTTCAAAGAGCAGGAGAGGGGATCAGGCTTTTATGCTGCTGACCACTGTATGGTCGTTATACCTGTCCCAGGCCTGACATAAGAGAAGGGTAATAACAGAGCTCCTCAGAGCTCTGGCTATACCACATAGGCTTATGGTCCATTAAGCATAAGGCTGAGTTAACTTCCACAGCCATTGTGCCCCCTCTATGAGAATGTTGGGTGGCAAATTTGTTTAGCCATAAACCCAGTGTATTGCCTCCATTACATAGTTGCTGCCATTCTCCAAGAGCACAGCTGTTGGCCCTGATATGCTCCTGTTCATATCTTAATGGCATGTTCATCCATGACTGGCACTGGATGGACAGCACAGCACTTGATTGCATAAATGGCTACAGCAAAAAGGTTGTAAAATCTGTCATGGCAAGTCAGCATGAACTGCAGATGTAGGTGTTTTCTTCTGGAGGGAGGCGGATCTTGTGGGAAGTGTGTTGTTTATTTGCACTTGCTGGAGCCATTGTCAGCCTCATGTGCAGCAGGTTGTTTTCAGCTGTCACATCACTAAGCGGTTTTAAGGGTTATGGCTAAGTGTGGCTAAGACAACTGTTAATGACACAGGAGGCTATATTTAGCACTGAATCAGCTAGATGCACAAGCTATATTCTGCCCCTGCCTTTGTCGGCAGTTCACATAGAACATTTGCCTCTGCTTCCTAAAAGGTTCCTGTTAGCTTCTGGATCAAGGCCGTGCAGGAGATTCTCTTTTTCTTTGTGAACTTGATGGGTCTGATATGTTAGATTATGTTCTAGTTTGACTCCTAAATAAGTGGCAATTGGCTAGAAGGGAGAGGACGATGCTCAGCTCTGAATCAAAGGGGTTGATTGGCCTGGTAATTGTTCAGACAAAAAGTTGTGGCCATGCTGGTAGTCTAATTTAATATAAGTCTCCATGGATGAAGGAGAGAGGCTAGAACATTCATGTCCTGGATGAGTGACCCTTTGATACTGTGAAAATTGTTGTCCACATCAGTGAGACAGATGTCATCCACACACACACATCTATCAGCTTTTATTGTTGGTAGGTTTCAATTTTGCATTTTGACAAGAAGAGGAGCTAAAGTAGATGGATCCTTGTGAGAGTCCATTGCAGAGATGTCTAAGTGACAGATTGCAGCTTGCAAGTTAAAGCACTGGATCCTTTTCATTTCCATGATGAACTGTATCATAGATTTACAAAAAATATTCTGCAACAACTGGGCAGTCCGTTCCATATGCCAGACAGCATCATATAAATCAGACAGATCCATCACACTGGTGCCAACTTTCTTGCCCTTCTCAAAGGTATATTTGATGGCCTCTGTTAGGTGAAGCAGCCAGCTTTTGGATTCAGGGGAAACTGGAACTGTTTGGATATGGCTATAATCCAGGCTTGCAGGCTTTCCTGTCTCCATGAGCTTTATGGCCTGTTCCAGCTCAAGAGCTGGATTAAAACGGCTGATGGGCCTGATGTGGCCTGCAAGTTGTAGTCTGCCCACCTCCATGTTAGCCACTAGGTAGGATGTAACCATAGTTATGGTGGTTGGAAAATTCTTTTGCCAAGGCTGGAATCTTCTTTAGATAGCTGGAGAGCCTGGCAGTCTAGAATAAATAAAATCCATCTTTGTGACTTTATTCTCTATAGATCACATCTGGTTTGATCTAGCAGTTGAATGAATTCATTGTTCTAATTGATTGCCTCTTGTTCATTACCACAAGATTTGAATTCATGATAGAGCTTAATTGCCTCTAACAACCCCCTAGGGCTTATTGCTGCCAATAGCTTTGGGATGAATTTCTTAGCAGATGTTTTCCAGAATTCACGCACCAATTTGTAGGAGTTATGTATATTAGCTGGACAGGTCTCGTGGAATTTAGCTTCTTTGCTGATAGATATCTCTAATTCTGCTTGAACAAATTCCTACCAAGCTTTCTGAAAATTCCACCAGATCTTTGGAAAGCTGTTTGTTTCATATCTGCAGGTCAGTTGTGGTAAAAAATGACTGATACTGAGATTTTTGGGAAGCTTAAAGTACCTTTGGCTATGAACACTGTCAATAGTTGCCCAGAAAATGAACAGGTGATATTGGATGAGGAGCCTGTTCCCCCTCTGTGACTGTGAAAGTTTGGCTTTTGCTTTGTAGGTTAGGGTATGTCTACACTACCCCGCTAGTTCGAACTAGCGGGGCATACCGCACTTGCAAATGAAGCCCGGGATTTGAATTTCCCAGGCTTCATTTGCATAAGCGGGGAGCCACCATTTTTAAAACCCCGCTGGTTCGAACCCCGTGCAGCGCGGCTACACGGGGCACGAACTAGGTAGTTCGAACTAGGCTTCCTAGTTGGAACTACTGTTACTCCTCGTGAAATGCTTCATTTGCAAGTGCGGTATGCCTACATTACCCTCCTAGTTTGAACTAGGAGGGTAGTGTAGACATACCCTTAGTGACTAAACCCCACTTTTTCTCTATCTGCACTTTTGTCAGGGTATTCCCAATTGACATGGTGGCAACTGAAGTTGCCATACTAAATGAAAAGACCTGGAAAGATAGGCAGAGTGGGGAATCCCATTTAGCTCATGGAGGTTTATAGACATTGATAAGAATAACCTCATTCACATTTATTGCCTGTCATTCTACTATGTCATTCAGAGCAAATGTTGATATAGTGACAGAGAGCTGCCTTTCTCTAATGTGAGCTGTGTCCGATACAGCTGGAGAGGCTGTAACAGTGTAGTCTAGAATAGAAAGTTGCACATTGGTGGTGAAGTGTGTCTTTTGAAACAAGATTATGTATGCCTCAGTGAATCTAGCTAGGTTGAGGAGGATATCCCTTTTCACAGTCAATATTGAAATATAGCATCTAGAATGGCCCCAATGCTAGGTTTGTGGCACTGGCCCTAAAGAGGCCCCATTGGAGGATGACTCTTTTGGGATGATTGACATTTAGAATGTGAGCATATGTTCCCCATTTTATTTACATTAATTTTTCTTTATTCTGGTGACCACGGGCATCATCAGAGTGCAACAAACTTGTCCCTGAGACATGCCAGAGTAGCTGCCATAATGCAGATATTTAGTTTAGCTGCAGCGACCACAGCGGGGACTATGGGGTAGTAATACAGATGGCCAAATGTGTGGTGTAGGAGTGTACAATCACAAGGTTGGAGGATGGACTGCAACACCTCGCTACACTCAGTAATGCAGGAGAAAGATGGCTGAATTATTTAGTAACTGATTTGTGAGGCATGCAAGAAGTCCTCTCCCCAATTTGCATGACCTATATCATCCCCATCTTCAGTCTGGTGGGGGCAACAATTTTGCTCCCCTATATTCAGGGACTTTGGCAGCCCTTACATAAACCAGTGCATTTGACTCTAATGACCCAATCCAGTGCCCATTGAAGTAAATGGAGAGACTCCCACTGATTTAAATGGGTCAAAAGAAGTGCTGTAAACTGCTTTCTGACAGGAGCAACTTACTAGTGAAAGGGAAAAAGATGACTCATCCAGTACTTCAGTCTATTTAAGTAACCTTTCAGTACATCACCTTTTTAAAAATATGCCAGAATACATGAACTACTTTGTAATCTCATAATCTGATTTGGAAATACAGCCAAAGACTTCATGGTATTGGTTGTTTAGTCTACATGCAAGTAACTAGGGTTTGCCCATTCTGTGCATTAGTTCGCACTAGAGGACTATAAATTCTAGTCCACACTAGAGTATTGCCCACTAACTTGCCTGTGGGCCTGCTGCTGAAATACACTAAAAGTTCCTTAGTCCATGCTAATGGAGTTCTGTTAAAAAAGGGTCTTTGAAATGCACACTAAAAACTGGAAGTAGGAAGAAATGTTGAAGCTATTTTTCATATTTTTTTCTTTAATCACAACACACATGCATCACAGAAAAAAGATGCAGAGTAACCCATAATTCAGCTTACTTACAATCTTATTGATTTAGCAGAATAGAAAAAAATCATTCTTATCTATAATAAAAATTGATGAATTATGAATTTGTCATGTTATATAATTTTACTTTATTCCAGGCCTGGGCAAAATTCCTTCTGTGGGCTGTATCTGGCCTGCCAAGCCACCAGATCTGGCCCACAGATCAAGTGGGGACCCTCAGGCAGACTCCCTGCCTGCCCCCCGCATGCTGCTGAGAAAAGCAGCCATTACAGGGCTCCATTTGAACAGCTGTGAGCCTGGGGGAGGGGAAAGAGGCTTCATGCGCTGCTCCTGCCCCAGCACAATCTGAACAGTTAACTTGTGAAGCACCCTCCCCCCTTCCCTCAAGCTCGTAGCTGTTCAAAATCCACATGGCCCCTGCAGCCAGTGCAGGGGTGAGGCAGTCAGGTAGTCTGCTTGAGAGGATTGCTGGCTGGGAGTGAAACAGGTAAGTCTCCCAGCCAGAGCCTGCCTCTGGCACCCCAACCCTTTGCCCCCCTCACTCCGCATAACCCAAACCCACTGCCCCCCTCCTGCACTCTGATCCCCTGCTCCAGGTCACAGCCCCCTCCTGTCCTAGGTAACAACCAAAAGCCTCTGCTCCATTCTGCCCCCATATCGCCTTCCAGATCCTGCATCCCAATCCCCTGCCCCAGATCACAACCCATACTCCAGTACCCCAGTTCCCTACCCCAAATCACAACCCCCTTTTGCCTTAGGTCACATCCCAAACCTCTCCACCCCCTTCTTCACTCTAGTCCCCTTCCCCAGGTCACAACCCCCTCTTGTCCTAGGTCACAACACAAACCCCTGCATGCTAGTCCCTTAACCCAGGTCACAACTGCCTCCTTCACCCAAACTCCCTCCCAGACCCTACACTATCTCCTGCACCCCAGTTCCTTACTGCAAGCTTCCTTCTGCACCCACTCACAATCCCAGACCCTGTACCTCCTCCATTAATATGGAAGAGTATGGCCTTTGGCTACTTTCCAAATTCTTGAAGTGGCCTTCCATCAGAAATTATTGCCCACCCTTGCTTTATTCCATTTAAATAACTACAAGGAAACTAAATCTAAGCATTGAAGTCTCAGTACATTACTAAAAATACCATTAAATCTCAACAGCATTACATGATCAGTTCAACAGGAACTCAGCTTGCCACCTACAAAAACTCCTTTCTCTTTTTCATCACTCAAGAAGCATGCCCTCATCTCTCTCCAAAAACCCTATGAAACAAATGTATTTTGCAGTGTGCAGATAAAGTACTGAAAGTTGAACTATTTCATACTAAGATTCAAAGCAAATTCCAGAGCCTTGAAATCCTTACAAAGGACGCTCTGCCTGCCCACCCCTTCTTATGAGCTAGATGCAGCTCAGGCAACCGGGCTGACAACATCTGTGTCAGTGAGGTGTAGGGAGACAGGAACTCCTTCATTGTTGCCTTTTTGTCATGTCATCAGTATTATAAAAGACCTTACAGCTGTGGTGTCCAAAACGCTAGCCACTAGCCATATGTGGCTATTTGACCAGTTGAGTCTGTCTAGTTCGCTGAAGCAGAAGCCAGTATAGTGTCTACTGCTTTAGAACTGGTTGGACACCACAGCCTTACAGTAACAAAAATATGCCAGGAACAGTGTTAAGGTATGACTTCTATGTGATTTAAGTCTCATCCATAGAGTTCTGCTCCTATATTTCTTATGCACTCAAAACTATTGTAGAATTAGGTCTTTTTACATAAGGTATATTCCCCCTACATTTCATTTTCTTGGTTCTTTTTAAGATAAAAATCAGTTTCCAAGAGGAGAAGTCATATATTTAAAAATATATTGTATAGTAAACCACCTACATGTATATTTCCTGACTTATCAATGGACTTTCTACACTTCCTGCTGCCCCCAAGTAAACACTCAGAACCACCACTGCAGTAACAAAAACTCACTACTTCTGGAGCAAGAACAAGCGTCATACATTCCATCCCAAATGGGAGTTGCTTTGGAAAACTATAAGACAATGAAAATAGATTTGTAGAATAAAAATGTTATAATAAAAAAGCGAATGCATGAGTGCATTCTGGCAAGAATAAACCAAAATTATAAAGCCTCTTATGGACAATGCAGAATACAGGAAGGTATCCAAGCGAGCAAACAACAAATGAGGAATAATCTTTAGTGGTAAAGAATTAATTCCAACAAGAAATTGAATAGACAACTTCTGCATCTGAAGCAGCAGAGCTCTGTATGAAGATAAAGGAGACTTTATTTTGTGTTAGCAGCTGTACAATATGTGGGGCCTAAAAGGAGCAGTCTCTTTCACAAAATACACATGCTCTGTGGATACCTTTTTCCATTGGTGCACTGTCCGGTAGCCTGATCTGTTCACTTTAAATAGATAAAAAGATTCCCAATGAATTCATGAATTTTGGATCTGGGCCCAAGTAACAACTGCTTTTTGCGCTGGTTACCTTTTACAACTTAAAATCATTCATGCCTTGCTATTTTGTTGGGACCTGCCTACCGGAAAATGGGTGTATGCCCTTTCATGCTTCTTTATTATATTTGTTCTGCAGACAGGCTATGATTTTGTTTTTTACTTTATGCAAAAATGTCTTGTCTGTTTTTGCTGGAAGAAACTTTCATGTCTCAACGGTAGAATGGGTTAGTGATGACTCAGTCCTATGGATTTCTCAACCCAGATTTCTCCTTTAGTTATCAGTAGAGGATGATGTCTTAATTTTAACATAGACCACTTTTCTCACCCCCATGAGAAGTCCCACTGAAGGAACTGAGACTGTTTTTGTAAGTAAGGTGAGTAAGTTTTCACATATTTTCTCAGACTTGAATAGATGCATACATTCCTTATATTTTCAGTTCAGAAGGTACCATTGTGATCATCTAGTCTGACCTCCTGCATATTTGCAGGCCATAGAATGTCTTCTACTTCTGTTAACCAACTTGGCTTACCAGAAAAATCTTTGGTTAGCTTAAACACAAAAAGAAAATTTACAAGAAGTGGAAACTTGGACAAACAACTAGGGAGGTGTATAAAAATATTGCTTGAGCAAGCAGTGGTGTAATCAGGAAAGCCAAAGCTCAACTGGAGTTGCAGTTAGCAAGGGACGTGAAGGATAACAAGAAGGGTTTATAGAGCCATATTAGCAATAAGAAGAAAGGCATAGAAGGTGTGGGACTCTAACTGAATGGGGAAGGAAGTCTAGTAACAGAGGATGTGGAAGAAGCTGAAGTACTCAATGATTTCCTCCCTCCCTCCCCCCAGTCTTCACAGACATGGTCAACTCCCAGACTGCTGCACTGAGTGGCAGAGTATCAGGAGAAGGTGAGAAGACCTCGGTAGTGAAAGAACAGGTTAGGACTACTTAGAAAAGCTGGACATGCACCAGTCCACGGGGCCTGATTTAAATCATCTAAGGGTGCTGAGAGAGTTGGCTGATATGATTACAGAGACATTAGCCATTATCAAAATATGTGGTAATTAACAGAGAGTCTAGATGCTCACTTTTGAAAAAGCAGTATGGATGTAATAGTGCCTTTTTTTGACATAACTCTGATGAGAAAAGGTGTTATTCCTCGTAGAATGAGGTTTACCGCCGTCGACAAAACTGCCGCGTTCTGTCTACTTACTGTTGACAGAACTTGTCGGTAGTGTAGACGCAGGTATAGTTTTGTTGACAAAAGTCCACTTTTGTTGACAAAACCCTGAAGTCTAGACACACCCTAAGGGAGGTCCCAGACAATTGGAAAAAGGAAAATATAGTGCCCATCTTTAAAAAAGAGAAAAAGGAGAATTGGGGAACTACAACTAATCAGTCTCCACTCAGTCCCTGGAAATATCATGGAGCAGGTCCACAAGGAATCCATTTTGAAACATTTGGAAGAGGAAAAAGATGGCCAGAAACAGTCAGCATGCATTCACTCAGGGCTAGTAATGTCTGACCAACACAACTGCCTTCTATGATAAGATAACTGGCTTTGTGAATATGGGAAGAGCAGTGGACATGATCACCTGCCAAGGAATAGGTATATAATCTTTCCACATCTCTCTGCTTGTCCAATTTTCTATTTCCATTCTTCTGTCTACCTTTCTTTCTGTCTCTCTTTTTGTATTTTCTGTCTTTTTCCTGTGTTCATACTAATGCTCTTACTTAAACTTCAGGTACTCTTCAAGTAACCTAGCAAGCAGTAAACACAGAGATAAATGGTATAGCATTGTGACTTAGGTGAATGTCAGTTATATAGTTCTTATCAATATGACATTATTTTTCTTTCCAGCATGTGAATATTAGGGTTTTTGTGTGAACGATAATGGCTAATATACGTATTATCATCATTAATTTCTAAATGTATGAACCAGATTTTCACTTAATAGCAATGCTCCATTGATGTCAGTGTTGTCAACTGATTGATGGCAGCTGAGAATCTGTCCCCATCTGTAAAACTGAGGAATTGGGGTTTTGCAAAGCAATGAACAGTAGCCTGAGAACATGTAACATGGGCTTTCTTGGTGCCACAATTCTGAAAGAAATTGCTGTGTATAGTGTTTTTACTGATTTGTCACATTAGTTAACACTTCTCTGTAACAGGAAAGGGGAGTGGGTTTGTGAATGTCTGCCTGTCTTGTTTCAAATAGGTGAAATAAATGTGCCTGATATTTTAGAGACTCAAGTCAAACATGTGAGGTCACATGTCTAGGCACAGAAAGGTAGTGACCTACCAGAGAATCATACATTTCTCCTGAAAGGGGTTGGAGCTGCATTATTATAAATTCCTTTTGTTTGACATTTCATTCAGTAGGTAATAAGTTTCTTTGACTGATGGAAAACATACATTCTGACTGGTAGCAAAAGGACAAATGGAGCAATAAAAGAAAAAATAAGTTGGCATTTAAAAAAAGGAAACAGATTGAACTGTAGCATGTTTCTATGGCTACCAAAATTCTTTAACACAACAGATAAAACAGCAAACAGATTGCTGAGTATTACAATTCAGGATTTGAGTAAAACATTCTCCTATTTCTTAGCTCTAGGTATCTCAGAGATGACAAAATTAATTCCTGAGAACATGGCTATGTATAATCTTGTGTGAGATGTTGGTGATGTATTAGTATGGAGTGCAGTGGAGCCTTCTGAAAATGATTAGATCCATAGTACTATGCAGATGCAGTTCCCTGGATTTCTAACAACTGAGAGAATAAAGCACAAGACAGGTCTTTTTAATCGGGGCAAATACAATTAAATGTTCCCAGAAGACATATTGGAAGTCCACCATTGGGCTAAACTGAAACCAAATATAAGAATACACTGGAGCTATAAATAAATAGATAAATGCTGTAAAACAGGAAAAACAATTTCCTTTTCTGTAATTTTTATGTTATTTTAAAATTGAGCATAATCACGTCTACTTGAGTATACCTTTATAACAGTAATTAACAATGACTGGGGTCTCTGGAGTGCTGTGTAGTCTGCTTATTTTTGTATGTAGGCTTATGTTTAAATCTGTCATGCATCCCCAGTGGAGGACAAAAGATATGCTGCTGGAGCACTACAGCATTTATTAACATGTTTTGTATATCAAAAAGAGAATGAGAAAAGGGAAGGGGGTTCAAGAATAGTCTTTGATTCTTTTAAGATAACATTGACTATTTTCATTGGAGAACTATATTTTTAAGAGTATTTGACTTGTTAAAAATCTCTCCACTTGACTAAACTGATATCTCAAATATTGCCTTTTCACTAAATTGTCACTAAAATTTTATGCAAATAAATGGGTAGCCATACCCACTGGCTGTGTCTAGACTGGCAAGTTTTTCCGGAAAATCAGCAGCTTTTCCGGAAAAACTTGCCAGCTGTCTACACTGGCCACTTGAATTTCCGGAAAAGCACTGACGATCTCATGTAAGATCGTCAGTGCTTTTCTGGAAATACTATGCAGCTCCCGTTTGGGCAAAAGTCTTTTTCTGAAAGACTTTTACGCAAAAGGGCCAGTGTAGACAGCACAGTACTGTTTTCCGCAAAAAAGCCCCGATCGCGAAAATGGCGATCGGGGCTTTTTTGAGGAAAAACGCATCTAGATTGGCCATGGATGCTTTTCCGCAAAAAGTGCTTTTGCGGAAAAGCATCCTGCCAATCTAGACGCGCTTTTCCGAAAATGCTTTTAACAGAAAAGTTTTCCGTTAAAAGCATTTTCGGAAAATCATGTTAGTATAGACGTAGCCACTGTGTTCACAAGTAGCATGTGCATTTGATGGCTCCTCAGTGTTAGTGAAGGCTTCCTATATGACCGTACGACCTACTCACAGAAAAACAGTTAAATTCCTTCACAGGAGGGAATGAACCTTCCCTTCCCTATAAGGACCATAATCTGTGGCTTACTAAGAGAGTCATAAAAAGAGGATTTGAAGGGCATGAATTACAGGAGATAAACGTATAACTGTTAGTACAGAGAATCTGTGGCAAAATGTTTCAAGATGTATGGCTAGGTCTGGAGGATCATTTATTATCGTCTCTACAGGGAGGATTTACCTGCTAAAGAGGGTGTGGAAAGGTCTTTCCTAATCAATTAAGAAAGAGGAAAGTGTATGGATCTCTTATACCTTGAGGATGTGAAATTTGTAAGTAAGCATCATTTCCTACCTTTTTAATGTTTCCTGTGTGCCACAGACACAGAAGATAAAAAGTTGTTGTAGATATTGTTCCACCAGTACTGACCTTTGATTGTTTGGTTAGTTTCACCCAAATAGGGTGAAACCTAGGAAAAAGAATTGTTTTGGGTCATTATGCTTGTTTAAAGGATTGAAAAACTTGGAGGGATGTTAGCAGTGTGTGTCTGTTTGTTCAGTTTTGTTATGTTTGTTTGGTTGATTTTCAGTTACTGAGCTAAGATTCCCAGGAGGAAAAAGTAGTAAAAGCAACAAAAGTAGGGAAAACCAAATTTACATCCCTGAGACTTTAGGGTAAAACACAAACAGAATATTTGCAGAAAGCTGTTGGGTCTGCCTTGTTCAGCAACAACAAGCAAAATTGAGCAAAAGCACAAATTGAATTTTTTTTATGAAGGCCACTTTAAAAGAAAATCAATTTATCCCCATTAAGAGTAACATAGTTAGGATGATCATCATCTCATGAGAGCTTACCAGAAGCATTATTATAGTAAAATAGAAATCTACCACAATTTCCTTATTTCCCTGATAGCACTTTGTATTTTTATTTTAAGCCATTTATTTTCTTTTTGCATCCCACTTGTGAAATAACAAAAAATGTAATTGAATTACTCTATATTGACTATAAACAGAAACCAATATATACCATATTCCTGTAGCTGTAGAATTTCCTACAGAATTCAAAATTTACTGCAGAATTGTGCTGCAGCATTTAACTTCTAATTTAATTGAAATTTTAATTTTAATTTTTAGGTTTGTAGTCCTTACAGTTGCAAACAGTTCTTCTAAATGTGAATGTGAATAGAATGTAAACTGATGGATTGTTGCTTGGCTGGGTCTGCAGACATCCAATATCTCTAGAGTATTAATCCTGAAATCTAATAATAACCAATGTTAAGGCCATCATTAACTATTGCATTGAACTAGATGTCCTATTTCATGGCTGGTTAGAGTTAGTGGATATACCAAGAAAATATGCGTATTCCACAATACCAAGGGTTACATCCTGGCTGTATTGAAATCAATGTTAATCTGGCCATTGACTCTAATGGAGTCAAAATCTCATCTAAGTCTCCTCCCATGCTTTCTTAAGAGCTAAAAGCTCCAGCTCCCAAATCTTCTAGCTTCTTTCTGAATGCTTCTCCTACCATTTGTTATTTATTCTTCAGCACATTTTAAATTGAAAATTTAGGGACAGCAGAAAATACATACCAGTAATAGAAAGATTAGCATGGGCATTAAATTCTGTGATGATTACATTTTTTTCATTTCATTTTTTTCATGCATAATTCAATGTAACTAGTTTTAGTTTTAATTTATGTGCACTGTTAAAGAATCTCTAGTCTTCTACACTGGAGAGAGAGCTGCAGAGTTCATGTAAAGCTTCCCATAGAATATCACGTAAAATGTCCAGTCTTAGTATTTCAGTAGCATATAAAAGCTATGGTCTTCTTTAGAAATAGCCTAACAAACCAATAAGCCAATGGCAGGGGAGCCAACAGGTTCGTTGGGCCCCTGGTCAATTGGGTGGGGGAGATGACTCTGCACTTCAGGAAAGAGCTGGGCCTTGGCTGGAAGGGGTGGTACTGGAACAACCAGCATCCAGCTCCACTCTATTGGCACTCTCCCTCCCTCGCTGGCCCTCAGAGCTGGCCCTGAGTGCATGATGTATGGGTCTAGAGAATGAGATGTGGTGCTATGATAGCAATTCTAAAGGGGCGAGGGCTGAGGCTACCACCACAGCAACAGTAGTAGCGGTGATGACTGGGAGCCCTGGGTCCTTGAGAATTGCCAGACCCCGGGGCAGTTGCCTCCTTTGCTCCCTCTGTCAGTGGGTCTAGCCATAGAAACCGATGCTGCTCAGTTACACAGGTGCAAATCTGGTCACACTAGTTCAGAACTGTCAAGGCTCCTTCCTCACTCTAGCATGATGAATGCAGAAGTGGGTGCCCGCAAAAGTACCCAAAACCTTATCTTCCCAGGCTTTGGTAAAAACCTTCCCCTCAAAATCTTAACAACCTAGATTTTGGGGATAAAACTCTGCTGCCACCACCCAAGTAGTGATAAAAATACCAGGGAGAGACTACTTGGGAAATCTCACCCCAAAGGACAAACCAGGACACAAAAATTAACCAATACCAGGTTAATAAAAAGAAAAGAGAAAGAACTTTTATTATCACCACAATGTTCCTGTTGCAAGCATAATGACTAGATGGAAAAGTCACAAGGTAATACTCATGGGGAAACTCCACTATGGGCCTAGAATTTAGTTACAAAAGAAAGCAAAAAGCATTTTTAAATGCACAGATATCAGATCCCATTTCCCAAATAATAAACCAATAAAACCTAACGGATTTATCTAAACTTTTACCCTACTTACAGAAGAGTGAAGAGTCTATTCTTGGAGGGAGACGTTCTGTCTGCCCCCCTCAGTAGATGGAGAGAAACTGCCCAGGACAAAGGAGAGGGAAAAACCAAAAATTCCTTTGTCCCATTTGAAATTCCTACCTGCATTCCTATTGGCTGAATCTACCTGATTTAGGTAAGGTTAAGCCCGTAGTCCCCAGGCTGCTGGCTAACCTTCATGATCATGACAAGAACTGGTGGAAGTATGAATAGAATTAGTGTTACAATACTTAAGCAAGGGAGACATGCATTTACGTTTTTCGTGGATGAGTGTTGTCTTAATCTAGTCTAACCTTTTGGATGCCATTTTGGCCCTGTTGTTATGGATTTCATGTTTCTCTAGTGGATAGCTTCATGTAAAATTTGTGTTTATGTAATCTTAGGCACAAATCAGCCAAGTGTGATGTGGTTTGTTCTTCCCCACAGGTTCTGCAAAAGCTGAATTAGGCCAGGTGGGACCAATCAGCTAATTAGGCTGCAAACAGAGGAGTTTTGGCAGGAGGTATTGAATTAGAGAAAAGTTCACCTGGATTCTAGGAAAGATAGGAAATAGAGGGGTAGCAGAGAAGAATCCCTCATTCCTGGGTCCAGCCCTGTGCAAGTGAGTGAAGATGGGGGAGAACAAGACACTAAGGGAGTGGGAATGTAATTGGTGGAGGATTGGCACCTTGGGAAAGGGAGAGTAGGGTGTTTGGTTTTGTGCATTTGAAAGGTTGGCAATCCTGCATACCATAAATGACTATAAACCCTGGGTAAAGTCACTAAAAGCTATTTTCACCCTTTATAATGCAGCAGCAGGGCATGCTTCAAAAAGTAACATTAAAGACTGTGGCCAGACAGCCCGCCTCCATATCATCCATCTTATTTGCCTTCCTGAAGCATACAGGACAGAAAAGGAGCAATAATATCAGCATAGTCTATGCTGGCTCATCTGATCCTGAGAAGCTGAAACACAGATATGTGGATAGAGAGCAGTTAAGTCAATAAGCTGGCCTCTAGGCTGCGGCTGGCACCTTTGTTGATTCGAACACACACACAGTCCCTGGGAGGGGAATTTCCCACTGAGAAAACAATGTCCAGTACTTCAAAATTTAATCATCTCAATTCTCTCTTACAAGTGTAAATTAAGTTCACAACTTCCTTGTAAGAACTGGTCTCACAGCAGACAGACCAGCATCAATTGGCAATTAAGATAAGAAAGAGAAATACGTGACCCCATGATTATAAAAGATGGGCCCAGCATACACTCACTTTGAGTGTCATTCTACCCTCTACCTGCTGGTCGGGTTAGGTGTTTGACCTCCCGAGGTTCTATGGGGACGCCCACCTCGTATTTTCGTCTTTCCTAGGAATTGAGGGACCGGCCCTGGCCTGACATGCTGGAGTCGAGAGGCACAGAAGGGGGTAAAAATGGTACCTGGATGTGGTCCTCTGTCTTAAGTGTACACATAGCAAGAGTAAGCTGTTACTTGGTACCATTATTTCTATTTTTCTATCTTTATCTTCTTTGTAACCATTTTAAGACCTATATTTTGCTAATAGTTAAGAAATAGAACAATAGCCATTGTAACCATATGATTTATAAGCTTCCTCAATAAACCTGTAACTGTTTAAGCTTTAACCTGCCTCCTTCAGTTGCTGTAACAGAACCAAGCACAATTTAAAAGAACTTCAGCTGGTCTAAAGGGACAGTTATAGGAAGAGCTTGGGCGTTTGGATCTGTGTCACTCCCAGGTGACAGGATCCACTGGGGCATCTTTCAGTCTTTCCCCAAGGCTGCCCGCTGCGAAGGAATTATGAAATTCTAGCAGCTGAAATCTAAGATGTAATAAGCTCTTCCTATATAACGGGGCGTCTGTTGGCCTGCTGGCCACCCTCTGCGATGGGACCCCGGTCCTAGCAGTAAAGGTACGGACGTTAAACCTTTTCTCGGAAACATACACACACACTGCCCTGACCGTCGGCTGACAAAGACTGAGAAAATTCTCCAACTGGATTCTAAAACCTAATTTAAAGACACAGAAATGATAGCAAGGTGTGACTGGAAGAGACCTTGACAGGTTGTCTAGTCTAGTCCAGTGCAATTAGGCAAGGATAAATATTATCTAGAGCAATGTTTCTCAAAGTGGTCCGTGAAACCACTTTGAGAAACCTGCTAACTGGTCACTCCAGTATGTTTACTTACCAGTGCTGTGGTTACAGAGCCTCATGACTCCCATTGGCTCCAGTTCGCTGTTTGCAGTCACGGGGAGCCACAGGAAGTGGCAGCCTGGCCCACGCTGCTTCTCCCGGCTCCCCATTGCTACAAATGGTGAACCGGAGTCAATGAGAGCTGTAGGGCTCCATGCCATGACTCCAGTAAGTACACATGCTGGAACAGCCAATTAGCAGATTTCTATAATGTGTCTAGCAGGTGTTTGTCTGGTCTGTTATTAAAAACTTCCAATGAAAGAGATTCTGCAATTTCCCTAAGTAATTTGTTTCAAGTGCTTAACTTCCCTTAGGCTATGTCTACACTGCGGGTGTTTTGTGGAAGAGGAAATGCAAATGAAGTGCTCATTTGCAAATCTCGTGCTCTCATTTGAATATCTTCTTCCCATCCTTTTTGCGGAAGAGGTTTTTGCAACAAAAAGACCTGTGTAGATGGGGCCCTTTGTCAGGAAAAAACCCTTTGCACAAGAGCCTGTAAACCCCCTTTTGCAGGGTTGTCCTGTGTCTGGGGCACTAGGAGGGGAACTTACCCCAAGACCTGCACCCTCTTCAGGGATGCCCCTGCCTGTAGGGTTCTATAATTTCTTTAAAGTGTGTTAATAAAGATGTGTGTGGTTTGAAATATTCCAGAGGTTTATGCTTTTCTACTTGCCAATAATGAAAAATTGCTCCCTTTAAAGTGCTCCATATGATGAATTACCCATTAGTATTGTACAGTGCTTACTATCAAAGATTGCTTATGGCAGACAATTAGAAATAGTGAATCAATAATCTGGAAAAATTGTAATAGACTTTTTTATTTTCTTTAAAAGTAAAACATAAATTTCTTAAATGATTTGACCTACTAATAATACAAAGGAAACAAGAAATTAGATGACAAAAGGAAAACATACATTCTTGAATGTGTGTGCACAAGAATGAGCGTTTAGTTGAGACTATTTTAGCTTTCTCTCATCAGTAGTAGTAGAATGCTGTTTACCCAAACTACAGCATGTATTCCCTCCACCCATGAATGACAGATGGCTGGTCTGGGTCTGTCATACTACCAGAATTGAGAGCAAAGCAGTATATACCCAATTTAGAGATGGAGAACTGAAGCTTTGTGAGATGAGATGACGTGTTTAAAGTTGCACAGGTGATCTGTAGGAGAATTAGGAATTGAATCCAACTCTCCTGAGTCCCAGAATAGTGCCTTAATCACAAACCCGCCATCTTCTTAATCACAAATGGCCATTCTTGCGCAATAAGCCTGCAGGATAAATGTAGCCGTTGGGTGCTCATATCACTGGGAGCTCAGACAACATGGTGCAACCAAAAACCAAATTTAAAAATTTTCAAGTTTAACTTGAACCCCTAGATGGGTACCCAAAGAAGAGTTTGCTCCTCCCTGACCTTTTCAAAACATTGACCCTTGTGGATTTCTCCCTACATACCATGTATCTCCTTTGCCCAATTGCTGTGTTCACACCTCTTAGGAAAAGAGAAATATGACAACAGTCAAATATCCCATCTAACTAGGATATTTTTGTCAGCTCATTTGCTAAGGACTGGAGTAGTCAGTACTTGCAGGGAAGAGCCCTCTAGAAAGGGGATGATTCAGTAAATAGCAACCTTATCAACCAAAATGGCAGCATGGTTTATTGGTTTTAGGAGACAATATACTCTTAAGTAGTGTTGCTTAATACAAGTCATAAAATTGAGTTAAAGATCTCATGGTGTTTTTTACAGGGGCATTAGCTCCAGTATCCTGGCCAAATTCCAGTATGGGTAGTAACATTCTGTCTACCTAAACTTAAGAACATAAGAAGGGCCATACTGGGTCAGACCAATGGTCTATCTAGCCCAGTATCCTGTCTGCTGAGAGTGGATAATACCAGATGCCCCAGAGGGAGGAAACACAACAGGTAATCCTCACATAATCTCTCCCCTGAATTTATCCTATCCACTTCAATTGCATGTGATATTCTTAACTTTTATCATAGCTGTGCACAGGTAAGCCACTGTTGTGAAGTGGCTGCATCTTAGTAGTGGAAGAAGTAGTTATAGTATCTGTATTTTGGGCAACTTCTCTGTATTCTGCTCTCGTTAATCAGGCAAAGTCAGAAATTTCAGTGTGTAAATGTTAGGATTCTTTAGAAAGAAAGGTTTTATTTAATTGTAAGAAACTATTATAAAAATGGCTTCCCACTCAATGCTCATTATTCAGAAGATTGGCTTTCCCACTAAAGCTAACCCTGTAGTAAATGTAAATGCTGAAGATCCAGAAGGACAAAGTGATTTATGACTCAAGAATATACTAATGGAAATATGGCTATGGCCTTTTCACTTTTCCTTGCCCTTTCTTACAAATTTCACTTTGTTTAATTTTAACTGTATCTGAACTTCTGCTAGAACATGTACAAACATATTTGTCTATAGATTATATAGGGCCACCCAATAGAGGTGACCCAACAGGAAAGAAAACTGTTTTCCCTTATGAAGTTCCCAAAAGATGGAATGCTTGGATCCCTAAGATCTTTTGGAAATCAGAGCTTCTGCCTGACCATTGAAGTTCTCCATCTCCCCATGAGAGTTGTGCCTGATACCACATTATATTGGAGGAGGGAGTAATTTCCACAACATACATATACTCCATTTAACCTTAAAGCTGTATTAACCTCTTTGCACACACCCTGATAGTTTCCAAAGGGTGAAGTTAACAACTCCATGTGGAGCTTGAAATAATGACAGACAAAGTTGCTTGGATTCAAGTGCAAAGCAAATGAGCCTTGCACCATTAAATGCTATCCCAGGTAGGCCCAATGACTGTGTGATAGAGTATTTATTTTGCTTAGACTAATGGGATCTAGCCATGATTAATGAAGAAATTTCTCAACTTGCCCTTATGTGTTAAAAGGCACATTTGACACAGAATTTATGTTTGGCCTAATATAAACTGATTCTCAGACACATCTATTTTTTTACTGTCAAGTACTACAAACCCCCTAGATATCCAATTCTGATTGGGACAGCTAGGCAATACTGCAATATAAATAAAATATTTCTTACCTTATAGACTCTTTGGGCCAGTGATCATCTGTATGTATGACAGTGAGGCCCAGATCTCAGTTGGGGTCCTGAGATGCTGCAGTAAATCAAATAAATAATAATTTTGCACAGAATTGATAGTTATATATATTCATACTAGAGGATTTACCTGGCATCGATCAGGTCCTTAACTGAAATAATTTTTGTTTGTATTCATTTAACATTGCTCTGGGGTTGAACTGGGGATGAGGATTCAGTATGACAGCTGCCCCAGAAAGAGAGGACAACCCAAGCCCTCTCTTACTGCAGCAGCTTGGGGCCAGATGAGAAACTCCTGTCCATAGCTGCTGCAGATGCAGCAGGTTCAGCCAGGGGAGGGGTGCATGTCCTGCAGCTGGGGGAACAGACAGACACACAGACACACAAACAGACAAACTCTCAAATATATAGTACACAGCTGTTCCTTTCTCCATTATTGTCCCCTGCTGCCCCAATGCAGTTATAGCTGTCCCGACCCCCATCTCTGACTCCTGCTGTCCTGTGATAACTGATCCTGTGAACAGAGCCTCCCTTTCCACTTTATGAGAAACATTCCATTGTAGCACAATCAAACTCTGACCTTGATTTAAGTTATGATAAGAGGAAGCAGCATAAGAAATTGGGTGGTCCTAGCACTTACCGTTTAGGAGGAGTTCTTGAACAGACTCATGGACGGACAGACAGATAGACACACAAACTCTTTCAAATATATAATAGATAAGTGCCTTATATAATTCTAAGAGAAAACCCTGTTGACTTTTTTTCTTCCCAAGCAAACATATTTGTTTAGAGTAGAATTGGAATTGAGGGGTGAATTCTATAAGCTGTATTATTATTATTAATAGTTTAGTCTACCAGATGCTTTTTCTTTGAATTTATCTTTTAGTGTTTTTGAAGGAAAAGTGAACCTATCTAATATCATACCCTTTCCTAATAAATATTTTTTTCAGATTGTGAGCTCTTCTTAGAAGAGACCATATCTTGCTAAATGTTTCTGCCACACCTAGTAGAGTAGTGCAGAGACTGAGGGCAGCTTCTGGGCACTATTGTAATATACATAATAAATACTATTAATAATTAATACTGACTTCAAAGCCTTTCTATGTAGCCAGGCTTTTGCCAGAGGAAAGTGGAGGGGTATTTGTGTTCTAATCTTTTAATATTTATTTCACTCTATATTCAAATTTGAACACATCTCCAGAGACCTAAAAGATGGGCGTTTTTTTCAAAGCTGAAAAAACTGTTTTAAAAAGGTGCTTGCAAGGTATATTATGCTTGATCACCAAGCAATTCCACCCTAGATCAGTGTTTCTCAACCTTTTTTTAAAAAGTACCCCTTTTTTTTAAAAAAAAGTACCCCCCAGTACCTGCAGTTTTCAGACACATTTTTTTTTCTACCATTGCAACACATTTGTTTAAACAACTTTATTGTAGCTGGGTGGGTGATTACATTTTTGGGTATAAAAAGTACAAAAATAACTCTGTAAAACTTAAAACAAAAAATTCAGTTTTCTCCAAATTTCGGTTGTGTTGACATACTCACCCCCCCCCCCCCAGACTTCTAAGGGTATTCGTACCACTAGTTGAGAAACACTGCCATAGATATCCAAACAACGAACTTACCATTTTAGATGCAAGATCACAAGAGAGCATGATGATCACCTAGTCTGACCTGCATAACATAGGCCATAAAATTTTACCCAGTGAAATTCCTGCATCAAGCTTGTTTATGGCATGTTATATTTAATATAATTATTTACTGCACTGTGCCTGACTAAGCACTTAATGATTGACCTATCAGGCTCATAGACTTTAGGGTCAAAAGGGATCATCATGATTATCTGGTCTAACAACTTGCACATTGCAGGCCATAGAACCTTAACCACCCACTTTTGTAACAGACTCCCACACCTCTGGCTGAATTACTGAAGTCTTCAAAAAGCTGATTTAAAGACTTTGTTATGGAGAATCCACCATTTATCTTAGTAATTATTTTCTACCACTCAACTTATTCAATCAATTCAGTTCTTTCTACCCACCACCCTTTCCCAAGCACAGACAGAAATGTTACTTCTGGCAGAGAAATTAATATATTCAAGCAGAGGCAGAAGACAGAGTTTGACTGTTGACATCTTTGAAAGAGGAAGGGGGGATGGAAGGGGAGAGAGAGAGAAAGAGAGATGATTTCCCTCAAATCTATTGGCTTGAAGAACTTTAACAGGGTTCTTCTCTATGCCTACACATGGTGGGCACCAAGCAGCAGAGAGAGGGAGGAAAGTGGAAAGGGAGAACAGGGAAAGGGAGAGAGGAAGGAGGAAAGGCACACAGGGGCAATGCAGAGGCCCCTTGTGGGGAGGCCCAGGAGAGAGTCCCATGGGTGTCCTTGGCTGAAACTCTCCCTCAGGTCCTCCCAGATGTGCACAGCCCCCTAATGGGCCTGCAGGATGGCAAACATGCACAGATGCTGAAAGGTCCTGGCAAGCTGCTTGGCCTCTACCCCCCACCACCTGGGGGATGTTCTGTTTGTTGAGGTCCAGGCAGTGAAGAGGCAGTGGAACTTCCCTTTGAAATGCCCAAAGGTGCCCTCTACCACCATGCAAGCCTGGCATTGTACAATGTTAACTTGCACTGTGAAGAAGGCAGTTATTCCTCTACTATTTTTCAGTTATTTTTCAGATCATAGAAGATTAAGGTTGCGAGCCAGGCATTAAACCATTCCTTGCTTTGGTCAAGGTGTCCAGTGTAGGGCTTCATAAGCCAGGGGAGCAAAGGGTAGGCTGTGTCCCTCACAGTGTAGAGGGTCCACATCCCCAACCCTGATGGTGCAGTCAGGGAAAAAAGTGCTGGTCTGCATCTTCTGGAACAGGCTAGAGTTCCTGAAGATGCAGGCATCATGCACCTTCCCTGACCACCCAACATTAATGTCCATGAAGCAGCCACGGTGCTCCATGACATCCTGCAGGACCATAGAAAAGTACCCCTCCTGGCTGAGTAGATTCCCAGTGTTTGGGGGCCCAGATGGGGATGTGGGTTCCCTCAATGGCCCCCCACCATTGGGGAGGCCCATGATGGCAAATCTGGTAATAATGGGATCCACATCTCCCAGGAGGATGAGCCAGCATAGCAGGATGGTGTTGATGGCCCTCACCACCCATAGAAGGAGACAAACAGGGAATCACAGAGTTTCCAGGACCCTCGGGAGGTCCTTGAACCCCTTCCAGCCCCACACACCAGGAGCAACCCTCAACTCACCCCATCCCACAACAGGGCTTTGTGAAGGCAGGACTGAAAAACCTCTTGTGGAGGGTGCTTCTATCACCACTCCCCCCTTGCTTAGGAAACCCCATTCCAGCAGTTCCCCACCCTCTCAATAACATAGTAAGAGTCATACCTACATGACCATGACTCCAACGGTTGACCTTCCCATGCCAAACTGATTCCTGATGGAGTGGTAGCTGTCCAGTGTAGTGAGCTTCCACCGTGCAATGGCAGCCCACTTCTGGAGGGGGATGGCAAGTTGCATGTGGGTGTCCCATTGCCGGAGGGCAGGGCCAAGCCACTCACACAGCTCCAGAAAGGTGTCCTTCCACATGCAAAAATTCTGGAGCCACTGCTGGTCGTCTCACCGCTCCATGACAATCCGGTCCCACCAGTCAGAACTGGTGTCCAGTCACCAGAAGCGATAGTGTATGGTGCACAGGGGAGGGCAGGAAGGACTGTGCTGCATGAGCAGCACGTGGAGAGAGGTGAGAATGTGCCCTGCTGTGGGTCCAGATTCTGCAGTGTCATGAGGGTAGCCTGCAAGAATTGCAGTAGGAGGTGCAGCATGAAGTCCAGGAGCTGGAGATTGCTTTGCAGCAGGCCTGGCTCCATGGCTAGAGTGCTGTGGTGTCTGCAAGGGCAACCAGAGCAGGCAATGAAAAGGCTTTGCTGTCCCTCAAGGAGGTTGGCAAAGGTAAGGCACCCAAGTTATAACTGTAGAGGGGGGTCCCTTTAAGCCTGAGCCTCAGATAGCCTCAGGAAGCAGCTCCGGAAAGTGAGTATTGTCGTGATGCCCTGCCTGAAGTTCTTCTGGGGGCTTTAAATGCGATTGAGTCTCCAATCAGTTAGTATATACACTCTATTTCGAAATAGTTCAGCGCTATTTTGATGGGCATTTGTAGTGTGGATACCTTATTTTGCAATAAGCTATTTCGGAATTATTTTTCAAAATAATGCTGCAGTGTAGACATACCCATAGTGTCTAGTCAAATGATGGAAAGTCCTCTTCTGCCCCCTGCTTTACCTTCCCCTGGTTTTCTCCAATTAATTGGGAGGACTTTTCTGGGAAAAGGTATTTGAGGGGAGAAAGGACTCTGTTCCTGCATTTGCATTTCTATGGTTACTCCAAAACACATTTCTTGTGGAGTCTACATGATGTATTGCATTGAGCACAGGGAATCAGCACCTCTTAACACATACTTTGGCCTATGCTGTGAACCATTTAACTGCTATGAGCCCCTTGACAAAGCCCTGGCAGGAATGATTTAATTGGGATTGGTCCTGTTTTGAACAGCGGGTTGGACTAGATGACCTCCTGAGATCTCTTTCAACCTTAATCTTCTATGATCTGAAAAATAACTGAAAAATAGTAGAGGAATAACTGCCTTTTTCACAGTGCAAGTTAACATTGTACAATGCTTTTAATATATGATCTGCTTTAAAAGAACTAAGTATCATCATTAGGGGAACAAAAAGAGCTTAAGTATATCAGAATTCAGCATGTTTAATTACAGTTGGCTCCATAAGTTAGAGCAGGAACTTGCATCCCAAATAAACTTCTGTTGTTTGGAATGCACTGTCTGGCTATGTAAATTAATGATGCATCTCTGTATTCTTGGGATGTATAAAAAACCCTCTTGTAATCAAAGACTGCAATATTTGGGGCCAATCCTAAGTAGGATTCATTTGATCTGATCTTCATAACAATTCAATAGTCTATGAAGAAACATTCAGTTTTTATAGGGGATGGAAATATACATTAACATTGTTTAATTCTCCATTAAATGCATTTGTACAATATAAATTGCTATTCAAATTATGCAGACTTCAATGGAACTTGTAGAATTCTTTCAGTGATGGATCTTTTACTTCAAGAGAAATTCTTACATAAATATGAAAACACAAGAGAGGTGATTACATCTTAACCTTCCACTGAGTATAGTCATTTGGCTTTTCCCCATTTGATATAGCTCTTTTTTTCTGCAGCAGTCATTGTTATGACGTAACTTGATAGCTAGGAATGTCCAACTTGGCAATGAATTCCTGGAGGTGGTTTGTAGGAGTCTCTTGTTATAATTCTGCTGTGTAACTGATAGGTAGTTGGGAGTGATTATCCCGTCCTCTGATGAAGCCCCCACACCCTGACACTGCCAAATCATCCCTGCCAAAAATGACTTTTTTCCATAGAGCTCATGACTTTGAAGAGCATATTTCTTTGGAATAGCTCACTGTGCAGTCTGTTACATAGCCTGCTTCAGTGGGTGTTCAGGCGATGTCACCATTTAAAAGCATTACTGCTTGAATTCATCTGGTGTGGAGGCTCATACTTTTGAACATTGGAGATCACAGCTTGAGTTTCCTGTTTCTGACCCATGATGACTGTTGTTTCACAAACCTCAGGTTGTTTTAAAAATCTTCAACGAGAGAACCCTTCTATCTCCCTGCCAAGTCTCCACCCACCCAATCCTCATTTCAAATTATACCAGTTGAAGGCTCTGTTGTATTAACATATTTAAAATAAATTTAATAACAAAGTGTAAACAGTTCCAAAATGAAACAAGTTTTTTTCAAGAGCTATTGCTTCCCATCTAGCCAGAACACACTGATATGTCAATGACTTTTATTTCAGCTCATCCAATGAAGCTATGTTCTTTCATTAATGTCAAAAAGGATGAACTGTTTGAGTCCCTAAAGAGACCTGTGATGAATTAGTCTTTACTTTCTCTACTATTTATTTGTACCCTGAACTCCTTACTCCAGTCATATGAAGAAATGGGTTGTGCCCACGAAAGCTCATGACACCGTCTCCAATTTTTGTTAGTTTCTAAGGTGATGTGGGATCATTCATTGTTTTTTAAGTTTTTACTTTCTCTTGTTTGCCTTTTTTTCCTATTTGACAGGACAGTAATATAATACAAGAGAGATCTATAGATTATTCAGGAAATTGAGTGATCCATATTAAAAAGAGGCTTCTAGTTTTGCAGACACCGGGTTCTGAAACTAATTACCTGGTTGTCAGTCATAATCAGGTAATTAGAGATACATAAATGCATGGGCATATTCATTTAGTTGTGTGAAAGAAATTGGATTAACAAAATGGAAACCAAGTAGAGCCCCGCTACCCAGAGTATGTCTAGACTGCATCCTTCTGTCTGCAGAGGTATGCAGATTAGGCAGGTTGACATTGCAAATGAGGCAGGGATTTAAATATCCCGTGCCTCATTTGCATAAAATAGCCACCACGTTCTGTCAACTCAGCACTTTGTCGAAAAAAAGTGGCAGTCTAGAGGGGGATCTGTCGAGAAAGAAAGCCTTTTTCAACAGATCCTGTAAACCTCCTTGCAGGAGGCATAAGGGATCTGGCGAAAAAACGCTTTCTTTCTCGACAGATCACCTCTAGACTGTTGTTGTTTGCTGACAAAGTGCTAAGTCAGCAAAACACGGCAGCCATTTTTCTGCAAATTAGGCACAAGATATTTAAATCCCTGCCTCATTTGCAATGTCAACCTGCCTAATCTGCATCCCTCTGCCGACAGAGGGATGCAGTCTAGACATACCCCCAGAGTCTGATTTTGAAAGCCAGATCTTTAGCTCCAGTTCCACTGATTTCAATAGAGTTACACCAGCTGAGGATCTAATTATAAATGGGGGGGGGGGAGCAAAAAGGTTACTATTTGAAATTAGACAACAAAAGGATTCTTTTCCTTCTGCATTGTAGTTAGAGGTCATCTTGACTTGTACAGAATGTTATTCTTTGTATTTAAGATTTTCAATCAACTTTTACTATCATTGAGTGCTCCCCCTCCCCTCTCTCCCCGCCTCTTGTTCTAGCAGGTCTATCAATCCTCAAGTGTCTTTTTCCTCTGAAAAGTCTTAGCTAATTGAAAATGTCAGCTATTATATTTGATAGTACTTTCTCCCTCATTCGAATGCTCATTTCTACAGCAGTAGTTCTGGGAAGGAACTTTATCACGAATCTAGCCATAAAGTACCAGATACTCAGCTGGTGAAAGTCAGTGTTGAAATCAGTGGAACTACCTCAACTAACATCAACTAGTGATCTGACCCACTCTCTTAATAGGTTTTATATCTTATGGATGAAGACAACAGTCTTGTTTCTCCTTTTTGAATGGATATTAATGTATCGGTTCTTTTTTTAGACTTGTTTTTTTATATATTCTGTATCTTTATCAGTAAGGCCCGTGTATAAATAATGAATGCCATGAAATTTAAATGAAAAAAAAAACAAAGGCAGGAAAATTACTACTTCAATTATGCTGGTGCTGGCTTCAGTAAAACCCATGAAGAGAGTAGCATTTTACATCTCATTAAGAAGTGAACATTTGTTGTCCATTATACAGTTACGTACTTTCACTGGTAGAACTCTAGCACCTCTAAATTGACAGGTATTTTAAATAACATCAAGAAAACAAACACATCATGGAAAAACTGTCAGTACTTTGCTCAATAAATGGTTAAAGAGCCAGAATACTAAATTGCAAAGTTCCATTTTCTCCTAGGCATTGTGTGAATCTGAATGTCCATAGATCCACTGGCTGAAGGCTAAGATAATCAGTCTTGTGTTATGGTTGAATTGCCTGCCTTTGGTTTTTCATTTTTCTTTTCCTAGTGATACATGTTGCATTTAATGAATTAAAATATCATAATAAAAAATCTAAAATGTTCATTTTCTGTTGTAAGCTTTGGAAAAAGGATGCAATTGTGGATAGCATAGAGGAACAAAAATAAACTAAAGTTAATTAACTGAAAACTTTTAGACCAATTCATCCTTTTTGCAAACCCCTTGAAGTGAAATAGGTCTGTATATGTAGAATCCTTTCTGCACTGTTATTTAAACTTCAGCATAAGAGCGAATACATTGTTTTAGTTGTTGTAATGATAAACTCTGAGGGCTTATGAGAATGGATCGAATTCTTCCTCAAAGGCAATGGGATGTGACAAAGCCACATCATGCTGCTTCATGGTCCCATGGATTTCTCTCAGTAGAATTTGGACATCTAAAGTGGGGTGGAGGGGCAGAGTGAACATAAATGTGGAGATACCAGTTATGTTGTTGCTGAGTCTTCTCTACTACAAATGCATAAGAAAATAAGTCTGCAATAATTTCTACAGCTTATTTATTCAATCTAATGGGGGTAGTCCTTTCATCAACTTATGGTTAAAATTAGTTTATATTGTACAATAGAAAATTATGTTGGTCTTTAGTTTGGAGAATTAACATTAACAGTTACAAAAGATTTTATTTGAAACGTTAACATTTTTGATATAATACTGTTTGTTTGAAAGAGTGGGCAACAAAGTAGCTGACGAAGTTCAATCATAGAACTGTAGAACTGGAAGGGGCCTCAAGAGGTCATCTAGGCCTACACCTTGCATTCATGGCAGGACTAAACTGTATTTGGACCAGTGACTTCAACCTTCCTAGACTATTGTACCCTTTTCAGGAGTCTGATTTGTCTTCTGTACCCCAAAGTTTCACCTCACTTAAAAAACTACTTGCTTAAAAATAGACATAAAAATACAAAAGTATCATGGCATGCTGTTACTGACAAATTGCTTTCTTTTTCATTTTCGTCATATAATAAAATAAATCGGCACATTTCAGTGTATAGAGCAGTATGAACAAGTCATTGCCTGAAATTGTAGTTTGCACTGACTTCATTAGTGATTTTATGTAGCCTGTTGTAAAATTAGGCAAATATCTAGATGAGATGATTTATCCCCTGGACAGCATCTATGTACCTCCACTGTACACATACCAATGGAGCTGACCCTGGGCTCCTAGCAGCATGCAGCGTAGTATGGAGCCCGGGGTCAGCAGAGAACCCTTTGTTCCCTACTGACCCCGGGCTCCATGGATTTGAAATGCACAAGAGCCCCCGCTGGGGACTCTTGGGCATTTCAAAGAAGGCACCCGCATGCAGCCTGGAGTCAGCGGGACTTCCCTCTGGTCCTGGGCTGTATGCAGAGTTCCACATTTCTCCTTTGAAATGTACATTTCAGAGGAGGAATGCGAAAGTGCCTATCGACTAGTCTCAAAAGAATATTTGATAAGCAAATGCTTATTGAATAGTTGACTAATCTGCTAGTCTTTAACATCCTTACCTTAAACCTCCAATTTCTGGAATCTGGGACTGGATGACAGAGGATGAATTACTCAAAATTATCTTCAAAAGCGACGAGGAGTCCTGTGGCATCTTAAAGACAGATGTATTAAAGCATAAGCTTTCATGGGCAAAGACCCACTTTGTCAGATGCATGTAGTGGAAATTCCAGAGGCAGGTATAAATACACAGGCATAAGAAAAGAGTACCAATGCCTCTTATGCCTGTATATTTATACCTGCCTCTGGAATTTCCACTACATGCATCTGACGAAGTGGGTCTTTGCCCACGAAAGCTTATGCTCCAATAAATCTGTTAGTCTGCAAGGTGCCATAGGACTCCTCATCACTTTTACAGATTCAGATTAACACGGCTACCCCTCTGATACACAAAATTATCTTGTCCTCTTCAATTCCTCAGAATTATTTGTCACTAGGCTGTTGCCAGAAGACAGGTTACTTATACAAGTGTTTCCTGGAATAGTGCGTGGTGTGAAATCTACTCCTCTTATTCCATACTTGTAGGTATCCTTCAATGAAATCACAAGAAAAGAATACAGGCAGTCCCCGGGTTACGTACAAGATAGGGACTGTAGGTTTGTTTTTAAGTTGAAACTGTATGTAAGTCGGAACTGGCGTCCAGATTCAGCCGCTGCTGAAACTGACCGCCAGTTCTGACTTACATACAGATTCAACTTAAGAACCCCAGGCGTCCCCAAGGCAGCTCCAGGAAGCCCGGGGCAGAGCAACTCTGCCTCGGGCTTCCTGTAGTCAGCGCTGGTCAGTTTCAGCAGCGGCTGACTTGGGGACGCCTGGGGCAGAGCAGCTGGGGTGCTGCTGGGTTGCTCCAGTAGCACTGCTCCTCGGCGCTACTGGACCAACCGGCAGCGCCCCAGCTGCTCTGCCCCAGGGTCCGGCAACAAAAGCCTGGTCTGCTGGGGGGGGCACACTAGCTGCGCCCTCCCCCCCAGCAGACCAGGGACACGGGGAGCAAAGCCACAGCAAAGTCTCAGAAGCGCCGGAACCTGCCGCTGCTGCGGCTTCGCTCCGGTGCCCCTGGTCTGCTGGGGACCATCTCCAGCAGACCAGGGGCACCGGGAGCGAAGCCACAGCGGCGGCGGGTTCCCGCGCTTCTGAGGCTTTGCCAGAGCAAAGCCTCAGAAGCGCCGGAACCCGCCGCCGCTGCGGCTTCGCTCCCGTTGCCCCTGGTCTGCTGGAGACCGTCTCCAGAAGACCAGGGGCACCGGGAGCAGCTTTTCTCGCCCCGGAGGTCGAGGTGGCGGATCGCTGCCTGTGAGTTCCAGGGCGAGAAAGCCCCGTTCGTAAGTGCGGATCCGACATAAGTCGGATCCGCGTAAGTCGGGGACTGCCTGTAATGGAGATGACAATGGGAAGTTGGATTTGCATAAAGATTCAAGAACAATAGTTCCTAGAAAAAAGATAATCATATCATGGAGTGATACAAAAACATACCTACTATAATATATTTATTCTTCAACTTTAGGCATAATTTACTCTGTAACTTGTCCAAAAAACATTTCCTAATCATCAGTGAAAGGATTTGACAAGGCACAAGATTATCCATAAATAAAAGCCTTTTCTCAGTGTGTATTTGATGGACCTTCACAATTTAGGCTAGCAAACAATGGATATAGTAGTATCATGACAGAATCATTTCGTTAATGGTGTGGAACATTAATTCTTCCATAGAGAGTCATACTGTAATACTGACTCGTGTATGTTTAGGGACTTGCTTATTACAGGCCTCTCTATTTGGTTAGCTGATCCTTTTTCATACTATCTTTTGAAAATTCCAGCTATATCTGCCACTTCAGGTTCAGATTTCAAAAGTTATGGCTGTCTCTTGGTAACATGCAAATACAAAAACAATCATTGCAACCTATGTTGTAGGCAGGAATCTGTAGTTAGAAGGTAGGTTCTTATTATCTCTGTGCAGCAGCAGAAGCAAAAAATCCTATCTTATTTATGAAAGTTACATTAGTAAAATTAAGGTGTCTTTCTTTATGAAGTATGAAATGCAACTTATGTACTGTAACCTAAAGAAAAGATAATTAAACATTTATTTATAAAAATAGCTTTGATGAAAGCTGTGATCTGGTTGCTTGAAAAGATTTTTAGTCACCGTTATCATCTCCCAATGAATGCACTCTAAAACCTTTTCAGATACCACATGCTGCCATTCCATACCTGAATCTTCTGTGCCAGTAGAGTACCAGTGTTTTTTTAAGCATTCCCATCACCAGCATGCAGTTGGAGAAAGAAGAGAAGATTGTTAGAAAAGCAGTCAATTACCAGCTTCTTCTTCCTTCATCTTAGTTTGTGGGATGAAAGGATGACTTTGCTTCCTGGGAGATAGACTAGTGGGGAGCCCACATGATAAACTGATACATTTTATTTTATGATTAATCCTCTCTGAACATACCACTTTTTTATAATCAACAGAATACAATTTATTTCACGTTACCAATGAAAGTTCTTACAAACTTACATTGCATTTATGTAAGCAAAAGATATCTGTACAAAAGTTGTTCCTTCTTTATTTCCCCTTAAGGTAACTAGTTTCACTGAATCATATTAGCTCATTAACCTCTTGATCTTGCTATCCATACTTCAGACAATTGTCTTGCAATAGTCATACGCATGTTAACATGTTTTGCAGAATAGAGTCTTAAATTTCTTTTCTACTTTTATTCCTGTTCTGCTGTTATTCTCAGTGACACTTGAAATGCATTTTAAAAATTACTGAAGTGGGCTCAAGTAACCATACAGGTGTGCACAAATGAGTTTCATTTTAAGTGATTGTTTACAGAAATAGTATAAGTTAAGTCTGGGATGAGACAGCTGTTGTAATGTGAACAAAGCATAGAATTGTCATTTTTTTTGTCACAGCTGTTCTATGTCAGTGCAACCAAAGTGGTTTTGTGTACTTAATACAACAATTAATCACCTAGTGGTTTAGATGATATTATATCAAATGCCTGATTTAAATGAGCTACTTAGAAAATGAAGGCCTTATGTGTTGACCTAGGATATTTAGTCATACTTGTGCCATTATGTGGCTGACATTGGAAGTGGGGTGTATTCAGTATTTGTACTGTGGAAATCTTTTGTATTCTAGTACATTTTTTCATTCTGTGAAGATGCTGCACCACTAAATGTGTATGTACAAAATGAGTAGCTCCAGGATATAGAGATTGTAACTCTACAGGTTTATTTTCTTACATTCAGTTCTTGCAATGTAGGGGTAAGGGAAAATATGATAAAAACAAGGCACTTGATTATTTACAGGCATGGTGCCTGATCCAAACCTATAGAGCACAATAAAAAATATTTTAATTGAGTTCAGTGGGCTTTGGATAAGGCTCTTTCTTTAGTCTAGTCACCTGAGCTATAAAATATATTAATATGCACACTCAAAAATAATCCATTTTTTTCATAATCTATTCTAATTTGAGGATAGTGCTAAACCAGGATGGACAATAGTTTTTGATGTGGGGCCACTCCAAGAATTTGGTAAGTGGTCAAGGGCCGCACTCTTCCATGATATTAATGGAAGAGATGTGGGGTCTGGAATGGAGGTTGGGTGCTGAAGGGAGCTTGAGTAGGGGGTTGGGGTGCAGAAGATGGTGTAGGGTCTGGGACGAGAGTTTGAGTAAAGGATGGGGTTGTGAGCTGAGGCAGGAGACTGAGATGCAGGAGGAAGTGCAGGGTCCAGGAGGAGGTATGAGTATGGGTGCAAAAGTTTATTCTGACCTGGAGGAGGGTTTAGGAGAGAGTGCAGGGGTTTGTGTTGTGACCTGGGACAAGAGGGGATTCTGAGTTTGCAAGGGGATTTTAGTGCAGGATCTTGGAGAGGGTCTGGTTTCAGGATCAGGGGAGACAGAGGGTTTTGGTTATGTGGGGCAAAGGGACAGGAGGGGGAGAAGAGTATTGGGGATAAAAGGGCTGGGGTGCTAGAAGCAGGATCTGGCTGGAGGTGCTTTTCTAGGCAGATCCTGGCCAGCAGCCCAGAAGGTGTCTCAGACAGACTCCCTGCCTTCCATGCCCCTACATGCCACTCAAAGTGGCTGGCTACAGTAGTCACGTGCTTCTCTAAGCACTGCAAGCCCTTCTCTAAGTCACATGCTGCCCCCATGCCTGGCCCAGGCAGCTCCCATTATCTGGTTTTTGGCCAATAGGAGCTACAAGATTGTGCTTGGGGCGGGAGCCTCTCTCCCTTCCTGTCTTGCAGCGCTCAGAGAAACACATGGCCTCTACAGCTAGCTGCTTTGAGTGGTGTATGGGAGTGGGACAGGAAGAGAGTCTGCTTGAAGCTCCTGCTGGGCCATGGCCCAGATCCAGCGGCTTAGCAGGCTGTATTTTGCCCATCTCATACTAAACTTTGCTCTCCAATTTTGAGACCATATATATCACAAGGAAGCTCTCCTTTGTGAACTGTAATAATGAATATATCCCTCATCCTTCATGCTAAACCTCTGTAACCAGCATCTGTCTGTGCTATCTTTGGCTGTTATGATTCTTATCTTGGTATATTCTGAATTTACCTGCCTAGTGTGAAAGGCTTTAAACTAGGTTCAAAGGGGGCAGTTGGAGGCAAGTGACAAAAGCCGAAGAAAATCTAGGACATAAAGAAATTCAGGACAGCTGTCAGTTTTAAGGAGACACTATTAAATATCTTCTATTGCAATGCAAGGAAAATATAGGAAGGATAGTAAGAGAGCAATATGGTTCAATCAAGTACTATAATGACCTGAACATTTTAAAAAAAGAACCCCATAAAAAGTGGAGGAACAGACAAATTGCTAAGGAGGAGTACAGAAGAACAACACAAGCAGACCAGGGGCACCATTTCAGATTTTCGTTGGGTGGGGCCCAACTTGTGCATCCCATGATGAGAGGGAAGAGAGTGAGACCATGGGGGTGGTGGGGTATGACTGAGGACAGCAGCTTTAGCAGTGTTACTGAGCATGCTCAATACAAACCACACAGCAAACTTGAGGGGACAGATCCCATTTGCCCTCCCCACACATGCATCACCTCTTTCTAAGAGCTACTAAGGCACTGGAAAACTCTAGTTTTTTGGCAAATAACTTAGCAATTAGCTGACAGGAGCACTGTATCCATTCCCTATATAAAATAAAGAAAATTTAAATAAATATGGCACATCTACACAGTGGCATTATTTTGGAATAATTCGCATAATTTGAAATAACAAAATGAACATCTACACAGCAAACCATTATTTTGAAATAGTGTCGAGATGGAGGACTTCTTTCTCCGACTTCTGTAACCCTTATTTCATGAGGAGTAAGGGAAGTTGAAGGAAGAGTGTTCTTCCTTTGGCTTGTTGCTGTGTAGACAGCACCTAAAGTTTAATTAAGCTATTTCAACTTCAGCTACGCAATTGACTGCATAGCTTAATTTGACTTTTGTCCTTCTGGGTAGACATGCCCTATGAGACCCACTCAGCTCTAACACTAACATATTCTGAAATCTTGTGGCATGTCACCTGAGGGACATTGGTCAGCCTTAAAGTTTTAACTGAAACAAAAAACAGGACTATGTAGCACTTTAAAAACAGGACTATGTAGCACATCTGAGGAAGTGAGTCTGGCCCACGAAAGCTCATCACCTAATAAACTATCTTGTTAGTCTTTAAAGTACTACATAGTCCTGTTTTTTGTTTCAGCAAGACTAGACTAACACAGCTACATCTCTATTAAAGTTTTAAGACCCATGTGACCAGGCCTCTCAGGCATTTGGTCCCGTATGGCCATAGTCCCCAGTACACCCCTGTGCAATCCTCACTACTTGGTCAGTTCTTCCCTCTGGGTCTTATACACTGGCTCTCGCAAGCCCTCTTGCTGCGGCGTTCACCGCTCTGGTCGCTGGCCCTGCTGCAGGCGCGCCAGTTCCTGAATTCCCCGTAGCCAACCTGGAGACTGTTGGCAATGGGCAGAGGAGGGCCGGGCCCACCCTCGCTCATGGGCCTCAGCCCAGCGCCCTAAGGAAATGAACTGTTTCCGGTCCTGTCCGGCTGACGGGGCTCCTCGCCGAAACACGACAGCCCACAGGCTCTAATGTGTTGCCCTGCCCTGGGCTGCTTCTTCTCCCCACTCTGTCAGACTCTCGGTTTCCCTCTGTCGTTTACCATGACTTCGGTGGCACAGCTTCGACCCTGCTAAAGTCTCTCCTCTGTTTACGGGCCGATGCCGTTCGTCTCTCTCTCTCTCTCTCTCTCTCTCTAGGACTCCTTCCATGGGTCTCACCTCCCTCCTGGGTCCCCTCGGCCTCCCAGTCTGCCCTGCCTCTTGCCTTCTCCTCACCTCCTTTTGAATCCCCCACTCCCAGCTCCCCTCCTGACATCAGTTCTGGCTGGCCATGTCCCACTCTGATGTCAGCTCTGGGTGGGCCACAACATGCCGAGGGTTTCCTCTCTCCCCCACTCCATGTTCCTCGTCCCGTCCCCTTCCAACACATCTCAGCTTGTCCATGCCATGTGTCACACGGCGTGGGCTTCTGCCATTCCAGCCCCCTCTCCTCCCTCCTTCCTCGCTCCAGGGCTTGTGCATGACCTGACACCCATGTTGGGAGGCTGCCCGTGTGGTGCTTGAGCACCGGGCACAAGGCCAGTGTGCAGGCCCCCACACCATGAACAGGGCAGCGGCTGGGGGGCTCGGAGTGTGGGGCGGCGATGCCCCATCACAGCCCACCGTCGTTTCCATTAGCCCTTCAGACCTGGGCTTGCTCAGCTGTCTGCAATTGGTCTTTTCAGCCAGGCTATAGTGGCAGAGCTCTAGCTTAGCCAGCAGCCTGTCACAAGTCAGATTTGGACTTAAGTATTTGGGGTAATTTTGTAGTATCTACAAATTTTGCCATCTCACTGTTTACCCCCTTTTCAAGAACATTTGTAAGTTTAACCATACTAGTCCAAATGCAAATCCCAGCACAACACTTATTCCTAGTCCTTTTCCCTGTATTTTATAAGTGGAGTACCTGGCAATATTTTCATAATGATCTAACAATCCTTCAGTTACTTGAAGGACTAGTCTTTTGTTATTCTTAATCACTTGCCTCCCTCTTTTTATAATAAACTCTCTGCCCCAAAGGCAAAGCTATAAGGAGCTCATTTAAGAACTGCCTCTGGAGAAAGGGCATGCAGCTTTAAGCAAATCTCAGGTATGAAATCCAGGTGCTCATACTTTGGAGGATGGGGTCTACTGCCCCCCTCGCGCTCCTAAGGGAAGCAGATGGGAAAAAAACAGAAAGGCTAATACTCAAAATGAGTTACTCTTAGACTCAGACATAGAAGTCAATAAGAAGAGTTCTTGAAACATATTTGGAGCAAGAGAAAGATGAAGGAACATATATGTCTTCTACTTAACAGGGAAGAAAAGCTAATAATTGATGCCATCAAGGAGGCTGAGATGTCTATTGCTTATTTTGCTGTGTCTTCACTAACAAGGTTAATGATGATCAGATAACTAACCTAACTGATATTTTTTTAAAGGGAAGATTTGAAAACCAAAATAAGGGGAAAAACAAGGTGTCGACTGTCTGAATAAGATAGCTGTATTTATGTTAGCATAGCCTGATATGCTATGCATCCTTGGGAATTTAATTCAGTTAATTCTTTAATCTTGAAACCATTAGCAGTTATCTTTGAGAATTCATGGAGGAGAATTGATGTCCCAAGGGACTGGAGAAGGGTAAATATAGTACCAATCTTTTAAAGCCAGGAACAAGAGAACTCTGGGAATTATAGACCAGTCAGCTGAAACTTCAATACCTGAAAAGATATTGGAAAAATATTTAAAATTAATTTTAAGCATATAGGAGCAATAGGGCTATAAGGAAGAGCCAGCATAGATTTGTCATGACTCAGTAGTTGGAAGTACTGCTGAAAAGGATCTGGGAGTTACAGTAGATCAGAAATTGAAAGTGTCATCAATGTGATGCAGTTTCAAAAGAGGTCAATGTCATTCTAGGGTATATTAACAAAAGTGATGTTTGTAAGACACAAGAGGTAGCTGTTTTGTTCTGTTTTGGCACAGGTTGAAGCCTCAGATGGAATACTGAGTCCAATTTTGGGTGCCACCCTTTAGTAAAAATGTGGACCCGTGGAAAGATTCCATAGGAGAGCAACAAAAAAGATAAAAAAGCTTAGAAAATTTGACCTGTGAGGCAAGATTAAAAAAAAATGGACACATTTAAAAGTCTTGATAAAAGAAGACAAGGACCTGATAAGTCTTCAAATACGAGAAGAGATATTATAAAGAGGACAATGATTAATTGTTCTCCATGTTCACTGCAAGAGGGTAAGTGGTAGTGGACTTAATCTGCAGTGAGAGAGATTTAGATTAAATATTAAGAAAAACTCTCTAAGTAAAAAGATAGTTAAGCTCTAGAATAGTTTTCCAAAGGAAGTTGTGGAATCCCCAAACAAGTTGGCCAAACGCCATCAGGGATGGTCTAGATTTACCTGGTCCTGCTTCAGTATAGAGGGCTGGAGTTAATGACTTCTCAGGGTCCTTTCCAGACCTATATGTCTATGATTCTGTGATATTTAGTAAATTGGTAGTAATATGATTCACAGAACCATTAACACTTTATGATAACAGTCATAGTTACTACACTTTGAATACTTAAACACAATACCGCTGAGTCTAGAAACATTAACTTCAGGATGTATAACACATTACCAGTTCTTGACAGTAAAAATATTTAATTCTGATTTTTTTCCTTGCTTTTTTAAGATAAATTATCATGGAAAATTGTTGTCTTGAAATTAGTGTAGTTAACATGTGAAAACACCTCATTAGAATGTGCAGTTTTGACACTTAACTGGTGTAATTATGGTGTGTAATAATGTATCTTAAATTTGCTATATTAGAAGATACAAAATATAATAGATATGCTTGGTTAAAACCTGGATATCTTATCCAGTTTTTAGTATACAGTTGTTTAAAATTGCAGTATCAAGGCAGCTAGCTACACTAGTGATTATAACTGGTTCTAAGAATTCAGTCTATTGATCTGTGGCCTGGGAAGTAATATTTATCCCTTAATGCAGTCTGTGAGATTTGTTGTTAATAAGAAGTGGATGTAATGGACTATGAAGAAATTTCTACCATTTTTTCTTAGCTGAAAGTAGATACTAACGGACGTTAGTTCGAATTAACTTTCATAGGCGCTACACTAGCGCTCCGTTAGTTCGAACTTAATTCGAACTAGCGGAGCGCTTAGTTCGAACTAGGTAAACCTCATTCCACGAGGACTACGCCTAGTACGAACTTACTAGTTCGAATTAAGGGGTGTGTAGCCCCTTAATTCGAACTAGTGGGAGGCTAGCCCATCCCAGCTTTCCCTGGTGGCCACTCTGGCCAACACCAGGGAAACTCTATTGCCCCCCTCCCGGCCCCGGACCCCTTAAAGGGGCACGGGCTGGCTACAATGTCCGTGCCAGGTGCAAGGCTGCCAGCACCCAGCCAGCAGACCCTGCACCTGGCACGGCTCGAGCCAGCCATCCGATGCCCCCCAACCCTCCCCCTCTTCCCGGGACCAGGCTGGCGGCTCCTGAGAGTTTGCCCGGGACTGCAAGAGGCGGGCACATGCCTGGTCTAGTGCGGACATCATGGACCTCGTCCACGACCTCCGCAGTAGGCACAGGAAAGTGGCTGTCTAGGGCAGGATAGCTGCCAGCCTGGCCACCCAGGAGCAGGTGTGCATGAAAATCAAGGTGGTCCACTGAGACCCCCGACCCTGAGCCCTGAGCTTACAATGGCCTTACTGGGTCTGACCAAAGGTCCATCTAGCCCAGTAGCCTGTCTGCCGACAGCGGCCAACCCTAGGGACCCTGGAGGGGATGGACCGAAGACAGTGACCAAGCCATTTGTCTCGTGCCATCCCTCTCCAGCCTTCCACAAACTTTGGGCAGGGACACCACTCCTACCCCCTGGCTAATAGCACTCCATGGACTTTACCTCCATGACTTTATCTCACTTCTCTTTAAACTCTGTTATAGTTCTAGCCTTCACAGCCTCCTGCAGCAAGGAGTTCCACAGGTTGACTCTTTGCTTTGTGAAGAACAACTTTCTGTTACTAGTTTGAAGCCTGCTACCCATTCCTTTCCTTTGGTGTCCTCTAGTCCTTCTAGTATGGGAACTAATGAAGAACTTTTCTTGATGCACCCTCTCCACCCCACTCATGCTTTTATAGACCTCTATCCTATCTCCCCTCCGTCTCCTCTTTTCTAAGCTGAGAAGTCCCAGTCTGTTTAGCCTCTCTTCATATGGGACCTGTTCCAAACCCCTCATCATTGTCGCCCTCCCCTCTCCCACGCTCTCTCTTCCCCTCTCCCACCTCCTTTTCCCAGTCTCTCCGGGCTCGTCTACATTGGCCCCTTTTCCGGAAGGGGCATGTTAATTTCAGAGGTCGTAATAGGGAAATTCGCGGGGGATTTAAATATCCTCCGCAGCATTTAAATAAAAATGTCCGCCGCTTTTTTCCGGCTTTTAGAAAAGCCGGAAAAGAGCGTCTACACTGGCCCCGAACCTCCGGAAAAAAAGCCCTTTTCCGGAGGATCTTATTCCTACTTTGATTATTTAAATCCCCCGTGGATTTCCCTATTACGACCTCTGAAATTAACATGACCCTTCCGGAAAAGGGGCCAATGTAGACGTAGACTCCCAGTTTTGTTCAATAAAGAGAGATTCTATTTTTGAACACAATTGTCCTTTATTTTGTACATCAGGAAGGGGGGCTAGGGAAGGGTAAGTGGAAGGAGGTGAGGGAGGAATGGGGTACGAGCCCCCAATGGGGAGGACTGGGCTCGCTCTGCGGGCTTCTGGGGGTGGAAGCTCTCCTGCAGCCCCCCAATTGCCCCCTCTCCCCAGATGGCAGCCTGCGGCAAGTGCAGCCGGTCTGATGGCCGAGTGCTGTGATGTGCCCAGTGTGGGTACTCCAGACAATCAAAGCCAGGACTGCTTTGCAAGCGGGGCACCCCTGAGAATTGTCTGTCCGGGGTGGGGGTCGGGTCCCTTTAAGCACAGCCCTCGGCTAGCCTGAGACAGCAGCTCCACCCTCAAAGTCCTCATCTGATGCCCTGCCGGCACTGCTTCCGGCCATCCTTAACCCCGGTTCAGGGTCCACTCTGTGTGGACTTGCTAGTTCGAATTAGCAAAATGCTAGTTCGAACTAGTTTTTTAGTCTGGATACGTTAGTTCGAATTAGCTTAGTTTGAATTAACTAATTCGAACTAAATTAGTTCGAATTAGCGCTGTAGTGTAGACATACCCTCAGTTGGTACAGATTTCAGCTAACCATTCTCTACACTTCAGAGTATTCACTGGTGCAACTGCACCAATTAGACATCAGTTGCTGAATTAGGCCTGTAGCCACCCTTTCTCAAATCCAAATACTGATACCTTTTGTACAGTACCGAGAGTGCTTGATTGCACATAAAAGTAACTTTCTGACCATATTAAGGAAACAGAAAGAAAACAAACTTCTGATGAGGTGATAGAGAAGCTGGCTTATATTTTTTCTTCCATTTCACTTCTGTGTTAATTCCTTCCTCCCTGTGGATGTAAGCCTTTATGTTTATTAGCATAGTCTTCTACCGTTTCCTGCTGTCCTCCCTGTTCTACCCCTTCAGGGTTCTATCTTGTATTTTTGATATCCTTCCAGTTCTGATCTGAATGTGGTTCAATTTACATCAACGACATAGTTGGCAAAAACTAGCTGCACAACGTATAGAAAGAGGCTTATCTTCTTTGAGAACAGTGGTCAAACCTCCCTGGGCCTTCCTCATGCCAGTGCAAATGCATCACCCTTTTACAAGTGTTTTCCTATAGCTTATAAGCTAATCTTGGACACCTATTCTGTCCACACTTGTTTCATTTGAAAAAAAGTTTTACATAAGAGAATGTATTTTCTCTTGAATTTAATATTAGAAATGTACTATCATATGTGATATTTTTGTTGCCCAGTTGAATTTCTAAGTAGCTTTTACAGCCAACTTGTAAAGGTTATTAAGAAAATACTAGCAATTTTAATGGCCAGAGGAATAATGGTAGAATACAGTGTTCTGTAATAAAAATGTTCTCAATTGCATTGAACTTTTAAAATTTGTATAGAATGTGCAATAGACCATGAACTGTATTTCTTGAAGACCATACAGTGTGTAATGCTATAATATATGCAAATCCTTCTTTTTGAGTTACCTTTAAGGAGGCTCACCTTGAGTGCAAAATGTTAATGAATAGATAAACAGAATACTACTGTGCATGCTAAACTTAGTGTTCAGGATTTTGTTGCTTTTCACAGCAAGGAGCAAACCACAGTAACCTCTATAATAATAAGCATAATCATACAAATCTTGTTTAAAATTTCACTTTGAATAAATGTACTGGAGTTTTTTCCCCATTGAAGACATTGCCTGCAAGGTTTTGCCCTACATGGTCATTCTTCCTGATCTAAATTTGTTTGAAAATATACAGTAGTATTATGTACTAAGAATGGAGGCAGTGAGTATAACAGTTGAATCAGTAAACTTGCTGTAAAGTTTATTGACAATTGAATCAGTAAATCTTCTGTTAGTATGAACCACATTGAGTTTCTTCTCAGCATACCTTTCTAACCAAATGGTATTGAAAAGTTCCTTGCTTGGGTGTATATAAAAATGATGCTTCTTGGAATAAACTTCACCCGGTCTATGAAGAATTCCAGTTATTCATGGCCACTTTGTTTGCTGAATTACACCCACTTGTGTCTTTGCATTGTGAGTCCCTCTTTTTTGGGGTTAATGTTTTTCTTTTGTTTTTTTTTGTTGTACCTGTTATAGAACCTCAGATAAGCACTGTAAGAGTGATGCAAATCTGTAGAATTGACTTAATATATAGAAACAATTGGGCTGAAATGGACTTTCTTCGCTTCACGTATACTGAAGTGAGATTAATTAAGTGAGATAATGTTGAAGGCTCCATTCCAAATATTAAAAGCTGAATCTCTCTCATCTTGATAAGCTGCCTAAGATATCAATCTATAGACCAGCAGTAATATTTTTATTTCTTCGCCTTGATAAAGATATGTGAACCATATATTGTCAGTTATAGAGGATTCCCTAGTGCATTATTCTGCTGATGCTCAGTCCCTTAGGGTATGTCTACACTAGCCCCCTAGTTCAAACTAGGAAGGCTAATGTAGGCATTCGAAGTTGCAAATGAAGCAATATCCCGGGCTTTATTTGCATCTTCCCATCTGGGTGCCATTTTTAAATCCCCTTAGTCCGAACTAACTGCCCGCGGCTACACGTGGCAGTCAAACGTTATCTCAAACTAAGTCCTTAGTTCGAGTTAACTGTTACACCTCGTGGTGCCCGGACGGGAAGATGCAAATAAAGCCCGGGATATTTAAATCCTGGGCTTCATTTGCAACTTCAAATGCCTACATTAGCCTCCCTAGTTCGAACTAGGGGGCTAGTGTAGACATATCCTTAGTGCTCAAGCAGAAAAGCCTAAAGGATACATTTTAATTTTGAGTGCACTAGAGATACAGGAAAGTGTCCTGTGTTGGAGTGTATACCCCCTTTGGCAGACAAAGAGTTCACTGGAACTAGAGCAATTTAGGGCACTCTATTACATTTGGAGTGCAGGGCAGGCCCAATTTAGGATGAAGCCAAGATGAGAGGAACTGGGTGAGTAATGAAAAAAGTACTTCAGGAGAGTTGTAGGGAGGAAGGAAGCCCAGTAAGAGAAAGTGAGTAGACTTTGGAATCCTCTCCTCAGAAGAACATTCTGGCAAGTTGAGGATAGTGGTGGAAAGGTGAGAACAGGGACATAGTGAGCTCCTGTGGCTATGTCTACACTACACTGATCTATTGAAAAAGGTATGCAAATTACACTGCGCAATTGGCATACCTTTTTCCGATAGCTTTTTCGGAAGAGGCTTTTCTAAAATTTGGCCTGTCAGCACTGGGCCAAATTTTGGAAAAGCCTCTTCTTTTGAAAGAGCCCTTCTTCCTCTGGTATCCTGGAAAAACCCCATAGTGTACACATAGCCAGTGACAAGCCTTTTTATCGCTCAACATACAGATATCACAGAAGAATATGAAGAGACAGATAAGATAAGAAAGAAAGAACTCTGGAAAGCCTTCCTTTGTGAAAGAGGCTAGGAAGGTGTGAAAAGACTGAGAAGTAGTGAGCCCTGGAATGGGCTGGTAAAAAAGGACAAAAGAAAGAAAGGATGAGGAAGGCCCAGGGAGGCAGCAAGAAGTCTGGGAGCATATCATTTCTGCTTGCTACAGGATCATTGGGCTGGAACATAGAGAAGGCAGAGGGCCTGGCTTACCCTACCAATCATCACAGAAGATGGTGTGAAAGCCCAGAGATATAAGAGATGTAACGACCATTTAGCACAGATCTGGAATGAAGACCTGGCATGAGGATTATTGTTCAGTGAGAGTATCTCTTGCCCTGAAAGTAGGGCTGGGATTATAAATGACCTGACCAGAGAACTGTCACAACAGACTATTGCAAGAACAGTAAAGCTGTCAGCATGGGATACCAGAGGAGGAGAGCCTGCTATGCCATGCCTAATATCAGAGGGTATGTCTACACTACAGAGTTAGTTCGAACTAACAGACGTTAGTTCGAACTAACTTTAATAGGTGCTACACTAGCGCTCCACTAGTTCGAATTTAATTCGAACTAGCGGAGCGCTTAGTTCGAAATAGGTAAACCTCATTTTACGAGGATTAAGCCTAGTTCGAACTAGCTAGTTCGAATTAAGGGCTGTGTAGACCCTTAATTTGAACTAGTGGGAGGCTAAGGCTTCCCAGGTTTCCCTGGTGGCCACTCTGGCCAACAACAGGGAAACTCTATGCCCCCCTTCCGGCCCCGGACCCCTTAAAGGGGCACGGGCTGGCTATGGTGCCCATGCCAGGTGCAAGCCTGCCAGCACCCAGCCAGCAGACCCTGCACCTGGCACGGATCGAGCCAGCCACCCGATGCCCCCCAGCCCTCCCCCTCTTCCCGGGACCAGGCTGGCGGCTCCCGGGAGCTTGCCCAGGACCGCAAAAGGCGGGCACCCGCCTGGGCTAGTGCGGACATCGTGGACATCATCCATGATCTCCGCACTAGGCACAGGAAGGTGGCCGTCTAGGGCAGGAGAGCTGCCAGCCTGGCCACCCAGGAGCAGGAGTGCATGAAAATCAAGGTGGTCCACTGACACCCCCGACCCTGAGCTTACAATGGCCGTACTGGGTCAGACCAAAGGTCCATCTAGCCCAGTAGCCTGTCTGCTGACAGTGGCCAACCCTAGGGACCCTGGAGGGGATGGACCGGAGACAGTGACCAAGCCATTTGTCTTGTGCCATCCCTCTCCAGCCTTCCAGAAACTTTGGGCAGGGACACCACTCCTACCCCCTGGCTAATAGCACTCCATGGACCCAACCTCCATCACTTGATCTCACTTCCCTTTAAACTCTGTTCTAGTTCTAGCCTTCACAGCCTCCTGCAGCAAGGAGTTCCACAGGTTGACTCTTTGCTTTGTGAAGAACAACTTTCTGTTACTAGTTTGAAGCCTGCTACCCATTCCTTTCCTTTGGTGTCCTCTAGTCCTTCTTTATGGGAACTAATGAAGAACTTTTCTGGATGCACCGTCTCCACCCAACTCCTGCTTTTAGAGACCTCTATCCTGTCCCCCCTCCGTCTCCTCTTTTCTAAGCTGAGAAGTCCCAGTCTCTTTAGCCTCTCTTCATATGGGACCTGTTCCCAACCCCTGATCATTTTAGTTGCCCTCTCCTCTCCCACCCTCTCTCTTCCCCTCTCCCACCTCCTTTTCCCAGTCTCCCCCAGTTTTGTTCAATAAAGACAGATTCCATTTTTGAACACAATTGTCCTTTATTTTGTACATCAAGAAAAGGGGCTAGGGAAGGGTAAGTGGAAGGAGGTGAGGGAGGAATGGGGCACGAGCCCCCGATGGGGAGGACTGGGCTGGCTCTGTGGGCTTCTGGGGGTGGAAGCTCTCCTGCAGCCCCCCAATTACCCCTCTCCCCAGATGGCAGCCTGCGGCAAGTGCAGCCGGGCTGATGGCCGAGTGGTGTGATGTGCCCAGTGTGGGCACTCCGGGCACTCCAAGCCAGGACTGGTTTTCAAGCAGGGCACCCCTGAGAACTGTCTGTCCGGGGTGGGGGTCGGGACCCTTTAAGCACAGCCCTCGGCTAGCCTGAGACAGCATCTCCACGCTCTAAGTCCTCCTCTGATGCCCTGCTGGCACTGCTTCCGGCCATCCTTAACCCTGTTCAGGGTCCACTTAATGTGGACATGCTAGTTCGAATTAGCAAAACGCTAATTCGAACTAGTTTTTAGTTCTAGACGCGTTAGTTCGAATTAGCTTAGTTCGAATTAGCGCTGTAGTGTAGACATACCCAGAGGGTATGCAAGCTTATGTCACATTTTTACACATCCCTATGGAGGCTAACACTTACGCATGAGTTGAAATCCACTGAAGTCATTTGTACTTAAGCACATGCTTCAAGTTAAGCATGGGCATAATGCTGTCCTGAATCAGGGCCTAAATCCAAAGAAACACAATTGAGGTCTGTGAAGTTGGTATGGATATTAGTTATACTGGTAAATTTCAGATTAGATTCCAGCCTCAGCTCTTTGTGACTTTTTCTTTTCTTTTTTTTTTTTAATTTTTTTTAAAATAAGGATTCTGAGGCAAACATGAACAAACTAAGCTCAGGATGATAATGATTATTATATGTATTACCTTGATAGAAGAAGAAAAACTTCAGAAATTAGTACTGGCTTCTTTTCTTTGATATCTAATTTCTTTGATAACTGCTCTGTAAAACTGCACAGGTTTACAGTTATCTAGATCAGTAGTTCTCAATGTGGGCCATATGGCTCCCCAGGGGGCCATGCCTTACTTCTAGGGGGCCACAGTAAGTTTCTGAGGGGGCCACCCAAACTTAACTGCCAGGCGTATGATGAATGAGGCTCAGGAGGGAGCCATGAGCAAAAAAAGGTTGAGAAACACTGATCTAGGTTGTGTTCCATACCTCTTTTAAATACCCACAACCATTTCTTACCCAATTTGCAAAACATATGTGTGGTGAAGTAGCACTAGTAAAAAGCTACTTTTGCTCCATTGTTAACAGTAATAGGTATAAGCTAAATGAAGCAATGCTGACAGTCCTGGGTCCCAAACCAGGAAGATTAATTAAGTAACTAAAATTTTACCTCTTTCTTTAGATTTCATTGCTGCTTTTAAGATATGACATAAAACAGGAATATGGTACTTGATTTTATTACACAAATAAAATGTATAAACTTATCCCTGTCTCATTATTACATTTAAGAGCTTTTTAAAAGGCATAGTGGGGCCAGATCCTCAACTGGTGTCAATCAGTGTACTCCAGTTAATTTATAGTGCAGGTTTGCATCATCTGAGGATGTGACCACACTGTATGTGATCTGAGATATAAATGTATTTGGTGCATTTCTAATTTTTTTATATGAAAGACACCTCTGTTTAGCATCGGGGGCTGTGTCTACACTGCACCCCTTTTCCGGAAAAGGGATGCAGATTAGACACATCGGAATAGCAAAATCCGCGGGAGATTTAAATATCCCCGTGGCATTTACATTAATATGGCTGCTGCTTTTTTCCGGCTTGGGGATAAGCCGGAGAAAAGCGCCAGTCTAGACGTGATTCTCCGGAAAATAAGCCCTTTTCTGGAGGATCTCTTATTCCTACTTTGAAGTAGGACTTTGAAGTAGGAATAAGAGATCCTCCGGAAAAGGGCTTATTTTCCGGAGAATCACGTCTAGACTGACGCTTTTCTCCAGTTTATCCCCAAGCTGGAAAAAAGCGGCAGCCATGTTAATGCAAATGCCGTGGGGGATATTAAAATCCCCCGCGGATTTTGCTATTCTGAAGTGTCTAATCTGCATCCCTTTTCCGGAAAAGGGGTGCAGTGTAGACACAGCCATTGTGTTTTAGTAAAAGTAAGGAACAGTGGTCAGTCAAAAAGCACTCAAGGGGATTACTGAATGTGCAAGGGCTGAAGAGAATCAGGCTTATTGAGTGATACAGTAAGGCACAAAGCTAAATGTCAAGTGATTTTAATCCCTCTTGCAGAGTCTCTTTCTAGTTGCTTACCTCTGTGAGCCTTTTGTTATGCAGATTGTTTTCATAAAGGTTATGGAGTATGTCATTGCTATGGTGTTTTCCTCCTGCCCTGGTTACAGCATGTATAATTTCAACATCTCCTTCTGTCACTGTTCTAGTCTCTTGTTTTTCCCTGTAGTTTATTCCCCCTTCACTCAGAAACATGCACTACTGATTCCATGTTAAATGTGCTTGCCTTATAAAGAGCTTATAGTGACCATATTACCTCATATTTTGAGCACATTATAGTTCATACAGCTGATTAATGTGCATTCTTTTCCTAAGCAACCTCTCACTCCTCCACAAACTGAATTCTATAGGCTTTTCCCTGAACAAGAATTAGAAGACTACACCAAGGTTCAGTTATTGGATGGGAATCCTCCAAGGAAGAACAAGGTGTTGTGCTGCCAGTAGGTGAACGGTTCCATTCCTCTCTCCTGTCCATGAAGATCTGAGCTCCTGTGAGAAACAGAAGTAAGGAACTGCATGCAAATAGGCAGTAGGAGATGAGGGAATGTACAGTAGCCTTGTGTGCCTGCATCTTCATACTCATTCCAATGTATTTCCTCTGACTTGTCTCGCCTCTGTAGTGTGCAGCAGAGGTGAGCATATACCCTTTGTTGTTGGTAGCCAAGTGAGAAGTAGTTGAAGACTACCATTCAGAATTGTCCCCATTGCACAAGGTTTCCTTTTGGGGGAGAGTGTTTAGAATTACAGATCCTGTGGAATGGTAACTGAACAAAAACCAGGGTTTTAGAATATCTATAAGTAGTAGTTGCCTCTCAATAAATCTTTTCTCAATGAATATTTTAATCCAACCAATATCTTTAAATTAACTCTATAACACAATGGAAAGTTGAAGAGACTAAATTTCCCTGTGGCAGGGTGGGGAGAGCCAGGACTGGTGCGACCTCAGCTCTGTCCGACAGCTAGGAGGGGGAGAGCTGGGGCTGGCGCAGCCTCAGACCTGCCTGGGGGTGGGGGGTTGGGGTTGGAGAGGGTTGGTGGAAATCTGGGGCTGGCACAGCTTGGGGAGAAGGGGTAAAGCCAGGGCTGGTGCGGCTGAGGGGGGCAAAGAAGTAGAGACAGGGCTGGTGCAGCCTCGACCCTGCCTGATGATGGGGGGAGGGAGAGCCGGGGCTGGTGTGGCTTCAGGACAGCCGTGGGGAGGGGAGGAGAGAGCCAGGGCTGATGGGGGAGAGCTGGGGCTGGGGTGACCACAGACTTGCTCGTTGGTCAGGGGAGGTGGGAGAGATCCAGGGCAGCCTCGTACCTACCTGGTGGCCAGGGGGAAGGAGAGGAAAACTGGGCCTGGGCCTGGCAGCTGGGGAGAGCCTGCACTGCCTACCCTGAGGGGGGGGGGGGGGGTGGGCACACATAGCGAGCAGGGGGTGCAGCCCCTTAGTCGATTCGTAAGACAACTTCATGATTTTTGAGGTCGTGATTCATGTTTTGTGAATGCTTGGGGTTGGGGTTAGAAAACGTGAGACAGGATAACAAGCCTTGTGGATAACGGGGTAATGTGGTATATCATTAACAAACAGGAGAAATATGACCTAGATGGAGCTACTATAAGGTGGGTCCATTACTGGTTGGCTAACCATTCCCAAAGAGTAGTTATCAATGGTTCACTGTCATGCAAAAAGGTCATAATGAGTGGGTTTCTACAGGGATCAGTTTTGGGACTGCGTCTATTTAATATCTTCATCAATGAATTAGATAATGGCATTGAGAGTATGGTTATAAAGTTTGTAGATAATGCCAAGCTAGAAGGGATTGCAAGTGCTTTGAAGGATAGGATTACAATTCAAAACAATCTAGACAAACTGGAGAAATGGTCTGAGGTAAATAGCATTAAATTCAGCAAGGACAAATGCAAATTACTCCACTTAGGAATGAATAATCAGTTGTACACACAAAATGGGAAATGATTATTTAGGAAGGAGTACTGTGGAACGTGATCTACATGTCACAGTGGACCACAAGCTAAATATCAGTCAACACTGTGACGCTGCTGCAAAAGAAGCAAACATCATTCTGTCATGTATTATCACAAGTGTTGTAAGCAAGACACAAGAAGTAATTCATCCACTCAAGTGGAGTATTGTGTTCAGTTTTGGACCACATTTCAGGAAAGATGTAGAGAAATTGGAGAAGGCAACAAAAATGATTAAAGATCTAGGAAACATGATCTACAAGATAAGATTGAAATAGTTGGGTTTGTTTAGTCTGGAAAAGAGAAGAGTGAGAGGGAACATGATAACAGCATTTAAGTATCTGAAATGTTGTTACAAGGAGGAGGGAGTAACATTATTCTCCTTAACATCTGATGATAAAACAAGATGCAATGGGCATACATTGCAGCAAGGTTGAACATTAGGAAAACCTTCACATCAGGGTGGTTAAACGCTGGAATAAATTGCCTAAGTAGGTTGTAGAATCTCCCTAATTGGAACAGCTGGATTGGATTAGAGCAGGTTAGACAAAGAATGATGATGAAACTGATAATCTGATGGTTCTTGGTTCTCCTATGAGTACAGGGGACAGAACTTGATGATCTCTTAAGGTTTCTTCCAGTTCTATAATTCTATGAAATGTATCCACTTACATCATGTTCTTAATTTGCTGACCTTTCCAATAAGTACTATAGCATTGCTTAATAAGAATTATAGATTTAAGTGCTGAGAAGACACTGGATACAACTTGGGAGAATGCCATTAATAAAATATTGTGGCTTTGGTTTATTCTAGTCATTACTAATCGTTATCTTACAGAAGGGCCTTAAGGCCACAATCAAGATTTGAGTTTGTGGGTTTAATGAGAATGTGACACTTTGGAGTGCTGATAAGAAAATAATCTTTTTTTCATGGCATTGATCACATGATCTGAGTCAAGGTTACAAAAGATTCATATCCCTATCAAATTGTAGTAGATAGTATCTATTGAATTGAGGGATTCTGGAATTCATTTGGGCCCCAGTCCACTCCTTTCAAAGTCAACGGAGATATTTCTGTTGACTGTGAAGGGAGTTGAATGAGGCCCTTACTGGGCAGACTGATCAAAAGATCTTAGGTCTTGATCCTGCAATGAGCTCAAAATTAATGAATCCTCAACTGAGTGAATGGCATTGCATGTAGGCTCAGGGGATTGCCTGTCTGCCAATCACTCGTTACAGAATTGGAACCTGCTGAACGTTGAGTGGGTATTTTTTCCAGAGAACTATCACAATGACTCCAAGATCAAATTCTTGAGTGGTAATAGCTAATGTAGACCCAATCATTTTATAGCTGGGATTATAATTTGCATTTATCAACGCAGAATTTCATTTGCCATTTTTTTTGTCCATTCACCCAGGTTTGTGAGACCCTTTTGAAGCTCTTCGCAGTCTGCTTGAGACATAACTATATTAAGTAGCTTTGTATCTTCTGCAAGTTTTGCCACCTCATCGTTTACCCTTTTTTCCAAATCATTTATGAATATGCTGAATAGGACTGGCTCCAATACAGACCCCTATTTACTTCTTTCCATCTGGAAAACTGATCATTTAGTTCTAACCTTTGTTTCCTATCTTTTAACCAATTACCAATCTAGGGGAGAACCTTTCCTGTCATCCCATGACAGTTTACTTTGCTTAAGAGCCTTTGGCGAGAGACCTTGTCAAAGGCTTCCTGAAAATCCATTGGATATTGTAGTCACAATCTAGAAAACCATCCTCCAAACCTTTGCTTTTCTTCTAACTCTGCTAAAAGGACTGCCCATTAATGACAACTGTTGTGGTGCTTTTTATTATACTGAGATCTTCTTTATCGTATGCCCCAACCTGACATCAAAGAGGCATGGTTTTTTAGGGTATGTCTACACTATTCCCCTAGTTCGAACTAAGGGGGTAATGTAGTCATTCGGAGTTGCAAATGAAGCCCGGGATTTGAATTTCCCGGGCTTCATTTGCATGATGCCGGCCGGCGCCATTTTTAAATGCCGGCTAGTTCGGACCCCGTGCTGCGCGACTACACGCGGCACGGACTAGCTAGTTCGGATTAGGCTTTCTATTCCGAACTAGCTGTACACCTCGTTCCATGAGGCATACAGCTAGTTCAGAATAGGAAGCCTAATCCGAACTAGCTAGTCCATGCCGCGTGTAGCCGCGCGGCACGGGGTCCGAACTAGCCGGCATTTAAAAATGGCGCCGGCCGGCATCATACAAATGAAGCCCGGGAAATTCAAATCCCGGGCTTCATTTGCAACTCCGAATGACTACATTACCCCCCTAGTTCGAACTAGGGGGGTAGTGTAGACATACCCTTAATTACTATCAACCGTGGCTATATCAGTGCCAATGACCTAGAAGTGAATGTTTGCATACTCCACTTTAGTCCCCTGCAATATCCAGTCCCTTTAACCTTAATATGTTAATTTAAAAAAAAATCACTGTTCAGAGATACATGTTAAGCAGAGATTGAGAGAAATGTAATATGACAAACACAGTGATTAGGCTGGGATTTCAGCCGTGGGCCCCACCAATCCTAAATCAGCTCTGGTGACCAACAGTTTGAGAACTGCTGCAGTAAAGTGTCACTATTATTTAGCATAAGTAAAATAACAGGAACTATGTAGAGATGTGCTGAAAACTTCTGAACTAATATAGATCACGTTTTGTTATGCAGATTCTTTGCTACCATATTTATTATCAGAAACATTCAGAAGCTGGTTACCTTGGAAGCAGGTGTGTAATCTAGCTGGATACACCAGGGCTACGTCTAGACTGGCATGATTTTCCGCAAATGCTTTTAACGGAAAAGTTTTCCATTAAAAGCATTTGCGGAAAAGAGCATTTAGATTGGCACGGACGCTTTTCCGCAAAAGCGCTTTTTGCGGAAAAGCGTCCGTGCCAATCTATACGCGGTTTTGCGCAAGAAAGCCCCAATCGCCATTTTCGCGATTGGGGCTTTTTTGCGCAAAACAATACCACATTGTCTACACTGGCCCTCTTGTGCAAAAGCATTTGCGCAAGGGGGCTTTTGCCCGAATGGGAGCAGCATAGCATTTCCACAAGAAGCACTGATTTCAGACAGTAGGAAGTCAGTATTCTTGCAGAAATTCAAGCGGCCAGTGTAGACAGCTGGCAAGTTTTTCCGCAAAAACTTGCCAGTCTAGACGCAGCCCAGAAGTATACATTTCCCACCCTTCTATATTTAACCATGACATTCTAAGTTTAAGCAAATACCATACTCATTTTGTCTATCACTAGGGCTATGTGCTTAAATCCTATTTTGCCTATATATGGTACAAAGCAGACCCAACAATGAACCCAAACTTCTTTTTTTTATTACTTTTGGTGTCAATGGGCTTCTTCTCTACAGTGTATTTTATTAAAAGCTATAACTTTCATAGGCCTTGTGCTGCAGAGATCCATAAAGGCATACATTTCTAAAGCAGTCAGAGTTGTAATCCTAGGAATACCATGGCTGGAGTCTGAATAAAAATAAAAGGAATTTACTGTAAGCATTTAAAAATGAACCATCCCACTATATGGCTCGTTAAAGAACCACTCTACCATGGTAGTCCCAAGTGAAGTTGTCTCTATCCTTCTTCCATAGATCTTTTGGTCCTTGTTTCTGCCATTGCAATTTCGAAAAAAATGTATTACACCAGTTTGTGAGGGAAACATAAAGCTTCACAGCTATGGTTTTCTGCAGTTCAATAGGTACAACTTGCACCTACCCTGTTGAAGTCTTAAATTATGCAGATCTCAGGGCACAGGCTCAGAGGTCGAGAGGATCAGTGACTCCACATAGCCATATAGAAGATCATGTAAAACAGAATACAAGGCAAAAGCTTGTTTCCCTCTCTCGAGGTGTGTCTAGACAACATACCTCCGTCGACGAAGCCATGTAAAGTAGTTTACTCTACATAGTCAATGAAGCAGGGATTTAAATAATCCCCGCTTCATTAAAATAAAAATGGCCACCACACTGTGCCGACAATCAGCTGATCTGGCACAGTGCGGCAGTCTAGACTCAGTGCGGTCGACTACTCTGGTATGCCTCGTGAAACGAGGTTTACCGGAGCAGTTGACAAAGGCTTCCCTTGTCGACCGTGCGTGTCTAGACTGCCGCACTGTTCTGGATGAACTGATTGTCAGCACAATGTGGTGGCCATTTTTATGTTAATGAAGCGGGGCTTATTTAAATCCCCTCTTCATTGACTATGTCAAGTAAACTACTTTACATGGCTCCACTGATGGAGCCATGAAGTCTAGACACACCCTAGTGGTCTCTGCTGCTGAAAAGAAATGTTATGCATAGCCAGTCATTTATTTAGCTGTGCAATGTGTAACTAGTAGGATCCCAGGACATGTGCAAAATCAAGGCTGGCTCTCCTGTACAGACAGAATGGAAGGCTGCCTAGAGAAGCATCATTTGTCAGGTAGTAGACTGTTCAGTAATTGATTTTGTATCAGTGACTGTGGTTTGATGGAGGCAAGCATACACTAGTTGATCTACCCTAACATAACCTCATGAAACGGATTCTATGAGGTTTTATCTCTGCTAGTTAATTACTAATTTTTGGTGACATGGGTGCAATTTTTTGAGACCTCTCCCCTCCCCATCTAACTGTTTGCTAGGACCAAACTCTTTTTTTCCACAGAATGTGGTTGGCATGAGGTGATTGGGCCACATTCTGGCTCTTATCACACAGGTGTGTGAGAGAAGAGACCAGAGGGATCTCTTTATTGTTATTATAATAATAATACCATGTGTGCTGGTCCAGGAGGTCTTCATAATTCAACTGCTTGATTGCCAGGAACACCAATAATGGGAAGGGGTTAATTCCACTGGAGGTTCTAATCACTCCAAAAGAGGCATTGTTGATACTCTGCACCTAATGAAAATGTCTGTTCCTGCTCCTTTGTGCACTTACACTCATAATCTCTGGAGAGAATCTGCCTTTGACTCTCTTCCAAAGAAAGAATGGCTCTGGGAACTGCTGCTGGTGTAATGTGACTGCCACAGTGGAATGATTAGTTGAATAGTCTTTCGATAGTCAATCCTGAAAGCTTTTCTACCCCTCTGCATCCCATACCCCTCATTCCTGGTCTCATAAGAACTTAAGAATTGTCATACTGGGTTAGACCAAAGGTCCATCTAGCCCAGAATCCTGTCTGCCGACAGTGGCCAATGCCAGATGCCCCAGAGGGAGTGAACACAACAGGTAATCATCATGTGATCCCTCTCCTGTCATCCATTTCCAGACAAACAGAAGTTAGGGACACCATTCCTACCTATCCTGGCTCCCTTCTTGGTCCCCCTTCAACTGGGTTGCAAGAAAAAAAAGTTTGCAAGCCACTGCTCTGTGCAAACATGAATTCTCTCTGCTACCCCTGCCCATCGTGACATTTGTTTTGAAATGCTTCAATACCTTCTCAAATGCACAAATTGCACCTGGTATTCAATAGTTCCTGCTTCTCCCTCCCACCATTTTGTTTACAGATATTGCCTCTGCCTCAAATTATGTAAGACTCCCACAGGTGTGAGCTAGAAAGGGCCTTTCTATACAGGCAGTCCCCGACTTACGTGGATCCGACTTACGTCGGATCCCTAGATACGAACGGGGTGAGGCAACTCCCGCACATGCGCAGCAGCATTCCCGGGGCTCGCTCACCTGGGTCCTAGGATCCTCCTCCTCCTCGGGCCGGCTCCGACTGGGGTCCCGCAGAGCTGCCGGGCAGAGGAAAAGTGCCTCCCCACGCCCGCTGCCCCCCTGCCAGCAACAGGCTGCCCCCTCCCCTGAGCAACAGGCTGCCGAACAGACAAAAGCAGCCTCTCTGCCCCTCCTCCCCTCTATACATGCCGGGCTCCCGGAGCGCAGCAGCGTCCCCGGGGCTCGCTCACCTGGGTCCTAGAATCCACCTCCTCCTCCTCTTCGGCCGGCTCCAACTGGCCTCTGCCTGCAGCAGCTGGCCACAGGGACAGGGATCCCGCAGAGCTGCCGGGCAGAGGAAAAGTGCCTCCCCACGCCCGCTGCCCCCCCCCCGCGGCCTCGCATCCTGCACACCTCCCCCTCCCCCCTGCCAGCAACAGGCTGCCCCCTCCCCTGAGCAACAGGCTGCCGAACAGCAGACAAAAGCAGCCTCTCCACCCATCCTCCCCCTATACATGCTGGGCTCCCTGGGCAAACAAAGACTCCACCAAAACAAACAAAGTGCTGGCCTCATTGTGTTAGCAAAAAAAGGACCCTCCTCCTAGAACCCTGGGTGGTGTGTGGAAATAAAGCTATTAGCTCAAAGCATGGTGCAGAGCTGTTTGGTATTTGATGAGTTACTCCTTTAGTCCTGAGTTTGTCACAGGGACAGAAATAGATGTGAAATCTTCTGAACAGGGGAACAGACAGCAAAACAAACATTAGAGGGGAGTTAACCTTTCCCTATGCTATCCAAAACTAAAAAAAATGTTTGGCTAGAGTTTCCCCTACAATATGTACCAGTTCCAACTTACATACAAATTCAACTTAAGAACAAACCTACAGTCCCTATCTTGTATGTAACCCCGGGACTGCCTGTACACTGGAAAAGTGACTTAACAATAAATATCTCTGGGGGTATGTATACACTACAGAGTTTTGTTGGAAAAACGGCCATTTTTCTGACAAAACTTGAATTACGTCCACATTGCAATCACATTCTTTCAAAAGTAAATTGAAAGAACAGAGGGGCTTTTCTGACAGTGGTATTCCTCTTTTTATGAGGAAGAATGCCTTTTCTGAAAGAGCTCTTTCGGAAACAGGCGGGTGTGAACAGGGAGGACGGTTTTCTTTCGAAGAAGCCTCCAGGAAATAACACAGGTGCCCTGGTGGCTACTTTGTCCAAAGTAATCACAACTCTATAGTTCTTGTCTTCTGGCTACTCTTAAAGCTGCAGGCATCCTGGTCAAGCCTTGCGGTAGGAAGCTGGACTTGGAGCAGCACTCTGACCATGTGGATCTCCCTGCCACAGGCCTGCTCTCTGATGGCACAGCCACAAACCCCAGAGACTCCTCTAGCCCTCACAGGGAGCAACCCCAGGGGTCCCAGGACCCACCTGGGGGATCAAGAGGCGGGCATCCTCCTGGTCTGTAGCAGAGATTCTGTCCCTCCTTGATCTGTAGGCCGAGGAGCAGACATTGCAGGATCTCTGCTCCAAGCACTGCAATGCAGACATCTTTGAGCACATGACCAAGTCCCTGGCGGAGTGTGAACACTCACCCCGGAACTTAGAACAGGTCCAGAGTAAGGTCAAAGAACTCCATCAGGGACACATCGGGGCCAGAGAGCGCAGGTTGCACTCAGGGGCAGGATCCCACACCTGCCCCTACTATCAAGAGCTCCCACAGATCCTTAGGGGCCTCAAGACCGCTGTCATCACCCGGCTCAAAGGAGGAGGGGAAGGAGAAGGACCAGGGACAGTAGTAGAAGACGGACACTGTCACCCTGTCCCTGTTGCCTGTCAGCCAGGACATCTTCCAGGCCTCATCTGACGCTGGGGAAGGATCTTCAGGTGAGCGCTCTCAGTTTGTCACACAAACAGAGTGCACAGGGGGCCGTTCTTATGAGACCAGGAATGAGGAGTATGGGATGCAGAGGGGGCTCTGGGTTTGGGGGGAGGGGATCAGGGCTGGGACAGAGGGCTATCTGGACAGAGGCTTATCTCTAGTAGCTCCTGATCAATGGTGCAGTAGGGGGATAGACAGGCAACTCCTCTACATCAGGAATGCTCACCTGGGAGGTTCCATGAGAATCATTATCCCCATCCTTTTAAAGTTCTACATGAAACTATGGGGGAGGGGAAGTGTTTGAGACAGCATGGTTTCAAATGCCAGCAGTATGAAGACAATCTACTGCTATACATCTTTTTTCCTCCAACACAGATGGCATCATCTCCCAGATATTCTTCTACAGTGACAATGACAAGACAACCAGGTGGCTAAAACTGAATTCAGGCAAAAGAGATGATGGTAAGGGTGGAAAGAAGAATATGGTTTGAAAACATAAAATCTCACCCTCTCCTGAAGGTATCTGCCCTCAGATTATCAAATGGATCCTCATTGCTGCTGGACACTCAGATTAAAACAGCTGCAACAAACAAACAAACACAAACAAACAAACAAAACCAAAACAGTCACCTCTATGTGACTTGTCAAGAGACCACACATTTTATAAACATGGATTATGGGCAGTATGATCTACGCCTATTGTGACCCATTCTAGGTATGAATGCTTCACCTTTAAATGAGTTTGTTAGTCCTCAGCAATACCAACCACTGAGATGATATATTGTCCATTAATATAACATCTGTTTGATGTACAGGCTCAACAAAGAATAATTCTTCAGATTTGAAGTCTTGGCTGTAGTCTTCAAACTATCTGTGGAACTGTCCACGATACTGTAGAGAACAACCTTTTTCTGAATGACAGCAACCAATGTTTTTGAGATGCTCCTGCACACTTCCCCTGGCCAGACACCCTATCCTCAGCCCACTACTGCACCCACCCTCCTGACCACACATTGCACCTTGCCTTGGTCTGGCCCCCTTCCCATGGCCAGACATCCTACTCCCAGTCTGCTCCTGCACCCTACCTCCAATTCAGACCTCGCACCCTCACACCCTCCTGCACCTCACCTCCCTCCCAGAACCTGCACCCTCATTCCACTAACTGGCAGCCCTGTCCAGCATATTGAACCCCCATTTTTGTACCAACCCCAGAGCCTGGGGGGTCCCCAAAATCCACTAACCCTGAAACGCCAGAAGAGTAAGTTTGGCCTATGGGAAGCCCTGAACCTCTGTCCTCCCTGTCCCACTCCCTCCCTTGGTGGGATTGGAGCACCAGGGGAGTAAGGTGTCTCAGTTGGGGGCCACATCAGTGAGAGTTGGGAGTTTTTGGAGGTGTTTTTTTGTTGTTGTTGCTTCTCACTTGTGTGGTCCCCAACTGATTTTTTTCTGTGGGGGAGAGGCCCCTGACCCAAAAAAGGTTCTCACCCCTGCCATAAATAAAGAAAACATGGGAACCCGTTTTGTGTTGGACATAAATTATTTACTTTATTTAAAACGAAGTTTGATAAGCTAACACAAGAAAGTTGAAGCATTTAGTCTGTTTAATAACTTAAATTAATATTTCCATTCTTACTGGTTAAATTAAACCACTTTCCCTAGCTGCAGCACTAGCAATATGGCTCAGGCATAATTATGTAATTAACGTCAAGTTTCCAATAGTAGCTGGTGGTCTGCGGAAAGATTTGCATTGTGCCAGGTGGGCTGCAGGCCAAAAAGTTTTAGAACCACTGTGTTAGGGGGATGGGAGAGAGCTGTGTTGTGGGGGGATGGGTGGGCAGGGCTAATTGCAGTGCAGCATGACCAGAGGAATGGTGCACCCACCCACAAGAAGCAGCGCGAGCCCAGCCATGCTGGCTAGATGCCCCACCTGCACTCATCTAGCACTGGCCCTGCCAAGCAGGTAGAGCAGCAGCAAGGGAGCAGGGGGCCATGCCAGCTGCGCTGCCCACCATGATTCCAGAAGGTAATTTCTATAAAACCTTTATTACTGTATAGATTGTTGTATATTATAATAAAATCATTTTAACAATCAGTGTTTCCACTCAAAGTTTTCATTAACCTCTCTGATGCATACTCCTTGCATGACTATTTTGAACTCCTTTATATTTAAAAAATCAAGGTCCACATTTACAAAAAAAGCACCCCACAAAGAAATTCCTGTGTACAGGCCTGCTGTCTGTTAGAGGTTCATAGAATAATAGGACTGGAAGGGACCTCAAGAGGTCATCAAGTCCAGCCCCCCGCCCTCAAGGCAGGACCAAGCTCCGTCTACACCATCCCTGACAGATGTCTATCTAACCTGTTCTTAAATATCTCCAGAGAGGGAGATTCCACCACCTCCCTTGGCAATTTATTCCAATATTTGACCACCCTGACAGGAGGATTTATAGCCTTTCTTGAGGGACTGGAGGGAGTGAGGCAGCAGCAAAGGTGTAGGGTTTAGAGGAATGTGGGGAGAGAGCAGTAAGGACCTCCATGGGGATACAAGGAGGGAGGAAGCTCTGAGAGGAGGATGACCAGGAGCTCCTTAGGGGGTGAAGGAAACAGCAGTGATGGAAGGTGGGAAGCTGGAGGACACAGTGAGAGGAAGAAGCAGCAGCTTGGTGGAGAGTAGGACCCATGAAGGGTGGTGGTGACCGAGAGTGAGAGGAAGCAATCAGTGGCCATGTGAGGGGTGCACAGGTGGCACTGGCCAGTGGGGGACTAGGCAGGGAGGTGTGCGTGAGGAGGAGCTAGAGGGCGGGAAGCAGCCCTATGTGGGGAAGGAGAGATGTGTCTGAGGGATGATGGGGGGAGCAGAGTATGTGGAGGGAGGAGAAGATAGTAGGAGGGGACCGACTGTGGAAGGATGCAACAGGTCCGGGGGAGGGCAGTGGCTGGAGTGCAGAATCCTGGCCGAGCTGGGGAGGGCGGGGTGCCCTGCCAGGATTTGGGGGGTTGGCCATCTGGTAGAGATAGTCCTGATGCAGGCGGGTTTATAGCCTTTGGGGGTGCGGGGGGGCACACGCTGGGGGGGGGGGGCGGGGGCCGTGCTTCTACCGGCGCAGCCTCGGGCGAAAGGCGCGCGAAGAGGCGGACGCAGCCTGCTCGTTAGAGCAGCGGCAGCCTCTCGAGCTCTGACGCGGATGGTGTGGGGGCGGGAGGGGCTGGCGGCGGCGGCGGCTGCTGAACGCCGGGGCTTCTCCCGTTGACTCAGCCCTGGCAGGAGGCGGCTGCCGCCCGTGCACCTCCTGCGCCGGAGAGCCGGCTCCGGGCACTGCTCCCTCGAGCCGGCCGGCGCCTGCTGCTTGGCTCGCTCCTGCCGGGTCCCGCAGCCCGCCCGGGGAAGCGCCGTTCGCGCGTTATCGCCTCTCGCTGCCTCTGCGCGGCCCCCGGCCTGCCCACCTCTGTCGGTGTCCAGCCGCGGCGGCCCCCGGCGGCGTTGTGGCAAGCGGGGGAGGGGACAGGTTGGCGGGAGCAGCCACATGCCTCTCCCCGCCCGCCCGCAATGACTGCACCTGTGCGTGAATGAAGCTGCTGCACTGAGGCGGGGCGGGAAAGACTCGCCGCGGCTCTGAGGGAATCGTCTTCTTGCGGGTCGCAGCCTCCCCCCGCCCCTTCTGCAAGCGGGAGCCGGAGCGGATCTCCCCGCACGCCCTTGTGGAGGCCCGCGTCCGCACCCCCCACTGACAGGTACCGTGGGGAGGGGGCGGCCCGGCCCCCCCCCTCTCCTCCGCACTTCCCAGGGATTTATTGGATGAAGATTTTTATTCTTTATTTTATTTATTTTTGGGTCGCTGGCCGCTCTGTGGGGTGGGAGAGGAGAGAGACTCCAGCGGACACGCTGCCTGTGCCACAGCGCTTCCCTCGCGCGACTCTTCGCCTCGTGGAGACACATCCAGCTGTTCATCTGAAGGGCACGTACATCATGGTCTAGCGGGGGATCTCCCGCCACAAAGCGCCCCCTCCCCTTTTCTCTATCTCCTTCCCCCCGCCCCCTCCTAACGGTGGACCCCGATACCTTAGGAATAACCATCCCCGCGGGTTGTCTCGGGGCAGCGGAGACCGATGGACTGTTACTCCGCTCTGCAATGTGAGTATGAGCCTGCCTTGGAGGAAGGGGCAGCCGCCGTGCTCCCCTTGTAGCGGCGTGTGGGTTGGGGGGTGGAGGGGCGGGAGCGTGGATGTACCAGGGAAGCGCCAGCAGCAGCGCGCTATGCTCCAGACTCTTGCATGGGCAGCGGGGAACCTGGAGGGAGCAGCTCCCTTCGCTGCTCGCTGGATGTGCTGCCGGCAGCGGGGATGGTGGGATGGAAGGGAAGCGGTTTCCTTTGGGGGCCATGGTACCAGATGAAATTGTGTCAGGAAAGGAGCGATTCTATGACTGCAAAGAATGGCTGTGAAGACCTCATCTGTGCAGCCCCTGTACCGCTTTACTCCCCTCCGCCCCAAAACACATGTGCAGGGAACCGGGAGAGAATTGAAGGGACGGTCCTGCTCCCGAGCGGGGTTGCTCTTGTGGGCTCAGATGTGGAAAGAAAATGCTGGGCAGTCTCTTGAAGGGGAGGAGGGCGGGGGCGGAGAGGGGCGTCAATGGAATCTCTTCCCTACCCGCAGTCACCGCTGACACTTGTGGAGAGGGAAATTTGCTGCTGCTCTCCAAGCCTCTTTTCTTCAGAACCTGCTTGATCGTGACTGTGGGAGACGAGATTTATTGAGCACATTCTTGTTTGAAGAAGGAAAGGGAATTTTTATATTTTTCAGGGCATAAAAGGTCCATTTTCAGTGATTCTAAATTCCATCAGTGATTTCGCCCACCAAAGCTCATGATACTTATATATATAATTTGTTAATCTCTAGGTGCCACAGAACTGCTGGTTGTTTCTAAATTTCATGTATCCCAACTGCCTATGTGTTCCATGGGCAAAAGCTGATGAGCTCCATGTAAAATTTCACTGCTGCTTCCTTCTGTTTCCATGCCTAGTTAGAGGACAGGGCATTTATTTTAGTACTATGCCAGAAGAATAGAGTGGGAGGAGAAAAAGCAAAAATGACAGCACAATCAGGTGGGTTTTTTTAAATAAGGAAATTGCCTTACATTGGTGATCACATATGTGATGTCAGGAACCTCAAGGAGTCTGAAGTCCTATTTCAAAGAGAGCCCTTTTTGTAGTTGCAGTGGTGTGAAAATGTGTGTGGGGGGTTAATATAAAATTGTTTAATATATATTGACATTTCAATATTTTGACTTGGTCACAATGAAATAAATCTTTATCACCCACCAGTGTCTTTCCTCATTCCACCAATTAAATCATTTTCTGAAACCAGAGCAACATGATTCTTGATTCGGGTACCTCTTCTTTAGGAACATCAGTAAAGAGATTGACTTCTTGATTCCTTCTGAATCAGAATTCTAACCTAATGCTCACAACAGTATGCTTGTGGTTGTGCAAAATTTAGGTAAAGATACTGGGGGGAGGAGGCTGACCTAGGGCTAATTTACATCACTATAACTTCATTAGGGCAAATATGTCCCTGTGTAACTCTGTTAGTTACATTGGGGAAATGCACTTGGCTCAGTGAATACTGTAACATCAGGGAAGAATTTGGCCCATGAGTTAGTCCTAAGGTACACCTGGCTAAATAAGATCAGAATAAATCCCTGAGGGGCTTGTAAGCTCTCTGTAGGCCTTTACCACAGACTGTAATAATTGGTTCAGTATTCCCAGTGTTCCTACTAAGGAATTAAGGGTAAAGGGCTATTAAAGCCAACTTTCTGGACACAGTTAGATGCATTATTGAGTGTATTATAATGAAAGCAAACCATTTGGTACCTGAATCAGGGAAGACACTGGGAATTATTTTGTTGGATCAAGCCTATGAATATACAGTGTAGATATCTTTTTTCTTACTCAGTGTGCATTTTAAAAGGGTAAAGAAATGTATATTTGTGGCAAAGGTGTGTTTTCATTGTCATCACCTCTTGACCTTATGAAATAAGATATTATGCTCAGCAATCCCCCTGTAAAGGTGTGTGCCCTTTCCAATTTTCACATCTTATCTCTTGCTGAATCTCTAATGATTGTGATGAAATCATTTTGAAATACTAATATTACTGTCTTTCGAGAAAGATAGGCTTTATTTATTTCCTATATGGCTTGACTTTCCTCATCTCTATTCTAAAGCAATAGTGTCTTTAAACAGTAACCAGTCTGAGGAAGCTTGATGTGTTCAGGATATTAGCTGATTGGTTTCTTATAATTCCAAGAGGTTGAAAATAAGTATGTACCAAAACTTATTACTATTAAAATCTGTAGCAAAACACCACTGATTTCTCTGGGAGCAGGATAACCCTAATGTTGGTTCAATGGGCCTAGCTCTCTAATACTGGCATAACTCCACTGGCTTCAATGAGGCAGAGGGAAGATTCCTATTTTACCCTGGGGTAAATGAAAGCAGAATCAGACTTTTGTTATATTTTAAGGAGTAGTCAGATTGAGTTGGTTATTTTTCTCTGAGGTCAGGCTACTGAAAGGTATTGACAACAGTGAAGGTATTGTTTCATTTCCTGAGGTGAGGGAGATAGGTAGCATTTTTATCTTGGCATTTTTAACATGCCTGTTCCCATAGCAAAATGCTTAGTTCTCTTATCCTATGACTTTCAAGCTAAAAAGCATTACTCAGTTTTATTCCTATTTTTTAATCTGAACTGTTCTGAATAGTTTTAATGTGGATAAAATTGTAATCTGAATTATAAATTGCATTTAATGTCAGTGTTACATGATCGGACAAGGAAAGTAACTTGCAAAGGCTAGCTATGTGAGTATTGGCTTTATGCATGGATTAATCTGGAATTCAACAAGAGATGTATACTTACCATGGTAACCACTACATCAAATGTTTAAATATATACTGCTTCAGAAATAGCAGTACCTTCTTAAAGAAATACAAACACTAGCATATCTTAATAAATTTAAGGGAATAAAGTGTCTTAAAAAACTGATCAATTTTCTCAAATGTTACGCTTAATTTTCTTATAAATAAATTTGATTTCACACTAGTTTTTTAAATTTTCTTTTGATGAAAAGGAAAGGGAAAAGTGGAGTAATGCATTTTTCCTTCATGCGATTCCAACAAAAGGAAGCAACTTTGTTTTCAAACATATCCTTTATTTTAAGATTTGAATGAATTTAAGTTGTTGACCATGTAATCAAATTCTTGATATGCACAAAGGTAGTTCTTTTTCTAATTATAACAATTACTGGAAATCTCTTTGTAGATCCATTTGAGTTTTCACCTTTGCTGACACAGTAAAACTTGTTTTTGTTTTGTTTTGTTTTTTGTTTTTAAACTATGCAATCATCCGTTCTTAACTGTGCAACATCTTAGATGTTTGTGTGTCTTTTTTAAGCTGGGCACAATCTTAAATTGAATTTAATGTGCATGAATTTTCATTTGTGTCTTCTTTCTGGAATAATTTATTTCATCAGTTGATGTCCGTGGTAACTTCTTAGAAAGTGTAGGCATACAATGTGAACCATTATATAACAAATAATGACTAATATAACGGATTGTCTTCTAACTTCATGCTTTGATTGTAGAGAACTGAACTATTCTAAGCATGTTACAATAATTAGTCTGTATTATGTATGGTTATGATTCCATAAGAAGATGTTACCAATGTTTGAGCAAAGGTAATAAGCAACATTGTGACTCGTTGGCCCCTAAAAATCTAGAACAACTAATTATTTGTAGAACACTTATTAATGTACTGATCCATTTATATGAGACCTTTACATGAAGTGTGGCATTAATGTGCATATTCTCTTGAAAGCCTCCATTTCTGTTTAAAACCACAATCTCAGCTCCAGTGGGAAATTAACAGACCTTGTAGTGCCTTATCTGCACAAAGGAGTGGGGGAAGAGAGCAAGAGTGTGCATGTGCACATGCTAGAGAAAGGTAAAATACTCTGTTAAAGGAAGGAACTGCAGTATATTGATTATAATAATGCCAGAGTGGTTGGATAAATACATAGGTAGAGCAGTCATCCCCTCTTTCTTCATCAAGTTGACAGAACCCTTCAACAAGGGCACATAGGATGTTGACTATCACAGGTCCTCTGATGCTGGCCCTACCCTAATTCAACTCATCCTACATGTTACAGCAGAGTAAACATCATTAGCAAGACTCTGTCCCACACAGAAGGAGCTCGTCTACACTGGCCCCTTTTCCGGAAGGGGCATGTTAATTTCAGCTATCGTAGTAGGGAAATCCGCGGGGGATTTAAATATCCCCCGCGGAATTTAAATAAAAATGTCCGCCGCTTTTTTCCGGCTTTTAGAAAAGCCGGAAAAGAGCGTCTACACTGGCCCCGATCCTCCGGAAAAAGCGCCCTTTTCCGGAGGCTCTTATTCCTTCAAAGTAGGAATAAGAGCCTCCGGAAAAGGGCGCTTTTTCCGGAGGATCGGGGCCAGTGTAGACGCTCTTTTCCAGCTTTTCTAAAAGCCGGAAAAAAGCGGCGGACATTTTTATTTAAATTCCGCGGGGGATATTTAAATCCCCCGCGGATTTCCCTACTACGATAGCTGAAATTAACATGCCCCTTCCGGAAAAGGGGCCAGTATAGACATAGCCCAGATGTGCATCCTTTGCATGGCTTCTCCATATTTGGTAGCAGCACTACACTGATGCACTTGTCTATGGCAGAATTTGGCCTGTACTAGAAAAGATAGTGTGGAAGCCATTACAAAGTTACTTGCCAATAGTTTTTGGGGGAACTACCAGTCTTCCATTGTTCTTTTTAAAAGGATAGCTGTTATCTTTGTGGTAACATATGGCAAACAGTGAATCTTTGATAGCATTTACATGAATTCAATTTGTGATTAAATTCAGTTTAAGACCGTTCGGTTTAAAACAAGACACATACACAAATCATCCAAGATGTTGCACACTTAAGAATGGATGTTTGCATGGTTTTAAAAGAAAATAATAATAATAAAAAACAAACAAGTTTTACAAGCCTAGTGTCAGCAAAGGTTGAAAACGCAGTGGGTCATTGGAGTCTGCCATGTTAATTAATATTAAATATTATTTTACTTCTAAATAAAACATTTTATTGATCCTGTAGACCATCACAGCTACATGATGATGATCTGTTATCCAAGTATATAAGTCGTCTTTAATATGCATATTGGTAGCCATACACATTGTAATAGATTTTAAAATATGTGTATTAAATGACACTTTAAACTTTTTGGGGTCTTTGAAGCCCAAACTAGAAATATAGATATTGTATTAAGATTTGCTTAAAAATTTGTGTAAGGCCATTTTATACCATTGGTTTTAATATATCAGCCCACCAGTGATGCCAATAGGAGGGGAGTACACACATTGATTTTTAAGGTACTTCGTAGTCCTTCTTTCACAGTATATTGGCATGATGCACTAGATCAGTTCCTTTGAAAAAAATTTCAGAACAGTAAGTTGTGTAAAAATTGCATTTTCTGCTTATGCATTAGCTTCCTGATAACTGAAAATTCATAGTGTTTTAATGTACATGTTGATGTTGTACTTACATGTATTTGAGTATCATCCATCTAAATCCATCTATCTTACCCATTATCAAGATAGCTTCCCTACTTATCACCTCTAATACCATTAACTCACAAACATCCCACTCTCCCCACCTCTAATATCATCAATTCACAGACACTTACCTTCCTTCCTTCCCCTCCCCCCCCCCCCGCATCCCCCTCCTGTTCTGAAATGTGATTTGTCCTTTTCATATGTGTTCATTTTTTTTTAATTGTATCCTTTGGTATATATGGTTGTGACTATTTTCTTCCACTATTTGATCTGAGGAAGTGGGTCTGGCCCACAAAAGCTCATCATCTAATAAACCATCTTGTTAGTCTTTAAAGTGCTACATTGTCCTGCATTTTGCTCCATCTAAATGTGTGAGCAAAGGTTAAAAACAGAAGTAAAGTGATCAGCAGGGGTAAGGTGGAGAGGAATGAATAGACAGTGGTGAAATGTACTTACTGGAACTTCATATATGAGTACAATATCCCATCATTGAGGAGGAGCTACCATAAGCAAATAAGCAATTTTTTATAAGTAGGAACAGAATTATGGATGTAAAAACCCATAGATATTAGTACTGATGGGTAAGGTCATGAAAAAGGACCCATCGCCAGCAATATATATATATTTTTTACTACATCTGAGAAGTGCATTTCCTATATTCTAATTATTGCAATACGCTGGCTGAATTGAACTAAGGACAATATTGTGTGAATGAAAGATGACTGGGAAAGAAGGCTGCTTCAGCATTTTGATGCAAAAGAGAAGGTTAGAGATAGGGTGGTGCTTATAGAAAGTATCAGAAGAGAAAGCTTTTTCTTTCAAGAAAGGGCAATGAGTGAATGCCTGGAAATATCTGACTCTTGTCTTGAAGATTTAACTAAAGCAGTATGATTGATGTAAAGTGCTAATTATTTTCCTAAGGTGCTCAAATTGTAAAAGGTGCTCATGAAATTTCCAGTGCTTTTTTCCCCCTTCGTTTCATATCAGAAAATATGGTGTGAAATGCAAATAGATCATTCTTGCTTAGATTGCTGCAGCTGTATAATTTGGGGGTTTAAAACATGCATTTTAAATACTTAAATTCACAAACTTGGAAATTCAAAGGAAAATATGACTTACTGCATTCTGCCCAGTTGTTGTAAAGTCTGAATAACTCCATTGATTTTTGTAGCAGTTATTCTGTCTTCTGTCTTCAGCTCATGTAATTGAGACTTTTCTCACAGGGTACATCTAAACTACATGGCTCTGTCGACAAAGTCATGTAGATTAGTGTACTCGAAAAAGGGAAATGAAGCATCGATTTAAATCATCTCCACTTCATTTACATCAAAATGATTGCTGCTGTGCTGATCAGCTGTTTGGCGGCACAGCACAGTAGTCTGGACGCTCCACGGTCAACAAGAGAAGCCCTTGTCGACCGCCCCGGTAAACTTCATTCCACGAGGCATAACGGGGCGGTCAACAAGGGCTTTCCACAGACTACCACACTGTGCCTCCAAACAGCTGATCGGCACAGCGTGGCAGCCATTTTGATGTAAATGAAGTGGCGATTATTTAAATCGCCGCTTCATTTTCTTATGTCTAGAAAACTAATCTACATGGCTCCATCTATGGAGCCATGTAGTCTAGACATACCCCCAGAGGCAAAAATCAAAGGCAGAGGATAATATTTTACTTAGAACTTCATTCTACTTTGATCTGTCTATATTTCAGCTTACAGTCTGATCTGTTAAAAATTTACTTAAATACATGTTTTTTGTTTGGGTGGTTTTTCCTACTACTATCTTTAATTGTATTAGCATTTTGGTGAATTCAAATGGCATATTTGACATTTGGAAGAAATGTTGCATGCCAGAAGTTATTAAAGAATATTATTTAATCAAGTATTATGTTAAAGAAACAAAATATTATTACATACCTTTAATAAAACTGTACTATGAGAAATTATTATGGTATGTTAGCAACTAGAGAATCCAGTGATGAGTAGGTTACTATTTTTGAAGGTATCAAATGGGACTCCTAATAAGAGAGAGCAGCTGCTTAAAGAATTAATATTCTAAATAAGTGAGACAGACAAAGAGAGGGAGAGGGAGAGGGAATGTAATATCCCCTTTTTGAAAATGAACTGAATCACAGTTTAAAGGTCTGATCAAGCCCATTGATGTTGATGGAATTCTCCCTGTTGACCTCAGTATACTTTGTCTCAGCCCCTTAAGTGACTTACTTTAGGTCATTTAGGAAGTGTGTGACAGAGGCAGGAACTGAACCCATATAATATTCAATTAAGTGTTTTAGCTCTATGACCAATTTCCCTTTCCACAAAATTGCTCTCTCCCTTTCTTTGTGTGTATGATCCTTAGTTCAAACCTACTTCTTTAGCTCACTGTAGTTGACCTCTAATGTTCTCTCTTTTTCTTACCTCAGTTTATTCTCAATTTAAAAAAATCAGGGAAGTTTCAAGAACTATATATTCTATATCTTGCCTGACCCTAGCTTTCCTGTTTTCATTATGTTTGTCTAATTTAGAATGAAAGCTCTTCAGTCAGGGACTATTTTCATGTGTAAAAGACCTTGCAAACATTAGGGGCATGTCTATACTTACTGGAAGATCAATGCTCTGGAGGTCGATTTTCTGGCGTTCAATTTAGCGGGTCTAGTATAGACCCCTAAATTGAATGCTAGGAGCAACACCTGCTGTCATCAAGTATTCCTCCTTTTGCAAGGAGTAAGGGAAGCTGACAGGAGAGTTTGCTCCGGTCAGCCTCTCGCAGTATGGATGCCACCAAGTTTCAGCGTACCTTATTTAATTATTGACCTACTTAATAATTAAATAATAAAAGGGGAGTTTGTTGTATTATAGAAGAAAGACATAGGTGCCTACCTAGTTATAAAGACAGTCTTGGAGGCTGGAGTAGTTGAAAATACTGATTGCTTAAGTTAAGAATAATGAAGAGGGAGAAACTTGCCTTTTTACTTCATGGTAAGCCGATTTCATATTATAGTTAGCATGAAATCTGCTGATCTTATGAAGCAGGTGACAGAATTTTATTTTTCCCCTTTGTATTTAATTTTGACTCTGTGCCTGATAATCTCTATTGTTCCTGTGATATGCATTTCCACTCTTTTGAGCATAATCAAAATGTAACTTTCATTACAATAAAAATGATTAAATTTGAAAAGAAGCTGAGTATTAAATTGGTGGTTTTCAACAGTTTTCCAATCTGTGAGGTGTTTTTTGCTTAATGAAAGGTTTTTATTCATGCCAGCATTTCAGCCTAATGTTCTAGGGCTTGTGGGTGTTAGGGAACAGAACATATTTCTGTGTCTGTGAATATGATCCCACACATTTTTTTTTCACATTCCTTATACGGTAAGAGGGTTTTTTTCATGTCCATGAATGTTCTCTACTGCAGCTACTTTGCAGTTTAATATTTTTGTTGCGCGATGTGCTACATGTTTGTTATGAATAAGATGTGAAATGTTCTTTGTGTTTTTGCTATAGAAAATAGCTTATAATATAACCTACTTAATCATATATATTGTACAGACTACTGTCATTGGGAGAAATAATGCTCAGATACCAATACGCATTGCCACCTACATTTAAATCACTAAGGGAGCCCTCTAGTTACCAACTGGTCTTGAATTGTGACTCTCATCTACTTTTTTCTTTCTAGCTCAGAGGTCCAGCCTCTTTGACATTTCAAAATTGTGGTCTCTTGACCATACGGCCAATTGAGTACTGGAAGACAAACTAAGATTTGTGTACATCTTGATAAAGTGACATATTGCGTGACTTGTTGCCTTGTGTAATACCAGAAACTTTGTTGTCATGTCAGACAGTATGTCTGGTGAAGTAAATGACTGATATGTTAGAGAGACACGACAGGTGTTACTATAGAGAACTTTTTTCTGGGTGTCTGGTTGGTGAGTCTTGCCCACATGCTCAGGGTTCAGCTGATTGCCATATTTGGGGTCAGGAAGGAATTTTCCTCTAGGGTAGATTGGCAGAGGCCCTGGAGGTTTTTCGCCTTCCTCTGTAGCATGGGGCACGGGTCACTTGCAGGAGGTTTCTCTGCATCCTGGGGTCTTTAAACCAGCGTTTGAGGACTTCAATATCTGAGATATAGGTGAGTAGTGGGTGGGTGAGGTTCTGTGGCCTGCATTGTGCAGGGGGTCAGACTAGGTTATCATAATGGTCCCTTCTGACCTTAAAGTCTATGAGGTGAAGTTGTATCTTTTATTGGAACAACTAGTGTTTTGAGATGATATATAGTGAGCGCTGACTCAAGAAAGAGATAATTGACTGTAGTAATATGAAGAGCATATCACTGAGGATGAAGCATTCTTTAGGTTTATTCATGGGGAAATAATCAAGAGTAAAGAGTTGAGACTAACGAGAAAAGTATACGTAGTGTGTCAGAAAAAACCCCGGATGTTGAGATGTACAGAAGTTGTCTAAATTATGTCTAGGTATTTCTGAGACATTATAACTAGAATATGGACAAAACACTGGAACTGTAGGGGGTGCACTAAATGATGTGATTCTACAGTGATTTTACCCTTTCTTTCTATGATTTTATAACTTCTTACATGTCATGTGAAAACGTTTTAATTATTGTAATCAGTCTCGGAGGTAACCATGTTAGTCTATATCTGCAAAAAAAAAAAAAAGAGTCTGGTGGCACATTCGAGAGTAAGGTCATGCTTACACAGCAGGGCTTAACTTGACATAAGCTATGCAAATTGAGCAACGTCAATTGCATAGCTTATTTCAAAATTGGGAGTATCTACACAGCACTTATTTTGAAAAAGAGCACTCTTCCTCCGACTTCCCTTGCTTTTCATATAATGAGGGTTACAGGAGTCAGAGTAAGAAGTCCTCCAGCTTGAAATTATTTCAATATTATTTCAAAATAATTGCCTGCTGTGTAGATGCAAACTAAGTTATTTTGAAATAATGCTAGTTATTTCAAAATAATGTTGCTGTGTAGACGTACTCTAACAGATTTATTAGTGTACAAGCTTTTGTGGTACTTGGTTAGCCAGTTACCCGGTAAGCATTATTTATCTGCATGCTTACCCAGGTAATCAGTTAATCAGCACCTCGCCCAGCTGGGGTGCGGGTCCCCCCTCACCTGTGGTGAAGTTCAGCAAACCCGGTAGGGATGTTAAATATTGGTTAATTGAATAATCAATTAAACTCATGAATTCTCATCAGTTACTTGATTATTCCATAGTCCCCAAAGATGGGACAAGTAGCCAATGTGCTTCAGCCCCACTCCCAAAGAGTCCTCTGCCATTCTGCACTGCTGCCTCTGTAGCATAGGCAATAGCGTGGGGTGCCAGGTGGGAGCTGGTCAGTTTAAAAACCAGCTCCCCTCGCAGATCAGGTGCTCATTGCTCTGTGCTGCTGCCTCTGATACAGACGCAGCAGCATAGAGTGGTAGCAGCCCCTGTCCGGAGGGTGGAGATGGAGCTCCCAGACCCTTTGAAAGCTGAACTGAGCTGGGCTGCCTGCAAGCCTGGCTCCTAATACACTTTAAATGCAGAGCCGTAGCGGGGGTAGGTCCCAGACCCAGTGAGAGACAGGAATGAGCTGGGCTTCTGGCCAGCCTGCTAAAAAATGTACTAGCAATTGGGGGTTAGTGGAATGTGTGTAGTCTATAGCATTACGCTATAAGCTTTTGCTTATCAGATCAGTTAATCAACTACATTATTACATCCCTAAAGCCCAGCCCATCTGGAGCAGCTCCCCACTCACAATGTGGTATTGTGTGCCCTGACTGATCGGGGTGCTGCTTCTGCCTACACCGCACCACACCACAGGGAAGGTTGGCTAGAGCAGTCCCCCACCCATGGTGAGGTGTGGCAGGCCCTGCCTGGCCTGCTCAGAGCAGCCACCTGGCCACTGTATGGTGTGATTTGCTTTGCCGGGCAGGGGGCTACTCTAGTCCAGTTGGGCTCACCACGCCTAAGGCACAATATAATGAGCCAGTTAACCAGTTAAACATACAGTTTAACCGATTAACATTTTAAATGGGATTTCACATCCCTATTGAATATCAAGAGAGGGGAAATTGCTTTTATAGTGAGACAAACAATTTAAAGCCTTATTCAGTCCTAATTGAATTGTATTGCATTTGCAAATGAAATGCAGTTCAGCTGTTTCCCTTTGTAATCTTGTTTTGAAATTTTTTTGCAGAAGGATGGCTACTTTCAAATGCATTACTAAATATCCAGGGAGGTTAAAGTGTTCCCCCTACAATTTTCTGTATGTTACCTTCCTTGGTATCTGATTTGTGTCCATTTAGCCTTTGACACAGAGAGGGTGTGTCTAGACTACATGGCTCCGTCGACAGAGCCATGTAGATGAGGCAGGACAACAAAGGGAAATGAAGGTGTGTTTTAAATAATCGCTGCTTCATTTAAATCAAAATGGCCGCCGCGCTGTGCCAATCAGCTGTTTGTCAGCACAGCGCAGCAGTCTAGACGGGGATCTGCTGACTCCAGAACCCTTTGTCGTCAGATCCTTTATGCCTCCATCAACAGAGCCATGTAGTCTAGACACACCTAGACTGTCCTGTTTGGCCAATATACATGGCAGAGTGGCATTGCTGACACATGATGGCATAGATCAGGTTAGTGGATGTACGGGTGGATGAGCCCTCTGATAGTATGGCTTATGTGTTTAGGTCATGTGAGAGTGTTGCTTATATAGACACCTGAACAGAGTTTGCATTGTTTCAGGGATAGGCTATCAATGTAAAGACAGCATAACAGTCTTGACCTCCCATCCCACAGGATGAATTCCAGTGATTGACATGGATTTCATCTCTAAAAGCACTCCCATCTTGTACACAGGAGGAATTTTAAAGGTCAGCACTCTATTGCATTCTAAATGTGCAAATGATACCCAGGGGCAGCCCTAGACTAGCTGCCAGCAACTGGCACCCTAGGCAAACCATGCAATCGGCACCCCCACCTCCAAACCCCTCAATGATATTGAGCCACCATTTGGCGCCCCATTTAACTTGGCACCCTAGGCGACCTCCTAGTTCACCTATATGAACGGGCCACCCATGATGATACCTGATCTAGTCTGTGGTACTTGCAAGTAAGGCCTGGATGATGTTACTGAAAACTGATGGAAGTTTACTGTGTAGTGAGATCTCTTGAGTAGAAGGCTGCACTGCTAGGACATGAGGAGGCTACTGCTCGCAATAGCATGCTTCCCTGGGGATTACATGTGTATCTGTGTAAAAGCTGATGATGTCTTTCAACTTCTGTTACACATCTGCACTTTTGACAGAAGGAGAGTTTGCACAGAAGGAGAGTTTGGAAGTATTTCAAAGGGACGTTGTTAAGGGCCCAAAAGCAAACAATTCCGCTGTGTAGGAAAGATAGAAAATATGGCAAAAGACCAGCTTGGCTTAACAAGGAGATCTTGCATGATCTCAAAATAAAAAAGGAGTCATATAAAAAATGGAAACTAGGACAAATAACAAAGGATGAATATAGGCAAGCAACACGGGAATGCAGGGACAAGATTAGAAAGGCAAAGGCACAAAATGAGATCAAACTAGCTACAGGCATAAAGGGAAACAAGAAGACCTTTTATAAATACATTAAAAGCAAGAGGAAGACCAAGGACAGGGTAGGCCCACTGCTTAGTGAGGAGGGAGAAGCAGTAACATGAAACTTGGAAATGGCAGAGATGCTCAATGACTTCTTTGTTTCGGTCTTCACCGAGAAGTCTGGAGGTGTGCCTAACGTAGTGAATACAAGCAGAGAGAGGGTAAGTTTAGAAGATAGGATACATAAAGAACAAGTTAAAAATCACTTAGGAAAGTTAGATGTCAGCAAGTCACCAGGTCCTGATGAAATGCATCCCAGGATACTCAAGGAGCTGATAGAGGAGGTATCTGAGCCTTTAGCAATGATTTTTGAAAAATCATGGCAGACAGGGGAGATTCCAGAAGACTGGAAAAGGGCAAATATTGTGCCCATCTATAAAAAGGGGAATAAGAACAACCCAGGAAACTACAGACCGGTCAGTTTAACGTCTGTCCCAGGGAAGATAATGGAGCAGGTAATTAAGGAAATCATATGCAAACACTTGGAAGGTAATAAAGTGATAGGGAATAGCCAGCATAGGTTTGTGAAGAACAAGTCATGCCAAACTAATCTGATAGCTTTCTTTGATAGGATAATGAGCCTTGTGGATAAGGGAGAAGCGGTGGATGTCATATACCTAGACTTTAGTAAGGCATTTGATACGGTCTCGCATGATATTCTTATTGATAAACTAGGCAAATATAACTTAGATAGGGCCACGATAAGGTGGGTGCATAATTGGCTGGATAACTGTAGTCAGAGAGTTGTTGTTAACGGTTCTAAATCCTGCTGGAAAGGGATAACAAGTGGAGTTCCTCAAGGGTCTGTTTTGGGACCCATACTGTTCAATATCTTCATCAATGATGTAGATATTGGGATAGAGAGTACGCTTATTAAGTTTGCAGATGATACCAAACTGGGTGGGGTTGCAACTTCTTTGGAGGATAGGGACATAATTCAAAATGACCTTAGCAAGTTAGAGAAATGGTCAGAGGTAAACAGGATGAGGTTTAATAAAGAGAAATGCAAAGTGCTCCACTTAGGAAGGAACAATCAGTTCCATACATACAAGATGGGAAGCGACTGTCTAGGAAGGAGCATGGCGGAAAGGGATCTAGGGGTCATAGTGGACCACAAGTTGAATATGAGTCAACAGTGTGATGCTGTTGCAAAAAAAGCAAATATGATTCTAGGTTGTATCAACAGGTGTGTTGTAAGCAAAACTCGTGAAGTCATTCTGCCGCTCTACTCTGCACTAGTTAGGCCTCAGCTGGAGTACTGTGTCCAGTTCTGGGCGCCACATTTCAAGAAAGATGTGGAGAAATTGGAAAGGGTACAGAGAAGAGCGACAAGAATGATTAAAGGTTTAGAGAACATGACCTATGAAGCCAGGCTTCATGAACTGGGCTTGTTTAGTTTGGAAAAAAGAAGATTAAGGGGGGACATGATAGCAGTTTTCAAATATCTAAAAGGGTGTCACAAGGAGGAAGGAGAAAATTTGTTCCTCTTGGTTTCTGAGGACAGGACAAGGAGTAATGGGCTTAAAGTGCAGCAGGGGAGGTTTAGATTGGACATTAGGAAAAAATTCCTAACTGTCAGGGTGGTCAAATATTGCCAAGGGAGGTGGTGGAATCTCCCTCTCTGGAGATATTTAAGAACAGGTTAGGTAGACTTCTGTCAGGGATGGTGTAGACGGAGCTTGGTCCTGCCTTAAGGGCGGGGGGCTGGACTCGATGACCTCTTGAGGTCCCTTCCAGTCCTATTATTCTATGATTCTATGATAAGATGTAATTGGAAATATTAATATTGAGATCTACTGTGGGACTGGAAGGTACAGCTAGTGAAGTAGAAAGGTACTTAGGGGGGACAACCAGTAAGGTTGAATTTAGAATTCCTTCTGGATTTAATGAATTTACTTGGTTTGAAAACCAAAGCCTGTCTCTCCCTAGTGGTCTCCTAACTACTTTCTTCCCTCCGCTACTCCTCCATCCCCCTTTTCTGCCCCACATGTAGGAAAGCATTTTGGTCCCTCAGGTTCACTAAGGCTAGGTCTACACTGCAAAGATAAATCAAAAAAGAAACGCAAATTTCATATCTTTTTCTGCTTTACTGTCGAAAGAGGCTTTTCTGAAATTTGGCATGTCTACACAGTGCCAAATTTTGGAAAAAAAAGTCCTCTTCTTTCTCATAAAACAAGATTTACAGAGATAGCGAAAGAGCATGTCCGCTTTTTTGAAAATTTTTCCAAAAAAGCAGATGCGCTCCTTGGACATGGCATTGCTTTTCTGGGATACCTTAGGTATCCCAGAAGAGTGCTGCAGTCTGGATGTAGCCTAAGAGGAATGTGTTGGGCCTCTGTGGGCCTAAAATATTCAGGTCATAAAATTCTCATGATCATTCTGAGATTACAGAATCCAGTCTGATTTACATGAGGGACACAGTTATAGAATCATAAAAATGCATGGCTGGAAGTTCATACCTCTCCCCACAACATGCTGAGGTAGGGTCAAGTAAACCTAGACCAAGAATTTGTCTAGTGTTGAGTAGAGCAGGACAGTTACCTCCCATGTCTTACATAAAATACTTCTATTAATATGCCCCAGTATATTAGCCTTTTTCAGCGCTGGATTACATTATTGGTTTATGTTCAATTTGCGATCCATTATAAGCTCCTGATCCTTTACAGCTGTACTACTGCCTAGCCAGCTTTTCCTCATTTAGTATTCATGCGTTTGCGTTTTTTTCTTCCAAAATGTAGTATTTTGCATTTTATTGAATTTTATCCTGTTGATTTCAGACCAATTCTCCAATTTATCACGAGCCTTTGAAATTCTAATTCTGTCTTCCAACATGCTTGTAGACTCTGCAAGCTTGGATTCACTTGCAAATTGTATTCTACTATCTGCTCCATTATCCCAATCATTAATGAAAATGTTGATGAGTACTAGACCCTATTACACATGCTCCCAGTCTGTCAGTCTCCCTAAGATCTCATTGATAATGTGTAGGGACAAATTCTTTTCCTTGCTGCACTTGGAAACAGCTCTTTCTTACTTAAATGGGAGCATATTGCAACCTGGGATGAGTTTCAGTATAAATAAAGAGGTATTTGCTCTCCTGTGAATTTTCTAAAATTACATATCTATATGTATGCCATGGAAAGGAGTTACTTTTTGAATTCTACTAATTTATTATACAAGTTTTATCTATTAGTTTATCTAATTTTATTTTTTCAAGGTTTATTCATTTTTTAAATAATTAGCATGTAGCTCAATTAGATTTTATTTCACATAATAAAATGCTTGCAATTTTCTTTAGATTATTGTCGAAGTATAAGGAGGCTAATCAGATAAAAAAAATCCTCAAAAGGCATCTCACTTGTAATTTTTTTTCACTTGTAGTACTAATATATTCCCAGTTAGAAAGATCTCATGCAGTAGCCAAATCCATTACTTTCTGAAAGAGACAAACCATGAAACTTTCAGTGATGAATTTTAAATGTCCACACTGTCTAATGATAGTATATATTGTATATTTAAGAGCATATGCATTTTATTTATTCAACACACATAACCCGTGGTGTCCAAAGCACTAGCCACATGTGGGTGATTGGCCAGTTGTGTGAGGTTAGCCATTATACTACTTCAGAACTGGTTGGACACCACAGCATTAAATAATAGAGCAATAGAGAATAATATGTATTCTGTAAGGAGGATTTTCTTATTGCAAAATGCAGCTATTTTTGTTTTTTCTGGGATTACACTTGACATTGCAGTAAGTTTTATAAATACTGAACATTTTCCCGGCAAAAACATGTTTAATATTCCTATGGGAGTTTTCCTAAGTCATGATGGCTAATGTATGTTTATATATTTTAAGTATCAAATATAAATATAAAAATCTCAAAAGGCTTGACTTGCTACCTCAAGCAGCTTCAAAATCTGTGCTCTAGAAGCCCTTTTAGCAAATTTATAGGGAAATATACTTAATTTAAAAATGGGCATTAATACACTTCTGTTAAATGATTATTTCCATTTATAATAGTGATAATGTATAAACTTTGACAAGTTTAAAAGATTAGTCATGGGACTGACTGTCTCTCAGACAGAGAACTGTGGCATGCTGTAATCATCAGTGCTATTTTTATGCGGACCAGATTTAATATAAAAAAGTGCAATACAAACTGTCATCCCATATTTAGTCATTGTCCATTATATCTTAATTTTTAGAAAGTCTCTCTCTTCTCTCTCTGAATTTCTTGTTTTTAATTTTATACAACTACAGTTTGTGGGGAAAAACAGACAAAAACAATTCACTGTACAACTTGCATCTTCTCCCGCATTTTATACGCAGTTCAACTGAATTTGTATGAGGTGTCTTTGTAAACAGCTGTATATTTCGCATTTAATTAGCCCTGTTTCTCAGGTTCATGTCTGTGTAACAGTTTAAAGGGTTGCTCAGTGTATAAGCACTTGATCTAATGCTAGGGTCTGATCTAAAGTCCATTGAAACAAATAGAAATCTTTCCACTGATTTTAGTGTGGCAATTGGACCAGGCCCTGGTTAGCATTAATTATATCTAAGATCTCTATTCAGATAGCACTTTAACATAAAAATACATTGATTTGCTAATACTGTGGCGCTCAGACTTTTTTATATTATGGATTGTTTTTTAAAGGAGACGTCCTTTCATGACCACCTCCACTCTCAACTCAAATCCCATATCTATGCTGTGTTAACTATATTATTTTGGTGTTTGATACAATTTTAAGACAATAATCAAGTATCAGAGGGGTAGCCATGTTAGTCTGGATCTGTAAAAGCAACAAGGAGTCCTGTGGCACCTTATAGACTGACAGATGTATTGGAGCATAAGCTTTCGTAGGCAAAGACTCACTTTGTCAGATGCACCCGCGAAAGCTTATGCTCCAATACATCTGTTAGTCTATAAGGTGCTACAGGACTCCTTGTCACTAAGACAATAATGGGCACAATCAAAATTAACTGATTAAGGAGTCTGGCAGCTTGCTTACATATTAGCATTTTGTACCATAGGGTATGTCTACACAGCAACATTATTTCAAAATAACTAGAGTTATTTCAAAATAACGTATTCCACATCTACACAGTAGGCAATTATTTCAAAATAATGTCAAGATACTGTCAAGCTGGAGGACTTCTTACTCTGACGCCTCTTAACCCTCATTGTACAAGGAGTAAGGGAAGTCGGAGGAAGAGTGCTCTATTTCGAAATAAGTGCTGTGTAGACGCTCCCAATTTCGACATAAGCTACACAATTGACATACTGTAGTTGAATCTCCTTATCTTATTTCGAGTTAAGCCCTGCTGTGTAGACGCATCCATAGGGTGGAGAATTTGATGCTTTTTAGGACTCATTTCCTGAAGCTTCCACTATTTTCTTCTCTCTAGTTGATTTTGTAATTTTATTCTGGCCTCCTGTGCAATATTGCTCTTCCAATTTAAGTATCATCAGCAAATCTTATCAAAGTAGAATATATGTTACCATGTTTTCTTGGTTATGAAAGACATGAAGTAACTGCAAAGGGTATAGAGGGATTTGTTTTTTAGAGTGTGGAGATTAGAAATTCCTCTGGAAACACCAATGGAATTCTAGACTGGTATCATGAAAACTCACTTGACTGGTAGGTGCTTTAATCTTCTGCCCATAGTCCACTGGGAAGTGCTAGGCAGAACACCAATAGCCTATGTACCATAGTAGGAGAACCACTCAACTAGTATATAATTATTTAGGGTACAATCCTTCACGTAGAGTAGAAACCAGCTGAAAGTAAGTTCTTCTGTTGCCGTCAGAGTCCTTATTCCCAATGTGTTTTGGTGCCTATGGACCTGGTCCAGGTTTTTATTGTAAGCTGTAGAATGGGTGAAAGGCATACAAAATGGACCGTTCCTCTTCTTACATGCCATTTTGAGCCAGTTGCTTTGTGCCCACAACCCACCTTTTGTGCCCACAACCCATCTCTTTACTGGGGAGATGTGGAGTACTCTAGTGTGATCTGTCTATTTTTAGTCAAAGCCTTAGTGATGAGTACTGTAGGGTTTCCGTCCGCCCCCACAGCGTTGCCCGTCGTCAACTGTGGGGAATTGGCTCTGCTGTCGGCGATGCTACCCAATTCAGGCCACTGTCCTCTGACAGTGCCCACACAGCCTGGGCTTTACCCCTTCTGGGGGAGCATTCGTTCCTTCTCAGTTATGCCACGGAGGCCGGGGGAGGGGTGCCAGGTAGGGAGGAAAGAGGGGGGCCCGCCCTCACTCCCGGGCCCCAGCCCAGGGCCCCAAAGGACACGGACCAGCTCCGGTCCGGGGCTAGTATGGCAGGGGCATCCTCCCGAAACCTGTCCACGTGAGGGGGCTCCGGTATGGCCCTCCCCTGGGCTACTTCCTCTCCGTTCTGCCCCCCCCCCCCTTTACTGCTGCTGGCCCGCTCATCCCTCCGTGGGTCAGCCGCCCGTCTCTCAGGATGATCTTCCAGACCCCGTTGCTCCACGGTGGTCCGCGAAGTCCTGCTTTCCGCAGCCAAGAGAAGGGGGGTTTGCCCTCGCCCCGCCTCCTTGGGCGAAGGCCCCCACCCTCACGCCTAAGGAGGCATTTAAACCTCCCGCCGTGCCCGGCGCCGGAGGGTGACGTGCTTCTGACGTCACCAGCTGACTCCACCCCTCCCGCTGCGTCTGTGCCGCCACCGCCGCCGAGGCGGTCAGCTGGTCCGTGGTGCGGGTGCAGCCGGCATAATGCCAGTGCGCACTCCCCCGCCACCCTAATAGGGCTTTTGCCGCGGGGGTTTTAGTGCGGAGTTGCGGGGCCCCGTCACAAGTACCTATAATCTTTCACTGACTTCAGTAGGATGTGCAGTTGCTCGTCAGCTACTCAATACCTCTCTGTTTTTTATCCATTCATTCATATCACTTCTATAGCGAAAATAAAATACTTCTTCTGTTTGAAAGGTATTCCTCCCCTATACAGAGAATGCTGAGTTTTACAAGTACAGATACGTACATTTTGAGCCTGCTTCTACTTCTATTGTTGATGGTAATTTGGTCAATGACTCCACAGGATGTGAGATTACACACTTCAAAAATACACCCACTGCCAATGCACATGGTTTCTACTTCCTCTTCCCCTTGATTTTACGTAGACATTCATTTAAAAAAAATTGCATTAACCTTTTTGTAAAGGGACAAAGTTAGAAATCAGGCCACTTGTGATAAAGAATGAGTCATTCCTATCTGCATTAGGATAGTACTTAGTGGTAAAATGTAGTGTGAAGTTATAGATGCCAGGATAGAGGCATTCTTTCAGTTAGATTTTGCCAGAGTTGTTGAACACATTTTGGTTAGATGCACTATTAAAAAATTGCACAAAAATGACGCAATTGGGGATGATCACACCCAGTGCAAGGTGAGTGTACTTGTATCTCCTAGTGCAGCTCATGTATAATATCCTGTTTTGTTCTCCCTCAACCTGTGTCTTTAGGCCTGCCCTTGGTCATGTAGCCTTCTGGCCAGAGTCAATAAGCGCGCCCGTATTTGGAGGGCAGCGCAGCCCAGCCCAGCCCTTCTGAGGTCTCTGGGAGCTTCTGGCCTTCAGCCTGGATTTCAGTGCCTTGGTATCTGGGTTGCTGCTGTGGCTTGCCTGGAGCAAGCAATGTACATCCTCTCCCTCCAACCACAACTGAGCTGAGCTGCTCTCATGCAGTTGGAGCATGCCCAGTAAGACAGAAAGGGAGTGGCTTTCTCAGCCCTCCGAGCTGGGTTAATCCTCTCCAGACCAATGTAAAAACCCAAACCATAATCAGATCCAATGGCGTGATAGGGATATTGTTCTCTCATCTGTGATGAGGAATTTGGCTTTCATATTTCTTCCACTGCAAGGTCCCAACTTCCTTCCCAAACTAGAGAGATACTTCCTCTCAGCTTTGCTCAAGTTTCTATCATTTTAATTCCTAAAGACTAGAAAACCTGCACTAAAATCCTACTGTAATCTCAAGGCAGTTTTTGATAACTGATGTTAGAAAAAATGTACCAGGGCAAGGAAGACTCATGTTTACATGGTAAATCTGAGGTAAATGCCACAGACAAACTATTTGGTGTTGTCTTGATGTGATTAATTTTTTTTACATCAACAAGTATTTTACTTCCAGATAGAAATCTAGAGTTCCCTCATGGAAACTGAATTTGGATACCACCCAAAGCACAATTGATCTATTGCAACCTTTATTTCTTTCACATAGCAGTAAAGACAGATTTCCTAATAGTACTACATACACAGGGAATTCTAAGCCTGTTTGATCCAGTATCTAACAGTGTATTTAATCATTTTAGTTGAGAAGGCAAAGATCTATTCAGTCATCTTTCCATCCCTTCGTAATATAATTTCTCTTGTTTTCTGTCTAGTTTTAAATGATCCAAATAAGAGGCTTCTATCCCTTTGCTTGGGGAAACTGTTCAACAGTCTGCCAATTCTTTCTTTCTAAGCATGCAGTTCTTGATATTCATTCTTTTAGTTAATAATTGTTTTTGTGCCATCTTAAATTATTCTTTCTCCTTGATGATATTTTTACATTTTTCATATATTTGCTGAATGTATCCCTCCTTTTAGTTTTTCTCTTAGGTAAGTTATGCAAATTAAACTCTTTCATTTTTTCTTATGTTACTTATCTTAAAGACAAGGCACAAGTTATTTGAAAAAAGTGAAAAGGGAGTGTCACAGAGATCAAGAAATAATTTTATATTCATTTTACCATTTTTATTTTTATTTTTTTGGTCACAGAAAGAAAGGGGATCTTTAATTCTTCTGATGCCAAGAGGGTACATAACATTTATTTAAATAGTTTGGCAGAATTTGGCAGGCTATCTGTTTTATATAATTATGGCAATAAATATGGGCCAAAGCTACATGTTTCGGATCCCAACTTTTCCTTTTTACAGAGTGTTCAGGTCTGGTGTAGGAGTAGTGTTAACTCAGGATCATTTCTGTTTATACAGGAAGAGTTACAACACAGAGGGTATTTCTACACTGCAGAGTTTTTCTGGGAAAACGGCCATTTTTCCGGAAAAACTACACTTACGTCCACACTACAGTTACTTGAAAGAACGCAGCAATTTTTCCAACAGTAGTAAACCTAATTCTATGAGGAAGAAGCCTTTTCTGAAAGAGTTCTTTTGGAAAAAGGCATGTATGGATGGGGAAGAGGAGGGTTTTTTTTCTTTTTGAAAGAAGAGGCCTTTAGGAAAAAGCATAGGCTCCCTGGTAGCCACTCTGTCCATAATCACAACTTAAATGCAAGATTGCATCCAATCAGTGTTACGCTATCTTTCGAAAAAGCAGATCTCTTTTTTGATGTGCTTTTGCTGTGTGGATGCTCTTTTTCAAAAGAAGTTTTTCCGGAAGATCTCTTCCAGAAAAGCTTCTTCTGAAAGAAGCCTGCAGCCTAGACATAGGGAGAGTTCCAGTAGGAAATAGGGCACATTGGACAGATCAAGGGCAACAGTGGGAATCGTCAAGTGTGAAGGATAAGGTTGAATTAAAATACGCAACTTCAGCTATGTTAAGTGCGTGGCTGAAGTCAAAGTACCTTAATTTGACTTTTGGTACTGTCCACACTGAAGGAAGTCGAAGGGAGAACACTCTCCCTTCAACTTCGCTTACTCCTTGTGGAAGCAGGACTACTGGCATCTCCTGGAGTGCCCCTCTTAGTTCAAATTAGAGTTTCTTCACTAGATTCACTAATTCGAACCCTGAAAGATTGATAGCAGCAGATTCAATCTTCTCTGTAGTGTAAACATACCCTAAGATGGAAGTCCATCAGTATGTTGACAAGAGTCAGATCTGCCTGCATAAATGTCTGGTGTTTAGCAAACACCTCATTAAGAGAACCACACCTCATTCCATAGTTTGATAATTTAAATTAGAGGTGTGAATGGGAGTGTGTGTGCATGTGGCTACTGAAAATGGTTTTTTTGTTCCAGCTGGTTTTCTGCTAATTCCTAAGGGTATGTCTACACTTCATTCTTCTTTCTCGAGAGGAATGCAAAAGCAGACACCCGAAATTGCAAATGAAGCAGGTATTTAAATATCCTGTGCTTCATTTCCATAATCGCATTATGGCGCTCTTTCGAAACAGCGCTATTTTGAGAGAAAAAACGGGGTTATTCCGAGATAAAACCCTTCCCTTGAAATAACCCTTACTCAGGATTTGCCATAACATGATTATGCATGTGAAGCATGGGATATTTAAATCCCCGCTTCATTTGCGATTTCGGGTGTCTGCATTTGCATTCCTCTCTCTCTCGAGAGGAATAAAGTGTAGACATACCCTTAGTCTCAGTACACTAACTTTGGTAGCATTAACTTAATAGCTTTTACATCAAAGTTACTAAGTTAAAAAAACAACTCAAAGCCACTAATGGTAACAAAAATACATTCTAGTTAAGAATTTTTTCTTTGCAATAAATACTTACACTGCAGTATAACATCTATTTTAAGAAACTTTTTAATGCACTAAAAGGATAAAGCATAGCCTAACCCAGAGCTACTCAACACGCAACCCACGTGTGGGATCCTTTGAACATGGCTTTCACTGGGAACACACTCCACAACGGCGAGGCATCTCCCAGGCGGGGTGAGCATTGAAAGATGCAAGTGGATGGACTGGCTGGAACAGACAAGTACAAGATGTCGGCATTTCTAGCCGCCAGGGAGGAAATGCCGGGAACGCTGGGGCATTGTGTGAAAGAAGGTTTTTGCACATATTTGCATATATATTTGCATGTATATGCAATCACACTTAAGTTGCAGCCCTCGGTACGTTCTGTGAGTATCATTGTGGCCCCCAGGGCTTCCAAAGTTGAGTAGCCCTGGCCTAACCAAAGAATAGATAAATCTCAAACCACAAAAGTTATCTAAAAAATTGCCCTTTTTAAACAAAAATCCTCCCATTCTTTTTCTTACCATCCTTATGTAGTTTGTCCTCTTTTATATGACTTGCTGTCATGTCTTTTGATGCAAGACTTCTTCTAGGTACAGGAGAAATCCACATTAGCATTCAGTGTAGCAATCTGTGTAGTCATCCTCAATAGTAAAACAAAATAAACACACACAAAATTGAATTCACATTGATAGAGACAGACAATTAGTATTGTATGCCAGGTCTCAGTTTCCAGCAGCAAGCAAGATGATCAGTATGAGTTAAAACATCTTTTTTAAAACTTTCAGCACACTATGATCTAGGAACTCATTTTTTTCCTCTGTGGTTTCTCAGTTCTGTCTGAAAGATAAGGATGCTGTGCAGTAGACTGGTGCTGTGAAAGTGATTATGCAATTTGTATTTTCATGTCAGCCTAATTAATAACATTTTAGAGTGCTAGTGTAAACTTGGCACATGGTGTTGAGGGTGATAAGTGCTTGCACAACATGTGAAAGCTAATGAACGCATTGGAGAAATCATACAACATAATTGTCTTGCAGACTGACAATTTAGAAGGTCTCTGTTCCAGTCTTGTGCCTCCATAATCTTTATTGGGAAAACGAATGAGCATTCTTCTGCATGTTCTATGGGTGCTTCAGATGCGCTTGTGTCCTTATACTAGCAATCAGAGAACTTGGTAAAACTTTTCCACACCCATATGCTGTTTCCTTCACCTCCACGGTCTGCCATAAGGCTAACTAGTATTATTCAGGTGAACTTCCCTAGTTCCATCTCAGCCACCCTGGCTAGAGTTTAAGATATTAGCAGTATCTAGATAGCGTATTGTTAGCTCTGCTAGAATTGAAATATAAGTCCTTTTCTTAATCTTACAGTTCCTCTAGTTCTTTTAAAACAGAAAAAAAACCCATAAACCTGAAACAGGAGATCAATGGGGAAAGACAAGGACAGGGACTGCACCACGTCCAGGAAGATGTTGCCAATATGGGATTGGCATTGGCACCACAAGAATTCAGATACTCAAAGGACCTCACAATATCTGAAACTCCAGAGTTTACCTCAAACACTAGACTCTCCCCTGGTACCGTGTTATGCATCTTCATTTTCAATGGAGAATCAGTTAGTGAATGGGAGAAATAATCTCCCAGCACTCCTCCCATATTCTTTATATAGCTCGTTATTAACCAAGGACCCCTCAGTCATACCCTTCATCTGTTTCCAAATCACCAGGGTAGTATGGCCAACCATAAGCCCAAGCACTAGGATCCTTTCTGCTGCCCCCACGGTTCTATTGGGATCCCTTGTGGCAAACAGACTCCACCTCCCTTTGAATATCCATGTGGCCCACTGTGAGCCTTTGAGGCACTCTCTATCAGCCAAGTATCCAGAGTCTCTGAACCTCCCAAAGAAATCATGGAGGAACTGAGGAGCAGATCACACCACAGATCAACATCTTTTCTTCCTCTCCTTATAGGGCAGTGATGCTCACTCCACCATCTACTGCCAATGACTTCAGGCTGTTTCAGGATCTGAATAAATAGGTGGCAGACACATTGCAAACACCACTTGAGGAGGTAAAAGCCACCTATCATAAACTCTTACATGTCTCCTCTCCCTCCAGAATAGCCCTTCTCATCAACAAGGCCCTTCTGGATCCTGACAATCTTGTATGGCAAACTCCAGCATCTGTCAAGCCTACCAATAAATGGCCCAATAAGAAATATTATGTCGTGGCTCTGGATTAGGATTTTCTCTTTTCCCATCCCCTCTATAATTTGATTGTTGTGAATGAAATGAACTCTCCTGGTTGTCAACACCAGGGGTACGTCTAGACTACAGGCTTCTGTCGACAGAAGTTTTGTCGACAGATACTGTCGACAAAACTTCTGTCGACAAAGAGCGTCTACACTACATTGAGTTCTGTCGACAAAGCAAGCTGCTTTGTCGACATGGTAGTGTAGACGCAAAGGACAGTTTACATTCAATAACACCTTCTGTCGACAGAAACTCTGTCGACAGAAGGTGTTATGCCTCGTAAAATGAGGTTTACCAGCGTCGACAAAACTGCTGAGTTCTGTCGACGTTATGTCGACAGAACTCAGCGGTAGTGTAGACGCAGGTATAGTTTTGTCGACAAAAGTCCACTTTTGTCGACAAAACTCTGTAGTCTAGACACACCCCAGGTGAAGTACACTCCCTGTAGAAGAGATTGAAGGTGCCTTGACCATTTTGGGAGAAAGGCATTTTCATCTGCCACACTGCAGTTCAGCATTGCAAATTATCAGATCCTGACAGCAAAATATGATTATCAGTTACTTCAAGATCAAAGCATCTATTAATCAGCTCCTGGAGTCACACTGCCCACAGTTTTGTGCCATTGTTACTGAAGGACAACTGGTGGCTGACACAGCATTCTAGTCTGCACTTGAGACAACCAACCTAGCAGTCTGATCCATCTCTACAACTGTCATTACATGGGAAATGTCATCATTGTGCCTCTTCAGCTTCTTCAAAGAAGTGCAAACAGTAGAGAACCTCTCCTTTGAAGGCACCAAATTGTTTCTGAAGAAGACTGAGGAATCCCTCCACCTGCTTACTGAATCCAGGGCTACTCTTCAGTCATTATGGATTTATACACTTGGACAATAAAAGAAAATGTAGTCCTCAACCTCAACATAAATCACACATAGCACACTTTAACTAAGTTTTTCTATAGCCAAAAAAGAAGAAAAAATCCATGTTTTTGAACTGTAATCTTTCCTCCTCAGAATCGTCCACCTCAAAACATCAGTTTTGATGCCTTGGTCATGGTGCTAAGAGACCACTCCCTTCAATTCCAGCTAACTGAGGGTGTCACCTTGCTCAGTTCCACAACAGCTGGGAACAGATAATACCTGGCCAATGGCGTCTAGAGGAAATCCTCTGCAATGGGCACTGAATCCACTTACACTTCCCTTCCCCCAACATCCTTCCCTGTCCCTCTTCAGGAACTGCTCTCATGAGAGTGTATTGTGGTAAGAAATAAATCACCTCCTTTTCTTAGGAGCCATAGAACCTGTACCTAGCAGCTATGAGGCAAAGGTTTCTACTCTTGTTATTTCCTGATACCGAAGAAGAAGAGAGGTTGGAGACCCATATTGGGCTTCAAAGCACTGAACAAGTTTGTCAAGGCTCAAAAATTTGAAGATGATCACTGTGACAGGGTGTCTGCCCCGCCCTGGCCTTTTAAGGTTTAAAACCCATCCCTGGTTGAAGGCTGAGAGAGTGGAGCCCACAGCTGAGGCAGTTACAGCCAATTAGGGCCCAGCTGGAGCCGTATAAATAAGGGCTCCTGAAGGGAGGGAAACAGATACAGTCTTGCTCTAGCTGGGAAGCAGGAGGGACCTGGCTACCAAGGAAGCTAGAGGCTTCCTGAGACAGAGCAAGTGCTGGGGAAAGGCAGGCGAACTGGGGAACTCTGGCCTGATCTCACTCCCAGCCTGCTAGGCCTGAGGCAAGGCCTGAGTGTGCTAGGGCTGCAGGGAGACAACCAGGATAGGAGAACGTAGCAGTTCCACACCCCCTTGCCATTGATGAGTGACCATTTCAGACTGCAGTTTGGTCCTGAGGTAAGAGGATAGATGATGACTGGCAACACTGGTCTACAATTTTTTAGAAGTAGTCTGCTTCAGAGATTAAAATGTGCTATTTATTATGTATTTTGATGTGCTGAATTCAAATATGACAATTAAAACAACTGATTAGCTACTGTTTCCAAGATATTTAAGTTTTTACATTTTACATCTATGTATATTGTGTAGATAGTAGAGTTTTAATCATAAATTGTAAACCTAGGTCTTTTCATGTGTTTATGGTTGCTTTATATGATAATATTTCACCTGTCCTGTTTATGTAACACTTTAAAAATCAGCAAAAGGGTTATAGAAATAAAATTTATCATGAAACAAAAGGCAAAAAACTATTATGTACATAGTTTAATCCTATTCAATGTCTACTCGACACTTCTTGGCTTGTCTCTTGTATTCATTAAATGGAGCGTCTATTGTCACTGTCCAGCACTAGTCTGCAAGCATTGATGGGCTCCATTTGCCCTGATAGCGTTTCTCCATTGTTGCAATGTCCTGGTGAAATCACTTGCCGTGCTCGTCGCTCACTGCTCCACAGTTCGGTGGAAAAAAATCTAGATGAGAGTGCAAAAAATGTATCTTTAGTGCCATGTTGCAACCAAGGCTTTTGTATGCCTCGAGGAGGTTTTCCACCACTAACTGGAAGGCTTTCCATGCCGTCTTTTCCTTGCCACGCGGTGCATGGTCAAATGCATCATCTCGAAGAAGTTCACGAATCTGAGGACCAACAAAGACACCTTCCTTTATCTTAGCTTCATTTAACCTTGGAAATTTTCCACGGAGGTACTTGAAAGCTGCTTGTGTTTTGTCCATGACCTTGGCAAAGTTCTTCATCAGACCCAGCTTGATGTGTAAGGGTGGTAACAAAATCTACCTTGATTCAACAAGTGGTGGATGCTGAACACTTTTCCTCCCAGGCTCCAATGACTGTTGGGGTATGTCTAGACTACAAAGTTAATTCGAACTAACAGACGTTAGTTCGAATTAACTTTGATAGGCACTACACTGGCAAACCGCTAGTTCGAACTTAATTTGAACTAGCAGAGCACTTAATTTGAACTAGGTAAACCTCATTCTATGATGACTAACGCCTAGTTTGAATTAAGCAGTTCGAATTAAGGGCTGTGTAGTCACTTAATTTGAACTAGTGGGAGGCTAGCCCTCCCCAGCTTTCCCTGGTGGCCACTCTGGGCACCACCAGGGAAACTCGTCTGCCCCCCTCCAGGCCCTGGAGCCCTTAAAGGGGGCACGGTCTGGCTACAGTACCCTGCACCTGGCATGGCACGAACCAGTCACCCGCTGCCACCAAGCCCTCCGCCTCTTCCCCGGACCAGGCTGGCGGCTCCCAGGAGCCTGCCCAGGTACGCAAGAGGCGGGCGCCCACCTGGTCCAGTGCGGAGATCGTGGACCTCATCCACGACTTCTGCACTAGACACAGGAAAGTGACCATCTAGGCTAGGATAGCTGCCAGCCTGGCCACCCAGGCACAGGTTGCATGAAAATCAGGGTGGTCTAGTGAGACACCCGACCCTGAGCCCTGAGCTTAGAATGGCCGTACTGGGCCAGACCAAAGGTCTATCTAGCCCAGTAGCCTGTCTGCCAACAGCGGCTAACACTAGGGACCCTGGAGGGGATGGACCAAAGACAATGACCAAGCCATTTTTCTCGTGCCATCCATCTCCAGCCTTCCATAAACAGAGGCCAGGGACACCATTTCTACCCCCTGGCTAATAGCACTCCATGGACCCAACCTCCATGAATTTATCTAACTTCTCTTTAAACTCTGTTATAGTTCTAGCCTTCACAGCCTCCTACAGCAAGGAGTTCCACAGGTTGACTCTTTGCTTTGTGAAGAAGAACTTTCTGTTATTAGTTTGAAGCCTGCTACCCATTCATTTCATTTGGTGTCCTCTAGTCCTTCTATTATGGGAACTAATGGAGAACTTTTCTTTATGCACCCTCTCCACACCACTTGTGCTTCTATAGATCTCTATCATATCCCCCCTCAGTCTCCTCTTTTCTAAGCTGAAAAGTCCCAGTCTCTTTAGCCTCTCTTCATATGGGACCTGTTCCAAACCCCTGATCATTTTAGTTGCCTTCCCCTCTCCCACCCTCTCTCTTCCCCTCTCCCACCTCCTTTTCCCAGTCTCCCCGAGTTTTGTTCAATAAAGAGTTTCTATTTTTGAACACACGTGTCCTTTATTTTGTACATCAGGAAGGGGGGGCTAGAGAGGGGTAGGTGGAAGGAGGTGAGGGAAGAATGGGGTACGAGCCCCCAATGAGGAGGTCTGGGGTGGCTCAGCGGGCTCCTTGAGGTGGAAGCTCTCCTGCAGCCCCCCGATTGACACCCCCCCCCCCAGATGGCAGCCTGTGGCAAGTGCAGCCAGGCTAATGGCCGAGTGCTGTGATGTGCTGAGTGTGGACACTCAAGGCACTCCAAGCCAGGACTGCTTTGCAAGCGGGGAACCCCTGAGAACTGTCTGTCCGGGGTGGGGGTCGGGTCCCTTTAAGCACAGTCCTCGGCTAGCCTGAGACAGCATCTCCACTCTCTAAGTCCTAATCTGATGCCCTGCCGGCACTGCTTCCGGCCATCCTTAACCTCGGTTCAGGGTCCACTCAATGTGGACATGCTAGTTCGAATTAGCAAAATGCTAATTTGAACTAGTTTTTAGGTCTAGATGCACTAGTTCGAATTAACTAATTCAAATTAAGTTAGTTCGAATTAGTGCTGTAGTGTGGACATAGATTGGCCACTCCAAGGGTATCTTGATGTAGTGGGAATCTCTTGCACAACTATCCCAGTCGCAGAGAAAACAGCAGTACTTTGTGTATCCAGTCTGCAGACCAAGAAAGAGAGCAACAACCTTCAAATCGCCACAAAGCTGCCACTGATGTTGGTCATAGTTTATGCACCTCAAAAGTTGTTTCATGTTGTCATAGGTTTCCTTCATATGGACTGCATGACCAACTGGAATTGATGGCAAAACATTGCCATTATGCAGCAAAACAGCTTTAAGACTCGTCTTCTATGAATCAATGAACAGTCTCCACTCATCTGGATCGTGAACGATGTTGAGGCTGCCATCACACCATCGATGTTGTTGCAGGTTACAAGATCACCTTCCATGAAGAAGAATGGGACAAGATCCTTTTGACGGTCATGGAACATGGAAACCCTAACATCACCTGCCAGGAGATTCTACTGCTGCAGTCTGGAGCCCAACAGCTCTGCCTTACTCTTGGGTAGTTCCAAATCCCTAACAAGGTCATTCAGTTCATCTTGTGTTATGAGGTGTGGTTCAGAGGAGGAGGATAGGAGAAAATGTGGGTCCTGTGACATTGATGGTTCAGGAACAGAAGTTTCATCCTCTTCCTCTTCCTCATTTGACTCAAGTGAGAGTGATTCTGGTGCATCAGGAACCGGCAGTCCTTCTCTGTGGGGTACTGGGCATATAGCTGATGGAATGTTTGGATAATGCATAGTCCACTTTTTCTTCTTTGACACACCTTTCACAACTGGAGGCACCATGCAGAAGTAACAATTGCTGGTCTGATCTGTTGGCTCTCTCCAAATCATTGGCACTGCAAAAGGCATAGATTTCCTTTTCCTGTTCAACCACTGGCGAAGATTTGTTGCACAAGTGTTGCAGCATATGTGTGGGGCCCACCTCTTGTCCTGATCTCCAATTTTGCAGCCAAAATAAAGGTGATAGGCTTTCTTAACCATAGTGGTTATACTGCACATTTGTGATGCAAAAGTCACATCACCACAAACATAGCAGAAGTTATCTGCACTGTTCACACAAGTACGAGGCATCTCTGCTCACTTTGGCTAAACAGAAATGTGTCCCTTTGCAAAATCAAACACTGACAAATAAGAGAGCATGACACTGTATGATTTCTAGAGCTGATATAAGGCAATTTGTTCAGCAGAGTGATGTAAGCTTCGTTATGATTGCATCATCCATGACTTCTAGGAATAACATGATGCAATTCATATAATGTATAACTCAATACCAGCTTCAGATTACATCATTCATTGTTTTGCGTAAAAAGCAAGTACTGTCCAAACCCAGTCATAGATTTATTCATAGATCCAGTCAAGGATGTATTTTAGTCATTTCTGGTTTAAATTGAGATCCCTTCCCTTTATAACTCACTTATCCTCCGCCATTCACAAGTCAAGGGTCGTATATACTGACCCAATTGCAGATCTTGAAAACTAGAGCCAATCAACAATTTAAGCATCATTTTGTTCTCAGTGACCCAGAATTAGTAAAGTTTGACTACATTTATTTCAGAAGCATTTTGGCTGTAGAGCAGTGCAATGGGTCACTGAGGCAAGGTGGATAGAGGGAATTGGGGGTTTCCTGGGAGAGGGCCTTAAAAGCGCAGGAGCACTGATCTAGGACAGTCTAAGGAGGGAAGGGCACTGTGTCCAGAAAGGGACATGGAGCTGAGCCAGCAGAAGACCTGCACCAGAGGCTGGGACATCAACCAGCAGAGAGCACTCTGAGGCAGGACTGCTGATCCCATGGAGTTACCAGAGGAGTTGTCCTGGGGGTGAGTGTTTGCCCAGTGACAATCACATTATCGGTGGTTATTCTATCTTTGGAACAAGGAAATTGGTTCTCAGCCCACAGCCTACAACATGCTTATATCTACATATCAATCTTACCTTCCCATAGATGATTGCTCAGAATTACCCCTCACCAGGACCATTATCATTATAAAGTACTCCCTTTCGGCCTCTAATTGATTTCAAAGTATTCACAGAGGTCCTCTCCATAGTGGTGGCTCAATACACGCCCAAGGATCATGGTCTCAATGATTGTCTCCTCGGAGCTCACTCCCTTGAAGAGACACTTCAAGTCTCCCAGATAACTTTGTGTAGTCATATACTACCAGGCCTGGTTGAAGGATCCAACAAATGTCTGCATGGCAATCCCCTTCTCTGAACCTCCCCCATCATTACTTCTCACCACAGACACATCCTTCATTGGGCAGAGTGCACGTCTCAACAGCCTCATGACAGGACAACTTTCTTGAACTCAGGGTGCTCAGGAATGCTTGTGCTGACTTCTTTTTGATGATGAGAGGTACACACAGGAGTTGTGACATAGCATATATGTACTACGTAAGTCATCAACGGGGTGCCGGATTGCCCTGCCTTTGTTCAGAAGAAGTGTTAAAGCTATGGAACTGGTGCATTTCCAACATTGTTACTCTATCAGCAGCCCACCCTACAGGAGTATAGAAAACAACAGTGGAAAGCGTCAGCTGCAAGTTCCTGCATGACCATGAATGAGAGACGAACCCAACAGTACTGCATGATGTATTTAGATGTATTCACTTTGGAACACCAGCTGTAGATTTATTTTCACTTTCCTGAACAAGAAATGTCCATTGTACACTCCAGGGCAAGCTTTGTACAACACTCCTTAGGGGATGCCCTCCCTCTTTCATGGGACAGGGTTTTTTATATGTCTTTCTCTTCCTACTATTGAAAGTCCTGTTAAAAATAAAAGAACAAACATCATACTGCCCAAGATGGGCATGGTTTCATTTCTAGTCACTGCTGGGGATGTGTCCGCTGATTCCTCTGCAAAACACTTCATACCTCCTCTTGCAAACTGAAGGATATACTCTCTACCCCCACTTGTGGATACCCAAGCTCAAGGCCTAGCTCTTCCATGATTCCAATACACAGAAAGATTCTCCTGCAAGGAAGCCTAAGACACTGGCTAGATGTCACACTTGCTTACAAAAGTATACCAAATTTCAAGTTTGGAGACAGATTATCCTGACATCAGGTACTCTCTCAGGGTATGTCTACACTGCATTCCTCTTTCAAGAGAGGAATGCAAATGCAGCCAAACGAAATTGCAAATGAAGCACAGATTTGAATTTCCCATGCTTCATTTGCATAATTGCGTCCGTCCGCTATTTTGAAGTACCCTATTTTGAGATAAAAAATGCCGTGTAGATGCGGTTATTTTGAAAGAAACCCCTTCTTTCAAAATAACTCTTACTCCTAAAAAATGAGGTTTAACAGTTATTTTGAAAGAAGGGATTTCTTTCAAAATAACCGCATCTGCACAGCATTTTTTATCTCAAAATAGGGTATTTCGAAATAGTGGTCGGACACGATTATCCAAATGAAGCGCGGGAAATTCAAATCCGCGCTTCATTTGCAATTTTGCTTGGCTGCATTTGCATTCCTCTTTCAAAAGAGGAATGCAGTGTAGACATACCTTCAATGGTCTTGGTCTCAAGAAATCAGAACTATCTCCTAGTTCACTCAAAGTACATCTTGCAGACCTGCTGACCTTCTATCAACAAAGAAGTAGGATACTCAGTATTCTCATACTCAACTATACAGTGATTCCTCAAGGGTATAATGAGCCAGTTTACTCCACCCCAACCTGGAGCCTAAACTTATAGTTAAAGAGCCTGACTAGGCTGCCCTTTGAAAGTATTGCTACTTATACACTCACACACAATTGGTGAAGACAGCATTTTTGATTGCCATCACCTTATCAAGGAGAATAGGGAATACAGAGGCATTAATAGCACCTTCCGCTTCCCACAGTATTATTTTGGCACAAAGCTGCTTTCAGACTGCACCCAAAATTTATCCCCCACATGACTTTTTCACATTTAGCAATGGATTCACTTTCTGACTTTTTAACATAACCTTACTGGGATAACAGAGAGACCATCCTGCACCTGTTAGATATTAGAAAGGCTCTGACATTTAGGAAAGACAAAGATCAAAAGATACAGCAATATCAGAAGAAAGACTCTTGAACTGCATTAAACAATGCTATGAGATCCATTCTTTCATCTGAAATCTGTACACACTCTACAAGGCATTTTGGAAACCAGAAGAGCAACCACCTGGTTGTCTGTACATACCTTCACTGAACATGACACAATTATGGGCAACTCTACTTCTGATGCTGGTTGTGGCACCTCAGTATTGTCCATAACATACATGATGCTGAAATCCCAGCACTCCATTGGGAATACTGCTCAGGAGTCACCTGCAATGGAGTGCCCATAGGGACTATACTCATAAAAGATGAGGAAGTTACTTTGTATGATAACAATGGTTCTTCAAGATATATGTGCCCCATGGGTGCTCCATGACCTACTCTCTTCCCTTCTACTTTGGAATTCTTGTCAGGGACCCCGTAGTAGAAAAGGAATTCAGGGGGGTTCACCTGTGCAAAACTGGTTAGCTTTGTGGTAGAGCATTGAGGGGCAAAGGTGTAGGTGGAACATAGCATATATGTAGGCTGAATGGACACTGCTACCAAAGTTCTCCAATCAGCAATGCCGGGATGCAAGCACACTGACAGTGGAGAAGCCATCGGGGGACACATCTTGAAAAATTATCATTACTGCACAAGGTAAATAACTTCTTCTCTGTTCTTATTGGAGCAGAGAAGTACTAAACCCCACTTCTAGTCTTTTGGCTTTGGGTGATGCATATTCAGCAGATAATTGTCTAAGATCTCCCACAAAAGGGTGGTTGGCTACTTCTAAACATAGTATTTATTAGTAACACTATAAAGTGCTTTTCTGAAGAATTTTGCTGTCATTTACAAATCCTAATTACATGGTCTGACTTTTTTTTTTATAAATGCTTGGAAGCTTGATCTTCTCACTAACTGAAGTTGGTCCAATAAAAGATATTACTTCACCCACCTTTTCTCTCCAATACTGATTATTATAAATCTTACACACAAAGGACTAGTAAAAGCACTGGGGAGAATGGCTAGCCTATCATTCTAACAATTGCTTTTAAAGCTTCCCATTTTTTTTATCAGAAATGGACGTGCTTTCACAATTAACTTGACAATTCTGATCATTGTTTTCTCCATTGTAGCCGTGCAAAGCACATTGTTGCATGTGGTGGATAATATGAGAACTCTAAGCCTGCAAAACTATACTGGTTCTTTAAGAGATCTGTTCACAGAGTTGCTTTACCTGCAGCTAACCTTCAAACTATATGCCTATAGTCTAAATTTCTGGTGTATCCTCCAATCTCTTTCCTTTTGAAACCTGTGCTTCTTCCTCCAAGGTTTATGCACATGATACAAAAATTATTGAAGAGTTATTTGTGAGTGTCTAGTATGGTAAAATGGTGCAACATCTTACAATAACTGTCTGTCATATGGTAATTCTATTGTATGTAGATAACAAATAGACTGCCTTCTAAGGTTGTCCAGTACTTTCCAACAGAAGTTTGTGTTTTCAGATCCTTATAACTTTGCTACACTATAACTGTTTTGACTAAATTTGTCTATGTTGTGTAATTGGTTTTTTATTTATTTTAATTTTCAGATAAAACAACAGTTTGGTCATTTCTAAGAATGAAGCTAGTGAAAAATATGCTTTACCCATGTTCAAAAATTCTAACAAACTTTTCCTGGAAAAGATCTATGTCCCTAAACTTTGGAGAAGGAATTTGGAAATTGGAGGGGTTGGCTGTTATGTTCATTGTTCTCCTGGTGAAAATCTGTTCAAATATGGCAACCTTTAAAAATTGTAGTTTGCACATGTTCAGTAGAGACATGAGATTTCTGTAGAAAAAATTCCTCATAGATACAGTCTACACTGGTCTGGGGCTGAACAGGACTTCCCTGGCATTTGCAATAGTCCTGCACCTCTACTGGATCTAGGTCTAGGTACTTGAAAATAGAAAGCTTATTCTCCTATGCTGTCAATGAATCTATGCTGGATCTAGGCAGCATGGAGGAGGAAGCTGCCTAATTAGATTACAGAGGGGACAAGAGCCATACCTGTGGTAATGGGGAGTATAGAAAATGAGACTGGAGACTGACAATGGGAAGAGAGAGAAACTTGGACTGGTAGCTGGGGTGGAGGGTGGGAAACTGGGAGTGAACAGACATAATGGCTGTGTCTACACTGGCCCCTTCTTTGGAAGAGGCATGCTAATTTCTAACTTTGGAATAGGGAAATCCGTGGGGGATTTAAATATCCCCTGCGGGATTTAAATAAACATGGCCGCCGCTTTTTTTCCGGCTTGGGGAAAAGCCGGAAAAGAGCGTCCAGACTGGCGCGATCCTCCGGAATAAAGCCCTATTCCGGAGGATCTCTTATTCCTACTTTCAAGTGAGATGGACTTTCAAGTAGGAATAAGAGATCCTCCGGAATAGGGCTTTATTCCGGAGGATCGTGCCAGTCTGGACGCTCTTTTCCGGCTTTCCCCCAAGCTGGAAAAAAAGCGGTGGCCATGTTTATTTAAATCCCACGGGGGATATTTAAATCCCCTGCGGATTTCCCTATTCCAAAGTTAGAAATTAGCATGCCTCTTCTGAAGAAGGGGCCAGTGTAGACACAGCCATAATGTGATGTGAGAGGAATGTACACTGAGATTGGACAAGGAGCCTGGGGAAGAAACACTGGACTGGGAGCCAGTGGGGACAGAGAACATAGTTGGGGGTTGGTGACTGGAGACCAGGTTGGGCAAGTGGAAGGAAGAGATGCTGATAGTTTCAAGAGAGGGAGGAACTGAGACAGGTAGGGCAAGGGAGTGAGACAGCACAGACTCACTTTATTGTGGCATTTGCTAACTTTTGGGAGCTTAATTTTTCAACTTTAATGTTCTTTTAACAAAGTTCTTTGTGTGTAATAATATAGAATGGGATTTTTAGAATCTATATAGATTTCCTATCTGCATTCCTTTTAAAAAAAAATTAAACATTTTACATTGCTGCACTTATTCCACTGCAGTATTCCATTGTTTGTAGTTTAATTATCCAGAATACCTTTTGTTTTTTTATTTACAGTGTTTAACAATACATTTGATACTTTATTGACTGAATTGCAGGCTATTACATTGTCAATTGCAAACTAATGTGCAAATCAGATTTGGTATTAGAGCTGTTAGTGATTTTTTTTCCTCTTCTCTTTTCATTTTAACCCACACTCTTTTTCCCCTGAAAGGAATGATGAAATATGTGAACACATTTTATTGTCTGGGCTTTTAAGATACCTGCTTCATTGCCTAGTTTGTTCTTGGAGAAAGAGCTAATTGATTGGTCTCTTCTGAACATAGCCTGGGAATATTTTTACAGGCAGTCCCCGGGTTACGTACAAGATAGGAACTGTAGGTTTGTTCTTAAGTTGAATCTGTATGTAAGTCAGAACTGGTGTCCAGATTCAGCCGCTGCTGAAACTGACCGCCAGTTCTGACTTACATACAGAATCAACTTAAGAACCCCAAGCGTCCCCAAATCAGCTGCTGCTGAAACTGATCAGCAGCTGATTCCAGGAAGCCCGGGGCAGAGCAACTCTGCCTCGGGCTTCCTGTAGTCAGCGCTAGTCAGTTTCAGCAGCAGCTGACTTGGGGACGCCTGGGGCAGAGCAGCTGGGGTGCTGCTGGGCTGCTCCAGTAGCGCCGCTCCTCGGCGCTACTGGACCAACCCAGCAGCACCCCATCTGCTCTGCCCCAGGCGTCCTGATTCAGCCGCTGCTGAAACTGACCAGCAGCGGCTGAATCAGGACGCCTGGGGAAGAGCAGCTGGGGTGCTGCCGGGTTGGTCCAGTAGCGCCCAGAGCAGCGCTGCGGGACCAACCGGCAGTGCCCCAGCTGCTCTGCCACAGGCGTCTGGAGAAAAGCCTAGTCTGCTGCAGAGGGGGGCATACTAGCTGCGCCCCCCGACCCCAGCAGACCCGGAAGATGCGGGCGGCGGACCGAGACGCACCGCGGTCCCGCCGCCTGGGTCCTCCGCGGCTTTGCTCCCCGTCTCCCTGGTCTGCTGGAGACCAGCAGACCAGGGAGACGGGGAGCAAAGCCTCTGAGGACGCCAGCAGCAGGACAGCCGCGGGGTGTCTGGGCTGCTCCGCTGCCGGCTTCCCCGAGGCTTTGCAAAGCCATGGGGGGGCTCGGGCAGCGGGGCGCGCCTGGGCTGCCTCGCTGCTCGAGCCCCCCCGCGGCTTTGCAAAGCCTCGGGGAAGCCGGCAGCGGAGCAGCCCAGGGCGCCTTGGTGGCCTCGCTGCCCGAGCCCCCCCCCCCCCCCCAGCTTTGCAAAGCCTCGGGGAAGCCGGCAGCGGAGCAGCCCAGGGCGCCTGGGCTGCCTCACTGCTTGAGCCCCTCCGCAGCTTTGCTCCGCGTCTTCCTGGTCTGCAGACCAGGGAGACGCAGAGAAAGCCCCGGAGTACACGGGCGGCAGGACCGGGAGGTCCCGCAGTCCGTGTCCTCCGGGGCAGCCCCGTTCGTAACTGCGGATCCGACATAAGTCGGATCCGCGTAAGTCGGGGACTGCCTGTATATACTTCTAGGTGGCAGTTCAGCTTTCACATGGGTTTGGCTAGAAGCACTACAGTCTGCAGTGCCCTTTGTCAGTTTTTCCCAATTTTCTTGGCTGAACCCAGTAATTGTAACCTGCAGATAAATTACAGATTACCCTAATTTCTCATATTCCAGTTTAGCCTCATGGCAGAAATTAAGATAACTTTCGTAAATTGCTAATCTGAACTCTATGGCACAATTGCCAATTTAAAACTTTTTATGTACTCAGCATCTGAGAATGAACAAATAGATCATATTTCAAGAGTGTAGCACAAAAGCTCTCAATACAAAGACTGACATATTGGTGACCTTTGATAAGGTCAAACCTCAAATGTGATTTCCCTTTCCTTATGTACTTAGTAAGTTATAGTGTACATAAATCTAATTTCAAGAATCCATCTCATTAGAAACATAATATTGCCAATAAGTCATCCCATTGCAAGCATCAATATTCTATTAGAAAGCTGGAAATTTGATGGTAGAATCACCCTTGATGGACTGAATACTTTGTACTGTTTCTAGTTATGAACCATAAATTGTTTCTTTAAAAAATATTTTATATCTATTCATGACGCATTATGTGTGACTCACTTCAATAAGAGATTTACCATGAAATAATAGAACATCAATGTTCTGATGTTTTTTTGCTGCTCAGGCTAGACATGACTCATCTGTCATGTCATGAAAATATTGGTGACCACAAACATGAAATCTGAGGCTAAAAGGCTCCATATCTGGCCATTGCTTGCCCATAGTAGGTAGCTGTACACGGGAGGCCAAATTTTCCTCTATTACACTCCATCAGATTCGCTGAAGTCAGAGGAGTATGTGAATGTAACTGAGAACATAATTATACCAAGAATATATTAATCAGAAATCAAAGCAATAGTTGTTGTTTTTTCTGATCTCCGGAAAGGCCTGCTAGATTAGAACTTTTAAAAGTAATTTCCAGAGATCTGAAAGGAAAGTGGACAATAATACCATCCTATTTTCTGTAGTACAGTCTAAAACACTTAACAGCACTCTAGTACAGTAAGGGAAGAACCATTTTAAGGATCCTATTACACTCCAATTCAAGCAGAGAGCTTTACCACTGACTCCACTGGAAGCATGGTCAATCCTTAACCTTAGTACAAAATGAACCCATAATCACTGCTATCAGTAGATTTTATTTCATTTTTAACATCTTTACTATGCATTTAGTGGAGTGACATAATTCTTTCATGATTTAAATGCTAACTTCTTATTCTTCCTTTGCAGCACAGGTGGTTTATTTGCTTTACATGACATTGTAATTAAGAGGAGGATGAATATGCAATTTTCTGACTAAATTGTTGCATTCTATTTGAATATTTTTTTTAAATCATAAAACGCTTATTTTGTAAAAGTGTATTTCAAATTAAACAGTCGTCTCTTTGAAAATGTATTGTTGAATTAAGAAAGCTATTAAAAAGGGTAACTGAGACAAAAAAGAAATCCAAAGGTAACTGAGTCCACCAGTAGGCAATCCCTTTCTTCTTGAAACTGTGAATGGATTCTACTCAAATAACATTAGCAAATGGATGCAGACACCTAACACTGTTAGTCTTAAAAATTCAAAATTTCACCTAGAGTGGCTAGAATTTAGTTAGTAAAATTTAAATGGAGATTAGTACAGGTTGGCGCTCTCTTAACTGGGGCTGTTAAGAGAGGGTCCAGAATGGATGTTCCAGGACCAGAGAGTCCTGGAGGAAGGCTGTTCCAGGGCCAGGAGCCTGGTGCTCTTCAGCAGGGCTGCCCAGCGCATCCAAGAGTCCAGTGTGCTGCAGCAAAGCTGCCTGGTGCCTCCAGGAGCCCGGCATGCAGGGAGCTCCGTTGGCGTTGGGCTGCCTGGCTCTAGCAGGGAAGGGGGATACTGGCTGGGCAGCGGGGCTGGTGGCAGAGGGGAGGAGGAAGTGGGGAGCTGGTCCAGGGCTAGTGAGGTTAGTAGCGGGGCGGAGTCAGATATGACCTACTATGGTCTAGCAAAATCCCTCATTTGGGGCTGGTCAGGTCCCAAGGGTGCCAGACCAACCTGCAGACAATTTAACTGAAGTTGTTAATGAACCTAACATTTCAGTGCTAACCATAGGGGGGAAAGAGCTTAACAGCAAGTTATATTGAGACATTACTTTTGAGACAGGATAACTGTTCAGATATTAAAATTATTCCATAAGAAGGGGGAAATCTATAAATTAATACAATGTAAGGTTCTTCCTCATTTCCTTTATTCTGACTGTTTCTTTTTTCTTTTTTCATATCTTTATGAATTGCATTGGATCAAATTCTGTTCTTACTTGACTCCATTAAGTCTATGGCTACGTCTAGACTGCACTCTCTTGCACAAGAGAACATGCAAATGAGGCAAAGCAGTGAATATCACTGTGTCTCATTTACATATTTAATGAGCCACCATTTTTGCGCAAGAGCCTTCTGTGCAAAAAGGAGCCATTTACACAGCTCTTTCTTGCACAAAACCGTCCACTTGCACAAGAGCCGTTCTGCCGCCTTTTTCAGGAAGAACGGCTCTTGCACAGGGGGGGGTTGCACAAAAAGGAGCTGTGTAGATGGCTCCTTTCTTGCGCAAAAGCCCCTTGTGCAAAATGGCGGCTCATTAAGTATGCAAATGAGGCTCAGCGATATTCACCACTTTGCCTCATTTGCATATTCTCTTGTTCAAGAGAGCGCAGTCTAAACCTGTCCAAGGGAAGAGGTTGGTCCCATATCTGCATATATAGATGAGCTGAGCCTAGGTGTATAGGGTACTGTAGAAAGACTACGTCCAGATGATTTAATAACAAGTGTAATTTACTCTTTACTGTTTTTTGTGTGAACACAGAATATCCATTTGCCATTATCCTTTCAAGTGGTTCAAACAGCAAATAGTTATATTTCTTCAAATATTGGAATTCAAGTATTGGAATGCTTAATGACTTCTTTGTTTCGGTCTTCACCGAGAAGTCTGATAAAGGGATGCCTAACACAGTGAATCCTAGTGGGAAGGAGGTAAGTTTAGAAGATTAAAAAAAGAAGTTAAAAATCACTTAGAAAAGTTAGATGTCTGCAAGTCACCAGGACCTGATGAAATGCATCCTGGAATACTCAAGGAGATGATGGAGGAGGTAACTGAGACTTTAGCTATCATCTTTGGAAAATCATGGAAGACAGGAGAGATTCCAGAAGACTGGAAACAGGCAAATCTAGTGCCCATCTATAAAAAGGGAAATAAAAACACCCCAGGAAACTACAGACTAGTCAGTTTAACTTCTGTGCCAGGAAAGATAATGGAACAAGTAATTAAGGAAATCATCTGCAAACACTTGGAAGATAATAAGGTGATAGGGAACAACCAGCATGGATTTATAAAGAACAAATCATGTCAAACCAATCTGATAGCTTTCTTTGATAGGATACCGAGTCTTGTGGATAAGGGAGAAGTGGTGGACATGGTATACCTAGACTTTAGTAAGGCATTTGATATGGTCTCGCATGATATTCTTATCAATAAACTAGGAAAATACAACTTAGATGGGGCTATTATAAGGTGGGTGAGTAACTGGTTGGATAACCATTCTCAGAGAGTAGTTATTAACGGTTCACAATCCTGCTGGAAAGGTATAACAAGTGGGGATCTGCAGGGGTCTGTTTTGGGACCAATTCTGTTCAATATCTTCATCAACGATTTAGATATCGGCATAGAGAGTACGCTTATTAAGTTTGCAGATGATACCAAGCTGGGAGGGGTTGGAACTGCATTGGAGGATAGGGTCATAATTCAAAATGATCTGGACAAATTGGAGAAATGGTCTGAGGTAAACAGGATGAAATTTAATAAGGACAAATTTAAAGTGCTCCACTTAGGAAGAAACAATCAGTTTCACACATACAGAATGGGAAGCGACTGTTTAGGAAAGAGTACTCTAAGTGTCATAGTAGACCACAAGCTAAATATGAGTCAACAGTGTGGCACATGCAAAAAAAGTAAAATTGATTCTGGGATGCATTAACAGGAGTGTTGTGAGCGAGACACGAGAAGTCATTCTTCACTCTACTCTGCGCTGAGTAGGCCTCAGTTGGAGTATTGTGTCCACCTTCTGGGCACCACATTTCAAGAAAGATGTGGAGAAATTGGAGAAGGTCCAGAGAAGAGTAACAAGAATGATTAAAGGTCTAGAGAACATGACCTATGGAGGAAGACTGAAAAAATTGAACTTGTTTAGTTAGGAAAAGAGAAGATAGAGGGGGGACATGATAGCAGTTTTTAGGTATCTAAAAGGGTGTCACAAGGAGGAGGGAGAAAATTGTTCTTCCTGGCCTCTGAGGATATAACAAGAAGCAATGGGCTTAAACTGCAGCAGGGGAGGTTTAGGTTGGACATTAGGAAAAAGTTTCTAACTGTCAGGGTGGTTAAACACTGGAATAAATTGCCTAGGGATGTTGTGGAATCTCCATCTCTGGAGATATTTAAGAGTAGGTTAGATAAATGTCTATCAGGGATAGTCTAGACAGTACTGAGTCTTGCCATGAGGGCAGGGGACTGGACTCGATGACCTCTTGAAGTCCCTTTCAGTCCTAGTATTCTATGATTCTATGAGTCCTGCTGTATTTGTCAATACTACAATTCTCATTTACCTGTGCATATTTGGTAGTTTGGACTCAGTTACGTGATCTACTACCTCACAAAAATGTGGCATTTTGCCACAGGAAATGATACAATAATGGAGGCTACTTATATATTTTATCCAAGAGTACTGAACTGGGATCAGTTATGAGTTCCTGGAATAAACAGAAATAAGGGCAAGTCTCTTAAGATGAAAGAATTAGTGTTCAATGTTTAATGTTTGGCACTTTAAAATCGATCATTAAGAATTCAAAGATCACTGTATTAAAATGTCTTTTCTGTCTATCTAACTATTGTTAACCCTCTGGACTTGGATACAAATAGAATAAAGCTGCATCTAGACTTTTGCGCTAAAACTTGCCAGCTGTCTACACTGGCCGCTTGAATTTGCGCAAGAGCACTGACGTTCTAATGTAAGAATTCAGTGCTTCTTGCACAAATACTTTGATGCTCCTGCTCAGGGATAAGCCCTCTTGCGCAAGAATACTTGGCAAGAGGGCCAGTGTAGTCAGGCACCTTAACTTTTTGCGCAAGAAAGCACGATGGCTAAAATGCCCATCGAGGCTTTCTTGCGCAAAAGCGCATCTATATTGGGCACGGATGCTTTTGCACAAAAGCACTTTTTGCGCAAAAGCATCCGTGCCAATCTAGACGCTCTTTTGCAGAAATACTTTTAACGGAAAAACTTTTCCGTTAAAAGTATTTCCACAAAATCATGCCAGTCTAGATACAGCCTAAATGTATTTAATTTTATTATGATTTGGCAAATATTTGTTTCCAGTTGTACCCTCAATACTTGGACATTTTAGGAACATAAAAGAAAGCATGGTCTCTTTTCCCACACAGCTTAATTCTTTTGCCTGCTGTGGTAAAAATATTCTGAAAATTAAGTTTTTATGCCATACTTCATGTTTTTAAAATCCTGGATTCATGTTTATTATACTTTGATTCAAAGGCCATTAAAGCCAATTAAAAGACTCACTTTGATTTGAATGGATCAGGCCCATAATGCTTTCTTATAATTAGTCCGTGTTCTGCTACTAAGGAATAAACTACATAGTATCTAGAATTAATTCAATGAGAAACTTATAAAAAGATATTTAAAAGAGCCTCTTTCCAACAGTTCCTCGGCACAGTGTCATGATCAGTTTATTGGATCAGTATTTCAGCTATATCCCTCAATATTTGTTGAGGCCTCTAGTTGGTTCAAATTAATTAGCTGAATGGTGGTATTAAATGATTTATTTTAGTTCATTTATCTATAAAGTGAATGCAGTTATACAGATATAAATATTGCTGTACTGGAAGGAGGGTAACTGCAACTTTGCAACAATATAACTGCATCCACACTAAGGATGTTAAGGACTAGTCGACTATCCGGTAAGCAAGTGCTTATCAGATAGTCGGTTGACTGGTGGACTAGTCGATTCCACCCCCTTGCTACCTCTATCAGATGGAGGTAAATGGGATACTTCAAAGCGGCAGTGCCGTACAGCTGAGCCTGGCATCAGCTGTGCAGCGCTGCCGCTTTGAAACGCTGAAGCAGTGTTCAAAGGGGTAGCGCTGTACAGCTGATCCCCAGCTCAGCTGTACGGCGTTGCCCCTTTGAAATGCTGCCTCTTTTCAGGTAAAAACCTTTCAGCCACTTTTCTTATTGTGGGGTAGACTATTATAATATATATTTCTGAAACTTTTGTCATAAAAAGTAATTTACAAAGTTCATGGACCAGATTTTCAGTTGGTATAAATTAGCTCTTTTAATAACATTGTAGTTTCTCTGAGTTATATGGTTTGAGGATCTGGACCAGTAACTTTTAACTTGGCATGGACTAATGCTTTTGTGTGTTTGGAAGGAAAAACGTAAAATCAACTTATAAACATTGAAAAAAAAATAACTTCAGACCCAGCTCATTGGGCAACTGCTAAGACTTTTATTACCATCTAATGAAGTCTATTCAGTTTTGTGTAGTACAACCAACATTGTGTTACCTGAGTGAGGTTTTTAAGACTTTTTTTAACATCAATACAGCTTTGCCTGGATACAGAATTTGTATCTGCACCTGTATCCACAAAAATGAGCCATGGATATCCACATTGACATCCACTTATGTGAATATCGGTGGCTATAAAGTGGATAGTGACAAATTTACAGGGTTGTAGATACAAAATTTGTATCCGCATCTGCAAATGCGGATACCAGCAGACATAAAGCAGATATCCATGGATTTGCAAGGCTCTAAATATCAGTGCATACTCTTCTTGCTTGATCTGACCCAAGAGAAAAGGGGCTATTTCTGCTGTCAAAATTGGCGTGGGGGAGAGAGACCTGAAGAACTAAAGCCCTGCCTTAAAATCAGACAGGTGAAACTTTTGTTTTTAAATAAACTTGACTTCCACAGTTTTAGTGTACAGTCTCCAGTAGTTTGTACATTCTAACAATTAATTTAACAAAGACTGCATAGGCCAGATTATCCTCCCATCTCTAGGAGGGGAAATTGGGGATAAAATCTCAGGGGGTTCATTTTACTGATGTCCTTAACTCCATTAAATCATTGGAACTTCCTGAATAATAAGGGACTACTCAACCCCAGTTCTGTCTTTGGAGCAGTATGTCAAGGCAGTTGCTATTTCTTCCTGTGAGTGAGAAATATCTATCCAAAATATAAGAGAGATGAATGATTCTTGTGGCTTGGTGGCTGACAACATGTCACCTTATTTTAATTTTTCACTTAAACTAAATGTGGGCCAAATTCTTCACTGATGATTTATATCAGCCTTGCCCTGAAATCTAATAATAGCACAGACTCATACTGTGGTTCATGCTGCTCTAATTTGCAGCTTAATTTCATCTGGGAGAGTGCCTAGATAAACTAGTAGCTGGCTCTCAGAGAAGTTGAGATGCATGGGTGAAATAATAAATAACTTAATGAAGATGATTAAATGAAGGTGGTGACGTCTGTGAGCCAAGATAGTAGGCATCAAGATGGGCAATGATTTGCTAATTCCTCTTTTTTACCCAATATGTGACACACTATTTTAATGGTTTCAGAGGGATTTTACTTATTAGGGACAGAAGGCATTCCATAATGCCCAGGAACAAACATAGTCTGTCAACAGCCAGCAAGCTGCCACGATTAGGGCACATAGTAGGTGCATATTGGTTTTAAACCAGCATGATGTTTTTCACAAAGAGCATTCTTAGAAAGCCAGGGTTATGGGTGAATGCTTTTTCTTTTAAAATATTTATTTTTATATCGTAACTGAAGCTTTATGGTTGAATAGGGCAGTGGCTCTCAATCTTTCCAGATTGCTATCCCCATTTCAGGAGTCTGATTTGTCTTGCATATTCCCAAGTTTCACCTCACTTAAAAACTACTTTCTTACAAAATCAGACATAAAAATACAGAAGTGTCAGAATATACTATTACTGAAAAATTGCTCACTTTCTCATTTTACAGTGTAATTATAAAATCAATTGAAATATAAATATTGTGTTTACATTTTAGTGTATGTAGAGCAGTATAAACAAGGATGACATTTTAATTTGTACTGACTTTGCTAGTACTTTTTATTAGCCTATTATAAAATTATGCAAGTATCTAGATGTGTTGAAGTACTCCCTGAAAGACCTCAGCATGCCACATGCCCTAAATGAACATCAGATGTGAGCTGATAAAGCATGGTCAATTTTATAAATGGGCCTGGACCAACACCCCAGCTCCACTCATCTCACATAGCATGCAGATTTGAATTTCCTCCAACTTTACATCCAATTCTTCTGTCTTTATAATTGCAGACCCAAAATCCTAGATCAGAGTATTCACAGTCCAGTTCTGATGTAAGCTTTGCAGTTGAGGCCTATCTATATTTAATTCCTCAGGGTACTGTAAGGGATATATAAATCTGTCAATGGCATATAGCCTTGGAAGGTTCTTGATTCACTTTTGTTTTGGGTGGATTCCAGCTGAATGACTTCCAGATGTATCAAAATTTCAAGTCCCCTCAAAACACTCAGGCCCAGCACAAGGTGGAATTCATCCTCTCAGTTCTCCTGCCCTTGTGATGGACTCGTGTATTGTTTCAACATAGGAATCTTTGATCTCTTTACTCAAGTGAAGCCCACATCAGCAGGAAGCCACCTAGCTGGTAGCCATTAACTTTTGCTGCCTACTCTGCCTCTTACTTTCTGCCTTGCAGCAGTACCTTCTAGTCTGATTTAATGATTGTTGCCTGGGTGAATAAAAATTGATTATTTAAAAAAAAAATTGGATTTTTATTACAATTGGATTTGTATTTGATGTTTTTTTAAAGAATCATCAATAAAATACTAAATTTCTCATTTAAAAATGTTATAATTAAATCTTATCACAAACATGTTATATACTTACAGACTTACAAACATACTTACAGTCTCATAAAAATGGATTGATGGCTCTAATTTCTGTAGCCTAACAACCAGCTCTTGCTCTTGAAAGTTCTGGGCTTTCAATTTCTGTTAGTCTGCCAAGAAACATGTGCAAAGACGGACACATGCTGGATAAGATTGTTTTTGTTCTGTGAGTATGTGGTATTGAACCTGGGCCAAGCATGACAGAGTTAGTTAAGCCATTGTCCAAAGACAGAGACACAATATATAAGAAAGGACAGAAGCAGCATAGAAATTAACAATGAAGTGGGCTGGAAAGGAGAAGGGAAGACATTATTCAGCACTCATACAACTTCCTATATTTCTTTACATCAGTGTTCCTTCAAAGAGGGCACAGACTCCCTTTGAGAAAGCTGCTAATGGGCTGCTCCAGTTTGTTTACTTAACAGTTCCACAGCCACCTTATGGCTCCCATTTGCTTTGGTTCACCATTTGGAGCTACGGGGAGCTGCAGGAAGCGGCATGGCCTGAACCACTGCTTTCCACAGTTCACCTTGGCTGCAAATGGTAAAACTCAGCCAATGGGAGCTGCACGATTCCATGACTGCAATGCCATTAAGTAAACAAACTGGAGCAACCCATTAGCAGCTTTCTCAAAGTGGACCCGTGGCTTTACACTTTTGCCACAGAAAAGCTGTCATGGCTTCTGAGTGTAAAAAAGACCCTATCTAGGAATATTTTGAAAAATTCATAAGCAGAGCAAGAAGAAGATGCAGGGCCTAGCTGCAAGAATGAAACATCATAAGGAAAACTGCTTAGTGGGAAAAATGATGTGGATATAGACACACTATTTTGATTTATTTTTGGAATTATAAAATTGATTTTAGTTATTATGAGATAGTTTCCTAGCATAGACATGTCCTCAGTGTTCTGAGCACTTGTCTGTTAGAGTTAATAAAATTTGATATTTAAAAAATAAGAGTTTAAGGACAGCTGTCCGTCAGCAACTCAGGAGACTGTTTCAATTGAAGATGTGAAACATGTATGTAACATTTAAGACTTAGTTTAATAAAAGAAGTGCTATTGTGTTTGTGTGCATGATTTAGTTCTTACCATTCCTAATATACTGTTGCTTCATCTGCAGCTTGACACAGGTAGTGAGTATTAGGGCACACCTACACTACAAAGATCATCGAAGCTGCCACTGTCAATTTTCCAAGGCTCAAATGGTCAGGTCTCGTGAAGACAGGCCTATTCAAACTGAGAGGGGCACTCCAGTCAATGCCTGTAGGCCTGCTTCCATGAGGAGTGAGGGTGTGTCTACACTACAGTGCTATTTCAAATTAACTTATTTCAAATTAGTTACCGGTAATTCTAAATAAGGTAATTTGAAATAACGCATCTAGACACAAAAACTAATTCGAAATAGCGTTTTGCCACAGCACTCAGCACTATGGAGCCAGAGCTGCCCCTGGGCACTCTGGTGCTCATGTTGAATGTCTTGCTGCAAGCCTGGCAGCAATTGCTGGAGGTTGCCTGGCACCTTCTGCTGCAGGCCAGCCCCTTGGCCCTCCCCTTCCCCTCCCTGGGGGCCCTGGAGGAGCAGCGTCCTGACGCCGGCGTGCCTCACTGCATCTGGCATTTAGACACCAACAGCGACTGGTGGGACCACATCATCCTGAAGCGCTGGGGAGACCAACAGTGGACCCAGAACTTCAGGATGAAGGAGGATACCTTCCTGGAGCTCTGCGAGTGGCTCGCCCCTACTCTGCATTGATGGGACACACGCTTGAGACCCGCCATTCCCCTCCACAAGTGGGTGGCCATCACCCTCTGGAAGCTCTCCATGCCAGAGAATGTGTGTTCCTTCTGCTAACTAGTGGGCTCTTGGCCATTATGAGAGCAAATAACAAACAAAAACAAAACAAAAATAATCCCCCCCCCCCCTAAAAAAAACCCAATATAGCTTCTGCATAAACAGGGAAATTTAAAAACAAATTTAAATTAGAAAATTATGGCATTTAGGTGGAAAAGAAGTAACCAGCTACAGTAGGTCATAGGGAATAGCAAAGTTAAAGTACAGGCAGCTCAAAGTTCAAACCTCTGCTACTTGCCACAGAGTACTTGAAAGCTGCTTCTTATTACCAGAATCATATTGAACTCAGTAGCTAGAAAATGATTCACATTTTAAAATATTAGGTTTTTGTAGTTCTTTGTGGTAAGTAATCTTGTTATGAAAATATTTTAACTTACATAAGGATTTCTTTGTAAACGCAGTGCCAAGGCCAGATTCAATCTTAGTCCTTGCCGCCCTACCTGTCACTCCCATCAGAGCAGAAAACAATTCAGAAAAGTAAGAAGAAACAGGACCATGACTATTTCTTCTTTCCCGTTCTCCTTTTCCCCTCCATATGAAGGCTAGCAAGCCAGGCAGACGGAAACATCGTGTTCCATCCAAGGGCATTGTTCAATGAGGATGCTCCTCTTTCAGACCTGAGCCACATTGTATTAATTGCATGGTCTGTCTGTACCTTAACCTTTTTTCAGTTATTTGTGTGATTCAAAAGGACAAATGCTTCTAGTGGTCCCAAAGAACTACAGACAGGTTGAACGGTTACTTCTAGACAGTAAGATGTGGTGTTTAGATTAGATTATCTAAAATATGTTCAGAAACACTTGGATAGTTTATTGTTTATCAGTAGATAAGGTCTAACCTGCAAAAGAGTGATTTAGCTGTGCTGTGTCTTACCCCAAATCCTCATTGGGAAATTAGTAAGGAAAAGGTAGCATATCCCTTTTTGCTTTTGGTTGCTACATCCTGATTATGCACCATAATTCACCCTGGCCATGTTGCTTGAACAGTTTTACATATCCATCTTCCTTACCCTTTGTCTGTCTTTGCTTTTGAAAAGAGTGTAAGAGCTTTGAGGTAGGGGCTTACAGGTTTGGAAAGCATCTGGCACTTTTGAGGTACTATATCAATACAGACACATAATAAGTTTAGAGCGTTTATGTGAATATTGCATTCATTTCTCGGTTAGCAACTTAAAACCAAATTCGCCAACCTTGTTCTTGATATATAGGTACTTGCATACTGAATGCCTGAGAAGTGCCTTATTCCTTTTGCAATACCATTGAAATCAGTTGGTATTGCAGTGCACTGTTGTGTGTTCTTGTTTTCTGTTTGGAGCATTTGCAGGCTGAAATAGTCTTAACACTACATCATTACTGTCCTTCCAACAGTGTTCCCAACAAATAAACGTCCACACAAAATGTTTGTTTTAAATGATTTAATAATGTGAAGTGATTTAGAATGATCTGTTATATGAACATATTGATTGGTTTACTTCACTCTTTGGGATTAATTGCAATTTAGAGTAGATTAATTAGAAATAGTAATTGCTGCAGGTTAGTTGTGTATTTTGTAATGATGCCAGGTTCTATAGAAGACAAAGTTAACTATCAATACAGTGCCACATTAAATACAGTAATTCCTCATTTAACACGTGTCCGCTTAACACGTTTTTGTGATAGCATGATTTTTTTTTTTAGGGAACGTTTTTTGAATTACACGACCATCCCTGGAATAACATGATTTCCCCAGCTAGCCCGTCGCTGGCGGCTGCGCGGGGCTTCCCCCGCCTTCCTGCAAAGTGGCGGAGAGTTTACCGCTCGCCATGTCGTTCCCCGCTGACTCCCCCTCGCCTGACGCCTTGCACCCTTTCCTCCACCCCCGCTTACAGGCTGGTGGCTGGGTTTCCAGTGGCTGCGCAGGGCTTCCCCCGCCTCCCTACAAAGCGGAAGAGGGTTCACCGCTCACCGCGCCATTCCCCGGTGACCCCCCTCACCGGATGCAGTGTGGGTCCCAGCAGACCCGTCACAGGGGCATTCTCCCAAACCAATCCCCCTTCCTTCTCCTCCCCTTCCCTTTCCTAGAGCCAAACACCTCCCCTCCCTGCTGTAACCCAGTCTCCTTTCTCCCCCAACCTTATGTCCCGGTTCCAACAGACACCACCGCTTGAAACACAACCCTCACCTTTTCCATTATTTTCAATGGGAAAATTGATCCCGTACGACACGTTTTCACTTAACACAATCATTTTCTGAAACATATCTATAATGTTAAATGAGGAATTACTGTATTATAGTAAATAGTCTCTCATAACTGCATAGTTAATTTATCAGTAAGAACAATTGGTTGGTTGATGTGATGTGGAGGTTTCTCTCTTTTTAAAGGTATTGGATTATATTACCTGGAGATTCCAGCCACTCCAGAGTACAAATACGAAAATGTTTTCCTGGCTATTGGATTCAATATTTGAATGAATTAATTTGGTCACACTTACACCTCAGTTGCATTCATTTTCTGGGACGTGCATAGAAATTGTACTGGCAAAGTGTTCTTTCTGAAAACCAATTTCAGTGATAAGCAGAAATATTTGCAGAAACAGAAGACATACTCAATTAGCCCGTGAATCACTTCCATAGGAAGAATAGCCTGCTGGTTAGAAGTGTCTACAGTGTGTAATTTCTCTGAAAAAATTATTTTCTCTGAAATTATTTTCTCTGAAAGAATTCTGATGAATGGTGTGATGGCCTGCTCTGAGCCATCTGGACCTGCAGGTCATATTGTCAGCCCTACTCCACTTATTGTAATTTGTGTTACAGAAGCCTCCGGAGGCGTCCATTAAGATTGGCACTAAATTATGATAGATTCTACACAGGCACAGTCACTGTCTTAGATTTGATAGCCCAAACTATGAAGACAGCAAAGAATAGAAGATTTGATTTTTAGTCAGTAAATCTTTTAAAGGGCTTTTCCATGTAGCTAAGAAGAAGCACAGTTATCATTCCAAGGAAAGACACCTGGGCAAAAAGCATATGAGAGGGGAACTCTTCTCTAGAGAAGTGACACAAATAATTAGCCTAGGAATGGTATTTAAGTTTGAATGTTCATTCAGTTTCCTTTCAAGTGACTATGTTTATCATATTTTCTTGTGTAATGAAAAACGTGTATGTTTTAAACCACATTTGTGGTATTTAGTGCTTGTATGACAGCATTCACTTTGTTTTGGACAGCTTTACTTTGTTTCCAGTATTTTGAGAGAATTTTTTTTCCCTTTTTTCCTTTAAGGTTTAATCTTCCAGAGTTTTTTTCAGCAGAAATTAGTTTCTGCAAATGATAAGCTGTGGAAAATGGAAAGACTTTCTGGGCTTCACACCTTCTGAATCTTATCCTAATTTACAAGAACATTTCTGGAGCTATTGTCGCTTTGGATGTAGTGCTACTTGAATAGGATGTGTGTGCACAGCACAGAATCTGGCATGCCATGGCAGGTTCCTCACATGAAGTCCTCTGGGAGACCTATTAACAGTTGGGAATGACACAGAGAGTTGGGCTACATGTATGCTGTTTTATTTTTATTTTATATTCTCATTTTTCATTATGATACAACTCCCCTGCATGGATGCTCCAGATAGTTAGCCCAAAGTCACCTAGCAGGTCAGTGATTGAGCAGGAACAGGACCTGTTATTCTGACTCCCAGTCCAGGGTCTGATCACTGAAACATGCTGCTTCCCAAGCTAAAGATTAATTTATAGCACTAGAGGGGGAGAACAACTCAACTTGAAACTCATATGGGTAAATTAGTTTGCTTAATTAAAAAATTAAATAGAGTAAAAGAATGATTTTTTGGCTTCAGTCTTAGGAAACCTCCCTTAGCAGATCTTAGGGACCTAATTCCATGTCTAAATGGCTGCCCAAAGTCTCTGAGATTTGCTCTGAAGTTGTACATGTATAATGTTTTACTCTTCCATACCAATTTATTTTCCTGAGGGTTAATAGAAACCTTTCTTCATAGAGTCCAATGCCAGAAGGGACCATTGTGATCATCTCCTCTGCTATCCTGTATAACATAGGCCATACAACTTGCCCAAAATAATTCCCAGAGCATATCTTTTTTAGAAAAATTTCCAATCTTGATTTAAAAACTGAAAGTGATGGAGAGTCCACCATGACCCTTGGTAAATTGTTCCAGTGCTTAATTACTCTCACTGTTCAAATTGAAATAAGGTATCATTATTAATTTTTCTAGCTTCCACTTTCAGCCATTGTGTCTTGTTACACCTTTTTCTGCTAGATTGAAGAATATTAAATATTTTTCCTCCTGTAGATATGTACAGACTGTGAATCAAATCATCCCTTAAACCAATTTTTCTTAAACTGAATAGATTGAGTCTCAAGGTATGTCTACACTGCCACCCTAGTTAGAACTAGAGTGGCTAATGTAGGCATTCGAATTTGCAAATGAAGCCTGGGATTTAAATATCCCGGGCTTTATTTGCATGTTCCCGGGTGCCGCCATTTTTAAATGCCCTGTAGTTCGAACTCCCTGCAATGAGGAGTAACGGTAGTTCGAATTAGGAGCTTTAATTTGAACTACCTAGTCTGTGCTGTGTGTAGCCGTGGGCAGGTAGTTCGAACTACGGGGCATTTAAAAATGGCGGCGCCTGGGAACATGCAAATAAAGCCCGGTATATTTAAATCCTGGGCTTCATTTGCAAGTTCGAATGCCTACATTAGCCACCCTAGTTCGAACTAGGGTGGCAGTGTAGACATACCCTCAGAGGGGTAGCTGTGTTTAGTCTGTAATTTTAAAACTATGAGCAGTCCTATGGCCCCTTAAAGACTAACAAATTTATTAAGTCATAAGCTTTCATGGGTAAAACCCACTTCATCAGTAGTTATTAAAAATTTTGAATAGTGTAGGGCCAAGAACCAGCCCCTGCAGCACCCTACTGGAAACATACCCATTTGATGATAATTCCACGGGTTTAATTACAGATAGCTACCAGTTATCCATTTTTTCCATTTAATGTGTGCCTTAATAATTTTAACTGCTATTAGTTAATTGTTAACTACTAATAGTTAATTTAAAAATACTATTAGGACTAATATTATGTACAATATTTGTTATATTTCACCCCTTCTTTAAGCCTTCATTTTTGCTGAATACCTTATTCCATCTCTTAATTTATTTTTTCTAATTTCCAATTCCTCTAGAGCTATTTTTTATTCACTTGCTAATGTCAATTTACCTTAGTTACTTGATTATTTTGTTCAAATCTTCTTTATGCATAAACTTTACTGGGTTTGCCTTTGGGTTTTGCATATTATGCTTTTAATCTCTCCAATTCATCCTGTCCTTATGTTCCTAGCTAGCTGATTACACATTCCCTGGAAAGTTAAATTGAAAAGTATTGTTAACCTACTTCAAGATGATTTATTAGGTTTTCAATTAGGTGTTCATGAGACTGACTGTTGCTTTTCATGATTATAAGGCCAGAAGAAACCATGGTGATAATCTCATCTGGCCTCCTGCATATCATAGACCACAGGACTGACTTGAATTAATTCCTGTTTAAATGAGAGCATATCTTTTAGAAAAACATCATTTTGACTTTAAAATTTCCAATGATGAAGCATTCACCATAGCCCTTGTTATATTGTTTCATTTGGTAGTCTAAATGTGTCCATCTTCAGCTTGCAGCCATTGGGTCTTATTTATATTTATTTGTCTGTTAAACTGAAGAGTCCTCTATTACCAAATTTCTATTCCCCATATGGGTGCTTATAAATTGATAACTCCCTGACATTCTCTTTGCTAAACTAAATAGATTAAACCTTTAATCATTCTCATAGCTCTTCTCTTTACCCTCTCCATTTATCAACATCCCTTTTGACTCCAGAACTGGACACAGTCTTCCAGCTATAGTCACACTAGCATAACACACAGAAATAACCTCTCTAATCCTGTTACAAATTCCCCTATTTATACATTCTTAAGCATCACATTAGCATTTTTAGACCATAGCATCATACTGGAAGCTCTTGTTCAGCTGATTAGCCACGATGACCCCTAAGTCATTGCTTTTCAGAATAGTGTCCACATCCAGTAAGTATGATCTATATTCTTTGGCTATCAATATAGACATCATGTTTTGTTGTATTAACATCAGGAGTGTCGACAGCCTCGCCAAACCTTTGGGCAAGGTGGGGGGAGCTGACTCTGTGTTCTCGGAAAGGGCAGGACCTCAGGGGGAAGGGGTAGGGCTGGGGCAGCTAGCCCTCTATGTCAGCTGGACTATGATGCACCCCTCTCAGCCCACATTATAGACTGGAGAATGTTGCGCAACATTCTGGTGGTGATTTAAAGGGCTTCAGCCACTGCCGCAAGAGCAGAGGCGGAGGCAGCCAGGAGCCTGGCCCCTTTTGAATCACTGGGTTCTGGAGCAGTTTTCCCCTGGTACCCTTCACCCTCGTGGTGGGCCTGATTAACAAAACATGCACATTGTTTGCTTCCATCCAGCTTGCATGTGATCTACATTGCTCTGTACAAATGACCTGTTCCATCATTATTTTCAATTCTCCCAAACTGTGTGTCCTCTGCAAATTTTCTAAATGCTGTTTTGTGTTTTTCTTTTAGGTCACTGATATAAAAAATTAAATTACATAAGACTAAAAACACACCACTGGAAATACATCCACTTGATAATTAACTGTTTAAAGTTGCATTTTGAGACCTATCATTTGGTTAGATTTTAAGCCATTTAATTTTTGCCATGTTGAACTATTTTGTTTCTAGATCCTTAATCACTATATTTTTGGTACATAGTCAACTCCTTTACACAGATCTACTGCATCAACTCTATACTTTATCAATGAATCTTGAACTCTTGTCAAAACTAACATATCTTTTTTTATAAGATCTAATTTCCATAAACCCAGGATGATTTTCATAAATTATATTATCCTTTTTTAATTCTTTCATGAATACACCTTGTTTCAGCAGTTTCATTATTCTTCTGGGGTCAGTGTCAATTCTGATTGTTGATTTGTTTCAGGCTGGTTTGTAGGTGTTGGGGAGCCATAGTACATCCCAAATTTATCAACATAATATATGCTAATTAACATCTGGATGGTGAGCTTAATAAAGAGTCCAAACAGTGCTATGGAGACTAAATCTCTAGATCTCATGGATGGTCAATAATTTTTGATGAGGGGTCACTCAAAGAATTTTGTAAGTGGTCAAGGGCCCCACTTTTCCATTATATTTATGGAGGAGATGTTGGGTCTAGGATGAAGGTTGGGTGCAGAAGTCAGATTAGGGCAGGAGATTGGTGTGCAGTGTCCAGGAGGGGGTTTGACCTGAGGTAAGGGTGCAGGGTATTAGGATACAGGGTTTGGGATAGGGTATGGGTGCAGGAGTGGAGATGCAAAGGATTTGGTCTGTGACCTGGGACAGAAGTGCAGGAGGGGAGCAGAAGTTTGAGGGGTACCAGGTGCAGGCTCTGGCTGGGAGATGCTTACTCCCTGACTGCTGCACCCCCACATCCCGATCAAAGTGGCTGGCTGTGGCAGCTATGTGTATTTCTGTATGTTGCACACCCCTTTAGGACAGAGGAGCCCTCTGCCACCTGCCTTTGCTGCAAGCATATCCCAGGAAGCTCCCATTGACCAGTTTACAGACAATGGAAGCTGAGAGACTGATCTAGAGGCAGTGCATGATGGCCTCCCTCTGCCCAGGGTTGAACAGAATGCAGAGAGGCACTTGTCCCCCTGCAGCTGGTTGTTTAGCATGGCAGTCAGGAGGCCTGCCCAGTGCTCCCACTGAGCTGTGGTACAGTGGAGGGATGGATCCAGCAATTTGGTGGGCTGGATTTTGTCTGGCCCTACACTAGAGACAGTGTCTTGAGAGGAGTAAGGGGCATTGGTAGAACAAAGATAGAGAGAGATTATTTCATTGCCCTGCCTTGATAATAACTGGCCAAGTAGGCTTCAGGAAGCAGTTCGTTAGCTGCTGTAATTTGTCATTGAGTCAGTGGAGTTGTGACAATTTACACCAGGCTCCATCCATAGCACTGTCAGTGGGTCCCTATCACAAGAAATAGTCCACTCATTTGACTTAGAAAAGGTTAAATTCTTTAAAACATATTGAGGGTGGTGGGTAACTTGTTTTGGTGTACTTTTTTTTGTCGGTACAGCCATTTAGTTTCCTCATATTTGAATTGTGTTTGGAAAGCTAGCTAATAATCACTGTGAATGGGAATACTGTGCATACCTAGCATGCAATCAAGATCAAAATGCCTTTTTTCACATATGCTGAAAACCACTTGAAACTTATGCTCCCTGTTTACCTGCCACATAGTCATCATCCATTTCTAGAACTTCTGATTTACTGCCAAAGGTTGCTTTTCTTACAATGATTTAGGAAGCTACAGATTGCTTTCAATATACCCACCAGCAATAAAAGAGGATAGTATCTCAAGGGTACACATAAAAATGTAATTTATTTACAAATTTAGAGTGTCAGAGTCATGCAGTGTGTCTATTTTTAAAAAAAGCAATGTGTGAAAACTGAGCAGTAAGGAAGGCAGTAATGATGATTGAGCTAGCATTTAGCTATTAATATATTTTGTCAGAAAACTATTATATTCAAAATTACAAATGGTCCAAATATGAATTGTAGTGTAATGAGCTGGCTTTGTTGTCTGTGTGTATACAGCAGTCCTCAGCTGAATGAAAATGTATGCTTTCTCAAGTATTTATAGAACTTTTTTTTTCTTGCTGACCCACTGAAACCCATTCCCAGAATTACAAAATAACTAGATCTAAAAATGGAAAAGACAAGCATTGTTTAGTAACCACAAGACCATTCCCTTTCTAATGCTGGACTGACCTAACATTCTTTTGCCTCATCCAGTAAAAAACCCAGTGCCATGTTTTCCAGTCTGGCCTTGGGTTGGTGGTGTGGGCTTGTGTGCTGGCATAGTGTAGTCTAAAGCTCCTCTATTTCTGTTAACTGCTCATGGTCCCAAAGGGGTCATTCTAACAGCTGGGGATTGCCAAGACATAAAGATGCCCTAGCCATGTTTCCTTTTCCTGGGACATTTCTTCTCTGTGGGTGTCAGAAGGAGAGGTAATAGATGTGGTATTAGAGAAGCACTGCTTTGCCAAGAATCTGGCACTTTGCATTTGGCAGGGTAGGGGTTAATCCTACCCTTTGGCTAGCAGAAGGTCTATGCAGGGATTTTAGGATAGTTGCAATGGAAATTAATTCCTCCCTCTCATCATAGCACAAAACCAATCTTCTTACCATCTAATCCAACAGGAGTTTTGCTGTTGAATTAAATAGGGGCAGCATTGGGCCCTATAAGGGAGGGAGTGCCGTGGAAAATTAGGAGCAGTCTGACAGCAAAATCTCACTCTGAAGAGGGCAGGAACTTTGAGAATGGGAGAGAAGTAGGTGCGGGGTGGGGAGGAGTCTTCTTCCTTTTTCTGAGCTTGGCTAGAGAGAGCCATTCTTTCCTTCTTCCTTTAGTTTGGTCTCTGAAATAATGGTCTGATACATGGCAGCGGGTAATGGAAGATCCACCTAACCATTGATCTTTCTGGGAGATAATCTCCCCTAAGGATTCCCAGCCCACTCAGAGGAATCCTTACTTTTAAAGGGGCCAAGGATGTAATAGGTCAGCTGTGATATGCGTACTGGCTCCAAGTACCAGTGCAATCTTAAGTCTGCTGAGTTGCATGATACAGCCAGCAAGCTGCTCCTCTGTTTTAAGCCAGTATCTGGGATTGAGACTAGGCTGGATACGTTGTGTGATTGGCACCCCGGGTTCTTAGGGAAGTACTTGGGATTTTCCAAGTACTATTTTTCTCACTGCCAAGTACAGTCTCTTGGCTCACTGCACTGGTGCTGAGTAGTAGGCAGATGAATGGATTTCACCTCTCCTGGGTTTTCCAGGAGGAGGAGAAGAGGCAGCGGACAGAGTGAAAAGCTGAGGATTTCTATCACACACACAGAAGCTATCTTTCTGACATTGCCCCTGCATAAGCAAAATGCATTGCTCCACACACAGCTCTCTCTGAAACTGGTAGCATTGTAAGTGGCAGGCCACACTAGGAAGCTGCCAGGAAGCAGGCGGCATTCATGGAGCAGTTCAGGATCAGAAAAAGTACAGCATTCTAGGCTTGGGCTGGCTCTGTAAGGAATTTATTGAGGTGTGATGCAGGGTTTGTAACAGGGATCAAATGAGGGGAATCAGAGAAGCTCTTTTAGGTTGGGACTGTCTTTTGTGTTTGCACAGCATCTAGCACAATGGATTCCTGGTTCATGACTGTGGCTCTTAGGAGCAACAATAAAAATAATTGCCGTGGAGGTAATACACTGTGCCTGAAGCAGATAATTTCTCAGGAGAGGAATATATCCCCAAGGCATGGTTAACAGTCGGTGCAGAAGCTGTTGATAAAGATAACACTGAAGAAGTGTTGGTTGCTATCTTAGCACCAGCTAGTCCATTTTCTGATCACACAAGGCTGCTTATTCTGTTCCAGAGGCTGATGCAGGGTAATCTAGTGCCCAGGGAGCAGCAGCTACATCTCCCACTAAAACTTTGCCTGCTACTTCAATTCTGTGAAGGATGTTTGTAGTAACAATTCCTGGATTCCTCCTTTCCAATTCCTACAGGATAAGAATTGAGTTAGAGTTAGTCTTTTAAACTGTTTTCCTGTTGTTTGTAGCAGTTAGTCTTTAGTTGTTAGTTTAAAAAAAAGTTTTCCTATAAATAGTTGTCTTAATCTTCCTGAGAGAAGTGTGCCATTAGCCTGCGCCGGTGGCCCCTCAGGCCTTCAGTTAATAAAAAAAGAGGACAGATTAGGGAAAAAACAAGTATAGAATATCACAAAATAAACCCTTCTCCTCTCAGAAGACTTTGGTTGGGACTGTAAAAAAGAAAAGAGAAAAAAAGCCTCATGCAGACCACACTGGCAAAAAAGCCAAAAACAAACAAAAAACCTCCCACATGTACAAGAATAAGAGACAAAGACTCACTCAACAATCAACATGCCTACATCTCCAGGCTTCAAGAAATGTGAGAAATACCATAACCCGATGCCTGCCTTAGATGGCCACAGGTCTTGCACACACTGCCTGGGTGAGGCTCATGTTCCCCAGAAATGTATAGATTGCCGCAGCATCACCACCAGAGCCTGAAAAAACAGGGAGCTGAGGCTGCGTATGCTGCTTTTTGACAAGGCTCTAGAGCCTCAGACTAGTGGGAACACATGCAGCCAGCCTGAGAGTGCCAGTAGACAGTAAGGGCTCGGGCTCCTCGCCATCCAATTCCGCAAAGAAGAGGGTTTCCCTGGCTCGCTCCTTACCTCTGAGAGTGAGTACAGTAAATAAGCGGGGCACCTCTAGCATCGGATGCCCTTGTGCCACATTGGTAGTGGCCCCAAAGGTATGCACCACTCAGAAGATGGCACTGCCACCTCCAGCACCAAAAATAACAGGTATCTGGGAACCAGATAAGCCCACAGGTCTGGTGGCACCAGACAAGACCTCGGTGCCAGTAAAGGCAAAATCAAAATCTGCTAAGCCCTTGCCTCACATGCTGAGCCTGGAATTTCTGCCTTCTCCATCGACACCGATGCCCCGTCCATTGGCACCAAGTTCCACAGTGCCACACCATGTTTCCTCAGGCAACCACCATTCTGCCTTGAATCCCCAAGGTACCACGAGCCAGCACTGATTGCGGCACCACAACTTAAAAGCCCTTGGCATCAAGGCATTGATCTCATTCTTCTTATAAGGAGCTCTCCGCCTCGATCACTGGCATCATCCCAGTACAGTGACTACAAGGACTATCGTAGGAATGTATTCTCAGCCTAACACTCCTCTCCCACTAGAGCACATATCTCTTACGACAGACATTGACCATGGCATGCCCATCATCCCCCGTGGTACCTGGACTGGTCCTACCATCCCCACTACTCTCCTCGCTGGTTCCCATATCGCTATTGGTCACCTCCATGGCATTGACCAATGGCACGGTCAACACCAGCTCCTAGGTCAGTATCCGTCTCTCATCTTTATAGTTCTCTCCAACCAACTGAGGACATAGAAACAGAGGATGGCCAAATTACTGACGATGTGGCTGCTGAACACACCGATGTCTCCCCAACTGATAAGTCGTTTTCCTCACCTGACATGGGCGTCATCTCAGATGACTCATTGCCATTGGATAACCTGAACAATTTCAGGACTTATTTAAAAGGGTCGCCATGAGCCAGGAGGTCTTATTATCAGAAGTCTAGGAGAAACAGCACAAGCTATTAAAGAATCTCCAGCCATCCACAAAATCAAGGTTCTACTTCCAATGGATGAAGCAATCCTGAAAGGGGAGGACAAGTTCTGGCAAACACCAACCTCAGTTTCCCGACGAACAAGAGGGCTGATAGAAAATATTTTGTTCCATCCAAAGGCATGGACTTTATTTCTCTAGTCACATCCAAATTCGCTGTTGGTGGACGCAGCACAACACAGGTCCAAAACCCCTCAATACAAATCCTTTCCATAGGACAAAGACCATAAACGTTTGGATGTATTTAGTCAGAAAATGTATTCCTCTTCCACGCTGCAGCTTCAAATAGCAACTATATTGCATTACTTGCGAATAACGATTTTGACAGCTACACACAATTGACGGAACTCATGTAGCACCTCCCAGATGAGAAAAGACCTATCCTGAAGTCAGTAATACAAGAGGGCTACACTACGTCATGCACAGCTCTGCAAAAGGCACTTGACTCGGTTAATACAGATGCAAGAACATCAGCAACTTCCATTGTGTTGTGGTGTTCATCGTGGCTTCATGAGGCGAGAATCCTGAAGGACATTCAAACTAAGGTTGAGGACCTCCCATTTGACAAAGAAAACCTTTTTGCTGTCCAAATGGACAAAGTCCTGCATTCCAGCAAGGACTTGCTCACAACGTTACATACGTTAAGGATGTACACACCTCCATTTGGAAGTAGGTGTTACACATTCTACCAGAAGCAACGGACTTTCTCTTGTGGCAGATAGCAAAAAGGCCATTTGACCAACACCAGTCTAGGGCAAGAAATGAATGCCAACAGGGCCAGCACAACCTCTCTATCATAAACATCTGATCATAAACATCTGATGTTCGCATGTCAGGACCAGTGCCATGCGAACATCAGATGTTTCACTATCGTTTCCGCCCTTTTTCAACCAATGGGCAGCAGTTACCATGGACCGTTGGGCCTTAGAGATCATCAAATGTGGATACTCCCTTCCTCTTACCACCATTCTACCAACCTCCCCACCCTCACTGTTCCTTGTCAGGGACCCCTCTCACAAAATACTTCTTCACCTAGAGGAGTGCTGGGCAGCAACCGGTGACTAACGGGTTAAACTCAGGTAGGTAGCAAGGGGGTTGGTAGGAAACCAGGAGAACCAATAGGAATAAAGTACTGAAATTTGAATAGTATAAGGCACCTGTACTGCTTCCTTTTGTGTGGGAGAATTAGTTGAGAGAGACAGAATGATTTAAGCACAGATAGGACCACCATGCCTCCAAGGAATTTGGGACATGGAAGTGGACTGAACCAAGAAAGGATTGGAAGAAAGTAAAGGGAAAAAGTGAATCTAGTCACGATTGGGTTTTTTTTTCTTATTTTGTGGTTTGGTTTGAACTGCTCTGTGTTAATCTATGCCTCCCCCTCCCTTTTACTATCTAAGCATTGTTCCCAGAGATTTTTCTCTCTGTTTTAAAATTGTTCTCCTTATTTGCTCTGTAAGATCTAGCAACCAAGTATACTCTGTCAAGTTTATCTTTTGTTTTGTAATAAAAATCACTTCAAGGGGATGATTTGATTCTTGTGTCCTGGAAGGTACCAGAGATCTGACTGTGTGTGTCTGCATGCCTCAGACTTAGAGGTCAGCTCCCAGAGACTGCAGCTTGTTTTTCTCTTTTCTTTTTCAAGCTCTTTTGGGGAAAAAGAGCTTGGGGTACCTGTGGGAGTGGGTTCAAGTGTTCATCCCTGGTTTTAGGGATAAAATCACTTGACGGTGGCAACTTGTTTTGTTTGTTTCTTTCTCAGAGCAAGGGAATCTGTGACTCTGGGGAATTTTTGTAAGCAGAGCCTGTAGAGGCAAGTTTCTTTTTCTTTTGGAGCTTGCATAGGCATAGACCATTCTATTCCCAAGTAGGAGACAGATCACTCACAGTCCCTACCTATATAAGGTATGCCTACACTGCAAAGTTAATTCGAAATAACAGTCGAATGGCTCCAGTTCCAGCCATTGTCCGGGGCTCCGTTCCCCCCTTCTCGCTGTCCTCTGTGCCTCTTTTAAAGCCGGTGCCCTGATTTCAGGATGCCGGCACATGTGCTCCTCGCCCACGTTGGCAACGTCCAGCCCGGGGCACCCAGCGCGTCCAGCACAGGCGCCACCCGGCTTCTCCCAGCGAGCCCCGCTGAACTGCCGGGCCGCTGGCTGCCCGCGCATGTGCTCTCTGACTCTGCCTGGGACTGGCGGACAGAGCTCAGCTGCTCCCGTGTCTCCCATGGCTGCCAAGCAAGCTTGACAGAGCTGCTTGTTCTCTTCCGCGCTGGGTTTCTGGCCAGCTTTTGTGCGGGGAGCAGGGCTCCAGTCGTAGGACCCCGCTGCCCCATCACAAGCATCTATACATGCAAACGGCTATTTTGAAATTAATTTGAAATAGCGGAGCGCTTAATTCGAATTTGGTAAACCTCATTCTATGGGGAGTAATGCCATATTTGAAATAGCTATTTTGAATTAAGTGCTATGTAGATACTTTATTCAAAATAGGGGGGGGCCTCCAGTGCTTCCCAGGGAGCCCTGGTGGCTACCCTGGGCACAACCAGGAAAACTTACTTTCCTCTCCTCCAGCCCCGGAGCCATTAAAGGGGTAGACTCTGGCCACAGTGCCTGTGCGAGCTCCAAGCCTGCCAGCCCAGAGCCAGCAATGGCCACCAGGGCCCCTGACCCCGGGGCCCCAAACATGAGCCAGCAAGCCACTGGCCGTCACTTCCCATTCTGTATGTGTGAAACTGATTGTTCCTTCCTAAAAGAAGCACTTTGCATTTGTCTTTATTAAACTTCATCCTATTTATCTCAGACCATTTCTCCAATTTGTCCAGGTCATTTTGAATTATGACCCCATCCTCCAGATTAGTCGCAATCCCTCCCAGCTTAGTATCATCTGCAAACTTAATAAGTGTACTTTCTATACCAATATCTAAATCGTTGATGAAGATATTGAACAGAGCCGGTCCCAAAACAGACCCCTGTGGAACCCCACTTGTTATGTGAAAACAAACTAAGCTCACAACCACTTAATACAGAATCCAAAGATGCTGTCCATGGTCAGACTTCCTCTCTCCTTGGTGGAAGATGAACCCTTTAGAAGTTTTGTGGCTGCTCCCAGTAGTAGGTCCATAGCTATTCCTGTTTTGCCCCACCCTCCCCCATTTCCCTCCAAAAAGGCAATGCCAGATGTTTGTGCTACTATGAAAGCCGCAGTATGGCCTGCCCTGGTAACTGAATGTGGGAAGGTGCACATGACTACTGATTATGTGAGCCAGTGATCAGGAAACTGACTCCATGTCTGATATAGATAGCAAGTGAGCACCATCACTAGCAGAGATAATATTTTGCAGTATAATATTGACACCGTCAATGAACAGAATACCACAGTGACAGTGGATGGCTTTGACAAATAGCACACTTCCATGGACATCCTGGAGAGGCCATGTGTTGTCAGAGGAGAAGAGGAGGCCTCTGGCACTCTCTGCTAGTGTTGTAGCAACAGACAAAATATCACTAAGGTAGTGAGCAGAGATGGCTTCCAACATGCCCCGGCTTAACTCAATGTCTGAGTGTGGTTGTGAGGGGATTCATGTAGGGGGATAATCCAATAGAGGTACTGCTTTCAAGAGCCAGGAAGATCTACAATCATGTTAGCCAGTCCTGTACAGCATACTGCATACTTAGAGCTGCAAGTTTCATTTGCTCAGATCCTGTGTGCCACAAGGCGAAGAAGGAGGCAGTGTCTGAGTGGAACTCCACTTGTTATATGCCAGTGTGTATGTGTGAGCAGAGAAACAGTGTAAGAATTCTACCACCCCAGGAGTCCCTGCAAGTGCAGCAGCAGCCTCCACTTGACACCTCCATCCCTGCTCTGACGACCATGAAGATGCTAATTTACATCATATTGCATTTCAGTGAGGCCACAGAATAAGTCAGCAGGAATGATACAGAGAACAGTGAAGTAATTCCCTTGCTATGCCAGCCAGAGAAAAGATGGGTGCACATGAAGATCCTTTCTTCCAGCAACAAAGTAACAACAGTGGGGAATCCATGTTGGGAAGTATGCAGTCAACACTTGTGGGAAATACCTTCTACCTTTGGTTTAAAGATGGCAAACTCGATGGCAACATATCAAGATTCCTGCTTCAGGATGACCATATCTTCTTGCCTTTCAGGCAATAAGGAGGCAGATATTCATTACTTGAAAGATAGACGGAGGCATGGTGGGTAAAGTCATTTGACATGTCATTCCAAGATATGGCCAGCATCTTCTTCCTCAAAAAGGGCAGTAACAGCAGATGCTGCAGCAGGTGTGGGGTGAGGGCACTAAGGCTGAGGGCAACAGTTTCTTTTTGGACAATCTAGAGCAGCAATGGGCAACTAGGGCTAGTGAATGGGCCACATGGGTGGCCCTCCGTCTTGGTTGGCTACAAAATTGAAATTAGTAATGTGCACTAATAGTGAACCCAAGAATAAGATGAAATATATTAATACATGCCATGCTGAATATTTCAAAACAAGTAGAAATGCTCTAGTCATTCATATATTAATAGAACAGTCATAAACTTCAAATAATAACACAATAATATTTACACTTATTTTATAATATCAAATCTCTGCCTGACCTCTTCCCCATACAAACTGTCCCTGTTCCTCCCCTCAGTCCCAGCACTTCCAGATGCCAGGAAATGGCTGATTCATGACTGTCCCCTATCCTCCCCCTCTCTCTCAGCTTGAACACTGCAAAATAGTGAATCAGCTCATTCCTGGCATGCAAGCTGTGGGAGGAAGGGGGAAAAGCAGGGATGGGGCACGAATCAGCAATTCATGGCACTCTGGAAGTGTTGGGAGGGAAGGGGAGGAATAGGAAAATGCGAAGCCTCAGTGCATGAGAAGCGTGGGGGAAAGAGACGGAGAGGGGATTTGCTGATGGGCCCCAGGTTGCTCACCACTGGTCTAGAGGAATTCGAATTGGCCTATATTGCCTCATTCCTTCTTGGGAAAGAATGTACTGCTCCTGCAGCCAGGGTCAGCTCGAGCCATTCCTGAACCCCAGGCTGCGGGTGCGTGATGCATGCGCGGCTCCACCCCTGGGCGCACGGCACATGCGTGGCCCCAACCCCCAGCGCACTGTGCCTCTTAGAGCTGCCAAATGGTACCACATGGTCCCTAGCCCTGGGCAAGCGGTGCCTGATGGCAGCTGTAAGGGGTGCCGCGCAGCCTCCAGCCCCAGGCACACGGCGCCTGATGGCAGCACTAAGGGGCGCCACACGGCCGGGCGCGCGGCACCCGTTACAGCTGCCATCAGGTGCCCCCCCCCATAGGTTGGCGCCCCAGGTAGCTGCCTGGCTAACTCCCCCCTTAAACTAGCCCTGCCTGCAGCAGAGAGAATGCTAGGAAGTATGACAGTGCTATAGTTGTCCTCGTGGCTTCTGACGCATAGTGTTCAGACTCAGAGGCTCACTTGTGTTCTACCACTCAGCCTCTTCCTTTACTAGAGGCAGGGTTCACAGCCTACTGAGCCATACTCATCACAGGCTAGTCTGTAATATGGGGGTGAAACCCCTCTAAAATCCTGGCCTCCGTATCCAGAGATAGTCCCTGTAGTGGTGTGGAAGGGTTGGGAGGAACCTGACCCACCCATTACCCTGGGTTCTGGGCCAGGGACCCTAAGGCTGTGGCAACAGATGGGATTTGTTCTACTGCCTGTCTGGCCCTGGGCCACTTCCCTAAATGATTCCTCACAGTACCTTTCCTTGGGTACCTGCTCCTCTAACACACTCTTCCTAACTTGCATCTCCCAGCTCAAACCCAGACTCCTCTCACTCTCCATACTTTGGCTCCTTCCTTCCTTCCTCCTCACATGCTTCCTAACTAACAGAAGAGGAGTCCTTTTAAACCAGCCTCAACTGGTTCCTGATTGGCCCTTGGTTAACCTGACTTCCTTGGCGCTCTGGAAGGCTCCTAATTAGCGCCAGGTGTTCTAACTGGCCTAATTGTCCAGATTACTTCTGAAAAATTCCTGCGGTTCTAGGCCAGCCCCTGCCAGTTTATCCAGGGAACAGAGATCTTCTTAATCTAGGGCTCACATAACTTTCCTTCTAGCACTCTTTTATATACCCTTAACCTGACCCTGCCACAGGAGATGGTCAGGATCTTATGATATCAGGAATGCCCTGAGCCATTTTTGCTGGCCAAGATGAAAGATGTTTTCAGCGCCCTCCATGATAACAGAATAATAATAATAATAATTAATAATAAAAGTCTGACAGAGAAGTTTGGCACCCAGACATCAGCTTGCTGTCCCCTCTTTTACCTTCCATAAAGCATCTTCTCACATCATGCCTTTAATATAGCAAGTACTAGCATCCTCAACAGGCAGAGAAAAGGCAGAGAAGCTAGAAGCATTCAGCTATATTGAATCATCTCTTTATTCCCTGGAGGAGGAGAATGACAACTCCCCCACACACACATACCCCACCCTGAAGAAGACCTTAAGGCCATGGATAGAGAGTACTTGAGTAAAAAACAGCAACCAAGAACTAACTAGTAATGAAGTTAAGCCCAGACAGCCCCGCAAGGTAAGCTGCAGTAAAAACAATGAAGTTGTAAGAGTGAATGTGCAACATTTTCCATGACACGATATGTCACCTAAAGAATTTCAAAGCATCACATTCTGAAATTTATTAACTGCTATGGTCCCCTTTCTGCAACAATATCAGTTGTATAATGGTGACAGCAAAATTTGCAGCATGCCTCAACAAACTTAAAAGGTTCTTCCTAAAGCAAAATGTCATCTCTGATTCAGTCAAATGCATCCTGGGTAGACTGGCCCTTCTGTTCCTCTACTTAAAATAGAGAGAGCCCTATTATTTTATAGTATGCATACATTTCATGTTACTGACCTTTCTCTCTACATTCAGCTTTTTTTTTCTTTAGGGGGTGGTGTGTTAAATAGAAGTTTTAACTCCTTAAATACTGGAAACAATAGTATTGTTGCATATTCTGGCTTTCTAACTCTAATTCCAAGAACAGTTATATAGCATAACCCTTTGGATGTATGCTACTCATATGAATGTCCAATAATAAAGTGGCATATTTCTTGTATTCTACCACCCTCTAATTTTTAGCACCACATACTGTAGAAGTGATCAGATTATAAACTAAACTCAAATTATTTTTTAATTAGAACAGGCTGAAAAAAGATATTTTTATTTACATTTCGGAAGTTGAAAACATTCAACCCCCAAAATTATCAGTAAGAGATATGTTTTTGTTGTTTGTGTGAGTGTAGAATGTATTTCAAAACATTAGTTCATTGTTCAGACTACATTGTCATTATTATTATGGTTATCCAAAGTGAAGCATGTATTATAAATGGCCGTTATACAATGATATCCAAAAGGAATGGATGAAAGGACTGTTAAGTAGTCACAATTGAATTCTTATTCCAACGTTTAATGTCTTGGTAAGACATGTGCTGGGGTCTCTATATTAGGTGGCCTCATCTTTCCCTGCCCTGTTAGTGTTTTTCCTTTTGCTTTTGGTGGTATTGCTTGAAAGAGTTGGGTTTTAATCCTCTTAATAACAGAGGCACTGTATCCCCCTAAAACATAAGTGCTGCTCCATTGAATTGGTCCTCATTCAAACTGGGCAGTTTGTGAAAACCGAGGAACGTCCTGTTTTTAAAGGTTTATATTTACTAGTAAATACCTGCCTCTAAAAGTCTAATTGGAATGTAATGATGTTTTTATGGTGTTAATTTAATACCCCAGGAGTCAAGCATTCTTTTGACTCAGCTGAGTGACTTGCTATTGCCCTATTGATATTAAGGTAGAAGGTGGTGTTTATATGATTACAGTTTTTAAAACAATTGTGTAAAAAAACAAGTGGCAGAAGGAAAATGGAGAAGGAGGTGGTTCAAGACTGATGATTCATGGTCTTACTGGGACAAGCGTGGGATAATGCTCAACCACATAGCATCTTCATAGAAGGCAGTAATTTTATGATAAGAGGGATAGATTGATCGATATATCTGAAGCATGAGTGACAGATGCATAGGTTACAAATTATCATGGGTAGTGAAGTGGCACAGATACAGTTAGGAAGTCCTTTCTTATCTTTCTTTAAAGAAATTGTGATTCCATAGGAGAACTGTTATTTTCAACAAGTGTTTTCTTCATACAAGTGGTGCATGTGTGTGTCTATGTTTATATATACCACAGCCATTTTTGGTTTCCCACACCTCAGAATTGCTCCTTGCAGTTTTTATAAGAAGTGGAAATTCAGATGTCTTGTTTAAGCACTGATGTTCCCCCATAGTTTAGTCTTTAAAGGGATGCCACACTTAATCTGAAGTTCTACATATCCTATGAAGATATTGACATTTAAATAGCTATCATTTGTCATTCATCATTTGTTGTATCAGCTAGAATTCTTAACTGAATAGTCAATTTTGGTGAATTTGCCCAGTAGCGTAGGGGCTGAGGAAGTCCCTTTTTCTCTCTATTCTCTGCACTGTGAATATACTTTAAGGGGATCTGGGACTTTTCATGCCACTATAAGTTTGTATGTGCTACAGATGTGAAATTCTGATGTCACAGTTTCTGCACAGAAGTTGTTTGTGAAGTTTGTTATGATTCATGGTTGATACCCTCTGAGTTCAAAATGATTGTAGCAGATATGCTCGTTCTTCTTCAATACCAAGTAAGATCATTCCAGCTCTACCTCTGGTGTTAGTCCCTTGTTACGGCAGGTTAGGGTAACCCACAAACAAATGTGAAGTGTCCAGACTAGAATTTACATTCATGTTAGATAGCTCAAATTAACAGTTATTTCATGTTCAAAAATGTGTAGACCTACCCTAGGACTGCTGTAGGGGAGATAGAGATCAAAAGTGCTCTGCAGGGATGCATTCTAAGGAGCTGGCCCAGGACATTATGTCCCGAGCTGTTAGGATGTGAACCACTGCCAGTGCTCCTGCTGAGGCTTTGGGACAACACCGTCTCCTAAAAATGTAATTCTGGAAGGGACCTCAAGAGGTCAAGTAGCCTATCTCCTTGAACTGAGGCAGGACCACGTATACCTAGATCATCCCTGAATGGGGTTTGTCCAATCTGCTCCGAAAAATTGCCACTGACCTGGATTCCTCAACTTCCCTTAGTAACTTATTAAAGAATCACTATCCTTACAGTTAGAAAATATTTCCTAATGTGTAACCTAAATCTCCCTTGTAAGCTTATTTTAGAACAGGGGCAAGAGACTTAATCTAATTAAGAACTTTTTGTTTCTTGTGAATGACTTAGAAGAGCCAGCTAGCTTCTTGCCCTTTCCCTCTGCCACTGTCTCTCATGCATCTCTCATCTTTCAGCAATTGAATGGGCACTGGGGATGCCAACATGTAGACGAGTATCAGAGAGGTAGCCGTGTTAGTCTGAATCTGCAAAAGTGGCAAGGAGTCCTGTGGCACCTTATAGACTAACCGAAGTGTTGGAGCATAAGCTTTCGTGGACAAATACTTGCATCTGACAAAGTGGGTCTTTGCCCACGAAAGCTTATGCTCCAACACTTCGGTTAGTCTATAATGTGCCACAGGACTCCTTGCCGCTTCAACATGTAGATGATTACACAATTAGCCAAGAAGCCTAGGCTTATCGGTTAATTCTGTCAACTATACACATTCCTCTCCTTGCTGCCTCTGTTGCAGTTACATGACTATTCAGTTACATACTATCTAACATCCCTAATGAGCACCGGTTGAACTGGTCCTAGGAACATTTTTACAAGAGCAAAAAGTGGTTAATTACTGTTAGCAACCGTAAATGTTATATAACATTTTAGAAAACATGTCTAATTGAAAAAATTTTGAAGCCCAAATATAAAAGTAATTTTTGCTTTGGATCAAACCCGTAATTTCTAGTTTGTGTCTTGTGATGTGCAAATGGACAATGTCAATAAGTTGAAACAGAATCCTGTGACACAGATATTCAGACATGTCTGCAACCTTAGTATATGTTTAGGCTGGAGTCGTTCATTGCAGTTTGTTAGTTACCATAGAGAAGCATCAAAATAGATTAGTTATTGTCTGACATGGATCTCAGTCATATTTTTTCTCATCTATTAGGTATATTAATATTTTGCTATATTTGATCAGTAAATAGCCAACTGGAGAATGTTAGTTAATACCTTGAAACTTTTTTAATTAAAACAAATATTTGCAGCTGTTAGTTCAGTTATGCAAGCTGGTACTGAGGTGGATGGAACAAAGAAGAGCCATACATGAGCAATCATAACATGAATTTGTCAAAATTCACCATTTTACATCAGACAACAGGGGTCTGAGTGAATTCATTTGGTTGATAGAATCAGTGATTTCTTCATAATTTGGCTTATGAAGGCAACTGAAGATCACACAGATTTTCTAATATTCAGTAATTCCATTTTAATTTTTAACATTGAATCTATTTTTAAAATATACACTTTGTCCTGAATGTGTATGTTGGATTTGACGGTGCTACAAGTAAGATCCTCTTCTGCGGAACCAGGGCTGGTATGTCTGCTTTAGCTCCAGGACATGGTCCCTAGGAAGCACTGTGAAGGAGGAGTTGAGTTGATCTGGGGGTCCATAGGCTCACAGACTACAGTTTGAGAAACATTTGTCTAGGCCAGTGGCCTCAAACCTTTTAGCCAATGGACCACCTAGCTCAATGTAAACATTTCTGCAAACCACCAGTTGCTAGTGGAAACTCGCTGTTAATTACATAAGTACGCCAAAGTCATTTTGCTAGTGCTACAGCTAGGGACGCTGATTTAAATTAAATTATTAAACAGTTTAAGCACTTTAACTTTCTCATGTTAATTCATCAAACTTCATTTTAAATAAAATAAAATATTAATTTATGTCCAACGCAAAAGGTTTCAATATTTTCTTTATTTATGGTAGGTATGGGGAACCTTTTTTGTGTCAGGGGCCACTGATGCACAGAAAAATCAGTTGGGGACCACACAAATGAGAAGCAAAAAAACGCCTCCAAAAAACCCCAACCCTCACTGATTTGGCCCCTGAGACACTTCACTATTCTGGCCTTCCAGCTCCACAGGGCAAGGGGAAGAGAAGGGAAGGGACAAGGAGGACTGAGGTTCAGGGCTTCCCATACGCTAGATTTACTTTTCTGTGGTTCCAGAATTAGTGGATTTTATGGACCCTCTTAGGCTCTGGGGTGGGGACAAAAATGAGGAGTTCAGTGTGCGGGACAGGGCTGCCAGTGAGTGGGATAGGGATGGGGTGCAGGATCTGGGAGGGAGGTGGGGTGCAGAAGGGGGTGAGGGTGCAAGGTCTGGGTGGGAGTTAGGGTGTAGAAGCAGGCTGGGAATAGAGTGTCTGACCGGGGGGAGGGTTCAGGAGCAAGGGAGGGGCTGGGGAGGGTTCAAGAACAGGATGTCTGTCCAGGAGAGAAGGTGCAATGTCTGACCAAAAGGGAGAGTGCAGTAGCAGACATGAGGTAGGGTGTCTGGCGAGAGGCAGAGAGTGCCTGGGGCTAAAGCTGGGGTGCAGAGTGGCTGAGGGGGTTCAGGGATATGGGGGCAGGGTGCCCCTGGGAATAGGGCTGAGGTCAAAGTGGCTTGGAGGTTTCAGGGAAATGGAAGGGGAGGGTGGCTGAGTGCAGTGCAGCAAGGTAGAGGTGGGCAGGTAGGTGACACCGGGGCATCCAGCCCTGAAGTGGATAGGGTCCCACAGGGGCCCAGTCCATGGTGCCCTCGAGTCCAAGCCACTGCTAGACCCCTCCCCCTAGATCTAGTTCCCGTGGGTGCAAAGCCCCGAAGAGCCCCAAACTCTCACCTGCCTCCTGCATGTTCAGAGTCCTTATTCCTACTGTTACCTCCTCTCACCACTACTGACACCATGAGAGCCCATTCCGCCTTGCTGAGCCCTGCACAGCACAATCTGCTGCCTGCCGCACAGGACCAACCAAGGGATGTGCCACTCTTGCCATGGTGGTGCCACTCCTCCACATGTAGCTCTGTGGCCTGTTCGGGGTGGGGGAGGGAGAGTTTGCTTTCTTCACTTCCCTGCCTGCAGGCCGGAGCTGGTGCTACAGCCTCCGCATGGGAGGAGGTGAGGTGATCTCCTGCCATGGACCACCTGGGAGGTGGCCACGGACTACTAGTGATCCGTGGACTGCACTTTGAGAACCATTGATCTAGAGTAGACCAGTGTTTCGCAAAGTGGTCTGCAAAACTATTCTGAGAAACCTTCTAACTGGCTGCTCCAGTGTTTTTATTTACCAACTTCACAGCCATGGAGCCTCGCAGCTCCCCTTGCCTGCAAATGGTGAACCGGAGCCAGTGGGAGCTGCGAGGCTCTATGGCCATGGAGCCAGTAAATAAACACGCTGGAATGACCAGTTATCAGATTTCTCAGAGTGGTTTCTTTGATCACTTTGAGAAACACTGATCTTAGACCATCCCTAGATGTATCATGAATATAGTTTAAATGTACTCGAAACATGTATAGTTAAATTCTAGAAGAAAAATTGGCTTTCTACAAAGACAATGGATTGTCTGTGTCTTAAACAGTTTTAACAGTTAGGCCTAATAAAAACAAAGGAGAAATGAAAATTATTACCCAGCATGCCTTTTAGTTGTATATGACAGTGTGCAATGTCAGTATCTTGGGTGAGAAATGGTTAACCCTTTATTCCACATTGTGGCAGCAATACCTTGGTCCTGGAACTGAAAAGTCCTCCTATTTTATCCAGTGACCAGATTGATTGTAGCTGTAGGCCATCGTGTATGCAAAGGTCACATATGTTAGGGAAAATTAATACATTTTGTCACTTGTATAAAGCTGCAGATGACTTCCACTTTTAAAAAATTTGCCCACTGTTGCTGATAAATCTGCAGATAAACTTGTCTATGTCAAATATGTGTTGAATCAATAAGATTTCTAGTGTGTATTAGTGCTTACGTAAGAAAGGATTCAAGACCCAATTCTCCCCTTGGAAGTGTAGCCCTTCTGCCAGGAGGTGCCAGCAGGACCCATGGGCTGGGATGTGGATCAAGAAGGTTCCTTTCCATCAATTTAACACAGAACTGGTATGAATACTCAAACAGTAATCTAGGAAACCTATATAACACCTCTGGGATACCACTTGGGTACCGGGAGATTACAATCAGCAGTGTTTTCAATAGCTAAGTAGGAAGGGAGCTCACCAGTTCAGGTGATGAGGTTTGCATTTCCTTTTGGAGAGGAGAAGGAGTAGAGATGGCATATGATGGAAATCCTCTTGGGATACAAGTGGGGGAGGAGGGAGGCAGATGTTTCTATTGAAGAAAGAAGGCAGGTAGGCTTACAGTTGCAATGAAGATATACCTTGTAGAATTGCTGACTTAGCAGCTTTCTACATATCTGGGCTGATGTCAAGGCATAAGCCTTTGTGTAATCACTGGCTCATCATCTTCCCTCTGGTTCAGTTTTTTTAACTTATTAAAATGTAACCTACCTAGCCTCATTCTGTGCATTCCTTGATCACACAAAACTTCTGTTTGTTACAGTGGGAGGTTTTAATATGATAGGAAAGTAGTCTCAGGATCAGTGTTATTCTACTCGGATTTCAAGTATCCACTCCTTTTTTTTAGTTGATTAAACATTATATGTATATACAGTTATATATTGAAATGCAAAAGAAACATCTAGTTCTTCGAGTATTTGTTCACATCAATTCAACTCGGGTATGCATGTGCCACGTGCATGGATATCGGAAATTTTTCCCATTAGCAGTTCTCATTGAGCTGGGTAGGGAGCCCTTTGGAGTTACATCTTTATCATGCTTAATATTAGACCCTGCCAACTCAACCACACAGCCCGTAAGTTCCTTCTGACCATCTAGAATGGTCAGTGGAATGACGTTTTCTTGCACCATAAGTGCTTCCCTTAGCTTGTTCATTTTATAGTTTAGCATAGGTTTCCGTTCTTAGTTTAGTATAGTTTCAGGTTATAATATTGGTTACTGACTGGGTTTCTGCCTTATTATTATTGGTTAGGGACTGGGTTTCTACCCTATCCCTTTCCTTTCTGCTCAGGGCCAAGGATTTAAACTTGTGTGGGACCTATAGTAAGCCCATGCCAACTGGCGAGCCTCATGATGCATGCCTGAAGTGTCTGGGGGAAGAGCACCAACCAGATAGATGCAAAATATTCAGGTCCTTTTGCCTCTGCACAAAAAAAAAGGTGGGTTTAAAATATCTCTTGATAGAGTCCACTTTGAACCCATCTTGGAACATGCTGGCCCAGCGCCGTGCAAATCGGTGCATAGCGCTCCAACCTTGATGTGCGATATGCACCACTAAAAGAGTCCAGAGACTCTTGGCATAGTTCCCTGAAAACTGCCAGGTACCATTCTCACTGGCCGGTACCACAGAAGTGGAAGAAAACAGACTGAGGTTGCTCTCTGAGGCCGAAAGTATCTCAGTCTCAGAGTGCGTCAACAGTGCATCCTGAGAAGGAGCACTCAATGCCCCAGGCGCAAGAGTCAGCACCATTGACTTTTTGGTTTTCTGTGGGAGACCATCGAATCTAGTGTCCAGTGACTCCCCAGATAACAATGCCAGGTGAAAGACTTGAAGTTTCCCTCCTCCCTGGACACTTTCAAAACTGCTAGGGAGTTGATAGAACTGATGGCACCACAACCCCTGGCAGTCAGGGACAAGTCCCTCATACCTACACACCTGACACCATCTAGAGGGAAACCAGCTAAGATGCAGAATTCTCTGTCTTCTGCATAGTTATCTTTTCCTCGGTACTGGGCACTGTGCATTGGCACCAATTCTGGATCATTACCTCTGTGGTCTTCCAGGTCCTTATTGGACTTGGAGGTAGAATCTTTCTACTCCTGCCACACGGGCATTATTCCCACAGGCATAGGAGTGAGGCATCTGTGGCTTGGTGTACACACTAGCAACCTCAGCCACAATGGACCTTTTGGATCATCTGAGCTTACCATCAGGCCACGTTCAGTTGTCTCCCAAACCAGAGCACTGCAATTGAAAGTGTAATGGTACCGTAGGTTGCCATACTCTTGCTAGTTTTACTCTAGCTAGTATGAGTAATGATAGTAGTGAGGATGTAGCAGTATTTACCTCATGCTCTATTAATTCAAATTGAATCCAGGGTCCTTGTTGGACTAGTGTTGGGATGGCAGGCTGTGCTGAAGCCCCTGCTACCATATCTTAATTACTATTGTTACACCTGACTAGCTAAATTAAACCAGTGCTAGAATCACACTTTAATTTGCAGTATGGACATACCTGTATGTATGTGGAATCTCTAGTTGTTACAATCACATTGCTGTGTGTGTGCACATGGTCACACACACACACACCCCCTCTGATCATGCAAAGGAGGTTTATACCTTATATGATTTTCCTTTTAGAGATGCTCTTAATTGTCCATGATCTCAGCTTAATATTTACTGCTCATTATTTCAGCATCATGCAAAGCCACTTGGATTGTTTAAACAATAATTTTATCAAATAGTTTTGTTACTGTTTGAATATCTCTTTTATTGTGGTCCCATTTCTCTCAATTTTTATATTGCTAATTGCTAATCAGGCATGTAATCACAGTAAATTTTCCTTTTCCTCATTTTTCAAAGGAAAAACAGAAAAGTATGTCATTTTCATTAGACATGATCAACCATTTGGAAAACCGTGCTATTTTTTCTATCAACCCATAGTTCTCTGGTGCTTGTCTTGTTCAGAATTCTGTCTGTTACTGATTTTCAGGTTTACCTAACTGTAATTTCATCTTCCTGTCCTCCTCTTTTTAGAAGATTGGGATTAGGTTTCTGTCCCTCCATCTGCCCTTTCTTGAATCAGTGGAGGATCTTTAATTTGATATGTAATCTCTTCCATCTCTTTCAGAAATCTGCTGTGATTTTTTTCTCACGTAAGACTTGTTCTGGAGTGACTGTTAATGACAAAGGATAGAATTATCTCCCCAGGAGAACCTTGTTTTTTTTTTTGACATTGCATTACTAATTTCCTTTGCAAATACTGAAAGAAAACACAGGGTTTTCCATTTGCTGTTTTTGTTTTGGTATACCAGATTACGATCTGTTTTGTGTGGTCACACAGGGAAGTAAGGGATTCTTTTGCTAGCTTGCCCTGACTACTCATATTCTTGGTTAGAGTTCTGGAGTTATAGCAGGAAGCTATAAGCTAAAGAGCTTCTACATACCCAAGTGGTGGGAAATGGGGTGGAGCCTTACTGCTTCCTAAGCAGGTATATGCTGTACTAAGATATCTAAGTAAATCTGTGAAAAATATATTTTCTTGGTTGTTCAGAGGAGTAAACTGCATTGGGTCTAGTCTTAGTGGAGTGTAAGGAGAGAGAATGGGAGAGAGGCTGTGGACACTAGCTATAGGAAAAACATGAACCAAAAGAAAAGATTACCTTGTTTTATCAATGAGCCTTCAAACTTTTCTGACATTCCATAGGCATGGAGCCAGCTAATCCATTTTTTTACTCTCAGGAAATTGTGCTTGCCTTGCTTTCTTAAATTATGATTCAAACACTTCTGCAGATGAAAAATACATCCATTTGAACTCTTTATTCTCTATTCTTTATTCTCTATTCTTTGTTCCATGAAAGATACCCACAGACGGTGAGGGTGGGTGGGAAATTGGGAATGGTTCCATGCTCCAGCCAAATTTAGGAATAAATCTTAAGCTAATGAGCAGGTCAAATTTACAATTGTTTTGCCATCATCATGGTAGTATTAATCAATTGGAGCTAGTTGTACATGTGCTTCCAAAAGTGATTTTGTACTACTGGCTCATCTTTCATATTGGGGCAAATGGATCTCTGAAAGGTGCCATGATTTGGTCCAAAAGGGCAGTTATGTCTCATCAACAATATTCTGTTTAGAATTCTGCTCTCCTATTTCTATAGTCACCAGTTGGTTGCTCTCATTATGGCCTTATTACCCAATGCCTTAAAACTCTGCATCAATGGCTGGTGACCACCAGGTTATGGAGAAATTGCATCCTTTCTCCCTTTCCTGTAGCAATGGTACTGATACTGGCAGCTTGGAGGGGAGATAGAATAGAAGCAACTGGAATAGCCGTATACTACTAGAGCATTCTTTTGTTCAAGGAATCCTCCACTGACTAGTTCAGTTGACTTTAAGGCTACTTTGCTCCTTTAATGAACCACAGTGTCTAGATCAGAGTTGTATTCTGTACCTATTTTCCTCACATCTGCATGATGTGGATAAACTTGGGAATATTTTATAAAAATCATTTGGTGACATGCTTTGAAATTGCAAACTTCTAGGATAACAGTTACTTTTATTCTATTTTTGATAACTACATTATACACAACAATATTTAGCCGATAAATAGAGGGGGTCTATAATTTTGTTTCAAGTTAAAGTCATGTGACATACCTGCATTTGAACTGTTACATGCAACAAGTTAACAGTAGCATGGTATATGATATATGAAATGTCAAAACTACAAAATAACTATTTTGCATGCCTGGCACTTCAGTGAAATACATAGAGCATGCTATAAAATGGTGCAGTTCCTGCTTCCTTATCTTTAAACCTAACATCTTGGTGACAATAAATGTGACTTAAAAAATGGTCAAGCAGAGGATCTGCATAATTATTGGCCTTTCTTTTATTAGTATGTAACATTTGTATAAAATAGTATGAAATAAACTCTCATGTAACACTTTTTCAGATTAGCTATTGTGACTGGTTTTACAACACAAACATTGTAAATTGGTTGTCATCTAGGCTGTGTCCAGACTCCATGCCTCCGTCGACGGAGGCATGTAGATTAGCCAGATCGGAAGAGGGAAATGAAGCCGCGATTAAAATAATCGCGGCTTCATTTAAATTTAAATGGCTGCCCCGATCTGCCGATCAGCTGTTTGTCGGCAGATCGGGAGAGTCTGGACGCGATGCCCCGACAAAGAAGCCTTTCTTCATCGACACAGGTAAGCCTCGTGAAACCAGGCTTACCTGTGTCGATGAAGAAAGGCTTCTTTGTCGGGGCATCGCGTCCAGACTCTCCCGATCTGCCGACAAACAGCTGATCGGCAGATCGGGGCAGCCATTTAAATTTAAATGAAGCCGCGATTATTTTAATCGCGGCTTCATTTCCCTCTTCCGATCTGGCTAATCTACATGCCTCCGTCGACGGAGGCATGGAGTCTGGACACAGCCCTAGTGCTTCCTCATGTCAATTCTAGATACTTGTGTTTGCGCCATGTGCAAAATCATTAAAAGGTTTTTCTCCTAGTGGTACCATCAGATTGGCTGTGGAGCTCCCTGGAGTTGTGCCTTCATAGCACTGTATATAGGTCCGTGCAAACCTGCCGCCTCTTCAGTTCCTTCTTACTGCCAGTGACAGTTGATGGAGCCGATCTCTTCTCTTGTTACAGCAAGCGATTCCCAGGGGACTTTTCTCTTGTTGTATATGTAAATAGTTAACTTAGGATTCGTTAGGTTTCAGTAGTTGTACAGTTAGTTAAGATAAGATTCATTTGGGGGGTTCTTCCCCTCCTGGGGGCTGAAAGTATATCTCTGTCTCAGAGGATCAAACTGTGCAGATCCTCTCAGAAGCCTAGGCCAAGAGGCATCCACAGGCTTTTGGGGGAACACCATCAAACTCATAAAATTTGTAGACTTTTCTGCCTAAGAACTGAAAAGGAGAGGGACTTTAGGCTAAAATTATTCCCCACTGAATCAGTCCTCCATCCCCAACAGGCAAAGGTGGCATCCGACCCCAAGCCAAGCATTTCAGTGCAGATCTCAATGGCCTCTGTAAGAGATACTGAAACTCAGAAAAAGACTCTGGTTCCAGAGACCCTCAGCACTGCCATTCCCTGGTGCTGAAGGCCTGCTTCCCGTGTGAGCACCTAGCATGTCTCCCATTCGCCACTGCCTCACAGAAGAAGACTGACTGAGGTCAATGTCCTTGTAGAGGAGTGGAGCGAGAAGGCAGTAGCAGGATGTGTCCCATGTTGGGACACCTTGCTTTGGCTCTGACTAAGCCAGCACATTGACACTAACCTTGCAGAGAGGTCTTCTGAGTCTTGTTTTTGTATCCCCAGGTTGGAAGAGATAGGCGGAGGCGCAGCTATTTCCTATAATGCCATGGCCACTGCAGTGCCACCAGCTCAGTGGTCTTTCTGGACTTTGTGGATCAGGGTCAGTTGTATTGTAGACATGGGTCCCAGCTGGGAACCTCTGCAAGGCCATAAGATTGGCATCCACGCCAGCACTGTTATGGGTGGTTTCATTGCCTTTCAGACCTTATACAGTCATGGGGGAAGTTAGCAGGAGAGCATGATTTTAGCTAAATTTAATACTGCCTGTCTGAATGTTATTGACTGCCTTCCGTAGAGGAGGAACTGACCAGATGATTTGTACAGACTGCAACTTAAAAGCAGCCTGACAAATGGGGATTTTTTTAAAGAAGTCAGGGATTTTACTTATAGGTGAGTATCTGTATCATAATAATCAGTAAATTATGAGGTGGAAAGACTGAATTGTGCAATTATTATTCATTTAATTATTTGTTTTTTTTTATTTTTTTAAATAATAGGATCAAAATATACATTTACAAGTCCATGACTATCAATATATGCTCCAATTATGATGTGATCCAGTGTTCCTCATCTGCTTTTACTACTTAAGAACATAAGATGGCCATGTTGGGTCAGACCAAAGGTCCATCTAGCCCAATATCCCATCTTCTGACATTGGGTAATCCGTAGGGAATAAACAGAACAGGTAATCATCAAGTGATCTACCCCTTTGTTGCCCATCCCCAGATTCTAGCAATCAGAGTCTGGGGGCTGCATTCCTGCCATTAATAGACTTATCTTTCATGAATTTATCTGGGTCTTTTTTGAAGCCCATTATAGTCTTGGCCTTCACAACATCCTCTGGCAAGAAGTTCCTCAGTTTGACTATGTGTTATATGAAAAAATCTTCTTTTTTGTTTGTTTTAAACCTGCTGCCTATTAATTAATTTGGTGACTACTAGTTATTGTGTTATGAGAAGGAGTAAATAATACGTCCTTATCTACTTTCTCCACATTGGTCATGATTTTATATACCTCTATTTTATACCCACTTGGTCATCTTTTCCAAGCTGAAAAATTCCAGATTTATTAATCCCTCCTCATATAACAACCATTCCATACTGCTGCTAATTTTTGTTGCCCTTTTCTGAACCTTTTACAACTGAAATACAGCTTTTTTTGAGATGAGGTGACCACATCTGTATATAATATGCAAGATGTGGCCATACTATGGAGGTACAGAGAGGCAATGTGATATTTTCAGTCTAATTTCCTATACCTTTTAAATGATTCCCTTTGTTCTGTTAGTTTTTTGACTGTCATTGTACATCCCCAATGACGCCAAGATCTTTTTCTTGAGTGGTAACAGCTACTTTAAACCCCTTCATTTTATATGTATAGTTGGGATTATGTTTTCCACTGGGCATTATTTTGTATTTCAACTATGAATTTCATTTGCCATTTTGTTGCCCACTTACCCAGTTTTGTGAGATCCTTTTGAAGCTCTTTGCAGTCTGCTTAGGACTTAACTATTTTGAGTAATTTTGTATTGTCTGCTAATTTTATCATCTCAATGTTTATCCCTTTTTCAATGTCATTGATTTAAATCACCAAGAAAAAAATAATTGATTTAATTCAAGTTTCCCACTATTTCACATATTTCTTAAACAATGGTGCAAATCTGATCACTAAAATATGTTAATTTACAATACATTACATACAACATTTATAACATCCAAGAGGGTATACTTTATATAAATAAATAACTTGATTTTAAATAACTTGATTTTTATTGATTTAGGAAATAATACATAATACTCATTGCCTGTGTCAAACAGCAGATGCAGGGGCAATACATTAGGAATGGTAAGAACTAATCACACACACAAACACAATAGCACTTATATTTTAATAAACTAACCTTAAATGTTATATAAAAGTTTCACATTTGTAGTTGCAGCAGTCTCCTAAGTTGCCAGTTGACAGCTGTCCTCCTTTTTTGTTAATTTTCACGTTTTATTAACTCTACCATACAGATCTTCAGAAAAGAAAGTTACTCACCTTGTGTAGTAACAATGATTCTTCAAGATGTATGTTCCCATGGGTGCTCTACTATATCGCCCTGGCACTGCAGATCAAAGTTTTGCACAGCAATAGTCTGTTGGGCCACACATGTGCACCAGTTGCCTTGTGCCATTCACGCCTGTTGCTTCACACACGTGGTGTAACTCCCTCCTCAGTTCCTCGTTTATGCCCGAGTATCTAAATAAGAGACAAAAATAGAGAACTACCTCCCAAGAAAGAAGGGAAGAGGGTGGGTAATGGAGCACCCACAGGGACACATATCTCTAAGAACCTGTGTAACCTGATTATCAGGACTCAGTCATGTGAATAAAGGTGTTTATTGTTAACAGTATGAAAAGGAGAATTTGTGGCATAAATTTAATGAGCAATTTTTTCATCTATTATTTTGCTGGTGTTAGCTGGTCCTTAGTACAAACCCATCCGTGGAGATGGTTTACTGGATACTTTAAATCTTTTCCTTGCTACCAGGACTTTGTTTTCTGAAATATGTTTAGTCGTAGCACTGCTGCTAAAAGTACCAAAGAATGACCCTGAAGTTGTTGCAGATAGATGGTCTCTTACTCTTAAATGGGATCCTGAAACAAAATTCAAAAATTATTTTTAATAGTCATTCTTCTCACTCTATTATTCAGTTAATAATTTATATTTTTTGAGCAAGGATGTAGATCTAATTCCAAGTAACTAAAAAAGCTAGGACTGACTGTGCTTAGAGTGCACTTAATTTTAGAGGAAGCCCCATTGAACTCACTGTGGCACTTCAGGTTTTTTGAGAAAACCAGTATAGAATGGGACTCTATTGGGAAAACTGAGTTACGCTGAAGTAAAATAGGGGAAAGACCAGGGATGTTAGTGAGGCAGCAAGAGGGGGGACAGAAACTGACGCTAGGGGAAGCCGGCTTAAAAGCTGGTTCCCCCCAGTACCAGTTCTGGTACTATCAGGTTGGCCATGTGCAGGAGTTGCTCCGACAGCAGCCCTTGGCCGCAGTCAGCCCTCTTCACCAGGAACAGGAGCTGGTGCTGGAGCAGCCTCTGTTTGCAGCAGACAGGGCTGGCTGCCATCAACAGGGGCTGCTGGACCAAGTGTGAGCTGGGACTGAGCAGTCCAGTGGCTCTTACTACATTTAAAATGAAGAGCCACAGTGCAGGTGGCTCTCAGTCCCGACTCGAGCCAGCTCCTGGAGCTACCCCTCTGCAGCTCTGCAGAGCGGTCTTTATTGACTAATTGTCTAGTCAATACAAATTGTATTGATTACATGATTATTTGTATAACCACAATTTAACATCCCTAGAATAAACTTATAGCATCACCGTTATGGTCCATGGCCCTGATGTTCTAAAATAAGAGTCATTTATTATGTAATCTAAAATAAGAAAAAGACACTCAGTGGCAACTGGCAACCTTAGATTTTTTATACTGCAGCTTTCTGTACTGTATACCTAGGTGATAGATTCTAATCTAGTTAACTAATTAAACAAACCATAAGGATTAGCTAAGCTATTTTTTTTTCTAGCAGCATCCACAATAGCAAATAGCTTGGAAATGTACTTGTTAAATCACCCTTATACTAAAAGGCATAGAGAGAATCTTGAAGAATGGCCAGTTGATCCACATTGTTCTTCAGACATGTCCACATCTTCATCCATATAATTTTCTCCCATTACGCAGTTTTCCTAATGATGTTTCATTCTTGCAAATTGGCTCTGCATCATCTTCTTGCACTGCTTGCACTTTGGTACATTTTTCTTTTTTATCCTGGAAATAAATTTCTTCAAAATATTCCCAGATAGGGTCTCTTTTATGCTTGGAAGCCATGACAATTTTTCTGTGGCAAAAGTGCAGAGAAATATAGGGAGAGCTGGTAGTTAGACTGGACAGACTAGAGCCATTAATTCATTTGTATAAGACTGTAAATGTAAGCGTAGCATGTCTGTAATGCGATTTAATTGTAACAGTTATTTTTAAAAGAGAAATTTAGCATTTTTGTGATTTAAAAAAATGAAAAATCCAATTTACATCAAAACAAAAAAATCACTGATTTTTATCCACCCTGTTTGGTTTTTTTTAAACTTTTTTTGGTATGAAACTGATTGTGCAAAGAAACATACGTATGTTTCTGTGCTTAAACACCTCTCAATATTGAATTTTCCAACTGAATAAAATATTTCATTGGAACACTAATGATGTTGAAATATATTCCAGGTTATGTTTTTGCAGAGCCTGTACTGGTTTGCTTAAATTAATTTCCCCATAAGCTTGGAGACTTCTAAAATAATAGATATCCAGATTCAACATGCTTAACAGATGTCACTGGGATTACTCATATGTTTATAGTTAGGCACAGAGGTGCTGGAATGGGGGCTTTGCCATGGGGACATTCCCCCATCACTTTCTACTTGCCTTAAGTGTGAGCAGGGGCAAAGAGGAGTGAGCAGGAAGGAAGGAATAGAATAGGGGTAGTTTTGGGAGAGGCACAAAGTGGGGGCACGGCCATGGTTTTGATGCTGGCAGTCCTCTCACTTCTAGGGAGCTTCTGGTCCTCCTGGTTAGGCACATACTGAAGTGGGATCAGAAAGAGCAAATTACTACCCTGAACATTTGTGTATGCTACTATGGACTGTATTTGGATTTTTTAATATACAGGCAGTCCCCGGGTTACGTACAAGATAGGGACTGTAGGTTTGTACTTAAGTTGAATTTGTACTTAAGTCGGAACTGGCGTCCAGATTCAGCCGCTGCTGAACTGACCAGCGGCTGACTACAGGAAGCCCGAGGAAGAGTTTCTCTGCCCCGGGCTTCCTTGAATCAGCCGCTGATCAGTTTCAACAGCAGCTGAATCTGGACGCCTGGGACAGAGCAGCTGGGGTGCTGCCGGGTTGGTCCAGTAGCGCCGCTCCTAGGCGCTACTGGACCAACCCGGCAGCACCCCAGCTGCTCTACCCCAGGTGTCCCCAAGTCAGCTGCTGCTGAAACTGATCAGCAGCGGATTCCAGGAAGCCCGGGGCAGAGCAACTCTGCCTCGGGCTTCCTGTAGTCAGCCGCTGGTCAGTTTCAGCAGCGGCTGACTTGGGGACGCCTGGGGCAGAGCAGCTGGGGTGCTGCTGGGTTGGTTCAGTAGCGCCGCTCCTAGGCGCTACTGGACTAACCCAGAAGCACCCCAGCTGCTCTGCCCCAGGCGTCCTGATTCAGCCGCTGCTGAAACTGACCAGCAGTGGCTGAATCAGGACGCCTGGGGTAGAGCAGCTGGGGTGTTGCCGGGTTGGTCCAGTAGCGCCGAGGAGCGGCGCTGCGGGACCAACCAGCAGCACCCCAGCTGCTCTACCACAGGCGTCCACGAGAAAAGCCTGGTCTGCTGCGCGCCCTCCCCCCAGCAGACCATGGAGACGCGGGTGGCAGGACTGAGACGCGCTGTGGTGCCGTCGCCCGGGTCCTCCGCAGCTTTGCTCCACATCTCCCTGGTCTGCTGGGGGGAGGCCCCCCAGCAGACCAGGGAGACGTGGAGCAGCTTTTCTCGCCCCGGAGGACGCGGGTGGCGGGACAGCGGCGCGTCTGGGTGGGCCCGCCGCCCGCGTCCTCGGGGTGAGAAAAGCCCTGTTCGTAAGTACGGATCCGACATAAGTCGGATCCGCGTAACTTGGGGACTGCCTGTATTTTTTAGGGAGGGCGTTAGGGAGGGAGAATTCTCCTTCAAGAGATGTCTCTCTGGGTGCTCTACTACGGTCAAGGTGCATCTCAGTGCCTTTGATTGGAAATTTTCTCAGAAGTACCTCTCCCCCCTGCGCCCACTTTGGGCCATACGCCCACTTTGGCTGCCTGACGAGCTGTCAGAGTATAAATAGCGTGCCCGTGGTCCAGGCTCTTCACTTCCTTCTCTACAACAGACAAGTTTTATATCCGAAATAGAGGGGAGGAGGATTGTTAGTGGAGCACCAACAGGGAAACTCATCTCAAAGAATGTTAGTTACTGGACAAGTGAGTAACCTCTTCTTCTTCGAGAGATGTCTCTATGGGTGCTCCACTGAGGTGACTGTAAGCAGTGTCCCTTAGGACAGTAAGGGCTTCAGATCAGGCCAGAAGGCTGCGGACAAAACAGCTCTGCCCATTCTAGTGTCAGCTGCAGTGTCTTGTAATGGCATAATATTGTGCAAATCTGAGATTTGATGCCCATGAGGCTGCCATGCATATGTTGACAAGAGGAACATTGCTTAAGAAGGCAGTGGATGTGTAGATGGAACATGTATAATGAGCTGTGATGGAGACAGGAGGCTAGACTTGTTAGAGCTGGTTGCACAGGCATATATCCATTTAGATGGTCTCTGTTTGGAGATGGTGTTTCCATGAGTTCATGGCATGGTAGAGATAAAGAGCTTAGGAGTCCTTCTAAATGGTTTAGTTCGATTTAGATAGAATGACAGTGCCCTGTGCACATCTTATGTATCCATGGCAGACTCAGAACTGTTGCTGTGTGGTTTTAAGAAGAATGTAGGTAACTGAAGGGGTTCATTTAGATGGAAGGAATAATGTACTTTGGGTAGAAATTTAGGGTATGTGTGAAGTATGACTTTATCTCGAAAGAAGGTGGTGTATGGAGGGTCTGCCATGAGAGCTTGGAGTTCTCCCACCCTTCTGGCAGAGGTGACTGTGATCAGGAAGACTGTTTTCGTGGAGAAGTGTAAGAGAGAGCATATGGCCAAAGTCTCAAAGGGTTTGTGCATGAGTGCATTAAGGATAAGATGTAGATCCCAGGGATGTGTTGGTGGTCTGATATCAGGGTATAGTGCCTGGATGCCCTTCATGAATCTTTTGGTGATTGGATGTGCAAATACTATGGCACTATATCCTATATGGTGGTATGTTATGATGGCAGCGAGATGGACCTTGATGGAGTTAGTAGAGAGGCCTGTGGATTTAAGTTCCAGTAAATAATCAAGGATTGAGTGAAGAGGTGCAGAGATTGGGGAGGTATGTTTTTGTATGCACCAAGCAGCATACCTCTGGTTGTTTTTTTTTATTTTGTTTGTTTGTTTGTTTTTGTTCTGGGCTGTTGCGAATAAGTCAAATTGGGAAAATCCCCAGCATTGGAAAATCATATGTAGGATGGAATTGCCCAACTCCCACTCATGTTATAAGGGAAAGCAATGAGTGAGTTTGTCTGCAGTGGTGTTTTGGATACCAGGTAGGTATGTGATAGATAATGTTGTGTTTGAGGTACCAGTTCCAAAGTTTTATGGCCTCTGTGCAGAGGAAGTGCAAACAAGCTCTACCCTGCACATGCAGTGGTACCGGAACACATTCTTCAAACAATGCTAACATTCTGTTACAGTGTACCACACTACAGTAAAAGCTCTGTTATCCAACACTCAACCAGCATTTCTGATATCTCCCAATACCAATCTTCATCTAATAACCAGAACTAGTATATTGCCCAGTACATTATGCAATTGCATATTCTGCATTCTACTTTTATGCAAAAGGGACACAAGACAAGCAAACTGAAACCAAGGATTTATTCAAAAATGCTGCTTCCAAGGTATATCATAAGGTCACTACAGATTCAGCCCTATCTCCTACATCTTCTGCATCTTCTGCAACTACAATGATAATTGATGTTGATAATGATGACCCAGAGGCACTGCAGGATACTGAAGTGCCTTCTGAATCAAAGAAAAAATAAATTATGTTCGGTATAGTTTTAATGTTTCCATGAGAGGCAAGGGGAGACAATGTCTTCCCTGGGTCTTAATGCTCAATTTCTCCCCTCTTCCTATCCCTCTTCTGACCTTTCCTGAAGGCTCCCACAGCAAGCTATTGCAGTTTTCAGACTGGTGACTCTTCCCCAGCAGTGGGTCTGTTAACTTAAAAGTGAAAAGCCTTCCAGTTTTCCAGGCCTATTAGCATAACATTGCATCTATGAAAAAGACATTAAGTGGTAATGTAACCATTTAACTGGCATTTACGTACAAAAACAGTTGTGCATTATTATGTATGCAGACCTTAGTTTAAAATTTTATTTAAATATTTCATTAGTTTGTGAATGAAGATTATAAAATCACATTGCTAAAAAAATCTTTGCATATATGTTTAGATGCACAATCTGAATATTCAGCTTTAGCCTTAAATGCTTGGATCTTTAGACATGTTTTTAGATCAATTCTTCAAAAGGCCATCTTTATCTAAAATACAATTTTAATTTTAATTACTATAGTACAAAAATGTTCTCCCACAATCTTCTTGTCCTTTCTATCCATTCCTCCTCCCCTTTCATCCCAAGTTGAAGAGAGATCTTAAAGGGCCAACATTCCTTTTCTTCCAGATAGCTGAACAGAGGAGTTTCCCTTTGACTTCTGACTATTTTATAAATTAGTTTTAAGAGAACCCTCCACCAAAATCAGCACCTTTCTAAGATATAAAAGCCTTTGTTATGCCTAAAATCTTTTAAAACATATTTTAATATAAATATACAGTGAAATTTCATTAACATGTCTTCCTATGAAAATTACACAAAATAGTGTTCCTTTTTTTCTAAAAGCGATGAACTTTGTTATGAACATACAAAACTGCTCTAACTGGCAATTTAAAATAATGTGAATTTAAATATGCAGTAATTTGGAATGATTGCCTTATGAAGCCTTAAGAGCAGGGGTGGACAAATACTGGCCTCCCTAGAGTTATCTCTTACTGGGCCACTACTGCTATATTTACCTGTGCCTACGCAGGTACAGATGACTACAGCTTCCGTTGGCCATAGATTTTCATTTCCTGTCAATGAGAGCTGCAGGAAGCAGCGTGCATTGGCTGGGAAGGGCAAACCATGGTCAATGGGAGCTACAATTGAGAGTACCTGAGGAGGCGCAGGTAAATACAGTGGCAGCAGTCTGCCAGTGGCTACCCCGGTGAACCACCACCATTATATTGCCCATCTCTACTTTTTAAGAGTATATTTAAACTATAAAAGCAGCCTAGAAATACAGAAAAAGGGCTGCATCATATATTCCATAATATTTAGTGCTGTATTCAGCAGGACAACTGACTTGCTCCTTACTACAAAGCTTTTGCAAATAAATCTCTGACAAACTTAAATCTTTGACAAACTTCAGGGTATATCAAAAAACCTGTCTGGCATTTTTTTATTCTCGAATTTAGTGCTTTTAATTAGGTACCTTCTGCATGTTCAGTCTTCACAGTCTGATATGCAGTGGAAAACATGCTGCATTTTCTTTAGAAAGAATTTTTAGAAGAGTTTTTGGTTTTTTTCCCACATATCATTGGGTTCAGGAATTTGTGGAATGGGTGAGCATAGAGAAGAGGGAAACATGAGGGAGTGGGGCCTGGGTGGAGTATGGGCTGGGGGACAGGCTGGGGAGCTGTCCTCAAGTAGCAGCTTCTCACATTACCCATAATTTTGTATTAGTTTGCATGTACCCCATGCACTGCCTATAGCAATATGTAATGTTATAAGGTGACCTACTGTATAGGAAATCCCGCAGTGCAGTACTATTACTGGGTGAGTACTTGTATAGTCTTTTATACTTTATTCCTTTTTTGTATTCTGATTCTTTGAAAATAAGTATTCCATTGGTAAAGTATGAATATTGAACAAGAATATTCAATTAACCTGCACCCACCATTTCTCCAATATGCCATATAACAGAGCTTTTACAGCTCCAAATCTGTCAATGCTCACTATTTTCTTTATTTAATATTTCTTTCTTTTTCCTTATTACAATTCAGAGTTGTAAACAAAAGAGCACACATTCATTGCAGCACACAAATGAGAGCTGGCATTCTAAACTTTACAGGTATGCTGTTGAATTTCCTTGCCAGCATCTATTTAGGCTAATTTATAGGAGTAGCAGTAGTGACACCTATAGTTAAGGGGATCTAACATTTTCCATTTTAACCTATTTTGAGTTCTGTATGTTTGAATGAAATTATTCAGTGCTTGGTCTCTGCCTCAAATTGTTGTTTTATGTTTGAGCAGATCTGTTGCAATATGTCTGAGACAGGAGCTGTGAAAAAATAGGTCATTATGTTGGTATTGAAACACATTTCCTACCAGTTTCAGAGGGATAGCCGTGTTAGTCTGTAACTGAAAAAAATGAAAATACAACAAATAGTTCTGCAGCACCTATCATGAGCTTTCGTGGGCACAAACCACTTTTTGAACCATTTTCTCACCACAGAGGAGTTGGGAGGAAAAGTCTTGTGTAAGAGGTCTTGTATTTCTTGCTATTTCAGTGAAATTTTGGTCAGATTCAAGTGAGTTATATGCAGTAGGAAAATCACCATTTGTACATGCTCAGTAGAATTAATTTTCTGAGTAATTCAACAGCAGTGAGAGTCCTCTGAAGCCCCACTGATGTGATCATGTAATTAAAAACTGTAGCATAATGTAATTGTAGACACTCCAGAGGATAGAATTAAAGTTGCACAATCAGCTTTCTTTGGCATTTCCTAACTTTTAAGGGCTTGACTTTGCAACATTCTTTTAATATAGTTTTCTGTATGGAATCTGATAAAAGTATTATCTCATGCTGCCATTTTGTCATTCAGAATGGGGCATGGAACACAAAGATTGATAGCCGTAAGCAATGAGTCTGGCTTCTTAAAAGGTTTTCAAATGATGTTTCTGTATGTACAGATACTCTTTAGAAGCCTTTTGAAGAGTAATTTTCCCCTGAAGGTGTAGTAGTGACCAACAATGTACTATACAAGTACATCTATAGAAGACTTTAAAATGTTGCTGGGTTGTTTTTTTTACCCTGTTTATTCTTGAAATACTAGAAAAAAATCTTAATACTTATAATTTTATTTTATTTGCTTGAGTATATTTTATTTTCATGGTGTAAAAGATATGAGTGATTGAAACTGGCTATGTGTGTATTGTATGTCTGTATTGTGTGTTGTATAATTGTGTATTGTCAGATGTTAGCTTAAAGAATCCTGAAGAATAAATGGAGTTTCTAGTTTAGTTTTGTATAGCTATTTCTGTAATCTTTTTTTAGTCATTTCAGTATTCCAGTGACTGAGTTGTTGAATGTCTCTACAGTGGGGCATCCCCTTCTCATTCACATGTGGCTCTCTTTCCTTCCCCAATGGGTTGTGGGCTAAATGCATCAATAAAATTCACGTGTATAGCATTCTCTGGGGATACAAGTGTATCACACAACAGTATGTGATACACTTGTATCTAAGGAAAGTATATTTTGAAGCCTAAACAGACAGTGGCCTTCTTGTTTGTAGCAGGAATTATTTTATTGCCTTGAGACTGGAGATGATTGAAATTGGAATTTCTGCTCCACAGCAGACATTTATATTTCAGCATTTGCTTTCAATTGAGTCAGAACAGAACAAAACAAAAACAAGCTTGAAGTTCTCAATTTCCTATGAAACAAAATTTTCATAAGTAATATATTTTGGATCAGTCAGACTACTCCATTTTGAAAGGTTTCATTTTAATTTTGACTTTTTTTCTTTATTGTAATGTAATATGAGATAAAATAAAATTGATTTAACAATAGAAAAGTTGCTTCAGATGCAAAAAAATGAACACATTATCTTCTGGGAAGGGTAAAAGTATTGTATGAATTACCGCTGTAGCTGTGTTGATTCCAGTATATTAGAGAGACTAGGTGGGTGACCAATAAAAGATATTACTTCACCTATCTTTGTCTAAGTTTGACACAGAACATTTCAACCTCATCACAATGCTTTGTTCAGTTTTTTCCTAAATTATATTTCACTGAACTCAATATAGAAACTTAATTTTGGTAAAATGTCCTTTTTTCCTACAAGATGTTACATGTTAATGGAAAATTTAAAACCAGCTTTATCTGTAAAACTTAAGAAGTCAGGTTTCCTGGAATTCTCTATCTACCTGTGGAATTTGTATGGCCAGAAATTTAGGTAATTGCATGTTACCAAATCAAAAAAAGGCTGCCAAAATGCTAACTAAAGAGGATTGATTTTTTTTTCAATCAGATCTTTTTTCTAATGAAAAAAATATTGTTTTAGGAACAGTTTATTTTTGTGGAAAGTTTAATTTTGGAAGTTTTCTGAATATTTTCCAAATAGGAAAAATAAAGAAAACAAAAACAAGAAGAGAAAGGTGGGGGGGTTTCAAAACTGATTTTTTTAAGCCAATCCCTTCAGTCTCATAACTTTTTAAGCCAGTCTCATGATTTTTTTAGATTCTGTATGTTATCAGTACTGCTCCTGCAATGATTCCCCTAACTCCCTCCGTACACATGCCCAGCATTTTAAATATTTCATCTTCTTTCGTCTCAGTTGTCATGGCATAGAGTGGATGGATTAGACAAGAGTACTAGATTTTAGGCCTTACAGAAGGGTGAGAAATAGATTGCTAATTGAATGATTTTGCACTGGGCTTGAGATTTGGCCATCAATGTTCCCAGCTTTTTAGGAAATATCTTCCCTCAACCCACACTCCTGTTCCTCACCTCAGGTTTTCTGGTTTAGATTGAGTAACTTTAGTGAAACAGTGGTATATGTACAAGGTGGGCAGCTTCCTAGCTCAGATGTGTTATAAGGACTTATTTTAAAATGTTATTTTCAGCAAAAATTCTGAACCTAGTTATACTCGCATGGGGACTTTTTTAAACATGCTAATTAAAATTTATCTTTTTTTTTAAAGGAACGCACTATGTGAAAAATTCTTGAGTCGACATGATCACTACATAGACGTCTACAGCTACTGGAACTATTAGCAAGTAGATACTGCCTTATTTTGTTCTTCAAGTATTAATTTAAAAATTAACAATATTCTTGCAATCAAATGTTTAATTCTGAAATGGTGGTAGGCAGTGCTTGATAAACATTATTTTAACATTTAAACAAAGAGGAGAGAAAACATTAATGATTCATTTTAAGAAATTAATAGAATTTTAGTGCAATACAATATATGGAGTGTTCCTTTCTGTCCTGCAGGATGTTGAGTTCCAACTTATTTCAAGATATCTCTGCTCATTTTAAGCTAAATGTAACCTTATTAGTTAAATTCCATTTAGATCCACTCAAGTCATTGTAGCTATTCCAGGTTTATATAACTGAGAGTAGAATTTGTCCCTGTATCATTTACTATTGCTCAGCTCAGATCTGAGAAGGTTCATTTTGTGGAAGAGAGTAAGAAATATCTTTAAGTACTAAATGCCAACAGGATCATCTGTGAAATGCCCACATATGCTCATTTTGCAATGATGTATGTTCTTTACTTGGCTAGTAAACATTAACTTTATTTTGAAAGGTTAAGTTTTAATGAATCTCAGTGCAGACAAACAATATCAACATGCCAATAGGGTTTGTTCCATTTTTATCACTAGCTTATGACATTTTCAAGGAGTGTAATATGAAAGATTATTACAGAATGTATGACATTTAGATGAGTAGGAATAAGTGAATTAGGAAATTACTGCATTGAACAGTGAGCAAGAATATATGACAGTTTGTCAGAAAAAGTTTTCCATTGTCTTTATTGCATTGTGGTATGTTCAGAGTTATTTTTTGTGCAGTTGCTTTTTTCCTTCTGAAATGTGACCTGTGTATTGTGATGAATTTGGCAGCATCAGTTTGTCTATTTTTACCTCATCTTAGAGTTTCTAAATTTTCAAAAACTTGAAGAAATTGCAGAATTGGTCCAAGGATAAATTTTACCAAATTGCCATAATTCAAATGCCATAATTCAAACTATAAAAATATGTGTGATCTAAGAAAATGTGATAAAATTTTGTACTCAAACGTAAACACTTGATACAATGGAAACTTTTGTTGCAGATGACAAAATATTCATACTGCATTTTTTAGTACTCATGTTGTTCCACACATCTTGTTTCACATCTTGTTTCCTCTAGTGATAAACTTTTATATAAGCTTGAAAAATCAGAATACAGGAAACCTTTGCAATTTATGGAATTGCTACTCATAGTTCCATGTATTTGCAGGTGGCCTGGCCTGGCCTGGGGAGGCAGCAGGGCTGTGAGCCGTACAGAACTCATAGGCTATGTCTAGACTGCAAGCCTCTTTCAAAAGAGGCTTTTTCGAAAGATACTTTAGAAAAAGCCTCTTTCGAAAAAGATCGTCTAGACTGTAAGCGGAACTTTTGAAAAAGCAAGCCGCTTTTTCGAAAGAGAGCACCCAGGCAGTCTGTTTGCATTCAAGAATGCCTTTTTTTCGAAAGAGCACTTTCGAAAAAAGGCATTCTTCCTCATGAAATTAGGTTTACCGCCATTGAAAGAAAAGCTGTGTTCTTTCGATTTAATTTCGAAAGAACGCGGCTGCAGTCTAGACGCAGGTGAAGTTTTTTTGAAAAAAGGTTACTTTTTTCGAAAAAACCCCTGAGTCTGGACACAGCCATAGTGAGTTCCCTGTGATTGCCTGTAGCTGCCAAGAGCCATGGTGACTTCCCTGTCGCTGCCAGGATCCGCAGGGAACTCACTGCAGCTGCGTTTAGAAATATGTCTTGGCATATTTTTACAGCAGTTTTAATGGCACTAGTGGTTATATAAAGACTAGCCCAGATTCTCAGCTGGATGTAAATGGATCCAGCCCATTGCGGTTAATGAAGATCTGCTGATTTACACTGGTTTAGGGAACCACTTTTATGTTTATGAAATGTAACTCAAAAACTGTATTATCTACTTGCATTGAGGTACTTAATGCTTTCCTGCCACAGATGGACTTTTTAGTTAGGCTTCATTAACAAGCCAGATGTTCTGTATTGAGGGAATTTCTGCCTCCAGCAGCATACTTCATAAGTTAGGCCCTACCTAGTGAAACTGACATCAAGGTAAAACTTTCCCCACTGAAGTCATGGTATTGGATAACTCCCCTGAATACAGAGGAGTGAATGAACCGCCTTTTGAATATAGCTAACTCCACTCGTATCTCTGTGTAAGTTAGGCAATATCTGACCTTGTATTGCTCCTAACAAAACTTTGACAGGTGCTTTTACTGTAAATTGAGAATGAAATTGCATTTTTACATTTGCCTATCGAACTTAGACAGTATGATCACACTTTCCATTCTTTTGCACTGGACTTGATTTATCATTGGATTACTTCAGGGCTACGTCTACACTGGTGGCTTCTTACGCAAGAACAGCTCTTCTTGTGCAAAAACTTGCTGAGTGTCTACACTGCACGCGCGTTCTTGCGCAAGTAAATTTATAGTACAGTGTCGGAAAACAGGGCTTCTTCCAGAAGAGTTATTCCTTTCCCCATGAGGAATAAGCCCTCTTGCACAAGAGCTCTTCCACAAGAGGGCACTGTAGACAGCAACATGAATTTCTTGTGCAAGAAACCCCTATGGCTAAAATGGCCTACAGAGCTTGGCTAAAATGGCCACACTGCCATAGACGCACTTGCACAAAAGCACATCACTTGCTCAAAAGCACATGCCGGTGTAGGCGCTCTCTTGCGGGAGACTTTTTGCGCAAGTACTCTTCCACAAAAGAGTTCTTGCTCAAGAAGCTGCCAGTGTAGACGTAGCCCAGGTTTAGATTAATGTAACTCCAATGGCTAGAACCAGCCTAAAACTGGAGTAATTGGTTTTTGAATCCAGCCCGGAGCTGTCACTACATTTATGCCAAATGGATGTAAAACATTAACATCCCACTTATGTAGGGTTTATATCCTTTTTCCATTAATTTTGCACAAGAGTAAATGACTATACAAAAAGTGCAAGTCAATGGGTTATCAAACCCCGTTATTCCTTAGCCATTAGGTCAGATCTAACAGAACTAGACCAGTTTGCACCAGCTGTGCTGTGTGTGTCCTTGGAGTTTTTGAATAAACTATTTTGTTTAATATGCAGGAAATGACAATTATTGAAGCAATAGAAATTCAAGATGTAACTAGATAGGTTTAGTCACACGGGGTAGTTTTGTTAATCTGTATCTGAGCTGCAATTCATCTACAAATTTAACATGATCAAGTTAGGACTGAATAAGGACTTAGAATGGTTATCTCATTACAAATGCAGTTTTCCCTCTGTTGGTATTCACAGCTTCTGGGAATGAGTCACCAACCCCAACTAAATCATCCCAGCCAGAGCTTTGTCAACCTGGACCTTAAAAATCTTTAAGAATGTAGATTCCACCACCTTTTTAGTTAATCTGTTGCAGTGCTTCACCACCCTCCTAGTGAAATATTTTTTCCTAATATCCAACTTAGACCTCCCCCACTGCAACTTGAGACCATTGCTCCTTGTTCTGTCATCTGTCACCACTGAGAACAGCTTCTCTCTGTCTTTTTTGGAAATCCCCCACCCCTTCTGGTACTTGAAGCTGCTATCAAATCCTCCCTCTCTTCTGCAGATGAAATAAGCCCGGTTCCCACAGCCTCTCCTCATAAATCATGTGCTGAGCCCCCTAATCATTTTCAGTGTTTTCCACTGGAGTCTAATTTGTCTACAAGCATTGTATCTGGGGGAACCCCAGAACTGGACACAACACTCCAGATGCGATCCCACCAGTGCCAAATAAAGGGAAGTAATCACTTCCTTCAGCCTGCTGGCAATTCTCCTACTGATGCAGCCCTATATGCTGTTAGCCTTCTTGGCAACAAGAACACACTGTTGACTCATATCCAGCTTCTCTTCCACAGTAATCCCAGATCCTTTTCTACAGAACTGTTAGCCAATTAGTTCCCAGCCTGTAGCAGTGAATGGGATTCTTCCATCCTAAGTGCAGGATTCTGCACTTGTCCTTATTGACACTCATCAGATTTCATTTGATGACAAACTAGGTCACTCTGGACCCTATCCCTACCCTCCAGCGTATCTACCTCTCCCCCTAACTTAATGTCATCTGCAAACTAGATAAGGGTGCAGTCCATACCGCCATCCAAATTATTAATGAAGATGTTGAACAAAACCAGCTCCAGAAGTGATCTCTAGGGCACTCTGCTTGATACCAGCTACCATCTGGATATCAGGCTGTTGATCACTACCCATGGAGTCTGATGATCTTTCTAGCCACCTTATAGTGCATCCAATCCATACTTTTTTAACTTCCTGGCAAGAATACTATGGGAGACCATATCAAAAACTTTGCTAAAATCAAGAAATATCATGTCCACTGCTTTCTCCATATCCATAGAGCCAGTTATCTGATCATAGACAGCAGTTGGATTGGTCAGGCATGACTTGCCTGTGGTGAATTCATGTTGACTGTTCCTGATCACCATCCTCTCCTCCAAGTGTTTCAAAATGGATTTTTTGAGGACCTGATCCATGATTCTTCTAGGGAGTAAGATGAGGCTGACTGTTCTGTAGTACTCTGGATCCTCCTCCTTTCCCCTTTTAAATATAGGCACTATATTTGTCTTTTTCTAATTATCTGGGACCACCAGCAATTGCAATGATTTTTTCAAAAATAATGGCCAGTGGCTCTGCAATCACATCAGCCAACTTTTTTATCACCCTTGGGTGAACTGCATCCACTTCCATGAACTTGTGCCTCTCCAGCTTTCTAAATGGTCCTTAAACTGTTCTTTCACCAGTGAGGGTTGCTCACCTCTTCCCTATACTGTGCTGTCCAATGCAGCATTCTGGGAGCTGAACATGTCTGTGAAGACCAAGGTTAAAAAAAAAGCATTTAGTACTTCAGCTTTTTCCACAACGTCTGTCACTAGATTGCCTCCCCCATTCTGTAAGAGTCCCATGCTTTCCCTGACCTTCTTCTTGTTGCTAACTTACCCATCTTGTTACCCTTCAAATCCCTTGCTAGCTGCAACTTCAATTGTGCTTTGACCTTCCTGATTAACCCACTGCATGCTTGAGCAATAATTTTATAATTCTCCCTAGTCATCTGTCCAAATTTCTACTTCTTGTAAGCTTCCTTTTTGAGATTTTTGTTATGCCAAGTTTGTCAATTACCATATCTGCCATTCTTTCTGCACGTAAGGATATTATGGACCTGTACCCTCATAAGGGTCTTTTAAAATACAGCCAGCTCTCCTGGACTCCTTTCCCCCTCATATTAGCCTCTCAGGTGATCCTGCCCATCAATTCAAGGGAATCAAATTCTTCTTTTCTGAAGTCCAGGATCTGTATCCTGAAGCTCTCCTTTCTTCCTTTTCTGCATCTTGTCTATATTTTTGCCAGACAAATATCTTCATTTACATCAGGCACGTAAAACTATGCATGAGGATGTACTTTTTTAATAGGTTGTATTGCACACTATGGGTATGTCTACACTACCCCGCTAGTTCGAACTAGCGGGGTAATGTAGGCATACCGCACTTGCAAATGAAGCCCGGGATTTTAATTTCCCGGGCTTCATTTGCATAAGCGGGGAGCCGCCATTTTTAAAACCCCGCTGGTTCAAACCCCGTGCAGCGCGACTACACGGGGCTCGAACTAGGTAGTTCGGACTAGGCTTCCTATTCCGAACTACCGGTACACCTAGTCCGAACTACCTAGTTCGAGCCCTGTGTAGCCGCACTGCATGGGGTTCGAACCAGCGGGGTTTTAAAAATGGCAGCTCCCCGCTTATGCAAATGAAGCCTGGGAAATTCAAATCCCGGGCTTCATTTGCAAGTGCGGTATGCCTACATTACCCTCCTAGTTCGAACTAGGAGGGTAGTGTAGACATACCCTATGAAACTATATACATACATTTAAAAGAATGTGGTTACGTGCAGAATTAGAGGTGACCAAGTTTCAGATTTTGAGCAATATTTTTATTTGGACTGATAGGTGGTGCTAATTATATATGAATGAGCCTGTGTATTATACTAGTCTTGGATTCTGTTGACGTATTGTTAGTTTATCAAGTATTAAGCCAAACTTCTAAAGTAACCACATTTGTAAGTTTGTACTCCATTGCATACAAACACTATTTTATCTATTCATAAACCCAGATTTGCACTCAAAATATTTGCACATGCTATATGAGTGGATGTATGTAAATGCACAAATTTTGGGGAGTGGGATTGTGCTTGAAAACTATAGGTATAAATGTAGAGGCTACTTATGGTATATAACAAAGCATAGGCCTATTTTGCACATTTTTTAAAAAATTGCTGCAACAGTGACATAGCAGGTTAGCTGTAGCCCCCTTCAGGGGACCTCCCAACAAGCTGAAAAAATTTCGTACATTGATTTGTTAAACCGATTGTTCCTTTAAAAAGAAAGGAAATAATTAAAGGAAATTTGAAGGAACAATTTGTTCCATAAATCAGTAACGACTTCTATTTCTATATCAGAATGGCATTTATAATTGTTGAGTTTAAATCCGGAAGACAGGTTCTTTGTTTGATGGGTTCTATCTTGTCTCTATCATAAAAGATAAGTGTGTAGCAATTAAATACCTTTATTATAATTTTGTCTGTTATAGATGTTCATGAATCTCACAGTTCCAGTTCAATAAATACGATGATAATCCTGGTCTATGCAAATTTTCAAACTTAATACACCTTTTTTAGAAGTCATTTGTACATATATCTGTGCTTTGACTCCTAACTAATCTGAACTAGAAATTTTTAAGAAGCTGTAAATATAGAATAATAGGTCTGATTCACCATTGTATACTATAGTTTTTACACTAATATAAGCAATGTCATCACTGGCATGCATACGGGGTGTGCCGGGGGTTCTCAGGCATACCCTAATGTGTTAGGGTTTCCAGGTGTCCTGTTTTCTACTGGATAGTCCAGTTTTTTGGGGCTCTGTCTGGTAAAAAAAATCCAGAAAATACAGGACACATGCAATGTCTGGTATTTTCTGGTTTTCCGACTGGGCGTCGGGAAGCCTGGTGAGGGGAGTGGCTGGGAGGCGGGGCACAATCAGCGCTGGGAGCCCTGGTTGCATGTGAGGAGGAGGGGCAGCCCGGTCCGTGTTCCTGCGCACTGGTCAAGTGCATGGTTTCGTGCTTCACCTGGACTTTGTGGGGGGGCGGGAGCACCCGGGATCTGCACTACCTGGGTCAGTCCCACTCCCCATCGGCTGATATGCTCCTCCCTCTCTGCCCCGTCCTGGCCAGCTGTTTGATTCTTCCCCACTTCTCCTCCCGATCTCCCCCAGGCAGTCCCGCTGTACCCAACCCCCACCCCCGCCACCAGCTCTACCTCCCATCTGCCAGTTCCTCCTCCCGATCTTCCCCAGCCAGCACCGCTGCACCCCCCGCCATCGCTGCTTCCAGTGGCTAGTTCTCCCCTCCGCCTCCTGCACTCCCCTGGCCAGCTCCACTCCTGCTGGCTGTCCTCACTTCCCCCGATCTCCCTCAGTCAGCCCCGCTCCGCCAGACCTCCTCCCCGACCGACCATCTCTGCTTCCCCTTGGCTGCCCCCCTCCCTGATCTCCCCTGGCCAGCCCCCGACCACTCCCCTGCCAGCTTGGCTTTCCCGCCCCCCCCCCTTCCTCCTAGCCAGCCTTTTAATCAGCTTCAGTACCAAATTACTGGAGGATAACTAATGTGGTTTCTTTCTTGGTCTTGTCTTGTAGTAGGAGGCTTCTGGGTACATGTCTGGCTCTGTTAATCTGTTTCCTCACTTCCTCATGCGGGTGTCGTAGTTTCAAGAATGCTTGGTGAAGATCTTGTAGGTGTTGGTCTCTGTCTGAGAGGCTGGAGCAAATGAGGTTGTACCTTGATGTCCAAGCCCAAGAAAGAAACAAACAGAACACCACTGGCCATCACCTACAGTCTTCAGCTAAAACCTCTTCAACGCATCCTCAGTGATCTACAACCCATCCTGCTAGAAGTGGGCCTCATTCTCCTTGATTGGATCCACCTGGTCATCTCCAGCCTGATCCTGGCCTGCATATTTATTCCTGCCTCTGGAAATTTCCACTACATGCATCTGACGAAGTGGGTCTTTGCCCACGAAAGCTTATGCTCCTACACTTCAGTTAGTCTATAAGGTGCCACAGGACTCCTCGTCGCTTCAACCCATCCTGGACAATTATCCCTCACTTTCACAGCCTTGGGAGGCAGGCCAGTCCTTATCCAAAGACAGCCCACCAACCTGAAGCAACTATACACCACACCACAGTAACTCCAACTCAGGAACCAATCCATGCGACAAACCTCGGTGCCAACTCCGCCCACATATCTACACCAGCAAAACCATCACAGGACCTAACCACATCAGCCACACCATCACTGGTTCATTTACTTGCACATCTACCAATGAACTATAACCCAGCATGTACCAGCAATGCCCCTCTGCTATATACGTTGGCCAAACTGGACAGTCCCTACGTAAAATAATAAATTGACACAAATCAGATATTAGGAATGGCAATATACAAAAACCTGTAGGAGAACACTTCAGTCTCCCTGGACACACAGTAGCAGATTTAAAGGTAGCCATCCTGCAGCAAAAAAACTTCAAAACCAGACTTCAAAGAGAAACTGCTGAGCTACAGTTCATCAGCAAATTTGACACCATCATTTTAGGATTAAACAAAGACTGTGAATAGCTAGCCAACTACAAAAGCAGTTTCTCCTCTCTTGGTGTTCACACCTCCAGATCAGCTGCTAGAAGTGAACCTCACCCTCCCTGACTGAATTAACCTGATTATCTCTAGCCTTATTCTGGCCTGCATATTTATACCTGCCTCTGGAAATTTCCACTACATTCATCTGACGAAGTGGGTCTTTGCCCATGAAAGCTTATGCTCCAATACATCTGTTAATCTATAAGGTTCCACAGGACTCCGTGTTTCTTTTCCAGTGGAAATAGCATACTTAGAATTCCAGAAAAGCCTTTAATAAGGTCTCTCGCCAAAGGCTCTTAAGCAAAGTAATCTGTTATAGGATAAGGGGTCCTCTCATGAACTGATAACTAGTTAAAGACAGGAAACAAAGAGGAGGACTAAATGGCCAGTTTTCAGAATGGAGAGAGGTAACTAGTGGTGTCCCCCAGGGGTATATTCTGGGACCACCTTCTCCCAAACTTCCTTCCCTGAGTGACATGGCCTAGGAGACTAGTGGGGGCCTGGTAATGACAGCAGGGGTAACCCCCACATTCATTGGTTGTGTAAGGGGGAAGCAAAGTCCCAGCCGACTTTACTCCTCACTTCCCGCCACCAGTGAGTGGAGGGGGTGACAATCACTACTGATAGCACCAGGCACTCTGCTAGTTCCCCGGACTGCATTGCTTGGGGGTGGAGGGCTTGGAGAAAGGGGTGGAACTGCCTCCTGCACTCACCAGCAATAGGAAGTAGAATGATATAGCTGGGAGCTTCTAGCACCAGGCCCCTTGCTTGTTCCCCAGAATGCCCTGTGGGACTCCCCAGAGTCCGGGGCCGGGGATGGCTCTGCCCAATGGCTGCTAGCCCCTTGCTCCTCATCCCCACAGCATTGGAGACATAAGCCCCCTTTGTGCCTTTACACATCATCACTGGAGCCAGTGGTGCTAATTATACTGGGTGTATACATGCACAGTCAGGGGAGCCAACTGACTAGCTGGGCTCCTGGCTAGTGGAGGACAGCTCCACGCTCTGAGAAGGGATGGGGCCTTGGACAGAAAGGCAGGAGTGTGGCAGCTGGCTCTTAGTGTTGCCTGGACCATGCCCAGGACTCCAACTGTGATTTAAAGAGCCTGTGACTCGAGCTGCCGCCACTGCCACATTAATAGCAGCAGTGAATGGGAGTCCTGGGCCCCTCTGAATTGCCAGGCTCCAAGGCAGTTGCCCCCTTTGCCCTGCCCCCCACATGAGCAGCATGCAACACTTCAGAAGGTGTCATAGCTGGTTTTCTATGGATACCACTGAAGGAAAACTTTAGGCACCAATGCATGTGACAAGGAGACACAGCTATAATGGAATGGACATGAGCAACACATCTCGAAGAACACCTGTTAGAAAAAGTGTTTTCCCACCTGTCCAGTAGGTGATCTCTGGTCCCTCCTTTATAAACAGCAAAATAGCTTTCAGGGCATTGTTCCACTCTGTGTTATATCATCTGCTTCTCTTTGCAAGAAGGAAAAATAGGCTTCATGTCAAGCTGTGTCCAAATTAAGTTTTTCTTATTCAGGCTGAAATTCAGAAGTTCTCAGTTGGTCCCTGATATGGGTTCAGTAGCAATGAGTTCATTGGATTCTGAGTGGCTGGTATACAGATGCTATTTAGCTGGCAGTGCTGTGTTCACCTACCCATCCCTGTGGGAGTTACATTCTTGAGTAAAAAATGAGTTTCTAAAATGTCCATTCTTTCCAGGCTCACAAACAGTGAGTACTGTTCATTCCCTCTGGGGCATCTGCTATTGGCCACTGTTGGAAGACAGGATACTGAGATAGATGGACCTTTGGTCTGACCCATTATGGGCATTTTTATGGTCTTAAATAAAATGACAGTGTAACAAGCTGGCCTTCTCCCAAGCACACAAAAGGACCCACAACCAAACCCAGAATCTCTTTCCGGTCAGTTTTATTTTCCCAACATAAGCAAAACTAACACAATCAATTCCTCAGCCCATGCTAGTCTACAGCTCCTGTGGTACTTTCCTCTTTAACTTCGTCTTTCCTGCTTTAAGGCTTCCTGCAGAAATTTTCCCACGCTTTGTTCTCAGAGCACCTTCATGCCAGACTTTAGAGGTATTTTCCCCAGCAGGTTCTCAGTGCTTCACCTGCTACATGACACTGAAAGCCTTGCAGGTGCTCCTCCTTTCTGCTTGCCTTTTTTTTACTCCTTCCTTCTACTTCCACGACAACTCTTTCCTATCACAAATGCAGATATTTCTTATCTGCTTTCATCTGATCCCTCTACTTCCCCCAATGACCCTATCCCATCTCCTAATCTCTCTGGCAACCCACTGTCATTACCTCCCTTACTCTTCTCCTTAATCTCCCACTTTTGTTTGGCTCTTCCCCTCATAACACAAGCATCTTTACTTTCTCCCATCTTTAAAAACCTACCAATTGCTAATACTCCCCATCTCCCTTTTCCTTTTTATTACTAAGCTTCTTGAATACCTTGTTTACAGTCACTATCTGAAGTTCTTCCCCTCTAGTTCCATTCTAGACCGTTTACTATGCAGTTTCTTTCACACCACTGAAGCCATGATCACTAAGGGTGCATTTACACAGCACTGTAACTCAAAATAAGATACAAAATTTTAGCTATGCAAATTGCGTTTCTTATTTCGATGCTATTTTGAAATAGCTTATTTTGTCATTTGGCGCTGTCCACACAGTGCCAAATTTCAAAATAAAGCTCTATTCTGAAATGTCCCTAATGTAGACGTGGTATCTCAATTTAGAGCCCCAGGAGGAATAACTTAGAATGGACTTGGTGAAGGGCTATTTTGAAATAGCAGAAGTGGAGCATCTACACATGCCTTATTTCGAAAGAGCTATTTCAGAACAAGTGTTGTTCTTCATGGAATGAGGTTTACAAATGCCGAAATAAGCCACCCATTATTTTGAAATAATGGGCTAGCTGTGTTGACACTCTCATAGTTATTTCGGAATAATGGATGTTATTCCAAAATAACTTTGCTGTGTAGACGCACCTCTAGTGTCCAGTCCTCTGCACTGAGACGGGACTAAGTCTTATCTAGACCATCCCTGACAGGTGTTTGTCTAACCTTTTCTTAGAAACTTCCAATGATGTAGATTCCACACCCTCCCTAAATAATTTTTTCCAGAGCTAACTACACTTATGGTTTAATAGGCATGGGTAATTTAGCAATTAAAATCATGACTCCTAGACAAAACTACTAGTAAGCAATGGAAATACCATGGAGCAAAAGGGATTCATACTTGCTGAGAGAAAAAGTATCAATATGACTGTGTCTTCCAGAATCTGGAAGTAACAGTTCCTAACAGGCCAATTGACCTGCCATTTCAGGGCTGGCAGGCTTGTTGTATTTCTTAAATGAAAGAACTGGACATCAACTTTGTTTGACAAGTCTAGCCTATGATGAAAATGACAAAAGTTGTCACCATAAATACAGCTAACAGAGGTCCCATAATTAGGCATAAAAGGACTGATTATACTCTATAGTTTCTAGATTTAAAAAAAAAGTTTGACATTGCAATGTTCTAAAACTCAATATGATAGCTCAGCTGCATGAAAAAACAGAATGCAGCATGTGAATTGACTTATACACTATTGGAAGAGATTAATTATTGGAGGAGAAGGAGAATGTGGTTATGTCTACACTACAGCATTATTTTGAAATATCTTATTTCGAAATAACACGTCTACACACAAAATGCATTTAGAAATAGTGCGTCCACAATGAGTGGATGCTGAATCGCATTTAAGGCTGGCTGGAACCAGACCCGGCAGGGCATCAGGTCAGGAGTTACTTTGTATGGCTGCTGCTTGAGGCTATTTGAGGCCTGTGCTTAAAGGGACTCCCCCCCCCCCCCCCTTCCCCGGACAGCCGGTTCTCAGCTTTCCCTGATTGCTTGCCTACCTTGATGAGGGACATCAAAGCATTTTGTCTCTGAGTGTTCTGGTTGCCCTCACTTGGGGCACCACAGCACTCTGCAACATGGAGTCAGAGCTGCCCCTGGTCACTCTGGTGCTTCTCGTGGATGCTTTGCTGTGAGCCTAAATGCACTTTCTGCAGGCTGCCATCCGGGAGGTCCATCAGGGGGCTTTCAGTATCTAGGAGGCCTATGGGAGAGCTTCCACCCTGACGAGCACTAAGAGCCTCCCTGGTCTGCCCCACTGGGGGCTTGTGTCTCATTCCTCCCTCACGTCCTTCCACTTACACCTCCCTAGACCCCCTTCCTGATGTCAAATAAAAGACACGTATGTTCAAAAATAGAAACTGGGTTTATTGAACAAAACTGGAGGTGGGGGGGAATGAAACTCTGGTGAGACTGGGGAAAGGAGGCGGGATAAGGGAGAAGAGAGAGTGGAAGAGGGGAGGGAGAAATCTGGGAGGAGGGAGCTGGAAGGGGGAAGCAAGGGGAAGAAGGGGGAGGGGAAGCGCAGAGTTGGGGGATCTCGCCAGACCAACTTGATTTTCATGTGAACCTCCTCCTGGGTTCGTATGTGGCATTTGGTGGCCAGGCTAGCAGTTATCCTGCCATAGACGGCTGTGTTCCTCCATCTAGTGCAGAGATCATGAAAGTTGGGGGCATCCCCCCCAAACCTGAATATGGTCTATGATCTCCACCGTGGACCAGGAAAGTGCCCGCCTTCTCCGGGCTCTGGCAGGTTCCTGGGAGCTGGCAGACTGCTCCTGGGGAGCGGAGGAGGGCTGACTGCCAGTGGCTTTCTGGCCCATATTTTGGGGCCACTGGGTCAGGGGCAGTGACTGCTGGCTCTGGGTTGGCAGGCTTGGAGCTGGCACAGGTACCGTGGCCAGAGTCAACCCCTTTAAGGGCTCCAGGGAGGGGGGAAGGAGAGGAGTGTTCTTGTTTGAGGCTGGAGTGGCCACCAGGGCACCCTGGGAAGGCTGGAGGCCCCCTATTTCAATATAAGTGTCTACACAGCACTTAATTCAAAATAGCTATTTCGAATTTGGCATTATTGCTCATGGAATGAGATTTACAAAATTCAAAATAAGCGCTCTACTATTTTGAATTAATTTTGAAATAGCGGTTTGGCTGTGTAGATGCTAATAAAATTATTTCGAAATAATGGCTGTTATTTTGAAATAACTTTGCTGTATAGACATACCCCATGAGAATGAAGAAAATATATGTGACCCTCTGTCAGGGCTGGCCTTACCATGAGGCGAACTGAGGTGGCTGCTTTAGGTGCCAGACTTTGGGGAGGGCGCCAGTAGGACCCAGAGAATTGACACCTTTCAAAGTTTTGGCCCAAGCAAGGGGCATGGGGACGTCATTTGAGCTCCCCGCTTCAGGTGCCAAAATGTTGGGGTCTGGCCCTGCCCTCTGTTGATGGGAGAAAACATTAGCTATTTTAAAGTAAGATTAATACAGCTGCTCCCCGAGTTGCGAATGGTCGAGTTATGACCTTTCACACTTAGACCAAAGCTCCCATGGTGCGGTCGTAAAGACGGTCCTCGAGTTATGAACGTGACCCATGCTCATGAACAGCACGGTCGCGTGTAACCCAATGGGGTCCGAGTTATGAACAGCTCGAGTTATGGCCAAGTGTTTGGTCCGTAACTCGTTCATAGCTCGGAGAGAGGCTTTAACAAGTGCTGTTTTGAATTTTCAGGACCACTTTTTTTTTATAGCCCATGAATGGGAAATGATGATTCCTGCAGCCTTCAGTGAAAATGATTCTCTTAGATCCCTTGCCATTGGATTCACAGATTTCAAAATACATTTTTAGGCCTGATAGGATTAGATTTTAGTCAGTAAGTTTTAGTAAACATCAATTTCACCATATATGCAACCCAACAAAGAAATTTCCATTGATGATGATAGCAATTTAAAGATAGGCAAAGTTAGAAAAACACTGCATGATAACTCAGTGGATTGACGGGTATTTACTTTGTATATTTTGACATGTGATGTTGACAGTTTGTGTTTTAATAATTATGAAACTTGACTTTATGAATTGCAGAGTCTGATACCCATATTGTATGACTCCCTTATAATTTCCCACAATAGTGAACATTTAAATTGAAAAAAAATTGAAAAGCCTATACACCATAATTTGCATAATTGTGAATATTTAAATAAATTTAAAAATATTTAAAATAAACATAAGTCAAAATTATACAAAAATATTTTTTTCTAATTTAATTAAGTCTCATGAATTTATGAGGTTGATTGTATTTATTCTCTGCTTTTTCCATAACTTCAAAGATGATCATAATTATACTTAGAATTCATTCTTTCCATCTGCATGGGGTAAATTCATGATTGATATGACACCACTGGAGTTTTCCACCTGAATTGAATTTTGCCCATTTAGCCAAATTGTAAACCTGGTCAAATTCAGAAGTGATGTAAATGGTGATGATGTGTATATGTTTAATTGGTCAGAACATGAAATAAATGTAACTTGGTTAATTTGGTATTCAGAGAAGTAATATAAAAAACACTTACATGATGGAGCGGTGTGTGTAAGGAAGAAGTACATAGCTGGAAAAGCAACCAACAGGAGGATGTAAGTGAAACCACTTCTCTCCTCCCTCAGTGTGTGCACACATACACATACTTCATTTTACAACCTGCCTCTCTGTCTTTTTTCTCTCCCCACTACCACTAGCTGATCATGTGCCTGCGAAACCATGTACTGTTGGTCTGAAAGTGCTTCTGGAAGTTACACAAGGAAAAAGGAGCTTTCCTCTGAGATGTGCCCCTGCATGTGTTCTGCTCTCCTTGTTGCATATCAAAGGAAACCACATAGGACTTAATTTTAGTGTACCTGGGCACAGAACACAGCCGATCTGCCCTTGCCCTGAGGGCTGGCATATTAAACAGGACTGATCTAAGATGATGATCACACCCATGTATTTTTAATGCACAGTTTAGTTTCATAAACAGTGAAGGGGATACTTTTCTGCCTTAACATAGACTGTTGCCCTATTTTGATAGTGATCCCATGGAGCCCTGTATTGGCAATATAGATGCATATCAGGCAGGCAAAGGTAGTAGTTCGGTTTCTAACTCTCTATTCCTTTTTTATAGTGGTTGTTATTACTTTGAGACCTTCCAGGCATTTTTTAGGTAGTGAAATGGAAAACTAATATCTCCTGGAAATGTTACAGTTCTCATACTAAACTCAGACTGACCAGCATTACAGGAAAGGGCAGCTCCCAACAGCTTCCAAAACAGATTGATGATTGGTGATGCATGCAAATAATAGATACAGCAATCTTTATAAAGGAAAAATATGACGGTTTTTTGGCCAATGATGGTCTTCTCAATTTATCCTAAAATTATTGGGGAAATTGAGGGTGACAAGAGCTGCTTAACTAGAAAAAGAGGAAAATTGCAAATGGTGAAACATACATTCATAAAAAACAGGCCTTGAAAAAGCAAGAAAATTGGAATATGCTGCCTTCAGGATTACTGAGTAAATAGAAAGTGAATCAAAACAAGTCATTCCTCAATAGTATGTGTCGCAATTGAGCAATAATAACATTTAAATTAACTGCTCTCATTCCTGTGAATTTTTTTGTAAGACTAGATGGTATATAACATTCATCTTGCCTTTTGGTGACTTTTTGGGTTCTCTTTGTCTCATTAATCTAATTAAATTGGAACCTCTGTGTTCATAGAATCATAGAGCTGGAAGAGACCTCAAGAGGTCATCAAGTCCAGCCTCTGCCCAAGACAGGACCAATCCCAACTAAATCAACCCAGCCAGGACCCTGTTAAGCTGAGACTTAAAAACCTCCAAGGATGGAGATTCCACTACCTCCCTAGGTAACCTATTCTAGGACTTTACCACCCTCCTAATGAAATAGTTTTTCTAATGTCCAACTTAGACCTCTCCCACTATAACTTGAGACCATTGCTCTTTGTTCTGTCATTTGTCACCATTGAGAACAGACTCGCTCCATCCTGTCTGGAATCTCTCTTCAGGAAATTGAAGGCTGCTATCAAATCCCTCTTTACTCTTCTCTTCTGCAGACTAAACAAACCCAAATCCCTCAGTCTCTCCTCATAGGTCATGCTCTCCAGCCCCCTAATCATTTTGGTCACCCTGTGCTGTACCCTCTCCAATGTGTCCACATCCTTTCTATAGTGGGGGACCAGCACTGGACACAGTACTCTAGGTGTGGCCTCACCAGAGCTGAATAAAGGGGAATAATCACTTCTCTAGATCTGCTGGCAATGCTCTTTCTAATGCAACCTAATATGTCATTAGCCTTCTACAAGGCTACAAGGGCACACTGTTGACTCATATCCAGCTTCTCATCCACTGTAATCCCCAGGTCCTTTTCTGCAGAACTGCTACTTAGCCATTTGGTCCCCAGCCTGTAACAATGCTTGGGATTCTTCTGTCCCAAGTGCAGGACTCTACACTGGTCCTTGCTGAACTTCATCAGATTTCTTTTGGCCCAATCTTCTAATCTGTCCATGTCACTCTGGACCCTATCTCTGCCCTCCAGTGTATCTACCTCTCCCCCTAGCTTAGTGTCATCCACAAACTTGCCGAGGGTACAATCCATCCCCTCATCTAGGTCATTAATAAAAATGTTGAACAAAACCGGCCATAGAACCGATCTTTGGGGCACTCCACTAGAAACCAACTGCCAACCTGACATTGAGTCGTTGATCACTACGTGTTGGGCCCAACAGTCTAGCCAGCTTTCTATCCATCTTACAGTCCATTTATCCAATCCATGCTCCCTTAACTTGCTGGCAAGAATATTGTGGGAGACCATATCAAAAGCTTTGCTGAAGTCGAGGTATATCACATCCACTGACTTTCCCATATCCACAGAGCCAGTTACCTCAGCATAGATGCTAATCAGATTGGTCAGGCATGACTTGCCCTTTATGAATCTATGTGGACACTTTCCCCTCTTCCAACTGCCTCAAAATGGATTCTTTGAGGATCCCCTCCATGATTTTTCCGGGGACTGAGGTAAGGCTAACTGGTCAGTAGTTCCCTGGTTTGTCCTTTTTCCCTTTTTTAAAGATGGGCACTGCATTTGCCTATTTCCAATCATCCGGGATCTCTCCCGATCTCCTAGGGTGGATGGCAGGCGAGGGCCGGGTGTTTGAGCAGCCCTGCACAGCCGCCATCCGGCAGGTACACAAAGGGGTGAACATCTGGGAGGCCCTGAAGGACATGTTCTCCCAGGCCCCACAGTAGGGTTGCTTCTGTCTCCCGTCTACATCCCTCTCCCATTCCTAGCCCTTCCCTCTCCCCCTTCCCTCACCTCCCAATAAACAAAACAGTTTTGTTTCAAGAAGAATAAACTGAATTTGTATTTACAATAGGGAAGAAGGGTGGGCAGTAGGAGGGGACTCTCAACTGGGAGGGGGAGGGGCTCTCAACTGGGAGGGAGAAGAGGCAGGGGCTCTCAACTGGATGCGGAGGCCTCGGCGTCCTTCAGGCTGGGTCGAGACAGGCAGCAGGGGAAGGTGGGCAGGACGGGCTGCAGCAGGAGGGGGCATGGCAACGGCAGCAGGAGGGGCAGCAAGGGGGCAGATGTGACGTCAGGGTGGAGATCGTGTCGCACATCCTGTTGCACCTGTGGAGGAACTGCCCACATGCTTGCTGCTGCCACTCCAGGTCGGCCTGCAGCTTGGTGGTGACCTTCATCCTTTCCATGGCCTGGACTTGCCGCCGGAGGAGCTGGTCATGCTGCCTGGCCCACTGGACTGGTGCCTGGGTGGTTGGTGCCACTGCCGCAGGGATGGAGGGTCCCTCACTCCTGGGTGGTCCTGCTGCAGAGAACACAGAAAACAATGAGGCGGTCAGTCAGCCCTGCCCACACTGTCCCTGAACCCTGTGCCCTCCACCCTGAGTCCCATATGACACCACACAACTGTGGCTTGGGCCCAATCGGTCCCCTGTGTGTATGTTTGCATAAAGGACTAGCTCAAAATCCCTGGAGTGAAGTGATCCTCCATGGATTGTAACCCTTAGGAGACATCACTATGAATGAAGACCCCTTTGTCTGTGCCCTGGCCACTCGGCATGCAGTGTGTGTCTGTGTAGCACTGTGCACACTCCCTCCCCAAGGTAGAACACATGGCTTCTACTCTTGTCACTGTCTGTGAGCACACACCATTGATGCTGTAGTCATGTTTGCATGCACATCCCCACATTGCATGGGAGCAAGTGTGGAAGATGAGGTCTGGGTTCTCGGACTACTGTCAATTGATTTCCTCGGAGACAGAGCCAGGGCTACTGGGGAGTGTACCGTCCCTGCAGCAAGACTCAAGTGGCCAGAGGCCCTGGCTGGCTGCTTCCCCACTCCCCCTTCCCCCAGCCCTCAGACAAGTAGCCCAGAGAAGTGTGTGGCCACAGTGAGGGGCTTTCCTCGGGGGGCAGCCGAGGGGCCGGGAGCAGCTGAGGGGCTCTGTGGGGGCCGCGCACACAGGGCTGGCTCACTGCAGTTTTCCCAGGAGCAGATGCTGTGTCGCATGGGCAAGCATGGCTGCATGTTGTGTGTGTGCGACACCCTTCGGGAGGTGTGGGGTCTGGCCTGTGCCCTTGGGGCCTTGGCTGCTTTCAGCTGGAATCCCCCATTCCTCCTCCGGGGCAGGACGTGTCTGAGCAGCAGGGTCCCAGGCGTGCCCTGGAGCTGCCTGCCGTGTCCACATGCCACACAGTCAGGCTGCATGAGGTTGCACGTGCTGCATACTGCTGCATGGCATGCAACTCGAACTGCCTGAGTGATGCTCCCTCCCCCTCCCCCTGGGCACCCGACTCCCCCACCCTTGCAAGTGAGAAGCGCAACACTCACCGGAGGATCTATCGCTGGCCTCGGATGAGGCCCAGGAGACATCCTGGCTGCTGGGCACTGGCTCCAGATGGAGGCTGATGGGGTGTCCCTCACCCTCGTCCTCGGAGCTGGTGGTCAGGCCACCCTCCTCCTCCAGGTCAGGCATCCTGACCACTGGGGTGTGCAGTCCCATGTCCACCGCCGGCGAGGACTCTTGGACTGCTGTCTCGCTGAGTATGGTGGGCAGCCAGTCGTAGCGGGGGCAGGTATCAGCTCCTGCCCCCTTGCTGCCACCACTCCAGGTCGGCCTGCAGCTTGGTGGTGACCTCCATCCTCTCCATGGCCTGGACTTCCTGCCAGAGGAGCAGGTCACGCTGCTTGGCCCACTGGACTGGTGTCTGGGTGGTTGGTGCAGCTCCAGGTGCACCACCTGGACATAGCCCAGGTGCAGTTCCTTGACTTTGGCCCGGACTTGTATAAGGGTCTGGACTAGATGTCCCTGGTCTGAGAGCACCTGAGCCATGCGGCTGAAAATGTCCATGTTGCAGCGACAGGCACAGGGGTCATGGAGAGCTTCCACAGGTCCAGAAGGGCCTCCACCTCAGACCCGGACCAGCAAGAGGCACGCTGCTTGGTGCCCTTTCCTTACTGCTGTGAGCCCTGGGTTGGCTCCTGGGATGGGGGTGTAGGCTCACGGGCTGACTGAGGGGCAGACATACCTGCAGAGCTGCAATGCAGAGCCGTGTGCTGGAGCTGTCCTCCTCTGTTGCTGCTGCTGCTGTGTGGCGTCTGCAGGCTGCGTATGTTTTCAAGGGGGCGGTCCAGCAATCAGGAAATAGCAAGTTGTGAGTGCCGGTAAGGAGCATCCAAGTGGCCACCTGCATTTTTTCCTGGGAGGCCAGTTTTTGCACAAAATCTCTTGGCTGCCTGTCCACACTGCCCTCTTGTGCAAGAATGCTTGCGCAAGAAGGCTTCTTCCTCATACGGAGCATCAGAGCTCTTGTGCAAGAAGCCGTGTTTTCCAACACTGTACTGTAAGTTTACTTGCACAAGAATGCGTGTGCAGTGTAGACGCTCAGCAAGTTTTTGCGCAAGAACGGCTGTTTTTCTATACTCAAAAAGCAAACATATAGTTTAGTCTACCATTATATTTACTTTACATTAAAGGAAATAATAAAAAATTAACAAAAACCTATATATGAGAGCATTGTGTTTGTATATTTTCTGTAATGGTGAGTGGTAATTGAGAATAAAGGACTTAAATATCTGTTATAATGCTGATAGTTCATTCCCCTAAAGCCGTCAGATTCATGGGTATGTGAAAGGGATGGCTGGCTGGCCATGGTGCTGGGAGCTCAAGAGCAGTCAAGGATAATATGAATCAATGAAGCTTTAAACTTGTCTTAATCGATTTATATTCTGTCTCAGCAGGTAATATTTTAGCCATATATATGTGCATGCATAGAGATATGGATGGAGGGAGCCTCACCTCCATGCACTGTTAAACAATGTATATTTGTACACTTTCTATGTCTGTCTTCCCTTGTTGAACTCCTGGGGAAAGCAGCTGTAATTTTCTTTATGCCAGGTGGCATATAAAAAGTGAGCATTTCTGAGATTGGGCCTGAATGCATGGCAAACTCTGAAGTCTAAATGCAAGGTGTTTGAACAATAGAAAAGTTTATTAAAAAATGTGTTTATTGGTGAAAACTCCCTCCCACCTTTGATATTTTAAAATTACTAAATCGGTTTTTTTTTCCAGATGAATTAATCTTGAAAAAATATTTGTTTATTGTCAGGTGAAGTATAAACAGGAGAAATTTCAGCACAGACTATTAATTTATGTTGCAAGGTTGTAAAAACTGGAAAAATAAATAGAGGCTTATAATGGAGCCTCCTTATATATAACTGTAGCATCACAAACACGATACTGTGACTGTAAATGCTTAGCCCTCATTTCAGGGACAAAGAATATTTTACTTTGTGAATAAAAAACCAGTGTGGGTAAGCAAAGAAATACACTGCTGAGAACCTATATACTTTTTCCTGCTGACTTAACCAAAAATGTGGCACTGAAATGATTCCCATGGAAGAATGCAGTTGACATTATGGTCAACAATAAAAATAAAGAATAAAAGCAGCAGAAGTGGCTAGAGTACAAAATAGTCTTGGCTGTCAAACAGATAGCTATATTATCTTTCTGTCCACTTACAATTATTAGATAAATCATAATATTTTATTAATAATAATAAGAATTATAGCTGTCATGTCTAAAGAGCTTTGGGTTCTTTAATTATATCAATAGGCCAGCATATCTCAGTAACTACCAGGCTGGAAATGGCCAACTTGTAAATGATCTGAATGATGCACAAAACTACTCAACTACAATAAAATGTATAAACAAAGCAAAACAGTTGTGGCCATTAAGTGCCGGGAATATACTTTTAGGGAAGAGGGCTTTTGGCTTGGGGAAATTTAGAGGGATGTTGTTATTAGGTTTGCTTGTTTGTTTCTTTTTTTGTTTGTTGACTGCAGCCATGTGCTCAGCTTTATACATACACAGTTCATATGCCAGAGATCAGGATATATAGTAAAAAATAAAAACTACAAGGAGAAATCTTGGCCCAATAAAGTCAATGGCAAACTTCCACTGACTTCAATAAAGTTGAAGGTTAATAGTTCAGAGATATATGCATAATACTATGAGTAAAAGTACAAGCTCAAATCAACTACAGTAATACCAAGGAAAAAGCCTTGAGACAGAAGGAGTTTGAAAGAAGAAATTGGAAGAAGTCTTAACCAACCAACCAACCAACCAACCAACCAACCAACCAACCAACCAACGGGTACTTATTGAGGTGTAAATTGTTCTTATCAGCCTCTTGTAACTTGAACAATCTAATTCACTATAGGTATGTCTACACTACCCCCCTAGTTCGAACTAGGAGGGTAATGTAGGCATACCGCACTTGCAAATGAAGCCCGGGATTTGAATTTCCCGGGCTTCATTTGCATAAGCGGGGAGCCGCCATTTTTAAAACCCCGCTGGTTCGAACCCCGTGCAGCGCGGCTACACGGGGCTCGAACTAGGTAGTTCGGACTAGGCTTCCTATTCCAAACTACCGGTACACCTCGGAATAGTTCGGAATAGGAAGCCTAGTCCGAACTACCTAGTTCGAGCCCCGTGTAGCCGCGCTGCACGGGGTTCGAACCAGCAGGGTTTTAAAAATGGCAGCTCCCCGCTTATGCAAATGAAGCTCGGGAAATTCAAATCCCGGGCTTCATTTGCAAGTGCGGTATGTCTACATTACCCTCCTAGTTCGAACTAGGGGGGTAGTGTAGACATACCCTATTTTTTTCTTTTTTTTTCTTTTCTTCCCTCCTCCCTCACCCTACCTCCCATCCCCACCCCCACCCCGCTCTCCCTGCCTTCCCTTATTTATTCTCGAATCTGGACTTTTAATACTCCAGTCATCTGAAGAAGTTGGTTGTGCCTACGAAAGCTCATGACACCATCTACATGTTTTGTTGGTCTTTAAGGTGCTGGTAGACTATTCATTGTTTTTTAAATTTTTCTAGAAAAAATTATATTGTGGAAGGCATGACACCAGGGAAGGATTCACAAAGAGATGTTAGAAAGGAGGAGTAAATGGAGAGTAGAAGGACCCTTGGAAGTTAAGGTTCAAGTCCTCAAGTAAATTTATATCATCACAGTTGTCCCAATGTCCAAATGAGAGTAGTGCTTAGATTGAAGAGTAGTTGTGGGTGATAGTGGTGGAATAAGGGGTGCACGTTCAAAACTTAGCCAACAGCAGTGGAAACCTCTTTTGAGGATATCTGCTTCAGATTATCAGGATGGTAGGGGTCTTCCTGGACTCCTCGCTGCTATTTGTTGCACATATAGAAAGACATGTTAGAAAGATTGTCTTCCACCTGTATTCATTTAGGAGATCTTTATCTCACTTGACATATAGAGAACTGTCCACAGTGATCCATACATTTGTAATTTCCAGGCTTAGTTATTACCACACACTTACTTAGTACTTAATAGTTCTTAGGATATGAATAATGATGACAGTGCTAATGAGATAGAAATGAAAAAGGAAAGAAAAAGTCTCCGACCCCCCAGTTGTCAAAACATATTAGAATGAGAAGAGAACTGAATAAGAGAAACAAGATATAGTAGGGTTTGTGATGATTGCAAGATTCTCTGATACTTTAGAGATGGTCTAGATCAGGGCTACTCAACATGCGGTTCATTTGTTTGAGGCCTACAGTGTGGTTTGGTTTTACACAGGGCTTAATACGTGGCCCACGGGTGGGAGTCAAAATAAAAAAGTATTCAATATAATAGTCTTCTGTTGATATGCGTTTTAGTAGGTAAATTCCTGGACTGTCATTGCTCATTAAAAGTGCTGTCATATGGCTGGAAATCGGGTAAATATTGTATTTTATTAATATCAGCAGAACTGACTTAAACAGAGCCTATGTGTTGTATAGTCGTCCCTTAATCTTTGTATTCATGCCCGTCAATGTGAAAAAAGCTATTTGCATATATTTGCATAAAATGTGCATACATATTTGCATATATATGCAACCACACTTAAGTTGCAGACCGCGGCATGTGTAGTAAGTATCATTGTGGGGTTTCTAAGGGTGGTTACATAAGAGAGAGTTATACAAGACAGGGTTATTGTGCCTTCATAGTTTTTTCTATGGCTATGTTTAACCACCTCAAAAATCCATAGGAAATTATTTACAAAAAAATGGGTATTCTGCAAATCAAATCCTGTCCGTTATTTAAATCGTTAATGTCAAGAAGACCAGGATTTCACCTTGTGTGTTAATCTCTACTGGATCTACAAATGTTCAAATAGGGAGAAATTAAATGCTTAAAGTATGGAGTACTGTATTCAGAGAGTCAAGCTGGCAATTTTATACCTTTGCTTGAAAGGCCATTATGTTCTTCAGTGAGATCTTTTTAGAGTTTTCAGTGCTGTATGTTTCCTGATTGGATACAATGTGCTGTGATTGACATATAATCAACCATGTAATTGGCCATTGTTCCACTTATCTGAGCACACGATGCCCCTCAGATTTATTACTTTAGCATGCACATAAACTAGAATCTGTGAAAAGTAACTCAATGAAGTGAACTGTTGCTACCACAAATATGATTAAATGTTTTCTGGACGCTATAGTATATGGCAACATTATTTCTCCTTTCAGCTATGTAGTATTCATTGTCATGAGTAGTCAATGACTTTGAGAAACTATCAGGGTCCTTTAACAATCCTCACAATTTTATGTGAGATTTTCTGGATGGAATTACAAGGGTACAGTTACTCTAATGCTCAGTATCCCTGCAAGAAACACAAGCTAGTTTTTAGTCCTTGTTAGTTGATTACTTTCTTTTCTATTTGAGCTGGATATTGAGTTTTGCTACAGGCTAATAAATTATAGTAATGCATTAGGAAGATAAGACTTCACTAAGATAACTAATGCACACACAAATAAACATTTTGAATAAAGTGCAAGTTTACATTGATAGCTTGTGGTTTTTTGATAAAATCCATAACAAACCTATTTTAAACAATGTAGTGACATGCTAACAAAAGCCACACAATCTAAATATACCCACAGAAAGCTAAACTATGGTCATTTATAATCTTGTTTTAACTTTTTTTTCCTTCTTGTGGCATCCCATGCTCTTACTAATTTTGAAGGAGACTGGCAGAGGATTATAATTTGCTTCTAAAAACAAATTGCAGTAAATGCTTTGAAATTTCATTTTGTTGCATTTTCAAAAGTTTTTCAGATGTTTTAGTAGTCTCCAAGCTGGGGCATTTGAAATAATTCTGTCCATGTTCAACATCTCTGATGACATGCCAAGATAAGAGAATCCAATGCAAGCTGTTGTAAAGCTCAATGATGAAAGCATAGTGATTGTCTGGATTCACCCCAGAGTTGTTGAAAGATTTGGCATACATTCTGTAGTTCATTATATTACGGATGTAAAATCCTGTTTAATTAGTTAACCAGTTAAATGTTAAGTTTAAGTGGTTAAGTGATTAAATTCAGGTGGGTGGGCTGTAGCGGCTCCCACACCACAGGCCGTGGTGCTCCAGCCTGGCTGCTTTTGGACCCGTGCCCCTGGCCTTGGCTGCTGCCCATGAGCCTGTGTGGACTGGGAGCCAGCACACATCCCTCTGTCCTGCCCATGCCCCTGGGAACTGGCAGCCGTAAAAGGCTGGAGCAGCCCTCTGCTGATGGCAAGCTGTGGGTGGGGTGCTGCTCCTGGGTAATGACTAAGTGTGGTGCTTACCAGTTAACCAGTTATCTGGTTACCTGTTCATATCTCTAATAATGGCTGTGTCTAGACTGGCAAGTTTTTCCGCAAAAGCAGCTGCTTTTGCGGAAAAGCTTGCCAGCTGTCTACACTGACCGCTTGAATTTCTGCAAGAACACTGACAAACTCATGTAAGAAATCAGTGCTTCTTGCGGAAATACTATGCAGCTCCCGTTCGGGCAAAAGCTTTTGCCTGTTAAAAGCATTTGCGGAAAATCATGCCAGTCTAGTCGTAGCCCACATGTTGTGGTAGGCATATGTAGGACCCATATCTCTTAATAGGTGTGTTGCAGGGGAGGTCATAGTAGCAATGGAGAGGTGACTGTAGGTTATACTCACTACACTCTCAGATGAACTCTTCCAGAGAAATGATAAAAGACAAATATCCTATCATTTGTGAGCAAACATTTTTCACAAAACATTCTCTCTATATCTTACCTCCCACTTTTCATTGTCAGAGGAGACCTGTACAATATCTTCAAAAGACAAAACTGGGAGCTTAACTTCGTAACTATGCTAGACACCAAAACAGAATCAATGGTTTTATTTTTAATTACAGTAATCTGTAATCCACTAACTCTCTTTGGTCCAACAACTTCAGAAGTCTAAACTGCTCATTTCATTTTGTATGGCTTCTTACAACAGTTTGTTCCACCTTGTATTTAGCTGTGACACTAATTACCTTTCCAAGATCCAAATAAGAGCTCTGTGGAACTGAAATGGTTTTGTCTCTTTCACCAAAAAAATTGATCCCATTGATCCCATCTTGTCACTCTCTCAGATATAGTAATTGTACATATTTCTGACAGAAGTATGATTTTTTTAACATATCCCTTTGAAATGTGTTTTCAAACCCATGTTGTCTATTATAGTCAAAACAAAGGAAGAGGTCTGCTTCTCTTTCATAACAAATAACAGCAAGAGAGACTTCTGCAATGTAAATGAAAATGAGGCTTTGGAAATTAAGTGGTGAGCATATAGAAAAAAAATTATCAATCATATGGTTTGGAGGTACCTAAAATTTGTCAAAGCTGTTTGTTCTGTCTCTAAATTAAAGTCAGGTGAACTAACTATATGTGAAACCATAATTTCCTATTTTCTCTGTCTTTTAAATCAAGGAGAAAGCATTCCTTGATTAGTGAGATACAGAGATTAGTAATTTTGCAGCACAATATATATATATATATCCTCTAACTGAGCAGACATTGGATTGTTCTAATTAATTTTCTTACAACAAATGTTTTTGCCAGATTAAACACTTTCAAGAAAATAAGCTTGACAGACAATTATAAAGAGAGATCCAGCACCAAGCTATTAAATTGCATTGTTTATATTTGTTCGTCTGCTACAGTTTTTCTCTGATCTAATGTAATTCAAAAAGAAATAAGAGAAAAGCATTTACAATACAGATTATCACTATTTTCTAGGCTTTTGTTAGAGTAAATTTTATACTATTTTCCATTGTGTTGAGCTGCCTTGTTAAATAATACATTTTGTTGGGATTTAAATAAAATAACTATGCTAAAATAATATTAATGTTTCTCAGAATCACAAAATAAAGGATTTTTTTTCTACTGTTGACTGCTGTAGTGCTGGGCATTAGAACAAACATCAGGATGATTGCGGGTGCCCAGGCAATATGGAGAAGGAAAGTGAAGCAGTCTGACTTGAGTGTAGAAGGATGAGGAGCAAGCAGGCAGAGGAAAGGGGACAGAGGCAGAGGCACAAATGTGATAGGATGGACAGAGGAAGACTGAGGGAAATGCAATCTTAAAAGAGATTGGAGAAGAAAGAACAGAGACAAGCTGGGGAGTGTAAGGGAGAGTGTGGGGTAACTGTTTAGTTCAAAAAAAACAAATCTCTTCATTTAACTTACATTCGTATTATTTGATGTTTTCACACCTTCCAAACAGCTTCATTTGAATAATGTCCCACCTCTTTTCCATTCAGAAAGGCCTAACAGCTACTAATTATTCTGAAGCAAAATGCAGGACAATGTAGCACTTTAAAGACTAACAAGATGGTTTATTAGATGATGAGCTTTCGTGGGCCAGACCCACTTCCTCAGATCAAATAGTGGAAGAAAATAGTCACAACCATATATACCAAAGGATACAATTAAAAAAAATGACCACATATGAAAAGGACAAATCACATTTCAGAACAGGAGGGAGATGCAGGGGGGGGAAGGAAGGAAGGTAAGTGTCTGTTAATTGATGATATTAGAGGTGGGGAGAGTGGGATGTCTGTGAGCTAATGGTATTAGAGGTGATAATTGGGGAAACTATCTTGGTAATGGGTAAGATAGTTTGAGTGTTTGTTCATTCCTTCCCGGAGAGTGTCGAATTTTAACATGAATGACAGTTCAGAGGATTCCCTTTCAAGTGCAGATGTAAAAGGTCTTTGTAGCAGAATGCAGGTGGTTAAGTCATTGAGAGAGTGTCCTTTCTGGTTAAAATGGCAAGAAACTGTTTTTTGTTTTTTTTTGTGATCTTGTCTGATATCTGTTTTGTGGGCATTAATCCTTTGGCGAAGTATCTGAGATGTTTGTCCAATGTACATAGCAGACGGACACTTTCGGCACATGATAGCATAAATTATATTTCTGGATGCGCAGGAATATGTGTTCTTGATCTTATAACTCACTTGGTTAGGTCCAATAATGGTATCAGCAGAATGAATATGTGGACAAAGCTGGCAACGGGGTTTGTTGCAAGGGAAGGTACCAGGGTTGGTATTAGTGTGGTATGTCCTGTGGTTGTTGGTAAGAATCATCTTGAGGTTAGGTGGTTGTCTATAGGAGACTATGGGTCTGTCTCCCAGAGCCTCTTGGAGTATGGTATCCTGTTCCAGTATAGGCTGTAGTTTATTGATAATGTGTTGGACAGGTTTAAGTTGGGGGTTGTAGGTGATGACAAGTGGTGTTCTATTGTTGGTTTTCTTGGGTCTGTCTTGAAGTAGATGGTTTCTAGGTATTCGTCTGGCTCTTTCAATTTGCTTTTTTATTTCTCCGGGTGGGTAGTTGAGGTTTATAAATTTTTGGTAGTGATCCTGAAGCTTCTGGTCTCTGTCAGTGGGATTAGAGCAGATGCAGTTGTATCGAAGGGCTTGGCTATAGACGATGGATCGTGTGGTGTATTCTGGATGGGAGCTGGAAGCATGTAGGTAACTGTATGAGTCGGTAGGTTTTCTGTAGAGAGTGGTGTCTAATTTTCCATTGTTGATTTGTACTGTGGTGTCCAGGAAGTGGATCTCTCGTGTAGAATGGTCCAGGCTGAGGTTGATGGTGGGGTGTAGGTTGTTGAAATCTCTGTGGAATATCTCCAGTGTTTCTTGGCCATGAATCCAGATCATAAAGATGTCATCGATGTACCGTAGGTAGAGAAGGGGTGAAAGGAGATGGGAGTTGAGGAAATGTTGTTCTAGGTTAGCCATAAAGATGTTAGCATACTGTGGGGCCATGCGTGTACCCATGGCTGTGCCGCTGATCTGGAGGTATAAGTTGTTCTCAAACTGGAGATAATTGTGGGTGAGAACAAAGTTATATAGGTCTGCTATCAGGTTGGCAGTGGTGTCCTCTGGGATAGTGTTTCTAATTGCTTGTAATCCGTCTTCATGTGGGATGTTGGTATATAGAGCTTCTACATCCATGGTGGCAAGGATGGTGTTATTGGGGAGGTTATCGATGTTTTGTAGTTTCCTTAGGAAGTCAGTAGTGTCTCGGAGATATCTGGGGGTGTTGGTTGCGAAGGGTTTGAGAAGAGAGTCTACATAGCTGGATAGACCAGTAGTGAGCGTGCCAATACCAGAAATGATGGGACGTCCGGGGTGCCCAGGTTTATGGATCTTGGGAAGCAGATAGAACAATCCTGGTTGGGGGTCAGAAGGTGTTTCTGTGTGGATTTGTTCCCGAGTAGCTGTGGGGAGGCTTTTAAGGAGACAGTGTAGTTTCTTTTGGTATTCCAAGGTGGGATCAGAGGGGAGAGGTTTGTAAAATGTGGTATTCGAGAGTTGTCTGGTTGCCTCCTGGTTATAGTCGGCCTTATTCATAATGACCACAGCACCCCCTTTGTCAGCTGGTTTGATTATAATGTCCAGGTTGTTTTTGAGACTCTGGATGGCATGGTGTTCAATGCAGCTAAGATTGTGTGTAGCTTGTTGTCGTTTGCGAATGTCAGTCTGTGCGTTGTTGCGGAAGCTTTGTATATAGAAATCCAGATTGTAATTCCGACCGTCGGGGGGAGTCCATATAGAATTATTTTTCCTTTGGTGTTGATAGGGGGGATCTGGTAGGTCAGATTGATGTTCATTGGTGGTTTGGAAATATTCTCGGAGGCGGAGGCGGCGAAAAAAAGCCTCAAGGTCACCACAAAATTGTATCCAGTTTGTGGGGGACGTGGGGCAGAAAGAGAGACCCCGGGACAAGACAGACTCTTCTGCTGGATTGAGTTTGTAGCTGGAGAGGTTAACAATATTATCTGGTGGGTTGAGGCAGTTGCTGTTGTAGCCAGTGGTATGTAGCAGGTTAGAAAATTTATTGTCTTTTCTTTGTTGTAGGGAATAGAAGTGTGTATAGTAGATTTCTTGTCTGGTGGAACAAAAGTCTTGCAAGGTGTCAGTCGGTGTGGATGTTTGTCTTGAGATGAGACGATCTAAGTTAGAAATGTCATTCTTGATGCTTTTCTGTTTCTTGTATAAAATACTTATCAGGTGATTTCTTAATTTCTTGGATAGTGTGAGGTAGAGTCTTTCACTGTAGTCAGTGCAGTATGTTGATCTTATTTCTATCACTAATTATTCTGTTTTCTTAAATGGTAGTGTCAAATGCACCAAAGGGTTGAAAAAAGATTCCTTGGGCAACCCTAATTCTAGCTAAGGGAAGCTGGAATATGATGCTCCAGAAGGTTCTGTGGCAGTTGTCAGATGATGCTTGGGGAGGGGAAGGGCCACTACAAGTGGGAAGGAAGGTCTAGGTAGTCTCAGGCTCGGCATCACAAGTCAGTGGCCACCTTTAAAAACGTGGCTGTTACTGTGTCCTCCCCCTTTTTCTCCCTTCTGCAAAGGATACCAGCATTGAGATTTGTTTCTTTCTTTCACAAAGGTCTCCACACCCCTTTTCTCACTCCCCACTTCTGCTTGAAGTTCCTTGAAGCTGTGGCTGAAAATCAGGAGCAGGTGACTCAAACTGATCACCTGAAAACTGAGGTTCACAAAATTAGTGGCCACTTTCGAAAACATAGTTATTAAGTAGGGAAGAGCAGGACCTTGTAAGGAAAAGAAACTTGATCTCGATGCAGCGGAGGAGCAGGAATAGAGGTATTCCCCGGGAAGGGAGAGATGTGTGTCACAAAATCCAGGAGACCTACAAATGAGTGTGGCGAGGGCTGTGTTCTTTATAAACTGTGTGCTTGTGTGGCCTGCAGGAGAGATTCAGATGCTGTCCAGCTGATTTGTAGAGTGTACACAGCTGGCAACATGTGCTCGGGTGCTTCTCCCCCCACGTTGATCCATTTTGCAGCTGCCCTTGCTGCCCTCCTGCTATATGTGTGGGGAAAGAGGGGTAGAAGAGAGGGCTGATGTTAGGTTCAGAGAGTACTCCCCATGCCATTCTACTGCTTTTCTGCAGAGCAGGGGAGAGGGAACACAGCCTGGCTCAGAAGGACTCCAAGCTTCTGTGGTATGAGTTATGAACAGTGAGTGACTTGAGTACCTTTCTTAAAGAGACAATGCACTTTTTCTGAGATTTCTGCAGCATTTAGTTCATAGTCAGTGTTTGTGTCTCTCTCTCACTCTCTCACTTTCTCTGTCCCAATGCCTATGTACCCCATCTCTGCAGAGGAGAGGAGATAACAGGGCTCAGAAACAGTGCAGAAGAGCTTTCAGTGACTGTCTTAAAGAGACATGACATCTCAGAAACTTTCATCAGCTGTAGCCACTACATACAGTCTGTTTGTCTTTGGCACGTAGAGTCTGCTGCTCTCTCATGCTCACACACACGCAGCCTGTCACACTCAGATTGTCACACACCCAACACCACAAAATGCTATCTGTGTTAAACACCCAGTCTATTACACATCCACTGTTACACTCACCCAGTGTGTCACATGCACACAATCTTTGTCACACCATTTGTCACCCACATACCTAGTCTGTCACACTGTCATGCACCCACACACAGTCTGCGTCACACACACGGTCTCACACAGTCTGTCACTCATACACAATCACATACACAGTCTCTTTGTCATGCACGCACATGCTGTCTGTCTCTTTTTCTCTCACTTTCTCTCTCTCTCCCTGCCAAAGTACTCCATCTCCACAGGACCAGGGGGGAGAGGCAACCTGGCTCAGGAACACAGGAGGAGAGCATTGCATGAATGTCTTGGGGTATGGCTAGACTGGGTGACGGGTCGGGATACTGGAGATATCCCAAAAAAACTCTGCTGCATCCAGGGAACCCATTTTCTCTTCTGCTTTTTTTGCGGAAGAGCAAACGTACTCTTTCAGAAGCCCAGTCTAGATGGGCCAAATTTCGGAAAAGCTTCTTCCAACAAAAGTATCAGAAAAAGATACGCAACATGCGGAGCACATTTTGCATATCTTTTTCTGATAGATCCTCACAGTCTAGACGCACCCTTTAGAGACAGCATATCTCCCAGAAACTTACCCAGTGCAGCCAACATAGACACATACTCTGTTTCACACACCCACATACACCACCTCTTTGTGTCACACACTCTCTCTGACTTGCACATCCTCACATACCCTGTTTGTCTGTGTGTGTCTATCTGTCTTACACGCATAAAGTCTCTTTCACACTCACCTCCTAACACATACTTGTAGTGTTGTTGTTGTTACTATGAAGTACTTCCTGCAATGCACATACATTCTCTGTAATTTTATTCTTTCAAAATGTGCTATTTTAGTTTTTTGACTATGCAGTTCATAGTTTTTATTTTGCTTTCACTTAAATGTATTGATTTTGAGTTGTGAGTTCTAAAATGAATAATCTGTCCTGGTTGGAGTAATTATTCATATGGCAACTTTTTAAACATGTATATTATACCTAGGATTTTGTTTCTACTGCTGGTGCACATTTGTATATGCCTTGGTGCATGTAACAAAATGTATTCAACACATGGATGGAAAAAATTAGAGGGAATATTGCTTGAGGGTGCAGGGGAAGAGGTATGTCCATATTACATGGCTACGTCTATACTGGCCACAATTTCCGGTAGGAATAAGAGATCCTCCGGAAAAGGGCTTTATTCCGGAGGATCGCGCCAGTCTAGACGCTTTTTTTCCGGCTTTTCCCCAAGCCGGAAAAAAAGCGGCAGACATGTTTATTTAAATCCGTGGGGGATATTTAAATCCCCCGCGGATTTCCCTATCCTGACTTACCTGATTTGCATCCCTTTTCCGGAAATTGTGGCCAGTGTAGACGTAGCCCATGAGTTTTCACTTGTAAGTGCCATGTCCCACCTGCTCCTTGTAGTAGTGTCACATGAGATGAGGCTTACTTCTAGTTTACTTAATACCAAAATGATTGTTAATTAAAACATAGATGATACTTAACTATACAACAATGGTCCTGTAGCACCTGAGGCTATGTCTAGACTACACCTCTCTGTCAACAGAGAGATCTAGATTAGGCACGTCGAATAAACCCTTTTTTGACAGATCCTGTAAACCTCATTTTTTGAGGAATATAGGATCTGTCAAAAAAGGGTTTATTTTTGACAGATCCGTGTCTAGACTGCTGGGGCTTTTTTTTCCCAAAAAAGATCCATTTAAAAAAAAGTAGTGGCCCTAGTTATGCTAATGAAGCATGGAATATTGAAATTCCCGTTTCATTAACAATTTCAATGTGCTTGATTTGCATCCCTCTGTCAACAGAGGGATGCAGTCTAGATGTAGCCTTAGAGTAACAAAAATATATAAATAGTATCAAGAGCTTTTGTGGGCACGATTCACCTCTTCAGATGACAAATATAGATAAAGGAGCACAGAGTTTGAAATATAAAGCAAAAAAAGAGGAGATAGAGGGAGGAGAAAGAAAGGGAAAAAACTGTCAAAGCATCTGTGCTAAATGAGACTAATAGAGCAGGATGTAAGTGCCTGATACTTAGCCTTTAATGTCATTTGGATGTTGAACATAATGGCCTACCCAGTTCATGTCTTTGTTCAGGCTGTGTGTGATAGAATCAAATTTGCATATGAAGCCTAGTTCCATAGAGTCTCTAATTGATTCCTGAAATTGTTTAGTAAGAGAATAGCCACCTTAAAATCCATTAATGAGTGCCTGGATAAGTTAAAATGTTCTCCAACAGGTTTCTGTGCGTTAGCATTTCAAATATCTGATTTATGTCCATTAATCCTTTGTCATAGAGATTGTCCAGTTTGGCCAATATACATGGCAGAGGGGCATTGCTGGTACTTGATGGCATATATCCATATGGTACTTGATGGCATACATCACATTAGTTGATGTACAGTTGTATGAGCCACTCATGTGGTGGTTTATAGGGTTAGGCCCTGTGATAATGACATGTGACCATGGATATAGAGAGTTCAGATCTGGTATAAGTCCATTTCTGCTGAGCCATGCATAGTTTTCACCACAAAATATCATGATTCATGGTCGCAAAAGTTGAGAAAATACAGAGGGGTAAGAGAGAGGTGACCACATATAGGGCCAGATTATCGGTGTAATTCAAAATAATTCAACTATAAAGTCAGAGGAGCTGATTTATACTAATTGAGAATCTATCCCATAATAAGATCCTATAGAGAGAATATGTGGAGTTTACTTTCCATGCCTGCTGGACCAGAACATGCAACAACCCTGGTATATGATTTTCACTGAGGGTACGTCTAGACTACCGCGTTTTGTCGACGGAAATTTTGTCAACAGAATCTGTCGACAAAACTTCCGTCGACAAAGAGCGTCCAGACACATTGAGTTCTGTCGACAAAGCAAGCTGTTTTGTCGACAGAACTCCGTAGTCTGGACGCAGTGTTACAGGCAATAACATAACTCAGCGGTAGTGTAGACGCTGGTATAGTTTTGTCGACAAAAGTCCACTTTTGTCGACAAAACTAGGTAGTCTAGACACACCCTGACTGTTTAAGTATGTGTAAGAGGGGCTCCAGAGCTATTCTACCATATCTTAAATATTTATAAAAAACATTCTCCAACACCCAACATACAAATGATACAACAGCAACAACAACATCAAAAAATATCCGGGACACTATTTTAAATGATTATTTCTTTAAATCATAAATAATCTTGAACCGGAATTTTTTTAGGTCACTGGAAATTTTGGATGTACAGAAGATCCAGGGTTAGCTCATAATATTGCATATGACATATGGATTAAGATCCAGTACTTCTATATGAAAAATTTGAAATAAATGTGAAAAACCCAAGATTGTGGGTAATTGAGCTAAATCTGATTCTAGAATGAGTGACATACCATACTCTGAAATGAGTTATAATTTAGATTATGTACTTTGTGTTTGCCTTTCTCATGTGCATTAAAAAATTATACACAAATGGCCATTAATGCTAGAAAAGGAAAAAAATGTTTGATTACATAATCCATGTCTGTGTCAGTGAAGAATTATCCCCATATTGAATATTTACTAGTTTTTTGCCCAGTCTAATTTTTCATATGATTTTGAAAACTATAACATGAGGGAAGACTGAAAGAACTGGGCTTGTTTAGAAAAGAGAAGACTGAGAGGGGATATGATAGTGGTTTTCAAGGGTGTTATAAGGAGGAGGGAGAAAAATTGTTCTCCTTGACATCTGATGATAGGACAAGAAGAAATGGGCTTAAATGGCAGGAAGGGAGGTTTAGGTTGGACATCAGGAAAAACTTCCTGCCTGTCAGGGTGTTTAAACACTGGAATAAATTGCCTAGGACAGTTGTGGAATCTCCATCACTGGAGATATTTAAGAGCAGGTTAGATAGACACCTGTCAAGGATGATCTAGATGGTGCTTAGTCCTGCCATGAGGGCAGGGGACTGGACTTGATGACCTTTCAAGGTCCTTTCCTGGTCTAATGTTCTATAATTCTATGAAAACACTTCCATTTTAACAGTTAATATTAACTAAAATGCAATTCCATTATTATACATACAAGTTCAGCATCTAGCCTAGTTGAAACCTAAAATTTACTATTTGCTCTCACTTTCAGCCTTTACCTTTAGGCCAAAATCAGTCAATAGAAAATTTATTATTGGCACTGCCAAATGAGAAACCAGGTGCACTTTGCTTCCATTGGTGTTTATTTCAGCATCTTTCTCTTGCTCTTCACGTCTTCAGAAATTTTGAAATAGGTATTTGTTCTGACAGCTTGCATATGTTAATTTCATTCAGATGCACAATGGAAATGGGATCTGGCCTACTAAATACATGTTATGGACTAACTGCCTTCATGTCTCAATTAGGTCATTGTTTGGATAATGTGAATGCTCTGTTTTTATTCAGATATAGACACAACTCCCTTAATGTTTTGGAGCTGTCCGGGGCATAGATCGCAAGGAGTTCTTTCACTGTAGTCTCTATTGCTACTCTAAATTGACATGGATGTAAAAGAGAGTGGTTTAGAAGATGATAAAGTGTCATTTATTTTAATATTTTGCATGGATATACAGCTGTTTTCTCACTGTAGCAGTGTGACTGGTAATCAGTGGGGTACTTGACCTACTTTGCTGTACTTTTCAATAAAGTAACATACATACAATGGTTTAGAAGGCAGGTGATGGAAGCAATATTGGGAACATTGTTGCAAGCCCCACAACAGCCTGATTTATCTGTGGTTATGTTGAAATAATGCATCTAAAAACAAATGTTAGCAATATCAGCTTCAAATTTAGATACTGTACCAGTGTATCTGATTTCCAAATATAGTATAAATGAAAGAGCAGGTTAGTTTAAAAATTTTTGATTCATTGAAAAATAATAGGGCATGATTGTATAAATCCTTACTCACATGAGTAGTTCCATCTACTAAAGTGGACAGATTATTTATATAAGAAAGTGTTTTCAAGAGCTGGCTCTAGTGGTGTAATTTGGTAAAAATTAACTATCCTGACTAGGGCAAAATTTCACAAATGTGTGTATATAGTATTCATAATAATAATAACAATAATAGTATGAAACTCAGTCTTTTGCATTAACCAAGAATGTAGAAAGGCAGCTAACGTATCCAGTGTAAAGATTGTTTGCATACTAGCAATTTTGTAACCAATTGTTTTGTATTGGTTTTTATCGTCTTGCTGAAAAGTGCAAAAAATAAACAGATTCAACCAGCTACAGCAGAAAGAAAAAAGTCAGGTTCTCTCTTGACCTCCAGAAAAAGTCATATGGGTTTACAATATATTTTAACCATAAACAATCAGAATTAAAACTACTATTCTGACTAGCCATAGCTACTTTTAATTAAGCTGATGATAATGAACCATAAAGTATGAAGTACAAAGCCTGCCACTGACTCTGTCAGAGACAGGGATTTATGGACACAGGATTTATGCAGACATATATAAATTCTCCTTCCTTTACTCTATATAAGGATGGAAAAATATACCCAAGGACATGCTTATTTCAAATTGCAAATGCATGTGAGAAGATTATATTATTAAACTCATATTGTCTTAGTAATAACACTAAATATTATCAAATATGGTGATGATTTTAGAAAACAGTAATTATTTTCTTTTCCTTTAGTGCAGTGTTTGGAGATGACAACCAAAAGGAAAATTATTGGCCGCCTGGTGCCATGTCGATGCTTCCGGGGTGAAGAAGAAATCATCTCAGTGCTAGATTACTCTCACTGCAGCCTACAGCAGGTGCCAAAGGAGGTTTTTAACTTTGAACGGACATTAGAAGAGCTTTATCTAGATGCCAATCAGATTGAAGATTTACCTAAGGTAAATACTGCTTTCTCTAATACAGAAATTGCAAATTGTGTTACTAAATGAGCATTTCAATTTTGAAAAGGGTATGTATACAAATACCACCTTCTTATATAACAGATTTTACTCTTATAATATGTTTTTATGGGATTTTTTTTGCTTGTTTATGTATTTTCTTCTATTAGCTCTACAGAGATAACATGGCTAAGAGAGATTGAGCTAGATTCTATTCCTTCCAGTACATAGTACAGAAAAGATAGATTGGGAGCATCTGTTTTCCCTTTTTAATGATATTAAGGGAACATTCAATGAAATAAAAATATGGACATTCAAAACTTATAAAGGGAAACACTTTCACGCAATGTCTCACTCAGCTATGAAACTCATTGCCACAGGAAGTCACTGAATCAAGAATTTAAGATTCCAAAAGGGATTGGATATTTGTTTGCATCTAGAACATCCAGAGTTGTCATGACTAATAACAATACCATTTTGGAAAGGATATTAAACATTATGTTTCAAGGATTAAACAAATCTTTAACCATTAACGATCAGTCAGCAACCTATGTTGGGGACAAATTATATCACATCTGCTTACTGTAGGGTTCTTACACCTTCATGGGAAACATCTTATTCTTGGGCTTGTCAGAGGCTTGATGCTAAGCTAGATGGACCCTGGATCTGATCTAATCTACCAATTCTGCCACATCGACATAATTGTTTATTAAAACCAAAATATTTAAATCTGTTCAATAATTTTGTGCATCAAATTTTGGGACTGAGATGCTTTCTATCTGACTGTCACCTAGTTGGGCCACTGGCAGTATATCATTATTTGGACACTATTATTTTATCTGCATTTTTATGAAAATATTTTTAATCAATGCATTTTATAAGGTTATTGTGGAATTGCAGTGAATCAGCCCCATAGCAAATATAGGAGATAGTATGGCAGTTATCTTACATGTGTCATTATGGATGACAAAATGTGAACAAGCAAAAGAGAATTAAAAAATCATCTACTGGATTCTTGTTGCTATATCAGTCTCCAGAAACCCATCAGAATCAGAACACAAGCTGAGAGGATATATTAACTTTGGAAAACTAATTAATGATAGCAAATGAAAGGCATGGAAGTTCTCAACATTTTTAATGATGAGCTCAAGTGATGAGGAGAGGCCACATTTAACAACCCGAAAGAAGAGTTTACAGACAAGCTTTCATGGCCACAATACTTTTTCATCCCACTGAGCAGTCTATTAAATAGGATAAAAATGCGAAAAGTCAATATCAAGAATAGAGGGAAGGAAGAGAGACCTGTTAACTGATCTGATTTGAAGAGTTTTTTTGCACTCTGAACTGGCTACTAGCAATAATATCTGTCAATCATGGATGTCAAGAGTGGTCCAGAATACTGGAGAAATGCTAACATAGTACAGGCAGTCCCCGGGTTACGTACAAGATAGGGACTGTAGGTTTGTTCTTAAGTTGAATTTGTATGTAAGTCGGAACTGGTACATATTGTAGGGGAAACACTAGCCAAACATTTCTCCAGAGCTCAGTTTTATTCTCCCACACCTCACTTCCCTCAGTCCTTTATTCTCAAGCTGAGGTGTCTGCTGAAAAAAGCCGCTCCGCGTCTCCCTGGTCTGCTGGGGGGAAGCAGCTAGCGCGTTGTTGCCTCACCCCGTTTGTAAGTAGGGATCCGATGCAAGTCGGATCCATGTAACCCAGGGACTGCCTGTACCAATCTTTTAAAAAGAGAAGCTAGAGAACTATATTCCCATTAGCCTAACCTCAATACTTGGAAAACTACAAAATCAATATATAAAATATTCAATTTGCAAATACCAGCATGATTTCCTCCTTTGACAGGGTGGCTGCTTTGGTGGACGGGGAATTCAAAGTAAACATAATATACTTGGAGTTCCTAGCAAGGCTTTTGACACAGCCCCGTGCAACGTTCTGATAAGTAAGCTGGATAAATGAGGGCTACATAGTTGGTTGAATTACATAGTGGATAATAGTTGGGTAAACAACTGCAAACAAAAAGTAGCTATTAATGGAATGATGTCAGATTGGAAAGAAGTTTCAGGTAGGGCTCCATATGGATCTGTTCTGGTACCATTGTTAATATCCTTATTAATTACCTGAATATAGGAATAGAGGGAGCATACCGATCCAATTTACAGATGATAAGAAATCTAGAGAGGGATTCAAACATTTTGGAAGACAGAGCTAAAATTCAGAGGAATCTTGATAAATTGGGGTATGTCTACACTAACCCCCTAGTTCGAACTATGGAGGCTAATGTAGGCATTCGAAGTTGCAAATGAAGCCCGGGATTTAAATATCCCAGACTTTATTTGCATGTTCCTATCCAGTTGCCATTTTTAAATTCCCCTAGTCCGAAGTAACTGCCCGCGGCTACACGCAGCAGTGAAATGGTAATTCGAACTAAGTACTTAGTTCGAATTAACTGTTACTCCTCATGGACTGGACGGGAACATGCAAATAAAGCCCGGGATATTTAAATCCCGGGTTTCATTTGCAACTTCGAATGCCTACATTAGCCTCCCTAGTTGGCACTGGGGGGTAGTGTAGACATGCCCTTGGAGAACTGGACTATAGACAACTAAATGAAATTCAACAAAGACAAATGCAAGGTTCTAGAGTTAGGGAAGCAAAACCAAATGCACAAATACAGAATGGGAGATAACTGGCTTAGCAGCAGTATTCCCAAAAAGGATCTGAGAATTGTTATGGATTACAACCTCAACACGAGTCAACAATGTAATGCTGTTGTAAAAAAGAAAATGCATTTTTAGCTTGAATTAACATGGGGATAAAGTGAAAATTACAGGCTCGACTAGTACTGCTCGACTCATCACTCGTTAGGCCTCAGCAGGGGTACTGTGTCCAATTTTGGTCACCACTGTATAGAAAGAGTGTAACAAAAGTGGAAAGTCAAGTGACAAAGATGATCCAAGGGATGGAATGCACACCATATGAATAAAGACTGCAAGAAGTTGATATGTTTAGTTTGGAAAAAAGGAGATTAAGCGGGGAACATGATAGTGATCTTCAAATACTTGAAAGACTGCCATAAAAAAGATGGAGAAAAGTTGTTCTCTTTTGCCACAGAGGGCAGAACTAGAGCTGATGGGCTCACACTACACATAGCAGATTTAGATTAAATGTCAGGAAAAACTTCATAGAATCATAGAACACGAAGGACCTCTAGAGGTCATTAAGTGCAGTCCCCTACCCCCATGCCAATCATAATCTAGATCATCCCTGATAAATGTTTATCTAACCTGATCTTAAATATCTCCAATGATAGAGATTCCACAACCTCCCTAGGCAATTTATGACAGTTTTTAACCATCTTTAACCAATTAAGAAGTTTTTACTAATGTCCACCCTAAACTTCCCTTGCTGTAATTTAAGCACATTGTTTCTTGTCCTATCATCAGAGATAAAGGAGGACAATTTTTCTTCATCCTTCTTGTAACATTCTTTTAGGTACTTGAAAGCTGCTTTTAGTCCCCTCTCAGTCTTCTCTTTTCCAAACTAAACAGACCCAGTTCTTTCAGTCTTCCCTGATAGGTCATGTTTTCTAGACCTTGAATCATTTTTGTTGCTCTTCCCTGGACCCTTTCCAGTTTCTCCACATCTTTCTTGAAATGTGGTGCCCAAAATTGGCACAATACTCCAATTGAGGCATAAGCAGCGCAGAGTAGAGCAGAAGAATTACTTCTTGTGTCTTTCTCACAACACTCCTGTTAATGAATCCCAGAATCAAGTTTGCTTTTTTTGCAAGTGTCATATTTAGCTTGTGATCCGCTATGACCCCTAGATCCCTTTCTGCAGTACTCCTTCCTAGACAGACATTTCCTATTTTGTGTTGTGTGAAATTGATTGTTTTTTCCTAAGTGGAGTACTTTGCATTTGTCCTTATTAAACTTAGAATTCATAATTGTAAGGACAATAGGACAATGGAACAGACTGCCTAGGGAGGTCATGGAAGCTCTTTACTGTAAATTTTCAAAAGGAGGCTGGATAGCTATCTGTCTTCATTGGTTTAGACACAACAACTCCTACATCCTGATAGGAGTTTTTCTATAAATTAAAAATATATATATAAAGAAATAATTTAGCTTCACTGTAATGTCCTCACTAACTTTAATTATTTCCTTTATTGTCTAACAATCCAGCAGAATGTGCCAATTGTTGTGCTGTCTTTGTGCCAATTTCGGATAGTCATCTGTTTGGCTTGAAAGACTTCTTAGAATTGCCCTTCTGAAATTTTCTGCTTCCCAGTTTTTCTGTAGGGCATCCATTCTTTCTAGGATTCTGGAACATTTCGCTCAGGTAGTCTTCATGATGAATATACAGCTTTTAATTTTCTCACTTTTCACCCTAATGTCCTGGAATTACTGTTGTAAATGGGAATATATTTTCACAAGTCCTTTGCTTCTTCAGGGAAAGACTGGCAGAACTTATAAACAACACCTGGAAACCCCCATGGGGCTACATTTATTATAATTCAATGTTTTGTTTCCTGTTCCTTTACAACCATTCTGATGTTTTCATAAGTTTGTACTTTAGTTTGGAAATATCAGTCTTATGCTAAAAAACATTCAGTGTCAAGTAACTTTCCCAATCAATACTAAAATATGTAGTTGTCAAAGACAAACTATATTCTTGGTGTTTTTTTCCTCTCTCTTTTGGATCTGGGGAACCTGGGAGCTCATACAAAATGAGTGGGGGGTATAAGTCAGCTTGTCACTGTGGAGAGAGTTTGCTTAAAGGTTTTGACTGGGTGACATTAAATTGTAGTAGATGAAAAAGCCTAAAATAGGGCAGCTACATCAAAAGCATAAGGTGATTCAGTGAAGTCTTTGTACAAAATGTAGTTGAACAGGCTGACATCCTCTGTATGTACATAGTGAAATGGAAAGGGACATAACACTATGTTGTTTCTTCAGTAAAACTGGGATGTAACTTATCTAAATGTGCTTTTTTTTCTGCAAGAACATTTTCTTCATTGTATTGCATAAGAAATAGGTTGAGGAGAAATCCTGAAACCTATGTATGAAATAGTTTTTAGTTCTATGTATGAAAGAATTTCTAGTCTCTTAGAAAAATGCAGGCCTGAAAATACTTCATCTTAATAAAAGTCCAAGGGACTAGCAATTGCCCACTTCCAGGTCATTCTGTGGCCTTTTCTTTAGATATTTGTTTATTCTTCAATGCAAACAAAAAAAAAACCTGGAACAATGATACAATGATCCTGTTTTTCAATTCATATTGTGGGCTCCTCAGGCCACCGTTAACTTGATACATTGGACCTTTTTGCACACCCTGGAGTCTGCACAGCCTTCTGTTGCAGCTACAAGAGAGTGCACTCTCAGACCTCATCTGGTCCAAGCTGCTCTCAGGGATCCAGGGCTCACCATTTTGTCCTGTGACTGATAATCATCAGTCCTAATCTCTGAATTATGTGCAGGTGGGATAGATAATTCTCTGTACTTGCCTGGGCTTCCTTCTAGAACAGGGGATCCTGCTCCATGTTGACACAGGCCCTTAAAGAGCAGATTGTCTTGTTACAAGGTGAAATGTATGTGATAAATGAAAGATGCATTTGAAATGTTAGAGATGTTTTCCATTTCAAAGGTTATGTCATCTTTGTTTGTTTTTTTAAAGCACATAGTGGATTAGTGAAGCTAAAAACTGCACTGAAATTAATATTATAAGTACACTTGATTAACCCATGAAATTATGCAATCTTATCACTGTTTAATAAGGTGAGGAGGGCCTTAGTGGAGTACAGCTCATGTACATAAATGTGTACACATTATAAATTACCTGCAAAGTTCCTCTGCATTGTTTCATCTGGGTTATATCATTATTTTAGCAGGGAGAGTTGGATAGTTTGTAAATTTGCCCAGCAATGAACTCTATTTGTACTTCTGAAAAAAAATGGAAAGTGCTATTTCTTTGTCATCCAGGCATTTAATTTCCCCATTCCATTAACCAATCCATTTTATGTCTACTTAATTTATGTCTATATCTGTAGAGTCTGAAATATAATATTTTAACCTTACTGTAGCTGCACTAAGAGCCCTCAAGATCTATTTGCATGAAACCAAGAATTTAGAATTATATGATTATATATAAAATCCAGTGTGTAACCAAAATCACAGCATCATTAGCCTCACTTATTAGTTTCCTACCTTAAAAGGAATAAAAACATTCTTCAAATATGTTAAGGGCTGTTACAAAGAGGACAGTGATCACTTGTTTTCCATCTCCACTGAAGTTAGGACAAGAAGTAATTGGCTTATTCTGCACCAAAAAAGATTTAGGTTATATATTAAGAAAAACTTTCTAACTATAGGATAGCTAAACAATAGAGTAGGCTCCAAATGCAGATGGTGGAATCCCAGTTCTTTTAAAAATAGTTGTTAAAAAATTACTGTCAGGGATGGTCTAGGTATACTTGATCCTGTCTTACTGCAGGGGGCTGTACTAGATGACCTCCCAGTGTCCTTTCCAGCCCTACATGTATGTGAGTCTCTGATTCTATATGGATATATTGTCTGATAATTAAGTTTGAGTCCTAATATCAAGGTGACAAATGTCTTAAAATTCAATAAGGCTTTAAAATAGTTGTTAGAGTAATCTAGTTTGAGTCCTAATATCAAGGTGACAAATGTCTTAAAATTCAATAAGGCTTTAAAATAGTTGTTAGAGTAATCTGTGACTGTTCCAATTTATTCCCACTCTTGCATTATTGCTGCTATTACTTATAATTTCTTTCTGAGATTGTTACATTGTAGAATTATTCCAGAAGAAATAATTTTCCTAATGGAAATTAGTTTTTATTAGGCTTCTTTATTCACCAGTCCAAATGTCCAGTCTTTGTTCAGTGGCTCTCTTTGTTCAAAGCTCTAACCCTTTTTTCTACTCTCTCTCTCTCTCTATATATATATATATATAAGTTTTTTTCCCCTGCGGCATGACAGAATGACATCATATGTCATCTGCGTCCATAGGCTCTGCCCTCACATGAGTTCCCTGCCCCTGACACTGTTGGGGAACCGGCAAAGCCTCCTGGTAGCCAGCCTGGGCAGATTCCACCTGCCAGAGGTCCTGCCTACCCATCTCTGGACGCAGCCTTTAGGGCGTCCTGGTCCCTGTCCCCCACACTGAGACTCCGCACCCCCATCCCACTCCTCCTCCCTCTCCCAGGGCCAGACACCCTGCATCCAGCCTGCTGCTGTCCCCTCTCCTGCTCCTGTCCTCTCCCCTGGCCAGACACCCTACCCTTAGCCTGCTCTTGCCCCCTCTCCTGCTCCTGTCCTCACCTCTGGCCAAACACCGTATCCTCAGTCTGCCTCTGCACTCTACCTCCCACCCAGACGTCACACACTCAGCCCCTCCTTCACCCCATCTCCCCCACATCTCTATCCCACTCACTGGCAGCCCTATCCCAGACACTGAATCCCTTATTTTTGCCCCACCACAGAGTCTAGGGGGCCCACAAAATCCACTAACCCTGGAATTCCAGAAGAGTTAATCTGGCCTGAAGCCTTGAACCTCAGACCTCCCCCTACCCACGGCGCTAGAGCATCAAGGTGTTTAATGGAGGCTACATGAGGGAGTGAGGGTTGGAAGGTTTTGGAAGGGCTTTTTTTCCTTCTCAATTGTGTGATCCCCAGTTGATTTTTCTGTAGGTCAGTGGCCCCTGACACAAAATGGGTTCCCCACTCCTGCCATAAATAAAGACAATGTTGACATCTTTTTGTGTTGGACATAATATTTTACCTGTGGCACAGATAAAAGGAGAGGCCACAATCTGGCTGCAGCAGACAGAGGGGGGTTGGTGAGCATAGTGAGCACAGCCCCCTAGTTTCGGTAATGCTAGTTCACCCTCTATCAGATGTGTTGGTTGTTGATATAACAGATAACAGTTTGTGTATTTTATAATATTACTAATATAATGAGAAAGAGAAAAGGGGATGATGTTATGGTAGGATATCTGCTATTTTTACTAAAAGCACAAACACAAGACCTGGTAGAGCAAAGGCGGACTGTAATTACAGAGTCTGGGTTATATAAAAAGACAAATTTCCCAGTACCTCCCTGTAATACATTGAGACAACTTTTTGTTTCTGAAAATTTAACGGGGGCAGCCATTTTGGATTGATTCTAACCAACAGAGCAGAATTGATTGTGAATCTAAAGCTGGAAGGCAGTTTGGGTGAAAATGATCATGAAATGATAGATTTCATAGTTCTAAGGAAAGAAAGAAGTGAGAACAGAATAATGACAATGAACTGAAAAAAAGCAGACAAACTCAAAGAATGGGTCAGTGAGTTCCTCTAGGAAGAAAATCCAAGGGAAAAAGGAGTTCAGCAGAGCTGGCAGTTTCTCAAGGAAACAATATTAAAGACACAATAGCATACTATATCAGGGCAAAGAAAATTTTGAAAGAACAATAGGCCAGTATGGCAACATCAGGAGCACTTTAATTATCTGAAAATCAAAAAAAGAATCCTACAAAAAGTAGAACTATAGGCAAATTATTAAAGAGGAGTAGAAAAGTATAGCACCATCATGTAGGGGAAAAAATCAGAAAGGGCACAATATAGGATACAGCTATGAAGAAATATACAAGGACATAAGAAGGGCTTGACTACACTAGGAAATTATTTCAAAATAGGTACATTTGAAATGATATCTCCCAAAATAACAAAATCGAATAGCGTGTTCCCACTAGGGAGAGCCTCGAAATTAATGCAAGGCAGGCACCATTATTGTGGCTGCAATGCCTTGACTTAGAGCCCCAGGAAGCACTGGAGAGTAATTACTTCAAATTACTCTGGGGAGTAGTTATTTCAAAATAACAGCAGTGGTGCATCCTCACTAATGCTATTTTGAAATAATTTAGAAATAAGCATTATTCCCCGAGGAACGCAGGAGTACAGATTTTGAAATAACCAGCCCATTATTTCAAAATAATTACCTTGGTAGTGTGAATGCTCTGCTTATTTCAAAATAAGGGGGGTTATTTTGAAATAACTCCCTAATGTAGACTAGGGTGAAGAGATTCAATGAACAAGTCCGAAAAGATGATGGAACATGCAGGCCTATTTCTTAGTGGGGAAGGAAAGCTAATAATAAATAATAATGAGAAAGTGTTTAATGCCTAACGCTTCAGTCCTCACTAAAAAGTTAAATTGAGACCAGATTTTTAACACAGTTAATGTTAACAACAAAGACAAAGGAACACAACCCAAAAACAGGGAAGAAATAGGTTTAAGAACATTTAGGTAAGTTAGATGTATTCTAGTTGGCAGAGTCTGGTGAAATTCATAGGGTAGTTAAGGAGATAGCAGAAGCGATATCAGGATCATTAGCAATTATCTTTTGAGAAATCATTAGGAACAGGTGAGGTCCTGGAGAAGGGGTAAACACAGTACCTATTTTTAAAAAGTGGAACAAAGGGGACTTGGAGAATTACAGGTTAGTCGTCTTAACTTTGATCCATGGAAAAATATTGAAACAAATTATTAAACGACTAGTTTGTAAACACCTACAGGACATGCATCTGACGAAGTGGGTCTTTGCCCACGAAAGCTTATGCTCCTACACTTCAGTTAGTCTATAAGGTGCCACAGGACTCCTCGCCGCTTTTGCAGATTCAGACTAACACGGCTACCCCTCTGATACTTTACAGGATAATAGTGTTCTAAGGAATAGTCAGCATAGATTTGTAAGAACAAATCATGCAAACCCAACCTTATGTCCTTTCTTGACAGGATTACAGGCCTAGTAGATAGGGAGGAAGTAATGGACATCATCTGTCTTCATTTTAGTAAGGCTTTTGACATAGCCCAACAAGCCATTCTTGTTAACTAAGGAAGAAAATATTGGTCTAGATGAAATTCCTTGAAGGTGGGTGCACAACTCAAAGAGTAGTTGTCGTAGGGCAAATCCAAAATGGGATATAACTGACTAAATAGTAATACTACTGAAAAGACTCTGGGGGTTTTAGTGGATCTCAAATTAAATATGAGCCTACAGTGCAAAGCAGTTGCAAAAGGGCTAATATTATTGTGAGTATAGAGCATGTAAAACATGAGGGGGTAACTGACTTACTCTACTTGGCACTGTTGAGACCTCAGTTAAAGTAATGTGTTCTGTACTAGATGCCACAGTTTAAGGAAAAATTAAACTAATTGGAGAGAGTAATAAAAGATTAAAATAGTCTTAGAAAACCCTAATCTGAGAGAAAATGTTTAAAAAAGGGCATGCTTACTACTGAGAAAAAAAGACTTTAGGGAGACCTGATAGTCTTCGTTTCTGAAGAGGTGTTATAAGACTACTCCTGGGAGAATTCACCACAAATTAAAAATTATGTGCACAGTATTTTAAAATTCTGAAAAATTCTGCAAATTTTATTTGTCAAAATAACACTATAATCACACCAGTTTTGATTATTTTGGTAATTTATTTAAAAATACTTGTCAGCAAGACCCTACTCTCCTAGGCCTGGTCTATACTAGACCAGGCAGAATGGTTTAAGGTACACAACTCCAGCTAAGAAAAGCTGTGGTGGCACTCGCACAGTAGGAGGCCAATGGGAGCACACACTCCTGTCAGCTTCTCTTACTCCTCACAGAAAAAGGAATACCGGATGTGAATGGGGGCTGTCCTCAGCATTTGATTTATGGGCCTACTTTAGACCCAATAAATTGAACACTAGAAAATCAACCTCCAGAGCAGTGTTCCCTCTAAGCTGTGTGGTGATTAATCAGCCCCGCCCAGTCAGTCAGCTCCATGTACAGAACCCCGAGTCTGAGACTGAGTGGGGCTGATTAATCACTTGTGAAGCTGTGCTGTCAGGCAACTTAGAGGGAACACTGCTCCAGAGGGTCAATCTTGCTAGTGTAGATATGCCCCTAGAGTCCAGGAACTCAGAAGGAGAAACAGCCTGATGCTGGGTCCTGTGTTTTCACAGAGTTTCTTGCACACCCCTACCTCCTTCCTCTCTAGGGCATACTAGTAATTGCAGCTGCTGAGAACCCTCCAGTTCCCTCTCCCTTCCATTGGCCTTGACTTCTATGTGCAAGGTGGCAATCTGGTGGGTCCAGTACCCCATAATAGCAGCCAATATCTCTGAAACCCTTTTTGTGTGAGGGGAAAAAAGGAAATTCATCACACCCAACATTAATTTCTGCAACATTCTTCATTGTGCAGTGGTGCAGAATTCCACAAGGAGTATAAGAGGACAGTGATCAATTGTTCCCCACTGAAGTTAAGACAAGAAGTAATGAGCTTAATCAGCAGTAAGGAAGATTTAGGCTTGCTATTAGGAAAAGCTTTCTAACTAAAAGTGTAGTTAGAAATATGCTTTCAAGTGAATTTATGGAATCTTTTTTAAGAACAGGTTGGATAAATACCTGTCAAAGATGGTCTAAATTTACTTGGTCCTGCCTCCGTGCAAAAGGCAGGACTTCATGAGTTTTCAGTGAGGTCCCTTCTAGCCCTACATTTGTATGATTTAGTGAAAATACCATAGCTTACTAGTGTATAGATGTCGAAAACCTCTAGTGGATAGAAATTGTGCATAAGGATCTATATTTATATGACTCCATTGTACTCTCTAGAAGTGGGGCAGTTCTTACAAAACACAGAATGCTGCGATGCTGATTATGATCTGCATTCTGAAAGAGTAGTTTTCTGTAATAGTATTATTGACAAATACAATGTTCTCCTGAGAACACCAGTGATTACAAAATTGCACAAATAGGTTTGGGAGCAGGGGTAAACAATAAATTTCCTAAATCCTAGCTTTGCAATTTTTTTAGGAGTACATTTGCTTAATTTTGTTATGAAGATGTCCCTCTACATAGCGTGACAGACCTAAACCAGCAGCCTGCCATATTCTAATCGAAGGCTGGTATACAGGGTGCTGGATAAATGGCTTTCTCTTCCCCAAGTAAATTCTGAGAGACTGCTGTCTGAAATGAAGGCAGGCAGACACCTGGTGCTAGTTGATGACGTGTCTGCCAGAGAGCATGCTAATTAATTAAACACCTGTAGCCAGTTAAAGCCAGTGGGGTTGTTTTAAAAGGTTTCCCTCAGGTCAGGAGAGGAGGAAGACAAAGAGTGATGGACTGGAAGGTATGAGTGTGTTCTGGACTGGAAAGGAGGAAGTGTAGGACTGGAAGGTGTGTGTGTGTTGGGGGGGAGGTGCTGAGGACTGGCTAGCAAGTACTAGGGGAAGGGCACTTGGAGGGATTGTTTAAAGAAGTGGCCCAGGGAAAAAGCTGCCAGAGTGGAAGCAAACACAATCCCTGTCTGTTGCTGCTGCCTTAGTATCTCTGGGCTGAAACCTAGAGTAGTGGGTGGGCCTGGATTCCCCCCAGGCCTTCCCCACACCAACATAGAGACTGCCCTGAAAGGGGAGATCAAGACTATAGAGAGGGTTTCACCCCAAAACCATGAACTAGCAGCTTGTGGTAAGTATGGCTCAGTAAGCTGTGGACTGTGCCTCTTGTAAAGAGAAAGAAGCTGTGTGAAGGGCCATACAAGCCTCTGAGGCTAATACTGTCCTCTAGTAGTGCAAGACCCCTGGGGCACAACTGGTACTTTGCCACAATAGGTATGGTATTTTTGTGATAAACATAAAAACAATTCTTAGGATAATGCCTTAGTTGAAAGGAAAAAGAGAAGACTTAACAGCAAAAGCCTCAGTCCAGTACTTACAGAAAGTCTAGAAAAAGCTTTTCATTTAAAAAAAACCCTCTTCTTCCCTATTTGTTGGAAATTCAAGGTGGTCATTGTCCTATATGTTTAATTCTGCCCATATTCTATTCATGTCATTCTCATTAAAGTTAAAGCTGGTTTTGAACTTCCAGATAGAGAGAGAAAGTAGACCGCCTTGAAAAGCAACGGAATATTCTTGTTAGTAAAAGTCTCAGATGTAAAATTTACTTTAACTGACTTACCTAGTCCTTGTTAGCTTTTGAGGATAATTTGTGAGATAGTTCCCTGCTACCCAGTTTTTATTTTTTATTTGCTCAGTTTGATAATCAAATCAATCTCTAGTCTCAAATAGATTTTTGAATACAAATTGAAACATAATTTGGATATGAAACTTTTTGTAACAGAGATATCAAAGCTGTTTTGAATACACCATTAATTTCTGAAGAGTCATGAAGATTCTTCCAAAGGAGAGTAAGCTCTTTTTGGAATCTATAGACTCATGCGAGACCACTGGGTAAACTTGTTTTCTAATTATATTCACGTGACTACAGATTAGGTGGACCTCCCTGGTCTGGAACCCTGGGGACCTGACCAGTCCCAGATGAGGGATTTTGTGGGACCAGGGAAATAATTTCTGCCGCCCCCCCCCCGCCACTGACTCCCCTATCCCTGGTCTCAGGGCTGGCCCACAACATTTTGGCACCTGAGGCGGGGAGCTCAAATGATACTGTACTAGCCCTCACTGTACTAGCAGCAGACACGATTTTCTACACTCTGGGTCCTAGTTGTGCTCCCTCCCCCTCGTCAGCCTATGGTGGCTGCCGCCTCAGTTTGCCTCATAATAAGGCCAGCCCTGCCTGGCCTGGCCCACTGGCCTCCAAGCTTTCAAGCCAGTTCCCTGGGTGCTTCCAGTTCCCTGGATTAAGCACCTGCACACTACAAGATAAGATATAGGCAGTCTGCATCATAGGTAGATGGGAAGAGATCATTTTGCAGATATCTGAAGGGTGGCGGTCCTGGAGATATCAGTGTATTAATACTTCAGCCAGTCAGGATCAGTGTTTCCTCTAAGATTTTCTATCCATGAGCAGAGTGAGTTTTGTCTTGTGCACCAGTATTGAGTTTATGTGCACTTATACAGATGTGTGCCACTGTGTCATCCAAGTTATTAACAAATATTTTATATATATTTTTTAAATGTTATGTAAGAGAATACTAAAACAAGGGATAATTAATAAGGTGCACCACTTTAAATGTTTATTTAATATGAAGTCAAATAAAAAGAAAATGAATACTGCAAAATTTTCAGGAGCGAACTTCCTCTATTTATAGCTGTACCCCAATTGGGGTACATTCTCCTCAATTAAATCTGGCTCTCCTTTCAGGGAGCTATGTTCATTGGCCTTTCAGACTAACATTTCTGACCTTCTGTAGGATATACTCTCAATTGCACAACTAAACAACAGCTTATTGAATATTTCTCTCAATTCACATTGGCTGTGTCTACACTGGGCCACTTATTCCGGAAAATCAGCCGCTTTTCCAGAATAAGCTGCGAGCTATCTACACTGGCCCTTGAATTTCCGGAAAAGCAACAATGCTCTACTGTACAAAATCAGCCGCTATTCCGGAAAAACTATTCTGCTCCCGCTCGGGCATAAGTCCTTATTCCAGAACACTGTTCCGGAAAAGGGCCAGTATAGACAGCCCAGTAGTCTTTTCCAGAATAAAGCCCCGATCGCGAAAATGGCAATCGGGGCTCTTTTCCGGAAAAGCGCGTCTACATTGGCCACAGACGCTTTTCCGGAAAAAGGGCTTTTCCAGAAAAGCAGCCTGCCAATGTAGATGCTCCTTTTCCGGAAAAACTGAAAACGGAATAGTATTCCGTTTTAAGCAGTTTCAGAAATTCATGCCAGCGTAGACACAGCCTACGTGTCTCAGGAGTATGTTTTATTTTGGATCAGAGGTGAAATCAATACAGCATAATTCTAGACAGTTCTTTTTACTTATTACAGATAAATAGATAACTTAGAAAATGTAGTTACAGTACATGGAATGCTTGGTCTGCACAACAAACATAAATTAGAACTAAAACTTTCTGATGAACCAAGTGCAGATTTCCATTAATTGTCTGATTTGATCAACTCATAAGCATTCTTCAAAGCTTGAATGTCTATTAATAAAAATAGGGTATAAGAAAGGTGACAAATAATATTCTTTGCTTTTTGCCAGAATGCACAGGCAATTGACTGTATTATTTCAAGTTATTAACTCAACTACAAGAGTTATTATTTTTCCTCCAAGTAAAGAATTGTGTATTTGCCTGGAAAGGTTATGAAAGGAATTTGTGTAAAGCTAAGTACATGCTGGATGGGAGTTTTAATGAATTTCTAGTAGATTTAAATAGAGAGGTGGTCTAGTTGACAGGATAGTCAACTAGTCGCTTTTCAACCCCCCCTCCCCCTTGCTGCCTCTATGAGGGTATGTCTACGCTAGCTTGTTAGTTGGAGCTAGGTAGGCAAATGAGGGCAACCGGAGTTGCAAATGAAGCCTGGGATTTAAATATCCCGGGCTTCATTTGCATGTTCCCGGGCGCCACCATTTTTAAATCCCCCCCTTAGTCCGAACTAACTGCCCGCGTCTAGACGTGGCAGTTTAAACGTTAATTCGAACTAACTCCTTAGTTCGAATTAACTGTTACTACTTATTCCACGAGGAGTAACAGTTAATTCGAACTAAGGAATTAGTTCGAATTAATGTTTAACTGCCGCGTCTAGCCGCAGGCAGTTAGTTCAAACTAAGGGGGATTTAAAAATGATGGCACCCGGGAACATGCAAATGAAGCCCGGGATATTTAAATCCCAGGCTTCATTTGCAACTCCGGTTGCCCTCATTTGCCTACGTAGCTCGAACTAACGAGCTAGTGTAGACATACCCTCAGAGAGAGGCAGCAAGGGAATGGAAAAGAGGGGGTACTTCAAAGAGGCAGCACTGCTTGAAGTCTGGGATCAGACCCTAGGCTCCAAGCAGGGCTGCTGCTTTGAAAAATCGTGTGCAGCCTGGGGCCAGCTGGGATGTCCTCAGGCTGCACATGGTGTTTCAAAGTGGCAGCCCGAGATCAGCTGGGGACTCCCCAGCTGACCCCAAGCTCCATGTGGCACTTCTTTGAAATGACGCGGGGAGCCTGGCATCAGGCTTCTCACAGCATTTCAAAGTGGCAATGCCACGTGGAGTCCGGAGTCAGTTTTCAGCTGACCCCAGCCCAACGTGGCACTTTCACTTTTGAAGTGTAGCAACAGCTCTAGCAACAGCAAAATGCATGGACTATTTGACTAGTCAATTACCCGATACATAACATCCTTAGGTTTACATAAAGAAATCAAGCAGACAAGTAAATAAAGGATATTTAAAGCCTGTTCTGAAACACCTTGAAGTTAATGAGAATTTTCAATTAACTTCACTGGACTTTGGTTCTGGTTCTTAATGCTGTTATTTTAGATAAATAGTTTTGAAGTACATTATTTAACTAAAAAGACTGATGTATTGTAGTATTTACCTCATTTATGTCCTCTAACAAAGACATTCAAAGTATAGTAACACTCCAGTGGTCCAGCATCCAATGGTCCAACACACCTGATGGCCCAGCACCATCTGGAACCCAGAAGTGCTCTGGGCAGCCAGACAATTGGAGCTGCTCTGCCCCTGGCTTCCCCGATTCAGCTGCTGCTGACACTGACCAGCAGCTGACTCGGGGAAGCCGGGGGCAGAGCAGCTGGGGTGTTGCCTGGTTGGTTCCGTAGCGCTGCCCCTCGGCGCTGCGGAACCAACCCGGCAGCACCCCAGCTGCTCTGCTCCAGACTTCCCCAAGTCAGCCGCTGTTGAAACTGACCAGTGGCTGACTCCATGAAGTCTGGGGCAGAGCAGCTGGGGTGCTGCCGGGTTGGTTCCGTAGCACCGAGGGGCGCATCCCTCCCCCACTCTACCCCAGACCCCTCATAGCCCCCCTTTCTGATGGTCCGGCATATTTGATAATCTGACACCCTCTGGGTCATAAAGGTGCTGGATTATAGGAAGTTTACTGTATTCAGATAAAAATATTTTCTCTTCATTTTTGCATATTTAAAAACAAAAGAACTGATGAAGGTCCTTGTAGGGCAAGAACTTTCATGATCCTCTTTTATACAAAATAGATATCAAGTAACATTTCTATACATTATGCAACCATTTACCTTGGTGATTCTGAGTAGCAGACAACTGCTATCTCATCATTCACTCCATGTTCTTAGTTACAAAGCCTCCTGTTGAACAAGTGTGCATTTTGTGTATGAATGCAATAAGCACAATTGTTTCAAACGAACACTAGTTACAGAGATGTTTTAATTAATTCAATCAGATTAAAAAACCCCAAATTTATTTTAGTTCTATAGTTATTACTGTGCTATTAAAACTCTATTTTTTAATACCATAAGGTCTGTCTGGATCACAAAAACAGTAAAAGCTGCCAGACAGAAAGGGGGGTGTTTGAATTATCTATGAAGCGGAGTGTGGCTCATCTAACTTCACAGGGACGCCAGGAAAGCAGCAAAACAAATGACACATAGTTTAGTCCTTGTCTTTAAGAAATGCTACAGTATTGTGAAGTGGTGGTATGCACACAAAGGGCAGCACCTAGAATGTGAAGGGGTTACCATTGGTGCTGGGGAATCACAGTCTGGGCATGTCCTTTAAAATAAAAGCTAGAACCTATGGAAACTTAAGTCTCGCCAAGATGTCCATGCCACCATCCCCCAACACTGCCCCATCTGAGCCCCAACTCCCCTCTCAAACTCTGCTCCCCTGCCCAACAACTCACCAATACACTTTGCTTCCACTTTGGGCTCCTGCCTAGGACACACTTACCTTCCCAGTACTTTCCCAGTGGCATGGGTCAATGCAGCCCGCCCTGGAAACAGCCGGACAGCCACCATGAAGCTCAGGCCATAGCTCCAGCCCTGGGGAAAGGACTGAAGCTGGGTCCAAGGCCACATGGTGGCTTCCTAGCTGCTCCTGGGAAGGGGCCACATTGTGGGCAGCTGCCCCGTGTGCCAGGGCTGGACCTGGGGCTGCAGTGTAGCTGCTCCTGGGGCTGGGACCACAGTGCTATTTTTAGGAATGGCTGGGGCTGGGTCCGGGACCACGTAATGGATGTCCAGCTGCTCCTGGGGCAGCTACCTGCCACATGACCCCACCCTAGGAGCAGCTGGACAGCCATCACTTGGTCCTGGCCACCCACTCTCTCTCCAAATTTACCACCAGCAGCAGCTAACCTTCCCTATTCAAGGAAGCTGAGTGCTGCTGCGTGACTCTGCTGAGGAGGTGGGTGGGATTCGAATTGAAGCAGTTGGAAGAGGGGAAAGTGATCAGGAATAGTCAACATGGATTCACCAAGGACAAGTCATGCCTGACCAATCTGATTAGCTTCTATGATGGACATAGGGAAATCAGTGGATGTGATATACCTTGACTTTAGCAAAGCTTTTGAAACAGTCTCCCACAATATTCTTGCCAGCAAATTAAGGAAGTATGGATTGGAGAAATGGACTGTACGGTGGATAGAAAGCTGGCTAGACTGTTGGGCCCAACAGGTAGTGATCAATGGCTCGATGTCATGTTGGCGGTTGGTTTGAAGTGGAGCGCCCCAAGGATTTGTCTTAGGGATGGTTTGGTTCAACATTTTAATTAATGACCTAGATAAAGGGATGGATTGCAGCCTCAGCAAGTTGGCACTAAGCTAGGAAGAGAGGTAGATACATTGGAGGGTAGGGATAGGGACCAGAGTGACCTAGACAAATTAGGGGATTGGGCCAAAAGAAATCAGATGAGGTTCAATAAGGACAAGTGCAAAGTCCTACACTTGGGACGAAAGAATCCCAAACTTTGTTACAGCCTGAGGACTGACTGGCTAAGTAGCAATTCAACAGAAAAGGAGCTGGGGATTACAGTGGATGAGAACCTGGATATGAGTCAAAAGTGTACCCTTGTAGCAAAGAAGGTGAATGGAATATTAGGTTGCATTAGGAGGAGCATTTACAGCAGATCTAGAGAAGTTATTATTCCCCTTTATTCGGCAGTGGTGAGGCCACATCTGGAGTATTATGTCCAAGTCTGGGCCTCCCACTATAGAAAGGATGTGAATGCATTGGAGAAGGTCCAGTGGAAGGCAACCAAAATGATTAGGGGGCTGGAGCACATGACCTACGAGGCGAGGCTGAGGGATTTGGGCTTATTTGGTCTGCTGAAGAGTAAAGTGAGGGGGGATTTGATAGCAGCCTTCAACTTCCTGAAGGGAGGCTCCAAAGAGGATGGAGAGCGGTTGTTTGCAGTAGTGATGGATGGCAGAACAAGGAGCAATCGTCTCAAGTTACAGTGGGGAAGGTCTAGGTTGTATATTAGGAAAAGCTATTTCATTATGAGCGTGGTGAAATCCTGGAATGGGTTACCTAGGGATATGGTGGAATCTCCATCCCTAGAGGTTTTTAAGTCTCATCTTGACAAAGGATGATGTAGTTGGGATTGGTCCTGCTTTGGATAGGAGGCTGGACTCGATGATCTCCTGAGGTATCTTCCAGATCTAGGATTCTATGATTGTATAATACACCTGCACCAGCTTGAGGCATGGATTGAGTGAATAATGGAAAGCACTATTTTAAAGATGCAGCTTGCTTGCTTGCTTGCTTAAAAAAAATTATACTTGCCCATAAAAATGGATGGTGTCTAAATGTTACATTCTAGCTCTAAAGACATCTCTAGCTTAGTACGGGATTTTCTCCATTATTTATATTATTTATCTTAGATTTGAAATTGCTCTAGTTGAGTAGCATTGTATGGAAGAAGCTACAGTATAAATATTTATTATATGATATATTGGCTAGAGCTACTCAGAAAATGAATTCTTGTTTCATGCAAAATTCCAACATTTTTAGAAAAAATTATTTTAATTGGAATAAAATCAGAAATCTTGCCTTATTGGCATTATTTAAATACTCTGAGAAAATTGAAATGACTATTTTATTTTTTTCTCATCAAATTTAATCAAAATTGATACATTTACATGAAATACTTTAATTTTGAAAAAGTTTACTGTTTCTAATGGAAAACCATTCTGAAAAAATTCAAAAAGCTCTATTATTGCTGTCAAATTATAGGACTGGAAGAAACCTCCGGGATCATTTAAGATCAATCCCCGACTATCATGAGCAATCCTTCACACATTCTCATTCATAAACTTATGAAGCTCCATCTTAAAACTACATTTCATTAGCAATTATTTGTAAGCAGCACATTTATCTCTAGATAATTTTCCTTTTTAAAGTGTAATGTAATATGTAAGTATGTCTTCCCAATAATTTCACTATAAATTGATTCTAGATTATTTCAGCCTATTATTTTGTTGTCCTCAAAGTATTTTACAATAGTTGTTATTGCTTTTATGTATAAATTATAGTGCAAACTGAATTTTACTAAAATAATGTTAATTGTAATTGTTCTTTTTCATGTTGTAGCAATTGTTCAACTGTCAAGCTCTGCGTAAACTGAGTATACCAGACAATGACCTTTCAAGCCTGCCGACCAGTATTGCTAGTTTAGTTAATCTCAAGGAACTTGACATCAGTAAAAATGGTAAGAATGCAACTGTAAAATAATTGTATATGTTGTGTTGAAATTATAGGACATTTTGCATAGTGTTGTTGTAATTAGCTTTTAATGCTAAATGAATGAAAACTTTACTCTTTTAGCAAACTCTAAAACAAATTAACTAAATTTTGCTTTCTGTTTAGATCCAAAGTAGCTCCACTTCTTTTAGTGGAGTCCCTAACATTTCACTTTGTCAATAAAGGTTTCATCCCCATCCTCTGATGTACATCTGTGTTCAATGCCTGCCAAAATTTGGCCTTGATAGTATAAAATAGCTACATGAAATTTTGTTTCATGAGAATTAACATGTTCCCAAAACACAAAATGCAGTAGCAGATAAAGTGAGATTTTAAAATGAATAAAATATGACAATTTTTTAACCATTTAGCAAGTCAACAATTAATCTGAATGTTGGAAATAAAACTATTTTAGTTTTGTTAAAGTTGTGGCATGAAGTATGATGTGATTAGGAGACAGAAGATAGTACCATACCATGGATTTGTTTATGTTTATGTTCAGTTTTTCAATGAAGTAGTAATATTAGCTAATTGGATATTCTCTTCTAGCAGATTTTCATTTTTGGTAAAGATGAAGATCCCATTTGGTAGAGATGAAGATTTTGGTCAAAACTGTTTTTTAAATATATTTTTGATTTCTACTACTTCTTTCTTGTGAATGTTACAGTGACTATAGTATATTTTCTTCGTTCTGCTAAGATCCACATATAAGTTTCTTCATCCTGTTTACAGGTTAGGGCAGAACTAAGCCTGATTGTCACTAGTATACTCCACCCTATTAAGTTCCCTCCATTTTAAGTCTGCGTCTGAAGTGGCCCATGGCTCAGCCAGACCTCTCTGTGGCAAAACTTCTCAGAGGAATATTCCAAACTTTATTTCAGAATTTCATAAATTTCTCTCTAACTTCCAGCCATGTCCAAGGACTGCATTTGCTTTTTAGGGAGATTAGCTCCTTGATTCCACTTTCCCTTTCAAGGTATTTGCAGTGGCTGCTTGTCCCTGCAGACTTCTCTGGAGTGGGCAATCATTTTTTATGAGGGGCCACGACAAGATTTTGGTGAGTGGTCAAGGGTCATACATTTCTATGGTGGGCTTTGTAGCCTGCCAACCTATATCTTCTCCTATCCTACCCCTTTTTCTATATTTGAATAGCAATGCCAGTAATGCAAGGCCAGCAGGACTTATCCTGTATGAGTTGGCTTTAGCAGTAGTATAAGATGAGTAAGCGTTAATATCTTTTAGAAGTTAAATTAAAATCTTTTAATATCTTTTTAGAAGAATTGAAAGGCTTGTGACAAAATCTTCAGTTGGGTCAGAACACATATAATGGCCAAACAAGGGTGGGGGTACATGACTTAACATCTTGTGAGAGCTAAAACATCAAAGCCCAGCTAAACGGCCATTGTGATCAAGGAAACAGAAACCTTGAAATTAACTGCAAGTTCCTGATTTTCCCCATGACTGGGAATGTGTCCAAGAGAGACACCTAATGATCTTACTTATGAATATTCAAAAGATGTCCCAATATCACCATCCAATCAAGTAATATGTACCCACAAAATCTCATGGTGCGGAAATCTGTTTATGGTCATTAGAGGCTGGGTGTTAATAATGAAAATAAATTCATAAAAGCTATGGAAATAAGGAAGTTCAAGCTTGGGCATTCTAGCTCTCTCTCTTCTTCCACATCAAGCATCTCTTTCCTTCATATTGTAGCCCTTCTGCCAGGCCGAGTAAATAGCAGCAAGGGCCGGGTTCAGTATCTAGGGGTCTCCTCCCAACAGTGGTAATACAACACCGGCTCGAGCCCCCACCCAGTGATCTGGGAAATCTTACATACAGCTCTAGGTGCCTCAAAAGAGGCAATTCTTCCCCTTTCGCAAGCACAGAGCCTCAGTATAGTAGCAAACCTTTAATAACATGAGGTAACCGACATCAGCATTAAATTGGGGAAACACCAGAACTCGGATTTACAGACCAAACATGAGCGAAGGCCCTCCCCCCAGCCACAAATCCCCCCAAAGTCCCAAAAGTCCAACACCCCAAAAGTGTCTGCCCCAGGTCAGTGCCGCCCCAGGGTTCAAAAGTTCACCCAGCAGGGTTTCACCACCCCAACCTGGAGGGGCGGGGATCGATGCACCTTACGTGGCCCTGCTAGTGGCTCCGCTGATGGCTCCGCCTTTCCGTGGGGTTCTGCCGCCGCCGTCGATGCAAGTCATTCCATCACACTCCGCCAGCCTTCTCAGTCCACGCCCCTGGCTGCCAGCTGGCTGCTCCTGCTGCTGCTCCTACCAGCCACAGGTCATCCCCGTCAGCCGCTCTGCTATCCGCCCGCACCCGCAGGTCGCCCCCGCCAGCTGCATCTGCTGTCCGCCTGCAACCACCGGTCGTCCCGGCAAACCACTCTGCTGTCCGCCTGCACTTGCTGGTTGTCCCTTGCAAGCGTCTCTGCTAGCAGCCCAGCAGCTTAGCACCAGGCTCCCCTCAGCAACAGTGATTTCAGCTCTTGTCCGCAGCACAGCGCCAGGCTCCCCACAGCACACAGTGATTTCAGCTCATAACAGAGGAGCCTTAGCACTAGTGCTCCACTGGCCCACAGTGAAGTTAACTCCCCAGCTCACAACTAGACCCCTAACGGAATCTAAATTAACTCTGATATTCCACAGTGGCGAGAGGAGGGGGTGTAATTGGTGTTGTATAAGCCCTGAGAGAAGGCCCCCCCCCCACCAGGTACAAAGACCTGTCCCCAGCCTCTCTCAATTTGACTGGGTTTGGAACCCATGCCCCTTGTCTAGTGAGTGCTACTTAGTTTATGGCGAATCCTTCTGTCATAAACAGTTCCACCAGTCCATTGTCCTTGATTCGCATAATCAGGGTAACAACACTTTTATCCCCACTGCCTCAATAACAGAGAGACTGGGAATCCCACAGTGGCCAAAGTGACCATTTGGGCTGCTGTGAGCACATGCTAGACAGGGTGTGTGTGTCTATGCAAATTGGGCTCAGCCCCTGAAGTCTCTGTGTACCACTTGCCACAGTTCACCACCAGATGTCAGGATAGAGTTTACCTTGACCACGCTTACAATATCAAAGTTCTTTGCTTCACTTTATTTATTCTTTCTAAGTCCTTGCTTCTAAGTTTTTCATACTTCACTTTGCACCAGAACCCCCCAAATGGGGGGAGACTGGTCCTTCTATGCTCAGTCTTCTGGGAGAAGGGTATGTGAGTATGGTATTATATTAGGTAACTCTAACTGTATACTTAGATAAGTATAATTTATAAGAACATAAGACCATAAGAATGGCCATACTGGGTCAGATCAAAGGTCCATCCAGCCCAGTAGCCTGTCTGCCGACAGTGGCCAATACCAGGTGTCCCAGAGGGAGCGAACTGAACAGGTACTGATCAAGTGATCTCTCTCCTGCCATCCATCTCCACCCTCTGACAAGGGACACCATTCCTTACCCATAGCCATTAATGGACTTAACCTCCATGAATTTATCTAGTTCTCTTTTAAACCCTGTTATGGTCCTAGCCTTCACAACCTCCTCAGACAAGGAGTTCCAGAGATTGACTACTTGCTGTGTGAAGAACAACTTCCTTTTATTTGTTTTAAACCTGCTGCCCATTAGTTTCATTTGGTGGCCCCTAGTTCTTGTATTATGGGAACAAGTAAATAACTTTTCCTTATTCACTTTCTCCACACCTCTCATGATTTTATATACGTCTGTCATATCCCCCCTTAGTCTCCTCTTTTCCAAGCTGAAAAGTCCTAGGCTGTGTCTACACTGGCATGAATTTCCGGAAATGCTTAAAACAGAATAGTTTTCGTTATAAGTATTTCCAGAAAAGGAGCGTCTACATTGGCAGGCTGCTTTTCCGGAAAAGCCCTTTTTCCGGAAAAGCGTCCGTGGCCAATGTAGACGCACTTTTCCGGAAAAGAGCCCCGAGCGTCATTTTTTGCGATCGGGGCTTTTTTCCGGAAAAGACTACTGGGCTGTCTTCACTGGCCCTTTTCCGGAACAGTGTTCCGGAATAAGGACTTATGCCTGAGCGGGAGCAGAATAGTTTTTTCCAGAATAGCAGCTGATTTTGTACAGTAGAGCATCGTTGCTTTTCCGGAAATTCAAGGGCCAGTGTAGACCGCTTGCAGCTTATTCCGGAAAAGCGGCTGATTTTCCGGAATAAGTGGCCCAGTGTAGACACAGCCCTAGTCTCTTTAATCTCTTCTCATATGGAACCCATTCCAAACCCCTAATCATTTTAGTTGCCCTTCTCTGAACCTTTTCTAATGCCAGTATATTTTTTTTGAGATGAGGAAACCACATCTGTATGCAGTATTCAAGATGTGGTCGTACCATGGATTTATATAAGGGCAATAAGATATTCTCCGTCTTATTCTCTATCCCTTTTTTAATAATTCCTAACATCCTGTTTGCTTTTTTGACTGCCGTACACACTGCGTGGATGTCTTCAGAGAGCTATCCACGATGACTCCAAGATCTCTTTCCAGATTAGTTGTAGCTAAATTAGCCCCCATCATATAATGTGTATAGTTGAGGTTATGTTTTCCCAATGTGCATTACTTTACATTTATCCACAGTAAATTTAATTTGCCATTTTGTTGCCCAATCACTTAGTTTTGTGAGATCTCTTTGAAGTTCTTTACAGTTTGCTTTGGTCTTAACTACCTTGAGCAGTTTAGTATCATCTGCAAATTTTGTCATCTCACTATTTCCAGATCTTGTTAATGTTACCCTCAGGGATAATTGAATCAATCTGAATGATCAGTGCTGTATGCTTTGTTTTGTTTGCCATCTTAATACCTGTCATAATAAAAAAATAATAATTTGGTACTAGCCCCATTGTAATAATGGCTGCTGTTGTAGTCTCCCAGATCCACCTCCAGAAACAGAACTTCATAGACCTCAACTTTTGTGATCCAGGGAAAGGAGGGCAAACCTAGAACCTTCTAGTCAGAATGGCAAGCCATACCCACATAAATTATATTATACTTCACCTCCAGGCAACAGCTTGTGGGTCTGGGATGGGGGTTGGGTGCAGAGGGGAGCTTGGGGTAGGGAGCTGGGATGCAGGAGATGGTTTGGGGTCTGAAAGTGCTGGTTGGGTGAAAGAGAAGGTTGTAACCTGGGGCAGGGAATTGGGGTTCAGAGTCTGGGAGAGGGTAGGAGTGCAGAAGAGGATTCTGCCTTGAGGGAGGGCTGTAGGCTGGAGTGCAAAATCTGGAAGGGAATTTTAATTGGAGGGAGGGAAGATGCAGAGTGTTTGGGTGATGAACAAGGGCGAGGACATTGACAGTACGGTGTGGTAAGAGAGGGCATCTTGCACAAGAGCTATGCTCTTTTCTAACAGGCGTACACTCTCTTGCGCAAGAGAGCAGTGTGGATGCTAGGCAGGGATTTCTTGCGCAAGAAACCCCTATGGCTAAAATGGCAGTCAGAGCTTTCTTGCGCAAGAGAGCGTCCACACTGCCATGGATGCTCTTGCTCAAAAGCATAGCTCGCACATGGCAGTGTGGACATGTTCTTGCACCAGAGTTCTTGCACAAGAACCCTTGCGCAAGATGTTCTTGCACAAGAAGCCGCTAGTGTAGACATAGCCTAAGAGTTTCCTCCCATGAGCAGAATGAATTTTGTGATGTGCACCAGTACTGAGTTCATGTGGCTTGTCTGGATGTGCCACTGTGGCACCCAAGTTATTAATAAATATTTTAGAAACCTTTACCTTTTCTCTCTGCTGCCATGTCTCCTCCCCTTGCTCCATCAGCTCCCTAGGATCCTGCTGCCCCCCAACTCCTCACCCTCCTCTGCTGTCCTGACTCCTGCCCTTCTCGCTGTCCTCAGCCCTCTTGCAACCTGCCCCCCTCCACCAGCCCTCCTCTGCCCCCTGTGCCCACTCCTCCAGTAGACCCACTCTCATCATGTGAGCTACCTCTCCTCATCCCCTCTCCTAACACCTCCCTCTACACACCTGCTCTGTCTTTCTCTCCTCTGATGCTGGTCCCTCCCCTGCTGGTGTCTGCCCTTCTGCTTCATCCCAGAACCCCCTGGCACCTGCACCTTCCCTTAGCCCTGCACCCTCCTGGTGCCTCCCCCTTCCCTTACTGCCCCTGCCCCTTTTGCCCTCTTTTTCCCTAATGCCCACCCCCTCACCACTTTCTGCCCCCATTCCCCTCATGTCCCTCTGTGCCCTCACACATGACTTGCTCCATCCCCACTTTTCTCATGCCCACCCCTTCTTTCAAGTCTTCTCCCTGGGCTTTGGGCTGTATCTTGCCTGTCCCTGGTCCAGCCTATATAGATTACATGCAGAAGAGAGGGTGTAGCTTCTAGGAAACCTGTCCCTGAGTCCCAGGCCAATTCCTTCATTGAGAGACCCATGCAGGAGACAGAAGACTAATTTCAGCTCTATGAGAACATGGAAACTGCTTGCTATATGGGCTTGGAGATTTTGCTGACAATATTTCAGTTTCCTTCTCCCTTCTGAAGCTGGATTATAAGGATAAACTATTGATAGTGAAGTGAACAAGTAAAATCAGAACCTGGATCCCCTGCTTATCTCCATTGAGCAACAGAACAGATAACTATCAATGTCCACTTCCCTTGCCCAAAAGAGAAGGTTAAGGGGTGACTTCATCACAGTTCCTAAATACCTACAGCAGGAACAGAATTTGGCACTAGAGTCTCTTAGACAAAGGTGTGAGAAGAGCCACTGGCTGGAAATTGAGGCTAGACAAATTCAAATTTGAAATAAAGCACACATTTTCAGCAGTGAGAGTTATTAACAATTGGAACAGTTTATCAAGGTTTGTGGTGTATTCTCCATCATTGGTCTTAAGGTGTTTTTGAAAATTTTACCCAAGGACAAGGTTAGAATTATAAACACGGGGGCCAGAGAAGTCAGGAAGGAAGTACAAGTACAAAAAGACAAGCAGTTAAGACAGTGTTTCTCAAAGTGGTCCACAAAACCACTTTAAGAAACTTGCTAACTGGCCGCTCCAGTGTGTTTACTTTCCGGTTCCACAGCCACAGAGTATCATGGGTCCCATTGGCTCTAGTTTGCTGTTTGCAGCCAAGGGGAGCCATGGGAAGTGGCATGGGCCAGAAAATGGCACAAAACTACTAGTTTCTGTTAACAGCATAGGACTGTAATCTCCTAGTCCTTGGGTGACATGCTCAGGGGTAATATTTTTGTGTCAGTGCTCTATAGCTGATTATGCATTTGAGTTTGTCACCTTGTGGGTTATTTCACTCCATCACAGAGTAAACAGCAAGAAAAAGGGATCTGAATGGTTAACATCCCTTACTGGGTGATGCTTGACAGTTATGGTTAACTGGTGGGCTTGAGCAGCCCTGTGCCCGTCATGGCAGAGAGCTTCTCCAGCCTTCAGAACCCTGGCCACGGTGGGTACGGGGGCCAGTCCAACCCAACTAGGTGAAGCAGCCACACCACCCACTCTCATTTAATCAATTAGCCAGTTAAACTTAACGTTTAACTAGTTAACTAATTAACTGGGATGTCACATCCCTAACCAGAAGTTGTTTCCATATCATAGCTAATAAAAAATATAGGTAACTTCAAATGATGATTCACAAGGCTTAGAATATAGAGAGTTGTTATATTGATACACATGGATAAAGTACTTAAAATATTCTAACATTTCAACCAGTCAAATCTTTGGAAGAATCTCATTTTTAAAACTTTTTTCTTCAGGCCGAGCGGCCTAATCACAGTTCCGTAGTAAAGGGTGGGGAAAGGGGGCCCGGGCCCTCCCTCTCCTCCAGGCCCCAGCCCAGGGCCCTATCAGTGGTGGGCAGTTCCCACCACTAGCTCGGCGGGGAGCTTTCCCCGAAATGCGCCAAGCCCGCCAGGTCACTGCCAGTGCCCCACCCTGGGCTACTTCCTACCCCATCCCTCTGGCTACCGCGGACCCTACCGTCATGTTCAGATCCCATGTCGGTGGCTGCGTTGATTGGTCCTATGGCAATTACGCGTGCGGTAACGGCGGTGAGATTAGCTGCAAGGCGTGGCTGGCAAGGTGGTAGAGATCATCTCGAGGGTGGTGCCAGCAACATCGGAGGTGCTGGTGGCAGTAGCCATGGCTCTGGTGCTCTGGCAGGAGCTCCTTCCCCTCCGGAGGTCTGGGGCAACTGAGCTGCGCTCCAGATTTTTATACCCGGGTTGCACTAGGAGCATGCCCAGCAGGGTCATGGGGGAGGGGCGTATTCCCCCCCCCCCCCCATAGGTGTGCTCTACTTGCCCTCGTTCAGTGCAGAGCTGGCCTGCCCTGTCACAATCCCCAAGAACACATTTGAATGGAGGAAGGTTAATGAATAGAAAATACCAACAGTTCTTGATGCTAGTAAATGTGCATTTCTGCTTACATCAGTAGCCAGACCTGAAAGTCTGCTAACCCTTTAATTATTATGATTTTTGAGCTACATCCTGCAATTTGTGGAAAAGTTAAATTCCTAGTGGCTTCAGTGGCAGTCCTGCATAGGGAGGAATGGCAGAATGGGGTGCTGCAAATGTTTTTCACTCCTGACACTTCAGGAACCTTGTAAACTGTGTGTAGATTCTTTAGATTTTCAGTCAATTACATTGAGTTCTTGCCATCTGCATGGCTGGGTATCAAATTATACTCAAGAACAAGTTACTTAGATGTCCAGGTAATATACATTTCTTTGCAGTTTTTTGTACCCATAAAATTGTTGGCAAAGAAAAAGGCTTTGGCTCAAGCAGGTTGAAAATTTCACATTTTACATTCTTTATTCAGAAATATACTGAAAGGGAAATGAGACAGCATTCATGTTGGCTTTCTGGTGATGTAGAAATAAAGAAAATTAACAATTATAGTGCAAAACATGGGTTTATTATGTCACCTTTTCATAGCCCAGAACACAATATCCATCAATCAGATTTCTTGACTCCATAATTTGGTTGTACAGTTAAGTAAGTATATTGTCATTTTCTTTGGCTATTGAACTGTCTGTGATCTATTTTTCTTGCTGAATTAGCAAGTTGAAATTGTATTTATTTCATTCATGCTCTCCTGGAGAGAAGCAAGTAGTTAATGTAAGCATTTGTAATAAAATACGAGAAAGAAAAATGGATTTTGAGAAGGGGTAAGGAATTAAGTTCCACTCTCATTTAGTCTTTTTGTTGTTTTTAAACCAAAATGGATAAAACTCAGTTGAATAAATCTTTCAGGCTTTGATATGCATCCTGACACATACATTTGTAATTATTACCTGTTCCTTTCTTGATATCCACGCTTGATTCTTAAATATGCCAGAATATTCCTTGCTCAGGAGCCCTCTCCCCTGTCCCTGCCCCCGAAGTGGGGGGGGGGGCACCTGTTAGCCTTTGTAAACTGAGATGAGATTTCACAAGCACCTCAACCAAAACACACTGCTTTAGATAAAATATAAAACAAATATATTAACCAGAGAAAGATAGATTGTAAGCGGCAGTCACAAAAGGTCAGAGATAGTTACCAGAGAAAATAAAAGGTCCACAGAGCTGATTAATTCCCCATATTGTGATGCTTGTGCAGCTCTCTTACAGCATTGTAGATTCCTTGTTTAAAACTCTCCTGCTGATTAGTGGCTATTGGGAGAGGATCACTTCCTTTGTTGTTCCTGGAAAGCTGGCAGTGGATGACCATGAAACTTGCAATGTATTTCAGTAATAACCACGCTGCAAAATCACATATCTTCATACATACTAACAATATACATATTTTGACTGAACAATAGGTTTCACCTTTCCTATGATATCTTAATGGCATGCATTGTATGAAAAATATCATAATTATGTAACAGGAGTTAATATGGGGGTTCCAAAGTGCTGCTTTGAGGTACTGACTGCTGCTTTATACTGATGGATTTTTTTTTCAGAGATGTAAGCTGTACTGCAGCGAAGCTTGATGCGTGCTTAAACTTTGTGTATATATTGAGATCCACTTAAGCATTTTTGTGTGTACCATGGCTTCCTGGCTATTCAATATAGAAGTGGTGTCCTAGTCATTTCTTTGCTGGAAACAACATAGGTCTTGCATAGCAACTGGAATTATCATTGACTGAAGAATTTTTGTCTGAAACTCTAGCAAACAAGGATTTTTTTTCTAATCGGTTCATGATTAAGAACTGCAATATATAAAATTTGCCAGTTCTCATATTTTAATCATAACGGTCACCGTCACAAAATACAAACAAAATACTCTTCATAACCCAACATTTGTGGTACCCAATATTGCATCTAGTGGAAGTTTTGTAAATGATGATACCAAAGTTGGCAACTGTCCTGTGGACCTGCCAGAGGAATTTGCCAATTACTGAAGTTGATTTGGGGAATATAAGCATTAGCACCATTTGGTTAGCCACCTGAAATGCAACTAAAAGATCACTAATCATGAAAAAAGATAAAAACCATTTTTTGGCTGAATGCTGACCTGAATTTATAGCAGCACTCTACATTAATAATGAAAGCTTCTTCGTGAAGATAGTCTCTTCCAGGCCTATATTTCTGTGATTCTGTCTAGTCCAGTCACTGAACTGAGCAAGACACATTATTATAGTTTTAGACTGTCTCTAAGCATGTCTACACAGCAAGCCATTATTTCAAAATAATGGTGAGCTGGAGCACTTCTTACTCTGACTCCTGTAACCCTCATTTCACAAGGATTAAGGGAAGTTGAAGGAAGAGTGTTCTTCCTTCAGCTTCCTGCTGTGTAGACAGTGCCAAAAAGGTATCTCAAATCCAGCTATGCAATTAATGTACCTGAAGTTGCGTATCTTAACTTGACCTTGTCCGGTATTGTAGTCATACCCAAACTGATGTTTGTTTAAACTGTTGTTAACCTCCACAATCTCTCTAAGAGCGTGTCTACACTACCAGCCATTATTTTGACATAATGTTGAGCTGAAGGACTTCTTACTATGACTCCTGTAATCTTCATTCCATGAGGAGTAATGAAAGTTGAAGGAAGAGTGTTCTTCCTTTGACTTCCTGCTGTGTAGACAGCGCCTAAAGCCGAGTTAAGCTATTTTCATTTAAGCTATATTTAATTCAACTTTAGCCCTGATGTGTAGACATACCCTAAGCAATATGTTCTTATACTTAACTACTTTAGGGGATGTCTACACTAGATCGATCCAGGGAGGCTAATGAGGGTGACCGAAATTGCAAATCAAGCCCGGGATTTAAATATCATTTTTGAAATTGACTAGCCCGAAGTAACTGCCCGTGTCTACACACGGCAGTGAAACGGGATTCCAATTTTAAGCCCCTAAATCGAATTAGCTGGTAAACTATTTTTTTATAAGTCAAGTTTTCTAGATCTATAATCATTTTTGTTGCTCTCCTCTGGATTTTCTCTAGTTTGTCCACATCTTCCTGAAGTGTAGCATCGAGAACTGAACATTACTGGACTGAGGCCATATCAGTGCTGAGTAGAATGGAACAATTACATCTCCTCAGTTGCTTTCAGCACTCCTGCTAATACATCTTAGATTTATGTTTGCCTTCTATGCAACAGTGATACATTGTTAGTTCATTTTTAGTTTGCAGTCCTCTCTAACCCCAGATCCCTTTCTGCAGTGCTCCTTCCTTGGCAGTCATTTCCTGCTTGTGTAGTTGATTATTCCTTTCTAAGAGTAGTAATTTGTATTTGTCCTTACTGAATGTTTTGCTATGCATTTTAGACCATTTCTCCAGTTTAACAACATCATTTTGGTTTCTAACCTTGTCCTTCAAACCATTGATTACTACCCTCTAAGTATGGTTTTCCAGCCAGTTACACAGCCAGCTTATAATAGATTCATCTAGACTAGTAGTTTTCAACCTATTTTGAAAACTTTTTTTATTTTATTTTTTAATATTTTTAATCCTAGATATAATCTGTGGACCACCAGAGGTTTATAGACCACAGATTTAAAAACACTGATTTAGATTATATGTCTCCAGTTTATAAGAAGGTCATGTAAGACAATATCAAAAACCTTACTAAAGTTGTGATATATCACATCTACTGCTTTCCCTTTTCCACAAGGCTTGTTGTTCTGTCAAAAGAAGATCTATTACATTGGTTTGCAATGAGCTGTTCTTGAAAAATGTGTGTTGACTGTTACTTATTACCTTACTTTCTTCTAGGTGCTTACAAACTGATTATTTGCTCAATTATCTTTCAATACCAAAGTTAAGCTGACTGACCTATAATTCCGTGGGTTGTCCCATTCCCCTCTTTGTAAATAAGTACTATATTTGTCCTTTTCCAATCCTCTAGTATCTCACCTATCTTCCATGAGTTCACAAAGATAAACACTCATGTGCCCAGAGATTTCTACAGCCAGTTCCTTAAGTAGTCAAGAGTATATTGCATCAGGTTCTATTGACTTAGACATCTAACTTGATCACATTAGATATTTAGAAGCAAAACAAGCTTAGAAAGGTTTTTTTTCATAGAACATCTTTATAATACCTTTCAAACTTTTTTTCTTTCTAGGGGTTCAAGATTTTCCAGAAACTATAAAATGCTGTAAATGTTTAACAATTATTGAAGCCAGCGTCAATCCAATTTCTAAGTGAGTATTAATAATTAGTTATGTTTATATTTATCACTGCAGATATTTAATGTGTGTGGGAGTGAAAAATAAAGGTGCATTGCAAAGCTCGTGTACAAACATAATTTATTTAATATTTTTAATTGATATCTTAAATTAAGGGTGAAATTCAGGGGATTCATCTGTCCATAGTTCTTTAAACCACTCAAAACCTGCAGTGCCCCTGCAAACAGAGAAACAACATTGTCAGAGTAGTCATGTGCTAGACTTTTGCCTCCAGAGAGTCTAATCTAATACTCTAAAGGCTTGCTTAGACAATGAGGATGTGAATATACTTAGTGTACTATGTTTTCAAGTTGTAACATGCCTTGCTACATTCCACTTCAGTATTGTTTTGTGGATGTTACTGTGTGGAAAGCTGGTGACCTGTAGTTTTACACGCTGGCTTGTCACTCAGTAATTAGATGTGTAGACAGTTGCAGGTTCTTAGAAAGGGGTTACTGTGGATCTTCATTTATGCAGATCCATTTGGTAGAATCTTCAGCAGTCATTAGTCATGCCAGTAAACTGAAACACAAGCCACAGAGAGGCTGTGCTTCCACATCATGACTTGCATATCAGTGAGTGTGAATTCTTTCCATTCATCCACTTAGGGTGTGTCTAAACTACATGGCTCCATCGATTAGATGGCTCTACATGGCTCCGTAGATTAGGCTGATCAGCAAGGGAAATGAAGCCGCGATTTAAATTATCGCGGCTTCATTTAAATTAAATGGCTGCCGCGCTGAGCCGACAAACAGCTAATCAGCTGTTTGTCGGCTCAGCGCGTTAGTCTGGACACTCCCACGCCAACCTAAAAGCTCTTTATTGACCTCCCCGTTATGCCTCGTAGGATAAATTGCGGTTTCATTTCTCTTTGCCGAACAAACAAATCCACATGGCTCCGTCGACAGAGCCATGTAGTTTAGACATACCCTTAGTGCCCTGTACAAAGTCTGATCACTCTAAATTTTGATGGGAGAGGTGATTTTTTTCCTGATAGAGAACGCATTATTTGTGGATTATACAAATACAGATGCTTACTTTCAGTATCCCTTCTAATTTTGTAGGTCCAAATGTGGAATTAATTTTGTTACGTGCCCCAATATGGAAGTGATATGTCACACATCACTTCCATATTGGGACATGTAACAAAATTAATTTTACTAATGGACAGCATGTAGTGGGGCCACCAGCGCTCTCTCACTGCAGCAGCTTGAGGCCAGGTGAGAGGCTCTTCTCCCCTGCTGTGGCAGCTCCAGCAGAGCTGGGCAAGGGGAGGAGTGCCACTTAAAGGCCAGAGTAGGTTCAGGCTGGGTTAGGTCAGGACCGGGACACCAGTCCTTTCCCCCGAGCCATGGCATGTCTGGGCTGAGCAAGGTTGCAGCTGGGGGAAAGGCACTTGTTCCCTAGGTCCAGCTGAGTCAGAGCTGTGGCAAGTCCAGCTGGGGCAGAGCAGGGGCACTACTACCCTCCCTTGGCTGCAGCAGGTCCATTCAAGAGCAGGGAAGGGCCGTCGCAGCAGGTCTAGAACGTAGGGAGAGGAATCTGGCCTTGCTACAATCCTGAGCACCTGTGTGGCATATGATAAGCAGCCGTGCAGCTTGAAGGAAACTTAGCTTACTTTCCAGTATCAGATAACAAACATGAAAGCCCATCCTTCTTTCATGTGCATTCCAAATATGCACCAGAGCTGGAACTGTTCATAGTCATGTTTGCTAACCTGCACATGCATTAACCACATCACATTTCTGAGGCTTTGAGAGGCCATGCACGTCAAAGCTGCTCTAATTCCCTCTTACCGCTTCATGGCCAGAATTGGAACCTCAGTTCCTCAATGCTCCTTGCTTGCTATGAGCGCTGCCTTTTTCACCTTTTTTCCTTGTATATGTTTTTTTTTCTCTAGTTGTAGGTAGTTGTCCATTCAGAGAGTTGTTAGCTTTTTGAACTTGCCATCCCTTTTGTGGGGCTCTTCTTTAGGCTGAGGGCTATGTTTAGTTAAGCTCGTTTTAGTCCTGTGCATCATGCCTTTGCTCCTTCCCTGTGAGTGACGAGCACCAACATTGCCTGTACTGCATGGGCAAAGCCCATAGTACCACTTGGGGCTCCATGTGCTGATTGTTTCCACCCTAAACTCAGGAAGTTCAGGAGCTTCACCTTCTGTTAGTTCCTCGTGAAAGGAGGAGTGTGGCCACTTTGGATCCGGCACTGTTGGATCTGTCTGAGCACTGACTGACATCAGCTGCGGGCACTTGTGTCTGCCCTCTCACCTGATGCCAGTGGAACTGCCACCTCTGCCCAAATCCCACTTTGTGCATAAAAAGCACACTCATTGGTACAAGAGTGGCTAAATGCAGCATTTCCTCCTCAACCCGCACCAAGTTGCAGAGTATAAATCAAAGCCTCATTTGGAGCATAAATCCAAAGCATTGTGTTCCACTGGCTCTAACCCCTGGTGTCTGTCATCACCTCCAGCACCATCCAGCCACCAGAACCATCTGGCATGTCCTGCCTGGTCACACACCAGGATGTTTGTCCCACTGACTGATGGCTGAACTGCTGCTGCCATTAATTAGCTCTCCACTGAATTCCAGATCCCTAGTTATTTTCAGTTCTCTGTCTCTGGCTGTGAAACCTGTCTTGCTCTTGGACCACCCTATGTCATCCCACAACACACAGATGGCCCTGCCTCTGCCAGAGCTATCTTCAGAGTCAGACTGGTCCTTTGAACAGGACCCAGCCTTCTCATTGACTTGCTCTTACAGCCCAGATTCCTGCTGCCATTCCTATCTTCCCCCTTATAGCCCCATGACCAATCAGTAACTCCCCTACCCACGGGGACCAAGGATGTCCAGTGACCCTATGCTTATGTCTATTTGTCCATCTGGGACCTGTACTGCTGCCAGGGACTCTCATGATGCCTGCATCATTGCCTGTCTCTACCTCCCATTTATCCCTACATCTATGAGGATCCACATGACGCTTTCACTCTTCTGGCACCCTCAGTGGAACTGGCACCTTTGGCTTCCTCAGTCTCTACTGGAACTTCTTCATCACTGGATGAGGTTCTCCCACATCCTGATGACCACTCCCAATATTGAAACCTTCTCTGTCACATAGCAGCTGCCACCAACTGTCCACTGCCCCCACAATCTAATTCTGGATATTTTGCAGCCCCCTGGACCTTCTTGTACTGCCTTGTCCATGCACGATGTCATCCTCCAACCAGCACAATGTCCATATTCTGGCCTCTTGCACTCTCCCCTTCCCCCCTGCAAAACACACCGAGCATAGATATTTTGTGCCAACTCACAGTACAAGCTTCTTGTTTTCCCTCCCACCACCAAATTCCTTGGTGGTACAGATGATCTTAGAATGTGCCTATCAGGAACATTTTTGTCTAACCCTTCAGACCGGGCAGAGAAGAAGTATTGTGTGTATGGTCTGTTCTTCACTGGGCCTCCAGTTCTGCAGTGCCAGTTACCAGGCCTTCTGGGAAAATAAGACTTTCTTTCCTGTACCAAGTTTGGGGATTTCTACGCCTTCCTACTTCCTGATAAGGCACCAGGCTTTCAACACCTCATGGCCAAGGGAAAATTAATTGCCAAGGTGACCTTTCAAGATGTAGTTGATGCTATTGATACTGAGCCTCCACCTCCCTGCCTTCTGGAATCATGCTCTGCCATGACTCTTGGCTGCAGTCCAGCAGTTTCCTGAAGGTGGACCAAATCACACTAGAGGGACTTCCCTTGCAATAACCAAAAGCTTTTCAGAGGCAAAATTGATGATTCTTTTTCAAGGAGTATCCCTGTAGGTGCTCCACCTTAAGTGTCTGAATGCCACTGAACACCTAGTTGGAGGTATTTGTCTGCACGCATGGAGCAGATAGCACACGTGGTGCCACTACTACACATGCACAGCCAACCATCCCTTCAGTCCTTCTCTGCTGCCAGTGATGTTGGTTGGAACTGCAGTTGCTCTCTAGTTTTTTACAGTTCATCATAAGTTAATCACCATACTACATAACTTCCCATCTGCTAGGCTGGCCCTACCAATGGACCCAACCCTCATGGACCCTGCGAAGATAGTATGGCAGATGCCAGTGACAATCTCAGCAGTCTGCAAGAAGTCAGACTATAAATACTACGTTGCTCCACAGGATGCTAACTTCTTGTTTTCCCATTCATCCCATAACTCCTTAGTTGTAAATGCAGTTAATCGGAGGGGAAAACAGAGTATGGCTAGAAACTCACCTTACAACAGGGAGTGGAAACGCCTGGACCTCATAGGGAGGAAAGTCTGTTCCTCTGCATCTCTACAACTCCACACACCCAACTACACCACAATCTTGCAAAATACACATATCATATTTTCGAGCAACTATCACATTTTATTAGCAGCCTTCCAGAGGACAAAAGAAAACAGTTCAGGGCAAATATAAATGAAAGCACCCTGATTTCCTGCATAGCCCTAGAAGCTGCCTTATATGCCTGTGATACGGCATCTCATTCTATCACGATGGCCGTTGTGATGAGGAGGTCATCAAGGCTTCATCCATCAGGGTTTCCTTGAGAGGTACAGGCCATGGTGGAGGATCTTCCTTTCCAGGGTTCCTAGCTCTTACGGACACCACCAATGCGTTGCTCCACTCTCTTAAAGACACCCGAGCCAGGAATGCTTGGTATTCATGTCTCTGCAGAAAAATGTAAACAGGGAAGATTCTTTATTCAAAGATACAAACCCATGCCATTTAGTTAGGCAAACAAACATTTTGACAACAGGAGACAACTCCAAATGAGGCAGAGACAAACCCTTGACCAGCCCTCTACCTCTCAACCCTCAGCTTCTAGGAAAACATTTTGAAGGTCAGGTTGAGAGTCTGGTAACACCTCACTGATTTAGACACCCATAAACCCACCTACTTTTTCATCAGCATCTAGCACTCTTTACCATCAATGGTCCTCCATCACAACTGACAGATGGGTACTGGGCAGTATAAAGAGTCGATACTGTATCCACTTTTCTTCTACCCCCTTCTTCTACCCTCTCTCCCCATCCATCTTCAGGGACCTATCTCACCAGAGCATTCTCCTCCAGGAGATTGACCACCTGCTCTACCTAGGGGCTATAGTACCCGTACCTCATTGCTACAGAGGCAAAGAGTTTTATTCCCACTACTTCCTCACAATGAAGAAGTCAGGGCGATGGAGATAGATTATCCATCTCAGGAAGCTCAACCAACACAGACAATCACAACAGTTCAAGATGGTCACCCTATCCACTCTAATTACTGTCTTAAAAAAAGAGGACTGATTGTCGACTCTTAACTACCAGGACATGTATTTCCACGTATCCATTCACCCAACACAATGGAAATACTTCTGATTAGCAGTTGACAATGCACACTTCCAATTCACAGTGCTACCATTTGGACTTGCCACATCTCCAAGGATCTTTTCAGTCATTGCCATCCATCTCCACAGACAGAGGGTCTCCATATTTCCTTACCTTGATGACTGCCTGATTAAAGCAAACACAAGTCAAGAAGCAGAGAACTCAGTCTTTCTAATTAGGGCTGTTTTCCAGACAGTCGGTTTACAGATAAATCTCTCCAAGTGCAAACTCCAGCCAGCTCAGAGAATGGGGCTTACCTTGATTTTGTGGAGATTGTAGCTTCTCTCCCACAACAAAGATTTCAGACTACATAGACCCAAATCAGTCTAAGAGTTCCCCAAGGACTTGCCTCCAGCTACTAGGACACATGGAAGCAGCCACTTCAGTAGTGCTGCATGCCAGAAATCCATGAAATCCATGCAGCAGTGGCTAAGGACGGTAAACTATGCTACAACAGCATCAACATATTAGTATCAATCCCAAACAGGATCAAACGTTCCCTGGACTGGGGGGGTAGACCAAAGAAACGTGTGCATTCGAGTACCTTTTCACAAACGATCCGCATCCATGACCATGACAACGGATGCTTCTGTCCTGGGTTGGGGAGCACACTCAAGCTCACTCAAAACTCAGGGATGGTGGTCTCCACAGGAATCCAACCTGCACATAAACATATTAGAGCTCTGAATTGTATTTTATGCATGCCAGCATTTTCTACACCTCATACAAATCTTTACAGACAATCAGTCAGCCGTGTATTACATAAGAGACAGGATGGAGCCAGTTCCTACCATCTGTGCAGGGAGGCTGTCTATCTTTGGACAAGATGCATTGCACATGGCATCCATCTACAAGTCTCTTATCTATCAGGCAAGGATAGCCTCACTGTGGATGACCTCAGCAGGAATTTCAACTCCAATCACAAATGGGAAATGGACCCTCAAATCCTCCATCAGCTGTTCAATCACTAGGGTTTCCCTATGGTGGATTTGTTTACAACCAATGCCAATAAGAAATGTTCACAATACCGTTCGCATGTGGGCATTGGCATGCACTCCTTCGGGGACACATTCACAGTAATTTGGAATGCACCACTTCTCTACTCTTTCCCTCTTTCCCCCCAATTCCACTCCATGATTGAGTAGTCAACAAAATAAGGTTGGACTTAGCCACGGTGATCCTCATCGCTCCAGTTTGGCCCAGGCAGATGTGGTACACTTACCTGCTTCAGATGTCTAGAGGAGGTCATGGCAGCTTCTGTTGCTTCTCCTTATTCTGACATATGAGGGCAGCTGAGTCTGTTACCGATACCTACAAATACTTCTCCTCCGGGCATTGGCTAAGATCCTCTGTTGTAACCACGTGTGCTCTGCAAGAGCCATGGTGGCTTCTACAGCTTACCTGCATAACATACTTCTCATGAACATTTGTAGATCCGCAACATGGCCTTCTGTTCATATGTTTGCTAGACACTATGTTCTTAATAATTACCTGTCCCATGATACTAAGTTTGTGCACACCATTCTAGCAGCTATGCATGATACTAATTATCCAAATCACCTGCCTCCGATCTCAGGTACTGCTCCTTAGTCACCTAAGATGAAGCACCCACAGGAACATTCCTCAAAGAAAAAGAGAGGGTTATTCACCTTGTGCAGTAATGGAGATTCTTTGAGATGGTTGTTCCTGTGGATGGTCCCCACCTGCTTTTCCTCCTCTCTGCTTTGGGCTGATTGTTCTCCTTTTGCGGCAGAGAAGGAACTGAAGGGATGGTTGGCTGCGCGCTTGTAGTAGCAGCACCATGCATGCCATCTGGTGCATGTGTGCAGCCTACCGGAGGGAACTGCTACCAAAAATCTGACTAGGCACGCAGCGGTGCCCAGACACTTAAGGTGGAGCACCCACAGAGGATGGAGCACCCACAGGGACAGCCATCTCATAGAACCTCTGTTACTGCACAAGGTGAGTAACCCTTTCATCCTTAAAGGAATGGAGGGACGAGGGGGCCACAACTTCACTTGCTGGACTTCTATGCCTCCTATGACTCACTCTGTTTTCATCAATGATGTCTCACTAATGAGCTGGAGAGTTCACTTGGATGATTGCATGGTGCCATGATCTCTGGTGCACCCTGAGAGGCAAGGATGCATATCAACATCCTAGAACTACTTTGCCTGCCAGGCCTTTCTGCTACTCTTCCATTCCCAGAATTTCCAGTTGTTCGACTACCGAACAGTGGTTACGTATGTCAACAAGCTCTGTTATACCTTCCTGCCTATTCCCAAGATTTCCCAGATCCTGAACAAGATCTGTTGGGATCAAGCAGTGTTGTATCACCTCCACATGGTGTATCAGTGAATTGGCAGCCATGATGGTGGAACTATCCTTCACCATCTTCTACCTATGCCTTCACCCCAAATTCTTTTCCAGTTCGATCTCACTGATCCAGCTCAACCATTGTGCTCACTTACTCACCTTCTAACCTAAGCTGCATGCCTCTTCCATGGAGTGCATGCTTCTCTGCCTTGATGTCTGCTGAGAACTAGCCTTCTACTTCCAGCACACCAACGACTTGCACACCTCCTCTTATCTCTTCCTCACCATTACTGACCACTATATGACCATGCTCTCTCATTGCATCCCACTGGATCTCCAGCTGCATTGTGCACAGTTAGGCTCTTTCTTACTTGCTTTCTTCACTCCTTTCTTTCTGGTGGGGGTCACAAGCCACTCCATGTGGGCTCTTGCTCTCACATCAGCTTTCCTTGCAGATGTTCCAGGCCAGTTGTTTCTCAATCCAAATCTTTACCAACCATTGTACCGTTGCCCCTGCCACAGGACATAACTATTTGCTGCACCATCCTTCAGATGGGGAAGTCAAAAGGGCTTATGTAGGTCAGCTCTGGCATGCCAAGCAAGTTGATCCAGCAAACAGAGGCCCTGCCACTCTCCTCACCCCCAGGCCAATCAGAGCCTGGAGGTGGGGCGAAGCATGCAGAGTCCCCTCCCATCTGACCCCACCGTGCAAGGAATGTGAGGCACTTAGAAGAGTCACGCACTCCTGGCAGGGCAGGAGGAGACTTCACATGTTCTCCTCATTTTGGCCTGGGAGTGGGGAGTGAGCATGTGAAGTCTCCTCCCGTCCTGTGAGGGATGCCGCACTTCTTAGCACTGCACGCTCCTTGCAGGATGGGGGCATGGTGGGAGGAGACTTTGTGCACTCCCCCATTCCAGGCCAATCAAGGCTTGAGGGCATGGGGAGCATGTGAAGTCTCTTCCCGCTCTGCAAGGGGCTCAGCGTTTAAAGTCAACCGCCAGCTGCTGCCCCGGCAGGAACAACTGGTGGTTCTCTCGGGGGCGGGAAGGAAGACATTGAAGACTCCCCCACCCCCAGACCAATCAGGGTCTGTGGGTGGGGAATCATGGAAGTACCTGGCCCCGCCACTTCTGGGGCAGCCTGGGGCCACTTCAAAAATTTCTGAAGTGGCCTCTGGTCAAAAAGTATTGCCCACTCCTGCTTCAGACTAATTTCTGGAGAGCCATCATGCCCTCCTCTCCATTGAATACTGCTCACTATTCTCCCGCATTTAGAATCCCCATAGGGACCATCACTTGAAGAAGAAAGGAATATTAGTTACTGTAAATGGAGTTTTTTTGAGATGTGTGATCTCTACCTGGATTCCAATCCCACTTGTCATCCTTTCTGCTCTGGGCTTTGCTACTGTCTGGTGAGAGGAAACTTGAACAGTGTCAAGTCTCTGAGGGAACTGGAGCAACATCAACTCTTGTGACCACTTGAAGCCTCAGATGGGCCAGTTGACACGTATGTCGGTCTTACTATGAATACAGGCAACTCCTGACTTCTGACCACACTACCTATGACCCCCCGCATTTACAATTGCCTTGCTCGAGCCCAGCGTGGCCTGTCAAGCTCACCTTCACAGCGAGCCACAGTTTGTGCCGTGCCACTGGCTCCAGGAGACGTGGAGCTGCCTAATACCTGGCACAGCCCTCGGCTGGCTCTGGGCCTGGCATGCTGGGGACTGCAACTCCCAGGAGGCAAAGCAGGCCAGGAATGGAACCCCCATTTATAACATTGCACCTGTTGGAAATAAGGGTTCGGCTTACGACAGCTCGATTTACGACGGCTCTCCAGAAACCAATTAGGTCGTTAGTGCAGGAGTCACTTGTAGTTCCAGCTCCAACGCATGGAACACATTTGAAATCCAGATAGGGCCCACACATCTCAAAGAATCTCCAGTCATAGTAAGTGATCTTCTCTTATTATTCTTTCAAGCTCCCAATCCTGCAAAGTTTTACAGCTAAGTATGCTGAAAGGTCTTTGGGAGGGTCAGGATCCAAATTATAAGTTTAGGATTTTCTAGTTTTCCCCTGCAAAAATTGATAACATAAACATATGAAATAATGTTGAATACAGTATTCATATTGTTTTTTATGCTTGAGTTCATCAACTGCTACAAGACTGGAAGCATAAGTAAAAGGAAAAGTCATTTTCAAGCATACATATACAGATATATCAAAATGAATATGTACAGGCAGTCCCCGACTTACGTCAGATCCGCACTTACGAACGGGGCTTTTCTCGCCCCGGAGCTCGCGGGTGGCGGGACCGCCCAGAGTGCAGCAGTCCCGCCACCGCATCCTCCGGGGCGAGAAAAGCTGCTCCGGGTCTCCCTGGTGTGCTGGGGGGAACTCCCCAGCACAGCAGGGAGACCCGAGCAAAGCCGCACAGGCAGCGCGGTCCCCCGCCTCTGCGGCTTTGCTCCTGTCTCCCTGCACAGCAAAGCTCCTGTCTCCGGGGCAAAGGAGCAAAACCGCACGGGCAGCGGGGTCCCGCCGCCTGTGCGTCTTTGCTCAGGTCTCCCTGCTGTGCTGGGGGGGACTCCCTCCCAGCACAGCAGGGAGACAGGAGCAAAGCCGCAGAGGCGCGGGACCCCGCCGCCTCTGCGGCTTTGCTCCGGGACTCCCTGGTCTGCTGGGGGGAGGGGAGGCACAGCTAGTGCGCCCCCCCCCCCCAGCAGACCAGGCTTTTGTTGTGGACGCCTAGGGTAGAGCAGCTGGGGTGCTGCCGGGTTGGTCCTGGGGGAACCTACCCAACAGCGCCCCACCTGTTCTGTCCCAGGCTCCAGATTCAGCTGCTGTTGAAACTGATCAGTGGCTGATTCCAGGAAGCTGGGGGCAGAGCAACTCTGCCTCGGGCTTCCTGTAGTCAGCCCCTGGTCAGTTTCAGCAGCAGCGGCTGAATCTGGAGCCAGAGCCAGTTCCGAGTTACGTACAAATTCAACTTAAGAACAAACCTATAGTCCCTATCTTGTACGTAACCCGGGGACTGCATGTACACATTTTAAAACCTCAAATATGGGTGTGAGTTACTAGCTAGTATGCAGGATATGCAGCAGATATGTGGAGAGCTCCTTAATTTTCTGTGACATTCAAATTAATGGATTTTATTCACTGCATAGCTGCAGAATCAGTATCTAAAACTATGGTATAGGTTCTGTGCAAAGTAGAAATAATAGCTGGAATATTGGTATTAGCATTTTTTTCAGGTGCATATTAAATGTAATTTCTTCTTTTACGATATATTTGTATAATTTCCTGCAGTAGATTTTATTGTCCAAAATTTTGTTCTAAAATTGCATTGCAATTTTAAATGTTCTTTTAATGATTGGATATTTTAAAGTCTGTAAATGTAGCTTTCAGATTAATTTTTAACAGAAAATGCAATGGATCCTTATCTTATGATTTACTTAGAGGCTACATCTACACTGGCCAGTCTTTTCAAGAACATATGCAAATGAGCCGCCATTTTTGCACAAGACGCTTTTGCACAAGAAGGAGCAATCTACACTGCTCCTTCTTGCGCAAAAAACCCCTCTTGAGCAAGAGTGATTCTGCTGCTTATTTTCAGGTAGAACTGCTCTTGTGCAAGAGGAAGCTTTTGCGCAAGAAGGAGCAGTGTAGACTGCTCCTTAAGCAAAAGCCCCTTGCACAAAAAATGGCAGCTCATTAAGTATGCAAATGAGGTGGGGTGATATTCATCACGGCACCTCATTTGCATATGTTCTTGCTCAAGACTGGTCAGTGTAGATGTAGCCATAGTGTATTATGAAGGTACTAAAACGAAACACTGATGTAAAGAAAAGGTTAACTCCTGTGTTAATTGAGTTATTTTTCCAAGGATCCAAAATTCATTTCTGTATTAATCTGAAACCTAAACCTGGCTATAAGTTAAATAATTCATTTTGAAAAATAAGTGCCAAATATTGAAAACCTTTACTTATGTAAGTAAGGGCTATCACGGGAATCAGGATTTCTCCAGTCAAGCACCATATAGAATATATGATGTATTAGACTGTTGCAAAATGAATGTTCATTTAATAATTGCAAGATTATAGCGTCACAGTAGAAAATTGTAAGAGATAATATATTTGAGCTCTTTGATAGTTTGTGACATTGTTTGGCTTGGCACTTATAGCATCCTTTCATTTTTCTGAAGTATACTAAGACCCTCTATTTAATGTGTTTGATTCTACGTGGCATTAAATACAATGGCTCAATCCAGCAAAACAGTTATGCATGTAATTAATGTTAAGTACATGAGTAATCCCATTAAAGTCAGTGGCTAAATGCTTAATTTTCGTATCTCAGAATTTAAATCATGCACTGTTGTATGCTATTTCCTTGGATTGCCTACAAAAGTACCTAAATAGCTCTATTCTACCCAAACAGTGACTGGATTTGCATGCTACAAATATTATGCATTCTGCAACCTCTTGCAGCTTTAACACTGCCATATAGGAGTGAATTCCTTTTTCCTCCAGCAGGGGGAGTCCCAGGCAAGCATAGTTTATTTTGTGCCAGTCTCTCTTGCCTATATCTAATGCAGGGGAATGCTTTTCTTTTATTTAATTGGTTTTGTAGCACTACTTTTTGAAAGCATCTTTATGGCAGAATCTATAGTACCATTAGTGTTCCACTTCATAGCAAAATTATGCTAAGGCTATTTGCTTTATTGCAGTATCCAGAGCTGACCTGTTAATAGTATGAAGAAGCACAGGAATGCATTGAATAAGGCTTCTGATAGAAACTAGACTACAATGCACTTACAAAAAACTAGTCAACTAGACTCAAATACTTCCCATATTAACGAAAGTGTCCATACAGTTTAATGTATTAGAGGTTCTACATGACTGTTTTTTTCTCAATACAAATTATCAGCACAATCTGAAAATATAAGTTGCAAGTACCTAATAAATTCATTTACTCCATTGTAAAGTAAAAGAAAAATATTGCCACCTAGACTTTATAGCACAATGGTCACTGAGCCTTTCATGTATGTACAATAACAGTACTACCTTAGTAATCAAAAGACATGCTATATCATAGAGAAATTGAGCCCTATTCAAGAAGTTATGGAAAGTGAAGCACTGAGCATATGCTCACCATTTCAGTAAAAAAAAAAAAATCTTCTGATAAAAAGCTTCAGGTAGGACAAGAGAGAAGGATGAAGCTTCCTTAATGTGTCAGGCACATAAATTTCATCTTGTGACAGTAAGAGGGAAAAGTTCTGTGCTATTTGTTTTAATAACACAAAATTGCCATCTGTAACAAGTAATTCAATAAATTCTTCTTCATAAGCTGTGTAGCTAAGGAGTGTGAGGGTGGAGAACTTATCATGCTACTCCTTAGAGATTTACTTTTACATTGTTGCTATAGCAACCCAGATTCCAGGACTAAATCTTTAACTCCTTTTTAGGCTGCCAGATGGTTTCACTCAGCTTCTAAACTTGACCCAGCTGTACCTAAATGATGCCTTTCTGGAGTTTCTTCCGACAAATTTTGGAAGGTAAGAGTTAATTGTTAAACCATATTACTGCTTCATAAGCAATTGATTTAGTTTTTTAAAAAATCATTTAAAAGTGGTATGCATGAAAAACAGAATATACATAACTGTTAGTCCCTGCAATCCAGTTTTGATGAATGGTCAGAGGCAGGAGTGGATCTGTGTCAGTTGAGAGGTTTGGAAAGAGGTAATGAGTAATAAGGAGCTGTTAAGTGAGTTAGGAAGAGATGGATGTGAAAAGAGGAGAGGTGCTAAATTAGGGTGTGTCTAGACTACATGGCTCCGCCAACAGAGCCATGTAAAGTAGTTTACTCTACATAGTCAATGAGGTGGGGATTTAAATAATCCCCACTTCATTAAAATAAAAATGGCCGCCGTGCTGTGCTGACAATCAGCTGATCCGGCATAGCGCAGCAGTCTAGACGTGGCACAGTCAACAAGGGAAGCCTTTGTTGACTGCTCCTGTAAGCCTCATTGTATTTGTGCTTCTCTTTGCTTGTTCTTGACCTAAAGTGACTGCTACGTTATGGCCAAAATGGCAGAACGAACAAATTAGGGCTTGTTCAGGTAATACCTGTTTCTGGTGGATCCCCCTGCTGAGGAATCCAAGGACTGTTGGTAAGGAAGAAAGAAAAAAATTAAGTAAGTATGACAGAGTGAGCAAAGTAAAGATGTGAATGTGAGAGACAAAGAATAGTGATAGAGATGTAGCCGTGTTAGTCTGGTGTAGCTGAAACAAAATACAGGACTATGTAGCACTTTAAAGACTAACAAGATGGTTTATTAGATGATGAGCTTTCATGGGCCATCTTTTTTTTTAAATTGTATCCTTTGGTATATATGGTTGTGACTATTTTCTTCCACTATTTGATCTGAGGAAGTGGGTCTGGCCCACGAAAGCTCATCATCTAATAAACCATCTCATTAGTCTTTAAAGTGCTACATAGTCCTGTATTTTGTTTCAGAGACAAAGAAGAAAGGGAGAAAAAGGAAGGTACAGTAGTCTGATTCACATAGATATAGAGAAGAAATGAGCAGGGTAGAAAGAAGACAAACCTGAGAAAATATTAAAAAAAGAAAAACCAGGAGGTGGGAAAACCCCCAAGAAATACAAGAGAATTTGGAGCAGGAGATGCTTCAGATCTCTTCAGACACATAGTAGTAAATATGGATGTTGGAAGTGTGCTATAGCACACTTTGCCTTTGGAAACTGTCTTGAAGATGGCTAGCTCATTGACCTGACAGTGGCTGCATAATTCTTTGATGCTTTGTGGTAGATGACAGACATTAGCATTAGCTATGATTGACCACACAGTAACTTGAATGATGTTTGGATTGAACAAAACATTACTGTTTGTTGTTTCACTTCTTCTGTCCTGTTCTCTGGGTGTGCAATGGGGCCACTCTGATGACTGCTGAGAGGGGCAGGCTAATTTCAAGATATTGCCAGCATCTGTGTTTGGATTGCTACTTCAATATAACCAATTGTTGACCCAACCCTGAAGTCCAGATTTTAATAAATCTCCTCTCATATCAAGGGAAGTTTTGTTTGAGTAAGGATTACAGGATTTGGCCTTGTTTTATCATACTTAATGTATATGTGTCACGGCTCACAGGTCATGACCACACTTAGCTCCTGGGCAGAATCCCCCTCTCTAGGGCGGCAGCCCCTTCTCAGGGAGTCCACTCCAGTGTGGTGACCCTCTGTTAGGGTGCCTACTGTCAGCTGGGGGGTCCGTCCCTCTACCTCCGGGACGGTGCCTCTCAGGGCTTTCAGCACACCTGCCTCTGCCATGAGCCCCTTCAGGGGGTCTGCTCCCAGAAGAAATAGTGCCACCCCATTCTCTAGACCAGAGCAACTATCAGCCAGCACAAAGCAGAAGGGTTTATTGAGCTTTAAACACAGCAACGGATCTCTCAAGCCAGTAGGCCTGGGCCCTCAGCCCCACACGTCAGTCTCTCCTGCAGCCAGCTGAACATTGCCTGCTTTGCCCTCAGTTCCCCAAAAAACAGCCCCCAGTCTCCTAGCGGAGCCTCCAATATTCCCAGCAACAGCCCGTCTCCAGTCCATTGTCTTCTCCCCGGGTAAGAGGGTCACCTGGCCCCTCTCTTCTCTGCCTCCTCTCTTTCGTCCAATGTTCTCCCCTTGCTGGGATCAGCAGGGCTGGTTCCCTCTCTGTAGCCCATTGTCTGTCATCTGGCCAGAATCAGCTGTGTCCTCTAAGCAGGGCTGGGGTAACCAGGGTCCCAGACACCACTGCTCCATCTCTGAGCTGTTCTCTGAAACAACAAACTCCCCACCTTTGTCACATTAAACTAGTAACTTCTGGGCACTGAGTGTCCCCCTGTATGCAACACCCCCCTTTAAACCCCCTAAAACTCCCCACTTCCTCACAACATGTACTAAATATAAAGTCAATTACCTTATGAGTTGAGAATGTAGAAAATGTGATAAATACACGGTGATGTGGAATAAAGGTTTTATCAGTATGAGTCTGAATGATCATATTATTCATGAGTGGTGAAGCTACAAGTTACTTGTGATTATAATCTCAAATGAATGCTGGCAAAACCTTTCTTTTTTTTTGTAAGCTGCAAAATATGTTTCAGAAAAAAATATTTTTAGCAATATTTTAGATTGTTTATTTTAAAAAAAATTGGAGTATTTTCTGTTATCATCTGCATTTAATGTTGGTTGCGTTAGTTACCATGAGTCCAACTGTACAGGTTTCAGAATGAACCATAAAAGCTCTGATAATAACTGAAAATAGTTTTTCTATAGATAAAAAAATCATGACTTCAGTCTACTATCTTCAGAAGTAAATCTGGGTCTCATAATAGCGGTTTTCAAATATCTAAAAGGGTGTCACAAGGAGGAAGGAGAAAATTTGTTCCTCTTGGTTTCTGAGGACAGGACAAGGAGTAATGGGCTTAAAGTGCAGCATGGGAGGTTTAAATTGGACATTAGGAAAAAATTCCTGTCAGGGTGGTCAAATATTGGAATAAACTGCCAAGGGAGGTGGTGGAATCTCCCTCTCTGGAGATATTTAAGAACAGGTTAGATAGACATCTGTCAGGGATGGTGTAGACGGAGCTTGATCCTGCCTTGAGGGCGGGGGGCTGGACTCGATGACCTCTCGAGGTCCCTTCCAGTCCAATTATTCTATGATTCTATGATTCTATAATCTGGAAACCTCTCTTTCCAATGGTATTAAAACTCTTTTTCTTACCCTGTGCGATAATGAGGTATTGAATTTTAAGCTGCTACATTTCTTGTACTTCAAAACATTCACCTAGAACTGAATTTTACCAGTCCTGGGCTTTGGACAGGAGTAATTTAAGAAAAGTATGGGAAATCAGAGGAAGAGTGCTCTGTTTTGAAATAAATGCTGTGTAGATGCTCCCAATTTCGAAATAAGCTACACAATTAACGTAGCTCAACTTGCGTAGGTTATTTTGAGTTAAGCCTTGTTGTGCAGACACACCCTTAGAGAATTCTGTTGTTTTAACTTAGCACAGGGTGATGCTTACTGGTTACGGTTAACCGGCAGGTTTGGAGTAGTCCCCCACTTGCTGCAGGGAAGATTGCTCCAGTTGGGCTAGAGCAGCCTTTGTCCACAGCAGACCCTCCCTTGTATGCTGCAGACAGGGGTACTCCAGCTCAGGTAGAGTAGTCCCCAGTTGTAGCAGGCCTGGCCTGGCCAGAGCAACTTCTGCCCATTTAAGAGGTTAACCAGTTGAACATAATGTTTAACCAATTAACTGATTAAACAGGATTTTACATCCCTGTTAAAAGTAAAAGTTGTACTTTTTGGGAAAGAGATGAGAGGGACTGAGGCAGGGATGTTAAATATCGAGTAGTTGACTAATCGAATAGTTAATTAATTTTGCATCAACGATTTGATTAGTCGATCGGGCACCTCTGCCCTAGAGCTGTTGCTGCACTTTAAAGTCGAAAGCACTGCATGGAGCTCGGGTTCTCCAAGCAGCGCTGCCGCTTTGAAACACTGTAGGTAGCCTGGCATCAGGCTCCACACATTTCAAAGCAGCAGCGCCACACGGAGCCCAGGCTCAGCAGGGGAGTCCCCAGATGTTCCCAGGCACCATGCAGTACTGCCGCTTTGAAGTACCCTCCTTTTCCCCCACCTTGCTGCCTCTTTCTGATAGAGGTGGCAAGGAAGTGACTAGTCAACTATCCTGTCGACTATCTGTTAAGCATTTGCTTATCACATAGTCAATTAGTCGTTCATATCTTTAGACTGAGGTGGTGTTGTTTTACTCCTGTTTTCTAGAAGACACAACAAGATAAACACAGAAGGAGAAAGAAAATAACAGCAAAGATAGAAAATGCAGCTTGTGTCTCTGTTTTGTTGACTCTCACTTGCAACTTACTTCTGGAGAATCACATGGTTTTATCAGCCACTCCTAGATATGGCAAACTTGTACCAGCATTGATTGTTTAGATTAGTGGTTCTCAACCAGGGGTCCATGGCCTTTTGGAGGGCTGTGAGCAGATTTCAGGGGGTCCTCCAAGCAAGGCCAGCATTAGATTTGCTGGGGCCTAGCAGAAAGCCAAAGCCCCACCTCATGGTGCTAAAGCCTCATACCCTGAGCCCTGCTTGCTACCCCTTATAACAGCCCTGGCTTTTATATCCAGAAAATCTCTGGTTAGAGAATTGCAGTTTAGAGCCTCTTTTTGGTCACGCGCTGATAGTACTGTTGCAACATATATAGACCTAGTCAGTTAAGCCAGACTTGTGTTAGACAGAAGGAAAAAGGAGAGAGATGGAAAAGAAATAAGGTAGAGAATGAAAAGGACACATTTTAGAGACTGTCAGCTATTAACATGGGTCACCTTTGTTCATTCATCTGTATTTTCCCCATAAAATCTCTTTTTTAAGAACCTGAAAAGGGTGTATTGAGTGGAATAGCCCATCCTCTGAATCTTTTGTCCTAATTAGGAATCATTTCAGACACAGTAACTTTAATTAATTGATTTCTGGTCTCACATTGTTCTTTGTGTACCAGGCATGATTGTAACACAGTCTTTGAACTATATCAGTAGAGCTTTTTGTTAGAATTAATTCAGTCATTCTGTCTCTTTTTTGCACTGTGTCCCATCTATGTTTGTTTTAATAGGTTACCATGACATCTTGTGAACTTTCCCTTACTTTTTACAGTTGAACTTACAATTAGCCTTTATTTGCAGGCCCCATTATCACAACAGTTTACACTCCATGGATTCTGTACAGCTGGATTGTAGGCCTTTGGGTCAGGAGTAGAGGTCTATGTTTATCTCTTGGCTCCTCTACACTTTACCATTGGGGTTAATAATGGTCTACGATTTAAGAGCCCAGGAATAGTGGCATGATTAGAAGTCAATTGAAGTAAAAAGGAGGCATTTGATGGTCACCATTTCTGAGCACTGGAACAGGCCCTTAAAGCCTGGTCCCTGAACCCCAATTTTATGTGTCTCTGTTTTGTGTTGGTTTCCTACTTGTGAACTTACTGTTCTACATCAAAGGGTGTGTGAGTATTCATAATTTAATATTTGTTTAATGTTTTGAAGATGCAAATTACTGCAATATGTATACCCTAATTCAACAGAGCACTTATGCTCATTATTCACTGTAAACTTGTGCTCCAACCCCATGGAAACCAACAGGAATTTGTACTGGGGCAGCAGTCTGTCTATGTTCAGTCAGTTGTAAGCCCAAAAATGCATCAAGAAATTGTGAGCTCTTCAAAAAAATTGTGTAAACATGTGAACAGTCGTTCAAAATACCATGCATCTGTGTAAGCGCTCTAAATATTTTAAACAATTTTAACCCTTTTACACGGGTACTTTGGATTTTCCAGACCAAAATCTATTGCCAGTAATCAAATCTGATACAATTACAGAACTGGATATATTTCTGGTAAATTAAATTTCACCATAATTTGACCTCTGTGAATAATCAGCAAAAGTTGATTTAGAATTATTTACAGCAATTGACACGTGATAGTACTTTCCAGATGTAGCCTGGGAAGAAGCTCTAGTAAAATTTGGATGGGTAAGGCTTACCAATCTGACCAGAAATTCTAAGTTCATCCTCTTTATCCCTGTTTATAATGCAGTGGAACTATAAGATCCACATCTTGAGGGCTAGCAAGCGGTCAACAGCAACCACATCTTAACTCAGGAAATAAAACAGAAAACAATTTTATTGCTAAAGGGAAGACAGTGATAATAACCACAATGAATATGGCAGCAAGAACACAGATTACTTAAATTCCTTTCCCAGATGCCATTAACACAATTAAAACTTATCTAAGTATACAAAGAGTAATCCTATAACAATATTTCCTACCCACAAGATCTTAATACCCCCAAAACTACGTGGGGAAGGACCAGCCTTCCTTCACCTGAAAGGCCTTGAAGTAGGTGGTAGTGAATTCCTAAAAGCAAACTTAAGCAAAATTAAAGAAGCAAGAAAGCAATAAAAATATAGAATAGATATAAGTATTTGGTTTCTGACCTGAAAAGATAAAAACACTCCGGCGTGGGCTCTGTCAGCAATGGCTGAGGCAGCAGCCCTGATTTCCCAAATCCCTAGGCCTAAATACCCCTTTTGGCACCAAAATGTTCCAGATGTTCAACCTCTTGTCCATAGTTGGGCTTGATACTCTTAAGATTTCTGAGGGTACTATCTCTAATTTGAGAAAATACTGGGGGAACTCATAAATATGCATCAAGTATGACTGGTACTTTTGTTGGGTGCCCTCCCAGAATTGCTAAGGAAAGGCGAGAACTTGCTATTTTGACTTGGACATCTGTTGCCTGTTTATATAGGAAGTTCAGAATGGCAGTTATCACCAAGTTAGCAGATTTTCTTTCAGATTCCGAGCAAAATTTAAAAAGATAGCCTATTGCACCAACCACGAAACTCTTGCCTCACATATCCTATGGAAAATAACAAGAAAAACATCAATTTTTAACTATACTAACTACCATATTTCTGCTATAAGCAATCACACAGAAAATTACTCTGGCAGGTACCTTGTGTTCCAGCTTATATAAATATATAGGAAAACAAAATAAGATAGAACAGCTATCATTTAGTAGGCTACACAGCAGAGGCTGGCCATGTACATGAAAATAATATGAAGCAAATTAATGGCTAAATTTTTTTGTATTGAAATAAACAGTACTCCAGTAATTCTTATTGGTTTCGGAAGTATTTTCTTACTTGAATGTATTAATCATGTTTTATATTGGTATTTCTAGACTTGTCAAATTGCGTATCTTGGAATTGAGGGAAAATCATTTGAAAACTCTACCAAAGTAAGTGTGACTGAATGTTTTTTTAACTAAGTTTAGTCCTGAAGTTCCCACACCGTGTAAAATATTTCCACTGATAACTTGCAATCTGGTTTAGTTATATTTCATGTAACTTATTTTTTCTGTTGTCTAAAGAAATTGTATTTATGAATATGTTAGACAAGATGTTGTTGTACATGCAAGTGGTGAACAAATTACACATGAAAGGGGGTGGTAAAATTAGGGTCATCATATCTCCTTGTGTTGAATATGGGGCTCTTGGTGAAATTACTCATATTCAAGCAAGTTCAACAACAATAAGAACTATGCAGTAGAAACATTGGAAATTAACATCAAGTTTATTGTGCCCCTGTAAAAATGAAATACTGCATAGTTAGAGTCTTACTGTTTACCTTCTTTAAGGCTTTAGCATTCACACAGGGAGGGTGACATGTGCGCACACACGCATACACATACACGTGCTTGCACACACAGACACACACTCTGCTGTACCCCTCTCTGACATGAGGAAGGAAATGACTAATCTGATGCTTCCTGCATGGTGGTCTGAGCCCTCCATGCCTGGCTGAGCCCATGGGACAGAACTGCCACTCCTGGTACTTGCACCACAATATGTGATATTCTTGAAGCAATATGTGAGAGGGGCATACAGGGTAAGAATGTGGTCAGCAGCAGCCTTTTGACACTGTGTGAGAGAGAAGTGCTTAGCTGGGGCAGAGAGATTTCTCTTTGCCAGTACTGTGTGGGGCTTTGGCACATGCAGGGCTCAGCTCCTCGTGGCTAATGCCTCAGGCCAGAGAATCTTGAGCTTTCCCAGTATGTTGGTCTAACCTGAGGCAGTGGGGGAAGGAAGGAGCTTGCCAGCCTAGCTGTTGGTGAGCTCAGCACTCTGGCCAGGGGCTGATTTTCTGCTGGGAACACCTTTCCAGGGAATGATATGAAGGAGCTTTGAGGTTAAGGGGGGGAAAGCCAAAGCAGAGACAGGATAGAGAAAGGAGTACATAAAGGGCTGATATGTGAGCAGCAGAAGTGATACATAACTGGCCGCTGCGTAGCGCCTGCCTGCACACACCAACTTTTGCCACTCACAGCCAGTGCCATCCAAAAATGGGACAGGGCCCTGCTGGCTCAGTCAGCACAGAGCAGGCAAAGGGAGAAGCCATGCCTGCATGCTGCATCTTTGCTCTGCCATCAGCCTTGCACAGCCACCCCCACTGTCAACAACTGGACCCCCGCACGCTGTTGATAGGCAGGTGGGCAGCTAGTGAGAAAGGATCCAGCCACTGGCAGGATGCACTAGTACTGTTGCAGTGGGGATACAGAAAATATAGAACAATTTGCCTGATTTAAAGAAAAGGTTGTGACACCTGCAGAAGGGCTTAAATATGGGACTGGCTCTTTAAAAACTGGGCATCTTGTTGCTCTCAGTAAAACATTACTCCACAAATTAATGTACATAATCTACTGTGCATCATTTTAAAATCTAAACAAAATCAGCAAATGAAGGATGCAGAAGTTAAGGCAAAACACTTGTGATCTTAGATGAGGCAACAATACTTTATTCCTAAGATAGCTAACTATTCGGCAATTTTTTGAAAATCAGTATTTATCAAACTTTACTATTGCCCCATTATATATTACTTAATTTACCTTACAGGCAGCACATATATTTTGAACATTAGAGATTTTCAGGGGAACATTTTGCATTTGTCTGTCTGACTACAGATCTTACTGCTTTCGGGGATAGGTATTTGAGGGCAGAATTTGTCGCTGGTGTTTTCTGAAGGAAGGTAACATTTTTCTGAGGTTGAAAGCAGATTTTAAGCAATAGTTAGGAAAAGTAATTTTTCTGTGTAAAGTATTTATTTCCGCTCTTCTAGAAATTATATAATTTTGGTAGAAGAAACGAGATATTATGCTATTATTAAAATATGGTCCCTGTCCAGCCAAATACCTATGCAGTTTTTTGGGGTTTATATGACATGGAAGGCTACATTTATTTGTATACAGTAGATCAATTTTGCAGAAGTCAGCCTCTTGTACAATGGACTAAAATAAAACCCAAATTCTCAACAGACAGGAAACTCCTGCAACAATGAATAACTCCTTGTAAAAATGCTACACAATCATCTATCCTTTCAGCTACTGATACTAAATTCATTTACTATCCAACTAATTTGTACAGTACTGTGTCTATTCATTTTTAACACCCACCCCACAGCTCTTGAATACCTTAATTAATTGAATCAATTACAGACCCAAAATGTCCATTGATATCAGAGGTTGTTTTGAGTGTACAAGAAACGCAAGATCAGTTCCCTCCAACAGAATTTATGTTATCAATGGTAGTCAGTATCTCTGGCCCAGTCCTGCTCCCACTGATGCCAATGAGAGATTTGCCATTGACTTCAGTGGCAGTAGGAGTGGGCACAATTGTTCGCTGTCACAATTAATGCTAGGGAATTGCATATTTTATTATAGCTTGTATAGGCTGATCTTATTGCATATGCCAGGGCTTATTGTACACAAGGAGCTTGTTGAGGGGAACATATGCATTCTACCCACACCGACACTCCCTGTGTACTGCCCTGCCATTCCTTTCTTTTTCAGATAGGAACTACACAATATCTGCCCACCATAGTCACTGTATGCTCCCATTCTCCCTGACATACTACCCGTATTTCCACTTTCCATCCATGCCAGTGGCTCTGTGTGCCAAACTTCTCCCATATCAGGTTACCTCACTCTTTCCCTCTTTTCCCCTATGTTCCCCATTTTCCTCATTCACCCATACCAGAATCCTCTTGTCTTCTCTTCACCAGGGATTCTATGTACCCTATTCTCCCCTATTCTAGGGGTCTCAATGTGGCTTCCCTTTCCCCATTAAAAAATCCTCCATTCTCCTTGCCCTTACAGGAGTGCGGTTTTATTCCCTCCTTTCAGCGCATGCCTCCCATTTTCCCCTGCCCCATACCAGAGTCCTGCAGTCTTTCCCCCACCTAGGGTTCTGGTGCCCTCCATGCCAGTGTCATTCATTCCCTCCATGGCAGGGGATCAGTGTGAACCCTCATTTCCCATTTCTCCCCAGCCTAATGACAATGGCTCTGTATGCCTTCCATTCTTCTTTTTTCCTCATTTCCACCTCACTCTTGTGCTAGTGTCTCTGACCTTTTCCCCATTTTCTCTCACCCATCGGGATTCTTCATGTCCCATATCAGTGTCCTCTGTTCTACTCCCATGCCAATCACTATGTACAAGCCTGAATTCTCCCTTCCTTTTTCACCATTATTCTTCCTTATGCTCAGGAAATAAGTAATTAGGGCTATCAACATGTTAAACTCTATTAGGAAGATGAGCAGAAATGAGTTAGGAGTATTGTTATACTAGAAGACAATAATGAGTAGGTTCAGGAAATTCTTTGATCTATAGATAATTCTTAGATTCCAAAAGTCAGAAGGGACCATTATGATCATCTAGATTGACCTCTGATAAAATACAGGTCATAGAAGTCCCCCAAATTAATTCTTAAGGCACATCTTTTAGAAAAACATCTACTGTTGATTTTAAAATTGTCAGTGATGGGGACTCTCTACCATGGACCTTGGCAAATTGTTCCAATGACTGATTATTCTCACTGTTAAAAATGTATTCTCCATTTCCAGTCTGAACACCTAATTTCCAGTGTTATTATGGAGATGCTTGAGGCTGTGTCTATGCTAAACAGCTGGCAGAGCCTTCATGTTTTTCCCATTTTTCCCTTTTTGGTTTTCTGATTTTCACCACAGTCAATAGGCTTTCGGCTATTGATACTTAGAACATATCCCTAGAATTCTGCAACTGATCAGATGCAACATTCAAAAATTATTACATTATAGACAGGCAAATACCATTATTAAAGTTGAATGTAGGGTGTTTATAATCTTGGCCAGTTTTCACTATTTATTTATTTGTTTTTTTACTTATTTAATGAATTATACTTTATTGGCAAATTTCTAATTTCTTAGGATGGTGATTCTAATTAGAAGATTCTTACTGAAGTAGGAGCTTGTGTTCTCAATAACTAAATAGCTTCCATGATACAGAACAATGGAAAAATGCTTTTTGTAGGTTGATAGGTATAATTTTATTCCTAGCATGTTTCCATTAAATTACTTTATAAAGAAAATTATGTAGATTAGACATTTCTGATTTTGAGAATGCTGCACTGCTTCCTGTAAACAGTGAGAAAATTCTAATTGTCTATATATGTCCCCTGTTCTTTGCTATGGCAGAATATTTTGTCTGCTAAGAAGACCTAGAAATAAATAGTATTTCCTTATGTAAATGACTTATTTGAAGATTGTCGCTAAAACTAGAAGAGAAGTAGGAAATCTAGTTTAATGAAATGTTATAAGGTGAAATTCGCCTGATGTAGGGGACATTGGCAAAAGGTCATTTTTGCTTCACATTAGGACTATAGGTAGAACGGCCCTGTAAGGTTGTCTTTGTATCACCTTCATACCATAAAATAATTTTCTGTGTAACAGAACAAATTAGAGGCCCCAGTATTGTGAATTGGTCCCATTAAAATATAGGCTGCAATAGCAGCCAGGGGGATACTCTGCAACCAGCTGTCCTGTCCTCAGGGTAATGGGTGAATTCCATTTTATGTTTTGCTCAAATGCAGCACAGTTAATGGGGGTATATATAGCTGAAGAGCATAAGACCAATGGGTGAGTATCATTGGTGAAGTGCTTGAAATAGAGGGGATGAAAAAAGGGCACAAAGGGAGATGGGGGAATTAAGGGAATGCAGACTTTTCTGATGTTCAGAATGTACTTTAATATAGCTATACAAAAAGTTATCTGGATTTTTAATCTGTGGACTTGAAAGGTTTACATTTTCAAGCAGTGATTTGATCAAAGAATTTGGTGATCAAAATTGAGTGCAGTATTTAGTAAGAGAATCTGGTTGTAGATGGAAACTAGATTGATTCTAATGGAAGGCAGAGAATACAAAGAAGAGAAAAGAGGTTTTGAATATATATTTTTTAACATATTGTCTGATCATGCTTCCATTTAAATCAGCTTTTATTGTTTTCCTAATAATAGGAGCTGGATTGCCTCGATTTTTTTCTATTTTCATACTTAATATAACTTAGAAATAAACATTTGAGGTCTAGATATAGGCAAGTAGAAGATACTTGAAATTCTACATATCTTCACAGCTGTGTTTGATATTTTAAAGCAAACATTGGAATTTTTGGCATAAGTATTGAGGATTTTTTATTTTGTGTAGTTTAATTATTGCAAGATATCACGCAAATTCACAGTTCAAGATTTGTATTAAGTTAAATGTATCCAGGATAATGGAATATAAAGACATATTAAGTTATTTGCATTAACTGTAACTTGTTGAAAAGTAGATAACTATGCAAGCAATAAATCCCCAGAATGTTTATTTACTGCAAATTTCATTAAAAGCTCAGTGCTTTTTTTCCCCATTGTTGTTTTAAGATTATCAGAGAAGGACTGATGGTATCTGAAAGCAGGTCCAAACGTTCAAGTTTTTTCCTGTATGCTTTTCTGATGGAAACTAGTGACACATTGTGCAGTAAATAATTCAGCATCTTTTTTTTCCCCACAAACTTTTGACCACAGTCAGAATAATATATGAAACTGATCTGTTGTATGTGGATAAATAAATACCTTACTTTTGTGTTCCTGTCTTCTGTCTACATTAAATTATCTGACATAAAACATTACTGAGTTAGATTTATAAAGTTTAACCTTTTGCCTTGTTTAATTAATTTGCATTGTACTTTGCACAAACATTCTGACAGGATTGCTACTGTAAATTAAATTATTCATTCATTTTTGTCTAATTTGACTTCTTTCATTAATAGTAACTATTTCTTGCTGTGAGCTTTTTAACATTTGGAAATGTTCAGAGACTGGAAGCAATATATAAATCATTGACCAATATTGAAAAATCATTCTAGTATTATCTTTGTGACCTAAGTGGATACACAATCCAAAGTATATATTTTTTCTTTGTTTCTCATAAATTTGAGTAGTTTGAGCTTTTGACCAATTATTATGAAACTTTAAACCATCTCCCTGTTTCAAACAACATTACAAAGTACTTCACATAGTCATCTTTGGCTTAGAAAAACAAGCAAAATAACTATTTACTGACTCTATTTATAGAAAGATATAGCTCCTCTTTAATCATTGTAAGAATGTGCTCTCTTATTTAACCAAAAAATAAAAAGGTAGGTGAGTTAATACAGAACACCATGCAATGGCAATCAGAGACCTAACAAGCATCTCAAGGTATATGTTGAACTTCAGTGGCTAATAAAGTCATCACCATCCATGGATAAATCATGTCTTTCTGTGTTTTATTAGTCCTTAGCTTGAAAATTTAGTTTCAAAATGGTTATGTTAAGCCTGTTCACTCCAACAGCCTTTTCATATATGATCCTTTAGGGCACCTCTAACACAGCAGAGCTAAAATTGAATTAAACTACACAACTTCAGCTTTGTCAGTTGCATTTGGTGCTGTCTATACAGCAGGAAGTTGACTCCCCTTAGTCCTCGTGAAATGAGGGTTACCATGAGTTGGAGTAATAAGTCATCCAGCTCAACATTATTTCAAAGTAAAGGGCTTGTAGTGTAGACGTGCACTGTTTTTTCAGAATAACATCAGTATGTGAATTCACTAGGTAAGATTGCAGGCTGTCATACATCATGTATTAAATTTTTTGGTGATTTTCAAGATCCACCTCTTCTTTGTAACACTAAAACAAACATGCAGCATTGGTGTTACTTAATTTATTGACAGCCTCATGTATGATGTTTTGGACTCAATCCAAACTCACTGAAGCCAATGGAGATATTCCTGTGACAGCAGTGGACTTCGGATCAGATCATCTGTGCTGTGGTGCCATCAGTGTGTCATTTCTTTTATATCAGATAATATGATATAGTTTCCTTGCTTTCCTAATACTTAACTGGATCTGGGAATTCTATGATGGTGAGAAGGCTAAAGTTCAAGCCAGGAAGGAAAAAGGAGTAGATGTTGTTAGGGGAAATCACCTTAATGAATTGCTAGGGGAGAATTATAACCCTTTTGTTGAGGTGTGCTCTTTTAAGGTGTGTCTTCACTGCACCCTTACCTTGAAATAAGCTACATATTTTGCGCTTCACAAAGTTAATTTCAAGTTAATTTTGAAATAAAGTGCTATTCCAAAACATCCTGTAACCCTCATAGAACAGAGTTACAGGGATGCCGGAATAGCGTGCCCATTATTTCAAAATCTATTTCAAAATAATGGGCTGCTTTAATGACACAAAATAGCTATTTCGGGATTCTTCCAGTATCCCGAAATAGCTCTGCAGTGCAGATGAAGCCTTAGAGTGCCTTTGGAGCTACTGACTGTTCTTAAGAGTACCAGGATGCTTTCCTATAATATTTTTTTTCATCTGTAGTGGTCTAAGAGATGTCAGGCTTTATTTGATATTGCGGACCTTATGAAAGTTATCAATGCCTAGCTACCTCCAGGGTGGACTATTGTGTTGAGTTGAATATGAGCCTACCCTCAATGAAGATCAGTCACAAATTTAGCTAGAGGGAGTATGTAGCAGCACATCTATACACCATGAACTGCACTGACTTCTCATCTAGTTCTTAGTGCCCTTCAGGAGGTTTGGTTATATTATCTAAACTGTGTTGTGATTTAGGACCCAGCTACCTTAAGTGCTGCCTCTCTCCACATAAACCATGACCATTCAGATTCACTAAGCTGAATATGCTGATAGTCTGTATATGCACTGTTCAGAGAACTGGAGACAGTGCAACTTAATAAAGGTTTCCTACAGTGGAATTTGATCTTTTGGGGGGTCTGTCAGATCCTGAGTTGACTACTATTCACACAGCAATGCAGAGGACATCCTGTTGATCAACTGTTTACTTAGTTATGTATTGTAATGATGTTTATTACTCTTGGGTAGGCAGTAGGTCTGTTTGTGCTATTTTTTTTATTATGTAAAGTTTATTGTAATATTTCGTTAGATTTCACTTGCATCCTGTACCTAGGGCCATGGAGATTGATACATGATATTATTATGTAAGTAAGCTACATAGCTAACTGTTCGACCCTTGTACCTTTGCAACAGTATTAGGAGACTCAAGCCTTCAGGTGTTAGTGAGCAATATGACCTTATACACTTAAGTGTTACTGCCAGATGGCATCAGAGCACAATATTTTGGCAAAATGAGATGAAGACTCACACATGTAGTATCTCAGCACATAGAAGTAATAGCTGATAAAGAAAAAAAGGCAATTAAATACACTTCTATTTCTCAATTTTTTATTTATTTTTATTTTTGCACTTCTTATAATATTGGAACTAAGTTGTTGCCCTGTCTTACTGGCATTTTCACACATAGAAAGATTTTTGGATCAGAGGTAGATTTGTAGAAGTGCTACAGAGGGGTTTTTTTTAGGGTGTGTCTACCCAGCATCATTATTTTAGAATAATGGTTGTTATTCCGAAATAACAATGCAAGCGTCTCCACAGCCATTCCATTATTTCAAAATAAATTCAAAATAATGGTCAACTTATTCCAACTTCTGTAAACTTCATTCCATGAGGAACAACTTCTCTTCCAAAATAGCTATTTCGAAATAACAGTAGTGGGGATGCTTCAATGCTGCTATTTCGAAATAGCTCCTCACCAGGGCCATTCTAAGTAATTACTCCCCAATGTTTCCTGGGGCTTTAAATCGAGGTAGCATGTCCACATTAGGGAAGCCTGCCTCGGACTAATTTTGAGGCTTCCCTGTAGTATAGACGTGCTATTTCAAAAAAAGCTATTTCAGAGTATTTTTTCCGGAGTAGCTTATTTTGAAATAAGCATGCAGTGTAGACATACCCTTAGATAACAATATTACCAGTAAATAATTTCATAAAGGAGAGAGACAGTAGTGTGTTTTAATTGTCTTACCAGATGTGCCCCTAATGCATTTCATTATTAAAGCAGTTCTTCATAACTTCATTGTATACTCAGAACTGCACAAGTATAAATAAATAATTTTTATTCTTCTGCCTTTAAGATTAATCGTATGGCATTGGTTTGTAAATGAAATTTATATCCTAACATTAAATTATACAATTACTCTTTATCTTTTTTTCTTCAGACTGATATGTATGATATGTGACATTAGGAAACAAGATGTTATAAAATATGTCATATGTTTGGGGTGTAACCCTGCAATTACTGTCTGTGGTACCACAAATCTATTCTATAATTTGCAATTTTTTATTCAAGGTATTCAAGGCAGATGACTCTGTAGCTTTATTATTTTGTTATATACAGCTGAAATATGATTTTTCATATAAACTTGCTAGATTCATAATGGTTTTATGCAAAAAGTAATCAGTGGCTTTCAATATGTATGTATTTGACACACAGACACTAAATAGCTCTTATGTTGTAGGTACTTCCCTTTTTGTTTCCTTCATTTGTTTTTTTGTCCATTATTATTAATTAAAGCTTTGTTCTATACTATTCATGTTTACTGTGCATCCAAATTCTTATTTTAACTGGGTAATCTACTAAGAGATATTCTTTTAAGTGGATTCAGCTTTATTATTATTTTATAAACTGAAAAAATAGGAGCTTTTTCAACAGAAGATTAATGTGTGAGAACACAAAACATGAGGGGAAAAAATAGCTTGGTTTATTTTGTTATGCTATATTGCTATAAAAAGCCTTGATGTTTCACTATTTTATTTCTTCTGTTTAGTAAAACACATGATGCACCACATAAAATATATTTTGGCAAATTTATCATTTAAAATAAGAAATTGAAATTAGCTGTACATGTTCTTTATGTATGTAAGCAATCTCCTGCCTGCTGGCACTTTAAATGAATTATGTATTTAGGTTTTTAAATTAAAATGTGTACTAGACATATTAGATCAATAATCATGACAGAGGCATTTATTAGACTAAAGTATTATATGGTTGCAACATTTTGGGCTTAATAGTGCTGTTAAGGCATTGGCCCTCATTACGGATTGTGAACAAGTGCCATTCTGCAATGAGATAACGGAGGTTCAATGCCTGTATCAAACACAATTCCTTGTGATTTGATAAAGAGTGAAAACATCGTGTCACATAATTAAAAGATTTAGCATACAGTCTACTCTGCATTATGACTGTTATTTATCCCTGTCTGTTTAATCTGAAGATGCAGGAGCCACTGTGTATAAGAGCCTTGTGCATTTCTTGCAACCAAGAGGCTGCCACTATTGCCCAGAGGCTGTGTAGAGATTCAAGGAATAGGAGTATCTCTCGGTCTTCTCCCCGGTTTGAACTTACATAGTACCCAGAAAAAATCTGATCCTGGTATTTTGGACTTGACCATTCTCACTAATGTCTGAAATCTAAAAGTATATTAGAAGAATATTATTACTAAAGGACAGTACCGCATTTGATCCTCGGTGGCTAGATAGTAAACCCAGAAGCGTGCTGACATGTGGAGTTTGCCGATATATTTTAAGTAAATGTGTGTGTGTGTGTTTGTAACCATCAAGTTGTATACATTCTTAGCTTATGTAAATATCTGTTCAGCTCACCTTTATTCTCTATTTCTTCTCTCTTATTTGTAACATCGGTTAGTGTACCTTGTTTGAAATTAGATTTTAAAATCACTGGAATAGGGAAGTTTCTTTCTATATGATTGCAGAGTGTCTACCATACCAGGAACTGATCCTGTATCTGTTTGTGTTCATATCTTTTTGAAACTATTTATCAAACATTGTTTCGAATAGAGGAATCTCAAAAGTGCAGCCTTTAAAAATATAAGGTGTGATCCTACACTCATTATTCAGAAAAAACTCTTTTTAACTTCATCTTAATATGAAGATGACTTCATCCCATTTGTGATTTTGAGTGCAAGTATAGAATACAGTCTTGTAAGAGTGCCACACATATGGAACTCCCACTAACTCCCACTTCAGTAGGGAGTTCCTTGTACAGACTGGTTTAATCATGACTTAAATTTGTATGGTTAATTCAAAATCTAAGGTATATAAAGTGTTTAATTATTTGAGCTTGAGCAAATGTCGGTGTGGTTTAATGTATCTATAAAGTCTTCTGGAGTTTTGGAAGTGGAATTCACTGGATGTGTCTCACCTTCAGGTTTTTGATTATTTATATAAATATATATAATAATCAGTGTCACTATCTCTATACAATTTTAGTATAGATACATATACTGAAGTAATGCTGAAATGCGTATTTTACTACCTGGGATGAAAGTGAAATTTAACACTATGTGAAATCAACTTTACTTTGTATGTAGAGCAATGTCTGCAATCCCCCTCTTGAATTTAACTTTGTCATCTCAGACTGGATCTTGAAGGATGCATGTTTTTTGGACATATGGTTTCAATACATTAAGTAATAGGTAGCAGATCTACCACAGTTTGCCTACAGACGTGCAAAAAATGTTAGCATTCAAATTAGGTGTAAGTTTGCAATATAGAAAAGGGAAGTGGTAGTGTTATATTAGTGGCAAATAACATAGATACGATTATCTAAGTTTCTCAATTTTCCTGTCTTAGTAAATGTTACATTGATCAGTTAGCCACTTTTAGAGTTACTATTGAATGGTCTTTTTATAGCTATTTTAACATTTTCCAAGAGTGTGACCTGTGCATTGGTAGAAGAGAGTAGAGGGGACCTAAGGCACTATTTGCCTCCTGTGCCAGTGAACTATAACCTCATTTTCTTCAAGGGAAAGTAAGCTACTCAGAACTACTACATATCCACCTCATATAGATGAGCAGGAAGGAGCAGGGAATATGTGGAGCCTTTGTTCTGTAACCCCAGCACAGCTGTTGTAGTTGTACCAGCACATTGGGAAGGGTATGCTGTGGAAGTATAGATGGTGGTATAGCATCTCAGAGGAACTTTTTAAAAATATCCATCTCAGGCTCCTATAGTAGTAGTAAAATGATGTATTACTGCATGCTTTATGCTGCATAATAGACTCGTGATCTAGCCCAAATCCAAATGAATAGATTCCTGATTTTAATTTGGAATGTGTTTCAGAGGTGAAGAGGTTCAAAGCTCTTCATCAGTATTCTGCATTCTGTCCATGTGCACCTAGGGTACGTCTAGACTACACGCTTCTTTTGAAAGAGATCGTCTAGATAGGCAAATCTTTTTGGAAAAAGCGATCTGCTTTTTCAAAAAAGAGCACCCAGGCAATCTGGATGCTCTCTTTTGAAAAACTGTGTGTGCAGTCAAGAACGCCTTTTTTCGAAAGAGCTCTTTTGAAAAAAGCTGTTCTTCCTCATGAAATGAGGTTTACCGCTGTCGAAAAAACCACCACATTCTTTCGATTTAATTTTGAAAGAATGCAGCGGCAGTCTAGACGCAGGTGAAGTTTTTTCAAAAAAAGGCCACTTTATTTGAAAAAACCCTGTTTTCTAGACATAGCCCTAGAGAAAATTCTACTACTTGTTAAGACACTGCTGAGTTAATATGCATACCTGGCAGATCTCCACAAGTCCTTCACATGTAGTTGATGGAGGCTTTTACAATATGGTTCAAAATGAATCTTTGAATTCTATTTAAAATATTATTAGGAGCGGCTCGAGTTGAGCTGTCGGCAACTGGTGCCCTAGGTGGAATGCGCGATCGGCGCCCTCGCCTCCATAGCCCTTAATGGAGTGACGTCATCATTGGGCCCCGCATTAAACGCGGTGCCCTAGGCAACTGCTGAGGTTGCCTACATCCACGGGCCGCCCCTGATTATAATGCAAATCTTAAATCATATAACAATCACATTTACGCCTGATCTGATATTTCTGCTTTAGAAACTCATTCATGTGCATTCAATTATGTATTTCTTGAAATAAAATCCTGTCCTCAATAGTCATTGTCCTTCAGAGCAACAAATGTGTCACTCCTAAATTGAGTGTTGGGGATAATCATTACCTGTTGACAGTCTGAGGGGAATTAACAGTGGTTTACATCTTGTGAAATACTATGCATGATGACACTTACTTTAGTCTAGACTGGATAGCCAGAAAATCTGTTTACACTTTAATGCACTCAAGGATTCTGCAAAAGATGGCAATGTATAGGGCGATGTTTGAAGATTATTGATGTCGGTAATTAGAAAAAATACTTTTCCAAAGTTTCATGGGAGTCCTTCAGAGAGGAATAAAGTATTATTAAACACTGAACAATATCAGATAGGATAGGCTTTAAATATAATTGTAAACAAAAAGTGAATCATTAGCAATAAATCTGAGAAATAGGGATTATTATTAATTTATTTAAAGTATTCTTATTTCTCTTACTCATCATAGTGACTCACTTTTTCCCTGCTGAAACAGTAGCTCGCCCTCCTACTGCTTCCATGGTTCTGACAATGGGAACAAACACTGACACAATTCTATTATATTGTGCCTCCAGGAAAGAGTATACAGTGGAGACATTTTCAGAGAGACAGGTATTTAGAGGTTAATATATTAAAAACACAGGCAATTAGAAAATAATGTTACCCTTTGATGACTTCATGCATAGCGATCTGTCTCTGGCTCTGTCTGTGTCTCAGAATTCACTTGCCTGCCATCCTAAAAAAGGCAATGACACCGGAACAAATTCTTAAAAGTAGTAGCTAAAATTTAGATACTTAAAAGTAGTATCTAAAATTGCAGGCATAATTTGCATGCAGTATTTTGTGCATATGCAATGTCTCATTCAGGTTTTTATATATTTAAATTGTACATCTTGTATTTGAGTGTCCAAACCGTATTTGCTTAGGGAAATTTGGTAGTCAGGTTACCATGAATTACATGCATTTTGCAAATAATAGGTTGCAATTTTTTGAGCAAGGGTGAGTCCACTTTAAAAATTTAGCCAGAAGACTGAATGTTTGAGATCTTTCATTATGGCCCAAGACCCTTAAGCCATCCTTGTCCTTTCCACAATCCTGGGTTTATCTTCTTTTAGTGACATGTGTTTTCTCGATATAGCTTTAAATGTTAGTTTTCTGCCAATGGTTAAGTTACTGTTGTCTGTTGTGGAAAGATTGTACTCAAATGAAGAACTTGAGAATGCTGAAGGTTTGAATTGGGTGGTGGATCAGCACATGACAACCACATTCTGCGCAAGGCAAAATCCTGGTTTATTTAAAAAAAATCCTAAAACGGTAAGTCTATATCATGACTAAGAGAAATAAGATTGCTTTTATATAGTAACAGTAAATATCCCTTTGGAGAAGAGCACATAAATTGTTTCGTAATATGTTTGTCACATCAAATTAAAGTTTGAAAGTTGATTTTTTTTTACTTTATATATAATCTCTGTCCCTTCAATTGTTGATCATTTTAATTTAGTTGTCTTTCATTGCTGAAATCTTAGTTACTTACCAATTAGAGGGAAAATGAAATTACTTTATAGGATATGATCACTGTAGTCCTTTTTTCCTTGTGTCTTATGTACTTTACAATGTAAACTAGTCTTTTAAAATTATGTACTTTCAATTCTCTAATGTGAATTAATGCTCAGAAAATATGTTATATTGCATATGGGATTTACATTTATGATTGCATTGTATTTGTTTTCAACCGTAATAAAATATATCCATGTAAAATTATAGATTTTTTTATACCAACACAGTCTTATTTCAAATGATGTTTACTATTAAAGAAACATTGTGTTAGAAATCAAAGCAATTTGATGAATCATTAAGACATGCCTAAAAATATGTGATTAATAGTGGAAAATATTGTATAATAATTTTGCTTTATTTTCTGTCCTCTTTCAATGGATCAAGCTGCTACACGTTTGTTCTACTTTATATTTAGCTACTGTTTTGTTTTTTTCATAATTTAACATATATTTTTCTAGCACTATAAAGAACATTTTTTACCAAATTTCATGCAAAAAGAGTATCCATTCTATTTTGGGCAATATTTTATCAGTAAAACTTTGAATTTGACTTCAGTGAAGCCAAGATGTCAGCCATAGATTGCAAAGCAACCTCAGTCATGTTATACCACTTGCCAAGGGACCAAGGGAATATTATGAAAACAGAATTAGTTGGATTGTCCCATACTTGTAGACAGAAAAGTACTAAAACTTTGGCCAACTAGAAGAGAGTGGAATCTTTGAGGATCAGTGGTGAACCCAATAAGAAGTAGATGTCGGAGTCCTGTGATACTCCCACTTGAATCTGAACCAAATATATAGTAATTGAGAAATGAGAATAGCAACCCAAAACTGATACAGACTCTCCAGATTATTATGGAAACGTCTAGCTCACATGATGTCTGCCATAGTAGGTAGCATGAGGGGATTAACCATGAGAGTAGGACTTGGGCAACCTGGTTTCTAGTCCCAACTCTCCCATTGTCTCATTATGTGGTTTGGAGCAAGTTGTTTCATGTCTCTGTGCTTGCCTATCCTGACATGCTAAATAGGCACTGCTGTGATCAATGCAGTGGCATCAATTTAGTGAGTCTGGTAAAGACTTGATAAGATGATAAATGAGCACTCTCTTGTCAACTTCAGTATTCCACCTTCCCAAAAGTAGTAAGATAATTTAGAAGGAGAGCATCTCCCATCAACAGAGCACATCGTAGACACTGCATTAGGTCAATGTAAGCAGCGTTACTGTGGGGTATAGTTTTTCCACCCCTCCTCCTGAGTGACTTAAGCAGCAATGTAGATCAGATCAGAAGGTTTGGTTGCTCTTATGTACATTGACAGGAATAAGTAAGGGGTGTTATGAAGATAAATTAATGTTTTAAAACACTTTAATTATTGTAAGTGCTTTGTCAGTGCTAAGTTTTACTATTTTTTTTAACTTTCTCTACCTAAGTTTACATTGGCATTTGTGTCATTCTTAAAAGACTACTTAATTTCTGAAATACCGCATAAATCTTCGGCCTATTCACAAATTCACAGTGGTTGCTTAAGCATATTTTGTATATATAATATTGGAAGGCACCTGATGGAAACGGTCTGCTTCCCACTTCTGTCTCTCTGCCCCATGAGATTATTACATGCCAGACAGAAATACTCAAGGCCGCCAGTTACCCAATCTCCTGCCAGTTACCCAATCTCACTATGTTAGCTATTCTGTGTATGCATTTTAGTATTCCTGTAAGATTATTTATTGTTTCTAGAAGGATAATTAGATTGGTTTAGGTAGAATATTCAGCTCATTTCCAGTTATGAAACTGACTTAGAAGTTAAATTCTTCCACATAGCTCTGTTCATGAGATAAAGTCATTCTCTACTTCAGTGTGGTCTGTCCCTTCAGCAATCTTCAGCTTGATTGCACACAGGTTAATAAATAACAAAGTTCAGATATGGAAGCAATTTTTCCAAATCTGCTGTTTCGTTTGCACCCACATCATTTCTATTGTACAGTACAATGCCATTGTCCCCTTACCTGTAGTTGAAAGCAGGCAGGGGAGATGTCTGAGAAAATGTATTTTCTTTTATTCGGTGATGTTTGGTTTGATAATGATTGTAATTCATATTTTAGGAACAAATATTGTGCCTCCCTTCCCAGACTCCTTTGTCAGTTTGGATGTCCTAAATGCAGCACAAATGAAGTGGAACTATCACAGGGGATACTGTACATCTCTTTGAGGCCAGAGCTGTGCTCTACACAATTCTCTTCTCTCTGTGGCAGCAAATTGGATAGTTCAGAAGAATGTCATGTATAGGTCGGGGAAGGAGCAAGTAGACATGCTCCAGTATGAGGCAAGATTATGTCCTGCTGTTCTTTGAGTCCACAAATAATCCCCTTGCCTTGTGAACCTGTAAAACAGCAGGGCAAAATTGCAATCACTGTGCCCCAAACAAATTGGGGAGTGCTCCCTAAAAGAAGGCAGGGACAAGGGAGAGAGGAAATGGGATCCTCATCCTACATCTGCTCCATATTGGCCAATGCAGCTGGCTAGCTGTGCTATGCTGCCCTGTTTGAAAGCAGCAGGCGTCCAGTTTCTCCTGTGTACCAGGAAGCTCTGAAACAAATGCAAGCTGTGCCTCGGCACAATATAGCAGACATTCACACCTACAGGGCATACAAGGACCCCAGCTGTCAGTACAGCCAATATTCTTTATTATAGAGAGCTGCTGTCAATTGGCAGTAATTCCTGTACTTGACCTCTTTTAAAATCTCTTGTGCTTAATTTATTTATCAAGTTCTATGCTGGGGAAAGAGCAAAAGGGAGCAGACATGTTTGTCTTTATTTTGCATTATTTTATTTTCATCTATCTACAGAGCTTCTCTGCAAAGATTTATTAAGAAACAAATCAAGTCGGCATACTGCTTGTTTCAGGGCTACCTCTCTTCTCCATATAGAAATACTGATAAAACATTACAGTTGTGGCTTTTTAATTTATTCCTTAAACTGGTCTTTCTGGTTCACCAGATCTTCAATAGCTGCTAGAATACAATATTTGCTTTTTATAGCCTTTTATGTACCCTCCTTTGGATCTTACCCTTCCATTTTAATATAGCCACCAAGGTAAGGCAAAATGTTTCCACTACTATTTTTCTTTCATAAAATTATCTCGTCTCCATTCTAATGACTTTATTTAAAAAAATAAAGTTAATTGAAGATAAGATGAAGGATTACCCTAACTTTTGACAAGATGTCTTTCATTCTTCTCTGATGAGGTTGCTGCAGACCAGAATAGTTTCTACAAAACCAAGATCAGTTTATTATTTTTCTAGTTAATTCAAAGATGTTTTCCATTTGAGAGAGCTCATTTTTAAAGTCAAATCCAGGGGTACTCAACACGTGGCCCACATGCTGCATGCGGCCCACCGCCCATTTGTTTGCAGCCCATGGTGCAATTTGTGGGGCTCAACTCACAGCCTGCAGGTGGGATCCTTTGAATATGGCCTCTACTGGGAACATGCTCCACAACAGTGAAGCATCTCCCAGGCAGGGTAAGCATTGAAAGACAAAAGCCGGTGGGCTGGCAGGAACAGATGGGAACAGGGTGTTCACATTTCTAGTCCCCAGGGGACACTAGGGCATTATGTGAAAGAAGCTATTTGCATATATTTGCATTTATGTTTACATGTATTTGCAACCACACTTAAGTTGCGACCCTTAGCATGTGCTGAGAGTCTCATTGTGGATCTCAGGGCTTCCAAAGTTGAGTAGCCCTCGTCTAATCCATTGTTAGTCCTTAAAGTGTAGAGCTTCTCTGTAAAAATGGTGGTGAGGGTTCAATGTTTTTGCCTTCTGAATTTTGTCTAAATCAACTCTGTTCATTTTGCAATTCAATACGTAATATTTCTATCTGCACACTCACCTTAGAACCTTAGAGTCAAAATTGATTATTTTTATCCCATGCAACATCACTAATAAAGGATCTGCAGGCCTAAATCAGCCCTCATTTACACCTGTACAACCACACTGACTTCAAATCTGGCCCCAAATTACACTTGTATTCCATGGTATAACTTTGTGGTAATGAATAAACAAATCTATTGATGATGCACAAGAAGGGATCCAATTCATGCCCTTTTAGCTGTTTTATTTTTGTTAAGCTAACAGGTGAAAAAGTGGTCAAATATTTTTGTAACTACATTAAATAGATGACTGAATACAAATGGAGAGAAAAATCAGTTGAGTAAAAAGGTACCAGTGTCACACTATTGTGCTTTTAAAAATGGGGATGGGAAATTCACATAAGCTTCAAAACTTTCACTCATTTTTACTTTTTGAAAAAGTCCAGGTATGTAGATTGCAGCAAGAAAAAAAAAAGTTAGCTATTCTGTACAACCTCCATCTTATAACTCCTGGGCTACGTCTAGACTACACCTTTCTGTCGACAGAGAGATGTAGATTAAGCACATCGAAATTGCTAATGAAGCAGAGATTTAAATATCCCGCACTCTTTGCCAGAGGATATTGTGAAGTCCAAGACTATAACAGGGTTAAAAAAAAAAAGGGAAGATAAATTCATGGAGGACAGGACCATCAATGGCCATTAGTCAGGATATACAAGAATCTCATCTCTAGCCTCTGTTTGTCAGAAGCTAGGAATGGGCAATAGGGGGATGGATCATTTGATGATTATCTGTTCTATTTATTCCCTCTTGGACACTTGGGACTGGCCGCTGTTGGAAGACAGGATACCGGGTGAGAGGGACATTTGGTCTGTCTGAGTATGCCCATTCTTATTAATAATGTCAGCTAATAAATCCATTTGATACAGATAAAACATATGTATAATATATTTGTTAATATGCATACAAGACATCTAACATTCTTGAAAAGAAAAGAAACCTATTGATATATTTTCATTCTGAATATTGGAAAACCTGTCAAGGGTCTTTTCTGAGACCTATCAAGGGTCTTTCTAAAAGGATTTTAATATTTTTCAGTATATTTTAGGAACAAACTACATCATACTTCATCAATTTCTTCACCTACAAGGAGTCACATTTCTACACTTCTGTTTACATTTTAGCATGCATTTTTCAATATTTTTATTTTGAAGATACTCAGAAATTAGAGTAATTGCACAATCATTTGCTGTTTACAAAGGCGCATTGAACAATATAATTATAATTAAGTGATTGAGGAGCACTTATGCTCTTAAATCACTTAAAAACTGTTTACCAATCTCATATTGGGGAACATCCTAAATTGGTGTAAATTGTCAGAGCTGCATTGAAACCAATGGAGATACTAGAACTTATACACACTGAGGTGTCTCTATGTGGATTTACAAGTCTAAATTTACATTCCTCTTTTTGAAAATATAGACCCACTCTTTTAACATTTTTTCATAGCTCGTTAAAAAAATTCTACTTGGTTTCCCATCCTTGGAAGCTACAAATGTTTTCATCCTGGCTGATGACCTATTTACTTTAAAAATCAACTCTAACTGAATTTAATAAATCATCTTCTAAAAAACTTTGGCATTAGATCAGCAACATGCTGCCAATATTTTAATAAATGGCTTTCTCAAAATACCTCCCCGTTAAGCTATGCAGTAGGAGTCCATGTGCTTCTAAGGAAAATTGATTCATTTGTTTTCCTAATATTAAAAAAATGCCTTCTCAAGGTGAGGGGTACTTTTCTGCATATAATAGCTAGACCTGATGCAAAGGGGATAGAAAGATATCCTAAAGTAAATGCCATCGTGGAAGGAAATACTTAGCTGACATAAAGCCAGCTATTCTGTTTCTCTTCCAACTCTGGGGTCGAGCTGGGGATGAGGGGTTTAGTATGCCAGCCTCCCCAGGGAGAGAGGAACTATCTTATCCCCCTTTCACTGCAGCAGCTTGAAGCCAGGTAAGAAGCACCCCTTCATTACCCGTGCAGCTCCAGCAGGTACAGCCAGGGGAGGAGTGTATGTCCCCTGGCTGGGGCAGGTCCAAGTTCCGCTGCCCCCTTCACTCTCCAGCCAGAGTGAGGAGTGCAGCAAACTGTACACTTTTCCCTTGCCCCATGTCAAAGGGGAACAGCTAGCAGTGTACCCATATGAATGGGGAGCAGGACTTCAACCCCTCCACTGAACCTAAAGGACACCTGGAAGATGGGAAGCTCAGTCCCAGGGCAGTTCCAGATATGGTAATGCGCCCACAGTCAGACCTTTCACTTGTCTGATGATTCTTTCTCTTTTCTGTATGGTTTTGTAAGGAACAATCCCATTCCAGGCATATCCCATTTTCCTGGCACACCCAAACCTTTACCTTGCATTAAATTATAAGAGGAAGCTATATAATGAATATGGTGATCCTAGCTCTTACCATTTAGGAGGAGTTCTTGAACAAAGAGACAGAAAAACTCTCTCAAGTATATAGTAGATGAATCTGAGATAATTTCTGGCAGGCATTTAAAATATAGTGAATACTGAGAAGAAGTTGACATTTCAGAGTCAAGAAAATCATCCCAATCTTCCTTCCATTCAGTTTTGTGTTGGAATTTCAAAAGAGCATTGAAAGCTTTTTTCAGCATCACTTGGAACCAAATGTGCTGAGTTATTCTTTGGCTCTATTACTGAGACTTGGTATGTTTATATCAGATCCTCAGCAGTTTGTATGACATTTTTAAAAGTACTTTGTGAAAAACTTATTTTTCCAGTTTAATCTCCATAAAGATATTTTTGTTCTGTACACTATAAATTCTATCTAATAAAACTCAGAATATGAACATGCCTTAATGCTGACGTTTGAGTTTGTGAACAGACCATGTCTATAATGGACCATCTGGATTTTGGTTTGGACCCTTTTAGCCAGGATATTAATTAAGCTAATTACTATCTGTAATATATTAAGAAGTCAGCTGTATACTTAGGTTTGTCAGATAATCACTAGTCTATGCCTAGTTGATCCAAAAATCAAAGGGTCTTATTTCTATTCTCTGAGGATGCCTTTCTCAAGATAACATATTTGTTTGCTTCCGGGATTATTCTGACACCATCATTTACTTATACTTCATGTCAAAATGAAGAATTGATTCCTCTGGCTTTGCCTCCTCATGGTATAGTTATTTTATGTGATACATAGAAATTGCTTAGTATATTCTGCCTCAAACTCCTTTCCTGGCTCCACATCATATTGTACAACTCAACCTCTGCCTGTGGCATGCATCTGTTCTCAAGTCCTCCTATTCCCTCTGTCTTTGCTTTTCTCAAGTCTTATGTGTGACTACCTTGTAGTTCTCGCCCAAGCTCCTTTCCAGGTAGCCCTATGAAGCTTGGAACATCATCCCCTGCTTCATTCCCAAAGTGATACTGCTTAGTTCCTGGGGATAGCTCAGTGGTTTGAGCATTGGCCTGCTAGACCTAGTGTTGAGTTCAATCCTTGAGGGGGGGCCATTTAGGGATCTGGGGAAAATTTGTCAAGGATGGTACTTGGTCCTGCCATGAGGACAGGCAACTGGATTTGATGACCTCTCAAGGTCCCTTCCAGCTCTATGAGAGAGGTATATCTCCATATATTATACTCACAGCACATGCCAAGGGCCACATCTTAAGTGTGGTTGCACGTACATACAAATATATATGCAAATAGCTTCTTTTACACTGACAGGCATGAATACAAAGATTAAGGCAAGACTACACAACACTCAGGCCCCGTTTAAGTCAGTTCTGCTGATGCAATATTTATCTGATTTCTACCCATATGACAGCACTTTTAATGAGCAATAACAGTCTAGGAATTTAATTATTAAAATGCATAACAACAGAAGACCATTATATTTGTTAACAAATCTCCGGGACCGGATGGCATTCATCCAAGGGTTCGAAAAGAACTCAAATGGGAAATTGCTGAGCTATTATCTGTGGTTTGTAACCTATCCTTTAAATCGGCTTCTGTACCTAATGACTGGATGGTAGCCAACGTGACACCAATATTTAAAAAGGGCTCTAGAGGCGATCCTGGCAATTACAGACCGGTAAGTCTAACTTCAGTACCGGGCAAATTAGTTGAAACAATAGTAAAGAATAAAATTGTGAAGCATGTAGAAGAACATAATTTGTTGGACAAAAGTCAACATGGTTTCTGTAAAGGGAAATCCTGTCTTACTAATCTGTTAGAGTTCTTTGAAGGGGTTAACAAACATGCGGACAAGGGGGATCCAGTAGATATAGTATACTTGGATTTTCAGAAAGCCTTTGACAAGGTCCCTCACCAAAGGCTCTTGTGTAAATTACATGGCCATGGGATAAGAGGGAAGGTCCTTTCTTGGATTGAGAACTGGTTAAAAGACAGAAAACAAAGGGTAGGAATAAATGGTAAATTTTCAGATTGGAGAGGGGTAACTAGTGGTGTACCCCAAGGATCAGTCCTGGACTAATCCTTTTCAACTTATTCATAAATGATCTGGAGAAGGGTAAGCAGTGAGGTCGTAAAGTTTGCAGATGATACAAAACTGTTTAGGATAGTCAAGACAGAAGCAGACTGTGAGGGACTCCAAGAAGATCTCACCAAGCTGAGTGATTGGGCAACAAAATGGCAAATGAAATTTAATGTGGATAAGTGTAAAGTAATGCACATCGGGAAAAATAACCCCAACTATATGTACTGTATGATGAGGGCTAATTTGGCTACGACAAATCAGGAGAAAAATCTTGAAGTTACCGTGGACAGTTCTCTTAGAACTTCCACGCAGTGTGCAGCGTCGGTCAAAAAGGAAAATAGGATGCTAGGAATTATTAGGAAAGGGATAGAAAATAAGACCCAGAATATCTTACTGCCCTGTATAAAACTATGGTACGCCCACATCTTGAATACTGTGTACAGATGTGGTCTCCTCACCTCAAAAAAGATATTTTGGCCTTGGAAAGGATTCAGAAAAGGGCAACTAAAATGATTAGGGGTTTGGAATGGGTCCCATATGAGGAGAGATTAAACTGACTGGGACTTTTCAGTTTAGAAAAGAGGACACTGAGGGGGGATATGATAGAGGTATATAAAATCATGAGTGGAGTGGAGAGGGCTGATAAAGAAAAGTTATTTATTAGTTCCCTAAATAGAAGAACTAGAGGACACCAAATGAAATTAATGGGGAGCAGGTTTAAAACTAATAAAAGAAAGTTCTTCTTCACACAGCGTGTAGTCAACCTGTGGAACTCCTTGCCAGAGGAGGCTGTGAAGGCTAGGACTATAATAGAGTTTAAAGAGAAGCTAGATAATTTCATGGAAGTTAGGTCCATAAAAGGCTATTAGCCAGGGGATAAAATGGTATCCTTGGCCTCTGTTTGTCAGAGGCTGGAGAGGGATGGCAGGAGACAAATAGCTTGATCATTTTCTTCAGTCCACCCTCTCTGGGGCACCTGGTGCTGGCCACTGTCGGCAGACAGGATACTGGGCTAGATGGACCTTTGGTCTGACCCAGTACGGCCGTTCTTATGTTCTTATTGACTCGCCATTATGGAGCATGTTCCCAGTGGAGGCCTTGTTCAGAGGATGTATTTCACAACTGTGCTGTACACTTCATATGGCTATGGCCTACATGACCAATTTCTTTCTTCAAATCCTGAATGTGAGATTTTGAGCTTATTGTTTGCTTGTGACTGCAATAGAAATATTCATGTTGTGGAAAGGCTTATATGTTATTTATACCATATACTTGTGCTTTGGCAGCATTTCTTCCATCTGTGCTCACCTCTGTGCAAGTGGCTCTTCCAAGTATCTCTCACACATCATTCAGGTGGACTGGCTCACTCGAAGATCAAAAACTTTGTCCTGTCTCCTCACCAAGAGTCACTTCCTCCTGGGATTATCCATTGAGTTTTATACGTCATAGCTCCTGAGTGCAAATCTGAAGCTAGCACTCTCCACTGGTATAGACCCTGGTACAGTGTCCACAAAAGAATCATGCTATGTTATATGAGGCCTTATGTTCCCATAATCTTCTCTCAATTAAAGATGCTAATGAGGAGCCATTGTAGCCCATACATTAAGTAGTAACTAGGAGATAGAATTCTCTTGAAGATTCTGCCTGTGGAGCTCTGCCAGGTATTAAAAGTGTACTTTTTCAGCTGAAACTCTGGGGAAGGTTAATGGTGGAAAGACTGTCTATACTTCCATAGGAGAGAAATTTGGGTATGTCTACCTAGCAGCATTTGGAATAATTGACGTTATTTTGAAATAACATAGTGCACATCTACACAGCAAGCCGTTATTTGGAAATAATGTTGAGATGGAGGTATTCTTACTCTGGCTACATTTTATGACGATTAAGGGAAGTCGAAGGAAAAGTACTCTTCCTTTGACTTCCTGCTATGTAGACAGTGCCAAAAGCTGAATTAAGCTATTTTGACTTCAGCTGCACAATTGACATATCTTAATTCAAGTTTTGCCCTGTTGTGTACACATACGCCTAAATGGGGAGTTTAGAATTCCCATCAAGTAACTGAAATAGTAATACCACTATTTTCTCAGTCACCCATGTTCACAAGGTCAGTGCCATTCTCGATGACTCTTGTACTTCTCTTCAAAGTAAACCCTGCAACTTTATTTACATCTCTAAAATTCATCTTCCTCTCTCCATTCTTACCATACCCATGCCTTAGTATTTATTGATTAGTCTTTCCCAGTGTTCCCTCTAAGTTTTTCCATCTATGTGCAGCATAAATTGTGCACTACCAATAGAAACACACGCTGCAGACTGATCAGCTGTGGGTGCTCTGCTGATCGGCAGGATAGCTCCTGAACCTCTTCTGGGTGGCTACACAAGCACCCAGCTTACAGGGAACACAGGTATTGCCTCTTCCAGGCATCCTAAATGCTGTTGCTAAAATAATCTTTCTCTACTGTTCTGATTATTTCTCTTCTGTCTTGGAATCCCTTTTGGGGCTGAGTGTCATAAGAGCATATTAAAAACACAGAGAAAAAAGAGGGACTTTTTTCTTGTTTCTTACATAAGTTGCTGGTGGGTCAGAGCAAAGTAGTTAAACTCAGCTTTTCCAACTTGTGTCTGTTCTGCTAACCCTTGGTCCCTGGTTTTCAGTTGTACCTCTCTGAACTTCCTTATATTCGTTATTTCATTGTACCAACTTAGGCCCTGTTCTGCTCTCCAGTGAAGTAAATGGGAGAACTCACACTGGCTGCTAAATTGAATCCTTAAAATGTATTTTCTAAAAGCAGATCTCTCGCACTTGCTGATTCTGTAAATGTAAAACTAACAAATCAGCTTACAAAGCACATATCATGTATTTTTTAGAGAGTGTTTGTTGGATTTTAGGTGTATGCCCTGTTTTGTTATTACTAGGTATTTTATAGTGACAGGAAACTGAAGGCTTGATTCTTCACTGCCCTACTATTTGTGTCATCATTTACACTTATGCACAATAGTCCAAGTGTAGATGTCAATGAGAATCAGGCCCCTAAAGTTTATGCTATTGAAAAAGTGAGAAAGTGATGTCAAAGCTGTCTGCCTCAGTTTCTCCATCTGCAGAATGGATAGAATGAGCAAATATTAACTTCGTTGGTCAAATATAGAATAAGAAGCTGCAAGTATTCATAGGAATCTAGGGCTTGAAAGGGACCTCGATATAATGTCTAGTTCATCTAGCTGCACAGAAGCAGGACCAAAGGTATCTTGACCATCCCTAATAGGTGTTTATCAAGCTGTTCTTCAAAAACCTCCAAAGTTGGCATTCTATTCCAGTGCTTAATTATCCTTCTAGTTAGAACCATGGTCACCAGCCAGTCGATCGCGATCAACTGGTCAATCCTGAGGCCTCAACCAGTCGATCGCAAAGCTTTCTGGGCCCCCCATTTCTCCCCACCCCTAAGAAGCCCCACTACCTACCTCGAGCAGCAATGGAGGTAGTGGCAGCTTCCCGCGGGGTGGACGGAAGTCCTACAGCTGCGCATCACTTCTGGGCGTTCCAGAAATGTGCTAGCTGTTTCCTTGCCCCAGCTCCCTGGCATTCCGGGAACTTACCGGGTAAGTCCCCAGAAGCTTTCCCTTCTCTGTGGGAGGGGAGAGTCGGGCCCGGAGGGAGCACGTGTGCGAGCTTCCGTGCTCTGCAGGGGGTCGGCCCCAAGGGGTCACATGCGCGGGCTTCCCTGCTCCGCGGGGGTCAGCCCCGAGGGCTCGCGTGTGCGGGCTACCCTGCTCCGCAGGAGGGGAGAGTCAGGCCCGGTGGAGGTGCATGACGGGGCTTTCTTCCTCCCCGGGGGGGGGGGTCAGCCCCGAAGAGAGCGTTCAACAGAGGCTTCCCTCCGAGGGCTGGTGTAGGGGACTCCCTGACCCCACTGGCCCCCGGCCCCCGAATCCTGTTCCTGACCCCCGCCCCCTGCCGCAGAACCTTGTTCCCCGCTGCAGAATCTTGACCCCTGCCCACCTGCCCCCTGTTCTCTCTCCCCTGCCCCCAGTCACAGAACTGTCCCCCGCCCCCCCGCTGCAGAAACCAGTCCCCACTGGCACCTTGTGCCCTATTGCAGAAACCTATCCCTCTGCCCCCTGCTGCAGAAACCTGTCCCCTGCTGCAGAAACCTGTCCTCCTGGCACCCTGTTCCCTCACCCCTGCCCCCTGCCACAGAACCTTGCCCCCACTGGCACCCTGTTCCCTGCCCCAGAACCCTCTAGCACCCTTCCCCAGTACCATGTCCCCTGCTCCCAACTGACTTTTCTGTGGGCCAGTGACCCCTGACTCAAGACAGGTTCCCTGGCCTTCTCATAAACAAAGACAATGCAGAAATTTTTTGTGTTTGACATAGTATTTTATTTAAAAATGAAGCCTGTCCAACAAACCCCCAATTGGGGTCAAGCCCCCATCTGGCCACAGCCACTCCTGCACTCCCTTTTCCCCCAGACCCTAGATCTGAGCTTATCATACACTGGAACCCCCTGAGCCCCTCACATACCCCAACCCAAATTCCTGCACCCTCACATCCACAAGCCTGTGGCTTGCTTAGTACCGCAACACTGCCCGGCCTGAGCCCCCTTCCTGAGCCAGCATCCCCTTCTCCACCTCCTCCTGCATCCAGATTTCCTCGCAGAGCTTGCACCTCTCACCCCTTCCCACACCCAAATCCCTCATTCCCACCTCAGAGCCTACACATCCTGTCTCAACCCAGCGAGGGTATGGCTAGACTGCAGGAGTTTTTCAAGATTCTGGAGATATCCCAGAAAAACTCTTCTGCGTCCAGGATGCGTTTGTTCTTCCGCTTTTTTTAGTGGAAGAGCAAACATGGTCTTTTGGTCACCCCTATATTCTTCTTTCCACGAGGAATAAGGGGGCTTCCAAAAGAAGGGGGTTTTCTGACATTTGGTCCCATCTAGACAAGCCAAATGTTGGAAAAACTCCTCCTACAGAAGAATTTAAAGAAAAAAAGCAGCAGTATAAGGATTGGGGATAGCAAGTAATGGAGAGGAGATGAATAGAAAGGGGTGGGGCTTCAAGAAAGGGGCGGGACAGTAGATCTTGGCTTGGTCTGTCATTTAAAAAGTGATCTTGGATGTAAAAAGGTTGGAAACCACTGAGTTAGAAAGTTTTTCCTACTATCTAACCAAAATTTCCCTTGCTGAAGACTGAACCCACAACTTTTCATCCTCTTTATGATAATCCTTAGCACATTTGAAGACTCTTTGTCTGAACATCCCTCAGTCTTCTTTTCTCAAGATTACGCATCCCCAGATTTTGTTTGTTTTTACCTTCTCTCATAAATCCAGTTTCTAACCTTTTTATCATTTGTATTGCCGTCCTCTGGACTTTTTTCCATTTGTCCACATATTTCTTAAAATGGGACATCCAAAATTGAACATGATACTCATCAGCAACAAGTGGAATGGAACATTTACCTCACCTGCTTTCCATATAACACTCCTGTTAATATATCCCAGAATTATCTTTTTCAAAACTGCATCACACTGTTGATTCATTCGATTTATGATCTACTGTAAAAAAAAAACCTCCCATTTTTTCAGTAGTATTTGTGCATTTGAAATTTCCTTCCTAAGTATGGCACTTTCTACTTGTCCTTTACTGATGTCAGACTCAGACCAGTTTATAATGGTTCTTTTGCATTCTAATCCTGTCTTACAAAGTGCTTGTTGGCATCATTGATACATTTTATATACCTGTTCACTTCATTATCCAAGTCATTAATGAAAATATTGAATAATACTGGATTCAGGAAAGACTCTTGCAAGTCTCCACTAGATGCATCCTCCCAGTTTGACAGCGAACCATTGAATTTAGTCTTTCAGGCAGTTTTTACCCATCATATAGCAATTTAATCTGTATCTGGGACTGTGTCATAGGCCTTACTAAATAAACATTGATCATATTTACTGTTTCCTCCTTGACCACTTGGCCAGTAACTATCAAAAAGGGAAATTAGGATGGTTTGGCATGCATTCTTAACAAATCCATACTTATTATAAAGTATCACTGTATTATACTCTAGGTTTTTATTAAATGATTTGTTCCCATATTTTTCCAAGTTTGGAAGGTAAACTAACTGACCTGTAAGTCCCTGACTCCTCTATGTTCTTCTTTTTATACATGTTTGCCCTCTCCAATTCTCTAGGACCTTGTTTGTCCTCCACAAATTTTCACAGATAATAGCTAATGGTTCCAAGAGTTCCTTAAGTATCCTAGGGTGCACTTTATCAGGCTTTGCAGAAAAGGTGCCATTTATGGGGGCTAGGAAGCAGTACTCCCCCTAAAGTTTGAACTCCTGGATTTCATACTTGAGGACTGCTTAAAGCCCATGCTTTGACTCAAGAGGCAGTTCTTAACTCCAGCAGAGTTTGAGCTGCTTGCAGGTTTGCCTTTGGGGCAGGGAGTTTGTTATAAAAAGAGGAAGGCAAGGTGATTAAGAATAACAAAAGGCTGGGCATTCAATTGAAGGGTCATTACATCATCATGAAAACATTGCCGGGTACTCCACTTAAACGATGGGTTGGGGAAGAGTAAGAATTGGTGTTGTTCTGCTGGGATTTGCATTTGGACCACTGCTGTTAAACTTATAAATGTTCTTGAAAAAGGAATAAACAGTGACTAATTCAAAGCTGACTGCAAAGAGTTACAAAACCGAGTGATTGGGCAACACAAGGACAAATGGAATACAGTGTGTTGATAAGTGCGAAGTAATGTGCATAGAAAAATATAATCCCAACTATACATACAAACAGAAATGATGGGGGTCTAAAATATCTGTCACCATTCCAGAAAGAGATCTTGGAATCATTGTGGATAGTTCTCTGAAAACATCTGTTCAATGAGCAGCGGCAGTCTAAAAACTAAAAAACTAACAGAATAGTAGGAATCATTAGGAAAGGAATAGATAATAAGACAAAATACCATATCGCCTCTACATAGAGTATGCCCACATCTTGAATACTGTATGCAGATCTGGTCATCCCATCTGAAAAAAAAGATGTATTGTATTTGGAAAAGGAACAGCATCCATATGAGAAGAGATTAATAAGACTGGGACTTTTCAGCTTGGAAAAGACATGACAAAAGGGTGAGAGGGATATGTTAGAGGTCTAGAAAATCATGAATGGTGTGTAAAAATAAACAAGGAAATGTTATTCATTCCTTCACTAACATAACACAAGAAGCTGACCCAATTACATTTATAGGCAGAAGATTTAAAACAAACAAAATAAATTATTTTTTTCACTGTCAACTTGTGGAACTCTTTGCCAGGAGATGGTGGAAAGACCCAGTCTATAACAGGCTTCCAATAAGAAGGATAAGTCCATAAATGGCTACTAGCCAGGATGGACAGGGATGGTGTCCCTAGCTTTTGTTTGCCAAAAGCTGGGAATGGGCGACAGGAGATGGATCATGATGATTGCCTATTCTGTTTATTCCCTCTGAAGCACCTGGCATTGGCCTCTATTGGAAGACAGGATACAGGGCTAGAAGGACCGACCATTGGCCTGACCCAGTGTGGCCATTCTGATGTTCTTATATAGAGCTGAAATGTATCTGCCCCTTGCTATAACACACTAAATCTCACTCCCCTTCCAGAGCTGAAATAGAGACAAGGAGTCCTGCTGGGGTGTCTCTCCCCACAGAGTTAGTAACAAAGAATATATATTAGAATTTTAAGGCTAACCAGAGTCCTTTCAAAAGCGGTGAGGAGTCCTGTGGCACCTTATAGACTAACTGAAGTGTGGAAGCAAAAGCTTTCGTGGGCAAAGACCCACTTCGTCTTTGCCCACGAAAGCTTATGCTTCAACACTTTGGTTAGTCTATAAGGTGCCACAGGACTCTTCTCCGCTTTTGCAAATTCAGACTAACACGGCTACCCCTCTGATACAGAGTCCTTTCAGTGACTTGCCACAAGATGTCAGAAAATATTAGTAAACTTAAAAAACAACAAATGGTCTGGTAGCACTTTATAGACTAACAAAACATGTAGATGGTATCATGAGCTTTCATGGGCACAGTCCACTTCTTCAGATGACTGGAGTTTTGAGTTTAGGATGTGCAGACCCAAAATAAATAGGGGAGAAGAGAGAGGATATATTAGTGTTAGAGCTGAGTGGGTCTCATATTTATTTAATTTCTTTCTTTTATATAGTAATTAGATACAGTACTCCTATTAGCTAACTGCTAAGTTATCTGCTGAAAAAGTAGAGTTTTCCAGTGCCACCTTAATCCCTGGATAGAGGTAATCTCTGTGTGTGGGAGGCCCAATAGTATTGGTTCCCCACAATTTGTTGCTTGGCTTGTACTGAGCATGCTCGGTAACACTGCTGATGCTTCTGTCCTCAATCCACCCTCCCCTCCCCCCCCCACACACACACCATGGCATGCACAGGTTGTTCCCCTACCCCCAAAATCTGAAATGGTGCTCCTGCTTTGCAGACTAGAATCCCTCTAACTTAGGTAAATATTATTTCACCTTTTGTTTCCCTCATCTGACTTATGTTCCTTCACCCTATTTATTAATATTAATTTTGCTAACCATCTGGTCACACTTAAATTTTTATTAAAGGCTGAAGTAAAAGAGATATTAAATACTTCCCGTTTCTTGATTTAATTCATTATTAGCCCTCTTTCCAACTAAGTAGCTGACATACGCTTTTCTTCATCTTTGTCTTTCTCTGAGTGTATTTATAGATTATTTCATTATTACCTTTTATATTCCTTGCACTTTTTGCCTTGATCTATCTGATTTTATCCATATTTCTTTTTGTGGCATTCCTTTTTGATTTGCAGGTCATTAAAAATCTGTTGCAGGTCATTAAAGGCCTCTTAGTCTTCCTATCCTTTTTGCATTTGAGATAGTTTGCTATTATGCCTTAAATGTTGTCTTTTTTTGTAAATGGACAGCTCTCCTGAGTTCCTTTTTCCTCACATTTTTCTTTCTGTGTGATTTGAGTCTGTTAAAATTGGCTTCTTTTAAGTCCCTTGTCCTCATTTTTATTCTTTCGTGCCTTTATTTCTAATTCTGAAATTTAGCATTCCATGATCATTTTCACCTAACTTGCCTGCCAGTTCAGATTTGCAACCAATTCCTTCCTGTTGTTCAGAATCAAATGTAAAATAGTTTCCCCACCAGTTACTTCTTGCATCTTCTGAAACAAAAAGTCCCCAGTACGTTACAAGTAATTTTTTGGACATTTTATATTTTGCTATATTACTTTTCCAACACATCTCTCAAGATCATGAATACCAGGTCTTGTGTTTTGATTATTTCTGTTGATCTAGAAAGGCTTCATCTGCCCTCTCCTCTTGATTTGGTGGTCCGCAGTAGATTCCTAATATGATGTCACCCCTGTTTTTCCCTTTTTGTTTTCATCCTGCAACTTTCAATTGGTTTGTTTCTATCCAACTTTTAGACCTTAGAATAAGTATATATTCCCTTGATGTACAAGGTAACACCACCTCCCTTTTTATCCTGCCTGTCCTTTCTGAACAAGTTATACCCCTCTATACCAATATTCTAGTCATGAGATTTATTCCACCATGACTCTGCCAGTTTAAGTCACTACTGAACTCTTTAAGGCAGTACAGTTAATGCCCACAACTTTTCCATAATGTTTTGGATATGGGCTCCAGGCAGGCAGCACACCTTCCAAATCATCTCTGATAGGGCCTACAGGCAAGCAGAACTAAAAAAAAACCACATCAATTTTAGTAGTGTTGCATCTCTCCTCCAGCCCTTAATTTCGCTTCTAGTTTATGGAGACATGTTTAGAAATCTCACAGCTGTGAATTTTGCAAGTGCCACAGTTTTCCACAGAAACTAACATTATGAAAGGGAAATAACATTGGAAGTTCAGAAAAATACATTTAACTCTAGTTAAGAGGATAATAAGATCAGTTTTACTCATTTCAGTCAGCTAAGATGCAAATATGGCCTGACTGAATAACACTCCTGGTAACACATTTACTAATATTATGTGTCAGATAATATAAATTATTACCTGTTTTCCATCACCAGTGAATTAGGTTGTGCTTCATGTAGGTAAAATTAGTTTTGTAGGATTTTTGTGAGGCTTAAGGAAAGTGCTTTGAGATCCTTGAGTGAATTGCACTGCAGAAGTGTAAGGTATTAATATATAAATTCTATCCCTAGAGCCAGGGGCGGATATAGGGCAGGGCGAGCGGGGCGGACACCCCGAGCCCCACGCTTCAAAAAGCCCCGCGCATGCGCCATGGCACCACCGCGCATGCGCATGGCGTCGCTGCACATGTGCCTTGGCAAAGGGGGGGCCCCGCGGAATTATGCTGCCCGGGGCCCCGCAAAATGGTCATCTGCCCCTGCCTAGAGCCATACCCATCCACTAGCAGAATTTGTCTCTCTGAATATGATATCTTACTAAAATCCTTTCTATCAATATCAGATGACTGTCCAAGTGGAAGTGTCACAATGTGAAGCCTGAATCACAGTTGCATAGCCAGTATTCCATCTCTCAGTAAAATGAGTTGTTAAGTGCCAGGAAGTCCCATGAGTGATTGCTGAATGCCAACATAGTTGCTTTTCTACCATCTGGCTTATGATTAGAAAGTGCTTAAGCATACCTTCAGTATGCAAAGAATAATCTAAAGTGGAATTCTTTTAGTTGGAAAGCAAGATTATTTTATTATTATTTTGTTCTGTTTTGTGCATAACAAAGAACTATAAAACTAATAGATGCGTGTGACGATTATATTGTAAATAAGCTTTCAGTAATTAATATCAATGCAAAAACTCAGTCATTAGCCGTTCAGCATGACAATCTATACTGTATACTGCAATAGTATATTTTTATTCTTACAATCTTTTTAATTATATTGAAGTGCAGAGATGGAGTTTGTTAGATTAAAAAACAAATGGCATTAAATAATGTCCATTACCCATAATTTAGAATTATGGTCCTAATTCTATGTTTCAGCCAAGTGGTACTTGGCATAAAACAGATTTAAGGTGGCCAAAGATGCTTCAAGGTACCTTTATGCTACTCTGAGGTTATGACGGGTGTGGGCCTGAGTGTAAATTGAAGTCCCTGGCCTCATATAGCCATTCTAGCAGCCAGCGATCATCAGCATGCTGGGATGCCCCTACTGTACTCCCTTCCCTTGAGGCTGGCAAAGAGGAAGATATAACAGTGCCAACAGTGGTTCTCTGCCACTAAAAGCTTTCCTTATTCAGGGGTAGCCTCCAGATGAATAGAATGTGTTAAGCAATACACAGTTATTTGAGCAAGGCCAAGATCTGGGTGTACAGTTACAAACATATCTATCAAAACAACAGTGACTTGTTTTTCTATTTAAGTATCTTTAATTTTCAATTTGTTATTAATTGAGAAAGATGTCAGATATGTAATTCATTTAAGTTAAAAAATAGAATTCAGCAATTGTAGACAAAATGGATAATAGTAATTAATTGTTAAAAATATTATTTGTATTAGTGTTGGACCACTGAATAGTTAAAGATAACTTAGAGTGTGATTGATTGATTCATGATGATTCCTGCTGAATAACTATATTCAACAAGGATATGCCATTACAATTTACTACTATTTCTCACATCATATATAGTGGTTTCAGGTGCACAAACTACATTTATTCACCACCACTGAAAATATGTAAGTAAGGCTGCGAGTCTATCATACAAGTCATGGATTCCATGACTTTCCAGGAAATCAGTACCTTCCACAGCTGCAGTGGCTAGTGCTATTCACTCCAGGACTAACTGAGGATCTGGCTGTTAGGTGTTGCTGGCTCTGGGAGCTTCCAGATCAGCAATGGTTCTGAGTATAGATGTGGTACCAGGAGCCACCCCAGAGGCTGTTGGAACAGTGGTCAGAGCAGTGGACAGCAGGGGGTAGTTAGTTCCTGCCAGTGAAATAGGAGCCAACCATTGGGCCCCTAGAGCAGTGGTGCCCCAGCCAGTGCAGCTAAGATTTAGTCAGGGGTATTTATAGTAAAAATAATGGACATGTTACAGGCCATGATTTTTTTTTTATTGCCTATGACTTGTCCAGGACTGTTCAGAATTAGATTGGATAAAGTAAATTGATTCATTGTTGTACATGGTACAAATCAAAAGAATTTGTGAGAATAATCTGAAGAAAAATATTGAGTTGAATATGACACCCGCAGGAGCTCTTTAATGACCTGAAAATCAAAAAGGAATTTTATAAACAGTAGAACATAGAGAAATTGGATGAAAACAAAAGTATTGCACAGACATGTAATTGGAAATGGAAAGTCATCAAATGAGTTATACTTAACAAGAAACAAAGATAACAGAAAAAAGTTCTATAAATATTTTATAAAAGATGAAGAAAAGTGCAGGTCCTCTCCTTAGTGGGGAAGCATAGCTAATAATGAATGACACCAAAAAGCCAGACATGTTTAATACCTATTATGCTTCAGTCTTCACTAAAAAGGTAAATTGAAACAACAAGAAGAAATGCAAGCCAAAACAGGGAAAGAAAAGGTTAAAGTATATTTAAATAAATTAAATGTAGTCAAGTTGGCAGGCCTTTATAAAGTTATTCACACAACATTTAAGGGGCTACCTGAAGCAATCTTGGAACCATTAATGTTTGAGAACTCATGGAGAATGAGTGAGGTCTCAGAGGATGGTAGGAGAAATATAGTACAGGTTAAACGTCTCTAGTTCGGCACCCTCGCAACCTGACTAGTGCTGAACCAGAGAATTTGCTGAACCACGGGAGGTCAATATTGTCTAGCAGCATTACCAACACTTCCACTACTTACTGGGCTCTTAGAAGACATTTGAAGGTAAATTATAGCTACATAACAGCACAGAACACTGAGAGCCATGACTAGTGACTGTAAACAAACTTTATTGCACTGCATGAAACTTGGCCACACCCATGATAAATGGACATTTGGATAACTAAAATCATGCTGGACCACAGATGTTGCCAGATCAGAGAATACTGGACTAGAAAATTTCAGTCTGTGCCATCTATCTTTAAAAAGAGGAAGAAAGAAGACCTGGAGAAGACCTGGAGAATTATAGACAAGTCAGCCTAACTTTGATATCTGGAAAGATACTGGAACAAATTATTAAATACAGGTGGCCCCTGACTTGCAACGCTATTGATTCCCAGGTAAGCGTCGCAATTTAGGGGCGTCGTAACTCAAACCCTCATTTATGATAGGTGCTGTGCACCATCATAAATGCGGGCCGAGGACATAAGTTGGGGGGTTTCAGCCCCTTTTGCACTTACAACCATTTTTGTAAGTGCGAAGGGGTTGTAACTCAGGTGGTCAGAAGTCGGGGGGTTCCTGTAACCACATAGAGGATAACAAGGTTATAATAATAATACCCAGGGTGGATTTTTTAATCACATCAAACCAATGTTATTTCCTTCTTTGACACAATTACTAGCAAAGTGGGAACGGGGGAGGGAGGGGAGAAGCAGTAGGTGTGATTGGTCTTGATGTTAGTAAAGCTTTTACCACAAATCCATCTGACATTCTCTTAAGCAAATTAAGGAAATGTGATCTGATGAAATTTCTATGCAGTGGGTGAAAAACTGGTTGAAATTTACTCGGAGTGATTAGAAAATGTTTCCTATCTAAATGGGAGACCATATCTAAAGGGAGTGTTCTGTTGGTTTGGATACAGTAATGTTCAATATTTTCATTAATGACTTAGATAATAGGATAGAGAGTAGACTTACAAAATGTATGGATGACACCAAGCAATGAATGGCTGCAAGCATTTCAGAGGACAGGATTAAAACTGAAAACAACCTTGATACATTGGAAAATTGTTCAGAAATCAACATTCGTCAAGTGGAGAGTGCTATATTTAAGAAGGAAAAATCAAATGCACAAATACAAAAAGGGGAATAACTGGCTATTCAGTAGTACTGCTGAAAAGGAGTTGGGGATTATAGTGACTCACAAATTGAGTATGAGTCAATCATGTGATGTAGTTGTGAAAAAAGCTGATATAATTCTGGGGTTTATTTACAGGAATGTTGTATGTAATACAAATGAGGTAATTGTTCCACTTCTATTTGTCCTTGGAGAGACTTTCACTCTAATGTGAGCACAATTTCTAAGCACAATTTTTTAAAAAGATGTGGACAAATTGAAGAGAAACCAGAGAAGAGCAACAAATGTATTAATGACAGTTCTCCATGTTCACAAAAGTTAGGAGAAGAAGTAATGGACTTAACCTCCAGCAAGGATGATGTAGGTTAGATATTTGAAAAATCTTCCAACTATAAAGGATAGGCAAAGGAATAGGCTTCCAAGGGAAGTATTGGTATCTTGATCTTTGGAGATTTTAAAGAATAAGTTAAACACCCCGTAGGGATGGTCTACCAGCCTCAGTGTGGGGGCTAGATTAGACAATGTTTAATGACCCTTTCAGCCTTATATTTTGATGATTCTATGATTCCATGATTATTCTAATACATCTACCTTTGACTGCTGAATCTTAGAGAAACACTCAAAACACTTTCCACTGTGGACTCAATTTAAAAAATAATCTCAAAGGCTCTTGCTTATTTCTTATTGCCTATACCTGCAGTAGGGCCAGATATAGAAAAGTCTCTTGAAAGGGCACTATACGCAAAAGGGAAATGCACACACTCACAGTTTGCATCAATCAGCAGCCCAGAATCTGAGGTTACAGAGTAAAGAGCTGGTGATAACTTTTTAGCAGATGCATATAAATGGTTGGAAATGAAATAGGGATTTTTTTTCAAGGTTTTGCCTTTAGTTAGTTTATGACATCTTACTTGAATTAAGCATTCAGGAAAAAATTGTTACAAGATACTGAGATGATAACCTCTCAAATATATTAGAGACCACGTAAAATCAGAAAAATATTTATCAAATAACTATGCAACAGAGTTGGCTGAGCGAAGCTACCAAGAGTTCAGCTGCAAGTGACCCTAGGTTTGATGCATGACTATAGAATTTATTTTACTGATAATAGTGATATAGGCACTCTCCAGAGCCAATACTATCTGTGAAATTAAGGAATTAGTGATCCCCTAAATAATATGGAGTTATTGGAACTACTGGTTAGGAAAAAACCCTTCCCAAATCTGATTCAGATGGCTGAATCAGGTGGACTAAAGATACGAGGATTTATCTAGCTGCTAATATAAGTGAACTCTGTAAAAGCAGTTAATCCTTGTCTAGATGTGTTGGCTTTTTTACCATGTTTGGAAGTACAACATAAAGAATATCTTTACTTGGGTTTTGATGTGCACTCAGACATGCTATTCTATCATGGCCCTTTTTGCCACCACCTAGGGTGTAGTAAATAAGTGCTACTTACTATCTGAAAAAGTCCTGTTCAACATGCTGTCCTGTAGAAAGCTGCTGGTACTATATTACATAGCTTACTTATTCATTGAGGGTAGTGAGCACATGGCTTCCTTCTGCGGAAACACAAGAAATATCTCTGTATGAGCTCAAACCCCATGGGGCACATTCTGAGAAGATTTGGATATCATGTAAGGCTGATTTTCCTGTAATTTGGACTGAAAAAAAAAGGATAGCAATATATTTTCCAGTCTTGATTTTTTTTTGGGGGGGGGGGGGGGAGGGAAAGGGAGCATGCAAGTCACATTGTGAAGGAAGAAGGTGCAGAAATCCAGAAAGGAAAGTGTAAAGTAAAAAGAAGGGGGGAATGGGAAATTTTGAAAAACAAAATAAAGAATATTGAAAGAGAAATCTGAGAGAGTAGAGAACTTCTTATATAATGGGGATGTATTCTGTACTCTCTTAATCAGTTAAATAGAGACGTACTTGAACTGGAAACCTGTATCCAATTATTCTTTCCTAACAAATTAAGAAGTAGAGGGGAAGAAACTCAAATGTAATATAGGTCAAAATTGTGCAGTTGGGCCTCCCAGTATAATGGACCAAAGCAAAATCTTGGATCCGACTTGTCCCTAAATTCAGTAGGGTTCAAAACCTGCAACCAAATTAAGATCCTTCTTTTGAAGCTCAGATTCAATTCTGCTGTAAATAAAACTAACAGTAATTTTAGCTGCATATATTGAGAGGAAATTTTATCTCGGGGGTAATCTTTTTTGAAACTTTTTTTTACATACTAAACATTTTTTTTCTTGACAATCAGAGATGCATGCATTTTCACTCCAATCATTACAAGGGAAAAGCACTTTCCATTTACTATTTGTAGAATCTTGTGTCTGTGATACCCTAGGAAAAGTAGAACAACTTGTTTCAAAACCCTTTATTTACTGAATTAGATTAGGACTCTCAAGATTCCAGTGCCATAGGCCAAATACTAGTGTTTAGTCACCTTCTACACCAGCAGTTCCATCTTTTGGGCATTGAAATTGATTTTTCTCATCTTAGCATTTGAAGATCCAGAGTGTGCCCTTTGCCCCATCGCCTGAGAGTGTACAGTGGCACGAACAGCAGAGGAAGTGGAGGCAGAAGCTTTTCGGGCACCAGAAATGGCAGCATCAGGAGCATCAGTACGAGTAGACTGTGTTGAGGTAGTTCTCCCGCACTATACTATGAAACCAAACCGTTTTGGTATACTACATGCAGATGGAGGCTGCCTCTTTATTGCTAAATATTGTGCAAAATATTTGCTCTCTACTAAATGTTGTATAGTTTTCCTATGTGGTTTAAAAGGGAAAATCCCTCTTTCCTTATTTGAATCTCTGCTTAATTATGCAGTTGGCCAAACCTCTGCGACATGTTGGTGCACAGCCATGCATTTTGCAGATTAAAATTCCTAATTGACATGCAGCCAAGCAGCCATTATGCCTCACTGATTGTGTAAACCTAAGAAATAATATTTTTAATAAGAATAATTCTAAGGCCCGTAAGAGACCAATGCAAACTTAATGTTGGAGGACAGTTCCTTAACTCAGTATGAGAACTTCTACAGTTATTTAAAGTCTTCAGAGACCAATCACTTACTTTAATATTTCATAAGTATTATGATAATGACATTTATTAATTCTCAGTTGATTTTTATTTCAGAGTACAAATTCCTGAGTTTTCAAATTTACCTAAATCGAAATGGGTGTTATATTATCACTTTTTGTGGTAGCTATCTCTTTGTGAATAATAATGCAAAAAAATTAATTAAAGATATTGGATTATCTGTGAAGTCCAGAAAATACATATTCTATAATGTATAATGCTTTAATTTACACACAGCTTTGCTTTACGCAGTTCATATACCATCTTATACTGTATAAATCAGTGGTTTGAACCATTTTTCATTTGTGGACTCCTATAATATGAAGGTGCAGATGTCTTTGGAAATCTTAGGCATAATACCACTGTTTTATAGTAATAACAAGCTTTTCCAGATCCCTTAGACATGGATCCCAGGGGTCTGTGGACCACAGGTTGAAAATCAGTGGTATAAAAGATACATATTGTCTTCAGCTGTATTTTATAGCTGATACTGACTTCACATGTATAGTTAAACCTGTGTTATCTGGCGCGCTCGGGGATTAGGATGTTCCGGTTATCTAAAAATTCCAGTTATCTGAGGGTTCCATCAACCTAGGAAAAACCAATGGACAATAATAGTAAAACTCAAGTTTTTAATATTGGTAGTTTTGTAATGTGAGACAACTGGTCTCACATTTCTATTTTGAGTTAAAGATAATTAGTACTTCTTAAATAAAAATTGTTAAGCCAATCATGGTAAACCAAGCCAGACCTGTGCACCTGAAGATGTGACAGTATTGTAGCTGGGGGCAATGCCAGTTAACAAAGTTTTCTGATTAACAGTGTGCCGGATAACAAAGATTTCACTGTAATTCATTACTTGCTATGTGAATAAACTGATGTATGGGTTTTACTGAGTGCCCATAGTAACATTTTCATTAGTACTAGTTAAAATATAGCCACAATGCAAAGGGAAAAGTAAGCTAAATTGCAGGATTTACAAAGTAAATTCAAAATTGTATCATGAGAGAATTATGAAGTTACATAGTAAATTTTAAAGTGCAAAGACCTGAAGCCAATGTATTTTAGATTGTGGGAGCATTACCAACTTAAAATGTAGGTTACTGTATATAGGGATGGTATGAAAACAACTTAAATATTATTTGGAAATAATACATCAGGATTTTAGAAATAAAGGCAACATTGTTGGTTTTGGTTGCTTTTCATTTTTCATGCAATAATGTCTTCCATTTATCACAATCTAGCACAAAAATTTCACCTTGTATCCAGCTGAACAGGAAAATTAGTGTATGTCATCTCCTAATTTCCTATATTTCACATAACAAAAATGACAATATAGAGTAGGTATGCATTAGTTCCATGGCAATTACATTATATTTATTACCACATAAATGTAAGTTTTCCTCATATTGATTTTCATTCATGATTTTACTGCATTTATAGTCTGTTGTTTTTTGAATATATATAATGCTTTGTATGTGAAAAAAAACTTGAATCTGGTGAAAAGGGTGCATTCTAAGGGTCAAATCCTTTGCCATAATCACCATTTTAAGACCTTGGAAATATTCATTATGAATAAGGTGACCAGGATTTGGCCAATAATTTGGATGTTTGTATTTCTATAAAATGTAAATATGGACCAGGTTTTCAGCTTATTTAAAATGTTTGGAGTATGACAGCTACTTGCAACCTTACAAAGACATTCCGAATAAACATTAAAAGGGGAGGCTGTACTAAAAATGATTTATGTTTAGAATATAATTTTATGTTTAATGTCACTGACTTCTACCACTTGAGTCATAATTTATGGAATGTAATATCACTGTAATAATTGCAGGTATTTCATCAACTGTAAAATGAGCATTCTGAAATCCTAATTTATTTAGTTTTTCATATAGTGTCAATTTTACAGAAGTCTGCTTTCCCTCTGATTGATATATATAGGAGTGACACACTTGATCCTCTGCAATTGAAGTTGATGGAAAAACTTCCCTTGACTGCAGAAGTATAGGGTCAGGCCCTCTGTGTATAAATCTTACCCTTATATACAAATGGAAGAATAGATTCTTTAAATTTAGTGCAATATAGATAAATATTTATGTCAAAAACCTTATTAAAACCTTTGAATACAGTTTAAATCTCAGTAATTGCACAAGAGCTCTTCTGAGCAATCGGTATTAAACTAAGGATGAGTTCTGAGTGCCCTTTACAATGCCAACTTTGTTGTAGTAACCCTCATTAGAAATTGATTAATTCTTCTTAGAAGGGATATACAATGACTATATAAAATAACTTGTAAATATTGCAAAGTACAATAAATGTCATATAAATTACATTAGGTGCAATTAAATAACTATACAGCATTGTGCAGTATATTTATATATATTATAAACCAGTGGAAATTTTCATGTCATCTCTAAAATATCTATAATTCTTATGTGGTTTGCTTGCCTATGGTCACCACTAATTATGCAAAATATTGCTTTAATAGTATATTTTTAGCACATTTTACAGTACTTTATGCAGACGTTAAAGTTCTAGAAAACAAACAAATTTTCAAAGACCTCTTTGTTTGCAAGATAGAAATAATGCAATAAACATAGATTTTGTTTAATATATATTTTTACAGAACTAGGTTGTAGAATTAATTGTGCCTTAAAGTATCAAATTTATCTTATTCAAGAAGAGTTTCAGTGTTAAAAATATATTTTAAAAAAATTAGAATAGCATATTGCTATTCATTTGTTAGTACCAAGTTGTCAGGTATTCTCTGAGGCTATGTCTACACTGGCGGATTCTTGCACAAGAACATCTTGCGCAAGGGTTCTTGTGTAAGAACTCTTGTACAGGAACATGTCCACACTGCCATGTGCTTTTGCGCAAAAGCATCCATGGCAGTGTGGACGCTCTCTTGCACAAGAAAGCTCTGATGGCCATTTTAGCCATGGAGCTTACTTGCGCAAGAAACCCTTGCCACGCATCCATACTACCTTCTTGCACAAGAGAGCTTACACTTGTTAGACAAAAGCGTAGCTCTTGCAGAAGAAGCCTTCTCTTACCACGCTTTACTGTAAATCTTGCGCAAGAGCGGGAAGGCAGTGTGGATGCTCTGCGAAAGAACGGCCGTTCTTCTACAAGAACCCACCCTAAGTGTAGACATAGTCTAAGTGTTCTTCTACCCTGCACCCTTAGCTCTAAATAAGCTATGCAAATTGCATAGCTTATTTTGAGTGTGTTTCGAAATAGCTTACAGCTTATGCACACAGCGCCAAATTTCAAAATAATCTACTATTCTGCAATGTCTCTTAATCCTAGTGGAACGAGGTTAACAAGGATGTTGGAATATTTAGAAAGCTATTTTGAAATAATGGGCACACTGTCGAGAGGCAGACTAGCTATTTCAGGACACCGAAAGTATCCTGAAATAGCATGGCAGTGTAGACGTACTGACTGATACATGTATTTTTCCTTGGAGCATTTGTTATCACTATAGGGCATGATGGAGCATAATCAGTGACAGTTTTTGATTCCTTAAGTATTGAATGGTAAAGGTACAGGTAATAATTACCTCTGTGAGCAACAAAATTTTATATTAGAATGTAATTTTAACTGTCAACTGAAAACTTAAAAACCAAGCTTTTTCTCTTTTCACATGTGAAGCATTGTATTAAATAATGTATGTACATGTATAATATTGCTGAAAAACTGAAATGGCAAATGAAGGCATCATGTTACCAAGTAGTGTAAATGACTGTATGTGTGGAATGCTAATTTTACATTTTGAAGTATGTTTCTAGGGAAATAAAAGCCTTTGTATATATTAAGAAATGAAAGGTGTTTTAGGGAAGGTGTTTAAAATAACTTCCAAAATTCACAGAAGTTCTTTTCATCATATCTGAGGTCATTGTGGGAGCTTGTACAGTACCTTATTGCTTTTTCATGTGATTTATACGAGATATTCCCATCCACAAAGGAATAGTTGGCAAGATGCTAGAGAATTAAATGTAATTATTATTCAGAAACTAATTCAAGTTTTTTAGTCTCTTTCTCCTAGGCTACTTATACTAGTCTATGAGGAGGAGTTACATTGGTAACAATGGGATTCCTCATGGTACTAATACTATCCCTAGTAATTGTATGCAGTATTGAAAACTTGCACCACTCTAACCAGTGATTAAATTCTGATTGAACTAAACTGGCTTAAACAGAACTATATTAAGAGTGTGAATTGGTACAACTAGATCAATCATAAATTGATTTAGGTACACTGGTGCAAATTTTCTAGTTTAGAAAAACCATTAGGTAGTTGAGTATAAGAAGTTGCAACTCATCAGAAAGATAATTGTTATCAAGAACTAGTATTAATTCATTGTTTTCATATTTTTCTCTTTATTTAACTGAGTTTCCTTTTCCTGGATTTGTGGATTTCTGTTAGATTTTACAAGACATGTTCTAGTCAGAAATGCAATACAGTGAAAAGTCAAGAGAGGAAGGAGGAATGCCTTTTTAACCTGGAATTTTATTGGTAAAGCTGTGGTACAAAATACATTTGGTGAGGGGATTTAAAGCACTCATTTAATTAAAGTGATTTCAATACCTTTTCATGCCTTTATCTGTTTGAATTACTCTTCTTGTTAAAAATAACCTTATCTATTAAATGTTTAATATGGAAAAGTCTTCCTGGTTTTAAATCTGTTGCATTTTTAACTAATATACATTTTTATAACAAAGCATTATTAAGGGATGAGTTGGAAGGTGGGGAACAACATGTAGTCGAGGGCGATTTCTAAAGTGCATGAATGTGTTGCTCATTAATTTGTCCTAGCAGATCCTCCTTGTGCACATTAAAAGTTCCCTAATGTGTTTTTATAAGAGAGGGTAAATGAGATTTTACTAATTTGGAAATGAAGAAAAACAGTCAGGGAATAATGGACATTTAGAAAAAAAAATATGGAAGACAGAAGTTAAAGAAAATGAGTAGAAATGGATCAGTTAATATCATTTAATAATATAGGGACAAGTCCTACAATCCTTTGTTCTGGTGAAAATTCCAATAGCACCAGAGTCAAAGGACAGCAGGATGTGACTTATTCATTGAGGCTTACAAACAAATGGTGTAATTTGTCTTGTATCAATTACTTTATCTTATTTAAGTCCTCCTAAGTTTGAAAATGCTGTAATTTCTATATTATGCTATAAGTGTAATGTGAAGGTTTATGAGATATTCAGGTAATATTACATGCAGGGTGAGTTACTAATTTGGTACTAATGTTTTACTTCTCACTGTAAAACATTAATTACTGTACATTAGAGTCATTTGCCTGGTTTCAGGTGCCTGTTTACGCATCAGTTAATACAATGGGATCCTCATCTATGACGAGGGTTCATAGGTATTGTGGTAGTACACATAATAATAATACGTGCATAGTTGTATCAGAATTGTTCATATCCTGACTTAAATTAATGACCCTAATGTAGAAAGGAATCTATGGGTTATAGTGGACCACAAGCTGAATATGAGTCAGCAGTGTCATGCTGTTGCAAAAAAAGCAAATATGATTCTGGGATGCATTAACAGGTGTGTTGTGAGCAAGACATGAGAAGTCATTATTCCGCTCTACTCTGCTCTGGTTAGGTCTCAGTTGGAGTCCTGTGTCCACCGCATTTCAAGAAAGATGTGGAGAAATTGGAGAGGGTCCAGAGAAGAGTAACAAGAATGATTAAATGTCTAGAGAACATGACCTATCAAGGAAGGCTGAAAGAACTGGGTTTGTTTAGTTTAGAAAAGAGAAGACTGAGGGGGGACATGATAGCCGTTTTCAGGTATCTAAAAGGGTGTCATAAGGAGGAGGGAGAAAACTTGTTCATCTTGGCCTCTGAGGATAGAACAAGAAGCAATGGTCTTAAACTACAGCGAGAGAAGTTTAGGTTGGTCATTAAGAAAAAGTTCCTAACTGTCAGGCCAGTCAAACACTGAAATAAATTGCCCAGGGAGGTTGTGGAATCCCCATCTCTGGAGATATTTAAGAGTAGATTAGATAAATGTCTATCAGGGATGGTCTAGACCAGTGGTCGGCAACCCGGGGGGGCGGGGCGCCGCCGGGCGGGCAGAGATGGGGCGGGGGGGAGAAAGGAGGGGGCAGGGGGCGGGGAAAGGGGGGGGGCGGGAGGGGGCAGAGATGGGGCGGGGGGGGAGAGTGGAGGGGGCAGGGGCGGGGGGGAGGGGGGGGCAGGGGCGGGGAAAGGAGGAGGCGGGGGGGGAGGGGGGGCAGTGGGGCGGGTGGAGAATGGAGGGGGCAGGGGTAGTGGGGCGGGTGGGGAATGGAGGGGGCAGGGGCAGTGGGGCGGGTGGGGAATGGAGGGGGCAGGGGCAGTGGGGCGGGTGGGGAATGGAGGGGGCAGGGGCGGAGGGGGAGAATGGAGGGGGCAGGGGCAGTGGGGCGGGTGGGGAGAAAGGAGGGGGCAAGGGCAGTGGGGGGATGGCGCCCGGGGCAGCACGGCGCCCGGCCAGACACACAGCGGGGCGGGGGAGTGGACGAGACAGGGGCACTGGGAAGGGGCAGAGGACGGGGCGGGTCAGTGAGGCGGGCGGGGACGGAGAGGGCAGACGGGGAAGTGGCAGGAAGGGCGGGGTGCGGGAAAGGACAGTGCGGACGCGTGGAGGAGGGGCAGATCAGACACTTCTTTTCGTTGCGGGAAGTCGGGGTGTCTGCATTGTATGGTCGGGGGGTGGTGGCGTTGGGGTCTCTACACGGAGCTGCCTGTCTCTGGTGCTGGGACCCCAGTCTCTTGGGGCGGGCTGCCTTTGCTCGCGGGTCTCACTCCTTGCTTCACAGCTCGTTTGTTTTGTTGCGGAGCCTTTTCTCAGCTGAGACCCCCACCCTGGCTGGCCTGTGCTGCTGTTGCGCTTTGAACGTTATGCTAAGCATTTTGGAGCATTTAGTTTGAACCTGTGTAAAACACTCCTGGGCAGATAAACGGCCCGGGAGAGTAGAGGGGTGGATTTTAGCGATGCTTCATTCTGAATTTTTGCTTGGTCTGAAATGAGAGAAGAAGTTTCTTTCTGTGTGAATTAAACAGTCTGTAAAATACTAGTTCTTTCTTATCGTAATCACTCGGAGGGGCCTGTGCAAAGATACTCAGTGCAGAAGGTCCCTTATCATGATAGCCAGAGACCCGACAACACACAGATACCTCTAAGAAGTGTTAACAAGAACAGCCGGGATTCTGGAAACTGGAAGCTCTCTAAAAATCCAGTGCAGTCTTCACCCTTGAGGTTACTCACTTCTTGCAATTGAACAATGAAAATAGGGCGATTGGGTTGCAGGATTTGGTTTTTTTTATTGTAGCCTTTCTGTAATTGTTCCAGTGAGTTAATGCACTTCCTCATGTTTGGATTGCAGATACTGCTGGGGAAGCTTTGTTTATTTAAAACTGACCTGCTGGGAGGGGGTTGTTCCTTTTGTGCTGCTTTGTGATGTGTAACTGTAGCCTGAACATTTTAAGGTTTTATTTGCTTTCTGTGACCTTATAGTTAGGAATTTCAAGCTTGAGATGTGAATTTGGACAGAGGGAGACTGATCTGAAATACTGAGCTGGCAGCATAGAGATGGTAGTTGAACTTCTTTGCAATTTAGTTTACTTGGCTATAAGGTATAGATGAAGAGCCCTATACAACTTCCACAGAAAGATGGAGTGGGGATGAGGATTTTCAGAAAGACCTATTGATGGAGGATTAGAGATGTAGGGGAATCAGAAGAGAACAGTTCACTGCTGAGGAAAAGGGTTTTAACTCATGCTCACTAAGGCACAGCAATTTAGCTTTAAACTTGGGTTAGCAGTGCTAGCTCATCTGAGGCTGCCCTATAGACTTTAACAGTATACTAATAAGAGTTAAATGCTGTGTTGCTGTATCTTCACTGTTTTGTCCTAAATTAGCTACCCTTGAGTTAAGCATACTTTTTTTATGTAGACATACCCAAGAGTGGTGAAAAGGCATACTTGCATGCAGAATATTCTCAATAAAAACTTATTGAAACTAAAAACAGTGTACCATCCTATGTATTTTCGGGTTTAAAAATGTGGCTCTCAAAATAAATTTCAATCGTGGTTTTGGCGAGATTTGGCTCAGTTGAAAAAAAAGGTTGCCCACCACTGGTCTAGACAGTATTGGTCCTGCCATGGGGGCAGGGGACTGGACTTGATGACCTCTCGAGGTCCCTTTCAGTCCTAATATTCTATGATTCTATGAAGCTTGAAGTTATGCTGAATGCTGGAAACAACAGGTTAACCATAGTATCTGTTTATTTTCTTAAACCTGATAGTTGAACATTTGCTTGTCTGTTTGTTTCTCACCTTACCATCCTCTTCAAAGAAAACCGATTTATTATTTGTATGTGAATGTTGCATTCTACTACAAAGGAATAGTATTTATAAAAAAAAACTTTCTATGAAATAATTAGAGTTCTCATAAAAGGCGGCCTTGTGTATTTTAGAAGAACTTAAACATGAGGTAAAGTTTCATTTTAATAAATGCATATCAATATTTTCAATCTGATTTTCAGCACAAAGTCAAGTAGCTTCCATACTTGAGTTGTAACATCATTGATTACAGAATTCACTTCTCACATAATTAGTGTGAAAAACATTGACAGTATAGTGTGCTATCCACTATGACTTTTGTCATTCTGTACTTTTCCAGTGTAGCCATCTGTAATCTTTTAATGGTAATTTCCAGTGTAGTATAAAATAATGGGCACATCCACTGTTGTTAGCCGGAGTTAAATAGCACATTCTGTCAGAAGGGAAACACAATGAAGAATACCATCTTGATTTTCATTTAAACATCAAAGTGAGAACAGTTATACCCATTAGAAATACTTAATACAACAGGAGTCTCTAACTCCCGACTGGCGGGCCATCCCCATCTGGAGTAATTGCACAATTCAGTCTCAGAGTCCCAGTGGTTGGGAAAAGAGCTGTCTGTTACTATTCCCCAAACCCTGCCCCGCAATCGCCTTCTTCCCCAATGGCAACCCAGTCCCAAAGGATGCTACCTCAGTGCAACCACAGCACACACTCCCCTCACCATAGTGGCCAGGGCTGCAGCAAAGTGGAGAACACTCAGCAGGCACACTCGTACTGCTGTGCTTCACTTCCCTGCCGCTCTTGCCACTGTGGGAATGCAGAGAGCCTGACCGCTGTTGCTGTGCCATGCCAGGCCCTCCATAATCCCCAAAGCTGCATGCTCGGCGGGAGTTGCATGCTCGGAGGGAGAGGATAGGCTGATGGCAGGAAGAGGTGGGGCTTGGAGAATGGTAACAAACAGCCCCACCCACCCACTGGAACTCCCAGGCCAGATTGCGCTATTACTCCAGCTAGGGATGGCCCGCAGGCTTTAAGTTTGAGACCCCCTTATACAAGTTTCTAATGGAGCCCCATCTAGATGATTATACCACTTAAATTTGTAGATCTGAATTATTCTAAACATTTCTATATTTATTGTATTAGATGTCAGGTAGCATATCATATTTATTCATTTTTGAAAATATATTTTAAAAGAAAGAAATATAAATTGGCTAATACCAAAAGTCCAGAACTAAATACTCCAAAAGTTTAGAACCAGCTCTCAACCCAGTGAGAAACCTGTGGCTCTCTGTGGTGGTCTGAACTTTGGAGAGATTATGAAGGTTGAAACCTTAGTCTATCTCTTGAATTCATTAATAGTTCAAGTATGATCTTTATTAGTTCACCATGGTCTGTGTGACTGCCCATTAATTTAAAAAATTAAATTAATTTGGCTTTGTGTAGAATTGGAATATTTGTTTGTATTTCTCTAGAAATGTGAAAGAGTTAGTCACACAAATGTTAGGATATGATGCATACTAGAACTACAGTTCCTCACTTTCTACCTCCTTTCCTGGGGCTGCAGTAAGTAAGCAAACAGTCCCTAAAAAAAATACATAGTTTACTTCCACTCTAGCACCGAACCAGAAAGCAGGTATGGCTGGTATCTTGATCAGGGCCGGAGTGAATGTGAGAGTTATGTCCCAGCTCCACATCTGTCTACTTCTCAGTATCGCTTGTTGAGAGGAGCTACTTCTAGTGCCTGCACCAAAGGGGCTCAAGAGCCACAATGTAGGTTTCCCTAGTCTCAACGTCACAGATGGTGATGGGGCATGGCCTTACTAATCTAACTCTGAATGCATGCAAAATGTGCCTGAGTTGCACTGCTATTATTCAGTAACTAATATAAGAATCAGTAATAGACAATGAAATAATACCAGGGGTGTGTCTACACTCCACCATTATTTTGAGATAACTCGTGTTATTTTGAAATAACAATGTGACTGTCCACACAGCCATTCTGTTATTTCAAAATTTCAAAATAACGGATGGCTTCTTCCATAATCTGTAAACCCCATTCTGTAAACCCCATTCTATCAGGAATAACACATTTTCCAGAATAGCTATTTCAAAATAAGGTGTGTGTAAATGCTCCACTGCTCCTATTTTGAAATAGACCCTCTCCAGGGCCATTCTAAGTTATTTCTCCCCAGTGTCTCCTGGGGCTCTAAAGGAGATAGCACGTCTACATTAGGGAAGCTTGCCTCGGACTAATTTTGAGGTTCCCCTGCACTGTAGATGTACTATTTCAAAATAAGCTATTCTAGAAAAATCTGTTCTAGAGTAGCTTATTTTTAAATAGCTGTGCAGTGTAGACATACCTTATGTTTTTGTGGGATGGGAGTAAACTTTGGTTTAAAATTAGTTGTTTTCTTTTTTTCCATTAGAGGCTAAGGAGCGAAATGTGTGTTATGGTGCTAGCAAGCATTGCAAAAATACATACAAACCTGTATCGATGCTCTCCATGATTGGACTAGTACGTATCAATTGAAATTGCTGGTCTATGCTGAAAAGTCACTGTGTAAGAACAGTACTTTTGAGTTCCATTCTTTGTCTTCTGTAACAAATGTGCTCAATTTATAAGTGAAAATGTGTTTTTTCTACATGCTGTCCTACAGAATGCACTAATAATATCCACAGACCAAAATCTGCCCCTAGTTATACCATGCAACATTATTACTTTTAATGAGTTTGCACTTGTGTAACTGATCAGAACTTGGCAAACTGTTTCATTGATGATTTTTAAGTAAGTAAATGAGCTGCAATGATGCTGCAGGACTAGAGGAGTCAGAAGTAGTAAAATGCATACTTGTCATTGAATAAGAAGATACGGTTGTGAATGCCTATGGCAGCGGTGGAGAACCTTTTTTGGGTTGAGGACCACTGAGCCAAGAAAAATCAGTCGGGGGGCCTCACACAAGTGAGAAGCAAAACAAATTCTCAGTGATGTGACCCCGACTGAGGAGCAGAAAGATACTCCCTACATTCCCCTGGCACATCAGAGCCTAAGGGTCCCAGGCTAGTAGATTTTGTGTCTACTGGGGGGAGCCCCAAGCCTCGGGGGCCAGACCCAGGCAAGCCAAGGGCCGCATCCAGCCCCCAGGCCTAAGGTTCCTCACTCCTGACCTATGGGGAGCAGATGTGTTTTGTTCCATTTTAGTGCTATTGTTATCATGAGAGGTATTGGTGATTTCATGGGTCTGTAAAAGGTTAAAATTCCCCACCAGTGCTGTCTAGGAGTCTGGCAGGGGTACAAGCAGGTAGGTTCCCCTTTTCAATTATAATCCTGTCCTTCAACTTCTCGAAGGACTTCAGGGCTTACCTTAATATTGGGTCTTAGGATTGGACCCTTGAACAGTCAAGGTCTTCCCAAACCTGACTTTCTACTAAGGTAAAGACTTCTGTTGGTTTCTTGTCTTTTAGGTCTACGTGGGGGATCCCAGGCCCATCTTCTCCACCACGCTCCAATCCATAACCTACCCATCTGCCCCCCACGCACACACACTTCCTGTCCAAGTTTCTTTTCTGCCTGCAGAGTAAATTACAGAATCACAAATAAAGTATCCGACATCCCCAGTCAGTCAATCGTCCCTTCTATAAGATTTGTTTTTCCAGGTCTTAAGGCCTTTGATCTCCTGAATAGGGATGTATGCAAGTAGTCAACTACTCAACTACTCGCATTCTTTCATTTCCCCCCGCCCCAATTTCTGCCTGTGTATCAGAGGCAGCAAGGAGGGGGGGAAGCAGGAGTTGCTGCTGGGGCTAGCTGTGAACAGGGGCTGCTGGACCTAGTGCGAATCCGGACTGAACAAACCCAGCTCAGTCCCATCTTGTACCGGGTCCAGGAGCTACCCCCACTGTGGCTCTGCAGTTTAATGTAGTACAAGCCAGACGGCCTGCCCACCCAACTTTTACAATATTGAAACTGCAGAGCCACAGCGGGAGTAACTCCCAGAGGTAAATCTTCCCTTTTCAACTAATTGTGTAGTCAATAGAATTTCTGTCAACTATGCAATTAACTTTTTCCTTGCTTCCTAACATCCCTACTCCTACTTTCACCAGGTACATATTCCTTTAAGTATCTTGGGACATATTTGTTGCTAGTGTAATTCAGATGGCTTTAAGAGTCAGTTTATGTGTGGGGTAACTGTCCTTTCTCCTCTAAACTCCTTTCTGACCCCATTGGGTAGCTTTACACTGCAATCTGGAAGGTACTATTCCAACCAGAGATAGCGAGATTCACTAAAGCAGCTGTGTGGTTGTTGTGACAATGGAAGCAGCTTGGGTATTTAACATCCTTCTTATCCTTCTGTGGACCTTTTCTATTCTCTTGGAGTGTGTCTACACTGCACGCTTATTTCGAAATAAGATATTCTAAAAGAAATACTCTGAAATAGCTTATTTTGAAATAGCATGGCTACACTACAGAGAAGCCTCAAAATTAATCTGAGGCAGGCTTCCCTAATGTAGATGAGCTATCTCAGTTTAGAGCCCCAGGAGCCTGCCCGGGGCCGCAAGAGGTGGGCGCCCGCCTGGTCTAGTGCGGAAATCGTGGACCTCATCCAGGTTTGGGGGGAGGCCTCCAACGTCCACGACCTCCGCACTAGGCACAGGAAAGTGGCCGTCTAGGGCAGGATAGCTGCCAGCCTGGCCACCAAAGGCCATATGCGACCCCAGGAGCAGGTTTTCATGAAAATCAAGGTGGTCCAGTGAGACCCCCGACCCTGAGCTAAGAACATAAGAACATAAGAACGGCTGTATTGGGTCAGACCAAAGGTCCATCCAGCCCAGTAGCCTGTCTGCCGACAGTGGCCAGCACCAGCTACCCCGGAGGGGATGGACCAAAGACAATGACCAAGCCATTTGTCTCGTGCCATCCATCTCCAGCCTTCCACAAACAGAGGCCAGAGACACCGTTCCTACCCCCTGGCTAATAGCACTCAATGGACTCAACCTCCATGACTTTATCTAACTTCTCTTTAAACTCTGTTATAGTTCTAGCCTTCACAGCCTCCTGCGGCAAGGAGTTCTACAGGTTGACTATTTGCTTTGTGAAGAAGAACTTTGTTATTAGTTTGAAGTCTGTTACCCATTCATTTCATTTGGTGTCCTCTAGTCCTTCTATTATGGGAACTAACGAAGAACTTTTCTTTATGCACCCTCTCCACACCACTCATGATTTTATAGACCTCTATCATATCCCCCCTCAGTCTCCTCTTTTCCAAACTGAAAAGTCCCAGTCACTTTAGCCTCTCCTCATATGGGATCTGTTCCAAACTCCTGATCATTTTAATTGCCCTTTTCGGAACCCTTTCCAAGGTCAAAATATCTTTTCTGGGGTGAGGAGATCACATCTGTACACAGTACTGAAGATATGGTGTACCATAGTTTTATATTTCCCTTCCTCCTTCTTCCTCTGGCTTCCCCTTTCCAGCTCCCTCCTCCCAGGTTTCTCCCTTCCCTCTCCCACCCTCTCTCTTCCCCTCTCCCACCTCCTTTTCCCAGTCTCCCCAGAGGTTAATTTCACCCCCAGTTTTGTTAAATAAAGAGAGTTTATATTTTTGAACACACATGTCCTTTATTTTTTACATCAGGAAGTGGGGCTAGGAAGGGGTAAGTAGAAGGAGGTGAGGGAGGAATGGGGTACGAGCCCCCAATGGGGAGGACTGGGGTGGCTCTGCCGGCTCCTCGGGGTGGAAGCTCTCCTGCAGCCCCCTGATTGACCCTCCCAGATGGCAGCCTGCGACAAGTGCAGCCGGGCTGATGGCCGAGTGCTGTGATGTGCTGAGTGTAGACACTCAGGGCACTACAAGTCAGGACTGCTTTGCTGGCCCTCATCGAGTTAGCCAAGCAAGCGGGGAATCCTGAGAACTGTCTGTCTGGGATGGGGGTTGGGTCCTTTTAAGCACAGCTCTCGGCTAGCCTGAGACAGCAGCTCCACGCTCTGAATCCTAACCTGATGCCCTGCCGGCAGTGCTTCCAGCCAGCCTTAACTTCGGTTCAGGGTCCACTCAATGTGGACATGCTAGTTCGAATTAGCTAAATGTTAATTCGAATTAGTTTTTAGGTCTAGATGCACTAGTTTGAATTAGCTTAGTTCGAATTAACTAATTTGAATTAAGTTAGTTCGAATTAGTGCTGTAGTGTAAGAAAGCTAATTGCTTTCTTATTCCTTTTGTCACTCTCAATTCCTGATTTTGTGATATTTCAGATAATTTAATTTAAATATACATTTTAGTGATGTTTGTGACCAGTATCTAGAGGGGAAATGCAATGTAATACATAGCAGGAATGTAAAGGATTAGTTTAAGAGTAGGGTTTTTTTTCCAGGGGTAGGGGAGGACCAAGACAAATGAACTCAAATCTTGAATTTCCCTGTAAGTAAGATTCTTGCCTTTCATAATTTGTAGCTTCACTGACTGAATTACAAGGTGGTCAAGTGAGTTTTCATGGTTACATAGTGATTAATCCCTATAGTGATTAATTCTCATGACAGGCAGCCCTTTATCATACTCACTGTGATTGATTTATTATTAAGAGGCATAAATTGGTACACCTTGCATGCCTCATAATCCTGATTTTTCATTGCATTTTTATGGTATTCTAAAGAAGGTGAACTGCTTTGATGGGCTTTGCTATTCCATGTCTACACTGCTGCAATGTGGACAGCAAGCTTTGTCACCTTGAAGGAAGCTTAGAGCAGGAAGTCTTCTATAAAGGAGTACAGCAAGTTTCTCCTACACAAGTGTGGGATCTCTATGTCCCTTTTGTATGCCAGGGACTGCTTGGGGAAGAAATATCTGCCCTATTGCAATTTTGCCCTATAGTGGAGCAGAAGCTTGAAGACGGAGGAGCTCATTATGCTTTCCTACTTCTCAGTCCACCCTCAGAGTAGCAGAACAATCTGGTCAAATCTGGTAATTTTTAAGTACTTTTCTCCATTTCACTGATGTACCAGCTGTCTATTGGTCCCTAGAAAAACATCTCTCAAACTTTCTAGTGTGGAATGACAATGAGAAAGAAAAAGAAGAAACTGATATAAAATCCTTAAAGAATATTACATTCTTGCCCTATATCCCTTATCCAATTAAAACATCTCTCTTTCTATTTAAGATTATGAGGTTGCTTCCACAATACTTTGACATAAGAGAGACAAATTTGGCATTGAATATTATTTCACTATTAAAGCAGGGTTTTATCTAGGATCTGGCAAATTACTAATAAAGTTACAGCACTGTATATGCTTTAGGTTTTGTCTCATCATTTTAGTTAATCTCTTAGACAAGGCTAATGACAACAATTCCTCTATTAAACTCTGTTCTTTGTTATGAAATAACAAATTACATTAAATATATAATAGTTTCAATTTTTAATACAAGTTACCAATTGTTTAATTAAAATTGTGTTCTAGAGTTTATCTTGAGTGTATATATTGTTTTATTTAGGATAGTCAGAAAAAATCCACAATATTGTTTTACAGTGTAACTGTTTGATTATGGCAGGAATGAAAGATTAGTTTCAGATCACCACGAGTAAATGTATATTACAAGAGTAATCTAGTAACGTTATTACGGTATCTCTTTTCTTTTTTCAATTCATTTCCTCCTGTAGTTTGTAACACATATGCAGGACCAGAATTGCCCATGAGCAGAGCACTAGTCTGAGGCTTGTGCTTTACTTCAAGCCAACATAAGCCCTCAAAATAGGGTTTAAGTGGAAATTCATTATTATGTAGGTTCTGTGGTGCTCCTCTGCTCAGGGATGAATTTTAGTTACATTGCATTATGTCTGAAATGTGTCTCCAAACTCTTTGGGGCAAACACTGTGTTTTTGTACTTTTTCTGTAAAGTCCCTAATTAATTTTGGGGGATTGTATAAATAAAAATTCTTAAATAGAATTGTGAAAATAAACTCAACTTTATATTTTTTTAAAATACTTGTGTCAGATTAATTCTTGGAGTGATTCAGTTTAAATCAATAAAATTATATCCAGGCTTAATTTGGTCCCTTGTAGTTATCTTTTTAATGGAAGTAAGATTTTTTTTACTTCAGGAATTTAAGGTAATATGCCTTAAATCTTAAACAAATTGTATAGATTCAGTTCTTTTATCGGTGTAAATGTGATTACACTCTATTGAAGCCTATGTCCATATTGGAGTCTTACTCTGGTATAAGAATTAGGCATAAAATTTCAAAGTAAAATTCTCACCTTAGATTTTTTTTATTATTATTGTTATTTTTGTCTGTTACAGGTCAATGCACAAATTGATGCAGCTGGAAAGACTTGACCTAGGCAATAATGAGTTCTCTGAGCTGGTAAGGAAAAATGTTTTGCTAGAATGTTTCTGTGTCTGTTAGACCTTTATACATGGATAATTAATTTTTTTTATCTCAAAACACGTGTTAGCATTGGGCACATCTATATTTTAGAGTCAGTCTGAGCATACATTCATTCAAGAACTCCTCCAAAATTAGAGCCACTAAATTTGGTATGCAGCTTCCCCATCTCCTAATTTAAAACAAGATCAGATTTGGTTGTGCCAGAAGAACTGGAAGACCCAGGAAAGGGACAGTTTTCCATAACATGCAAAGGGAGGGGCTGCTGTTCTGAGGGATGTGATATGAATATCACCAATGGGGGCAGCCACACCAGCAAAGGAGTGGCCAGCAGAGCCTTCCCTGCCCTGGAGATGACCCCTGCCAGCCCCTACTGCCTCGGGAGAGGCAAGGGGAGGGAGAGGGCCCTCTGCCCTGGTCAGACCGTGCTGGGGAGGGAGAGAGGCCCCACATCCTAAGTGAGGAGGGAAGGGGAAGGGAGCAAAGCCCCTCCCCATACCCTGGGCTGGCCAGACTAGGTGGGGAGGGAGAGAAACCCCCCAGTCAGGTTGGGGGGGAGGGAGAGAACTCCCTGCTGGCCCCTGAGGACAAGCTAATAGGTAGGGTTCACAGCTACTACTGCCCTGGGCCGCTTCCATGGAAAAGCTAGTGGGCACCCCCTTACCTGACTCCTGCATCCTTGCATGCCCCAGTCCTCTCACCCTGATCCTCCCACCCCCTGACTTGATTCCTGCACACACACCCATACTGACAGCCCCCTGCCCTGAAGGACCCAGGAAACACTGGGTAAGTCTGCTAGTATATTAATAAAATCATGAATTTTCCATGGTCAGAGAATTGGTAATGGAATTATAGGACCCTTCAATTCCCCCAAGCTGTTTGAAAGCAGGCCAAGTTGGAAGTGCATGAATATTATTAACAACCAATAGACCTGGGAGGCCTACCAATATGTGAAATGAATTGGTGATCCCATCATTGTTATTTTTGTTAATATCTCCAAAGCTACCACTATATTTGGCACTAAGTGGCATAGTTAATAGCTGGGTAAATTTTTCAAAAGCACTTATGTGAGTTAGGAGTCTAAGTCCTATTGCTTTCAGTAAAGGTCCTACGTGCCTAAGGCATTTTTGAAAATGGGACTTAGATGCCTAGTTACTAGAGCAACTTTGAAATTATACTCAGCCTCAGTAAAGAGGCACAGAACTGATTTAACAACATCTATAGGTGTCTTTCTATTATGTCAGGGATGAGGCACTTATATGGGGTAATGTGAGGAAAGGTAAAATGATCTCTGTTGTGCTTATTTTGTGGATAAATTGATTATTTCACCTACAGGAGATATTAATCCAGCACATTTATCAGGCACTAAGTCCCTTTTCTCTATCAGTGTGTGTCAGTCTATATCTAGACTGCAGGCTTCTTTCGGTAGAAGCTTTTATGGAAAAGATCTTTCAGAAAAACTTCTTCTGAAAGAGAGCATGATGCTATCTCACATTTCAGCTGTGATTACTATGGATGGAGTGGCCACCAGGGTACCTGTGCTTTTTCCTGGAGGCCTCTTCTTTTGAAAGAACTCCCTCCTCTGTGTTCACACACACATTTTGGAAAAAGGCTTCTTCCACATAAAATGAGGAGTACCAATGTCAGAAAAACCCCTCTGTTCTTTCAATTTTCTTTCGAAAGAATGCGATTGCAGTGTGGATGTTACTCAGGTTTTGTCAGAAAAACAGCCGTTTTTCAAAAAAAAACTCGGTAGTGTAGACATACCCTCTGGTATTTTTATAGTGCCATCACACTAATACCTAAATCACAACTTTTTATAATACGATGGGTGCCTACCTGTACGGTGTGTGTAAAGCAGCAGATTATTGGTATACAGTATTTTACAGGAGAAGACAGATATTTTTCTTTTTTCTTTGCGATGAAGCAAGACTGAATAACCACCCTATCATTCCATCCCACTTTCAGATAAAACTCTCCTTTTCAAATACCATAAATGGTTCAGTAGCAAAAAAAAAAAAGGGGGGAAGGGGGTTGTACAAGTCTTTCTCTCTGAGTTCCAGATGTAAAAAATATGGATTCAAATCTTTTAAACAGTTTTTACATCACAAATCAAATTAATATTAATTCATAGTTTGAAATATGTGTGTAAAAACATTTGCAAAAACCAGTCTGTTAAGGAAAATTCATTGATACTCCTCTCCCCAAAGATCTATATTTAGCAAATAAGCTGCATAGTACTAGAACTGAGCAAAATTCAGAATTGTTATCACACAGGAAATTGCAATGTTTTGATTTTTGTTTTTGTCCCAAATTGGAACAAAAAAGTTGTAATTTAAAATTTTTTTACTGATTGCAAATTCTGGTCATGAGAAAGAACTACTGAAGGAGAGTGAGTCAGAGAAGGTGCTGGAAGCAGGAGTGCCAGAGTGCCCTGGGCAGGGAGGCACTGAAAACTTGAGATGCAAAGAGTGAGCTGAGAAACTGGTTTTGGTTGGTTGCTTGTTTAAGTATAGACAATAAAAGTCAGCCTAAAAATAAGACTGCAGGGGTAATTGTAAGTCTTTGAAAGCTGGAGAGGAAGCCCTGTCTTGTGACACTGGTTAATAGGAGAGAATGGGACTTTAAATAACAACTTTCCTAAGGCACTGATGGGGAAATGCAGTCAAGCATTTCTGCTCTGGTCAACTAAACAAAATATTCCATTATCACATTCAACTAGGCCAAATATTTCTTTTTAGTTTTTCTTTATGGAAGATGTTTACAAAAAAGCAAAAATTCACTGCAAATATGTACTAAAATCAGTACTACCAATAGACAAATGTTCTATTTTAATAGTCCAGTTTCCACTATAATAGAAAATATTAAGCCAATGAAATTAATATCAGTTTCATTAATGAAAGTTTGCCCAATCTTACATGATGCAAGTATTTGAAGCTTCCTAATAAAGTTGGTTTTTGGAGTTTTTTTCAGAAGCAGAAATTTGACTTAAAAGCTGAAGCACACCTGACATATGATACTAGGGAGAAGATCTTGCTATCACTAAAGATTTCTAGTCTTGAAAAAAGTGGACCCTAAAAATTATTGCTTTAAAGCTGCTCTTTTTCTCTGCTTTAGAGTCTGACTTTAATTTTAACTGGATAGATTGGTATATACCAACTACTGAGAATAAGGTGTATGTGAACTACAGTGAATGAGGATTTGGGAGATATAGATAATTTAGAAGTGTATTAGTTGCTTCAGTAGCTCAGCAAGCATACAATGCTGTGTTACCGTCACTATTAACACTTTATATTATGCTAAAATTAAAATTTAACCTACTCTTCAAACCAACCCTAGTCTTTCAAGTCAACACATCTATCTTGAAGTTCCACAGTGCTGATTTCTATTCCTTGGTTCATTCAGAAGTTACATTTTGACAGATGATACTACACTAATTGCATCAAAGACTTCTAAGGCCTTTGCATCCATTTCTACTAGAGAGCTTTCTGAGATTTCATATACCATTTGACAAAAATATTGTATATACATTAAAGAACTGTACTGCTTAATTAATTTTATTTCTGAAAGCCTGATATTGATAATTAATATATTTATACAGAAGGAAGAGAGACAGGGAAACCATTTGAACGAATACAGAATTAATGAGTGTGTCGATTGCACTGTTTTTTTTTGTTTGTTTTTTTTTCTTTCTGGCTAGCCTGAGGTTCTGGAACAAATACAAAACCTGAAAGAATTATGGATGGACAATAATTCACTTCAGATTCTACCTGGGGTATGGACATTTATATTATGCAATTATTTTCTTTTAAGTTATAATGAATAATTATTTGTGTGCACACAGATTATTTTAATTTAGTAATAGATAGAGATCTCAGTATTTAGAATGTGCTGTGAAATAAAACAAGACATTTTAAAATGTTGCATTATTGCACACTCATCTTGAAATGAGGAAATACTGCTCTATTTTAGCATTGTATAATTCTATTGAATCTTGTTTTAACGTATGGAAATTTCCACTTTATTAGGTTTTTTTTTTATCGTGAGTTTGTAAATTGTTATTTTCTTAAACTATATGGCTACGTCTACACTGGCACGATCTTGTGCAAGAACACTTTTGCGGAAGAGTTCTTGTGCAAAAACTCTTCCAGAAGAGAGCCTCTATACTAGCATGTGCATTTGCACAAGAGATGTGCTTTTGCGCAAGAGCATCCATGCCAGTGTAGATGCTCTCTTGCGCAAGAAAGCTCTGATGGCCACTTTAACCATAGGGCTTTCTTGCACAAGAAATTCATGTTGCCTGTCTACACTGGCCTCTTGCACAAGAACCGTTGAGCAAGAGGGCTTATTCCTAAGCGGGAGCATCAGAGTTCTTGCGCAAGAAGCACTGATTTCATACATTAGAACGTCAGTGTACTTGTGCAAGAACTCGCGGCCAGTGTATACTGGCAGCAAGTTTTTGCCCAAAAGCAACTGCTTTTGCACAAGATCGCACCAATGTAGACACAGCCTCTGTGTTTATTGTCAGATGGAAGGAAAATGAATGTTGATACATCTGGACTTGATTAGGCTGAAAATAACTTCTGTGACAGATGGCCATGAAAGCTTGGCTAGCACTGTGGGTTGCGCTACCCCAGAGGCTGGCTGTCAGAGTGAAAATCCCCTCTCTTTAGTTACTACTGAAATACCTCAGTAGGTCTTCCATGTTGCCTCTTCTGCCAAACAAGTTCTTATTCCTCCTAGCCCAACTGGCATTTTTAGTGGTCAGACACTTGTGGATTATTTCATGGGAAACTTCAGTATATGTTCACAGAGTTCTTCACACATCCTGATGTAGAAGAAGGCTCATTCATGAGCTGTGTATAATCTGATGCCTGAATTACTTCATCGTTCACTCTAAGCCTTGTTGTTGGGGCACAGACACTTTATATAGAGAACCAAAGTTTGCTTGCACGTTTCTTATTCAAACACTGTGCCCATTAAGCCCTATCAATTTGTACTCATAGACAGAAAAATCCTCACACCACTGGTCTATTCAGTACCTGCAGATCTCAGTCTCTTCTCAGATAGCCTTTTTCAGGTGCAATATGACTAGCAGGAGCACAATGGATGCAGTGTGTTGAGTTACCAGTCCCTGGACCAGCCAAGGAAATAACCCAAACAAAGGGTGTGCTGAAGCAGCACTAAAGGTAATTTATTAATACAGATTCTTAAGGATAAGGTAATATACACACATCGCATTCATACTAACAGTTGAAGGTAGGCTGCAGACATGGAGTAGGTAACTTCCAATTTCACAGGTAGCTTGAGCTGGCCAGGTATCAGCTTCCCCGAGACTGACCACGAGGCTCATGGCTATCCCTTGAGTCCCTTGGATCCACAGGAGGGCTACTACTTCTGATTCAGTCCCAGGTTTCACATGCTGTTACATCCCTTCCAAAAGGAGATGATCTTCCTGACTGCTTGTCAGTTAATTTATCTACTTTCAGGACCTTTGTATGCCTTAAAAGGTCATGGATCCTAAACTGCCCTTCTGGTTGGATATTTCTCAGTCACACCTCACACACATTCCACAGGTTACATACATATTCATGAACAAGATGGTTTCTAGGTAAAATTCAACTTTATGGCTGTAAGTAATCCGAAATCTGCCATAAAGTATACTTCTTGATATACTAAAAGAACCTAATGTAAATACTATGGGTTAATATACCAAAGGCATAAGGACTTAACATAAATTGTACTTAAGAGAGGCAGGGTCAAGGGAAAAGGAGAAAGCAGAGGAATATGTCCGATCAGCTAGATGCCAGTGGAAAGGGAGGAGGGGTTGTGTCAGACTGGTTACATGTTGTAGATGTTCCAGTGAGAGGAATGAAGTTTCATTCTCAATTGTGTTTCATCCTGGGATATTGAATGGTATGTGCAGAGAAGAAAATCTCAGCAGACAGCTCTAAAATAGAACTTAAAGCCGGAATGGAGACACGGATTTCCACAATATTTTCTACTCTTAATCTCACACCAGTCCATCTCTCTCTCACTGCAACAGCTCTGAGAGGTAAATGTAACTGAAGTCTCTAGCAATTTTAATGGTTCAGTTGGGGTTGCTGTGTGATAGGCTAGGCCTACACTACACGATAAATTCAATTTAAGATAGCGGGTCTCTAGTAGATATGTTAAATTGAACCCCAGAAGATAAATCTCCAGAGTGTTGATCTTCCCATAAGTATAGACAAGGCCAGAGACAGTGAGGAGTGATGATGGTGCCCCAGAGATGAATGGCTGCCCCCAATTCTTTACTTGGCCTAACAATCCTAGGAACAGCTGGCCAATTATAAAGCTGAGTTACTTAGCAATAAGACAGGAAACACTGAATGTGGTTTATTTAGGCTGCAACTTAATTATTAAATGTCTGTGAGCATCCAGCAGATAAAGGTGTATAATGCAGGTAATTGCATAATTAATTCAATACTGAGGTGGTTTCCTCCCGCTCACCCATCTGGATCCCCAGCCAACCCACTGCTGGGACCTTACCATCCAGCCCTCACACCCTAACCCCCCAGCATGAATGTTAAGTGGGAGTTATCGAGGAGGAGGTCTTTAGCTCCCTGAGTCCACTCATTTCTGCTCCTTTAAAGAGTAATTCTTTAAATCTTTTCCAATCCATTTTATTTAGTCACTGTATCCCTTCCGTACACAGTACATGTTTACATAATGAGTTGTGACATCATAGCTTAACTCCCATTTCATGTTTTCCCCCGCCTTAGCCCTTCTCCCTGAACCTGTATGGCAGGGGTGGGAACCTTTTTTGGGTCAGGGGCCACTGACCTACAGAAAAATCAATCAGGATCTGCACACAAGTGAGAAGTAGGGAAAACACCCTCACTGTGGCCCCTGACTGAGAAGGAGAAAGACCCTCCCCACATTTCCCTTGCACACCAGAGCCTAGGGAGGGCCAAGCCTAGTAGATTTTGTACACTCCAGCCCCCAGAGGGACAGCAGGAGGATGTAGCACCAGCCCAGACTCCCCTATGCTGGGGGGGTGGGGCCCAGAGCCTCAGGGGCTGGATCCAGGCAAGCTGGGGGCTGCATCCAGCCCCTGGGTCTGAGGTTCCTCACCCCTGCTGCATGGGAAAGGTGGAAAAAATGTTTCCCACTTGGGTCATTCTGGTGATGAAGGGAAAATTCCTTCCTAGACTTCTCAGAAAGGAGTGACTAGAGCAGTGCACACCATGGATCCAACAAAATCTGGTATTTCACCACTTCCACAGGAAGTGGAAGGTGCTGTTCCAGGTACAAGATTGCTTCTTCTTCAAGAGATTTCCCCAACATGCTCCACATCAGGTCAGTGCACCCCCACCGAGCCCATTCTCCAGTCTTCACAACAATGTCCTTAGAGCCGCACATGCACGCGCCTCTAGCCCCACGCTCCTACTGTGCAGGTGTTGCGCATGCGTAAGGCTCCTCTACCCTCAATTCCTTCTCTTCTGCCTTTGATCACAGATGGAGATTGGCAGTGTTCCCTACCTCATCTCACATTTTAGATAAGTAAACCCAGTTTATACAGTTCTTACCTGTAGTTAGCTAGTTTTCCCTTTTTAACTGGTCTTCATTCTAGTTAAAAAAAATTCTTCCAAGTTCTTTAGTTATAGTTATATAGTGGTACTCTTTGCCATGCCTCACCCAGCTTTAAGTGCTGTTCCTCATGTAAGGATCCTATTACCATCTTTGACAAACATGCTTAATATGTCTACTGCCTTGGTGAGGCATACGTTTCACAAAAATGTCCTTCTTCTTCGAGTAGTGTCCCTGTGGGTGCTTCACTCTAGGTGAAGGGTTGCCCTGAGCTGCAGATTGGAGCTTTGTAAAGCAGTTTCCCCTGTTGGGCCACGCATGCTCAGGAGGCGTCTCGAGCTCTTCCCGCCTCCTGCAGCATGCAGCCCAACTCCCTCCCTTTCAGTTACTCTTTAAGGGTGTGTCTAGACTACAGAGTTTTGTCGACAAAAGTGGACTTTTGTCGACAAAACTATACCTGCGTCCACACTACCGCTGAGTTCTGTCGACATTACGTCGACAGAACTCAGCAGTTTTGTCGACGTATGTAAACCTCATTTTACGAGGAATAACACCTTCTGTCGACAGAGTTTCTGTCGACAGAAGGTGTTATTGAATGGAAATTGTCCTTTGCGTCCAGACTACCATGTCGACAAAAGCAGCTTGCTTTGTCGACAGAACTCAATGTAGTCTGGACACGCTTTGTCGACAGAAGTTTTGTCGACAGTATCTGTCGACAGAACTTCTGTCGACAGAAGCCTGTAGTCTAGACGTACCCTTCCTGCCCTCATCAGCGGACGGAGCAAACAGGAGCTCCCTGTCAGACTTCCTGACTACTTCCCCACTAGTTAGTTTAGGCACAGTCGTTTCCCCTCTTGTATTCCAAGTTAGTTTTCCCTTCTTTCTTACAAAAAAAACCCAACTAGTAATAAGAATAAACCAGGGACCTGGTGAACCGGAGTTCTCCCGGCTAGTTAAAAAAAAAAGAAAAGAAAAGAGACAAACCACAACACCGATAACAACGGAGAAAAATAAATAAGACAACGAAAAGCAAACAACAGAGTGAGGAGAAGGAGGAGGAAACTGGCCATATCCGGCTACTCAGGGTTTAAAAATGTGACCAGTGCTGCAAGCCTATGCCGGCTTCAGATGGCCATTCAAAGTGCATTCGCTGCCTGGGGGAAACTCACTCTCCCCACAGCTGCACTCATTGTAATTGACTCACAGCGATAGCCAGGAAAGACCGTGAGCTCCGCTTGAGAATGCTCTTATTTGAAAAGGCGTTTCAGCCTACCGAGGGACAGGCAACAGTGTGGCAGGAGCCCCCCCTACCTCCAAGAGCAAGCCAAGTCAGAGAGCCTCTTCATCCCACTCTCTTCCAGCTTCCTCCTCCCCAAAACGCAGGGGAGAGGCACAGCACACTATGAGGACCCCTGCCACTAAGGCAGGAGGACGATCCTCACACTCCGCACCGTGACCGATGCGCGCAACCTCAGAGCCGTCCCGGGAGTGCTCCAGGCAGTCAGCCCGGCAGGAAAAGCCGGCGCCGCTTCAAACCGCGGTGCTGCTTCATACCACGGCACCGCTTCCAGCCCCGGCGCTGCCAAAAGCACTGGCACCGCTTAAAGCTGCAGTACCGATTAAAGCTACGGCACCGCAGCACAAGAACCTTCATCCTGCTAAGCCGGCACCAGCTACAACTAAGCAGCATGACGCTGCACTGGTGCCTACAGCACAAACAGATAAGCATCCAGATGAGGCTGCTATGGAGCAGCCGCAGCAGGAAACTGACACTCATAGCAGGCATCAGTATCCATGCCTGCCTTCCACGTCTTACTCACCTGGGAGGTCTTCATCAAAACAGTCCCCTCCCAGGTCTATATCACCTTTGTCCCTTCAAGACGCTCCCCTTCCTGATGATGACCATCACATGGTGTATTCCTCGCGGCATGCATCGCCTAGGAAGTCTCGCTCCTACCATTACAGGGCTCCACCACAGCAGAGCCCATGGCACCCATACTGGCCTTACCCACCCCCGCCTTATCCACCACAATGGGGGCCCTGGGATCACTGGGAGCCATACAGACACCGCTCCCCAGCTCGCTCCACTCCATCCCGGAGAAGCTTGCCTCGACCACAACCTCTATCACCAGCAAGCCTGTCGAAGGAAGAGGTGGAACAGATTTCGGACAATGAATCAGACATTCATTCAGTAAATGTCACACACTCTGATACCCTCAGTGCACAACCGGATGACACCGTGGTACCATCAGACACTGTAGCAACTGACAATCTAAAACATTTCCAGGAACTATTCAAGAGAGTAGCGACAAGCCAGCACATCTCCCTGCAAGAGGTGCAAAAGAAACAATACCAACTACTACAAAATCTACATCTACATTACATAGCAAGATTGCCCTGCCAATAGATAAGGCAATCATGGAGATCTCGGAAGACTTGTGGAAGACACCCGCATCCATTCAACCAACTAATAAAAAAATTGACAGAAAGTACTTTGTTCCCTCAAAAGACAACGACTTTCTCTTCACGCACCCACAACCTAATTCATTAGTCGTAGACTCAGCACAACAATGTGCAAAGCTCCTACAATACAGAACGGGCAACGCAGACAAAGACCACAAAAAGTTGGACTCTTTTGGAAAGAAAATATACTCCTCTTCCACCCTACAACTCAGAATATCCAATTACTCCGCTGTCATAGCAAATCATGACTTTGACAATTACTCAAAACTGGGAGAACTGATGCCACGTCTCCCTGAGTCCAAAAGATCTATCTTGAAAGCAATAGTCCATGAGGGCCATATGGTCGCCCGCACCGCTCTCCAAACTGCAATGGATGTTGCTGACACCTCAGCCCGAGTTACAGCTACAGCGGTGGTGATGCTCAGAGCTTCTTGGGTCCAGTCGTCTGGAGTTTCCCACGAACTCCAGCCCAAAGTGGAAGACTTGCCATTTGGCAAGCAAAAGTTATTTGCAGCTACTACGGACGAAATCCTCCATAACAACAAAAATTCTAAGTCCACACTTCACACGTTGGGTATGTACACGCCGCCCTACAAATGCAGACGATACACCCCATATAACTCATACAACCGATACCGATATGGGCAATACAGTCGACCACAGAGGCCCTATGAAGACACCAGACCAAGACAGCGAGGTCCCAGAAGGCACCCCAACCAGGCCCGCCCTCCAACTACCCAACCATCTAAGCAGCAAATTTGAAGATTTGGTCGAGGGCTTGCAAGACCTCTCTTACAATCTAGCACCAGTTCAACATGGCCATCTATTCACCCACCATTTGCAGCCATTCCTTCCACAATGGGATTCCACAACATCGAACCACTGGGTTCTAGAGATAATTCGAATGGACTATACCATCCCATTTACCTCTATTCTCCCTACCCTTCCCCCAGCTCGTCCCTCTTCAGGGACCACTCTCACAAAACCCTTCTAAAACAAGAGATCGATCAGCTCCTCGTCATTGGAACTATAGAAAGGGTACCCCGAGAGTTCCACAGGAGAGGGTTTTACTCGAACCATTTCTTAACCGAGAAAAGAACAGGGGGTTGGAGAGCTATATTGGACCTCCGCAAACTGAACAAGTTTCTCAAGAAACAGCATTTCAAGATGGTCACTCTCTCCGCAATCATTCCTGCACTAGATCAAGGGGACTGCTTCTCAGCCCTCGATCTCCAAGATGCCTATTTCCATATAACCATCCATCCCTCCCACAGACGCAACCTACGCTTTGCGCTCGGACCAGACCACTTCCAGTACAAGGTTCTCCTTTTCGGTCTCTCATCAGCTCCGAGGGTATTTTCGAAGGTACCAGCAATCGTAGCTGCATATCTCAGATGGCAGAATGTCATCATATTCCCCTACCTAGACGACTGCCTTCTAAAGGGATCCTCCTATGCCAAAACCACCTCTATGATACATACAACCACAGCCCTCCTCAGTCGTCTAGGTTTTCTAATCAACAAAGACAAATCAACGTTGCACCCAGTTCAAGAGATAGAGTTCGCTGGCGCACGCCTGGACTCAGTTACAGCCCGAGCATACCTACCTCAGCAACGTTTTGCAACTATACAGGAAATTATAAGCAGGATGCTTACAATTCCTACCACCACAGTACTTACATGCCTCCGACTAATCGGACACATGGCTTCCACCACCTACGTAGTCCACCATGCTCGCCTGCACTTTCAATGCTTTCAGCTCTGGGTGGCAACCATTTACATCCCATCACGACACCCTCGAAACAAAAGGCTTACTGTCCCACTAAACGTGCTTGCATCCTTACGATGGTGGACAGTACCAAACAATCTTCTAGCGGGGGTTCCATTCCAACAAATCAAACCCACTATCCAAATCACCACGGATCCTTCCCTGCTCGGCTGGGGGGCACATATGGACGGTCGCGAAGTTCAAGGCAGGTGGTCCCCAAATGAGACACTCTTACACATCAATCTCCTCGAATTGAGGGCAGTAAGGAATGCCTGTGCACACTTTGCCTCCGACATCACCAATCATACAATCCGCATCCTAACGGACAACATTTGCATGATGTTCTACATAAACAGACAGGGCGGAGCCCTCTCCCGCTCCCTATGCACGGAGGCTATTCGCACGGAGGCTATTTGTGGAACTCGTGCATCCGAAACCAAGTCACCCTTATAGCATCTTACCTACCCGGAGTGAACAACACCAAATCAGACTCCCTCAGTCAAAACTTCACCTTAGACCACGAATGGGAGTTACATACAGAGGTTACAAACTCAATTTTCCACCAACGGGGATGGCCATCTATAGACCTCTTCGCTTCTACCCAGAACACCAAATGTCCCCAATTCTGCTCACATGTGGGACTTGGCAAACACTTTCTGGAGGATGCCTTCCTAATCAAATGGACAGCCCCCTACACTACGCCTTTCCCCCCATACCGCTCGTCCCAGGAGTCCTACACAAGATCTTGAGAGACAAAGCCCTAGTCATCCTGATTGCCCCATCATGCTCTCGCCAAACCTGGTACCCATACCTTCACAGGCTAGCGGTCCAGTCTCCCCATCCTCTACTATACCGGATAGACCTACTATCTCAGGACGACAGCAGGATACTGCATCCACAACTCTGTACCCTACATCTTCAGGCGTGGCTTCTCTCTGGTTCTTAGAGATGGAAGATTCCTGTTCCCAGCGAGTAAAAGACATCCTCCTCCATAGCAGGAGGCAGTCTACTCGAAATATCTACCAGCAGAAATGGACACGATTCTGTCACTGGTGTCAGCGAGCCAAAGTGGAACCCCGTGTCTCCCCACTAAATACCATCCTAGCCTACATTCTGGACCTTAAAACATCAGGGCTGTCAATCTCCTCTCTAAGAGTACACCTCTCCACAATAGCAGCATTTCATACCTCAGAGGACGGCTTTTCCATTTGTAACTATCCTATCACGAAGAGATTCCTTAAGGGACTCTACAATGTGTACCCACCATATGAGGCCCCACCGCCCTTATGGGACCTAAATCTTGTTCTTGACTACCTCACCAGACCTCCTTTAGAGCCATTGGCAACAATACCACTTCTCTTTCTTTTTATGAAAGTCTGTTTCCTCTTAGCCATCACCTCTGTCAGGAGGGTGAGCGAACTTGGGGCACTAATGTCAGAACCTTCTTACACAGTTTTCATGAAGGATAAGGTCATACTTAGACCCCACCCGACATTCTTGCCAAAGGTCTGTACAGAATTCCATCTCAACAAACCGATCATGCTACCTACCTTTTTCCTAAAACCACACTCTTCACAGAAGGACGCCAGCCTGCATACTCTGGACATCTGGAGGGCTCTGGCCTTCTTCCTAGAAAGAACAAAACCATTTCGTACTTTTTATCTCCATCGCTGAACGATCCAAAGGGACACCAATATCTTCACAACGAATCTCGAAGTGGATATCGACATGCATAATTAAGTGCCACACTCTGGGTAATAGACCACTACAGCGTCCACCACGAGCGCATTCCACTTGAGTGACAGCTCCTTCTACAGCCTTTCTGAGCAATGTCCCCTTAAAAGACATTTTCCAGGCAGCTACATGGTCTTCTGACCATACCTTTGCAAAACATTATGCTATCCTTCCACAACTCAGGGATGACTCAGCAGTGCTCTCCACCACTGCCAAACACTGACTCTGGCTCCCTCCAGCCATATATTGAATACTGCTTTGTAGTCACCTAGGGTATGTCTACACTACCCCGCTAGTTCGAACTAGCGGGGTAATGTATGCATACCGAAATTGCTAATGAAGCCCGGGATTTGAATTTTCCGGGCTTCATTAGCATAAAGCCGGCGCCGCCATTTTTAAAAGCCGGCTAGTGCGAACCCCGTGCCGCGCGGCTACACGCGGCACGGGCTAGATAGTTCGAACTACGTAGCCATTCCGAACTATCTGTACTCCTCGCCAGAAGCTCCACAAATCCTGCAAGCGCCCTTCTGTGCCTCAGCTGTCCCTTCCACCACAATCCCCATCTCCTCAATAACAACATGTAATACAAGGGGAGCAATCTGATCCTTCACCGGATACATCACCTGCTACCACCAAATCGTGGAACGAGGAGTACAGATAGTTCGGAATGGCTACGTAGTTCGAACTATCTAGCCCGTGCCGCGTGTAGCCGTGCGGCACGGGGTTTGCACTAGCCGGCTTTTAAAAATGGCGGCGCCAGCTTTATGCTAATGAAGCCCGGGAAATTCAAATCCCGGGCTTCATTAGCAAGTTTGGTATGCATACATTACCCCGCTAGTTCGAACTAGCGGGGTAGTGTAGACATACCCCTAGAGTGGAGCACCCATGGGGAAACTACTCGAAGAAGAAAAGGGAGTTACTCACCTCGTACAGTAACGAGTGTTCTTTGAGATGTGTGTCCCCGTGGGTGCTCCACGACCCTCCCTTCCTCCCCTCTGCTCGGAGTCAAAATTACTCGGGCAGACATGAACTAAAAGGGAGGAGGTTGGGCCGCACACTGCAGGAAGCTGGAAGGGCTTGAGACGCCTCCTGAGCATGCGTGGCCCAATGCGGGAAACTGCTCTACAAAGCTCTGATCTGCGGCTCAGGGTGACCCTTCAACAAGAGTGGAGCATCCACGGGGACACACATCTCAAAGAACACTCATTACTGCACGAGGTGAGTAACTCCCTTTTACTGTGCTAAACTGAAGGCCAGAGCACGGCATGACAGAGATCTATGCCTCAAGCTGATTCTACTTAAAAAGTCACTAAAACATCTTCAGACCCAATAAGTCCCAGGCTCAAAAGGATAAAAAAAAGGCTTTAAGTTGCCTGCTTTGAATGTCTTTGCATCTACTGGCACCAACATTACTTTGCCAGCACCTACCATTATCAATCGTACTTTGCTGGCACTGCATCTGGCACTAGTGTCAAGTGCAACTTCTGGCACTGCTTCAGGAACCACCACAGTACCAACTACATCACCTGGCTGCCCAGTGCTGAGACATAATCCAGCACTACAAGTGGCAATGGTGTCACCATCCACAGCATTGTCAACATCAGCGCAGCAGTATACACAACACAAAGACTTCCTGGTTTCTTCAACTTTCAATTCACCTTTCCTGGGCACCGACATTTCTCCTGGTACTCTGGCAACGAAACCAGATATATTGCCAGAGAGGTTTTCTAGTGACTGTGACAAGGAGATAGATGTGACATTTTCTCCTAACAACTCCCCTCCCACTGACTATTCCATTTACTCAGCAAAGACTCATCCTCTACACTCCAGACACTGAAACATGCCAGCCTGATATGACAGCCCATGGATGCCACCACCCATTCCGTACCCGCAATGGTAGTATTGGAGTCCATGGCAGCCTCGCCAGAAGCTCCACAAATCCTGCAAGCGGCCTTCTGTGCCTCCGCTGTCCCTTCCACCACAATCCCCATCTCCTCAACATGTAATACAACATGTAATACAAGGGGAGCAATCTGATCCTTCACCGGGTACATCACCTGCTACCACCAAATCGTCCTCCCCATATTGTTAGTCTTTAAAGTGCTACATAGTCCTGTTTTTTGTTTCAGCTAGACTAGGCTAACACGGCTACATTTCTATTACTATTCCCCAAACAAAGCTCTGATGCCTCCTCCTCCCACTACAGCAGACAATTTCTCACATTTTCAAGATCTTTTAAAATATGTATCTGCCAAAACCAATATCCCCATACAGGAAATGTTAGAAGACCAACATGAGTTGAGTGACATTTTATTAATCTCTGCCACTTCTAAGATAACTTTAAGATAACTTTACCTATTAATCCAGCCACTATGGAACCAGCAATGGCCACTCTAACATGCAAGCGGGCTGACAAAAAATATTACATTCCCCCAAAAGGATCAGAGTTTCTTTTAACCCACCCTGCACCTAATTCTTTGTTAATGGACACAGCCCAGCAGAAGATTAAGCAACAGCACTTTAGATCAACTCCATCGAATCGTGACGGCAAAAGGCTGGCTCTCTTCAGCCGAAAAGTTTACATGTCATTCACGTTACAACTCTGAATGGCAAATTATGCAGCAGTACTCAGTAAATATACCATAGAAATTAGTCAAGATTAAATGATTTTATTTCAGCTATCCCTTAGGCAAAGAAGCAGAAATTTAAAGCCGTGATTATGGAGAGATGTGCAATATCCAGGATCACACGCCAAACTGCCCTAGATGCTACCGACACAGCAGCTCGGTCTACTGCAATAACCATAATCATGAGAAGGGCCTCATGGTTCAATTCTGCAGCCTTCCTCCAAGAGATGCAGTGTACTGTAGAAGATATTTGACAGACAGAAACTATTCGCAGCCAACACTAATGAAGTGCTGCATTCCATGAAGGATTTTAGAACAACACTTCAAACTCGTGGTATCCACAATCCTACAAATACAAGAAGACAATACAGGTATCAGCCATACCCTAGACCTAGATACCCTCAATATACTCATAAAAACAACAGGCATCAGCAGCATCAACAGAACCGCTCAAGAGGCAGAGGTCAACGATGACACCAACCTTCTAACAGCTCTCAGCAATTGCAACCTTCTAATAAGCAAATTTGAGTCTTACATTGAGGATCATGAAAATCTTTCTCCCATTCCAAGGCCTTCTATACCATCTAAGTTGTTCCAGCATGGTCTTCTGCCATATTTTAACAACTGGAAAAGGATAACATCCAATAACATCTACAAATAATCAAGCTCGGGTACTATTCCCTTTATGTCCACACCCCCTTCCAATCTCCCTACCAGTCCTGTTTCAGGGACCACTCTCACAAGGATCTTCTCCAACAGGAGCTTGAACACCTTTTATAACCAGAGCCAATTAGTGTAAGGGGAAAAGGTTTTTATTCCCATCATGGAGAAGAAATATGGAGGACGGCGACCTGCCCTTGATTTACAAGCACTTGATTTACAAGTTGTTACGGCTTACCTGTGGAAACAATTTGTAATTATATTTCTGTATTTCAATGACTGTCTCCTCAAAGCATGCTCCAAATCTGATGCTTGATCCTCTCCATCACAAGACATGTCTTCCAACATCTTGGTCTACAGATAAATGAAAACAAGTCAAATTTGGTTCCTACTCAGAAAGATCTAGTTCATAGGTGCTTACCTCGACTACACATGGGCACTTGCTTCCCTTCCTATGGAGCATTTTCACAAAATCATGGACTTGGTCAGGACACTGCAGTTCTCTCCCAAAATTACAGCGCACAACTGCCTTCAATTATTGGGTCATATTGCAACTTGCAACTTCAGGATCAGAAATGTTCATTTGCACATGACTTGTCTACAGGAGTGGCTCAGGACAGACTACAAGCCCAACATCCACCCATTATCAAAGTCCCTCATCGTCTCACTCTCAGTAAAGAAGTCTCTTCTCTGGCGGTTGACAGAAAAATCTGTGCTCCCGCGGTCTGTTCCTTACTGCAGAACCATCTATTTCCATGACGACAGATGCATCCCTTATGGGATGGGATGCACACTTTCAGCACCACACGGCTCACAGGTTGTGGTCCAACAAAGACAGATGTGGTCACATCAATCTGCTAGAACTGTAGGCAGTAAGATATGCCTGGAAATGATTTCTCCCTTTAATCAACAACAATCATGTGAGACTATACACAGACAATGTTGTTGCAATGTTTTATATAAACCATCAGGGCAGAACCTGATCACATGCACTGTGTACAGAAACAATCGCACTTTGAAATTGGTGCCTGAAATATGGCATATATATCACTACCATGCACCTTCCTAGACACCTCAAAACCACCGCTTACGCTCTAAGCCGGACACTGCCGACTGAACATGAGCTGCAGCTCAACCCAGCTATCCTTTTGTGAATTTTCCATCAATGGGGTCACCCCAGCATAGACCTCTTTGTTATCTAGAACAACAAACAGTGTCTGCAGTTTTGCTCCAGAGCTGGCATAGGGAAGAGTTCTCTCAGGGACACCTTCCTGATCAAGTGGTCTCTTCACCTCCTATATGACTTTCCCCCCATACCTCTCATCAACTGGGTTGTGATCAAAGTGCAGACAGACAAGGCACAGTAAATTTTGATAGCACCTTTTTAGCCACGGCATCCTTAGTTCCCTTTTCTGTTAAAAATGGCTTACATACAACCAATTCCTCTGCCCCCAACCTTGATCTCCTTTATCAGCCCGGAAGTCCAAATAGCCATCCCAATCTCCACATGCTGAATCTGAATGCTTGGCTGTGCAATGGTTTTCCATGCCATATTTAGAGTGCTCTGAACAGGCTCAACTCATCCTCTTGCACTGCAGAGCCCAAAGCACTCATAAAACATACCTTTAGAAGTGGAAAAGGTTTTCAATATGGTGTGCACATCATGCTAACCTGTCGACATCTCTATTGCCTGTAATTTTGGACTATTTGTTGCACCTTAAACAAGCTGGTCTTGAGTTGAGTTCTATCAAGGTACTCCTTGCTGCTATAACCACTTTTCATCTCAAAATAGACAATACCTCAATATTTACATAGCATCTCACTATGAGGTTCATCAGAGGCCTAAAAGCACTTTATCCAGATGTAACCCCAAAAATACATCCTTGGGATCTCCACCTGGTTTTAAATACTCTCACAAGACCCCCATTTGAGCCAATGGCCATCTACTCTCAATTACACCTTTCAAAGAGAAGGTGATTTTATGCACTCATCCCAAGTTTTTACCAAAGGTACGATTGTCTTGTCACTTGAATCAGACAATAACCTACACCTATACCTACATTTTTTCCAAAATCCGATGCTAACTCATTTGAATCAAACATGCACGCTCTCAATTTACGTAGGGCACTTTCTTTTTATATACAACATACAAGACCATTCAGGTCCTCTCCTAGACTGTTTGTCTCCAAAGTGAATTACAATAAAGGCCAAGCCATCCCAGCTCAGGGACTCTCTCACTGGATTTTGGACTCTATAAGACTTTGCTGCTCTTTATCAGGTGCTAATTCCTCAGACAGTATAAGGACACACTCAACTATAGCCATGTCTACTTCAGAGGCATTTCTATGAAAGGTCCCTTTAGCACATATTTGCACAGCTGCTACTTGATCATCAGAACATACATTCGCAAGGCACTACACACTTTCTCAAGGACCTTTTTTTAATCTCAATTTCCCTAAGGCATACTATTTACAGCATTTATGTCAGATCCAAAGTCCCTACCTCCTTAGAGAGATATAGCTTTACAGTCACCTGATGTAGAGCACCCACAGGGACATCTCTCGAAGAGGAAGAGGAGGTTTTTCATCTTTGCAGTAACTGACGTTCTTCAAGATGAGTGTCCCCGTGGGTGCTCCACTACCCTCCCTCCCTCCCCTCTACTTTGGAATTCTGGCCTCCTTTAGGGCCTCTACCATTCTGGGGTAGAGAAGGAAGTAAGGGGGGGCTCACACATGCACAATGCCTGCATAGTAGGATTGCGAGGCTTGAGGAGCACACATGTGTGGCCCCAGGGACACTGCTTTGAAGACTCGGGAGAATGAGCGCAGGAATGGTGCACTAACTTAATGTGCAGCACCCATGGGGATGCTCATCTCGAAGAACATCAGTTACTGCAAGAGTAACCTCCTCTTTTCCTACACTAGTGTAGATCTATATTGCCTCCTCTCTTCTGGTCGCCTGGGGGAGATAGACCAGTGTCCCCATGCTGAGCTGGTCTGTAGCAGCCGTTAAAGGAGCACACACTTTTTCCAACAGCCAGGCAGCAGACACCACTGCTTAATGTATAGGGAGATCATTAGTGCTTAACAGGACTCTATAAGGAAGATAACCTCACTGCTTAGACTTAATTCTAAGTCAAAACCAAATTTGCAGTGTTACCTCAGGGACAAAGGCAACTATAAAAATGAAGCAAACCCTGAATCTGGGTTGTCCCTGTCTCAGAAGTGCAAGTCTCCTGGACAATACCATATCTATCACCAGCAAGGATCTTACCCAATTAATGTAAATTTAAAAAAACAGACACTAAAATATGTTAACAATAAGTAGGGATAATTAACAATAAGTAGGGAAAATGGGGGAAATTATTAAACAATCAATAATAAACAGCCAGCATCCCATAAAGTATAACACCTTAAAACACAGTACTGGAACTATTAATCAGGCATGAAGTCTGGAACCCACACTATCTCAGGTGGTAAAAAAAAGAAAAGAATGATAGTACAGACCCCAGACAATAAGGACATTTATATTATGGTGCTGATGGAAGTGAAGAACAGCATGAAGCCTGGAACCTCAACCGCTGCGCTATTTGGAAGCTCATCAGGAAGAACACCAAGGAGATCCCAGCAAAGAGATAGGTGATGGCTGTGGATCCTGTGATGTATCTGCTCCTTCCTTCACTATAACTCTGATGGAATTCCTCAGTGCTAGAGGCCTAGGCTGTCTGAGGAGTCATACTGTCTTCACTTGGTCTCAGATGGAATGAAGGGGAGAGAGACTGACCCTCTGACCGACAGGTTTGGGGCTTTTATTATCTCAGTGGTTCATATGATTGACAGCTCTGCAGCATGCAACTTCTGAGGTAAAAGAATGTTCAGGAGCTTCTGGTGGGAAAATCTGTCTGTTGTAGACAGATTGACCCAGCTCTACTTATGCTGATATTATCAGGCACCTTTCAAAATGGAGTCTGTCCTAAAAAAATGGAGTCTTACAGAAACCATCATATAACATAACATTACCACTTACCAACATTATCACTCACAACAGCAACTAATGCAATACACCATGTCTATATTTTTAGATACACTCACTAATAACCTACAGGTTTATGTCAAGATAAATTATGTCCAAACTCAATGAACTATTCTTCCACTTGTGCATGTAATGCATTCACATACTTAGGAATATGAGAATTGTCATAACAGATTAGACCAATGGCCTACATAGTCCTTAGCCATTACTGGCCATTGTCAGAAACAAGATATTTCAGAATAATATGTAAAAATATGTATTAATGAACAAAAACCCAATAAGAAGCAATCATAGTTCAGCACTCTCTGCACTTTATCCTTAGCCTCTCCAAGTGCTCCTCCCTCCGCAATCAACCTGTGCTTGGGAGGAATCCTGCAGTTTTCCTACTCTTACACCATGGACAGGACTACGGTGTCCTGGGTACCACCAGTGATTCATCAGCAGGTTTGACTGCATCCGGCAACTCAAGTTTTCCCTTTGGGAGCTGTGACCAATGGTGAACACAGTGACTGAACACTAAGAACAAAGAGAAAAGGGATTTTTAAAACAAGAACTAGAAATATCCGCCTTACTTGAAAGGGTTTCAGATTGCTTCCCAGCAGTTTCTGCCTAATTCTTTGCTTGTTCTTTAGGGGCTGCCCCTTTATGTACCCCACAATTCTTAGATTCATTTTTCCCACCTGATTTTCCCCTCCTCCTCCTGTAGTTCTGCATGGCCTGAGATAAAACTTAAAAAGTGAGTCACATCTTCATTCTCCCTTCTCTTTATGTGGCATTTACATTACTGGAAGTTGGAAAATAGCCATTCTGTACAATCTCTGCTAATCTCTTTGTAGATGGCTTTTGATCCACCCAGGATAACAATTGTCCATTCAAGATTTTTTTCCTCCTTGTGTTCTTCTATCAATTGTCTCTTCCAGTGCTCATAAACATGCACTGCACTGAATCTCTTAAAATGTGCCCTGAACTCAAATGTTTCTTTTCATACAATACCTGGCAAATGTTTGCTGAGTTCCTATTATCTCTGATGCTTTTTTTTTTTAGTTACTTGATCATAATATTTTCAGAATTATTCTCTAATACCATAATTTAAAGTCTCAGAGGGATAGCCGTATTAGTTTGTAACTGAAAAAAATAAAAAACAACAAATGGTCCGACAGCATCTAAGGATAAGTCTGCATAGCAACATTATTTTGAAATAACTAATGTTATTTCAAAATAACTTAGTCCATGTCTACACAGCAGGTGGTTATTTCAAAATAATGTTGAAATACTGCCAAGCCGGAGGCCTTCCTACTCCGACTCCTGTAACCCTCATTGTACGAGAAGTAAGGAAGTTTGGGGGAAGAGTGCCCTATTTCGAAATAAGTGCTGTGTAGATGCTTCCAATTTCAAAATAAGCTATTTTGAAATAAACTACGCAACTGACATAGCTCAATGTGCATTGTTTATTTTTCATTAAGCCCTGCTGTGTATATCATAGAATCATAGAGCTGGAAGAGACCTCAGAAGGTCATCAAGTCCAGCCCCCTACTCTAGGCAGGACCAATATGCACCCTCAGAGACTAACAAAAAATGTAAATGGTATCCTGAGCTTTTGTGGACACAATCCACTTCTTTAAATTAATTGAGTAAGGCAGGGGTGGGCAATAATTTTGGAAGGGGGGCCACTTCACAAATTTCAGAAGTGGCTGCTGACCGACCCAGAACGGGCAGGGCCTCGGGCAGAAGGGGCAAGGTTAAGAACTACCCTGCTGGGTACGGTGACCTTGTTTTCTGAACCAGCTGCAGCTAGTAAAAATAGTTTAATTTAAATTATGAAACAGATTAAGCATTTTTAACTTTCTATGTTAATTGATGAAACTTCATTTTAGATAAAGTAACAAAGATTTCAATGTTTTCTTTATTTATGGAAGGGGTGGGGAATCCTTTTTGGGTCTGGTCGTCAATGACCCACAAAAAAAATCAGTTGGGGGCCACACAAATGAGAACCAAAAAAACTCCTCCAAAACCCCCCAACGCTCACTGATGTGGCCCCAATTGAGACACCAAACTCCTCTGGTGCCACAACCTCGTGGGGTGAGGGGAAGGGAAGGGGAAAACTGAGGTTCAGGGTCTCCCATAGACCAGATTTACTTTTCCGGGGTTCTGGAGTTAGTGGATTTTATGGACCTCCTTAGGCTCTGGAGTAGGGACAAAAATGAGGGGTACAGTGTGCAAGACAGGGCTCCCAGCAAGTAGGATAGGGATGGGGTGCAGGATCTGGGAGGTATCTGGGGTGCAGAAGCAGGCTGGGAGTAGAGTTTCTGGCCAGATGGAGGGAGCAGGAACAAGGAAGGGTATCAGAGCAAGCTGGGGGTGCTGGGTCTTGGGGGAGGGGGGATAGTGATGGGTTTGGAGTATGGGGGTGTGGACATGAAGGGGAACCTTACCTGGCTTTGTTCTCCCTTGCAGCAATGGCTGTAGCCATGCTGTCCCGGCTGCCCAGGAGGGAGTCCCCGCTTCCATGGCCATGTGATCCTGGAGGCTGGAGACACCACTGCTGCAGCCACAGGATCCAGGGCTGGCCCTGAGGCACTGTGGCTACAGGCCGCCCCCAAACCAGGGTGCTGCAGTCACATGACCATCGCGGAGGTGCCAATGCCATGGCTACTCACACCAGGGCCTGCCCCGGAGGTGCCACTGCCATGGCTACGTGGCGTGGGGCTGCCCCAGAGGCACCACTGCTGCTGTTTGGGGCCTCCCCAGAAGCACTGAAGTCATGTGGCCCTGGGCTGCTCTGGAGGCGCCACGTTCCAAGGCCTGCGCCGGAGGCACCGCTGCCATGGTTTCGGGCCGCCCCAAAGGCGACACAGTCAGGTAGCCCGGGGCCAGCCCCGGAGGTGCTGTGACAGTGGTACTTCCAACCTCTGGAGCCAGCCCCAGACTGCATGGCCACGGAAGTGGCACATCCTAGGCCAACTCCGGGCTGCAGTATCAGCACCTTCAGGCCAGCCTTGTTGAGGAACCTGAGCCCCAGCGCTGCCTGCTCTCCAGCAGCAGCGTGGGATGTGGAGGAGCGGGCTGAGGTCCTTCTCCTCTCCCCTGTGGGTCCTGTAATTAGGAGGCAGGGCCTCTAATTGCCTCGTGGGATGGATCAAAGCCTAAAGCAGGTCAGATCCGACCCGCTGAGAGGCTTTTGCTCACCTCTGGAGTAATTGATCATTTCTTTTTAACAATTGTTTAAATGTCCATGTTTAATATCTGCAATTTAATAACCCAAATGTAAGTTCTCTTTTAATAGTAATAAATCTGACACTATTATTCCCTTTCATGCATATCTGGATGTAATCTATGTTTGAATTAACTACTTGTAATCATAAAGCAAACAACACAAAAACAAAACAAAAAAAAGCAAGTGGAACATATATAATTCATAAAATAATACTGGCAGCTCCCATGTCCTTTACCAGATGTCCATAAAGGAGACAAGTCAGTGGCTGTTTTGGCTTATGCATTGAATCATGAGTATTGATATCCCTCATTTAATTTGCAGTAAGAAAATAACTACTGTAGATTACAACCTCACTATAATTAATTTTAATGTTACTATGCTGCATTATTTCTCGATAACTGTGAAGTTCTTTTGTCACTACTGTAGGCTCACCTCTGTCTATTTTTTTAATATGCTTATTCTAGCTGTAGGTTTAATACATATTAATTTAGGAAAAATCACAAGCACTGTTTGTTAATTTTTCCAAGTGAACTTTTCAATCAAGAACAATATGCAATGCTACCCAACGAGACCAAAATCATTTCATTTCTAAATGTTATATTTGATTTGTCAGGTGTGGTTGTAATAGATTCATCTTTAAAATTATAACTGGCATTTTTACTAGGATTATAGCTTTTTAGATACTGTAGTATTAAGTACTTAACTTCAGTCTATGCTACTAATGGTTAAATGTGAAACAGATTTTGAGAGAGATCCTAGAAAACTACATAATTCCTTATCTTAACCAAATTGATCATCGATGGCCTCTTCTCTCTCACCTGTCCCCAGTGCAGACAGTGCTAGATTGATGAAATAATTCATCTGTCAACCTAGCTTCCACCTCTTGAGGATATAGATTAACTACTGTGATGGCAAAATCCCTGCCATTGATATAGTAAATACGAACGCTGAAGCACTACAGTGGTGCAACAGCAGCATTTTAAGGGAAGATATGCCCTCAAGTAAGTATGGACTGATTGTGTGAGTAAAAATCCCTAGGATTGCTACCTAATTGAAGAACCAAAAACCATTTGTGCTTTTTAAAAAAATGTACACACTTCATTAGCATGGTACAACAAAAAGCAAGCAATAGTTGATTTTCCAAATGTCTAGAATTATAGCAAAGTTTAGAGGATTTTTATGCTGATTACCACCTTTTATTAGGCTTTATATAATCACATACTTTTAAGAAAAAACATCAATTGTTTTCAAATTTCTCACATGTTGGTCCTTCATTTTGCATTATCTGAACAGGGAGGCTCTCAAATCAGATTTATTTTATTGAACCAACAGCAGGCTGGGTTAAAAAGATGTTCAGACAGCAAAAGATAAGCCTTGGTTATCACTGTATGATTATGTTAAACGTTAGAGATTCCTATGAAATATGTATCTGCTCATCTTACCCTGTTTATACCATGTCATTAAGTCTATAGGGAAGTTAAAGCAGCTGGTGTACCTGGATATGTCAAAAAACAGGATAGAAACTATTGACTTGGATGTATCCGGATGTGAAGCACTTGAAGATTTGCTATTGTCATCAAATATGTTACAACAACTGCCAGACTCTCTAGGTGAGAAGTGTACATGCTGCTTGATAAGCTTTTACATGTGTCGGTGTTGTTTATATTTTGTCTGCAGAGATGGGCCTGAAATTACCAAGATAGGATTGAGACCTGAATATAAACTACCCCAAATTCAAGAGATCTTTACATTTAGTGCTTGGGTTCAAATTGCAAAGGATCAGAATCTGCATCTCGATGCAAACTTCCCCCATGTTTGGAGGAACGGAGATCTAGTGTTCTAGTTCTGGATTATCTCTACTTTACACAAAAAAAAAGATAATATTGGTCAAGTTCATCTGATGTGAATTTTGAACTCTGTATGACACTTCATTTATATATTCTAGTTGCTTTAAAATTTAAGAGACAAATCCTGCTTTATTATAGTGGTGCAATGATAGTGTACTAATATTAATGGGATATAACATGGGCTCAAAATATTTCTGACTTTTTGGCTTACATATAATTTCTAAGGGAATTATTATTACTTCTACAATTACAAACACTTAGAAAACAAATGTGCATATTTCTGTAAAGAATTAACGTTTTTGTTACTTTTTAATCTTATTGTATTTTTCATTATTGGAAAAACTTCAAAATTGTTCAGTCTATAAGATTTGTATTATTTTTTATCAGAATATACAATATACTTAGAATAATCTCTTAATGGTAAGTAAAATCTGTATTATTAGACATGGGATGTAAATGATAGATGATGTTCAAGCTGAGTCCTTTTCACATGTGTTCATTTTTATGCACAGTCAGCATTTTTTATATATTAACAAGTGTAGGCATGTCAAATACAATTTAATTGTAATTGCCAAATGCAAATAATGGTCCCTATTCAGCAAAGCGCTTGAACATATGCTTAGCTTTCAGGCCAGGTTTAAGAGATTAAGCCTTTTTCAATCAAAGCCTTTTTCAGTTAAATATATGGAAATATTTTATCTTTAAAAATTAAATTTATGTAGATCAAAATCATTTTGATGTATTAGATTTTCATAATTTCTTTTTATGTCAGGCTGTGATCTAGAGTAGAGAAAAGACAGGAGTCATGGATGGGTTTAATTGGGTGTCAGCTTTATTCACATGTATTCTGATCATATGTATTTGAAATTCAATTAAATAATGAGTGAATTTATAAACAAAACTGATAATAAGACTATTGTTATGATAATCTTTCAGCAGCATGATGTAGGATTACCTGAACTATTATTATAGACACTTCATGGTATGATGGAACATATTTAAAATGCATATTGTTTATCAAGAAAAAATCATGTTTATTTGTTTAAATGTAAGCTTCCAATTTATATGCTTGAAAAGGTTTGTGTACTAAGAGTACGGTAAAAGCAATATGAATTAAGGAAGTATTTAATGTTTTTTAAAGCAGTTTGTTGAAAAAAGTGGAGGAAAAACGTGATTTATAAGGAATCTATCAAGTACTACGTTTCACAGGTAGATTTTATTCCCATGGAAATCAATGGCAAATGTCCTAGGAACTCCAGCATAAGAATGAGTGTGCCACTTTTGGTCTTTTTTTCATTTATTAATATTTTATTCATCTAATTTAGATCGTAATCAAGACAGAACTAAAAGGGCTGCTCCCATTTATATTAGGAATGTTAAAAAGTGGGTCATAGGCTAACGATATAACCACTTAAAATTTCAACAGTTACATGATTACACGCATTTTGCAGCTCAGCGCAGGGCAGCAGGCAGCTCCCTAGGAGCAGGTACATGCCGGGAGTGTGCACCTACTGCCCCCTGCATTGCTGCCTCTGCATACTGGCTCCCACCTGCCAGCTCCACTCCCGGGAAGCCGGCTGCAACCTACTGTGCTCCACAGCTGTCTCCCAAGCCAGCCCATGCTGGTACTGGAGCTCTCCACTTCTCACCACCACGATGAAGTGCAACAACCACACTGGCTTGGGAGATGGCAGCGGAGCAGAGCAGAGCTTGCTGCATTGCTCTGCTTCCCTATGGCTTCCACTGCCATGGTGAGTATGGGGGCCCTGAACCCAGATGGTGCCCTGCATCATACTCTGGTAAGCCCTGAGGCCTTGTCCCTCAAGGGAGGGGGCTTGAGGGAAGGGGTACAATGAGGGGAGAGGACAGAGAAGAGATAGGAAGAGGTAGGGCAGGGATGCAGCAGGAGCTGGAATTGGAAGGGGCTGGACATGCAACCCCCAGTGTCACAGGGACTTGTGTGCCAGCAGCCATGTGCAAGCCACATTTTGTTTAGTCAGCAGATGGCCTCCTGGACCATGAGTTTGAGACCCCTGATCTATAGCCTAGTGAAGTAATGACTAATGTTGGAGACTTGAAAACCAGTTATAAATATCTGTAAAGTTTAAACTTTGTAGGCTGGAGAAGCATCGTTTAGCATGATACAAAGGTTTATAAACAGAAGTAATAGGATGATATTAAGAACAGGAAATGTTATTTAAAATTTACTTAAGGCTGAAAAGCAGGGACAAATTCCTGACATTATGGTCTGCTCATCTGTGAAATAGACTCCTAGGCCAGTGGCAGAAGTCTCATTTTTAACCTATACAAAGTGCCAGCAAAGTGCTCTGTTTCTAAAATTCTTATGCTGTATAGGAGATGGGTAAGATGTCTACATAGGACTTTTCAATATCCAAGTTCTGTGATTCTATGATATTACTAGTATAAACTACCAAGGCTCAAGTGCTGCTGTTTTCAATGGTGATTCAGATATACACAACAATGTTTGTTGTAAAGACTCTTGCTTCAGTGCAAAAGGAGCATAGCATACCTTTAAATGTGTTTGTTTTATCATATGCCTATACAGGTTGAACTTCTCTGGTCTGGCAATATCCATGGTCCAGTAGGACCACAGATGTTGCTAGATCAGAAAGCCCTGCCAACTTAAAGTCTAGTTGCTAGGAGTGGGACCAGAGGGCTGGTGGCAAGGAAAAGAGCCAGGCTTTCAGTACCGGGACTGACAATGGAGCCAGTCCCTGGGAGAGAGCTGGCAGTGCAGTCCAGCTGGGGGCATAGACCTGGGGGCAAGGCTGGATCCAGCAACCTGGTTGGGGGCATGGAGCCTGACCAGTGGCCAGGATTGGAGCCCAGGTTGGACCCAGCAGCACAGCTTGACCGGGGGCATGGAACCCAAGCAGTGGCTGAGGTTGGGGCCAGGGACAGACCCAGCTGCACAGCCCAGACAGGGGTTTGGAGCTGGACTGGCAGTGACCAGAGTCTGTGACCCTGGAGCAGGGAGCCTGGTGGCCAGGCGGACAGCCAGATTGGTGACTAGGTCAATAGCGGAGTCATGTGAGATTGCAGAACCCAAAGGAGAGCCCAATGGGATCTGCTGATGAATGCCAGGAGATCCCAGAGTCCAACAGCAGAGGGTCTGGAGTTGACCTCCCCAGTCTGGCAAACTTCCTCTTTCAGGACCAGTCAAGTCTCAAGGTTGCTAGACCAGGGAGGTCCAACCTGTAATAAGAAAAATTGTCACTCTTTTCAGTCTGACTCTCATAGATTCAGTTAGCTTTAAATGCAGTTTTAACATAAAATATATATAGTTTCATTCCAAATGAGAGGTGATTTAAATATTTTAAATATGAAAACTTTCTTTTAAAATATGCCGTTGTGTCCAAATCCAGATATTTCCTGGAATATGCTGTTGTGTCAAAATCTTCAATGAAATGATTTTAAAACGTTTCCAAATCAAGATGGAAACATCTGTTTTGACTTTCTCATTTCAACTTTTCTGTTTAATATCTTTCTGATTTTCATGTTTAGTTTTATTTCATCTTACATTAAAATATGTTATGTCATATCTATATTTTATACATTATATATATATCTGTATGTATGTTCAAAATTAGGTGAATTCTCTTAAAGAGACACCCACTGGCTTAATCAACAGAGTTGAAAAATATTCCAAAATGTCAGAATTTCCCATGAGAAAGATGCCATTTTTACCAGCTTTATCTCAAACTTACTGCACTAATTTAACCAAACACGTGTGGGTGTTTTTGTCAGTCCATTACTCTTTTCTCTTAACTCCTGTGTTGTTGCCATTAGACTACAGAAGTTTCACATTCCCCATCTGTGAATGTAGGCCCTGGTCCTGTATACATTCGTGTACGTGCTTAACTTTAAGCACATAAATAAGCCCATTCATATTTGAAGTTAAGCATGTGCACATGTGTATTCAGGATTGGAGGCATAATATATATGACACAATACCTACTTAGTACAATATGTACTTAGAACAGATTACCAGGCACTCAGGGCTTGATCAAGTCCTAACAAAGTCCATGGCAAGATAGGAGTTAGATTATACCCTTAACATACATGAAATAAAATTTAGTGTATTTTCTATAAACTAGCACACATTTTCCCTAAGGAACTGATTCAGGAAAATACTTAAACATGTTCTTTAGTCAGCCTTATTCAGGATAATATTTAAGCACATGTGTAACTTTAAGCTTTTATTTCCATTACCTTCTGTGGGATGTACACATATTTAAAGCTGTGCTGAATCAGGATCTAAATGAATTTGGCATAAGCATCCTTGTTTATTGAAGGAGAGAAACAGGCTATGTGAACATATTAAAATCATTACAAGAAATGTTTTATTGTTCTATTTTTCCTCTCTACCAGATATCTGTAATTTAAAATACCCATCTCTGTTTTGTAGGACTGTTGAAAAGGCTTACAACGCTAAAAGTAGATGACAATCAGCTTACAGTACTGCCCAATGCAATTGGAAAGTAAGTAGAAGAAATTTTATATATTTCAGCATCTCTAACATTGGGGGAAACCTGCTTTGCTTTGCCATATGTATAGTTTTGAAAAAGAAAGTAAGATGATCCACTGAAATGAGAACTAATTACAGAATATTGGTCTAACTTTTATCTTCTGTATACCAGTATAAATTGGGAACAACTCCTCTGAAGTCAATGCATTTACACTGGTGTATATAAGCAGTAAATCACATGCAGAAAATCTGTTACATTTTCCATAAGGACAATGATATATTTTCAGTCTAAATTATTTGTTATTCAATTAACTAGAGCAACAAAATTGTAAAGAACAAAAATAAAATATTTTCTGAAAAAGTGTCTCTTCTGTGTCTGCCTTTGCTGCATGTTGAGAACTAAATGGATGACAAACTTTATACATGCACACTGCCAATAATTTTGGAAGTAGAACAAAAAGAATGACCATTTCATAGGCAAATACTGCACAATGTGGATAGTCCTGGGTAAATAATCTTCTAGCAGTGTCCTGCAGTAACTCTTAAGCTCTATAGTTACATGAGAATTTGAATTTTGACGTAGTGTAGTCTGTCAGTTATACTGGAGTTGATAGCGCTTTTTTGATTTAGTCTTGGTTTTTTTGTGGGGTTAATGCTATAATTTAATACAAAATTCAAGACACATACAAATCTCTTTCTAAAAGGCTGAAAAGATTTACCTACTTTTCAAATAGACTGCTACTATACATATTTTGATAGAAACTGCTATAAAGCTGACACTTGTGTTAAAAAAATAATTGTGATTAATCCATTTTAATTGCACTGTTAAGCAACTAAATACCAAGTGAAATTTGTTAAACATTTATGGATGTTTTTCTACATTTTCAAATACATCAATTTCAGTTACAACACAGAATGTGAAGTGTACAGTGCTCATTTTATATTATTATTTTTTATTTAAAATATTTGCCCTCTTAAAATGAGTAAAGAAATAGTATCTTTAAATTCACCTCATGCAGGTACTGTAGTTCAATCTCTTTATCATGAAAATACATCTTACAAATGTATATTTGTTTGTTGCATAAATGCACTCAAAAGCAAAACAAGGTAAAACGTTAGGACCTACAAATCCACTCAGCCCTACTTCTTGTTCAGCCAATCACGAAGACAAACAAATGTGTTTACTTTTGCTACCTGTTTATTATCTGCAATGTCACCTGAAAGTGAGAACAGGTGGTTGCGTTCACTTTTGTAACTGGCATTGTAAGGCATTTATGTGCCAGATGTGCTAAATATTTTATGCCCTACATGCCTGGCCACCATTCCAGGGAACATGCTTCCATGCTGATGATGCTTGTTAAAAAATAAACCATTAATTAAGTTTGCAACTGAACTCCTTGAGAATTTTATGTCTCCAGCTCTCTTTTACCAACATTCTACCATATTCTAGCAGTCTTAGATGATGACCCAGCAAATGTAGTTTGTTTTTAGAACATTTTTATTACAGATCTGACAAAATTCAAAGAAGTGCTAATGTGAAATTTCTAAAGATAGCTCAGCACTCAACCCAAGATTAAAGAATCTGAAGAGCATTTCAAAATCTGAAAGGGGCTAGTTTTAGAGCATGCTTTTAGAAGACTTAAAAGTGCAACATTCCATTTAGGAAACTACAGAACCAAAGCAACACTAAAGAAAATCAACTTTCTACTGGTGACATCAATTCAGCTGATGAAAACGAACATGCATCAGTCTACACTGCTTTCATTATGGAGCAAAATCCACTATCACCATGGATGAATGTCCTCTGGAATGGTGATTGAAGCATTAATGGATGTATGAATCTTTAGGGTATTTTGTAATAAACATAAATATCTTACGATGCTGACTACAACAATGTCATGTGAATGCCTGTTCTCACTTTCAGGTGACATTGTAAACAATAAGCAGGCAGCATGATCTCCTTCAAATGTAAGCAAATTAGTTTGTCTGAGAGATTGGCTGAACAAGAAGTAGGACTGGGTAGACTTTTAGGATCTAAAGTTTTACATTGTTTTATTTTTCAATACAGGTTTTTTTTTACAGAATTCTACATTTGTAAATTTAACATTCATGTAAAACAGGTGTTCCCAAACTTTTTGACACGAGGACCAGAAATCCATTCACGAATTTTTGGAGGACCAGTAATGTTCATTTGCATATTTGCATATTCATTAATCAAATGATGAATATTCAAATAAGTTGTTTCTGGTCCTCCTAAAACCCCCAGTGCCAGCTTTAGCTTTTGATATGGTCACCCACAATATTCTTGCCAGCAAGTTAAGAAATATGGATTGGATAAATGGACTGTAAGACAGACAGAAAGCTGGTTAGACCAGGGTTTCCCAAATATTTTACTTTAGTTGGAACCCTTTTTTTTTTTCAGTACTGCTTTTTGCAGCCCAAAAATATAAACACATAAAAAACAAACTGAGAAAATACCAGACATATAACATGTCTGGTATTTTCTCATTAGGTAAGTTGTATTATTATTAGATGTATCAGTTTGTAGTTTCGAACTGCCTGGCTGGTAAATGTGCTCAGGCTGCATGAGTGTGTCTACCAGCCAGACAGTTCGCAACTACTCGTGGGGGGACAATAGAATCCCTGGGCTGGACTAACTCATGCTTTGTGTTTTGAGGGGGGGAGCGGGGAACGGGGGCAGCGCCCCAAGATCTACATATGGCCGAGTCAGTCCCACTCCCCGCAGGCCAATTCATTCCTCCCCCCTGCTTCCCCTGCTGCGCCTCTGGCCAGCCCCACTTCCCCCAACCCACTCCCAGGCAGCCAGTTCTCCCCCGCTTCTCCTCCCAATCTCCCTTGGCCAGCCCCGCTGCTCGCGTCCAGCTCTCCTTCTCTCCCCCCCGCCAATCTTCCCCAGCCAGCTCCCTGCCCCCAACCTCACACCCCCCAGCAGCCCTGCTTCCACCAGCCTCCCAGTCTCCCCAGCCTGCCCCGATTCCCCCATCCAGTGCTGCTTCCAGTGGCCAGCTCTCTCCTCCTCCTCACCCCAGAATCCCCTGGCACCTGCACCTTCCCTTAGCACTGCACCCTCTTGGTGCCTCCCCCTTCCCTTACTGCCCCTGCCCCCTTTGCCCTCTCTTTCCCTAATACCCTCACCACTCTCTGCCTCATTCCCCTCCTACTCCTCTGTGCCCTCACACATGACTTCCTCCATCCTGGCCTTCCTCATGCCCACCCCTTCTTTCAAGCCTTCTCCCACCACCTCCTCCTCCAGCCCCTAATGCCCTTCCCCTCTCTTCTCCCAGCATCACCCTGTCCCCCCTCCCACTGACACCTCCCCTCCTGCCCTTTCCCTCATTGTCTGCACTTGGCCCCCTGGCATTTGTCTCTCTCTCCTGCACCCTGTCCCTTGGTGCCTTCCCCTCCCACCCCACCGCTGCCGCCGCCGCCACCACCTCCTCGCCTCCGCCCAAGCCCGCTGCCACCACCTCGCCACCCAAGCCTGTTCCCTACTTTCTGCCTTGCACATTGCGGGGCTGGAGGCCGCACTCAGGTCCCGGAGGCCGGCCCCGGCGGCAGCATGGCCAGCCACATGCCTCCGAAGAGTTTTAAACTCCCAGGCCATGACATCACGTCATGCCCGGGCGCCTTCCCCGCCCACGTGCAATGCCTTACATGGGCAGCAGTAGGCAGTGAGGAGGAGCCGCGCACGGTGGGGATGCTCTGGGGGCGGGGTGGGAGGATGCACAGGGAGGCCGGCACCCGGGCCTGCGCCCGGGCCCACTCCAGGCAGAGCCAGGGGAGAGACCCAGATCCATATATTGGTGGAGCAGGGCCCCCGGCTCTGTAACTAGACGGCACTTCCGGGTTCAGGGGCGCAGGACCCGAATCGGCCTAAGGCCGGCTCTGCCAGCAGCCACCAGCCCAATATTTTTTTCCCGTGGCCTGGTACCAGGCCGCGGCCCATAGTTTGGGAAACGCTGATGTAAAAGACATTGCACTATAGTATTTGTGCATGGGGAATTGACTATAGTACTTGTGCATGGAACGAGGTATACTGGTAGTTCGGAATAGGAAGCCTAATCCGAACTACCTACTCCGTGCCACGTGTAGCTGCGGGCACGGAGTCTGAACTAGTGGGGCTTTAAAAATGGCGGCGCCCGGCAAGATGCAAATGAAGCCCGGGAAATTCAAATCCCGGGCTTCATTTGCAAGTTCGAACTAGGGTGGTAGTGTAGACATATCCTTACTTACCTGCAGAGCTCGCTTTGTGTCTTCCTGCAGGGCATGCCTGTGCCCCAAGGCTTCAAGCCCTGCATTAAGTGCCAGAAGCCTATGCCCTATGGAGACTCCCACAAAGCTTGCCTTAAGTGCCTCTGGGAAGCTCATCTGTCAGAGGCCTGCAAGATCTGTAAGGCATTCAAGTCGTGGACCAAGTGAGAACAAGAGTCCCATCGGAAGATCATACTCATGGAAATGGCTCTCTGCCCAGCTCTGGCATCAGACCTGGCACTGACAACCAGCAGTGCACCGGCTTCAGTTCAGGAGACACCAAGCTGCTCATGTGCCTCTCTGGTGCTGCACAGACCTTGACACCAGTGTCAGGGTATGTCTACACTAGCCCCCTAGTTTGAACTAGGGATGTTAATGAGGGCGACCGAAATTGCAAATGAAGCGCAGGATTTAAATATCCTGCGCTTTGTTAGCATGTTCCCGGGCGGTCACCATTTTGGAAATTGACTAGCCCAGAAGAACTGCCCGCGGCAGAGGGACTACCCAGAAGAACTACACATGGCAGAGAAGGGCGATTCCGAAATAAACCCCTTACTTCGAATTACCAGCTAAACCTCAAGGAATCACCCTTCTCTGCCGCGTGTAGACGCGGGCAGTTCTTCCGGGCTAGTCAATTTCCAAAATGGCGACTGTCCGGGAACATGCTGTCGAAGCAAAAACACGCTCCTCTCTGTTTAGGCGGCTAACAACTGATTTGCTTTATTGATCAGTAAAGCAAAGTGAGCCAAACGTGGTCCCAGCAAAGTCGGGCCCAGTAAAGCTGCTAATACAATCAATCCTAGTATCTTTATACCCTTAGCCAAACAGTCTGACGTCAGGGCATCCAATTACAGAAATCCTCAATTAAATTTGGAAAAACAAAGCCTTATCAACAAGATGGCAGACAGGTACAAGGAAGTACATCTCCTGTCCCAACCAGCCCAATTAACACATACCAATAGCCCATCCTGTATGCCTCTTCTCACGGAGTGACAGAAAGTTCACTCTGGTCTACGTGCTTGAGAGAAAAGCTGAAATGGTTTCTGATATACAAGATGGCTTCTACCTAAACATAAAATTGCTTCTACAATGCTAATAAAGCGCAGGATATTTAAATCCTGTGCTTCATTTGCAATTTCGGTCGCCCTCATTAGCCTCCCTAGTTCGAACTAGGGGGCTAGTGTAGACATACCCTCAGTCTCCGGTGGCACAGAAGAAACAGAGACCTAGCCAGGGCAGGTCTCCATCAAGGCATGTGCCGTCAGTGTTCCCTCAGGTGGGGCAGGTGGCCCTAGCAGGATCAGGCCTTGATCCTGTTCCATCGGCACTGTTCCAGCCCACGTTGGGACTTGAGCCCGGTGGAGGTCTTCCAGGGGCCCTCAACCCTGAACACTTTTGAGGCTGCGAGGGATCTCATTGAGCTTACCTTGTCCCCAACCTCTCCGGGCCTGCCTAAGGAGTGTCAAGGTTGGAGGCTCCAGGCTGAATGCATGGCACTGCTGGCGTTGGCACCAGACATGAGGATCCACCACTGCACCACCCCAGTGCTGTTGACCTTGACACCGGCCCCCACACAGTCCCTGACACTGGCACCTACCTCAGCAGTACCACCGGCACCAACCCTGGCACTGAGCCAGGACTTCCATGCAGCACTGGCACCAGCAGCATCCACACCCCCATCTTTGGTGGTAAGTGGGCCAGCACTGTTGCCTTCAGTGTCGCCACCTCCTCCCCAGCACCAAGGAAAGCCGGAGTCTGTGACTTGATACACCCCTGGATGTAGGTCACTGAGGTTAGGTCTAGACCAGTGGTCTCCAACCTTTTTACACCCAAGATCACTTTTTAAATCTCCGAACAGGCAAAGATCTACCGCCCCGCCCCTTTCTTGAAGCCCCGCCCCTTTCTTGAAGCCCCACCCTCTCTATTCTCCTCCTGTCCATCATTTGCTATCCCCAGCCCTTACTTACACACACTGATAAACAGTTTATTTTTAAATTATGCAATGTTTAAAATTAAAATCACGTGTTTATAGTTATGAAATAAATGGTCTGTTTTTTATTCATGCTATTGAAATCTAAAATGAAGCATTTATAATTATACATTTTGTGGGGACAGAGTTCTATGGCTGGGGGCAGCAGAGAGGGAACAGGGTGCTGGGAGGGCAGAGGACAGGGTTCTGCAACTGGGGACAGAGTGCCAGTGGGGACAGGAATAGGGACAGAGTTCTGTAGCTGGGAACAGGGGAGTGGGGACAGAGTTCAGGGAGTGGGGAACAGAATTCTGTGGCTGTGGACAGGGGAGTGGGGACAGAGTTCGAGGAGTGGGGACAGGGGAGTGGGGACAGAGTTCTGTAGCTGGAGACGGGAGTGGGGACAGAGTTCGGGGAGTGGGGAGGGGAGTGGGGACAGAGTTCTGTAGCTGGGGACAGGAGAGTGGGGACAGAGTTAAGGGATTGTGGACAGGGGAGTGGTGACAGGGGAGTGGGAACAGAGTTCTGTGGCTGGGGTGTGGGGACTGGGGAGTGAGGTGCCAGTGGAGGCAGAGAGTCCCCAGTATCTGCCTCCTCCCAGGATTCCCCCGTCCCCAGAGGGAAACCAGCGCGTGCCTGCCCCGGGGACGACCCCCAGTGCAGGGAAGCCCCTGCGTGCGCGCGCCTGTCCCAGGGCCGACCCCCCCCCCCCCCCGGCGCAGGGAAATCCCGTGTGCGCGCCTCCCCCGGGGCTGACTCACCCCTCCCGTGCTGTGCAGGGAGCCGATGCTCCCTCCCGCAGTACACCCAGTAGAGCAACTAGCGCTACTTCCGGAATTGCCAGAAGTGGTGTTAAGCTGCGGGACTTCTGTCCATCCCCAGTAAGCTGACACTACCTCCATTTTCACTGGAGGTAGGTAGTGGGGCTTCTCGGGGGTGGGTGGGAAATAGGGGCGGGGTGGATAGGACGCCTCGCGAGCGACTGGTCGAGGCCTTGCGATCGACCAGTCGATCGCAATCGACCTGTTGATGACCACGGGTCTAGACTACAGTCCTTTATTGGAAAAAGCTACACAAATTGCACTCCACAGTTTGCGTAGCTTTTTCTGATTGCTTTTCTGGAGAAGGCTTTTCTGCCATTTGGCCCCATCTAGATGGGGCCAAATGGCGGAAAAGCCTGCTCTTTCAGAAGAGCCCTTATCCTCATAAAACGAGGTATACGGGGCTCCCTGAAAGAGCACATTTGCTCTTCTGGAAAAAAAAAAAGCAGAAGAGCAAATGCATTCTCTGGATGCGGCAGAGTTTTTCTGGGATACAAAAAACACACCAGTCTAGACATACCCTGACTGCAACAACTACAGCACTACCCTGGTCAACCTCTGAATACTCAACCGATTCAAAGGCAGAGTCAGATGCATCACCACGGGATGGTTCACACGCTAGTGGTACCTTTTTTCAGTGTGCCTTTTTAAAAAAAGAACCCTGTCATTAAGATAGTATTATTTCAGTGATTGAATTGTTCAGAATTGAAAGAAATCCTCTGGTTTTATGCCAACGTTCTGTTAAATAGTGTTTTTTTAGAAACATTAATTAGATCTTAAAAGAGAGATACTGCAGCTCTAAGAGATAGATTTGCAGAATACTAGGGTAGTCAGTTAACACACTTATATAATTTTTGAATTATTGTGCTTGTTAAATTTAGGGGCCTGGCAGCACTAGAGATGAAGTAATTTTCTTCCATAAAATGAGTACTGTACCTATAACTTGAAATTGTGCTTCCCTTATTTGACTCATTCACTACGTTAGACAGTTTCCTGCTGGGTCTTTCTCAAAAAATGGTAGCCTTGATACCCACTGGAACCTATTACTATAATATAAAAGTCAACAATGGGGAGGAGGGACCTGACTCTCTCCAGAGTTGGCTGTTTTAATGACATAGAGAGCAGTCTGTCACCTGTTTGATACTTGCCTTCATAGAACTGCCAACAAGGTATTTGGGGCCAAAAAAGAGGTGATGGTTAGTCACTATCAAAGGGATATTCAGGGTTCAACTGTGTAACATGCTGAGTACTGTGACTCCAATCCAACAAAATATTAAACGTGTGTTTAAGAACTCTGAATAGTCCCAGTGGTTTCCCATTGCGTAAGTGCTTTTTTGGATTGAGCCTATAGAGAGAAAAAAACCTCATCTCTAGGGAGGTATGTTATTCATGATCTGGAGATCTCATTTGCACACATGCTGGCTGAAATGACATGATGAGAGCAGAAACCTAATTAACTTGTCAGATGGGAAGGATGGTGCCACAAAGTGACCAGCCCTTTATGGAGAGTTAGAGGGAGAGAGGGAGATGAGGCTGAGTTGGGTTTCCAGTCTTCTGGGCAGCTGGAAAAGCATGGCTACTGGCTGGGAGCCCAGCTCTGAAGGCAGAGCCACTGCTAGCAACAACACAGAAGTAAGAGTGGTAGTATATATAATTGCCACCCTTACTTCTGTGCTGCTGCTGGTGGGATGCTGCCTTCAGAGCTGGGCGTCTGGCCAACAGCCACCACTCTCAAGCTTCCCAGCTCTGAAGGCTTTACAGGAGAATTGGTGGCAATATTGCAATCCCTAAGACAACCTTGTGATCCCCTGCAACTGCTTGCTGGTCTCCCCATGTAATCTGTACATTATAGGTAAAAGCGCACAGAAGACCAGATTGCGCGGGGGAAGACCAGATGTCACGGTCTGTGACATTGACAAGGAGTCTGTGATGTTTTTCCTGGCTGGGACTTTGGTAGAGCCCTAATTATAGTATATGGGACAGAATAATATCCTTAAAAATACCTTGCCAATTTTGCCTTAGATAAATAGAATTATCTCAATGTAAGTAGTATTACCAATACTTAACTATATTTAGGTGTATATGATCATTTATATCTTCAACATTTTATTCTGTGAGAATCTGAATAATAAATGCTATCTCTTCAGTGTATGACATTATAAACTTGTGAAGATTTGAAACTGTTCATTTGTGTTATTTAACCTTTTAAAAAATCTAACAAATACGTTTAAAATTTCAGTTTATCTCTGTTAGAAGAATTTGACTGCAGCTGTAATGAACTGGAGTCGCTACCCTCTACCATTGGTTACCTTCATAACCTGCGAACGTTAGCTGTGGATGAGAATTTTCTGTCTGAATTGCCTAGAGAAGTGAGAAACGGATTCTGTTTTTAAAATATTAATTAAATATATTTACCATTAAGGGCCTGACCTTGCAGTCCTTACACTTGAACAAAGTTATGGCAGGTGTATAGAAGTTTCACTCTGCAGAATGGGGTTATAAGTGATCCTGGTGGAAAGCCAAATCCTATTTACCTTAATCACTCGTTCTATTGGAGGAGATTATATCACTCACACAAGAAAGGCAAGCAGGATTTCACCCTGTGTGTACAGCAGCCAAGATTACACCTTGTACATGTTCCTTATGTGTTACTAATGTTTCTATGGACTGTTGTTGTAGCTGTGTTGCTTCCAGGAATGTAGAGAGCTAAGGCAGGTGAGTTAATATCTTTAACTGGACAGACTTCTGGGGGCGAGAGAGACAAGCTTTTAAGCTTACACAGAGTTCTGCTTCAGGTTGTTTTCATGTCACCCAAAGAAAATTCTGCTCCCACTGAAGTCTGTTGGGCTCAAAGTATTATCTCAGAGCTACATAACAAAAGCTTGTTTCTGAAAAAGATGATCCAATAAAAGATGTTATCTCATCCACCTTATCTCATACATATTGTTTGTCATTTTACATTGTAAACTGAGGGCTTATATCCTTGATTGTTAATGTCAATATCTATGTAAAATAGGGAGACCAGAATTGGAAATGAGTATTTTATTAATGAATACATTATGATATAGAAAGCATTTTAGTCAAGCTATGTGACATTAGAGTTTATAGCAAATAGGTTACTTTATAACTTGAAAAACAATTTATAAAGGACATGATTCTACTCCCACTGATGTCTGTTGGACTCAAGTATTATCTCAGAGATATACAACAAGTAGCCTTTATCTCATTCATTAATGTGAAAGACCTATTTAGGCCATCTCTTAGATAAGGAGAATTGGTGCTGAGAAACTTTGGCAAAGTGAGAATCCTAACTTCTTGTTTTTTATGATCATAGATTGGAAGCTGTAAGAATGTAACAGTTATGTCCCTGCGCTCTAATAAACTAGAATTTCTTCCTGATGAGATTGGTCAGATGCAGAAGCTGAGAGTGTTAAATCTGAGTGATAACAGGTATAATTTGCATAATGTCATCGTCATATCCTAGAAATGTTTTGCTGAACAAGGATTTTAAATATTCGAGGTTGCTTTGTCAAATTGGATAGAACACTCAGTAGTTTTAATTTTCACTCTTTTTTTAGATAAATTGGTCATTATTTGGTGTACTTATTTTGACTGTCACCAAAAATAAGTACATTTATGAATTTAGAAGATTAACAGTTCTACGGCACTTAGCTTTTCATACAATAGAGGCTTCCAGCTAATGTTCAGTATAAAATGATTCACACATAAGTTTAGTCTCTTTGGAGAAGAGGTACAAACAGGCTTTGTAAGTTTACAGTTTGTTGTTTGTGCTTGTATATTTAGAACAGAGCAAAATGAGACTCTAGTACCGAATACATACCATTCAATGCGTGATTCTCCTGAACATAAGTGAAATTAAAAATCAGGACTACATAAATTACCAAAATTAACATGTCCCTCTTCTCCTTAGAAAAATATTTTTACACTCATTCCATGTTGTATTTCATTTAATGCTGATTACATTATTAGAAGATGCCCAATGATGTTTTCCTTATTTTGGAAGACAGATGCATTATCAGATTTTTTGTAACTATTGTCATGATAATTTGAATAAATGATTGAAGACTGATGCTCTATGATACCAATAAAGTATCAGTTCAGAACCAGCCATGCAGTGTAAGGAAATAATAGCTATATCCTAAATGCAATCTTTCCAAGTCACAAAGGAGACACCTTCATATAGTATAAGTCGCTAATATGTAATTTATTATATGATATGGACTAATTTCTTACTGACAGTTTGGGACTTAGGGATACAATTAGAAAGTTTTTTCCATTTCTTAAGAATTGCAAGGGAAATTCTTTTCCTTATCTTCTGTCATACAGGAAAACATTTTTTACTATGAAAATTAAACCTTAGAAAAGTATTGTTTCATGACTTCCTGTTTTTATTAAAATATTTCCATTTTTACATCTTTCAGTGTCGGCTGTGATTTTGCATTTATATATTCTTCTGTTTAATTATATGAAGTTGAATGCAGACAGTCTGAGTGGCACTAAGGGTATGTCTAGACTACTGAGGTTTTTTTTTAAAATGGCCTTTTTTCGGGGGGGGGGGATAGGGGAACCTTCACTTGCATTTAGACTGCTGTCGTGTTCTTTCAAAATTAAATCAGAAGAATGCGGCGGGTTTTTTGAAATTGGTAAATCTACTTTTACCAGGAAGAATGCCTTTTTTCGAAAGAGCACTTTTGAAAAAAGGTGTTCTTGAACGCAAACAGGGCTTTTTCGAAAGACAGCATTCAGATTGCCAGGGTGCTCTCTTTTGAAAAAGCGGATCACTTTTTTGAAACCCTGGTGGCTAGACAATCTCTTTTGAAAGAGGCTTGTAGTCTAGATGTACCCTGATATCCTGTTTTAAAAATTCAGTTATCACTTGTGTTAAACTCTTTAAATAAGTTAGTTTTCCAAATGATTGCAATTTTAACTATTGGTGATTAATAACTTGCACATGAATCCATACAAGGTAATAAGGGAGCAGAAAACCTTGTATGCACTGAAACTGGTATGATTCCTCTTCTCAGAGTGGTAGAGAAGTGAAAGATGTGATGATCCCACATATTAAAAACCTCTGAAGAACAGCTACCTTAGCACTTGTGACTACAGAGATCCATTAGACACACTTCTACCCTTTACTTGCAGGAACTGCTGGGTGTGGAGCAATCACATAGGAGCTTGTTTTTCAAATTCCAACTCACTCCCACAGCCCTAATAGCCATAGAATGCCTCCAGCACAAAGTTTGTTTACTCAGGCCTGATACACGCCAGGAGGAGATTTAGGCCCATCTAGGGAACTGAGTTGCTTTGGGACCATGTGATTTGCTTTTGAATTACATGTTAATTTAGTTTAGGTAACCCTTTCATAAATTATCCATGCAACAGTTCATCTTTCATCTAGGATAACTTAATATTGTAAATACATTTTCCTTAACTCGGTATTACACAAAAAAGCAATTATGTAAGTAATTTTCCAAACTGTCTAGTGAGAAATGTAGGCATTTAAGCGTGAAAGATAAGCACTTTGTTGAATAGCACATTTATAGACTTTAGACTTCTTTGTGCAGTTGGTATACTTTTTGGATGTTCTCATCAGAAATGCTGGATTAATGGAGGCAAGGCTGATTAAACACTCTTTAAGATTTTAATGGGCGTAGTGTACTTTTCCATCAATTCTTCTGCTCAGTGGAGTAGGCATATAGAGCCATTTCTGTAGAGATGAAATCATCATTGTTTCAATGAAATCAGCAGAGTTGTGCTGATTCACAGCAGCTGCGGATCTGACCCATAGTCTGTCATCAGTAATCAGTCTACTCCAACACCATATATACATTACAAACTACATCCTTTTGCAGCTGCCGTGTAACAATATTCTCACTGACCAGCGTAGTTCACCATCCACAACTTAAATCAGTGTGCTAAATGTGATCAGTATTATGGGAAAACAGCGAGGAGTCCTGTGGCATTTTAGAGATTAACAGATTTGTTAGGGCATAATCTTAAAAAAACTATAGTGAGAGATTGTACCCTAATAAATCTTTTAGCCCTGGTCTACACGAGGGAGGTATTTCAAAATAACTTCCCTTATCATATATATAGTAGCCCAATGTCTGTGACTCTGTAACGCTGAAACACTGGATGTTCTCTCTGAGCGGCGCAGTTGCCTCCCGCTGTGGCACTCGGCTGACTTATGTGCTGCTAAGCCAGGCCACTGCATGGAAGCAAGTGGCGCAAGCGGCTGTTTGGGGTCCGCGCTCCCCATGCACCATGGGGAGGAAAGACCTGAAAATCCCGTCTTCTGACGGGCTAATTGGCTAGTTTTGAAATAACAAGCGCAGTGTCCACACTACCAAGACCATTATTTTGAAATAAGGGTCTGGTTATTTCAAAGTAATAACTCCTGCTTTCGACAAGGAATGATGCTTATTTCAAAATAGCTATTTTGAAATAGTGGTACTGTGGATGCTCCACCGCTGCTATTTTGAAATAACTACTCCCCAGAGTCATTCAAAGTAATTACTCCCCAGTGCTTCCCGCAACACTTAAGGTAGTGCATCCACATTAAGAGAGCCTGCCTCGGACTAATTTCGAGGCTTCTCTGTAGTGTGGACATGATATTTTAAAATAGTTATTTCGGGAGTTGTTGTTTTGAAATGAGTTATTTCAAAATAATTTCCTATTGTAGATATGCCCTTGGTGTCTAAGGTACCACAGGACTCCTCATTGTTTTTGTAGATACAGACTAACAGAACTACCCTTCTGAGACAGTATTCTGGATTTAATTTTGAGAAGTGTGGTTGAAATGCAAAATGTATTAGTTCAGTTGCTGATTCATATCTGAATTGTCAACAATTCTAACCAATAGATTGAGCGCATTAATCAAACAGGTTCATATGATCGATTTGCACTGATGATCCAATTTAAGTGCAAAAATACGGTCACAAATTTTGTGAAATCAAAGGGTTATCACAAAGAAAAGCCGAGTCTCACAATAGTGGATAATAAAATAGGAAGAATGAATAATGTTTCAAAGAGATATATACAATATATACTGTAATTTTTTCCCCCATTTTCATCTCTTATGTCTTAACTGTGACTATTAAATTCACAAAATACATGCACTATAGAACTAAACGATATTTGTTATAGCTATCAAATTGTTCTGATCTAATTTTTCAAAAATAACTCACACTTTTGCATACTTTCAAGTTTTTGGTGCTGAACATGAAATATTTTAAAGCAGTGGTCTCCAAAGTTTGACATATATAAGCATGCATTGCCTTGTACTCTCTGGAGCCATAGTCAGATCAATAAATAAGATAAAAGGGGGTATCTAATTATATTTTGCTAAAAGGGAATTTAAACGGGTCTGAAAGAAGCCTAAAGGACGCTCGCATGCATTGTATGGGGCCTCAGAAGAAGGTTTAAATCCATGGTGTCCAACCAGTTTTGAAGCAGTAGCCACTATGGGCATGTCTACACTAGGAAATTATTTCAAAATAACTTATTTTGAAACAACTCCCAAAATAACTTTCCCCAAGGAAAGCAGGAGTTGTTATTTCGAAATAACCATCCCCTTATTTTGAAATAATGGGCTTGGTAGTTTGGATGCTCTGCTTGTTATTTCAAAATAAGTGGAGCTATTTCTAAATAACTCCCTAGTGTCAACCAGGGCTATAGTGGCTACTGCTGTAGCGAACTAGCAACATTATTCTGAAAATGTAAATAATATAGTGTCTACTACTATAGCCAACTAGCCACACTCAACCAGCCAAATAACCACATGTGGTTAGCGACTAGCGTGTTGGACACAACAGGTTTAAATTCTGTTAATTAAAGATTCCTCTAAATTTTCATAGACCCAATTCTGAGTTTGAAAATTTGGCCATACGTTGCTGTTATCGTGAATTGATATCATGCTGAATTAGTTTCAGTTTCAGTATAGTGAGCAATTTTACATATTTAGGCATAACAGTGCAAGTCAAAGTAGGTTTTCAATCTTAATTATTTGTGTGTATGAATATTCAAAATAAATTTTAGTTCTTTATAGAGAAGCCAAATTCTGAATAAAATTTTCAGATATTCTCTCTGAGAATCTTTATATTAATTCCTGTAGAACTGTCATGTTACTTTATGAGGAATATGTCACCACCTGCAGTATTCCGGGGATAAGTAGTAATTAACTAATCCGTGATCCACTTTACTAATAACACAGTAGTAAACACTAAATTTCAGCTACTTCAGGCATCATTTCCTTTCTTGTGGGTACTAATTATTGGATTTTAAAGTGTATAACTTTTTCATCCAAAGAGCCATTTTATACACCGGAAATTGGAATTTAATTAATTTGGTGGACAAGGAAACCAGCATTCTTAAAATAAAAACGTAAAATGAATTATCAGAAGTACATATCTTTCCTTTTGGACTGTTGTATGGTCTTTACTAAATATCTTATAGCCTTGTATCTGGTGATAATGTTGATGCAAAAACTTATTTTCTACCCCTTCTTGTTGGACATCTGTCTGTGCAACTAACTAGCCATAGAGCCCCTCCTGGACTTTAGTAGGGGAGGGCTATGTGATTTGATTAGTTGGACAGACAAATGAAATCTAAGTCTATCGTAACCTATGCACCTAATGGGAGAGCTTATAAATTCTGCACTGGAAAGAAAGGCTTTCCCCTCTTAGTGTTAGAGTACTATGAGGTTTGGGGGCCTGGTTATAGACATCATGTCCAGTCACCTTTTTGGGACTGGGAAGAAATATTTTCCTCGCTGATAGTTTAGCTAGGGTAGTATGAGTTTTTGACCTTTCTTGCAGCAATTCCAGAACTTAGAGGGTAGGTTAGGCTGTAAAATTAATTTTATTGCAATGTGGCAGGTGACTACCGGAGGAGATCATTCAATAGGAGATCCAGTTACATGATTAATTAGAAGAAAGCATCTTCTAAAGTAGGAGGGGAATGGGGTTAGAGTAGTGGAAGGCAACCAGTGTTCTATGTGTAGCCTGCAAGACATTTTGTTTACCATTCACACAGTGTTGCCAGGTTCCATTGGTTTCCATCCACATAGGGTTTTTTTTCCTACTGGTATTACTAAGGTGACATACACATAAATAAAGGGCATGTGAAGTGAGGTGTGTGCTGATTCCATACAACATGGACTGTGAGAGCCATGTGTTCTCTTTGCATCCACTAAAACACTACTACAGTTCAACTGGCACACTCGGTAAATTCTAGGTATGCAAGGGCAGTTAGCAAAAGTACCCTATCACAGGAACAAAAAACAGCACTATGTAGCACTTTAAAGACTAACAAGATGGTTTATTAGGTGATGAGCTTTCGTGGGCCAGACCCACTTCCTCAGATTAAATAGTGGAAGAAAATTCTGAGGAAGTGGGTCTGGCCCACGAAAGCTCATCACCTAATAAACCATCTTGTTAGTCTTTAAAGTGCTACATAGTGCTGTTTTTTGTTTCAGCTAGACCAGACTAACACGGCTACATTTCTATCACTAACACAGGAGACAGTCTTGGTTATGATAATCTTGCGACCCATAGAGTTGTAGTGCCACTCATGCAGCCTGCTCACTAGCCTACATTGCCCATTGCTGAGTTAGGTCTTCTAATCTCTGGAGACAATCCCTTCCTTCCCATATTCCCCTAATTACCCCATCACCCTCCACTTGTAGAAAGGTTATCAGCAATAGTTTAGGGAAAAGGTTAACAAGATGGCAGGGAGGGGCTGATGGGAACCCTCCACCAAATGGTACAGATTACAAAGGAAGGATGACCTGCCCTGGATGAATTATTGGGAGATAGTTCCCAGATACGTTACTTAATAAAAGCTAATTAATCCACATTCATGGTGTCTTGTCTGTCTTCCTGTAAGGTCTGGGGCAAAAACTTTCAGGCCTTTATTATACCTCATAAAGAAACAAACCAAAAGAAAAGAAAGAGCCAGTATTGGTGGCTGTAAACAAACTTCATGGGACCATGGGAAACTTGGTCACAATTATAATAAGTGGACATAGGGCTAACTAAAATCATGTCAGACCACAGATGTTGCTAGACTAGAGAGTGCTGGACTAGACAGGGTTCAACCTGTACAAAAAAGGGAACAGGGAAGAAAATTCACCAATTCCCATTCTTCTTTTGCAGGTCACACTTAGCAGACCAAGCACACTGATATTACATGAAACCATCTGTTCGCATATATAGCTATATTCTGCAGTTTAGAGCTTTTGATTTGTTATTACATTTCAATTTGTCTTATGGGAGAAATCATAATGACTTTATTATAGTGTAACTTCAGTAAGGTTTTTCATATGGTAGAATATGTTTTAATAGAAAATTAAAATGTTAAATTGTATGTTGTATCTATAAACAAATCCCTCAATGGAAGTACTTTCCAAGAAATACTTTATTATGAGGTATTTTGGTTGTCTGATATTTATTGATATTGTATGACGCTCACAAGTGGGAATAATAAGTTTTTATTGGGCAAGGGGGAAATTATTCACGAAGTTATCAATTCATATGTTAACAATAACACACCATTATTCTTTAATGTCTCAAAGGAATTTTGTTAGTTTGTTTAGGCTTGAAATGTGGCTTTAGCTTTTCAATGCAAAGTCAATGAGAATTGCCTTTATAAAAAATCTTTCTTAAAAACAAAAGAAAATAAAAATGCCACCAATTTTATTATGACCCAGATGAAATACTTTATATAAAAATCTTGACAGTGTCTCTTTAAAGGAGGCTACTGCATGCATGGGACATTGATGTTGTTCCAATATTGTTCTTTACAGACTGAAGAATTTACCATTCACTTTTACTAAGCTTAAAGAGCTTGCAGCTTTGTGGCTGTCTGACAACCAGGTAATAACTTTTATGTTTATCTTTTCATTAGTAGTAAAGAAAAAGGCATCTTAGTAATGGCCTTAGGTAAAACCTATGTTTTAACCAACTATTGTTAGATTTATGAAGCATTTTAGCATTTCCATGCCCCCTGTATTTGCTCCAGATCTAGACATAGGTTCTACTGAATGCCATGGTATTAACTGAAAAATCTTGCCTCTGAGGGATTTACTGCTTTCATCGGGCAGACGTGTATGACTTGCCAAAATTAATAAGTTAAGGTCAAACATATTCACAGAAGACTCTAGCCACTAATGTCCTATGGTGGAACACTAAGGCACTAGGATTTTATACTGGCCATATTCTGTTTTCTATCTCTTAATCCTTTTGTGCCTCCATTCTTGAATTCTGGGTCCCCATTCCATATCTGTTCCTCTGTTTCTGTTCATTCTCCTCCCTATGTTTATTCATGTGGAAGAGGAGGAGTCTTCCATTAACTTTTACACATGAGGCTCTCTTTTGATGTTTTGCTATCTTTTTATGTTTTTAAATTATCAATGATAACTATTTAATTATTTGTTAATAGAAAGTAAACATAGTAATTAGAGCTGGAATAAGTGTATAAGTCCCATTGCCAAAATTGACTTAGGTATTTAGTAGCTTAATTCCTATTGACTTTCATCTCCTTAGTGTTAAGGGACTTCAGAACATTTTAACCATAGTCTAAAATAGGGGGGAAAGTCACAAAAATTATGGAGAGTTTTTTCTTTGGTTTTCTTCTAAGTAAAGGCTTCATTAGAAAAGCCTTTCCAATGAGAACCAATAATAATTTAAGTGTTCTAGACTTAATCCTTAGCAGGTAGATATCAGCAACATTCAGCTGAAGTTAACAGAATGAGGCAGATTTACATAATCTGAAATTCTAGTCCTATGTGCACTTTCCATTTTTTTCTTTTTTTAAAAAGCCCCATAATTATAACTTCTTCGTTTTTTTACAGTTACCAAACCAAGTCACAATGAATAACCCACCTTACACCCAGATCCTACAAATATGTATGCATTATTCATGCATTTATATTTAAGAACTTGCATACATTTCTGCGGGAGCAGGCTCTTATTAATTTGTATCATGAAAATCAGTAACTAAGGGTATGTCTACACTACCCCGCTAGTTTGAACTAGCAGGGTAATGTAGGCATACCGCACTTGCAAATGAAGCCCGGGATTTGAATTTCCCGGGCTTCATTTGCATAAGCGGGGAGCCGCCATTTTTAAAACCCCGCTGGTTCGAACCCCGTACAGCGCGGCTACACGGGGCTCGAACTAGGTAGTTCGGACTAGGCTTCCTATTCCGAACTACCAGTACACCTGGTGGAACCTCTCCCACTGTAACTTGAGACCATTGTTCCTCGTTTTGTCACCTGTCACCACTGAGAACAACCTTGCTCCATTTTCTTTGGAACCTCCCTTCAGGAAATTGAAGGCTGCTATCAAATCCCCCCTCACTCTTCTCTTCTGTAGACTAAATAAGCCCAAATCCCTCAGCCTTTCCTCATAGGTTGTGTGCTCCAGCACCCTAATAATTTTGGTTGCCCTCCACTGGACCCTCTCCAATGCATCCACATCCTTTCTGGGTGGCCCAGAACTGGATGCAGTACTCCAGATGTGGCCTCACCAATGCTGAATAAGGGAGGAATAATAACTTCTCTAGATCAGCTGTAAATGCTCCTCCTAATGCATCCTAATATGCCATTAGCTTTCTTGGCTACAAGGGCACACTGCTGATTCATATCCAGCTTCTCATCCACTGTAATCCCCAGGTCCTTTTCTGCTGAACTGCTACTTACCCAGTCGGTCCCCAGCCTGTAGCTGTGCTCAGGATTCTTCTGTTCCAAGTGCAGGAACAGAAGAATCTGCATTTGTCCTTGTTGAATCTCATCAGATTTATTTTGACCCAATCCTTCAATTTGTCTAGGTCACTGTGGACCCTACACTCCAGCATATCTACCACTTCCTACCTACCTTATTGTCATCTGCAAGCTTGCTGGGGGTGCAATCCATCCCTTCATCCAGGTCATTAATTACAAGTTGAACAAAACCAGCCCCATAACTGACCCTTGGGACATTCCACTTGATACCGACTGTCAACCAGACATCAAGCCATTGATCACTACTCATTGAGCCCAACAGTCTAGCCAGTTTTCTATCCACCTTACAGTACATTTATCCAATCCATACTTCTTTAATGTGCTGGCAAGAATACTATGGGAGACTGTATCAAAAGCTTTCCTAGAGTCAAGGTATAGCACATCTTCTGCTTTCCACATACTTACAGAGCCAGTTACCTCATCTTAGAAGGCAATCAGGTTGATCAGTCATGACTTGCCCTTGGTGAATCCATTTTGACTATTCCTGATTGCTTTCCTCACTTCCAAGTGCTTCAAAAGGGTTTCCTTGAGGATCCTCTCCATGATTTTTCCAAGGATTGAGATGTGGCTGACAGGTCTGTAGTTCCCTAGATTGTCCTTCTTACCTTTTTTAAAGATGGGCACTGCATTTGCCTTTTTCTAATCAGCTGGGATCTCCCCCGATCCCCATGAGTTTTCAAAGATAATGGCCAATGACTCTGCAATCACATCAGCCAACTCCCACAGCACCCTCAGATGCATTTGATCCGGCTTTTGATCATAGATTAGTGTATGTCCAGCTTTTCATGGACATTCTGATCCCAGCAGGGGTGGCCCATCCATATAAGTGAACTAGGTGGTCGCCTAGGGCGCCAAGTTAAATGGGGTGCCGAATGGTGGCATAATATCATTGAGGGGTTTGGAGGTGGGGGCGCCAATTGCATGTTTCGCCTAGGGAGCCAGTTGCTGGCAGCTAGTCTAGGGCCGCCCCTGGATTCCAGAGTTCCAGAAATAATATGTTGGTCAAGGCCTAATCTGTTACTCTAAAGGGAAAAGAACTTAATGTTCATAAAAAGTAAATATTCTACATACATAAAAGTGATACTTCCATTACTACAGTAACTTCAATAACCTCTTCTTTGTCTCCCTAGAATTGTACACTTTTTTGCAGCTAACTGTTGCCTCTTGAATTCAGATCAGTATACTGGTAATTTTGCATAGTCCAAACTAATGCAATCTATTTGTGTGAGCCCCTGATCCTACAGTTGAGGATATTTCTATGCTTCAGCCCAAGCTGAAGTCTAACCCACCTTGTGTTGACACTGCACTTGAGCTAACCCAGGGCTGAGACGTAGGGTCTTAGGACACTGTAGAACTGGATAGTCTGAGTTTGAGTTAAGCTAGGACCCAGGTTTATTGCTTAATTGCAGTTAAATGTAGCCCTGCTTCACTTACTTCCAAATGACTCTTGAATCCTATCTCCCAATTCCATGTGATAACTTTCTTAGTCCTCTCTATCCCAACAGTCTTCAATCCACACTATTGAAAATGGAAGCCTTGCCCATTTTGTGAATGGCAACAGCCATAACCCCATTCTCTGATCTGCAAGCATGCTATCGGAGAGCCTCCTGGGTTTGCAATGGAATGTGACCCAATCAGCTTTTGCAAAGTGAATTGCTTCAAACTTCCTGTAACCCACTGGGCAGGGAGTAAAATTTTCCCATAGCGCATGATGCTCCCAGGACTAGAGCGGTCACATTGCCACATTTGTGGGGGAGAATGCTAGAGACTCCAGGGCCGGGATCGGCAACCTTTTCAAACCAAAGAGCCAAAGTACATCAAAATTCAGAACAAGTGGTCAACAAAGAGCCATATAAGAATGGTTATTTGCATGACTGAAAATATACAACTTAATATTATTGATAATTCACATAATTATTAATAAAAGCATAAATGAAACATTGTACTCACAGACTTTATTTAATGGGACTCCTGCTGCTGCATCTTTTCATACATTTTTGGAAGTTTACATCATAACTGGTCAAATCTAACTTCATGCATGCATTCAGGCTGTCTTCTGTCAAACTTATGGCAGAGGACTGGGCATGAGGGGTTGCAGGAATCTGGGTTGAGGTGTATAAAGGACTCATAACAGGGGGCTCAGATGTATGATGGGTTCAGGACATATGGTATGGGTGTATGGGATGCAGGAGTGTTATGGCGTGGAACTGGAGATATGGGGGTACAGGAGTCTGTGGATGTGGGGTGCAGGATTTTGGCCATGTGGAGGTATGAGTGGCTCAGGGCAGGGGTTCAGGTGTATTATGGGCTCTGGGTGAAGGTGTGGAGGGGTGCAGGAGTGTTATGACCCTGCAGCCAGATGGGATCTAGGCCTCAACTGGGGGCTTGTTGGCCAGGCTTCATTTTTAAATAAAGTAAAATATTATGTTCAACACAAAAGATTTCAACATTGTCTTTATTTATGGCAAGGGTGTGAAACCTTTTTTTGGGTCGGGGGCCACTGACACTCAGAAAAAATAAGTTGGTGACCACAAAAGTGAGGAGCAAAAAAAAAACCCTCCAAAAAACCCCAACCCTCACTGATGTGGCCTCCAAATAAAAGACCTCGTTTCCCTGGTGCTCCAGACCCATGGTGAGGGGAGGGGCAGAGAGGACTGAGGTTCAAGGCCTCAGTCCAGATTTACTCTTCTGGAGTTCCAGGGTTAGTGGATTTTGTGCCTCCCCCCAGGTTCTGGGGTGGGGTAAAAAATGAGGGGTTAAGTGTGTGGAACAAGGCTGTCAGTGAGTGGGATAGGGATGGAGATGCAGGATCTGGACAGGAGGTGGGTGCCACAGGTCTGGGTGGGAGGTAGGGTGGAGGAGCAAGCTTGGGAGTAGGGTATATAGCCAGGTGAAGGGAGCAGGAGCAAGGGAGGGCTAGGGATGGATAGGGTGTCTAGCCAGGAGGAAGGTGTAGGAGCAAGGGAGGGTGCAGGAGCCGGTATCTGCCAAGGGGGAGGGGGCAAGGATAGGCTGAGGATGTGATATCTCAGTGGTGGTGGTGAGTAGAGGGGCTGGGGATGTGGAGTCTTGGCATGGGTGATGGGAGGGCTACTTGCTTTCATGCTGCTTTCAGGTATGGCCTCCCACTGCTTTCATTGGCCAGATTCTGGCCAATGGGAGCAAAGGGAAAAGCCTCCAGGCTGTGCGTCCCTGCAAGGCTGTTCCCCCAGCCAGGAAAAGGGACGCAGCAGCACACACAACCATTTCTGGCTTTGCTTCCCTGCCAACTGGATCTGGCAAAGAGCCTCAGTGCTTTCTCCTCCCCCCCCCCCCCCACATGCCCCTTCCCACTGCAGATAGTTTGCACTCCAAACTTGTGGTGGCTGCGAGACTAGAGTGCCAGCATGGGCTCTTGAGTGCTGCAGCAGAGGCGGGGGGGAGGGGGGCAAAGATGGGGCTGAGCCATATTTGTCTCATGAGACATAGGTTGCCAACCCCTGCTCTAGAATATGTTTACTTTGACTTGGGTTTGTGCACTGCAGTGTGGATGGCAGAGTCCTAGGTTTGAGAATGGGTTAGCAAAGTCTTGATGTAATTTAAAATACAATATTGACATTCAAGCACCGTGTTCCCTGATGTGCGTCAGCCATGGGCATATGTTGCAGTAGAGACATACCCTATGTGGGAGGACTCCTGGGCCTATCCCGAGTAGGTTCAGCACAATCACAGAGGTCAGTCTGTGCTGAGTCAGGGTATGTCTACACTACAGAGTTTTTTCGGAAAAATATCTGATTTTTTTTTAAACTTCAATTACATCCACACTGCAATCACGTTCTTTCAAAAGAAAATCAAAAGAACAGAGGGGGTTTTCCGACATTGGTAAACTTCTTTCTACAAGGAAGAAGCCTTTTTCCAAAAGAGCTCTTTCGGGAAAAAAGCGTGTGTGGACAGGGAAGAGGGAGATCTTTCACAAGAAGAGGAAAGAGGAAAAAGCACAGGTGCCCTGGTAGCCATTCTGCCCATAGTAATCACAGTTTACAAGTGAGATAGCATCCATTCAGTGTGGATGCTATTTTTTGAAAAAGCAGATCGCTTTTTTGATGTCCGTTGACAGCATGGATGCTCTCTTTTGGAAGAGGTTTTTTTGGAAGATCTCTTCCAGAAAAGCTTCTTCCAAAAGACTCCTGCAGCCTAGACATAGCCTCAGTTGTAAGACTGAGGTCTAAGATGCTCCTCTCCTAACAAACATAGGGTATATTTATATATTACTAACTTACATTTAATAAGTAATACTTCAGCAAGATACTATGTTCACCTTAAGAACAAATTTAAGCAAATATAAGGATATTTATTGTTAATGTCAAGTAATTTTACTCATTCTTGAGATTTTTTTTCAGAATTTTAAATGGCATAGATAGATAGATAGATAGATAGATAGATAGATAGATAGATAGATAGATAGATAGATAGATAGATAGATAGATAGATAGATATGAATGTAAAAAACAACCAAGCAAACAAAATGACGGGAGGGAGGAAAGTCATAAGCAATGAGTGGACTCTACTGCAATAAACTAGAGCCGTCTTTCTCTTTCCCTTCCTATTCCTACCTGTCAAAAACTGATCAGTAGAATGTGACCCCTTATAAACATAGACATATCATCCCAAAGTACAATGAAAAATTAATGGACAATAGGGTGCCTGCTTAGGAGCCCATCTAGTTTGCACACCAATTGAGAGCCTACGTTCTTTTAAAGATAAATATTATTTTCTTCAACTTATTGGACTTTTCCACAAGAGCTCAGAGATTAATTTGCATTAGTTTAATTAAAATATACCAGTATCATCATAATACTCATTGGGCCTTAGCACACAATCTCTAGACACTTGCACCAGTTTTATACCAGTCTAAGACTACTGCCTTCAATGGAGTTTCTCCTGATTTACCCAAGTGGGAATCAGTTAGAATCAGAGATTCAGTGCCCTTCCCACACTCCTCTGTTTCTCATTTCACTTAGAGTATGTCTACACTGCACACTTATTTCAAAATAAGCTACTCCAGTTTAGTTACTCCAAAATAGCTTATTTCGAAATAGCATGTCTACACTGCAGGGAAGCCTCAAAATTAGTCTGAGACAGGCTTCCTGAATGTAAATGTGCTGTCTCCATTTAGAGTCCCAAGAGGCACTGGGGAGGAATAACTTAGAATTGCCTTGGGGAGGGACTATTTCGAAATAGCAGCAGTGGAGCGTCTACACACACCTTATTTCAAAATAGCTATTTTGGAATAGACGTTGTTCCTTGTAGAATGAGGTTTACAGATTTTGGAATAAGCCATTGGTTATTTCAAAATTATTTTGAAATAATGGACTAGCTGTATAGAAGCTCACATTGTTATTTCAAAATAATACTAGTTATCTTGAAATAACGGTGATTTATAGATGCACCGTTAGTCTCTATAGGTGTTACGCTCTGTTTTCCTTACATTGGACATATTCCTACTAAAGTCAGTAGGATTGTTATATATGTGTTAAGAATGACCAATGAAGAAAATTACACATCAGAATAAAATATTTTTTTTTGTCAGCAACTGTAAGAACATTTTAACTTAGACCAAGGATATTATTCATACATTCTTTTTTATATATTCTACTTTTACCAGATCATAAAATTGTTTTTTCTTTGAATGCCTATAAACGATCTTCCATCTTTTTTTATAGTCCAAGGCCCTTATCCCTCTGCAAACTGAGGCCCATCCAGAAACAAAGCAAAGAGTATTGACTAACTACATGTTTCCGCAGCAACCCCGCGGTGATGAAGGTAAAATACTGTTAACAATTCATTACAAAGGCAAAAACTTGTTTATAATGATTATTTAAATCACAGGGAGAACATTTTTTTTTAATAATGGCTCCATGGATGGGAATGGCTGCATTTGTTTCTATAAGTATATACAAGGCAGTATATATTTAGTCATACTGAAATGCTTCTAAACAGGATCTTTTTGTATGTTAAATCTATAGTTTCTTAATGCCTTAATTTTGGACTGAGATTTGTTCTTTTTCTTTTTTGGGGGTGAGGAGATGGAGTGGGTGGATGGGTATCAGAATTTTACCTTCTGACACACTATGTAAACTCACTGAATTTACTTCATTAGGATTGCATGGTGCAATGAAAGGCAGAATTTGGTCTAATGTGTACACTAGGTCAGAGGATGGCCAGTGTTCTTTCATAGTTCTGCTAGCAAGAGGCACTCATTTAGTGAGAGTCTACCACTTCCCCATCCTCCCTATTCTGACCTAAACTACAATAAAATGGGATACATCTTAGTCTTCTACTAAAGCAATCAGGGGTATGTCTACACTAGCTTGTTAATTCAAGCTAGGTAGGCAAACGAGGTGACCGGAGTTGCAAATGAAGCCCGAGATTTAAATATCCTGGGCTTTATTTGCATGTTCCCAGCCGGTCGCCATTTTGAAATTTCACTAGCCCGAACTCAGTGCCGCACGGCTACACACAGCAGTGAAATGTTAATTCAAACTAAGTCCTTAGTTCGAATTAATTATTACTGCTCGTGGAATGAGGAGTAACAGTTAATTCGAACTAAGGACTTAGTTCGAATTAACGTTTCACTGTTGCGTGTAGCCGCGCGGCAGTTACTTTGGGCTAGTGAAATTTCAAAATGGTGACCGGACGGGAACATGCAAATAAATCCCGGGATATTTAAATCCCAGTCTTCATTTGCAACTCCGGTCGCCTCGTTTGCTTACCTAGCTCAAATTAATGAGCTAGTGTAGACATACGCCATGAGACTTCACTGTAAGCCTTGAAGTCACAGAATTGACAATATGTTCAAACACCACCAATTTGCATACCACTTTCATCTGCAGCTTATTACATTAAAAATTGTGTAACTTGTTTATAGGTTTTGACAAATTTTTGTCACTTTTCATAGCCTTTAGATGATTGAAGTCTCTAACCCAAGGTGCAGGTCTCAATACAACATACATTTTTGTCATTTAGAGTTGAAACTACATTACATTTGTTTTGCTGGTTGCTTTAATTATCCATTCTGTTACAAAGTAGTTTTACTGGATATTAACTATAGATTTATTACCTGGATTTTAACTATAGATTTCCAGTCAGACAGCGATAGCTTTAACCCTACTTTATGGGAGGAGCAGCGACAGCAGCGGATGACTGTAGCTTTTGAATTTGAAGAAAAAAAGGAAGAAGAGGAAAATGCAGGAAAAGTTAAGGTAATTAGGTAGCTTTCACTTTTCCCTGCTTTTACTTTTTGTTGCCTTATACATTATTGGCACCAGATCAAATACACAAATGTCATGGTAACATGTTTTAATCTTCTAAACTTTCAGAAAGTGTTTGAGACCAAATATAATTATTAATGAAAAATTAGGGGTTTGTATATATTAACAGTTTCCATTCATGCCTTTGTTACCTGACTATTAAAATTTGAGCTTCTTTGAGTGTTTGCTCATGTCCATTCCATGCTAGCTGTGCGCACATTGCGTGCACTGTTGCCAGATACTTTTCCCTTATTGTATCCATAGGGATATCTCTAACATCCTTTGGAGCCATGTAATTACATACTGGTATATAGGGCACCACCAGCCTCACACCCTTTTAATTCCTTCTCAGCACCCATGCTGATTACTGGAACAATACTACTTCAAGTGTTTGTTCATGTGCATTCCAATTAGGTGTCTATGTGTGCACGTGTGTGTTAGCCAGAAGATTTTTCCCTTAGCATCTAGCCATAGGGTGCACCTGGGTATCCCCTGGAGTGGCTCCAAAATGGCACCCAATTTAAAGCCCTGCCAATTCGCTCCCTACCCCCATCAGTTCCTTCTTTCCACCAGTAATGGTTAGCTGGAACTCCCCATAGCTCTTGTAATGAAGTGCAGCAACCTTTTACTTTCTTCATAATTAGTATAGTTGTTATAGTTGTAGCAGTTAGGGTATGTCTACACTGCCACCCTAGTTCGAACTACAGTGGCTAATGTAGGCATTTGAACTTGCAAATGAAGCCTGGGATTTAAATATCACGGGCTTCATTTGTATGTTCCCGGGTGCCGCCATTTTTAAATGCCCCATAGTTCGAACTACCTGCCCGCGGTTACATGCGGCATGGATTAGGTAGTTCGAATTAAAGCTCCTAATTCAAACTACTGTTAAACCTCCTTGCAGGGCAGTGTAGACATCTGTTAGTTAGTTAGTTTTAGTTTTAAAAAATTGCTACAGTAGTTCATTTTAGAGTACAGGCAGTCCCCGAGTTACGCGGATCCGACTTACGTCGGATCCGCAGTTACGAATGGGGCCGATCATCTCCCTGGTCTCCAGCAGACCAGGGAGAGGAAGCAAAGCGGCGGAACATGTGGGCAGCGGACAGGGTTGTCCGCTGCCCACGCGCTCCAAGGCTTGGCTCTGCTTTGCCCCCCCCCTCCCCCGTCCCCTGGTCTGCAGACCAGGGGGACGGAGGGGGGGGGGGCAAAGCAGAGCCAAGCCGCGGAGCGCCCGGCCAGCTGACAGCCCAGACGCGTCTGGGCTGTCAGCTGATCGTGCGCTCCGCGGCTTGGCTCTGCTTGGCTCTGCTTTGCCCCCCGTCCCCGTCCCCGTCCCCGTCCCCCTGGTCTGCAGACCGGGGGGGGGGGGGGAAAGCAGAGCCAAGCCGCGGAGCGCCCGGCCAGCTGACAGCCCAGACGCGTCTGGGCTGTCAGCTGATCGCGCGCTCCGCGGCTTGGCTCTGCTTGGCTCTGCTTTGCCCCCCCCCCGTTCCCCTGGTCTGCAGACCAGGGGGACGGGGGGGGGGCAAAGCAGAGCCAAGCAGAGCCAAGCCGTGGAGCGCGCGGTCAGCTGACAGCTGTCAGCTGGCCGCATCCTCCGCGGCTTGGTTCTGCTTTCCCCCGCCCCCCATCCCCCTGGTCTGCAGACCAGGGGGACGGGGGGGGGCAAAGCAGAGCAAAGCCGCGGAGCACGCAGGCAGCGGACAGCCCAGACGCGTCTGGGCTGTCCGCTGCCCACGTGTTCCGCCGCTTTGCTCCCCGTCCCCCTGGTCTGCAGACCAGGGGGACGGGAAACAAAGCAGAGCAAAGCCATGGAGCCCGAGGGCAGCAGGACAGCCACGGCGCGTCTGGGCTGTCCCGCTGCCCCCGTGCTCCATGGCTTTGCTCCGGACACCTGTGGTACAGCAGCTGGGGCGCTGCCAGTTGGTCCCGTAGCTCTGCTCTGGGCGCTACTGGACCAACCGGGCAGCACCCCAGCTGCTCTGCCCCACGTCCTGATTCAGCCACTGCTGGTCAGATTCAGCAGCGGCTGAATCAGGACGCCTGGGGCAGAGCAGCTTGGGTGCTGCTGGGTTGGTCCAGTAGCGCCGAGGAGCGGCGGCACTACTGGACCAACCTAGCAGCACCCCAGCTGCTCTGCCCCAGGCGTCCCCAAGTCAGCCGCTGCTGAAACTGACCAGTGGCTGACTACAGGAAGCCCCTGCCCCGGGCTTCCTGGAATCAGCCGCTGATCAGTTTCAGCAGCAGCTGACTTGGGGATGCCTGGGGTTCTTAAGTTGAATCTGTATGTAAGTCAGAACTGGCGTCCAGATTCAGCCGCTGTTGAAACTGATCAGTTTCAGCAGCGGCTGAATCTGGATGCCAGTTCCGACTTACATACAGATTCAACTTAAGAACAAACCTACAGTCCCTATCTTGTACGTAACCCGGGGACTGCCTGTAGTTAAGTGGGAGGTATTTCCCTGCGCTTTGCACCAATGCGTGCTCAGGTCTCCAGACTTTAAAGCCTGTGGATCTTGTGGCAAATGTATGTCCAAAAGTGACCCTCATACTTCTTTTTTAATTTGGTAGAAGGACAACAGAAAGATCAGTGTCCTGTTTTTAAGACATTCAAGCCCCATACATTAAGAGACAGGGATTAGTGCCTGAAGATCCTGTTAAAGGAGGTGGTTCTTCAGCCTCAATCAGGCCATTCACTGACAGACTCAGCACCAAGCAGCACCTCATTGATGCAAATTTTCATATTTTTTTTGTTGCTGTTTGTTTTGAGAACTCTTTCACTTGGTTGTGACCAGATTAAGTGCACACTAAACCACTGTTTATTTGGTGTTAAATAGAAAATAAATTGACTTAAAAAATCATGCACTCATAATTAATAGGTTACGCTGAAACCTTACAAATAGATTAATCACAGTTTTCTGGTTCAATACATAATACAAAACCCAGTAAATTGTGGATTATGATGCCAATTTTATCCATTAGTATGTTATTAGTTTAAAAAACCTAAAAATGCACTATTGACCCATACTAACAATTTAGAAATTAGTTGGAACAAGAATACTATTCTTTTATTAACATAATATGACTGCTTCATCATGTGAAGAATTTGTGGTCCCATTAGTTTTGTATAGTAGAATATTACTTCTAATTCTAAAAATACAGTGTGACATAAATATAATTTAGTGACAGTTGTTAAAAGAAACACAATACTATAGAAAATTGCCCATAATCTAAGAGTTGCCACTACAGTACAAAGGGCCTTCTCTGTCTTTATTAATGTTTTAAATATTTGCTAAAGAATGTTTTAACAATGTTTATGAAGCAAATATCTATGCAATGAGGTTTAACAGGTAGTTCAAAATAGGGCTTTATTTCGAACACCCGTTTCGCTGCCGCATGTAGACGTGGGCAGTTATTCCGGGCTTGTTAATTTCAAAAAATGGTGCCCGGCTGGGAAGATGCAAATCAAGCATGGGATATTTAAATCCCGGGCTTGATTTGCAATTTCGAATGCCTACATTTGCAGCCCTATTTCGAATTAGGCTGCAAGTGTAGACATACCCTATGATAACATGATTCTACAGAAAATGTTCACAGCATTATTACTACTGTCATTTGGATAGTCATATTTCTTACCCACTTAGTTAAATTAGAATAAAGCATTCAGAAATAGTTGCATACTTTTATATATACAAAAACTATTGTGTTAATCATAGGGCAACTAGGAATTTTCCAATGTTAATAATAGAGATGCTAGCATTTAAATTACTGACTTCTAGCTCGAACAGATGAGGAAATCTAAATTGCATCATATGCTATTTGCCCAAACTTTGTTATGGAAAGCATTGTCTTTTTCTCATTATAAGGTATTGGACTATAATTCATAGACTCATAGACATTTAGTACTGGAAGAGACCTCAATAGGTCAGTCCAGTACCCTGTAGTTGAGGCAGGAATAAATATTAACTAGACCATTCCTGATTGTTTGTCTAATCTGTTCTTTTAAATCTTCAATGCTTGAGATTTCACAACCTCCCTAAGAAATTTGTTCTGGTGCTTAGGTACCCTGACAGTTAAGACGTTTTCCAAATCTCCAACTTAAATCTCCTTTGCTGCAATTTAAGGTTATTGGTTTTTTGTCCTATCCTCAGAGGTTAATGAGAACAATTTTGCACCCTCCTTGTATCAAGCTGTTATATACTTAAAAACTATCATGTTGTCCCTCAGTCTTCTCTTCTCTAGCCAAAACAAATCAGATTTTTCAAATCTTCTTAATTATTTTAATTGCTTTCCTGTTACCCAGAGTTTTCTGAATCCAAAGTTCTTAGTAACTTTTCACTCTTGGTGAGGCAGGAAATAAATCAATGGGAATACAGCCATCTGACCAATAGACTGTTGACATGAGCAGTACAATACATGAGTGCTTTTATTTAAAGCTACACTTTATGTATCTCAAGTACTAACACACATCTGCAACAGATTAGTAAAACATCCCAACTCTCAATAATTATTGAAGTCTTGAGATGTTTTCCAGTGTTACAGATGCAGCTAGCCATCTGATGGTTAATCTTTTGTATGCTGGTAGTGTCCACAAAGTGATCCAAGAGCCCAGACTTATCCTCCCTTATTTATTATGTCAATCAAAATACTTTTTAAGGAAATAATTTCAAAGATTAAGCAAGATGTTTTCTCAGATCATCAATTAGACAGATCTCTGCATGTTTGAGCTTCTGAACAAAAACATCCCAGAGGGCAAATATAGATAAGCTTCCTGTTTTCTAAAAATGCATACTTCAGCAATTTCAACAGAGATATGGTCAGGAAGGATGCCATTCTTGTGGTTCCCCTATTGGCATCAGTGACTGGTACCTGTGAAGGGAGCGGATGCAAGGAGAACCACACAAAGGAATGAGGAGGGGACATGAGGAGGCACTATAATTAGCAATTAAGATTTTGGTGGGACACAGGGAGGCTGGTGCACATCCTGAGTGCTACTACGTGTCACATACGTCTCTTGGCTTAGTTATGCTAAGACCTATTGACCTGGCTGATTTTTGCAATAAGCATGATAATCAATATTCCAGCTACTGGTACTGGTCCAGGCAATTTGCTGATCCATCAAAATCTCATTATGTAGTGCTTCTAGACTTTTTCTCTAATTTGTCAATATCTTCAGCTTGTGATCTACTATGCCCTCCATATCCATTTCTGTAGTATTTCTTCTTCTTCGGGTAATGTCCCCGTGGATGCTCCACGTCAGGTGTAGGAACATCCCAGAGCCAGAGAGCTGAGCTTTTTCCAGCAGTGCCTGCAAGCTGCGCATGTGTGAGGAGAGCCTCGCACTGCACTCTGGTTGGCACCTCGCGCACGCAGCTTGCCCCCCCATTAACCTTTTTTTCCATCCTTGATCTTCGACAGAGTTCTTCATTCTCCGACCTCCCACTTCGACCTCTGCCAACGAGCCAGTTCCATGTCTTCACCAACAGACTCCGTCCCTTTTTACCATCAGTGGGACATCATAACATCAGTTCAATAGGTCTTAGAGATCATCCGTACAAGATATGCCATCCCCTTTACGATGCTTCCCCCTACCCTTCCTCCCTCCCCGTCTTTCTTCAAGGACCCCTCTCACGGGACACTCCTCAAACAGGAAATCAACCACCATAGAGAAGGTTCCCTGGGCCTTTCAAGGGAGAGGATTCTACTCTAAGAATTTTCTGACACAGAAGCACACAGGGGGTTGGAGACCCATACTAGATCTACACAAGTTAAACAAGTGTCTGCAAAAACAACACTTCAGAATGGTAACACTGGCATCAATTATGCCAGCTTTGGATGAAGAGGACTGGTTTGCAGCCCTCAACCTTCAGGACACATATTTTCACATCGCCATACACTACACCCATCATACAGGCACTACCTCCGATTTACTACAGGCCATAAGCATTACCATTACATAGTACTTTCTTTTGCCTATCTTCTGCTCCTAGGGTCTTCTCAAAGGTCCTGGCCATAGTCACAGCCTATCTCTGACAAAATACAGGACTATGTAGCACTTTAAAGACTAACAAGATGGTTTATTAGATGATGAGCTTTCGTGGGCCAGACCCACTTCCTCAGATCACATAGTAGAAGAAAATAGTCACAACCATATATACCAAAGGATCTGAGGAAGTGGGTCTGGACCACGAAAGCTCATCATCTAATAAACCATCTTGTTAGTCTTTAAAGTGCTACATAGTCCTGTATTTTGTTTCAGCTACACCAGACTAACACGGCTACATTTCTATCACTATCTCTGACAACAGGGCGTCGTCATCTTTCCATATCTAGCCGTCTGTCTTATAAAAGGCCGATCTCACACAGACTACCGACATGATCTCCAACACCAGGCAGATCTTCAACCTTCTGGGCCTTCTAATAAATGAGCAGAAATCGACCCTGCTAATAAATTCTCAGGGAACAGAATTTATTGGGGCCTGCCTCAATTCGTTGACAGCCAGGGCTTATCTCTCCCAACACCGATTCTCAGCACTACGCAACTTCGTGACCGTATTACTGACCACCACTACTACTATAGTTCTGCCTACAAGCCATGGGACATATGGCGGCTACTACCTATGTTGTACAATATGCTCGCCTCCACTTCAGAGCTGTACAACACTGGTTAGCATCAATTTACAGACCAGGCATCCTTGCCCTACATGAACAGCTGTGCTCCCCAAGAGGGTGCTAGACTCTCTTACATGGTGGACAATTTCTACCAACCTGCTAACAGAAGTTCCCTTCCACCAGCCTGAACCTTCCAAACAGATCATTACAGATCCCTCCCTTATCATCTGGGGCGCGCATCTACTTCAACACATAGTTCAGGGAGGGTAGTCAACACACAAATCCTCGCTACATATCAACCTCCTCAAGCTCAGGGCTGTGAGGAATGCGTGCAACCATTTCCTTCTGCTCATTACCAACCAGACTGTTCACATAGGGTATGTCTACACTACAGCATTAATTCAAGTTCACTTAATTCAAAATAGTTAATTTGAATTAACGCATCTATGCAGAAAATGCATTTCGAAATAGCGCGTCCACACTGAGTGGACTCTGAATCAGCCCTCCCTCTGCGAGGTGAGGATGACCATGCCCTGCACCGTCAGAGCCATTGTGCTTGCTCAGAGGCCATATTTGGAATGTCCAGCTATCCCTGGGAGTGGGAGGTGCCCCGAGACCGCACCCATGCCCCTGTGCCGTGTATAGTGTGGCTGAGGTGGGGGGGAGATGTCCCCTGCCTCTGTGTAGAGGGGGTGTGTGAAGGGAGGGCATCCTGCTGTGTCCCGCCCCGGGCACAGAAGCGTGTCAGGTCTCTTCACACACATATGTGCCTATCAGGCCACGGCCCCTGAGTGTCACGCAGCTGGGGCCACCTGCCCAAGGGTGGCCTGGCACGTGCTCACACTTACACATGTTGCTGCGTGATGTGTGGTAGGCAAGGGCCACGTGTGTGGTCCCTGTTCTCCCTCCCCACCCCCACTCCTTGGTGTGGCTTCCCCGGACGACCCTACTGACTCCAATGTTGGGACAGCATGGGGGTCCTGCCGGCGTGACACCCCAGGATGGGTCGAGGGCGGGGAAGTAGGGGCAGGTGTCAGCCCCTGATGTGGTGCCGCCCCTGGTGGCCCTGGTGTACATCTGCAACAGGTCCTTCACTTTGAAGTGCACCTGCTCTTGTGTGAACCTGTGGCCCTTTCTGGCCATGGCAGGTGCTATGCAGCCATAGATGGCCGCATTCCTCCACCTAGTGCGGAGATCATGCACATTGTGGGCCTCCTCCCAAACCTCAAGGAGCTCCACAGTCTCAGCACTAGTCCACAAGGGCGCGCGCTGTCTATGGTCCCTGGGTGCTGGGGGACTGGGCGGGGACGGCTGGCTGCCACTGGCTGCCATTGTGCGGCCACTGGGTAAGGGGCTGTGGCTGCTGACAGGCCTGGCTCTAGCACATGCCCAGTGGCCAGACTCTACCCCTTTAAGGGCCCCGGGGCTGGGGGAGAGGAGAGGAGTTTTCCTGGTTGTGCCCAGAGTAGCCACCAGGGGAAACTGGGAAGGGCTGGAGGCCAGCTAATTCGAATTAAGTGTCTACACAGCACTTAATTCGAAATAGCTATTTCGAATATGGCATTACTCCTCATAGAATGAGGTTTACAGCCATTATTTCGAATTAAATTTGAAATAGCGGTTTGCATGTATAGACGCTATTAAAGTTAATTCGAAATAATGGCTGTTATTTTGAATTAACTTTGTAGTGTAGACATACCCATACTTACCAACATGACAACCATGTTTTACATAAACAGACAGGGGGAGTTCGCTCCCCATCACTGTGCGCCGAAGCCATCTGCCTTTGGAATTGGTGAATCCATCATGGCATTACCCTGAAGGCTTCATTCTTACCCAGAATAAACAATGTTCAAGTGGACACCCTGAGTCGAAATTTCAATTCTGAACAAGAATGAGAGAATTACATCTGACCATACTCACTTCCATCTTCCACCACTGGGGAGTCCCGACTATAGACTTTTTCGCAACTCCTGACAATACCAAGCATCCTCGATTTTTCTTGAGAACTGGCCTAGGCAAGGGATCTCACAGCAACGCCTTCCTCATCCACTGGAATGAGCCACTACACTATGCCTTCCCACCCATCCCACTCGTAGCCTGAGTGTTATGCAAGATCCAGATGGATGAGGCTCTGGTCATACTAATAGCACCATTGTGGGCCAGACAGACCTGGTTCCCATTTTTCACGATGTTCATAGCCATGCCATATCCTTTCCCACTGGCGTGACATCCTATCTCAGGACGGGGCAGATTACTTCACCCCCAGCCTCACACACTTCACCTACACACGTGGCTCCTCTCTGGTTCCAAGGAACAGAATCCCTATGCTTCTACAGAGCAGAAGGCCATCCACTTGGGCTACCTACATGCAAAAATTAGGAAGATTTTCAGGTTGGTATCACTTGGCCCGCACGGATCCTTGCACTGCACCACCTCACCAGATTCTTGACTATCTACACCGCTTCAGAACTGGGGATCTAGTGAATCCCTCTGCACGAATGTATAGATGGCTTAATGATATTTGTGCATCCTACTACAGGAAGGTTTCTGAAGGGTCTCCAAAACCTTTACCCTCCTGTCAGGGCACCTCCCCCACGTGAGATCTACACCTTATCCTAGACTTGCTTATGAGGCCTCCTTTCAAACCATTAGCCACTTGCCTAATGCAATTTCTGCTAATGAAGGTGCTATTCCTTATGGCTATAAACTCCGCAAAGAGGGTTAGTGAAATAGGGGCTCTTATGACAGACCTGTCCTATACAATCTTCACTAAGGACAAGGTCACGTTACGCCCACATCCAACATTTTTACCCAAGGTTTGCATGCCCTTCCACATCAATCAACCTATAGTATTACCAGTGTTCTTTACGAAGCCTCACGCATCCTCCAGGGAGGCTATGCTCCACACGGTCAATATACAGTGAGCCTTGGCCTTCTATATAGACAGAATGCTGTCATTCCGTAAATCTTCTCACTTGTTCATATCCATTGTACCACACTCAAGGGGTGCGCCTATCTCAACCCAGCGTATTTCCAAATGGGTCTCTGTGATGGACCCACGAGGGTGGAGAAGGCGGACCAGAGGTGGAGAAGGCAGACCAGAGCAGCAGCTGGCCGCAGCAGCCCTGATTCCCGGCTCAGCGGGGCCGGGGATGAGCGGGGAAGCGACGCAGCCCCGCCGCACGGGATGTTGGGCCAAGTTTTGCCGGCGCTCCCCAGCATGAGGCCGGGAGAGCGGACAAGCTGCAAAATGCTGGGAGGCTCAGGGGGCGGGGCCTCTGCCGCGCCACCCAATGTTGTGGTACGGGGTGATGCAGAGGGGGCAGGGCGCCGTCACTCGGCGTCTGCCCCCCCGGGCCACTTGAAAAGTGGCAGGACCGGAGATGCAGGGGGGATGCTTGGAGGAAATGGCCCTGTCCTGGAGGAGAGAGGGAGGACCTGCCTCCGTACTGGAGGAAGCAGTGCAGGATTCGCGGGCCTCCGGACCACCAAGGAGGACCAGAGACCGAACAAGCCGGGGTAAGGACCCACGGCGGTTCCCTGAGCCAGATCACTCGGTAGGGGGAAAGGAAGCAGCCCGGGGAAGTACGCCTCTGGAGCCTGTGGGCGGATGGGTTTCAGGAGTAACCCCCATCCGCCGTGCAAGGGGAGCATTGCACCCTGCACTTAGGGCCCCGGGCTGGGACCCGGAGGAGAGGGCAGGCCCAGGTCCCTCTTCCCCCACCTACTCCTATCCGAGGGGTGCATGAAGCGCCTGTCAGCCTGACCTTCACTCCAGACCCTGCACACGTTTGTTGAACCCCGCCCGAGCACGGGCTAGACTGGAGGGCCAGAGCCCCCAACACAACCCTTCTCTGGGGGGTTTCCAGGTTCGCTGAACCCCTCCTCCCGACTCAGGGGAGGGAGATCGCACCTGAGGGACCTGTCCCGGAGGACAGAGGACCCCAATACCTAAATTCTGGTTAGGCGGAGAGTTCGCTGAACCCCCCTTCTGGGCAGAAAGGGGTGTTCGTACCCTTAATACCTGTCACAGTCTCATTGTGCATATTACACTGTCATGCACTCCAGAACAAGCCTTTGCCAACTCCACCGAAGGCACACTCTGCCCGTGCAGCTGCCACCTCCACGGCCTTCTTTACCGATGTACCTCTTAGAGACATCTACAGGGCATCCACCTGGTCCTCAGACCTCATTTTCGCTAAACTTTATGCCATTATGCCACAATTGGCTGCCGATTCAGCTCTGGCTATGGCAGTGCTATCTACAGCCTCTAAACAGTGATTCTGATTCCCACCATCCTGTCGGATACTGCTTGCTAGTCACCTGACGTGGAGCACCCACAGGGATATCACCCGAAGAAGAAAAGGGAGTTACTCACCTCGTACAGTAATGACTGTTCTTCGAGGTGTGTCCCCCTTTGGGTGCTCCATGACCCTTCCTTCCTCCCCTCTATTCTGAGTCACAGCTACTCCAATGGAGAAAAGGAACTGAAGGGGGGATGCAAGCTGCACGTGTGAGGCTCTCCTTGCGCGTGCACGATTTTCAGGCACTGCTGCAAAAAACTCTGCTCCATGGCTCCAGGACATCCCTACACCTGAAGTGGAGCACCCACGGGGACACACACCTTGAAGAACAGTCTTTTCTGTACGAGGTGAGTAACTCCCTTTTCCTACAGTCATTTCCCATTTTAGTAATAGAAATGTAGCCGTGTTAGGCTGGTGTAGTTGAAGCAAAATACAGGACTATGTAGCACTTCAAAGACTAACAAGATGGTTTATTAGATGATGAGCTTTTGTGGGCCAAACCCACTTCCTCAGATCAAATAGTAGAAGAAAATAGTCACAACCATATATACCAAAGGATACAATTTAAAAAAATGAAAACACATGAAAAGGACAAATCAAATTTCAGAACAGAAAGGCGATGGGGGGGAAGGTGAATGTCTGTGGGCTAATGATATTAGAGGTGATAATTAGGGAAGCTATCTTTGTAATGGGTAAGATAACTAGATCCTTTGTTTAGACTTAGACTGTTATGTACATTGGACAAACGTCTCAGACACTTTGCCAAAGGATCAATGCCCACAAAACAGATATCAGACAGGATCACAAAGAAAAAAAATTCTTGCCATTTCAACCAGAAAGGACACTGTCTCAACAACTTAACTACCTGCATCCTGCTACAAAGACCTTTTAAATCTGCACTTGAAAGGGAATCCTTTGAATTGTCATTCATGCTAAAATTCGACACTTTACATCTGAGTCTAAGTGTTTGCAAATTGATTACTGGATCATTTGCTCTATTATTTTTCTAGATCCTGAAGTTAACCTGATTGGTCTGTAATTTTGTGGTTGTCCTTATTGTCCTTTTTATTGATTGGCACTATATTTGCCCTCTTTCAATCCTCTGCAATCTCTACTGTTTTCCATGATTTTTTGAAAATAATAGTGAATGAGTCAGACATCACCTCACTCAGCTTTTTGAATATTCTCTGATATAGTTCATCAAGCCCTGATGACTTGAAGACATCTAATTATTCTAAATAATTTTAACTTGTTCTATTTTAGCCTGAAATCCTGCCTTATCTTCACTGGCATTACTATGTTAGATATCTGATCAAAAACTGAAATAAAAAAATCATTTTGCACTTCTGTCATTTCCACATTTTCTGTTATTTTCTTTCTCCCCTCATAGAGCAATGGGCCTTGGTCTTCCTCTTGCTTCTAATGTATTTATTTATAGAATGTCTTGTTACTTTTTATGTCTCTAGTTCATTTAATCTCATTTTATGCCTTAGCTGGTGAGCGCAGGAGCAGGCCTGACCCCTGCTGCCAGCATAAGGCCTACTGCTAATATCCTGGGCCTTACAGGAGAGGGTTTGGGGGAATGGAGGAAAAGCAAGGGTGAAAAGAGACAGTGGAGGGGCAGGGCTTGGGAGAGGGGGTGGAGTGAGAATAGGGTGGGGTGGACTAGGGATGAGGGATGTTGTCCCAGGTCCAGACTCCCATAGAGATGGCCCTACATGTAGGGCCTGGCTTTGGGAGAGGGGGAGGGTGCTAGTGATTTCAGCTGAGATTTCAGCACAGGATTAGATTTGTCATTTGGATATTGAATTCAAATTATCAGTGTTGGGTAACCAATTTTTATTGAAGTTGTACGTAACTTTCACTTTGTGTCTTTCATACTTGAAATGGACTGTAAATCAGTTATCTGCTGAAATATATTTGAAATTTAAAATGAAATTCTTGCATTCAGGAATTTAGCATTTTGGAAGTTTCCCTCCTCCCCCGATCCTGGTGACATGCTACTTCTGAAGTAGCATTAAATGTGAAACATGAAAGAATAGTGATAGAAAGGGAGTCTAGAATTCATTGGTAATTATTATTCTCCTTCGAGTGGTGTTCCTGTGGGTGCTCCACTCGGGTGTTGGTGGGTCCTTGCGCCAGTGATCGAAGAGTTTTATCTTAGCAGTGCCTTCCTGTGCTGCCTTAGCAGTTGCCATCTTGTGCTCTTCCATCTATTAGCTGCACACGTGGCGCAGATTTCCTCAGTTCCTTTTCTACTGTCCCCAGCAGGAGAAGGACTCTCTGAGCAGTGCATTTTTCTGTGGAAAAAGAGAAAAATCTGTTGTTAGATAGTAATCTTTAGTAATCTTTTTAGTCAGTGTTAGCTTGTTTTTTCTTCAAACCTAGTTAAAGAAAGTTACACCCCGTTTTTTTCTCCGAGTTCTTGGATCCCAAGTTTTCAAGATGCCAGGGTCCCCCAGTTTTAAAAAGTGTGATTCATGCAGGGACCCTGTGCGCATTGGTATGAACCATGTGGTGCAAAGATGTCAGCACTGTTGAAGCATGACCGCCAGAGCTAAAAGAGACTGGGAGATGAGACTCAAAGTTTACTTTGAAAGAAGTCCCTTCAACTGCTGGATCCAAAGAAAGTGGCACGCTCAGATCCCTCAACCCTGAGGAAAAGGGCCAACTCATCTTCCCCCTGGGACTTCCACAAGTCCAGTGCTTCATCAGCATGGCCATTACCAACAATGCTGACAACATCCCACACTACACATCCACCTCCAGCACCGTGGGAAAGTGGAAAGTGGCACCAACAAAAAGAGTGGAGTCGGAGCCAAAGCATAAAGCAAGCTCCTCCACACGGACTGGCATGGGCTCTCACCCGGTGCCAACCAAGATGGTCATACTGCATCCCCCAGTACTAATGAAAACTGCAGCACCGATACAATCAGCCTCTTCCCAGTGCATGCCTGCACCCAAGCAAACAGTGGTACTAGAAACCTCAATAAGCGAGACCCAGAAAAGGTCAGAGTCGTGGCACCAAACAACACAGCCACTGATAATATCACCGCCAATACAGGCACCACACTCCCCTATAATTACAGAAACCCGTTCACACCATCGTTCGCCCGAGAACATTTCTTCCTCTCCCACACTGTCCTCCCCAAGCACTGGCCCCATCACTGGTCATAGGAGCAGGTTCTCCTTCCAACATTCTTCCCCAACCAGCTCAGTACTGTCTTGGCACTCAATCAGACAGCAATCATTCCATCATTGACTTCAGTACCCTTGGATCAACCACCATTGGCCATATTCACCTCAGCCTTAACAACCTTAATGGCCATCCTGGGAACCATGAAATCAATACCATACACATTTTCCTCACCAGCACTGATCACGAGAATCAACAGCAGCATACAACAACTCATTCTCTACCTACCATGACACAATCATCTCCAACACATCCACCACAATCACCCTCAGCGATGACCCAGGCTGATCTAACAAATGAAGATGATGATCTACCTCAGTTGGATTCGGACAGCTGCTCTCCAGCTCCTCAGTCCTCCTCGTCCCCAGATGATGATATTTTCCTTTCTTCCTCCCTACTAGAAGACTACCTGAAGCAATTTCCAGACCTATTTAAAAGGGTAGCATAATCTCAAGACATTGCGCTCAGGAGGTACAAGAAAAGCAGCATAAATTACTAAATTGACACCTACCTAAATTGCAACACTTTCTAAAATAGTGTTACCAATTGATGAAGCCATAATGGAACTACGAATAATGCCAGTAGTCATATGGCAGAAACCAGCATCTATTTCCCCTACTAACTGAAGGGTGGATAGAAAATATTGTATACTGGCCAAGGGATGGATTTGCTCTTCGCCAACCCCCAGCCAAATTCACGGGTCGTGGATGTGGTTCACCATTAGTCCAAACAACCACAATTTAAATCCACTCCTCAAAATCAGGAACATAAAATGTTGGACCTATTGGAAAGAAAACTACACTCCTCTCCTACCTTTCAGTTCCAGATTTCCAATGATATAGTCCTCCTCACCCATTATGGCCATGCTAATTACACAAGACTCATAGACTTTAAGGTCAGAAAGGACCATTTTGATCATTTGCACAATGCAAGCCACAGAATCTCACCCACCTGCTAGAATAATCCTCTCACCTATATCTCAGATATTGAAGTCCTTGAAACGATGGTTCAAAGACCCCAAGATGCAGAGAATCCTCCCACTAGTGACCTGTGCCCCATGCTACAGAGGAAGGCGAAAAACCTCCAGGGCCTCTGCCAATCTACCCTGGAAGAAAATTCCTTCTCAACTCCAAATATGACGATCAGCTAAACCCTGAGCATGTGGGCAAGACTCATGAGCTGTAGGAGCTCATAAATGATCTCCCTGAACAAAAAAAGACTGCTACTCCTGTCAGTCATGAAGGAGGGCCAATCCATCACCCGGACTGCATTACAAGCATCGATGGACATAGTGGACACGGGAGCCAGTGCGACGGCTACAACTATCGTTATGCGTTACACCTCATGGCTTCAGTCATCCAGCATTCCACATGAACTACAGATGAAAGTAGAAGACCTTCCTTTCGATAGGAGCCAATTGTTTGTGGCCAAAACAGACGAGGTCCTTTATTCAGTGAAGGATTCTCGCAGAACCCTATAAACGTTAGGCAAGTATACACAGCCTAGTAAGAGAAGGTATATACCTTACCAAAGACCGTGCAACAGTTCCTTCCACAGACATTAAAAAAACCATTTGAACAAAGGTCTAAACAACAACACAACAGAAGAAGGATTCAACATACTCAATCCATAGCACTTCAATTAGCAACATTGAAACAACAGTTTTGAAAGTGTGGTCAAGGGTTTGAGCGACCTTCCCCTAAGACCAGCACATGTATCCCATATATTCCACCACTGCCTAAGGCCTTTCTAGCACCAATGGGCTCTTATTACCAGTGACAACTGGGTCCTTGAGAAAATCAGAATGGGCTATACCAATCCCTTCATCTCTGTGCCCCGTATCCAACCCCATACCCTGTCCCTCTTCAGGGACCACTCTCACAAGTGTCTGTTGAAGCAGAGATACAAAAAAACTCATTTTGAGGGCAACAGAACCAGTTCCCTCAGAATTCCATGGTAGAGGGTTCTATTCAAATTATTTCTTTACATCAATGAAGACAGGAGGTTGTAGTCCCATTTTAGATCTCAGGAAACTCAACAAGTTTGTCTGCAACCACAAATTCAGGATGGTGACTTTAGGAACAATCATGCCTGCGTTGGACCAGGGCGACTGGTTCTCAGCCCTTGACCTTCTAGACACTTACATCCACATAGGTTTTTCAGATTTGCCGTAGGCAACTATCACTATCAGTACCTTGTTCTACCCTTCGGCGTGTCGATGGCACTCCTTGTGTTTTCCAAAACTCTGGCCATGGTGAATGTGTTTCTCAGACATCAGTGGGTCATTATATTCCCTTACCTAGATGATTGTCTAATCAAAGGTACTTCACAACAACAAACCCTAGCCATGATGAACACCACTCAGAAGGTCTTTTCCCATTTGGGCCTCCTAATAAACATACAAAAATCCACTCTGGAACCTACCCAGAAAATAGAATTCATTGGAGCATCACTAGACACAATTAATGCTGGTGCCACCCTCTCTGTCCATCGATTCCATACAATATGTGATCTCACATGGTGTTGCATGCCCCCATTACCAATGTTCAGACATGTATCCAAATTTTGAGGGACATGGCAGCCACCGCATGCGTTAGTCCAGAAAGGCTCCTCATGCTGCCTACAAGCATGGCTAGCATCAATTTACATCCCCAACCAGCACAGCTGTCCTTGCCACCTCTTGGACATGACTCCTAAATTCACCTCTGCTTAATGTGAGTACTGCTCTTTAGTCACCTGAGAAGAGCACCCACAGGGAAGTTACTCACCTACTGCAGTAACAATGGTTCTTCAATATGTGTGTCCCTGTGGATTCTCCACTACCCTCCCTTCTTCTCCACTACTTTGGAGTCCATTAAAGGATTTCCAGTAGAAAATGAATGGAGGTGACCAACACCGTGCATGCAGCTAACGGATGGAACAGCACGAGATGGCGACTGTGGATGCGGCGCGGGGCGGGAAGGCACTGCTAGGCTAAAAGTCTATGATCGCTGGTGCGAGGATGCACCAACACCTGAGTGGAGCATCCACAGGGACACACATCTCAAAGAACCATCCTTACTGTACAACGTGAGTAACTTCCTCTTCTTAATATCATTTGGACATTAATTATGAAAACACATGCATCCCAATATATTTTTATCTACTATAGCTTCCAGGGTATCTTTTACTACTAAATGTTAAAACAATGATAAACTGAGTCCCACTAAAGACTATTGTATTGTATGCCTCTTTATGTAGCTCATTTAGGGTATGTCTACACTGCAGGGCTTAACTCGAAATAAGCTACACAAATTGAGCTACGTCAATTGCATATCTTATTTTTTGAAATAAGGAGCATCTACACAACACTTATTTTGAAATAGAGCAGTCTTCCTCCGACTTCCCTTATTCCTCATACAATGAGGGTTACCGGAGTCAGAGTGGCTATGTCTAAACTGCAAGCCTCTTTCGAAAGAGGCTCTTTCGAAAGATACTTTCGAAAGAGCCTCTTTCGAAAGAGAGCGTCTAGACTGCACGTGGAACTTTCGAAAGAGCAAGCCGCTTTTTCGAAAGAAAGCACCCAGTGAGTCTGGATGCTCTCTTTCGAAGAAGCCCTATTTACATTCAAGAACGCCTTCTTTCGAAAGAAGCACTTTCGAAAGAAGGCGTTCTTCCTCGTGAAATGAGGTTTTCCGCCGTCGAAAGAAAAGCCGCGTTCTTTCGATTTAATTTCGAAAGAACGCGGCTGCAGTCTAGACGCAGGTGAAGTTTTTTTCGAAAAAAGGCTACTTTTTTCGAAAAAAACCCTGAGTCTGGACACAGCCAGTAAGAAGTTCTCTGGTTTGACAGTATGTTGACACTATTTCAAAATAACTACTTGCTCTGTAGATGCAAACTAAGGGTATGTCTACACTACCCCGCTAGTTCGAACTAGCGGGGTAATGTATGCATACCGCACTTGCTAATGAAGCCCGGGATTTGAATTTCCCGGGCTTCATTAGCATAAGCGGGGAGCCGCCATTTTTAAATCCCCGCTGCTTCGAACCCCGTGCAGCGCGGCTACATGGGGCTCGAACTAGGTAGTTCGGACTAGATTCCTATTCCGAACTACCGTTACTCCTCGTGAAACGACGTGTACCGGTAGTTCGGAATAGGCACCCTAGTCCGAACTACCTAGTTCGAGCCCCGTGTAGCCGTGCTGCACGGGGTTCGAAGCAGCGGGGATTTAAAAATGGCGGCTCCCCGCTTATGCTAATGAAGCCCGGGAAATTCAAATCCCGGGCTTCATTAGCAAGTGCGGTATGCATACATTACCCTCCTAGTTCGAACTAGGAGGGTAGTGTAGACATACCCTAAGTTATTTTGGAATAGTGCTAGTTATTTCAAAATATTGTTGCAGTGTATATGTACCCTAAGATACAGTGTATTTTTCAGTATTCCTTGATTGTGAATATGGTATGATGTTTCCCAGTCACCCATAATGTTATATTGTGTTTTTACATTTAAATCATGGTCCAAATTTTGTGGTAAATCAAATGCATAATTGGGCCACATATAAATTGTATTTCTTTCAACTATAAATCAGCCATAGTTTCAGCCAGGCTATATTTTACACATCATTTCCATTTTTCCTGTCGGAGTTCCATATTAACTTGTAATATTGTAATCATAGATTTACATTTTGTATTAGAGCATGTCAAAACATATATACTTTATTAGAGTAAAGAACTGAATGCTAGTTCCCATAGCTTTCATATCAATAGATATCTGTTGCGTTTGGGGACCTCTGTTATATTTTCTATTTCATTCTGTATTATAGAAATTAAGATGCTATTATGTATATTTTAAGGTCTTAGTTATGCCACCCTAAGTCACACTGAGTAGTACAGGAAATCAGCAGGGCTATACAGGATTATCAGGTGTAAGGTGCAATACAGTGGACTCACTGTTAAGTCATGAAGGATTTATTCTTCTGATTTTGTTTTTGCATCATAATAGATTTCATTGACAGAAGTGCAAGCTACATGTACATATAAAAGAACAAATAGTTGCCCAATAGATTAGATTTTGCTCTCCATTATTCTGGTGCAAATCCAAAATAATTTCACTAAGTATAGTACAATTATTCTGAATTTTCACAGGTGTCAGTCAGAGGAGGATATGATCTGACATGACAGTGGTCTTGATCTGACAGTAGAATCTGAACCTCAGTGCTCTAATGTGGTTAAAAAAAAGAACATAAAGTGAAATATTCTGATCTATGATTGACATCAGATGTGCTATACTTTAGACTGACATTAGTACAGGCAGTCCCCGACTTACGTGGATCCGACTTATGTCGGATCCCTAGATACGAACAGGGTGAGGCAACTCCCGCACATGCGCAGCAGCATTCCCGGGGCTCGCTCACCTGGGTCCTAGGATCCTCCTCCTCCTCGGGCCGGCTCCGACTGGGGTCCCGCAGAGCTGCCGGGCAGAGGAAAAGTGCCTCCCCATGCCCACTGCCCCCCCCCCGCGGCCTCGCATCCTGCACGCCTCCCCCCTTCCCCCTGCTAGCAACAGGCTGCCCCCTCCCCTGAGCAACAGGCTGCCGAACAGCAGACAAAAGCAGCCTCTCCGCCCCTCCTCCCCCTATACATGCTGGGCTCCCTGGGCAAACAAAGACTCCACCAAAACAAACAAAGTGCTGGCCTCATTGTGTTAGCAAAAAAAGGACCCTCCTCCTAGAACCCTGGGTGGTGTGTGGAAATAAAGCTATTAGCTCAAAGCATGGTGCAGAGCTGTTTGGTATTTGATGAGTTACTCCTTTAGTCCTGAGTTTGTCACAGGGACAGAAATAGAGCAAAACAAACATTAGAGGGGAGTTATCCTTTCCCTATGCTATCCAAAATTAAAAAAAATGTTTGGCTAGAGTTTCCTCTACAATATGTACCAGTTCCGACTTACATACAAATTCAACTTAAGAACAAACCTACAGTCCCTATCTTGTACGTAACCCGGGGACTGCCTGTATAACCAAAATTAGATTCCAACCCATAGACTTTGGAAATGACTCATGATTAGGTAGGGGTGAAATTTTTCAAACTAAACTTTATAAATTTTAATATTTGATTTTTTAAATTGTTTCATCAAAAAAACTTTATTCTGACATTTTGAATCATTTTGATTTTTGATTGAAACTACTTTTTGAATTTTTCTTTAGTTTAATTTTTTAAAGGTAAAAATAATGATGTCAAATAACACAAAACATTCAGTCAGTAAACTAAAAAATCAGTTATTCACACAGGTCTATTCATAGGGCACGTCTTCACTTGCTCCCTAGTTTGAACTAGGATGCAAATGTAGGTGACCAAAATTGCTAATGAAGCGGGGATTTAAATATCCCACGCTTCATTAGCATAATCTCACCTGCGCACCATTTTTTGAGGAGTAACGTTAGTTCGAACCAAGGGGTTTGATTCAAACTAACACAGCCCAGAGCACACTTCCTGGTTCAAAACAGCTGAGCTCCGAAACTGCACGCGGGCAAGATTATGCTAATGATATTTAAATCCCCGCTTCATTAGCAATTTTGGTTGCCTACATTTGCATCCCTAGTTCGAACTAGAGTGCAAGTGTAGACATACATGATGACCAATGTATGCAGCACATTTCTTAAATATTTTAATTCAATGCTTGTACATTATACACTTACCCATGGTACTATAGTCACAGATTTAACTTGCATGTTATTTTTATTTGGTGTTTGTGTTTTAATTCTTTTTATAAATATTTAGGTTGAAATAAATCTAAAACGTTATCCAACTCCATACCCAGAAGATTTAAAGAACATGGTAAAATCTGTTCAAAATCTGGTGGGCAAAACAAGCCATGGAGTGAGACCTGAGAACTCAATGCCGGCTGCCAACAGTGAGCAAACTATGAAAGAAAAATATGAGCACAAGTGGCCTATGGCAACAAAGGAGATTTCAGTGGAGGTAATATTACAATATTATTGTAGCTTTCAAGAGCTCAACGTGGGGTTACCTGGCTCCATTACATGACATTGTTATATCCTGATCTTAAAATCATAAGCAATTGTATCTGGTTTTAACTTGTTTATTAGAATCAGATAATTTTTTCCTAGTTTTTCTCTAAAATTAATTGATTTTCTCTAAAATTAAATTAATTAATTCTCATTTTCTTCAGTTTTCAGTCCGAGTTGATATAAAGATCTATTTTGCATTGTATGTGTGTCTGTAACTCCCCTAATGGCAATGAGACATACATAGCAGCAGCCGAATAGACTGTATAATAATTTACATCTCAATCATATACTCACAAATGTTTTCTTGATTCAGATATGTAATGTGAAATCTAATGATTTAGGATGAAATTCTGCCTTTTCCTCACATTAAGCCTGATCCTAAGGTCACTGAAGTCAACAAAAATCTTTCCATTGACTTCAGTGAACTTTGCATCAGGCTCATTGAATAGTATTTACTGCAGAAGTCCCATAGATGTCAATTGGACTACTTGTGAAGAAAGATACTATGCATTGTGAATGTGAGTTATGGAACATTCTCCTGAAAAAATAGATATTTATGAAGAGAAAGAAAATCCTTATATCATAAAAGGCTGCAGTTCTAATGTTGAAAGTTATCTCTGAAATATAGTACTATATATGGAGCCAAAGTAAATAGGTTCAGTTCTTTTGATCTCAGTGGACATTTACTCACTTATACAATGTCTGAATTTAACTTCTTTTTAAACCAATTAATTACAGTTTTAAAACATTACTTACAGCTGTGATGATGCTTGCAGTACTTACTGATCATTTTATCATTCATCTGGAGCGATCCATGCAAGTCCCTACAAAACCCAAATTTTAAAAAGAAAATAAATTAGAAAGCAAAGTCAATCTTTATCAAATTTCCTTTATCTCTTTGTAAATTATCTGTTCTTTCAGTGATGTCCCCATGGGTGTTTCACTCTAGATGCTGGTATGTCCTTGTGCCAGCAATCAGAGATCTTTTCTAGCAGTGGCCTGCCATGCAGCACATGCACAGTTCCAAAGTTCCTCAGTTTTTATTCTTTTCCAAGTTTTTGAACTCTTCCCCTCAGTTTTTTCTACAAAAAAAAAATATTTTTTTAAGTTTGTTTACCTGCGTTCTCCCCAGTTAAGATACTTGGTTCACCAGGATTCAAGAGGCGCAACTCATGTAGAAACGCTATGCCCGCCTTGCACAGGCATTCCTCTTGTATAAAATGCCAGGGAGAAAGCCATCTCTCCTAGAAATGTCCTCATTGTTCTAATCTCACTATGTGACTGAGCCACCCACCTTAAGACTTTCTTCTATGAAAAGTTCCTCCAGCCAGCTCGAGATCACTCCCCTGCTTCTACAAGGAGTCAGTAGAGGGAAAACATCCCAATCTCAGACAAGAGGCATCCCTCCTCGTCTTTAGACAGGGCAAAGACAAAGGCCAGGACTTTTCCAGCCAGATCCCTACCCTTGGCACTGAGCTCCTTCAAAGAGAGCACTGCCAATAAGCCCCACACCTCCAGAATCATGTCAATGAAGCACAGCGCACTTCATAAATGTGCGCATTTGGAACCTAGGCACAAGTCCTTGGTACTGATGTAAACATCAGCACTGACAGTGATATGACCCGGGCTGATATGCAACTCCGACGCTGCCTCCAGCACTGATGGCACTGTCATCAGTACCAGCCAAGACGACACCACATAAGGATGCACTAAGATTCACAGCATATTCAGACTGACATCCAATCAGTACCACATTCACCAGGGCCTCAGCCCACTCCATATATTCTCTCGGATCTCTGGCACCATCGATATCAATGCGTGAGACAGACAAGGGACCATAAAGCCATTTTTCATCTCAACACTCATCACCGACACAGATATGCCCTCCCTGGCAGCCTCAATGAGCTAGATCCATTCATCTACCACCTTCTCTGCATTGGTATGGTCACCACTAGCCATTCCCACCACTGCCATAGCCGGGACAATGGCCACGATAGTGTGCATGGTCAATCTACAGGAGTTACCACACAGCATCTTCAACTCCTTCAAAAAGATGTGGTAAGTCCCTGCCATGACAGACTCACAACACTGCATTAAACTCTCCTGAACAACAGCAGTCCAAGGAAAAAGAGCCCATGTCAGAGATGGGCCAATGCACAGGAGATAGAACTGCAAGAAGTGCAGGAGAAGCAACACAGATAGGCTTCTCCACATCCTGCAGCCTTCGACACTTTCAAAAATAGCTCTCACTCTAAATGAAGCCATTCTCTACCCAGCCAACACCATCTGATAGGCACCCGCTTCTATCATGCCCACTAACAAGAGGGCAGACAGGAAATACTTTGTCCCTGCCAAGGTGCTGGACTTCCTTTTTTCACATCCACCTCCAAACTTGGTGGTGGACTCTGTCCATCACAGAGCCAAATATCCCCAATTCCAATCCAACCTCACGATAAGGACCATAAGCATCTCGACATACTGGGTAGAAAGGTTTATTCCTTGGCCACTCTATAATTGGAAGCAGTCAATTATTCGGCACTTCTCACCAATTACAACCACACCAATTACTCAAAGCTTCAAGATCTCATCCAGTTTGTCCCAGAACAGAAACTGCCTCAACTTCAGGTCATAGTTCAAGATGGTCACATCATCACACATGCAGCACTCCAAGCAGCCTCAGACATTGCAAATACTGCTGCATGCAGCACTGCCATGGTAATCATTATGCTCAGGGCCCGTGGCTACAAGCCTCGGGCATACCAAGAGAACTACAACTCAAAGTTGAGGACCTCCCCTTTGACAAGACCAGCCTATTTGCCAGTAAAACTGACAAGGACTTACACTTGATGAAAGACTCTCGCACTACCCTCAGAACATGGAAGATGTATACACAGTCGAATAAATACCGGAGGTATAACACTTACTCAAGCCCAACGTAGTCATATAGGCAGTCTAATAGGCCATACAACTTCAGACAAAGGCACAGACAATAAAAGTGCAGATTGAGCTGTAAGCAACAATTTAACACAAACCAACTGTCCATGTCAAAGCAGCAAATTTGAAGGTTTGGTCCAGGGCTCGAGCAATATCTCTGTTATACCACCGTCTATACCATCCAACCTTCAGTTTACCCATCAGTTATGGTCCTTTTTCCAACAATGGACCAAGATAACATCCTACCTGTGGGTTTTAGAGATCATCAGTCTGGGCTATTCCCGCTCCCTCTCTCCATCCCTCTTCAGGAACCCCTCTCACAAAAACCTCCTACAACTAGAGGTTCAACATTTGCTACAAATTGGAGCCATAAAACCAGTTCCTTTGGCCTATCAAGGAAGAAGTTTTTATTCTAAATACTTCTTCACCCAGAGGAAGACAGAGGGTCGGAGACCCATACTAGATCGCAGAAAGCTCAACAAGCACATAACATATTGACGGTTCAAGATGGTCACATTAGCAACCATCCTACTGGCATTAGACAATGGAGATTGGTTCTCAGCACTCAACCCCCAAGACACTTATTTTCATATGAAGATGCACTCAGCACACAGACATCTGAACACCACTCTATACCAAAAACCTATGGACCACTATGCCTGCCTACATGTCTCCAGCTTCCAACCTGGACACAGCACGTGATCCATCATTTACAGCCAAGCACTAAGGTACAACCTCATTTGCTCCAACCCTTCAGACAGAGACAAACACCTACAAGTTCTACACCAAGCATTCTTGAAACTACAGTACCCATCTGAGGAAGTGAAGAAACAGATCAACAGAGCCAGATGTATACCCAGAAGCCTCCTGCTACAAGACAGGCCCAACAAAGAAAATAACAGAACACCACTGACCATCACCTACAGTCCCAAGCTAAAACCTCTCCAACACATCATCAGCGATCTACAACCCATCCTGGACAATAATCACTCACTCTCACAGACCTTGGGAGGCAGGCCAGTCCTCGCCTACAGACAACCCACCAACCTGAAGCAAATTCTCACCAGCAACTATACACCACACCACAGTAACTCTAACTCTGGAACCAATCCCTGCAATAAACCTAGATGCCATCTCTGTCCACATATCTACGCCAGCAACACCATCACAGGACCTAACCACATCAGCCACACCATTACAGGCTCATTCACTTGCACATCGCCCAAGGTAATATATGCAAACATGTGCCAGCAATGCCCCTCTGCCATATACATCAGCCAAACTGGACAGTCCCTGTGTAAAAGAATAAACGGATCCAAATCAGATATCAGGAATGGCAATACACAAAAACCTGTAGGAGAACACTTCAATCTCCCTGGACACACAGTAGCAGATTTAAAAGTAGCCATCCTGCAACAACAAAAATTTTAAAACAGACTTCAAAGAGAAACTACAGAGCTACAATTCATCTGCAAATTTGATACTATCAATTTAGGATTAAACAAAGACTGTGAATGGCTAGCCAACTACAAAAGTAGTTTCTCCTCTCTTGGTATTCACACCTCCACATCAGCTGCTAGAAGTGGGCCTTATCCTCCCTGACTGCATTAACCTCGTTATCTCTAACCTTATTCTTGATTGGAACTCTTTTCTTAAGCCTGTATATTTATACCTGCCTCTGGAATTTCTACTACATCTGACGAAGTGAGTCTTTGCCCATGAAAGCTTATGCTCCAATAAATCTGTTAGTCTATAAGGTGCCACAGGACTTCTCGTTGATCTCTCAGTGAAGGTTGTATTTCTCATAGCCATCATATCCGGCAGATGTATAGGGGAAATAGCAGCTTTGATGGCAGATTTCCTTTACACAATTTTCAGCAAGGACAAGGTCACACTTAGACCTCATCCAAAATTCCTCCCAAAATCCTCATACCCTTCCATATTAATGAACCAATCCAATTCCCTGCATTCTATCCAAAGCCACACGACAATGTGATTCAAGCAGCATTACACATCTTCAATGGCCAATGAACGATCGCTTTTTATTTCGATGGGACCAAGTCCTGGAGAAAATCCACAAGACATTTTATCTCCTTTGCCAAACACTTGAAAGGACAAGCTGTCTCCTCCCACTGAATATCAAAATGGATCTCCTCTTGCATCCATATGTATTACACCATCCATAACAAGCCACCTGTCATCACAGTTCACTCCACCAGATCAGTGGCTTTGACTACAGTTTTCCTCAACAGTGTCCCATGGAAGACATTTGCAGAGCACCAAACTGGTCTTCCAAATATACATATGCCAAACACTACACTCTGACTTCTGGTCTCATCCCAACAACATCGGTGGGTTACACTCTTCTCTCCACTGTCTCTGGGGCAAGACTCCAAAACACACCTCCACAAGATGGACATTGCTCTTGAGGCACCTAGTGTGGAGCACCCACGGCAACATCACTCAAAGAAGAAGAGAGACTTACTCACACCTTGTGCAGTAATGGGAGTTCTTCGAGATGTGTGTTCCTATGTGTTCTCCATGACCCTCCCTCCTCTTCTACTTTGGAGCCACTTCGAGGCACGTCCAAGGTAAAGAAGGAATGGAGGTGCCACATCGTGCATGCCAGTAACAGATACTAATGGCATGAGTAGACACCACTGCATATGCATGGGGCGGCAGGGCATTGTTAGAAAAGATCTCAGATCACTGGTGCAAAGATGCACCAGCACCTAGAGTGCAGCACCCATGGGACACACATCTCAAAGAACTCTCTTTATTGCACAAGGTGAGTAATTCTCTCTTATGATTGGTTCATTATTCTTGAAAGGTTATTATTCCCAGTGGCCAGCTGTTGCTGTGTAACTGCATTAATTTGTCCTCTCCTCCTGTGCATGTACTATTGCAAATTGGGTTGTTTGTACACATCCAAAAGTACTAGTAACCATTGCTCCATTTACTGCACTGATATGTGTGTTTTGTTTACAGTGTAAACATCTCCATTTCTTTTGGGATTGTTCTTATTAAAGAACATGGTAGCAAAATTATTTTCTTTTGGGAATGCTTCTGCAAATGTTCACAAAACTAGGTATTTCTTCAATAGGGTACTATGAATCAAAGTATCTAAGATCAAATCATTTGCTGTTTTCATAAAAGTCCTTAAATCAAATGTTATTTCTTTTGACTCCCTGAAATACATTCTAGTCTTTAACCTGTGGCAATCTCACCAAATGTTCCTTGTTCCTTTAGTCAAGGTGCTTGTGCCATCTTGTTCTCTTCAACTATTATATGTATTATATCATCTAGCTTTGAACAGTAGGGAGCAGGGCACCTGGAGCCTAAATGGGACCTAAGCCCAGAGCCAAGAGCCCTGCTAAGAATTGGGGAGCAGTTCGAGGAGTAGCCCAGTAGGGGAAGGGAAGGCTGGATGGCAGTCTAGTTGGGGGTGGGGAACCAGGAGGCCAGAGGCACTAAGGCTCTCAGCGGGGAGCTTGGAGCCTGGGGATAGCCCAGTCTGAAGTTGGGATCCAAGGCAACAGCCCAACAGGGAGCCAGGAGCTGGGGGGACAGCTGGGCCATCAGTCAGGTGCAGGATTTATAGCAGGGAGCTTACTGGTCTTTCTTTTCAATTTCATGGTTCCAGCAAGAAGCCATGAAATTGACAAGAGTGACAGCCATCAGCTGATGTAAGTAATAGCATCTACATTGACATTGTGTTGCCCTAACTACACTAAGATAATCCCTATGCCTCTTATGGAAGTGAAGTTATTATTATCAGTGTAATAGGGGGCATTTACATGTGTGGGAACAAGTGTAGTGTATAGTACTCTCCAAGAACTGTATGAGAGGCAATCGTCACTCATTTTTGCTTTCACTCATGTTACTAAAAGCAATTAATGACATATGAACCTTATAAAATAAAACTATGAAAATAAGAGTAATACCAACATAGTTTTAATGTACAGCATCATACATTTTTATGAATGTAATTGTGGTTTCAAATATTGCATCTCTTTCCTTTCTTTCATCCTTTCCTCAAAGCCACTTAGCTCATTAAGGAAGGAATCCTAGTGAAGGAACCTTGAGAGGTAATGAAGTCCAGTCGCCTGCACTCATGGCAGGACCAGCCATTATGTAGACCATCACTAACAGGTGTTTGTCTAACCAGCTCTTAAAAATCTCTAGTGATGGAGATTCTACAGCCACTCTAGGCAGTTTATTCCTGGGCTTAACAACCTTGACAAGAAGTTTTTCCTAATGTCCAATCTAAACTCCCTTGCTGCAATTTAAGCCCATCGCTTCTTGTCCTATCATCAGAGTTTAAGGAGAGTAATTTTTATCTCTCCTCCTTGTAACAACCTTTTATGTACTTGAAATCTGTTATTTCCTCTTTCAGTCTCCCTTCCTAGGTCATGTTTTGTAGAATTTTAATATATTTTGTTGCTTTTCTCTGCACTTTTTCCCATTTGTCCACATCTTTCCTGAAATGTGGCGCCCAGAACTGGACACAGTACTCTAGTTGAGGCCTAATCAACACTGAGTAGAGCAAAAGAATTACTTCTCATTTCTTGCTTAAAACACTCCTGTTATTACATCCCAGAATAATGTTTGCTTTTTTTGCAACAGTGTGCTTTCTGTAAATCACTGATGGAAATATTGAACAGAATCAGTTCCAAAACTGATCCCTTTGGAATCCTACTTATGCCCTGTCAGCATGATGGTGAGCCATTGATAACTACTCTCTGGGAACGATTATCCAATTAGTTACGTACTCCCTAATAGTAGCTCCATTTGGCTTGTATTTCCCTAGTTTGTTAATGAGGTCAGATAAAACTGAATCAATACCTTACTAAAATCTAGATTTGCCATATCTACCACTCACCTCTTATTCGCAAGGCATATTATCCTGTCAGAGAAAGCTACCAGGTTAGTTTGACATGATTTGTTCTTTATAAATCCGTGCTGAGTGTTAGTTATCACCATATCATCTTATGGCTGTTTGCAAATGGATTCTTTAATTATTTGCTCCATTATCTTTCCTGGTATAGAACTTAAGATGATAATTCCCTGGGTTGTCCTTATTTCCTTTTTTATAGATAGGCACGATATTTGTTCTTTCCCAGTCTTCTGGAATCTTTTCTGTATTCCATGACTTTTCAAATATTATAGCTAATGGCTCAGATATCTCCACAGTCAGCTCCTTGAGCATTCTAGGTTTCATTTCATCAGGACCAGGGGACTTGAAGACATCTTACTTGTCTACGTAATTTTAACTTGTTCTTTTCCTATGTTAACTTCCTTTCTTCCTCTTTCTTGGTTCTTGGTGTTTTCAGAGCATATCTGATGGCTTGTTAGTACAGAAAATCAGTCAGTTAGTAGATGTCATGCATGGAAATAAAGATTCTCAAAGAGGAAAGCAACAAATGTCTGGTTGGGAATGAAAAACAAAGGGATAAATTGGGCTAAGCAATTCTGAGTGAAGTAAGAGATTATCAAGCAATAGCAACTTCAGGGTGAGTGGACAATGAACAAACAGATGAGTCTAGAGCTCTTCAGACAAGGTTGTTGTCTTAATAGGACAGTTTTAGGGTATGACCTGTGGACAAAGAATCTAGTGTTGGAAATGACATCTATAAAAAAAAAAACTATGTTACGCTGGGAACAACTGCAAAGGGCCCTCAAGCATATATTATTTTACTTTTTTTAATTAATTTGATTCAATCTTACACAGTGTAAGTCCTCCATTTGTATTTTTTTCAGTACTAGGAAGTCAAGCACTGAAATGAAAACATGTTTAAAAATCTTACAAAAGAGCATGGACTTAATTTCCCTTACCTTTCCTTATCAGACCCTTAAAATCAAAATATTGTTGCCCCTTTTGACCTAAACATCAAGTCAAAGTTTGGGATCCAGTGGATGTACAGGTTGAGAGCAGAGATTGGTGGTGGTCAGATATTTCTTTATAAAGTTTTGTTTAATTACAAAATAATGTATAAAGTCCTCTGTCTCTGACGAATAGGAATGAAATAGCTGGAAACCCCCTTCTTTTTTTCCATAGCACTGGCTTTCCATCCTGTGCTCCTGCTCTAAAAACTTCTCCCAAGACATCTTCCAGAGCAAGTTATCATACTTTTAGTAGCTTCCTTGTGGGTTCCTTCCTTCCTCTAAGCTAATTCGAACTAGCGCATCTGTAGCCAGACATGAACCCCCATTTTAACATCCATCTTTGTCTGCTTGAAACCATGCAGGGCACATAAGAGCAGGAAAACAGCATATTCTTTGAAAACCTTGGAGCATGAGGTTTAGATATGCTGGCTCAGTGACCGTGACCAACTGTAAGCAGAGATAGGAGGGTGGTCAAACTAATTGTTGACCAAGAGGCTGTACATCATGCCCTTGACTTAACCCATATTGATATGAACACACAACCGTCCGCGGGGGGAGGAATCTCCCGCCCAACAAGAACATCTGGCAGTCCTAATTTAGCTATCTTCCTCTCTTACAAGAGTAAATTAACTTGAAACTTGCTTATAAGAACTGGCGCCACAAAACGGACCAGTAAAATTTGGCCTCTTAAGATAAGAAAGAGAATACGGGCCCCCAGGGGTATAAAGATGGGTACAGCAGCACACTTGCTTTGTGTGTCAATCTACCATCTATCTGCTGGTCGGGTTTGGTGTTTGACCTCCCGAGGTTCCAGAGGGGACGCCCACCTCGTATTCATCTTTCCGAGGAATTGAGAGACCGGCCCTGGCCTGACACGCTGGAGTCGAGAGGCACAGAAGGGGGTAAAAATTGTACCTGGATGTGGTCCTTTGTTTAAGTATATATACATAGTGTTAGAGCTCTTTAAAGATTAAGCTGTCATTTGGTACCATTATTTCTGTTTTCTATCTTTACCTTTTTCCTGTAACCACTTTTTAAGATCTATATATATATTTTGCTAGCATTTAAGAAATAGAGCAATAGCCATTGTAACCATATGATTTATAAGTTCCTTTAATAAACCTGTAACTGTTTAAGTTTTAACCTGACTCCTTCAGTTGCTGTAATAGAACCAAGCACAATTTAAAAGAACTTCAGCTGGTCATAAAGGGACAGACATAGGGAGAGCTTGGGCGTTTGGATCTGTGTCACTCCCAGGTGACAAGATCCGTTGGGGCACCTTTCCAGCCTTTCCCAGGCTGCCCGCTGCGAAGGAACTTTGTGTTCTAGCAGCTAAAATCTAAGGTGTAATAAGCTCTTCCTACACACTGGGGCGTCTGTTAGCCTGTTTGGCTACCCTCTGCGATGGGGCCTCGGTCCTAGCAGTAAAGTCACGGACGTTAAACTCTCGGGGCTCCTTTCAGCCTTCTGGCTGCCCACTGCGATGAGACTTCGTGTCTTAGCAGTCAAAGACTTAGGAGACACACACACACACACTGCCCTGACTGTCGGCTGACAGCATCCAGACTTAAAAACTAGTTCGAATTAGTGTTTTGCTAATTCGAACTAGCATGTCCACACTGAGTGGACCCTGAACTGAGGTTAAGGCTGGCCGGAAGCAGTGCCGGCAGGGCACCAGGTTAGGACTTAGAGCATGGAGCTGCTGTCTCAGGCTAGCCAAGGGCTGTGCTTAAAGGGACCTGACCCTCACCCCGGACAGACAGTTCTCAGGGGTTCCCCGCTTGCAAAGCAGTCCTGGCTTGGAGAGTCCTGAGTGCCCACACTCGGCACATCACAGCACTCAGCCATCAGCCCGGCTGCACTTGCCGCAGGCTGCCATCCAGACGGGGGGTCAATCGAGGGGCTTCAGGAGAGCTTTCACCCCGAGGAGCCCGCAGAGCCAGCCCAGTCCTCCCCATTGGGGGCTCGTTCCCCATTCCTCCCTCACCTCCTTCCACTTGCCCCTCCCTAGTCCCCCTTCCTGATGTACAAAATAAAGGACATGTGTTCAAAAATAGAAACTCTCTTTATTTCACAAAAGGGGGGGGGAATAAAACTGTGGGGAGACGGGGGAGAGGAGGCGGGAAAGGGCAGGAGAGAGTGTGGGAGAGGGGAGGGGGAAAACTGGGAGGAGGGAGCTGGAAGGGGGAGGCAAGGGAAAGGAGGGGGAGGGGAAACTCAGGGATTGGAGTGGGGGAGCACGGCGAGGGAGGGGGCCTCAGCGTCCCCGGGAGATGGGGTGGAGGGTGCGGAGGTTGAAGTGGGGGGTGTGGACATTGAGGAAGAGGGTGTGGGGGTTGAGGAGGAAGAGGTGGGGGGGCAGGAGTGGAAGGAGGGACAGAAGTTGGGGGGGCAGCAGGCGCAGGACCAGCATGGGGCACCATGCTCTGCAGCAGGGCCTGTAGGTTTGAGTTCAGCCCTCGGACCTCAGCCAGCTGCTCCTGGCGGAGCTGGAGGTCTGCCTGCATCCAGGCCTCCATTGTGTGGTGCAGGGCTCGCAAGGACCCCAGGTGCTGGTCTCAGTACTCCTGCTCCGTGGTGGTGGTCCGGAGCAGGCCGCGGGTGCGGGAGCATGTCCCAGGTGGGGTGGTGCGCCCTGCACGAGCAGCTGGTGCAGCTGTAGAGAAAGAAGAGAAGTGGTCAGTTCTCCCTGGGGACGCAGCGGATGATGCCAAGCCCCTCCCCCCCCATGACGTGAGGGCGACCATGCCCTGCACCGTTAGAGCCGCTGTGCTTGTACAGAGGCCATGGTCAGGATGTCTGGCTCTCCCCGAGACTGGGAGCTGCCCCAAGACCGCACCCATGTCCCTGTGCTGTGTATAGTGTGGCCGGGGTGGCGGGAGGGAGATGTCCCCTGCCTCTGTGTAGGGGACATGTGAAGGGAAAGCATCCTGCTGGGTCCCGCCCCGGGGTCGGGAGCATGTCAGGTCTCTTCACACATGCATGTGCCTATTGAGCCATGGCCCCTGGGTGTCACGCAGCTGGAGCCACCTGTCCAAAGGTGGCATGGCACGTGCTCGCACGTGCACAGGTGTCTGCGTGATCCGTGGAAGGCATGGCTCATGCGCGTGGTCTCTGGTTTCCCTCCGCCCCCCCTTCCCCCGAACTACTTAATTCGAACTACTTACCTGGTACGGTCTCCCTGGACGACCCTGCTGACTCTGGTGCTGGAACTGCTTGCGATGGCCCCTCCAGTATGCCCGGGTCAGGGCCCTCCGGTCCTGACTCGCTGTCCCCCGGGCTGGCACGAACCGCCCCACCCCCCAAGAGTCGGTCGAGGGTGGGGAAGTAGGGACAGGTGGCATCCCCTGCTGCAGCGCCACCCCTGGTGGCCCTGGCGTATGCCTGCCGCAGCTGCTTTACTTTCAGGCGCACCTGCTCCTGGGTGCGCCTGTGTCCCTTTCGGGCCATGGCAGCCGCTATGTGGCCGTAGACAGTCGTGTTCCTCCTCCTAGTGCGGAGATCATGGACATTGGGGGCCTGCCCACAAACCTCAATGAGGTCCATGACCTCCGCACTAGTCCAGGAGGGTGCGTGCCATCTACGGCCACTGGATGGCCCCTGGGTGCTGGGGGACTGGGCAGGGGACGGCTTGCTGGCACTGGCTCCCTGGCTCATCCTGGGGCCACTGGTTTGGGGCACAGACTTCTGGCAGGGCTGGCTGTGTCAAGTGCCGTCTGGCCACAGTCTACCTCTTTAAGGGCCCGGGGCTGGGGGAGAGGAGTGGAGTTTTCCTGGTTGTGCCCAGAATGGCCACCAGGGGAACCTGGGAAGGGCTAGCCTCCCACTAGTTAGAATTAAGTGGCTACACAGCCCTTAATTCGAACTAGTTAATTCGAACTAGGCATTAGTCCTCGTAGAATGAGGTTTACCTAGTTCGAATTAAGCGCTCTGCTAGTTCGAACTAGTGGATCGCAAGTGTAGCACCTATCAAAGTTAATTCGAACTAACAGCTGTTAGTTCGAATTAACTTTGTAGTGTAGACATACCCTCATTCCTTCTCTGTTTCTTTGGGTACGTCTAAACTACATGGCTCCATCGACGGAGCCATGTAGATTTGTTGTTTTCGCAAAGGCAAATGAAGCCGCGATTTAAATGATCGCGGCTTCATTTACATTTACATGGCTGCCGCGCTGAGCCGACAAACAGCTGATCAGCTGTTTGTCCGCTCAGCGTGCTAGTCTGGACGCTCCCCTGCCGACATCAAAGCCCTTTGTCGGCAGCCCCGGTAAACCTCATCCCACTAGGAATAACGGGGCTGCCGACAAAGGGCTTTGATGTTGGCAGAGGAGCGTCCAGACTAGCGTGCTGAGTGGACAAACAGCTGATCAGCTGTTTGTCGGCTCAGCGCGGCAGCCATGTAAATGTAAATGAAGCCGCGATCATTTAAATCGCAGCTTCATTTGCCTTTGCCTATGTGTCTAATCTACATGGCATGTAGTCTAGACACAGCCTTTGTGTCCTGTCTTTACAGACACATACTTGTCAAAAACAATATTCAGCAAAAACTCTTGTGTGGATTCATGCATTCCTTTTGTCTGAGTTGGGGCTTATGCTTACAGTTTTGCTAAACGGAGGTGAATTCACACCTGTGAATCTCAGTCCTATTACAAAGTTTTGTCCAACTTCTCCAATATCAGAAACAACACTTATTATTATATATGAAGATATACATATCTCATAGAGCTGGAAGGGACCTTGAGTGGTCATTGAGTCCACTCCTCTGCCCTCTTGGCAGGATCAAGTACCATCCCTGACAGATTTGCCCTAGATCCCTAAATGGCCCCCTCAAGGATTGAGTTTATAACCCTGGATTAGCAGGCCAATGCTCAAACAGCTGAGCTGTCTCTCCCCCCTGAAGAGTGCTTAAGGGAACACCATTAACTGACAACTAGATTGGTGGATTAGAAAACCTGGGCTCCATTCCTGGTTCTCCCATTGGTTCGTTGTATGATTTGGGGCAAGTCACTGGCCTCTCTGTGCATCAGTGTGTTGGGATAATAGTGTTCACCTATCTTGGTAAACTTCTTTTAGATATTTGGATGAAAAAGAAATATATAAATGCTAGGCATTATAAAACAAAGTTTTTATGAGTAGATCAGAGATAAGTCAGAATCTTTGGGACTTTTTCAGATCATTCAAAGTTCTCCCTGCATTTCCAATCCTAATTTTTCTTTACATTATTGTTTAAATTATATGAACCTAGTGAATTTAGATTTTCAAAATGTTTTTAAATTTAATTCTAAGAATAATTATTCGATTAGGGTACATCTACACAGCAGGGCTAAAGTCAAATTAAGCTATGGAACTTCAGCTATGTCAATTGTGTAGCTTAAGTCAAAATAGCTTAATTTGGCTTTTGGCACTGTCTACACAGCAGGAAGTCAAAGGAAGAACACTCTTCCTTCAACTTCCCTACTCCTTGTAAAATGAGAGTTACCATGAGTCGAAGTAAGAAGTCCTCCAGCTCAACACTATTTTGAAATAAAGGCTTGTAGTGTAGACGCACACTATGTTATTTCAGAATAACTAACGTTATTCCGAAATAATGCTGCTGTGTAGATGTACCCTTAGAGAGCTGAAAACTAGTCTTTCTAAAATAACCCTTCAAGTTATAATTAACCTAAAGTGTCAGACCACATATTTCAACCAATATTATTAAAAACAGAAACAAATTATCAGTCTAGCGGGTACATCTAAACTGCACAGTTGTTTTAGGATACCGGAAGTATCCTGAAATAGCTATCCCATGTCTACACAAGCCACCTATTATTTCAAAATATTTTTCAAAATAGCATGTTATTTTGAAATTTGGTGCTGTGCAGATGTGCCAAATTTCAAAATAGCCTATTTCGAAATAGATTCAAAATAAGATACGCAATTCGTGTAGTGCAAATTGCATATCTTATTTCGAGTTTAGGGTGCTGTGTAGATGCACCCTAATTCTTTGTGACAGGAATCTTAGCAGTATACATCTTTTGTGCTTCTTGCATTGCGTAGGGAAGCATTTGAAGTTCAGCCAGATTACCATGTGCACTCAAAACACAGCGTTGACATTACTATTAGTCTACATTTGTAGAAAATTTTATTTCAGCCAAGATAGCTTTTTGGTTTGGTGCAGCTGTAGGAAGAGTTGAATTTGTAAAGATCTTTCCCATTTTAATCAGAACAAATAAATGAAAAGTACTTAATTATTCGATAAGTGAATAGTTTTTTCTAAATTTTAATTCATTTCTATTTAAATTTTACTTTTTTGTAAGCTTTTTTCCATCAAGGATGTGTGTGTAGTCTATCTACTTTGTCTTCATTTTCAGAATAGACATAGTATCATAGTAATATTGCTTTGTTATAATATTTTATGAATAAGTACAATTTTAGAGTGACAAATTCAGCATGATTAGAATGGTACTATCTGTGCCTGGGTTTATATAGTTCACTGTTCATGATAAATGTGGCTGTTTCTCCATTACCTTTTGAAAGTCCACCTTAATATAATTTTATTTTATATTTTGGTGATATTCTCTCTCTCTCAGGATTCCTATGGACACCCTGCTAATGACATGAGGATAGCAGAACTTCACCCTTCGATGGCAGAGGCTCCCTTGTACCAACCCAAACTTGTTCTTCTGGGTAAAGAAAAGAAAGGTACTATCTTGACTACAAAAGGTATTCAGCGAAGGCATGTTTAATTCGTGCAGGTGCAAATATACAAGTAATACATTGTGCTAAGTTGTATACATACTACTTTCTGATTTACAGGTGTCTTACAAAATATTTTTTAAAAATATATGCATAATACCAGCTTGAACATTTACTTTTATAGCATTGTGTTTACAAATGCTTCAAAACCATGTGATGCTTGTTCTGTTTCATTTCAGAATCAACAGATGAATCCGAAGCAGATAAAATCCATTGTCTCAATAACAGTGTTTCCTCAGGCACTTATTCAGACTATTCACCTTCCCAGGCTTCCTCAGGGTCCTCTAATGCTCGTGTTAAAATGGGGTCCTTGCAGACAACTGCCAAAGAAGCAGTGAATAATTCTTTGTGGGGAAACAGGTGTGTGTATATGTTTACTGGGTCTCATTTTCTCTTGCCTTTTACCTTATGTAGTTACATATAGTGGGGCAAAGTGAGGGTATGCTAGGTATTTAAGGTTGTCAAACAACAAGAGTATATTTTACACCTATTTTGTCCTAGTGGAGATAGGAATACAAAGTGAAACTAGTGGATCGCTGGGCTCTCTGTTATATTTTCTAAGGTGAAATAATCACATATTGAAAGGGGATAGTAAATAGCTATGGAACATAAGGTTTGAAGACAATAAGCTTAGATCCTGAGCTGCAGCTAAAGAGTGCTTAGCATGTTGTTAAAATTGACAAACTGCTTGTAACCTACCTTTACATTCCCCCAGTCATCAGTTTGTTCTGTACAAATAAGAGAAGCCTGAAAGCTGCTTGAATTTTCACTGGCTATCAACAGTCTCAAGAGGACCAATTTAGCACCTGGAAATTGCCAGGGCATAGTGATACTGAGTCACTTCTGTTCTCCAGCCATGCTCCTATATTGGCAACACAGAAGGAAATGGCACAGAAACTGCTACAGTAGTTTTTGCAACCCAAATATGGCCCTACACATGGGAAATTCTCCACAAGCAGGATAAGCTGGTTTTATGGGGACACCATTACATTGCTGCAGAAGCACAAAGCCGTCCAACTGGACATGAGGATCAAGGCCATCATGCACCACATTTTCAGAGGCTTCATTTTGCAGCCCATTATTGTGTTAATTCCCAGATTTTTTACACTGGTTTTTATAGCTGAATTCTTTTCTGCAGAGTTACCCGATTTGCTGAAAAGAAGTTATGTTACATATAAAAAATGTTAAAACAATTATTTAGATTGCAGACCTCCTAAGCCCGCAAAAATTAGAAAATGTCAGATTTTGTGACAAAGAACTCTTATAATTTATATCCTCTCTCTCTCTCTGTCACATAAATGAGAAAATATTAAAATGTTTTGTAAGGATTTCTTTCTGCTGATTGCTTACTTATTGTAACAGTAGCCCAGATAGTCTTCATAACTTTTTTTTTCTTTTTGTAGGCTTGCACAGTCTTTTCCACAGCCTCTTGAGACAAAGCCATTACTCAGCCAGCTAGAATCTGCTCCCGTGGGAAATCTGCAGCAGCGCAATGATAGGCATCCAATGAGTGACACTTTTGCTGACAGCTGGAATGAAAGCCCACACTATGATAACACAGGGTTTGTTGCTGAGGAGAGCACAGTGGAAAATCCTAGCACCAATCCTCTCTTATGCTCTAAATCTAGAAGCACATCTGCTCATGGACGCAGGCCTTTAATTAGACAAGACAGAATAGTTGGCATTCCCCTGGAACTTGAACAGTCTACACTCAGAAACACACCTGAATCAGAAGTGCCTCCTCCCAATCCTTGGCAGAACTGGACCAGAACTCCAAGCCCTTTTGAAGACAGGACAGCTTTTCCTTCTAAATTGGAGAGCACCCCCACCACCAGCCCTTTGCCTGAAAGGAAAGATCGTGTCAAAGAATCTCCAGAAACAGCTAGTACTTTTTCTCCAGGAGTAGCATGGGAGTATCATGATCCAAATGCTAACAGAAGCCTCAGTAATGTCTTTTCACATATTCATTGCCGTCCAGAGTCTTCTAAAAGCGTTATTGCTATGAGCAAGAGTACAGAGAGGCTTTCTCCAATGATGCGAGATTTAAAAACTAATAAATTTAAGAAGTCACAAAGTATTGATGAGATAGACATTGGTACATATAAAGTATATAATATTCCATTAGAAAACTATGCATCCGGTAATGACAATGCAGGCACTCATGAAAGACCAGATAAAATGATAGGACAGGAGCATGGTATGTCTAGCATGTCTCGTAGCCAATCTGTACCAATGTTAGATGATGAGTTGCTGAGTTATGGAAGTGTTAAAGTACAGCATCAGCAAAAGCCTTCTGTTACAAAAAAAGTCTATCAGTTTGACCAAAGCTTCAACCCTCAAGGAGCAGTGGAAGTTAAAGCAGAAAAGAGGGTACCGCCACCTTTTCAACACAATCCAGAATATGTTTCCCAGCAGAATAAAAACATGGCCAAGGATTTGGTTAGTCCAAGAGCCTATAGAGGATATCCCCCCATGGAGCACATGTTTTCATTCTCTCAGCCTTCAGTTAATGAGGAGGCTGTTAATGCTCAGTTCTCAACCCAGGGATCAAGGTCAGGATTTTTGAGAAGAGCAGATTCATTGGCAAGCTCCACTGAAATGTCAATGTATAGAAGAGTAAGCGAACCTCATGAACTGCCTCAGAGTGATAGGTATAGCAGACCTCAGTATAGAGCAGCTATGGAACGCCAAAGCAGTATCTCAGTGTCTGAAACCCAGTTCCTCAAAAGGAATGGCAGGTATGAAGATGAACACCCTTCATATCAAGAAGTGAAAGCCCAGTCTGGAAGTTTTCCAGTTAAAAACCTTACACAAAGGAGGCCATTATCTGCAAGAAGCTACAGTACAGAGAGTTATGGTACATCTCAGGCCAGGCCAGTTTCAGCTCGGCCTACAATGGCAGCTCTATTGGAAAAGATACCATCGGACTATAACTTGGGTAACTATGGTGACAAGCCTTCAGATAACAGTGATATAAAGACAAGGCCTACCCCTGTGAAGGGAAATGAGAGCTGTGCTAAAATGCCTGCTGACTGGAGACAACAGCTACTTAGACATATAGAAGCTAGAAGGTTAGACAGGGTATGTTTGGCATTTCTCTGGAATTAATGCTCTAGTTTTATATTATTTCTAAGTATGTGCATGTACAGTGGTGAATATAAACATTTCCAATTCTGAGATTCCCTGTATTTGTGTAATGGGAAACTCATCTGTGAAGAATTTTGTTCACATAATATGTATAATTAATTATTATTGGGGGTTCTTGGGTAAATGACTTACAGGAGCTATGTATAAAAGTGTTTGGTGCAAAAAAAAATTGCTTCATTTAGTTACTACTGTGGGATTGTATGAAACACTACAGCAACAATCTCTATCAAAGAGTGGTATTAGCCATAGTAGAAGATTCTGAAATAAAACTAGAACGATCTGAATCTTAGTAGAAAAATTTCAACTTTACTGTTTTTTTAATTTCCAAAAATTATATCACTTAACTTTTACCCCTATAATATGTAGGGAGAATTTTAAAAAGAAATCCAGAGACTAGAAGTAAGATTGAAAGTGGATGATCTGGATGGAATTACCATTAACATAAGCCTCAACATTTGTTTATTGTATAGAATATAAAAATGGCTATAATGACCAAAGGTCCATCTAGCCCAATATCTTGTCTTCCAACTGTAGCCAATGCCACATGCTCTAAAGGAAATGAACAGAATAGGTAAACATCAAGTGATCCATCCCCTGTCACAGATTATCAGCTTCTGGCGAACAGAGGCTATGGACACTGTCTCTGCCCATCCCAAATAGCCATTGATAGACTTATCCTTCATGAATTATGTGATTGTTTTTTTAACCCTGTCATAGTCTGTTAATCTATTCTAAGTCCATTAGTGCAGTTAGCAACAACAAGATGTCTGAGATACCTCAGAAGGGCACCAGTCGCAAATGGTTTCAAATCATTGCTTACTGTGTGGCTATTTTAAATTAAGATATTTTAGACAACACATGTGCCTATTACGTACAACACTTCACAGTAGCAAAAGCAAAAAATTGTAAGGAAACTATTTCAAAAACCTTTTCCTACTATTTTGAGTGAATGTATTTTAAACCTATATTTGCTTGACATTTTTTATGTTCTCAGACTATTTGGACCCAGTCTTCCTCATTTCCTCCATGATTTTGAATTATCTTACCCTAGGAGTTTGTGGGCAGTCATTTCCAGCTCACTTCATACTCTACTGCAGGGTCAGACTCATACTTTGATAGAATTCTTGGGGTGAATGTAAACAACACTGTTACAACTTTCCTATAACCTTGTTGGGAAAAAGTAACAATTCATAGTGGCTGGTGTGTGAGAAAAGCACAACCAAGCAAACAGGGTTTAATTGCCTTTTTTTTTTTCCCTTCAAGCCACTTCAACGGCTTCCTCCTTTTTCTGCAAGGAAGCCTATTATACTATGTATGCTACTAATCTCATTTTAAAATTAATATTCATGGTGTATTTTAGAGGGGAAATGAAGAAACTTTTCAAAATTCACTTAAATGGCAGATTTTTAATTTTTGGACCGAACTCCACTTAAAAAGTAGAGTAAGGGTTTGGCTCTGGCTGTATCTCTAGGAAGTGCACAGCACAGAGTTGAGGAAAATGATTTATTTTCTCTCCATCCAGATTAGAATGTGGTACTCCCAGTCAATGTTCCCTCTAAAATGCATGGCAGCATAGCATCACAGGTGATTAATCAGCCCTGCCCAGTCAAGCTAGGTCTACACGGCTTCCCTGTTCCGCAAAAGCCTATGCAAATGAAGCGTGGATTAGCATATTGCCATGCTTCATTTGCATAATTAATTAGGAGCCAATTTTGTACAAGAGGGTTTTGCACAAAAAGGCGCTGTCTACACAGCCTTTTTGCGCAAAAAAAACCTCTCTTGCACAAGAGCCATTCTTCCTGAAAAAATTAAGAATAACGGCTCTTGCGCAAAAATGGCTCCTAATTAATTATGCAAATGAAGTGCAGCAATATGCTAATCTGCGCTTCATTTGTATAGTCTTTTGCGGAAGAGGGAAGCTGTGTAGACGTAGCCTCAGAGGCTCATGGCTCCATGCAGGGAGCTGACTAACTGAGCAGAACTGATTAATCACCTCTGAAGCTGTGTTGCCATGCAGCTTAGAGGGAACACTGCTCCCAGTTTAGTTTTGTAAGAAATGGTTCAACGTTAAAGTGGGGACAGTATTCGAAAAACACTGAAGCTCGGCTAGGTTAGGAAAGGAATTATTGGGGTTTGCAACTACAGGCCAAAGTAATATTGCCTTTAAAAGTAAAATTGAACTAGGTCATTTAAAAATTATACTGTTTCTTGTCTTCCTTTTTTTCATAAACAATAGCTGGATATTAGATTTGTTCTTTCATATAAATGAGATAATTTTATAATAAGGGCTCGAATTCTGTTCTCATTTACTGATGTGCAGTATGGTATAATTTAAGACAGAATATGTTCTGTAGTTGGCAATGTCTCATTCATGACAAAATGGGGTTTCAAACATGACCACTTCAACAAAGAAGTTAAACCATTGAAAACATTGCTATTAACTAGAGCTGGTGAGAAAATTGATTTTCTATTGATCAAAAACTTTTCAGATTTTGGAAAAAAAATTCTGAATTAGGGGAAAAAGCCAAAATTTTGAACTATTTGGCATTAACTCATAATGTTTTGTTTTGCTAAATATGAAGTTTTCAGTTTTGATGTTGATCCCCCTTTTATTTTTTATGAAATACATTTTAAATTAAAAGATGTTTTGAAATGAAAAATCAAGTCTTTGTTCTGAAAATTTTGAAAGGGGATGTTTTGTCACTTTCAAAATGATTTCCAACTTTTAAATGAAATTTCACTGAAATTCATACAATTTAAAAAAAACAGTTTTTATCAAAATGGTATTTTCTGACTGAAAACTGTTTTAACAAAAAATATTCAGTAATTTCTATTGACAGCCACTAACTAAGACATATTAAAGGAAATAATTGATTGGTCAAGGTTTTGAAATCAAACTCATTGCATCTTTTTCTTCTCCAGCTTTGGTATGATAATGGCTTCAGACATTCTTCACACATGACTCCTTTGCCTTTAATATGCACACTTTATGGAAAAATTATCTCAGAAGGAATAATTCTTTTCATTTCCAGGAGACCTTACCAAAAAAAAGGAAACCTGCTAATGATTTTGTCAGAAGTGATAGGTATTACTGAATCCCCACCATTTAGTAATGCTCAGAGATACTGTTGGGATATAGTGTATTACAAACACATTATAGCTTTTGAAATGGTGGAGGAAATAGAATTAAATTGCCCAAAGTGTAGTCTAGCCCTGATTGGTATTTTTAGGGGGCAATATTAAACCTATATCTTATTTAGCTTTGTAATAGTAGTATTGGATATGCACAATTTTTGCTTTTAGGAGTGAAAATTATTGTTATACCCATTTTGCTGTTGAAAAACGAGCATGTTTATCTTCCATGCAAAATATAGTACTGATGTGATAATATTTTCTATGCATGGTTTTGACTATCCAGCCAAAAAGACACTTTATAATTATGGACTTGTTTCATAAACCAAAGCGACTTTGAAAAACTGCTATGGTCTAATGCGTAAATTATATGCATTTTTAAAATGTATCCAAATACATAATTTATGCTGGATTTTAACAGCTCTGAAGTCAAGATATCTGCTGCTATTATGTACTAAAGAATGATGCATGTTAAAATAATATTCAGGATGAAACGGACGATTTTTGAAAAATTTATCTTGAAGACTGAATCTTCTTCCTTACCTTTGTTTTTGTACTTGTGGTATATAAAATTACTCATTGTTTGGAGACCACATACTACCTAATCAAAATGTGGTATCTAAAGGACAGATGTTTCAGGCTAAACTTTGTATTTTGTTGGTTTAGGACACACTTTACAATTATTTTTAATATTTGTGTTGGTGTAAGGAATACATTCATTATATAAAAATACAGTGGAGATCCTGATAATTAAATTAGGTTCATATTGAGTTCTTCAATTGAAAGTGATCTAATATATAATAAATTTGCAGCATACAGTCAGAAACTGACACAGTGACCACAACTATACTTTGCATGAGGTCAGTTTTAAGGAACACCCTTTATGGAGATGTAGGAAATATAAGAAACTTCAAAAGGTCTTTGCTGTAGATGAAAATATATTGTGTGGACTGATGGAATCTTCAGCGCCAGCATATGAGATTGTCAGTGCAGCTGGATTGTAGCTGCTAATAAAGGAAATGGGCAGTAATGGATCCAGCCAGCTGATCCTGTCATGTGGAATTCTGGTCTTGTTAGTCTACGTGTGCACAGACCCTTCCACTGTGTGTCTGTCCTAAGCAAAATCCTCTCTTCCACAAAGAGGTGTCTTGGGATCAATTAAAGAGGTGCAGAGACCTCTTGTTTGGGTTCCCTGCACATCAGATACCCAGATTTTTGGGCTGTCCGTGGGAGTATAGGGCATCCTAGGCCCTATATACATAAAAGGATTTGTACAGTATAATAGACCACAATTTTCAGACTATAGGTATAAAAAATATTTCATTTGCTGTCAGTGTTAGTCTTTTTATGGTATCCATTTTTATGTATAACCAGTACTATATGTGCTTTTGTTCAATCGAGTGCATGCATCAAAAGCTACTTATTTCTTGGTATTGTTTGTTTGCTTAAACTAAAACTTAGTGAAATTAACCATATTTGTGTGATACTTAATTCAATGAGCATGTGTGTTCATATCCTGTCACGTGATTATTTCCTCTACTCAGACCGCTGCTTACAAACACCACACTGTTAACCTTGGCATGCTGCACTCTGGAGGTTTGTCAGCAATGCATGCAGGCAGAAGCATGACTTTAAACTTGCAGACTAGATCTAAATTTGAAAACCAAATTCAGCAAGAGCTACCTCTACCAAAAGTAAGTATGGGATAGCCAGTATATACCAGCAACACAGAATTAATTAATACTCTTTGCTTTTTCTTGCTTTAGCTTTGCGTATTATTCATGCTCATACCTTCAATCAGTCCAAAAAGCAAAGATGCTAGTACCATAGTTAGTAACCTTGCTTTTTGGATTAACCAGCTCACATGGCTGTTGCTGCTTTCTGGTCTTGTGTTGCAGAGTAATGTTATCCTGATTATATGTTGTGGGAATAGTGCTGGGATTATGTTTCATGTTGTAGATGTTTAATCTTGGAAATAGTACTGTAGACATTTTAAAGCATGTATGTAGATTGTATCATAGGATCCAAGGCTTTCCATTTCCAGGTTCTTCTTTATTTGTAACATCACTGACATGTTTTGAGCCCCTTTTGGCTACAACTACTGTATTTTTTAAATTTAGTTTTAAATATTAGGGATATAGAAAAGAAAATTAGTGGTTTCAAACTTTTCTGTTTCTGATTTCATACCTACAAATAATATATTGGTGCATGTAATTATCTAGTAATATACATGGTTCATAAAAGAAATAGCTATAACAACTAGAGTAGAATATTTTCCATTACAATCTTGCCAGAATATTCATAGCATGATGTAGAAGGCAGCTTTAAGGCATGTGAGTAGTTTCATTGAAGTAAGGACAGTTCCCAGCAAGGAATCATTTTGATGTAAAATTCCAAACAGTCAGATTATTTATTCATGTGCATATGAAATCAGTGTGTCCATTCACACATTCTGAAGTTAGCTATGTGACTTACAAGTTTTTCTGAATTAGAGTTTAACAGCCAGATCTAACTATTAATACAAATAGTGTATTCTGTCCCTCAGTCAGCAAGCAAACTGGTATATTTCAATGGTGAAATAATATTACCAAGCTGCACCTAATAGTTGGTGCAGCTACCAAGTCCATAGCCATGAAAAATGTGTCACAGACCTTGAAATTTGGTCTTTTGTGTGCTTTTGCCCTATACCATACCAGTTTTATGAAGGAGACCAGAGTTTCTCAAATAGAGGTCCTGACCTAAAAGGAAGTAGCAGTGGGGGAGACACAACGTTATTTTAGGGTGGATTGTTCTATTGCTACCATTACTGCTGCACTGCCATCAGTGCTGGGTGGATAGAGAGCAGTGGCTGTAAGCAGTGCAGAAGTATGGGTGGCAGTGCTGTACTTCTTCCATCCTTACTTCTGTGCTGCTGCTGGTGCTCTGCTTTTAGAGCTAGGTTCCTGGCCAATAGCTGCTGCTCTCTGGCCACCCAACTCTGAAGGCAGTGCTGCTACTTACAGCAGTGCAGAAGTCAGGGTAACAGTACCACACACACCCAATAATTTTGTGACCCCTCTCAACTCCTTTTTGGGTCAGACCCTCTACAATTACAACATGAAATTTCAGATTTAAATAGCTGAAATCATGACATTTACTATTTTTAAAATTCTATGACCATCAAATTGACCAAATAGACTGTGAATTTGGTAGGGCCCTACTAATAATTTCTCTTTTCACATTTGGTTAGTTTCTTATGCACTCTCTGCTTATCCAGAGTGTTACAAACTTTCATATTTGTATTTTTACATCTCCAATGTGGCAAAATTAATGATAACCAAATTAGAATCTTAAATATAAATGTGTACTTGCTTAGCCAAGGAGTTTTCCAGCATTTGTCATACTTTTTTTTCTTTCAAAGTCTATTGATTTATCTTTGGGTGATATATTAATTCTTGTTCCAGGTCCTTACAAGGAATCATTTTGACATGTAATTCCACAAAGCCTTTATATTTTATGCATGAATATTTATGAATGAAGCTTTTCATATATGATGTACATAAAACATTTTAGGTCATATACAGTTCTTGACTTTATTACATTTAGGTCAATGAGCAGTTACATATATGAATCTATAGTGATATATGGCCCCACATTCATATTCACGTGACCAGCAACTAAAATCTCTTCAAGCTCTTATTTTCATTTTCCTTCTGTTAAGCATTCAGTTACAATCTGCTATATGCCACTGTAACCACCACCAGGCACATATGAACCTAGGACCTCTGAAGCTTAGTATAGGAGCCTCTACCATTTGCGCTAAAAGCCAGCTGACTGTCAGCCCAGATTGTAGAGGTCTCTTGATCTTATCTGTTGCCGTGGTCAAGGTACCACTGCATGGGACAGTGAACAACACTAGGGGTACGGCTACACTGTGAGGAAGTTTTCGAAGAAGGTATGCAAATTGCACTCATATTTTCTGATAATTGGCAGGTCTATATGGGGCCAAATGTTGGGGAAAAAAACCTCTTTTGGAAACCCTCTTATTTCTCGTAAAACGAGGTGTACAGGGGGCTTCTGAAAGATGGGTTTTTTTCCAACATTTGGCTCCATGTAGATGGTCCAAATATTGGAAAATCCTCTTCTGGAAAAAAATGAAAGAAGATATGTAAATAAGAGTGCAATTTGCATACCTTCTTTGAAGAAAAAACCCAGTGTAGCCATATCCTAGATGTGTGGAGCCATATCCTAGATGTGTGGGTTACACCACCATAAAATATTATGTTAAAAAATTTGGAAGGAGTTTGTTCCCTTTCTAAACAATTTGCAAAGAAAAGACAGAATTAGTGCTGATATAAAACTTTGAATTCTTAATACTACTTATTCCTTGATATCTTCTAAAACATTTTGCATTTCTGGCTGCCAGACTTAAATAGCTTCTGAACTAAATGCTAAATTATAAATTTGCCACTGGGACTATGAGATCTTTGAAAGGTGTCTACTGGAAATTCTGGAATTGTCTGCAAGTGCATTGTTGACTCAGGCTGTTTTCATAGAAAATGTTGATTTAGTTTTTATTCAAAGAGTAATACAGTGGAATGTTTATAACTAAACAATTCTAATATTCAGATTCATATGTCATAGGCAAGTAGGATTGATTTATAATTTATTTAAATCACAATTTAAATCACCAAAAAAATAATTGATTTAAATTAGGTTACCAAATAAACTAAGGGTGTGTCTACACTACAGAGTTTTGTCGACAAAAGTGGACTTTTGTCGACAAAACTATACCTGTGTCTACACTACCGCTGAGTTCTGTCGACATAACGTCAGCAGAAGGTGTTATTGCATCTAGGGTTGTGTCTAGACTACAGGGTTTTGTCGACAAAGCACCTTGCTTTGTCGACAGAATTGAATGTAGTCTAGACGCTCTTTGTCGACAGAAGCTTTGTCGACAGTATCTGTCGACAAAACTTCTGTCGACAAAACCCTGTAGTCTAGACGTACCCTAAGACTTACCGCACTTAGAATGCGCTTAATTTTGGAGTAAGCCCCATTGAACTCACTGGCACATCTGTTTTTTGAAAAAGTGCATGTAGAATGAGATTCCTTTGGAAAAGCTGAGTGATGCTGAAGTAAAATAGGTCTGCGGCAATTATGGTCTGTGACAATGATGTTCCAAAAAAAGGGGAATGTAGTATATAATATAAAATACGGTAGCTTTCTGTATTGTATTATATACTTGAATGATAGATTTTAAACTAATTAACTAATTAATCAAAGCCATAAAAGTTAACTAACCAGTTGATCCACTCAGCTATATCCACATCTTCATTCACATCATTTTCTCACAATAAGCAGTTTTCCTTTTGATGTTTCATTCTTTCAGGTAGGCCTTGCATCATCTTCTTGCCCCGATTACACTTTGACAAACTTTCCTTTTTTACCCAGGGATGGAATTTCTTCAAAATATTCCCAGATAGGGTCTCTCTTAAGCCCAGCAGCCATGACAGTTTTTCTGTGGCAAAAATGTGGGAGAATATAGGAAGCTGTATGCGTGCTGAATAATGTCTTCCCTTTTTCTTTCAAGTCTATTCCACTGTTCCTTTCTATGCTGCCACCACCATTCCTATATATTTTCTCTCTATGTCTTAACTAACTTCTCTGGCATGCTTGGCCAAGATCCACCATCACATAAGCACAGAAAAAAAAATCCTATCCAGCCTGTGTCTCTCTGTACATATGACTTCACTTGGCTGAGAAACAGAAATTGAAAGCACAGAACTTTCAAGAAGCAAGAGCTGGTAGTTAGGCTGGACAGTCTAGAGTCATCGATTCATTTTTCTGAGACCGTATGTGAATGTGTAGCATGTTTGTGATGAGATGTAAGTGTAACTGTTACTTTTAAATGAGAAATTTAGTATTCTAATTATGATTTTTTTTTAATCGAAGTTAAATAAAAAAAACAATTTTTTTAAATAATTGATTTTCATCCACCCTGGTCACAGGGGAACCATATTGCTTTCATATTTCAACACTTTCTTTCTGAAAACTGAATGCCCCCACAACTGTGAAGCCTGCAAATCTAATGACTGGCAGCTTTTGCTGCATTCTCTCTGATTTGTTAATTTTTGTATCATTATTCTGGTTATGAAAATAATCTCACTTCATTTTGTAGGTGTCTCCACATCTAGATTAAAACAACACCATTGTATGTTTCAAAATCTGCAATATTCAGTTGAACTCTTAATTTTCAATTCTATATTTGGCTACTTAAAAGCTTTGAAAGGGATGCATTCTACAAGCATGCAACTCCTGACATTAATTGAAGTGGCATAGATATATTGATGGGAGAGCAGATTGTTATCCTTTTTAAAACAATACTATGCTTAAGTTATTGATATTCAGCTGTAGTGTCAGTTGGGTCTGACTCTGAGAATTCAAACAATGGATAGAAACACTAGAAACAAAAATATAGGTGCAGTAAAGGCTGGAAATGGAGCAGGGAGTTTGTCCTCACATCACATTCATGCATAATCTGATTTCTAGAGCTGTGACTCAAAGAAAAGCAGCTAGTGCTTTCAACAAAGAGCTAAGAGTCCAATAAATGGTGGGTTTGGAGTAGAAGGAGAAGACCTGAGACTTAGCCTCTTATATACCAGGATTGCTATACTAGGGAGAAAGCCTGTTGTACCTATTGAGCAGTTATAGCAGGAATCAGTGCATCAGTTATTTACTTCAGGACTTCTCCTCTTCTCATTTACAGCAGCATAATTCCTTTGACTCCAAAGGAGATACTGATTTCCACTGGTGAAAGTAAGAAGGAATTGTGTGCACTAAGTTTTTCAAAGCTGTAATATAGTCAGACAATACCAATTGAATGCTTTGCTCCTCTTCTTTCTCCAGAGTGTTGCTTGGGCTCAAAAGAGCCATAATTAAAGGGTAACTGACTAGCTGCAGCTCAAAGAATCAAAGAAAACAAGTAGGGATTTTTATCTTGCTTAATCTATTCTATTGCATCCGCCATCACATTAAACTGCTATTTCTTTTTATCTAGATATTAATAGGTGTAAAAGTTCTATTGATATGTTCAGTTCATCCAGCCTCCATCAAATGAATGTCTTTATAAGCAGCCAAATTCATTTTCCTGTTAAAAATAAAAAGAACTATCATCACAGATTTTCCCCAATCTTATACAAAACAGTAAACAACTGTCTCATTTTTGTTTATTCTGCAGCTTTAAATCATCACTACAATTAGTTACTCTCATAAAAATGGCACCACATTTTCTGCAGTGACAAAAAGGAAATGCTTTCACTTTTAAAGTGATTATGATCATTCTTTTTAACCCTGTATGGATTGTTTTTCTCCTCTAGAAACAATCAGTCACACACTATGTAACTTTCTTCAGAAAATACTGTCATATAGACACAATCCTTTGAATGGCATGAAGTACATGATTTGTTTTAAATGTTCTTATTAGTCTTACAAAGTAGGACCAACTCCAGGGATTTCAGTCCATGAGAGGAACAAGTGGAAATTAGTCACATCACAAGGATGACACACTTTGTTTTCTCTGTGTTATTTTTATTCTCAGAATAGAGACAATGCAATGGCAAATTTTCTTTTCTAATGTTGCTCACTGAAATAATCTCACATGATACCCATCTCATTTCATGAATCCAAGGGCACACCATCCATTCAACCAAACTGAAAAACCAGGTAAAGATGTTGGCAGTACTCAGATATCTAAAGGGTTTTCACAAGCCAAAAAAAATAAATAAATAAATAATCTGAAAAATGGCCCAGATTCTGAACTGCAGATAAGGAAAGCAGTAGGGTGTCAGAGGTGTGGTGACGGCTTTAAGCAACTTTCGCTTTCTCCTGATACTTCTGGGAACTAGGCCAGTCCCTGACATAAATTAGAGTGGTTAAAATCTGTTTTAATTTATATCACAAGGGTCCGTTACAAGAAATGAGGGATCAGCCAAATGGAATGGACCCATGTTTCCACTCTCCTAGTCATGCATTTATGCCAGCAGTAGTATCATCAGAGTATCTTCTACATTGTAGAAATCCTCCTGTGGGTGGATCTTTCCCGTCATGGTATTTTGAAAGGATTCAGACAAAAAAAAAGTTATATTATGTGAATAAAAATTAATTAAGTCTAACTAAAAAAATTAATAAATTGAAATAAAAATAGCTTAAGATAGAATAGGACACAAAGACCACAAAAATTACTGAGAGATGAGCAAAATCACCAGTGAAGAAAAATGATCAGGATTAAATGTATCCAATAAGAAACAAAAACAGACAAAAAATAACAGAAGTATGACCCCAGTACAGGAAAATACTTAAACATGTGTTTATGTCCATCGTATTCAGGAACACATGTATGTATCTAATTTTGAACATGTACTTAAGTCTAGTGGACTTAAATGGAATTTAAACATATGCTTAAGTGTTTTTCCTGAACTGGGGTCAATAAGGCTATGTCTAGACTGCACGTTGAACTTTCGAAAGAGAGCGTCTAGACTGCATGTTGAACTTTCGAAAAAGCGGCTAGCTTTTTCGAAAGAAAGCATCCAGTGAGTCTGGATGCTCTCTTTCGAAGAAGCCCTATTTATATTGAAGAACGCCTTCTTTCGAAAGAGGAACTTTCGAAAGAAGGCGTTCTTCCTCATGAAATTAGGTTTACCGCCATCGAAAGAAAAGCCGCGTTCTTTCGATTTAATTTCGAAAGAACGCGGCTTGAGTCTGGACGCAGGTGAGGTTTTTTCGAAAAAAGGCTACTCTTTTCGAAAAAAACCCTGAGTCTGGACACAGCCCAAGAGTAATGCAGAAGGTAACCCAAAGTGTGACAGATATAACTTCAGTATTGTCAGTATAAAATGTAATTTTAAAGAATGCTCTATCATCTTAACATTTCATATTTATGTGAAAAATGGAGAGATAGACATTCTTTCATTGCTGTTTGCTGTATTTACATTTTGAATGAGCAGTAAGATGTTTTTAGATTGTGAGTCTGTAGCAAACTATAATGTTAAAAATGTAATTTCAGAACAATATTTACTGTTCCATGACTTCAGAATTTTTTAGTTAATTTTCTCACCTCTGTCATTATTGCCAGGTTAATTAATGAGAATCTGAAGTTCTCCTATTTAAAGTAAGGTCCATAGACAACAAGGAAGAATGTAGCAGATATACAGTTCTTACACATTAACATGGTATAGGGAAAAAGCATAAAATTATTCTCATTACAAGTGAAATGTTGGGTAATTGAAAACGGTGGACTTGGGGAAAAAGTGGTGGTTTTATACAGTGATATGTGGTGGCACTAAAGTGTATCCTACTATTTTTACAATAGACCCCATCACAACAGAGCAGCATTCTAGACAATGGACAAGAAGATGTTTCTGCTAGTAGCCAGTGGAATCCATATCCACTTGGAAGGCGGGATGTGCCACCAGATACCGTTACAAAAAAGGTAACCAATATCAACCAACATAATGATAGGAAATCAGACATTGATGTACTGGCAGCTTTCTGCTTTTCCTACCAAAATCAGCAGCAACTCTGTTACTTCCATTGGCTTCACTGGACATGGGATAGATGCAACACAATTTTTTCTTCAAAGCTTAAAACAGCTTGTAAATCAGTTATCTAAGAATCAGATTTTTCAGTTCATGTTTTGAGCTCATTTATGCCAAGTTAACTTACTATATTTGCAAAAGTGGATGCGTGTACCGGTATGTTCTGCATATGTAGCCATACACAAACTAGATAGCTGGGCAAATAACTACTTAATCTACCTACACAAAAGATTCATATTCCTAAAGTCTTCTGGTGCAGTAATTTAATTCAGTAATTTATAACTAAGTGAGGAGAAAGAAACCAGCTCCAGACTTGCTGAAAGTTTAGCCACTGGTGGTGAATTTGTATATGTGTAGTCATAAAATAGAAGATTAAAGGATTTTAATAAACTAAAATGTTTTAAAACTCAAGTTTAAAATGTGTAAAATTAAATTGTTATTCTACTCATGCTGATTCTGATCTCTCTTGCACTAGTTATATGGGTGACATCTATGGAAGTGATAGTAGTAAAAAGGGTGTAAGTGAGTCAGAGTCAGGTCCAAAGACATAGTATATTTGTAAATGCTGCACTTCAAATTTTGTTGCATATTGATAAGGCAAATATTTTCTTACTGGCTTCAGGTGTTTTTCATTCCACTCAATCTCAAAAGCAGCAGTCTTTGCCATTACAAAAATTATACAACAAAAAGAGGTCATTTATAAATGTGCTGGAGAATTATTCAAAGCAGAGTATCAGGTACAGATGCAATAGAATTCACTCTGCTCTGTGTATCAGGGACTGTTCCCTCCTGGCACTCCCAGAGACATAAATCACTGCAAGAGACAAAAGGTGGTCGAAGATAGAAAGGGTACATCTAGTCTTCAAGCCTCTTTCAAAAGAAAAAACAGGACTATGTAGCACTTTAAAGACTAACAAGATGGTTTATTAGGTGATGAGCTTTCATCGGCCAGACCCACTTCCTCATATCAAATAGTGGAAGAAAATTGGCACAACAATATATACCAAAGGATACAATAAAAAAATGAACACATATGAAAAGGACAAATTAAATTTCAGGACAGAAGGGGGATGAAAGGGGAAGGAAAATGTCTGTGAGCTAATGATATTAGAGGTGATAATTGGGGAAGCTATCTTTGTAATGGGTAAGATAATTAATGTCTTTGTTTAGACTTAGACGTAAAGTGTCAAATTTAAGCATGAATGACAGTTCAGAGGATTCTCTTTCAAGTCTGGTGTAAAAAGGTCTTTGAAGCAGGATGCAGGTAATCAAGTAGTTGAGACAATGCCCTTTCTTGTTGAAATGGAAAGAAACTGTTTTTTCTTTGCGATCCTGTCTAATATCTGTTTTGTGGGCATTGATTCTTTGGCAAAGTGTCTGAGATATTTCTCCAATGTACATAGTAGATGGACACTTTCGGCACATAATAGCATAAATTATATTTCTGGATGAGCAGGAATATGTGTTCTAGATCTTATAACTCAATTGGTTAGGTCCAATAATGGTAACAGCAGAATGAATATGTGGACAAAGCTGGCAACGGGGTTTGTTGCAAGGGAAGGTACCAGGGTTGGTATTAGTGTGGTATGTCCCGTGGTTGTTGGTAAGAATCATCCTGAGGTTAGGTGACTATGGGTCTGTCTCCCAGAGCCTCTCGGAGTTTAGTATCCTGTTCCAGTATAGGTTGTAGTTTATTGATAATGTGTTGGACAGGTTTAAGTTGGGGGCTGTAGGTGATGACAAGTGGTGTTCTATTGTTGGTTTTCTTGGGTCTGTCTTGAAGTAGATGGTTTCTAGGTATTCGTCTGGCTCTTTCAATTTGTTTTTTTATTTCTCCTGGTGGGTAGTTGAGGTTTATAAATGCTTGGTAGAGATCCTGAAGTTTCTGGGCTCTGACAGTGGGATTAGAGCAGATGCGATTATATCGAAGGGCTTGGCTATAGACGATGGATCGTATGGTGCGTTCTGGATGGGAGCTGGAGGCATGTAGGTAATTTTATGAGTCGGTGGATTTTCTGTAGAGAGTGGTGTCTAATTTTCCATTGGTGATTTGTACTGTGGTGTCCAGGAAATGGATCTCTTGTGTAGAATGGTCCAGGCTGAGATTGGTGGGTCTGGCCCACAAAAGCTCATCACCTAATAAACCATCTCGTTAGTCTTTAAAGTGCTACATAGTCCTGTTTTTTGTTTCAGCTACACCAGACTAACACGGCTACATTTCTATCACTATCTTTCAAAAGAGAGTGTCTAGACTACAGCCAATACTTTCGAAAAAGCGAGCCCCGTTTTTGGAAGAGATCACCCAGGCAGTCTGGATGCTCTCTTTCAAAAAAGCATAGTTTGCATTACATGGTGCCTTTTTTCGAAAGAGCACTTTCGAAAAAAGGCATTATTCCTTGTAAAATGAGGTTTTCTGCAATTGAAAAAACTGCCACATTCTTTTGATTTACTTTCAAAAGAACGCGGCGGTAATCTAGATGCAGGGGAAGATTTTAAAAAAAAAAAAGGCCACTTTTTTTTTAAAAAACCCTGAAGTCTAGACACCCCCAAAGGGACTTGGCCTTCTTTTTGTGGAGTTAGAAACTGTAAGTAGGCTGAACCATTCAAAGGGTTTGTATAGTGGACACAGGAACTGGGAGAAGGATTGTACTTCCTAAAAAGAGTTATACCTGATTTTCTCCAATATATCTGAGATCAAGATTAGACTCATCAGCTTAAATAATATATTTTACATTGTGTATTTTAAATCTGATATGTATTTGTGCTTTATTGCAGTAAAAAACTGCAAAGTCAAATCCATATTAGACATTTTGGTATCCTGCTGTACAGTGTGATATTATAAACATTACACATTGCATCAAAATTGGTTTAACTTGGCACTATCCATTGTTGTAGTCATTGTCAGCAGTTTGAATTGTACTGGCAGTAACAGACTCCTAGCTTTAAATAATTAACTTTTATGATGGACATGAAAATAATATATAGAATACAAATGAAATCAAGGCATACATTCCACACAATAGAGATTTTATTTCAGCAGAATGAGTGATTTCTGTTTCTAAGAAAAGGATTTATTTTCAGCTTATCTGCATACAGCAGAAGCCATGCTTTGGAGGCACAAGTATTGATAAATATTTGCAAATAAAATCTATTAAAATGAATGACAAAATGAATTATGAATATTATTTACTTTTCTTTCTCAATAGGTACTTTTTAAAGGTGCGTTTATGACAATGATATTCTCCCTTCCACTGAATATGACCTAGAATATTTTGTTTTGTTTTTCCACCAGTTGAAGGCTTAAATATAGCAATCATTTTGAAAGTAATTTCAGATTCTTCTATAAAATTAAATTCCCATTTGCTGAATACTGTGATTTTGTAAAAATAAATAAGGGGTAATTCTGCTCTCCCACTGGCACAATCACACTAGTTTTAATGGGCTTGGGTCAATGCAAATGAGAACAGAATCTGGTACAGAGCCCATGTATGTAATCTGTCCATAATAAATCTAATATTTTCAGTTGACAATACATAACATATATCATGTAAATGATCCATACCTGGAGGTTCAGTGTTGACTAGTTACCTGGTAGCTACCAGACAATGCGTAATCACCATGTAACTGCAGTATGTATGTATTGTACTATGTAGCTCTGGCAATTACTGTGTAACTATCAATATGGTAATTACTATACATTTATATAGTAAACCATGGTTATTTCTCTCCTGTTAAATAAGTGGTGTGCACATTACTTGCTAGTTGTCTCTAACTCTGAGGTAATCAATTACACAGTAATTTACAGACAATTATTGGAATATTTCCATTAAAAAGTAGTTTGATATTTTTGCCCTTTAATTTAGAATGTCACTCTGTATATTTATTCATTTGCGGAAAAACAATCCACCTCATTTTAATACCTACTGGACATGCACTTTTCTGTGATACCTACAAGAAAGTTGTTGACTAAATCATCTAGATACAGGCAGTCCCCGACTTACGCGGATCCGACTTACGTCGGATCCGCACTTACGAACGGAGCTTTCTCGCCCCGGAAGTCGGGGCGAGAAAGCCCCGTTCGTAAGCTGCTCCGGTGCCCCTGGACTGCTGGAGACCGTCTCCAGCAGACCAGGGGCACTGGGCGGGTTCCCGCGCTTCTGAGGCTTTGCCAGAGCAAAGCCTCAGAAGCGCGGGAACCGCTGCTGCTGCCCCTTGAGATCCGGTGCCTGTGGTCTGCTGGGGACAGTCCCCAGCAGACCACAGGCACCCAGACTGGAGCGGCAGCAGCGGCGGTTCCCCGCGCCTCTGAGGCTTTGCTCTGGCAAAGCCTCAGAGGCGCGGGACCCCCCCGCGGCTGCGGCTTCAGTCAGGGTGCCTGTGGTCTGCTGGGGACCGTCCCCAGCAGACCACAGGCACCCAGACTGAAGCCGCAGCAGCGGCGGTTCCCCACGCCTCTGAGGCTTTGCTCTGGCAAAGCCTCAGAGGCGCGCCCCCCCGCGGCTGCGGCTTCAGTACGGGTGCCTGTGGTCTGCTGGGGACCGTCCCCAGCAGACCACAGGCACCCAGACTGAAGCCGCAGCCGTGGCGGGGTCCCTCGCCTCTGAGGCTTTGCCAGAGCAAAGCCTCAGAGGCACGGCACCCCGCTGCCGCTGCGGCTCTGCTCCCCGTGTCCCTGGTCTGCTGGGGGGGGGGGCGCAGCTAGTGTGCTCCCCCCCCCCAGCAGACCAGGCTTTTGTTTTGGACTCTGGGGCAGAGCAGCTGGGGCGCTGCCGATTTGTCCTGCAGCGCCCGTGGGCACTACTGGACCAACCCGGCAGCACCCCAGCTGCTCTGCCCCAGGTCCTGATTCAGCCGCTGCTGGTCAGTTTCAGCAGCGGCTGAATCAGGACGTCTGGGGCAGAGCAGATGGGGTGCTGCTGGGTTGGTCCAGTAGCACCCCAGCTGCTCTGCCCCAGGCGTTCCCAAGTCAGCTTCTGCTGAAACTGACCAGCGCTGACTACAGGAAGCCCCAGGCAGAGTTGCTCTGCCCCGGGCTTCCTGGAATCAGCTGCTGATCAGTTTCAGCAGCAGCTGACTTGGGGACGCCTGGGGTTCTTAAGTTGATTCTGTATGTAAGTCAGAACTGGCGGTCAGTTTCAGCAGTGTCTGAATCTGGACGCCAGTTCCGACTTACATACAGATTCAACTTAAGAACAAACCTACAGTCCCTATCTTGTACGTAACCCGGGGACTGCCTGTATTTATTTTATGAGCTAACCATTCCTTTATGAGAAAGCAATATGTGAAATGTCAGAAGGATAAATTACTGAAAACGAAGTTGGAAATTGCTCAAGGAGAAGATGAATAGGGTTGAATGAAGGAGCAGAAATAGAAGAAGAATAGCCACACAGAAAACAAGTTTATCTGGCCAAAGGAGGCTTAACCTCTGATATGGAGCAAGCATACCAGCACCTACATCACTCACTCCCCTCCTTGCAGCTCATATAGGAAAGATGGCTTGGGAAAGGTGTGTGCGCCAAGGCATCCCTGCTTCCTGACTGCTATATGAGCCCCTTGTTTGGTCCATGGTAAATTTACTGTTCAAGTTAGTGGTCTATGCCAGTACTCCTGACCAAAGGACTGCTGGCCTAGAATTATAAAATGGAAAAGGTGCTTAAAACTGCTCTTATCCCCCTCTTCTGAGTGCATGCCTTGTCCATAGCTGAGGAGCTGGTTCTCCATTTTGTTTTCATTATATGCATCTCTCATTCAACCCTGAGGTAGTCCAAGCCAATAAAATATATATGAATTTTTGTAGTGTTTGATCAGTTTCTGTACGCAAGACCTTTAAGCAGATTTCTTCCTCTGAAGCAGACAGTGCTCATGCTGTGAACTTCTATGAAGGACATCTTCACTTTATTTTTGGGCTGCAACTTGAAACTGATCAGATGTCACTTATTTTCAAACATCCAAGTACAGAGTCACTATGCATATATTCTGGCCAGCTTATGTAAAATAGCATAGTTTCGTTAAACTGCTGAGGATCTGTTCAGTTAGCATTAAGGCACATTGTTTTGAGTTACTATATTGGATTTCTCCTTGTGGCTATGTTCTGCCTCTGTGATCTTGGGCAAGTCACTGAAATTCTCTCAGATTCTTAGTTTTCCCTGCCATAACAGGGGGATATTAATAATATTCACTTGTCTTACAAGGCTGTTGTGAATGTAAGGCTGAGCTCAACAATTTCTGTGGTGCCTGCAAAGGAGACGATTCATATTAAAAATGCCTATGAAAGCCTCACATAAGACAGGTGCCAAAGCTGCAAGTACTTTAAATCAAAAACTGCAAAGGACAGAGAGATTAGACTAAAATATGTTATGATAGAAGTAGCCTCACACCCTTTCTCAGCCTCTCTGTTCAGAGCAAGTACTGAGCACATCTGCTTCAGTCAGGAGTGCTCCTCCTATTTTGGAAGACTCTAGATGCTGGTATCCCTCTCTGATTCTGAGCAGACATTGAAGTACATAGAGGTATGCCATGGAATGAGGTGTAACAGTTAATTCAAACTAAGGACTTAGTTCGAATTGCCGTTTCACTGCCGCATGTAGCCACGGGCAGTTACTTCGGTCTAGTGGAATTTAAAAATGGCGACCAGAGAGGAAGATGCAAATAAAGCCTGGGATATTTAAGTCCCAGACTTAATTTGCAACTTCAAATGCCTACATTAGCCTCCCTAGTTTGAACTATTTAGGTCCCTGGCACCAAAGCCCAGAAACTTGCTGGCAAAGAGAGAGGAGATCTCTGCAGGTACGATCATCAACTCCAGGGCCAGTATTGGCTCTATTGAGACTGACCTTAAAGGTAGCATCATCTGGCTCAGCAGTAGCAGCAGGAGACTATCCCAGTACTATCCACTCATGAATTATACGCTATAGCAAATGACCCACGGAGTCTTTCAGGACTAGTTTCACCAGCTGACCAAAAATCTTGTTTTGTACTGATTGTTAGTCAAAATTTGCTATATATGGAGGTTCAGCATTTGGTTCCATGGGCATCACTGCTCACTGTGGTTCCTCTTTTTCGGAACTATCTTTACCAAACCAACAATATCACCAGTAACCTCTTCTTTGTACTCCTGGCACAATATTCTACATCCTCCTTGGTCAAAGGTATCCAGTTCTTTTTTAAAGTTGAAATTTGGCTTGCAAATGCTGTGACCATATCATGTTAACCACTGCTCCTCTCTGAGCAGTAGCCACCACCACACATTTTGGCTGATTGGGAGAGATCCATAATTGGGAATGACATAATTGGGACTGGAACCATATCACTGGCCACTTTTAAATCCCTGGATTTTTTCCTCTAGGTTGTCTCCACACACCCCCTATTCTACTTCATCTAGTAGCCATTGAGATCAGACCCATCAAGAACAGAAGGAAACTGCTCCCAGTACCAGGCTCTGTACTGAACAGGAGCTATCTACTTTGGTGAAACCCCGCCCCCCATATAAGAAATTAAGGAAGACCTACCTGCCTTGGCTTCCATATTGCCTGATAAGGCGATATTGTCAGAGACTTCCTCACCTCCACCAGACAATTATAGAGCTCACTAGAACCATTCCAGTATGTAGGACTGTTTAGAAAGGTTTATGTACCTATGTCCAAAGATGTCTAGCATATCTCTCGTAAATTGCTGAGTTTGTGCACTCTGAAGATGGCCAGTAGCATAGGATTGTGATGTTTCATGGAGATAGTAATGATATAATATTCCTGGAAGATTCATATTACTCCTTCCTTTATGGCTAAGTTGCATGCCAATTATTAATAAGCATCATCAGTTCAATTCTGTCATCATAAACAGTATAAAATTGTTTTCAATTAATTTATTTTTAAGTGATTTGATTCAACTGTGTATGAAATTTATGTGTATAAATGGAATGTTTGTTGAAAAGTAAGCAAGTGTGCAACTTTACTATGTCAAGAATAGAGTTAACACACTAATCAAGCACTACCTGTTAGAGCAATATAATTGAAAATGTGAAAGATAAGCAGGGATTGAAGACTGTTATCAGAGGCCTTTCTCTGATAAATATCAAAAGACAAAGCAACACATAAGTTCAATATTTTCTATAATTTTGAAAAGTTGGAGTCTCTTCAAATTACAAACAAGTAGCTTTGTTCAAAAAGTTGATTATATATTTAGTGACATATAAACATAAGGTTGTATAAAAACCACATTCTTTATTGGGACAATGCATTGATGCTGAATAGTATCCACTTGGCTTCCACTAGCCAGTGATATCATCATAAATAAGCACTGGATTTAAATTATACAGTAAAAGTGTGATTTTTATTAGCGAATCCTGAAACAGTATACAATTTAAACCAAAATTTTTATTTGTGGTAAATAGAGACTAAACTCTATTCCAAGCTATTCTCAAATTCAATGCTACCCAATATTTAACATTTTTTAGAATGTGCAGCAGAGTTAACTTATTTATTTCATTATTACATGTTTTCATTTCATTACATTTTCTGAGCAGAAACATGTTACATGAAATAAGGAGTAAAATATTTTCCTTTTATGTACCAAACGCTGTACATTTGTTCTCAATTATGGCTCCTATATTCATTACATGCAATGGATAAATCCTTGCTGTTTTTAATCACGGTTGTTTACAACTGTGGTCAAAAGGCAAACCTCTGCTATTTTATTTAAGAGGTTTGCTTTTACTTGACTGTGTAAGTTGTAATAATTGCTTCTTTTCAGCTTCCTGAATTTCTGGCCTAACGGGTTACGTTACCCACAGGCAGGTAGCCATATCCAGACTTTGATGGGATCTCAAAGCCTACAACATCGAAGCCGAGAGCAGCAATATGAAGGAAACATGAATAAAGTGACCATTCAGCAGTTTCAATCACCACTGCCTATTCAGATCCCTTCTTCGCAGAGCTCTCGAGCACCTCAGGCTGGGCGGTGTCTCATCCAAACCAAGGGGCAGAGGAGTATGGATGGCTATCAGGAGCAGGTGAGAAAATGTGTGAAATAACATGCTGATGAAAGCAACATTTAGGGGCAGTTTTCCTGTCAAGTAGCTGCTAAATTGTCAGGAGAGTAAAAGGCTACATAAGGAAGTTTTGATTGTTGGTCAATGTAAGGATGATCAATTTGAAAGATTTTATCAATTTTATCAATTTGAAAGATTTTGAGATTGTGTGCACTTGTATAGGCATATTGATTATGAATGCCAATTACTATCTATACAACATTGAGCAACCTAAGTGATTAGACTAATATTTTATGGAAGGAGCAACATTTTGAACTTACTTAGGGATATTTGAGTTCCTACACACAGATCTTAAAGATAGGAAGATTCATTGCATTTAGCTGTTTTATTGAGGTGTTTATAGGTTCTTAGGTATATGGAAGAGTGTGTACTTTAGACATCTGAACATTAAATATACAAACACTGAAGAAGAGATTTTAAGGAGTAAAACACAGAGAAATAAGAAACAGTGGCTTCTGCATATTACCACTGGTACGATCTGACATCTTTGGCATTGAGTTGCAGAATTTTTCTAGTGAGTAGAATCTCTGGATGTTACTCTCCCCTATCACTTCTCCATGGAGATTCTGAGGATAAAAGGAGGATAGGTCCTAACTGGCCTTCATTTCCTTTTTTAACCAGTGAAAGTGCAGTAATCTGAAATGAGGAAACTGCATATAATAATATCAGTTTCTTTAATTTTGCCCTTTCTGGCTATTTTCTTTTTACGTTAGTCACATTAAAAGTCTGTAAGGCATTCTTCAGTCAGAAAAATAAAAAAGAAATAGTTTTTCTCAGGCACAGGTACTGTCTGGATGATCCTCAAAAGTGTAAGGGAATATTAAAAACAGTGAAATATCTCATTTGTGTACTTCAAAATAGCAATTTTAATGGTTTTTAATACTGTGTGGAATTCGTAATGGTCAACTTCAATAGTTCGCAATCAACCAAAATGTGTCAGGCAGAGACACAGTTATTTAGAACATTAGCTTTAATGATGGTGTTCGATTATCTCTCCATATCTTTTTAACATAGTTTTGTGTGAGAATAGAAAAGAATCCTGGCCTTGGATTTAGTATCAGTGGTGGAATAAGTGGACAAGGAAATCCATTCAAACCTTCTGATAAGGTAAGATGTGAATTTCTTACTAATGGTTTTTATTATGGTGAGCCAAACGATGTCCTCAGTTAAAGCATGTAAAATTCTCATTGGCTTCAATAGGAGTTGTGAACATAGAGAAACTGATCCAGGATGTGACTTTAAAAAAAATGGGTATTTTCCTTGTGGTTGATGAATAAAAGGTTAATCAAAATAAGCTATTCCCTGCTTTACAATAATTAATCTTTTCAGGTGTTTTCTATTTTCCAAAGTACCCACTTCCTTAAATAGTTGTAGGCGTATTTTTTCCAGAACAAACCTAGAACCTGATCCAACTCCTACTGAAGTCATTAAAAAGATTCCTATAGATTTCAGGGGGAATTGAATTGGTCCTCTGATTAGGAGGACAAATTCAATGGTATTTTAAATATTAGTAGTGTCATTAATTATCTTTGGTTGCCCAGGTTTTTGCTTACTCTGCCAAACACAACAGATTCTATCCTTACTCTCTGCAGATTAATAATTGTGGAAAACTCTATAGAGATTCTTCACATATCTCTCTGTAAAATAGCATGCCTTTAAGTGATCAGAATTATGGTAATTAACATCTGGAGCCATTGATGTTTGCATTAAATGTTCTAGGAGAATGATCTATTTCTTTAGTCAGCAAAATGGAGGAGGAAGAGAATCCAAAGTTTATCAAATTCATATGGTCTAGAAATTAGCTGAGCCCTCTGAATTAATCTACGATGTCTATTAAAACTAAGAATAGTGATAGAAATGTAGCCGTGTTAGTCTGGTGGGTCTGGCCCATGAAAGCTCATCACCTAATAAACCATCTTGTTAGTCTTTAAAGTGCTACATAGTCCTGTTTTTTATTAAAGCTAAGTGGAGCTTGTTACATATAAAAGACTATTTATATATTTTAAATATGGTGTATTCTGTGTTAAGATTAGCCCAAATCCTTATCTCTGCACACTTCTATCCTTCACTGATTTTTTAAAATTTTCACATCAGCTTTCATTAAAATTAAAAGGAAAACTAATATCTACAGAAAATGTCAAATACTTTTGAATATACCCATGTTATATGGACAGGTTCTGACAAAAATTTATGTTGTCAATTACTGAATTTGGATTGCAGGGAATAGATAATTTAATTCTATATAACCAATAGATATTTAAACTTATATCACTTAAAAATATTATTGGTTCTACTCGCTGGAGGCTGAAACGCTGCTTAATATGGTCTTTCCAATGTGATTTATAACTAATGTAAGTATGAGTTCATGTCATGCTTCCTAATTTGGCTTATAATATAACAATTAAATTCTAGATCAGTTGTTCTGACAATTGACATTCTTCAGACTTTTAAAAAGAAAATATGTTTCCTCATGAGTGTATCTACATGAGTAATAATTTTGTAACTGCATGTAGCAAAACTATATATTTTAATACGTTTAACAATGATCAAGAACAGTTTAAATTAGACCAGACAATTTTTTATTGAGAGATTGTTATTTCTTTTTATCAAAATAATTAATTAGTTCAGGTTATTTCAAATCATTGCTCTTAAATAAAGAATTTTCATCCTCAGAATAATATATAGTTAAAATAAAAGGAGTTGATGGAGTAACACTCTGTCTCAGAGTTGCCTAGATCATCTTGCCTGCTCAGTCCATAATAATCTTGGCCAGGAGCAACTATAAGTGACCCCTCCTTGCTCCTATCTGATGTCTCCATTTCCTAGTCCCCATGCAGTTATTTTGATGGCTAACAATTTAATAGGCTCCGTGTCCTGATATAGCAGGGAACTAGTTGTCTTTATGCTGGGTTGATCTTCATATATTTTCATAGTATGGAGCGCTTTTTTGTGTGGACTACCTTTCCTTCCATTTGCATTCACATAACTTTTTCCTCTGGCAAATATAGCAAACATTTACATGGTAAAATACTATCAGATTCAAAATATATTAAATACTTTCCTACCTTCTAATGCAATTTAACGGATGTAAACAAGAAAGAGAGCTACAATCATGTGGACCATCATCAAGAATTCTGGGTCACCAGTGGTCTGTAAAGCATAATTTGAGATTCCTTGTTTTAATTCTGACAATAGAGACATAATAATGTAAAAAATGGGGGGGGGAGGGGGACACCAAATACCAATGGAAATTTAACCATGGAAGCTTCTGCTGCATCAAAAGAAAGGAAAAGATGACCTCAAGAAGTACAAATCCCAAATCCTTTGCTAAAAACTTACAAACTCTTTACAAAGCTAATAACAAATGTGACAGAAAAGCTAGACAACAGCCAGTCCAAGGAATAAAGATTGGAGGACATAGTTTTGTATCTTTTTTTTAAAAAATGTTTTTTTTCAAGATTGCATACATGCCTCTGTCATGCTTGGTCCTCGCAGCCTAATATTTGGGTGCATTAATTCATCTTTTCTAAAAGTGGTACATCTTGTCAATGATGGACTGATAGTACTATAGCTAAAGCTACAGCTACACTACAAGCTTTTTCTGGAAGAGGAAATGCAAATGGAGCGTTCATTTGTATATATCGCGCTCTCATTTGCATTTTCTCTTCTGATCCTTTTTGCGGAAGAGGTTTTTGCACAAAAAAGCACTGTATAGACCCCTTCTTCCTCATTTTTCCTTTTTCTTCCTCATTGAGGAAAAAGGGCTCCTGCACAAAAGGGGGTTTTTGCACAAAAAGGCACCATCTACACAGAACTTTTTTGTGCAAAAACCGCTTCCGCAAAAAGGTATGCCATATGCAAATGAGCGCTCCATTTGCATTTCCTCTTCTGGAAAAAGCTTGTAGTGTAGCCATAGTGTGCGAGTGACAAGTCCTTGAAGTAGAGGGATAGACGTACATGAAAATGAAAGTCAACTGCAGTAGACTTAAAATAATATTTGCAGTATTGTGGTCCTCAATGTGTAGTATCCTCTAGACAGTGTATTTGAAATGGTCAGGTCTCTTTGCTGTCTCTCTCCTGTATGATATCCAGAGGTCATATTCCAAACTAAATTAGAGAGAGTTTATTTAACCAGTATTTATTTCCATGACCTATGTAACAAAGAGAAGAGCTAAAAATGCTGGTTAAACATAGTGAAAAGATTTAAGTAAGCACTGAGAACAGGATATGGCTAATAAGAAAAGATTGCAAACTGAATGATCTGTTGGCAGGCCAAAAAAATAAAGAATTGAGAGCGTAAAAAAGGCCATCCATCCATATAAACATATGGGAGTACTTGATGGAACCAGCAATGAAAATGGGACAGACCCAGCAGCAAGGAAAGGAAATGCTTGTTAAGAAACAATAGGTAGCTTCTCTCCCAGGAGTCTTTGGTGTCTGTTGGCCAGCTGAAGAAAATAACCTGACCTAGGATTGGGAACCTGTCCTGACAAATGCTACTGGTCTAGCCAATCATTTGATCATGGGGGCAGGAAGGAATCTTTTCTCACATGGGCTAATTAGCAGAGAGCCAGGAAGTTTTTTGCCTTCCTGACAGCCCCTTCCAAACCACAGTGAGTTAAGGAGGAATGCTCTTGGTAACTAACTGAAGTATTGGGATGGAGTTGTATATTTGTCATAATTTGCAGCCATTTTCCAGTGTGGTTAAGACAATAAAATGAATAGTTCCCAGAAGTGAAAGATCTCTTGCTTCATTTTAATTTTCCTCCCAATAAACCCATTCCTCTTACTTATACCCAGAAAATGATTAAAACATTAGTTTATTCTAGTAATAGAGATGTAGCTGTGTTAGTCTGGTCTTCCTGTCTTTTGTTTCATTAGTTTATTCTGTGAGTTATTTATTTGAACTCTTTAGTCCTGCTTTTCACTTGGAATAATACTATTCCTGAACTTGTAAGTCCGAAATAACATTAGTGGGGACACTCCGGTGCCAATAATTCAAACTAATTGGGCACCAGGAATCCTCCCGCAGCTCCCCAGAGTGCTTCCTGGGACTCTGAGTATGCATTAGGGGTTATTCTATACTAGAAGTTATTTTGAAATAACTCCCCTTATTTCAAAATAATAAGCAGAGTGTCCATACTTCCAAGCCTGGTATTTCAAAATAACAAGCTGGTTATTTCGAAATCTGAACTCCTGCTTTCCTTGAGGAATAACACTATTTCAATTTTGTTATTTTGGGAGTTATTATTTCTAAACAAATTATTTCAAAATAATTTCCTAATGTAGACATGCCCTAACTGAGCCTGGCTCAGACTACATTAGATTCTTCCCCGTAGTGAGGACACAGAACTTTGAATTTGTAAATTTGTGTGCCCATATGTCGAACTTAGTAAATCCAAACTACTCTCCTACTGTAAGGCTGTGTACATGGCCTTAGGCAATGAGACTGGTGTCCAATAAATCTCAAAAGGGATTTTCAGCATAATGCTTCCTCCCCACCCCAGTGAAATAAATAAGAATCCTGCAAAAATTATAGTATAACTAACCATCTCTTGCTTCATTTTAATTTTCCTCCCAATAAACCCATTCCTCTCACTTATACCCAGTAAGAGATTAAAACATTAGTTTATTCTGTGAGTTAGACTCTTAGCTCCTGATGACCCCTAACTCATTGCATTGATATCAAGAGAGAAACACTAAAGGGTATGTCTACACTACAGCATTATTTCGAAATATCTTATTCTAACTAGTTAATTCTAAATAGTTAATTTGAAATAAGTTATTTCTAAATAACACATCTATACACAAAATGCATTTCAAAATAGTGTTTTGCTATTTTGAAATAGTGCGTCCACACTGTATGGATGCAGCATCGCATTTAAGGCCAGCTGGAACCAGGTTCGGTAGGGGATCAGGTCAGGAGTTACTTTGTGTGGCTGCTGCCTGAGGTTATCTGAGGCCTGTGCTTAAAGGGACCCCTCCAGATAGCCGGTTCTCAGCTTTCCCTGCTTGCTTACCTACCTTGATGAGGGTCAGCAAAGCATTTGGCTCTGCGTGCTCTGGTTGCCCTCACTCAGGACACCTCAGCACTCTGCAACATGGAGCCAGAGCTGCCCCTGGGCACTCTGGTGCTTTTTGTGGACGCGTTACTGCGAGCCTGGCTGCACTTTCTGCAGGCTGCCATCTGGGAGGTCCATCGGGGGGGCTGTCAGCATTCAGGAGGCCCTGCGGGAGAGCTTCCACCCTGAGGAGCACTAAGAGTCTCCCTGGTCTGCCCCACTGGGGGCTTGTGCCTCATTCCTCCCTCGCATCTTTCCACTTACCCCTCCCTAAACCCCCTTCCTGATGTCAAATAAAATACATGTATTTTCATGAACACAAACTCTTTTATTTAACAAAACTGGGGAGCGGGGAGGGAATGAAACTCTGGTGAAACTGGAGAAAGGAGGCAGAAGAAGGGAGAAGAGACGGTGGGAGAGAGAAGGGAGAAACCTGGAAGGAAGGAGCGAGAAGGGGGAAGCAAGGGGAAGAAAGGGGAGGGGAAGCTCAGGGCTCATGGTCGGGGGTCTTGCTGGACCAACTTGATTTTCATGCAAACCTGCTCCTGGGTTTTCATGTGGCCTTTGGTGGCGAGGCTGGCAGCTATCCTGCCATAGACAGTCGCGTTCCTCCATCTAGTGCGGAGATCATGGACGTTGTGGGCATCCTCCCCAAACCTGAATAAGGTCCATGATCTCCACTCTGGATCAGAAAAATGACCGCCTTCTCCGGGCCCTGGCAGACTCCTGGGAGCTGGCGGAGGGCTGGTTGCCAATGGCTTGCTGGCTCATGTTTTGGGGCCACTGGGTCAGGGGGCAGTGACTGCTGGCTCTGGGCTGGCAGGCTTGGAGCTGGCACAGGCACTATGGCCAGAGTCAACCCCTTTAAGGGCTCCGGGGAGGGGGGGAGGGAGTGGAGTGTTCTTGTTTGAGGCTAGAGTGGCCACCAGGGCACCCTGGGAAGGCTGGAGGCCCCCTATTTCGATGTAAGTGTCTACACAGCACTTATTTCGAAATAGCTATTTTGAATTTGGCATTATTCTTCGTGGAATGAGGTTTACCAAATTTGAAATAAGCACTCTGCTTATTAATTTCAAAATAGCGGTTTGGCTGTGCAGACGCTAGTAAAGTTATTTTGAAATAACGGCTGTTAATTCAAAATAACTTTGCTGTGTAGACATACCCTAAGAGAGCACAGTACGTAAGTGCTGTAACTTGGGGCTATTGATACACTATTTATAAAGTTTTAGCTTTAAAGCATTAGCAGGATTATACAAAGCCTTCAGATCAGCAAACAACAGGCAACTGGACAGATTTCAGGAAATATTTGTATTGGTATCTTACAGGATGCATCTGTACTTTAAAGTTCTTTATGAAAGCTTATTTCATCCATTCAGTCAGGTACTTGCTTGATAAACAGTATTCTCCTAAAGTAAAAGTCTATAATTACTAGCTTATTTATGTTCATACAAATCTGTATAATGCTTTTAAACTTGTAATAGGTAAAATTATCAATGGGAGAAACAGTTCTAACACATCTTTGAAGGGTACACATAATAATTGGGGTCATATTTGCAGAGTATATTCAGAAAAGCTGAGTCCTGGAGGGAATTCCAGATGATTTAAAATAAAAATGTGATATAGTGAATATATAGTTCAACACAATGATTCTGGAGCTGGACAGATCATTCTTAGTAACTGGCTCTTGTATGTATATTTCTAGATTTTTACTGCAAGGTGATTGGCAGTTTTTCTATTGTTGTACAAAAGCAAATCCTTTAAAATCTGAATGAACAGGACCTTTTAGAAAACAAGCGACCATAGAACTTGGGGTCATTGCTGAAGTTCCTCCATTCTTATTACAAAATATCAAACAAATCTTTAGCTAGTGCTTGGTAATAGAATCCTAACCTCTGTTACTTCTGACTTATAGGGTATCTTTGTTACTAGGGTTCAGCCTGATGGGCCAGCATCCAGCCTGCTCCAGCCTGGTGATAAGATCCTTAAGGTAAGAGGGATCTTTGGTTTTTGTTTATTTGAATTTAGTTCTAGATCAAATTTGCACAACAGACAATGTTTTTTCCTCACTACCAGTTAGTCTAAACTAACTCCCACTTTTTGTTTGTTAATTTAGTTTATAATTAATGCATAGTACTTTATTTAGGGCTAAACATTTCTCTTTCACAGAGGGAATGGGAACAAACCAGTGTGAAAGGGATAGGGAATATGAAGAAATATTGTCTCAATGGCATGCATTACCTTCCTGAGAGCTGAAGAAACCCTCCTGGAGAGAGATCAGAGAGGGAATGCTACACGGTAGTGGGGCATGATATCCAACCAGCATTCTTTCTGTCCTGTGGCTTCTGCTCCCATAAGAGGATGTAGTATGCAGGCATTGGAGGGAGGAGCTAATGGCAACATAGAGTCTTGAGCATGGCTGGGCAAAATATGGCCTGGGAACCGGATCCAGCCCACCAAGCTACTAGATTGGTTGCAGTGGAGAGCCTCCAGTAGACTCCCTGCTTGCTCCACTCCCCGACCTGTTCCCCCACATGACCACCACTCTGAAAAGCAACTGCTGTGGTCATTTCACTTCATAGCTGTGAGCCCAAGGGCAGGAGTAATGGTGCTTCATGAGCTGCTCCCGCCTCTAGCATAATCGCAATAGCCAATTTCTAGCCAATGGGAGCTGCTTGAAGAACAGGCAGTGGGCAAAGCACTCCTCCACTCCCCTCAAGCTCTTATTCACCAGTGCACATGGCCTAAGCAACCTATTCAGGGGCAGGTCAGGCAGGGAGGCTGCCTGAGAACCCTGCAGGGCTGCTGGCCAGGAGTCACCAAAGTAAGTCTCCCAGACAGAGCCTGCCTCTGCCCCCCCAATATCTCCCTTCTCCCAACCCTCTTCCCCCACTCATGTCTCCCTACCCCATGTAAGACAAATGCTCTGTTCAACTCCTGAGCTCATGCCCCCTCCCAGACCCTGAACCCCAATTCCCTGCCCAAGGTTACATCCCAAACCCCTGGATTTTCTCCAGCACCCCAGACCTCTGCCCCAGATCATAATCCCCATTTGCCTTAGGTCATATCCCAAACCCCTATATCCTTCCTGTACCTCAGTCCCCCGCCCTAGGTTCCAAACCCCTCTTACACCCCAATCCTTTACTCCAAGCTCCGTTCACACCCAACCTTCATTCCAGACCACGCACCTCATCCATTAATATGGAAGAGTGCAGCCCTTGACCACTTTCCAAAATCTTGGAGTCCCCCCCCTAAAAATTATTGCCCACCCCTGGTCTTGAGGAAGTTACTAGATCCTGCAGATAATGGTTGAGAGAGAAAGTCTATTGCCAGGATTGGCTCAGGATCCACAGGTTTATGCTCTGGATCCATAGGGTCTAGAAATTGAGACCTTTCTCCCTCCCATAAACCATAGTCTACACCTTTTTTAAATGAGCCTGTGGCATCAAGATGAACCTGGTAAACGGTTCTCCTGCCCCCCATCATTTTTGTTCTCCCATATATTTTTCAGAGTGGGAAGAATTGGGAACATATTCGCAATGAGGTGTGCATCTTGCTATCTCTGTGTATATACAATGCACATACAACAATCTGTTCACAAGAACAGACTAACAAAAATATAGTCCTCCACATAGCTCACACACACTCAGGTAAAACCCTGAAAAACAAAAATGTGCTTTGTATCAAGATCAACAGATTCCAGCTCTGTTAAACTAACAGGATTATACACTTCAAAGGAAAGAGATCTTCACAGGGAATGCCCTTTCACCTGCTGTGCAGAGTTGAAACCATGGATCTATTAGCAGAAGCTTTTTGGATGATGTGGGTAAGGATCAGTAAAGAACCCAAACTATATATAAATCCATACTTTGAATGGCAACAGATATAACAGTCCCATTATTATCTTTAAATGCAAAGCTAACAGTAGAGCAACTCTGAAATGATAAACACAGTTTTAACCTATAACTTTCTAAAACTGTTTACATTAGCCACTGCTAGTGGGCTGCACCCCAGGCATGCTATGCTCGCCAACCAGCCTCTCTCGGCAGCTTTCACTTCCACTGCAGAACCCATAAGAGCATGATGATGTCATTCTGTCACCTGACAGGAAAAACTTTTTTATATATAGAGATTAGTGTATACAATATTTTTACCTCAGCAAACCTGCTGTTGCATAAACTAAAGTCATGCAATTTTAGTGTTATTCCTTTGCTTGTTTCTTTTATGTGAATGAAAGCAAGCATTTGAAGATTTTATAAATTGGCTGATAACTCAAGTTTATAATTTTCTTCCACTGTAAAACCAAATTTCTCTGCAGGCACATTTTCACTAATAAATGTAACTGCAGTACTTTGCCTCTCATTCACTGTGTGAATATCTTTGAAATGCTCTCACCAGAAGAGCTAACATCCCTTATTCTGAAGCTCAGAAACATTTGAATGGCCTCATAAAAAACCTGGGATCTTTTGTGTCATTTCATTTCAAATGAAAGCTCTACATTTCAATATGGACCACTTAAATCAAGTCCTCTGGCATAATTCAAAGGCAAGGCAAGGCTGTCCCTGACAGCATCTTAGAAATTCTCCACTGGTTGAAAATCAAGATTTTCTACCCAAACAAAATAACAAATAACTATATTGTTTTCAAAAAGATGTTGTTCTACAGATTCCTAGAAATCATTATTTTTACCTAGGAAATGTATTGTTACCGTGAATGGTATTTTGAGGAGGTTTGAGTGTGTGAATGAGGAAAGAATAATTATTTAAAAGCTGTTCCAAAGATTCATAACAGACTTCCAGCTCACTTGAACTTCTACTAGGGTTGAGCTTCATTGCATTTTGTAAATTTCTATAGCGGGTCAATCTGCATCTATACTACTGAATCATACCTCTGCCTCTGTGCTTCCAAGTCACCTTCCACTAGAAAGAATCCCATTGACTTCAACAAACTTTGAATCAGGACTTCATTGTTGCTAATTTGTTTGCAGCTAATATACATCTATATGAACTAATTTATACAAATAATTAAAGATGCCCCCAAAGATTAATTAAATATATCAGCTAATGTATCTAACAAGTGTTTTAACTAAGATACAGCTAGAATTATAAAGCAAAACATTGAAGGTAAGTAAAGCAAACAAGGAAGACTATATAAATTAATGAGGTAAGAATGTTGTCTAAAATTGTAAGTGATATGCAGAAACTGTGGGAATATTCCAGATAGTTGTAGTTTGTACTGTTTTATGCAAGTATGGATTCTATTATTCTGTACATTCTGTACACTATACTATATGTCTAGGATGTATAGTCCTGATCTGCTTTAATTTCATCATTGTCCTGTTATCTTAAAATGTTATCTTTTCATTGTCATAAAAACAGTGACACTTGTTGACAAGCACTTACAGCACATGCTAATGGCATGAAGTTATCTAGCATTAGCAGTAACATTAGAATGCATCACTGCTGTAACAAATTGTTCTCTGCTTCAGAATTGTAGCCTGAAAATTGCAGTAACTTGACTGACCCCATAAGAGAGAATTTCTGGGAATACTATTGTTGCTAGGTTGACTCTGTGCTCTTTATAATCAAAGCAACTGCAATCAAAAGATGCAAAGGAATGCTGGAGGAATGATAGCAGCAATATATAATTGCATGGGAATGCCTGCTTTCCATTTAAAATTATTCCAAATTTTTCTGTTAATCTGGTCTGTACTCTTTTACTTATATGTTGTTAGGCAGGAGTCTTCATGATATAACTAAACACAGGAAAGACAAAACATATTTATTCTAAATAGGTGACAAGTATTAATAATAAATTTACCTGAAACTTTGGAACTGCATTCTCTCTCTTTATTGCTGTCCATATTGCAAAAGTGAATGCACTGTACCTGAAAAACACTACAGGAAGTTTATCTACTAACCTAATTTATTATACTTTTTATAATTCTGATCTCATTTAAATAGTGACAATCAGTTGTGAACCCTGCCATCCAGGGTGAAAGCCAAAGCCTGAACAATATAGTTTAACTGATCTATTCTGAAGAGTGACTTTCTAAAAATTGCATCCCAGGTTTGTTTCTCTCAGTTTCCTTATCAAATGTGCATAACTTATGTTTTTTCTCAGTTCCAGTCCTGCAAACGAAAGCTGGGAAATAAAACTCAAGTGAAGTTTTACTGTTGTATGTCATCAACATTAACAGACACACTCTAGGCAAATTATGTCCTCAGTTACCCTTGTGCAACCCTACTGTCTTCCAATTATGCCTTCACTTGAATTTGTACAATGCCACTGAAGGCTAATGGGGTTGTGCAGAGGTTGGTGAGTGATCTGACCTGAAAAACCTCAATTACTGATAATATTTTGCAAGGGTGAGAGAACCCAGCTTGTGTCTGAGAGTCTAGGTAAATGTGCAGGATTGGCAAAGAGTAATCTATTTACTTTTATACAGCGCACATTCAATTTGGAATCAGTGAGATGGTAAACATGGAACTCCATAATGCCAATTTACAGAGTAACTTTTCAAAGTAGAACTGCACATTAAAAAACTGACTAAAAAACCACAATAGTGATTTGGAAATAAAAATGATAAACTTTCAATCAAAATGTGTGTTATTAATGTAAGGATGCAGAAATTCCTAACTGTACTGTAAAACAACAAGCTGCAGCAGTGCTTGCTGTCTTGCCTCTGACCATGTTTTACAATGCAGTTTAAAATTATGGAAATAATAAAAAATGGTTACTCTCCTTTGTAACTGTCATTCTTTGAAATGCATTACTCATATCTATTCCAATTAGTTGTGAGTGCGCCCTGTGCAAGGCTGTAGGAAAGTTTTATGCTAGCTGCTACCCGTTGGGTTGGCTGTGGAGCCCACAGAGTCATGACAGTGCAATACTCTATATATGCCTCTGCTGACCCAACCGCCCCTCAGTTTCTTCTTGCTGGCTACTCCAACAGTGGGGAAGGAGGGTGGGTATGGAATCGATATGAGCAACACATCTCAAAGAAAACAGTTACAAAGGTGAGTAACTGGTTTTGCTTCTTCGAGTGCCTACTCATATCTATTCCAATTAGATGATTCACAAGCCTTAACCAGGAGGAGGGGTCAGAGTCAATGCATGGCTGATTCAAGAACGACGGTACCAAAGGCCGAGTCCATCCTGACTGTTGCAGGATGGCATAGTGCTTTTGAAGGTATGTACTGAAGACCAAGTTATGGCTCTACAGATTTCATGGAGTGGTACATGTGCCAGGGAGGCCTGTGCTTCCGTAGAATGCCCCATGAGAGGCAGTGGGAAGATTTTGGCCAGATCATAACATGCACTGATACATGCCATGATCCAGGAAGATATGTGCTACAACGAGACTGGTAGTCCCTTTACACAATCCACCATCACCACAAACAGCTGCGAAGACTTGTGAAAGGGTCGATATAGAAGACAAGTGTGTGCCTCGCAACAAGGGAGTACAGTCATTGTTCCCATAGCTCTGCTGGGGCTTAGGGTAGAACACAGGGAGAAAAATGTTCCTGAGACCATTTTCAGAAGAAAAGCTGGGTGAGGGCAGAGCTGGACTTTGTCATTGTGGAAGACAGTGAACAGAGGTTCCAATGTCAGGACGTGAAGCTCTAACATCTGCAAAGTGGAGGTGATCAAAACCGGAAAAGCAACCTTTCATGAGAGGTAAAGCAGGGAGCATGTGGCCGGGGGCACATAGGGAGGACCCATGAGTGCTGTGAGGACCAGGTTGAGGTCCCAAGGAGGGACAGTATGCCAACCCGAAGGGTAAAGTCTGTCCATACTCTTAAGAAAGTGCCCTACCAGGGGGCTCGAGAAGATAGAATGGCCAACTTCCCACAAGGTGGAAAGTCAAGATGGCTGCCAGGTGCACCTTAAGTGATGAAGTTGCTAATCCTTGCTGCTTCAGGGATATCAGGTACTCCAGCACCTAAGGAATAGAGATAAACAAAAAGGTTCAGATTATGCTGCCAGCATCAACATTAAAAATGCTTCTATTCAGCAGAGTAAGTGAGCCTGGTAAAGGCCTTTCTGCTACTAAGGAGGATTTGTTGAACCTGTTCTGAGCAGGCTAACTTGACCAAGTTTAGCCATGAAGTTGTCACATCAGAAGGTGAAAGGAGCAGAGGTCTGGGTGGCAAGACCACCTATGGTCCCCCTTGATGAGATCTAGGTTAAAGGAAGCTGGATTGGCAATTGTATAGACAGCTCCAAGAGAGCGGAATCATTGCTGACTGGCTCAGGCCAGGGCTATCAGGATAACATTTGCCCTTTCTCTGCAGAGCTTAAGGAGCACTTTGTGAACAGAAATGAGGAAAAGGCATACTTGAAGCAAGTGTGCCATAGGATCATGAACACCTCTGCTATGAACCCCAGGCTGAGGTTCCGAAACAAGCAGAAATGCAGGCACTTCTAGTTGACCAGAGTGGCAAAAAGGAAAAGCTGAGGAAACCCCCACCTCTGGAAAATGGTGTGGCAGATGTCCAGTCCGCACTCATGAAGTGGCAGCAGAGGTAATCCACCAACTAATTCTGGACCCTCAGAAGGTATGATGCTTCCAGGTGAATAGAGTGGGCTATGCACAATTCCCACAGATGAAGGGCTTCCAGGCAGAGAGAGGACAATTGGGTTCCACTCTGTTTGTTGATGTAGTGTATGGCGGTCATATTGTCCATCATGACTGACATACATTGCCTCTGAAGGCATGATTGCCCAGAGCTTATGGACACTGTTGTGGAGTGACAGTTCATCCACTGACCACATAACTTGGGTGACGAGGACCCTGACTGAGCCCTCAGCCCAAAGCAAAAGTGTTTATGACAAGAGAGACCATGGATTGCAGAGCATTAAATGGGATGCCCACCATCACTGACCAGGGATCTATCCACCATCAAAGGGCATGAATCAAATGACAAGTCACCTTGATCACCATGTCATTGTCGTCATGCCCCAAACAATACGTCAACACCAGCCAAGCCTGGAAAAGTCACAGGTGGAGCCTGGCAAACAGATTTACATATATACAAGCCACCATGTGCCCTATGAGTTTGAGGTACATCATGACCATGATCACAGAATCATAGAATCCTAGAGCTGGAAGAAATCTGAGGAAGTCATTGAGTCTAGCCCCTTGCCCAATCCCAACTAAATCATTCCAGCCAGAGCTTTGTCAAGCAGAGATTTAAAAATCTCTAGGGATGGAGATTTCACCACCTCCCTAGGTAACTCATGCCAGTACATCACCACGTTCCTAGTGAAATAGTTTTTCCTAATATCCAACGTAGACTTCCCCTTGAGACTGTAACTTGAGACCATTGCTCCTTCTCCTACCATCCGTCACTACTGAGAACAGCCTCTCTCCATCCTCTTTGGAACCTCCCTTCAGGAAGTTGAAGGCTGCTATCAAATACCCTTTCACTCTTCTCTTCTGGAGACTAAATAAGCTCAAATCCCTCAGCCTTTCCTCGTTGGTCATATGCTTCAGCCCCTTAATCATTTTGATTGTCTTCCACTGGACCCCCTCCAATGCATCCACATTCTTTCTGTAGTGGGGGGCCAAGAACTGGACACAATACTCCAGATGTGGCATCACCAGTGCCAAACAAAGAGGAATAGTCACTTCTTTAGATCTGCTGGCAATGCTCCTCGTAATGCAACCTAATATGCCATTAGCCTTCTTGGCTACAAGGGCACACTGTTGACTCATCTCCAGCTTCTCATCCACTGTAATCCCAGGTCCTTTTCTGCTGAACTGCTACTTAGCCAGTTGGTCTCCAGCCTGTAACAATGTTTGGGATTCTTCCGTCCCAAGTGCAGGAGTCTGCACTTGTCCTTGTTAAACCTCATCAGATTTCTTTTGGCCCAATCCTTCAATTTGTCTAGGTCACTCTGGTCCATATCTCTGCCCTCCAACGTATCTATCACTACCCTCCAACATATCTACCTCTCCCCCTAAGTGTCATCTGAAAACTTGCTGAGGGTGTAATCATCAAAAGATGTTGAACAAAACCAGCCCTAGAACCAATCCTTGGGGCACTCTGCTGGAAACTGACCACCAACTTGACATCAAGCTGTTGATCAATACCTGTTGGGCCCGACAATCTAGCCAGCTTTCTATCCACCTTAAAGTCCATTTATCCAATCCATTCTTTCTTAACTTGCTGGCAAGAATATTGTGGGAGACCATATCAAAAGCTTTGCTAAAGTCAAGGTTTATCACATCCACTGACTTCACCATGGTCCACAGAGCCAGTTACCTCATCATAAAAATTAATTAGATTGGTCAGGCTTGACTTGTCCTTGGTGAATCCATGTTGACTATTCCTGACTAATCCATGTTCCCCTCTTCCAAATGCTTCAAAATGGATTCCTTGAGGACCCCCTCCATGATTTTTCTGGGTGCTGAGGTAAAGATGACTGGGTAGTTCCATGGATTGTCCTTCTTCCCTTTTTTAAAGATGGGCACTACATTTGCCTTTTTCCAATCATCCAGGACCTCTCCCGATCTCCACGAGTTTCAAAGATATTAGTCAAATTCACTGCAATGACATTTCCCAACTTCCTCAGTACCCTTGGATGCATTAAATCTGGACCCATGGATTTGTGTATGTCCCGCTTTTCTAAATAGTTCCTGACCTGTTCTTTCTCCACTGAGGGCTGTCCACCACCTTCCCATACTGCATTGACTAGTGCAGTAGTCTGGGAGCTGACCTTTGTGACCGAGCGATTGCAACAGCTGGGTTATCATGGTGAACCATTGTTCTAGCAGAAGACCCTATGCCTTGATGATGTTGACCACTGCCCCGATGAGGAGCAGGGTTGAGGAGCAGGTTCAGTCTTTTCAGAGTGGCCCAAGTAAATGCCACATGTATCTCTACCTGCTGGTCAGAACAGAGCCAATAAGAGCCAATTGTCCAAGTAGGGATAGACTTGGATTCTTTGGCACTTGAAGAAGGCTGCTACCACAGCCATGCACTTGATAATTACCTGTGGCACTCAAAAGGGGAGGATATTAAACTGAAATGGTTGTTGCCCTCCAGAAAATGGAGGTAGAACATGTATGAAGGTTTTATGGCTACATGTAAGAAGGCATCCTTTAAGTTGAGGGTGGTTTACCAATCTCCCAGATCCAGGGAAGGGATAATGGAGCTCAAGGAAACCATCCAAAACTTGTGAGTGGCTATAAACTTGTTTAATTCTCTGTGGTCCAGGATAAGCCAGAAACCCCACTTCACCTTGGGAACAAGGAAGTAGTAGTAGTAAAAACCTCCGCCCCTGAAGTCTGGAGGCACCTCCTGCATGGCCCTGAGTTCCAGGAGCTAGTGCACCTCTTGAAGGAGAGAGTCCCTGAAGTGGGACAGATGGGGGGGCAGAAAGGAGCTGAATGGGATAGAGTAGCCCATTTCCACTGTATGAAGAACCCAGCAGTCTGAGGGATGTTGGCCCAGGCTCAGTGGAAATGGAAATGGAAAGTTAATCCAGCAAGGGATAAAGATCCATCAGGTTTGGCACGCTGTCCTCGGGCATACTTTTGAAAGGCTTGCTTAGACCTTAACGAGGGCTTGGACTGTCCCTTGTTGTTTTCAGCGTGAGGTTGGGATGTCTTACAACAGGGATATTGAGGCCAGCAGCATGAGAAATCAGCCCTGGGATGAGGAGGGAAGGGCCTCTGCAAGGACTGTGGCTTGGTGCAGCAAGTCCCTGAACTTTATCAAGGAGTCTCAGGAATAATAACAATAATGGCTCAAAATAGCCTGTTGGTTTGCTGTCCAGAGTAGCAGTCCCCCCCCCTATAAAGTAAACCTTTCAATCGAATAAGTCAAGGCATTTGGCATCCTTTGACTTAAGTGCTGGAGCCTGCTGGCCCTGACGCTCCCTGTTTACCACTTAAACAACCAAGAAGCAGGGCCTGGGGTGGGTAAAAAAATATTCAAATCCCTTGACAGGGACAAAGTATTTTCTTTTTACCCGTTTACTCATCGAGGGGTTAGAGGCAGGGATTTGTCATAATATCTTGGTCAAAGTCAGGATGGCACAGCATTCAGGAGCCAGGATGTTGACCATGGGGTCATCCTATTCCAGTACCTCCTCCATCTGGAGGTTAAGATTAAAGGCAACCTTGTGGAGTAGGTCCTGTAAGGCCCTTTAGTCCATTGGAAGCGGGCCAGTGATGGAGGTGCCTGCCACCGCTTCATCTAGGAAGGAAGACGAAGAGGCCACTGGGGGACCCATATCCTGTCCATCCCTTGGTTGGTCCTGGGTAAGTGCCAGCTGAGGCATAGCAGGTGGTGCTAGCTCAGGTGGTGGCCAACTAACAGTCATCTCTGGGACCCACGACTTCAAAGTGGCCAATGGGGGACTATGGGCACATGCTCTGGTCCTGGTAGAATGCTCACACCATCCAAAATTGCCACTGTGGGGTCCATTGCAGGGGGCTCCTTGATCCCTGTAGAAATGAGGGCCTGCCAGTGTTGATCTGTCCGAGGCCTCGGAGGGCTTCCTCAGGAGGGATAAAGGGGAACCAGAGCACTTGGTCAGTTGATGCCAGACTCGTTTGTCCCTGAGGTGACAGGTAATGATGCATAGATCGTTTGTGGGATCATAATTGCCACGGAGGTTGTGTGTGGTGCCCTGAGGCTGAACAGTGCTGAGACAAAGACCCAATATTATGATACCCCACGCAGCACCATACACCAATATCTTTTATTGGACTGACTTCTGTTTGCGGAGGACAAGTTTTTTTCAATTAATAAAGCTCTTCCTCAGGTCAGGTTTGCTGGGAAGAGTTCTGTTTGTTGCACATTTTTCATTTTCCCTCTGTTTCAGTAGGTTTCATTCATTGTAGCTATCCAAATATAAAATAAATTATTTTAATTCATTAGAAATTTGTAATAGAGTAGTTATTAACAGTTCACAATCATGCTGGAAGGACATAACAAGTGAGGTTCTGCAGGGGTCTGTTTTGGGACTGGTTCTTTTCAATATTTTCATCAATGATTTTGATTAGGCATGGCCAGCCTGTGGCTCTTGAGCCACATGCAGCTCTTTGCTCACAGAAATGCGGTTCTCAGGGTTATGGCTTGTTGGGAACCGCATGCCCACTTTGTGCATGCACCCCAGTTCCTGGAGGGAGAAGTGTGTGGCTGTGGCGGTGGCAGCTCCAGTGAGATCCAGGCATTGGGTTAGAATAGGAGAGGTCTGGGGGTGCCTGGCTCTTGGGGAGGGATATGTGGCTCTTTGTACTACTATCCACAGCTCTTTTGGCTCTTTGTGTCTAACTGGCTGGCCACCCCTGATTTAGATATTGGCATAGAGAATATGATTATTAAGTTTGCAGATGATACCAAGCTGAAAGCAGTTTCAAATGATCTAGATAAATTAGAGAAATGGTCTGAGGTAAACAGGATGAAGTTTAATAAGAACAAATGCAAAAGTGTACCACTTAGGAAAGAACAATCAGTTTCACACATACACAATGGAAAGTGATTGTCTAGGAAGGAGTACTGCAGAAAGGTATCTAGGGGTCATAGTAGACCACAAACATGAGTCAACAGTGTGACACTTACAAAAATAAAAAAAACAGAAGCAAGACACGAGAAGTCATTCTTCTGTTCTACTCTGCACTGATTAGGCCCCAGTTGGAATACTGTGTCCAGTTCTGGGCATCACATTTTAAGAAAGATGTGAAGAAATTGGAGAAGGTCCAGAGAAGAGCAACAAAAATGATTAAAGGTCTAAAAAACATGACCTATGAGGGAAGACTGAAAGAACTGGATTTGGTGGCTGTGTCTAGATTGCACCCCTTTTCCGTAAAAGGGATGCAAATTAGACACAGCGCAATTGCAAATGAAGCGGGGATTTAAATCTTTCCTGCTTCATTTGCATAAACATGGCTGCCGCTTTTTTCCGGCTCGGGGCTTTGCCGGCAAAAAGCGCCAGTCTAGACGGGGATCTTTCGGAAAATAAAGCCTTTTCCAAAAGATCCCTTATTCCTGATTTTAAGAGGAATAAGGGATCTTTCGGAAAAGGCTTTATTTTCCAAAAGATTCCCGTCTAGACCAGCGCTTTTTGCCGGCAAAGCACCAAGCCGGAAAAAAGTGGCAGCCATGTTTATGCAAATGAAGTGGGGAAGATTTAAATCCCCGCTTCAGTTGCAATTGCACTGTGTCTAATTTGCATCCCTTTTACGGAAAAGGGGTGCAATCTAGACACAGCCATTTAGTTTAGAAAAGAGAAGACTGAGAGGAGACATGATAGCAGGTTTCAAGTATCTACAATGGTGTTAGAAGGAGGAGGGAGAAAATTGTTGTCCTTGGCCTCTGAGGATAGGACAAGAAGCAATGGGCGTAAATTGAAACAAGAGTGGTTTAGTTTAGACATTAGGAAACACTTCTTAACTATCAGGAGGTTAAACACTGGAATAAATTGTCTTCGGAGGTAGAATCTCCATCACTGGAGATATTTAAGAGCAGGTTGGATAGACATCTGTCAGAGATGATTTAGACAGTACTTGGTCCTGCCGTGAGGGCAGAAGACTGGACTTGGTGACCTCTCGAGATCCCTTCTAGTTCTAGGATTCTATGAGTCTATGATTCTAAAGTCACTTTATTCCATGCCATCTGCTGTAATTTTATTAAAATGGACTGAAGGCAGTAGAAATTACACTGCCTTTAGTCTGCATGTACGGCAAAGTGTCCTTTTAATTTTTTTTAAACATCAGTACTATATCATGTAAAAAAAGCTTAAAGAAATAATCACTGTGGGTTCTGAATGTTCCAAAATATAAATTGATTTCATATTGCTGGACTTTTAAAAATGGACTTGGTTTAGTGGACCAGGGATGAAAACATGTACTGGCAAAAAACACTGAAGAAAATAATGCATTGACTACAATCAAAGTAAAATTGATTATCTCAGTCCATTCATATATTCCTCAACCTGAACCTATTTAATGGCAGTGCTCTTAAAGTCATTTTTATTGTCTGAAATACAAACTCATTCAACAAAGTAGTGTGGAGCAAGAATGGAATGGTCAATGCTTCCTTCATTTTATAAAATGATATGCTTAATTTGTATTATTATTAATCAAAGAATGTTTTGTTGTTTGGGGTTGTTGTTTTTGGGGGTAGGGGCACCCAAGCACTTTGGCAGGAGAAGAGGTATGCATTAAACATTTTTTATTTGAACTTTCCCCATGTAGTTAAGGAAATTGAAAATTCATAATTATAGTTTCCTGCTTCTGTGTTCTTCTAGGGATGTAAGCATCTAGTCGATTATCCGATAAGCAAAAGCACTGAATCCCGCGTTGTCCCAGCCAGCACTGCAGATGGCCCCTCAGAGTAATGGCCTCTAGCACTATGGCCTTCTCAGTAGTGTCCATGGACCTTGGGGTTTTCCAGTCCAAACCCAGGTCTCACAGTCTGTGGCAGGGGCTTCAGAGGCCCCCTCTGCTCCTCTCCCCACTCAAGCTCTGGGACCAACCACTCTTCCTATGCAAGAGGAGAGGGAGGACCCATCCCTGGTGACAGAGGAAGGACAGTCATGCCAAGCCTCTTTGTCCTCATCCCCAGATGAGGCCATCATGGCACCCCCACCGATAGTCCCCCAGGACAGCACCAGGACTTTTTAAGAGGGTGACAGCACACAGAGACTGCCAAGTGAAGGAGGCTAAGGACACCCTTTTTTGGGTTTTGGGTCAGGTCGCCCTGGCCAGGGTGGCATTGCACCTGCATGCGGTAGTCACTAAAATATCTAACGCCCTATGGCAGATGCCCTTCCCCTTCCCTCCCCCTGACTGTGAAAGGGTTGAGCACAAGTACTTCATCCCAACCAAAGGGCACAAGTACATGTGCATGCACCCAGTGTCCAACTTTCTTGTGGTAGTAAACCTCCGGGAGAGGCAAGTCCATCCTGTCCTGACCCCAAGGAATAAAGACTCAAGAAGACTGGATCTGTTTGGTAAAAAAATGTATTCCTTGGCAAGTTTTCAGCTACAAGTAGCTAATCATTAGGCCCTTATTGCCAGTTATGACTTGAACAAGTGGGAGATTATGTCCAAGTTTGAATCTTTGTTCCCAAGGTGCCTAGAAAGGAGCTTAGAGCTCTGGCTGATGAAGGGATGTCAACAACCAACAGCATTGCAGGTAACCTCTGATGCGGTGGACTCCACAGAGCATTCAATGGCGTCCCCAGTGTCCATGTGCTATGCGGTGAGGCTGTTCTTGTTGGACTTGGCACCAAAGGCCCAGCTTTCTATTCAGAAAGTCCCATTTGATTAGGCAGCCTGTTTGTGCAGCATACTGACACTAAGTTACATGATCTTAAGGACTCCCGTTCTACTCTAAAAACTTTGGGGTTGTATGTCCCAGGGCCAGAGAGGAAAAAGTTCATTCTGCACCCATCCCAACCCAAGAAGTCCTCTCCTAAGCATGACCCAGCCCCAGAGAAGTCTAACTCATTCAGGCACAGGTCAGACAGGCAGCCTCAGTCTCCTTCCTAGCCATGCTCAAGCCACTCCAAGCTCACTTTAGGACTACTTTCTCTCTGCCACATTTAAAGAATGAGACCAACAAAGGTATTCTGGGAAAAGGTTCACTGGACAATAACCTGGTAGTTAAGATGGATGGCTTTACTAGGGAAAGATAAATTTGTATGTGCTATCACTAAACATATGACCTTATTCTTACCTGGCTCTCAAGTAACATGCGGTACAAAAATTGCTGTTGACATATTAGTAATTGGCTTGAATAGCACAAAAAGAGCTTCTTTGCTGATTTCAATCCCAAGGAATTGATTGAAATCAGAGTTGCTAAAAAACAAAAAAACCCACAGATTTCCCTGAGTAGCAAAGTTGAGAAATATCTGAAAATCTGGAAGTATTTGGATCTGGGATATTATTTCAATTAGATTCCAGGTCCAAACTTTGGATTGGAATGAGGATATAGACTTCTCTAGAGTTTGGAGATCTTCAGATTGGGATATTAGGTTTGGATCTACCAGGGCATAATTATCCACTGTCTTATTTATATACTCCTGTGCAGAAACTGATAACTTCTCTTGAGTATGTTTTTTTCAACCCATCTTGTAATAATAATATCTAGGCCCCATTTCTCTAGTTTGTTTATGAGGAAGTTATGTGGGACTATGTCAGAAGCCTTACCAAAATCAGGTTATATTATGCCTCTTGCCTCTCCCCAATCCTTAGGTCTGTAAGGCTTCCTGAGGAGGAAATGAGGTTGGTTTGGCATGATCTGCTCTTGAAAAATCTGTATTGGTTATTAGATAAGATCCTATTGTCCTCTAGGTCCATACAAACTGATTGATAATTTGTTCCAGTTTGTTTCTGGGAACTGAATTTAGGTCCACTGGTCTATAACTCCACAGATAATCATCCCCTTAAAAACAAAGAAAAGAAAAGAAAAGAAAAGAAAAGAAAAGAAAAGAAAAGATGTGCTATGTTTACTTCCTTCATACACTGGGTCCTTCACCCATCTTCCATTAATACTTGAAGACTATCACTAATGGTTCTGAGATTGCTTCTGCTAGTTCGTTAAATACTCTGGGAGAATTTCATCAGACCCTGCTGACTTGAATACATCTTGTAAAAAGCTGCATTATTATCCTACAGCCCCAGAAAGTTTAGTGGGTTTAAAGTCTGTTTAAGACGCAATTAATAGCATGAAATTATTCAGCAAGTTTTGTACATTGAGATTATCAATAAAGGTCAACTGAAATAAATAGAAAATATAATTCAGGGATTCTAATGGGTTGTCTTTGCTCTGTTTTAAAGCCATAAATATCATTTACTGTCTATTATTATAAAGAAGTCACTGAAATCAGAAGAAAGATGTACTAACTGATGTATAAAATTAACAAGAGTTGTCATATATTCAGTAAACACAATGGCTATGTCTAGACTGCAAGCCTCTTTCGAAAGAGAGCGTCTAGACTGCACGTTGAACTTTCGAAAAAGCGGCTTGCTTTTTCGAAAGAAAGCATCCAGTGAGTCTGGATGCTCTCTTTCGAAGAAGCCCTATTTACATTGAAGAACGCCTTCTTTCGAAAGAGGAACTTTCGAAAGAAGGCGTTCTTCCTCGTGAAATGAGATTTACCGCCATCGAAAGAAAAGCCGCGTTCTTTCGATTTAATTTCGAAAGAACGCGGCTGCAGTCTAGACGCAGGTGAGGTTTTTTCGAAAAAAGGCTACTTTTTTCGGAAAAACCCCTGAGTCTGGACACAGCCAATAAGAAAATTCTTGGATTTGTTATTCATAGCTGAATATGACTATTCACACTTTAAGAACAAGATAGTTTTCTTATGATTTTGATATGGAGAGTCCTAGGACTCAAGGCATCTGTGTTCCAATTCCAATTCTGCCTCCGGTTTATTTAATTACCGTAAGTAAGGGCTAGTCTACTCTGGAAACTTATATCAGCATGGATCCAAGTGTAAACAGTGCTAAACAGAACTATTCCATTGACCTAGCTACTGCCCCTGAGGGAACTGGGGCTAGGTTTACACTATAGCCTTTTTTTTTTGAAAAAGCTACATAAATTGCGCTCTGCAATTTGCATACCTTTTTCCAATTGCTTTTCCAGACGGGGCCAAATGGCAGAAAAGCCTCCTCTTTCAGAGGAGCCCTTATTCCTCATAGAATAAGTTATACAGGGCTCCCCGAAAGAGCGCATTTTCTCTTCTGCAAAAAAAAGCAGAAGAGCAAACGTGTTCCGTGGTCATGGCAGAGTTTTTCCAGGATACCTCTAGTATCCCAGAAAACCCCTGCAATATAGACATATCCTGAATTACCTAGGCTGATGGGAGAATCCCCCTCATCAGCATAGGTATTATCTATACTGAAGAGCTACAGTGGTTCTCCTGTAGCAGTTTATAAGAAGACATACCCTATGACACTTAAATATTTTGTATCCCAATTTCACCACTTATAAAAGAGGATATTAATACAGTTATCACATGGAACCATTGTGAGATTTAATTCATTAATATTTGTAAAGTACTTGAGACTGTCAGGTAGAAAGTGCTGTATTGATGCCAAGTGTTAATTATTTGGAAGATGAAAAATCATTTGTTTCCGTAGCTTCTTTTTGGCCTCTTTATTCAACATTAAAAGATATCTTATTATCAGCCAGCATTCTCATATCTTCAATCCCTCATTAACTCATAGATAATTTAACTGCTTATCAGGTAAGAAACATTTATATTATTATAAAAATGGCAGGAATTTTAATAGGTTATTTTAGAATTGAATGACTGTAGTGTACAAGTCCACAAAATGTAAGAAAAATATCTGGTTACCCTAAATAACTTTTGGTTTCATATGTTAGAGTGTACTTCAAGGCTATCAACATCAACCTAAGGAGTATTTTCAGAAAGCAGCACGCAGCCAATTTGCATGTTATTTATATGAAAAAATGAAGAATGTGACTTTCTCCTGTAAGAAAGTAAAAATAAAAAATAATGCTTCAGGTCTTCCCCTTTACACACAGGTGGCTACGTCTACACTGGCAGTTTCTTGCGCAAGAACTCTTTTGCGGAAGAGTTCTTGTGAAAAAACTCTTCCACAAGAGAGCATCTACACTGCCATGTGCTTTTGCGCAAGAGCATCCATGGCAGTGTAGACGTTCTCTTCCACAAGAAAGCTCTGATGGACATTTTAACCATAGGGGCTTCTTGCACAAGAAATTCATGTTGCCTGTCTACACTGCCCTCTTCTGGAAGAGCTCTTGTGCAAGAGGGCTTATTCCTCCTGGGGAGAGGAATAACTCTTCCAGAAGAAACCCTGTTTTACAATGCTATACTGTAAGAAGCTGCCAGTGTAGACGTAGCCACAGTGTAGTATCTTTCTATCAGTAACACCACTGACTTCAGTGGAACTACCCCAAAGAGCTAACGGTGGCAGAACTTCACGGTGAATGATTGCTAAACCTCAAGATTATTTGTTACTTATTTAGAAGTTTTTCCAATATTTGATGGGTGCACAATATAAAATTGTTGAGGAAAGAAAGGCTCATGCTTTAGTGACCAAATGTTGCCATTTCTTGAAACAAAAAATGGAGACAACATGGAGAAAAAGTTGCCTGTGCCAGGCAATGTCTCCTAAAGGCAGAGTATATATGTGAAACCACTGCTCACAGGATATGCCAGTCCTTAGGCTATTTAATATGATGGTGTGATGAACACAATGGAAAAAGGGGAACTTCATGCTTTACAGGTTGAAGCCGCAAATAAGTTCTGGTCCACCCTCGGCCTCTGAGCAGTCCTATGCAGTTTCTTTGGGACTGTGAGGGACACAGGAGTTATATCCACCATGGAAACAGCAGAGGATAAGACCTCAATTTGCACCTTGCAGTAGGGATGTAAAATAACATTTTTAAAAAGTTAACCTGTTAAATGTTACATTTAACCAGGTTCCCGTGGGCAGTGGTAGGTCCAGCCAATTTGGAGCAGTCCACCACCCACAGTGTAATATGGGAAGGGGCTGCTCCACCCTGGCTAGGCCCATCATGGGTGGGAGGCTTCTCTGGATGAGCTGGGCCCACTGCCTTAACCGTGGGCAGGCAGCTGCTCCAGCCCAGCTAGCTCCCCAGTTAACCAGTTATTCCAGGAAACATACCAGTAAGGGTGATGCTTACCAGATAACTGGTTAACCCAGGGGTTCTCAAACTTTGTGATACCATGACCCCCCCCCCCAAGTTGCTCACGATCCCCCTGGGGGTCGGGACCCACAGTTTGAGAAACACGGGGTTAACCCTTTATCTCCTTACCTTGCAGTAGTACTGAATGGACAGTGGTGGGTCTTCACCACGCCTCGTTTTAATGGGAAGAAGGCGATATTAAGTTTTGTCACAGTTCTATAGCTAATAAGAAGTTTACATAGGCTGGAATTTCTAAGAAGTATAAGAGAGCCTGGGTCCACAGCCAATCACAGGCAGTGAAGCACAAGTTAATTACAACTGCTACTTGATGGTATCCTGGCAATGTCTAGTAGCTCCACAGGCCTGGGTTCTAGACTCATGGACTTTAAGATGAAAAGAGACCATTGTGCTCATCTAGTCTAACCTTCTGCATATTAAAGTCCACAGAACCTCACCTATGGGGCTTTTTAATATTACTCTATTGATAAGGTGATTCTAGCGCTGTAGTGTACATTTATCTTGAGACAAATGTGGCTAATACAGTTCCTCTGAGTTAGGAAGTATATCTAATTTAGAGGTATTCAACAAACAGTAATAGGTCAGAAGGATGATGGCAGAGCTTGAAGCAGCTAAAATTCCATCATTAGGTTGAAGGATCACCGAGGTAGTTTCCCTTTCTCTATTGGATTTCATCTAGCTCCTAGATACTGCTAAATCACCCCACTAGAGATTTTTTACCACAGGTAATCTTAATATTCTCAGATAAGCCAATATGGGTTTTTATATGTTATTGAACTATACTGTTAGACCATAAGTAACTGGGGGCAGGCACTGTGTGCTTCACCAAATGCACTTCTAAAATTCAATACATAATAAGCTACCAACTGGGGTAGCTCAAGTGCCCCCTGTTGCTGTGTGCCTCTGTACAATGGCAGAAGAGGGTGGAGCTACTGCTAACCCCCTCAATTCCTTCTCACTGATGGTTCTCAGAGTGAAGCCAAGGTATTTACTCAAGTGTTTCCCTCTTTTGTTGTAAATAGCTGACATTAATTAATAATGATAACATAGTGGCAAATTATCCAAAACCCAGCCACTATGCTTTCCTTTTTCAGATTTCAGAACCTGGCCATTGCTTAAATTCCAGCCAACAAACATGGGATGGATTCTTGGTAAGTCTGCCATAAATTAGAATTTCCAAGGATTTTTCTGTAACGATAAATTAAATAAATGATGAAAAATGTTATAAACTATATTTCTTTTAATTGCAGATGGCAGTAAGAGCACATGAAGAGGCAGATACTTCCTGATCCCATTTCAGAGCCAGTCTTCCGTTCTGAAGAAATATTGCATAACATAGTCCATTGTAGCGCATGTTTAGAATGTCTAAGGTATCAAAAGTGAGATTTTTGTATGTGTATTGGGGAAGCTGGTTAGCATGCCCCATGTAAAATGTGTTGGGTCTCTGCAATAACATGCATGCAATCTGATGTGGCCCATGACTGGAGAATATTTCTCCTCAGAAAGCCTGCCCTTTCTGGGTTTTTATTTAAGTCAACGATGACATTTTTAGGGAATGTAGGGAAATAATGGCAAATGTACAGACCCAATCTATAGCAGTGCCCATTGAGTAAATCATGTTACAAATATTTCAGGGAACTACATTGGGTCAGGGCTGAACCACATCCTTTTCAGGTGAAAAACTGCTAATTACTCAAATTTGCCTTCTTGTGCAAGTCCATTCAGGAAGGAACCTCAGAGCTACAGTGCTTCATGGTCTACAAATAAAGTTTTTGAGTGTTGAACTCTTAAGGCCTCCAGGTTAAAAATACCTCCTTCTTAACTGCGGCAACAACTGTGACGCAGAATGAAATTTTCTTTGTTCACATAAAACTGTACTTTCTGAAGCTGTAACAAGCATCTGAATCAGAAATTATGGTAAGGAAGGAAAACTGGTAGCAGCATCGGTGCAGATGATCTTCAGTTCCATGGCTGATTTTTATAAGCTATTTGTTACCTTTTGAGGTGCACTAAGTCTCTGAGCCTATTGTACAATTCAGGTGTAAAGGAATTTCTAGTCTGCTTACACAGTTGCCTTCATTTGACTTGACTTGACTTGACTTGACTTCGCTCACATTTGGTCAATATTTTACACCCATTTTACAGTAACTTTGTGTTATGGCAGAGCAATTTTGCATGGTCTAAAACTCTTATTTTGATCTGGAATGATCTTGGTAACAAAATAACACAACTCTATAAACTCACTGGCAGTTAATGTCTAGGCTACTTTTGTTGGGGAAAAAAACTATGAGGGTTTTTTTTGTAACTGAAAGTTTGTCATTCAATGGAAGCTGCAATACAATATTCTCTCTCAGAGGATTCAGTGAAGACTGTCCCTCTTTCAAAATGGCTGTCATCTCACATTTTTCTTAATAAGCCTACCACCTGCAGTGACATTACTGGGGTGGGGGAGGGTATTACGTTGCTATTAGCAGTCTCTTTAATTTGGGATATGAACACTGAAATTAATTAAACTTAATTGAAGTATCATCACCGTAGGACAGCGTTAACTGTTTGGATGGCCACACTGTACATTTCTATAATTAAAATGTTTTGATTCATTTTAACTTTAATTACAACTCCAAATTTCCTATATTTGAAATTATTTTAGTTTAGTTTTTATTTTCATTTCACTGAGTGTTTTGGGTTTTTTTGCGTGGGAGAAATAATTACAATATCCCTATATTTTTACAGTAAATTATTGCTATTATTGATACTCTCAACTTTGCTGCCATCTTTTTGTCCAGGAACTAGATTTAAATGGCAATACAGGGTACAAGGCAGTGGAGAGCAAGGCCCAGAAACCCTAAATGTACATGGAGTTAATAGTTTGCATTACAGGGTGTGGAGTAATATAGCACATAAGTTGAAAGGAATAGAGGATTCCTGACTGCCATTCATCCATATATTACCTAACAATTTTCTTTCCAATTGAGGCCTGTTTAGACAGTATAATGCAGGGTAAAAGTAGCCTTTTTCCGAAAAAACTTCACCTGCGTCTAGACTGCAGCCACGTTCTTTCGAAATTAAATCGAAAGAACGCGGCTTTTCTTTCAACGGTGGTAAACCTCATTTTACGAGGAAGAACGCCTTTTTTCGAAAGTGCTCTTTTGAAAAAAGGCATTCTTGAATGCAAACAGGGGTTTTTCAAAAGAGAGCATCCAGACTGCCTTTCGAAAAAGCGGCTTGCTTTTTCGAAAGTTCCGCTTGCAGTCTAGACGCTCTTTTTCGAAAGAGGCTTTTTCAAAAGTATCTTTCGAAAAAGCCTCTTTCGAAAGAGGCTTGCAGTCTAGACATAGCCTCTGTAAAGAGGGTTTCTCCAGTGACTAGGGCTGGTCCCATGCAACCCTCATTAGCAGAATCCAGCATAGAGCATTTTGTGGTTGATAGGGGAGGGATATGGCCAGAGTTCACTGTGCTTTAGCTTATTCTGAGTGAGTTCAACAGACCTCAGTTAGCTGTGTGACTTTGCTGTAACAAAGATCAGCTCAGGAGGCCACTGTGTATCACATTAGGAGCCAAGAAAGCCTCAAAAACAGTCCTGAATGCCAGTATGTCCTTTTGGGGGTTTGCTTTTTGACACATAATGAATGCCTTTGAAACTTTCTGCCTGATATTTGTACCCTGTTTCACAATGCTAAATGCATTATTGTATTAAGCAACTTAAAATTAATAAAAGGGGTTGCTCTTTACTGTAGTGTTGTGTTTCTGTTCAGCATGTCTTCCTGTTAACTTATTTAATTATACCACACACACATAACTGTTGTGGTACTTTACTATTAATTGCATGGCAATTTCCCCACCATCAGGAGTTTGCATCCAGAATCCTTTGCATTAGTGTGTTGATAAAGATTTCAACTGTACAATTGCTTCTGAAATGGGATATTGTTTGTGTTTCATGAAGAATGGAATATAAAGGACTCTTCAATTTTGTCACAACACTCCTTTGCTTGTTCAAGACAATGGTTGTGTTCAAGTAGACCAGGATCTGGAGGCACATATAGTTTATTAAGAAACTGTAGTCCCACTGCAATATCATTACAGGCAGTCCCCGGGTTACATACAAGATAGGGACTGTAGGTTTGTTCTTAAGTTGAATTTGTATGTAAGTTGGAACTGGTACATATTGTAGGGGAAACTCTAGCCAAACATTTCTCCAGAGCTCAGTTTTATTCTCCCACACCTCACTTCCCTCAGTCCTTTATTCTCAAGCTGAGGTGTCTGCTGAGAAAAGCCACTCTGTGTCTCCCCGGTCTGCTGGGGGGGGGGGGCGCTAGCTTTGCGTCTCCCTGGTCTGCTGGGGGAAGCAGCTAGGGCGGGGTTGCCTCACCCCGTTTGTAAGTAGGGATCCGATGTAAGTCGGATCCATGTAACCTGGGGACTGCCTGTATTTTAGTTTATGAAATGCACTTCAACAAACTTCAAACCTCTTTACAAAAATTAAAAAACAATAAACAAAATCAGAACAAAATTATGTTTCCCTCAAAGAGTTTGATACTGCCTTTTCAGTCACCTTTCCTATCTTTGATTAAATGTTGCTGTCAACATATATTTGTCTAGGCATTAGATTTAAATGGCAATGTGTAACTTTATGCTGTGTTTGTGTAGAGAGTTGCATGTGTCAGAGAGCCACATCAGCATTTGGAATTTAGGGAAGTTCCTCCAGATTTATACTGATTTAACCAAAAGCAGATTTGGTTCATCTAGGTCACATGAATCCTGTCAAAATAGAGCATTATTTTTCCTTGGGCTCTATAATCATCATTTGTAGTATTATTTTTAAAAGGTAATCCTTCTGTTTTCATTAGTAAGCTATTCATGTGTTAAAATTCCAGATACCCCTCATCCCCAGCACAGCTACCGTGCATATAGTGTCAACTTTCTGCGGTGGCCCTGACTTCAGTGCGGTTACACCAGATTTTTTTTGCCTACTATAAATAACAAAAATCTGATCTAATACAACATACACACAGTTTTGTATATGTAGGATGCCGCAGAAGGTATGAGTAAAACACTGGCCTACAGAAAAAGTCCACTGAATACTTAAAGAGTATGTGAGCCATAGCATACCAGCAGTCAGCAGTAGATAAAGCACTTGAAAAAAAAGCACAAATGAAGTAATTCATAGTCACACATCTTCTGAGCATAATGTGAAAACATCAGTGAATGCAGCCTTAAAGTTGGCAGACATGCCTCCCCCCAAAAAAACTTGCAGCAAAAGTGGACTGTGACATTTCAGTCATGTGCTAGAATGCAGATGAAATAAGGAAAAAAAACCCTCTTGGCTGTCTCTAGTTGACAAGGTGTCAAATATGCGCAAGTATGCATGACTGCGTTGGGGCCACATTGTGACTGCTGGCTGTAGCTAGTATGTGGCACGATCATACATCTGGAATAGCTTATGCCATTTAATCAGTAGTCTGATTGGGTATGTCTACATTTGCCCCCTCGTTCGAACTAGGGAGGCAAATGAAGCATACCGAAGTTGCTAATGAAGCGTGGTATTTAAATATCCCATGCTTGATTAGCATATTCGCGGCCGGTCACCATTTTAAAAAGCCGGTAGCCCGAATTAACTCGCCACGTGTAGATGCGGTAGTCCGATCCAAAACCCTTCCCTCGAATTAACTGTTACTCCTCGTGCAATGCGAGGAGCAATGGCATGTTTAGCATCAGTAGCTTGGCCACAAAGTAGTATTCTCTGCCCCTGTGATGGTATGCTTAGACTCAAGAATTGGATCTTTGTGCTTCTGAGGTGAGAGTACAAGATCAATCAGGTATGGTATTTAGCTACTGTGACATACAAAGTAGAGATTAGGTAGAACTAAAGCTAAGCAACTTGCTCAATAAATACATAGCTGTCCAGCTGCCATTTTCCTTGTCATTGTGAACTCCTTTTCTGTTAATACTTGTTGCAGAATTAATTTCCTTGGAATTTTCATTTGGCAAATACAAGACTTAGTGCCCTATAAAGAAGATTATTAATAGATTCAGAGGGCCTGCTCCCTGAGTTTAGGGTTCAGCCTGCAGCCCCTGGGCATACAGAGCTCCCAATCGCTGCATTTAGGAGTTCAACACTCAATACTCAGGCTTCTCACTGCAGATAGTGCACTCTTCAACTAACATATCCCCATTTTCCATATAGCATCCTTCTCTGTGTGCCATGTTTGCTCCCTTCCATGACCTCTAGATGATGATAGCATAACATGTACACTCTTGGCTATATCTTCTGCTTGCTTGGAGACCTCTGGAACTAACTTTTTTTATGCTTTGTCACTCAACAAACCATACTTGCTGGGGTACCATTTCCTTTATGTATCCTGTGATTAAATCTATACTCTTGATGGTCCAGTTCAATCTGAAATTTTATAGCTGTAATTTTTGTGTAATATACTGATAGAGAAGCATTTTTTTAAATTGTAATGTGAATTGTTAGACTATTACTATTTAATTCACTTGTTGTTCTCTTCAAGGCCTGGAATCGCATTTCTACATAGTCCAAATGGTATTTTTAATTTTTAAACCATCGAGTGTCTTTTACTATAATTTTCAGCTCTCCCCCCCCCCCCAATAAGAAAAAGAGTGTTACACATACTGTCATTTAATTTTTTCTGTTTTTATTTGTGTGTTACAGGCAAATGGACACAGTTTTGTACATATGGAACATGAGAAAGCTGTACTACTACTGAAGAGTTTCCAGAATACAGTAGACCTAGTAATTCAACGTGAGCTTACTGTCTAAGTATTTTTTATAAATAGTAAACATATGTCTAGCCAGATCTAACATTCAAACAAATTTATATATAGGAAACAAATTTTGCCAATTGCTGGACCAATGGCAAACATTAGTGCCAAATGTATAATACTATATGTTAGTACTGCACCTCTTGAAAAAATGTTAACTATATAAATGATGTTCATGTGGTTATGTATTAGTTTTAATTGTCAGCCTCTGGCTGTGCATTGGTGCAGTTTCTTTTTTAATCAAGTTACTTCTCAAAGTGGATTTCATATAACTTCAGAACACAAAAGCACACAAAAGCTCTTTATGAATTTTGCTGTCCATCAAAAATACTGCCTCAAAGTTGTATATACCTTTATAAAGAAAAACATATACTGCGTTGTAATGCCCATAAAATATTTCTATCACCAGTGGTATACTAAAAGATTATAGAGAAAAATATTTTCATAGACACCACTAAGAAAATATATATAAAATTTGAGCTTTAGTATGTTGACTTTTTTTTCAATGCAAACATATATATGCCTTATAGAAGTAACTATACATGTACAGTGTTTAGTGTTGAGTCCATAATAATTTGCTGAATTATTGCAATACAGGGTGAAATACTTCATAAACTATGCTTTCAACCCTGGAACCTAAATATAATAGTCTAGAAAAAATTGCTTTTGTCTGATCCTTTTAGCTGATTACATGTAAGCTTGTGAAATAGACAATTTTAAATAGTGATGTTTCTCAAATAAAAGCAATGAGTAGCGACTGAGGGAAAACCTAATGCTCTAGTTTTGTTAATGTTTTATTATTTGTTTAAAATTATAGACCCCTTTCAATAATTTTAATTGTAATTCTCCTGCCATCTTATTCTGAAACAAAGTATTGCACCCCCGAATAAGGATGGCCACATTTGGCCCTTTGTGTGCAGAAATTCCATTGAAATCAGTGGGACTACTCAAGAGTCAGGTACAATGCATTGCTAGTAAGACAAGATGCTATTTAAAATATTTTCTCCCAGAAGTGTGCTATGTAAGTAGTAGTAGATACATCTTAGTGTAATTCTAGGGGGACAAGAACAGACACAGCACAAAACTACATTACCGTGGTGTTAGTTCAGTAATCCAAGTCTTAATCATTCCTATAGCTGACAGGATGGAAAAATCAATTTCTGTGCCATGGATAAGTCTACAAATATTGGATCAATCTTGTTTTCATTTAAATCAATGCTAACATGAATGTGACTGCTAATGTCAGGAATGGTCCTCTTATAACAGTTTTTGAACAAAATAAGTTGAGTATTCTAACCTTTAATCTTTTCATTATTTTATTGAACATTTTAAAAAACAAAATGGCTATGGTAGATTTTAAAGGTCACCGTCAAGAATATTTTAGTTAATTTAAGGTGTTTATAATAAAATTTTTCCTCTTCCCTCTGATTTATATATGGATTAGTTTTAATTTTAGTTTAACTGAAAATTACAATGAAATGCCTTTAAAAAAAAGTCAGTTTCTGTAATGTCCTGTTTACTATATGGTCTTCTGTGGCTCACTAGATAGCTGAGATATGGCTTGTTCCCTAATTACTATTTTGAATTTGTTGCTTTGTATCTTGTTTGATTTAAATTTATTTTCACCTCACATTTGATGACTGTTGCAGTGTGATAGTATGGTTGAAGATTGGGTCAGTCATTTTCATCAGGATGACAAATTGTAGTTCTGAAGCAGCTAGGGACTTGGGATGCAAGGAAATGCAAGTCTAGGGCTTTTATTTTTATTTACATGTGTTGCTTGGTTTTAAAATGGTGGCTGTTCATATCCCCTATATTGTTTGCTTTCCACAAACATGAACAATTTCTCTCAGAAAACAAATGTTCATTTTGTACAAGTCTTCACACTGGGAGTGCTGCTGCACTCATACATGCAGCAGGCAGAAACAATACCATGTGATGTATCTGACCCCAACTCATGCACATAGCTCTAATATTAATATTAAACCCAATTTGAATTTATTTGCTGAAATGTCTTCAAATGGTGGAAACTGAAAAATTGAAATTTCCTTAGTACTCAAAGAACGAGAATCAAATCAGTTATTGAAGGTAAAAAATTATTCAGTTATTTGTATCACCCTGGGGTACAGGGATGCAGCTTGATAAGTTATGCAACATCTTTAACGGTATAACACCTGTACAATTGCAGAGGCCAATATTCAAATTCTCCATATCATCAGTCAAAAGATAAGCTTACATTCATTCTTTACATGCAGAAATTCACTCAATGTGAACACATTAACAATAATATTTCCTAGTCATTCTGTGGAGATTTCATTGTAATTTATTTGCATTGCTCAATATTTCCCTTGACTGCTGCTTTTGGCAAGAAAACTGAGTAAATAAGTTAGTTTTGAGTCATGTTGTAACATTACTTACTATAGAATGGGATGCAGCCAACCATCCTTCCCCTAAGCAAAACTAGAAGACAGAATCCTGAAGCAAGTTACAAAATTAAATATTTTATTTATGTAGCACCAAGATGTGGTAGACTTTATTTTACAGAGACAAGTGGGATGACAAAAGTTCTGCCCTAGGGAACCTACAAACTGCATGGACAATATGTTGATGAAAGATGTAATATAACAAAAGTCAAGTGATCTTTAGTGTGTTATGTTCATGACCACATTTTGTTGATGGATATTTGAGATCCTCTTTTTATTACAGATATTTATTATGCCAATATACTTTAAGTCTCAGTGTTACAAGATGCAAGTAGCTTCTTTATTCTCCTTACCTCTCCTCCAGCTCTTTCTTGTCCACTTGACAGTTGGCTGTATGCAGATCTGCATTTGGGGACTTAAAGACAATTAATTAAGGCGGGAAGCTATTGCTGGGAATAAAACATGACATTCCAGTGGAACTTCTCTCATATTTAGAGCCTGATGATGCAGTTCTTACTTAGCCAAACTTCCAATGACTCCAAGAGTTTTGCCTTGTAAGCTAGCAGAAGTTCATGCTTTTCATTCAGATAGTAGCTCAGTTCCAAGATGCGTCTTCCCCACTACACCCCACTCTCCAAAAAGCAAGCATGATTTCCTTTGCATTTTGCTGTATTTATATACAAATTGGCAGAGGGACTGCTTCTATTCTGAGCATCTTGTAATGATGCAACAACTTTTCCTTTTTCTGGAGAGATTTAATTAATGTATGTAAGTAACACAGAATAGGCATACGGTTAGGAATTTCATATTACATGTTTCATCTGAAGAAGTGGGTTGTGCCCACAAAAGCTCATGATATCATCTACATTTTTTGTTAGTCTCTGAGGTGCTGCAGGACTATTCAATGTTTTTTAATTTTTTTCATGTATACCTTAGTTCATCTGCTCTAGAATCTCAAATTAAGCTTGAGACTCTAGAGCAGATGAATAGCATATATCTAACATGACATTCTGGAGTATATTCCATAGATGTAGTGATTTTCATGTTTAGTCAATGAGTTCTGAGACAGGCAGCTGTTATCTCAAAATTTACATATCCAGGCACTCTACACCATATGCTTTCATATCAAGTACCCAATAGCTGAGACTCAGGAATATTTTTTTAGCTACTAAAGAGTATTTTTGACAGTAACTGAAACATGGTTTTTTTAGAAATAACACCAGAAACTCCAAATTGCCTTTGAAACTTCTACCCTTTTCAATTTGCAGCTTCCTGTCAGCTTTCAGCTATGCTAAATTTGTTCCCATGGTAACACTTCTGCTAGCAGTAAAACTGACATTACTTTTTTAGCTTTCTGCACAACAAAGCTCATCTAGCGCTCTTTAAGTAAAGGCTAGATTAAAAGTGCATGGTATTACTACAGCTCCCTTATTCTGGTTTTCAGCAGCAGTTAAGGAACATAAAATGGTTAATATAACAGCTCACATGGAATGTCACTATACAAAAACTAGAACTTATCATGGTTTAAATTCCCAAGCGAACTATGATGCTAAGAATAGAATCACAGTAAGCTAATGTAATGAAAATAAGTTGCTGTTTAGAAACTTAAATCAATCATTGTATTTAGTATATTTCCAATATGCACCTATTGCACAGACACTATGAAAAATGTATAAAAAAGTATCACACCTTTTGTTATACAGCCAAACCTGTATTAGGCTACTGCAACACAAACTCCTCAATTAACCATATTTACACAGCTACATAAAATTGCTTTATGATTTAAGAAAGGGTACAACACACTTTTGTGTTTCCAGTTTTATACAGAAACCCCTTTCCAGATATTTAGGGAGTGGTTTGTTTGCATTTGTAAAGCTTTTTCTCTTCCCGGTGGCATCCTACTGGTTGATGCCACAGTGGAAAACCTGTACTAGTCAAACAAGCTCTGGCCACAGGTCATTCTCAAAATTGGAGAAATATCTAAAGAGACAAGACCACAGGAGACTCAGTCCATTTCCTGAAGGAGTCTCTTGTCTCAGTAACAATTCTTTACCCATTCTGGTTTTGTTTATTATTGATTTGAACAGGGCATTATAATAAGTTTAGTCACTTTTAATTTAGAAAGATCTAACCAAGTGCATTTTCATAAACTGAAATGTATTTTCTAACCAGCCAGATGTGTACAAAATATTCCTCTTCCACTATTCATCACAACCCTTCAGTTTTGTGCAGTTATATTACAGCCAGATATATTGAGAAACTACTCAATTATAACTAAGGCTGCTTCTTGACAATATCTCGATGTTATACAGAAGGATAATTTTAAGGAAGTTCGGTACTGAATCCCCATGGTGTAAATGGTTAAAATAGAAAGCTGCCAGCTTTGTTTTTAGCTCATTTGGTTATTTTTACAGCTGCAAACTCATACTACAAGCACTTCCTAGCACATCAGTAATCCTTGACAGTTCAAAAAAGCATCTGTCCATTAAAATGATCAAATGTAATATGTTTAGGAAATCTGCTTGCCAATAGTGATGTGAAGGACAAGTCGACAGGATAGTCATCTAGTTGCTTCCCTCCCCCCTTGCTGCCTCTATCAGATAGAGGCAGCAATGGGGGGAGGGAGAAGATGGGTTATGTCAAAGCGGCAGTGCCTGGGGCCAGACCCTGGACTCTACTCAGGGCTGCTGCTTTGAAAAGCTACGTGCAGCCTGGAGTCAGCTGGGGTGTCCCCACGCTGCACGCAGAGTTTCAGAGCGGCAGTGCCACATGGAGCCAGGGATCAACTGGGGACTGACCCCAGGCTCCGTGCGGCGCTTTCGCCTTTGAAGTGTAGCAACAGCCACGCAAGCCTCATTGCAACTAAAGTAAACATTAATATAAACCATCAGGTTGCCAGGATTCATAAAAGGACGCACAGTTACAAATACCAGTGTTGGACTTTCAATTGGCCATCCAAGAGTAAGATGTATGACTAGCTTTTCAGTTTCTGTGTCTGGCATTCTTATATTTTAATCTTTCAAAATGTAAGTTTTACAAAAATGTCATCCAATTAATTTCAAATAAGTGGAATAAAATTAAGAATTTTGCTTTTTAATTAACCAGATTTGTTTACTTCACTGTACTGTAAACATGAGCTAAATATAAAAGCAATGATGCAACTTTCAGGCCAGTAGTTTGGAATGGATATAAACTGAGTTGATCTTTTTTTGACTCCAGTTTTGCTATGCTTAATAAATGGCGTTACAGCCATGTGTGTGCAGCACAACAATGACACCCAGAGGCCAGGCAATGTAACCAGAGCTCCTTTTCCTCAGAGTGGCAGTTTGAATTTGGATCAGCTCTCAATGAAATTTTATCTTTGCAAAAGTAAATTCTCAGAAGGTATCATTTAATACTTATAGTGTTTTAACCAGATCCTTGTTTCTTTAGAAATTCTTTGGCAATCCTTTTGAGCATTAATACAGACAATTCAAGCAGATATTCTGTATATTAATGCACTCCATTTCATTGCATATAGTATTTACTTGTCCCCATGTAAAGCATTTAGTGAAGAACCACCAACAAGCCACAACAGCGCAGCACAAGAGGCTTGATATTTATAAATTGGGGCCTTTTAGGCCTCTTTGCTAGCCTAAGTGGCTTTACTCTGCAATCATGGTCAAAACAAAGACTTATGTTACGTTTTCTACTTGTGAGTACTGTATCCAGTTCAAAACCAACAGCTTACTTTATTAAAAATTTTACCATTTTATAAAAGACATGTTTAATTATGATGGAGATGGCTGTATTGTAATTAATATTTTGAGATAATTGTGATATTGAGCTTAAATTATATACAAAAAAAGTCATTTTTGTATGTGTTAAAAAGATTGCTATATTACAGATGACTGACTGTACTTTTCAGTTTAATTACAGTATTGATGTAAATAAAGCTGAATGAAGAAATATTTACTACTTTATTAACATAGATTGTGAATGTATTTAATGTTTTTGCAGTATAAAGACTTACTGAACTTGAAAGCTGCTTCATTTTATGTGCAAAAATGTACTTTAAAACTATATTTTAAATCTATTGATTCAGTGAAATCAATTATCTTGTTAGTTAATTTGCACATGCAAGTTGTATCCTTCCAGTTTTATTTTATGTATTGACACTAATTGGTAAGGTGCATATTGTGTTTAGAATGCATTTTGCAGATGCTTTCTGTACATAAAAAAATACAGGGACTAAAACAATGCTGTGCAGTGTATAGCAGAGCCATTTTTCGGCTTTGGTGTACCAACTTTTTCAGTATTTAAAAAGTGTTTTGAATAACATTTAAAAAAGTCTCTTTATTGTACAAATAATAAAAATGTCACCTTATTGTAACTATTTTTGTCATCTTTTGTTATAAGAAGGGATATCAGTTATCAAAAATTCATTAATTTTACTGCTGTGTCCTGTGGTTTCTAGGAAGAGCTGTTGATCTCTGTCTAGTCCCTTTTAAACTGTTGTTTAATATGCTGTTTGATTTAATGAGGCAAACTAGTGAAGATAATGAAGCATCAAAAGTTTCACTAAATACAGGTGATATATTTAGTGAATAATGGTTGAGAGTCTGCCATTAGTTTTAATTGCTGTAGTTAGTTTAAAATTTTCAGAATAAAAAATAAAAAAACCAAACCCATGCCTTTTACTCCCCTCATACAACATCTGTTTGAGTATTCTTCTAGTGAGGCATAATACAGTAGAACCTCAGAGTTATGAGCTACCCATCAACCACTACCTCATATGGAACCGGAACTATGCAAAGCAGCACAGCACAACACAACGCAGAAAGCAAATACAGTACAATACTGTGTTAAAATGTAAACTATTACCAAAATTAAGGAAAATTTTTGAAAAAGATTGACAGGGTAAAGAAAATGCTTGTGCTTTTTTCATTTAACAGCATTTTTCTTCTATAAAGTTTCAAAGCAGTATTAAATCAATGATTAGTTATAAACTTTTGAAAGAACCATAATGTTTTGTTCAGAGTTATGAATATTTCAATTATGCACAATCTCCATTTCCAAGATGTTCATAACTGTGAAATTCTACTGTAGAATTATTGCAACTGTCTGAAGAAAAGCTACCGCACCTGCATATCTAGAATTCAGTGTCTATACAGAATGTGCTTTGTATGAAGACAGCTCAGTGTAAGTGTCTCAATTTAAATGTTAGACTTGAAACAGCTGTAGAATACTGGGTGCCTACCATTCATTCAAATACAAATGTGGCAACTTTGACCTTCAACCATTATCTTTCCTACATAGATACAATGCCATTTATTGTTATGGTTTTTTGTGGGGGCGGGCAGAGGGCTGATTGTGATAAGGTCTTAAAACTAACTTACCTGCTCAATGCCCAACATCCTTCTCCTTTCCTATTGCAAGCCAGTGCTACGTACCAGATGTTTGCTGTCCTCTCTCTCCAGCATTTCAGCGCTGCTGCATGTTTAGCGTGTTTATGATGAAAGGTGCTCATTCAATTTAAAACATTAGGGATGGACAGATTTATTTTGTCTTAATTTTGGACCCACTCAGCCATCATTGATTTAAAAGTTTAATGGGAATAGTAATTAGTTTTGATGTGGCATAGAAGAGATGGGGAAGGGAGAAAATGTGTTGAATGAAAGCATAGTTTATACACACCATATATAATATCCACAGGATGTGCTCTTTGGTTGTCTTCTACTGGCACGAGGAGGGTGAATGTGGGAGAGAGGTGGCTTTTCTATGCCTAATAATTAGCACAGGATTCTCTTTAGCTACAAGACCTCCTTTTAAATTCAAGTGCAGAGACAGGAGGGGAAATGGGTTACAATTAGAAGAAAAAGGCTCAGAAAAATTATTTTTGCAAGCCACAGGTAGGTAGAGATGTTCACCCATTCCTAATGTAAGTTATGTAGTTTAGTCTGTAAGAATTAAGAGCCATCCGACCTCCAGACCAAAGTGAATTCCCTGAAAAATATGGCCTTAGAAATCGGGCAGCTTACAGTGTTCAATACAATTTGGAAGTGTTCAGAGAACAACAGTTAATGCAAACTACCATGGGATCAATTTTGTTTGGCTACAATTTGTTGCATGTAAAAACCTAGTAAAGAGCACTGTATAAACATTTGCATTGCAGTTCACTTCTAATACACTCTTCCCTCTTCACATTTATCATATGCATATTATGTTATTTCAAGGATGAATAATCACATTTGTATGTAATTTAACATGCATATATAAAAGTTACTGGGCTAGAGATTTTGATGGTGGTATATTAAACTAAACAAAGGTAATGGTCCACACCAACAGGAAACAATTTTTCATTACTAGGAAAACAAGTATAATTCAATCATTTTTTATTGTAAATACATTCTTCATACCTTTTGTAGTCTAGTTCATACTGTATCTTTGCCTACTGTTGAATGCCTGAAACTTTCAATTACATAGCAACGCTATAATGATAATGGTAAACAGTGTGAAACACTTACCTAGTTGATTAAAGGTCACCTGCTGTAAAGCATTTGTGGTTCAACAGCTATGTACAATATAAACCTAAGAAAATCAGAAGGTTTACTTTTTAAATTTTTATTGTCCTTAAAATTAATTCAGGTTTTTAAAAACATTGAATTGTAGACAAAAAATTCTCATTCTTAGTGGTAGTATCTAATGAAATCACTGCATTACAAACAACAATAGCACTTTCAATTGAAATGTTGATCTGTGCAACTCTAGAAGAATATCTGAGATTCCATGGATGGGCATTTGCTTTTTCAAACATGCCAAGTAAATGCAGCATTATAAAAGTTCACAGCCAGCTTAATCAACAGTTCACAAACTGGCAGGAACTCAGTTTGAATGGTGTACAGCCTTTGGCTTTCTGATGGCAAAAATTCTTGCTTGTACTTTGATCCATAAGCCTAACAAAAGAATAAGCATATTCTTATCAAGTGGGAATTCGACTTCTTAGGTATTCTAGAACAGCGGCTGTTCCTTTTGCCAAAATGGCTGCTCGAGGAGTGTGGAATGGATTTCCTTCTAGCAGAAGTGTCCTGGAGAAGTACAGAAATAAAAATTATTACTGAGAGTGCTTGTGCCAGCACATTCATACAACTTGCACACTTATGACTCTTTAGGAAAAATAATCCCACCTAAAGCTAAAATAGAGTACCAGAGATCTGTAATGTAATATTACTATTACATATTGGCCTAATTCAAGTGCTAATAACATGCCAACAAATATGTAGTGACAGACAGTTTTATGTATATATAAAATAAAGTAAAACCCCTGGCCACTGGACAGAGTGGGGGAAAATCAGTAGGAATAACTAGTTGTAGCACTCAGCAACTGGCAAACAGCAATGTTGCCTTTCACCTACTCAGTTGTTATGAATGTACTCTCTGGGTATTGTCTACACTGCCACCCTAGTTCGAACTAGGGTGGCTAATGTAGGCATTCGAAGTTGCAAATGAAGCCCGGGATTTAAATATCCCGGGCTTCATTTGCATCTTGCCAGGCGCCGCCATTTTTAAATCCCCGTTAGTGCGGACTCTGTGTCCGCGGCTACACGCGGCACAGAGTAGGTAGTTCGAATTAGGCTCTCTAATTCGAACTACCGGTACACCTCGTTACACGAGGAGTAACAGTAGTTCGAATTAGAGAGGCTAATTCGAACTACCTACTCCGTGCCGCGTGTAGCCGCGGGCACGGAGTCCGCACTAACGCGGATGTAAAAATGGCGGCACCCGGCAAGATGCAAATGAAGCCCGGGATATTTAAATCCCGGGCTTCATTTGCAACTTCGAATGCCTACATTAGCCACCCTAGTTCGAACTAGGGTGGCATGTAGACATACCCTCAGATAAACACTAGTCACTTATCCTTTAAGTCCTGTCACTAGAGCACATTCCCGTACGTTCCCCTCAAGTAGGGGTGTTAAATGCTTACATGAGGCTTATCTGTATGCTTCCCAGTGAACCAGCCCTTGCCAGTTAACTTGACAGGTGGCAACTGTGGCAGGGTGACTTAGTACCTCTTCTCAAGCTAAATCAGTGGTTTAGCAGGTGGTCTTCACTTATGCTACTACAGTAAAAGAACAACTGCCGCTATTTCTTTGGAAAAAGCAGTGCCAGGGTTCAAAAACTGACTATTTTAAACTATGTTCAACTACAACTTGGCAAACAAGCTATTTGTCCTCTTGAGACTTCCATTTCATTCACAAAACTGGTTGATATTGGTAAAGCCAGTGTTCGTGACTGCTCTTCAGTCTGACAAAGTTATTTGTCCCTATGTGACTTCAAAACTTTAAATTTAAAAATTAAATTTAGTGAATTGCAAGGAACACAGCAATTGCCAGACCAGTAATCCATTTAGTCTAGTATCTTGTCTGTCAACAACATTAACAACACAGTGGTGAAATGACCAACCCCGAAGGCAAGATTCTATCCAAACTCTTTCATTTAAGAGTGGAATTATTCCCTGAAGCGTGAGAGTTTATATTTTTACAATTGTTACCTACTGACAAGGGAGCTTCTGCACTCACCTGGCATTGAGGAGACACAAGGTCTCCCACAATCTGGCATGTGCTCTCCATCCCAGATGAGTGCTCTAAACACTGGCCTCTCAGTCTCACTTTCTTGCTTCCCATTACTTGGGCCTAAGAAACCTTCCCAATGAAAATTTCACTAAAACCATCCTTTCCCATGAAACCAAAAAGTTTTTCAGCTAATTGGCATTTTCTGACAAAAACTGTTTTGTAGAAACTTTACTGACCAGCACTAGTCTATACACACATTTCCTTTTAGCAATTTAAATGTTAACTTCCTCATCAACCCTTCCCCAATCTTGTAGTATGGAAAAAAAATTATAAATAGTTGTGCACCTTCTCCATAACAATAATTTTTTACTTAAAAAAAAAACACCCTCTTCTCTAACCCAGAACAATTCCAAACCTTTCATTCTATCCTCATGAGGAAGTCTTGTTATGCCTCTAATAATTTGCAGTTCCCATCCCTGAACCACTCGGCTTTTGCATAAACACTGAAACAAAGCAAACAGGACTGAACAGGTGAGGATCTAAAATTAATTTATAAAGTGACCAGACAGTTTTTCAGAGTTATTTTCTATTGCATTATTTATGCACCCTAACATTTTGCTTTTTTTCCTATGTAAACACTGTTGAAGCCCACCGAGTAGAGATATTCATGGAGCTTACACAACTATACTCTCGTGAATATCCAAAGTTATGTAGGACATATCAATGTAGCTGAGGAGTTCAATTATTTCTTCCAGTGTGGATTATCATGAAGATGTGAACACTGTATTCATCTGCCATATTAACGCCCATTAACTTTTTTATGAATGAATTAATTCATTGGCTTTTTCAGTCATTTATCATAAATACTGTGCCCATTGCAAACGATGTCACTTTACTCACCTCCCCCCTCCTTCATGATCAATACATTAAATACCAATCCTAATATAGAATCTTAGCGCATCCTTTGTTAAATGATTAATAGCTATGTGAAAAATGTCAATAAATGGAGCACAATACAAGAGACTGAAGACAACCTTCCGTTATGAACAATCCTTGAAATAAGTAATGATAAAGCAAGTTAAGAGCAGACCAGAAGCTTAAGTCAAAATTTTCCTACAGTTGTAGGTTTATTTAAGTTGGACTCTCAAGTTTGATGCCCAAGGCCAAACTCCACATTCAGGTATCCCCTATGTAACATAAGCTAGCCTTTAGTGCTGAACAGAATGTTTATGTTACGGTTTCTATTTAGTAAATAGATAAATAAAATAATGAACCAAAAATTTCCTTTATTCTCAACTAGTCTTGGGAAACTATGTAGAAGATTGCAGCTGCTTTGTAGACATCTGGCATTTTATGAATCTTGAGCAACACACAAGTACACTGTTACTCTATCATTTTCCTTATGATTACAAAAAGGTCCACAGAACAGTTATCAAAACCAAGATGTGCTTTTGTATAAAGCAACTAGAAGATTTACCAGCATTGCTCAGGTCCTTAACTCAAATAAGATTTGTTCTTCATTTAAATCATTGTTCTGGAATGGGGCTGGGAATAAGGAGGTCAGTATGCAAGCTGCCCTAAAGAGACAGAACAACCCCAGCCTTCTCTCACCATAGCAGCTTAGGACCAGGTGAAAAGCACCTGTCCATGGCTACTGCAGTTGCAGTATGCACAACTAGGGGAGGGGTGCATGTCCCTCAGCTGAGGAACACACATACACAAACTCTCAGAAATATGTAGTGGTCCCTTTTTCCACCCCTGGGCCCTGCTGGCCCAATGGGATTATAGCTGTCCTGGTCCCCATCTGTGGCCCCTTGCTGTCCCGCTGTGGTCATTCTACAGTGTAACTCCCTCCTACAAGATCCCCTCCCTTTCCATTTTATGAAAAACAATTGAATTCCAGGCACATCCCACTATCTTGGCAGAACCAAACCCTTACCTTGGTTTAAATTATGAGAAGAAGCTGCATCCAGGTTGCCATTTTGGGAGAGCAGGGGGAGCAGCAGCTGTGCATACTGAGATGTAGATTGCTTGTCTTCCCATTCCCCTGATGATACGTGAGTGGGAGAAAGAACTTGGATTCCATGAATTACTCTTTTGCCCCCTCCCTTCACCAGCCAGGAGTGAGAAGCATACACGGAATCCAAGTACTTTCCCCTTGCTTCCTTACCATCAGGGGAATGGGAAGAAAAGTAAGTCACATCCCAGTACAAACAGCTGTTTGGCCCTCTTGACTCCCCCGCCAGTCTCTCAAAATGGCACCCATGAACTGCATACCAAATTTGGTAATCCTAGCTCTTTCCGTTCAGAAGTTCTTGAACAAACAGACTCACAGATGGACAGACAGACACATATTTTTAAGCTATATAGTACGATAAGTCACCTAAGAGTTATACAGTTTCCAAGTTCTGGTGGCACTTGAAGAAGGTCATTATTCTGAAGATCTAAGGTGCCAAGTCTGTCCATCTTCCTTATTTGCAGAGGGTCTATGGATCCAACCAGATTGTTACTGAGCAGGATAGTTTCAAGTGTTGGGATGCGATAAAGAACGTTTGGAAATATTTTAAACCTACCAAAAATGAAAAATTCATTTAAGGAATCAAATCAGAAAGACAGACATACAAAACAAGTAATAAAATAGCTAATAGTGAGGTGAAAAACTAGATACTGAATAAGTGAGTTTGACTAATAATGATAATAACTTCCTAACAGTATCCATTTTTGGGAGGATATAAATAATATTGATTAGCCTAGTTCACAAACAGAAAAGTAGAATGTAATTTGTATGGCGTCTGCTCAATGCTTATGTAACAGAATAAAAGACAAGAAGCACTCATTTTGTAAAACTGAGGGTTGCGGTGATGTCATCTGGATATATTCCTCCAATAGTCTAAGCCCATGGTCACCAACCAGTTGATCGCGATCAACTGGTCGATCGCGAGGCCTCGACCATTCGCTCGCGGGGCGTTCGGGCACTCCCACCCCACATTTTCGCCCCACCCCCGAGAAGCCCCACTACCTACTTCTAGTGTAGTGCTGGCTTTCCGTGGGGTGGAAGGAAGCCCTGGGTGAAGCCTGCGTCACTTCCACAGGCTCTGGAAGTGCGCAGGCTGCTCCCCTCCCACAGCTCTGTCACGTGCTGGGGGAGGGGGTGTTGGCTCCAGAAGAGGAGTCCAGCGGCTTCCCTGGGAGGGTTGAGTTGAGTGCAGGAATTTCCCTGCACCACGGGAGCAGGGGTCGGCCCCGGGAGGCTCCCACAGGGGTTTGCCCACGCGGCAGGAGAGGTGGCCTGGTCCCATGGAAGGCGCTTGTGGGGGGTTGGCCCCGCTGTGAGGGGGAGGAGGAAGGGAGGGGGCTGGTTTGGCTAGGCCGCACCGTGGGAGGGGGGTTTGGCTCCAGGGCAGGCGCCTGCGGGGGTTGGCTGCGCTGTAGGAGGGGAAGAGTTGGCCGGGCCGGGCTGCACTGTGGGAGGGGGGTTTGGCCCCGGGGCAGGCACCCACGGGGGTTTGGCCCCACCATGGGAGAGGGGGTTTGGCCCTGGGAAGGGAGGAGTCGGGCCCAGAGGAGGCTTCCCTCAGGGGCAGGGGGAGAATCCTGGGAGGCGGCAGATGCAAGGGACTCTCTGCTGCCACTGGCACCCCGCCCCCTGTCTGCACTCCCTGCTCCCTAAACCCCACTCCCCAGCTACAGAACTCTGTCCCCATTCCCATCCCCACTCCCTGAACTCTGTCCCTACTGGCACTCTGTCCCCTGCTGCAGAACCCTGTCCTCTGCCCTCCCAGCACCCTGTTCCCTCTCCCCTGCCCCCACCCACAGAACTCTATCCCCACAAAATGTATAATTATAAATGCTTCATTTTAGATTTAAATAGCATGAATAAAAAACAGACCATTTATTTCATAACTATAAACACATGATTTTAATTTTATATATCGCATAATTTAAAAATAAACTGTTTATCAGAGAGTGTAAGTAAGGGCTGGGGATAGCAAGTGATGGACAGGAGGAGAATAGAGAGGGCGGGGCTCCAAGGAAGGGGCAGGGCTGTAGATCTTCGCCTGTTCTGAGATTTAAAAAGTGATCTTGGGTGTAAAAAGGTTGGAGACCACTGGTCTAAGCGAATAGTTCTTGTAAACTCATTCATTACATTCCCTCCAAGCTTAATCCTGCTTGTTTTTTTATACCCATTAAAAATTGTCACTATGGCTATGTCTACACTGCGGGGTTTTCCGGGACACCTAAAAAACTCTGCTGCGTCCAGGGAACGCATCTGATCTTCTGCTTTTTTTTGTGGAAGAGCAAATACACTCTTTCAGAAGCCCGGTCTTCCTCCTTCCACAAGGAAGAAGGGCTCTTCCAAAAGAAGAGGATTTTCCAAAATTTGGCCCAGTGTAGACGGGCCAAATTTCAGAAAAGCCTCTTCCGAAAAAACTATTGGAAAAAGGTATGCCAATTGCGGACTGAAATCTACAGGGCTCAACAAGATTACACCCCGGAAGAGCCGGCGCAGAACGATCTGTGCATGTGCAGAACGCAGAACCGTGCAGCTGGCGAGTGGGGCTCGCCGCTGCTCAGCAAGTCCTGGCAATCTGCATACCTTTTTCTGATAGATCGGTGTAGTCTAGACATAGCCTCAGATATTAACCCTCACCACAAATCCTACCACAGTTATGACTATTTTTTATTTTGCATTTATAGACACCATGTTGATGATCTATGGAACAAAGAAATTAAGTAGAAGCTTCATTACTTGTAATCTTCCATCATTTTATCCACCCACTTCTCCCTTAAGGTGACAGCTGACTAAGGCAGCTCTGAAACCCTAGGGATGGATGTTCTGCACCATACAATTTAAAAATGTTTCAGAAATACTTATTTGAAAACTATTTATAGATTCTACTAAATACCAACAGCTGTATTTCTAGCAAAATGCATAGCACCCAGTGATTTGAAAAAACTAAATCACCCTACCATTTTCACAGCTTGTTTTCATTAATTAAAGCAAAGGCAAGATTTGGTTCCAAAAAGAGTGTTTTCCTTTTAAATAATAATAAAGGAAGAACCTTCAATACTGCTTAAAAACAAAACAAATCTTCACTTAGTCATTTTTAAAAAATAGCAATTAAAATAATCCTTTATTAAACAAAATGTGTCTTGATTGGCTTAGTAAAAGGAAAATTACTTCTACTCCACAGTTCATTTTTTTTTCTCTCTGGAAAACACTGAGATGTTACAGATCTAATCTGAATTCACTATGGGTTTGAGTGTGTGGGGCGAGTGTCTCTCATCCCACTCATTTTTATTTTGCGTTCTCAGTGGCAACATTTTCAAGTGTCTCACTACAGCAAGGGTAGCCAGAGCAAGAGAAATGTTTTAAGAGAGAGAGAGAAATACTCTGTTTTTTAAAATCTTTAGGCACAGATTTTGGGAGGCAGCAGCAGGCTGGATTGGAGCAATGGAGACAGCCATGCTGGTTTTCACCATATATATTACTGGGATTCCTGGAGGAAAGAATCACTCGTGAAGGAAGGCATGAGAAGCCTGCCATTCTTTGCAGCATCAAAAATTAGATGGGAATTTGAGAATAAATATGATTCAGAATCTTTTTAAATTGCAGTTTTTAATCTACCTATATCTGCTTATTACTAAATAACAATTGTGTCCCCGGAACCAGGGACATATATTGCTCCCTGCAAGAAACAGCCATTTGCTGCAGCAATAAGTTATTTGGGGGGGAAAAAGCACCATCTGGTAGATGCAGAAGTGTATGCCTACAAATCTCATTGCACATCTTTGTAAACTGCTTTGACCCCAAAGTGTGGCCTCAAATGGCACCAGCATAGGTAAAGAAAACTAGCATCTTTATGAACCACCACTAGTACTGGGTATCGACTACTGAAGAAAGTTCCTTCAGACCAGAGTGGGAAACCCTTTTTGGTTTTGTTTTTTTTCCCCCTTTCTCTTCTCACTTGTGTGCAGCCCCCTGAAGTGATTTTTCTGTGGGACAGAGGCCTGCACACAAGTGAGAAGAGAAGAGGAAAAAAAAAAAAAAAAAAAAAAAAAAAAAGGACGTGCCCCCCAAACTGAGAAAGAGACATTCCCCTAGAGCAGTTGGGGGAGGGGGTTAAAGTGCAGCTGGGGGGGGAGCCCTGAGCCTCGGGGGCCAGATCCAGGCAAGCCGGGGGCTGGATGCAGCCTCTGGGCCTTAGGCTCCCCTATTCACACTGTTCACAGAGGGCCTAATCCAGCAAGGTGCTGACTTCCATATTCATTTAAGCAAACTGATATATGGTTTCAATGAAAAAGCCTGGAATCAGACACAAGAGACAATTAATATTTTCTTGTAGAACTGGCTCCTATTTTAAAATGGGCTGACAATTACACGAAACTAACCAGCACAGAGCAGTGCCATCTGCAAAAGAAAGCATCAAAATCTTTGAAATGGACAGTAGGGGCTCAGGGCTCCCCCCACAGCTGCACTCCAGCCCTCTCCCACACCCCAACTGCTCTGGTGTGCTAGGGGAATGTCTCTCTCTCAGTTCGGGACTGTGTGTCCTTTTTCCCCCCCCCCCTTCTCACTTGTGTGGGGCCCCCTGAAGTGATTTTTGTGCGAAAGGAAGGGAAGAATCAAAATCTGTACAGCCGGACCCAACTTACAAATGAATTATGGACCAAACACTTGGTCATAACTCAAAGTGTTCGTAAGTAGGACCCCATTCATTTACATGCACCCGTGCTATTTGTAAATGCAGGTCGCGTTCGTAACTCGGGAACCGCCTTTACGACTGCTTAATGGGAGCTTTGGTCGTAAGTATGAATGGTCGTAAATCGACCATTCGTAACTCGGGGATCGGCTGTAGTTTCAAACATTGTTTACTGCCAAACGGACAACAAACAGGCAGGTTCTTGTGGTAACATTTTGATAAGAAGCAGGTTGCCCTGAAAAGCTCTGCTTGGCAACAGTTGCCAATGTTCATACCTGCTCCAAACCAAGATGCAGTCATTCCTTCCTAAAAGCATTACCCACTGCTAACTAAAACTGGGAGATGAAAGATCATTACTAGGCAAGAAAGTGAAAGGCTTTGATAGATAGCTCAAATCTGGAAATCATTTGTTACTGGTAAAATACAAAGTGTAAAGTTCTGGCCCTATTGAAGTCAAAGTCAAAACTTCCACTGACTTCAGTAAGGCCAGGATTTTACATGAAATGCCCATTACAGAAGCCAGTGACTGGCACAAAACTCTCAAAGTTACCCATAAATGCCCTTTAAAAAAAAAAAGTCACAAACACAGTGTATTTTTCCTCTCAGGTGCTCCCTTCCATTCCCATCACCAATGATAGGATTGTTAAATTTCAATTAATAGAATAGTCGATGGAAATCCCATTGACTATTCAATTAGTCGATAAGAACTATTGCATTCCGCCTTTGAAATGTACAGTAGGGACTCTTGTGTATTTCAAAGATTGAAGCACTGCGTGGAGACTGGGGCCAGCAGGGAGCCCCGCTGACCCCAGGCTACATGCTGTACTTCCTCTTTGAAATTAACAAAAGCCCCCACTGGGGATTCTTTTACATTTCAAAGTTGGCCACCACTGCGCCCCTGTCCCTTCCCACATTGCTGGAAGGAACCAGCTTTCAAGCCGGCTCCCTCCAGGACCCTCTCCTTTCCCTCTCCCCTTGCTGCCTCTATACAGGCAGCAAAGGAGGGAAGCGACTAGTCGACTAGTGTACCGACTAGCTGATAAACTTTTGCTTATCAAATAGTTGACTAGTCGCTTACATCCCTAATCAATGACAGAATATTTCTGTTAATTATCAGCAGATAGAAGTAAAAAGCACTTGCATCTGCTTACATAAAAGCCATGCAGTGCAGCCCTATTCCTTAGTTAACATATTTGAAGAATTCTTTGAACTTTTAAGGTGCTAACTAATTCTGGGAGAACAGGAAAAAGCAATGACATGAGGTAACACCACAAATTACTCTCAACTGTTCTCATTAGTGACTTGGAAACAAAACTACATTACTACCAGATTCTGAACCCTCATATGAACAGGCTTTTTAGTATTCAGGAAGGGAAAGCATTGCCATTTCTATTTTCCATGCACATTGATTCAAACACAGATTATCACATGATGTTTTTGCCTAATTCTGGTTATATGTGAATATGTCTAGAAGGCCTATCGGCAAGGGGACTTACCTATTAAAGCAAAGATTTATTATTTGCAGTCTTGTCAGTGCTTCCATTTCCTCAGGTAAAGATGTCAAAAAGTTATTTCTGAATTGTAAACAAAGAAAAGTGGCATTCACTAACTTTTAGCACATTTAAGGTTTTAATTAAGGTTTTCAGGAAAGCAAATTTGCTATTCTGACCTGGAACTGATGTTACTAACACCATGCTAAACCAGTCAACTGCCTTGTGGATATGCCAAGACCACAAGCAGTTGCCAACAGGCACTGAAATCATTGTTTTCTTTAGTATTTTGATTTTTGCCTGTCAGTGGAGAACAGATTTTATCATAAAAAGATACCCAAACATTTTGTAATAGAGCATCACCTTAATATACATTTGACAATAATTCCTACTCCATAAATACTAGAAGTTAAGTAAATCAAACCTTTAATGTAATCAGTCGCCATCATAATTTCAAAATAGCATTTAAATAGCCACGTACCCACCGTTGTACAATGGTCAGTATGTCATACAAAAGGACTATCCAAGCAGCTCATGGACTAAATCAACACATAGGTAAGAGTTCAGAATATTTCAGTCAAAGCTGCAAAGAGCTGGCATCCTCCAGCCCCATCTCTGACACAGAACATACACACAATGACATTGCCCAACCCACCCTCTTTCTTAAAAGGTTCTCAGGAGCTTCTTAAAATGAGATGAAAAGGAGGTTTGAGGAGACAACTGCGTGATTTATACAGTATTCAAGTAAATAGGACCAATTACTGAAAACTGGGGGTCATTAAATGTTGAACAGGTTTAGAATAAACAATTTACCCTCATTCTGCCTGGTTCCCTCCCCATCATCCACCTCATCTGGTCTTAGCTACCCCTACAACATGCAGCCTAACACTTCCTTCCACTTCTCCCTTTTCAGCAGCATATACATTTAAGGCAGCTTGTTTTAATATAACTAAGCCAATGCAAGCTGCCACGTCTGGCTACGTTTTATTTTGCACTATACCTTAGAAATAAGTGTCAGTGACAATTCCACCACCTTGAATGAACACCCTGCGTACTATGAAAAATTATGAAGATTAAAGCTATTCATTTGAATGACAATAAAGAGCCTACTGAAAGTTACTGAAGCCGCTACAAATATAGTTGCCAATGTACACGCACTGAAATTTTGCAGCACAATAGGGTTATATTACTCTCAGACTACATAACTGTTTGGCACTGCTATCACAAATGCCTTTAAGACTTTTTTTTTCCAAAGTCATTTGAACTCCATGAGAACCTTTACATTGCTGAGGCAGTATATTTCTGCCAGATCATGTCTTATTTACTTAGGGCTTTTCTACTTGATCAATTTTCAATGGTTAGGTCTAGGCCACCTGATCACCATCTAACTCAGGGCTGGACAAGATGTGGACTGAGGGCCGATCTGGCCCTCCTAACAGTTTGATCCAGCCCATGGACTGCATCTTGCCACTTTCTATTCATATCCTGCTGCTTGTGCCACCGAATTTCCAGGCAGTGGCTCAGGCAGCAGGATCCTATTTAAATGGCTCACAGCTCATGGTCACAGCGCTACCCCAGTAGGGGCTGGACCCACGAACCTTTTAAATAGCTGCAGCAACCCTGGGTGCCTGCTAGGCAAGGCAATAGCGATGGGGCCAGGAGTTGTGAGCCCTTTATTGTGTTTTTAATTCAAAGCCTCCAGTCCCAGACTACAGGCAGTCCCCGGGTTACGTACAAGATAGGGACTGTAGGTTTGTTCTTAAGTTGAATTTGTATGTAAGTCGGAACTGGTACATATTGTAGGGGAAACTCTAGCCAAACATTTCTCCAGAGCTCAGTTTTATTCTCCCACACTTCACTTCCCTCAGTCCTTTATTCTCAAGATGAGGGGTCTGCTGAGAAAAGCCGCTCCGCGTCTCCCTGGTCTGCTGGGGGGGGGGGGGGGAGGAGGCGCTAGCTTCGCATCTCCCTGGTCTGCTGGGGGGAAGCAGCTAGTGCAGGGTTGCCTCACCCCGTTTATAAGTAGGGATCCGATGCAAGTCGGATCCATGTAACCCGGGGACTGCCTGTACTCTGGAGAGAGGTTAATCCACAGCCCCGCCCCTTCCGGGGGTGGAGCCGGCCCATGACTGCATAGTAAAATTCATTAAGTGTGCCCCCACCCGCAAAAATTATTGCCCACCCCTAATTTAACTTCAAGCCTGCCAATTGTTCAACTGTCACAGAAGCAAAAATTAAAGATTTGAATACTGCTATGCTGTCCAAATGGATAGCTTAAAAAGGCATGAAAAGAAATTACTCTAAAAGGAAGGCCAGCCAAAGATCACACACCTGATATCCAAATGTGTCAATTTATGAAGTACACAGAGCTCCAAGGAAATCGAAGAGAGTTTATTGAAGCCAAGATTGACATCACAGGCTGATTCTTTCAGCTCCACGATCCTGCAACCCATTAAAATAAAGTTTTATTACATGAGTACATCATCTTATTTTTAATTGTGTAATTTATAAAAAAACAACTTTCTTGTAATGGAACTTTCATTGACAAGTCGGGGATTTTCTGTGGGATTTCACAGCAATGTTGGCAGGAAGAAAATAATGGGAGATGCACTTATCAAAGTTGACTGAGGATTAAATTTAAACGCAAACAAAAAATGCCCAAAGTTAACTTTCTAAGATTGCTCTCACTCATCTGCTTTACTATTAAAGTGCAGTCAGCAAACAAAACATTTCAAAAAACTGTGGCAAAAATAGACTGGACTTTCATTAACTTCCACACTATAAATACTGTAAAAGGAACCAAAGAGTCACTCTTCTCAGTAGCCACAATGAAATGCAATAGCTTATTTAATGTTGAAATTAATGTCAATGTTGCTCCAGTCTTTCATTTCTGTTTCATTGTATGATTACTGTGAATTACAGAGAACCTAATATTTGTTGCTCTGGTAAGTAGCGTGCTGAGGTAATTTTGAGATACTCCCATCTAAACAATTTGGAAGTTCATGAAGTTATTTGAAATCCCTCCGATTAAGGAAGGCAATTAACATGTAGAGTACTCATCTCTCCATGCCTCCTGAAACTCCTTTCTGTCAAGCAGCTATTCATTTAAGCCATGTCAGCAAAGAGCTTCCCCCCCCCCCCTTCTCACTTATGTGCAGTCCCTGACCGATTTTTCTGTGTAACGGGGCCCTCTGACCCAAAACATCTTCCCCACCCGATATATGTCATGCACTGACACCTTTCTCCCCCAGTCTTTAACACAGTGACTAAGCAAATGGAGATGTTTACGTATAGACACAAATACTGGTTTAATAAACTGATTTTTCTACAGTATTCTAGGAATACACTTGCATTGACGAGAGATTTTCATACAGGAGATAGAACAAAATGGCTGTCCCCGTCAGTTTTATTTGTTTTTGTTAGTGCCTAGTACAATGGAGTCCTAGTCCATTATAAGAGACATGCAGACATATACGATTATTATATACTTATATTACAGTGCTGATTAGGGACTTCAGTCAGGATCATAGCCTTATTGTACAGCTTTAGGAAAAACATATGAAGAGAGGGTCCTTTCCCAGAAGCATGTATGCAGGACTCAATCCTACAGCTTCTACTTAAGTGAGACTCCCATTAAGATAATACAAGTTTTGTTTGAATAAGAACTGCAAGATCAAAACTGTGGTATGAATGCAAAGTACTGTGTAACTGCAAGAAACAGACACACAGAAGGCTGCATGTTATTTTGCTCACCTTTTTTAGTGTCTAGGTAGTACTGCTTATAAATTCTTATTGTCAAAACACTAGGATAGATATTCTTCTTACTAAATATTCATTTTTATTTTACTATATCTTCTAGATGCCCTAATCAGGATTGTGGGGATTGTGGTTCTTCCTTCTCCTGGGTGGACTCTCTTTCTGATTCTTCATCTCTACCTCACTGCATGGATGGTGGCTTGGCAGTGCTGACTTGTGGCTTCTAGCGTAAGCCACAAAGCTACTGGGCCAGATAGGAGAGCTGAGGTTGACTGCCCTGTTCAGAATCAAGTTCAACATTCAAATCCCTCCTGAAAACTCACTTCTTTCTTGAGGCCACAAAATACAGTAATTCATGTTGCAGTCTGTACGTTCCTTGGGGCAGGGATCATGTCTTCCTTTTTATCTTGTACAGCACACTCTTAAATGCTTTACAAACAGAAGACTGTGTTGCTCCCACTGAAGTTATTGCAATGCTTTTCATGGACTTGCATTGAGGCAGAATGAAGACTAATAATATCTAGTGCTACAGTACTACAGATTGGACCTCCCTGGTTAGGCATCGTCAGGACCTGACTGGTCCCGAACAAGAGAATCTGCCAGACCCGGGAGGGGTCTCCTGCCACCATTCCCTAAGCTCAGCACCCACTGCTGGCAAGTTGCCCTATCAGGGAACCCTGCCTCCCCTTCCTCCCTCACACTAGCTCCCCCACAACCTAGCTGGGCTACTTGCCCAGCTACTGCTGGCTCCCTGGGCAGCACAGATTCTGGCTCCTGCTGCGGGGCTTCAGTCCCGAGCAACCGGGAGCAACTGTGGGGCTGGGGCCTGTCCTGCACAGCTGGGAACAACCACAGGGCTGGGGCTCCGGCTCCAAGCAACCGGGACCAGCCATGGGACTGGGGCTCTGGCCCTGCACAGCTGGGGGATGCCACGGGAATCCAACACCACACTCTTGGGGGTTGCCACAGGGACTCCAGCCCTGCGCTCCCAGAGTTGCTGGGGGGCTCCAGCCCCTGTCCTGCACTGCCCCCAGCCTCTCCTGCCATTAGGCTCCCAGGATCTCTGTTCCAGGAGCATCCATGGTCCTGCCAGATCACAGATGCTGCCAGATTAGAAAGTGCCAGATTTTGGAGGTAAAAACTGTAGTGGTTTCATGCTGGGAGAGGATGTCAGACTATTACTGAAGGGGAAAAATGTGGAACGTGCTTATTGCAGAAATTGTCTCTCATTTACAGCACAGAGCTGTCAAGCTCTCAAAGTACTGGACCCACACTAATTATTTCTTTGGATAGGGAAAGGTGAACCATTTTATGGTCCTACAGATTCACCACATTAGTCAATGGGTTGTTCTGTATTTTTATTATGTGAAGTGTCATTGAACTATCTCCTCATTTGTATCAACACTTAGTAAACCAAGAACAATCCCCCCCTCACACTCACACTTATATATGTGTAATGAAAGTACTACTTGGCCATATCTTCTCCTAGCTACGATTCTTTCACCTACCATTAACAAAAGGTACAATCATCCTATTCATAATACTGTAACATAAAATATGTCTTCAACTAAAAATTATGATTCAGAGTAAATATTTTTGGCAACAAGATTAAAAACACAACATTTTAATGCACTGCTTATAGTCAAAAAGAGAAAAGGATTATTAGGATGTGAAATGACACTGACCAAGGAGTAGCCCTACCTTTTTGGAATTTCAGTGAGCTGATTCTTGCTAAAGTTTACAGTAGAGACAGAATTGCTTCCAACTGCATTAAATATTTCATCAGGAATCACAGCTGCTTGCTTCTCACTAAATAAAAGACATCTTATTTAGCAAAGTAACATGTAAATGACTCTGTTCATTAACTGAACATTTTTCCTCTTTTAGAAAGATAATGGACAGAAGAATTTATTGAAATGTGCATATTTTGTAATTCTGCTTAACCAGGAGGCTATCAGCACATGGTGCCATGAAAGCTTGCAAAAAAGCCATTTTATCTCCTCGCATGGTGATCCGGATCTGTTTTCAGTCCTTAGAAGATAAGCAGTGTTGGGCCATATCAATACCTCAAACATGGAAGTGTCAGAGAAAAAGATGTTGGGACTACACAAAGGGCACTCTTACCTCAGAACCAATGCCCCAGGATAGTGCTGCGGGGTCCCTGGTGCTCAAGAGGGCTGACAGAATTGCCAGGCCCCTGGACAAAGTGGGAGGAGGCCTGGCTTCACACTCACAGACAGGATGGGACCTCAGGCAGAAGGTGTGCGGCTAGGAGCAGCCAACCCTCAGCATCACCCAAGACCACGCCACACTCCTCGCCTCCCGCCACCAGCCAGCTCTTAGCACTACCCAGAGTGTGGCACCCGTGGCTCCATCAGCAATTTAAAGGGTCTGGGACTCTAGCTGCCATTGCTGCAGTGGTGGCAGTGGCCAGGAGCCCCAGGCCCTTTTGAATTGCCAGCCCCCAATGCAGTTGCCCCTTTTACCCGCTCCTTTTCCCCGGTCGGCAGGCTTGCTGATGCTGAAGATATCATCTCTCAGGGAAAAAATAAAGCTGAATTTCTGAACATCAGAGGTAATTAAAGATCCCACAGCACTTTTTATTAGAGAAAGGGCATTAACCCTATTGTTCTGGCCCTATTCCATTTCTAAGCATTACATTGTGATACGTTGCAATTTCAAATGGATGTAGTATTTTTTCTACTTCCTGGTCTAACCTGTGACGTATTGCTTACATTTCAAAAGCAGTTGCAGAGATTCCTTTAAAAACCATGAAGGGGTTTGGAGAGGGTGATTTCTTAATATTCCTAACACATCTGAGAGCTGATAAAAGGTGCTAAAATGTCTGAGGCATTAACATTTCAGCAAGCTTTAAAGAAACTCTGCCATGATAAATGTTAGATGCAATTCAGATTTGCTTGTTCTGGGGCACACAAAATAAAAAGACACAGAAGCAAGAGTACACCAGGACATGTACAAGTTTGGGATCTCTTTGTGTCCAGTACGTACCATATAGGGCTGGCCAGAAAACAAAAATTCTGCCTTGCAAAAACATGAGAGGTCTTGGAATTTGTTTTGATTCCCAGTTGGAAAGAAAACGAGACCTTTGGAATTTTTCACAAAAAACCCACGTTTGTGAGAGAGACACAAACAGAGGAAGACCCTAGAATAGACAACAGAGTGGTGCTGACGGCCCTTACCTGGGATGTGGGAGATGGAGACTCAGGTCCTACCTTATTTGGAGCAGGGACTTGAAATTTGATCATGTTTACACTACAATTAAAAACGCATGGCTGGTCTATGCCAACTGACTCAGGCTTGTGAGACTTACGATAAAGGACTGATTAACTGACGTGTAGATGTCCCAGGCTCTGGCTGGATCCTGGGCTCTAGGACACTGAAAGGTTGAGAGTGTCTCAGAGATCAGGCTGCAGCCTGAGCCTAAACATCTACACTGCAAATGAACAGCTTCACAGCCCAAGCACCATGAAAGTGTCAGCTGCAGTGTAGACATAGGGTACTTCTAGACTACATGCCTCTGGCAACAGAGGCATGTAGATTAGACTACCCGGCATAGGAAAATGAAGCAGTGATTTAAATAATTGCCGCTTGATTTAAATTTACATGGCTGCCACACTGAGCCGATCAGCTGTTTGTCGGCTCAGCGCGGAAGTCTGGACGTTCCACGGTGGACATCAAAGGCATTTGTCGACCTCCCAGGTATGCTCAGCGCGGCAACCATGTAAATTTAAATGAAGTGGTGATTATTTAAATTGCCGCTTCATTTTCCTATGCCGGGTAGTCTAATCTACATGTCGCCAGAGGCATGTAGTCTAGACGTACCCATATCCACACATTCTAGGTGTATGCACTAACCACCAGGCAGTTCTGAATGAGCTCTCTAGCAGCTTTAACCCAAGAAACCTTCTTGACAAATTTTTTTTGTCCAAACTGATACATTTCTACAAAACATTCCAGTTTTAATAAAACAACGTAGGGCTTTTTTTTGACAGAAAAATTTCATCAACATTTTTTTGTCCAGCTCCATCAATGAGAGTCTGAAAATGAAGGAAATGTAAAATAAGAAAGTATTCTAACAGTGCTAGAAATAGATAGCCTTGTGAAACACTCACCTATATTGTAATACTTTTAATGCATGTATGGCATGTATATTAATCCTTGACTCGCTTGGAAGAGTCATGGCTGTCACAGAAGATTCCCCATTTGGGCTAATTACGTCATCTAGAAAAAACATAACCATATGTATTAAAAATCCACTTAATAGATGTTAATGCTTGCATAAGCACATATGTAGTACCCCTCTCTCTAGAGTTCTTATTCTTCATTATTTTTCATCTTGAGTAAAAATGGCATTTGTGGATAGAGAACAGAGGATTAAATCAACAGCTGTGCATGTAAAGAGCTGTGGAAACAAGCTTTAAAATACCACATAAGAATCTGTCAGAAAGTAAAATTGTTATTCTAAGTCTAAATTTCCACTAAAAAAAAAAAGAAACTATACAGACTTTAAGCAGCACTATGGAAAAAATGTCTGAGAGCAGAAAGAGATTAGCACATTCAGTTGTGCTTTTAATAGAGAAGGGTCGAAAACAACAACATGCATTATTTAGCAAACCAAACTTCTATGAAACAGGACTGCTGCAGTCATCAGCTTATCTAGTTCTCAGGTCTTACAGTGATAGATGCAATATCTAGATAAATATTGCAGTAAGTATAGCTAACTTCTATCTACAGCATAGCATCTCTATAGAAATTAAAGTAAGATAACTATTTATACTCATACTTTCTTTAGTTGGTACAAGGGTTTAATTTTTCAGGATAATATTGAACCTGACTTTTCAAAAGTCATTTGGAACCCTGTACAAGACACTAAACTGATTGTGTACTACTGCCACCTTCTGATAAAAGAGATGAACACGTTATAAAAAGGACAGTGTCAGTTACAGGTTATATACTAAAGAGAAAAATGGTCCTCAGTATGTGTATTCAAACAGCTACCCTAACACTATATATGCTATAAAGGCTACCTCTATATTAAATGGAGAAGGTTTCTCTAAATTCCTGTGTGTATGAGGTAATTCATTTATAAATATCTATTTACCATGCATCAAATCACTACATAATTTAATTATTTTTCAAGCATTTCTACTAGGGATATAAAATCCCATTTCATTAGTTAACTGGTTTAAATATTAAGTTTAACCAGTTAACCGATTAAATGGAGGTGAGAGGGGGGAGGGCTGGGCTAGAACCACTCCCTCCTCTCCCACCTTCCCCAACTGCGGTGGAAGGCTGCTCTGGCAGGGCAGGAATGCCCCTGCCAGCAGCTCAGCAAGCCAGGCCCACTATGGGTGGGAGCTTCTTTTTCCCATTAGCTTTGTAACAGGAAGACATTTAAGTAAAAGATCCCAAAAAATTCTGGACAGGGTAGAAAGGTCCATGGTGCACATTTTCTCTCTTGAAAAGAGAAGAAATAAGCATAGGCAGCGGGGTAGTTAGGTCTAGAGAGGGCTTGGTTCCAGCCTTCCCTATCCCCCAATCTATTTTATTTTTCACTTAGCTGCTTCTGAAAATCTCTCTCTGTCTAATATATATATATATATATATATATTACACACACACACACACACGCATATATACATATACAAAAGTGTTTCCTGAGGGATGACAGCGTGATGTCATCATGTCGCTTTGGGTCCCGCAGTCCCTTCCTCCCTCTCCCCTCTCTCCAGTTTTCTGCTGCAGCCTGGCCGTCTCCCTCCTCTCCTTTCCCCAGCGACTGGAGAGAAGAGCATGGAGCCTGCAAGGCCCTGGTGAGCATCCCTCCCACTCCAGCAGCAGTGGGAGAAGAGCCAGGTGCAATCTGGCCCAGGCCCCACTCCTAGGCAGCTGGGGGGGGAGGAAAGAGCCAGGGCCGGTGGGGAAGAAGGGACTGGCGGGGGAGGAGGAGCAAGAGCCAGAATAGCCTCAGAGTCAGGGGCAAAGAGCTGGGGCTGGTGAAAGGAGGGTAAGGGGCTGAAAGGGGGGGGGGGCAAGAGCACGAACAGCCTTGGGGCCAAGAGCAGGGGCGGCCCCAGACCCTTCCTGGCCAAGGGGGAGGGGAGGGGAGGGGTGGGAGCCTCAGCTCAGCCCAACACCCTAGCAGCCTGGTCTGGCTGCAGGGGGCCCAATGGCTGGGGAGAGAGAGCTGGGCAGGCCACAACTGCCACGCCTCAGCCTAGCCTGGCCCTCCCCGGTGGCTGCGGGGGAGTCAGGGCTGCGTGTCGCTGGAGAAGGGGGTTGGAGAGCATAGCGAGCAGGGCACTTGGTGTAATACCCCATAGTATTTTATTACAGAGATTTTTTGATGGTGTGATAGAGGTAGCATCTAAGTCTTATAAGATCTAATGAGTTTACTTTATTCAACGTAAGCGGGACGTAACCCACCCAAATATAAAACTGGCTGTCCAGAGAAGTATCTAATTCTCTAGTTTACAATTTTTATTGCTAGCCACACATCGCAAATGGAATTCAACTAATAAATGGGGAGAACGCAGTTCAGATGGATCTAGATTTGAATGACATTTATCATCTTTTTTTTTCCTTCTAGTTTCAGACAAACCAAAACTACTGTTTACAATATTAGTTAACTGAAGTTAAATCTCCATGGCAGGAAAGAGTATTTAAGGTAGACTCACCTACATGTACATCTACTTTGAGCAGTTTACATTTGTAACCACCATGGTAATGTTATTTTGCAAGTTCAATTAACACTCACATAGAAGATCAGCATTTCTCGCTCCACAATTAAGCCACTGGGGCAGATGAAGGAGCTTAGAAAGGGTAAACTGCAAGATGTAGATCAACTAGGAGGTTCAGGAAAAAAAGCTACCAATTGAATTCTTTATGCAGAATTTAGGAACCGTTAGCTCATTTGACCACATGAAGAAAGCACGGGATAAGAGGGAAGGTCCTTTTGTGGACTGATAACTGATTAAAAAACAGGAAACAAAGGGTAGGAATAAATGGCAAGTTTTCCGAGTGGAGAGAGGTAACTAGTGGTGTCCCCCAAGGGTCTGTTCTGGGACGTATCCTATTCAATTTATGTATAAATGATCTAGAGAAAAGGGTAAATAGTGAGGTGGCAAAATCTGCAGATGACACCAAACTGCTCAAGATAGTTAAGACCAAATCAGACTGAAGAGCTTCAAAAAGATCTCACCAAACTAAGTGATTGGGCAACAAAATGGCAAATGAAATGTAATGTTGATAAATGTAAAATAATGCACATTGGAAAACATAATCCCAACTATATATACACAATAGGATGGGGACTAATTTGGCTACAACTACTCAAGAGAGATCTTGGTGTCATTGTGGATAGTTCTCTGAAAACATCCACTCAGTGTGCAGCAGCAGTTAAAAAAGCAAATAGAATGTTAGGAGACATTAAAAAAGGGATAGAGAATGAGACAGAGAATATCTTATTGCCTCTATATAAACCATAGTACGTCCACATCTTGAATACTGTGTACAGATGTGGTTGCCCCTTCTCAAAAAAGATATATTGGCACTGGAAAAGGTTCAGAAAAGGGCAACAAAAATGATTAGGCATTTGGAATGGGTCCCATGTGAAGAGAGATTAAAAAGACTAGGACTTAGAAAAGAGGAGCCTGACAGGGGGGATATGATAGAGATCTATAAAATCATGACTGATGTGGAAAAAGTGAAAAAGTTATTTACTTATTCCCACAATATAAGAACTAGGGGTTAATGAAATTAATAGGCAGCAAGTTTTAAACAAACAAAAGCAAGTTTTTCTTCTCACAGTGCACAGTCAACCTGTGGAATTCCTTGCCAGACTTTAACAGGGTTCAAAAAAGAGCTAGATAGATTCATGGAGGTTAGGTCCATCAATGGCTATTAGCCAGAATGGGTAGGAATGGTGTTCTCTGGAAGTGGGAGACAGAGGAAGGATCAAGTGAGGATTACCTGTTGTGATCCGCTCCCTCTGGGGCATCTGGCATTGGCCACTGTCAGTAGACAGGATACTGGGCTAGATGGACCTTTGGTATGAATCAGCATGTCCATTCTTATGCTCTAAGCAATTTAAATTATTGTTATTCTTAATACCACAGAACAAATTCTCATTAACTGAAGATATTCAAATTGGGGTCATCCTCTGTGAAAATGAAGAATCTGTTGAATTATAAAAGCAAATTATTGTGGGAAAAGAGCATTGAAGAACTGGATGAGAGAGAGAACACAATTTGCCCTGGTTACATTCTAAAGCATTTAAAGCCTCAATACTTGGGGAAAAAAAGTCTCTTCTTTCAACATATATTGCAAAATAATGCTGTACCTTGGATTTTGCTTCTCAGATACTTCAGGAGTTCTTGGGTGCCTTTCTAAAAATGCAAAGAAAAACAACATGAAGACAAAAGCACTTGTCTATCAGTATTTCTGTAGGTTTATTACAAACAAGGAGTGAAAAGGTCAGTAGTGTAGGGAAGGCTCATAGCACTCCATGTTATTAATTTTCCTACTATAAGGATCATGTTCTCAGTCGACTATCAGGTTTGCTAAACTTTCACCATTTGGGCTAAAAATTGCAATGACTGGTATTCTACTTCAGGCTAATTTTGGGGGGAAATATCAGTCATTTCCAAGGATGAAGTAAGGGGAAAATACATTGTTTTGCCAATATTAAAAAATGGTGGTGATCTTTTCTTTAAAAAGCTCTAATGGAGTGTTTCTTAAACTTTTTAAGTCCAAGGAACACCAAACAATATATATTTTTTAAAACGAGGAACACCAAGGATTTTTTGTTGAGGGAGGGAAAAAAAAAAAAGGTCGGGGAGGGAAGGGGGGAGAAAGGGTCGGGGGGAAGTTATTGAGCACAAAAAGAAAAAAGGTCACCTGCCCCTTTAAGGGAGGACATTTTGAATTCTGTTCTCCACGGCACACCAGTGTGCCATGTAACACAGTTTAAGAAACACTGCTCTAAGCCTCCATGCTTTGGAGCAAAGATTGAAATTTGGCAGGGGGTAGGCCTTTGTTCCTCTAAACATCCACCCAGATTTGACTAAATTTAATAAATGCCAAAAAAAATCTTAGTTCGGACAAACTCAGCAGAGACTTCCTAAGAGTGATCAGTCCACTTTCTGGACACTCTTCCCCACAAAGTGACTTGGCATGTTTCTTCCTGCCCCAGGATAGGGGCAGAGCCATATTTTTCCATAATTACCATCACTGCATACTGCAGCAGTAGGAAATGTAGCCCGTCTCTGAAGTGCTCTCAATGTTCTCCCTGATAACAGCCAGGTAGCATGGGGGGAGGGAGCCTAACTGGAATGCAGAGGGGACAAGATCTGAACTAGTGAGAGGGAAAGAGGAGGGAGAGAGAAATTGTGATTGGGAAGTTGGGGAGGAGGGAGAATGGGATTGAGAGTCCAAGGGGAAGAGAAGCTAGAATTGGCTGAGCATGAAGAGTGAGACTGGGAGCCAGGATAGAGGACAGAACTGGTTGAAGAAGGAGATTAGGATAAGGAGTTGGTGATGGAAAAGACTGGGATTGAAAAGGTGAGGAGGGGAAAAAAAGACACAGACTGCTGGGATCTGCTGACGAGAGCCTGGGGAAGGGGAGGGAATGAAAACATTCAACAAAGAGTTAGGCTATGGGAAGGGCATTGGCACTGGCTGGGTGAAAAGACTGGGAAAAGGAAACCGAGACAGGAGACTGGAACAAGAATCAGGCAGGACTCGGGTCAGAAACTGAGATGGAATGAAAAACCCAGGTGAAACACTGGGAATCCCTTGGGTCTGAGACAGAGCAATTAAGGAGCTATGTGGAACTGGGACTGGTTGGGAAAGAAGACAGAGGACAAGATGTTGGCCTGGAGAGGAAACAAGGGAAATAGGAATGGAGGAGAGGAATTGGGACTCAAACAGGCAAATTGGAGTGGGAGACAAGGCTAGGCACAGAGACTGAGATAAGAAGCCTGATGTCTGGAGACTGAGATTACAGAGAGAAGAATGGGACTCAGACAAGGAGCCAGGGATGGGAAAAAGAGAGGACTAGGACAGGTTTAAAGAAACAGGGCAAAAGAATCTGTGACTACTAGAGAACATTCTCTTCTAGAACCTGGTGAAAAATCCAAGTTTTCTGAGTCCCATCCATCTTCTGCTATCAGCAAATATATGTCAAACCCACAGGCAAAATATTCCTGTAATCCTCTATGAGGACAGCACTACAGGTGAGCACCTTATTATTATCCATTACTCAAGTGGCAGAGGTCTATGTGGCAAACCTAATGGTTTCAACCCTGCTGATGAACTATGTGGGTATCACTATAATAGCAAATGATGGAATTTCTGATTTTTCAATTGGCTCTTTAAAAATATAGGAAATTACACAAAAATATACTAAAAGAACATTATTAAGGTTACCCAAAAGCTGGTAAGCACCAGAATTAATATTGCTTGTGTAACCTTAATATGTCCCCTCTTATGCCTGTTCACTATGGTACATTCTTTGGTTCCGTATTCACATACCAGTTTTTCCAAAAGACCCCTGACATGTTTGTTGCAGGAGCTGCAGTACTGTTTATAATACAGAACATGGAGCCAGCTGCCTGTTTTTTCTGGCTGTAGTTTATTTGCCAAACTCAAACAGAAAGGATGCACAAACACTCAGAAGGTCTGACGCTACCTCTGATTTCAGTTTTTAGTGACTTTATGCACTGTGGAAGGGGGAGCTGGTAGAAAGTGATCCAAGGAAGCAGCAGAATAATATTTTGGGTGCATAATTTAATTGCCTACTATTGCATCTGGAATTGAAACTCTAGGAGAAGGCAGGTGCCTACTCCTGATATATGGGAATTTGGACAACAGAAAGTTCTGCAGTCAAAGAATAGTTAAGACCTTGAGACCTCAACCAAGGTTAGACCTGGAGCCCTTCACCTGAACATAGGTTGTCTGTTGCTAGACTCTTTGTATATCCCAAAAAGGGCAAAGGGCAGACAAATACGTGACCTGGATGGAGGGCTAAGTCATAAGAGAAGGCAGACTATGCAGGGCTGGAGCTGTTGTCTGCAGGGCATATTTGGAAAGAGCAGAGCCTGCTTCAGAGCCTACACCTTGCCACAAGGAGACAAATCCTTCAGAGTGTCACAGAAAAGCCCAAAAATTAGTAATTCAGAACAGGGTTTAAATAGCATGCAAACCACACACTGAAAAATGAGGAGAAAATATAGAGAATAGCTCCTCATTAATTTATCATCAGCCATCCTCAGCACTGAAAGAGGAAGGGATTCAGTGCAAAAAGACATATTGTAATAACATAACTAAAGACTTTCATAATGTACACATGCTGCAGGAAATGCTATGAATTAAGGCGACCCAGGCAACCTTAATTCTGACATTCCCTAACTTAGAGTGCTTGCATTTGTACTCTGAATAAAGTTCTAATATATCAAGCAGTACCTGATTCCTATGTGTACTAACCTGTAAAATGTCTCTTCTAATAGCTCTCAAAGGATTTCCCTCCACTGCCAAGAGTTTCAACTGAGGAAGGTTCCCCAGAGTATAAGGTAAGCTGCAAATAAAAGTAGCTCATTTTAGAGAGTGACTTCAACAAAACCAGTATATGATTAGCACCGGTCAGTCAGATCACCTGCTATTCTAAATCTTAGATTTAATAGTAAAAATAGTTACACAAGAGTAACACATGTAAAAATGGAGATGCAGTGGAATCAAGACCACAAAAGGTAAAATGAATCAGAAGAAACCTCTCAGGGTTCTATTTTATTTTATAGCCAAATCATTTAGTTGGTTTTAAAAAACAGCAAAGCACAATTCTGTAGATATGTTTATATCTACAGAATTATTAGAATAATAATTCACTGCTTCAAATAATGAAGACTGATTTCATTAGCTATTCATTACCACAGATTCATATGGTTTTTAATCTTACCTACTGATATCATTGTTGGTTAAGTCAAGTCGCTCCAATCCCTGCAGCAGAGTAATTTCATCAGGCAGCGATTTTAGCTTGTTATCTCTAAGCTCTAATACGCAGAGAGAATTCAGATGCTTAAGGTGCTCTGCATTTAATACTTCAATCTGATTTTCACCAACAAGTAACTCCTATAGAAACAGAGATAATTAAAAATTATATTTCTTTGGCAAAATGTAAGTTTTGCTATAGGTTTACACCAGGGGTGAGGAACCTTTTTTGGGTCAGGGGCCACTGAACCACAGAAAAATCAGTCAGGGGGCTGCACACAAGTGACGTGGCCCCCAACTGAGAAGGAAAAAGACACTCTTCGTATTCTCCTCCAACACCAAAACCTGGAAGGGGGCGAGGAGGGCTAAGCCTAGTAGATTTTGTATTCTCTAGGCCCATAGTGGAGCAGTGGGGGGGCTGGAGTGCCAGCAGTGGCTCCCCAATGCGGAGGGGGGAGGATCCAGGCAAGCCAGGGGCTGCATCCAGCTCCCGGGCCTAAGGTTGCCCAGTCCTGGCTTTAACTATAAATATCTATTACAACTCACAAAATGCACCAGAACTAGGCCTTGCAGATGTCAATGAGGTTTTTTTTTTTGGATGCAGTTTGCAAATTGTATTCAGATTTGTTTTGTGATTAGAAGTCTATACATGGAGAGATGTGCTTCTCTTAGCCATTTTCAGAATACCTTTACTCAAGACAGGTCCATCTTTATATTAGATAGGACACAGATCAGACTGACAGTCCATTGTTTTACAAAATGCTTGGGAAAACAAGGCAATTCTAGAGAATACTATAAATAATATCTACTGCACATCATTACATTCAATTTTTCAGTAATTCCCCTTAAAAGCAATCAAAATTTTCCACTTTCTCAGATCTAAAAATAATCATTATTATACACACTGGTAACAATTCTGTGCCTAGAACTGTAGTTTAAGCTAATGTTTAAAGTAATTTGTGATAACTTATATGTTCATAAGAGCAAAACAAGGTTAAGAACAAATTTTACTCCATACATTTACATTACAGAACCTGTAACAAAACTTACCTTCAGTAACTTGCATGATGGAAATTCTGGTAAGTTCTGCAATTTATTTTTTCGTAGATAAAGCTGTTCTAAAGATGCCATATTGGCCAGTTCAGGAGGTATGGTTTCCAAGTGGTTTTTAGTACAATCAAGTTGTTTTAAGCCTAGAGTGGTAAAAAATAGAAATATCAAAAATTCTAACATTTACTAATCACTAAAGATGCAGAAGCTTGCACACAGAAATACAGTTTTCTAAAGTGTGGAAGCTGCTAACTTTAGAAATACTTCCACTTTAGTATTTGCAAATGTTTTGTTTGTCTAATTATAAACAGAATTCAAAGATTTTCAGAGTACTCTACCCACATTAATTACTCAAAGACCAAGCAGAATATTGGCAACAAAGTAGGGGGAGGTTGGATTGGACGTGGCATGGAGGGATCTCAAGATGATCTACACACATTATCTACAGCAGTTTAGAAACTAACATTCTACCCTCAGTACACAATCTGTTTCTCTTTGTCTGCTATAGCAAATATAGTCCGCTTGTAGCTTAAATGGCTATTAAACCTGATGATTTAAGATGCTTTGAAGATTAAAGTTCAACTTGTGTAAGTAATCCATGTATACTTTCTCCAGCTCTAATTCTATCTCTTTTATGCACTTGTTTTCCATACAGCATAAGCTGTAAGAAAAGGCTCATCTGTTATGTGTTAACAAGAACAGGGGCCTCTAAGTAGAACAAGCTTCATCCTTGCTCCTCTCTGAATAATCTTCACGTTCTGTCAAGAAATGCCAGCTATCAGAAACCTTAAAGATAAATATCCATGATAACCTGTTACCTGCAACTTACTGCAGCCATTTACAATACGTCACATTATACCTATTTATTCAATTGCAATAAAAACTCAAGCAACATCTTTTAAGATAAGAGATTATCAATGTATTGTAAGATATTTAAAATGCTGTAAGAAACTAATTTACTTTTCAATGTGCTGATTTCTGCAGGAAGGATCCTCAGTTGGTTATGGGCCAAATTGAGTTGCAGCAAACTGGTCAAGGAAGCAAAACTGGATGGAATGCTTGCAAGTTGGTTGTTGGAAATGTCCTGGGCATGGGGGGGGAAAAAAAAAAAAAAAACCACACCTGAGAAATGGCTTTTAAAAACAGCCCATGTGAAAAGTTAATTCCTGAGAAAACATCAAACTTAGTTGGGTGGCATGTTTGGGAACTTACAGGAACAGAAAATGTGATTTTTCCAGCAGTGGTGGCGGTAGTAGCAACTATAGTATTGTTTCCTCTCCCATACCTCAAACATTCTTATATTTTTGTGAAATTTTCTTTGGCTGCTGCTATGTATTGATGGATTATTTCATTGACCTATCCATGATGATGATTGTGAAGGGATTTTCGAACGTGCCCAAGTGTCTTAGAAGCCCAAGTCTCTGACTTTTTGTGATGCATTTGAAAAGCTTTAATATTCAACTTCAAGATCATATATTTTCTATACGTGATTTTTAGCTATGTGTGATGCTGCAAAAAGCTCAAACATTTGGCAAACTAAAGAACATGGTTTCAATCAGATCTAGTGCCACATCCAATGGTACACAGAAATCATTCGAATATTTTAAAATACTTATGAAGTGAGTTTTGGTGGAAGCCCTGTCTAAGACAGGCTTTTTCATCTGCCTATAGCAAAGTACAGATAAACCAGCTAACCAAGAAAAAAATCATTTAAAAAACAAAAAAAAAGATGCAACTTACTAACTCTTCTAAACTGATAAGCTGTCCAAACCCATCTGGTAAGTGACTCAACTCATTGTGTTGAAGAAGCAGGGTCTTCAGTTGTCTCAACTGTGTCAGCTCTTCTGGAATATTTTTCAGTTTGTTATGACTAGTAATAAAATAATAAATGTGAAGGGTTACATCAGTATGAACCTGTTCTAAACCCAACTGTTTGGAAATACTTCTGTTTTACACAGCACTGTGCAAGACAGGGTTAAAATAGTACTATAAATGTAAATTGACATAAAAATTAATCAGCTGTCTAATGGTTAGTTTCCTAGGTTCTCTTCCCCTATGTTTATTTGCTCAGGAAGACTTTAAACCATCATTTGAAGCTGAGCTTTAGTTGGTCTTGCCTACTTGCTATTCTGTTAGCATCTTTAAAAAAAAAAAAAAAAAAAGTATTGATATTATTCAGTCAACAAACCTGAAAGTTTATATGGTAAAAAACACTATGTAACATAAATAAGTTTTTAAAATGTCACTGTCAAACTCACTGCATATGAAGAGTATTTTTAGCCTTAAACTGAAACTGTTAGACTGAGTGCATATTTTCCTTTGAAGAATTTCTAGGAAGCTGCACCGCCTGCTCGCTGCGCTTGCCAACCCTTCTTTTATGGGGGGTAGGCAACCCCGGCTCTCATCCCGACACCAGAGAGGGCGGGGCTGCAGCCGTGCCAGCCAGGGCTCCTTCTCCCCTTCTGCCAGAGAGGGCCCCTTCTCCCCCTCCCTCCGCCAGCCTGAGCACCTTCTCCCTCCCTGTCTCCCCCATCCCATAGGGTTGCCAGGTGTTCGGTATTGACCCGGACAGTCCGGTATTTTCACCTACTGTCGGGTAAAAAATTCAGAAAATACCGGACACCTAAAATGTCTACTATTTTCTGATTTTTTTCCCTGGACAGGAGGCAAAAATCCCGAGTGCTTTCCGGGTTCCACAGGCGAGCTGTCCGGCCCAGAGCAAGACAACAAGATGGCGGACAGCTGCCAGCAGCCTGTTAGGGCCAAAAAGCTTCAAAAGCATTTCTTAAAGGGGCCACATTGAGTTTTTTGTTGTTGTTGTTTTTAGCTTAACTGCTCTCGGCATCTTTTTTTCCCCCCCTCAACAACTTTGGTCTCTCCCTTGTTTTTTTTCCCCCTCTGGGGGTTTTTTTGGGGGGGAGCGGGAGGGGGAGGGGTGTTCAGTATTTTTGGTTAAACCATCTGGTTAAACCATCTGGTAACCCTACCAGCCCAGGTCCCTTGTTCTCCCCTCCTCGCCAGGCCAGGCCCCTTCTCCCTCCTCACAGGTCCCACTGCCGGTACAACAGGGCAAATATTTTTTAAAACACCAGCAGCCGCCCACTACGTGGTGGCTGCTGGAGCTTCAGCCAACCACTGTACGACAGCTCAGAGGGCCGGGGTGCACCTCAGTCCCAACACTCCATGGTTCCCCCCAGCACGGGTCCTGCCACCTCCCCTCCCACGTGTGTTAGAGAAGCTGTTTTGAAAACACCGGCAGTCACTCACCACATGGCAACCGGCAGAGCTTCGGCCAGCTGCTGTGCGGTGGCTCAAGGGCCAAGGCGTACCCCAGTCCCGACCCCCCCCACATGGGCCTCACCAATGCCTGCCCACTCAACATGCAGTCCTGCCCTCCCACAAGCCTAGCACCTCTTCAAGGTGCAAGAAAAGTGATTGCTGCTGTTGAGGAATCTAAGAGCCATATTTAGCTTACTCGCAAGCCACATAGGTTGCAGGCCCTGTTATGGAGTTAGCAGCAGGGAGGAGAGAGGAAGGAAGCCAGGTGACTGAGGGGGGAGGTGACTGAGGGCTGTGGGATGCAGAGTGACATGATGATGTCACCTTGTTGTTCCACAGGAAAAACTTTTATGGGTATAGTAGGAATAGAAAATCTAAAAGCAACAAGACTGAAAAAGGGCATTCCCTGATCATACCAAACTCAGATACTGTGGTTTTCACTGTTTTAAATTTGTTCATGAAACACATACATTAATACTGTCTATACAGAGATTAACAAAGAGCTTAAAGGCTTGTGAAGAGCCTTGCAAGTCTGGGATCTAAGCCAAAGTTCATTGAAGTCAATGGACAGACTTCAGTTCACTTCAATGTCCTTCAGCACCCAATCACCAGAAAGCAATGCACCCTCCTAGACATGGTTATGATAAGACTTTCAGAAACAGGGAAGGAATTAGATCCCCAGCTCTTGTTGACTTCTTGTAAGTTAAGAGAGTTGGGCACATAGCTCCCTTTGCACTTTTGAAAAATTCCATCCTTAGTGCCTGGCACATTCAGCATCTGTATTTGTCATGTGACAGAGGATTAACAATATACAGTGCACATTCATCATGAAACCAAAATTAAGTTTTATGACATCAACAATATTTAAACATACAGACAACATATGTTTTACACAAGCAGTGACGTCTCCAAAACTCAGATTCCCACACTTTCACTGATAGAGTGGATTTAACTACAAACAACATCAGCTTTCTTCATGTAAAAAGTGTTGTCCAGTTGTCTTTAGGGCTCCCTCGCTGGAATTCTATTCACTCACTAGTCTCCCAAAAGATATTTGGAGAAGGGCGGAACCCATCACGCAGACCAAAACAGACATATGGGAGGTTTAGGTTTTTCCATTATTGGTCAATCAAATAAGTAGATTCTGTATCAGAGCTGGTACATTTTCATGACAATTTGAGAGACTCGTGTGAGCATGCTTATATCACTGTTTTCTCCAAGCATCCTTACATGTGTCACGTGTCAGCAGTAGGGATCACATTGCAGATAAAAATATGACTTAGTTGCAATACTTCTAAGAACTGAAACCTGAGAAATCCAGAGTCTTGGGTCTGAGATATATACTTGCAAAAGTAAGGATTAACATCACTGGGCTAAAAGGTCTGAAAATTATCTCGAAGAACTATATATAGAAAAATCAGTGAAAATGAACATTGCTCAATAAAAGTTTTTAAAAGTTACAAATCAAGGTCTCAATAATAGGAGAATCATAAAGGCAGACTCCAATGCCCGTGCAATATATCTGTCTAGACACAGTAGTTTATCTGAATGATTCTCTTTGCACGTTCAATACCAAAAATGGAGCTTTGTTAATTTATTAATTTTAAACTTAAATATCAAATTGAAAGCCTGACTATCCTCACAAAGTTCTCTCCTCACTGCTACAAAGCCATTTAATAACACTGAACACAGTGTTTGTTTAGAGAACTTTTCCTAAATTATAGGCAGACAATTTTAGAAGATTTTAAAGTTTCTCAATCACCACACACACACTTCAGTATTTACTCACACACACATATTTCAGTATTTACTGCATTCAGACTTTGCAATACTTATTTACCTGACATTCAGCTTCTGAAGATTTTCCAAAAATCCTATAGCAGAAGGAATAGATGTCAGCTGATTATCATGTATCTAGAAATAAAAAGATTTTGGAAACACAGCTGTTTGTCAATACCCTTTTTATAGTCAAGAAATAAACCATGTTAAATGCCTACAAAAGAAAATTGTGTGCAGCCCCATCCCAGTGGAGAACAGGGTAAGCATTCCCTCCCACCAGCTGCAGCAAGCAGGCAGTAAAGTTACTTTTTTCTCAAACAACAAGAAGAAAAGTGGTAGAGAAGAACTTACCAGACACTAGTAAATTCAAGATGAAAGTCATTTCACTACAGAGGAGTACAGTTCTCTTATTTTAGGCAGCCTAACAGGGCACTGCTCATCTGAATCCTTTGGTGTGAGACTCCCCAACCCTCTTATACACACAAACTTCTGATCTTCTGTATCTACCTATGGCTGTATTCTTAAGGTTTTCCAAGCAGGAACTGCATTCAAATAGAGATTGGACCTCTATAGTCCAGACTTTTGTAGTCCAGCAACATCTGTGGTCTGGCATCCTCATGGATGCTCCCAGGCTGGAGCACCCACAGGGAAAAGGCAGACAGCAAGCTCAGCCTTGCCAGAGCTTCTGAAGCACTGGAAATAACTCTTTTGCGGCATGCAGGCTCAGAGAAGGAGAGGGATGCATCCCCTTCTCTTCCCCACTGGCTGCAATTCACTTGTCCCCCAGACCTCCCTTCGTGCCTGTGCTGTGGTTTGTAATCTTGTGTTAAAGCAGTACCTACCAGGGCCATACATGGGGTGTGGACAGTGGCCATCCACACTTTGTTGACTGTGCAGATTGTGACGAGTTTCAAAAGGATCTCACAAAACTAGGTGACTGGTCAATTAAAAGAGGAGCTCTTTACTTACATCCAGTACAGTGAGAGCAGGCAAAAGTTTGACATCCTCAGAAAGACACTGCAGTTTGTTTGAGGCTAAGATGAGTTTGGTCAAATCTGTTTGCTCCCACCAGCGATCAGCAGCACTAAACGACAGATTTTGATGGGCTTCCTCTGGAATATCCAAATTTATTCGCCACACATGCGCAGGTACTACACACAAAAAATGGCATGTTTGTATAATAAATGCTTCTAATATTTAATCCTAAACTTTTATTGTCGCTATGATTATCCAAAAATGTTAAATAACTTTATTCTTCTTAGCTGATTGCAACATTTTTCCAAATTAAATGAACAATTGACTACTTTCATTAGTACATTTCCCTTATTTTCTGATCAGCTCTCATTCTTAAGCAAAGAATTTATGTAATCGTAGTTAACCAGCTGAAATAGCTAAACATCATGGAGATTATGAGGAGGATGGTGTGAGATCCTCATGACTGAAAAGACTTGACAAGGCATTTGCACTTCTGGGGTTTGCAGGATCCCCAGCTGCTCCTTTAAAAGCCAGGTGCCACTGCTTGCCTTTATTAATCTGTACTTGGTTGCAACAGCCTCACCCTTTCTTTTTGGCTCTGAACCTCCTTGACAGTGGCATTTATGTCACTGTAACATTCAGATTGGAGTATTATAATGCATTAACCCCTTCCTTCAGGGTTGTTTGGAACCTTTACGGGAGCAGAATGCATCAACTCACTTAGGCTGTGTCTACACTGGGCCACTTATTCCGGAAAATCAGCCACTTTTCCGGAATAAGCTGCAAGCTGTCTACACTGGCCCTTGAATTTCCGGAAAAGCAACGATGCTCTACTGTACAAAATCAGCTGCTATTCCGGAAAAACTATTCTGCTCCCGCTCGGGCATAAGTCCTTATTCCAGAACACTGTTCCGGAAAAGGGCCAGTGTAGACAGCCCAGTAGTCTTTTCTGGAAAAAAGCCCCGATCGCGAAAATGGCGATCGGGGCTCTTTTCCAGAAAAGCCCGTCTACATTGGCCCAGCCAGGGTTAGCTTTATACAAATAGAGCACATTACACCTATGGCTATGGCCTACATAGACTGCAATGGCTTCCAATGCATTCCCAAGCTTTGTCTGGTGAGGATCCAAGCTATCGGAAGCCTTTTTGCAATAGTTTTCTACCAGTCCGGATCTACCCGCCACAGCAACAACTGGAGCCCTACTTCGAATACAAGTTCAAGCCCCGAGTGAAGGAGTGGGGGGTGATTTCAGGTCGGGCAGATGAAACAAACATACCGCCGCGCCTGTCACATCTTCAAAGCGCTGCATGACAGTGTCCTACCCAAGCTAGACAGACCCCGTCAGGAGAAACCTGGCACCCCCCTACCCGCGTGGTCCGTGGCGGAGTCTCCAGTGGGGCAGCCCGCCCCACGGATCACGGAGAGCCAGGGGCCCCTCCCCTGGGGGGGGCAGCGGGCCCACCCCGGGCAAGGGCAGAGCACAAAGGAGCGGGGGTCTCCCCCGGGCGAAAGCAGCGGGCCCGGGCTCTCACCGTCACTCAGGTCGCGGCCCGCCAGGTTTAACTGGCCGCTCTTCCGGGCCGCTCTGATCAGCCCCTGCGGCACGGCGGGTCCCAACTCCCCCGCGTCCCGCCTGAAGCCGGCGCGAGGATCCCCGGCTCTCCCTCGGCGTGCAGCCGCCATGTCCCCGCCGAGCGCCGCCCCCAGCCCGGCCAGGCCAGCAACGCGGGCGGAGCCTGCCACCGCCTGAGCGCTGAGCGTCGGTGAGAGCTGCAGAGGCGCCCGCTGCCCCAGGCTCCCCGGCTCAGTAAGTAGGGCTGGGAAATCTTCCCCATCCCCCACACTGGCTGCAGTTCATTCCCCGCCCCCGACTTCCATTTGTGCCTGTGCTGTGGTTTGGTAACTTGTGTTGAAGTGGGACCTAGCAGGGCCATGCCTGGGGTGTGGGCAGCAGCCGTCTCCCCTCTGTTGACTGTGCAGAATTTCAAAAGGATCCCACAAAACTAGATAATTGGGCTACAAAATGGCAAATGAAGTTTAATGTTGATAAATGCAAAGTCATGTGCATTGGAAAAAATAATCCCAACTATACATAGACTATGAGGGGGACTAGTTTAGCTATAACTACTGGAGAGAGATCGTGGAGTCATCGTGGATAGCTCTCTGAACACACCCACGCAATGTGCATCAGCAGTCAAAAAAGCAAACAGAATATTAGTAATCATTTTAAAAAGGGAAAGAGACGAAGAATATCTTATTGCCTCTATCTGAATCCATGGTATGTGGGGTTGCCAGGTGTCTGGTATTCTACCAGACAGTCCGGTATTTGCACTTGCACGCTATGTCGGGTAAAAAAAATGAGAAAATACTGGACATGTGCAATGTCTGGTATTTTCTGATTTTTTCAGCTGAGCACTGGAGGGACAGAAGCCTGGCATGGGCGGAGGAGCAGCTGGTTGTCCCAGCTGGAAGGCGGGCCCCCCATTGCTTCCGGGAGCCCTCAGTCTCTTGAGTGTGAGGAGGAGGGGAAGCCTACTCCTCGCTTGTGCATTGCGGGAGCCTGTGCGGGACAGGCAGTAAGTGCCTGGGTCAGTCCTACTTCCCACCGTCAATTTGCTCACTCCCACCCTTCGCCTCCTGATCTTCCCCTGCCACCCCCCTGCACTGCCCCCCAGCTCTGCTTCCCACCCCCCCCCGCACCGCCCCCCAGCTCTGCTTCCCGCCCCCCCCTCCTCCTCCCGGCCAGCACCGCTGCACCCCCACCCCCGCCAGCTGTGCTTCCTGCTGGCCATCCTCTTCCTGATCTCCCCCAGCCAGTGCCGCTGCAGCCCCCTCCCCCCACCAGCTCTGCTTCCCACCCCTGATTCTCTCCAGCTGTGCTTCCCACCCCCCCTTATTCCCAGCCAGCCCTGCCCCCTCCTGGCTGGTCCCCCCTCCCCCGATATCCTGCAGCCAGCCTCGTTCTGCCTGACCCCCCACCCCACGACCAGCCCTGCTTCCTGTTGGCCCCCCATCTCCCCCAGCCAGCCCCGTTGCCCCCTCCTTAGCTGTTTCTAGGCCCCTCCCTTCCTGGCCAGCACCGCTCTCTTCCTGGCTGGTCCTCCCCTCCCCTCATGAAGCATGTCTGGGTTTTTTTTGTTTGTTGTTTTTTTTAATAACTACCTGGTAACTCCTCACAGTGATCCAGGTTCTTGGAGTCTTTTTTGTTGTTGTTGTTGTTGCTCAACAACTACTTTGGTTCCCCCCCCCCCTCTTTTTTTTTTCCTTCAACAAAATTTTTCCCCATGGGTTTTTTTTTGGGGGGAAGGGGGGTGTTCGGTGTTTTTGTTTCAGCCATCTGGCAACCCTAATGGTATGCCCACATCTTGAATATTGCCTACAGATTTGGTTGCTTCATCTCAAAAAAGATATATAAACATTGGAAAAGGTTCAGAAAAGAGCAACAAAAACGATTAGGTGCTGTCAGGGTGCTGTCAGGGCTGTTCTCTACTCTGAGTGCAGAAGGTGAGGCCCCTCAAGGTATGTTAAAATACCTTGGCTCTGTAGCAGAGGTGGGCAAAAGGGCCTCCGTGGGCCGAATTTGGCCCACCAAGCAGGTGCATCCGGCCTGTGGAGGCCCTGTTGCTCCCTTGCCCCCAGGCCACTTCAAAGTGCCACATGCTCCTCGCAGGGCGGGAGGATTCTTCCCATGCTCCCCCACCCCAGGCCCTGATTGGCCTGGATGTGGGGGAGTGTGCCAAGCCTCTTTCAGGGTATGGGTGCCTAGTGGGAAGGGGGAACAAAGGGGCTCCCCCATCCCAGACCAATCATGGTCTGGGGCTGGGGTAGCCCCACCCCTTCCAGGGTGGCCCGAGGCTACTTCAAAATTTGCCCACCCCTGCTCTATAGGCTCTGCTTACAAAAACTCCCCAGTCATAGATTCACTGGTACTGGGAGATATGCTGCCACCATCAAGTGTCCAACTCCTTTTAAAACCCAGGAAAATAATTCAATTTCTTCCAGAGGAGTACACCAAGCTCTTTTACTACAAGAGAGCTTGAAAAAGAAAACAGAAAACATATTGCAATCTCTAGAAGCTGACCTCTCAGCCTAGACAGGCACACACATAGACCTGTTATCTTCCATACACAAGAATCACATCATTGTCTTTAAAAAGGTGATTTTATTAACAAAACAAAAAGATATACTTGGTTGCTAGGTGTCACAGAGCAACTGAGAAAAGAGCAGATTAAAAGAAAAAATGGTATCTCTGGGACAGCTTACGTACAGTGAATGGGGGGAGGGAGGCACATGGATTTCACTCAGAGAAGTTTAACAAAGCAGAAAATAAAGAAAAATACCCTGACCACAACTAAACATACATTTCTTTATCTACTCATGATCAGTACTGATCCATACTTCAAGGCCAAGTGCATTCCCATTGCCAATATTTCTTGAAGGCATGGTAATTCCATATCATCTTGTTTCCTCCAGCTTCTGACTTAGAACTCACACAAAGGCTATGTCTAGACTGCAGGCTTCTTTCAGAAGAAGCTTTTCTGGAAGAGATCTTCTGGAAAAACGTCTTTAAAAAGAGAGCGTCCACACAGCAAAAGTGCATCGAAAAAGCGATCTGCTTTTTCAAAAGATAGCGACCAATCATTGTGGACGCTATCTCGCATTCAAGTTGTGATTACTATGGACGGAGTGGCCACTAGGGCACCTGTGCTTTTTCCTGGAGGCCTCTTCTTTGGGGGGGAAAAAAACCCCCTCTTGCCTGTCCATACACGCTTTTTCCCGAAAGAGCTCTTTCGGAAAAAGGTTTCTTCCTCACAGAAAAAGGTTTACTGCTGTCTGAAAAACCACTGCGTTCTTTCGACTTTCTGCGAAAAAAACACAATTGCAGTGTGGACGTAAGTGTAGTTTTTCCCAGAAAAACTCTGCAGGGTAGACATACCCTAACTGAAGTGATCCATGACTGCAGGTCTGTTTCCCAATGAATAGACACACTATCAGCTGTTACCCAACTAGGCTAACAAGTTGTCACTCCATGCCACTGACTAAAACCTTATAAGGTCTGTGATAGAAATGTAACCGTGTTAGTCTGGGGTAGCTGAAGCAAAATGCAGGACAATGTAGCACTTTAAAGACTAACAAGATGGTTTATTAGATGATGAGCTTTCATGGGCCAGACCCACTTCCTCAGATCAAATAGTGGAAGAAAATAGTCACAACCATATATACCAAAGGATATAGAAAAAACAGTTTCTTGCCATTTTAACCAGAAAGGACACTCTCTCAATGACTTAACCACCTGCATTCTGCTACAAAGACCTTTTACATCTGCACTTGAAAGGGAATCCTCTGAACTGTCATTCATGTTAAAATTCGACACTCTCCGAGAAGGAATGAACAAATGCTCAAACTATCTTACCCATTACCAAGATAGCTTCCCCAATTATCACCTCTAATACCATTAGCTCACAGACATCCCACTCTCCCCACCTCTAATATCATCAATTCACAGACACTTACCTTCCTTCCTCCCCCTCCTCCTCCGCATCCCCCTCCTGTTCTGAAATGTGATTTGTCCTTTTCATATGTGTTCATTTTTTTAATTGTATTCTTTGGTATATATGGTTGTGACTATTTTCTTCCACTATTTGATCTGAGGAAGAGGGTCTGGCCCACGAAAGCTCATCATCTAATAAACCATCTTGTTAGTCTTTAAAGTGCTACATTGTCCTGCACTTTGCTTATAAGGCCTGTGACTCAGGGAGGCAGCACTCACCACAACCTCTCAGTGAAGTCACAGGGAAAAGAAAAAGAGCATCCAAAGCACCCTGAGTGCCCAGTATTTATGGACTATCATTGCCTAGTGATATCTTCCCATTCTGTTCCCTGGTCAAGGAAGAAGTCTGTCCAAAATGGAGGTTCACCTGTTGTTTTAAACACAAACAAAATGGCAAACCCATGCCCAAACAGTTTAAATATCCCAACTGAGTTAATAGTTCCTTTGTAACATATAAAGGAACCAATATTAACAGCTGCGCATTTCCCCAGACCTGCCAGCTGCCTGCTTGGCACAAATGTGCAGGTGCAAACAGACTAGGGAAGAGATGTTCAAGGAAGCAAATGCAATCTGACAACTTGGACAAGGAGCACATAAGCAAGTGGAGGAATATGCTTGCTGGAGGAACTGCACACAAAGCATCAGGCAAGGAGAGCGTTCAGGAAACGGGAAGTGAAGCACTAGGAGGGAGTGCTGTCATCCATGGCAAATGTGATGGACTGCATGGTGTCACTCCAGGACTCCTTCCTGTACAGGCACCCCTTACGGCCTTGCAGATCTATGTTCCCTCCTCCCAGAGTTCCATAGCATCCTCTATCAGAGTGCCTAGAATGTAGAGGGAGGAGAGTCAAGGGCAGCCACACGAGTCTCTCAAATTGTCAAAGTTTGAAGTAGGAATAAGATCCTCCAGAAAAGGGCGCTTTTTCCGGAGGATCGGGGCCAGTGTAGACGCTCTTTTCAGGCTTTTCTAAAAGCCGGAAAAAAGCGGCGGACATTTTTATTTAAATGCCGCGGGGGATATTTAAATCCCCCGCGCATTTCCCTACTACGATGGCTGAAATTAACATGCCCCTTCCGGAAAAGGGGCCAATGTAGACGAGCCCTGCTTGTATTGAAGGATGGGAAGGGAGTGTTACAGGCTAGCACATGGAATGCAAGGGTACCTCATTGAGAGCAACATGCATGACTCTGAAAACTGGCCATTCATAAAACTGTCTCTCTGATTTATTTGGGCATAAGATTTCATAGGCTCGATGAGCCCATTTCGTTACAAGCTAAAAAATGCAACCCCCCCCCCCAAAAAAAAACCCAGCAGCATTCTGGGATGTATTAGAGAGGAGTATTGTAAGGAAGATACCAGAATTCTTAATTCTACCCCATGTTGATTAGGCCTGACTGAAGTATTGTGTCCAGTTCCGGGCACCACATTTCAAGAAAATATGGACAAATTTCAGAAACTCCTGAAAAGAGTAACAAAAAAAGATTAAAGGTCTAAAAAACATAACCGATTAGGGAAGATGGGGGAAAAAACTGTGTTTGTTTCGTCTGGAGAAGACTGAGGGGGAACATAATAGTTTTCAAATACATAAAAGAACGTTACAGAAGGAAGAAAAAAATATTCCTGAAACTATGCATACAGCACAAGAAGCAATGGACTAAAATTGCAGCAAGGGTGGTTTAGGTTGGACAGCAGGAAAAACTTCTTGTCAGGATGGTTAAACACTGGAATAAATTCCCTAGGAAGGTTGTAGAATCTTCATCATTTGCGATTTTTAAGCGCAGTTTAGACAGAACGGCTACGTCTAAATTGGCCCCTTCTCCGGAAGAGGCATGTTAATTTCAAACTTCAGAATAGGGAAATCCGCAGGGGATTTAAATATCCCCTGCGGGATTTAAATAAACATATTAAATAAATATTCCTGAAAGTAGGAATAAGATCCTCCGGAATAGGGCTTTATTCCGGAGGATCGGGCCAGTCTAGACGCTTTTTTCCAGCTTTTCCCCAAGCCGGAAAAAAGCGGCGGCCATGTTTATTTAAATCCCCCGCGGATTTTCCTATACTGAAGTTTGAAATTAACATGCCTCTTCCGGAGAAGGGGCCAATGTAGACGTAGCCAACATCTGTCAAGGATCTAGGTAATACTTACTCCTGTTGAGCGCTCTGGGGCCAGCAACAAGGGGTTAGGAAACATGGCCAGCAGCTGGGGCCGATGGCCAGGATTGACCTCCCCTAGTCCAACCAACTACTTTGCAACTGATCAGGTCCCAAGGGAACAGAACCAGGGAGGTCCAACCTATACTGAAGAAGCTGCTTCTCTGTCTGGATGCTTCTAGTGCATTTACTAACATAACCCCTTGATGTTAATGGATATGGGGGGGGGGGGTTGGCAAATCTTATTTATTACATTAACTTCACTTACAGCAAAATCAGGTTGCAGATTTATTTTGTTTTCAACATACATGTTAGAAAGGAATTACTCTGGAACTGAAAAATTAATGGGAAATTGTTATTCAGGTACTGTCGCACCCGAGATCATCTTCTGGCATTCAATTTAGTGAGTCTAGTGAAGACCTGCTAAACTGAATGCTGAGCGTGCCCTCAGTCAGCACCAGTACTCCTCAGTCGCAAGGAGTAAGAGAAGCCGATGGGAGCATTTGTTCCTGTCAACCTCCCACTGTGAAGATAGTGCCAAGCTCAGCTTAAGAAGTATGGACTCCAGCTACATTATTTAAACAGCTAGAGTTGAGTATCTTAAGCTGACCTTCAAGTCTAGTATTGACTAAAGATGTTAAGAGGCAGGTATCTGACTAATCATTTAGTTGATACAAACGGCTACATGATTAGTTGATAAGAGAAGGCACTCTGTACCAGCTCGCACTGGTCCAGGAGCTATCCCCACTGCAGCTCTGCAGTTTAAATGTAGTAGGAGCCAGGCGTGCAGGTAGCCCAGCTCATACAACATTTAAATTGCAAAGCCACAGTGAGGTTAGGACTGCAACTGGCACAAGCTAGAACTGAGCCAGGTTTGCTCAGTCTCAACTTTTGCTGGGTCCAGTAGTCCCTGCCTGTAGCCAACCTGAGCCGCCACAAACAGAGGCTGCTGCCTTTCCGCGTGGGGGCAGCACCATGGAGACAATGCTGGGGGGGGGAAACCAGCCGGCTCCTGTCCCCCTGCTGCCTCTGATATAAAGGGCAGCAAGGGGACGGGAGAGGAGGGAGTAGTTCTCTCGACTACTCTCTTACTTCCCTAGACCTGGCCTTAGGAACAGGCTTTGCCAGCTGCTGAGCTCCCTGGGCGCCCTCAGAGCCATCTGGAGAAAGGGGCGGCTCTGCGCCTGGCAGATTCAGGCCCTGGCGATTCAGAGGAAGCGCCCTGCAGCTCTAGGCCCCTAGAAGGGGGCGCTCAGGCAGGCGTCAGCTCAGAGCGCTCTAGCCGCAGGCAAGCCCCAGTCTGGCCCCTCTGCCTGAATTTTCTCCGCCCCGCGAGGATTCAGTCACGAGCCCGGAGGAGGAAACAGGGATAACGGCCCTCAGGCCCAGACGCCTCTCCTGCTAAGTCCCCAGTGCAGCAGCCCATACTGCACATGCGCGGGTATTTCCATAGCCATGGCGCGAACATGTCGCATGCGCGAGAGCTGCACGACATGGTTGACTGCATGTGCAATAGCTGCAAGTCCTTGGGAGAGGTACAGGCAGTGGACATGCGCAAATGGGGCGTCTGTGGGCGAGGCGAGTTGTGCGTCTGCGCAAGATCATCGAAGTACGCGGATCGCGCTTGCGTAGAGAAGAGCAGTAAAGGATTGTGGGATACTAGTTACGGCCCGGGCAGGCTGCTGGAGCGGGCAGCTGGTGGCAGTTATTACTCCACAACGGTTGTTTTGTGCGCGAGGCCCGTGGTTGTGCCCGGACGGGTAGCGGCAGGGGACACAGCAAAACGCTACCCGGTTCCTAACGCGCTCTTCCCCTTCCCTGATGTGTTTGTAGCACTGGAGTGGGAGGCAGCGCGATGTCTTCAAGCAGCGGCACCGACGTGATCCAGGTCACCAATGTCTCTCCTAGCGCCAGCTCCGAGCAGATGCGGACACTCTTCGGCTTCCTGGGCAAGATCGAGGAGCTGCGCCTTTTTCCTCCCGAGTGAGTCCGCCAGCGGGAGCGGGCCCCTTCCTCCCCCGCGCCATACTCGCGTCCCCTCCCCCACTCAACGTCCCGCCTCTTTCCCATCCCGCCCCGCGCTTCGCTGCCGTCTGCCGAGGCACGCTGAGAGTGTCAGGCCGTGGGGCCTAGCTCGCCATCTTCAGGCCTCGGCCGGCGGTGCGGCGGGATCGGGCTTCCCCGCGGAGCTGTGATAACCCCCAGAGCCTGCCTCAGCACCTCGCTAGTGTAGACCTCCGAAAGGGAGAGTTAGCGGTGTGGGGGAGGGGGGAAGTGTCGTATCCCGCCTGTCTCGCATGGCTCCTCCTCGGCCCGCAACGTGCCGGGTTACCTCACGGCCGGGCACTCGTTCCCGGAGCAATTTTCAAAGCATGTGTGAGGGAGGGCCCTGAGCCTATGGGCAGTTATCCCGGCTAAATGCACGTCCTCTTGCATCGCCCACTGCCCCGGAGCCTCCAGGTGTTGAGCTACGTGTGGTGGGATTGCTCTCTTACGGAGTCACCGCTCACCTGTTGGATAGTTTCCATTAACGAGCAGTTACTACAAAAATAGCTTTTGTTTTCCCCTTTTCACAAATTGATTTTTTTTCTCTTCCTAACACACAGAAAGTGCAAGGTGGGCAGTAAATCTTGAACCAGTTATTGGGTTAAAGTCTCGTAAAAATTAAAACCAGCAAACAGTGCTTTGCATTACTGGGAATGATGCCCCCACCCAATCTGCTTCCAATGGATTGCAGTTTTTTTTTTAAAGGGTTTCAACTATTTAGAAATGTCTAGACAGAAAAATAGAGCTTATGACAAGGTATAAGTTTTTACAAATATTTAACAAAAATATGCATATACATAATGATTATTTGAACGCACATCAGATCTGCTGAACTCACAAATTGTAATCCATGCTCAGAGAGCTTTTAAATAATTACAGTTTTTTAATTTATTGTGATACAAGAACTGAAAACAGCATGCCATCTGTTTCTGTTCCTTTTTTTTATTTGTGAAGCAGGATTGCCTTTATTTTCATATAAAAAGATTTTGACTGTGCCTGCTCATTACTCTCCCTCAGATGGTTTCTAATATACCCATTTTTTCACCTACTTTCAAATAGTTGCTGTTCGGGGGGGTGGGGGGAGAAAATTAACTGCAAAAGCGACTTTCCTTTGTGCCACATCTCTCTCTCCCCCCCACAAATCCTCCAGGTATCCTAGATAGATGTGTATATATTCCAACACAGGATTTTTTAGTGTGTGTGTGTGGTTTTGGCATCCTCAAATGAACACTGGCAATCTGAACCCCATTTCAATGCAATTTTGAATAAGAATTTGTAGTGTAGAGGAAAACTAGTGGATGCACAGAGATTCAAGTTGATAGGTTTTTATTATTGGAATACAGTAAAACATGAATGTTTTCATTTGTATATGGAAAATCCTATTTAAAGTGCCAGAAAAGTGTCATTTTCACCAAATAACAAGGAGCTAGTGTCTTTAGCAAGAGAAATCTGTTTAGGTTGTTAACATAGTTTTCTTCATTGTTTTGAGCATTTCACAATCATTAATTTGTATTATGTTTCGACATCTGTATGAAGTGGATGTTACCACCCCTCTACAGATGGGAAGTTAAGGCATGGAGTGGATTGAGTGACTTTCCCAAAGTCTGGTTGAACTGGGTATTGAATATATTTAACCTAGGTCTCTAAAATACCAGTGAAGTGCTTCTACGGCTTGTATGCATATAGCTTTTGGTAGTAGCTGCTTCTAGAAATAACTCCTGAAGCTTCACCTTTTTCTGCTAGAGAGTTCAACAACTCTCTTGTTTTTTGTATACCCCTATGTTGTTCTTAATTCGTCCCCACTTATTAACACAGGCACCCACATTCAATACAAGAATACTTTGTCAAAGCCTATATAATTGGTTGTGATAAGTATGAGAAACAGAATCATCATGTCTCTATCAGAGGTAAAAAAAAAATCTGCCCAGGATAGAGCAGTATTGGTAGGGTGCATGCATTCTTACTAAAGAAATGCAAAATTTCAAAATCATATATTTGCACTTGACTACAGTAGGAGACGCGTATAATCTCTTTAGTTTGGCACTCTGTCTCAATGGTACTTTGTCCATTTTAAGGTGGATTTTTGTTAGAGTACACACCAGAAATGGATTTTAAGTTACACATTACACACAGATAGACTTTGAAAGAATATTCATTAAGACCACAAAGTAAGCACTTCTTTAATGAAGGATACTCTTCTCTGTAGTACTCCAGCTTTATAGAGTGACTGAGAGATGGGTTTGTAGGAATAGAAGTACTGGTAACACCCAACTTTTCTCTCCAACCCCTGATTAATCACCAGAGCAGAGCCATACTATGCACTGAATGAGGCAGGGCTTTTGAGGATAAAATAGGATATGGTTGTGTAATTAAAATAAATAAGCTAAGTTACGGTTACACAAGTAACTTTAATACTAACATTTCCCAATTTCTTATTGCATGAATTAAAGTTGTAACCTTGGTATTCTTTTAACTTGGTGTGTAGTTTCTAGGTATTTCAAAGAGCAATCTCAGAAATTCCATAATGTGTTGTTACATTAACTCCAGCATAGGGCATCAGCAGAACTGAAACATTGAGATGGGTGGTACTCAACCTTTTTTATACCGCGGAACAGCAAACCCATTCACAAACTTGTGGTGGACAGGTAACAATTGATTAGCATATTTGTGTATTGCATATTTGTTGTATACATAATGAATATTCAAATATGCAAATGTTACATGTTCACCAAAAGTTTGTGAATGGGTCTGCCATGCTATAAAAAGTCCTCCAGTGCCAGCCCTAACCTCTAGAGTCCCTCAGCGCCAGCCACTGACCCCAGAGTCCCCTGCATCCAGCCCCATCCCAGTGCCAGCCACCATCCCAAATGCCTCAGTGCTGTCAGCAGACGGTCAGGGCAGTGTGTGTGTGTATGTTTCCGAGAAAAGGTTTAACATCCGTGTCTTTACTGCTAGGACCAGGGTCCCATCGCAGAGGGTGGCCAGCAGGCCAACAGACACCCCGTTATATAGGAAGAGCTTATTACACCTTAGATTTTAGCTGCTAGAACACAGGGGTTCCTTCGCAGTGGGCAGCCTAGGAAAGGCTGAAAGGGTGCCCCAACGGATCTTGTCACCTGGGAGGGACACAGATACAAATGCCCAAGCTCTCCCTATGTCTGTCCCTTTATGACCGGCTGAAGTTCTTTTAAATTGTGCTTGGTTCTATTACAGCAACTGAAGGAGTCAGGTTAAAACTTAAACAGTTACAGGTTTATTCGAGGAAGCTTATAAATCATATGGTTGCAATGGCTATTGTTCTATTTCTTAACTACAGGCAGTCCCCGACTTACGTGGATCCGACTTACGTCGGATCCCTAGATACGAACGGGGTGAGGCAACTCCCGCACATGCGCAGCAGCATTCCCGGGGCTCGCTCACCTGGGTCCTAGGATCCTCCTCCTCCTCGGGCCGGCTCCGACTGGGGTCCCGCAGAGCTGCCGGGCAGAGGAAAAGTGCCTCCCCACGCCCGCTGTCCCCCCCACCCCCCTGCCAGCAACAGGCTGCCCCCTCCCCTGAGCAACAGGCTGCCGAACAGACAAAAGCAGCCTCTCTGCCCCTCCTCCCCTCTATACATGCCGGGCTCCCGGAGCGCAGCAGCGTCCCCGGGGCTCGCTCACCTGGGTCCTAGAATCCACCTCCTCCTCCTCTTCGGCCGGCTCCAACTGGCCTCTGCCTGCAGCAGCTGGCCACAGGGACAGGGATCCCGCAGAGCTGCCGGGCAGAGGAAAAGTGCCTCCCCACGCCTGCTGCCCCCCCCCGCGGCCTCGCATCCTGCACGCCTCCCCCCTCCCCCCCTGCCAGCAACAGGCTGCCCCCTCCCCTGAGCAACAGGCTGCGGAACAGCAGACAAAAGCAGCCTCTCCGCCCCTCCTCCCCCTATACATGCTGGGCTCCCTGGGCAAACAAAGACTCCACCAAAACAAACAAAGTGCTGGCCTCATTCTGTTAGCAAAAAAGGACCCTCCTCCTAGAACCCTGGGTGGTGTGTGGAAATAAAGCTATTAGCTCAAAGCATGGTGCAGAGCTGTTTGGTATTTGATGAGTTACTCCTTTAGTCCTGAGTTTGTCACAGGGACAGAAATAGATGTGAAATCTTCTGAACAGGGGAACAGACAGCAAAACAAACATTAGAGGGGAGTTAACCTTTCCCTATGCTATCCAAAACTAAAAAAAATGTTTGGCTAGAGTTTCCCCTACAATATGTACCAGTTCCGACTTACATACAAATTCAACTTAAGAACAAACCTACAGTCCCTATCTTGTACGTAACCCGGGGACTGCCTGTACTAGCAAAATATAGATCTTAAAAATGGTTACAAAGAAGATAAAGATAGAAAAATAGAAATAATGGTACCAAGTACTTCATTTCACCCTTTTTTCCCCTTCTTCATCTGATCTATATTTTCATCCCACAGCTTCCACTAGACTTGCACCCTAGTAGGGATGTTAAATTGCGAGTAATTGACTCATCGAATTGTCGATGCATTTTGTATCGACTATTTGATTAGTCAGTAAGGTGCCTCTGCCTTTGAAGTGTAGCAACAACCCTAGAGCTGTTGCTGCGCTTCAAAGTCGAAAGTGCTGCATGTAGCCTGGGGTCAGCTGGGGACTCCCCTGCTGACCCCGGGCTCTGTGTGGCGCTGCTGCTTTGAAATACCACGGGAGGCCCAGAATCAGGCTCTTTGCAGCATTTCAAAGTGGCAGCGCCGCACGGGGCCCGTGTTCAGCTGGGAATTCCCCCACTGATCCTGGGCTCTGTGCGGTGCTGCTGCTTTGAAATGCCGCATGCAGCCAGGCTGCACGCAGCGTTTCAAAGTGGCAGCAATGCGTGGAGCCCAGGGTCTGGCCTCAGGCTCCATGTGGCACTGCTGATTTGAAATTCCCCTCTTCCCCATCCCCCTGCTTGCTGCCTCATTCTGATAGTCTGAGGCAGCCGGGAGGAGGGAGTGGGGCGGGGACTAGTTGACTAGTCCTTCACATCCCTACCCCCACCTAAATTTCTAGTCACTTTCCCAGAGCTCTTTGTTTAATCTCATTGTCTCTTGCCAACTTCTTGTGCCACTTGGCTCTGCCCCAGTCCAGATTTTCAGCTTGCACAATGTCTCTATAACTACTGTCTCCCATCCCTTCTCACATCCTTCCCTCTTTACTGGTTCAACAGTTTCTTTGCTCAGACAGTCCTCTCTTTCCAGTTCCTTCTTTTCACACCCTAGACTCCTTCTCTCAGTCTACTGTGTCCCTTTTTCAGCTCTTGTTCTCACTTAATTTGAATCAAGCAGCTTCCTCTATGTTGCCTGTGCATTGAGAGCCCAGATGAGAGATACTTCTTGATCTCAGGCCAGGTCTACACTGGTGGAGAAAATTAATACAACATGTACAACTCCAGCTATGTCAATGGTGGTGAACCTAAGAGATGGGGCTGGATGCGGCCCCTGCTTGCCTGGATCCAGCAGCCCCTGAGGATCAGGATCTCCCCTCACACCATGCCCCATCGTGGAGGCTAGAGCATGCAAAATCTAATAGACTGAGCCTAGGTGTGCAATGAGACTGTGGGAAGTGTCTTTCTGCTTCTCAGTTGGGGGCCACCTCAGTGAGGGTTTGTTTTTGTTTTTTTGCTTCTCACTTGTGTGTGGCCTCCAATTGATTTTTTTTTCTGTAGGTCAGCAGCTTCCCCACTCCTGAACTATGTGAATTTCATATCTGGAGTTGGCATACCTTGCATAATTTTTTTCTGGGGCAGTCCCACAGCAGGAAGTTGGGATAAATTCTCCCATCGACTTCCCTTACTCCTCAAGACTGAAAGGAGAGTCCTTACTGGACTCACTAAATTGAACGCCGGAAGATCGACCTCTGGAGTGTTGATCTTCTCGGAAGTGTAAATGTGCCTTTAGTTACTATAGTCATAGACTTAGCGTGGTCTCAAGCAACTTGAGAACTTGCAGGGAAAGTCTTGTTCAGCCTTATGCTGAAGGGTGTTCCATGCTGACGGTGTTTTTGAAGATTTTAGCTTAGAATATCTAAGAAGCCTACAGAGCATGTGCAAACTGAGATATTACAAAGGGTTATAACATAGCCAAATTGAGTGAGGTTCCACAGGAATTGCAAAATACACATTCCTGATTAAGGGTGTTAAGGACTAGTCGAATATCTGATAAGCAAATGCTTATTGGATAGTCAGTCGATTTCCCACCCCCCTCTGTCAGATAGAGGCAGGGGAAGAGAGGGTACTTCAATGCAGCAGTGCTGCATGGAGCCCAGGGTCAGCTGGGGACTCCCTAGCTGACCCCAGGCTCCCTGTGGCATTTGTCTCTGAGTTCCCCACTGACCCCAAGCTCTATGGGGGAGCTTCTGCTATGTACATTTCAAAGGAGGAATGCAGACGTGCCTGTGGAGAGCCCGGAGTCTGTCAGCAGAGCGATGACCTCCCCAGGTCTGGCAAACTCCCTCTGGGAGTGTATGGCTACCGGGGGCACTGGGAGTTGCAGAGGCCCCCACTCAGTGGGCTTTGAATCATTTATTTTAATTTCAGTGTGCATTATCAAGCAGAAAATCTTTATTTAAATCTATTTTCATCTTCTTTTGTATTTGTACTTATTTTCCAAAAAAGTTGATTCTTATTGGCTAGTAACTAAGGATGTTAAAATGCAGTCATCAGACTAATTGTATAGTTGATAGGACCGCTCTGCAGAGCTGCAGCAGGGGGTAGCTCCAGCAGCGGGCTCAAGTTGAGACTGAGCAGTCCCAGCTAGTACCAGCTCCAGGAGCCACCTGTGCTGCAACTCTGCATTTTAATTGTAGTAAGAGCCACTGGGCTCTTAATACATTTAAAATGCAGAGCCACAGTGATTAGCGTGAGCTGGGACTGGTTGGTCCCAGCTCATGCTGAGTTCAGCAGCCCTGCTCATGGCAGACAACCCTGTCCACTGCAGACAGGCTGCTGCTGGAGTAGCCTCTGTTCACGGAAGCTAGGGCTGTCCATGGGCAAGGGCTGGTCCAGCAGCAGTCTCTGTCCTCGGGGTGGGGAGGTCAGACTTCCCCCTGAAACCCCTGTGGACAGGGGCTGCTTTGCAGCAGCCTCCCCTCCCCCTGCACCTCTGATAGTCACCGGGGGAGGGGTAGGAGGAGTAGGTGGCACCAAGGATATAGTGCTTGGTGGGGGAACTGGCTTTTAAGCCAGCTTCCCCCAACACCAGCTCCTGTTCTTCTCCTTGCTGCCTCTCATAGAAGCAGAGCAGGAAGGGCCATAGGGAGCACGGGCCCAGCAGGGACTGAAGCTGACCCCACTGGCCTCATGTTCCCACTGCAGTGCTTCAGTTTTTTAAACGTACAAGAGCCTCATGGGGTTCTTGTATATTTCAGAGACTGAAGCCCTGTGGTGGGAACTGGAGCCAGCTTCAGTCCCTGCTGGCACCATTTACTACTCCGCTCCTTCCCTTCCCCCCACGGAGACCGGTTTTTAAGCTGGCTCCCCCCAGAACTGGCTCCTGCTTCCCTCCTTGCTGCCTCTTTCTGATAGAGCAGTATTTCCCAATTTTATTTGGCCACGGAACTCTTTTGCAGAACCCCTAATAACAGTCTTGTATATGGAGCCGAAAAAGTAGACCACAAATAAGTAAGGATAATAATAAACAAATGCTAATGTGTACAAAATTTTTTTTTAATAATAAAATGTTATTGTAATGGAATTTACTCGCAGAATCCTAATTTTCACTTTGCTGAACCCCAGGGTTCCGTGGACACCATTTGGGAAACACTGTGACAGAGGCAGCAAGCAAGGGGGGGAGGAAGCGGCTAGCTGACTATCCGATAAGCTTACGCTTGGATAGTTGACTAGGTGCTTACATCCCTACTAGCAGTGCTTTTTTTTTTTTTTTGTAAAAGCTGGAACCATGGCTTCAGTTTTTGTTCCTCCTTTCTGTCTGCTTTGTTTTTCCATGTGCCCTCTAGTGGCGGTTTGCATTACTGAAGCAGCTCATGCTGGTTTGCTGACCTCTGCAATTAACACAAGTTAATTTTTTTAATGCATTAATTCTGCCCTCAGGCATTAACTCCCACTAATTGACAGCTTTAGAAAATAGTGAATGCTGCATTACTTATTTACTAGATTGACATTTTACCTATAACTTGTTATGCTGTACTCGGAAAAATTCACAAAATCACCATTCTAAATTTTTTGTGCTGAATACATTAATAAAACTTGTCAGAACATGTTTTGCATTTAAAATTGATTTGTTAAATAAACGGTGTTGTCACTAGCAAATCAAATTTATTTGCTTCTAGTCAATATGTCCTTCAAAATTGTGTAAATTATGGCTCAATCTGTCATTTAGTTTTTATTTGTAGATGGAAAGAGAAAATAAGTTGTCCAGCTTTTTCAACTCTGTCAGTTTTGAATGAGCTAATTATTGAACAGAAATTAAATAGCCTTTTTATGCAGGCACTGAGAGTCTACTTCCTGTTTGACCTCTTTCATTCAGGACCTATGTTAGTACAAATTCTAGTTATATGTTTATAATATTCCTGGCTTAAAATTTGAAGTTTGTGATTTGTTTGCATTTTTAGAAATTGATCATAGAGAAACACATGATCAACTTTATTCTAAAAGATAAACATATTGTGTGACTAGCTAGTCTTTAGACTTCAGTGCAGTAAACAGAATGCAAGTGTATATGTGTTTTTAATGAATGTGTGACTTTTTAAATTTTATATCTAATACTGTTTTATTGTTTGTTTTGTTTTTAGTGATTCTCCTTTGCCTGTTTCTTCACGGGTCTGTTTTGTAAAGTTCCACGATCCTGACTCAGCAGTTGTGGCCCAACATCTGACAAACACTGTGTTCGTTGACAGAGCATTGATAGTCGTACCATATGCAGAAGGTTTGTGAATTGTTTAATAACCTATGAAGTCATCATAAGATGGAAGTCTACCCCAGTATAGCTTAATAGAATGAGGTTTAGTAACCTGTAAAATATCTAAGATATATTAATGTTTTGAAACCCTTGGTATGCTGTCATTATGTCTTTCATTAAAGCAAATTTTTAATTTTTTTTAATGACATCTGGTAAAAGCTGGATGGTTTATCTGTCAATATTTTTATATAAGAAAATCTTAAATTTAGAGCGCAATTATTTTTAAGCAGAATTATTGGAAAATTATGCTCTTAATTCATCAGCGTCCCTAAGACATGTTTCCAATCAGACATAAAAATGCTAACTCGTATGCATAATAAAAGTTGCCTTAAAGATGAATTATTCAGGATATGTATTTTTTCTCTAGTCTCGTGCAAGTTTTTTCCTCCCTCTTTGAGAGTGAATGGAGGAGTGGGTTAGCAGTTATTTTGCAATGTCCTGCTACTTCGTTTAGTTGACAGTTTCTCAGAAGAAACGTTCGCTCTTCCTGTAAATTCCAGTATACCAAGGGTTTGAATGATTGTGCTTTTTAAGATGAAAGTGAGATCTTCCAAGAGGTGCCAAATGGGCACTGGATTTTAGATTTTATTCCAAGTTTTCTTGTTCAGCCTTGCTGTATTTAATAGAATTTCACTGAATAATAAACTCTTCTCTCTGTTATTTGTGTGTGTGATTTTTGTAGTGGAGAAGGCAAATGCAAAGCCCTTCCAGATGACTGAAACAGTGGGTCCTCTGCAGCTACAGGGGATTCTAGACATTAACTAAAGGCCAGCAAGCACTCAAGTCCCCAAGTGTTTTCCTGGTGTAACCACTTGTTAACTACATTTTCTCTTCTTTTTTTTTTACATTTTAGGGTGTTACAGTAATTTGAAAGACAGTGAGCAGGTTTTTTTCCGAACTTGTTTTAAAAACAATATGCTGAGAAGACATCACTTCTAACAGAAGTCTCATTAAACTTTACTAGGCTTTAGAATAATTCATTTCAAATATACTGATTTTGGTTTACTCTTACATTTTTTTTTCTTAAGATCCTTTTGAAATAGAGTAAAAACCCTGCAGATTAAGTTACATCACAGTATCAAACTTAATATAAGGCCTATCTTGTTCATATTTTTGACAAGGCAATTTAATTAATTCTCTCAGCTGCCTTCCAGGGTTGATGAACAGTCATAGGTTCTTGTTAAAAGTAAAATTTTAAAATAAATTAAACACTTAAGACTTAATTACTTACTTTAAAATTTGTAACATGATCTGTAATTGAGTCCTTTGTCAGACTACATAACACTTTCATAGTAGATGCTTTTGTTTACACTAGTGTGGGTAAAATAGTGTATCTTAAGGAATTTGTTCATCTTGTTCTGATTTATGCATTATTAAAGCATGATATAACAGTATCTGTGTCAATAGTATTTAAATATTTCATAGGCCCTTGTTTAAGAAGTTAAAACTCAACATTTGAATTACTGATGATGGGTAATGTGATGCTTTTTGTCAGTATGAATTTGTCCAATTTGCTTGATGATAAACCTAGAATTTAGAGAAATATGCCCAATAGTTTCATTTCAGAATGTGTTAAAGATGATCTATACAAGTTAAACAAATACTAGCAGTTTAGTGGGCCAATTTTGAACTAGGAGTTTCTTGTACGAAGAGCAGTATCTTGTGTCTAGTTCTGGAGATTCAGAATCTGGACATGTTTTTAAGATAATATAAGTCCTTTATTTTTGTAATAAAATATTTGCTTTTAGATTTTGAATGCACAGTTTTCACTTCATACTTATCACTAGCACCCCAATTCAACAACATATTTAAGCACACTACAGGAAGACACTTGAAGTCATCAAGACTACTCGTGCTTAAAACAAGCCATATGCTTATACTTAAGTAGTCTGCTGAACTGGAGTCCAATATTTTGTTTTCTTTTTGATATTCTGTATTAATGTTATCCATCACTAAAGTACAAGTTAATAATTACACTGCACAGATAATAGTCCCCTATATCACAATCACACTCTAATTTTGGCTTTTACTGACATTTTGGTGTTGACTGTTGCTTTGTGTGTTAGAACTATACACAAAGTCTACGGTAAGGCATAGTATTGTAATTTGCACTGTGATATTCCTAGATTTGGAAGGATTGGTAATATTAAAGATGATTGGGGGGTTATTTAGGTTCTTTGGTTAATGTTTGTTTCTTTTGTCTGTTTCTTTTTCTTTCATTTCTACACATTCAAGCAGTATTTCTTGGTTCTAACAAAGCAGCAGTAAAAAAAAACATTGCCGCATGAAAATTAACTGGTGAGGGGCCTCATTGCTTTTTTAAATTGTAGTTTTTGTTTATTTCTAAATACTTTTAAAAAAAAGAGGATCAGATGCATGACTTTTTTTAATGGATGCAGATCTTCTATGAGGTGTCTCAAGATAAGTCAGAGAGGAGTTGAATTTAGATACCAGAAATGTATTTGCACTAATTTGAAATGTGTAGATATAACTTATTATATCATCTGAGACATAATTTTGCATGCAGAATTACCCCATAATCTCTATAGGTATGTTAATATATTGATGCATTAATGCCCTATATCATAAATTACCTTTTCCCTCTCCTCCCTCCATAACTTTTGGTATCTAAATTGATGACAGCTCAATGACACAAGCAAGATAACAGTGCTGTGTATTATACATTTGTTTATATTATCGGCACTTCTCAGTATAGGTGGAAGGAACCATTACCTTTATTTAACAGTGGTTTTTCTTTTTTGTTGTTGTGTTTTACAGTTCTTTTCCCTGGTTCAGCCTGAACTATATACCAGGCCCTGCTGAAAATACCACCCAACAGTTTTCTTCTGCAGCTTATCCAGTTTCTCTTAAGTGCCCTGTACTTATTGTATGTTTTATGATGAGATGCAGTTTCTCAATATGTATTACAGAAATACTACTGGTATTTGCAAATATATAGTAAAAATGTATTATTGAACTCTCATTTTGGGGGCTTGGGCACATTAACAGATTAATCCATCTGTATAGGGCTTTTGCTGTTGGATAGAATAAAAATTATCTACGTACATATTTGTTTCATAGTAGGACCCTTAATAAGATTCTTCTGTATGGAGAATAGGCAGTAAAATCAACCACACTTGTCTCAGTTGGCTACAAGAGTTTGGGCCAGAAGTCTTTTTCTGCAATGGCAGAGTGTAGCAGCATTCTTGGTACAGTAAGCGTGGCACATAATGGAACCATACGCATTTTACTGGACAGGTAAGGAATGTGCCACAATATACTGTATATACACAGAGCGTATATTTGGAGATCTGCAGACACTTTCATATTCATTTGACGAGTCAGCAAAAGCCCTACGCTTTGTTCAACAAAATATTTCCTTACCTTCTCTTAATTTTTACAAAATTTGTATGGTAGGTGTAAAAGAAATCATAGTGAACTGTACCATATTATTAACCCCTAAATCAAACTTTTTTTGTCTTGTGTATCTTGATTTTTCTGTGTGCTTTATAGTGAAGCAGCCGACACGAGTCGTTGTTCATAAAACAGCTTTTGAAAGTTGAGAGCACACCCCTGGAGAACCGACTGTGCTTGCTTACGTTTGGTTCATGACTTAAAAATCGAGTACAGGTGATGAAATCTTGGCAGTGTTAACAAAAAAGTAGTGTGTATTGTGCTATTTTTTACGCTAGAAACTTAACCATTTGTAGAGAAAAAGGAACAAATTTTCACACATTGAAGTTTCATTCTGACATAAAATTTAATGATAAATATTAGTAGAAATCAAGCTTTATATTTTATCCAACATAAGTACTTTCAGCAAACTCAGGTGGTGTATCAGGGAGACATTTTCTGGGTGTATTTGTGTGTTTTCTGACCTTGAGCGAGAATGTATTCTAATGCAAGGCTGTTTCTCTGCAGGAATTATTCCTGATGAGACTAAGGCTTTATCTCTTTTGGCACCAGCTAATGCTGTGGCAGGTCTGCTGCCTGGAGGTGGTCTCCTGCCTACTCCCAACCCACTTTCTCAGGTAGGTTTTCATTCGTGTGGAGTGAAAGGGAATACTGTACATATTTTGCTAGACCTTCATCTACTGTACTAATGCACTTGGGCAAATAGGCTTGGATGGCAAGAAGAGATTTGATTGTGTATTGATATTTGTAGTGATTTAGTTAAATGCTGATTTGGAATGTGGTCATAATCATCTGCCATAATGAACTGTATTGTGTAACAGTGGTAGTTTGTTTAGTGGGATGTCTGTGTTTTTACAAGCATGCTCAGAACTTTAATTAGCATATTGGGAAGCCTGCATAATTTCTTTAAAGATTCTTAAACATGAGGGAGAAGAGTTTGGGATTGAATTATTCAGATGATCTTACCATACTCCTTTGGAGGCAAGTTCTTAGTCTTTGTTCTTAATATTAAAACCATTAAATAACTTGATCCTAAACTGGTTTATCATTTGAAAGATTAGTTTTTTTCTGAAAATGGACTGTGTACACATTTTTGAAAATGTGTATTGTACACAAACCCTTAACTTTAATTGTGCTAATCTGAAATGTGTTTTCCTTAGAAATTGAATAGATTTTAATGATTATTTAGGCTTCCTCAGAAACTGTAATGTCTCATGTGGATTTTCAAAAATATCTAAAGGAGTTAGGTGCCCAGCTTCTGTCGATCTTCAGTGGGGGTTGGGTATCTAACTTAAGTAGGCATGTTTCAGAATTCCATTATCATTTTCAGAGGCCCTGTTAAAGTATCTTGTGCCCTTTTAAAGGAGGAGAGTAGGTACAAATCTAATGCAGAAATGTGTGTTCTCTGTGTATTCAGTCATAAATACTGACAAATCAGGGGGAGAGATTGTGTATTTTTAAAACTGCCTTTTACTTTTATTATTGGAGATCAACCAAAACTAAAATAGTGAGATGGATTCTCTTTTGCAGTATCTGCAGTTGTTTTCTAAATTCTAATGACTTATATCTGGTCAGTCAGCTTGCCTGGGTTTTTCTTAAAAAAAATATCATTTTCAGCATTCTTAGTTCCGATAAATGGGACAGAAAGAATCCTGGACAAGTTTGCAGTGTTCGCTGTTAAAATTCCCTTTTTAATTGTTGTCTGAGCATGTTTGTATAGAAAGTCAAAAAATAAATCTAGAACTGGCATTTTTGCTAAAGGGTGTATTAATGTACATATTTGTGAGGTTGGGTTTAATCAATATGGTGGTGATAAAGGGATTGTACTGTGCCAGTGCCTTTTTTTAAATTATCATCTGTATGTTATAGATTGGTGCCGTTCCTTTAGCTGCTTTGGGAGCTCCTGCTCTTGATCCTGCCCTAGCCGCTCTTGGGCTTCCTGGAGCAAACTTAAACTCTCAGGTATATAAGTAACTTTTTCTTTACTAACTTTGGCAAACTTTTAGACTGATCAGTAGATTATGATACACCAGTATATTAATTGTCTGATTTGAAAGTCCAAGACTTTCTATATTTATTCCTGAATTAGTCCTACAAAAATGCAAGGGACGAGTATTGGGCCTAGTTTTAAGGTCGAGTTATTTGTAGAAATTCCATCTTTCATATCATACAGTGCATTTGTTTATAGGCCTAGCAGTTTGATAAATGATTTTTAAAATCCTTTTGCAATCTTGCTTCTTTTCTAATTTAATTCTGACACTTGAGCTAATGTATATTAACAAATTGTGGTCTCCCAAACCCAAAGGTTAATTCCAGCTGAAGACTTTGAATACCAGACTTTGAACTAGCAGACTTTTAGATTGCTAAAAGCTTGTTTAAAATACAGTCTGAAAAAAAAGTTGAGTTGGTAGACTAGTACAAATATATTCAGAGCTAAACTTCCCAAGCCAAAATTAAAGACAGCTTTTTAAACTGAGGATATTAGCAGCTAGCCATTTAACCGATAAGCGATGGCTGGATCAGCCTCTTATCTGTGGAGAGCTGGGGCCCCCACTGCGGACAGGGGCTGCTGCCACCCAGCACTGCTGCCTCTGATATAGAGGCAGCAGCGTGTAGTGGCAGGGGGCTCGCTGGGAGTGTACTGGCTGTTGACCCTGCCCTTGGGGGGAGCATTTTAGTAACCATATAACCATTAAAATTGGTGCAGCTACATGATTACTAGAATAACAGTATCTATCATCTCTGTTTTAAACCCATAGTTCAGTGTTTCTCAAATTGGTCTGTGAAACCATTCTGAGAAACCTGCTAACTGGCCACTCCAGTATCTTCATTTACCAGCTCCACAGCCATGGAGCCTTGTGGCTCCCATTGGCTCTGGTTCGCTGTTTGCAACCAAGGGGAGCTGTGGGAAGCGGCAGCCCAGCCCACGCCACTTCCTGCACTCCTCTTGGCCACAAATAGTGAACTAGAGCCAATGGGAGCTGCGAGGCTCCATGACTGCGGAGCTGATAAATAAATGCACTGGAGTGGCCAGTTAGCAGTTTTCTCAGAATGGTTTTGCAGACCACTTTGAGAAACACTGCCACAGTCCTAGAAATAGTCTGTCCATCTTAATTTTTTAATGATATACTGTAGGGTTTCTCAGACACTGGTGTCTTGTATCAGAGACAGAGTTAAATTATTAATGTATTAGTACAGGAATCACTGAAGTAATGGGCATCATGCAGATTCTACTTTTTTTTGCTATTATAGTGACCTTTTAATGTAGCATAATAAACTGACCATTTGGACAAACTTTGCTTACGTGTTAGCTAAGCACTTAAATTGTTCAAAATGTTCATGTTAAACTACCTACTGGGGAAAAAAAATCAAATTTAAAATGATAGATGTACTTTTTGGATGCTTAGCAATTTGATTACAATTCACATTGGATCGCTCTGCAAGTTGTCATCTGCTAAATAACAAGTAGTTATAAATGAGACTTGTTAGCAGTTAATGTACCATTTGTGCTTTCAAATTATAATAAGTGTCAGGTGGCTTTATATACAAGTTTGCTTCTGGATATTCTTAAGTAAGAGCAGGAAAGTTACAGTTTATGTATGGGTTAGAGGAAATCGATAGAAAAAGACACACATCGTACTGTACAAGTAAAAATAGTCATGTTGAATGAACAGGTAGGTGAGCAAGCTCTCTGCCTAAGACAATTCAGAGATAAATTGTAAACACCACAGATAGTCTAAAGAAATTGTCTTGATCCTTTCTTGAAAAGATGCTACTGACTGGCATATATTAAAAGGGGAGCATTTAGCTCAAGGGTGGGCAATAACTTTTTGTGGAGAACTATTCCCAACAATTTGCAAGTGATCAAGGGCTGCACTTTTTCATGATAGTCATGATGGAGGTTGGGTGCGGAAAGGAGCCCAGAGTAAGGGCTTGGGGTACAGGAAGAGATGTGGGGTCTGAGGGAGTTAGAAGAAGGGGGGTGTAACCTGGGTCAGGAGATTGGAGTGTAGGAGGGGGTGCAGAGTCTTTGAGGGAGTATGAATAAAATGGACTGTAAGGTGGCTGAAAAGCTGGCTAGATTGTCGGGCTCTGCGGGTAGTGATCAATGGCTTGATGTCTGACTGAAGGTAGGTTTCAAGCAGAGTGCCCCAAGGATCAGTTCTAGGGTCAGTTTTGTTCAACATCTTTATTAATGACCTGGATGAGGGAATGGATTGCACCCTTAGCTAGTTTGAGGATGACACTAAGCTAGGGAGAGAGGTAGGTACATTGGAGAGTAGGGATAAGGTCCAGAGTGACTTAGACAAGTTGGAGGATTGGGCCAAAAAAATCTGATGAGGTTCAACAAGAACAAGTGCAAAGTCTTGCACTTGGGACAGAAGAATCCCAAGCATTGTTACAGGCTGGAGACCAACTGGCTACATAGCAGTTCAGGAGAAAAGGACCTGGGATTACAGTGGATGAGAAGCTGGATATGAATAAACTGTGTGCCCTTGTAGCAAGAAAGCTAATGGCATATTAGAGTGCAATAGGAGGAGTATTTCCAACAGATCTGGAGAAGTGATTATTCCCCTTTTTTCGGCATTGGTGAGGCCACATCTGGAGTATTGTGTCCAGTTCTGGGCCCTCACTGTAGAAAGGATGTGAATGCATTGGAGAAGGTCCAGTGGAGGGCAACCAAAATGATTAGGGGGCTGGAGCATGTGACCGAGGAGGTGAGGTTGAGGGATTTGGGCTTATTTAGTCTGCAGAAGAGAAGAGTAAGGGAGGGACTTGATAGCAGTTTTCAATTTCCTGAGGGGAGGTTCCAGAGAAAATGGAGCAAGGCTGTTCTCAATGGTGACAGATGGTAGAACAAGGAGCAATGGTCTCAAGTTACAGTGGGAGAGGTCTAGATTGGACATTAGGAACACTATTTCACTAGGAGGATGGTGAAGCACTGGAATGGGTTACCTAGGGAGGTGGTGGAATCTCCAGTCTTAGAGGTTTTTAAGACCCAGTTTGACAAAGCCCTGGCTGGGATGATTTAGTTAGGGTGAGTCCTACTTCAGGCAGAGGGCTGGACTTGATGACCTCCTGAGGTCTCTTGCAGCCTTATGATTCTCAGAGAGGATTCTGACCTGGAGGAAGGTCATGGAAGGGGTGCAGTGTCCTTGGAAGGTCATGAAAGGGGGTTGTGACCTTGGACAGAGGTACAAGAGGGGAGAAGAAGGTTGGGTTGTGACCCAAGGCAGGAGGAAATGGGGTGTCAGGTACAGGCTCTGGCCAGGAGGTGTACTTTAGGACAGGCATTTCCAAAGTTTTTCAGCCACGGAACGTCTCCGGCAGGGGTGGGCAATAATTTTTGGCCGGGGGCCACTTCAAAAAATTTTCAAGTGGCCCCTGGCAGGGCAGAAAGAGGCTTTGCACACTCTCTGACCCCCTGCCCTGCCCCGGCCCTGATTGACCTTCAAAGAGCCACGCGCAGGGCATGGAGGAAATGTCATGTGCTCCCCCATCCCCAAGTCCTGATTGACCATGTGGCGGGGGAGCTGTGCAAAGCTTCCCTCACCCTGCTCCCTCCCTGCACGAGCGTACAGCACTTTGAGGTGCCATGCACTCCTCACAGGAGGCGGGGAGAGGGCAGAGGAAACTTTGCACGCTCCTCCTGCCCCCAGGCCAGTCAGAGCTTGGGGGCGGGGGAGCACATGATGTCTCCTCCCATCCTGTGCGCAGCGCCTCAAAGCGCTGTGTGCTGCTTACAGGGTGGGAGGAAGCTTTGCGTGCTCCCCAGGCCCTAATTGGCCTGTGGGCAGGGGAATGTCAGGGCCTCTGTGGGCCGGATTAACCCGCTTGGCGGGGAGGCCGTTTTGCCTACCCATGCTCTACGGAGGTAGCTGAAAATTTGGCAGGCCCCCCCCCCCCCCCCCCCCCCCCCCAAAATATGATTTTTAATTCAATATCCAAATAGACACATTTTGGAATTCTATTTTTATTTATTGTATCTTATAACTTTTTCAAGAAAATTATCAGAAAATTAATAAAAAAAAATAACAGGATCATAAAACTGTCATTAATATTTTCTCACAGAGCCCCTGGACCCATCATGTGGAGCATCAGGGTTCCACAGAAAACACTTTTGGGGAACTTTGACTTAAGTGGGCTGTGGGGGCCATGTGCTCTCTGCGTGCTACATGCCTCTCAGGGGTGGGGAGCCTTTGCAGTGGTTAACATGTTAATGTGTTTAAGCAAAGTTCGTATCAATATGTTTTAATATCTCTTTTCATAGTCTCTTGCGGCAGATCAGCTACTAAAGCTTATGAGCACGGTGGATCCAAAGTAAGTGCAAATAATAGCTTTCAGTACTTACAAAGTTTTATTTTGGAGCAGACGTTCTCTTGAGGGTGCTGTCTCATGTCATTCACCCTGTTTTCCACACGTGTCCAAATAAATACCAGAGGAAATTGGCTTCCTGGGAGGAAAAGATGGTTCTCACTAGCTTTTCATCATTCCATACCCTTTATATAAAGAAATTTGGGCTGTGGTCACTTTAATCCTTTAAAACCATTAGCTACAAGTAAAGACAAATCTGTACTTACCATGCCAGAGACTGATTTTTGTGGTGTTCAATTTAGCAGGTCCTTATTAGGCCTGTTAAATTGAACGCTAAGATGCTGGTAATCCTCGATTTGCGAGGAGTAAGAGAATCTGACCAAAGCATTTGTTCCCGTCAACCTTCCGCTGTGGAGATCGTGCCAAACTTGACTTAAGGTACGTCAACTCCAGCTATGTCATATAAGTAGCTGAAGTTCCTTACCTTAAGGTGACCTTCTGGGTCTAGTGTAGACCTGGTCCAAGTCTAAGTACATCTTGCACTGGAACAAGTTGACTTCTAAAAACTAGATGTTAAAACAGAATCTGGTGTTCTATAGGGAAAATCAGTCTGAATTAGTTTACTTTTTCCTTTAAGGAGTTACTTTTTCTGTTGATGAGAATAAAAATTGTTGCCTTTTCAGAAATACAGGCAGTCCCCGGGTTACGCAGATCCGACTTATGTCAGATCCGTACTTACAAACGGGGCTTTTCTCGCCCCGGAGGATGCGGGCGGCGGGACAGCCCAGACGCACCGCAGTCCCACCGCCCATGTCCTCCGGGGCGAGAAAAGCTGCTCCGCGTCTCCCTGGTCTGCTGGGGCGGGGGGACGCTCAGCCGGGTTGGTCCTGCAGCAGACCAGGCTTTTCTCACCTGGTCTCTTCCCCTCCCCCGCCCCCCAAGCAGACCAGGCTTTTCTCACCGACGCCTGTGGTAGAGCAGCTGGGGCGCTGCCGGGTAGGTCCCCAGCTGCTCTACCCCAGGTGTCCCCAAGTCAGCTGCTGCTGAAACTGATCAGCGGCTGATTCCAGGAAGCCCGGGGCAGAGCAACTCTGCCTCGGGCTTCCTGTAGTCAGCCGCTGGTCAGTTTCAGCAGCGGCTGAATCTGGACGCCAGTTCCGACTTACGTACAAATTCAACTTAAGAACAAACCTACAGTCCCTATCTTGTACGTAACCCGGGGACTGCCTGTATTTGGAAAAGTAACATTGGAAACAGGTATCTGTGCAAGACAGTAAATGGACCCCTTACTACTTTTGGGCTGGATATTGGTATACTAGCTCAAGAGAATAAAAGGATGTAATCTGTCCCTCATGCTGATACCTAACTTCCAGCACATAGCAGCTTTGTGGAGCCTTCTACATATGGCATCTGTCCATCTATCGTCTCTGTTTCTCCCTTCCCTCTTGTGAGAGAAGGGGGCTACGGGGAGTGAGCAACGTATTTACATCAGCACACTCTAAATCAGGTAGTAGAACCAGTCAGTACACATTACTCTCTTCCCCAAGCAGTAGAGACTGGGAGGAGGGAGTTGGATTTGGAACTGTAATCTCCTTGGGCTACTCCAAGGCTATGTCTAGACTGCAAGCCTCTTTCGAAAGAGAGCATCTAGACTGCACACGGAACTTTCGAAAAAGCAAGCTGCTTTTTCGAAAGAAAGCAGCAAGTGAGTCTGGATGCTCTCTTTCTAAAAAGCCCTGTTTGCTTTCAAGAACGCCTTTTTTCGAAAGAGCACTTTCGAAAAAAGGCGTTCTTCCTCGTGCAATGAGGTATACCGCCATCGAAAGAAAAGCCGCGTTCTTTCGATTTAATTTCGAAAGAACGCGGCTGCAGTCTAGACACAGGTGAAGTTTTTTTTTCGAAAAAAGGCTACTTTTTTCGAAAAAAAAACCCTGAGTCTGGACACAGCCCAAGAGTAGTTCACCAATGTTTTCCCCTTATTCCAACCAAGTTTTTCCAGTCTAGGCAAGTATTTTTTAAAGTCAGTATTTTGGATCTGAAATTAAATTTTCACTTCACTTAATGGCTTGTTCCAGGTTGAACCATGTAGCTGCAGGTCTTGTCTCACCAAGTCTGAAATCTGATACGTCCAGTAAAGAAATAGAGGAAGCTATGAAAAGAGTACGAGAAGCACAATCACTGATTTCTGCTGCCATAGAGCCAGGTAATTGAACTGCTTTTAAATATTTGGTTAAACACAATTTTTGGAAATATATTCCCTTAGGTTTTGAAGATTATAAGCCCTTTTAATTTAAGTTTACATATTTCCTTATTCCACTAATCATAAGGGTTTTTTTAAATTGTAAAGTGTCACACACATCAGAAGATTCTGTAAAAGTGGCTGAATGATTCACCTGCATCTCACTTAGACCATGCAATTATTCTATGTTATGTAAATGCTGGAAGAGTGCTCTGGAGAATAAATTAGTGGAAGAGATATTTCATCATCTTTAATCAATTGCACTTTGATAAATGATGCGTCTTAAGTCATCCCCAGAATACATTAGAGAGGTTGCTATAGTTACCTGTGCTTAAAGTTTTTTTTATTGTTAAATATTAAGTAGTTAGTTCACTTGGTTGTTGGTAAAGCATGTTATTCTCAGTGATTGCTAGGGTTCATGTGAGCAGATTAGGAAGGAGCAAAAAGGAAAAAAAGCCACTTTTGTCACAGTTTGGGATACAAATTCTGTTTCAGTGAGAGGTAAATTCATTTTCAAATGCTAAATTGACACATAATAAACCAGAAAGAATGTGAAAGAAAGGTGAAAGGAATGTGGTTGTCCTCTCTTCTTTTGTTGCTTTATGTTAAGTTAAAGAAGTTGGAATGCATTAACTTTATTTTGGGGGAGAAGGGTACTTGAGAGAAACTCTGATGATCAGAAATGTTAACTCTAGTGTTCTGGAGTTTTGCTATAGGACTCCTTTTTTTAAAGGATCCAAAGCAATGAGTTAAGGGGTTTCTCAGTCCTTATATGAAGGAGCAGAATCCTGAAACGTAACAAGCTTTTCTTCCCACAGCTAAATGCTTGATTTGAGCAGGTATTAACAAAAGTTTTCATAAGTATGAACAAAAATCACTTCCCTTCTAAATCTGGTTTTATGTCATTGTTACATATTATGTCATATTCTACTAGTTCTCCATAGTGTCTACCAAAACCAGGATAAACCAGACTCGAATTTCTGATGTTTTCAGAAAAAAATCCCACTAAAAACAACTTTTCAGGATTTCTTTTGCTTCTTTGTCTAAAGAAGGTGCAAATCTACACATTTCCTTTTCCTTTTATGGATCTCCTTGAAGATTACATACCATTTGTATCTTTGTACTAATGCTTCTTCCTAATTCCAGATAAAAAAGATGAAAAACGAAGGCATTCAAGATCAAGATCACGATCAAGAAGGAGGAGAACTCCTTCTACTTCTAGGCACAGGTTAGATTTCTCACTCCAAAAATATTAATAGGAATAAAAGCATTACACAGTTCCTTTAGAATTCTCTGTTAAACACTAAAGTTGGCTAATGCCATCTGTTATGTATAAATAGAGGAGATAAGCAAATCTTAGTGAGGTTAAAGTTGACCACCAGGACCAGTGCAGGGTATGACAGTGGGCAAAGCCCTGTCTTTGTAGAGAGATCAGGAAAATAAATTGGATAGTGTCATGATAGAACAGCCAGTCTTATACTTTACAGCTCCAAGAATTGCACTGGCAACTTGCTCAGAACCTTCACAGTGCCCACTGAAACACTTTTTTCACACTGTGTGATGGGGCAGATGCGCCATGTTAGCAAAAAAAGAGTTAAGGTAATCTGTGGTCTCAGCTAGCCCTGCCTTGTTATACTTGCAGCCATTGCCAAACCCTGGGGGAGGGAGGTAAAGGAGAGAGAACCTGCCTCAGTTGGGAGCTGGTTGGTTAGGAGTGAGGTGCAAAGCTCCACCTGAATGGAGCTTTTTCTGCAGAGCTGTAGTAGGATAGGCCAATTAGTTAGACCAGCTAGATCTCAGGAGTGAGCAACATACAAGAGAGTGACTATGGGAAATAAGCCTGAAGAGAAGGATGGGGTAGCCACTGGAAGTCTGGGGGATGGCCCCGTGTTGAATTGGGTTTTCTTTTTGTTTTGGCATCTGAGGTGCCCCTCACGCCCCTTCCCCGGAGAGGGTATAACATAGAAAGAACAACTAGCTGGTGGTCTGGAGTTATGCAATAGTCTGTGTTGGAGGTGAAGACTCTTCTCCCCCTCCCTTAAGATTTGCATTTGTGTTATGGTATCTAGATGGTCCCCAAGAAAGTGGTGTTCCCACCATGTGATGGATTTTATGGCAAATGCAGACAGGCAATGATATATTTTATATGGAAGGGAGCTGGTTAAACCTTGAGATGAGGGACCCTAAACAAATGCCACTTGCCCCATAGCTGGATACATATGGATTAGCTGCTGAAGTGTATGGCTGAGCAGAATGCTCACCAGACTCTTCCAGCATATGACCAAGTATCATTAGCAGTTAATCTGTGATCTAGCAGCCCATCACTTCAGTGGTTGGTATAAAAATTGGTCACCATAATACAGCCATCCACTACAGACCTAGCAGACCTAGACCTAGCAGTATCCCCATATTCCTGTCAATAATAAAGACCAGGTCTAATAGTTACACTAAGGCTTTCCTCAAAACCTTTGAACAGGTAGTTAAAGTAGATTGGTGGCCCCTTGAATAGCAGGCAGATTTGCTTGCCCTATATTTAACTAGCAGAGTGCAAATATCTTAGGGGCTTAAACTCTTTTACTGCCTAAGAGTATTCACAGGTCAAAGTGGCCAGCCACAATGCTCTAGATGTCTCTGAAGAGATATTCTGACATTTTGAGGCAGAGAGTTGTATACTCTGAGAACATGGTTTCTCCCTCACCCACTTCACCACCCAGTTGCTTAAGAGGTATGAGATTTGTATTGGAGATGGCTCAGACCTGAGGTGAAGAAAGGAGCCCAGGTGGCTGAGAGAATATTATTAAAACAGTTCACCTAGGTACTTCCACGCCACCACTCTGAGGGAAAGGAGTGGGTCATACATCATCACCTCAGAACAATGACTGACATGTTTTGCCTATAATGGTGAACTATCTGGAATCCAACATCCTCATGACGATACTCTGCTAATGGTCTACTAGGGCCAACGGACCGGCAAGGAAAATGAGTGTGCAGCCAAGAGAAGTTGACAGCTTTGGAAGTAGGGGAGATTGCACACTGCTGATTCCTCACCATGACTCAGGAGATTGTGTGTTGCCTGGACCAGAGTTGTAGACCTGTTGACCTGGTCCCAGTTGAAGAAACAAGCAGCCTGCCTGGCTTTAAGAAGGGAATAATAATGGAAAGTTAAGTAGGGGGACTCCAATCAGAGGGGACCTTTCAGGCATCCTGGAGGCACTGATCACAGCAAAAAAGCATTTGCTTTTTGGTATGACAGTCTTGACATTGGTCCCAAGATTTCCCATTCATGAAATGCAGCTTTGGGCATATCCGGGTAGTGGTAGCCACGATTGAAATAAGGATGTTAAATTTAGTTTAATCAATTAATCAAATAGGTGATTCAATTTGCATGGACTATTCAATTAGTCGATAAGGGCACCTCCTGCTGGCTTTTGCTACATTTCAAAGGTGGAAGTGCAGTCCCCTGCTTGCCCCGTTTCTGCGTCGCTTCTGCTTTTGAAATGTAGCAAGAGCCCCGGTGTTGGCATTTCAAAGGTGAGAGTGCAGCCAGTTCCCCACTGTGCACCCCTTCCCTCTTCCACAGAGACGGTGCTGGGGAGAACCGGCTTAAAATGTCTTCTCCCAGCACCGGCTCCTGCTCCCCCCTTTGCTGCCTCTCTCTGATAGAGGCAGCCGGGGGGGAGGGAGTGACTAGTCAAGTCAACTATCCGATAAACTTACATCCTTGTTTGAAGATCATGAAATTGATCACCCATATAAGCAGGGCTTGACAAACTGCAGCGAGAGCTACTTGCCAGCCCTGCACCGCACATGCGCCAGACCAGCATTGCGCATGCGTGCAGCGTCAGTGAATGGGGCGCATGGAGCGACAAGTAGATTTCAGCCTGCCACAGGCAAGTAGAAACAGTGGTTTGTCAAGCCCTGCACATAAGGGTGACTAAGACAGAAGTGGGTAGGTCTTTTGGATTCTACATGTGCTCATGTAGTGGTCACTGATCCTAGGTCCATGGTGTCCCAACATGCTAGCCACGAGCCACATGTGGCTATTTGGCCTGTTGTGTGGCTAGTTTGCTATGGCAGTAGCCATTGCTACTGCTTCAGAACTGGTTGGACACAATGGTCCTAGATCATACCAGGAAGCTATCCTCCGACTGTATACAAGGATGTGAAACCCTGTCCTCGCTTAGAAGATACGCTAATTGTGGAGGAGCATAATAGTTGGCTTGGTTCCCATTCCTTGCCTATCCAGTTATTAATGGCTGAGATTGGGTATATTTCAGGGATCTGATGAAGGAATCTCTGGGACCTTTTTCTGTGCAACAAGTCTCCCTTCAGTTGCACAAACCTTAGTGAACCTGGTGCGGGAGATGTTCCTTCTCCTAGTGAGGAGACTTCCAATCACCTTGGCATTAGCCAAACAGAGCAAAGCCCTGTATAATCCTAGCTCGGCGACTATTCCTTTTCCCGAGTATAAGATCATAACAAAATTTACAACCTCATTGAAGAGCAGAAAACTGATGACGTGCTGAAATGGCCCTGTACCCAAATGATTGTGTCAGCGGGGAAGTGGTGGAACTTTGACAAGCTGAAGCTTTCTTCACTTTGAGAGAAGGTCGACTACCTGTTTCATCTTGAGAGAGACTACCATACCAAGGAAATTAGAAACCAGCTCCTGGTGCCCAGATCCTACCAGTTGGAGGTCATGCAACTGGTCCATACCAGGTCCTTCATGGGGCACTTAGGGACAGAGAAACACTGGCTTGAATTCTTGAATTCTAACTTTTGTCCAGGAGTGTATGTGGACGTCCCTAACTTTTGTGCTTCATACACCAGCTCTCAGTATTCTGCACAGTATTCAGCTCTCAGTATTCCGCTGCCACTCATGAATGTATCATTTGAATGTACAGTATTGGAACTGCAGTCTTGAGCGCTGGGATGATCAAAATTGGGAGCAACATTATTTCAGAACAGAAGGTCCAGCCCCACTGCCTTCTCCACTGTGTTTTCTATGCAGCCCGGGTGAATTCATCTGATCACCCATCACATGTTGAATAATGAGTCCAAGAAAATCCACAAGTCCTTCACTTGAAGATGAGAGAAACTGACTGGCACTCTTGCTTCAATGAGCTGGTTCTGAGAGTAAGCGGGGAGTTTAGTTACTTGAGAGCCCAATATCACTGGTCTCTATACCCCTTTGGAACTATTTGCTTTTGCATAGATTTCAGGAAAGTCAACACCATATTGAAAGTTGACGTCAACCCTGTGCCAAGTGAAACTAATTCTTGGTTGAGGAAGAGAGTATTACCCTCGTTCCTGGAAAAAAAACAACCGTGATACCTCTTTTGACCTTTTTCAGTTCTGGATTTGTTGTTTTGGATTCTGTCACCCTTCCAGCCATGGTGAGAAGGTTAATGGACCAGGTGTTCCAGCTCCATAACATGCTGCTGCATATCTGGATGATGTACAGGATGGACCTCCCTGGCACATTCAGGATCTGACTGGTCCCAAAGGAGGGCATTTGCTGGACCCAGAAGGTCAATTCTGCCCCTCGGCTGATGGACTCTGGGCTCGCTCCCAGCTCCACTCCCTGCTGCTGAGCTTTCAGGGCTCTCTAGTCCAGGAGCTCCCTGGGACAATTGCATGACCACACACTGGTAAGATCTGGGCACCAGAACTAGTTTCTGATTTCTTTGGTTTGGTAATCTCTTTCAAGGTGAAACAGGTCTGCTCTCAAATTGAATGAGCCTGCTGGACTAAAGTACCCCACCTGTATTCTGTAATCAAACTTGTGAAGATCCTCTAAAACATATAACTGCTGTCCCATGTTCTCTGACTACTAACTGTCTTTGGCCCACATTAAGTACACTCTGGGAAAGGGCAAGGTGCAGCCCTTGAGAATAAGGTCCAGGCTCTACACAAGTGCCCCATACCAACCTCAAACAAGTACACTACTTCCTAAGGCTAGTATGGTACTACCAACATTGTATTCCTGGCTTTTTGACCATTGCAGCCTCCCTTACTGATCTTGCTAAAACTAATAACCCAAAGACATTCCAATGGAGCAACACTTGTGAAAGTCCTTTCAAACCCATTGGGCTCATAGTTTCTGAGAGCCTGTCTCATAGCTGAAGCTTCACCAGACAATTCCTGCTACAGAGCAATACCTCTGATATGGGACTAGGGTCTTTCTTGTCCCAGTTGGTGGATGGGTGAAGCATGCCTCATCCTGTACCTTACTTGTAAATTATTCCTGAAGGGGAATGGCCTATTCACTAATCAAGAAAGAGTTATTGTCAGCGAGGTAGACAGTGGACTTGCTTTTGTGCTACCTTCTTTACAACAGTTTCACTTTAATTAGCAACCATGCCCTTTTATGTTGACTCCATGCCATGAAAGATACCAGTACCGAAATTACAGAAATTGATCTCTCTCCCCCTGCTTCTTCCACATCCAACACAACACTCAAATTTTGATCCTATCTTGTGAAGGGGGAGAGCTGATTGGGGAAAGATCAGGGAGTGCAAAATTAGATGGGATAGAGAGGCCCCGCATCAGAGGTATGTCTACACAGCAGGGCTAAGGTTAGAATAAGTTATCCAACTTCAGCTATGTTAATTGCATAGCTGAAGTTTAAATGACTTAATTTGGATTTAGGTGCTGTCTATGTAGCAGGAAGTCACAGGAGGAACAGTCTTGCTTCAACTTCCCTTACTCCTCATGAAATGAGGGTTACCATGAGTCGGAGTAAGAAGTCTTCCTGCTTGACATTACTTCGAAATAAAGGCTTGCAGTGCAGACATGCTCTTTGTTATTCTGGAATAACATCAGTTCTTCCAAAATAACGCTGCTGTGTAGACGTACCCCTAAGGAGAAAGTGTTAAGGAGAGTCTATGGGCTCAGCTGGCTCTGCCCGTCCCTCTCCCCCACTATATCTGTACCCAATTCCAAGCCTAGAAGAGAAGTAAAGGATAGAGCCTGACTGTTGGGGACCGACAGGTCAGCAAGTCGGATGAAGCTCTTCCTCTCAGCCTACAAGAAGGATGGGTATGCTTGCCAGAGCAGCCACAGGGAGAGCATTTAACCCCAAAACCAGGAAATGCACCAGTAAGAGATTGTTTGGAAGCTAGGCCTCAAGGGAAGGGCAGGGTGCCCCCCAGAAGACTGGAGGATGGCATAGTATTAGGATGGGTTTTCTTTGTTTTGGAATCGTTTGGGGCCTCAGTACCCAACCCTGAGTGCAATAAGACTGAAGGGACAACTAATTTGTGGACCAGAGCTCCAATACAGTGGCCACCAGAAGGCAGAACTCATTTTCTGTCCTTAAGAGGTAAAATAACTTCTTGGGACTCCCATGAATTCAATTTAAAAACTTAATGCATTAATCTTCCACAATCCAAAACCCTTTCCCCTGTTCATCACTATCAACAAATAACCTATTCTATCGCTTGGCCACTCTTGGTGGTTTTATTCATTCTACCATTGCACCCTCTATATTGCAATGTAATATCTATTTGTACTTTTTAAAATCTGTCCTTTCATTTTTCATCCTTTGTTCTATAATTCATGCTCTGGTAATCACATGTCTGAATTTCTGCTGCATTCTCTTTAAGGTTAATAGTGTTTTCAAAATCAACACATGGAAACTTTGGTTGCAACATAATTTTGGGTTATGAAATATTCACACTCACTTTCACAAAAGCTGTTTCTGCTGGTGCCACTACTGCCAGCTGATTCAACAATATGCATATTTCAAAATGGATGTTTTTTTTCAGAAACAGTCACTTTTAGTTTAATAAAAAAAAATGCACTAAATTGACTTCTGTCTTCACTCCAGAAACACTGTCTCCGATACCAAATGAATTTTTCACTAGGCTATCATCTGCTTTGTTTACCAGCAGCAATTACTCCATATACTAGTAGCTTAAACAATTTGTTTAAATGTTTTGGTGGATTCATTGTAAAACCAGGTGTCCCAATGAATTATCCTGGCACTTTGTCTCTAGCCTCTCAGTTCTTACCCTTGTACCTCAGTAGTCTGTTCAGCTAGGTCTCGCTAATTATGTCCTGTCTTCATACTACTCCACTGGGTCTCTTAAATCTGTATCAAGTTTCAGCTTGTTCCCACCTTCAGATCAGCATTGTTCCACTCCTGCTTCCATCTCTGATCTGCCTGCCAGCATGCTTTATCCATACTTTTCCTCTATGCTGCTCCTTCAGCTGATCAATATAGCTACATCTACACTACAAGGTTTTTGCGCAAAAACCTGCAGAGCGGCCACACCTCAATCGTGTTTTTGCGCAAGAAAATCTACAGTCAGTCGACAGAACAGAGGGCTTTTTGCAGTGCAGGTATACCTCCTCCTACGGGCATAACTCCTTTTTGCGCTACAGCTCTTGCGTAAAAAGGCATGTGTGGATGCTCCGCAGGGGTTTCTCGTGCAAAAAGAGCCTATCCTAAAAAGCACAAGTGTTCTGATGGCCATTCTGTGAAAAGTGATGCGCTTTGAGGTGTGGATGCACTTTTGCGCAAGTTTTTACACAAGAACTCTTCCACGAAAGACTTCTTGAGCAAAAACCCTGCAGTGTAGACATAGCCTATGTGCCTTCACTTTCTCCATTTCAAATAATTCCTCCAAAATTTCCTTGCTGCCCTACTTTTGCCGCCATAAGTGTTTATTCACAAACTGAAGTAGATAATGGTGAATAGCTGACACAGTTTCTATCATGCACACGTTCATTATCTGTACTTTGTGACACTTCTTTTTCTGCTATGGCTTCTCTGGACATGACCTTAATTTTTAGCTTGTTAATTTTTTCTGTGTACATTGGCAACATTTAACTAATAGTCTAGTATGTCTAGATCAAATATATGTTTGTAATCTTGTGGATAATGTATTGTTTGATAGACGGTCAAGAAGCAGGTCAAGGAGGCGGTCACATTCAAAGTCAAGAAGCAGGAGGCGATCTAAAAGTCCGAGAAGGAGGAGATCTCATTCCAGAGAGAGAGTCAGAAGGTCTCGGAGCACATCCAAAACCAAGTAATTCTGTCTTGCGACTTCTATAATTTGCTAGAAATCCTGATAATTCTGAAATATACGTAATGTAACTTCTATTAAAGAAAATAACGAAGTCATCAAATACTACCAAGCAGTTTTTATGACTGTGCCACAAATCGCAGAATTTAACAGTGATTGATACTGATGGGCAGCACTGACAAGCTTTAAACAAATAGCGTTTTTGTGCAATTTAATTTTGCGGGTATTTGAGGAAGTAGAATGGGTTTGTGTGTTCTATTGTAATGCCTAAAGTTAGGACATCTCATCATTTGTACTTAGGTACTTAAATGTGGCCTCGTTTTCATTGATGCTGAAAACATGCAGCTTCTGTTAATTTCAGTGAAAGCTGAGGATGCATATTTCATTTAAAAATCAGTTGTAACTTGTAGCGTTTAAGCTTAGAAATGTCATCTTAGATATCTAAGGAGCAATTTACAGTAACTGTTTTGCTGTTTCAGTAATTGTCCCTCTTTGTTTTCTCTTTTTCAATGAATTTCACAGTGGAGAAAGATAATCCATTTGTTCTTAAAAAAAAAAAAAAGTCTGAAAGTTGTAATTATCTGGCATTATTTCCTATTGTGTCATGCAAATATTTGTTTCTGAAAACTGACTGATTTTTGAATATGTAACATTTTGTTACCTTCAAGGGATAAAAAGAAGGAAGAAAAAGAAAAGAAACGTTCTAAAACTCCACCAAAGAGCTACAGCACAGCCAGACGATCAAGAAGCGCAAGCAGGTACCAGAACTTGGGTCACTTTTAGGTTGTGTTTCCAGGAGTAGAATATAATAGTATTGGTGTAAAAGTTTCCAACCTAGTTTGTCACATGATTGTGATTCTCTTTCACTTCTGAAGGAATCAGTCATGATTGGCTGCAGAGTCTTGCTGCAAGTTCTGAAATAGCAGTTCAGCTAGGGTCATAGAGGGTTACAGAAGCTATTTCAAATATACCACCTCAGATCATTTATTAAAGTACCTACAGTTCTGTGCAAAGCCTTACTGATCTAGGCAAATCTGGGGATATTTTAGTTTAGGTTTTTTTGTTGGTGTTTTTTTTGGGTGGGGGGGAGAAGGTTGGTTTTGGTTTGTCTTGTTTACTATAAATCTCACACATACGAGAAAATACCAGACTTAAATTAGCATGATGCAACTCTTGGTTCTTTTCTGCTCTTGAAAAGGTCACATCTCAGAGGCTTTACTGTGACAGCTTAAAAATTACAGGACTGTACCTGCACAGTATATTCCATACATATAGGAATAAGAGGAGAAAATGTACAGGCAGTCCCCGGGTTACATGGATCCGACTTACATTGGATCCCTACTTACAAACGGGGTGAGGCAACCCCGCACTAGCTGCTTCCCCCCAGCAGACCAGGGAGACGCGGAGCAGCTTTTCTCAGCAGACACCTCAGCTTGAGAATAAAGGACTGAGGGAAGTGAGGTGTGGGAGAATAAAACTGAGCTCTGGAGAAATGTTTGGCTAGAGCAGGGGTGTCCAAACTTTTTTCAAAGAGGGCCAGATTTGATGAAGTGAACATGCGTGAGGGCCGACCATTTTGCCTGACATTCTTTGAACCATTAAAATTAAATGCAAATTAACTATTTTATGCAAAGTTTATTGCAAACGGCAAACGACATAACACCAACTATACATGTTGTGTCCAAATATATTTATAACTGATTTAGACCAACTGACATTAACTGAGATTTTACAATGTATTCATCTCAATTGAAAAAAAAACTTGCCTACACTAATGTGAAGGGTGAAACTGAGATCTGGACTGCAGTACATAGGCTAGGTCTGGTTCAAAGGCAGTCCCTGATCTCAGCAGCTGCGGAGTCCGTCCCTGCACTCTCAGCCCCAAGGTAGAGGGCTTGCAGGGTCAGAGGCGGGCGGAGAGCGCAGGGCACGCTGGCCTCACGGCGGCCCGGGGGCAGGGCGAACCTGTAGCCAAGCGGGGGAGCGGGGCTGCGGACGTGCCCTACATGGTGGACTTTAGGACCGCAGCGGCCGCCATGGACGGCGGCGGCACGGCCGGAAGCGGCGCCAGTCAGAGGAGTGCCGGGGAGCCAGGAGAGGGGGAGGAAGCGGGGGTTGTCCCTGCACTCTCAGCCCCAAAGCGGAGTGCAGGGGCAGGGTTTGGGACCACGGCGGCAGCGGCCCGAAGCGGCGCGCTGAGCGCGCCAGTTAAAAAAAGCACCGGGGAGCCGGGAGAAGCGGGGGGCCGTATTAAATCCGACCGCGGGCCGCATTTGGCCCGCGGGCCGGACTTTGGACATGCCTGGGCTAGAGTTTCCCCTACAATATGTACCAGTTCCGACTTACATACAAATTCAACTTAAGAACAAACCTACAGTCCCTATCTTGTACGTAATCCGGGGACTGCCTGTACTTTCAAATGAAGCACCTTCTTCATTAATGTATGTGAGAGACAGAAAGATATGTCCCTAGACTTAGAGTGCAATGAAGAGCCTCAAATAAGTTTAAGTGTTAAGAAGGTATTAGTTTGTCTGCGAAAATAGATTTTGTTTTATTTTTGCTCCTTGTTAAAATGTATGTTGTTTATGAAACAAAATAATTTTCCTATTAAATCACAAACTCTGTATGATAGCTGAAAATCTTAACTCTTTTGTCTGACTGCTACACCATCTACATTGGATGTTTAATGGGAATTTAGATGGCCATTTATTTCACAGCTAGATTTACCTGATGTTGCTTGGGTCCTTAATTCAAATAAGTTTTGGGGTTTTTTATTTAAATTATTCTGGGGTGGGGCTGGAGATGACGGGTTCAGTATGAAGGCTGGGGAGAGAGGACAACCGCAGCCTTCTGTCACCATAGCAGATTGGGCCAGGTGAGAAGCGCCTGACCGTGGCTGGTGCAGCTGCAATGGGCACAGCCGAGAGAAGGGGTGCAGGTCCTCTGGCTGGCGGACAGACACGCAAACAGACAAACTCTGAAATATGTTGTAGATAGCTGTTCCTTTTTCCACCTCTTTCCCCTATGTCCACAGTGAGGTTATGGCTGTCCTAGTCCCATCTCTGGCCCATTGCTGCCCCTCTGTGGTCATTCTACAGTATAACTGTCCCTCCTACCAGACTCCCTCCCTTTCCCTTTTAAGAGGAACAATCGAATTCCACACACATCCCCTTATCTTGACACAACCAAACCTTTACCATGGTTTAAATAAGAGGTAGGGAACCTTTTTTGGGTTGGGGCCACTGATCCACAGAAAAATCAGTTGGGGGCTGCACACAAGTGAGAAGCAAAAAAACCAAAACCCTCACCAACGTGGCCCCCGACTGAGGAGAATTAAACTTTCCACATTCCCCTTGCACACTAGAGCCTAGGGGGACCCAGGCTAGTAGATTTTTTTTGTGTGTTCCAACCCCACAGTGGGGCAGCAGTTGGAGGGGGGGGGGTTGGAGCACAAGTATGGGTTCCCCAGTGCTTGGGGAGGGAGCTCTGAGCCTCAGGGGCTGGATTTAGGCAAGCCAGGGGTTGGATGTGGCCCCTGGGCCTTACTTAGGTTCCCCACCCCTGGTTTAGGAGGAATTCTTGAACAAATGAACTCACAGATGGACAGACAGTTTCTAAAATATATAGTAGATAGTGAAGGTAAAGGCAGCTTGCACTGCTTATCAACAGCTGTGTTGGCTTTGTAATGGTGCTAATGGCAAATTACTCCTGGAGGAGTTCTGTGCCAGAAACAATTCTATAGAATCCCAAACACTTTATATGTCAAAATAACACAATATAATGACTTCAGTTTCAATTTTGGTAACTTATTTCAAAATACCCTTTCACAAGTATATTAGCAATACAAAAGCGGGGGAGGAGATTTTCCCCAGGAGTAGAGAGTTCAAGAAAATCCCACAACAATCCACTTCAGAGGTGCTGACTCCCTCAGAATCCAGACTTGTCCCCAGAGCCCAGCCATGGGACAACCTTCAGATACTAGCATCTTCCTCCCCACAAAGCTTAGTTGCTGGACACCCCTTGGCCTAGACTCCAGCATCCCTCAGGTCTCAGTCATAAGGCAGACATCAGCTTGCTCCTCCCCACAGAGCTCAGCAATAGGACAGACACCAGTACTCCCACAGCCTTTACTCCCCCTGTGGCGGTGCATCAGGTACCCCCCGATCCTGCACCCCATCTACAGCAAGATGAGACTCCGCCAGCCAGTAGAATAGAGAGGGTTTATTGCTTCTCCAGGGTACAGCACAGCATAGGCGTGATGTGGACATAGGAGTCGGGCTGGCAGCCTTAGACCCCTTGGGGTAGGGGTGCACAGGCCCCTGAACCCACAGCACTCCGCTTAGTCTGTTCTCTTCATGTTTTCCCAGCCAAGACTGCCCCTTCTCCAAGCCACACCCTTCCTTTGTTCAGACCCCTTCCCTGGACAGGTAAGAACCGTTTGGGCCATGGACTATGTGACATGAGGGTCCTCAGGGCGACCCCCTGCTGGGCAGTGCTTACAGACGCAGGCCAGTAGAGGTCACCCACAGCCCAAGCATAGCAACCAGCAAGTGGACAGCACCCCCACTACGTCACAACCCTCCCCCACCCCCGCCCCCATGTCTTTATTGCCCTACAAAGGGACATGATGTGCTGCAGCTCTGCCTTTCCTCATATTTTCCCAGACCCTCTCCCATCCCTAGTGTACTAAGATGAAGGCCTAATAAACGTAAGCCCATGTAGCACAGGTCTGGTTTGAGGCCTGAATCCTAGCTAACAATAAACAAAATCTAGCTTTACGTTAGCCAAGCTTTGAGCGAGAGGCAGGCCCCTGCTGACAGAACTTGGCATGATCAGGGCTGAGTGTGCAAAACACTAATTGGTAATAGGCCCAGGTGTTAAACAGTAAATGGTACTGGTTATAAGTGAAGAGCACGTGATATCATCAGTTTATTAAAACCTTGGTACCCACTTTCCTCATCGATGGAATTTCCATTGACTATTTGATTAGTTGATAAGGACGCTTCTGCTTTGAAATATAGCAAGAGCCTGCCAGGCTGTTGATACATTTCAAAGGCAGAAGTGCCATGCAGCGTTCTGCCTTTGAAATGTACGAAGATTGAAATTTCAAAGATTGAAATGATGCATGGAGCCTGGGACCAGGAGGACTCTGAGTCTCCCACTGGCCCTGGGTTCCATGCATTGCTTCTGTTTTGAAATATACAAGAGTCCACCCCTGCCTCTTCCCACGGAGCTGGAGCTGGTGGGGAACCAGCTTTTAAGCTAGCTTCCCCCTTTTCCCCCCAGCATCTCCATCTCTTCCTCCCTCCCCCCTTGCTGCCTCTTTCTAATAGATGCATCAAGGAGGGCGGGGGAAGCGACTAGTGTGTCAGCTATCCAGTAAGCTTTTGTTTATCAGATAGTCAACTAGTGGCTTCCATCCCTACACTTTCCACAAATGCAGACCCAGGTTTAGGAAAGGGTCTAAAATGATAGCATAATGAATAAAAATAATTTAATTGAACCACGAGGTACAGGGTTATGGGTGGTGTTTAAAAATCATCAGAAGGTAGTAACCTGACAATGTCAGAAGTGGCAACCTAACACATTATATACAGGTACAAGTTTTACACATCACTGCTAAAGTAATGTTTTGGGGAAACAGTCTTTGGTCAGCCAGGGAACAGTGAAAGTTTCTCGCTGTTTTTGCTAAGGCCATTGTTGTAAGTACACGTGCTTAGTGATTTGGTAAAGTCTACTGACAATTATTACTGTACTTTGCTTAGCAATAAACCTGGCCAGGCACCTTTGATCTTTATCTGATTTGTGGTCTTTGGGGATCCTCTTGAGTCTGTGGGGTGGTCATTGGGTCTACATCATTAAGCACTCACACAAGCAGCCTTTTGGTTATCATCAACAAAGCCAAAAATCTGTCTGAACACCATGGCCGTAAATCCTCCTAACTACACCTAGAAGAATGAGGCTCAAAGAGCGTGCAACCTGCCAGGCTGTGTGCTCCATTTGTTAAAAGCTGGACTCTGTAGAGTCCAGTGGTCCATAGTAGTGGTCAGAAATTCTGCAGGGGAAATGGGATTCTGCATTCCACAGTGGCACAAAATTCCCCCTAGGAGTAGTAGACATGTCTTTGTGATAAAAGAAGCAGGAATGACTCAGTAGAGCAGTGGTCCTTTAGAACATAGATATGTGCCAGTAGAATTTATATTAACTCGAATATATATTTTTATAGTTTAAACACTTCTGCTTTGTGATTTTTTTGGGACTGTTTTACGTTTTAATGCTTACAGAGAACGACGGCGCAGAAGAAGCAGGAGTGCAACACGGTCACCTAAAAAGCCCAGGTCCCCCAAAAGAAAATTGTCTCGGTCTCCATCTCCAAGAAGGTCAGTGTGCTGGCAGGTCTCTGAGTTCAGTTACTCCATAGCTCTAATTTTCAAAGGGATATCTGTGGAGAAATCAGCACTGGTGCCTAGAATGCTTTAGCTATGGTGGAGGGTATAGTTTTATCCTTTTCAATCAAGGAATTTATTGAACTCTTCTGTAAATTTTACATGAAGTGGAAGTCCTATTTTTGATGATTGATGTTCTGGCAACACGCCTTCCTACACATTTATTAGTGCATTCTGAAAATAAACTTCATGTCCTGCCTTGCATTAGAAAATTCTCCAGTCTTTTCTGCTCCCCCTCTTGCTTTCTTTGAGCTGCGTTAGGGAGTTGGCTGGATATGATTGTATTCAAGAGCAATAATTAACATTGGCTGAACTGACGTTTGGTGGTGACTTAGGGTTTAAGCTAGGATTTTAGCATGAGGGGCCGGTTCTACAAAAGAGGGTATTACAATAAAGTCTTAACTTGAATTTTTACAATGTGCAAAAATTGAGTAGTTTATTGTTATCCTAGACACAAAAAGGAAAAGAAGAAGGATAAAGACAAAGAGAGAAGCAGAGATGAGAGAGAACGGTCAACAAGCAAGAAGAAAAAAAGCAAAGACAAAGAGAAGGATCGGGAAAGAAAATCTGAGAGTGACAAAGATGTAAAAGTATGTTTAAAAACTTACTTTGTTTCACTGCCTTTGGTGTAGTATTAACCTTAAACCCTTAAGACCTTGAGGCAAGTTTTACTTTTACTTTTTCATCTCGGCAAAGCAGGTCACAAGGGATTATGATGAAGAAGAACAAGGCTATGACAGCGAGAAGGAGAAAAAGGAAGAAAAGAAAGCAGCAGATTCTGCTTCCCCCAAAATAAAGGAAGCACCAGTGGATAAGGGAAGTGGAGATTCAGCAAGAGAATCCAAAGTAAACGGGGATGATCATCATGAAGAAGATATGGATATGAGTGACTGAATATTGCCTTTGCAGTGAATTCAGCTGCAGACATGCATCAGTGTCATTCCTGTGTGATTCTTTTATGCTGTACTTGTTAATCCTAGATGTATACAGCTCTAAGCTATAAATGGTTGTAAAGCTGATTTTAATTTACATCAAAAGCTTTATAGTAAGAGGCAATTTGGTTGCCATTCTTGCTATGGCCAAATTAATTTGAGTAGCCAAGTAGGTCTTCCTAACTTGGTGCTGCTTCAAGCAAAAGTGAAAAGCTGCATGCATCTACAGCAGGCATGGATTGTTTATGTTGTATGATCTCCTTTAGCAAATTGGCTCACTTATGATAGTGTTTCTAGAGTTTGATTCATTGCAGTAATAGAGCAGTATAGGGAATGCACTGATTGCATGTTAATTGTGGCAGAAACATCTTAAATGTTCTAAGAAAATTCTACAATATTGATGGATCTTTTTAAGGGTCTTAAGTGTGGCTACACTAAATTAACATTCATAGTTACATCTGGAAATAAGCATTCTGATATAAGTAGATAATCTTTTTAGCCATGTGGCTGGGGGGTGGGGAACGGGTGGGTTGTTTCATTTTGACAAAGTTAAAATGCACTAACCTTTTTTGATGGCTAATTTTGATGGTTTTTTACTCAGTCAATTTAAAATCCATCTCAGGCAGTGTAGGGTGGCATAGTTTGATTCCTAACTTCTTCTCATAGGTTTGAGAGGATGAAATTTTCTGATGTGATAATGCAGAGTCTCCTAATTTACCCAGTGACCAATGATTAGACATTGCTTTTTGCAGTTTTCATCATCCTTTTTTCTGATTTTTGGTTTTATATTTGTTCATTAGCTAAACATGTTGCAAAAAGAGGTAGTGCATTTTAAAATTGATCTTTGTATGCTTTTAAAAGCAAGTCTACTTGATAATGTACTTTTTACTTGATCTCAAGTTGTATAAACTAATGAATTTGTGTTTACTGTCACTGCAATAGTAATCTTATGCACACAGTGATTCCATGTTATATGCAAGTAGTTAGACGAGCTGTTTTCTTAGTTAAAGACGTTTCAGAGCTTTTACTTTTGTGCAGGTAAAAACAAAAGTGGGCTACAGTCTGTGCCATGTTGATGTACAGTTTCTGAAATTGTTTTACAAGACTTTGATAATAAAACCCTTAAACTTATGATCATGTTCCTGTAAAACTGAACTTGTATTTATTTATGCTGTTGAATGTATCACATTACCTCATTCATTTAGAATTGACTTTCCTCCCCTCATCTCCCCTCTTGTTACAGGATCACAATTTAAATTCAAATCAATCTAGTAAATGTGGTGAGGAAAACTGTTAAGCTAGCTTGTCTTTTAGCTCTTGAGTTAAACCTTTTTTCCCTTAGTACAGTATGTATTTTATATTACCTTAACTGAGGATAACAGTAGTAGACCTGAATGGGAATCTAAAGTGTTATAGGATACATAATGAGAAAAATATATCTGTACGTGTGTATTTTCATGAAAATATAAACACTTTAACCTTTTATCTTCTCTAGAATGGTGATGGAAGAATAGCAGGAACAGGATAATGAAATGCAAGGGTGTGCATCAGCTGTACAACTCTAAAAGTTAACCTGTTAAAGAAGGTCCTGAAATGACAGAACAGTTCACTGGTTTAAATGAGTAGGTATTGGAGTAAAACTAAAACTAGCACAGACACTTATAATTTTTGAGTCTGAAACATTTAACCAAAATGGTTTTTTAATTGTCATTTTTCCACAGGCATTTTAAAATGAAACTTGCCATTTAGCTATACAGTGTCATTTTTAGAATTTGTAGAAATGTAACTTTTTAAAAAACTGTTCAGTATTTTGTCAATACAGAGAGGTATATGTCAATACAAACAGTTCTCCTAGCCTTTTCTTTCTAGTTGAGTGAAACAAGATGGTAATACTAGCAAACAAGGAGAAAAATATGCATATTGTAATGAAATTACATTTCCTTCATATTTGAATTGCATTTATTTTGCTATCAAGTACAGAACAAAAGAAAACTGCTCCATGGCTTTTATTAAAAATTGGTAGATTATTAACACACTGTTGCATAAGCATTGAATAATGAAGAGTATCCCGTCTTCAGATAATCAAGAAGTGTAGTGGTTCAGACTCGAAAAATACTACACAAGTTTACATTATCTTCAGAAATAGGAGCATTGTGTGTTGGAATTGGTTGTGTAAATATATAGTATGAATATAACTAAAGGTGCCTGAAGACACATTGGAAGTAACTAAAAAAGTTTATAAACTACCATTTACTAAGTCACATTATTTCACCAGTAGAATGAATTAATTGCTTAATGCTTCTACCTATTACAAAATTGAATGCAGATGTCCTAGTTCAGAAGTCAGCATGTATTAAATTCATTTTTTTTCCACCAGCAGACAACTTTGGGATCATTTAATAAATGCTGATTACACTGAGGTTAATTTAGATCAGACCTTAATGTGTGAAGTGGGGTGGTATTTGCTTCAGCAACTGGAGAACAAATATAAATGAGATGTGGCCTAGTAACCTTTTAATGAGCTCTCTGCATTCTGAGATACACTAAGTCTACAGTTGATGGCTACTGCTGATTTTTGCAGCAGTTTCATATAGAAAACAAAAACAGATTTAATTAACTACTAAAATGAAATCAGTTTAGTGTTCATTGTGTATGGCTCTGGTTTTTTTCCAAGGTCTTGGCATTTGCTGCAGAATCTTAAGTTGTCATTTTTAGAATATTGTCTCTTATGGTTGTGCAAAGGACCAATACTAAATGATTATTTTAGCTCCCTGAGCCTGTAGTGGTAGCTCTGCCACATGTAAAATGCAACCACTCCTTTTGATGGGGTGTCAGCTTTGAAGATGGAGAAATGCTAACATTCCTTATTTTAGCAAAATCAGTCAATTACTGTGCTTATGTTGGTGTGGAAATGTACATTCTTCAGCTATATGTCCATATGGAGGTTCTATTGTAGGCATTACAGGCCTCCATAATTTCCTTAGTCCTGTTCAGAGCAGCTTCTTGGGTCTCCATATGGATCCATACCACCTTGCCTTCAGTGCCACTCAGTTCTTTCTTTACTATCTGCAGCTTGAAATGAAGCAACTGCTTGTCTGTTGATTCACAGCTTCCTCCCTTTCTTTGTATTCCATTCATTATTTTTTCCTTATTTCTTTAGTGTTACATGGCTGTGTTTAAAGGGGGTTATTGCCTCCCCTTCACTCCACTACCAGTCTGATTTTTTTTTTATGCCAAACATCCTGGGTTCAAGCTGTTAACAGACCTGCCACAGGTTTTTTTAATTGCAGTGCTGGGAATTCAAGCCATTTTCCGTAGTTCAGAGTCACCTATATCCTATCAGTGTGTAATCTCTGCATAGAATCTAAAGGCAGGTTTGAGAGAGACAGAGGCTAGACTGAAGCTCCTTTTAATTGAGCACTCATTAGCCTTGGTGTATGTGTGTGTGGGGGGTCCATTTTCCCTCTGTGGACATCAACCTTACATTTCTGGACTGTACTGGTGGCAGCACCAGCTTCAGAGGCTAGGACTTCAAAGAAGCATTTTTCTCCTTCCACTCTAACCCCTCACATCCCTCAAAGGATGCATGTAAGACTCCATCTGAACCTGGTACCAAGCCACTAGGTACAGCACAAGAAACAGCATGTGGAAAAGTCTTAATAGAAGTATCTTCCTTATTACCAACTGACCTTTCCAAGCACTAAGGTAAGATCATGCACAGGCCCCCTGTGCACACAGTTGGTAGCCTATTATCTCACTTACCAGGTCTTCAGGATCAGAGAAGTCTTTATCTGCAAGTTTTCTCAGTATACGCTTACTATCTTGGCAATGTTAGGCCCAGTATCAACTCAGTCTACTGCACAACATAGCTCTCCAGCACCCTCCAGATTTCTTTCCAACAACCTTTTTAAACCAGAGGCATTCGTCTCTTGTGGCTATTGTCCTTTACCAGAAACCCTTCCCTGGTATTGTGTAGCACCCATGGCTGATGCTATTTCCTTCAGCCCAGAGGTTCAGATTTAAAAATCTGAAGGCCTCAATAGAGGGCCTTTTTCTTTATCTTGCCACTGCATCCCACTCAGCCAGTATTCTGAAGGTGTTCTTTTGGACCCTACCAGACATCCTGGACCCAGAGCTTATGATCATTTCAGGGAAAAAAGTATGGTTCCACCCAGAAAGAAATCCCAGTACTTGCTAATACCACCACATCATTTGTAGGCCGCCACAGCTAAACATTGGCATTTGGTACTCTAGTGCTTTATGTACCTCAGTTCCAGAAGCAGTCCCTACCTCTTGGAGGGGAAACTCATTCCATCAGCTAAGTCCTTTTCATTCAGTAATGCCCCCTCTCCCCAACCTTGCACCATGATTTAAAGGCTTTCAAAGACCTCATGAAACCTCTGGCAGAATCCTTCCAGATCTCATTAGATGAAGTCTAGGACTCAACACTCCTTGGTGGAAATAAATTATTACCCTTCAGGAAAAAAATGAACTAATAAGTAAGGCTCTTATTACCTGCTCATAGTCTAGTAAATAACTGCCACTATCCAGCTCACCTGTCAGCAGGCAAATAAAAAGTAATATTCCACGGAAGAAAAAGGAACATTTCTCACCTCTTTTCCATTTCCTGGTTGGTACATGTGGCTAATGAAGGGTAGAGGTAGGCCTATTCCACACCCTCTCCTTATGATAATAGAGTCTAAAAGTTAAATCTTGTAGCATAGCAAAAGCTACATGTCAGCAGCTCTCCTATTTTGTGTGGTAAACTACCAAGCCCTGTTGTCAAAATAACTTCAACACACATTACCAGTTCACTCATTTTATTAAACATCTGCCCTAAGACCAGATGGAACAACTGGGGCTCACTAGTTCAGAGAGTCTATTGACAGCTAGAAACTACCTCCAAGCTTCCATACAGGTCAGAGAGAGGTTCTAGATCCCTAGCCAAAGCCATAGTACTATGAATGGCTTCTGTCTTCAGGTCTCCCAAGAGAAGTGCAGATTATGGTTGAATTTCTGGCTCCTTTAAAGGAATCAGCTCTTCAACTCTAATAGGAACTCCACACTACATACTGTGAAGGATTTGAGAGCTACCTTTAGTCACTGTGAATCTGCATTTCTGCAACAAAAAATGGTTTGATAAGTCTGAATGTAAGTGCAATCTAGTTCGTTACAATCTATCCTGCAACTAGCTTTGAAACCTTTCTACTTTTAGAGGGAAGTGATCTATTCCTGCAAATATAGGACTACTGCTTTCTACAGCTACATTTATACCTCCCTCAGAAACAGTTTGGTATCTTGGTTATGGATGCTAAATTGCAGTTATCTGAGTAATTGTGTAGTTGATGATACAAACTCTATTGACTACATGGTTAGTTAAGGACCACGCTGCAGAGCTGCAGCAGGGGTAGTTCCAGGTGCTGGCTTGAGCCTGGGACTGAGCAGTCCTGACTCATGCTGGCTCCGGAAACCACCTGCGCTACAGCTCTGCATTTTCAATGTAGTGAGTGCCTCTGGGCTCTTGCTGCATTTAAAATACAGAGTGTCAGTGTCCTGGTCCAGTGAGAACCAGGACAGCTTGGTCCTGGCTTGCACTGAGTCCAGCAGCCCTTCTCTGTTGGAGCCCTGCTCCTTGCTGGGGCCCTTGTGTACAGAGGCTGCTGCCAGAGCAGCCTTTGCCCATGGCATGCCTTGGCCTGCTGCAGAAAGAGGCTGCTTCACAGCAGCCTCCCCTATCCCTCCCTCACACCTCGGCTCCCCGATAGACAGGTGGCACAGAAAAAACGGTGCTGGGAGCAACTGGCTTTTGAGCCAGCTAGGGAAGAGGGGGAAACTGGTGTAACTGCATGTGAACCAATGAGCCCATTGGTTAACCATATAAATGGTTTCACTTTCACATCCCTAAACTCAAACCTGGTGGCTACGTCTACACTGGCCCCTTTTCCGGAAGGGGCATGTAAATTTCACCAGTCGTCGTAGGGAAATCCGCGGGGGATTTAAATATCCCCCGCGGCATTTAAATAAAAATGTCCGCCGCTTTTTTCCGGCTTTTAGAAAAGCCGGAAAAGAGCGTCTACAGTGGCCCTGATCCTCCGGAAAAAGTGCCCTTTTCCAGAGGGTCTTATTCCTACTTCAAAGAAGTAGGAATAGATGCACACCTATGCACTCACTTAGGCTACATCTAGACTACATGCCTCTGGCAACAGAGGCATGTAGATGAGGCTACCAGACATAGGAAAATGAAGCGGTGATTTAAATAATCACCGCTTCATTTAAGTTTACATGGCTGCCACGCTGAGCCGATCAGCTGTTTGTCGGCTCAGCGCGGTAGTCTGGACGCGTGGGTTTTGACATCAAAGGCATTTGTGGACCATCCAGGTAAACCTCATTCCAGGAGGCATACCTGGGTGGTCCACAAATGCCTTTGATGTCGACACCCGCGCGTCCAGACTACCGCGCTGAGCCGACAAACAGCTGATCGGCTCAGCGCGGCAGCCATGTAAATTTAAATGAAGCGGTGATTATTTAAATCACCGCTTCATTTTCCTATGTCTGGTAGCCTCATCTACATGCCTCTGTTGCCAGAGGCATGTAGTCTAGACGTAGCCTAAGTTAGTGCATAGGTGTGCATCTATCCTATGGTAGAGCACTCATATGGACAAAAACCAAGTACTTTTTAAATCAACAAAGTAATGTCTTCCCTGCTTCTTACCCACCCCAAAAAATCCTTTCTATTCCTGTCCACAAATAGGAACTGAAGAAGAGATGCATCCTCCCTATAGTGCCATTGCATTGAGTAAAGAACAGCCTTCTGAGCAAAAGGAAATATAGTAGTAAATGTGTACACTGATTCCTCTTGATAGTTCCGCAAAACATTCCAATTAAAGTGTAACACCTTCGCAATCCTTATCAGGATAGCATGGGGATTGTATTTCAGTAGCTGCTCCTTGTAGTTAAGATACTGCACATCAGCTTAAGAAAATGGTGTAAAAATATTGATTTTTTTTTTTACATCCATGTGTATATATAATTTGTTTATATTAAGTAATATAAAACCTGCACTAGTAACAACCTTTATTAAGTCAAGCTGTTCTCTGCATGCCTGAGAATTCTGACTAGCATGGATTGAATTTTCCACTGGAATGTCAGAAAATGACATTTCCCAGAAAATAAAACTTAGAACATCCTGATTTTAGCAGTTTTGTTTTGGTGGGGAAAAAAGTCTGTTTCAAACTCTTCAAACGAAACACTTGGTGTTGTGGGGGATTGTTTCCATTCAGATTCAGAACAAAACCAAACATTTGCAAGAGTTCCTACACAGCTCAATTCTGAATTAAATATTTTTTACAAACAGGAACTGACGTGCAACTGACAGTTCCCACATTCTCAGGAAGATAAGATCTAGCCTCAACTTGTTCTGCCCCCCTAAGAATCAGTTTGTGTTGTGGTGAAACATTGTAGATGGATCACCAGTTATTAAAAATGAATATTACAGATAGCTCTCTTGCCTGTTGGCTATTTACTAACCTTGTAGTAACTAGTAAAATCAGATGAAGGTCCAACTTGAAGAATTTCAGGACTTTATTGTTGCTCTTTTCACAATTTTATTAAATGTCTTAACTAACATTCCAGCATTTTATTGTAGTATTTGACGGGTAAAGGGTAGTCTTGGGTCCTGCTTTTGATGTGCAAAGACTTGTAAATTGCCTGCTCAGTATGTGAGGTTACATCTTTACTCCTTTTAAGATATTAAAGGATTTAGCCATCCTGTCTCCAAAATGTTGTCAGCTTCAAATATCTGTAAAGTTTTAAGCACTGTTACTAAACATAGTTTTCCTCAGGCACTGTCATCATTCCACTCCACATTCTAGGAAGAAACTCAAAATTTTAATGTGGGTTTTAGAGAGACCCATTGATAAGCTCCATTTTGTTTAAGGCAAAAATATCAAAAAAGGATGGACATCAGAGTCTATGTTCTTCTCCCTCCTCCCTCTTTTGCTGATCCGTTTTAAATTATTTGTTCACTAAAAATGACTGGAAGTGACTGCATATGTCTGTCTAGCCTCTTAAAAAAAATGAAATAGATACCCAAAATGATGAGTTTTGTTAGTTAGGCAATGGTTTTACAGGCTACCTGCTAGACTTCACTTTCCATTAATCTACCGTTGCTTAAGGTCAGTGGCTTGGACGTGAATTAATTTTAAGTAGCCGCTGATCCTGTTAACAGACATCAAGTGGGACATAAGTGTTGAAATTAATAAATGTGTTCTTAGGATCAGAACCTTATTTGAGAAGACAGCTTTATTCTGAATAAGATTTAGTAACAATAGTGTCCACGTAAGATAGGAAGGAATAGTGTTACTGAAAACTTCATATTTTATTTAAAAATTGACCAATAAAACATCCTTTATAGAATGAGTTGAACTCCAGCCTTTCCTCAACTCAATCTTTGCTCAAACATGTACAAAGTGCCCACAATGTACATATGTAAAGTACTGTACAGAGTTAAAGTTTTCACATGTTCAGTTTCAGAATCAAACAGAATCTTTTGGTCTTTATTCTGTTATTCTAACAGATGATACAACCTAAACATTACTATTAGTGAAGGTGAGTTAACACAGACCACACAAAAAGTAAAATGCAAAAAAAAGTGACCCTAAGTTTCCATGATTATTAAAATTGTCTAAATAAAAGAAAATTACTCTGCAGCATTTCAGGAGATTTGTTTAAATGTAATTATCCTTGCATGAGTTAAAAAAAATAAAAAATATTTAAAACAGTTGCTTTGAATATACTACTAACCTTGGGTTTTCAGCAAAATATCAAATGGTTGTGTTACAAAACTGATAAATATTTATGTCCAGAACTGCAGTTATTAAACTGTTTACAGTCACTGGAAAAGCAGCTACTTAGAAAGAAAATAATGCATTCCCTTAGTCACAAATTATTTTGGAAGACCAGGAAAACTGAGTTTGGTTACGGAACAATTATAGGACTTTGTTTGCAAATATTTCCTGTTTCAGCTTTTGAGAATCAATGGCTGTTTGAAATACTTGATTTACAATATTAAAATCACTAATAAGAAAGTCAGGTCCAACAGCTAACTTTTTAAAAGGTACATAACATTTAGGCTGTTCCTTCAATAATTTTGCTCTCCTGAGATTCCTTATCTCTACCAAGTGAGAAATCTTGAAATTTAAAAAAAAAACTGGACATCAGACAATGACACAGCATTATTCATCACATGCATCCCTAAATCTTGAGTGTTTTAGAATGTGCATGATTGTGGAAGAGTAACATTTTTGGTTTATTTCCCACAGCAGCACTAAGCTATGGTTGATACACAAATAAGGTAACTTCCAGAAATGTTGTACAAGTTTAACTTCTCTAGTCTGGCATCCTTGGAACTTCGACCACTGCCAGATCAGAGAATTTTCTTAACTACCGGAGGTTAGTATTGTCTAGCGGTATTACCAACACTTCCACTGCTTCCTGGACTCTTAAGATATTTAGGGGTAAATTAGAGCTCACCTGCACAGAGCTAGTCTGGTGAGTATAAACAAACTATGGGACCATGGGAAACTTAGCTACACCCCATGAAAAGTGGACATCTGCCAAACTAAAGTCATGCTGGCCCACAGATGTTGCCAGACTAGAGACATTCAATCAGTACTTTAAATAATCAGCTGCCTTTCACATTTCAATGCATCTTCTTGTTACAAGTCCCTTTATATGCATATGTACATTTTTTTTAAATAATTAAATGACATGTTCATTGTTATGCTGAAGTAAGGACTCTTATGCATTCTGTAAAAAATACTGTGGTTGTACACACTCACTAGAGGGGATACTTATCCTTTATTACATGGCACGAGGGTGACAGGGAAACAAAGAAAGCTATGCAAGCTTCCTGCTATACACAACAGATGTTGGTCTTCAACACTGATCTTTTGTACACACATACCCTCATTTGCTAAGACTTAGCCTTCTGCATATTATTTAAGAAGCACTCTAGAAGGTACACATTTCATCTAGTTGTGTTTTGAAATTCGTCAGTGGGAATGTAGAGCCAGATTATAGTCTCCCCAAAGGATCTGACAAGGAATTGAGTGCCAATTCTTTCAGTTTGACTGAGGCCATAGTGGAATCTAAAACGGTTCTAAAACATAAGCTAGTTACAATCAAATGACTACCTCAGAAGAGGTTTTAATGAATGTAAGGCTTGACCCAAAGCCTACTGCTGACACCAGGAGTGTTTCCATATACTGCATGTTAAATCTGACAATTCATTAGAGGAAATTATAATCCTCTCTTCAGAACTCACTTACCGCAGGTGGACTGTACCCTTTGTCTCAAGGTTTAATTAAAAATAAAACTCCCCGCCCCTCCAATCCAGTTATATTGCCTTTAATATAAGACATGCCGCTTCTAGCATTTCTTATGGTTGCAGCATTTCTTATATAGGCTGGTGGGTTGGTTAATTTCTTTTTCATTCAAAGCACTAGTTCCTTGCTTGTAATAAGGAAGATTAAACCATCTATTGATGTATCAAACATCCCAATTTGTCTTTACTGAAATTGCCAACAGCGAAGTACTTTATTAGATTAAAAAATACAAATATTGTAGGAACAGGTTTAGGGCTTGTCACTCATGCTGGACTGGCAGCACTGGATACTAAAGTCCTCTCACTATTTATCCTTAGAACACTTATAACTGGGGGCATTATAAGTTCCTACAACAGGCCCTACTACTGAAGCTTAACGTTGACCTGCAGAGCTAACAAGTTAATTCCGTCTACTAGTCTCATTTACTGCTATGGATTTTAGCTGGTGCCAAGGGAGGATGCAAGGTAGGTACCAATTCACAGTCAGTGTAAAACCTGAGAGACATTACCTAGAAGAAGTCATTTCTAAATGTTCAACATCTGAGATACTAGGTACTTTGGGAATAACTGCAACTATTTTACAATTCACTAGTGCTTTTTCTTTTCATTCAGAAATGGCCAAGTTCTTTCTAGCATATCAGTCACCAGAATCTGCAATGTAAATAGGCAACTGTTAACTTTACATATTGGAATGAAGCAACCATCCTTATTTCCTACTGTCAGTCCATTGCTATTGAGGCAAGGGATACAACTCATCCATAAACAATGGATATAGTACTTCTCTGTGGCAGCCTCTTTGACTCCATCTATATAAAATCCAAAGCCCTTTGAAATAATTTTACTTTAACCATTTTCCAATAAAATCAGTGGCTGTCAAGTCTGCTTTTATTTAATCATCCATCTAATTAATAGGTTACCTTTACTATGCATTGACAGTTCCTTCTAGATATTCAAGTTTAATATTTACTGTATTGGTGTCTAGAAAATGAAGTTTAACTAGGGTGCACACAATTTTGAAAATTTACATTTCTGTACACTTGCACCACAGCAATTAAAGCTGAATCTCATACAAGCAATTAGCACTAACAGCAAGCGAGACACATTCTTTCTAGCAAAACAAAGCTAGATTCCCTTCAGATTTAGGACAGTGGAATGAGTAAGTTAAAGAAGCCAATTCCTGGCAAGTGGAAGAAGTTGAAATTACAACCCAAGTATTAGAAAAGTGTACATTTTTCCACTGAGAGTCCTATTCAATGTGCCCTACAATTATACTAGGTTTTCAAGAAATGTTTTTCACTTAACTTTTCTAATGTCTTGAGATTGTGTCTTAATATGTTCCTGTGTGCAGCAAATATAGGGCAAGTCTCAACCAAAAGTAAAACACCACACGTGATTCAATTCCTCCATAGATCAATTTCCAAGCATGCTAATCAAACCATATCATGAACAGCAAGGATTTTTAAACCACCACAAGGGGAAATATTTGCAAATTCTTTGAAAATAAAATTAGTAAACAGCTTGCAATGAAAAAATTAACAGTTCAGATAAAAAAATGAATAGCACCACAATGGATTGCACTAAGGTGCTAAAGGAGGTACCTTATTCCCTGCAGAGTGAATGCTCTTTCTGAAGTGTATTGCAATGTGTAAATGCAATTGTGTAATGGTTACCATTTGGTTCATTCATCTACAGAAAATGCATTCCTTCTAATATACGTTCAACTAACATTCAAATTACTGAACTATACATAATGTTACATAGTTTACAGTTTATGAAAACAGCTTGAAAGAATATTATACGGTCACCTTGTTAAGGTGGGATGTTTTAAAGGTCTAATATCCAGGTAAGACATTTCAGTTTTTGCGCGAATGGTCCAAGAGTGCTTTTTGTATCACCAAGAACAAATGTAAAAAAATTTATAAACAAATGACAGTCCTCACAGCTGCTAAAGTCTCCTTAAAGTTGCTGAGGTGTCAAACTATCACACTCGCAGCACTGTATGTATAAAATATAAATGACATCAGGAAACTTGCAAGTCAGGTACTAGATTAGATGCCCATTATAGTGAATTTCAGTACATAAGTTGTGTGTGTTCCCTTTTCTTCTGGATCATTTAAAAAAGATTTATCCTTTCCATTTTGAACCACTTCTATAATTGTATTTGTGGGCTATCTGCATCCACTTGCTTTCACTGTGGTGTGCTGGTATTGTCATTAACCTTCCAGTTAAATTAGAGATCAGGGAAACGGCTGGGATCCTCCTTGTAGTCATCAGGAATAGTGAAGATGGATTCGTCAAACTCATCGTAGCGAAACTCCTGAAATGTCACCGTGGCCGTGATGGTAGGAAATACAGGTATGTCTGGAAGGAGCACAATGGCCCCGTGAAAAACGCAGAGAAAGGGTTAAACAGTTATTACATAACAATTGGCTTAATAAACTGTATCATACTCTTGTGATTGGGGACAGGGATTTAAAATCCTGATTAACCAGAAAACCAGCTACATGCTAGGCCAATTTAATATTTAACCAGTCAGTCCAGTAAGCAGGATCCCTGGTGGAGGACAGCTCCAACCTGGCTGGAGCAGCGCCCAGCTCGCAGGGCTTCCACTACCAGCCTCATGCAGAACTGGTTCCTGGCCTCCAGCACCAGGACTGCCACTGCCTGCTCCTGGCACCGGTTAACCAGTTTCCCTTTCACTGTGTCTAGTTCTAGGTTTTTGAATTTTGAAATATTTCAAACACATTACTGATCTGTCTACACATGAAAATGAACAAGTGTGTGAAGTGAAAGCAGATTAGTTTAATCTACTGTTTTCTCAGGAATAGTTAATTTGAAATATTGTACTCTTAACTGCAGAATAAACACATCCCACACAGGAATAGCTACTCCCTGTGTAGAAAAGACCTGAATGATTTGCAAACCTCAAGGGTCAGATTACAAATTCTAAATGCTTTGAATAAACACCTGAATTTACTAAAGGAGTAAAATTGTACTAGAAATCTAGGCTCTTGCAATATTCAGTACTTCAGGTTCTGGTTCCTGATGGACAAAATGAGTGCACAAGTGGCAAAATGGTTAAATAAAATTACAAACATTTTCATACATCAAGATGGCTCACTTCAAATTCCAGGCAAATTAGTTTGGATTAAAATGAACCCAAATAGTATTTAAAAGTTATGGTCAATATCCCACAAGAAGTTCCCACTAAATACTGTGGGATCATGCAATTTATAACAAACCACCATGGACTGAAGAAGCAGTTTATCGTTGGATCTCTGCTGCTTTTTGTGACCGGGGTGGGTTTGTCTCTCTGTCTTGTTTTGCTACAGTAATCTGAATCTGTCCACACTAATTAGCAAATATGTTTTATCCATCTATTGGCAGGAACTGAGACAGAGATGTAAAACCTGTTTAACTGGTAAACCAATTAAAAGGGGGAAGTGAGCAGCCCCCAGACTGAAGTAGCCCCTGCCTACGGAGTGCCTGGGCCCACCACAGACAGAGGCTGCTCCAATCCTAGAGCAGCCACTATCTGCAACAGGCCCTACAAGGCTGGAGCAGCCCCCTTCCAACAGCAGGGAGCTACTCCAGCCTCCACCAGTTAACCCGGAACCAGTAATCATCACCCCTTAAGAGTGATTCTTCCTTTAAAACTTTCACATCTCTAGTGTGAACATGCATTTCTCTCAGGTGATTTACAGCAATCACAAGGTGCAATAAATAGTAAATGTGGATGATATTCTGAATTATTCACAAAGAAAGAAAATCAGCCAGATGAAGATGTAGCATTAGGGACCCTGGCAATAGTCCTGATTGGAATGTTCACAGAATTAACATTATCAAAAGCGTATTCCTTTACTTATGGCCAAGATCATTCCTTAATTCAAACAGTCCGCGGTTTCCCCGGGTGCCACCACACAATGTAGTCATTATTTCAGAATGAGCCCCAGTACTAGGAAAGGGTGATAGTTTTATAATCTGGAGCTTCCATTGTTCACTCAAGCCTCTATAGTGAATAGTAAAGCAAGTGACTTCTTCATTGCTGATTTCTCAACCTCTCTCACCCATATTCCTCAGTCTTTCACTAACCTAATGGGATTCTGTTTCTTCCATTCACTAAGACCTGGACTATATTCCTCTTAAGGCTGTGGCAGTCCACTGTAGTAGAGAATGAACTTTCCTGACAATCAAAAATGCATGACACTAGTTTAGTCATTTCAATTAACACTCTCCTGCCCCAGCTTCTTGGAAATGGGAGGGTCACCTTAGTAGAAACTGAAAGTGTTATCTTACCTAGCTTTACAGGAAAGCCTGGTGGAAGCTTCATCTGAACAAATTCTCTAAGTTTGTTAAAGTGCTTGAAGGGTGCAATTACTTCTAAAACATTCAATAATCTGAAAAGGAAAGTGTATTTTCATTAGAAGCTCTTAACTTTTACCAGATTAATTTCTTCCACATTTTTTACACTGATGCAACAGATAACGAATAAAGTTAAAAGACTGAAAATTAGAGTACTAATACATCCCTCCCATACCTGTGATGAGAGAGCAGTGCTGCTTTGATTTAGTTACAATTTTAAAGTCCAATTTCCAATCAACTTTTGTTTCTACCCTTTTTGAAAAATGAGAAACTGAACCTTAAAATCATGCTGCCAATTACTATTTTTCCCTTCTCGCTGAAGCTGTAGAGTGAGAAAGGAGGAAACAGCCTATCCAAAGTAAGGACCCATCTGGTAAAGGTAATTTACAGACATGGGGTGTGTCTATACTACATCACTCTTTCGACAGAGGATTGTAAATTAGGCACTTTGAAATGGCAAATGAAGCTGGGATTTGAATTTCCTGTGCTTCATTTGCACTTTTGAAAAAGCACTATTTTGAAAGTAAAACCTCAGTATAGATGCAGTTCTTTCTAAAAGGAAAGGCTTTTTCGAAAGATCCTGTAAACCTCAAAAAATGAGGTTTACAAGCTCTTTCGGAAAAGGCTCCTATTTTCGAAAGAACCGCGTCTAAACTGCGGTTTTACTTTAGAAATAGCGCTTTTCCGAAAGCGTGCCATGACGCAATTATGCAAATGAAGCACGGGAAATTCAAATCCCGGCTTCATTTGCCATTTCAAAGTGCCTAATTTACATCCCTCTGTTGAAAGAGGGATGTAGTATAGACACACCTTGGGTTTCATCTCCTTAATATTTTCCCATAATCACTGATCATTACTACTTTATACAACTGTCTTGTTTTGGAAGAGCTAACTCATTCCACTGTGGATTTCTAAGTGAAAGTCTGAGAAAAGGAGTAATGCTGCCGCCGCCAGTATAAACCATTTGTATTTTTCCTTATCCAAGAGTCAGTAAAGAAGTTAAAGACATTAAAGGAGAAAGTCAAGAAAATAAATATGCACACACTAGAGTGGATTATATGTCTGCATCCACATCTCAAAGAACAGTTACAACACAGGTAAGTAACTTAATTTCTCCACATATGAAGCTTTACAGACAATTCTGACTTACGATTCAATTCCCAAGGGAAATTCCTGGCTCATGGCTATTGTAGCTTTAAATGTTTTCTTGCTTTCTTTGCAGACCAACTCTCTACCCAGGTGAGGAGCTCTTTAAACAAACAAAAAAGTTAAAAACACTCCAGTGAGACATTTGCTTTTATGAAAGATAAAAGTCAAACCTAAAAAAAGAGTTAAGACACACAAAAAATTACGTTTAAGAGAATTAATTTGAAATAAAAGCTATACTTAACAGAGAAAAAGAAATGGAGTCATGTTTATGTAGCTTAGCATTAGGTCTAGGGAACTCACAGAAAAGAAATAAAAATTAAGGAGCGGACATATGAAAAAAAAGATTAAAACAGCACAATCCTATCCATATTTAGCTAACTGAAAACTATGGAGGAATCTATGAAAACCAACCAAGATGGAATAGGAAACTGTTTAGCGTTGTCCATGGGAGTACAAGAAATACCACAATGAACTTGGGACAGGAAGAGTTTAGACTGAATGTTAAATTCCTGCTATGAAAGCCATCAGACTGGAATGGATAATGAAAATTCTTCTACTGTAGTCAATATAAAGATAGAATGGACGAAACACTGAAGAACACAACAGAGGACACAATTTTGTAATGGAGCAGGATATAAAACAATTTTTTTATCTTTTTATTCACTGGAAATACAGACTGGACACTCATATTCTCTCAGATATTTGTATTGTCAAATGCGTAGTTTATATATAGAATAAGCAAAAAATTAACGTTTAATCTCTCTCATTCCTCATATTAATAGATGAGCTTGTGTGTAATTACTCATATCCCTCCTTATATACTTACTTTTGTCAGCTCCCATATGTAGGTCAGTTAATACATTTTAGAAAACCTCAAGATGCCATGTCTTAAGTAATCACATTTTGTAAACCTTGCTCTATACATCTCCTTCCCTCCTTTTTTATTACCCTCACTCTACTTCTTGTAACTTCTTTATATATATTGAGAGGTCTTTGGAACAAGGAAAACTATTTTTACCAAAATGCTGATCTTACCCAATGTACACAGCAGTATACAAGTAATTGGCAACAAGTAGTTAACTTTGGTGTTAGATGAAGATAGAACAGTTACTTACCTTGTAACCGTTGTTCTTCAAGATGTGTTGCTCATGTCTATTCCACGTGGGTGTATGCACGCAGCATGCAGATGTTGTCAGAAATTTTTCCCCTAGCAATATCCGTCGGGCCAGCAGAGGAGCCCCCTGGAGTGGCACCACTATACCAGCCAATATATACCCCTGCTGGGCCCTCCACTCCATTGGTTCCTTTTTACCAGATCACTCCAAAAAAGGGAAGGCAGGTGGGATTTGGAATAGACATGAGCAACACATCTCGAAGAACAACAGCTACAAAGTAAGTAACCGTTTCTTCGAGTGATTGCTCATGTCCATTCCGTGTAGGTGACTCCAAAGCAGAAACCCTAGGAGCCAGGGTCGGAGTTCTAACCTTCCACTGAATGGAGGACAGCATCCTCCCTTGTCCGATGTGTCAGCACGTAGTGATTGGCAAAGGTGTGAACAGAAGACCATGTGGTGGCCCTGCAGATATCCAGGATCAGGACCCGAGCCACAAAAGCTGCTATTAGGCCTGAGCTCTAGAAGAGTGGGCCGTGATGGAAGAAGCTGGAACCCCAGCCAGCCCATAGCACTCCCTAATACAGGCTGTGATCCAGGAAAAGATCCTTTGTGCTGGCCTTTCAGCCATTCCACAATAGCAACAAAGAGCTGAGGTGACCTGCAGAAGGGCTTCATTCTCTCTAAATACAAGGCTAAAGCCCTCCTGACATCCAACATATGTAACGCCTGTTCCTTACCCGATATGTAGGGCTTGGGGTAAAAAACAGGTAGCAAAATGTGCTGCGACTCATGAAAGTTGGACACCACCTTCTGCAGGAAGGCAGGGTGGGAGCACAACCTGACTTTGTCCTTGAAGAAAACCGTATATGGGGGAACCGAAGTAAGAGCTCTCAGCTCGGACACACGCCTGGCCGACTTGATGGCCACCAAGAGGGATACCTTTAGGACAGGTGCAATAACGAGCACGTTGCCAGGGGTTCAAAGGGATGTCCCATAAGTTTAGACTGCACCAAGTTGAAATCACACTGGGGAAAAGGTTGCCAGATGTGCAGGTAAAGCCTGTCCAGGCCCTTTAGACATCTGTTCATCATCCAGTCCGCGAAAAGGGTCTTACCCCGGCACCCACATGGAAAGCAGAGATAACAATCAAGGAGGAGGAGAACCCCATGTAACCTAAGATCCAAAAGATAGTCCAGGACCAGGGGGACTGGGGCATTTATAGCTGAAATTCCCCTCTGTGTAGTCCAAAATTTGAACCGCTTTCACTTGGCTAAATATGTAGCCCTGGTGGAGGTTTCCTACTGTCCAACAGCACCTTCTGCATGTGAGCTGAACACTGAAGCTCTGCCACCAGCAGCCACGGAGCTTCCACACTGTGAAGTCAGGGAGCGCAGGTCCAGATGTCGAAGCCTGCTGCAGTAGTGTGAGATTAGGTCCAGAACCAGTGGGACAGCTATTGGCTTCTCGCATGACAGGCTCAGGAGGGTCAAGAACCAGTGCTGCCTGGGCCATGATGGGGGCGATGAGGATCAGGGACGCCCCAAATTCCCACACCCACAGGAGCACCCTGTGGACTAACAGGAACAGCAGGAACATGGAGAACAGACCCCACGGCCCAGGGGGTGACTAGTACATCTCCCCGAGATCCCCACCCAGCTCCACGAGGGAGCCGAACTTCTGGCACTTTCTGTTCTGTTGTGTGGCAAACAGGTCCAGAAGAGGAAAGCCCCACTTGTGGGAAGATCCATCCCCTCTGAGGGACCACTCATGGCCGGAGAAGGATCTGCTTAGCCGATCCGCCAGATCGTTCTGGTAGCCCGGGAGATAGGAGGCCACTAGATGAATGTCCGTCCCAATGCAGAGATCCCACAGGTGAAGGGCTTCTCAACAAAGGTGATGAGAATGGGCCCTGTCCTGCCTGTTGATATATGAGACCACCAACGTATTGTCAGACAGGATGAATACTGACTTGCCCAAGCTGAAGGAGGAAAGCCACACAGGCAAGGTGGACGGCCCGTAACTCCCTGACATTGATGTGCAGGGAGAGATTGTCCCTGGTCTACATACCTTTTGTCTAATGCATCCATCCCTAGCTGGAGGGTCAGGAAAGGCCTGGCGAACGGTACTCAGGCACAGACCTCCTCTTCCCAGGACCACCCTTCCAGGGAGTGAAAGACCTCGGAGGAAACCGTCACCACTCTCTCCCATGGGTGAAAGGATGGGTTGAGTCCGTGCGAGCCACATATGCAGTGGGAGCATGCGGAGCCTGGCATGTTGGGTGATGTATGTGCATGCATCCATTAGACCTAGAAGCTGCATACAAGTTCTGGCCATGGTTATCAGGAATGTCTGCATGTCCCAAACAGCCGGCCTGATCACCAGGAAGCGGGACTTAGGGAGGGAGGCCCTTGCTGATGTGGAGTCCAGATTGGCAACTACAAATGCTATCACTGGAGTGGGCACCAAAAAGTCGACTTGGACACATTCAGGAGCACTCCCAGAAGGGGTCCTGGGCCAAGGCGATGTGGTCCCCCACTTTGTTTGTGGGGCACCTCGCAAGAGCCAGACATCCAGATAGGGAAACACCTGGACTCCTCAGAGCAGCGGCTACTATGATGATACACTTTGTGAAGAAGCCCCACAGGTCCGTAGAAATCCCAAAGGGGAGGGCCATAAACTGGTAGTGGTCTCTGCCCACCATAAAACAGGGGAACCGACGGGTGGTGTGCAATGGAAATGTGAAAATAGGCATTTTTTAGAGCAAGAGCAGTGTACCAGAGCTAGGAACAGAATGATGAATGCAAGAGTCACCATCTTGAATTTGGTTTTGATGATGAAGGCATTGAGGTCCCTGAGGTCCAGGATGGGATGGAACCCTTGGCTTTGGGTACCAGGAAATACTGGGAGAAGAAGCCCTTGCCCAAGACCCTGGGGGGAACTGGCTCTACAGCCCCCAGGGTGAGGAGCTGAAGGACCTCCTCCCGAAGAAGCAGCTCATTAGAGGGGTCCCTGAAGAGGGACGGGGTAGGGGGATGGGAAGGAGAAGCAGAATGGATGGAGAGGACATGGCTTCTAGGACCCACCATTTCTAGGACCCAGCAGTCTGAGGTAAGACTCCCAGGCCCGGCAGAAAGGGAACAGGCGATCCTAGAAAGGGAGGGACGAGTCTGGTGAGCTATCCTCAGGCATACACTCAAAGCCTTTGACAGGGCCCTGAGGACTTGCTAGGCGGCCCGTGTCCCTGATTCTGGGGTGGCCGGGGACAGCGCCTGTCATTCCTTCCATTACTGTTCCTACTGCAGCGATGGGAGAAGTCAAGGCATGCACCCTGCTGGAAAGGCTTACGGAGTTGCTGCTCAAGAAAGATCACCGTTGGGTAGCTGGGGTGCGAATGCCCAATGACTTTAATGTGGCCCGGGTATCCTTGAGACCATGCAGACATTGGTCTGTCTGCTCAGAGAACAGAGACAGGCCCTCGAAGGGGAGGTCCTCAATCATATTTTAGAGCTCCAGGGGCACTTCTGACCCTTGCAACCAGGAGCAACAGCATAACATCAACCCCGTCACCATGGCATATGCAGCCGAATCGGCTGCGTTGAGAGCAACTTGGAGCGCAGCCCTGGAAATCGCTCTGCGCTCTTCCAAGAGAGCTCTAAACTCAGGCCGAGAATCCCTGGGGAGCAGTTTGGTAAACTTGTCCATGGAGGCCCAGGTGTTGCAGGCATAGTGGAACAGCAGAACCTGCTGGTTCGCTATGCGAAATCAGACTCCTCTGGACATGTAGGCCTTCCTTCCTAACAGGCCCGTCTTTTTGGCAATCCTGTTCTTAGGGGTGGTGTCCGGCTGGCCTTGCCTCTCCCTCTGGTTCACCACCTGGACAACCAGCAACCCTGGCAGTGAATGAGAGAAAAGGTACTCGCTCCCTTAGTGAGAAATGAAATACCGCCACTCAGACTTTTTGTCCGTTGATGGAACAGTGGCCGGGGTTTGCCAGAGGGACTCGGAGATTTTGGCCACCATTTTATTGATAGGGATGGCCACTCTAGTGGGGGTGTCAGATTGCAGGATGACGACAGTAGGGTCCTCCGATATCCTCTCAGCCTGGACCCCCAGGCTTTGGGTCAGTTGGCAAAGGAGGAGGTCCTGGTGTGCCCTCGAGTCCATGGAGCGGAAAAGTGTCGCCCAAGGCCTCATTCGAAGAAAAAGATGAGGACCCCTTCAGGCCTGTCTTCACACGGACTGCAGCCTGCAAAGGGGCTTGAGAGGCACCGATGAGGGCACTGTAGTTGGCTGGACCCCAAGGCCCTCGGTCTCTGAGGGATGTGAGGAGATCTGGCCTGGCAGGAGCAACAGCCCTGATGTAGGGGACCGAGTGAATGGGATTGCTGAAGGAGATGCCTTGGACCTAGAGAAAACTGACTCTGGTCTAAAAGGGCCCACACGCTGGCTCTGGTGGTAGGCCCCTGGGGTCCAAAACGGTCACTGAGATGGAGCTGGTGCCAGTGGGGCCCATGACTACTGCATCCCTTGTACCAGGACTGGCTGTGTCCATTAGGGCTGTTGCTGACGGGCAGAGGTACTACGGTGCTGTGATCAATGATGGGAATAGGACCAGTGCCGAGACCAGAATCTGGTTCCCCTGGACAACCATGTGGACTCCGTTTCTAGTCGACAGAGTACTCCCAAGACCGACCAGGATGGAGCGGAGGCAGATGCAGCTGGCAATGCTGCTATTGGGGCGTGCCTGACCATCGACTCTGGCTTGCCTCGGTGCCGATGAGGGGGAGGAGGAGAAGGAAGAGCCTGGTGCACTCTGGCAAGGCTGGAGGTCGCGGCAGCCAGTGCCGCACTCTGTGCCGCTTGAGACCCTTGTCTCAGTGTTGGGTCTAGTGCCGAGGAAAGGGCTGGGGTTGAAGTTGCTACCGGTGCCGTGGCAGCATTTTCTCGGTTCCAGAGTACTGGGTGCCCTAACCTCCCATTAGTGCCGACTGGGTTCCAAATCCCTGGCTGAGGCTGGAGCCAAAGTAGAAGACAGGGACAGTTCAATTAAGTCCCTAGTAGCCTCAAAGGCCTCTGGAGTCAAGTGCTCTAGGAAGTCTCCCAATGGACTTAGGTCCCCTGTGGACTAGGTCATTTGCCCAACCTAGGTCCAGGCTCGGTGGTGCCACATACCCCACGTGAGGGCACAGGGAGGGCATGTGCCGTGGAGGTGACCTGCCCCTGCTGAGCCTCCTCTTTTTCTGAAGCACCGGGGACCGGTAGCAATGCTGGGTTCTGCGCAGTGCTGGTGAGGCACACGAATGGCTTCATGCCGCCCTCACCGAGGCCAGTGCGCTCTAGGTGTCAGTCGCAAAGCTGCTTCCATTAGGATGATCTTGAAGTGCGACTCTCTCTCCCACTTTGTGCATGGCTTGAACACCTTACAGATTTTACAGGCCTCAGACAAGTGGGCCTTACCCAAGCACTTAAGGCAGGCAGAGTTTGGATTGCCACAGGCCAAAGGGCTCTGGCACCTCTCACAGGGCGTGAAACCTTGCAGCCCGAAGACATGTCCTGCTGCACGCACTGGGCGCACGGAGCAGGAACTGCCATGAGTCCCTTAGCTCAGGAAACACCACTTAAACGGAGAAAAAACTGATAAGAACCATAACTATGATACTAGAACAAAGAACTTTAACACTAGGTAACTGCGAAAGGGCGCTAGCTAAGCAAGAACAGAAGCACAGTCCAACGACCGTCATGGGTGGTTAGAAGGAACTGAAGGGGAGGAGGGCTAGCAGGGGTATATACTGGGGGTACAGTGCTGCCACTCCAAGGGGCTCCCCTGCTGACCCGACAGGTACTGCTAAGGGAAAACTTTCTGACAACGTGTGCACACTGTGTGCACACACCTACATGGAATGGTCATCAGCAATCACTCGAAGAAGAATGCATCTTACACAAAATATGGCTGCTACTAAGTTTCACACATTGTTTCAGAAAGTGCATGCTTATGGATGTAAAATATCTTGTGACTAAACTCATTATTATTACATCATGCCTAAAGTGAAAGCAAAGGTCTGTTTGGTGCTAGCAATTCATTTGAACTACACCTTAAGCATACATGTACACAGAAAGCTTTACCGAAATATATTAAACACAGAACTTAACCTTTTAAGTATTGGCTTCAGATATTAAGTAGTCCACAAGTTTACAAAATATTGCTATATTTTAATTATAGTGGCAGATTATATTGTCAAATTATTTATATAGTTATATCCTCCCTAGCCCTTTTTTCAATCAAGCCAGCCTGGTGAAAAGTGTGTTTTACACATAAAAGACAAGAAAAAACACAGAAGCTATGGCAATGTAAAAACAAGCTAAAAAAGGAAATACCTACAATTAAGAATTCCTTGTCTTCAAAAGAAATTGACAGACTTACTTTCCATTTTCAGCAGATATGTATTCTTCCCACGTAATTGTGTTGGGTGGAGGTGGAGTGAGGGACTGTCGTCTGACAGGCTGTTAAGGAAAACCAAGCAATCACTATTTCTAAAACTACATTATTGCATGGTAGTACATTGTTCCAAAGATAAAACTGCACTTTGCAATCTATAAAATAGGGATGTAAAAGGTTAACCAGAGGGCTGATCGGGGGATGGGAGGGCAAAGCAGCCTGCCCTCCCCCTGCCATTGAAGAGCCCAGCCAGTTGCAGCAGCCCAGCCTTCTTTTCTCCCCTTTCCCTGCCTGCTGTGGCCTGGCAGGACTAGAGCCAGCCAGAGCAGCAGCCACCCACCCCTCACGCTGCATTGGGACCCTGGCTGGTTGGAGCAGCAGACCCTCCACATCCCTCCCGCCCTCCCTCTGTGGAAGGCCAGGCTGAAGAAGCCTCCCACATGCAGCGGTCTGGCCAGACTCACCCACACTGTTAACCAGTTAAAAAAAAAAATCACAATTATATCTTCACTGGTTAGCTTTTTTAATGGATATTTGCAATCTTACTATAAAATGCATAAGTTCAAACAATATGAAGCTAGCCAACTTCAACAGTTTCACCAAATATTTCCATCTCCTGCTCTTCCTTCCCATGGTTTTTAACTTGGCATGTGGACACTTGGAAGTCTGCTACTTTAATTCCGCAATAGTCATGAACAACAGGATAATAAGTAACAGGAAATAGATTGATGGAAATCATGGCTAATGTCTGCTACAAATAACATCTTCATACTGACTTATCATACGCACCCTTTTCTCTTTAAAATAAAAGAAACTTTCCTTTAAACTAGATATTTGGACAAAGATATTGTAAGTAGGGCTGCCAATTGACATGCGTTAACGCCTGCGATTAACGCAGTCCAGGATTAACACGTTAGATTTTTAACACGTTAATTGATGGTGTTAATGCAGCGCTATCCCTTTGAAGTGCACCTGCAGCGCTTCAAAAGGGGCAGCACAACCTGGACTCCACTGCCCCTTTGAAACATGTAGAGGCAGCTGACCCCAGGTTCGAGGGAAGTGCCGCACGGAGCCCGGAATCAGCTGGGCGGCAGTCAGCTGACCCTGGGCTCCATGGCTGCCCCTTTGAAACACGTGTGGAGGCGCCATTTTAAAAGGACAGCTGCTGTGGAGCCTGGGGTCAGCTGGGGACTCCCAGCTGATCCTGGACTCCCCGTGGCAAGAGAAACTAGGGTCAGCTAGGGACTCCATTTCAAAGGGGCAGCTGCGGAGCCCAGGGTCAGTTGCATACTCCCCAGCTGATCCTGGGCTCCACAGCTGCCCCTTTGAAACACCACCTTTGGGTTTCAAAGCGACAGCGCTGCACAGCTGTGCGGTGCTGCCACTTTGAAGTACCCCTAACTACCACCACCCTTGCTGCTTCTGTGTGATAGATGCAGCAAAGGGGGTTGGGGGGAGAGAATTGACTAGTCCACTAGTTGGCTAGTCTTTAACTTCCCTACTGGGGGATCAGCTCCAGCTCATGTGCTGCCCCTTTGAGGTGCCAGGATGGCGTTTCCAAGGGGCAGCACAATGCAGAGCCCAGGATCAGCTGGGCACTCTATCTGATCCGGGGCTCTGCCTTGCGCTGTCCCTTGGAAATGCTGCCCTGCACTTCAAATGGGTAGTGCTACATGGAGCCCAGGGTCAGCTGGGGAATCTAGCTGATCCCGGTCTCTATGCAGTGCTACCCCATTGAAAGACTGCTGCAGCATTTCAAAGGGAAGGCGCACGTGATTAATTACTTGACAGCCCTAATTGTAAGGTATTCCTAAGAATACTATAAAGTTTAATTTTCCTGCAGCTCCTTGCACTTCAGCAGACTTCAAAGTTCCCACATAAGGTCTTGCCAAGGATTAAGCCACCTTATTTGATGGTACTCAAAGAATTTGAACTAAAACAGGACAATTCTTGAAGATTTACAAAGACAGTAAAAATCTCACACCAATCTGGAAATCTTCCCACTGATGCAACGTTTACACCCAGGATGGTTTATGAGACTGGCTTATGTCATTACTGCCCAGAACACAACAGGCAACAACACTGAACACAACAGAAGCATGACAAGATTTATTCTGAGGACTAAAAAAAGCTTCAAGCATAATAAGGAAGGTGACTGGAAGGGAAATGATTGTGAAAAGAAAGTCCAGGATAAAACAAATTTCCCATCTCAGAGAAAATGTATTTATTACTGTCCAAATTCCAATGAGTATTCCTGAGATGCCAGTTTCCCATTCTAGCTTGGCTTACTGAGACTATGGTACTGCCCAAAATCTGCTAGGCGGTTTCCAAACAGAAAAATTCCTGCTCCAAACAGCCTGCAATCCAAAAGAGTGCATTCTTAGGTGTATTACAGTGTTTTTCAAAGTGTGGTCAACCATCTTGCAGGTGAGCTGTGGGCTTGGGGCTCACCCACCTCGCAGCGGGGAGTTTGCATTGGTGTTCCAGCCCTGTGACCCCCCCCCCCCCCACAAGGTTGGAGTGCCAGCTCAGGCTTCCCTCAGAGGAGGAGGGGGGAAGCGAGTCTTGCAGATGGATCCGGCTTGCGGGGGAAGGAAGCAGCTCTGCATGCTACAGCTCCATCTCCCACTAGCTGAGGGAATGGCAGCGCAGGAAACCACTAGCCTGGAGGCTTTTCCCACTACTCTCATTGGCTGTAATCATGGTCAATGGGAGCTGTGGGGAGGAGGGGGGAGAAGAGGCAGTGTCTGGGAGCAATGGGAGGCACACAGCCAGGACATCCCCTATCCCCCTTATGCCCAGATCCTACACCATCAGCTCCCTTTAACACACACTCCCGCTGAGACACCCCCCCACACATTCTGCACCCCACCTCCCACTCTGAACTACCACCCCCTCCTGCACCTATTTTGTCATGATAGTTGGTTGGCTGGTAGTCTGCAGAAAGGTCTGTGCTGAGCAGGGTGGGATGTGGGCCAAAAAGTGAGAGAACCAGTGGTGTATTACTATAGCAAATTCATTATAATGGTTCTTTTATTCCTAATCATTTTTGTCCAAATTGCTATATTCTGCTTCTAGCAGTTTTAGCCTGCTTTGAAAAGCAGGGATTTTAAGGGCTCCTTTCTTACTAACCTATATGAAATCCTAGTATCATCAAGGCATGTTTAGTGTTAAAACAATCTACGTGTTCTTCTTTCCTGGCAGTGAATGGACATTCATAGTTGATAGTGTCTCCCATTATCCAATGTCACATTTAATATTCATTTTCAGAAAAGAAGTATACTGATGCTCACCTTAGCAAAATAATTGTGCCATATGCTGACTATTCAATTCTACTAGTCCATAAACAGAACAGTAAGAAAACAAGATTGATGGCTTGTATAGTACATTACTAACATTAACAATGTAAGATGGTGTGCATTTTACATATTAGGTCAATTGTGCAAAGCTGTACCCAGTGGCACTGGACTACGTTAAGAAGGTGCTTTTCAACTGAGGAGCATTTTGAAGTTAGTCAAATCACAACAAACAGTGAGAGGAGAAAAGTCAAAATTAAATGGAAATTTTTTTATCTTTTCAGTAAAAATAGCAGTTGGATTATTTCTTCCTATAGGTAACAAAGGAAGCAACTTGAATCTGAATTAGGGATGTAAGTGACTAGTCGAGAAAACTAAAATATTCGGATTCAGTCAATCAGAAAGAATTCCACCTTATGATAAAAGCCATCAGGAAAGTTCAGGGATCTATTTTTAAGTCACTCACTGAAATATTCAGAATAATCAATCAGAAGGAATTAAACAGGTGAAAGACTATATTGATTAGAGAGTAATAAACCAGTTCTAATGTTTTAAAACAGGAAAGAGGAAACAAACTAAATTTTTCTCTATTAAGCTTATTAAGTATCAAGTGTGAAGACTACACTTATTCCCCAGAATAAAATTTGGTGTAGAGAACAAGTTAACTGTACCTCAAAATTTTGTTCCATCAAATTACCACCTTTACTCAGGCTTTCCATGATGGCCTTATTTCGAAGAATATCCTCCTCACTGAGATGTTCTCTTCTTTTCCTAGATTCTAAAACAAGTCCATTGACCAAATAGAAGTCTGCCAAGAAGTTTCCTACTCTTTCCTGTAAGACAAAATATTTGACATTAATGAATTTAAAAGCTATAATAAAATAACTCAGGAATAATAAATCAGGAATATTCAAAGACTAAAATAACTATTATACTAAAGGAAATACATTTAAGTACATGAGAATGAATATTATATTTTAAGTCAGCTGTACCAATAGAACAGTTGCATTAACACTGAATAGCTCCAATAATGTAAATGCAAGTGCAGCAGAATACTAGCTGCCCTTGAAAGGATTTCTTTGGGGGTAAAAAAAACTTACGTTAGCATGAAACATCTATTTGGGAAATGGTAACAAACAGCTAATCTGAGGAAGACAAAGGGAAACATGTTTTTTCCTTCTGTGACTGGAGAATTCTAGAATAGCTGTGTCAACTGATACTTTTTACACATGACTTTTTTTGTACCTCGAGTTTACATTTCATAAAATGGAAAAAGTAAAAATTATAAAAACATGGTCAGACATGAGTGAACTTTTGAGCAACATTACCTAATGCTTCAAAAGAAGGCAAAAATCTTCCCACACACAGGAAGACAATTGTTGTATATGTATACTTGAGAAAAAACATTCATTCCATTCCCTCACAAATGAGCGCTTGTTCTTCACAGGTTGGATTCTTCATGTGTTTTTATTCTAGCCTGCACAGCAGGAAGTGTTAGTTTAATCCTTTAAAAAACACTGCTAAATTATATGCCATTAAGTACTGTGTGCAGTTTAGTAATTTAAAATAAATGGCATTACTTTCTACTTTCCAGCTTTGAATGTCTATTCTTGTAGCATGAGACACAGGAAACAGTAGTCCCACACAATTATTGTTAACTCCCTTAATTGTTTCTAATACCTCAAATTTATTTCATGAAATGCTGAGCACCACCTCCTGTGTTCAATTGAACATAAGGGCTTGATCCTACAAGCTACTTAAGTTTCTCTAACTAAGCTTCAAAACTCTCCTAAATTACCTTTCTGCACTAAATATTCCTAGATTAGGACATCATAAGTAAATCTCCCAGGCCTTTGACCAGGATTGATATTTTCTGAGCCTATTCTATCTCTGTTTCAATTTCTTCAAGACGACCAAACCTGAACAAGTGTAAAGTACTGGCATTCTGTACATTCTGTGTCTATAATTGTAAGAGCAGTAACTAGAATTTGGGAGGTTCCCCTTGTTAATTCAAATTAACGTAGATTTCTGCAAGTTCTGATTGCATCCTGGCAAAATGCAAATGCAGTGAACTGTGTTTTCTATTTGTAACTGATGATGCAGTCGTAGTGCAGACTTGGGTGGAATTAGGAGATAAGAAGTGTAAAAAGTATAATGAGCTCAATTTCTATGCAGAGTTACAATTAGGTATTTTTTTCAAAATTATCAGCCAAAATAGAGTTAAAGTTGAGGTATCAATGTGCACTGGCTTTCTGAAGTCATGCTGATTAAGCTTTAAAACTGTCACATTTTTCGGGTGAATCCCCCAGGAATAAATCCTTCTATAGTACATGTTTTTAAAAAAAAACAGTAAGTCGTACTTTTGCATCATCTTTGCATCTGCCTATATTACCTAGGAGCAGGAATGTCGACGGTACGGACAGAGTGTGTAGATAAGATGATTATTGATTTACCTGCAATACTGCCTGCCCTGAACAGGAACTGGTAGGAGAACCAACTGAAGCAGAGATTGGTTGAACAATGCATCCTGACAAGAGGGGAGTGTTTTGACAGAGTACCTTGTAAGAGATGTCAGCTATCAGAAAAAGACCCCAGGGAGTTTTTAAATTGAAATTGTTTTCATTAGCCCGAGGTAGTAAAGGAATTGCTGTACAGCCACTCACCGAGTTATGAACAAGTTACGGACCAACATTTGGTCCGTAACTCGAACTGTTCGTAACTCGGACCCCACTGAGTTACACACGACCACGCTGTTCGTAAGCGCGGGTCACGTTCGTAACTTGGGGACCGCCTTAATCGCTCCATGGGAGCTTTGGTCGTAAGTGCGAACGGTCATAACTCGGGGAGCGGCTGTACTTTTTGCCATTGTTTAGGTTTCTATCCAATGTTTTCATGTGTCAACTATTGGTGTGGCATCTAAATACTGATAGTCTGAACTATAGCAATATATTTAAACACATCTTCATTATCAAGTCTTCATTATAAGCTCTCCTTGAATTTGCCTACTCCCCATTCCTACTTCTAACTTCAGTTCCTCTTCATATCTTGTTCATTCCCTACTACTACTGTGCAATACAGGTAGTCCCCGGGTTACTTACGTCGGATCCGTACTTACGAACGGGGCTTTTCTCGCCCCAGAGGACGTGGGTGGCGGGACTGCCCAGACACGCCGTGGTCCTACCACCCGCGTCCTCTGGGGCAAGAAAAGCTGCTCCACGTCTCCCTGGTCTGCCCGGGGGGGGGCAGAAGACCAGGGAGATGCGGAGCAAAGCCGTGGAGGACCTGGGCGGCGGGATCCCCAGACGTGCCGCGGTCCCGCCGCCTGTGTCTCCCTGGTCTGCTGGGGGTGGGGGGGCGCAACTAGTGCGCCCCCCCACCCCCAGCAGACCAGACTTTTCTCACGGACGCCTGTGGTAGAGCAGCTGGGGCACTGCCGGTTGGTCCCGCAGCGCCACTCCTCGGCGCTACTGGACTAACCCGGCAGCACACCAGCTGCTCTGCCCCAGGCGTCCTGATTCAGCCGCTGCTGGTCAGTTTCAGAAGAGCAGCTGGGGTGCTGCTGGGTTGGTCCAGTAGCGCCGCTCCTTGGTGCTACTGGACCAACCCAGCAGCACCCCAGCTGCTCTGCCCCAGGCGTCCCCAAGTCAGCCGCTGCTGAAACTGACCAGCGGCTGACTTCAGGAAGCCCGAGGCAGAGTTGCTCTGCCCCGGGCTTCCTGGAATCAGCCGCTGATCAGTTTCAGCAGCAGCTGACTTGGGGACACCTGGGGTAGAGCAGCTGGGGTGCTGCCGGGTTGGTCCGCGCAGCGCCAAGGTGCGGCCGGCAGCGCCCCATCTGCTCTGTCCCAGGCGTCCAGATTCAGCCGCTGTTGAAACCTGTAGTCAGCCGCTGGTCAGTTTCAGCAGCGGCTGAATCTGGACGCCAGTTCCGACTTACGTACAAATTCAACTTAAGAACAAACCTACAGTCCCTATCTTGTACGTAACCCGGGGACTGCCTGTACTGTACTTTTCTGTACTCTTTCCTAATGGATCAAAGATTCTTTTACTATGCTTGCTACACTGCCTCCGCTATCCAGCACAGACTCTGCTTCAGCCATGAACTTAAACCCTCTTCTTCCAGGACTTGCAACTCAGAGAGGCAAGATTTTACATGATACAAATGTTGAAGACAAAGAAATTCTTAACTCATCTTTTGCATTACCATCATATGCCAGTGCTATTTTGAACACAGTAACAAAGAAAGGGCTGGTTATGACTGAGAGACTCTGTTTAGACTTACTGTTTTGTCTTCTCTGAAAAGCCATCCTGTTTGGGCACGTGTGAAGGTAATTGATTTGGTTGATAATGTGGCTGAATAAATATCACTGCTCATCAAAATGTCAACTTCCTCTTCTGTTTCCATTTCAGATTCCTGAAACAAAAGAAATCCTAATATACTGAAAAGTACTTATTATTTTAACCTTTATCATTTTTAAAAGCAGACCATGCATGAATAAGACTTATGATTTAATTGGACAATTTTTCTCCCTCAGAAAATTATGAATGCTTCAAGAACAAATTATTTCAATAGCAATATTCAAAAAATGGCATACAACAATGGTCTGGTAATACAACTGGTATTATAGAAGGAGACAAATGGTTTGAAACTGCCAGCCAAGTGCACTAGTAGTTTAGTATACAGGATACAGTCTCACCTAATTTAATGCCACTCAAGGGACATAAGAACCACCATACTGAGTCAGACCAAAGATCCATCTAGCCCAGTATCCTGTCTTCCAACAGTGGCCAATGCCAGATGCCCCAGAGGGAGTGAACAGAACAGGAAATCGTCACGTGTTCCTTCTCCTGTCATCCATTTCCAGCCTCTGACAAACAGAAGCTAGGGACACCATTCCTACCCATCTTGGCTAATAGCCACTGATGGACTTAAATTCATGGGGGTTATCAAGTTCTTTTTTGAACCCTGTTAAATTCCTGATCTTCAAAACGTCCTCTGGCAAGGAGTTCCACTGGCTGATTGAGTGCTGTGTGGGAAAGGAAAAAAAAAAAACCACCTTCCTTTTGTTTTAAACCTGTTACATATTAATTTCATTTGGTGACCCCTAGTTCTTATTTTATAGGAATAAGTCAGTAACTTTTCCTTATTCACTCCCTCCATACTGTCATGATTTTACTACCTCTATCAAATCCCCTCCTGTCTCCTCTTTTCCAAGATGAGAAGTCCCAGTCTTTCTAATCTCTCTTCACATGGCACCCATTCCAAACGCCTAATCATTTTTGTTGCCCTTTTCTGAACCTTTTCCAAAGCCAATATATCTTTTTTGAGATGAGGAGACCACATCTGTACACAGTATTCAAGATGTGGGCATATGCAGTATTTAAGGTGAGAGGCAACAAGTCATTCTCTATCCCTTTATTAATGATTCCTAACGTACCATTTACTTTTTTGACCGCCACTCCACACTGAGTAGATGTTTTCAGAGAACTATCCACAATGACTCCAGATATCTGTCTTCAGTAGTTATAGTTAAATTAGTCCCACATATATTGCATGTATAGTTGGGATTTTTCCCCCAATGTGCATAACTTTAGATTTATCAACATTAAATTTCATTTGCCATTTTGTTGCCCAATCACTTAGTTTGGTGAAATCCTTTTGAAACTCTCAGTCTGCTTTGATCTTAATTAACTTAAGCAGTTTAGTATCATCTGCAAATTTTGCCACCTGGCTGTTTACCCCATTCTCTAGATCATTTATACAAGTTGAATAGGATTGGTCCCAGTATGGACCCTTGGGGGAAAACCGCTAGTTACCGCTCTCCATTCCAAAAACTTACCATTTATTCCTACCCTTTGTTGCTTGTCTTTTAATCAGTTATCAATCCACAAGATGACCTTCTCTCTTATCTCATGACAACTTACTCCCTCCTTGGTGAGGGACCTTGTCAAAGGCTTTCTGGAAATCTAAGTACACTATATCCATTGCGTCCCTCTTGTCCATATGTTTGTCAAAGAACTCTAACAGATCAGTAAGGCATGATTTCCTTTTACAGAAACCATGTTGACTTCCTCCCAACAAATTACGTTCATCTGTGTGTCTGGCAATTTTATTATTTGCTGTTGTTTCAACTAATTTGCCTGGAACTGACATTAGACTTACCGGTCTGTAATTACCAGGATCACCACTAGAGCACTTTTTAAACATTGGTGTCACACTATCTTCCAGTCATTAGGTACTTACATAGGTTACACATGACTTAAATAGGTTACAAAGCACAGTTAACAGTACACAATTTCATATAAGAATTCTTTCAGAAGTCTTGAATGAATGCTGTCCGGTTCCAGTGACTTATTACTGTTAAGTTGATCACTTTGTTCAAAGACCTCCTTTAATGACACCTCAATCTGGGACAATTCCTCAGATTTGTCACCTAAAAAGAATGGTTCACATTTGGGAATCTCCCTAACATCCTCAGCTGTGAAGACCAAAGCAAAGAATTAATTTAGTTTCTCTGCAATGACTTTGTCTTTGAGTGCTCCTTTGCAAATTTAATATTCATTATATTACCAATGTCAAAAGAGAGTCACACACAGTTTGGTGCTATAACAAAACAAAAAAACCCTCAAATAGCACTGCTAGTACCTAACTTCAATGGTTGACCTTTGACAAGGTCCCCCACCAAAGGCATTTAAGTAAAATAAGTTGTCATGGGATAAGAGAGAAGGTCATCTGTAAACACTTGGAAAGTGGCAAGGTGATAGGGAACAGCCAGCATGGATTTGTAAAGAACAAATCATGTAAAACCAATCTGACAGCTTTCTTTAATAGGATAACGAGTCTTGTGGATAAGGGAGAAGCAGTGGATGTGGTATACCTTACTAAAGTCTAAGTGTTTGATACAGTCTCACATGATATTCTTATCAATAAACTAGGTAAATACAACTTAGAAGGAGCTACTATAAGGTGGGTGCATAACTGGCTGGATAACCGTACTCAGAGAGTAGTTATTAATGGTTCACAATCCTTCTGGAAAGGCATAACAAGTGAGGTTCTGCAAGGGTCTGTTTTGGGATTGGCTCTGTTCAATATCTTCATCAATGATTTAGAGATTGGTATAGAAAGTACACTTATTAATTTTGCAGATGATACCAAGCTGGGAGGGGTTGCGACTGCTCTGGAAGATAGGGTCATAATTCAAAATGACCTGGACAAATTGGAGAAATGGTCTGAGGTAAATTGGATGAAGTTTAATAAAGACAAATGCAAAGTGCTCCACTTAGGAAAGAGCAATCAGTTTCATACATACAGAATGGGAAGCGACTGTCTGGGAAGGAGTACGGCAGAAAAGGATCTAGGGGTATAGTGGACCACAAGTTGAATATGAGTCAGCAGTGTGATGCTGTTGCAAAGAAAGCAAACATGATTCTGGGATGCATCAACAGGTGTATTGTGAGCAAGACACGAGAAGTCATTCTTCCACTCTACTCTGTGCTGGTTAGGCCTCAATTGGAGTAGTGTGTTCAGTTCTGGGCACCACATTTCAAGAAAAATGGATAAATTGGAGAGCATTCAGAGAAGAGCAACGAGAATGATTAAAGGTCTACAGAACATGACCTATGAGGGAAGGCTGAAGGAACTGGGCTTGTTTAGTTTAGAAAAGAGAAGATTGAGGGGGGACATGATAGCAGTTTCCAGATATCTAAAAGGGTGTCATAAGGAGGAGGGAGAAAACTTGTTCATCTTGGCCACTGGGGATAGAAAAAGAAGCAATGGGCTTAAACTGCAGAAAGGGAGGTTTAGGCTGAACATTAGGAAAAAGTTCCTAACTGTCAGGGTAGTCAAACACTGGAATAAATTGCCCAGGGAGGTTGTGGAATCTTCATCTGTGAAGATATTTAAAAGTAGGTTAGATAAATGTCTATCAGGGATGGTCTAGACCCGTGGTCCCCAACACGGTGCCCGCGGGAGCCATGGCGCCTGCCAGGTGCTCGGGGCTGGCCTGGCCCCGGGCACATGGCGCACGGGTGCTTGCAGGGGGAGCGTGCTTGGCGGGGGGAGCGCCGGGCGCGCGGCACTCGGCGGGAGGGGGCAGGGGGGAGCGCCAGCCCCGGGCACGCGGCTGGGGGGGGCCCACCCCCGGGCGCGCGCAAGTGTCCCCACCCCCTGGCACCCGGCGGGCAAACGGCCATGCCCCCTGGCGCCCGACAACCTCAAAAGGCTGGGGACCACTGGTCTAGACCAGTGGTCCCCAATACAGTGCCCGCGGGCGCCGCCAAGTGCTCAGCACTGGCCCTGCCCTGGGCGCGTGGCACATGCGTGGTGCCATAGCCGGCCCCAGGAGCACGGAGAATTGGTCGCCCGCGCCCCGGGTGCACAGCTATCGGGGGCGCCAGCCCCGGGAGAACGGCAAAGTGCCACCCGTGCCCTGGGTACGCGGCACACGGACAGCGCAGGCCCCAGGCGCATGGCAAATTGGCATCCCCTCCCCCGGGCATGCAACTATGGAGGGGTGAGTTGCCGGCTTTGGGCACGTGGCTCTGCAGGACGCTGTCCCCAGGATTGCTGCAAATGGGCAGCCCCATGGTGCATAAGGTTGCTGGCCCCAAGCACGTGGCTCATGGGGGTGTGGCGTATGTGTGGCCCCGCCCCCAGGAACACGAGTTTCCCCGCCCTCTGGCACCCGGCAGGCTAACGGCCACGTCCCCTGGTACCCAGCAGCTTAAAATGGTTGGGGACCACTGGTCTAGACAAGTATTTGGTCCTGCCATGAGGGCAGGGGACTGGACTCGATAACCTCTTGAGGTCCCTTCCAGTCCTAGTATTGTATGATTCTATGAGGTGATGTGCTTACAAACTCTGCTCCAATTGTTCTCTGTTTCCAGGGAAAGGGACAGGTAACTAAAACCTATCAAGACACTTTAAAGTTATTATTTGAAAGCACTTTACCCCACGTTGTTGATGTTTACATCACCATCCATATAAACAGAAGCAAATTTGGTGGCTGAACTAAAAGCCAATTTCAAGATCACCATTTTAATTTAAAAAATGACCTATTTGCTTGCGCAGAAATGTTAACATATTTTTAGTTTCTTTTTTAATTTGCTATTTTAAAATCAGTATCTTTCCAGAAATGTAGTTATGTTGGATTACCACATTCCTACACAAGCACTAATACACCAAAACATCAGGGCTGCATCTACACTGGCATGATTTTGCGCAAATACTTTTAACAGAAAAACTCTTCCGTTAAAAGTATTTGCGCAAGACAGCGTCTATACTGGCATGTGCCTTTGTACTTACAGACTGATCAAGTCACTTTTTAACCTTCTATTTGTTTAAAACAGAATGCTTTAAGAGTGCAACTACGACGCATATTTTCTAATTCTTTAATATTCTCATAGCCATTCTCCAAATCCTCTCCAATTTATCTTCAACATCCTTCCTGAATTGGGAACACTAGAACTGGTAACATTATTCCAGCAACAGTTGCATAAATCTGTGCCAAATAAAAATGCAACCTACTTCTACTTGAGTCCCCTGTTTACATTTTTAAGGATACTATTCATTCTTTTAGACACCATGTATTACTGGAAGCTCATACCATTCACCATGATACTCAAATCTTTCAGAGTCAAGACTTCCCAAGACAGCATGTCTCCACTCTATAAGCATGGCCTATATTCTTGGTTCCTGGATGTATGACCTTACTTTGGGCATATTAAAAACACAGTTTGTTTGGGCCCACTTCACCAAGCAATTCCGTTCACTCTCCCTGACCTGTCCTCTTCATTATTTATCAACCCTTCCAACCATTTTGGCATTTGAAAGATTTCCTTGTAAAAGGATTACCTCATTGTTATTACTTGAGCCACATTTGGGTACAGAACCGGACTTTTTACCAGAATACACATTTATGTAAGTATTTCATTAGTATTGATGATCTATACATATAAAGTAATGTGTTTAACATCATGTATATATGCAGCTGCTCACCTCATGATGTATTCGCTGGTAAACTTTCTGTTCGTTGTCTAAGACTACAAAAGATTCAGAGGGTGCTGCATCACCATTGAAAATGAAGCTTAAATCCCCTCGTTGGCACTTCATGTCAGTAAAATCTATTAAAGTTGTGTCAAGCCTGTGGAAATATACCCGTGGTAAAGCAACTTTGCAAAAGTAGTTATCCAGAACTGTTCAAATGCACAAAAGAGTTCAATTAATATCAAGAGCGTTGTTGTTTTTTTCCAAAACTGACAGTGAAGTCACATTTTCACTGTGTTTTAATGTAATTATTATTGCAAATTTCACTTAAATAGGCCATCAACTGCTTTTTGCTTACACGACTAACTCCAAATGTAGTAATATTGTCTGAATAAATGCAAACTAACAAGTTGTGGCACAAATCCATAGGAAAATGCATGGGGATTCAATTATATGAATGGAGTAAAATGTACAAGACTTAGTACATCACAAATAGTTATATGGATCTTAATGTTACTTTTGTGACAAATAATAATTCTTTCCCTTCATACTGTATCAATATAGCAGAATTAGAAAAGAAAAAGGTTTTAAGAAAAGTTGCCACTGCATCCTTTTGTCCCCAAAACTTCATAGTATCAGGATACTGACTGATTTTATCTAGCATACATATACACTGCAGGGAACTTTCCTACACATAAGCAGCCACATTCTGGGTACGTCTAGACTGCAGAGGTTTCTCCGGGATACTGGAGGTATCAGCTGTATGCTTGGCACAAATCCACAGGCAAAAACAGACTAGGGAAGAGATATTCAAACAATCCACCAACTTGGACAGGGAGCATGTAAGTGAATGGAGGGATATGCTGCTGAAGGAGATGCCAACAAAGCATGAGGAAAGGAGAGCACACAGGGAACTGTAAGTGAAGCACCAGGAGAGAACCTTGACATTCACAGCAGCTTTCCAGGGCATCTATAGGAGCCCCCTGAAGCCCTTGTGGACCAACATACCCTCCTCCCCAGGTTCCATAGCCTCCTCTCCCAGGCACCCTAGAACAAGGACAAGGGGGAGAGGGGGAGGGGGAGAGTCAAGGAAAGCCTCACTCAACCTCCAGGGAGGCATCACAAAGCAAAAGGCTGTCCTTGCAATTGTGATCATCTACCTCCCCCAAAGCTCCCACCCTGGACTATTGTTCTGTCTCTGCTATGTTTCTTAAATAAAAACATGATTTCTCAAAAACAGTCTCTCTATTGCTTGCGTTGAAGAGGAGAGAGGTTACAGGTAAGCACACTGAATGCAAGGGTACCTCCTTAAGAGAAACATGCATGACTCTCAAAATTGGCCATACATAAAACTGTCTGTCAAAGCTTCTCGGATTTGTATTGCCCCTCACTCTGCTCTCCTTATTGTCTGGCTGCCCAAAATCTCTGATTAGGTGATCTGCCTCATCCCCCCTCCACCTCCCAACATTCTGTCAGACACTTTTGTCAGATCAAACCCAGAATGCAGAGAGGTACAGGCACTGTGGGATAGCTACCCACACTGCATCACTCTCAAAGTTGATGGTTGCCATCCTACTGGGTACATGCTACTTAGAACACGTTGAATTCTTATGCACAGAAGGTGCATGCACCTTCAGCTTTACAAAATCAGGTACTAAAAATAGTGGACCCTAATAAATTCAACCTCATCTCATACTATAGACATGGGTCTCAGACATGAATGTGTTACATGATAGGTACAACTGAACTATGTGTTTCTGTAAATGTCTCAGTAAGAAAGTCATCAAAATTCATTGTCCCAACAACTTGAATTTAAGTTAATGGTCACGGTGTCCAGTTAAGTTTCAGAGGCACTTTTTGTTAGTCAAGAGCATCACCTAAGAAAACCAACTTTAACACCTAGAAGAACAGAAAGCTGTATTCCAATTAACAAGAATATCAGAAAACACATATTACAAATATTATAAAAACACATTAGGCGCCTTTGGAAGTATTCATAGAATTGAATTAAATAAGAATTTAGAATCTAAAAGGCAACAAATGGTAAAGATTTATTCAGATATGTAGGGCACATTTTGCCAAAAAGATGTTTTCACTACAGTGTTCTCTGATGCTTTGTCACTTGAAACTGGATGGAACAAATTATAATGCACTTCACCCACATCCCACAAAATACAGTTATGAAGTATGTCTCCCTATTTACTGATTTTCCTTAACTAAGTTTCTTCCCTTAATTTTATCCTGTTAACCAATATCTATCTCAGAGGCATGATTTGGAGTAAGTAAATTTAACAGCGATATCCCATTTTTTGAGATTAAAATAATTGTAAATGCTTATTTGATTCATTTCCATAAAGACCCCTGAAACCTAACCATTATACAATCAAAGCAAATTTTAATTTAAAACAAAACTAAACCTTTACAACTAGCTTAGAATGCAGTTCTTGGTTATTTTCAAGGAAGTTTTATTCTGGAAAATAAAATAAGAAAGGATCTTTTTTAAAGGGACAATGTGCAATTCAAACTCCCTAACGCTACACTTTAAAAAAAAAGCATGCAAACACAAAACTGTTTCAGAAAGCTCTAGAGGCTTGAGCCATTTATGGCCTTCAAACCAGAACAAGAAGTGATATTTCAGTTATATTGTTAGAATTCAGTAACAAACATTTGGCTTTAGCTTAAGTTTATAGTCAGCACAAATCCGTACTTACCTGATATTTATACCTTGCTTGTATATTTTACATGCATCAGAAGGCAGAATTCGAGAAAGTAAAGGCACTACATGTAAAAGAAAAGTATTAATACTTAAGATCTAAGAAATATAAGTACTTTGCATGACATGACCCTCTCAGCAATATACTTTTTTTTTTTATAAAAACACAGAAATTTAATTCATCTTCAAGTATTGCTGTACTTTAAGCATAAGCTGCCCATTTACATTTTTATTGAAACTGTACCTAAATTATGGAAAAAATCGTGCTGCAATCAATTATTGAAAAATGAACAAATGCCCTGTAGTTAGATTGCCTACTGCATCCTACGACTGCTTAAAATGCTCTGAAGCCTGCTGAACCATATACAGTTTTCCAAATATGTGTCTCCTAGCTGCTCATGTTTAAGTCATGATTTCAGCATTTCCTTTACCTCTATTATATTGGTTAAAAAGCTTAGTTACAGTTACTGTACTGAAGCGACTGAAATGGAAGTGTAGCAAATCTAAACTTCAAATGAACATTAAACCAGCAGTGAAAATGGACATCAGGACAATAATATTAATATGTGAGAAAACAGATACAACACACAGCTAATTGCATTTTCAAAAGCACCTTTTTATTTTACAGCAGTAAACTAATTAATAGTTTAAATGCCCCAGAATGTTGAGTGGCATTATAAAGCCATAAGAACCAACTGCAGAATCAACAGAGCCCATTGTGAAGTAGGGATGTGAACAGGTAACCACTAAGTATCACCATTACCAGGTGATGCTTACCGGGTACTGACCAGTTAACCAGTAGCCAAGTGTAGCCCCCCATGGACAGAGGGCTGAGCTAGCCCGGGAGGGTCCAGTAGCAGCAGCCCACAGCCCTGCATGGAGTTGAAAGGGTGAAGCAGGAGCTGGCTGCCCCGTATGCAGTGGGGGGGACCCTGCAGCACGGGATCCTGCTTAATCAGCTAACTAATTAACCAGGATTTTACATCCCTACTGAGAAGAGCAATAATTGTTCTGAAATGCACTGCTGGGGTGTGTCTTATTCTTATGAAACTGGATTTACATAAAGAGGAACTCAACTCTATATTAACAGAATAGGATGGTTAAAGGGAAAGCCACTGGAGGATGGACTCCACTCAAGGCTGTGCTGCTCACTATTGTGGGAGGTTGGTGGTGGAATGTCAGTGCAATTCTGGCTATATTCCTGGGTAAAGGCTGACTGCCATATCAAGGCATTGTGAATCAGGCATGAAACACCACCACTCTAGGAAGACCCGGTTCCTCCCTCTATCAGAAAAGTGCAGGTAGAGCACAATTTACTTTGTAACAAACCCAATTGTTGTACATACTCAACAAATTTTCAGAGTTCAGCAGACACTTTTCCATGCAAACTGGTTTTAAAATTCTGTATACAACGTCTAAAAGAAAAGGTTGTCCGTGGGGCTTAGTTTTTTTTTCCCTTTCGACAATGCTGGAGTCTAATTTTTAGGGGGATACTACACTTATCAGTACATACAGATAGATAGTATAGTCCTTACCCCAACTTTGAAAATCCCAGTGAAGTTCTAGATAGAAGTCACCTAACTGAAAAAAATACGAATATATCATTGATGAATGCATCACTAGCTATATTTACAGTTGTTAAACATTTCCAGTAAGACATGCAAAACACAAATTTCATCTTGGGAAAATAAAACTAAAATTAAAACAGGTATAACTAAGTTCAGCCCATCAATAGCTTTTATTTCTGAATTTCTTTTATTTTCAATCATTCAAGCCCTTTTTGGACTGTGGACTAGGCATAAACAGTTTGTTGTAAATATCCAATATTAAAAATTCAGGCTGCATTGGCTACTTTAATTGAACACACAGCTCAAGTAGTACTACTTGTTCCATAATTACAGAAGTATAACTCAGTTTCTGGTGCACACATTAATGTTTACAAGTTCAAAATTGGACTTTCTGCAAACGTTTGCATTAGAATATTTCCAGGAAGCAATAAAAAGAAGTACTTTTTCCAAACACTTTTTTATGATTAAATATAATAAATTGAGGTATTATAAAAACGGTCATGTGTCTATGCAAAAGAGGAATACAACAGCTATTTTACTGAGCCTGTATTTGTGCCCAATACTGATCAAACCACCTCCAGGGAATAGACTTCTATTCTTCAGGTGAAAAAAGCAAGCAGAAATTCCTTCCTGAATAAATGAATGATTTATAAGATTTAAGGTCCAGAAAATCCCATTTATAAAAGTATCAGAGGGGTAGCCTGCATCTGACGAAGTAGGTCTTCACCCATGAAACCTTAAGCTCAAATAAATCTGTTAGTCTATAAAGGTGCCACAGGACTCCTCATCGCTTTTGCATCTATAAAAGTGTAATTTATATACAATTATAGCATAATGATCTTCTGACAGTGTAAACTGTCACATGGGAGGAGGGAAAAACTAAGCAGCTGATGCCAATTAGCCGACCTCTCAGAGTTTGCTGAGTGTGTCTAGAGACTATATAAGCCAAATTTAGACCATTCCACAGACAGAAGAAGAGGAAGCAGTCAAAACTTGAAGACTGAAGAACTGTCAATGGAGAGAGCAGGAAGATCAGTTCCAGAAAGAGGCAGGAGGAGAGGGCACAAAGGTAAGAAGTTTGTGGGAAACTCTGTACAGGATGGGGCCTGTCTTCCTAGAAAACTCTGGACTATCCTGAGATGTAAGAGAACATCTGGGGAAATAGGACTAAAGATTTTGGCTGTTGATGATAAACTAAACACCAATATGTGTCTTGTTTAAGTACTCATACATTCTCTCTCTTTCTGTCTGTTCTTCTTTCCCTCCCCCAACCCCCTCACTGATCCCTTTCCTTTCTGTGATGGTCAGATCACCTGCACCACCAGACAATGGTAATATCTAGAGTTATGGAGTTTAGATTTAGCTGGAAGTTCAAAGTACAGGCAGTCCCCGGGTTACGTACAAGATAGGGACCGTAGGTTTGTTCTTAAGTTGAATTTGTATGTAAGTCGGAACTGGTACATATTGTAAGGGAAACTCTAGCCAAACATTTCTCCAGAGCTCAGTTTTATTCTCCCACACCTCACTTCCCTCAGTCCTTTATTCTCAAGCTGAGGTGTCTGCTGAGAAAAGCCGCTCCGCGTCTCCCTAGGCTGCTGGGGGGAAGCAGCTAGTGCGGGGTTGCCTTACATTGGATCCCTACTTACAAACGGGGCAAGTCGGATCCATGTAACCCGGGGACTGCCTGTAACCGTAGTGACTGTCTGCCAACCTTGCTGGGGCTGGTGAGAACCCATTGGTGCACAGATCTGTTTTACAAATACATACTTTAAATGGATGTGGACTCAAGCCTCTATTTTCCACGTTCTTCCACATTTTACCGTTCACCCGAAAGAAGTTGCAAGCACTAGTGATATTTTATAGCAGCTAGTGGTCTCACAAGAGAACAGGCAGCAACAATTTGAAACTGTACAGAATCTTTTACGTTTCATACTACTGCTTTGAGGAACATATCGTGCACATGGAAAATTCAGCTGTTGCATCTAGAGGCACATTTATTTAAATGAAACACTAAGCTAAAAACTTTCACTGCTCTGACAAAGGGGGAAGGAAGAGAAAGATTCAATGTTACATCTAGTAAGATGGATATCTGAAATATATTAGAAACAAAATATATTTTGTGGAAGGGATAGGGTTATTCCTAAAAAGAGAAGCTTAAAGACCTAATCCAATACAAAGTAAATATGCCTGTAACTATTCTGCAGTAGATGGAGAATTCCTCCTTCCATAAACTGTGCCTTCTATAACCATTTCTAACTGTTGCTCTGGTGCACATGGTGCCTCCTCCTCACAGGCACTCTCTGCTTCTGCAGAGCACCTGGGGATAACTAGGCATAGAGCTTGAGCTATCGTCTTATCCCTAAAGATGGGTCCTCTAAAACATGAAGCTATGAAATGGAAGCAATAAATGATAGGAGGGGGACACACTATTTTGCAGTATGCATAACCCCCTCTCGCTCCAGATACATATACTCTTCTGACCTATTTGCAATCACATCAGTTGCTTACATAGGAAAGTATTAGCCCTGGCTATATCGTAATACTATGGAACAGTTGGAAACAACCAATATGACTAGTCACTTCACCATGAGTGGTAGTGAACAACAGTTTGGGAACCAGCACTCTAGTGACTAAACAAACAATGAAAATGTCTCATACTGAATGGCTACGTCTAGACTGACTCCTTCTTCGGAAGAGGCATGCTAATTTCTAACTTTGGAATAGGGAACTCCGCGGGGGATTTAAATATCCCCTGCGGGATTTAAATAAACATGGCCGCCGCTTTTTCCCGGGTTGGGGAAAAGCCGGAAAAGAGCGTCCAGACTGGCGCGATCCTCCGGAATAAAGCCCTATTCCAGAGGATCTCTTATTCCTACTTGCAAGTCTGGACACTCTTTCCCCAAGCCAGAAAAAAAGCGGCGGCCATGTTTATTTAAATCCCGCGGGGGATATTTAAATCCCCCGCGGATTTCCCTATTACAAAGTTAGAAATTAGCATGCCTCTTCCGAAGAAGGGGCCAGTCTAGACGTAGCCAATCTGAGAATAACTTGTGTGTATAAACCAGTAATGGGTCACATGCGGCATACTGAAGCTCAACCTACAGCCTGTGGACCCCCTGGCTACCCGTTCCTTCCCATGGTTTACACTCACGCTGCCTCCCTTCTCCTGCATGCCCCACACTTACCTGCTTTTTCCCTTCCATTCCAGAGCAGGAATACCACAAATCAGATGTTTGCAGTGTTCCAATTTTGGGAGAGAGAAGGGAGGAACAGGGACTGGGCACTCCAAAAGTGTTAGAAGGAAGGAAGAAGAGCAAGTAAATGCGGGACTCTCGTGTCCCAGTTAACAAGAGGCACATGGAGGAGAAGGTTAGCTAAGAGAGCCACAGATGGAACCCCTCTTCCAGGAGGAGTGAAGGAGGGCCACTCTTGCGGCCCATTCCAGGTGTAAACTATCACATTCCAGAGATTCATTATGACTCAACCTGCCAAATCAAAAGTAATGTCAATTCCTGTAACAGTAGGAAATGAAAAATGTAATTTTCAAGTACACCAGCATTTTAGCACATATAGTTTAATTAAAGAATCTCTGAAAATTCAATAGTGATACATGTTACCTTTCCACAGTACTTTTTGCTTTAGGAATGTATTGTCTCCACACGTCCCCACTCAGAGATCATCTGCCCCACCATGTGGTGACCATTAACTCTTTCAAGATACAGAAAATATACTTCCCCAAAGGGCTATCTGGTTTGAAATTAGCTCTGCTAGGGAGTGGCAGGGCACATGATCTCATTCTGGCTCAGTGTGACGCTCATAAAAGAATAATTGTCATTTATCAACAGTTTCCTTAAGCTTACCTCTTTCAGGGCTTTTAATAATCGAGGTCGCTTTTCTTCAACACTTTCCCTGGACTGCTGCTTCAGCTTCCTTAGGAGTGCTGTAACTAAATAGAAGTGAACTGTAAATCAAATATTTTGCTCAGGTTGTGAACACCTCTGCGCAGAGATTCATCTTCCAAAGCTTTTCAAATACAGAAATGTAAGAAAGTGTCTGTTTCATCAGACATTTAAAATGTGTAATTATATATAACTATACTAGAATCACAACAGTAAGAAAGCTTCAGTAACTCTGTTTTGCAACATAACCAGCACATGTAAGTTCATGGCAACATTTCTTGCTGCACTGCACTTTGGCTTGCACATTGCTGGAAATGTGTCAGCGGAAGATGTTACTTCCATGGGAGAGAATCTCTCACCACAGAGGAATGCCCTGTGTTTAAAATGCTGGTAGTATATAAGATGAGCAGCAAAACATTAAGTTGTATACTGTGAGAAGTGGTAAAAAAAAACAAACCATAAATAATGAAGTACATAATTGCCATCCATTAATAGGTGGTAGTGGGCTAATTTTGACCATTACTGCTTCACTTGGGAAAAGAATGGATAAGTAACTCATTCAACACAGCTTGTGACCAAAGACAAAAGTAATATCCCACTGATAGTGGTTATGTGTTATCTGCACACAAACTCCCTCTCATTAATCACAAGTAGAAACGTCATTTGACATACTTAACACATAGCTGGTTGATTAAATTTTAAGAGGCATTAAGCTGTCCCAATGAGTGAAGAAACAACCAGATATGAGTGAATCACACTGCTACCTTGGTTTATGATTTTATTCTTGTTTAGAGAAAGTCAGTTTGTTGTTTTCATAGTCACTGAAAAACAAGGTCTTAAACATATTTAATTTTGGTCTTTGCTTTAACCCAGTGGTTCCCAGACTTTCGCATTGGTAACTCCTTTCATAAATATGCCTCTGAGTGTAATCCTCTCCCCTCCCCACCCTAGATAAAAAAATATGTTTGAATTTATTTTAAACTATTATAAATGCTGGAAGCAAATTGAGGTTTGGGAATGAAGGCTGTCTGCTCACAACTCCCCTATGTAATTACCTTGCAACCTCCTGACAGGACAACTCCCAGTTTGAGAGCCACTACTTTAGCTTACTCTGGTGCTATGAGGACTAGAGAAACTGTGGTCAAGTCTCCACTTGTGGGATGATTGACACTGTGCAGTCAATCATTCAGCATTCAATTTAGTGGTTCTAATAAAGACCTGACTAAATCGAATGCTGAGGGTGCCTATGGCGGCATTGGTATGCATACTCACGAGGAGTGAGGGACGTCAACACAAGAAATGCTCCCGTTGACTTCCACTGTGAGGACAGTGCCAAAACTCAGCTTAAGGTACGTCAACTCCAGCTACATTTACACATCTAGAATTGTGTACCTTAAGCCAACCTTCCCCTGTAGTATGGATTTGGCCTTAGTTTAGCAGAGATATTATTTAACAGTTAACTAACATTTTTAAAGACCTCAGTATCCAGGATAGGCAAAGGCAGTAGCATTTTAAATAAATGTTAACTAGACGCAGTCAACCTTAGATGGGACCTAAACAACCAACACACACTGTCTTTGTCTCCATAAAGTGACAAGTAATCAAACATGTCAGCTAAGCAGACCTCATTTCCTACTCTAAGACAGACTTCTGTTTACATCACCCAAGTAATCAGCAAAGGTTTCTTACTCATTTGTCTGTCCCCATAACTGATTGCTTCTGCAAGAGGACTCCATCCCTGAGCATTTTTCACCTTTACTGGAGCATTGTGGGCCAAAAGCAAGTGTGCGCATTCTGTAATAGAAAAAATGGTAATATTTATTTAGAGCAAACACCACAGTTTCCTTTCTTTAACTATTCTGTAAAAGTATCATTGAAATATCCCTTATTCCTCTTCCCTTTAGCTGTCAAATTTTTATAGTGGAAAAAAAACATGTGATAGTCTTTTAGATGATAATAAGTGTCCTTTCTGGAGAAAAAAGTTGATGGGTTGGAACTGTTGCTATTAAAGTCTGATCCAGACTTTCTCACTCAAACTTTTAGTGAGAGAAAAAAAACCCAGCAAGGGCAGAAAAATGTAGCTTCTGTTTCTGGTACTGATTTACTTGCAACCTCACTGCTAGAGAAACAAGGGTACAACACCAGTCTTATCAGCTACTCTGAGACCTCGTAAACTTGTATCAGTGTCAGACTGGGTATTTAATACTTTGCCATTAGCTGCTTCCCTGGTCATAGATTCACAGCGGAGTTTTAAGACAGACTGGGCCACCTAACACTTTTATTAAACAGAAGGCACAAAATAGAAGAGAAGTAGTGGGAAAGAAAAATGACATGAAGATGGCGGTGTGTGACAGCAGGAACCAAATCTTATATTCCAGGTGGCATTCAGAATGTAGGCAAAACCACTGGAGCAAATGTCATGAGTCTCTCTCTTTCCGGCCAAATCTGAATGGATCAGCCTAATTCTGAGATGATGGAAACCAAATGGTTTCACAGAGTCTAATGAAGTTCCAGGAGATACTGAAGCTGGTAGCCACAATTGGAATAGATTAGGGAAGTTCAATATTGTTTAATTGAATAGTCGGTTAACCTCATGAATTCTTATTGCTTACTTAACTATTCTATAGTCCCCAGGGATGAGGTCGGGAGCCAGTACGCTCTGGCCTCGCTCCTGAGGAGCCCCCTGCCACTCTATGCTGCTGCCTCTGATACAGCCCCTCCTACACTTTTTCCTTAGGCCAGAATCCTCTCCTGCACCCACACTGCCCCTTGCACTCCAATCCCCTAACCCAGGTCACAACCACCCCCTTCATCTAAACTCCCTCTCAGACACCATTAGTTCCTTACCCTGTGCCCCCTTCTGCACCCAGCCTTCATCCTAGACTCTGCATCTCTTCCACAGAAAAGTGTGGCCCTTGACCACTTTCCAAAATTGCATAGTGCCCCCCCCCCAATATGATTGCCCACCCCGATCTAGAAACAGGCAAGTGAACACCCATTTATCCCACTGAGATTATCGTACTATATAGTGTATGCTATTTCTGGGGAAAACTTTAATAAAAAGCTTCTCTTAGAAGTGTGGAACTACCTCTCACACTAAAACCTTAAGATGTTCGTATCAATACTTAACATACACGTATAATGGAATTTTAAGGCAACAGCGACTAGAACTGTCGTATACAAACAGTGCTGAAGCAATAGCCACATTCAAGAACTAGCGACACTCAACCAGCCAAATACAGGCAGTCGCCGAGTTACACGGATCCGACTTATGTCGGATCCGTACTTACAAACGGGGCTCTTCTCGCCCCGGAGGACGCGGGCGTCAGGACCGCCCAGACGCGCCGCGGTCCCACCGCCCGCGTCCTCCGGGGCGAGGAAAGCCCAGACGCACCGCAGTCCTGCCGCCCGGGTCCTCCGCGGCTTTCCTCCACATCTCCCTGGTCTGCTGTGGGACCCTCCCCCAGCAGACCAGGGAGACACGGAGCAAAGCCGCGGAGGACCCAGGGGGCGGCACCGCGGCGCGTCTCGGTCCCGCCGCCCGCGTTTCCATGGTCTGCTGCAGCTAGTGCGCCTCCCCTCCTCCCCAGCAGACCTCCCCAGCAGACCCCCCCAGCTCCTCAGCGCTACTGGACCAACCCTGGACCAACCCGGCAGTACCCCAGCTGCTCTGCCCCAGGCATCCTGATTCAGCCGCTGCTGGTCAGTTTCAGCAGCGGCTGACTTGGGGACGCCTGGGGCAGAGCAGCTGGGGTGCTGCTGGGTTGGTCCAGTAGCGCCAAGGAGTGAGGAGCGGCGCTACTGGACCATCCCAGCAGCACCCCAGCTGCTCTGCCCCAGGCGTCCCCAAGTCAGCCGCTGCTGAAACTGACCAGCGGCTGACTACAGGAAGCCCGAGGCAGAGTTACTCTTCCCTGGGCTTCCTGTAGTCAGCCGCTGGTCAGTTTCAGCAGCGGCTGAATCTGGACGCCAGTTCCGACTTAAGTACAAATTCAACTTAAGTACAAACCTACAGTCCCTATCTTGTACGTAACCCGGGGACTGCCTGTAGCCACCTGTGGTTAGTGGCTTGTGTGTTGGACACCACAGAACTAAAAGTTTAATTTTACCCAACCTACCTAACAATGATTAAAAGCACTAATTTCAGATGGTTCTTGATTCCCCCCCCACCCTCCTCTAGCTTTTTGTTTGTTTTAAATGTGAGTTTTTCCTCTTTCCTGCTTTCTGGTACACAGGTAGCTAGACTGGAAGAACACTCTGGCTTCTGCTGCTTAGTCAACTCATGTGAGGCACCCACCTGTTTCAATATCCCCTTCTCATCCTGTTCTCGTGGAGAGATTTAGCTACAGGAGAAGAAATAATAGCACCTTCCTGGAGGACTACTTCCAGGGTGAGGATAAAAAAGCAACTCTGGTCACACCTCTTTTCCCTCTAACTCGATGACTCTCTAGGTGTCACTGTTTCCTAATAGCTCTGTAAGTGGAGAAAATCTGTTCTATTTAGTCTCCTCTTAGACTCTCAGAAGACTGCCTAGTGAATGCCCATCTATTATAGGTCATTTTTCTGGCTCCAAAGACCTCTCATATACTTCCATTCATATCTCAGATTCCCCCTGCCACCCTGGTTTTGGCATCTTTATCCCCACTCTCTAAAGTTTATTTTCTAATCTCACATACCCTCTTTTTCCCGAAAGACTCCTCACCTTGTAATTGAAAAAAAAAAGAAGTAAAAAAAAAAACCTAAATAGTCTAGCAGCACCTTAAACAAAACATGTAGATGGGTTCTGCCCACGAAAGCTCATGATACCATCTACATGTTTTGTTAGTCTTTAAGGTGCTACTAGGCTATTTGCTGTTTAATTTTTTACTGTTACATATTAACTCAGGTACCCCCTCTGAAGATCTTGTAATTGAACACATTCAATTAAAGTCTATTTTTAGTCAACTTTTCCAACCATTTCTCCTTCCTAAAATCTTGAGAGAAATCCAAGAATATAAGATACCAACCTTTATGTCCCAACATCACAGCAAGATGTAATGGAGTGTTTCCTGCAATGGGAGAAAAAAAGGAAATGATTAGATTCACGGTACGAGAATCTGGGTGGATTGATTTAAATCATTGGTTTAAATCACCAAAAAAAAGATTTAAATCAATTTCCTATTGATATTTCTTCCCATATTACTTAATATGCTAATCTGATCACTAAAACATGTTAACTTACAACTTAGTGCAGCATTTTACACTTTGTGTACTTTTTTTAGATAACTCCATTTTATTAATTTAGGAAATAATCCATTATACTCATTACCATGTCAAGCTACAGATGCAGCAGTACAGTAGAAATAGTAAGAACTAAAACACATACTCAAAACACAACAGCACTTATTTTATTAAACTAAATCTTAAATGTTACATAAATAGTTCACATTTATAACTGCAGCTCTCTCCCAGGTTGCCAGCTGTCCTAAAACTTTTTTCATTTTCAAATTTAAACAACTCTAACAGACAAGTCCTCAGAACACTAAATGTACAGTGTCTTTAAAACTTCTACAACTAGCTTTCTTGCGATGTTCCATTCCTGTATCTAGGCTCCAAATCATCTTCTTGCACTGCTTACACTTGACATTTTCTTTTTCCAAGGGAAGGAATTTATTTAAAATATTCCCAGATAGGGTGTCTCATGCTCAGAAGCCATGACCATTTTTCTGTGGCAAAAGTGTGGGGGAATAGAGGAAGATGTGTGCGTGCTGAATACTGTCTTCCCTTTTTCTTTTCAGTCCATTCTAGGGATGTAAGCAATTAGTTGATCAGATAAGCAAATGATTAATCAGATAGTTGAGTAGTGACTTGACTAGTCACTCCCCGCCCCCCATGCCGCCTCTATCAGAGAGAGGTGGCGGGGGGGAGGGGGGGAACAGGAACCGGTGCTGGGAGAACCAGCTTTAAGCCAGTTCCCCCAAGCCCTATGGGTATGGTGACCATATTTTCTGAACCAAAATTAGAGACACATTAGCCACACCCCCTGCCTCATGTTAACCACACCCCTGACCCCCATTAACCATGCCCCCTGACCCCCATTAGCCCCAGCACTGGAGGTAACATTCTGGGGGTCAAGATGGACACATGACCAGAAATAAAAGGTGTCATGTGACCCCCCCCCCCCCCAAGAACTTTTCCCACCATCCTCCTACCAATAGGGATGAGTTTGACCCCCACCAAACCTCCCTCATGAAACTATCCTGCAGTTGCATTAACCCAATGTGTGTTGCATTAACTCAGGGGGAGGCAGAGAGACTGGGTACCTTGGTACCTTCCCCTTTCTTCTCCTGTCCTACCCCCTCCCCTCAGCATAAGCCCCTTACTCTCTCATCTCCCTTCCCCCCCTCACCTTCTGCCTTCCAGTTTGCGGGGCTGGAGTCTGTGGTCAGGCCCCAGAAGTCCCCACAGCCCAGGCCCCAGCTGCTTCCGAGGCAGGACCACTTGCCGGGCCTGGAGCTGAGCCATGCGGTGCTAATTTTACTGAAGTCCCCACACCAGCTTTGGCTCCCAATAGCAGCAGCACGGGGGTGGAAGCCCCCCCCCAACCTGCCATGCGGAGCATGGCTGTGTAAGCAGGTCCGTGCACTACTGCTCCCCCAGCGGGGTGGGAAGGGGCGGAGAGAGAAAGGGCTGAGCACACAGCGCACTGGTAGAGCCTGAACATACCCCACGCTGCAGCGCTCCAGCTGGGCTCTGCACAGTCTCTGCCGGGACTCTGGCAGCCGCTCCCAGGAGCGGCTTGCCAGGTTTATCCCCTTCCCCCGTCCAGCAGCGGAGGCGGCTGCCTGGGGATGGAGGAGGCAGCATGGCCACAGTGGGAGGGAAGGACCATGGGGGAGAAGCTGGATCCCAGCAGCACTGTCTCTGGGGTGCCCCGCTGCCACTATCATAGGCAATGGGAAGAGGGGGGTGCAGGGATAGGGGAGCTGCTCTCTATCCTCCCCCCCCCCCACCTCCGGACAGGGGCTGTTGCTGCCAAGCAACCCCTGGCTGCCTCAAACAGGGGGATGGTGCTGGAGCAGTCTGTCTGCAGCAAACAGGGGCTGCTAGACTCAGCACTACCCATGACCAAGTAGTCCTGGCTTGAGTTGGCTCCTGGAGCTAACCCCCACTGTGGCTCTTCAAAGCAGCGCTTATTGACTAATCGTACAGTATAATACAAATTGCATTAACTATACAATTAGCCAGATAATCGCATTTTAGCATCCTTAGTCCATCCCACTGTTCTTTCTTGCACTGCCTCCATCCTTTCCTATATATTGTCTCTGTGTCTTAAGACAATGTCTTAACTAACTCCTCTGCCATGCTTGGCCCAAGTCCATCACCACATAAACACAGAACAAAACAATCCCAACCAGTGTGCGTGTGACTTTACTCTGCTGAGAAACAGAAATTCAAAGCCCAGAACTTTCAAGAAGCAAGAGCTGGTAATTAGGCTGGACAGTCTGAGCTATTAATTCATTTTATGAAACTAAGAGAATATGTAGCATGTTTGTGATAAGGTTAATTGTAGCTTATTTTAAATTAGAAATTTAGTATTTTATCGATTTAAAAAAATCAAAAGATCCAGTTTTAAATGTTAAAAAATCCATTGTTTAGAAAACAATCATTGACTTTTATCTACCAAGACAAGTCAGAAAAGTCTCAGATCTTATCAAGAACAACAGATGTAGACTATGCACAACTACTACACACAGAATAATTGTGATAAAATTTTAAAGAGTGAGATGCTGGCAAACAAAGTATCAGGTCATGCTAGAACCTCTAAAGCCTCCTTGAACACTAACAAATGTATAGCTAGAAACCAGTCTGGTTCACCTGTGTATTAGTACTGTTAAAACAGATGTTAAGTTTATAACAATGTGCTAGATTTTATGAAATCTAGGAGTCTGGATGTATTCATCTTACCATATAACTTCCATACTCCATTTTATGAGATTACATTAAATGTTTGCATTGTAATCCACAGGGCTTGACAAACCACGACTGGCTAAAATCTACTCGCCACGGGAGAGTAGATATAGTGGATTACCAGAGCTCGACAAATCAGTGTAACAGAAAGTATTAGGTTCTGCCCATGAAGAGGGCCCATTGAAACCAATATATTGTGAAACATTAAAGAACAAAGACTTTGGTTATTGCTCCCCCACATACGCATGAAAAGGAGACTGCAGGTGAACTAGTCTCATCTTAAACTCTGGGGTGAGGGAATAAAAATCCCTGACAAGAAGGAACCGTATTTCTATGGTGTTTGAATACTGAGGGAAGAAGATGGTTAAGCACTAACAAGGGATCCCCACCTGTTTGGCCTGGGTTAGCCCTAAAAGACATACTTGGCTTACATTACCACAGCTTTTACTGTCCTTTTGAAAACTAAGACTAATTCATTTGTGTGTATATTTTTACCTGCTTTAACCTTGTAAATAAACTTTTTCTCTTTATTAATAACTCTTTAGTTAATTTATGATAGGACTGGCTCTAAGCATTGTCTTTGATATAGCATCTAAGATACTGTCACTTATCCCAGGTTTATTGTAAGTAACCTGAATATTATTGTAGTTTTGGGGGTGAGGAACTATCTATATAAAAAAAGCTAGTGTATTTGAATAGCAAACCCAAATGTGACTCAATGTTAAGGATGCTATAGTGTTGAGTATATTACATTTGATGCATTTGATTGGCGAAATAGAAGTACAGGTTGTACCTCTTTAGTCAGGCACTCTCTGGTCCAGCAATATCCACTGTCCACCATGATTTTAATTGGCCAGATGTCCACTTATCATGGGTGTGGCCCCATTTTGTTTACAGCCACCAGTCCAGGGTCTCAAGTTCAACCTATATAGAACTATCAGTCTGGGGTTCGAGTACTCCTTTCAGTCTGTCCTGAGACTAGTACTCATGCTTGTGAGTAACTTTAGACAGTCTGACATATTTTATATTTTCTTTTCCAGACATTCAGTAATACTAAAACCAGTTTTACTAGAATTAGACAACTAATGGTCTTTAGATCGAAGAGTGGAGTACTATGTACCATGTTCTGGATAGAGAAGATGTTCCCAAACTCTGAGATGCACCACCCCCCAAGGGCAGCACAGAGGAATATTCAGAGGAGCACAACTAGAATCTGAGACAGCCCCCATAAGAGGGGTGGAGAGGGAGCTCAACCCAGCTCCACGCCAGACCCATGCCGGGGGCCCTGGCTGCCTGCCTTACGCTTGCCCTTACTCAGTCCATGTTTCCATCTCCCAAAGCCTCAGCCCCACTCCTGCTTTGGCGGGGGACACCAGACACAGGTAAAAGGGGGACAAGGTAATACGTTTAGGGACCACTGGGTTAGAGCAATATTTTGATTATACTGAACTGATATATATTAAACCTCCTTTACAGATTTAACAAAAAAAGTCTCAGGGTCAAACAAAAGGCCATCAGCAACAGTTGGTAAGTCTTAAATCTGCATAGAGGCAACAAGGGGGGAGTGACTATTCGATTATCCTGTCAACTATCTGATAAGCATTTGCTTATCGGATAGTTGACTGGTCCATTACATCCCTACTCTGGTCAGCAGTTTCAATTCCACTGTGCTGCAGCCACATGACCAGAAATCCATCCTACCACTTTGGAATCTCCACGAAACCTGAATTCTGTTTCCCGCTGGCTAGCTTTTCTGTGCGAGTTCACACAAAAAGGATAGACACTGACTGGTTTCATCCACATGGCTGTTGAGGAATTTGATGCAATGCATGAGATACACCACACAGGGCTGACTTTACAAACTGTGGCAGCCTACGCAGCCTGAGCACCTGGACTCCCCCTCTTCCCTGTGGACTGGCTCAGCATATAGTAGTTTCATGGCATCTTCCCAGGTGCCCATAACCGACCATCACACCAAATGCTCTCCCACTTGAATAGCTGCGGAGTTGTGAGAGCTGATCAGTGTATGGGGAGAGGAGTTTGTTCAGTCCCAACCACGAGTGACCCATAGGAACTGGGACAGATACCTGAACATTTCTTGACCCTTGTGTGGAATGGGGTATGAGCGGGACACTTTCAGGCTTTAAAGGCACATTCCTGGCCATATTTATTTCAGTGCCCCTCATTTTCAAAGTGCACCCTCAAAGCCTCTCTGATGTTAACGCAGCACTATGAGCTCCTTTAACAGTTTTTTAGTGTCTGGCTGCTCAAACTCTGCAGCCATGCACCGTGCCTCAGTACTCCACCCTGAGCAAACAATTCCCCGTTAAACTGGCACAAATTATGCAAAATGCAACAAGCTGCAATAACCATGGGGACACTGTCTCTAGCCTACCACAGAGACACCTCCATCTCATTCAACTTCCCAAAGGTGCATTCAACCACCATGCAAGCACGTGCTCAGCCTGTTAAAACACTACTTACTACAGGTGCCCCATGTGCCGTTTCCTGAGCCAGGGCTGCAAGGCATAAGCTGGGTCACAATGAACATTTCCACATCTCCCACTACTCTTGTGGTCTGGAAAGAAAATCCTTGCCTGCAGCTTTCTGTACAGGCCAGTGTTCCTGAAGATGTGTGCATCATGGATCTTTCCAGATCACCCTGTATTGATGTCAGAAACGCCCACACTTTATCCTTAAGCACCTGCATCACCATCGAGAAGTATCCTAAAGTTCAGGAGCCACTGGTCTTCATCCCATACCTGCATGATGATACGATCCCAGCAATCAATGCTCGTTTGCCTAATCCAAAAGCGGCCATCTACCCCATATAGCTGTTCTTTGTGCCTTCCAAATGCAATGACAGGATACCTCTTTCCATACAACACACACAGAGGCGCCTCTAAGTCTTCTTCCTCTGTCAGTACTTTCAAGATGATCTCTGCTGCCATGTGCAAAGTCCTCACCACAGCAACAGAACATTTGAGACAAATGTGGGATCCATTCTTTTTTGCTGCAGATTCCAGAGCTCACAGCACAGAATGACTGTTGAAAAAAAAAGTTGCTAAAGGATGCCAGAAGCTCCTGAACAATGTGGTGAGCGACAGGATGTTTTGCATAGTCCCCAGATGCCCCAAGCTGTGTTCTGAATATTTTAACTATTCTATTGATTTTAGCTCTTTAAAAAAAAAAAAAAAAAACTAACACAGTTTCTTGTAATTGTGTGTAAGTCTGGATAAGTCTTGTTTCTTTAAAGCAGCACTGCAGAAAATAAGAACTAACACCATATGCAAGGAAGTTATGTAATTTTGTGTATATTTTTGAGAGATAGCCTATGGCATTTGGGGACTGTGTTATCTCAAAGCACTAAGACAATACGTTCGCACTTATGCTTTTAAAGCAGACCTCATAAAATCTCTGCCCCAGCCAGGAACACAGTCACAAACAGAGGTCATGAATTAGTCAAAAAGATGTGCTGTGAAAACCACTCCCCTCTAAGTCACCAACAACATGTTAAACTGGTACATCCTAGTTCATTATGCAATATTAACTCAATTGCCAAGTTAACAAGAATTATAAGAATATTTTTGCACTAGGGATGTAAGCGAATAGTTAGTCAACAACTCACATTCCCCTCCCCTTGCTGTGCCCCTGTATCAGAAGAAGTCGGGGGGGGGGGGGGAGCAGGAGCTGGTGCTGGGGGGAGCTGTATTAAAAGCCGGTTCCCCTCAGCATTGTCTTCACAGTGCCTCCTGCCCCTCTCCTGGTTTTTAAACTGGCTCCCCTCACAAACTGCCTCCCACCTGCACCCCATGCACAGGGTGGCAGAGAGCTCCCCAGGTGTGGGGCTGGACTGCACTGGCTGCTGGCCCTGCCCCCCAAGGATTATAGAATAGTTGACTAATCACTAAGTATTCATGTGGTTAGCTGACCCTCATTCTTAGATTATCCAATAACTAACATCCCTATTTTGTACCCAACTATGCTCTCTGCAAAATGTGGGAAATGTCTGCCTAAATATGCATCATATGAATAAGTCTATACCACAATCCAACACAAATGATTTTAAAAAAAAAAAACTGTTGGTCAGGAGTACACAGGGATTTAAAAGTCCGTTCATCTATATACCTATGACAAGTAAGTATCTTTTGCATACAAATCTCATTGGCTTCTGCAGAATCTAAATTTAATTTAAAACATTAAGCTTTATTATTCAAAATTTCTTCCAAACATCCAAAATTCACTCACAGAAAACTGACTTCCCAGTTCACGGACAGACAGAGCTCCAGTGCCTGGGACATCTCAGCACTTTGCCACGCTATAACAAAATGAAAACTAGCCAGACTCTTACTACTTTCCTAAGCACTTTTCAGAATTCTTACCAATTTCATTCTACCAATGATTGGGAAAGCTCTCAGAAACAGAGCTAGTCAACAGGGAAGCGTCTTAAATAAATTAAAAGATTGTGGAAGGGTAGACTATGGCTCTTGTTTATTACAGTGAAACCTTTGTTATCCGGCACACTGTTAACCAGAAAACTTTGTTAATCGGCACTGCCCCCAGCCACAATACTGTCACATCTTCAGACACATAGGCCTTGCTTCGTTTCCCAAGATTGGCTTAAGTAAAAAAAAAAAAAAAAAAAAATGTTAAGAAGTACTCCTCATCTTGAACTCAAAACAGGAATGTGAGACCAACTGCCTCTCACTACAAAACTACCAATATTAAAAACTTGAGTTTTACTATTATTGTCCATTGGTTTTTCCTAGGATGGGACCCTCAGATAACTGGAATTTTTAGATAACCAAAACGCCCTAATCCCCGAGCTTGCCGGATAACACAAGTTTTACTGTATTTCAACTGTGCTAGTGCCAAGGAGCCTCAATGAGGGACCAGGATTGTGCTAGGCACTGTAGAAAAACATAACAAGTACAGTTCTTGCCCAAAATATCTTGCAAATCAACTACAAAACAAGAGTGATATGACAGATGTGGGGTGACAAGGAAACGAGACATACATTACATTTGTCAGGAAGCTAGAGGAGAGGCTAAGTAACAGATTCTCACATGTCATTACAAAAACCAGGAGGTTCTAGTGTGAGGAAAGTCAGTAAGGACAGAGAAAAATTCTTCTTTTTCCCAACAATTTATCAGACAGAGGCTGAAGCTCCTTAAGCAAAATCCAGGAAGAGTACTCTAGGAATTCCAGTACTCTCACCTTTGACAGCAAGTTGTTCAAAAAAAATCTTTGCTTCTCACCTGGGCATTGACCCTGAACAGGGCCATCATTTTTTCATACTGGTCCTTAGTCTTCTGGCTATTAGATGCATGGCCTACATTTCTGTGAGTAGAGGAGCATGGAAATAAAGGGAACACTGACGGGGTAAATTAGAAACATTTTGGTAGAAGGACAAAATAATGAAGGAAATAAGGGGGAAAAGCCAGAAAGCACAACATAGGAAGACACAGAAGGTTATAAAGAAACATTATAGTCTATTACGAGAAGAGTGAAAGCAAATATAAAGGTAGTATTATAAGCAAGAGATGCAAGTTACATTGTAAAGATACTTGCTGTAGAAAATTAGATGAAGTACACAAACAACATGTTATTTCATGGTACTAGCAGGCTGCAACCCATGCTTGCTACACTCACCAACCCCCACGCCCACCCCCACCTCTGGCGGCTTTCTTGACCAGAGAGCATGAGAACATGTCATTGTATCACATGGCAGGAAAAACTTTTTGAGAGAGACAGAAAGATAAAGTGAAAAGGGGTTGCTTGGAGCTGGGAAAGGAGTCTAGAATCTTTCACAATGAACAACAGTTTTTTGTTTTTGTTTTTTAAACCCTGGTACTAATACATTGTCATCCAAAAGTATGTGGACATATGGTCAAATTTTGAGGCCCTTAACTCACCCTCCTCTTTTATTTTTTAAATCAAGCCCATTTAGTTAGACAGCAAGTTTTCTGAACTTATTTAAGGATGTGAACATACTGCTTAAAGCATGAAGAATATTTACTTGAAAATGCTTTAGTTTGGAATTAAGCATTCAATAATATACACAGCACTAATAAATTAATGAAATCAAACAAAAGTACTTTTTAACTGTTAAAAATACTGGAGCATCTTCTACACAATTATCACAAGTTAAGATACTCTAAAATGAGGCTGCGGTGATAAATTGGTTTGAAGAGGACACCAGGGAAGTGGCTGTGGAGTTGAGTCATATTTCAAGAATATGATATCAAAAGGCATTGCTGGCCATGGATCAGCAGTGCCAACAGATTGAGGCATTTTAAAAAGATGGCAAGAAAATGTTATATTGTTAATTTCAAGAGCAAGTTTAAGCATTGAAGACCAAAACTAAATTATTAAAACTAATGTGTAAAAATACTTTACATAACAGCAAGAAGCGGTGTGAAATTATGCACTTGCTATTGTTTGAGTTTAAGTATTCAGGAGAGGTTCTGGGCAGTAGTCCTAAGGAGCTGAAGTCTTCAATTTTGTTCAAAGAACAAAGACACGTTTCCCCATGCTTCCCAGTCAATGTACCTCAATTCTGACCTGAAAAGACCTCACACCTAAGGTTGAAAGTAGGGATGTTAGCTATCGGGTAATATAATAGTCGACTAACTGCATGAATTCTTAGTAGTTAGTTGACTATTCTATAGTCCCCAGGGGGAAGGCCAGAAGCCATGAGCTCCGGCCCCACTCCCAGGGAGAATCCTGCGGCCCCCACACTGCAATCTCCGTATCAGAGGCAGTATTGTAAACCTCTGTCTGCGGGGAGCCCAGGCTCACCACGGGCAGAGGCTACTTCACGGCAACCTCCCCAACCCTTGTGCTGCTGCCTCTGATAGAGGTAGCAGTGTGGGGGTGGCAGGCAGTACTGGGAGGAGCCAGTTTGCAAGCTGGTTTCTGCCAGTACTGGATCCTGCTTCTCCCCCACCCTGGCCTCTGATACAGAAGCAGCAAGGGGAGAGAATGTGAGGAGTCACCTAGATCAACTGATAAACCTAGTTTATTCGTTAATTGTCTAGTCAACTACTCATTCACATCCATAGCTAAAAGGAGAAGTCAACCAACAATATATGATTACAACATTTATATTGTGGTAGGATCTGAAGAATACAGCTAAGGTTTGGCCCTCGACATTGTACTAACACTAAAGTGACTGTCTCTGCCCCCAAAGAGCTTAACTAATTCAAGAGATCCTGTTTCATCCTCCCATGCCCCAATTTGCATTTCTTACATAAACTTAAGCCTAGAGGATCTGAAAACAAAATGAGAAGCAGAGGATAATTCGGCAATCAATTGATCTTAAGACTCAGATGCAGGTAAATTTCCCAATAGGAAGTTTTTTAAAAAGCAAGAAGCAAGTTTTGAATCACAGGAACTAAAATAGTTCAGCTCTGTATCAAAAAGAGTGAATACATTTAATTATGACTTGATCCAAACAGCATGAAATGTGACCAATGAATTTACAGAAACTAATAATCAAGGTAGATTTCAGCATGATACCAAGATGGTACAAAATCCCTGATTATACAGATTGAACCTCTGTAGTCTGGCACCAGTACCAAACCAGAGAATTTGCCAAACCACCAGAGGTCAACCATGGCCCGAGGGCTCCAATGCCAGCCCCAGGGTCCCAGCCCGAGTCTCTCTGTTGCTGCTGCCAGGCCATGGTCCTAGCCACAGGCTCTGCTCCTGGTCTGCAGCCACCCCCAGCTGTTATCCCAGCCTGAGACAGTGTGGGGGGAAGGAAACTTGACCCCCCACTGACAATAAGATGACATCAGGCTAACTAAAATTATGCTGGACCACAGATGTTGCCAAAACAAGCAGTGCTGGACTAGAGAGGTTCAACTTGTACTTACAGTCCATACAATAATGGAATGGTGTCTAACAAATATTCACTCAACTCCTAAAAAAGGAGGAGGAAGAATAGCTATTTCAGAATGAATTAAGAGTGGCTAGTTTGTAATGGAGCATCACTGAAAATTGCACATCACCTATTGCACAACTTTTGGCAGAATACCTCCCTTTGTCAGTTTATTAGCCTCATCTAAGAAACCCACACAGCTCATCAGAAATGCATTAAGTGCTATTAGGGGCAAATGTGTCTCAAACTGATAAAATGCCAAAATTGTAATATGGCACACAAAATGGTCCTAGATGCCTCCTAGTACTTGTAAATTGCAAAGTCTCACTTTTATAATCTAATTAGGTAATGTCCATACAATGTGAATTTAAAAAATCAAAACAGAATTCCAAATCAATGGAAGAAGGCAATCTTAATAATTTTAATATTTCCATATTAAATGTACCTCTCATCTTAAGCTTATTAATTATGGCACTTAAAGTAAGGCTTCTCAAAGGTATTACCAAGTACAGTATCAGCCTATACTGTATCTAGGGATGCTATAATATAGATTTTTTTTAAAACGTGTTAAGATTGCTACAATCTAATTACAACCGGGAAGCCTAAACTATGGAAGCCTAACATTTTACCTTCTTACAGAAACCCTAACGTAAAATTAGCAGTGATCAGACACCATCTGTAAGAGCCACGTAGTAAGATTAACTTTTCTTAATGAGCCAGAAAACATCTTACAGTGTACAAAAGAATGTTTAAGACTAAAACCATCTTTTCATAATACTTTAATATTATGTAATCAAAATTCCTTATTGTAGAGTACTAACTTATGTATCACTAATGTAAAATCTGTATTATAACAAAATCCATTCTATAACAGAAGCACGAAGCAAGTCACTTATGAAATAGGAAGTTACAATCATTTACAGTAAGATCTTGCTTTTTACAAGTATCAGAGGGGCAGCTGTGTTAGTCTGAATCAGCATAAACAACAAGAAGTCCTCTGGCACCTTGTAGACTAACAGATTTATTGGAGCATAAGCTTTCGTGGGCAAAGACCCACTTCGTCAGATGCACATTTTTTGCTTTTTACAGTGACTGAGACTACATATACAAAAGGGACAGATGCTAAACAGTCTATTACTGGAATAACAAGAAGAAATTAAAGTAAAGTACACTATAGTATAGAGCCTCATGCAATACACTTGGATTGGACACATTTTAGAAGTAGTGGGAGGTGTGTTTGGAGGAGAGTGAAATACCAAACATATGACAAAGTCATAGTATACAGTACTGTCATAGTTGTACTGATCTCAGGAAATTAGATAGACAAGGTAAGAGAGGTAATATCTTTAACTAGACCAATTTCAGGTGAGTAAGTCAAGCTTTTGAGATCAGAGAGCTCTTTTTTAAGTTCAGTAACTTAAGGAAAACACAGGTTATTGGTCATCAGATTCATTCTCATTCCACACACTATATTTGCAGTCACCCCTCCCATGTATATTATGTATATAATGCCACAAGTTCTTTAATGTCAATTTTGGAAGATATGTTAGTGGATCATTTATATTTTTGTAACTATTAAAGTTCTGACATGCATAAACTTCTAAGATAAGTAGTTAACAGGTATTAACAGCTATTGAAATGATTATGTAAACTTCAAGTGACTACTGTGTGCAATAGTGTTAGTTTCCCATAGGTCACCATAAAGCAATTAATGTAGACCAAATCAAGAGATTAAAATTCATTAGATATTGATTCTTTACACATTTAAGATCAGATTTTTGGCTGGGGGAGGCTCATCCAAGCTATTACATATGCATGTTTTAGGCTCCAGGGTTTGCATGTATAAAATCCATCATCTCTATTACTGGTTGGACTTCCCTAGGCCAGCATCCTCATAACCTGACCAGTCCTGGATGAGAGATTTTGCCAGACCTGGGAAGGTCATTTTTGGCTCCCCTGCTACCAGCCTCCCCCAATCCTGGCCCAGCTGCTGGCCCCACTAGACAGCTCCCTGCTGGTGCTGGCCCCTAGGGCTCTCAGCCACCAGCCCTCCACTGTGATTTTCTGGTCCTGGAAGATTCGTGGTCCTGCTTGACCAGAGTACCAGTTTAGAGAGGTTTAAACTATAGTAGAGATTCAAAAGCTCTAGCAGCAAGTGCATTATTTGTACACTTTTGATTCATTCTTATGAAGATGCTAGAGTCTAAAAGTCAAATGAATAGTTTTCAGTGAGCAATTTATCACAAGAAGAGTGGACAAGAAGCTTCTGACATCAAACAAAACTCTTTTGAAATAATGAAACCTATCTTAAACAAGGAACAAAAAGAGAGTTACTCGGAGCCTTATAAAGGCTGAATAAAGTCGTAACTTAAATTGTTTAGATGTAGTCACCATTCCCAGAGGCACTTGCAGATCTTGTAAATATAGGCAGATCTAGTGCCCTTCTCCCCTCCCCTCACATTTTCAGATATATTCTCTATTTGCTTAATCAAAACCTTTCAAGTTTATGATTAAAGAGATGTGGCTTTTTAGGACTTGTCCACATTATAAATGTTGTTTGTAGCAGTTTTAGCTCAGCAGAGTAGATGGTTTCGTTTTTTTTAAAACAACTCTACCTACCTATTGTTGCTTTAGAATTATTTGTACTAAGGCAGTGTCTAAGAGCCCTAGTCACAGGCTACTGCCTCAATATGTTAGTACAGCACACAAAAAAACCTGTCCCTTCCAAAAAAAAGCTTACAATCCAAGTATAACACAGGAAACAACATGTGGATACAGACAGGGAAATATAAGGAAATAATGAGACATGATAGGCTGCAGATGTGTTGAGTGCCGCCTACCTCTTAACTGTATTGTAGGGATAACAGAAAAGAACATGTTAAAGAAGAATTTGAAAAAGGTTTGCAAATGTTTACCAGGAACTCCTCCCAAGTATGAGAGGAAGCACAGAAGCAAGCACAAAGATACCAGTCTGAAAACGTAACAGGTGAGCAATGGAGGCCTGTATCACTGACTGATCAGAAGTAGGAGTCTGATGTCAACTACAATTCTTCAAGCCAGAAACTGTGTTTTTTAGTTTTACTTGATAAATGCCTTGCATATGTTTACACTATAAAAATGAAACCTGTTTTACGCAAAGTTAAAACTGCTTTACTGAAATCCCAGAAGTAAGAATCATCTACACAGCTGAAACTTCAACTTGGCCAACTGGCACATCCTATGTTTTATGACTTGCATTCTACAACATGAATGATAATTTATTAAGCTAATCATTAAGACAAAGAATAGAAAATACTACATTCCTCTTACAGACATCATTTCTGCATTTTCATCCTGTTTTAACTAAAGAACATTTTTCCATTTATATTCCTTTTAAAAGAATTAAGAACTTCTTGAGCATAATACTGTTAAAGAACCTTGACAGGCTTTGAAAGTTCAAATTTTATGAATCAGAGTAAGGAGGCAAGTCTCCAGCTTTGCCATTGCTATGGTTCAGCTAGAAACCATATTCTATTAGATTAGATCAGTAGCACATTTGTTTGCATTATAACTACAACATAGCAAAGGATTTTTTTATTTAAAAACAAAATTTAAAATTTGCAAAATGTACATCATTACAGGTCCTACTCTTGCATTAAAGACATCTTCATACATTCTCCTCCTCTCCCCCCCCCCTCTTTTTTTGAGCATAACATTAAAGAATATTTTTGGAGGATTGTTATGTGCAAGAATGTAAGTTATAATTATTCATCCATCATGTCCTTTAGCTGGGAAAAACTGTCCAAACCATTCCACTCAAGTCTTAAAGTGTGTGACTTAGTACACTTGACTATTTTAAAGTTTCTACCTGGCCAAAACTGAGCAAATACACCTCTGGACATATATCAAACATGGAACGTAAATAAGTCCTGAGCATGAAAAGATGTTATATACTGGAAGTAGGGATGTGAAGGTTTAACCAGTGGGTTCTGGAGAAGCTCCCTGCCTGCCATAGGCAGAGGGCTACTCCAGTCCCTCAGGGGTCCACCGTAGCAAGGGACTGCTCCAGTAGGTCTCCAGCCCTGGCCTGCAGCAGGCAGTGTCCTGGTCAGAACAGCCTCTGTCCACAGGAAGGAGCTGCTCCAACCAGTGTAGCCCCTATATATGGCTGGAGCGGCCACCCCACTTATGCCCTTTTAGCCAGTTAAACAATATGTTTAACTGGTTAGCCAATTAAAATTGATTTTTCATCCTTAACTGTAAACTTTTCACCTTATACTACAAAGTAACTCACTTAAACTGTGCTTACATCAATAGTTTCAGGATGAAAGGCTCCACTCTATTCTGTTGGAGGAGAAAGGGGGAGAGAATGAATCCAACTTTTGCAGAGACAGAAAAATCACAGTAACTGAGACTAACTGCCAGATTCCACACAAGACCACCACAGACAGAGACATCAGAATACTGCCAGGGACTCCACTAGGGTCAGAAGTAGGAAAGAATCTACTCCAAAAGGATATATCCTCACAAACTGCAGCAGGAAAGCTTAAAAGGAATTCACTATGGCTACGTCTACACTGCAAGCTACTTGCGCAAGAACAGCCATTCTTGCGCAAAAACTTGGAGTGTCTACACTGCACACGCATTCTTGTGCAAGTAAATTCACAGTAAAGTGTCAGAACAGAGAGCTTCTTGCACAAGAGTTATTCCTCTCCCCTTGAGGAATAAGCCCTCTTGCACAAGAAACCCCTATGGCTAAAATGACCATCAGAGCTTTCTTACGCAACAGAGCGTCCACACTCAGAGACTCAGACTTTAAGGTCAGAAGGGACCATTATGATCATCTAGTCTGACCCCCTGCACAGTGCAGGCCACAGAATCTCACCCACCCCTCCTAGAATAATCCTCTCACCTATATCTCAGATATTGAAGCCTTCAAATACTTTGAAGACCCCAAGATGCAGAGAATCCTCCAGCTGTGATCTGTACCCCATGCTACAGAGGAAGGCGAAAAACCTCCAGGGCCTCTGCCAATCTACCCTGGAGGAAAATTCCTTCCTGACCCCAAATATGTCAATCAGCTAAACCTTGAGCATGTGGGCAAGACTCATCAGCCAGACACCCAGAAAGTTCTCTATAGTAACTCCTATCATCCCTCCATTGACCTATTTCCCACTGATAATGGTCAATTAGTTACCAAGATCATGTTATCTCATCAAACCATCCCCTTCATAAATCCATCTAGTTTAATCTTGAAACCAGATAGATCTTTTGCCCCCACTACTTCCCTTGGAAGGCCGTTCCAGAACCTCACTCCTCTAATGGTTAGAAACCTTCGTCTAATCTCAATTCTAAACTTCCTACTAGCCAGCTTATCTCCATTTGTTCTTGTGTCCACATTGGTATTAAGCTTAAATAATTCCTCTCCCTCCCTGGTATTTATCCCTCTAATATATTTAAAGAGTGCAATCATGTCCCCCCTCAGCCTTCTTTTGGTTAAGGTAAACAAGCCAAGCTCCTTGAGTCTCCTTTCATAAGACAGGTTTTCCATTCCTTGGATCATCCTAGTGGCCCTTCTTTGTACCTGTTCCAGTTTGAATTCATCCTTCTTAAACATGGGAGACCAGAACTGCACACAGTATTCCAAATGGGGTCTCACCAATGCCTTGTATAATGGCACTAACACCTCCTTATCCCTACTGGAAATACCTCGCCTAATACATCCCAAGACCGTATTAGCCTTTTTCACGGCCATGTCACAATGGCGGCTCATAGTCATTCTATAATCAACCAGGACTCCGAGGTCCTTCGCCTCCTCCGTTACTTCCAACTGATGTGTCCCCAGCTTATAACTAAAATTCTTGTTATTAATCCCTAAATGCATAACCTTACACTTCTCACTATTAAATTTCATCCTATTGCTATCACTCCAATTTACAAGATCATCCAGATCTTCCTGTATGATATCACGATCCTTTTCTGAATTGGCAAGAGCTCCCAACTTTGTGTCATCCGCAAATTTTATCAGGACACTTCCACTTTTGGTGCCAAGGTCAGAGATAAAAAGATAAAATTGGCCCCAAAACTGATCCCTGAGGAACTCCACTAGTAACCTTCCTCCAACCTGACAGTTCACCTTTCAATATGACCCGCTGTGGTCTCCCCTTTAACCAGTTGCTTATCCACCTCTCAACTTTCATATTAATCCCTATCTTTTCTAATTTAACCAATAATTCCCCATGTGATACTGTATCAAATGCCTTACTAAAGTCGAGGTAGATTAGATCCACTGCATTTCCTTTATCTAAAAAATCTGTTACTGTCTCAAAAAAGGAGATCAGGTTGGTTTAGCACGATCTACCTTTTGTAAAACCATGTTGTAATTTGTCCCAATTACCATTAGCCTCAATCTCTCTAACTACTTTCTCCTTCAAAATTTTTTCCAGAATCTTACATACTACAGATGTCAAACTAACAGGCCTATAGTTACCCGAGTCGCTTTTTTCCCCCTTTCTTAAAAATAGGAACTATATTAGCAATTCTCCAGTCAAATGGTACAACCCCTGAGTTTAGAGATTTATTAAAAATTTTTGCTAATGGACTTGCAAGTTCATACTCCAGTTACTTTAATATTCTTGGATGAAGATTATCTGGGGCCTCCGATTTACTCTCATTAAGCTGTTCAAGTTTGGCTTTTACCTACCTCCATATCTTTAGACCCATTTGTTATGTTATCATTATCCCTAAGCTCTTCATTAGCCTCATTAAAGACTGAAGCAAAGTATTTGTTTAAATATTGGGCCATTCTTAGATTATCCTTAACCTCCACTCCATCCTTAGTAATTAGCGGTCCTACTTCTTTTTTTGTTTTTTTCCTAGTTATATGGCTATAAAACCTTTTACTATTGGTTTTAATTCCCTTTGCAAGGTCCAACTCTACCTGACTTTTAGCCTCTCTCACTTTGTCCCTACATGCTCTAACCTCAATAAAGGTAGCTTTCTTTACTGATCCCACCCATTTTCCACTCCTCATATGCTTTCTGCTTTTTCTTAATCACCTCTCTGAGATGCTTGCTCATCCGGCTTGGTCTAACACACCTGCCTATAAATTTTTTCCCTTTTCTTGGGATACAGGCTTCTGACAGCTTCTGCAACTTTAACTTAAAATAATTCCAGGCCTCCTCCACCTCAAGATCCATAATTTCTTTAGTCCAATCAACTTGCCTAACTAATTTCCTTAATTTATTAAAGTTAGCCCTTTTGAAATCAAAAACCCTAGTCTCAGATATATTTTTGTTTATCCTTCCATTTAATTTGAACTGAATTAGCTCATGATCACTCGAGCCAAGGTTGTCCCCTACAACCATTTCATCTATGAGGTCCTCGCTACTCACCAAAACCAAATCTAAAATAGCATCCCCCCCTTGTTGGTTCAGCAACAACTTGATGAAGGAAGTCATCAGCTATCACATCTAGGAAAATCTGAGCCCTATTATTATTACTAGCACTTGTTCTCCAGTCTATATCTGGAAAGTTAAAATCTCCCATGATTACACAGTTTCCATGAGTATTTACTTCATTAAAAACATTAAAGAGGTCTCTATCCATATCCAAATTGGATCCTGGTGGTCTATAACACCCCCCAAGCACTATCCCAGGGGAGGATCTGATAGTTTTCTTTCTCAATGTGATTTTTGCCCAAACAGACTCTGTCTTCTCCATTCCATCACTTTTTATTTCTTTACAATCTACCTCATCTTTGATATACAATGCGACTCCACCACCTTTACCCTTATTTCTGTCTTTCCTAAACAGCACATACCCTTCAATACCTGTACTCCAGTCATGCCTAGTATTCCACCATGTTTCTGTTATTCCTATAATATCTTGTTTCACTTCCTGGACCAATAGTTCTAGTTCCTCCTTTGTGTTACCTAGGCTCCTCGCATTGGTGTACAAACATCTTAATTTTTGCTGTTTGGCCTCATTCACATTCTTTACCCAATTTGGCATGGACATTATACCTCCAATATGACCTATTAGACCAGGGGTCTCCAAACTTTTCAGCCCGAGGGCCGCATTAACTATCAAACAGCAGTTCGGGGGCCAACTACACACTTGAGGTCCAAATAAAAAACAATCAAAACATGGATGTTGTTTTTAATTATTTATGTAATATTATTTTATTCAGTTATTATTTAATAACACATTGATACACTACACATGAACACCTGTATTAGTGTGAATGGTGAAATTGTTTCCTGGATGCCAAAATAGCAGACATTTCTGGCTTTAGATTTGTTGTCCCTAACATCAACAGTGACCTGAGATTATCATCGAACAAGTTTGTTCTCAAATTGTTCTTCACGTAATTTTTTTTCCGTAGACAAAAAGGTCTCCACGGGCCGGATGAGAGGGCCTCGCGGGCCGCATCCGGCCCGCGGGCCGTAGTTTGGAGACCCCTGTATTAGACTAGTATCCACCCTACCCTTCCTCGTGTTCATTCTCCTACCCCCAGCTATATCCTTTCTTACTTCTTTTTCCTCCCTCTCAGTGTTAAAATCCGGCGTAGAGATTACCTGGACATCTCCCAACCGTCTCCCCCAAATTCCTAGTTTAAAGCTCTCTTAATCAGTTGAGCCAACCTCCATCCTAGAAGTGTATTTCCCTACCTACTTAGGTGAAGTCCATCCCTAGAGAACAGTCCTCTGTCCATAAATGCCTCCCAGTGACCATACATCCCAAAGCACTCCTTATAGCACCACTGCCTAAGCCATCTATTGATCATCATAATCCTGTCACATCTTAGTTGCCCTTCTGTAGGAACAGGCAGAATCCCACTAAAGATCACCTGAGCCTCAATTTCCTTGAGCATCCTCCCCAGCCTAGCATAGTCTCCCTTAATTAGTTCCAGCGAGAATCTAGCCGTATCATTTGTTCCTACAGGAAGGATGATCAATGGATTCCTTCCTGCTCCCTTAATAATCCTCTTCAACCTCAGTTCCACATCTCGTATCTTAGCACCTGGCAGACAGCACACCCTTCTATTCTCTGGATCAGCTCTGGTTACAGGCCTATCTATTCTTCTCAATAAGGAGTCCCCAATCACATAGACCTGCCTTTTCCTAGTAACAGTGCAATTCTCTGGTCTATCTCTAGCTTCCTCTGGGTGCAACAGAACTCCCACTCAAACTCCCGTTTACAGCTCTGTTTGCTTGGCTCTTGTGCCGCTGCAGCTATCTATGGACGCTCTTGCGCAAATGCACATATTTCACGCATACACACATGGCAGTGTGGACTCGCTCTTGCACAAGATCTTTTGCACAAGAACTCTTGTACAAGACAGTTCTTGCACAGGAAGCCTGCAGTGTAGCCGTAGCCTATAAGTGGAGTAAGCAAGATGATGAGGGGCTCACTATTGGAAAAGGGAAATTGGTCCTATATGAACTACTGGCAGGAATTACTCTTCTGCTCAACCCCATGGCTTCTGGCCAATCCAGTGGTTCTGGATGACAGAAGGGCCTTCCAGAAAAGCATTATTCCCAGGATTTTCCTCCAAGTGCTGGACTGTCTCAATCCCACTACTCCTTAAAGACGACATGTGACAACCTGTACCCCTATGTTCACCCACTTTTATGAAAGTATGAAAAATTTGGCGCCAAGGATATACTGTTAAGCATCATTTGAAAACTCACAATTCACTGATCATCATTGTCCTGGTAAAGTATGTGGGGCAATGTTGCACATAACGTTATGATTCTTCGGTATGCTATTATTCAACATATTCCAAGTTGGGGGAAGGGAGAAGCCACAAACCTCGTCCCAAGAGACAAAAGCTAGCCAATGTATCAGTCAGGTATCAGTAAATCCAAACACATGGGCTCTGTCTAGACTGGCATGATTTTCTGCAAATACTTTTAATGGAAAAGTTTTTCCATTAAAAGCATTTACGGAAAAGAGCGTCTAGATTGGCATGGACGCTTTTCCACAAAAGTACTTTTTGCAGAAAAGCATCCGTGCCAATCTAGACGTGGTTTTGCGCAAGAAAGCCCCGATTGCCATTTTCGCCATCAAGGCTTTTTTTGCACAAAACAGTTTTTAGCTGTCTACACTGGCCCTCTTGCGCAAAAACATTTCCGGAAAAGGGCTTTTGCCCGAACGGGAACGTCAAAGCATTTGTGCAAGCAGCACTGATTTCGGACAGTAGAACATCAGTGCTTTTGCACAAAATCAAGCGGCCAGTGTAGACAGCTTTTGCGGAAAAACTTGCCAGTCTAGACGCAGCCATGGACATCTGGTTAAGCAGCCATTCTTTGGCAGAAAAGATGGGGTGAATATCTACATCTTGACAAAAGAACAGTGGGGGTTCCCATCCACAGAGGCTGTCTCTCGAACTCCAGCAGAAGAGGATTCTCAAAGGAGAAATAGAAAGCTATAAAAAAGGAGAGAGAGGGGATGCCCCAAGTTATTCCTCCTCCTCCTCCTCTCTCTCTTCCCCCATACCCTGGCATCTGCAGAATAAAGGGAACAGCTTTCGACTGGGGGAGGGATCATGACTGACAGGTTCAGCCAGTAAGACTATTAGAACACATGGTGAGATCTTTACTCTGAATTCACTCTGGCTAGTTAAGATTATTAGTTGAAATTTTATTTCATTTTTTCAACAAATTCTGACTTTTGTGCTTCATTACAAAAAGATTTTATGTGATTATAAATAGTTAAACCATTTTGTTTGAGCCAGACCATCAGTTCTCAAACTTTAATCACCCAACAACCCTCATTTTTATTTAAAATTTTTCACACACCGTCAAGGACCCCCTCCTCAGCCCCATGTCCCATTCCCACTCTACACCTTCTCTCAAACCTCTTCCCAGTCCCGCTTCACACCCTCTCAGAGGCCCAGTCTCCACTTGCTCCACTTCCCTCCATCACCAGCTTTCTAACATCCTCACTCTTTCATGGGAGTAGGACAGGAGATTGGAGTATAGGAGGGAGTGTTGGTGCTGGGGTGTTTGAGGTGTATGAGGGGACTCAGGGTTAGGGTATGGTGGTGTGAATGGAGTGCAGACACTGGGAGGGAGTTTGGCTACAGGAGCAGACTCCAAACCGGGACCAAGAGTTGGAGTGAGGCATCTTCACTTACTGCATCTCCCAGAAATGTCTGCCAGGTCCTTGAGGCCCTTAGGTACAGAGAGGCTCCATGCGCTGACCTCACACCCTCAAGTGTCACCCCCACAGCACCCATTGGTCACACTTCTTGGCCAATAGGAGCTGCAGAACAGGCACTTGAAGTGTGGGCAGCATGCAGAGCCTTCCTGCAGCCTCCTAGAAGCCACATCCAGGAGCTATGCAGAGCTAGGACAGGTAAGGAGACTGCCTTAGTCCCAGACCCTGATGGACTGTACCAACCAGAGCCACCAGAGTTGCTTTGCGTTCACCATTTCCCAACACACAGGAGACACTGGAGGTGAGCTGACCAGTAAACCCCATGGAGTACCTTTGCAGGAGGGAGAGTGTCTGCAGATCCCAGTTTGAGAAATGCTGATCTAGAGCAGTGTGTTTGAACTGAAGTGTTAGGAAAACTCCTTCTGGAACAATACGATTTGTGCATACCACTTTCCATTAAGGAAATAATTGACTTTACGAGCTTGTATTGTCCAGAAAAGTGCGGGGCAGGTCAAGATGTGCATTTCTGAAGGTGAGAATTTGCTAGTGTGGCTCTGCAGTATAATTCAAGGGTGACTGGTTGTAGCACTCTTGCAGTATAACTGGGAATTTACATGCTGGAGGCTGTGTATAAGCAACCCAGGAATGGTAGCCCACACTGCAAAGCAGCATAAAAGGCATCTGCAAGTCAAAGAAGTGAGTGGACACAACTGTTAATCAGTCCAGACTGTACCCTGGGTAACGTCACAGGATGTCTATTCTGAACAGAGTCTTCTCCTAGAGCATATGAGGAAGAAATTTAAGAAACTCAATGTCATCATCTTTCTGACTGGGCTTGTAAGTCCATGTCTGGAAAGGTTTTTCCTAGGGAGGGGAATGGAAGCAAAGGTAATGTATCCCACAATAAGATGGGAAAGAATAGAGGAAGTTTTTCCATATGGCAGAATTAATTAATCCATCTGATTATGATAGCATTAATCAATTCTAAAAGCCTCATCCAGTGGAGAATACAACAGTAGGGAACCTTCCCTTTGGAAACGTTATGCTAGTTGATCAGATAAGCCAAAGGTAGGCAGGGTTCTGTGTCTGGCACCTGAAACATTTGTTTACTTTGCCCACACACAAGGTTGCCAGATTCCACTGGTTTCCATCGACTTACCTTTTTTCCTACTAGTATTACTAAAGTGGCATGCATGTAAAGCAAGAGCACATGAAGTGAGGTGCATTCTGATTGCACACAACACTGTAAGAACCATGTGCTCCATATGCATCCAATCAAAGGACTGCTATGGTTCAATCAGCACACCCCACAAATTCTAGGTTTTCAAGCAAAGTTAGAAACCTACTGTATCCCAGAAGTCCATTCATGCAGCCCACTCACTAGCCTAGGTTCCCCATCGCTGATACAAATGTTTGCTCTGAATGCAGATCAAGGTGGAAAAATTTCCTCTTGAAAAGTGCTAGGAATATAGCCTGACAGGAAATGGAACAGAAACAGGCCAGGGAAAGACTAGAACCCTGCACAGATTCAAAATTTGTGTCTGCATCCACATCTGTATCTGCAAAAATGAGTGCAGATATCCACTGATGTGGACACCCATGGATGTAAAGCAGATATCCACAAATTTGCAGGGCTCTAGATACAAAATTTGTATCCACAATCCACAGATTTACAGGGCTTTACCTATAGTGGTGTGCATGGACTACAATTTGGGCCATTTCTAGAGAAGAAATGTCACTATCACTGCCTCTCCAGGGTGTCACCTCTAGGACTGTACATGATTATCCTTCAGGCCAATGCCTTAGATGTGGATGAGGGGATTCCTGGAGGTAACTTGGGAAGCTCTCTACCGGCACTACTCCTGGCCTTTTTGGGGGGAGAAGCCCTGTCTGTAGCTGGCACGAGTGGGCGTGTTAGGGAGGGTGCACCCATGGAAATAGCAGGGAATGCCAAAAGAAAACTGTCCTTAAGAAGCAGTGCTTCGGGGGCGTGGCACTCATCCGGCCTGCGTTTTGGGGGGTCCCAGGGCGGAGCACAGGGGCGGCGGTGGGCCCTTTCTAAAGGGGATGGGGACAGCTCAGCTCGGGGGCAACTCACCGTGACTGTCCTTCTGGCCGATACCCTGCGTGCGGATTAGTGCCGAGAGCCGCCTCACGTCCCCCTTGAACACGCACTCGTGCACCGGGAAGTGCGCCGGGCACTTGTCGGGCTCGGCGGCGGGGCTGACTCCCCCCGGGGCGGCGGGGGCCGGAGCCGCCGGGGCCCCTTTCAGCTGCAGCCGGTGGTGGTGGTTGCTGAAGATACGGTGGCCCCCGGCGCGGCCGCCCTTGCCGCTGCCCCCACGGCTCCCAGTGAAGACGCCTCCCGGCGCGACCGCCGCCTCCTCCTCTCCGGGCCCCAGCAGGTCCCCGTCCTCCTTGCTGGGCTTGTGGTCCCTGCGCAGCGAGCGCAGCTTCTCTCCGGTCATCGCCAGCGGCGGCCCCGGAGACGGGGGGCCCCGCCAGGGACACTCGCCGCAGCCGGGAGCAGCCGGAGCCGCTGCGGGGGGTCGAGGAGCTCAGAGCCGCGGCGGCGAGTCCCGTCCCGTCCGCATCCCCCACCGGAAACAGCCCGGTCCCTACAAGCTCGGGGGGGGGGGGGGGGGGAGCGACAGCCTCCCTCCGTCCGGCCGCTCCGCTCAGCGGCCCGGCCGCGCCGCCATCTTGTCGAAGCGATCTCGCGAGAGAGCGCGCGGCCGGCAGGAGGCGCGGGAGCGCTGGCCACAGAGCACGAGCGCAGCAGCCAAGCGGGGGCTGGGCCAGTTGCCGCGGCGGGCAGGGCGGGAAAGTCGCCGCCGCCGCGGCGAAGAGGGGGGAGGGGCGAGGCCGTTGGCCTTGTCAGGCGACGCGTCTCCTTCCGGCGGAGCCGGGCGTTGGGCTGCGCGTGAGGGCGGCAGGGAGGAGGCCCCAGTTGCAGGGCGCGGCCGGGCGAGGCTAGTCGCGTTCGGCCCAGGTGTTGCAGCTCAGCACGCCCCGGCGTCAGTCCAGATGCTGACAGCCCCGTGGGGCGCCGCCGGCCTGAGAGCAGCACGGCGGGCCTCAGGCACGAGACAGCGCGTGACGCCCTCGTGGGAGGGGGCGGGTCCCTTAACTCACCCTCCCCCCCCTCCTCCCCCCAGCTCCTTAGTGCCGTTAGGCTTGGGAAACCAACCCACGAACGGGTCACACGCTGGGGGGGGGGAAGGTCTTGTCCTGGTAACCCTGTAAAATGTGTCTACACTAGGCACTGAAACACACTGCGCTCACCTGATGTTAAAAATACAGGTCCCCTTCGTGCAGGTGTAACCCGCACACTAGTGTGGTTCACTGTCCCATGGGGTGGCATTTAGACCACAGCAACAGATAAAAACATGAGCCGGGAGCCAGCTGACTTTTAGCTCAGAGGGTAGAGGATCCTATACTAAGCTTCAGAGGTCCGAGGTTCAAATTCCCCTCCTGTAGTGTCCCAATACGCGAGCCAAGCCACAGGTGGCTATTTGGCCAGTTGTGTGTGGCTAGTTTGCTATTGCAGTAACCCCCGGATAGATACTACAGAACTGGTTGGACACCATGGCTGCATTTTGACTGGCATGATTTTGCGGAAATACTTTCCACGGAAAAGTTTTTCCATTAAAAGTATTTCCGCAAAAGCGCGTGTAGATTGGCACAGATGATTTTGCGCAAAAAGTGCTTTCGCGCAAAAGCATCCGTGGCCAGTCTAGATGCAATTTTGCGCAAGAAAACCCCGATCGCCATTTTCGCAATCGGGGCTTTTTTGCGCAAGAAAACCCCGATCGCCATTTTCGCAATCGGGGCTTTTTTGCGCAAAACAGTTCTGACCGGTCTACACTGGCCCTAATGAGCAACTATTCTTGCGCAAGAAGGCTTTTTCCCAAGTGGGAGCATGAAAGTATTTGCGCAAGAAGCACTGATTTTGTACATTACAAATTCAGTGTTCTTGCGCAAATTCAAGCGGCCAGTGTAGACAGCTGGCAAGCTTTTGCACAAAATCTTGCCAGTCTAGATGCACCCCATCAGTTAAGCCTGTTCTGAAAAACCTTTCTAGATCCCTTTTTCTTGCTATTGTGACTGAACATAACTGTCTACAACAGGAGTGGACAAAAGCCTCTCTGCGGGCCACATCCAGCCCGCCTAGGGTTTTGATCCAGGCCACAAGGCAGTTCCAGGTCCTGCCCCTTACCAAAGGGGTTGGCAGCATATGGCATGTATGCCCTGGGCCGGCCCGAGTCATTTTGGCGCCCCGGGCACGCAGCGCCGCCCCCGGGCACACAGTCCATGCGCGGGCCCACCCCCCGGTGCGCACGGTGCATGCGCTGCCCGGCCACTGGCACGCAGCCCGGGGCTCGCCACCAGGGCACACGACGCATGTGCTGCCCAGCCCGGCCACCGCTGCTGGCGCACAGCACCTGGCCATGCACGGCCCCGCAGCCATGGGGGGAAGGGCACTGCTGGCCGGCACTGCGGGGATGGGGTGGGCCGGCTCTGCGGGAGCTGGGTGCACAGCGCCTGATGGCGGCTATAAGGGATACCACACACCCCTTACAGCTGCCATCAGGTGCCTCCCATCGGTTGGTGCCCCAGGCAGCTGCCCGGCTCGTCCACCCTTAGTCCGGCCCTGTGTATGCCACTTAGGGCACACAAGCTGATTTTGAGCAGGATGCAGGAGGAAACTGAACTCCACCTCTCCTGCCCCGCAGAGCTGCTGCAAAGTGCTCCCTCTTCCCTGCAGCAGGTTAGGTTGTGATGGGAGAAGGCAGCACTGGCGCTGAGGTTTCTCAGCAGCACCACGGCCAGGACTGGTGGCACAGCTCGCCATCTGGAGCTAGCCCCAGGGGCTGGAGGCACCGCTGCCACAGTCCGGGACCAGCTCTGGAGGCTGGAGGCACTGCTGCTGTGGCTGCGCAGTCTATGGCCGTGGCAGCAGCACCTCCAGCCTCCGGGCCTGGCCCCAGACCACAGTGGCAGTGGGGCCTCAGGGGCTGGGCCTGGACCATGTGGGCCTCAGCAGTGGGGCTTCTCTCCCGGACTGCATGGCTGCAATCGTTGCTGTAAGGATCCCTCTCACTTCCTTTCCCCCCAAAACTCAGTACCCCTAGCTTGCTCCAACACCCTCCCTTGTTCCTGCATCCTCTCTCCTCGCCAGACACCCCTCCTTGCTCCTTCATCCACGTTTCTCCTGCACCCTCTCTCCTGGCCACACACTACATCCTCCCTTGCTCCTAAGGTTGCCAGGTGTCCAGTATTTGTGCTCTCTGTCCGTTAAAAAAAATCAGAAAATACCGGACACGTGCAATGTCCGGTATTTTCTGATTTTTCCGGCTGCGCACCGGATGGAAGCCTGGCCTGGGTGGGGAAGCGGCTGGGAGTCCCTGTTGGGAGGCGAGGCCGCGATTGCTGCCGGGAGCCGTCAATTGGTTGAGTGTGAGGAGGAGGGGAAGCCTCCTCCTCCCTCATGCGTCCCCGGGAGCCTGCGCGGGACTGGCAGCAAGTGCCCGGGTCAGTCCCACTCCCCGCCAGCCAATTTACTCACCCTCCCCCTTCCCGGCCAGCCGGTTCTTCCCACTTCCCCTCCTGATCTTCCCCAGCCACCCCCCTGCACCCCTCCAGCTCTGCTTCCCGCTGGCCCGTTCCTCTTCCTGATCTTCCCCGGCCACCGCAGATGCACTCCTCCCCCCTCCGCCAGCTCTGCTTCCCACTCCCCCTTCCTCCCAGACAGTACCGCTGCACTCCCCCCCCCCCGCCCCACGCTAGCTCTGCTTCCTGGTCCCCCTTCCTCCCGGCCACCCTCGCAGCCTCCGATCCCCCCCAGCTGTGCTTCCCGCCCCCCTTACTCCCGGCCAGCCCCACCCCCTCCCAGCCAGTCCCCGCGCCCCTGATATCCCACGGCCAGCCCCATTCCATCCAACCCACCCACCCCACGACCAGCCCTGCTTACCGTTGGCCCTCCCCATCTCCTCCAGCAGCCCCGTTGCTGCCCCCCGTTAGCTGTTTTCAGTCCCCCCCCCCCTTCCCAGCCAGCAGCGCTCCCTTCCTGGCCTCCTCCCCAATGAAGCATGTTCGGGGTGTTTTTTTTTTTTTTAATGATTACCTGGTAACCACTAGCAGTGATCCAGTGGAGGTGTGGTTTGGTTTTTTTGTTGTTGTTTTTTCTCAACAACTTTGGTTTCCCCCCCCCCACACCCTTTTTTTTTTCCTTCAGCAAAAATTTTTCCCAGTGGTTTTTTTTGGGGGGGGCGGTTTCAGTATTTTTCTTTCGGCCATCTGGCAACCCTATTTGCTCCTTCTCCCTCTACCTGGCCAGACACCCTAATCCCAGCCTGCTTCTGCACCCCAACTCCCTCGCAGATCCTGCACCTCATCCCTATCCTACTTGCTGACAGCCCTGTCTCGCACATTGTATGAGAGCCTAAGGAGGTCCATAAAATCCGCTAACTCTGGAACCCCAGAAAAGTAAATCTGATCTATGGGAAGCCCTGAACCTCATTCCCTCCTTCCCTTCACCCCATGAGGCTGGGGCACCAGAGGAGTGAGGTGTCTCATTTGGGACCACATCAGAGAGTGGGGTTTTCAGAGGAGTTTTTTTGCTTCTTGTGTGGTCCCCAACTGATTTTTCTGTAGGTCAGTGACCTCTTCCCCCCAAAAAAGGTTACCACCCCTGTCATAAATAAAGAAAACATTGAAAACTTTTGTGTTGGACATAATATTTTACTTTATTTAAAGTGAAGTTTGATAAACTAACATGATAAAGTTAAAATGCTTAATCTGTTTCATAATTTAAATTAAACCATTCTTACTAGCTGCAGCTGGTTCAGAAAATAAGGTCACTGTACTCAGTCTGACCTTGCCTCACCTCTCCATTCCTTCCCCTGGCACACAGATCTGTGAATAAGTGAAATCTCTGTACACTGCTTCTGAAATGTTGACAACCCCCGTACTAAAAGGTAACATCTGCATCTTCATTTATTTATTAATGAAGCTGCTATAAGTAGAACTATTATTGACTTTAAAAAGTATCCCCAGCATTCGGACCCATTGTGACAGGGCACCTGCCCTGCACTGGCCCTTTAACACCAGGACTCCGGCCCGGAGCCGGGGCTAGCAGAAAGGAGACCAGCTGGAGCTAGTTAGGACTAGAGAGAGCCCAGCTGGCAAAGATCCAGGACTGCACGAGTGGCTGGTAGAAGCCAGCTGAACCCATTAGGGCGAGTATGAGCACAGCTGGCATGTATATATAGAGAAGCCCAGGTTGCTTAAGGGAGGAGAGAGAGGCCAGTGAGGGGCTGACTGTGGAGGAAGCAGGAGCTCCCAGGAGGGAGACCTGCTGGGGATAGCCAACAAGGGCTGGGAGAAGGCCAGCTAAGGCTACCCTGACTAGGGGACGGAGGCAAGGCCCGGACTTGGAGGCAGATCATAGCCTGGTGTAGGCAAGCGGGCCGTGGAGATAATCCCAAACGCCTATGATGAGTATCCCATACAGACTGTAACTTGCCCTGTGAGGGGCTATATGAAGATAGTCAGGGGGCACTGAGGCACACTGGGGTGTGATTCCCTGACACCCATACATAGAGGTGAATAAGTCAAATCTTGTTACTCCATCTCTGAAAGGTTGCTGACTCCTGCCCTAGTGTGTTGCCTGGGAGCTGGAGACACGTGAGCCCTTTCAACTACATGTATTTTAAGGGCTTGTGCTTGCTGGGTGGCTGTGTTGCCTGGCAGCCACCCGGCAGGTACAAGCCCTTTAAACAGAAGCAATTAAAAGGGCTTGCAGCTCTTGGTCCCTCTAGCCTGTTGTCTGGGAGCTGCCCAGGGGGCATGAGCCCTTTCAACTGCTTCTATTCCTGTGGCCACCAACCTGTTGATTGCAATCAACCAGTTGATCGGGATGGCTCGATCACAAGGTGTTCAGGGCCCCCCATATTTCCCACCCCCAAGAAGCAGCCCCCACTGATGCTACCTTCAGCTGTGCACCACATCCAGGGTTTCAGGAAGTGCGTGGGCTGCTCCCTCTGCCCCCAAACAGCCAGCATGCTTCCTGAAATGCCAGGGACTTCCTTCCCCCTACTGCCTTCCTGTGGGTGGGGGGAAATGGAGTCCCGGGATTGTGTCAGCTCCAACTGCTTAAGAAGTGCACGGCTGCCGTGGGGAGCGGAGGAGGAGGGCGCACACTGCCTGACAAGTTGGAGCTGGTGCAGTCCCAGGACTCCTACTCTCCCTGCCCCTGTGCAGGGAGGCAGCAGGGGGGAGGAAGTCGCCGGTGTGCGAAGACCTAGCATTTCAGGATGCACGCTGGCTGTTTGGGGAAGGGGGGAGCAGCATACATGCTTCCTGAGATCCGGACCTGGCGTGCAGCTGCAGGATCCCCAGGTACTGGCCCGAGCTCTCCCTGTCCCCTCCCCCTGGCTAGCCCTCTTCTCCAGTACCCTGCCTCTGCTCGCATCTATAACCTGCCCCAGCACCCTGTCCCCAGCCCCCACCAGCACTCTGTCCCCTGCCTCAGCACCCACCTACCCCAGAACACACCAACATCCTGTCCCCTGCCCGCACCAGCACAGTTGGAGCCACATCACTGAGGCTTGGTTTTTTTTTGGAGGGGTTGGAGTTTTTTTGCATCTCACTTGTGTGGGCCCAACTGACTTTTTTGTGGGTCAGTGACCCCTGACTCAAAACAGCCCTCCCCCCAATAAAGACAATGCTGAAACTTTTTGTGTTTGACATCTTTATTTAAAAATGAAACCTGTCCAACAAGCCCCCAATTGGGGCCAAGCCCCCATCTAGCCACAGCATCATAATACTCCTGCACCCACCCCACCTCCTGACCACAAATTTGAGCCTATCATGTACTGGAACGCCCTGTCCTGAGCCGCTCACATCCCCAAACTCCTGCACCCACACATCTTCAGTCTCTGCTACAACACACCTGCATCATCCACACACTGCAAATTAGTGTCCTGAGTCGATCATACTCCCAACCTCCCTGCCCTGAACCCCTCACACACCCAACCCAAACTCCTGCACCCTCACATGCACAAGCCTGTGGCTTGCTCAGCACTCCAACCCTCCACCTGACCCCAATATTCCACAGCCCGGAGCCCCCTCCCCAAACCAGAATCCCCTTCTCCAGCTCCTCTTGCATCTAAATTCCCTCCCAGAGCTTCCACCTCTCACCCCTTCCCACACCCAAATCCCTCTTTCCCACCCCCGAGCCTGCACCTCCTGTCTCACCCCAGTGAGAGTGTATAAGAACTGGGGATAGCAAGTGATGGAGAGGAGGGGAACAAAGGGCGGGGTGGCGTCTTGGGGAAAGGATGGGGTAGATCTTGGCTTGTCCTGACATTTAAAAAGTTATCTTGGGTGTTGTGGCGGGGTAGCCCCACCCCTCCCAGAAGCCGCCGGGACGCCGCGTTCGCGGGGATCGGGACGCCGCGTTCGCGGGGATCGCCCCCCCGCGCAGCTTGCAGAGCCGGCTGTCTTCCCCGAGCAGGGGGGCCGGCGCGCCGGCCGGGTGACGAGCCGGGGCCGGCAAGCGACGCCGACAAAGGGCTGGGGAAGGAGGCGGGGAAAGTGACGTCACGGGGAGGCCGGCCCGACGGGGGGGCCGGTGGATGACGAAGGGACTGACGTCATCTGCGTGCGACCGGCGGGCAATTCAAAAGGCTGCAACGACCCAGCAAGAGGAGAGGACGCCGAGGAGACGGACCTCCCCTGGGAGCGAGCGCACGGACTCAGGTATTGGCGACCCTGGGCAGGACCGGAGCAGGAGCCTGGGGTGGGACGTGCTGACGTGGGGGAAGAAGTGGCCCAAGGCGGGGACGTGGACCCCGAGAGTGGGGGAGTTTAGGGTTCCCGACCCCCTCCGCTAGGTGGGGAACCTTTCCCTTACCTTGGGGTCCGGAGCGAAGGCGGGCCCGGACCCCCTTCCCCCAACCGCCGAGCTGAACGGAGCGAAACCGGGCACATTGAGTCACTAACGACTGTGGAAACTGAGGGGGGCGGACGTAAGCCCCTCCGCACAAGGGGGGAACCCCTACAGGTGTGAAAAGGTTGGAGACCACTGTTGTATTCAAAGGACTTGTGCCTGACGGGCAGCTGCGAGGCAACAGGTTAGTATCAGGGCCACAGCCATGTTATGTGAATTCTAAGACTCCACCCCAGACAACTCTGGGAGGAGCTAGCCCCCAGCATCCTCCCATCTGTTCCAGGTCCCTTCCATTGGCCAGAAGTCAGGGGGCAGAGACCCCAGGCCAAGCAAAGCTCGTGGCAGGGTAGTTCTCAACCCCACCCCTTCCGCCTGAGGCCACTTCCAAAATTGGTGAAGTGGCCCCCCTTCAGAAATTATTGCGGGAAAGTGTCCATGCCAATCTAGACGCTCTTTTCCGCAAATGCTTTTAATGGAAACCTTTTCCGTTAAAAGCATTTGTGGAAAATCATGCCAGTCTAGACATAGCAAGTCTGACGACCCCTCCGTGGTGTTGTCTTTCTGGAGAAAGTTGTGATTGGTTCCCTATCAAGGGGTGCTAGCCTCTAGCTTCAGAGTTCGTCAGTCTGCCTGGGTAGTCTGCGTCTTCTGAGTTCTTTCACTTAGTTGATAATTATTTGGTGCTTCTGAGTCTTCAGTCCTTCCTCTGACCATTTGAGCATGCAATGGCCTTCACACTTATCTCTCCTAAAACATTCTCTCTCTCATTCACACAAACAATACATTTACAGAATTGCAGCATTGAACAAAGGGTACTTCTAAGTCACTTTAACAAAAGTTACAAAGTCTTTCAACATTAAGCTTCTTTCTATCTATTACAAGGCCTTACTAACACTAACATCACTATGTTGGCTGCATCCCAAAAGGCACTCATCTACTTCCTCCCCCCCTCATGTGACATAAACGGACCTCAGTGTATGTGCCCCTTTTCAATATGTGGTTCCCCGCGCAGGTGCCACAGCACTATGAGAATGGAACCCAGGGTGCTGGAGAGCATTGCCATGCTCATGTCTCATGGTGTGCCTCATGGTATAGTACTTTGAAAGCACCTGCATGTTGCTCCACCTTGAAAAGGAGGAGGATGAACCTTGGTGAGACACAGATGCTCTGTTCAGGCAAGTCCTAGCTCAATAGGTTATGCTATTGTAGCTGCCACTTAATCACCTGAACACAGTGGAATGTCAGTTCTGGCATCGGGAGATGAGCTCAGACCGGTGGAACTGCATCATCATGCAGAGATGAGCTGATTAGCAGTGGCTGCTGAACTTCTGCATGCGCTAGGCCATGTTCCTGGATCTCTGCAAATGGTTTTTCCCTGCCCTGAGGCAACAGGATACTGGCATGAGACCTGCTCTGAGCTTGCAGAAGCACAAGGCCATTGCTCTATGGAAGCTTGCCATGCCAGACAGCTACTACTCAGTCAGGAACCCGTTTGGGGTGGGGAAATCAAGAGTCAGGGTTGTTGTCATACAAGTAGCAAAGGCCATCAGTAATATCATGCTACAGTGGGTTGTGACTCTGGGGAATGGTACCATAGACAGAACACACATCCCCATCCTGGCCCCTGACCACCATGCCTCAGAGTTTTCCGTTAAAAGCATTTGTGGAAAAGAGCATCTAGATTGGCACGGACGCTTTTCCACAAAAGCACTTTTTGTGGAAAAGTGTCTGTGCCTATCTAGACGCGCTTTTGCGCAAAAAAGCCCCGATCGCCATTTTCGCACAAAACAAATCTGAGCTGTTGCGTAAAAGGACTTTTCCCCGAACGGGAGCAGCATAGTATTTCCGCAAGAAGCACTGATTTCTTACATGAGATCGTCAGTGTTCTTGCGGAAATTCAAGTGGCCAGTGTAGACAGCTGGCAAATTTTTCCGCAAAAGCACTTGCTTTTGCGGAAAAACTTGCCAGTCTAGACACAGTCAAAGGAGTTCTTCTCCTTGGTGCTACAGGTGCTCATGGATCACAAGGGCCGCTTCACCAACATCAAGGTAGGATGGTTGGGAAAGGTTCAGAATGTGCCCAACTTTAAGAACTCCTGCCTCTTCCCAAAGATTCATGCTGACACTTGTTTTCCAAACCGAACCATCAGAGTCAGAGAGCTGGACATGCCCATAATGATCCTGGGTGACCCACCCTACCCCTTGCTCCCTGGCTCATGAAGCCATACTCAGGCAGCCTGGGCCCCAGAGAGGAAGAGTTCAATAACAAGCTGAGCAGGTGCAGAATGGTGGAAGTTCAGGAATTTCCTGACTTAGCTGGACTTCAGCAAACACAACACCTCCTTCTATCCCCCCTGTAGGTCACCTACCTGAGAGTCTAACTGCACTTTGCTCATGGTTTCTTTTGTTCTTGTTCCAGGGAGGCCTAGATAGTGAGTCCTATCTGAGAGTCAGTGGTGACCCGTCAATACAGGCGACCTAGGCGGTCGCCTATGGCACCAAGATAAACTGCTGTTGAGGGCTTTGGAGGCGGGGGTGCCAATTGCCAGCAGCTGCTCTCGGGCTGCTCCTGCTGAGAGTGGCCACTTTTCCCACTCTTAACTCAGATCTGTACCCAGGGTTTCATTCCCCCTAGCACTCCATGCCTAGGAATTCAGCCTCTTGCTTCCAGGCTCAACTTTTCTTGAGAAAGCTTGACCTTTCCCTTTTCATAGGAGCCACTTCTTGAGCCTTCCACACATTGAAATTGTGGAATCTCCATCTCTGGAGATATTTAAGAGTAAGTTAGATAAATGGTCAAGGATGGTCTAGACAGTACTGGGTCCTGCCATGAGGGGACTAGGCTCGATGACCTCTCGAGGTCCCTTCCAGTTCTAGTATTCTATGATTGAGGTCCCTAGCTTTGGTCAGTTCTCACTAACAGCTTTCTTCTAAGCTCCTCACTAAGAGCTCACAGTTACAGTTCATCTTCAGACAGTTCTCTAATTGCCTTTCCTTTAGGCCCCAAGTGCCCTCTCTTAAGTCTTATTGAGATTCAGCTGACAAGTCTTAGGTGTACTAGCCTCTTCCTTCTTAAAGAGCCATTATCACTATGTGACCCACAAGATTAGTTGGAGGGTCACATCTTTCTGCATTTGAGAGCTTCACCTTCCTTCAACAATTATATTCATTTTTTAAATAGAATTTCCCAGAGTTTCCAGCAGGAGAAACTGCACAATGAAACTGAGAAAATAACAAATCCTAAAATCATATTGAGGGGTGGAGACAAACTAAACAAGGTGGTAAACTAGGGAGAAGACAAATCAAATAAACAGAGAGAAGACTGACAAAAGGACAAGGAGCTGCACTGATCATCTGTGGTTTTTATATTCATTTGGGATCAAAGAGAATAGAAGAGACAGTATATCAAGCCCTAAAGGAATGTGCACCTTCTAGCTTTTTAAAGCAGTTTCTCTAGATGACTGAAGGAGCAGCATCCAGCTCTTTTTTGACTGGTAGGATGGTAGCTATGATGCAAGCCCCATGAAATGATGAAAGAAAAGTAATTTTGGAAGATAACCTCTGCCCTGTCCCAAGATACCCTGTATCACAGCAACCATCTTTCTGACCAAAGATCTGGATGCTGAATTAGGGAGATGGTGGAAGAGATTGACACAAAGAGCCAGTGGGGAAATGTGAAAATAATTGGAGAAATGATCTGAGGAAATGCACTGAAACAAGATAGCAAGTGAAAGCCAGGCAAAAATAAAAAGGTACAAGAAAAAATTGCACAAAATCCAAAGCAAAAGGGCTGAGACATTGAATTATTGCATTAGTGCATTTAGATTTCTTTTTATTACCAGTCCAATTAATAGTAATATTTAAACTAAAAAATGAAACCTTCCTACTGAAATATTGGAAGCTTGCTTCTATGAAAGTATGTAAAGAATTTACCACGCTTTCACCTCACCAGCACAGAAAAACACAAAACCCTTAGGGGTTAATGGATATTTAATAGAACTAGCTTAGACCAGCCATGTCTAAAAAACTAAATTATATTTTGCCTTCCTTTATGGCAAATCTGATACAGATGAGACACAGTTCCCAAGGGGAGAAAGAATACAGATGGACAAAATTAAGTTTGAGCAAGATCAGGTAACAAAGAAATTAGAACTGACAAAAGTCCAGGATTGCTATTTTATTACATAACTTTCCTTTCCACTGGTGCTGTCACTGTTTCTGACGCTGTTCATAAATATGCTTTCATTTGATAATTCTTAGGTTTCTCCTAATTCTTAGGTTCCTTATTCTTAGGTTTCTCAAACTAGTCCTTGGAACTAGTGCAAAGCCTTTCCATGTTTTCCATAGAATGAAAAAATTTGAGATCCAAATATTAGGTTATGGGAGTCTGTGAATGATATTATCATGCTAAAGATGATCCTGTATATTCTGAGCATGCCCTACAGAATTCTTCTAAGAATAGAAGTAAAATAGTGCAATATGTCAGAATCATAGAATATTAGAACTGGAAGGGACCTTGAGAGATCATCAAGTCCAGTCTTCTGCCCTCAAGCCAGGACGTAGCACTATCTAGATCATCCCTGATAGGTGTCTATCCAACCTGCTCTTTAATATTTCCAGTGATGTAGATTCCACAGTCTCCTTAGGCAATTTATTCCAGTGTTTAACCACCCTGACAATTAGGAATTTTTTCCTAATGTCCAACCTAAACCTCCCTTGCTGCAATTTAAACCCATTGCTTCTTGTCCTATCATCAGATGTCAAGGAGAACAATTTTTCTCCCTCCTCCTTGTAACACCATTTTAGATACTTGAAAACTGCCATCATGTTCCCTACCGGGCTACACCTACACTGAATCCCTCTTACGCAAAAGCCTATGCAAGTGAAGTGCAGATTAGCATATTGCCATGCTTCATTTGCATAATTAATTAGGGGCCGTTTTTGCACAAAAAGGAGCTGAAAATAATGAGGAAGAATGGCTCTTGCTCAAAAGGCTGTTTTTGCGCAAAAAGGAGATGTGTAGATGGCTCCTTTTTTGCGCAAAAGCCTCTTGTGCAAAAATGCCCCCTAATTGATTATGTAAATGAAGCATGGAAATATGCTAATCTGAGCTTCATGTGCATAGGCTTTTGTGCAAGACGGATGCAGTGTAGACGTGGCCTCGGTCTTCTCTTTTCCAAATTAAACAAGCCCAGTTCTTTCAGTCTTCCCTCATAGATCATGCTTTCTAGATCTTTAATCATTTTTGTTGCTCTTCTCTGGAGCGTTTCCAATTTCTCCACATCTTTCTTGAAATATGGTGCCCAGAACTGGACACAATACTCCAGTTGAGGCCTAATCAGTGCAGAGTAGAGTGGAAGAATGACTTCTTGTGCCTTGCTCATAACACTCCTGTTAATGCATCCCAGAATCATGTTTGCTTTTTTTGCAACAGCATCACACTGCTGACTTATATTTAGCTTGTGGTCCACTCTGACCTCTAGATCCATTTCTTCAGTATTCCTTTCTAGACAGTCATTTCCAGGGCTCGCCAAACCGCAGCGAGCCCCACTCACCAGCCACGTGATTTGGCACGCTGCGCATGCGCAGACCGCGCTGTGCATGCGCTGACCGCGCTGTGCTGTTCCGGCTTGTAATCTACTCGCCACGAGCGAGTAGATTACATTAAATGTCGAGCCCTGGTCATTTTCCATTCTGTATTTATTAAACTGATCCTTCTTAAGTGGAATACTTTTCATTTGTCCTTATTAAACTTCATCCTATTTAAGTACGACCATTTCTCTAGTTTGTCCAGATTATTTGAATTATGACCCTATTCTCCAAAGCATTTGCAACCCCTTCCAGGTTGGTATCATCTGCACTTAATAAGCATACTCTCTATGCCATCATCTAAATCATTGATGAAGATTTTGAATAGAACCAATCCCAAAACAGACCTCTGCGGAACCCCACTTGTTATGCCCTTCCAGCATGACTGTGAACCATTAACAATTACTCTCTGAGAATAGTTATCCAGTCAGTTATGCACCCCCCTTATAGTAGCCCCATCTAGGTTGTATTTCCCTAGTTTATTGATAAAGTCCTGTGAGATTGTATCAAATGCTTTATTAAAGTCTAGGTATACTACATCCACCGCTTCTCCCTTATCCACAAGACTTGTTATCCTATCAAAGAAAGCTATCAGATTGGTTTGACATGATTTGTTCTTTATAAATCCATGCTGGCTGTTACCTATCAACTTCTTATCTTCCAAACGTTTGCAGATAATTCCTTACATACTTGCTTCATTTTCCTGGCAAAGAAGTTAAACTGTCTGGTCTGTAGTTTCCTGGGTTATTCTTATTTCCCTTTTTATACATGCGCACTATATTTGCCCTTTTCAGTCTTCTGGTATCTCTTCCAACTTCCAGGACTTTTCAAAGATGATAACTAAAGGCTTAGATACCTCCATAGCTCTTTGAGTATTCTAGGATGCATTTCATTAGGGCCTGATGACTTGAAGACATCTTACTTTTCTAAGTAATTTTTGACTTGTTCTTTTTATTTTAACTTCTAAACTTACCCCATTTCCACTAGCATTCACCATGTTAGGCATCCCATCGCCATCAAATTTCTTGGTAAAAACTGAAACAAAGAAGTCATTAAGCACCTCTGACATTTTCAAGTTTCCTGTTATTGTTTCTCCCTCTTCACTGAGCAATAGGCCTACCCTGTCCTTAGTCCTCCTCTTCCTTCTAACATATTTGTAGAATGTCTTCTTGTTACCCTTTATGTCTCTGGCTAGTCTGAGCTCGTTTTGTGCCTTTGTCGTTTTAATATTGCCCCTGCATTCTTGTGTTGTTTGCTTATATTCATCCTTCATAATTTGACCTAATAAATTAAATGTAATTAAAAATAATAAAAGAAAGTTCTTCACACAGCGTGTAGTCAACCTGTGGAACTTCTTGCCAGAGGAGGCTGTGAAGGCTAGGACTATAACAGAGTTCAAAGAGAAGCTAGATAATTTCATGGAGGTTAGGTCCATAAAAGGCTATTAGCCAGGGGATAGAAATGGTGTCCCTGACGTCTGTTTGTCAGAGGCTGGAGAAGGATGGCAGGAGACAAATCGCTTGATCATTGTCTTCGGTCCACCCTCTCTGGGGCACCTGATGTTGGCCACTGTCATCAGAGAGGCTACTGGGCTAGATGGACCTTTGGTCTGACTCAGTACGGCCGTTCTTATGTACTCATGACTTACTTTCCATTTTTTATATGACTCCTTTTTTATTTTTAGATCATGTAAGAGCTCCAGGTTAAGCCAAGTTGGTCTCTTGCCATGCTTTCTGTCTTTCATACACAATGAATAGTTTGATTTTGGGCCCTTCATAATGTCCCTTTGAAAAACTGCCAACTGTCTTCAGTTGTTTTTCCCTCTTAGTCTTGCTCCCCATGGGACCTTACCTACCAGTTCTCTGAGTTTACTGAAATCTGCCTTTCCGAAATTCATTGTCTCTATTTTCTCTCTGCCTTCCTGAAATCCATTGTCTCTCTTTTGCTGTTCTCCCTTCTGTCGTTCCTCTATGATTTCATGATCACTTTCACCCAAGCTAATTTCCACTTTCAAATTTTCAACCAGTGCCGCCCTATTTGTTAAAATCAAATCTTGAGAGCTTCCCTCCAGTAGCTTTCTCAATCTTCTGAAATAAAAAATGGTCTCCAATGCAGTCCATGGACTTATTGGATAATCTGTGCCCTACTGTGTTAGTTTTCCAACATAAGTCTGAATAGTTGAAGTCACTCATCACCACCAAATCCTGTGCTTCGGATGATTTTGTCTGTCTCCTTTGTTCATCTCCACCTCAGTCCAAGTGTATACATTTTTAATATATACGGCAACACCTCCTCCTTTTCTTCCCTTCCAAACCTTTCTGAGCAAGCTGTACCCTTCTATACCAATATTCCAATCATATGTATTATCCCACCAAATCTCTGTGATACCAATTATGTCATGGTTGTGTTTTTTTATTAGTGCTTCAAGTTCTTCCTGCTTATTTCCCATACTCCTTGCATTTGTATTCAGCATCTAAGATACTGATTTGATTTTATCCCCCTAGTTCTGCCTTGTCCCTCCTTTATCTCTGCTATTATAGCCAATGCTGCCTCCCATTTCTGACCCATCTCCCAGGTTTTCATGTTTTTCAATTACCTGTGGGCTTTGGTCACCTCGCCCTCCTCACTGGGTTAGCCAGTCTGTATCCAAATACTCTCTTTCTCTTTCTCAAAAGGTGAACCCCATTCCTGCTTAGCAATCCTTATTCTTGGAACAGTATCCTGTGGTAAAGGAAGCCTAAGCCCTCCTCGTGACACCATCTTCACAGCCAGGCATTCACCTCCAGGATGTACCTGTGTCTAACTGGGCCCCTACATTTGACAGCAAGGACTGAAGAGAATACTACCTGCATGCCATACTCCTTCCCTCATACCACCAAAGCCCTTTAGTCGCTCTTGATTTGCTCAAAGTCACACCTTGCAGTATCATTAGTGCCCACATGGATGAGTTGGATGAGGAAGTAGTCAGAGGGCTGGATAATCCTCAACAATACCCTCGTAACATCTCAGATGTGGGCCCCTGGCAGGCAGCACACTTTGGCTATGTCTACACTGACACCCTTTTCCGGAAATGCTTAAAACGGAACAGTTTTCCATTATAAGTATTTCTGGAAAAAGCGCGTCTACATTGGCAGGATGCTTTTCCGGAAAAGCACTTTTTCCGGAAAAGCGTCCGTGCCAATGTAGATGCGCTTTTCCGCAAAAAAGCCCCAATCGTCATTTTCGCGATCGGGGCTTTTTTGCGGAAAAGAAATCTGTGCTGTCTACACTGGCCCTTTTCTGGAACAGTTTTCCGGAAAAGGACTTTTGCCCAAACGGGAGCAGCATAGTTTTTCCGGAAAAGCACTGATGATTTTACAGTAGATCATCAGTGCTTTTCCGGAAAAAGCAAGCGGCCAGTGTAGACAGCTGGCAAGTTATTCCGGAAAAGCTGCTGATTTTCCGGAATAAGTGGCCAGTGTAGACACAGCCTCCCTGAGATGATATGTCAGGGCAACAGATGCCTGTGTCCCCCTCAGAAGAGAGTCTTCAACAACCACTATCCTATTTTTCCTTCTCACAGTGGTGGCTGCAGACCTCCCAGTTTTGGGAGTACAAGCCTTCTCCTCTTCTGCTTTAGGAGTGATTCTTTATCTCTTGTATCCAGAACAGTGTAAAAGTTCTCCAGAACCACGGTGGGGAGCGGGGATGGAGTACTGCCTGCTGCCAGAAGTGACTAGCTTCCAATGTCCCCCCAAGACAGAGCCATCTCCTCCACCAATGGTGTGTCAGCAGTCTTTTATAATGGGATAGCTTCCTCAGCTGACTCCACATGAATACTCTCAGGGATTTTCTCTTGGACTCAGATGGTCCTCAGCCTAGCCACCTCCCACCTGCTTCCTGAGAGATTCCACTAGCAGGGACCTTTCACATTGGATGGTTTCTCCAGCCTGGATTTCTGTAAGGGTACGTCTAGACTACAAGCTTTTGTCGACAGAGGCTTTGTGAATTTGTGACTACCTAAATCCATCCTACATTTCAAATTCCCACGACCTGCTATTGAAGAGGTTGAAAAAAAGAGACAATGGCGAGAGGTATTTCATTCTGCGCATACTCCAAAATGGCTCAACCATTTTTGTTCACACTTCATCAAGAAATACTGAGACCAAAGATTAAAAATTCATCTTGAAAAATAAATGTTGGAGAAAGCTGTTTGCATTTTTAAAAAGGGGAATAGAAACCACTGTGTAACTTTAACTATAAATGTTGCAATGTTATCCACCTGTAATAATGGATCAGAACAATATGAAATATCTGCAGTTTTCTGAGTCACACAAAGAGAAAACTGACTTTGTAACAAGCTGATGCATTGATTAAAAGCAAAAAACAGCTTCCTCCTCAGCTCTGGCAGTGAGTTGCACAACAGAGTGGGTGAAAGGAGCTCATGCAAATTAATGCTTCGTGTTTTACTTGGTCCTTTCACTAATTTTTTTTCTCCAAGCAAACATGGGCGGTGCACAGCCATTTCTGTAGTTGTAGAGCATTTGTGGATGTACCAACTGTCCCTGATTTATGGATCTCTAGAATATTAAAATAATATGAAACTACTTCCTAGGAACTGTGTGTTTGATAGGATCTCATTAATGCCCCATTAATGAGGCATTCTCTCTCCCCATTTGTAGAGTTTATTTTCTATACTGTACTGTGCTATGTGGAAGATGATTTGCCATCCCCAACAGAAAATACATTTTGGCACCCCACTTGCTTTTAGAGTGGAGCAGAGAGATGCACTTCAGACTAGGGATTTAAAATATAACTATCAGTTACATGCTAACATGCACTGCAGGCTCTGCAGTATATAGCTTATTTAAGCTATTTATTATTTAAATATAATAATTTGTTGTTTAAAAATATTTATATATTTAGCTTAAATAAGCTATATACTGCAGAGCCCACAGTGAAGCCTCCCTGTGTGCCAACATGTAACCTGCAGCAGGTGGGCTGCTCCAGCTAGCTGGTCAGAGCAGCCCATGCCTGTGTCATGCTGCCTGGGCTAGGCCTGCCAGGGTATGTCTACACTACCACCCTAGTTCGAACTAGGGTGGTAATGTAGTCAACCGGAGTTGCAAATGAAGCCCGGGATTTGAATTTCCCGGGCTTCATTTGCATGTTGCCGGGCGCCGCCATTTTTAAATGTCCGCTAGTTCGGACTCGTGCCCTGCGGCTACACGTGGCACGAACTAGGTAGTTTGGACTAGGCTTCCTATTCCGAACTACCTGTACTCCTCGTGGAACTACCTGTACTCCTCGAGGAGTACAGGTAGTTCGGAATAGGAAGCCTAGTCCGAACTACCTAGTTCGTGCCATGTGTAGCCGCGGGGCACGGAGTCCGAACTAGCGGACATTTAAAAATGGCAGCGCCCGGCAACATGCAAATGAAGCCCTGGAAATTCAAATCCCGGGCTTCATTTGCAACTCCGGTTGACTACATTACCACCCTAGTTCGAACTAGGGTGGTAGTGTAGACATACCCCCACAGACTAAGGATGTTAAAATGCGGATAATTAGCTAATTGAGTACTCGACACAATTTCCATCAACTACTCGATTAGTCGATAAGGAGGGAGTGCTTGGTACCCCCACTGCAGCTCTGCAGTTTAACTCTACCACCCAGCTCCTACTACATTTAAACTGCAGAGCCGCAGCAGAGATAGCTGCCTGGGGTGGGGTAAGCCAGGACTAAGCAGTCCCCACTTGTGCCGGTCCAGGAACTAACTCCACTGCAGCTCTGCCTTTTAAATGTAGTAAGAGCTGCCTCTTAATACATTTAAAAGGCAGAGGCGCATCAGAGGATCAGGTGTGAGCCAGGAATCAGCTGATTCCTAGCTTGCACCCAGTCCCCCACTGCCTCCTCTCCCCCTCCCAGGTATAGTGTTGAAGGGAACTAGCTTTTAAACTGCCTCCTCCCTGGACTGGTTCCTGCTCCCCCCACTCCCACCCCACTTGCTGCCTCTAATAATATTTGAGTAGTGGAAGGAAACCTAAAAAGCAGGAAAAAGAGAGTGGAGAATTTTAGATCTTAGTAGAAACACTATGATTGTAGGACATATATTGTCCATGCCCAACGATGAGTAACAACTATAGGTTGAACCTCTAGTCCTGCACCCTGACCAGTCAGAACAAGAGAATTTTCTGGACCACGAGAGGTCAATATTCTCTAACAGCATTACCCATACTTCCACCGCTTACTGGGATGTTAAAGGACATTTAGGGGTAAATTAGAGCTAAATCATAGCACAGAACACTGAGAGTCAGCATTGGTAGCTGTAAACAAACTTTATGAGACTGCAGGAAACTTGGCCACACCCATGAGAAGTGGACATCCAACTAACTAAATTTATTCCTGATGACGGATGTTTCCAGAACAGAGAGTTCCACCTAGCTTAAAGATCCAGTGGACTGATTCATCCTGTACACCATTCAACCTGTACCACCTAGCTTAAAGATCCAGTGGACTGATTCATCACTTCCTCCTGTTGCAATAGTTATATGGAGTTGCATGCTGTGTGACTAAGCACAGAATTTACCCTGGTTTCTTTGGCCACAATTCCCCTCCCCTCAGTTATTTATATTATCATGGTGCCTACTATGGATGTGAATAGGTAACTGGTTTACCAGTTACCCGGTAAGCATCACTTAATGGGTGATGGGTACTAGGTAACGGTTAATTGTTACCTGGCTGGAAGCAACCCCTTGCTGACAGCTCTCAACCCATGTGGGCTGGGAGTTGGCAGCATGGTTACATGGAGTTGTCTGGTTACATGGAATCCACTCTGCCCTCCCCAGTTAATCAGTTAACTTGTTAAACTGAATGTTTTACAGGTTAACTAATTAAATGAGATTTTTACATCCCTACTGCTTTCAACCCCTAGTTGTGGACTGGGATTAATGTGCTAGGCACTGTACAAACATGGAACAGAAACAGACCCTGCCCAAAAATTCTTATAATCTGAACATATGAGGAGACAACTGCTGAATAAAACAGAGAATATACAAGGAAACAGTAAGACATTATTGATCAGTATGACTGGCAATTGACTCAACATGCCAACAGTCTTACTGCTGTCAAGCTTTTTGTAGGCATCACAGAAAAGGAGAGTTTGAAGGAGGGATTTGAGAGGAGGATAAAGAGGTAGCTTTATGGATATTCATAAAGCTCTGTTAAATTTGGTGGCATGGGATGAAGAACAAAGGTGGGTGATGGACAATGGCATCATTGCCCAGTTAGAAGCAGGAGTTGATATCTCAGGAGTGTAGGAGAGATGATGGGTTGTGGGGAGCACTGAAAGTGAAGTAAAATAGGTAGGCTGTGTCTAGACTGGCAAGTTTTTCCGCAAAATCATCTGCTTTTGTGGAAAAACTTGCCAGCTGTCTACACTGGCCGCTTGAATTTCTGGAAAAGCACTGACGATCTCATGTCAGATCGTCAGTGCTTTTCTGGAAATACTATGCTGCTCCCGTTTGGGCAGTGTAGACAGCACAGTACTGTTTGCCGCAAAAGGGCCAGTGTAGACAGCACAGTACTGTTTGCCGCAAAAAATTCCAGATCGCGAAAATGGCGATCGGGGCTTTTTTGTGGAAAAGCGCATCTAGATTGGCTACGGATGCTTTTCCGCAAAAAGTACTTTTGTGGAAAAGCATCCTACCAATCTAGACATGCTTTTCCGAAAATGCTTTTAACGGAAAACTTTTCCGTTAAAAGCATTTTCAGAAAATCATGCCAGTGTAGACGTAGCTGTTATGTTTGATATATAGAAGAGTGGGAGCTATTGGACAGATGCAAAGAGAAGGGTGATGTATAATGCTCCCTCTAATTTTTTCTATCCGTGTGCGGAATACGTATTTGTTATGTGCACCAAGACACATATGAACGTGCATCACCACTAGAAACAAAAAATATAGCTGTAGACGCTCAGCTAATCAGCTGGGCAGTATCTGAATCTTTCCTGAGTGCCTATGTAAGTGCACAGTTTACAGAGAACACAACTGATGTATTCAAAGCAACGGGCCTGCAGGATGATCTTGACAGCACCATGCTGATAAAAGTGGAGCAACATGGCATTTGTCAAGCCTGCAGAAAAGGCTGCTGTAGCTATCACCACAAGATAGAGATCCTGGCCAAAAATTTTAGCTATGGCTAGGAAAGGCTGCATCTGACACATGCAGAAATAAATGTTTTACAGATTGCTTTGGTCAGTTGGATGGCCACTTTCTACAGAGCCAGCTGACTTCAAGGGTGCAGTAGGTATAGAGCAGTTAAAAATGAAAGAGAAGGGAGGGTGCTGAGGCACCAAACACAGAAGGACTCTATGGCTATGTCTACACAGCAGTGTTATTTCGGAATAACTAACGTTATTCCAAAATAACATAGTCTGTGTCTACACTACAAGTAGTTATTTTGATATAATGTTGAAATAATGTCGAGCTGGATGACTTCTTATTCTGACTCCTGTAATCCTCATTGTATGAGGAGTATGGAAATTCAGAGGAAGAGCGCTGGCTCTTGGACTTCCTGCTGTGTGGACAGTGCCAAAAGCCAAACTAAGCTATTTCGACTTAAGCTACACAACTGACATAGCACAAGTTGTGTAGTTAATTTGGTTTTAGCCCTGCTGTGTAAACTTGCCCTAAGAGAGAGAGAGTTCTGATTCACCAAACCAAGGCCAGGTGCAAGTGCTTGCAGAGCCCAGGGAGCTGTGGGCTTCACTCCCCTTTCTAGCCCTGGGGATAGAGGGGGTAAGCTGCTTTGGGATCCTTCCGAACAGTAAGATGATGGAATGGACCCCAAAGTGACTATTACTGTCTTATTACAGAAGAGCCCGTGGTCGGGGCTGGCAAGGACCCAGCAGCGCTGTTTCCTTGGCAGGTTCTCAGTATAGGCATCCAAACGCCTGCTCATGAGCAGCAATGCTGCTCCAGCCGGTTTAGAGCCACCGCAGCTCCAGCCGGTGTCAATTTGACTCACACCCAAGTGACCAGGGTCTCTCAGGGTCAGCAGCCGGGGGCGGAACGCCGCAACGCCCTCCGTCCTGCGCCAATGAGGGGCAGGCCCAGGCGGCGGCGGCGCCCGGCCAGCTCTCCGCCCCCTGCCGCTTTGTGCAATCTGCGGGGAGGAACTGCGGCCTCTCTGGCACCCGGCTTCACGACTCGGTCTATTACTGCAGCCGGCAGCGCCCGCTCCGTATCCTGTTCCCGCGCCCGCCAGCATCAGCCGCTCTCCTCGGTCCCCTGGTCTCTGCAGCCGGCTCCCCATGGACAAGGCGGAGGACGCGTCCCAGGGCTTCCTGCCGCCCTTCGAACACTTCGCAACGCAGGCCATCCACGTGGGGCAGGATCCGGAGCAGTGGAGCTCCATGGCCGTGGTGCCCCCCATCTCCCTCTCCACCACCTTCAAGCAGCTGGCGCCCGGACAGCACTGCGTGAGCGGGGACTCCTGCGGGGGAGGGGATGCGGAGCGGGGGGAAGCGTGGGGAGCGAGAGACAGAAAGCGCGGGGGTGGGGTGGGGGTCGGAGCGAGAGGGTCAGGGATGCTTTGTTTTACCACATCTGAAGTTCAAAAAAGGGCACTCCTGAGAGGGAGTGTATCTGTGTCAGTATTTACCATCTCTTGTGTTAATGTGTATATAACACCTGTGTGTGTAACATACGTGTTTATAACACACTCATACAGCGTGAGGTGGTAGATACTTATACAGATGCCCCAGAGAGGAAGTGTCCCCCTTTTTTTGAAAGTTCAGCTATGGTAACCATATTTGTTTTAGATCACAGGACGGGAGAGGAGGCCGGTTTCCAAGGCTTTCACAACTTGTTAGAAAATTTAGATGGGTCAGGGGAAAGATTTCCTCCTCTGCTGATCTAGTGCTGACCATACACAAATTACCCAAGTGTAAACACAGGTACATTTATAGCCAGGGACCCGATTTGGTTCCTGTCCATTTCAGAATTTTTTTTTAATCCAATTTTGGGGTGTAAAAAGGTTGTAAGCCTGCAAACTATTTGTAGCTGACAAGTTTATTTTTAAAGTCTCACTAATTTTCTATTTTGCAAAATTGTTAAACTTATTTTCTCTGGACAAGGGCAGTTTCAGGTATGCCAAATTTCAATCAAAAATGAAAAAAATATATAATTGCTGTAAATAATGCTCCTCTCTGTTATAAAAAGGACCAGAGGTCAGGATTGTTTCTAGTAGTTCCAGTGCCATACAGACCCTGAACATTGGCACTCATCTTCTCCACTCTTCGACCCTCCCTCCCTAGGGACAGCCCTGCTCAGTGCATGGGTGCAGTGGGGATAAGTGGGGGGGAAGGGGTAGATGGCTAGTCGGGAGATGGGGCTGGCTGCCGAAGCTGGCGTTACCCCATACACAGCATGCAGCTGTCTAGGGCATCATGCAATTTGGGGCTGCTACTTATTTTGCATAGTGGTAGGGAATTCACTCCCAGAGGGGAAAGGAGGACTCAACTTTTAATTCTAGGGCAGGGGTTCTCAAACTTCATTATATGGAAACCCCTTCTGACAGCAAAAATTGCTACATGACCCCAGCAGGGGGAGCTGAAGCCCAAGCCTGGGGAGGAAGACAAAGCTGAAGGGCTTCCTCTCTGCATAGAGGGCCTATAATCTGAGCCCTGCCACTCAGGGCTGAAATGGAAGTGTGTGTGGGATGGGGGGCAGGGAGGGGAGGGAGACTCAGGTTTGGGCCTCAGGTGGTGGGGCTCAGTCTTTGGCCCTAGGACACAGCCAGTCTAATGCCAGCCCTGGCTACCGCATTGACATGGGGTCATGACCTATTTTGGGGCCTGACACACAATTTGAGAACTGGTGCTCTAAAGAGTCCAGTGGAAACCATAGACCAAAAACCTGCACCACTTCCCTTTAAATGTTCCAAAACAGCTTGCAAGTTTCATAAACCAGGTGGCAGCCATCCAAATAGGTATCTGTCCAAAGTAGCATATCAATAATTAAAATGCTCAGAATAGAGACATGTTATGCATTTAAAAAATCAATGTTTATAATGCTTTATAAAGTTGACTAACCATTTAATTCACAGCAATCTAGCAGCGTCAGTGAGTCAGCATAGAGTAGGTAGTGCACTTCAAAATCTTACCCCCTCTCTCTGTGTGAATATCCTTACTGTGCACTAAGCACAACCTCAGATAGTTTAATTTAAATTAATTCAGTATAGAAGTTTATTAATGTGCACAAGGACACACTTAGTGCCAGTAAGGATATCCATATGGAGAGGGGCCAGTTTCAGTGCAGAACAGCTAATGCTCAACAGCTACTTTGGACTTTCCTCCTGTGTAGAGGAGCCCTAAGTAAACAGGCAAAACAGGCTTGGAGATAAACATAATTCCCTCCAGTGTTTCTGCTTCTTTAGTGAAGAACTGTATCAGGAGTCAAGAGTAAGCCAGTTTGTTTTCCTTCAAAACTAGTCAACTTGGAACCCTAATTTCTCTCTCAAGTAGCTGAACGTGGACAAGTAATAGAAAAAGTTCGTTGATAGTTTGTAGGCATATGGATATATGGTCCTTACAGTTTCTTAATTTTAATACTACTACTAAAAAAAGTGATCATACTGCAGTGCAGAGCAAAACAGCAGCAAAAAACCAATATACTCCATAAACTACAAAATTATGCTAGGGTAGCCACTGAGTGTAGTAATACAGCACAGAAGGGGTTGTACTATAGCCCGAAAGAAAGTATAGGTTTCCCCATAATCTGAAAAAGCAGTCCAGCCAGGTCCATGGTATAGGGGAAGGCTGGTTTAAGGTACGCACTTCCAACTATGTAAAATATATAGCTCGAGTTGTCATATCTTAAGCTGAGCTTCGGCCTTGATAGGAGAAGCACTCCCATTAACTTCCCTTACTCCTTGCGAGGAGTAGGAGTACCCACTCTGATGGGGGCACCCTCAGCATTAGTTTTAGTTGAAATCAAGTGCCTAACTCCTTTTTGTGCCTTCGTCAATCATCCACTCTGTTTAAGTAGATGTAGATTTCCTAAAGTGCTGCTGTGAGTAGATTCCCTAAAGTGCTGTTGTGAGTAACTATCTCATTGCCTAATACAGCTCATGAAGTGGATGCTTTTTCACTAGCTAGCTTTAATTACCCCACTTCTAAGCATTACCTGTATCTAACTGAGGGATGGAAACATACCTAGTGATCAGTGTGTCCTCTCACAGTCCTCCTGACAGAACTTGCATTTAAATGTCCAATACTTGTGAATGAGCAACGGTCCAATAATTATTTGCAAAGCTTTTTACAGTCAATTGGAGAACAGAAATACAGGACAGTGAATAGAATATACCTTTTACCCAACATTCTGAATCATATTCTTACTGCAAGTTCAAAGCTAACTTCTTTTCTTCTATGAGCTTGTATCTGAATCCAGCACATGTTGAAGAATATGTTTACAGAGGGATTTTTGAAAGTAGAGACAGACAGATTTTTTTTACCACCCCCCCCTTTTTTTTCTTGTTGAGTTTCTTTAGACAGAGCGCCAATGCCCCTTGGAGGGATGCTGGGGCTCACTGCACCAGTGAAGCTCTTCCCAACATGCTAGTTGGAATTTACTTGTCCTTCCGAGAATCATATTTTTTCAAACTGACATGATTGCTTTCAAGTCTACTGACAGGCTTCTGCAGCACCTGCTTTGCAGCTGGCAGGAGTGTGTGCATGGTGTGCATGTGTGTGAAAAGGAAAGATCACCTTTCACTTTGATTAGGGCCCTGGAGTTTTGGATTCATTTCAGTTTGTTACTGCAGATAAGTAAACATTTGTTCTGATGCCTCTAATGTGACTACCAATTATGTGTTTTGGCATCACTTGTGTGACAGTCATGCACTACTGAAATTTTGAGGCAGCACTGGATTCCAGAATTGTGGAACAGGATACAGGCCCTGATTCAGGATTAAGACCCCATTGCACAATATTTGAACCTGATCTTGAAATATCAATTGCTTCCCATTGAGCTCAACTGGACCCTTTGGGCAGCAAGATTATTATGTCCCATTATGAATGCCCATTATTGCAAGAGTAAGAAGATTAAAACCAGCTGGTGCCAAAAACTAAGTTTTTTAAATGGCAGCAGCAAATTATTTTATTGTAAAGTTTTATTTTCATTATAATACAGCCTGTACTTTAATAAGCATACATTGCATCCAGATTTCCCATGTTAACCCCTGCATTTTAAAAGTTACATATGATTTAAACATACAGGATTCTCCATTGATGTAAATTGGCATAACTACATGAAATCCTTACACATCTGAAGGTCTAACCATCATTCCAAAAATGGGGGAATAAATGTAAAAACTGAGGGTACGTCTACACTGCCAGGCTCCGTCGACGGAGCCATGTAGATTTGTTTATTGGGCAAAGGGAAATGAAGCGGCGATTTAAATAATCGCCGCTTCATTTAAATTTACACGGCTGCCGCGCTGAGCCGACAAACAGCTGATCATCTGTTTGTCGGCTCAGCGCGCAAGTCTGGACGCTCCCCTGCCGACAACAAAGCCCTTTGTCGGCAGCCCCGGTAAACCTCATCTCACGAGGAATAACAGGGCTGCTGACAAAGGGCTTTGATGTCGGCAGGGGAGTGTCCAGACTAGCGCGCTGAGCCGACAAACAGATGATCAGCTGTTTTCGGCTCAGCGCGGCAGCCGTGTAAATTTAAATGAAGCGGCGATTATTTAAATTGCCGCTTCATTTCCCTTTGCCCAATAAACAAATCTACATGGCTCCATCGATGGAGCCATGTAGTGTAGATGTACCCTTAGACTTGAACTATAGAAGCCCTTTTTAGTAAAAGTAGTATTTCAGCGTGAGACTACTTATCAGCAAAATACAACAAAACATATTAAAACTTTACTAGCCAAATTAGTATGTCTCAGATAAATGATTTACTAGATCTTCTGAAAGTGTTTAGTTTAACTGCAACAGATTGCCTCCTGTTCTGACAAGCAGCAGGTGTTGGATCTCTGTGGGTGGTATACAATAGCTTGTGAAAGCAGATGGCCATTTTTTGTATATATAACTGTGTTAGGAATATGGATTTCTTGGATGGTCTAGGATTTTACCAAATTTTAAGATAAGCGATTGTCAGTAAGTTTAACTATACTATGGTATAGCACCTCCTCTAAAATCCTCAATGCTATTTTTGTATCTTATCATCACAGGGTTTTGAATATAGCCGTAGTGGAAATCCTACTCGGAATTGCCTGGAAAAGGCTGTAGCAGCACTGGATGGAGCCAAATATTGTAAGCTCTCAGCATTTTCATTAAGAATTGTGTCAGCATGTGTGTCTTCAGAGTGGACTCCAGTGAAAAGTATCCAACAGAGCGGGAGCACTGGAGTTTGACCACTAAGAGTAAATCATTTAACTCAGCTTTTGCTGTCAGCATTTACTTCAAGTGGCAGCTACTTCACTAGTCTGATCTTTTTTTCTTAAAATGTATTTTTAACCAAAAAAACCCCACCCAAACAAACAATCAAAAACCAACAGCACTTATGCTTTTGATCTTTATGTACTAACTCCACTCTGCTGGCGTGAATTATCTGTTTATTGTTGTATTTAAAATTGTGTTGACTACAGCAAAATGCAAAAGACCCTGTACAGTATGGACTCTAATGCTATGGGTCAAATTCATTAAAGTCAGTAGAACAACTTTGATTCCACACCAGTAATTTAGAGTTAGTTTCTATCACAACTACTCTCGGGGTATGTCTAGACTACATGGCTCCGTCGATGGAGCCATGTAAACTAGTTTACTTGACATAGTCAATGAAGCGGGGATTTAAATAATCTCCGCTTCATTAAAATAAAAATGGCCGCCGCACTGTGCCGTCAATCAGTTGATCTGGCAGAGCGCAGCAGTCAAGATGTGGATTGGTCGACAAAGGAAGCCTTTGTCAACCACTCCTCTAAACCTCGATTCATGAAGCATAAGGAAGAGGTCGACTCAGGCTTCCCTTGTCGACTGGTCCTCGTCTTGACTGCTGCATTGTGCCGGATCAGCTGATTGTCAGCACAGTGCGGCGGCCATTTTTATTTTAATGAAGCAGGGATTATTTAAATCCCTGCTTCATTGACTATGTCGTATAAACTAGTTTACATGGCTCCATCGACAGAGCCATGTAGTCTAGACTTACCCTCAGTGAGTAGCATCTTATATCATGTGGTCCTGTTAATTTCAGTGCAACAGTTCATGCAGTAATGTACTATTCAGTATAAATAAGAGTGGCAGAATCTGGCCCTGTATAAAACATTGACACTAAATAGGAAAACTGGGCCGGGGGGGGGGGGGGGAAGGAGGGGTGGAAGGCAGACATTTTATATTCTTAACATGGTGTAAAGACAATGCTCTATAAAATATGAATGTGTCTTTGTTCTCTGCCACTGGTTCTTTTTTCTGTTTTAGGTTTAGCTTATTCTTCGGGCTTAGCTGCTACATTGAATATTGCACACTTATTAAAGGTGGGAGATGCTGTTGTCTGTGTGGATGATGTTTATGGAGGTAAGTGAGCACCAATATGTTATGTCTTAATGGTATTAGCTGTATACCTCAAACATATTACATTGCTCATCTATTACTAAGCATATAAGATGTTCACTCAGTTATTGTTTGAATTGTATATCTATTATCTTACTTTTTCAATGGAAGGACTACTTCATGCAATGAGACGCCTTCTGTAATAACAGACTGTTCCTTTGTGACTTCGTTGGCCAAAGGCAGGGATGTGAATTGTTGACTTGTTTAAGAGGGCAAATTCAAAAGGTATAGATAACTAGTAATGTCTTCTTTTGAGAGGAAAATGCATAACCTCATAATTGTGCACGGATAAAAATTGATTCTACCTAGGAATTCAGTAGCTACTGAAGATCAAAAAATGGCTCCAGATTTCCAGTGGTCCAAAAAAACAGACCAAAGCATCTGTATAATTTCTTATAGATTACCAGTTTTACACAACAGCATCACCTCAATCTTGTCTGGAGTGAATTTCAGACAACTCTCATTCCAAGGTATTATATTTACCAAGCACGGTGAAAGTCTTGTCTGTTAGAGCTGTGAGTTCTCCATATATTTATAATAATCGCAGCCCTGCTGTTTTGGAATCTTCTCTATTGGTCTCACAGATGTGAACAGGAGGGTGACATTATTGTGGAGCCTTCCATGGGGAGGAGTGACATTTCCTTATTGAGCCTCCAAGTGATAGAGAAGGTATTGCTCATTTTCTTCTGGGAACTTGTGGAAGAAAGAATTTTTAATAGAAGTATGACCTTGTCCACTTCTGCCAGAGTTTGCAAAAAACTCATTACAGCCTCCAGGTTCCTATTTCATAGCCTGCAGAGAGAGCTAGAATAATCAGTGTGGTCAACAAAGGACTTGCATTCTTCACAACAAGGAGATAATCAGTACAGCTAATATAGCCTCCATATCATAACCAGGTTTTAAATCAGATTGAAAGAAAGCAGACAAGTCCAGATGCCACCAGAGTTAATGAGCAACCTCTTCAGTAAAGGATAGAGTAGAGAAAGGCTAACCCTTGGCAATATTTATTAGAAGATGATTTCTTGAGCAAGAGCTGTACAGTTTGTTTGCAGGAATTTAGAACCTTGTCCTCTATTACCCACAAAGCAGTTCCTTGCAGTAAAAAAAAAAAAAAAAAAAAAAAATTAGTTTTTTTCTAAATCATGTAGATTTACCTGGCTGCCCAGTACATGAAACAGTGCTGCTGACTTGAATTTACAGAGGAAATGGTGAAATGTACTTCTCCATTACCAGAACCAGCAGATGATGCCTCTCTTCATTCTCAAGGTGAAAACCACAATTGGTGTGCATTTTGAGACCAGCAACAAGATTTACTTTCAGTCCTGACTTGCATCTTCCAATAGGAGAGAACAATGTAATATTACAAAATTAAAAAACACTTAAGAAATCCATCTGAGACTGTAGCCCTGGTGGTCTCCCATTACTTACCTTCACAGCACTATTTGAAAATACAACACTACAGCCTGGCATATCCCATGATTCTGCTATGTATGGGCAAGTCCCCACCTGTGTGCAGTCCTGGAGGTAGTTCAAAGCTGCAGCATATCCCCATTTCACTGTCTGCCATTAGACTTTCTACTTCCCTAGCAGCAGTCAGTTGTGGTCCTTGCTCTTGACCTTTCCTCTGCCTTTTTATTTTCTTCATTTTCTGGTAGCAAAACAAAACTTTGTTTTTCTTCTTCTCCTCTTGGACTAGGTATTCAACAGTTCAACTGTAAAGCCACACAGAATCTTAACTTCAGTGCCTCCCTGCTGAACTCTTCTGCCTTTCAGGGATGGCAGAGAAGCCACACAAATACAGAGGTAGGCCCAGATGTTGCTTCACCTGGGAGGCAACTTCAGTGGGCTCCTTGAAGGGTGAATTATACTCTGCCTATTCTAGCAGTGCTGAGGGCATGGAGCATTTAGTCAAATAGACATGTTGGGACCCAATCTCCCCAGGAAGCTGTGACTCTACCACAGACAATCCTTATCAGAAAACAGAGCAGAACTGGGAGAGACTGTTAAGGACCAGGAAGACTTTGTTCATCCAGCCCAAGAGGATAAGTCCTAGAACAATTTAGAATCATGAGAATAAGGGTATGTCTACACTACCCTCCTAGTTCGAACTAGGAGGGTAATGTAGGCATACCGCACTTGCAAATGAAGCCCGGGATTTGAATTTCCCGGGCTTTATTTGCATAAGCCGGGCGCCGCCATTTTTAAATCCCGGCTCGTTCGAACCCCGTGCCGCGTGTAGCCGTGCGGCACGGGGTTCGAACGAGCCGGGATTTAAAAATGGTGGCGCCCGGCTTAATGCAAATGAAGCCCAGGAAATTCAAATCCCGGGCTTCATTTGCAAGTGCGGTATGCCTACATTACCCTCTTAGTTCGAACTAGGAGGGTAGTGTAGACATACCCTAAGTCTGTAGCAAGGCTCCCATTCCTCACCACTCCCCCTGAAATGGGTCCTAAGTACCCTGGGGAAAGAATCTGGGATCACAATCAGCCCTCTCCATTCCAGCTTGAGTCAGGATGCTCTGGCAGTGAGTCCTCAACTCCCAACATGGGGGAGTCAGAGTCTATGTGGGAAGACTCCAAGGGAGAAGTTGGTCTAGGTCTTATGCAAGGCTAGCTGGAAAAAGATGCAGAATAGCTCATAGGTGAATGATCAGGTCTGCAAAACATGCACACACACCCCTGAAAAAGTAAAGAACAAAAAGGTTAAGTAAAAGCCCCCCAAAGTATTTTGTCTTCCTTCTCTGCTAAGGAAAATGAACTACTAGACTTCGTTTCTGAGCAGACATGGATAAAATGTAACAAAGGTTGTCCCCAGCCTCTGAGAAGTTTGAAGCCGTGTGCAAAAAGTGGTGTCTATACAGATCCAACCTATGTAGGTCCATGAAGATGTGTTTCAGAGCAAATACTGCCTTCTAAATCTTCAGGAATCAGTCCTCTGTTCACAGAATCTTCAGGCTCCCTGGTCAAGAACCTTCATGATTCCAAGCTTCTCAGAGCAGTCAGACTGACCTTTGCTAAATGGGATCCACCGCTGGTGTTGAAAGTCCTAATCACTCATCCTTTTGAACTCCTGACTTCTGTCTCACCATATTACTTCTCTATCAAAACCTGTTTTCTGTGGCCATCTTATATGTCCTGTGATTTTCAGAACTGGCAGCCCTATCTATGTTGAAACCATACTTATGTTTCACATTGGCAAGGTAGTGCCAAGGACTCCAGAAACTTTCTTGCCAAAGGTGAATTTTCTTTTTAATGTCTCATAAAGAATGACTCTCTTCATTTTGTCCAAAGCCATAGCACCTAGCTGAGATGCTATGACACACTTTGATTGATAGAAGAGGACAAACGATTTACATCAAACATATGGCGCTCATGAGTAGGTCAGGCACCTTGTTCGTCTTTTTCTAGGCAAACTCTAGAACTCAGAGTCTTCAAGCCCTCATTTGCTAGACAAATCAGACTAAGTACTGTTGAGGCATACAGTGCAGTCAACAATCCTGTACCAGAAGGAATCCATGATCTCTCCACAATATCTATGGCAATTTCATGGGCAAAGAGGGTATATGCTTCCACCAGATAAATCAGCAAAGCAGCAATATGGTCAACTAGAGCATTTATCATATGCTATTAGGTGGACTTACCCGTCTTCTGTGGTAAGAGAGTTCATTTGGCAGGATGGTCTTAAAGGTGGAGATCTAGCAATAACCATGCTGTTTGAGTAATCTTGTAAAAGGAAAGAGGACTTTTTTGTTGCCTTTGTGTTTGTTCTGTTATCCCTTTCTGATCCTGTTCACTGCTCACTGTTTCACATGCATAGCAGAATTATGGCAGACAGTGGGTTACAGACTGGAAAGTTTTCTTACCTAATAGTTGCCAGACACATAGATTAACATAATTGGTTGGGGGAAAGTCAACATGGTTTCTGTAAAGGGAAATTATGCCTTACTAATCTACTAGAGTTCTTTGAGGGGGTCAACAAACATGTGGACAAGGAGAATCCAGCTGATATAGTATACTTAGGTTTCCAGAAAGCCTTTGACAAGGTCCCTCACCAAAGGCTCGTAAGTAAAGTAAGTTGTCATGGGATAAGAGGGAAGGTCCTCTCATAGATTAATAACTGGTTAAAAGACAGGAAACAAAGGATAGGAATAAATGGTAAGTTTTCAGAAAGGAGAGCGGTAACTAATAGTGTCCCCCAAGGGTCTGTCCTGGGATCAGTCCTATTCGACTTATTTATAAAAGGATCTGGAGAAAGGGGTAAACAGTGAGGTGGCAAAATTTGCAGATGATACTATATTGCTTAAGATAGATAAGACCAAAGCAGACTCTGAAGAGCTTCAAAAGAACCTCACAAAACTAAGCAAAATGGCAATTGAAATTTAATATTGATAAATGTAAAGTAATACACATTGGAAAAAATAATCTCAACTATACATACAATATGATAGTGACTAATTTAGCTACAACTACTCAAGAGAGATCTTGGAGTCATGAGGATAGTTCTCTGAACACATCCACTCAATGTGCAGTGGTAGTTTAAAAAGCAAATACAATGTTAGGAACCATTAAAAAAGGGACAGAAAATAAGACAGAGAATATCTTACTGCCTCAATATAAAACCAGGGTATGCCCACATCTTGAATACTGTGTACAGATGTGGTCACCTCATCTCCAAAAAGATATATTGGCTTTGGAAAAGGTTCAGAGAAGGTCAACAAAAAGGACTAGGGGTTTGGAATGGATCCCATATGAAGAGAAATTAAAAAGACTTGGACTTTTCAGCTCAGAAAAGAGGAGACTAAAGGGGGGATATGATAGAGATCGATAAAGTCATAATTGGTGTGGAAAAAGTGAATAAGGAAATGTTATTAACTTATTCCCATAATATAAGAACTATGGATCACCAAATGAAATTAATAGGTTGCCGATTTAAAACAAACAAAAGGAAGTTTTTCTTCATGCAGTGGACAGCCAACATGTGGAACTCCTTGCCATAGGATGTGGTGAAGACTAGGAGTTTAACAGGGTTCAAAAAAGAGCTAGATACATTCATGGAAGTTAGGTCCATAAATGGCTATTAGCCAGGATGGGTAGGAATGGTGTCCTTAACCTCCGTTTGTCTGGAAATGGATGACAGGAGAGGGATCACATGATGATTACCTGTTTTGTTCCTTCTCTCTGGAGTATCTGACATCGGCCACTGTCAGCAGACAGAATATTGGGCTGCGTGGACCTTTGGTCTGATCCAGTATGGCCATTCTTATGGTCTTGTGTTATTTCTAGCACTGTCTCCTACAGTTTCTTCCACTCTGCATGGCTCATCAGTTGAAGGTCAACACATAATTTGCATAAGTTACCATATAATCAGGATCTTTAATAGATAGGTACTTGGCTGGCATTGGAATTTAATGTTAACTGTTTTCTACAAGTTTTTATCTATCAGATGGCAAGTCTAGAGAAAAGGGGAATTGAATACAGGAGGGGAATTGAAGCATATTTTAAAGAATACAGAATTATTATTAGTCTAATTTTTTCATTAAGATGTACATCCTGCCTTTGTCTTCCACCCACCCTCCCAAGCCCTTCTTACTCATAAAATGAAAATGAATGTGCACTAGTGCTCATGGACAATTTCTTCCTTCTTGTAAAATAAGTGTAAAGCAGAAGCATAACTTTCATAATACAGTGTTCCTCCTGTTTTAGGTACAAACAGATATTTCAGAAAGATAGCCTCTCAAATGGGTTTGAAGTTTACTTTTGTTGACTGTAGCAAAATGGAATGCCTGGAGGCTGCAATCACACCAGAGACCAAGGTAATGGAAAAATACCCCTGAATTCTATTTGCAATGTGTCTTGAATGATTTTCTTCTGTTCCTTTACAAATGCTGTTTTTTCCCTAGAGGAGTGTAGCCAATTTTAGGACAGGTATTTGTAGCAGAAAACATAACTTCAGAAATCTTAAATTTATTTAACGTTCTGAAGTTTTTTGTTGTGATACTTGTATGAGACAGCATTTGGGTGGCAAATTCAGTACATTTCAGGTGTCAGGCAGAGGGGGACAATTTTTACTGGGCTAGTAATAAAGGTTTGTTTACAGGTGAATGTTGTAAAGGGCTTCTGGGTTGAGGAGGGAAGGGTTTGCTGTTGACTCAGTTAATGGCTGTTTTTCATGTGCATATTTGTTAATTATGCTTTTCACAGTTGGATTGAAACATGGAATTTGACAAACTAATATTAAACATAGCTAATGACTAAGAGCTTTTCTTAAAACAAAGAAAAAAAATCACTATTATATTGGTAAAGCTATTGATAAAGAAATTCTAAAAAGGGAGTATGCATGTGTACGAGTGAGATCCATAGTATGGGTCCCAGATGTGAGGCTGTTAGTATGGTGCTCTCTGCAGAATACAGCCGCTTCTCGAGTTACAACCACCTCCATTTACGACCATCCGCACTTACGAACAAAGCGGTCATAAATGCGGATCTGAGTTATGAACGGTTGCCATGTAACTCTATGGGACCCGAGTTACGAACACTTCGAGTTATGGACCAAGCGTTGGTCTGTAACTTGGGAAGCGGCTGTATATGCAAAAGAAGAAAAGGAAGAAGTGTCCGTTGAAACAGAAAGTTAGAGGTGATGGTACCTGTAAGTTAACATAATGTATCTAAAACTAATATTTTTTTGTTGTTGAAAAATTGCAGCTTGTTTGGCTTGAAACTCCCACAAATCCCACCCTGAAGGTCATTGATATTCAAGGCTGTGCAGATATTGTCCATAAACATAAAGACATTATTTTAGTAGTAGATAATACCTTTATGTCAGCGTATTTCCAGGTAAGCTGATTGGGTATCTGAAATAATGTCTAGGTTGGTATACAGTGATGTATTTATTTGGGATGACCAATGAAAAACTGTGTGCTTTTGGCCTTTCGTTTGTTTTAAAGCTTTCATGTTATTGAAAAGTGAATGCACAATTGGCTCCTGAACTAATACAGATTTGATCCAAAGCAATTTATACCATTTAAAGAAAATGAATTGGAAAAAGAATCGGCTAGCCATGTAAATAGATGAGATGTATTAAAACAGAAAGGCTGATTAGTTAATGATCACACTAACTCAAAACAGTTATCTAAGGCACTAGCACAGCAGCGAGCTAATTTTTACATTCTCTCCAATACAAAGTTCTCATGTGTTTTGTTTTTTATAAATGGTTGGAGTCCTAATTGTGACTTAACATGGCCTTTTTAAATGGATTTGGTTGAAATTTATAATTAACTCCTCTTTATATGGATGAACTCCTCTGTCTTGTTTATGTCTTTTTTAAATTAACCTAGGACACCTTTTTTGGGCCTTCTAGCTTGTTGGGGTTTTTGACTGTTTTCTTTAACAAAATGTAAATCAGTAATCTCATATGATTTGGAGATGTGACAAAAATATTTTAATACTATAAACTCAGTATGTTGGAAATATAAAAAACAATTTTAGCCTCTGAGCTACACAGTCTTTAGTTATTATTTATGGTAATTAGGAGCTTATTATTTTGGCCACAGAAAGCTTTCCTGTTTTTCTGTGTGTGCCGTAGAAAAACATGCAGTAAGGAATACGTTTAAGTTAAAAAGTAAAAATTTCAGTGATTAACTCTGTAGAATTGTCTGACAAGCATTAAAAGGTAACGTATTAGTTATCCTCTTATTATAGTGTACCAGTAGCAACCTTCAAGTGTCTATCTCCATGAAATTACTACTTCTATATGTTGCATATAGAAGAAAGCACTAGTGCATTCATAACTATTCCACTATTGAGAGATGACAGCAAGTCCATACAAACATCTGCATATAGTCTGACTGCAAGATTTTCTACCTTCTTTTGTTCTGAAATCGAACAACTACATTTACCTTTTAACACTCTGAACAAAAACAGAATAAGGGTTAAAGAGTAGTAATTTGCAGTCTCTAATTTAGTGACTGATGTAAAATCAGATCATTGTTAGAGAAGGCATTGTCATTTTCAATTGTTCTTTCCTCAGAAGAGCAATTGGAAAGCTTAATCAGATGTGAAGAATTCTTTGTCAGCTGCTCTTGCTCTAAATGTTTCAACTTTCCTGAGGCAGTGTAGTGGAGGTGAAAGAAAATGAAGACACTGATATTAAAAAAAAGGAATGAAGAAATTGGCTTGATTACCTGGGCTTTCTTTGAAGAAGCTCAGGGTTTTGATTGGCAGGGGAAGTTATTTTGTATGTGCAGTTAACATTGATTTGGCTGTAAGAATGTTGAAGGGGTTACAATACATGTAAATAAAATAAATTTTAAAAACTAGAGTAGGATTTCTAGTAGTCTGTGTTACACAGTGCTTTTGAAACTCCCAGCTAGTGTCTAGCACCTGGGTCTTCTGCTTTGGCTCACCAAATTCCTGCTTTTCTCTGGGATGAGGTGAGTAATTTGATTGAAAATGGTGAAAAAATGTTAAATCAGATCTTCTGTTTGTATTCTATTCTAGCGTCCTTTGTCTCTCGGGGCAGATATTTGTATGTATTCAGCAACCAAGTACATGAATGGTAAGCATCTGAATATAACATAGCTCAAATATTATCATGGTTTTGTTTAAAACCAATAATTGGTGCCATAAAATATCAATGTCTATTGCTGTTTGATACTATTTGTTCTCCATATCTATCTGAAGAGCCCTCGCATTTTTGCTGTGGAGAAATCTATATGGGTGGTATCTCCATCCAGCTCCTAACCGCAGAACAGATATTGCCCTACTGGTTTGCCTTTATTTAATTAAGAAAGACCTAAGACAGGACTATCCTTTTAAACTTAAGCTTTTTCCTGAGCAGGTTGACTAGGATTTCTCCTTCCAGGACTTTCTGCCTTTCTCTCTTGACTATGTTACAGAGAGCCATTGGTTGTAATGACCCTCAGCTAATTGAGAAGCAACTTGTGTTCACATGCAGAAATGCTCTGAGTGAAAGGCTATAATTGACTGGCATTACTTCCTGAAATGTATAGGAGTAAAGTTTTAGTGGAAGCTTAATAAACTGTGTGCTACTATGGATGAAAAACACTGTCATAATAGGTAGTGTGAACTCTCAGTGCTATCTTCCTTGATAGCTCTTAGTTCTGACAGCTCCTTCAGCCAGTGTCTCTCTTTCCATCATGACTAACCCCTTCTGCATCTTCATTCCTTATTTACAAACTCTCTGGAGCTCTCGCAGGGGTGCCTGGCTGCCCTCCCTGCGCTGCTGCCTCTGCATACGGGGAGGTGGAAACTCATGCTTCCCTCCCCCCCCGGCATGTAAACATATAACTGCTAAAAAATTCAGTGGTTACACATTTACTTGAATACACAAAATTGTAATATCCCTGCTGTAAACACTGGCTATGGAAGAAAAAAAATCTAATTTTGTTAAAGTGAACAAAAGCCACTAAAGCAGAGGTAGGAACATTTTTCAGTTGCGGGGGGGCAACAAATCACAGAAAAATCAGAGCCAAAAAAACCCCCAAACTCCTTGTGCGCGCGCGCACACACACACACACACACACACACACACACACACACCCTCTCCCCCCTCCCCCCTCCCGCGGATGCTCAAGTCCTGCAAGAGAGCACTAAGGCTTGGGGACACCTGCTACAGGGCTCAGGCATGAGCACCTTCTCTTCCCACTGTGCGGGGAAGTTCTAAGTCTCACCACAGGCCCGATCCAAATAAGACGGAGCTAGATCCGGCCCATGGGCCGTAGGTTCCTCGCTCCTGCATTAAAGTGTAGTGGCCACTATCTACTGTGGTGTCTGCTCCATAGAAACACATGAGCTGCTAGATGGAAGTGTTAGGTCAGGGATGGGCAAAAGGGCCTCCTCAGGCCAGATTCGGCCTGCCAAGTGGGTTGATCCAGCCCACGGAGGCCCTGCTGCTCCCTCACCCCCAGGCTAATTAGGATATGGGGGCAGGGGAAATCACACAAAGTTTCCTCCACCCTGCCAGCAGCACATGGCGCTTTGAAGCACCATGTGCTCCTGGCAGGGCAGGAAGAGACTTCACATGCTCCCCCAGTCCCAAACACTGATTGGCCTGGGTGCGGGAAGGCGCATGAAGTTTCCTCTGCCCTGCGAGGAGCGCGCGGCCCTTAGAAGTACTGCACGCTCCTGGCAGGACAGGAGGAGGCTTTATGTGCTCCCCCTCCCTGAGGCCCTGATTGGGCGAGGGGGGGGGCGGGGGAGGGACGAGTGGAGCACGGGAAGTCTCCTTCCCACTGCCAGGGGGATGGGTGCTTAATGTGAAAGGGGGGGCAAAGGGGCTCTCCCACCCCAGACCAATCATGGTCTGTGGGTGGTGAAGCCTGGAAGCATCCTGGCCCCAACCCTTCTGCTTGAGGCCCCGCCCCATCTGGTATGGCTTGGGGCCACTTCAAACATTTTTGAAGTGGCCCCCAGCAAAAAAATTATTGCCTACCCTTGTGTTAGTAGCCAGTGTTTTACCGGTTTTCTGGTAACTGGAGAGCAGGGATGTCACAAATATCAGGTATTCTTAGAAGAGGTCAGATGCCAACCATTTACAGGCAGTCCCCGACTTATGTCGGATCCGCACTTACGAACATGGCTTTTCTCGCCCCGGAGCTCACGGGCGGCGGGTCGCCACCCGTGTCCTCAGGGGGGAGAAAAGCTTCTCCCGGTCTCCCTGGTCTGCTGGGGGGTCCAGCAAAGGCGCTGGACCCCCCCAAGCAGACCAGGGACACCCGAGCAACGCCGCCGCCTGGGCGGCTTTGCTCCTGTCCCCCTGGTCTGCTGGGGGGGTCCAGCGGCTTTGCTCGGGGGCAAAGGAGCAAAGCTGCACGGGCGGCGGGGTCCCTCCACCTGTGCGGCTTTGCTCAGGTCTCCCTGGTGTGCTGGAGGGAGAGGAGGCGCAGCAAGTGCGCCCCCCCCCAGCAGACCAGGCTTTTGTTGCGGGACGCCTCGGGTAGAGCAGCTGGGGTGCTGCCGGGTTGGTCCTGTGGGAACCTACCGGGCAGCGCCCCAGCTGTTCTGTCCCAGGCTCCAGATTCAGCAGCTGTTGAAACTGATCAGGTGGATTCCAGGAAGCTGGGGGCAGAGCAACTCTGCCTCCGGCTTCCTGTAGTCAGCCCCTGGTCAGTTTCAGTGGCAACAGCTGAATCTGGAGCCAGTTCCAACTTACATACAAATTCAACTTAAGAACAAACCTATAGTCCCTATCTTGTACGTAACCCGGGGACTGCCTGTACTACATATGCAGGCCCACCAGTGGCTACAGGGTAGAGCATTAACCAGCATCCTGGAGGAGGCTCGCCTGGATCTTGGCCTGAATGTTAGTGTGCAAATGACAGCAGGAGTGAGAAGGAATATATGATGTCTTGAAATGCCCAAACGGAAAAGAAAATACGTAGTAGTGGGACTAAGAAAACAACCTCCCAACCCTTTATATATTGAAAGCTTCCTGCAAATTAACAATTTAATGCTCTTCTTTTAACTCAGGGCACAGTGATGTTGTAATGGGATTGGTTTCAGTAAATTGTGATGATCTCTATGAAAGGCTCAAATTCTTACAAAATGGTAAGTAGCCAACACAGGAAATTCTTTTAAAATATATTGGATCCATGTATGTCTGTACACAGCAGAAAGCATGCGGTGTATTTACAGATATGAAAGCTATGTATCTAGACTACACATTATCAGTTTCCAAAGCAGTAAAATGGGGATAAAGGCTATTGGCCTTTTATAAAATGCTTTGAAATCTACTGATAAAAAGCAGTATTTACTATTTCCATGTATAAGCAGGGCAAATATTTTTATTATTGTCAGGTGTTAGAACAGAAAAAAAACAGTAAAAGAAAATGGTTATTATCCTTTTAATTATGAGGGGTCTGGATTAATAAAAGCTTCTGTACCAGCCTCTGTTTCTAACACTATGGATGAGATCCTCCATTGAAGTCAATGACAAAACTTCCATTAAGTTCATTGTAGCCAGGACTTCACCTCATGTGTTTAAATTTATCCCAAGTCATCTATTGGCCTATGTGAAATATGTCCCAGTGCAGGGCAACTGCACCTGCATTCCTCTTCTGTGGTGCAGCATGGGCACCTGCTCTCTGGCTTCTAGTTTCTTAGACATTGCCTTTTTTGTGTAGGCACCCATGTCTCACTCACTTCTTATTGGAGTATTTCCAGGCTGTACTGTTTCCTGCCTTCACCATGTTATATCCAGCAGAGAGATGCTTCCTGGGAATATGCGCTTGCTTTCTCTACAGAGACTGATAAGAGTCATAAGTTATCACATAGCTCTTTCTGCACAGCCTATTTTAGTCTTTAGGTAAAAGTGCCACAGACAAAACCTATAAATAAAAAAAGAGCTTACACACTTGTTAATCTTACTAGAGATCATCCCAACCCTAATATGGGATCTTCAATACTCCAAAGGGCTTCTCCTTGTTTCAAGTTCATTACCACTTTAGCTCAGAACAGTTTAATGGTGCCTCATTAGACCAAGACCTTCCAGTCCGTCCCTAAGGATTGGGTCCCTGTCCATTTGCTGGATCAGAAAGCAGGCCTTGAGCCAATTTGAATCTAGGCCATTTATCCAAAAACCCTTGCTTTGCCTGATTGTCTCTGGAAAATCAGTTTGAACTAGTATACATGGGGGTGACCTCAAAGGGCTTTTAGTGAAGGAATTACAATAGTATCCCCCTCTGACTAGAAAAAGGTACATACAATTCCATAACCACCCCCACCCTACCCCCATACAAATACAGTAGACCCTAATGATATTAACCCTAATTCAGTAAGGTTGCTTAAACATTTATCTTTTTTTCCATAGTTTGTCCAGGATATTACAGGATCTGGTCATCTGTTACACAGAGATGTTTATGATCGACCTATCATAGTTATCTTTTAACTATGGGCCAATTCAGCAGTGACCAAGGACTACCTATAGAAATGTCTTAAATGAGACTTGGATCCTGGAAAGACTTGCATACATGTTTAATTTTTAGGCTCTGTGAGCTGTCCCACGGACTCCAATGGGAATTCTCAGCATGTAAAGATAGGCATGTGCATAAGTTCTTTGCATGGTCAGGGTCCTAGATAGCAAACTCAGGAAGGAACTGTCTCAGTGCCAACAAAACTGCGTATTTAGCTCCACTGTACTAAAAACCATTAATAATTACCCTAATCTGTTGAGGTAGTTCTTTTCCAATCAGCACTGAAGCAATATTTGTTCTGTGGCTTAACAGAGGACTTGTGACTGCAGGACTGCCAGGACAGTGTCTTACTAAACTAACTTAAATATTGCTTTTCTTCCCCTTAACTGCCTGAAAAAAATGTCATTACATTTATATAAGGGGACGTATAATTATTAAACTACTTTAAAAATGGATACCAGTTACATAATCCATTTTCCTTTAGACTCATGACCAAATCACCCAGAGTGTAGTTTTTATTTCCTTTTGTATGCTAAATTGGGAATCTTATGTTTTGGCAACTACATTTTTTTTCTGTCATCTATGTAATTTTATAAATTCATTTTTATCCATTGCATAAAGAGCACTTCGTATTCACCCTGCCTCATGTAAGTGTAAACAAAGTCTGCACTTACAGGGCTTAACTCAAAATAAGCTATGTCAAATTGAGCTACATCAATTGCGTAGCTTATTTTGAAATAGGGATCGTCTTCACAGAACTTATTTTGAAATAGAGCACTCTTCCTCCGACTTCCCTTATTCCTTGTACAATGAGGATTACAAGAGTTGGAGTAAGAAGTCCTCCAGCTTGATGTATTTTGACACTCTTTCGAAGTAACTGCCTGCTGTGTAGACGCGGATTAAGTTATTCCAGAATAGCGCTAGTTATTTCAAAATAGTGTTGCAGTGTAGATGTACCCAAAGGAGTCTAAGTGCCTTCTGTCTGGTGAGATTCATCCCAGAGGAGTCACTGTTTTAGTTACTGCCTTTAGCTCTTATATCTGGGAGTCAGGGAGACACAAGCACATGTAGTTTTCCCCCTTCTTTCCCTTGTCTTGTTTTAAAGTTTGAACGTTTTGTGATATCAAAGTACTCTGTTTGAGTTTCTACATATGGGGTCATATTCCATCCTAGGGTAAACAGGAAAAGTTCCCATAGCAATCAATGGGAATTGGATCTGTTTACATCAGGGTCAGTTTGGAAACTAAGACATATTTAATAAAGTAGAAAAGTTTTTATATTTGTAATATTGTTTTATTTTATAGCCCTTGGAGCAGTTCCATCTCCTTTTGATTGTTTCCTTTGCAATCGGGGTTTAAAGACGCTACAGATTCGAATGAAGCAACATTTCCACAATGCGCTGGCTGTTGCTCAGTACCTTGAATCAAATCTCCGAGTAGAAAAAGTCATTTATCCTGGTAAGTTGCAAGATTTCTGAAGAGAAGATTATTTTGGTTCTGGCTCTGGAACAAGATGCTGCAGTCCTAGGTGTTGCTGATAGAAATCAAATTCTATGGATGGTAAGTCATTGCTCTGGCATATACCTTTATTTTGCAGTTGATTCTATGTTTCTTAACTCTTGAAGGTTGTTTTTTATGTGCCTTAAGTGTGGCTTGCTGTTCTCTGATGCAATTTTAACAGTATAAGTAAACCAGGTTATACAATATGTGACTAATTTCAGGACTGCCCTCGCATCCTCAGCATGAGCTAATGAAGCGTCAGAGCAGTGGCTGTCCTGGGATGGTCACCTTTTACATTAAAGGAAATCTTGAACATGCTGAAATCTTTCTCAAGAATTTAAAGGTAATTTCCCCTCCATATTAATGAAAACAAACGTTATAAGAGAGAGTCTGATTGTGGCTCAGTTAGGTTCTGGTAGGTAGGGTAGTGAAAGTTGAAGTGGTTATCAAAGCAGGGATGGTCTTATATGTTTGTGGTACCACCCAAAATATTAGTTTTCCAATCTAAACAATGGATAATTAGAAGATGGCACACTAATGAGAGAGAAGAAAAGGAAGTATTAGCACATTTGAGTGCTTACTCTCAGAATTGGCTCTTGTAGCTAGTTTAAACCATGTGTAGCTATTAAAAGTATTTGCATATATTCCAACAACTATAATGCAATTTGAAAGCAGAAAACAGAACCAATTACTATCTAAATTGATGGTCAAATTAAGGACTTCTCTTCCTCCCATACCATGCCACCCATCACTGTCTCTCACTCTCCAAATAAAATCACAATTGAAATTTCAAATAATCCAATAACATCCCACAAACAAAACTTTGAGTATAAAATTAGCCTTTCATCCTGTTCTGGAAGGTCAATCATCTCTGCCTCTGTTTGATTAATAACAGGAAGCTAAATCCAGAATCAAGGGTTGCCTCCCTTTGAGTGCTTGCACTGCCCGTCTGTCAGCATTCTGGCTAATTAGTTGTTGGGCTGATGCTTAAAGAAAGAGGTATTTTCTAAAATAGATTGGGTATACATTGAGTGAGTTGCTCTGAATGCAAAAGAGGCAAGAGGAACAATAGCAGGCTTGCTGCTCCTGACAGCAGCTGCTGTATTCTCAGCAACCACTCATCTAGCATATATTTCTGAATGCAGCAGAAAGTACTCAGACATTTGGATTCTTCTCCAGATTTCTGGATTTGCAAAATCATGATTAATTTTGTGAGAAAAGAATTTTGCTATCTTTCTGATTCTAGTAAGCCTGCAAACAAGAGTAAAATGCCTTTGAAATAGTGTTCCATCAGTTCTGCCCTTGATTGGGCCCAAGAAAGTGCAGCGGTATGTGAAACTATAAGAATTAATAGAACAGGAGAGGGATATGGAAAAGAGAAAGGGGGAGTAATTTTAATTTAAAGTTTTGGTTCTGTTCTTGCATTCTTCAAACAGGTTGATCTTATCTCCTCTTTGATTACACTCAAAGCTCAAGAGTGCACCCTGGTTAGCCACAACAAAAACTTCTCCCTTGAGTAATTTACTTTCCCTTCCTTCTCTTCTTTAGGCAAACTAAGGCTAATGCATTTCAGACCCCAGTAACTTTTTGCTAGTAAACTACATACCAATTATTAGTTCTTACTTCATCCAGTATTTTTTTCCATGGTATGAAAGTTTTTTGTGGTTTTCTAGTCCAGTGAATTCCACTTCAAAATTAAGTAAATTATAAGATGCCATTGCCTTTTTTTGCCCTACACTGTAGCTTCTTTAAATCCTCTTGCCTTTGTTTCAAATGAAAAACTGCTTGTTCATTTAAACTTGAACTTTTATATTTCCTACGATAGCTTTTTGTGCTGGCTGAGAGTCTGGGAGGATATGAAAGCCTCGCAGAACATCCGTAAGTCATTCTTCCTCTTAAATCTCTACTGGAAATAATCCTTAAATTGCACATGGTGTGGAAAAAAAGCTTCTGTTGGATTTTGTGACCATCTTGAAACTAAGTAATGTTTAAAATTTAGATGTTTCACTTTGTGACTAAGCACAAAAGAGCTAATTTTTATATCACACAAGCATGTTTTATGGCTGGTCAAAAAATGGAGCAGTGATGTCATTTATTTTAGAAGTTTAAACAGTGGAAGACTCTTGTTTTGAATAGTAGAGTATGTTGTCAGCAAGACCTTCCCAGTGACTTCTTCACCAACATTATAGTTCTGTAAAATGCCAGGGAAAAGGATCAGCATAAAGTGTCCTTAAAGCCCTGGTTTTGTCTCAGGGGAAATTCCCCTGTTCCAGTCATTGTGGATGATGGTCGTAAGCCTGCCTTCTAAGCACCCTCTCATAAGTCCTGGTGTAGATGGCATGCTAGGGATGGAGCACGGAGCAGAAACAGTCATAGTGCAGAACTAGCTGTATGTCTGCTCCTCTTCTGGACTTGTTAGTGCACCTCCCTGTCCCCCAATATCTTGGGTCTCAAGTCTTTACTTCACTGTTGTGGAATTCCCCAATTCTTCCACTCTCAGTGGTGCTGGGTCACATTCCCCAATGTACCAAACATGACTGATCAGAGCCAAAACCTAGTTGCATCCTATCTGCAGTTCTTCTCTTCAGGAGATGTGACCGGTAATGAATATAGTGACCCAGGCAACCTTTGTCAAACAATATATTGTTTAGTCTGAACAGTAGGAATGTAGACTAGGATACGAGAGAAGATTTTGTTTAAAAACAAAAAACTGTCTGCCATAGGTGCTGATTTCCCCTCTAATCCCCACCTTTCCCGAAGCCCCACCCCTTGTCTACCCCACCCTCATTCCACTTTTTTCCCCCCAAACCTTTGTGCCCTTCCTCTGTCTTGTCTTCTCCCCCATCTACACTCCTTCTCCTCCCTCCCATAGCTTCCTAAACATTGCGAATCCGACGTTTTCAGCATTCAGAAACCACTGGGAGGGTGAGGCAGGAATTTGTGAGAAGGGCCACCAGCAGCCAGGAGGCATGTAGGAGGATGGGAGGGAAGGAGCTTGACTGCCAGTGGGTGCTTCGTACCCACTAATTTTTCTCTGCAGGTGCTGTAGCCCCTGATAGGGATATTAACGGATAGTCACTTAACATGATAGTTAAGTGGTTACTTGGTAACAAGTGATGCTTACTGGGTAATGGTTAAACTGCTACCTGGGAGCAACCCCTCCACCGTGCAGCCCAGCCATAGATAGAGGGCTGCTCCAGCCCCACTAGCCCCCTCCCGCCCCGTGCGTGGCTGCCAGCTCCCATCCTGTGTGGGCTGGGAACTGGCAGTCCCTGTGTGGGGATCTAGCAGCTGACATTCCAGGCCAGGCTCCAGCAACAGCTGAGCTCCTTCCTCAGTGCAGGCAGCTTTCTTGCAGGAAGATTTTTTTTCTGTAGATCGGACTGGGTTTGCAAGCTTATCCCTCTCTGGGGAGGGACGTAAAAGCATGTTCCCTTCCAGCGGCAGGACGGGAGGTTGAAAGTAGTGCAGAGCCCAGCGCTGCTCCTGCTGTGTGGGCTCTGGTTGCCTTGGACTAGCAGTCCCAATGTCTTCACCTCCTATGTGAAATAGGGATGTTAAATATCTCTTCCCGCCCTCCATTTCTGCCTCTCTTTGATAGAGGTAGCAAGGTGGGGGAAGCGACTAGTCGATTTTTAGTCAGCGTCTGCTTATTGAATAGTCAACTAATCAATTAGTCACTTACATCCCTAATGTGAAAAGCTTCTCCATGCCTGTGGGTGAGGTGGGAACAGGCAACTCAGCTGTGCTTACCTTTAGGATGCAATACAAGCACAAGTATTCAGGAGGGTTGGGTCTCTGCTGATGCCAGATTGGTTGCTTTCAGTTTCACATGGCATCCAATTGACTGGTAACCAGTGTTCCATATCTTTTGAGGTTCAGTTTTACTATTGTAAGACACATCTGCTATTCTAACTGCTTACTCAAGAGGGCACACTCCACACACAACTAAGTGCACCTGTTTTTCATACCCAGTAAACTTGTGTATTTTAATTTAGGGGTTGTAACAGTGCGTCATTGCTTGACACTAAATCATTGTGTCACACTAGATCATTCTGGGCTTTAAAGATGAAGTAGCTATTGAGTCTTTCAAGATATGTGCTTTTCTGTTAATGTCATAGCTATTGCAGCCAGTAGTGAAAGTGAATTTAGTATGGACTGACTGCCAGTTTGAAGTAAGGAGAATATATAGGAAAAATTGGCCATTCTCTGCACAATGTGTGTACCATTGTCTTCTTTTGCCCTTTCATATGGACTCACTTTCCACTGAAATCAGTGGGAGCTGTCTCTCTGTAAGAGCAATATTGAGTCTCATACCTGTAAAGCTATATTAGCTCTTACATAAGACAGAAGAAACCTTCAGATTAGTTGCTTGGAGAGGAAACTCTCATGCATTCTTTCCTATGTGTCCCACTTTTGAAAGTTGAGGAATCTCTTTGTTTAACTCAGTTCTCTTCTTGATTCCTTTCCTGGTTTATATAGGATCAGATTTGCCCACAATTTTTGCTCACTCCTGGTCGATAGCACAGATTTGTAGGTATTAGAATTTCAGTCCTTTTTCTCTTCAAGAATCTCTTGATGGTCTCTTTCATGTCCTTGCTTTTTCACCTCTCTTACTGTGTCGTTCCTGCCGTTCTCTCTTTGCTAGTCCTCCTTCTCCCCTTGTTATCAATATGTCCAGCCTAAGACCCAAATTAAGCTTCCTCCTATTTCTTCCTTCTTTGTAAGACCCAGTTTCCAAACCATAGATCAGGCAGGGACAGACACATGCAGCATACCCTCTTTCTTTCCATTAGTAACTTACTCACTGGTCTCACAGTACTCCTGCCTCTTTTTTCACTGCCAGTTGTCAAAACTGGGTTCTTATTTTCAGTTCTCTACATTAGCATACACTTAATGACAATGTATTTCCCAAGTACACAAATTCTTTCTTCCTATTCATCCTCTTGCCTGAAACTTGAATGAATAGTTCTGCTATCTTTATTACTTGCATTATTTTAGTTTTGTTTGTGTTTACCTTTAAACCATGTTTTTTAAACACCAGATGCCCACTTCCAACAGGAAGACTATTTGTTATCACAGGTATTTATATTTTTCTAAACATTAAAAAGGTTGTTGGAGTAAAGAAATATAGGACTTTGCTTCCTTTTCCAGATGAAAACTTGGCACTATAGTGTCTAAAGTATCCCATTTTTCCTTAGCAGTCATAGTCAAGGTAATGTTGTACCAGATTCTCAGCTAGTACAAACCAGTAGAGCTGAAGTAAAGTCAGAGATATGTAGCTTTGCCTAAGCTCAGTATCTCAACCATTTTTTATCAAGTACCCATTTAAAAAAAAAATTGTAAGTACCCTTTTTAAAAAAAATTAGAAGTACCCTCAGTATCTACAGTTTTCAGACACACACAATTTTTTTCTACCGTTTCACCACATTTGTTTAAACAACTTAATCGTAGCCGGGCGGGCAAGCGATGAAATTTTTGGGTGTAAAAATACAAAAAAAAGTGCTGTAAAACTTAAAACAAAAATGTAGTTTTCTCCAAATTTCAGTTGTGTTAGCATACCCCCCAGACTTCTCGAGTACCCCTAAGGGTACTTGTACCACTGGTTGAGAAACACTGCCCTAGCTCATATCCCATTGACTTAATTAGAGCTATGCTAATTTGCATTATTTGAGATTTGAGCTTTTGACAAAACTGCTGTTCAGAAAATAATTACCATTCTTGGCAAATAATTGTAAAGACTAGCTAAATTAGTTCTTTAATAAAGCCCCTAATGAATAGTGGTGCACAGAAAGGCTATTATTTTCTTTCAGGGCCATTATGACTCATGCCTCGGTTCCTGAAGAGGAGAGGGAGGTTCTTGGGATCAATGATACTTTGATTCGCCTGTCAGTTGGTTTGGAGAACATACAAGATATACTGGAAGATCTGGAACAAGCTTTGAAAGCTGCGGTAAGTCATGTTTAACTTTAGTGCCTGTTGTTTACAAAAATTATTTTCCTTTTGCCTTTTACTTACTGCTTTTCAAATTATCATTCACCATTTATCTCGACTCAGTGGAACACATTTACTCTAGAAGATAACTAACACAACAGTGCATTACTAAATAATTATCGTCACTTAGTTTTTAAAATATTTTTAAAACCCTGACTGTATTTTGGGGTTTTGAATTTCCATGATTAATATCCTGTTTATACATCCTTTATGCAACATCCTGTTCAAAAATTGGATAGATAAAGATTTCTAATATATTTGATACTTAAAAGCTGACAGTAATAGCAGTGGTACTTATGATTGATAAGGCTTAGGCATAGAAGAGGTTAACAAGTGTATGCATGTCTAATAAGGAAAAGAACTGCAGGAAATTAGCTGGTAAATGTTTTTTTTATTTAAGCTAGTGAATTTATTCTTAATTCTTGAAAATTAAGATCTGTGAAAAGTTCAAATCTTACACACCCTAGAGGTCTCTCTTTTTTGTATAAAGAGAATGTCATATGCATTTCTTTAACATATGTCCTTTAAAACACCAGATTAGAAAAAACAGCAGTAGGAATCTATATATTTTAGAGTGTGTTTGTCCGAGAGTCCATTTGTTCCAATATTTCTCCTAAACAATAAGGGATAGGGCCACCAAATTTGATATTCAGCTTCCTCTTCTAACTTAAAGCCAGGCCAGGGTTTGGTTGTGCCAGGAGAACCTGAAGCGCTGGGAAAGGGACAGTTTTCCATAACATTCAAAGGGAGGGGATGCTTTCAGAGGGATGTAATAAGAGTGTGGACACTGGGGGCAGCCGTATCACCATAAGGGAGCCCCTGCTCCAACCCCCCTCCACTGCAACACTGGGGGGGAGGAGAGGAAGAGAACAGGCCCCTGGCAGCTTGGGGTGGCCTGGGGATGAAAAAACAAGCCCTGGGAGAGCTGGGTGGGGGAGACAGTCCCTGGGAGGTGGGAGAGAGAGAGGAAAAAACAGTTCCTGGGAGATGAGAAGAGATGGCCTGGCGGATGGGGCGGGGGAAGAGAAAACAGGCCCTAGGCAGGATGGTGGGGGGGTGGCCTGGGGGAGGAGAGAGAAAACAGGCTGCTATCCCACAGCATCCTGTACCCCCATATTCCCAAGGCCCTGTCCTGAAGGACCTGGGCAGCACTGGGTAAGTCTGCTAGTTGATAAATATTACTTGCTTCTTCTATGAACTTGCAGAAAATTGTACTCTCCATTGCATGGGTTGGCATTGTGATTGACACCTGCTCTCAATGATTGTAGTGTTCTCTGCAAATTCTTCTAATAGAGTGGACCAGGCATAACTTCACAGTCTAAAACAAGGACTCTCTTATTTGAGTTGGAGCACCAAACTGGAGATGCATAATAAAAAATAAAAATCAGCACCAAGTCCTGATATTGCATTTTATTATTTGTATCATGGTGCTTGTGATGGATAGGAGGAGTGCAGGCCTTCTAAAAGGTTAAACTCAGGAAGCTAGGGTTGTTGGTGGCAGGGAGCCAGAAGAACCAATGAGATACATGCTGAAATTTAAATTGTAAATATATACCTGTAACTGTTCGCTCTGTCGGTCTGAAGTTGAGCCAGGAGTTGAGACACAGAATAATTTAAACCCAGGCAGGACTACCATGCTTCCAAGGAATTTGGACATGGAAGTGGACTAAACCAGGAAGGGATCTGAGTAAATAAAGGGAAACGTGTATTTAGTCATGGTTAGGGTATTTTTCTTAATTTTTGTGGTTTGGTTTGAACTACTCTGTGTTATTCTGACTCCCCTCCCCCATTCACTGTCTAACAGTTGTTCCCAGAGATTTTCTCTGTTTTGTTTCCCCCTTAGTTGCTTTGTAACACCTCTCAACTAAGTACGCTTTATTAAGTATAGCTTTTGTTTTGTTAATAAAAATCACTTTAAGGTGATTTGATTCTCGCGTCCTGGAAAGGAACAGGGGCTGTGTGTGTGTGTGTGTCTGTCTGTCTGTCTGCCTGCCAAAGACGAGGGGTTAGCTACCAGAGATTGCAGTTTGTTTTCTCTGTTTTTCAAGCTCTCTTTTATGGTAAAGGAACTTGAGGTTACCCTTCTGGAAGAAGTCCAAGTGCTTCTTCCTGGGTTCAAGAAGAAAGAGGTTTTCTTTTGTTTCACTTGGTGGTGTCAGCTACCACCCAAAGCTGTGACTCTGGGGAGTTTTTTTTGTAAGCAGAGCATATAGAGGCACTGTATTTAAGGTCTTTGCGAGCCCTCACCTTCTGCACTCAAAGTGCCAGAGTGGGGAACATGGTGGTAGCGGTGGGATCCTTGACATGGTGGTAGCGGTGGGATCATTTTGAACCAGAAACACAGACCTCAGACTTTTAAAAGGACACTTTTTTACCCTGCTGTTTGGAAGTTTGGGGACTTTTTTTTCCCCTCTTTTGCTGCCTGACTGGGAAAAGGCACACAGAAGATTAAATCTGCACAGCCAGAGAGTCCAAACCAAACAGTTTGATTTTCAGGGTAACTGGATAGCTAGGCTAGAGTAGAATGGGGAAGCAGCCCAGTGCATGCTTTTGCAGTTGGGCAGAGTAGCCCTAGAGCAACCAACCCTCCCTAGGTGAAAACCGAGGTGCAAACAGACTCCGATCAGGGCAAGATGTCCACTTCTGGGGAAGACTTGTACCCTAAGGAAAGGGAACGGGAGAATGTTCCTATGAGGCCCAGGGAAGGTAACCTTGTGGAGGCAGGAGCAGTGAATGGCCATTCCCCTCCCTCACCACTGTCTTCGGGATGGAAGACAGACCTCTAACTTAGAGCGAGATGTAGTTCTCCCTAAAGATGAAGGACAGAGAAGTGGAAATCAAGTGGTTAGAAGTTGAAATGGAGAAAGCTAAAAGGCCAGACACTCCCGGTGCACCACCCAACAACCTTGCTCCAATCACTGTACAACATCCCGGGAAATTCCCCCATGTACCAGGTGGGAGATAATGACTTTTCTAAATTTTGAGGGGGCTTGTCAGGATACAACATTCCCCTCCTCCCCCCCCCCGATCAGTACATGATAGAATTAAGATCTCAAATCACTGGTCCCTTACTAGAGGTGGCAGCTGACGTGCCAGGAAACTACATGAACAGTAATGAACTGTTTAAGCAAGAGGCCAGACTAATGATGGGCCTCATTTCTGAACAGGCCTATTGTCAGTTCAGAGGCCTAAAGTGGACTCAGGACATGCCATTTCCCATACATGCCCATTGTGTAGCCAAAAGCTGGAGAACATGGATCTCAGGGGAGAAGGCTGACACCTGGGAAGAGTTCTATCTCCTGATGAAGATGGAACAGTTCCTAGAGGGTGTTCCTGGAGAGATTAGAGGGTACATCCTAGATGGAAAGCCTCAATCCCTAAGAGAGGCAGGAGTGCTTGGTGCCAGATGGGAAAAGCAGTATGGAAAACAGATGTCTGTGGTCTCTCTTGAGGTAGACAGGGACCTTCCTTGCGAGGTGGATTCTTGGAGGACCTCCTGTGGTGGGATGCCCCCTCTGGACATCCCTTATGGGAGAACCAGAAGAGGCATCCCACCACAGGGGGTCTTCCAAAAATCCACCTCGCAAGGAAGGTCCCTGTCTACCTCAAGAGAGACCACAGACATTCCCCCGTCCCTCCGCCCCATCCTCTGGCAATCCACCTCACTCCAGTGATGAGCCAGTTGTGCGATGTTTTAAATGTAATGAACTGGGGCATGTAAAAGCCAACTGTCCCCTGGATGAAGCAGCCAAGGAAAAGTCAGCCTTCGTTACACATACAGGACTGTATAAGTTTAATGTTCTCCCTTTCAGGCTGCGCATTACATCTGCAACCTTCCGAAGGCTTGTGGATAATCCACTAGCCGGGTTTGGGGAATTTGCAGTGGCCTATCGGGACGATGTGGCTGTATTCTCTAATTCACGGGCAGAACACCTCCAAGCTGTCTTCCAGTGCCTAAGGGAGGCAGGGCTCACAGTTTAGGCCAAAAAAGTCAAATTGGCCTAAACAGGGTGACTTACTTTGGACACCAGGTGGGTCAAGGAATCTCTACAGGCTAAGGTAGAGGTTATCCAAAACTGTCAAAGAAGCAGGCCCAGTCCTTCCCCGGTTTGGCCGGGTATTATAGGCGATTTGTACCACTCTGTCAGATTGCTGCACCACTAACAGACCTGACCAGAAAAAAGCAACCAAACGCAGTCAAGTGGACTGAGAAGTGTCAGGAAGCTTTTCACCTGTTGAAGGCTGCTCTGAGGTCTGACCCTGTACTCAAGGCCCCAGACCATGACAAACCTTTCATCATCACTATGTATACGCTAGGGCATGGTGTGGGGATAGTTTTGATGCAAACAAGACTAGAGCAACAGTTCCACCCTGGTGTGTTCCTCAGTAAAAAAAAAAAAAAAAAAAAAAACCACTGAGAGGGAAAGCCACTGGTCTGTCTCTGAGAAGGAATGCTATGCCATTGTATATACTCTAGAGAAGCTACGGCCATAATTTGGGGACAACGCTTTCATCTGCAGACTGACCATTCTGCTCTTCAGTGGCTTCATTCAGTCAAAAAGACTAACAGGAAATTCCTTCACTGAAGTTTGACTTTCCAAGATTTTGACATACAACACATCTTAGGTGCATCTAACAAAGTGGCTGATATAAAGGCAGCATGTTTGAGTCTTTACCCAGAGACTTTCAGCTGCTCTTCCTCTTACTACTTCTGGACTTTAGAACATTTATATAGTCTGCAGGATGCCTGCTGTCTCCTTCTGTCTGTGGGCAGAGGAGTAGATAGAGACATCGGTGTTCCTAATAAAACCTGTGGACTCAGACCTTCATTCAGCAAATCACTAAAACCTGTTGTTACAGGGTGTCTGACCTCTTTAAAGGGAGATAGAGCCAGCATCACTTGTGCCGTAATGAATTAGCTGCTTCACAGCCTTAGGGGGTATGATTATGGTGATCAGGTGATAGGTTAATGGACAAGAGGCCTTACAAAAGGGCGAAGTATGATCACTTGGGGGTGGGGAGAAGCCCGAGGGAGGTGTTTGTGGAGAATCTAGCCTTAAGAAGTCGCTATTTTTGGGGAACTAGCCTACAGGCCCATGTTATATTCTATACTGAAGTGGGAGAAACATTCCAGGGTATTTCAGAAAGAGGCTAAGGACAGGGACCAATAGGCAGTCTGAAGAGGAGCCAACAAAGGTGAGAAGAACCTGTTTAGCCTGAAAATTTCGAGTTGGAGTTTTGTTATCCTGGAAGGAGTTAAGTGTGTTTTGTGGCATGGCCAGAAATCCAAAGCCCACTGCCCCTCCCCCAATATGGACCTGTAGGTAAAAAGTAATGGGGAAGGGAACTGAGAAATGTATACATAGCCAGCAGGGGAAACTGAGTCAGACATACTGTGTAACACAGGTGCTTAATGTTAATCATATAGATAACCCCATCCTAATCAGTGAGAAGCAGTGATTGAATAAACTAATAGCACCAAAATGTTGGCCCTTCCAGTTATTCATGAAGGAATTGATCCTGAAGGGAGCTGAGTACCCACAACTAGAAATGACTGAATAATGAGGGTAAGGGGGTTGGTTTGGGGCCTGAGCTGAAAAAAGTTTAAACTTGAGACTAAATTTTTTATATTTTGTTGGGTGGTGTTTGACTTTTTTATAAATTGGCAAAAATGACATTATTAAATGAAAAATCAAAATGGTTTGTTTAGACATCCTGGAATTATTTCAGCCACATGAAAATAAAAGGCCTAGACATCTCTGGAAGAAAACATTTAGGCTTTTTGGCCAAAACTATTTGCTGAAAACTTTGGTGCCCTGAAAAGTCTACTTTTGGGGGAACAAATTTAATATTCACAAAGAAGTTCTCTCAGTGTTCTACCCATGGTGTGTGATGTCACAGGGAGGTATAAATTCTCAGTAATACCCACTATCAGGCCAAGAATAATAATCCTTTTCAAGTATGAGCCAAAGCTTGTTAAAATAATGGCAAAATTCCCTTTGACTTTAATAGGCTTTGGATCAGGCCAATGAAGACGTTAAGCGACTTGCTTAAATTAATACAGCAAGTCACTGGCAGTGTTTAGATCTCGGCACTACTTTACTACCCTGTGCCCCACTCACAGCATCATGCTATTGGCCTAGTAAAGAAAAGAGCACCAAAAAATAACAAAAACACAGGCTAGAGATAGGGTCCCTCTATGTGCGACATGAGGATGGTAAGAGAGATACCTGAGCTCTGCTGTAGTTGTAATTGATTTACAATAGCTTGAATTACTTCACTATGCTTGTGGAAATATGTTCTGTAAAATATCATGTGCTATGTTTGCTGATTTGAGAAATCAGCCAAAATTGAAGTTTTCTGAATACTTTTGGTAAAACAGGCAAGCAGCCGAACCAATCTATAAAACTAGGAGTATGAAAATATCTATTGCTAATATATGGCCAGCTTCTTTTTGTGCTAAAACAAACAGCTTTGCACTATTAGAGAATAATATAATTATATCATACTTCTCTTTTGTTACTGCAGCTCCCAGAACATATGGTTCGCAACTAGGAATCAAAGACCTGAAATTGGAAGCTGATCACTACACAGCTAAAACACCAAGAGAAGATTAAATGAAAAGCCAAACCACTGAGTTTCCTCTGATTTGCCGTTAAAAATGAAAACTTTTATCCAATCAAACTTTAGATACCAAAACAGTCTTTATTTTGTGCTTTTAACTTCACTCTCCAGTGGCTCCACATGGGTCAAATGGGTACAGCTTCACTCTTCAGTGACTCAACATTGGTCATGCATTTCTGCTTTTAGATGTCATCCTTTTTTTTTCTCCTTCTCTTATGACTTGAAAGGTTACTGTCCTTTGACAGTGCTTGTTGATCTGAGATCAGCTTTGATGTATACTCAAGATCTCACAATACATTTTAAAAGTTGAGGTTTGAAATGATGGACAATGGTGAGTGCATGCTTTAAGTATGTTCATACAGTCTGTTTCTTTCATCATCCATACTGCAGGATTTATTTTTTAAATCAGCTATACCTCTAAATGCTAAAGATACATTTTGAATGGTGTAGGATCAAAAACTTTTTTGAATGCAAATATATCTGGTTTCATTTTGTGCAATACTGAAAATTGTTAATCGTAACATATCAAATACCTAACACTGTATCGAGTCTGAAATTTTAATTGACTGTGTTATACTTGAAAAATTTCAGTCTTAACTCTTGTCTTACCAACAGAGAATTAGTTTCTGTATGCTTGAATTTTTTAAAGTGGATAATTTAATTAAAACAAATTAAATAGGGGCAGTTGTCATAATGCAGACTACAATGATAATTTTAAAAACATTAAAAATAGGTTTCACAAAGAAAATGGACTCTAGGCCTTTTAAAAGAAAAATCTGTTACACCAAACACTACTTCTCTGACCTTTTAAAAATCCTTTATCTAATTTTCTTAAAAATTAGTTCAGAATGTTCAGTATGAATTGTAAATGGAACATGTTAGTGAATAACATGAATAGGACAAAGCCATCATTCTTTGAGCAGTGCAACCTTTCTATAGAGATAAGCTGTTATTAATATTTTACCATAGTAATCTTTTCAGTATTAATCTTTACTGCAATCTCAAACCTGAGATCCTCACTGTGGGTACATCTACACAGCAGCGTTATTTCAGAAGAACATTCATTATTCCAAAATAACTTTGCAACGGTCTACGCAGCAAGCCCATTATTTTGAAATAATTTCACAGTAACAAGAGGCTTATTCTGGATTCTGTAAGCCTCATTCTACGAGGAATGATGTCTATTCCAAAATAGTTATTTCAGAATAGGATGCATGTAGGCAGGGCAGCTGGAGTTACTTCAAAATAAGGGGCCGCCAGGAAATATCACAGGTGTCCTGCTGGCCCCTCTGTCCACACTCATCACAACTCTATGCTTCCCTTCCCCTGCAGCTCTTAAAGCTTCAGGCAGAAGGGAAAGGGCTTGTGACACACAGCAGGCTCTTACAGCCCTGAGCCACCCAGCAGCTGCCACTGCTTCACATTGGGTCAAAATGAGCGACTCTGTTGCTCCCACCGAGCCTTCCACTACTCCCAGGGAGCAGTCAGTCTGGGGAGGCCTACCTTACTCCTGACACCAGGGTGAGACACTGTCCCACTGCTAGCAGGAGACTGGGGACATTGAGACACACACACGTGCACTCATGGGTGCCACACGTGGGCATGCCTGTATGCTCAGGGCAGCACCCACTCCCAGGGACACCGCAGCGAGGCCCAGCAGCGTCTGCCTCTCACACACATGGCATGGAGGGAAGCCCAGCTGCCCCAGGGCCTCCCTCCCGCCCACAGTCTGGCTAGCACCTTCCCATACCTGCTTGTCCCTGGGACATAGGGGCAGTGAGTCTCCCCCCGGGGACATCTGTTCTCATTGTTTGTCTTATTTCCTCAGAAAGCATCATCATCCTTTAGCTATCATGCCCTTCACTGGATATGTTAGAAACAGTACAGACCATCTCTCATCTTTCTATTCATCATCATTTACAATTAAAGTATTTGAAGGTGCCTGTTACTGTAGCAGTCAGTGACAAATTAAGTCCTTGTACAGAAGGACTTGTAGAAGGAAACTAGCAGATCCTTGCCAGTAAAATTGTTCTAATTTTTCTAGACTAGATTACTTTCATAACATTTAACCTGCCAGACACTATACAGACGTATAAGAAAACAGTCCTTTCCCCAAAAAGCTTGCAATATTTAGACACAGGTACAAAACTTAGGGGGAAAGGAATTAAAATACAAGCAACACCTTGACACACACCTTGCCCATTTTTTTTTTTGGATGTATCTAAACATCATTTCCCCTCTCCCTACTCAGAAGTTTTGCTTCTTGTATTTGTTCATATTTCATAGGCTTTCACATCAGCCATGTAGTGCAGCACAGGATACATATATGAAGGCACCTGCCTGTACATGGGTCTGAAATTCAGTGGGGTTCTGAGCAGGGTCCATCCATGCAGGATGAAGTTCAGGGCTGGGTGATATACTCTGCCAATGTCATGTGTGGAGGTTTAAAATATGATTACTTATGCTGTGATGGCCTCAAATCCTGATTTGGATATCACCTGCTTCATGCTGAGCTACAAAAGTGATTCAAGGGCAGAGGAAAATGGCTTACAGTGAAATACTTAACACATTTAACTTTTAGCTTCTGAAAAAAAAGACTGAGGGTCTGTCTTCACTCTTTGTGCTGGAGATCAACATTCTGGCATTCGATTGAGGCCAGTCTATTAGAGACCTGTAAATAGAATGCGAAGGCAGCTCCAGCTGGTATCTGTATTCCTCACAGTGGTGAGGAGTAAGGGTAGCCGCCTAGCTCAGCTTAAGGTAAGCTGATTCCAGCTATATATTCTGTGAGGCTAGAGCTGCGTACCTTAAAATGGCCTTGCAGATCTAGTGTAGACCTGGCCTGAGAGTAGTCTTGATTAAACCTTCATAGAACTTGCTGGGTACAAACATTCTCTTTAATCTAGTGAAGAAAAGCATAACAAAAACCAATAGCTGGAAGCTGAAGCCAGAGAAATTCAGTTTGGAAATGAGGTAAAAAATGTTCACCAGTGAAAATGATGAACTGTTGGAAGAAACTACAAAGGAAAATGGTGCATTCTTTATTTTTTTCTTCAGATCAAGACTGAGTGTCTTTCTGAAATAAATGTTTTAGTTGATCATTAAATACCAGGCTGCATACAGGAGTAATGGGGTGAAATTTAAGGGACACTGATATACAGGAGGCGATTCCAGACAATTTAACTGTCAATCTGTAAAAGGAGTATAGAATGGTGGTTTCCTGCATTCTGTTAGGCCATTGGGTTTAGGTCGTGACTCCATGAGCAGCTGTGATGAATTTTAATAAATATTATTACACTGTATAAGTGTCTAAGAGTTCCAAACATAGAGCAGGCCCCCACTGTGCTAGGCAATATGCAAACACGGAACACCCTTTGCTCCAAGGATCTTACAATCTAAAACTACGGTCCTGCAAACTCTTATGCCTAATTTTATTCCAATGAGTTGTTTCATTGATTTCAATGGGATTACTCATAGTGGTTATGTGTACAAATGTTTGTAGGACTGTGCTGACTCGATGGGTGCTACACTCTAGGGCCATGGCCACCAACAGGTCGATCGTGATCGACTGGTCGATCGCAAGGCCTTGACCAATCGATCGTGAGGCTTCCCCCCCCCCCCCAACGCATTTTCCACCCATCCCCAAGAAGTCCCAGTACTTACCTCCAGCGAAAATGGAGGTAGTGCTTTGCCAGGTGCACTGCAGGAGGGGGCCCTGGCTCCAGAAGAGAAGCATCGTGACTTCCTTGTAGCAGTGTAGGTGGTGTGAGTTGTCCCTGGGGCAGGCATACGCAGGGTTTCCCTGCGCTGTGGGGGGAGGGAGGGTAGAGAGGAGGGGCGGATATTGTCCCCAGGGCAGGCACACACGGGGGGGGGGGGGGGGGGGAGGTGGTCAGGCCCGGCAGAGGTGCACATAGGGGCTTCCTTCCTTTGCTGGGGGGAGGGGGGGGAGAGTCTGCCCCGGAGGGAGCGTGGGACAGAGGCTTCCCTCCATGGCTGGTGTAGGGGACTCCCTGCTCCCGAACCTTGTTCCCTTTCTCCTGCCCCAAACCTGTCCCCCGTCCTCCTGTGCCCATTCCCTCTCCCCTGCCCCCCCCCCCCACTGCAGAAACCTGCTCCCCCTCTGTGGAAATCTGCTCCCCTGGAACCCTGCAGAAACCAGTTCCCTCTGGCACCCTGTCCCCCACACAGAAACCTGTCCACCTGCTCCCCTCTGCCGAAACCTGTCGTCTCCCCCCCCCCCACCTGGCACCCTGACCCCTGCTGCAGAAACCTGTCCTTCTGGAACTCTGCCCCCTCTCCTCTGCCCCACAACCTACTAGCACCCCACCCCAGTACTGTGTCCCCTGCTCACGACTGACTTTTCTATGGGTCAGTGACTTCAGACTCAAGGCAGGTTCCCTGCCACTCTCATAAATAAAGACAATGCAGAAACTTTTTGTGTTTGACATAGTATTTTATTTAAAAATGAAGCCTGGCCAACAAACCCAACTGGGGCCAAGCCCCCATCTGGCCACAACCACTCCTGCATTCCCCCTTCCCCAGACCTTAGATCTAAGCCTATCAAACACTGGAACCCCCTGCCCTGAGCCCCTCACATACCCCAACCCAAATTCCTGCACCCTCACATTCACAAACCTGTGGCTTACTTAGTACCCCAACCCTCCATCTGACCCCAACACTGCCCGGCCTGGAGCCCCCTTCCCGAGCCAGTATCCCCTTCTCCACCTCTTCCTGCATCCAGATTTCCTCCTAGAGATTGCACCTCTCACCCCTTTCCACCCAAATCCATCATTCCCACCCCAGAGACTACACATCCTGTCTCAACCCAGCGACTGCAGGAGTTTTTCAGGATTCTAGAGATATCCCAGAAAAACTCTTCTGCATCCAGGGTTGCGTTTGTTCCGCTTTTTTTAGTGGAAGAGAAAACATGTTCTTTTGATCACCCCTATAGTCCTCTTTCCACGACAAATAAGGGGGCTTCCAAAAGAAGGATTTTTTTTCTGACATTTGGTCCAGTCTAGACAGGTCAAATGTTGGAAAAATCTCTTCCTACAGAAGATTTAAAAAAAAAAAAAAAAGCATCAGTATAAGGGTTGTGGATAGCAGGTGATTGAGAGGAGGAGAATAGAGAGAGCGGGGCTTCAAGGAAGGGGTGGGGCTTCAAGGAAGGGGCAGGGCAGTAGATCTTGGTTTGGTCTGTCATTTAAAAAGTGATCTTGGGTGTAAAAAGGTTGGAGACCATTGCCCTAGAGTAACTTCCTTTTTCAGGAAAAACTTAAAAAACAACAAACAGTCTAGTAGCGTCTTGAAGACTAACAAAACATGTAGATAGTATTATGAGCTTTTATGGGCACAACCCGTTTCTTCAGATGACACGAGTATTAGAAGTCCAGATTGAAGAATAAATAAGGGCGGTGGGAAGAAGGAAAAAGGAGGGGAGGAAAAAAAAAAAAAGACAGTGAGTAGATAGTTCAAATAGTTACAAGAGGCGGATAAGAACAATTAGCACGTCCATTGTTACGCTGGCTGGTTAAGTCATTATGATGTGGAAGACAGTGTGTGAGCCAGCCAATATTCTGGTTCATACCATTTGCATAAGAATTATACTCGTGATTGAAGTTAAGTTCCAACCCTTCTCTGTGTATTTGGCTTTGGAATTGGCCTGAAACAAAACAGTGACTTGGAGATCCATTAATGAGTGTCCAGGCAGATTAAAGTGTTCAACAGGTTTTGGTGTATCGCCTTTTCAAATATCTGATTTGCGTCAATTAATTCTTTCCCATAGAGACTGTCCAGTCTGGCCAATATACATTGCAGTGGGGCATTGCTGGCATAGATCACATTAGTAGATATGCAGTTAAATGAGCCTCTGATTTGGTGGCTGATGTGGTTGGGTCCAGTGATAAAATTCCTGGTGTAGATGTGGGGGCAGAGTTGCCACCAGGGCTGATTGCAGGGGTGGGTTCCTGGATTATTATGATTGTGTGTTGCGTGGTTACTGAAAGAATTTATTTGAGGTTAGGGGGTTGTCTGTAGGCAAGAATTGGTCTTTCCTCCAAGGCCTCAGATTGAGGGCTCATTTTCCAGGATAGGTTGTAGACCGTTGATAATGCATTGGAGGGGTTTAAGTTAGGTAGATAATGACAAGTGGAATTCTGTTGATTTCTCTTTTGGGCCTGTCTTGAAGTAGTTCATGTCTGGGTACTTTTTTAGCTCTGTTAATCTGTTTTTTCACTTCTCCGGGTGGGTATTTCAATTTTAAGAATGCTGTATATAGATCCTGTAGATGTTTGTTTTTTAGTAATCAAACAGCAGGCCCGAGACAATGTGGGAGCCTTTAAAATTAATGACTTGATTTTATAAACGTCTAGTGCTGCAATAAAGCAGTTCTGGGTTTAACAACTCTTCATAACAATCAAATACTTATTTCTAGCATGAACAGCATTGAAGTATGGGGAATATGTGCAACAGTAAGAATTTATGCCAGGTCTGAGTCAGACTAGTTTCACTGAATAAAGAGTGTACTAAATCTGATCTGCATTTTACATAACACTATGGACATCATTAAATTACTTTGGGAAATATTAAAATAAATGTATCCTGTATTGGGAATACCAGTCTGAGTGTTGCGTATCTACACTTTACATTTAAGTGCTTTAAATTGTCTCTAGTATTGAGGGCAGTCTTACATGAAGCAATTTATAGTGTGATTTAGTTTTGAAAAGTGAGTAGAAAATATGGCCTAATTTGTTGTGTTTCCTTTAGCAGATCAAACACTTAGTAGTAAAGAGATATTTTGAAAATAGCCAGTCCAGCAACATCCCCTGGGATCAGAAAGTCAAGTGGAGTATTTCCTTCTCATGCATCACGAAGTAAAAAAGCTCTGCAGGCCAAATTCAATTCTATAGTAGTACAAACTTATTGTCTTGAAACTGTGCCTGCAACATGTATACAGTCTCTTTTCCTTCAGGAGGGGTAAGGCACCGGAACATAAACAATTTGCTGCTGATCAACTCCCAAGAATAAAATCCCACTCATTTTCATGCCTATGACGAATTTTGGGAAGCTATTATGAATAAAAAGCACCTTTGTCAAAGTCAAGAGATTCAATAGATTAATTCTGTTGTAATTTTTCAATTCATTTTTACAGCATTATTTTGCTACGTTAAGCCACACTTCACTGTTTCCTGAAATCTATTGGTGTATTCGATTATTTTTATATTAATAGTTCTTTTTTTTCCTCCAGACAGATATTATACTAAAGGTATATAAATGTGCACACACACACACACGGAAGTACAAAGTATGATACTGAAAAATGTAAAAAGGCATTTAGCATTGAAGAACATTGATAGTCCTTTAAAGGAATGTTATCCTAGAAACCATTCAAAACAAATATACAGTAAATATTCACAAAGAGCCTCTGGGCTTCCACATTTTCAAACATTTTAAGATCAGCATACCATAGATTCCAAAGCTAAAAGGAACCATCATGAACATCTAGTAAGAAAATGTACATATTCTATGTTTTCTTACACTCTGAAAATGAGAACAGTACAGTGAAAATAGACAAAGTAGGGAAAGTAGTAAGAAATGGAAAAAGAACAATTAGAATCTACTTGCTGTTACAAGGAGCGCTAATTTAATTTTCTCCATTTGATCTACTGTTGTTTTATTTATTTTCAGGAAGTCATTCCATGCTGTTAAACTTTGCCAAGTTATTATCCAAGGTGTAGATTAACTTCTCAAAAGCTGCTGTGAAGTTTTTAACAATTGACAGAACAAATGGTTTCTTGTTCATGATAGCTTAGCAAAATGGTTGCTGCTAACCTATGGTACCAGAAACCGACTTCTGTTGATTCAGATGCAACTAAAGTTGCATTTGTCCTAATTTCTATTTTCTTAGCAGCTATAAAGAATGTTTGATATATGTTGATACAGAATGACCTTTCCTAAAAGTGCTGCTATACACTTACACCTGCCAATTTTATATACTCTAAAGCAGTGGTCCCCAACCTTTTGGGGCTGCCTGGCACCCATGGGCGGGGCCACTCACGCACTGCGTGTCTGGGCTGCTCACGGGCCGTGCATCCCAGGGGCAGGGCTGCGCATGCGCTGTGTGCCCAGGGCCGGCACCAGCATGTGCTGCAACCCCAGGGTAGGGGCTGCCCATGTGCCAGGGGCATGTGCCGCAACACCGGGGGAAGGGCCGCCCATGCGCCAGGGGCCAGCACTGCGCTTGTGCCGCACGCCCGGGGCTGGCACCGTGCATGCGCCTGGGGGCAGGGCCAGCCCAGATTGTTCGGCGGGTGCACATAAATGGCCCAATGGGCACTATGGCGCCCGCAGGCACCGTGTTGGGGACCACTGCTCTAAACGCTATGTCTACACTACAGGGTTTTTGCACAAGAAGTCTTTTGTGGAAGAATTTTTGTGCAAAAACTTCTTGCGCAAAAGTACATCTACACCTCAAGGCACGTCACTTTTGCGATGTGCTTTTGCACAAGAGAGTGTCCACACTGTGTTCACAGAATGGCCATCAGAGCACCTGTGCTTTTTCGGATAGGCTCTTTTTACACAAGAAACCCCTGCGGAGCGTCCACACTTGCCTTTTTGCGCAAGAGCTGAAGCTGTAGCAGTAGCGCAAAAAGGAGTTATGCTTCATAGAAGGAGGTTTAACTACACTGCAAAAAGTCCTCTGTTCTGCCGTTTTACTGTCAATTTACTTGCGCAAAAGAGCGCTTGAGGTGTGGACACTCCACAGGTTTTTGCGCAAAAACGGCCATTTTTGCACAAAAATCTTGTAGTGTAGACGTAGCCTTAAAGCAATCGGCTGAAGTTAGTGCTGAACAAAACAGCTAACAGAAATATCCTATTGCAAGTTAAAGTACTTTTAAGAGGAGAGAAGCAGTAGAGTGATAGACATTTCCCTCTGCAAAGGAGCATTATGGAAAGGTTTCATAATTCAAAACACTAAACTGTACTACTAAGCCCTAGGGGTTGCTGGTGAGCCTTACTATATGCCTATGTGTTAGACCAACAGGTAGAACAGAATCTGTGACCTTGGGAGCCTAGTGCATGAGCCTCTACAGCTTGAGCTAAAAGCCTGGTGGCACTCAGTTAAACTCATTCTTTCTCTAAGTGCTACTACATGGGCCAGTGAACCACACCCAATAGGTGGGTGGGTTACACATGAAGAGGAGTAAGAAGCCCCTGGATTCTGTGGATAGGCTATCCACATCACCAGACTCTGTATGGAAGGGGTGTAGATACCTTTTTTTAGTCAGGGGCCATTAAACAACAGAGAAATCAGTCGGGGGCACAAACAAGCAAAAGATAAGAGCCAACAAATAGCCTCAAAGATCCGGCCCTCAACTAAGAAGCAAAATTTAAACAAACTGAAAACTCACTGACTTGGCTTCCAACAGAAACTCACTGACCTGGCTTCCAACAGAGGGGAAAAAAGATACCTAATCACACTCGGCTTGGGCCATAGGTTCCCTACCCCAGTGTATGCAGTGACTGCTAATCTGCCTCCTAGGTTTGTGGGTGGAGAGTGAGTAAAGCCTTAGTTTGATCCTTCAAACACACACACTAACTAGCATAGCAAGGGAAATAAACTGCCAGGGAAAGGGATTGGTTCACATTACTTCTCTCTTGCCAGGACTGAATTGTGACTGTGATTAGAGCTATTTAATTAATTTATGCATATAAATCTACTAATAGCTAAAGATGCTTGTACAAGATATACATATAATTAATAATACTATAATATCCCAAAAGCACAAATAATAATTTAAACAGGCATTCAGCCAGCCTCTACAAAACACTTCTTTCTGCCCCTTCAGTGTGCTGAGAAGCCTACTCTTACAATCACGAGCTGGACCCTGCTCTATTCCTGAGGCAGTGCAGCAGCATGTTGCCTTTACCTTGTTTTGCAAGATACACACACTGCTTGCAGATCAGAAAAGAGGAACAAAAAGATGGCTAGAGCAAATTATTTTTGAGGAAAGCTTACCTCTTTTACTGCCACTTAGAAGTGGATGGTAAAAGTCTCATTAACTTCATTGGGAGCAGGAGCAGGTTCTAGGAGAGCAAAACTGGTGCTTGACTAAGCAATGATTCAGGAGAGATTGGATTGGTTTAGATAGTTAAAAGGTGTAATACCTAAAGCAGAAAAATATGTAATTACAGGAGCAATGCAATGAAGTTGGGCAATTAAAGCTAAGCAGGGCAAATATATCAATTTCTGAGCTGTATGAGGCTGTGAAACAGTTTCTCCCTGGAACTAGTGGAAACCCCACATTTACAATTAAACAGGACAAAATATTAGCAAGTGAATACAACTGGCACTGGCAGGTGCTTCTAATTGGCCACCTGTGATCATTCAAAAGCAATGCCCTAAAGTCTGAGTAATGGATCTGGACGTGAGTTTGTCAAGATAGGTATCGATCCTGTTCAATCTGGAAAATCACTGAATCACATGCTTTGCTTTGACTTCAGTGGAACTGTTTGTGTCCTTAAGTTTAGTCCAAATGTGATTTATTGGATTGGGGGCTGGTGTGTTCAGTTCCTTGGATAATGGAATCCATATGTGTTAATTGTAGTGCTTCCAACCTGATTGAGTTGGACTTACCATCCTTCTTTAATTCAAATGAAATGTATTTCACAGGAGGTACATAGCAGAGGGTTTCAGCAGGTCACCTGCTCAATAGGGTGCTCCACTGACAGCCAGAAAATGAACTTGCTATCAGAAGAGCCAATGGAGTTTGGGATGTGGGAGAGGGCCAATCAGTATCTCATCACTATTGGAGAAATTGAATTAATATATGCAAATTCACATAACTTGATTGTGTAGAGTAAGGTGGGAGAGGAGCTAATTGGCAGTTAAGTTGTCTTCGGGTTTTTTTTAAAGTGATGTACCTGCTGGTTCTGAGCAACACAAATAGCTTTATTTTTCAGCTGTTTGGTGGTGCATATAAGGTGTAATGAAGCCTTAACAGAAAAGGCTGCTTTCCCTCTAAACTCTGCCTACATTGTATGCATAAATGGTTCAAACAAGTTCATGCTTTCCAGTGCATTTAGCAATCTATTATCAAAGCAACTGTTATATTTGTATTTTCTATGTAGTATCATAAAATCTTGTTTCCCAGTACATGGAAAGAATGCTAGATAAATGTCCTGGTTTTATAATTGCTCTTGTTTCACAATGGAGAGGAAATGGGACTTTCAGTTAACTCTGATAGATCCTGTAAAAAAAAAAAGTAGCAAGTAGGGAAAATGTTTCCATAGCAGCAGCAAACATTCCTGAAACATTTGGTTCACATTTCCTCTACTATTTATCTTTCTATAATATGGGTGCATGCTTGTGTGGTAAACACATGAATATATTCAATGGAGTAATTGAGTGGACACTATTAAATGTGACCATTAAGTGCCACGGTAGATTACATTTATGGAAGTATTAACAGTATATTCCCATGCCACTGTAAAAACATGGAATATAAATATCACAATCATGTCAGTTGGTGCAGTAAATGCTGATTTTGTTTTTGAATGGCACCCTATTATGTGTATATCAATTTATCTATCTATACATGCATATAGCACAGAATCATAGAAATGTAGGACTGAAAGGGATCTCTACAGGTGTTATTAATCCTGCACTGAGTAATTCATTTCAGGATTTAATTAACCTTACAGTTAGGTTTTTTTTCTCTAATATCTAATCTAAATCTCCCTTGCTATAATTTAAACCCATTATTTCTTGTCCTATCATTGGTGACTGAGAACAATCTATCCTCCTCCTCTGTGTTACTCTTTTGTGTACTTGAAAACTTTTGTCATATCCCCCCTCAGTCTTTTCTTCTTCAACTAACCTAATCTATTTTTTTTCTTTTCAGATCACGTTTTGTAGACCTTGTGATACTATCTGATTAAAATGTGGCCATACAGATCATTACAGCAATCACTGTTCAATAGCTGCAACAAATATTGTGCTAAGCAGAACACATTTCCAGAAAGGTTAAACAATCTCAGACCAAATTACCTAGGGTAGACCATTAAAGACTTGTTGGGAAGATGCGTAAATAATAAGCAGGCTGATACATTAGGTTAGAGTAATTTATCTAGAGCATTGCTAGAGCAGTAGAGTGGTAGATGTTTTCTCATGTGAACAATCAATTCTTGTCTGTTACTATAGCTTTGATTCAAGATCCAAAGGGAATATTAACATTTATGATGAAACTTGATTAAAGTAATATTATCATGTATATGTTTCTTTGAGGGTTGTGGTAAATTGCATGTGAACTGTTTAATGGATAAATAACCTTGTGCTAATTGCCATGATGTTTGGGAGACAAAGTAACATCTCAAACCTATTGTGATCTTCCAGGTCAAGAGGCTGATGCAAAGGTATAAAGTCCCTTTGAACAGGATCCTTTTTATCTCGTATCTGCTTGGATGCTTATGGGGAAAGCTGCAAGCCATAAAAAATAAAATCCCAGGATATCCTGGGGGCCCTTTTTAATGGAGATTGACTTACTGTCTTAGATCTGCTTGAGGTTTCATATGGGGGAAGCCTAAGCCACAAGGATTGAGGTCCCAGTCATTGGCTGGAGTCACCCTGAATCTGCATTTGGGACTCTAACCAGATCCCCTTCTGATGTACTCTTTCCTAGGTAGTCATTTCCCATTTTGTGTTTGCGTATTTGATTATTCCTTCCTAAGTGTAGCACTTTGTATTTGTCCTTATTGAATTTCATCTTGTTTCAGGCAATTTCTCCTGAATTACTGTGAATTCTAATTCTGTCTTCCAAAGTACACGCAGCCCCTACCAGTGTGGTATTTTCTGCAAACTTTGTAAATTTACTCTGCATGCCATTATTTAAATCATTTATGGAGATATCAAATAGATCCAGACCCAAGACAGATCCCTGTAGGACTCCACTTGATATGTACTTCCGGCTCAATTATGAGCCATTGAGAATAAACTCTGAGGATGGTTTTCCAACCAATTGTGCACCCATGTTATAGCAAGTTTGTCTAGGCTATACGTCGGTAGTTTGTTTATGAGAAGGTCATGGGAGAGTCAAAAACCTTACTAAACTTGAGATGTGTCACATCTACTGTCCCCCCCCTCCACAAGACTTGTTACCCTATCAAAGGAGGCTATTTAATTGGTATGACATGATTTGTTCTTGTCAAATCCATATTGACTATTACTTATTCCCTTTTTTTCTTCTAGATATCTACAAATTGATTTTTTGCTCTATTATTTTTCTGGATACTGAAGTTAAGTTGACTGGTGTAGAAATCCCTGGGTTGTCCTCATTCCCCTTTTTATAGATAGGTGCTAAATTTGCTCATTTTAAGTCCTTGGGTATCGCTCCCGTCCTCCAGAAGTACTTGGTGCGGTTCACTCCCATCCCGGACACCTGCCCCTTTTGCGGCACGAGGGAAAACCTGGCACACGTGTACTTTGAATGCACCAGGTTGCAGCCCCTATTCCAGAACCTCTTATTGAGGTTCTGGCTGCACTTTTCCCCTCACTTGTTTATTTATATGCACCACATCCGTGGCCCCACAAAGTCGCGAGACCTCCTCATCAACCCTTCCTGGCCCTGGCAAAAGCTGCCATCTATAATACCAAGAGGAGGATGCTAGATGAGGGGGTGCTCTGCAATTATGGGGCCTATTTCTGTTCCTCCATTGTGTCATGTATCCGGGCAGAGTTCCTCTGGGCAGCGTCCACTGGCTCCATCGACAGCTTTGAGGAGCAGTGGCGCTGTCCGGGATTCTCTGCTCAGTGTCCCCATCTGGTTTCCTCATTTGAACCTTTGTCCCACATCCTGACCTTTTTTCATCATTTGTCCCCCAAAATCAGTTGGGCCTGGGTCTGGTTGCCCCTTCCACTAGGCTGGGAGAGGAGCTTTAGAAGTGGGTGGGCTTATGCCCACCCACTCCCAGTGTTCAGAATAGTGTCCTCCAGGAGTTCCCAAAGGTAATTGCTAATGGCTCAGAAATAAATAGGGGCCATAGCTAATAGTAAAAACCTCCAAAACTGAAAGAAAAGTATTGAAAGAATGTATTGAAAAATGGAGTCTGTTTATACTTCTTTAAATTACAAAGATTGTGGAAAAAGATGTTTTTGCCTCCCAATTAAAAGCAGCCCAGAGCAAGTTGCAACACTATATCTCCTTTTGCTGTTCCCAGATGCTACTAAAATAAGAAAACTCCCTATTCCCATGGACACTACCTCATCCCATGTCTATGCACCATGGCTATGTTTACACTGGCGCGATCTTGTGCCAGAGATATGCAAATGAGGCTAAGCATGGAATATTGCCGAGCCTAATTTGCATTCCTAATGAGCCACCATTTTTGTGGAAGAGGCTCTTACACTAGAAGAAGCTGTCTGCACTGCCCCTTCTTGCACAAGAAAACACCTCTTGTGTAATGAAGCTTCGCTGATTATTTTCAGGCGCTTTGCTCTTCTGGTGGCACCAATCCAGAAGAGTGGGTGGGATTGCCCCTGTACTCCCCAACAGGAGCAGAGCAACATGGTTGGGGGAGCAAAGCGGTAGGCCTCCTTGCTCCGCTTCTTCTCCCCATTGTTGTCAGTAAGTGTTGAGGTTGCAGGGTGTGGACCTCTGCTGCTAGTGCCAGCCACCAGACCCGCTATTCCGAAGGACTGCCTCAAATAGAGGAAGGGCTGGGCCAGATAAAGGGTGAAGACGTGGGGGTGGAAAAGAGGAGGGAAGATGCAGGGAGGCAGAAGGGGGTTGTCCTAGTCCTTCCCTGGGCTGGGGGAGTGTTTACATGGCCACCTTCAGATTCCAAGGTTAGTTTCCCTTTTGTTTTGGGACTTGCAGATGTGCAAGCTGTGAGGAAGGCTTAGCTACAGGCCATGATAGAGAACAGTCCATGGGAGCAAAGGACCTGAAGAAAACACATCTCTTCTGCTTCATACAAGGTCTCTGGTTTGGCTCCCAGGATGCAAGTCAGGCCTAACTTCTGCTGCCTATTGTGCAAGGTGGGAAGAGCCTGGAGCCAGGGGGTCTTGGCAGACCCCAAAAGATTGAAGTTGGCTTGAGGTGAAGTTAGCAGACCAAGCTGCTGGACTCAGGTTTCTCTGGAAGGAGCAGAACTAAAAGTGAACTGGCAAGAGGACCAAATCACAGGAAAAGGGGGACTCCTGCAGAACCAAAGGAGAGTCAATATACCCTATGCAGCCATAATGGTATGTGTCTATAGTGAGTAGACTATGCTACAATGAAATATTTGCTGGAGTAAAATATACACTGCTAATTGTGTATCAATCAAGAACTGCTCAGGGTTATTTCAAGTCTTATTGGCTATATGCCTTCCTGGAGCTGAAGAAAGGCCCAGTTTAATCTGTGTTAGGGCAGAGCCAAAGCTAACAAAGACTATAAACACATGCTTAGGGTGGTGAAATAGGCGGGTGTATGAGAGCAACATCAATGCTGGTGATATTCACAGTTAGAGGATTGTCTCAGCAGGATACCTAAAGCTCACAATCTCCACCACGTCAATGGAAGCAAATCAAATGAATGGGCAGTAATAATACCAAGTGGCTTCTGCTTTGCTTTCTAATAGGGGCAGGAGCTGAGCAGCAAGGTAAGGTGAGGGAGTCCAAATGCATTCTCTGAGGTATGTCAACATTGCAATTAAACACATGTAGCTGGCCTGATTCCTCAGATTTGGGCTATAGAGCTATAAACTGCAGTGCAGATTAGGGATGTAAAATCCCAGTTAATCATAAACAGTTAAATGTTAGATGACCTAATGTTTAAACAGTTAACAGTAGGGATGTAAAAGAGTGGTCAAATAGTCAACAACCCAATAAGACTAGGCTACTTGCAATTTGACTATTTGCATTTCCCTCCCCTTACTACTGTCTATATCAGAGGCAGCAAGTGAGGGGGAGCTGGAATTTATAAGCCAGTTCCCCCCATCTCACAGTACTTAGTACACTATGTCTGTGTCTAGACTGGCAAGTTTTTCTGCAAAAGCAGCTGCTTTTGTGGAAAAACTTGCCAGCTGTCTACACTGGCCGCTTGAATTTCCACAAGAACACTGACGATCTCATGTAAGAAATCAGTGCTTCTTGCGGAAATACTATGCTGCTCCCGTTCGGGCAAAAGTCCTTTTGTGCAAAAGGGCCAGTGTAGACAGCTCAGATCTGTTTTGTGCAAAAAAGCCCCGATCGCGAAAATAGCGATCAGAGCTTTTTTGCGCAAAAACCCGTCTAGATTGGCACAGACTCTTTTCCGCAGAAAGTGCTTTTGCACAAAAGTGTCCATGCCAATCTAGATGTTTTTTTCTGCAAATGCTTTTAATGGAAAACTTTTTTCTGTTAAAAGCATTTGCAGAAAATCATGCCAGTCTAGATGTAGCCTATTAGTCATTTACTCCATACCCTTAGTTAACGGATTAAGCAGGATCCCAGGTGTTCCTGCTTCCAGCCTAGCACTTGTGCAGGGGGTGGTTCTATTGGCTCCCAGCTCTTATCCACACCAGTTGGGAGCTGTTCCAGTTGTTATCAGTTAAGAAGAACCAGTAAACATCAGCCGTGATGCTTACTGGTTAACCTTTCACAATGCTAGTGGAGATGTCCATGCTTAGGTTCCAGCCCAAGGCTGGACATCTACACAGAAGTTCTATAGCCCCACAGCTTGAACCCAGTGAGTCAGCTGATGCAGGACAGCCATTAGGTCAATCTAAAACTGCAGTGTTTATACACCCACAGAGGCTACAGGAAACTCTAGATCTAGTTCAATAAATTATCCCTATTCAGGAAAGCATTGATGCATGTACTGTACTTGACTCAAGGGGCCATGCGAGCACAAGATGGCTACGTCTACATTGGCATGATCTTGCGCAAATACTCTTTAATGCAAGAGTTCTTGCGTTAAAGTACTTGCACAAGAGAGCGTCTACACTGGCATGTGCCTTTGCGCACGAGATGTGCTTTTGTGCAAGAAAATCCATGCCAGTGTAGGAGCTCTCCTGCGCAAGAAAGCTCCGATGACCATTTTAACCATTGGGCTTTCTTGCACAAGAAATTCATGTTGCCTGTCTACACTGGCCTCTTGTGCAAGAACAGTTGCGCAAGAGGGCTTATTCCTGAGCGGGAGCATCATAGTTCTTGCGCAAGAAGCACTGATTGCATACATTAGAACGTCAGTGTTCTTGCACAAGAACTCCCTGCCAGTGTAGACAGGCAGCATGTTTTTGCACAAAAGCGGCTGCTTTGGTGCAAGATCGTGCCAATGTAGACACAGCTGATGAGTGTGTTCCTGTGTTGGTAACTATAAACTGCTGTTTGGCTACGGGAGGGGCGACTGGTTCCCTTAAGAGGCTGTGCACCTGTGACTTATTTACCTGCTGTCTCATTGGGCTTAAGGGAAGGCTCCTGGAAGAGATAGCAAAGGGAAGCTACAGAGAGTTTTGAAGCCTGGGTGGTCATTATAGAAGACTGAAACATCAGGGGAACAAGATATGAGCCAGGTAGGGCTAGAAATGCCATGTTAAAAGTAGAGAATTGAGTTAGACTAGGTGTGGGCTTGGAATTTTGATTGCTGTTTTGACTGAACCCTAATCTGAATCAGAAGTTTTTGCAGAGAAAGATTCCTGTGTATGGGTTTTATTGGGGAGCCCAGGAAGAAGGAAAACTCACAGGGTGTCTGTGAGGTGACTTCAGGCTAGCAGACAACACTACAGGGTAGGTTCATCCATTACAGTCTCTGAAAAGGCAGAACTACAGTGCAGTAGTTATGGAGAGTGGGTTGTACCATGTGGTTCTGTGAACTTGCTGTACCTCCTGCTCCTGCTATCTAGCCTTCAGTGCTATGGCTAGTCTGCTAATTTCTGGGAAATCTCCCCTGTGCTTTCTCACTGGGGTAGCCCCACTCATTGTACTGGGGGTTTCATGCTACTCCAGCTTGTGGATTGGACTCCTTAGCTCAAAATGGGAATGGCTATTTCCCCCAGCTACAGCTATTTCTCCATTGCTTCAGGCTCAACCGTGCAATGCTAGTGCTTGTTGCTGTTATCACAGGCGTGAGGCAAACTTGGTAGATAAGACGGCCTGTGATAATAGCTGGAGCATTAGTATCATGAGGATGTTGCAAAAGCTCCTCCTAAATACCACTGATATGGCACTATGGTCCATCACTAGTGATGTTTTCTGTACAAGGTCTGGAAGCCTGGGATTTCCAAAGGACCTAGGGAGAGTTGAATAGTTTTTTTTTTGGGGGGGGGGTGTCTTAGGTACCTGTGGAAGCCCAAACTAAGTTTGTAATGAACCAGTGAATGCAGACCACAGATTAAAGCTCTCTATTTTAGGGTTTCTTTTTATTTTGATGTAGTTTTACTCTTATTCACCTGTTTCCTTACTATTTTAAATAACAATTAAAGCTGTTGCTATTCACTTTTTGATTAAAATGAATCATGCCAATTTGAGTTCTCTGCGTTGATCTCAATAGACTTTTTTCCTTTTACAATCCAAGTTAATTACATTACATGTAAATACAAGAGTTCCACAACAATTACAGTGACTGATAATACTGCAAAATATTATGAGAAGTCAAAGCGGATTAGCTCTGGAGGCATCTTTGGGGGTCTGGGAATGAGTACATTCTCTTACATTAGTTGTATGTGGTATCCAAATCTTAGCTTTCAAGCCATCTTTTATTAAAAGAGAGAACTAGTGTGGTGGCAGTGGGGGGGAAAAACCTCGTGGACTACAAACTAAGTAGAAGATTGGGTTTGTGTTGACAGATCACAAAGAGGCCTTCACTATTTTCACTGAAAATTATCAAATGAGCAGGCCATGATCCAGCAAAGCATAGCCCGTTAGCTTTAATTGCAATCTATAAGACTCTTCACATGCTTAAAGTTGTTTTGCTGCATTGGTTCCATGCTGTGTTTTATAAAGGTGAAAATAGAATACAAAAAATTCCCATAACTAGGCACTATAGTTTCTTAGTTCCATACAGCTCTGTTCCCAAGCACTCTGACACTTCTACCTAGAAGTCTGATTATCTAGGAAGGAATTATCTTGGAAAAACTAAAGTGAGTCTCCTAATTTTAGCTACTTGTGCATGCACTTATCGGTAATGGTAAAAATGCATGTACAAGAGCTGACCTTGCTCACCGCCTGGTGAGATTATACACGTCTAGACTGGCATGATTTTCCACAAATGCTTTTAACTGTAAACTTTTCCATTAAAAGCATTTGCGGAAAAGAGCGTCCAAATTGGCACGGATGCTTTCTGCAAAAGAGCTTTTGCGCAAAAGAATCCGTGACCAATCTAGACGCGCTTTTGCGCAAAAAAGCCCCGATCGCCATTTTCGGGATCAGAGCTTTTTTGCGCAAAACAAATCTGAGCTGTCTACACTGGCCCTTTTGCGCAATAGTTTTGCGCAAAAGGACTTTTGCCCGAACTGGAGCAGCATAGTAGTTCCACAAGAAGTTCTGATTTCAGACAGTAGGAAGTCAGTGTTCTTGTGGAAATTCAAGTGGCCAGTGTAGACAGCTGGCAAGTTTTTCCGTAAAAGCAGCTGCTTTTGCGGAAAAACTTGCCAGTCTAGATGCAGCCCAAATGAAATCAGAATCATGGGACCTAAACTGTAGGGGTTTTTTAAAGAAAAAAATTGAAGAGTCTGTTATGATTCCATGATATGAGCTGCAAAATGGTCCTATGCCAATGAAAACTGCTTCCTATATTTATACTGAACAGTTTAGAGATTGATTAAGTTTAAGCTTCATTCCTCTGTTTGAGAGTCCCTCATGCATTGTAGCTCTTCTTTTCTCCATTCCATATTTCAAAAAATCTATACAGCACCATAGCTAATATGGACAACACAGCTTCATGTGACACTTAGTTGTCATGGATATGGGCATTTTAAGAAACCATAAAACTACCTATATATGCACCCATATAAAACAATTGCACATGGAGAACAGGATAGGCTAGGCAAATGGTTTTCAAACCTGTGGGCTATGGGCCTCTTGAAATCTGTTGACTACAATTTACAAAGGGGTCTGCCTTTCCACTTGAAATCTTCTAGGGGTCTGCAAATGGGGGAAGAAAAGGTTGAAAACCACTGGAATAGCCTAAGAAACGCATACCCCTAGGTGGTGCACAAGTGCTGGAAAACCCTCCATTTCTTAAGCAAAATGCAGGACAATGTAGCACTTTAAAGACTAACAAGATGGTTTATTAGATGATGAGCTTTCGTGGGCCAGACCCACTTCCTCAGATCAAATAGTGGAAGAAAATAGTCACAACCATATATACCAAAGGATACAATTAAAAAAATGAACACATATGAAAAGGACAAATCACATTTCAGAACAGGAGGGGGACGCGGGGGTGAGGGGGGGAAGGGAAGGAAGGAAGGTAAGTGTCTGTGAATTGGTGATTATCACCTCTAATACCATTAGCTCACAGACGTCCCACTCTCCCCACCTCTAATATCAATTCACAGACACTTACCTTCCTTCCTCCCCCCCTCCATTCCCCTCCTGTTCTGAAATGTGATTTGTCCTTTTCATATGTGTTCATTTTTTTAATGGTATCCTTTGGTATATATGGTTGTGACTATTTTCTTCCACTATTTGATCTGAGGAAGTGGGTCTGGCCCACGAAAGCTCATCATCTAATAAACCATCTTGTTAGTCTTTAAAGTGCTACATTGTCCTGCATTTTGCTTCAGCTACCCCAGACTAACACGGCTACATTTCTATCACTATCCTCCATTTCTTATTAAGACAATAAAACTTGCTACTGTCCCCTCCCCCTTATGGAGTTCAGGAACCAGTAGCTAATTATACTGACTTTTTTCCCATTATCTTTTATTGATAGAAATGTCTTTAATCAACATTTCCAAATTCAATACACAAGTTTTGAAATGAAAATTCATTAAGATGCCAAGTTAGGAAGTAGTGTATTATAGACTATTTATATGTAATAACTGGAAAGAGGTTATTAAAATTAGGTAATGAAACTGAACTTTAAATTACATCTGTAAAGGTGGTAAAAGGAATACACAAAGTATTTTGCTTTACCTCTCAATAATAACCTTCAGAGAAGCCTGGGACTTTCTCAGCTATCATCCATCTAAGCTCTGGTCCTGCAAGGTGGTGTAGGAGCCAAGCAATTTGTGGTATTTGGAACAACTGATCATAAACTCTATGGCTACGTCTAGACTGGCATGATTTTCCGCAAATGCTTTTAACTGAAAAGTTTTCCGTTAAAAGCATTTTCGGAAAAGCGTGTCTAGATTGGCAGGATGCTTTTCTGCAAAAGCACTTTTTGCGGAAAAGCGTCCATGGCCAATCTAGACGCGCTTTTCCGCAAAAAAGCCCCGATCGCCATTTTCGCGATCGGGGCTTTTTTGCGCAAAACAAATCTGAGCTGTCTACACTGGCCCTTTTGCGCAAAAGTTTTTCGGAAAAAGACTTTTGCCCGAATGGGAGCAGCATAGTATTTCCGCAAAAGCACTGACAATCTTACATGAGATCGTCAGTGCTTTTGCGGAAATTCAAGCTGCCAGTGTAGACAGCTGGCAAGTTTTTCCGCAAAAGCGGCTGCTTTTCCGGAAAAAGTGGCCAGTCTAGATCCAGCCTATAGGGCAAGAAGCATCTCGAGCCTGTGAATGGCCCTGTCTTCTGTGAAGGGAGCATGGATTCTTCATCTTATTACCACTTTGCACATCACAGTAATGGTCAGATTGTTTTTGGCTCTCCATCATGAACCAGGGTAACAGGGAACTGCCAGCATCTGAGAAATAAATCATGGAATTTCATGGGCAAAAGTGGAAACCATCTAAGTGGCAAAATTCTTCCTTGTTCCTGTCATTAAGCCCTCATTATCTTGTCTAGCACTGTCACTATTGCATTTTTAGTGGAGTGTGACAATGTTTAATGCTCAAAAGATTCCTGTTTCACTGGAAATAATTTATTTAAACCTATGTCTGTTGTACGAGACTGATTCCCTAATGGCTGTGGCATGGCTGGCACATTACAGCTAGTGCTCTGCTTTGATATCTGACTGACAAATGTAACCTAGATAACTTATGCCAATAAATCCTTCTTGGTCTCTTCTGTTTCAGTTATTTTTCTAGTAATTGTTTAGCTCTTGGTGTCTTGTTAATTTTTATGACAGAAGTATTTTAATCTGTCCATCTAAGACTAAAGCAGAGAATCTCTGTTTTATTGAGGTGAAGATGAGGGGAAACTTTTTTCACTTTGGAGAAAGGTACTTGCAGAACTTAGGGTGCTTAATCACTGCAGTTTGACTAGCAGTCAAAAATCTGATCCTCCCACATGAGCTCACGAACCATATTCTTGTAGAGCTGGGTGGTGAATTCCAGAAGCAAATCTTCCCACTCTTTCTGGTCTTTCAGCTCTTATTGATCATATACCGAATAGGACACACTTCCTCAATACATTGCAGTTTTGCTCTGGCTTTCCATCAGAATTCCTGTGTCATGCATGCTAGTATACATATGTTCTCTCAGTATCTTGGCTGCACAGCCTGCTAATAAGGGTGATCTCTAGAAAGTTGCTCTGGTGCATAATCCAATACTTGTACAACAAGGGCCTAGCAAAACAAGGGCCAAGGTAAATTTTTAATTGAGTTTATCTGCAGGAGTTGTAGCCCTAATTGGTATATCAACATTCTGTTGATCAACATTCTGGTGATGCTCTCTTCCTTTATTATGAAAAAACAAAACATATTGTAACTTCCTCTTCAACACCCACTCATGTTGACAAAGAAAAACTGGCTGAATTTGGTATGGATTTCCATTTTCAGCAACAGGATCTGCATTATAAAACGGACAGTGTGTTTCTTAAGTTTTTGGCAGCTATCTTTTCCCAGATGTGGCTTGCTTTATACACTGCTTGTATTGGGGAAACGTAGCTCCTAGCATGTATGTTCTCAATGAATTGTTCAGTATTTCATGTGTTTAACCAATGATCTAATATTGTGCCTAAGCCTGTTCCTACTGCAGTCAAAGGTAAAGCTCCCATTGAATTCAGTGGGACCCAGACTGGTCTTTATAGTAAAAAAAAAAAAAAACCCTTGAAAATTCCCAATAATAATAAACCAAAATGTTTTCAGAATTGCTCTAAGGTACAGAGCCATTGAAAGAGTTGATTTTATAATAAACTTAAATAGAATCTTAATGTTCTAATTTGCCATGCAACTAACACAGGAAAAATGGTAACACAATTTATCTTATTTCTTTCAACTCTGTATAGCTTAAATAAAAAAATCCTGATCTGCTCTGGGACAGCTTACTGAGATTGCTCCATCAGTTACAGTCCATTACTGTCCTACATGCCATGTCCAGACTTAGTTATTGCAAATGCCATGATTTTCCACTTGGCAGTGGAATCTTTAAAGTGCAATATTTCAATGGAATCAGTAAGAAATAATCATTATTGTCTGAAAAGAATGGTACAGGTTTTCAATGGCCTAAGGTACATGAAATGGAAAACTTGGCTTTAATGTGAACTGCAAAGCTAAAATGACACTTGGCATACTGGGGACATTAAGCACAAAACTTAGTTTGAATTCAGCATTTTTTTTGTGTAAAAAAAAAAAAAAAAAAAAAAATCCTGTACCCTATTCCTCACTCCTTTCCAGAAAATCCTTTTAGTGTTTCCTGGGTTGCTGAACATACCCTAAAATATGTAACATGGCAAATAATGCTGCTTGCAATGAGTTACTACATTTAAAAATCAGGAATAAGGGATCTTCCAGAAAAGGCTTTATTTTCCGAAAGATCCCGTCTAGACTGGTGCTTTTCTCCGGCAAAGCCCTGAGCTGGAAAAAAGCGGCAGCCATGTTCATGCAAATGCTGCGGGGGATATTTGCAATTCCGAAGCGTCCTTTCCGGAAAAGGGTGCCAATATAGACACAGCCATAATGATATATTCGGGAATAGCTATACTGAACCAGGAAGCATAAGGATGACGTCAAAGGAGTCTTAAAAAAGGATCATTAAAGAGATTCTGTGCTGAATTCCTTGCAGAGGGAGTTCAGTAGATAAATTGTGAATTAACTTGTTACCCATTTGCTTCCACTTGAGAAATTTGATGTTAAAAAGATTTTTATTTTTCTAGGAGCATCTTGCACATCTGGACTTAGAGTCTACCACACTTAAGGGTACGGCTAGACTATAAGCTTTTGTCAGAAAAAGGTACCTTTTCCTGATACTTTTGTCGGAAGATGCTTTGCCAAAATTTGGCCCATCTGGACTGGGCCAAATTTCAGAAAACCCCCCTCTTTTGAAAGTCTCCTTCTTCCTCGTGGAACGAGGAATACAGGGGCTTCCGAAAGAGCGCGTTTGTTCTTCCTCAAAAAAAGCAGAAGAGCAAATGTGTTCCCTGGACATGGCAGAGTTTTTTCGGGATACTTCCAGTATCCCCAAAACCCCCACAGTCTAGTCTTACCCTTAATGAAACAGTTTTCTTATATGCAATGTCCCAGATTATGACTAAATTAGAGAGACTACATTTGTTCCCAAGAAAATTGTCATGTATGGCTGACATTGGAAATAAGCACAACTAAAGTTCCTCTGCTTTAAGGAAACAAACATTAAGACTACGTCTACACTGGCCCCTTTTTTGGAAGGGGCATGCTACTTTTGAAAGTGGGAATAGGGAAATCTGCGGGGGATTTAAATATCCCCCGCGGATTTAAATAAACATGTCCGCCCCTTTTTTTCTGGCTTGGGGAAAATCTGGAAAAAAAGCGTCTAGACTGGCCCGATCCTCCGGAATAAAGCCCTATTCCGGAGGATCTCTTATTCCTACTTCAAAGAATAGGGCTTTATTCCGGAGGATCGGGCCAGTCTAGATGCTTTTTTTCCCGGCTTTTCCCCAAGCCGGAAAAAAGGGGCGGACATGTTTATTTAAATCCGCAGGGGATATTTAAATTCCCCGCGGATTTCCCTATTCCCACTTTCAACATTAGCATGCCCCTTCCGAAAAAGGGGCTAGTGTTGACGTAGCCTAAAAGATTGCCCTCAGTGTATTAGGATGAGTGAAATTTATGAAATTGGACAATATCTGCAAAAGGTCTTAGTTATTTCAGCCAGAAGATGTTGAATAACTATGTATTAGCTGGTGCATTCTAAAGTCTTTCTGAAAAATTCAGGGTTCTTTTGTTTTTTTTTTAACAGGCCACATGCTGTTAATTAAACCTCTTTCAAAAGATGCTTGTAGTCTAGACATACGCTGCATGTATCCACTGGCATATCTGAACCTGCACTGGTACAGCTGATAAAATCTGGTTTTCTAACTTTGTTCCTCAACCCTACAGTGCCCAGTGTAGTGTAGCTCCTAATATAGGTTGTCATGGATTTTGGTGACAAATTTAAAGCATGTAGTTCTTGGTGGACTTCCTTCATCCCTCAAAATGCTGAGCTTTTCTCAGCTCCAGCTGACAACAAGAAGGGTACAACAGGTGCCTAACTTGGTCTAATCAGGCAACCAAAATCAATTGGCAACAAATATACTCCTAAAAATGTTGGTGTCAGTGTTTGTTGGCATTCTGCCTCAAGGTGCTGTAACTCTACTGAATGAAGAATGTCCTGATGCCCTTACCTCCGTTCTCCATGGGGGATGCTGTGTGTGGGGAGAGAAGCTGTTGTCTAGACTATGACAAATATTTACTATCCCTTTGCAAAAGTTTGAGCCAGAAATGCTCAAAGTAGGAAGCATCTGACCCATGAAAATTCAGGTTAAGGTTGATGGCCTATAAAGGGTTGGTTTCTGGCTTCCTCAGACAGAACTAAGAACAGTGGTAGCGGGGTATGATGTGAGACATAAAACACAAAGACATAACAGAAGTATAAAAGTTAGTAGACTGCAGGGCAAATAAACTGCCATCTATGCAACTGGTAGTAAAGTGATATTGCAGACAGGCCCTTAAAATCATAGTGGAGTAAGATCTAATTAAGTTTCTTTGAAACTGCTGTCCCTTCTTTGCCATCCCCTGTTGCTCTCAAGCTGACTGCTTTAGGCCAAAGGTCTCAGTGGCTTCATAAAGAAGCAACTGCCAGTCGTTGGCCAAAGGTGGCCTTTGAAGGAGATAAGAATCTCACAACTCAAAAATGCTGGTGTCATTCAGATTAAATGTTTTCATGCAGCTCTGCTGGAGCTTTTACAAGTTAATTAGTGCCATTAACATCCAGGATATCTCAAGGCACTGCATTCTAGATACTACCTCTGCTACACCATTACTAGTGGGTGTGCTTTTAAGACTGATCCCTGAGCAAGGGATAGTTCAGTACAGCAACATCCCAGAAGGGATTTTGGGAAGGAATGTGTCCCAGTGGTGCGTATCTTTTAGACTTTGTCCCAAATCTTTTAGACTTTTCCTCTGCAACGAGTGTAGGCCCCTCCCTTGGGGGTGATGTATGTCCTCCAATTTCTTTACTCTCCTAAAGGCAAGAGATCTGCTGTTCTGCAGAGTGCATAGTGGGGAAGTGGAAGGCTATACAAGGACTAGTCAAAACCTGGTGCTCAGCCTGTTGTGTATGGCAGAAAGCAGAGATGTGGTGGCTTAATTTATTACCCATTTTCTAAAAACAAAAAAACCCACCTCCAGATAGACCACATGAGAACGGAATAAACTAAGTTTACCCTTGCCTACACTACAGACAGCAAGTGAGTACCCTTTCTCTCCTCCTCAATTACCCTGAGGCTTTTTGGTTTTTATCTGTTGGTGTTGCAATAGTAACCCTTCCCCCCACCCCCAAAGTTTCAAAAGTACATTTTGTTTTTAAGCCTTACTGCAGCCAAGAGCTCTACCCTATTAGTCAGATTTGGTTCTTAGACGCTTCCAGCTTTACTCACTGGCAAGTTCCTATAACAAAAATAAAAAGACTATTTGTCATTATTAAGCTGAACTTATTTATATTGTTACCGTCAAATGCTACAGTGCAGACTTTGTTAGAACAGAAACATCCACCCCCAAGGATTTTTAGGCTGCTCATTGACTGTCACCACTGGGCTATTTAAAGTAGAAATATGAAGAGCTTTTCTTCCCTATTAATTTAAGTCTTCATCAGGGCACTGTTTTGGCAGTGGCTGTTTAAGTATCCCACATCTATGATTTTAAATGTCTTAACATAAAGATATTAGTTCTTATGGAGCAGATAACTCATTGCTATACAGTATAATAACTACTAGAGTTATGACTTTGTGAAATCTGTTTCACAAACTGACTTGGACTGTGCTGTAATTTTTCCATTGTTTGCAATATCCTGTTTAACATACCATTTTCATTCCTTCCTTGCATCCCCCATTAGAAAACTCATCACCATGACTCTTGAAAACATAAGCCTACATAATAGTATAATAACCCATCTTAGCTCAGTGACACCATTATTCCCTTCTAACCATGGAGTATTATAGGAAATGTATTGAAATAGTGAAATTGTTCAGCTTCACTGTCTATTTTAGGCAGTTGTCAAGCTTTGAAGAATCACCACTTTTCTTCCATTCAAGAATCTGGTGTCACCATTATGAGCATGAGGAACGCACTAGTGTACAGATTAGTCACATAATTGCTCAATGCCTCAGTTTACTTAACAGTGAGTCAATATAAAAGAGTCCAGGAATAAGGACGTGTGATGTACTTCCAAGCCATGGTGCAGAATTTGCAGCCCAGGGAGAAGAGGCTAAGGTAGCTTTAAACACCATTGTGTCCTCCTGATCCTGGGTAAGCTCCTGACTTAATTTGGAAAAGCTCCTAGAGCAGTGGTTTTCAAAGTGTCATCTGCGGATCATCTTGCAGAAAGGCCATGGGCTGGATCTGGCTTGCAGGGTAAGGAAGTGGTTCCTTAGTTCCTGGATTCAGCTGTGGGAACAGCAGCACAAGAAACTGCTCGCCTGGAGGCTTTCCTTGCTGCTCCCATTGGCTGGAATCACTGCAAATGGGAGTAGCAAGGGGTGGTACCTGGGGGTGGTAGGAAGCATGGAGCCAGCTAAACATCCTCCAGCCTCCTCTCTCCCAGACTCCTCCACTCTGTCTACTTCTGCATACCACCTTCTGGCCAATCCCTCCCATCCTCAGCCTGCTCCTGCATCCTACCACCTGGCCAGACCCCGCATCCCCACCCACTCCAGCACCCATTTTTGTCATTGTAGCTGCTTGACTGGTGGTCCATGGAAAGGTCTGTGGTGGCCATTGGCCAAAAAGTTGGAGAACCACTGCCCTAGAGTTAGGTCTAAAATCATGGGTGGCCTCCCTACAGATCTATTGGAATCTTCAAAGTGCTCTGTGTGGTATGGTCCCAACCATGCCTGCAGTCTGCCCTCTAGTCCATGAAGGCAGCTTTGTGGCCGTCCGTCAGCAATGCCAGCTCCAGAGAACTTCTTCCCCAGATGGAAAGAGGGCGTATAGAGTAGCAGAAAGGTGTGGTGGGATCCTGGCTTAAGTATCCCACCACAAGAGTCCAGAATTCTAGTCTCTGGTCTACTAAGCAACATGCTTTAACTTAAAATGTTAAATACAGTTCAGCTATTACATTATAGAAGTGTTTTATTAACACGAGGAGGAAGAGCTTCTGTATCCCCAGAGAGAGTGAAACAATCCTTGTCCGTTTGTCTCTCTAAGTACTCAGATGGCCTTCTCTACTATATTACCTTACAAACATGAGGGAATTAATATACCACAAAGGGTAGTGTCTGGCTTTCCCAGCCATTGTCCTGCTGCAGAATGAAGAGGGGGACCATACCAATAGCCAATGGTAAGAAACGTTTTGCCTCTGGAGAAGGGAGGCCAGCAGAACCCTGCCAAAGCCATAGGGGAGGCCCTACAGGAGCAGCAATGCATGTTGAACCTTCACAGAGCCTTCTGCAGAACCCCAGCCAGAGTGGAACAGGGTCTCTGACTGCCTTTGTGGTAAAGCTGGAAGTGCTATAATAAGGGCCCTAGCAAATTCCCAGCTATGAAAAATGCATTTTGGACCGTGAAAAATGCATTTTGGGCCATCTCCCATCCATGTAATCTAGTCTCTTATGTGCTTTTACTCTATACTATAAAGACTTTGTGGGAGGAGACCAGCGTCTCTCAAATTGTGGGTCCTGATGAAAAAGGGATTTGGAGAGGGGGAAGGCCGGATTATATTCCAGAGAGGATGAAAGGGGCTGTTCACATTAGTGACGGATGGCAGAACAAGGAGCAATGGTTTCATGTTGCAGTGGGAGAGGTCTGGGTTGGACATTAGGAAAAACTATTTCATTGGAAGGGTGTAAAGCATTGGAATGGGTTGTATAGGGAGGTGGTGGAATCTCCATCCCTAGAGTTTTTCAAGTCTCAGCTTGACAACACCCTGGCTGGGTTGATTTAGTTGGGATTGGTCCTGCCTTGGGCAGGAGGCTGGACTTGATGACCTCGTGAGGTCTCTTCCAGCTCTAAGATTCTATAATGGCAGGGCATGGTGTGGCCACCCTGATTTTAGCACTGCCTTCAGAGAATGGTGGCTGCTTATTAAGGATCCAGCTTTGCAAGTGGCAGCACAGATGTAAAGGTGGCAATAGCATCATGTGTGTTCCTGATGCTGCTGCTGGTGGCTTTGCCTTCAGGCCTGGGCTCTCAGCCACCAATCTGCAGCTTCCCAGCAGCAGCAAAAAAAGTAGCAGTACCACATCTCCCCCTCCCCCCATAACCTAGTGAGCCTGTCCAAATCTTTTTTTTGGGGGGGGGGGGGAGGTGGGTAGGGGCAGGTCACCTACAATTCCAACTCAGATTTAAATAGCTGAAATCATGAAGTTTTACTAATTTAAAACCCTATGACTGTGAATTTGGTAGGACCCTTGCTGTACTTACAGGCTACGTCTACACTGCAGGCTTCTTGTGCAAGAACTGTTTTGCGCAAGAGTTTTTGTGCAAAAGGTCTTGTGCAAGAGCACGTCCACACTGCCTTGTGCTTTTGTGCAAGAGCGTCCTTGGCAGTGTGGATCCTCTCTTGCGCAAGAAATCTTTGATGACCATTTTAGCCATAGGGGTTTCTTGCACAAGAAACCCCTGTTGACCGTCCATACTGAGCTCTTGCGCAAGAAGGCATGCGCAAGAGGGCTTATTCCTCGTGGGGAGAGGAATAACTCTTGCACAAGAAGCCCTCTGTTCTGACGCCTTACTGTAACTTTACTTGCACAAGAACGCGCATGCAGTGTAGACAAGTTTTTGCACAAGAACAGCTTTTCTTGCGCAAGAAACCTACAGTGTAGATATAGCCACATAGTTTTGGTGGGAGATCATAGAGGTGTGTATGGACAAAGTTTGGCACTAGGGTCTGAGACAATGAGGGCATGTTATTATGGTGAAAGACAACTATTTATTCTTTTGTACCCTGCTTTCCCGTTCCACCTCATTCATATTCCACCTTGTATCTGCAGGTTTAGATTTACTTAAAATTTCCTGCTTTGAGTCCTGCCTTATTTCTTGCTCTTAATTTTTCTTTCCTCTTGATTTAGTCACTTTCCTTTCCCTCCTCTTCAGTGACCTTGTGAGTAAAATGTTTCAGCTGGATCAGTAGCTGCCTCAACATGGTAAAAACAATGAGTGGTCTTGCAGCGCCTTTAGAGAACTAACCAAAATACATAGAATCATGAGCTTTTGTGGGCAAAACCCACTTGGTTTGCCACTTGCAGCAGTACCTGAAATCCTCACTCCATCTAGATCCTGCTCATACAATCACTGTTTAAAGACGGCAAGTTACACAGAACTTGCCATTTAAACTAGTTGAAACCTACAAATAGCCTGTGTGTCTTGCTGCAGAGGAAGGCAACCCCCCTCCCCCACAAAACCCTCCAATGGCTTTGTCAGTCTGACCTAGGATTGAGAGAATTCCCCCCCCCCCCCCTCAAAATCTGGCAATCAGTTACACCCTGATCACATGGCCAAGATCACCAGGCAGATATCTAGGAAAGAATTCTCTATAGTAACTCAGGACCGTTTCCATGTAGTGTCCTATCTCTGGCTGTTGGGGAAGTTTTTTCTTCTGGTAGTCACCAATGGGCCACATGCTATTGTAGGGAGTCCCATTATCACTTCCATAAACTTAGCAAGCTCAGTCTCGAATCCATGTAGGTTTTTTGTCCTCAGTGTTCCCCTTGAAAGGCAGAACTTCACTTCTTGATAAGAAACTAACTTTGAGCCTAAACTTGTTGATGTCCAGGTTATTTTCCTTTTTTTCTGTGTCCATGCTGGTGCTTAACTTAAATGACTCCTCCTTCTCTCTCTTTTTCCCTCCTCCCCCACTCTCCCCCCACCTCAGTATTTATCTCTTTGTATTTAGGAAGCAGTCATACCACCTCCGCACCCCAGCTTTCTTTTGGCTAGGCTAAACAAACCAAGTTCTTTAACTTTGCTCTCATACAGTTCTTCCCCTCCCCCATTATTTCAGATCATCCTAGTAGCCTTTCTCTGCACTTATTCCAGTTTGACTTCATCTTTTGTAAACATGAGTCCCCCAAAGAGTCTGACTGCTTTATTTTTGGACTATTAGCCCTTTACAGGAAGACAGGTGGTGCACTACAGGCCTTTTAAACGCAAGAGCCAGGCTCCTCTGCATGAAATAATTGTTTTAATCTCCAGTGTTCTGTAGGAGACATTCTTAAAAAAACGTAAATATTACTAACAAGTGTCTTGATCTCACTTAGGATGGTTTATACTCTATGCTAAAACTGTAGTCCAGCTGTAGCTCCTCCATTTGTATGTGAGTAGCAAAATCTGACCTTATGTTTTCCAACAATTTGGATCCCTCCGAATCAAAGGTGCTTTATAAATCTAAATTATTATTAAAATAAACAATTAATAGTTTTTATTAATCAAGATAGACTGATCTGCAGAACAATCAAAGATCATTTTCTGCTGGGTGAGTAGGCATTTTAGAGGGAGAACCCGATTTAATGAATATAGATGTCCATATCTTCCAGCAATTACAAATCATCGAAGACCATTTCCTGCCATCATTTAATTGGATTGGTCAACAGGAATTTACAGTAAATTTCTTGCATGTGGCAAGCTCTTTTTAGAAGTCTAATATAGAATATATCTCCATTAGTGTCCACAATTAATGACAAAGTAATATGTATAGTTAGGATTGAATTTCTTCTTGGCCTTTGTACAATGAGACTACGTCTAGACTGGCATGATTTTCCGCAAATGCTTTTAACGTAAAAGTTTTTCCGTTAAAAGCATTGCGGAAAAGAGCATCTAGATTGGCACGGATGCTTTTCCGCAAAAGCACTTTTTGCGGAAAAGCGTCCGTGCCAATCTAGACGCGGTTTTGCGCAAGAAAGCCCTGATCGCCATTTTCGCCATCAGGGCTTTTTTGCGCAAAACAGTTTTTAGCTGTTTAAACTGGCCTTCTTGCGCAAAAACATTTCTGGAAAAGGGCTTTTGCCCGAATGGGAACGTCAAAGCATCTGCGCAAGAAGCACTGATTTTGGACAGGAGAACGTCAGTGCTTTTGTGCAAAATCAAGTGGCCACTGTAGACAGCTGGCAAGTTTTTGCGCAAAAGCAACTGCTTTTGCAGAAAAACTTGCCAGTCTAGATGCAGCCCACGGGAATAAGTAGAGTAATATTGGGTACTGGTATAGCAAATTCCATACAAAGGGATCAAAGTTGGAGAGAGATCAGATAGAGAAACTGAGGTGCAGAACTAAGCAGTTTAAGATCTCCTAGCCAGTGGCTGAGTTTACATTAGGACTCAGATTCCTTGTGCCCTGCTTTGACCGTTAGAAATGTTGCAAGAGGGCACTAAGTTCTGTGGGTGAATGGGATAATGCTGGGCTGAATTAGAACTGTCTGAAGCAAGTTCACATGACTTAAGATCTGAACTGAACTTGAGCTGGAGTTGGAAAAAGCTGGTGAAGAGAGTTGCATCCTGATCTAAACTTGCAGCTTTTAGAAAGTTCCTGCTCTGCCAGTCAAGTGCTACTCCAGAAATGGGAGCATGTGACAGGGTGCTTGCTCTGCACTGGGCCTTTAAGGGAAAAATCCCAGCCCGGAGAAGGGACTGGGAGCAAAGCCCCAGCTGAGGCAGTTCTAGCTGATGAGGGCCCAGCTGGGAGCTATATAAGGGGAACTGACTGCTACTTGAGAGAAAGCAACGAGGGTCTGGCTGCTAGGGAAGCAGGTAGCTCCCTGGAGCTAGAACAGTGCTGGGGAGGCACTAGGTGAGCTCTGGCCAGACAAGGTCCCAGGCTTAAGCTACTAAGGAGGAGACCAGGGTGCTCTGTGAAAGAGAGGACTCTGGGGTGTGAGCAGAGTGGACAACAACTTCCCCCGGAAGGGGGGCTTGGACAGGTGTGGGCATTGCTGGAGGGCAGTGTATGGAAGAGGATGCCATGCCCTGAGGCAAAACAAGGGGTGACACCATCCAGAGAAAGGAATCCAGCAGGGCTAGAAGAGCTAAATCCCAGGTCAGCTGGCTGTGGCTGTGAGTTGCCTCTCACAGAGCCCCTGGAACTAACCCAGGTATGCAAATCCTACTATAAAATCTGTGTAACATTTGCTTGGTTTAATATGTCTGCACTGGTACAGCAGTGTGACTTTCCATAATGTGAGTCAGATTGGTATCTCCTGTCTAGGGCAATGTTGTCTTGTCAAATGCCATTTCTGTGCTGCAAGGGGACAGGGATTATTTTTCACACCTACATATATTTTCAGTGAATTCTGAACCAGCATGGAATATCCTCCCCTGAACAGAAAGGGAACCAGCCTCAGTAGTTCCCACTTCACAAGAAAGCCATGAGCTACAAACATGATCCAAGCCACCTACCAACTGAGCAGAGTGTGGAGGGCTCAACCTGAAACAAGCAGAGGGCCAAGCAAATATTCTGAGTGTGTGCTTGAGAGCAACCTACCAGCCTGGATCCATCTTCTCCAGTTTTTACCAACTCTCCTTTCCTTTTTCCTCCCTGACCTCAATCTCTGTACACTGTCTTCTATAAAACATGGTTCAGCTGCAGTTCTCCCCCTCTCCTCCTTCCCCTTGGCTTTCCTGCTGAAGGTGGTATCTACCTTCCATATGAACCAGGACCTATTTCTCCTGGTGGTGTGTTCCAACCCTTACAAGACCAGTGCAACCTTACAAGACCAGAGGCATCTTCATGCACTATGTGCCCAAAGGCCCTTGGCTTCTTACTGAGCTGTATTAAGCCTTTCTGTAAATCAGCTCCACTCTTCATTTCTACAGTGGATAGGAGGAAGGGTCTTCTGGTGTTTTTTTGCAGAGTATTTCCAACTGGTTCACCTGTTGCATAAAACTCATTGACTGGTGGGGGTCCAGCGACCACCAAGTGTCAAAGCCCACTTGACTAGGGCTCAATCATCCTTGGCTATATATAGGTCATCTGTAGAGCTGTGATGTGGTTCTCTTTTTCACACATTCACAGCACATAGTACCATCAGTCAGCAGGCCTTTAATATTGCTCTAATATTGAGCTGAACTGAATTCAGGTGTTGAGGCCTAGTGCCTGATCTCGCAAGGTCCCAAGCGTCCTCTAGGTACATTATTTGTACTGAATTGTGTGGTGAGTTTATAATGTCTTGAGCTTCTGGCCATACTTAGCACAGCGGAGATGGGGAAACCACTGGTCAAGATCAAGAGTCCTGCAAATACGCTAGCAGAGCTCTTTATTACAGTATGAAGTCTGGTTTAAGACCATGTCATTGGGTTCCTCTCTTTTATCAGTACAGAATCAGAAGCTGTAATTTCTTCAGATGGATTGTTACTGCTGAGCTTTGGTATGTATAAAAATGGAGAGTAGCAGCTAGACTTAATGCTGCGCTTTCTGCTAGTGTAAGAATGTTTGGACTGTTTCCGAAGTATATTGTTCGAGTTGTTTTTGAAATATCATTCTTTCCAAATGCTAAGTTTAACAAACAAAAAAAGGCTGAGTGTGTGAGAGATTCCAGTCAGGGAGGACTCTGAGTCCAAACAACTTGAAGGGTTGTGACTGTTCAGATTTGGACTTATCTTCAAATTTTTGCAATATAGACTCATCTTTTCTTTTAATCCAGGACTTGGGCACTACTTGGAAACAGTGATTTATCATTGTCCATTTTAAACAACTGGTTAGCAACAGTCAAATTCTTCACCCTTCTCCTCTGCCTCCTCTCCCCCCCCCCCCCCCCCGCCAATACTGCGGTCTCCTATATATTGAATCTTAATGGCCTTGTCTAGGCTAGAATTTGGAAGGTGGTAGCAGTGTGCCTGTAGCACACATTTAAACTGGTCATATTCAAGACTAGTCATATGTCAACCCTAAAACATGTTAAAGGCATAGTGCTTTGTTAGCATGCATGAGCAGTTGTTGTGTTAGCGTTTAAGGCATGTATTTGCATACTTATACCTTCTCTAGGACTGGTCTTGTGCACCTGCAGAACATCTGGCCATAGTCTGACACTTGATCAGGAGCTTCTATAAAGATATTGGATCTATCTGGTTTCTGTAAACTTGTTTGTTGGAAGTACTCCTTTGGATATGCTGAATTTGGGTCACTTAAGTCTTGGGTCACGTAAGTCTTGTTGTATGGGAGAGTGGGGAGCACTTCAGGGAGAGAAACAAAGCAAGAGGTCTACAGGGCTAGCATATTTTGTCTTGCATATTCTCTTTGGTGTATATTAGTTCCTCCTTAGGGAGAGGGGAAGATGTTGGGTTTCTTAACTATCTAGCAGACTTTATTTAATTTTCCTTTACTACAGTCACAGCAGACAATTGCTCTTATTTTTAGCTTGAGTTAGACTAGCATGTACCTGTCTCTAGGTTGAGAAGCTTGCTCTCAGCTGCAATATAGGCTGTTAAATGGCCCCTGAGCCCCACAAATCTCAATCAACCAACATGTCCCAGCCACTGATATCTAATTATGTATCCCATGTAGAACAAGAGATTCATGGTGAGTGAGGAAATAGTTTATTGGAGCACCTTCTGTTGTGAGAAACAAGCTTTCTAGCTAATTGAGAGTGCTCATCTCTCTCAACAGCAGTTGTTCCAATATAAAAGCATATTTCCTCACCCACCTTGTCTCCTATCCTGGACCAGTATAGCCATGACATTGCATACAACACCTCTGTGTGGCATTTCATTGCATAAAGATAAGTTGATAGATCAAGCTGTGACTGTGCACTCGGGTCCATTAGCACAGATTCTTATGCCCATTTGAAGTTCTGTAAACCATAATAGGATTTCATTTGGCTGCAGGTGGGACTATATCAAATCAGACTGCATTCTTGGGGCCTTAGGGAACAGAGAGAAATGTGATTACCTTATTAGAATATCTGACCTGTGTGGGACTGAAATATAATCTGTCTATAACAATGAAAAGGTGAAGATTATTAATAGATGTTGAATAGGACAATGTGCTAGTTTGGAGGAGAAAAAAATCTAGATAACCTATTTTTTCAAATGATGAAACACCAGACTGATGCAATTTTTATCTAGATCTCTCTCCAATTTTTATCTAGATCTGTCTCCTTGAGGCAGCATTTTCCACAGCACTAGACATGATTGCTGCTTGTAAAGGTGCTCATAAAAGGTCATTTGACTTTCTTTAGGGCTCTTCACTGAGTTGACTTTTGGGTGATTTTTATCAGAAGGAAATTATAAAACGTTTAACACTGCAATATTTTCACTCTAGTGTTGAATTACCTACGCTTGAAAATATTCTTATAAGGGTAGACTTTTGACTCCATACGTTCTTAATATAAACATTGCGTGCCTCCATATGAAATGTGGTCAAAGTTTAAAATTCACTTGCATGTACTGCAATTATTTTTGTACTGTCCAAAATGTGCTAGGCAATTTCAAATGACAGACAAACTCTTGCTCTCAATTTCTTAAGGTTGCCAATTTTGGTTGGATGTTTCTAGAGGTTTTGTCCTTAATTCCTGGAGACTCCAGGACAATCCTGGAGGGTTGTTAACCCTAATTTCTTATGCATTAAGCTTACTTGCACCTTGTGTAGCATCTATAGCTCTTGCTTCACATACAGTGGGTACCAGTTCATAGTGAAGAATACTGCTACAAATCCTCAAATGATGGAGGGGAGGTCTCTTGTGGATTTTTACCCCCTGAAGGTGTAAGAGGTGCATAATTGGTGTTTGTACATGACAAGAAAAAATGTATCTTGTCAATAGGTTTGACATTAGTCTAATTTTAGAAATGTGCATCTTTCTGTCGGAGTCCAAGAGCTCCTCCTCTTAAATGGAAAGATAGGACCACGAAATTTGGTATGCAGTTTACTCTTATAGCAAGGTCAGGGTTTGATTGTGCAAGCAAGTGGGAAGTGCTGGGAATGAGACGGTTTTCCATAACCTAGAAAAGGAGGGAGCAGAGAGTGGCCACTGGGGGCAATGAGTATAGGGGAGAGCTATATGCAGAGTGATCAGTCAGGGAAGCTACACCACCAAGAGAGTGCCCTGGTGGTAAGGGAAGGGACTGGGTGAGGGGAGATGGTTTCATTAAATGGGACCCACTGCCCTGAGCCCCTCCCCCCCAACCCTCTCTCTCCCTCATGCCCTATGCCCCCACCCCCACCTAAGCATCTGCAGGCATGGCTGCTCCCAGTAGCCACAGTACACTGTTCCCAGCCAATGGGAGCTGTGGGGAGTGGTGCAAGCTGGGCCACCCCTTCCTGCATCTTCTATTGCCTAGGAATGGGGAACCAGAGCAACTGGGAGCTATGAGTGACCATGCCTGCGGATGCTCAGATAAACAAAGCAAGTCATGGCCAGCTAGTGGCTTGGCTTTGCAAGCTGCAACACAAAGCTTGAAACCCCCTGATATACTGCATTGAAATGGCTTTGTAATAGAACGAGTAAGTTCATCAATAGAAAACAGATTTAAGTGATATTAGGGAAGAATAAAAAAATAGAAAAGGGTTACAAACAAGTAGTAACACACTTAATTCTAGGAAGCCATAATTTTGCATAAAGTAAGAAATTGTTATGCTATGAGCATCTCCAGCTCTCTCAGAATTGGGGCCAAAGAAGGTAACATTCTCTAACCTGAATGTCTCTTTGCTCCCTGTTATATTTGCCACAGTTCATTGTCTTCACTGCAAGAGCCAGGAAAATCTCCTGCTGTGTCTACACTACCCAGTTTTGCACAAGAACATATGCAAATGAGGTGTGGTGAATATTGCCATAACTCATTTGCATTTTGCTCCTTCTTGTACAAACCCCCCTCTTGCGCAAGAGCAGTTCTGCCGTAGTGTAGACTGCTCCTTGTGCAAAAATGGTGGCTCATTAAGTATGCACAGAGGTGCAATGATGTTCATTGCTGGGCCTCATTTGCATATGTACTCATACTGCATTTCCTCTAGTAAAGCAAACTTCATTGTAAAACTTAGTGCAAACATCATTTCCAGTGTGCAGGGTCATCTGTCCAATAGCTGGATTGACAGCAAAGAGTGATGTTTAGGAGCCAAATGCTAAACACTTTCTGAGGGAAGAATCTATCTGTGTCTAGTGCCTTGCTGGGGTGGATCCTTTTTAATGAGCAGAGATTCTGAAACAGCAGGGATCTGCTGTTCCAGTTCACATGCACAGTACAACTAAGAATTTCAGACCAAATACTCAGATTAACTTAATTGACACGGGCCAATCCTGAAATATGAAATGAACTTCTTTTATTGACCTCAGTAATAAATGCAGTCTAGGATTTTTAATGGAATCCAAGGAAATTAAGGCTCTCTTCCCATAGGAGTAGGGCACAGAACTCTGCTTTTCAGAGCTGCCCAGTAGAGGCCAAGCTATTCTGTTGTGAGGTCTCTTTCACAGAGCCTGCACGATTGTCCTCAGTCACTTTATCCAAAGCATGCTGGTATGCGGCAGGAGTGTTTTTACATTTTTCTTTTGTTTGAGGTCCTATCCACTAAGTTTAAGCAACTATGTGAATAAGGCATGCGGGAACCATTTGTTTCTAGATCTGCAAAATCCTCATTCTCCAAAATAATGCACCTCTTGAACTTTACAGAACTGACCTGAGCTTTGTTGGTACTATCCTGATTTCAAGAAGTATCCTCAATGATTTCATCCACAGCAGGCCAGTTGGAAGCAATGATTAAATCCATGCTAGCTCATTAACTCTCCCTAGGGGAGAGAAAAAAGGAGGGTTAATATACATGAATCTAAGATCAGCACCTCTCCTGCCACACATTCACAATCTTTTCTTGTATGTTCACTTTTTGAGTTGACACCTATTTAAAGATCAGAATGTTTATAGGGACCCCAATTCCCATAGTATCTGAGCATGTCAAATCTTAATTAGCCTCATAATTACCCTCTAAGGTAGGGCAACATAACTATCCCCATTTTACAGATTGAAAACTGAGGGACAGAGGATTGAAGCTAATGGTCTTGCCTTAGGTCACACATGAAGTCTCTAGCAGAGTAAAGTCTTGAATCTAGGTTACCCCAGTAGCAGACTAGTGCTCTAACAATACACCATCCTTCCTTGACAAGCTGCTAGCATAACCCACACACCTAGAGGGTGTGGTTCAAGAAAGAGACTTAAGCCGAGAACCAGCTGGCTTTATAACTTTAGCTCCTACACTAAGCTCCGGCGGTCCTGAGTTTGAATCCTCCCCAGGTTCTGCACTTATAATGGAAGAATCCCAAGCACTGCTACAGGCTGGGGACTGACTAGCAAAGCGGCAATTCTGTGACCCCCTCCCCCCCCCGCAGTAGATGAGAAGATAGATGTGAGTCAATAGTATGCTCTTGTTTCCAAGAGGGCTAATGGCATATTGGGAAACAGGGAAATAATCACTTCCCTTGTATTTAGATGTGACTTCACCAGTGCCATAGTACTGTGCCAAGTTTTGACCCCCATCTCCTAAAAGGATTGGAAAGAGTCTAACAAAGGGCAATGAAAATGGGTGTTGGAGGCACATGAGGTATGAGGAGGGACTGAGAGAACTGGGCTTATTTAGTCTGTAGAAGAGAAGGGGGGGATTTGATAGCAGCCTTCAGCTACCTGAATGGAGGTTCCAAAGAGGATGGAGCTAGGCTGTTCTCAATGGTGGCAGGTGACAGAACAAGATGCAGTGATTTCTAGTTGCAGTGGAGGAGGTCTGGGTTGTATATTGGGAAGGGGGAAAACTACTTCATTAGGAGTGTGGTGAAGCACTAAAATCGGTTGCCTTGGGAGGTGGTAGAATTTCCATCCTTAGAGGTTTATCAGGCCAGGCTTGATAAAGTCCTGGCTGGAATGATTTAGTTGGGGTTGATTCTGTCTTGAGCAGGGGGGTTGGACTAGATGACCTCCTGAAGTCTCTTCTGATATTCTTTGAGTCTATGCAATTTAGCTAGACCTTCAGTAAAGCTTTTGGTACAATACCAAGACAGCCTAACAAGCAAATGTGGGCCATGTGGCGTAGATAAAATTGCTATAGGCTGGGTTCACAACTGGCTGTCTGAGCCATTGATATCTATTGAACTTAGCATGGATGTTCAAAATGGGACCTATCTAATGAGGGCCTGTTCTAGATTTGGTACTAGTCAATGTTTTCATTCATTTAGATTATAAAACTTGAAGATGACACTATGGGGAGGTGCAATAAGCACTTTGAATTATAGTTCAAAATCCTCTTGTTAGGTTGAAGAAATGGTCTGAGATCAATATGAAGTTCAACTGAGAAGTTGAAAGCATTACACTTCAGTTGGAGGAATCTAATGCACAAATACTGAATAAGGAATGACTGGCTAAGCAGTGAAACAGCTGAAGAGATCAGGGGTTATAGTAGATCAGAAATTGAAAGTCTGCTGTCTGAGGCTGTGAAGAAAATAGCAAAGACCATTCTGGGATGCATTAACAGGAACAAACTATCTAAGGCTATATCTAGACTACAGAGCTTTTCCAGGATACCAAGGAATGCGTCTGGTTTTCCAAAAAAAATTTCAGAAAAGTGGACAAACTTTTTTGGCATCCCTGTAAACCTTGTTTTACGAGGAAGAAGAGATGTTCCAAATGAGGATTTTTTTCTTTCTGAAATTTGGCCCTGTGTAAATGGGCCAAATTTTAGAAGAGTCTTTTGAAAGTAAATTGGGAAAAGATATGCAATTTGTGGTACGGTAATAGTCCTAGCCTCAAAACACAGAATAAAGTGAAACAATTATCTCCTCTATGTCAGTTACAGTATGGTTTTAGGTACTATATTTCAAGAAAGATGTGGGCAAAAAATTGGAGAGATTAGAGGAAAGCATCAAAAGGAGATCTATAGAAAACATGACCTGTAAGAAAAAGTTGAAAAACACTGGCCATGTTTAGCCTGGAGTGGAGATCGCTGAGGACAGACATACTCAAATGTATGAAGGGCTATTATAAAGAGGATGGTGACCACTTTTGTTTTTTCATCCACAGACTGTAGGACAGGTTTTATTTTTCAGCCGAGGGGATCTAGAGTAGACATTAGAATTAGAAGTTTTTCTTAAGGATAGTTATTTAAGCACTGAAATAAGCTTCCAAGGGAGGTTGAATCCCCCATCAGTGAAGGTTTTTAAAAACAGGTTAGAGAAACCTGTCACAGATGGTCTGGGTCTAGTTTGTCCTGGCTCAACATGAGGGAGATGGACTAGACCTCTAGAGGCTCCTTCCTGGGTCTTGAAGTCCTTAGCTAACTTTCTTGCTCCTTTGACTTGCCCATTTTCAGGGGAGCTGACCACTTTCAAGGGTTCACTGGGCAGAGTGGATGGGGGTACCTGGCACCACTTCCTTGGAAAGGGATTGGCCTTGGATAGAAGGGGCAGGGCTGGGGAAGCCAGCTCTTGGCACTACCTGGAGCACAGTGCTGGGTCCCCTCCAGCCCTCAGAGCTGCACGGAGCAGTGCTCTGGTGGCGATTTCAAGGGCCCAGGGCTCTGGCCAGCACCACCACTGCTGCTGAAGTAGCAACAGAGGCGGTCAGGAGCCCCGGACCCCTTTGACTCACTGGGCTCTGGAACAACTTCCTCCATTGTGTTCTCCTGTCCCCTTTGGCAGGCCTGACCATTTGACCTAGAGATGCAAAAATATCATTTTATTACAAAGGTTTAAATATTAATTTGTTTCATATAAAGCCATGTATCAAAAGTGTAGTCAAAACAAAAGACTCTGGCAATTTTAAAATGCAAAAGACCGGTGAGGTGTGTGGCTAACGTATCCTCCTTCAAGAGCTTTGAAACAGCTTTTCATATCCTCCTGGGAACAGCCACTATGTAGTTTGTGATGTTTGCTCACTTGCATATCTGTTCTTCATAAAGGGTAGTACCACTCTCATTGGGAACAGTACCATCTGTTCCATTATTTTTTAAAAGGTTTTATTCACATGAGCTACCCATGTAAGGATATCCAGATTAGATATAATCCAGTAATGAAATGTGAAGGGCTATAAAGAAGTGGTATTCATTAACTACATTCATGTAAGTGGGACTCAGGCCATTTTTCTATCTACCCAGAACTACTTCTATTGATCCTGTTAATAAAGAAGATGGAAATCACTAGAAGGAGTCCCTCTGAAATCTCCAGAGCCATGAAATATTTAGATGCGTTGATCTTTTATCTTCTCAAACATGGGCATCAGCCTTTTCGCTTAAAATTGAGTAGCAATTTGGCCTTCTAAATAAGATCACAATGTAACAAATCTCTGTTCCCAGGAAATAGGCTTTGCAACTGGCCATTTAATCCCACCAACCTGTAAAAGTCCTTTTATTTTATGTTGCAAAGCGCCAACCACTACATAGCGTTGAGACTAGAAAGGCTTGAGTTGAGAGAGAATCTAAATTAGTTTTATCCTAAAATCACTAATTCAGGTTCATCTAATTTAACTCGCTGTCCTCCCATCTAAAGCAACACTTTTACTCTACCTTATCCTAAGAAGAAGACCTTGAGGAAAGTATTTCTAGGGCCTTCATGCAGCATCTTGTCACTTGAGCACCATGAATCGGAATGTATTGTTGTAATGGAGGTTAGGAAAATCCTGGTTGCTGGTAGATGTGATTGTCCAAATGAGAAGTATCATAAGAAGTAGAGTGACTTTTGGTGTAAGGTAGCTCAAACGATATATCCACCCCTCAAAATAGGCTGCTTGCAAGGCTGGTCAGAAACTGAGCTATGTGGATAGTGAGAGAGGGATGGAGATTACCATATCTTTGGAAAAGCTTAACGTATTAAGTGAATCATATAGACTAGGGATGTCGTTAAGCTCATCAAGTAGTCGATGGAATTTCCACAGTCTACTTGATTAGTTGAAAAGGGGGAGGTGGGGCACTCGGTATCCCAGCTGTGCCTCCGCCTTTCAAACATAGTAAGAGCTAAAAGGCAGAAGAGCAGCAGGGAACAGGGGCAAACAGGTTCTGACAACAGTGCTCAGACTTTGACATGTAGCAAGAGCTCCCCAGGGCTCTTGCTACATTTCTAAAGCAGAAGTGCAGCAGGGAGCATGTAGTGAGCTGGGACTCAAGCAGCCCTGTGGGGCTCTTGCTACATTTAAAAAGCAGAAGCGCAGCAGTTGGAACACGGCATGAGTGGGGACTGCTTTAGTCCCCACTTGCGCTGTTTCTCTGCTGTGCCTCTGCCTCCCCTGTCGCCCACAGAGATGGTGCTGAGGTGAACCAGCTTTTAAGATGGCTCCCCCCCATTCCACTCCCTCTTTCTGATAGAGGCACCAAGGAGGGGGGAAGTGACTAGTCGAGTCACTACATGACTATCCAATAAGCTTATGCTTATCGGGTAGTCGATGAGTCACTTACATCCCTAATTTAGACTCTGATCGGTGTTTATAATTTGCTTTTCCAGGAGGTAGGTTCTGTCCTCCATTCACCCTGACAAGGATCTCTTGTTCATCAGTAGCGATAAAGCTCATTTTGAAAAATGATAAAGTTTGGAAAAGCATCAAACACTTCCAGTATTTTATGTGAAATATTTGGCTCTCTTGAGACTGCAAACAAACGGGGACTTCTAGCTCTTCTCCTTCCAATCCCAGCTGAAAAAGTCAATGATTATGTTGGTACTTTTACTGTCTGCTGGAACTTGACAATGCAAAGGCAGATGGTGATGGCGGAAAACTTGTCTGAGCATTTAGTATTTTCATAAATACTTATGCTCTAGATCTGTTCTAAAAATGGAAGGAAGTTCAGGGACATGATCACTATTTAATCAGCTGGTTTACCATCTCTACATCTTAATAGGGGAGGAAGAAGGAAGCAGGGATAATGCGTTTTTTTATTTTTTTCTGCTGTTTGCAAAGTTTTGGAGCTGTAGTAACAGGATTGAGTCCTTTATAAGAAAATGGTTCTTTGCTCAGTGTTCAAATGATGATTGTATAAACTTCAGCTAATAAATGAAGTGTCTCCCTCTTTACAACCCATCCTCACGTGATGAATAATTGCACTGAGTGCTCTGCAATCACTCAGATTCATAGTGGCTGTAGGGTCAGGTGTGATAGAGGGTATTGGGTTCAAGGCTATAAGGAAGGATTTTTTAAGTATATTAATAAAAATAATCCTAATAGTATTTCCACCCCCTTCATATTCTTTTTCTAGAGAAGCCACGTCCTCGTGAGCCTCTGATCACTCTTCTTCCATACGCGCCCCTACTTATCAGTGAGCTCGGCATATCTCAAGTCAAACTTGTGAACCAGAGTATTTTAGGCCTTCACAATAGCTACAGTGTTTAGCATACACACAGCATGGTGCACCTTGGGCAGGTGATGTCAGTCTTGAAGCAAGTTGGGCACCAGTTCACAAACTCAATGCTATGCTTGGTCTTCATGGTGGTAATAGTAGTAGTGACATCTTTGGGAACTATACTATCAGGCGCTGTCCTCACTCGCAGCTTCTTGCGCAAGAACAGCCATATTTGTGCAAGAATCCACAGAGCGTCCACACTGCCAGCTCACTTGTGCAAGAAGATTTACAGTATGGCGTGGTAAGAGGGTTTCTTGCTCAAGAGCTGCGCTTTTTTTTTCAACAGGTGTAAGCCCTCTTGTGCAGGTGCTCTTGTGCAAGAGGGCAGTGTGGATGCTCACAGGGATTTCTTGCAAAAGAGAGCATCCACACTGCCATGTGTGAGCTGTGCTTTTGCACAAGAGCGCCCATGGCAGTGTGGATGTTTCCTTGTGCAAGACTTCTTGCACAAGAACCCTTGTGCAAGATGTTCTTGCGCAAAGAGCTGCCAGTGTAGACATCACCCCACGGTACAACAGGCTGCTGGCCCTGTATTTGCTGTAGCTAGGGTCATAATTCATCATGTGGTTGACTAACTTGAAGCAAGCTCTTGTGATCTCTGCTTTTGGTAAATGTTCTCTGCAGAGATAACTAGGTTGTCATAGGTAGCTAAAGGAAAGTGGTGGTAGGGCACCAAGCTGGTCTGGAACTCTGTCAAATCAACATTCAGGGCACCATCAAATCAGATGGGGGTAATGTACTCCATCACTCACCTTTTTCTGTTTAATTATTTCAGGAGGATGTTTATATAGCTGCTACCAGCAGGTCCACATAAGTTGTATCCAAGAATTTTAGGAGTTGGCTGAACAGCTTGCTGGGCCATAAATGTTTTATTCAAGTCTGGGAACTCTGGAGAAGTTCCAGAAGGCAGACAGAAAGCAAATGTGCCGACAATTAAGAAGGTTAAACAGGGTAACCTGGCTAATTACAGGCTTGCCAGTCTATCCATCCTGGGAAAGGCATTGGAGCAGCTGATATGGATCTCAATAAAGAATTAAAGGAAGATAATATAATTAATGCCCATTATCAACTATTTATGGAAAATCCTAAATCCTAAAAAAAAAAGTAACTTGGTTTATTTTTGTTTTTTTAGATGAGATTACCAGTTTGGTTGATTAAAGGTAATAGCAGTCCTATAATAGGCTTCTTCAAAACATTTGACTTTGTACTATAACATTTTGATTTTTAAACCCCCTCCTTTCAAATTTAGAATACTAAATAATGAAGAGGGCAATACACTGATACCAAATGATTGCTAGTGTCCAGCTTACAAAGCAAACAGTAGGGGTGGGTGTTTTTTCTTTAATATAGTACAATGTGAATGTATACACTAGGAAGGAAGAATGTAAATCCTACTTGCAGGATGGGGGAGGGGTAGGGGAGACTCGGGATTCGTGGTTAATTACCTGAACGTGAGCTCCCTGTGTGATGCTGCATCCTAAAAAGCTAATGTGATCCTGCAGTTCATAAACAGCATAATCCTTGAGTTGGAGTATTTGTGTGTCTGCTCGAATGCTGTGTCCAGGTCTGGTGTCAGAAAGGATGTTGATAAATTGGAGAGGATTCAAAGAAGAGCCATAAGAATAATTTAAAGGATTTGAAAACAACATTTATAGCAATAGATTGGAGAGGGTCCAGTGGAGGGTGACCAAAATGATTAGGGGGCTGGAGCGCATGATCTGTGAGGAGAGACTGAGGGATTTGGGTTTTAGTGTGCAGAAGAGAAGAGTTTGGGGGGGAGGGGGGAGGATTTGATAGCAGCCTTCAACTTCCTGAAGGGAGGTTCCAAAGAGGATGGAGAGAGGCTGTTCACAGTAGTGACGGATGGCAGAACAAGGAGCAGTGGTCTCAAGTCACAGTGGGAGAGGTCTAGGTTGAATATTAGGGAAAAACTATTTCACTAGGAGGGTGGTGAAGCACTGAATTGGGTTACCTAGGGAGGTGGTAGAATCTCCATCCTAGAGGTTTTTAAGTCTGTTTGACAAAGCCCTGGCTGGGTTGATTAGTTGGGATTGGTCCTGCCTTGGGCAGGGGGCTGGACTTGATGACCTCCTGAGGTCTCTTCCAGCTCTGTGATTCAAGAAACTCCATTTATTTAAATTAACAAAGAGCAGTGTTAAGGATGATTTTAAGTAGCTACATTATTATCTTCTTCAACTTTAGTTCCTCTTTTGCCACTCACACACTGGGCAGCTCAGTTCCTCGGTTGATTATGGTCACTCACTAATTATGGCACTTCTCCCCAGATAATGTCACAAGTACCTACAAGAGGATCAAATATTTAATAATGGGCCCTTCTATCTAGCTGACAAAGTATAATATGATCCAGTGGCTGGAAGTTGAAGCGTACACCCGTTCAAGTTAGTAATAAGGCATACAATTTAAACAGTGAGGTTAATTACCCATTAAAACAATGTATGAAATATTGTGTGGATTTTCCATCACAAACAATTTTAAAATATGAATTGGATGTTAGAACCGACATTTTGGGAAGGGAATTATTTTTGGGGATTTCAGTGGTCTGGGTTATACTTCCGTATATTATGAGTTCAACCAAAATCTTGTGAAATTTTGAGCTTTGAGACAGTCAGATGAAACTGGGCAGTTTTCCCTGTCTTTCATTTTGAAATTATTTTATTATACCAGTAACACCATCCTGGCAAATTACTTTCCAGTTTAACTTTTGAGGCAACGAATGTTTTTAACATGTGGCTTATGGCTCTAAGATGCATTTTAAAAGACTTGGCTGCATTACTATATTTGATTGTATATGAAATATCTCTTTGACCAGTACTGATTTTAAATGAACCTCACTGAACTAGCTGTTGCATATGTAGTTGTATAGCACTTGATGGCATCTACTCTCTCTAGGGTCAACTTTCATTTTTATGAAGCAGAGCAATGTAGAGTGCCACAGAGGATGCTCTGTTGTGGAAATTTGATGTTTTTGTTGTCCCTTTTTGTTCTGACTGAATATTATTGCTTTTCTTTTCCACCTAGAAATAATACTTTAATGATCTGTAAAACAATTATTCAATCCACCTTTTCATTTTTCCTATCTTTTCTCCTGCTGGGTCTTGTCATCTTTCACTGGATACATGTATTTAAGGCTCACCTTTTGCATGACATTTCGTAAATGTCATGGGATTTATTTTCATTATTTCCTGTGCAAAGCAACAGGTTCCCCCAAGATAAAAAGACCCAGTCAAGTAATTTCCAAAACAAGAATTTTTCATTCTAACATGTTTGTGAGTGTGGAACAAATTAATGCATCTTACTTACAAAGTATATTGGCGTGGTGTCAGCTATCAATAATATGATTTTATTTTCTCCATGGAAAAAAGTAACCATTTCCTCTTTATGGATCAGATTCTGTCTTATCAGGGGCAAGGTTAAGAGGCTATGAGGAGCCCTTCACCCTCTCCCCCACCCCACTGCAGCTGCAGAGCTAGGGAATGCAGGGCTGAATGAAGTACAGGTAGTCCCCAGGTTACGTGCAAGATAGGAACTGTAGGTTTGTTCTTAAGTTGAATGTGTATGTAAGTCGGAACTGGCGTCCAGATTCAGCCACTGTTGAAACTGACCAGAAGTGGCTGAATCGGACACGCCTGGGGCAGAGCAGCTGGGGTGCTGCTGGGTTGGTCCAGTAGCGCCGCATCTCGGTGCTGTGGGACCAACCCGGCAGCCCCCCAGCTGCTCTACCCCAGGCGTCGGCGAGAAAAGCCTGGTCTGCTGGGGGGGGGGGGGAAGTAGCCGCACTAGCTGCGCGCACCCCCCCCCCCAGCAGACCAGGGAGATGCGGGCGGCGGGACCGCTGAGACGCACCATGGTTCCGCCACCCGCGTCCTCCGTGGCTTTGCTCCGCGTCTCCCTGGTCTGCTGCGGGGGGGCCCCCCCAGCAGACCAGGGAGATGCGGAGCAGCTTCTCTCGCCGTGGAGGATGCGGGCGGCGCGTCTGGGCGGACTCGCTGCCCACGTCCTCCGCGGCGAGAGAAGCCCTGTTCATATGTAAGGATCTGACGTAAGTCGGATCCACGTAACCTGGGGACTGCCTGTAATTGGTGATGCCAGCAGCACCAGCCAGCCTCAGAAAATGATTCTAGGAGGAGCAAGGATGATGCCATAAACTCAGGCTATGTCTAGACTGCAGGCTTCTTTTGTGCATCAAGAGTGTTCTGCTTTTTTGAAAGATAGCATCCATTCGGTGTGGATGTTAATTTTGCATTTAAGCTGTGATTACTATGGATGGAGTGGCCACGAGGGCACCTGTGCTTTTTTTCCTTTTCTTCTTTTGAAATAACTCCCTCTTCCCTGTCCACATGCCTTTTCCCAAATGAGTTCTTTTGGAAAAAGGCTTCTTTCTCGTAGAAAGAGGTTTACTGCTGTTGGGGGAAAAACCCCTGCATTTTTTTTTCTGAAAGAATGTGATTGCAGTGTGGACATAAGTGAAGTTTTTTCAGAAAAATGGCCATTTTCCCGAAAACTCTGTAGTGTAGACATACCCCCAGCTTCCTGCACTTCAGCTGATATTGTCAGCAGGTCAATAAGGGTTTGATTGATCTTTCTTGTGTCCTTATCACTGCTACCCTCCAGCTACCTCCCTAATTCCCACAATGTTTCACCCACTGTTCACCTTAATTTGGTCCCAGTCTCTCATATTTCTGTGTGTGTGTGTGTGTGTGTGTGTGTGTGTGTGTGTGTGTGTGTGTGTGTATAGCTTTACATATTCTGAATTGTCTCAGTGAAGCCAATGGGCCAATGCAGCGTGTAAAGTTAGGGAGATGCATAAGTCTTTTCAAGATCAAGGCTTTCATTTGTAACATCTTTGGAGTCTCAATGGGCTTGTGTTTGTACAAGAGGACCTTGTAATGACATGGGCTTCTTGGTGCAGAAATTACAGGCAGTCCCCGAAATTACAGGCAGTTACGAACGGGGCCCGTCTCCCTGGTCTCCAGCAGACCAGGGAGAGGCAGCAAAGTGGCGGAGCACGCGGGCAGCCCAGACGCGTCTGGGCTGTCCGCTGCCTGCGTGCTCCTTGGCTTTGCTCTGCTTTGCTCCCCGTCTCCCTGGTCCGCAGACCAGGGAGACGGGGAGCAAAGCAGAGCAAAGACGCGGAGCCCGAGGGCAGCAGGACAGCCACGGCGCGTCTGGACTGTCCCGCTGCCCCTGTGCTCCACGGCTTTGCTCCGGACGCCTGTGGTACAGCAACTGGGGTGCTGCCGGTTGGTCCTGTAGCGCCGCTCTGGGTGCTACAGGACCAACCCGGCAGCACCCCAGCTGCTCTGCCCTAGGCATCCTGATTCAGCCACTGCTGGTCAGTTTCAGCAGCGGCTGAATCAGGACGCCTGGGGCAGAGCAGCTGGGGTACTGCTGGGTTGGTCCAGTAGTGCCGAGGAGCGGCGGCGCTACTGGACCAACCCAGCAGCACCCCAGCTGCTCTGCCCCAGGTGTCCCCAAGTCAGCCGCTGCTGAAACTGACCAGTGCCTGACTACAGGAAGCCCTTGCCCTGGGCTTCCTGGAATCAGCCGCTGATCAGTTTCAGCAGCAGCTGAATCTGGACGCCAGTTCCGACTTACATACAGATTCAACTTAAGAACAAACCTACAGTCCCTATCTTGTACGTAACCGGGGACTGCCTGTACTATAAAAGCACCAGTCTCTGTTTCTAGAAATTAAGTTGGAAACCCATGTTAGATTACAAGTGAAAAATGTGCTAGGCTTTCTTTGTCCTCCTTGAGGAACAAGTGTTCAAACTGCTGGTCTCTGCTCTGTAGAGGTTTACTGTTGGACTAGTGTAGCCCTTCTGCCGGTTAGGCCTGGCAGGAACCAGGGCTGGGTTCAATATCTTGGGGTCAATCTCACAAAGAACCGGCTCGAGCCCCCACCCAGTGATCTGGGAAATTCACGCACCCCTGGGTGCCTCTGAGAGGCAATGCTTCCCCACTCGCAAGCACTGAGTCTGAGTGTAGGGAAAGAACATTTAATGAAACAGAGGAAGAATTCATACGGCATTAGCTTGGAGAAAACACCACAAACAGAGTTCATAACCCAAACATGAGCCCCCACCCCGGCCAAGATTCGCCCGAAGTCCACCGACTCCCCAAAAGTCTCTGTGCCACCCAGAGTCCCAAAGTTCACCCACAGGGTTTCACCTCCCAACCTGGGTAGAAATGGGGGTGGGGAGATAGATAGGGGGCACCTTATACGAAACTCCGCTACGCTTCACCAGCTGTCTCGTCCCACACCTCTGGACGCTCCGCTGGGCACCTGTCGCCGCTTCTCGCCTGCTGCCGTTCCACGCCACGCCACTGGTCGGCGCTCCTCGCCTGCCGCCGCTCCATGCCACGCCGCTAATGGCTGCTCCTCGCCTGCCGCCGCTCCATGCCACGCCGCTAATGGCCGCTCCTCGCCTGCCGCCGCTCCACGCCACGCCGCTAATGGCCGCCCCTCGCCTGCCGCCGCTCCATGCCACGCCGCTAATGGCCGCTCCTCGCCTGCCACTGCTCCACGCCACGCCGCTAATGGCCGCTCCTCACCTGCCGCCGCTCCACGTCACGGATGGCTGCTCTTCGCCTGCTGCCGCACCACGCCACACCGCTAGTCGCCGCTCCTCGCCTGCTGCCACTCTACTGGCTGCAGTAGGTCTGGCTCTCAGCCAAACCAGTGATTTCAGCTTAGTGATTTCAACTCTCAGCCAAACCAGTGATTTCAGCTCTCAAATGAATCCAGCTTTCACTGGACTAGCAAACAAAAAGACTCCTCAGGGAGTCTGCTTTAGGTCTGTCCTTATAACAAAGGGGGAAAGGTGCAGGCTGGGCCAGTCTTATAGCTCACACCTGGTAGGTGTGAAGCAGGCTGACTCAAGTCCTTTAACCCTTTCCCCCAGCTCTGTTCACTCAACTCTGGAAGGGGGGAGGCTTGTTCTTCCGAGACCTCTTACCATGATGGTGGTGTCTCTCCTGCAAGCACTGGTGGCATGTTTGACAGTTCCCACATTTAGGGGTAGCATGATTAGTGACCCCCACAACAGTCCCAAATTATATACAATTCTCCACATTCCATTCCAACACTGACCCTCCATCAGCCCTGGCTGAATGGGATTTACATAGCCACACCTTGGATTCTCTCCTGAGCAGTGTTTACATGTCAACAGTTAACAGTTAATTACCTTGTAGAGCTAAACAACTGTAGTGGGCACACCCACCCCTCCTTTCAGCTGGCTGACAGCAAGCAGCAGTTCAGCCCCTGCTTACATCCTCCCCCCAGTCAAAAATTTGCCGTCCCGGCAAAATATGTTCCTGATTATACCAGCAACGTGAGTTCTCTTCAAAGGGTCTAAGGAACCCCACTATGGCCTCTACCAGCCTGTGTGCCAGGTGTATCACATCCTCACTAACCACTCCTGGTGCATTGTAAGTTAGCCTGTTCACTGGTTTTACAACCCTATCACGCCTATCGAGCACAGGCACAGCAGGAACTGTGGGGACTTCTTCTGGGGGTAGGGCTGACAAGGGGTTATGTGTAGGTACCCTCTCTTCAGATACATGCCGTTGCACCTCTTGTTGAGATGCTGGGATGTCCAGGGCACTGGGGACACCTTCCCCTGGAACATACTCTCTGTCCACTGACACAGGTGTGTCATCACAAGCCTGTTCCTCTCCCAGAAGTTCTGAAGATGTAGATGGGACAAACTCATCCTCCGAGGTTTGTCTAGATGAGGACACCGAACCTCCTTCCACAGGCCTAAATGCCTCAGCCATAGGATTCAGAGCCAAAGAAGTGGAGCTCTCTCCATGTCTCATTGATGGAGTCCGGAATCTGGTCTGCATCCCAGTATACTCAATGGGATCATCTTCCTCTTCAGATTCACTCTCAAAGGTGCTGGGTAGAGGGAGATTAGCTTCACAGGACTCACCACACATGATGGGTGGTTGACTTGGCCGGACACTTCTTTTTCGCTGAGGCCCCATGTCATGGTCCATTTCGTAAGGAGCGCCTACCAATTCTCCCACAGGCAGCAGAAGGTTCCGATGTACTGTTTTTACTTGCCCTGGCCCAGTTTCTGGTTTAATCTTGTAGACCGGTAGATCTCTAAGTTTTTCCACCACCCGGTAAGGCATTGCCTTCCATCTGTCGGCAATCTTGTGTTTGCCAGCAATACCCATATTTCGTAGCAGAACTCTGTCCCCAGGTTGGAGATCTTGTGGGCGCACTCGCGCATCATATCGGTGTTTATTACGGTCTGCATTTTTCCGGGCAGCTGCAGTAGCCAAGCGATAGGCATTCTGCAGTTTTTCTCGTAATCGGGAGACATATTGCAAGTGTGTCTCATAACTCTCGCCATCTCCTGATACTCCAAAGCATATGTCTATAGGCAGCATCGGCTCTCGTCCAAACATCATGAAGAATGGGGTGACCCCTATAGCATCATTTCTTGTAGCATTGTAGGCATGCACCAAAAATGCGACATGCTGGCTCCAGGATGCTTTCTGGTCTGGGCGTAAAGTCCCCAGCATATTTAGTAGAGTCCGATTGAACCGCTCAGGCTGAGGGTCACCTTGGGGGTGGTAAGGTGTTGTTCTGGACTTCTTAACTCCGGACAATTGTAGCACCTCCTTCAAGAGGTGACTCTCAAAGTCCCTCCCCTGGTCAGAATGTATCCGAGTTGGGAGACCATACACTGAAAAATATCTTTCCCACAAAACTCGTGCCACAGTAGTGGCTCGCTGGTCACGTGTGGGATATGCCTGTGCATATCGGGTATAATGGTCAGTCACTACTAAAATGTTCCCCATATTTTTCCTGTCCACTTCTAAAGACAAGAAATCAATACACACCAGCTCCAAAGGCCTGCTGGTGGTGATATTCTCCAGATAAGCAGCTCTGATAGGCAGAGTTTTCCTATGAACACATCGGGAGCAGGTCTCACATTTTTTTCGGACATCTTCAGCCATTCGGGGCCAGTAAAACCTACTACGGATAAGTTCCAGGGTTTTCTCCATTCCCAAATGCCCAAAATCATCATGCAGGGCTCTCATGGCCAAGGCTCTGTACTCTTTTGGTAGCACTAGTTGCGTTCGTCGATTTTGCAAAGGATCTACGGTGATCCGGTGCAGCACCCCCTGTATTAGTTCCAGTTTGCACCACTCCCGCAACAGTAGCTTACCCTCAGGGGTGGATGTGGCAACTGCACTAGGGCTTTTCCCTTCTCTTTTTGCAAGTAGTGTGTTACGGATGTCGACATCTTGCAGCTGTGCTCTCTGCCAGTCAGAAGCATTGAGCCTGGGCAAGGGGGACTGGTCCAACATAATGTAGTTCACGGAGACAGAGGGTACACTCTCAGGGGGTAGGCCCAGTGCTTCTGCAACACACCCATGAGGACTCTCATGTGCCTTGGATTTCTGATAACTACCGTTGCATATAGCTCTCACTCCGTCTACAGGAATCTCACCAATTTCTGTTGGCTGTGGACGCCGAGACAACGCATCTGCATCTACATTGTTTCTCCCTGATCGGTACTGTATGCTGAACTCATAGCTGGCCAGGGCGGCCACCCATCGTTGTCCAGTAGCATCCAGCTTAGCACTTGTCAGTACATAAGTCAGTGGGTTGTTGTCTGTCCATACCTGGAAATTAGCACCGTACAAATAGTCCCGAAATTTCTCAGTGATGGCCCACTTCAAGGCCAGGAACTCCAACTTGTGGATGGGGTAACGACTTTCACTGTCAGACAGCCCTCGGCTGGCAAAGGCCACAGGTTTACGGTTGCCGTTCACATCTTGGTACAAGACTGCTCCCAAACCATCCAAACTGGCGTCTGTATGTAGGAGGAATGGCTTGTTTGGGTCAGCAAAAACTAAGACTGGAGCATGAGTTAGACAGCTAATGATCTCTCGGAAAGCCCTTTCACATCCCTCCTCCCATCGTGGTCCAAAAGGCTCTAGAGGGCCATATTGTCTTGGATCGGGAGGTCGTGGGGGTCTCCCCTTATTCTTGGTCTTAGCTTTCCTCTTGATGGCCGGGTATCCCCTGGTAAGATCATTCAGAGGCTTTACAATGGTGGCATAATTCTTCACGAACCTCCGATAGTAGCCACTAAACCCAAGGAAAGTCTTAAGCTCTCTGTAGTTTCTGGGGCGCGGCCAGGTAGTGAGTGCTTCTACTTTATCCGGATCGGTACTCACACCTTCTTGGGACACAATATGACCAACATACTTCACTGATGTTCGGCAGAATTGACACTTATCAATGGAAAGTTTCAGCCCATGGGCCTCCAACCTGTCAAGTACTTTAAGAAGTCTCTCTTCATGCTCTTCCAAGGTCCTTCCAAATACAATCAGATCATCCAAATAGACCAAGACTTGCAGTAAGTTCATATCCCCTACAACTTTCTCCATGAGGCGCTGGAATGTGGCGGGGGCCCCAGAGATCCCTTGAGGCATGCGTTCAAACTGATAAAACCCCAATGGGCAGATGAAGGCGGTCTTCTCCTTGTCCTCTGCTCCCAAGGGGATCTGGTAGTATCCACTTCGAAGATCCAATACTGAGAACCACTGGCTTCCCAATAAACAATCTAATGCATCTTCTACTCGGGGCATTGTGTACTGGTCAACCACAGTACGGCGGTTCAGGGTGCGGTAGTCAATACACATCCGAATTTTCCCATTCTTTTTCCGGACTACCACAATGGGTGAAGCATAGGGGCTGTGGGACTCGGAAATGATGCCAGTTGCAGCCAGTTCCTGAAGGTGATGTCGCACATCATCCATCTCTGAAAGTGCAATTTTTCTAGATCTCTCCCTGAAAGGTCGGGGATCATGTAGTCTGATGTTATGCTCAACCCCTTTGGCACACCCCACATCCCACTCATGCAGTGAGAATACGTTGGGTCTTTGAGAGAGCTTCTTCCTCAGGCGATCCTTCCACTCTTCGTCCAAGGGTGAATCTCCAAAGTCAAACCTTGATGGATCTATAGTCTGAACGTGCGGTTCACACTGGGGACTCACAATCGATTCAGTCTCAAAAAGATCTGCTATCTTTTGCCCTTGATTCACAATAATATCACGACTTGTTTCATTCGCAATCAGTACTGTGACTGTGTCCTGGGATGCTGCTGGTAAAGTTATAACTCCACAGGGGACCAGGACCCCATCAGGAAGCTCTCCCTCAGTTGGTTGTTCTACCATGGCGAACACTCGTTTATTGCCTTTCAGCCAGGTGCTCATGACGAGCACTTCCTGCTCTGTCCTTGCAGGCACTACTAAAGGGTTTGCACCTGCATACCTTAGAGTACCCATTGGTAGCTCAGACATCTCCTGTTTAGCATCTTCAATCTTCCTATAGGCTTCAGCACAAAGGGTATGGATCATCAGGGTATCCAGATATTGGTCCCCAGCCCGTCGTCTGCAGTATTCTGCGAGCACCTTGAAGAGACTGGAGTTGGTCCCTATCAGTACTGACACATCAGGGACCCCTTTAGGGTCAGGGCATATCAAGGCTACTGTGTCCACCTCTTCTCTTACCCCTGCCACCTCCTCAGGGAATTCCAAATGCACTATGACATACCCTTTGTAGGGATATTCGTTCATGCTGAGACCACACAGGCCAAGGCCAGTCAATGGCTGGATAGGCAGGTGCCTGAGCACCTGTTGGTAGAATGACTGGAATATAATTGTCACCTGAGATCCGGTATCAAGCACTGCTTTGCACTCCACCCCTTCAATCCTTACAGTGACCTCTGCTCGAGGCCCTATCAGTCCTGAAGGGATCCTAGCTGAGTGGTCTTTTCTGGGGAATCCGTCAAATCCTGGGGGCCTGGGTGGTCCCTGTTCCCCGACCGTCTCATGACTGATTCTCAGCTTTCCATAAACTAAACTGGGGTTTTCCTCATTTGGGCAATGTGCAGCCCTGTGCCCATCTTGACCACACCGGTAGCAGAAGAATGATCCTCTCCTCTTTTGGCTGGGTGGGATGGCAGCTCCAGGCGCTGACTTATCCATCAACACAGCCTGAGGTTCCTCATCCCTGCAAATCCGCGCTTGGTCAATGGCTCTCTGCAACTCAGCAATCCGTTCTGTCAGGACCTGAACTTGCTGGGCAATGTCTCCTCTGGTGTTCACCATGAGCACACCGGCTGTTTGTCGGGGTGCAGCGCTGGTTGGCTTAGGCCTCTGGGCCTCCCAAAACCCACTGGTAGCCTGCCTTTCTTCCTCCTCTCTGACCTCCTTTATCAGTTGAGAGTACGCAGGGGGGTGTTCCAGTCGTTCTCTTAGCCGGAGGTGTAGTAGAATCGGGCTGTAATATGGAGTTCCTCTTACAATTTGAGCCAATCTGGTCTGGTCCATCTGCTCAGCAGTCACGGCTCCCCTAATGACAGCTCTCTGCAGCAACTTCTCCAACCTCTGTACATAGGCTGAGAGCTTCTCTCCTCGGTGCTGCTTAGCATTGAGAAAGTTACAAAAACTGTCTTCAGGACCCTCCATGCTCCCAAAGGTGTGAGTGAGGGCCTCTAGGCAGTCCTTTACACTGACCTCAGGGTTAGTGAGCTTCAAGGTGCGAATCACATCTAAAGCTGGGCCCCGGAGACTGTCTACTAAACATCTTCTTTTTTCTCTGTCTGGCACAGCCCAATGCTCTAGCATTTCAGTGGTGTGTTCCAGCCAGGGTTCAAACTCCTCTTCCCCAGGGAATAATCTTAACTTACAATAGGAGCTTGCCATAGCATGGGATAGCACACATTTCTCCAAGATTTGCCCCAGGGCTTTTGCCCAATCATCTGCTGAGGTTGCTGCCTCTGAGCTAGAGGCTTCTGGGCCAGGGCCCAACAAACCTGACAGACAAGCCATGATACAAACAGTAATGCCCTCAAATACAAATCACAATTATTTCCCACAACAGCAACTCACTCAACATGTGCTTGCGAGGGGTACTGACCCAGTAAATCCCGGACGAGCCCCCAAAATGTAGCCCTTCTGCCGGTTAGGCCTGGCAGGAACCAGGGCTGGGTTCAATATCTTGGGGTCAATCTCACAAAGAACCGGCTCGAGCCCCCACCCAGTGATCTGGGAAATTCACGCACCCCTGGGTGCCTCTGAGAGGCAATGCTTCCCCACTCGCAAGCACTGAGTCTGAGTGTAGGGAAAGAACATTTAATGAAACAGAGGAAGAATTCATACGGCATTAGCTTGGAGAAAACACCACAAACAGAGTTCATAACCCAAACATGAGCCCCCACCCCGGCCAAGATTCGCCCGAAGTCCACCGACTCCCCAAAAGTCTCTGTGCCACCCAGAGTCCCAAAGTTCACCCACAGGGTTTCACCTCCCAACCTGGGTAGAAATGGGGGTGGGGAGATAGATAGGGGGCACCTTATACGAAACTCCGCTACGCTTCACCAGCTGTCTCGTCCCACACCTCTGGACGCTCCGCTGGGCACCTGTCGCCGCTTCTCGCCTGCTGCCGTTCCACGCCACGCCACTGGTCGGCGCTCCTCGCCTGCCGCCGCTCCATGCCACGCCGCTAATGGCTGCTCCTCGCCTGCCGCCGCTCCATGCCACGCCGCTAATGGCCGCTCCTCGCCTGCCGCCGCTCCACGCCACGCCGCTAATGGCCGCCCCTCGCCTGCCGCCGCTCCATGCCACGCCGCTAATGGCCGCTCCTCGCCTGCCACTGCTCCACGCCACGCCGCTAATGGCCGCTCCTCACCTGCCGCCGCTCCACGTCACGGATGGCTGCTCTTCGCCTGCTGCCGCACCACGCCACACCGCTAGTCGCCGCTCCTCGCCTGCTGCCACTCTACTGGCTGCAGTAGGTCTGGCTCTCAGCCAAACCAGTGATTTCAGCTTAGTGATTTCAACTCTCAGCCAAACCAGTGATTTCAGCTCTCAAATGAATCCAGCTTTCACTGGACTAGCAAACAAAAAGACTCCTCAGGGAGTCTGCTTTAGGTCTGTCCTTATAACAAAGGGGGAAAGGTGCAGGCTGGGCCAGTCTTATAGCTCACACCTGGTAGGTGTGAAGCAGGCTGACTCAAGTCCTTTAACCCTTTCCCCCAGCTCTGTTCACTCAACTCTGGAAGGGGGGAGGCTTGTTCTTCCGAGACCTCTTACCATGATGGTGGTGTCTCTCCTGCAAGCACTGGTGGCATGTTTGACAGTTCCCACATTTAGGGGTAGCATGATTAGTGACCCCCACAACAGTCCCAAATTATATACAATTCTCCACATTCCATTCCAACACTGACCCTCCATCAGCCCTGGCTGAATGGGATTTACATAGCCACACCTTGGATTCTCTCCTGAGCAGTGTTTACATGTCAACAGTTAACAGTTAATTACCTTGTAGAGCTAAACAACTGTAGTGGGCACACCCACCCCTCCTTTCAGCTGGCTGACAGCAAGCAGCAGTTCAGCCCCTGCTTACATCAGCAAGAATATAGCACTGTAGGATTAAGATACATATCTTGACCAGAGACACACCACTCTTCCTTATTCTAGCACAGGGTTGGGCAATTTTTTTTTTTAACAGGGGCCACTTCATAAATTTTTGAACTGGCCCCAGGCTGCCCCAGAAGGGGTGGGGCCTCAGAAGAGGCAGGGCCAGGACACCTCCGTGCTTCCCCACCTACAGACGCTGTGGGTCTGGGGGTGGGGAAGCATGCAAAGTCTTTGCTTCTAACTGCCCCTCCCCCCCGCCTGAGAGAACCAACTGTTTTGAACAGCCAGTGATTCTCTCTAGGTGCCTTGCCCCTGGAGGAGGGCCCGAAAGGGGAGGAGCAGGGAAGCTGCTGGTTGGGGTTTGTCCGGGGGCATGAAGTTAAAGGCACCAAGGGGAGAAGAGGCATGGCTAGAAAAGGAACCCAGGAATCCTGCTTCCCAGAATCCCTTCCTTTCCTTTACCTGCCCCACCAAGCACCAGCTCCCACAGTCCTCACAGAGTTGAGACTGGAACCCCCAAATCTAACCAACAGACCCCACTGCCCACCTACAGGAAAGGAAGGAAGCCAGAAATTGTAATGCCCAGTTCCCTGCTTTAACCAAATACACCCACCCCTCCCACAGAGCTAGGAACTCCCAGCCCCCCTGCTCCAACTCAATGCACCCACCTTTCCTGCAGAGCCAGGTTCCTCACCCCCTCCCCCATAGCCAGGCACCCTAGCCCTCCTGTTCTAACCCAATGCTCCATCCCTCCTGCAGAGCTGGGGACATAGTCTAGTGGAATGGAGGATAATGAGCAACTCCATGGGAGGAGCCAAATCCGCTCCCCACATTGGACCTGCCCTGGGTCTCTCCAGAGCTGCTGCAGCCTCCAGGCACTGGGGCACATGTGGAGAGTGGTTATGTCTGGCTGTGCAGCTCCAAACATTCCATCTGACAGGCATTTGCCATCACCCCCCTCTCTGATCCTCTTTGCAGGGCAAAACCCTGGACATTTTTAGCTATTTAAAAAAGCCGTCCGGCTGGAGATTTAACAAGTGAAAAACAAGACCATGTTCAGGAAAAAACAGACACATGGTAACCCTATATGGAGTTATACTACTTAAATGCTTAGCTGGTACTTCTACAACTTATGCAACAAAAAATGTTCATTATTTTTGCCACAATTCAAAAATCATTCACCTTCCAAGGTACAAAGTTACTATTCCACTGAAGTGAACTAGCCACTTCTATGCCAACTGTAGAATCAAATCCAGATGGCTGGACCCCTGCATCTGCATAGAGTTCTGGTGACTAAAATAAGGCTTGCCTATGCAAAGGTCATGGCAATATCAAAGTCATTAAGGTCAGGCTATGTGTTTAAAAAAGACAACAGCACTTGAACATATCAAGTGTGATTAAGGTTAGAAAAAAGCCTGATTTTTTGTACCATGACTTCGATGAGTTGTAGATGGGTTATCTATTTGTGTATTCCAAGGTATTTTGATTATTATATTGCAGAGTCAGTTCTGCCACAAAAGCATAAACTATATTTTTGTGGTTCATATATGAGTAAAATTAACTAAGGTTTGATTGTTCAATCTGTATAGCTAGACATTTGAGATGGTCAAATAACGAGAAAACAAGGTTTGCAAACATTTGTTTGAATGCTCAATTGTAGCTTGGTTTCACAGTGTTCAGAGCCCTTATTAGCTACTGGGAAACATTCACAGGAACTGTTTGTCAGCCTTTCCCCTAACATTGGTACAGTTCACACAGATGTCCAACTGTATATCCATATGGACAGAGTATTCACTATTAGCAAATTATATTTACAAGTTCAATAAGCCTTACCATGTGACTTGGGTGGACACGTGTACCCCAGGAATAGTTTAGGGTTGAAGTGAATGACTTGCAAATACACAAAATTGCAATTTTGTGTTACAGGTATTTACAAAGTAGACCATGCAAATAATTGGCACAAGAAAGAGTAAAAAGACATTCAGCAAGATAATATGCAATAACATTAATAGAGCCTATCAATTAACACCCAAGTCAAAATTTTAGATCTCAAACTGGGATTGCAGTATGTGTGTCCATATATAATCTCCTTACTATTGTAAATAGAACAAGAACTGGAAATATGTTGGAGCTTCCTGGTTCAGCACTCTCTGGACCTGATTGGTCCTGAACAAGGGAGTTTGCTGAACCTGGGAAGATAAACTCTGGCCTCCTAGCTCTAGCTGGGTCACTGCCCTGCTGCTCTTGGCTGCTGCCAGCTGGGCAGGGCTCCAAGCTATTGGTCCTGCTGCTGCCGGACTCCCAGCCACTAGGTCTCTGGTCCAGAAACGTCCATCATTCTCCCAACCACAGATGTTGCTAGATCAGAGAATCCTGGTTTAGAGAGGTTGTCTGTAATTGTAAGCTAACAAATAGATTCCCACAGTTCCATTTTTCAGAATATAACCACACTTGAGTCTAAAATGTTTGATCAATGTTTATATACTCTTTGCAAACTTTCTATAATATAAAAAGGTCATGACTATAAACATGGAAAAACATCATACATCCCATTTTTCAAGTGTAAATATCTCCTATGGAATGTTCTACCTGTAACTTCCAAAATATGTTGGCATATGTATGTAAGAATAACGCAGGCATGTCTTGTTGCAAATGACTTCTCACTAGACACTGGTTCCAATGGATTAAGATGGTGATTAAGAGGAAAGACAGAGCAGATGGCTTTAACTGTACAAGAAAAATATTTATGTAGTGCTACCATTTCCATTACATTTCTGCACCTAGTAAAAGCTTGTTAAAACATGTTTTCTGCTGATTATAATGTTCTGTAATAGCCGTAATCAGTCTTCTGAAAATGTTGAGACTGGGTAGGACAGATATAAGAATACTGTGTTTAGACGGCAGTTCACAAGGTCACAAATGACTGTTTTGTGTGTCTCATAACAATAGGCAGAGGAGATCTGATGTCCTCCCCTCATTTATCTATTTGCTTCTTGCTTTCTTTCTTACTCCAGAGAAACAATTAGCATGGTGAAGACAATCCCATTAAAACTAGTTATAACCCACCATCCTGTTGAGTCTAACCATAACCTCATTGATTATCTGCTCCCTGCTCAAGTAATAAAATGTCAGATATTCATACCGATGGAAATAAACCTATTAAGTCATCTTCTCTCTGACTTGTCAGTGCAGGCTTATTCCTCAGAACATACTTGTCAAGTCTAAATTTAATAGGTTTTGAATAGTCAGCCTGTCTTCATTCATCCCATTGCCCTTCTCACAATGGGATATGGGCTGCTTTTCAATTTGTCTCTTGCATAGTGCTGCGCATGTGCTCAGCATAATAAAAAGCATTCATAACAGTGCATGTGAAATTCCATGTGGGAAAGGTGGTATCGTGGATTGTTTTTTCCCTTTTGGGAGAAGGGGACAGCGTTCTTGGGTGCCAGTGTCACAGGAATGTAACCAGAATTTTGCTAAGGAGGGAGCCCCCTGATATCCTGCTGGTCCCTTGAATTTGAATGGTATTATGAGACACACAGGGTCAGAATCCCACTTAAATTGGGCCCAGATATTCCTCCCTCCCCAATTATGCTTCATGGGAAGGATCTCTGCTGTTATGCCACCCAGTTCTGGTCAACAGGGTCATTCTTAGGATTTATGGTGCCCTCGGCGGGATTATTAAACTGGTGCCCCTATGCCTGACTTGCTCTTAGCAACACAAACATAAGCTTACAGTATTGGAAAACTTGCCACATGCACATTATTAAAAACAGTTTAACTTAAGCACACTAATGCTGATGGACTAGCACTAAAGAAGTAACACTATAGAAAAAATTCTGATTTATTGACAGAATGATGCCATCCCAGCAGTGGTGCCCCAGAAATACTGGTGCCCTAGGCAACTGCCTATTCTACCTATGGCTAAGGATGGCCCTGCTGGTCAAGGTCCAAAGGAGGAAGGCTGGGTCTTGCATGGTGGCTAAAAGGCAGGTGCTGTGTGAATGCAGATGCTCATCAGTCTTGAATGCAAAGAGGAACACCTGGGTAGATAAACAGAACCTGCACTACTAAAGGGTTCCTAAACAGGCAGTGTCAAATTCAATTCAGTTTTAAGAACACAGGGCTTTAAGGTTGTTAATCCTCTGATACTGTTACATGGGCTGTCCTTTGTTCATGGTGGGTTAGGAGTTAACTCCTGATCAACTTCCCTCTGTCCTAAGCCCTCATAGGAAGGGCTATAAGATCTGTCTTCCCTTGGAAGGTGAAGGAAGGAAACCAACACCTTTGAGATGGCTGGGCCAGGATTTGGGGGACCAGGTTTAATCTCAAAATGGAGAGTTCCTGATTTATTTGTTGAGGAAAACCCCTTACTGTCTGTTTTCTCTTCTGAGGCCTGTCAACACAAATATTTTATTGATAGGTCTTTAACATTACACAGCTCTTACAGGAATTTCATCATCAAAATACTAAGCCCTCACAGTGCTCTTGTCAAGGAGAATAGTAATAGAGATGTAGCCGTGTTAGTCTAGTCTAGCTGAAACAAAAAACAGGACTATGTAGCACTTTAAAGACTAACAAGATGGTTTATTAGGTGATGAGCTTTTGTGGGCCAGACCCACTTCCTCAGATCAGGGAGGTAACTGAGAGAAACTCTTATCTTATAAAGGGAGACACTGAGGCAGAGTTTGAGAACTGCTCCAGGTTACCAAGAGATAGATTGTAACAATCTAGGTCATGCATGAGGAAGGTGGGGACTATACTTCTCCAGCGATGAGGCAGACATCAGGACCCTTGTCCTTGATGCAGCTGTAGCTGCACCTCCTGAGTTCTGAAGTAAAAATTGGTAATTACATTTTCTTGTCACAGTTGGGTTTCATATGTAGAGTGTTATACTAGGGTTACATGTTTTGATGTATTTGGCTTCTCCAGATGGATACGGAGCTAGTTCCAGATGGTGGTTATGAATGTGAAATACTATTTTAGTTTGAATAAGTCCTTACAGTGGACATCTGCGCTAGCCTTCCTGTACATGATCACAACCTTGATGTCAATTTCCATTCTTCTCTCCTTATGTATCCTGTCACTAGATTCTACAGATTTTATTTCCATATCCTCTCTAAATTCTGTCCATTCCTGCCCAGTGAGCCCTAGATGAACTCTCTCATCATGTTGCAAGATCTCTGGTCTTCCTAATACTCAACAAGTATTAACCCTCCTCATATTTTTTCCCTCAAATTTTGGTAAAGCCCTGCACTGACCAGTATAGAATAGGCATGAAATAGAGGCTAGAAACTGGTATCTGCTCATCTACAGGGCTCTCCTCTTGAGAACCGCAACAACCAAAGGAGAAGAAAGTGGTGACACTGCTCCCAAGAGCTTGTGTCCCATGCTGGCAGTTCCTCCTTTCTTTAGGATAGGGCAGAAAATGAATTGATGGGGCAGTGCAGAGACCAAAATCTTTTTTTCTCACTATAAATTGGCAACAGCTGCTGGGGTCAGGACACAGGAAAATACCAAAGACAGACTTAAATGCTTAATCTTTCTAAAACTCCCATTGTAGTTGGCAGGACTCATTTTTGAACTTTTGTGGCTACCATTCTCACCATGTAGGTAATCTGCAAGCCTTGCTCCAAAAACAATAGTTTGAAGAGAGATGCTGGGGTTGATTGTTATTTCCGAGACAGAGATGTAAATTTATGTTCTGCTTTACCCAGAATGGCATTCATGGTTGAATTTTCTGCTGCTTTCTTCATAATGACCAAAGCAAACAAAGGTGTGGTGATACCTCAAACTGCTGTACAGAAGTTACTAATTTTTCTGTATTCCTCAACTGAATTGTTGTGGGGATGGGTGCATCAGAGTATAATGTTCACAGGCCATCCAGCCTGCAGTAACAGTTACACTGGCAATAATTAGGAATGAGAGTCTTCAGGTGGAATGTGATGGTGATTGACTCATATTTATTAAGACTGACATCTGTAGGAGTTTTTCTTACATTGAGTCCCTGATGAGTGAGTATCTGTACCAGCTTGCCTATCTTTTAAAATAGTTTTGCTTCTTGATTGTTCAGTTGAATTGTATTTACTAGCACAACAGTTGAGTAAGCAAGTCGCAGCTAATAAATATTCCAGTTAATTTAGGCCTCTTTAAAATCTCAACTATTTGCAAATAGATTGTCAAACAGCTTTGTCTTGTGAAGACCTCCATAAAGGCAAAATGTTTAGGGGAAACAAGTTTCAGACCATCCGCTGCTTGTGAACTATTGGCATTAACTTTTCCCATGACTAGCTGAGATTCAACCTTTTGTGCTGTGTGACTTGCACACTTAGCTGAGCATCTCACTGGAGAAATCACATTCTATTGTTTTTGTTCCCAGATCAGATGAACTAATACTAAGAAACAAAGCTCCCATATGGCTGCAAGCATGCTTCTGGAGTGAATCTTGACAAATACATTGGCCAACTTCTGTTTTCTATAAATATTCATGAAAACAAAACTTGCGTGGAAAATGTTAGCAAAAATTGAACAGTGTTGAAATTCAGTAAATCCAATTCAGTTTAGAAATTGTCAGCATAGTTTAGGATTTTTTCCCCTCGTATCTGCGCAAATCTAAATAATACATTTGTCCTGATTTTTGTGTTTTGTGCACCCTGAGGTCATGTAACCTTGTGAGCTTGATCCTGTCCAATTACAGTCCAAGTGAGTTTTGCAATTGACTTCATTGGGAGCGGGTTCAGATGCAAATTGATGGATTGAGCCTGTTACCATATGTAATTGCTTTTTCAGAACTGGATATTGGGAAGAACTGTTTTACTAGGAGGGTGTTGAAGCATTGGAATGAACTGCCTAGGGAGGCGGTGATACCTCCATCCTTAGTTTTCAAGGTGAGGTTTGACAAAGCTTTAGCTTTAGCTGGGACGACTTAGCTTGGGTTGACCCTGCTTTGAGCAAAGGGTTGTACTAGATGAGTGTTTCTCAACCAGTGGTACGAGTACCTTTAGGGGGTACTCAAAGTCTGGGGGGTACATCAACACAATTGAAATTTGAAGAGAACTGAATTTTTGTGTTAAGTTTTATAGCCCTTTAAATTTTTGGGTGTAAAAAGTACAAAAATTATAATCGCCAGGCCGGCTACAATTAAATTGTTTAAATGTGTTGCAACGGTAGAAAAAAAATTGTCTGAAAACTGTAGGTACTGGGGGTATATATGTATGTATAATATATATATATTTTAAAAGGGTACTTTATAAAAAAAAAAAAAGTTGAGCAACACAGGACTAGATGACCTCCTGAGAACTTTTCCAACCCTAATAATCTATGACACTGCGATTGCTAGGTGATTTCTATGGCTGATTGTGTCTTACAAATGTCAAATAGTGTCCTTTTAAAAATGGCCTTAGAATATAATTAGATCTCTATATCTGCACTGATACTTATGAAAACCCAGAATTCAATAAGAACTCCAAACTTAGGCTTTTTACAAACTCATATTTAGCACCTGACTCAATGTTTGGGGTTGGCGATATAAGTGAGACTACATAAATGTAAGGTAGTTTATTTTGGACTAGTGGGATCAATTATACTTATTGGGTATTGAAAGACACTCTCAATTTCACATTCCCTACTGTGACTGAGAGAACAGACTGTTCTGCTTTTCTTTCAGTACTGTGTCTGAGTCAGAGGAAAGGTGATTGACTTTCAGATGCATTCTGAGAGGTACATCTAATTGTCTTCCTTTGTTATGGTAAAATCCCTCCTCTTTATTTTTAGCTTTCTTTTCAGTGTCTATATTCTATTCTATAGTTCCCTTTTCAGATCCGCTAGCCAACTGAAAATATCTTCGTTCTCTATGCTTGTGATAGATTATTCAATACATCTTGGTATTTTTCTGGGTCTCTTGATGATGTGATTTGGGGTTGAGATGGTGCCAGAAGATAGAGACCATAAAGGAACAGGATGAAAGAAGAATAAGATGTTGCCAGACTGATACTTACTCAGTTCTGTCTATTCAGTGTGTGACTAAAGGAACAAAAACTACGTTAAACATCTCCTTGGAAGCTTATTGGCTAACAATCCAGGGAATTCATAAACAAACAACTGGACTATAAAGATAACCCATATCATCTTCACTTTTCTATCTAGATGCATTAGTGCCTGATTTTAAACTTCATTTTTTTTCAAAGCAATAACTATCCAATGGGTAAAATAACATTTTGAAAATATATTTTCATTGCTCCTTTCCTTCTCCTGTTGCTACTGTGGAGATTCCTTCCAATTTATTTGCCTGTTGCTTTGCCTCTGTCTGCAGACAAGGTTAGCTCCCAGACTAATGCACTAGGCAACACAGTATGGGAAGGGGGTGGACAGCCCTCGGTGGAGAAAGAACAGGTTAGGAACTATTTGGAAAAGCTAGACACATACAAATCCATGTATTAGAAACCCAACTCAAACAAAGACTGGCGGAGAACCAGTCAAATACTGCTTTGATTGCTGGATTAACTACTCAGATCTCTGAGCTAGAAAACCAGTTGGGAGATCTGCATTCCAGAGCCAGCATAGCCAAGTGTGAAGCTGCTGGAAAATCTGAGCATTTTAGTGAAACCCAAGCAGCAGTCAGGCAGCTGCTTAAGCAGGCCAATACAGTAAAGGCAGGAGGTGATCACGCTGCCTGTCATATCATTGGAGGCCTGAATAAACAATTAAGTGTCGCTTTATAAGAAGGTCTTTGACAATGAGGTTGAGCCTTCTGCCCCAGCTTATAATCTAGGAGGGGTGGAGAAGGAGAATATGACGAAGTGTAGTCTAAAATGTGACTGGGAATTTGATGATTTAAATATTGAAAACCAAGTAATATTGATCATAATGCTTCGCGAATCATGGCCCCTATCACAACAATTACCTCATTTCCAGGCAATAACAATCAGCCTGTGGTTAAACAGGAGAGCAAATCTCTCTCTCCAGAGCAGGCAAGGGCTGTGGGGAAGCATCTTGGACCCTGCAGTAAAGATAATGCACTTAACTGTCTAGCCAAACTCTGTCACTCCTCATTTAAGTTTGGAGGATGTGATTATTTTATTTAAAGAGTGTATGCCACCAGAGGATTTTGTGGCATTGCCATACCACCTTATCAATGACCCTACTATTGGTATAGCAGAACTGTATAAGCAGGTCTATAAAATATAATTCCCCCCACAAGAATTTACTGGGAAAGGTCTATACTGAGAAGCAAAGTGAAGGTGAAACTAACTATTTTATGTGGGGGGAAAAAAACTTCTGGATGACTGGTTTTGGTGTACAGAGGGGGCGTGTGCTTACCTATGAGTCCCCTGAGTTAAAGGAGCTGTACTTCCAAGGGCTGCTCCCTATAATTAAATTAGCCGTGGGGCCTTTTGATTATCTTAATGTGCCTTTATCCATGCTTGAATGTAAAATAAGGGAGGTCAGTGAGCTTCAGCAACTAGCTCACCCTAGTCTCAGACCTAATAACAGAATTGCTGCTGCTATCAATAATTTTAACGGCAGCAGTAGTCATCCAAAACCAAATGACAAGACCAGGTTTCCACCAAGAATGTTCTCAGGAAAGCAGGAGGACATTTTTGCTAAAAGGAGAATTTTATCCCAAAGACTGTCCAAATACTTACCTTGGAATAAGATTAAGAATATGCATATTGAAGAAATCTTTAAAAAGTTGGCACATTTTGAAACTTCTGGTGATCCAGACACCATGGCAGCAGCACCCACAAACCAAATTGTAATGGAGAGTCACCATTTTGAAAATCAATGGGTGCCGCCATCTTTAAATACAGATTTCACCAAATGAAGAGGCCAAGCTTCCCTTAAAGCTATAGCACCCATATTATATGACCAATGGGGGAGACCAACTGTGGAAGTTACTTACAGAGGAAGCTTCGGTATATTTCAGCAATGAGCTTTGGTGGATACAGAGGCATCTGCCACCAGCTTAATCTGCACTACTCTTTTGCCAGAAGTAAAACAAATTCCAGTTAACTTTGTACGGACAATACAGTCCTACAATGGAAAGCCCTCTATCACTCCTTTTGCTAGAAACCTCTTGTGTGAAATTGGACCTACCTCAACTGCAATGACAATTGGATTTCAGGAACTGGAAGGACAAAGATTTGTAGGTATTGATCTTTAAAAAAAAAATAAAAATAAACCTAATCATTGATCTACCAAATCAAACTGTCTATTTATCAAGCAATGATGATCAAGCAGGACTAGTGATTACTTCTGCACACCGAATAGGAGCCATGAAAGCTTGCCAGAACATCAATTCCATTCAGCTACCTCATGGGAACCTTGTGTTCAGGATATAGTAATGAAGCAGCCTTTGCACAGCACAAGCTCAGCTGTGGCAAGACAACTACAACGCCAGTCAAGGTAGATAGGCCTGACCCCAAACCAATGAAACAGTATAGGTTTCCCCTGAGGCACAAAAAGTAATAGAAAACACCATCAATTCTCTCCTGCTTCAAGGTGTTCTGGTAAAGTGTGGAAGCCCCTGCAAAGCTTCAGTTTGGCTGGTGTTAAAAGCAGATAAAAGGAATTGGAGACTTACCATCCATTACAGAGGATTTAATCAAGTTACACCCAGGATGTCACCTATTGTGGCCAAATATCCCAAAATAATGGTGAGAATAGCTGAAGGGGCCCAATGGTTTTCAGTGATTGATATCTCCAATGCATTCTTCTCTATCCATTGGACCCAAGTAGCTGCTATAAATTCGCTTTTACTTTCAAAGAGCAACAACATATTTTCACCCGGGTGCCCCAAGGGTTTCACAACACAACCACTATTGTGACCATGTGGTATCAACATTATAGAAGAACCTCAAATGTGCTAGGAATGTGGTCAGCTATGTCGATGATATCCTCATCACCACAAAAGACACGGAGTCTAATTTGAAAGCTCTGAACGAAGTACTAGAAACCCTGAAGAAGGCAGGTTTTGTCATCAACCCGCTTAAAGCCCAACTGGTAAAGCAGGAAGTAACTTATTTGGGAGTCAAGCTTGGCCCAAATGGGGAAACAACCAGATCACGGTAGAATTCAATTGATTGCTGACCTTCCAGCTCCAGTAGATGTCCGTGGCCTCAGAATGTTTTTAGGCCTAATAGGATTTTGCAGGGACTTTAGTGAGAGATTCAGTTTAAAAGTCAGACTGTTATACGTGCTGTTAAAGAAATCTCAAGTGTGGCATTGGGGGAGAAAACAAGAACAAGATGCCTTCTATAAATTGAAGTAGGCACCGATACAAGCTCCCACGTTAGCATATCCGGACTTGACCAAACCGTATCAGCTACAGATGATGACAAGCCCACAAGCTTTCAGAGCCATCCTAATGCAACAACAAGGAACCAGTTTAAAGCTAGTAGCCTATGGGTCATGGACACTTTCTGGAGTCGAGCAACAGTTCACACCCTGCAAGAAGGAGGTATTGGCCCTGGTCTGGTCACTCCAGCACTGGGAATACCTTATCGGAATGTCACCTGTGGTGCTAAAGACAAGTCACACTCCAGTAAAATGTTATCACCGGAAACGCTACTAATGGTCGAGTCAGCCACCCAAGGCTTGCACAATGGACTGTGGCTTTGAACAGACCAATTACAGTAGAACAATCAAGAACACCAAATTTGGCATCAGCTGCATTGCGTTCTTCCCGTTGTTAGTGATAATCATGAATGCCCTCTTTCTGAAGTTAAAATTCCTGAATTAAGATCTCCATTTCATCTAATCATGAACTGAGTCAACCAAAACCTTGACTCCAGGGAACGAGTGGGTAGTAGACAGTAGTTTTCATTAGCTTTCTTTGAGATAATTTAAGATAAATTATCAGATTAGTTTGGCATGACTTGTTCTTCACAAACCCATGCTGGCTATTCCCTATCACTTTATTACCTTCCAAGTGTTTGCATATGATTTCCTTAATTACCTGCTCCATTATCTTCCCTGGGACAGACGTTAAACTGACCGGTCTATAGTTTCCTGGGTTGTTCTTATTCCCCTTTTTATAGATGGGCACAATATTTGCCCTTTTCCAGCCTTCTGGAATCTCCCCCGTCTGCCATGATTTTTCAAAGATCATAGCTAAAGGCTCAGATACCTCCTCTATCAGCTCCTTGAGTATCCTAGGATGCATTTCATCAGGACCTGGTGACTTGCTGACATCTAACTTTCCTAAGTGATTTTTAACTTGTTCTTTGTGTATCCTATCTTCTAAACTTACCCTCTCTCTGCTTATATTCACTACGTTAGGCACACCTCCAGACTTCTCGGTGAAGACCGAAACAAAGAAGTCACTGAGCATCTCTGCCATTTCCAAGTTTCCTGTTACTGCTTCTCCCTCCTCACTAAGCAGTGGGCCTACCCTGTCCTTGGTCTTCCTCTTGCTTTTAATGTATTTATAAAAGGTCTTCTTGTTTCCCTTTATGCCTGTAGCTAGTTTGATCTCATTTTGTGCCTTTGCCTTTCTAATCTTGCCCCTGCATTCCCGTGTTGCTTGCCTATATTCATCCTTTGTTAGTTGTCCTAGTTTCCATTTTTTATATGACTCCTTTTTTATTTTGAGATCATGCAAGATCTCCTTGTTAAGCCAAGCTGGTCTTTTGCCATATTTTCTATCTTTCCTACACAGCGGAATTGTTTGCTTTTGGGCCCTTAACAACATCCCTTTGAAATACTTCCAACTCTCCTCAGTTGTTTTTCCCTTCAGTCTTGCTTCCCATGGGACCTTACCTACAAGTTCTCTGAGCTTATCAAAATCTGCCTTCCTGAAATCCATTACCTCAATTGTGCTGGTCTCCCTTCTACCTTTCCTTAAGATCATGAACTCTATTATTTCGTGATCACTGTCCCCTATACTGTCTTCCACTTTCAAGTTCTCAACTAGTTCCTCCCTATTTGTTAAAACCAAATCCAGAACAGCTTCTCCTCTGGTAGCTTTTTCAACCTTCTGAAACAGAAAGTTGTCTCCAATGCAGTCCAGAAACTTATTGGATAGCCTGTGCCTCGCTGTGTTAGTTTCCCAACATATGTCTGGATAGTTGAAGTCCCCCATCACCACCAAATCTTGGGCTTTGGATAGTTTTGTTAATTGTTTAAAAAAGGCCTCATCCACCTCTTCCACCTGGCTAGGTGGCCTATAGTAGACTCCTAGCATGATATCACCCTCGTTTTTTAGCCCTTTTAGCTTAACCCAGAGACTCTCTACACAGCTATCTCCTACGTTCATCTCCACTTCAGTCCAAGTGTGTACATTTTTAATATACAAGGCAACCCCTCCTCCCTTTTTTCCCTGTCTGTCCTTCCTGAGCAAGCCGTACCCTTCCATACCAACATTCCAATCATGCGTCCCATCCCACCAGGTTTCTGTAATACCAATGATATCATAGTTGTATTTATTGGTTAGCAATTCCAGTTCTTCCTGCTTATTACCCATACTTCTCGCATTTGTATATAGACATCTAAGATACTGATTTGATCTTGCCTCCCTGTTGTGCCCTGACCCTCCTTTCTCCTTGCCATTATAGGCCGTAGTCCCCCCCATTTCCAACCCATCTCCCAGTCCCGCACATGCAGCACTTACCTGTGGGCTTTGCTCACCTGCCCCCAACAAACCTAGTTTAAAGCCCTCCTCACAAGGTTAGCCAGTCTGTGTCCAAACAAGGCCTTCCCACTCCTGGAAAGGTGAACTCCATCTCCGCCAAGCAGTCCTTCCTGGAAGAGCACCCCGTGATCAAGGAAGCCGAATCCCTCCTGGCGACACCATCGTCGCAGCCAGGCATTCACCTCCAGAGACAGGACTCCCTTCACAAGCCATCAGTGCCATCATTCACACTGATCTGCAACAGCACATCTACACTGCACCATAATTCAATATAAGATACTCAATTTGAGCCATGCAAATTGAGTATCTTATTTCAAGATAATTACAAAATAAGCTGGCACCAAATTTAGAAATTTAGAAATAACCCGCTATTCCAAACTTACCTTACTCCTTCTGGAATGAGGTTTACAGGGACATCAGAATAGCGAGCCTGAAACAATGGGTTTGCTGTTAAGACATGGGATCACTATTTTGGGATACTCCAGTATCCCGAAATAACGTTGCAGTGTAGACAGTCTTCCTGTCCTGGCTCCTCTAGGTGTACAAAAGAGAGGTTCAAGATTCTGACACCTCATCCATACCTAGGGAATCTCATTTTGCAGGTTGATTAGAATAACTACCAACCTCAGCACAGCACAACTTTCATTTCAGTGTAGCATTCTTATAGCAGCCACCACCCACTGAGAAGGGAAAAGGATAGAAAGAGACTTATCCTTTTAGGATCTGTACAGTCCTTAGACACCCTGCCTGAATTGAACAGAACACAGAAAAATAGAAGGCACTCTTCCTTCTTTTGTTAATTAGGACGGATTTTATTTGCACAGAACTCCTGGGCCCTGGTAATGCAGGTGATATACAGGAGGAAAGATAGGAGAAGTTAGAGTCATAAAACTGGAAGAGACCTCAGGAAATCATCAAGTCTAGCCCCGTGCCCAAAGCAGGACCAATCCCAACTAAATCAACCCAGCCAGGGCTTGGACAAGCTAAGACTTAAACTCTAGGGATGGAGATTCCACCACCTCCCTAGGTAACCCATTCCAGTACTTCAGCACCCTCCTAGTGAAATAGATTTTCCTAATGTCCAACCTGGACCTCTCCCACGGTAACTTAAGACGATTGCTCCTTTTGCCAGCCATCACTATTATGAACAGCTTTTCATCATTCTCTTTGGAACCTCCCTTCAGGAAGATGAAGGCTGCTATCAAATCCCTCCTCACTCTTCTCTTCTGCGGACTAAACATACCCAAATCTCTCTGCCTCTCCTCAAAGGTCATGTGCTTCAGCCCCTTAATTTTGGTTGCCCTGTTACCCCAGAGTCTCAGTAACAAGTAGATAATTAATGAAAACTACTGTCAGATAATGACGTCACAGTTGTTGATGTATATAGTTTTATGCCTACATCTGAGATATGGTGTCAGGGAATCTCCCTTCTGGTAACCAGAGCACTTAACATCTTTGATCAGATTCTTATCCTAATAATTAATTTTAAAGATAATATGGGGGAAATGATCTTATTTGATCTTTGATAGCATATGGATCTGTGGAATTCCTTCTTGTACCTCTGCAGGCTTGCAATACATTTGTAACCTGTAAGGCTCACCTGCTTACTTGCCTTATAAATGCATACATTTATTATTTCCATGTATATTATAAGTAGTTATGGTAGGTTTATACTGGCAGTTTGAATGCAACACAAGGGACTTACAGGCCATGTCCTATATGTTGAGCTAAGGTAAAGCTGTATATAATTTTTATTTTGTTTTTTTTGTCTGCGACCAGTCACACAGCGCAGTTGGCTCACACATGTTTGGGAACTTTCACCTAGATAGTGACTTTCCATGATATAGGCGCTGCCAAGAAAACACTCAACCTTAGTAGGTACACCATTACTTAGAAACTTAGTCTGATCTTGCAAAAACAAAGGGAAAAACTATGTAGCACTTTAAAGACTAACAAGATGGTTTAATAGGTGGTGAGCTTTCGTGGGCCACAAAAGCTCATCACCTATTAAACCATCTTGTTAGATCCTGTGTAGAGTTTCAGTCAAATGCCAGTACGCAAATACTAGGCGAAGACCGTATTAGTACTTTACCTCATGATATTTACTGCTGGCATATTTATGCTTATTACTTGTTACTGCTTGATGGCTTAAACATGCTTGCTTTATATATTGTACCTACACAAAACCCAATGCATAGCAATAAGACTTCAGCCACTTTGTCATGCTAATATACTTGCCAAAGTTGCAGTGAGTGGCTAAGGAAGAGACAGCATGAGAACCGGATTCTGAAAGTGGGTAATGAGTGTGTGGAGTAATTCTATTTGCAGATGGTGAAGCAGGGTTTAATTGGGAATGTGGAGAAAGTTATTGTTCAATTTGCATTTTGTTTGTTTTTTCATGGCTATGTCACATTCTTGAAGTCTCTCTTCCTTTAAAGGAAAACAAATTTCCATCACTATGAAGTAATACTGTACATTCCTCCTAAGGGCTATTCTTCATATTGATGATTGTTTGCATTTAAAACCAGCTATTTCAATCAAATTATATGCATCACATCCTTTTCATAATCACTTTTTGAAGCCCTGCTTTGACTTCATTTTCCTTTTTATGCTTTTCTTTGACACGTATATCCATTCAAATTCACAAAGGCGGTAAGGATGTTTTCAAAGAAACTTATCACATCTTTTACTGTGCTATTATACTAAAGGCATAATTACTGGTAACCCAAATTCATTATCCTTGCAAATACTGAAGAGAATTATTTATCATCTAATCATTTGCTTTAAACTCAGTTTGTCATCAAGGGGATCACATTCTGTAGTAGTTCCCAAGATTATGCAAAGCTGTTATTTTTGCCCAAGTAAGGACAGGAAGTATGGGCATCTAGTGAAAGCCCAGCTGGGGAAGGCAAGCTCCAGCCCCACCCCTTCTGCCCAAGGCCCTGCCACTGGTGCCAAACTCTACCCCCTCCCAGCCCAATGCTTCCTGGCCATGATGGGGGGGCCCTGGCTCTCCACTCTGGCCAGAGGCAGCCAGGCTGCCATGCTGTGGGCCCATCCCCCATCTGCAGCCAGACTGAGCTGGGCTGCCTTCCCTAGTGGCCAGGGGAGCTGAGCTGCTGTGCCAGGTCCCTAACCTTCCCCGGCGGCAGCCCCAGCCTTAAGCAGTCAGCAGTGTAGGCAATTTTGGGAAGGCACATTACTGAGCACCCATGACTGGGGCTGAGATCAGTTGCTTCTTCATGTCAGCTTGTCCCGGATTCGCTTTCAGAAAAATGCTTCATGGTGCAGCTGAAAACGTCTTTAGCAGCGTTTTGCATGGGAGAGGATTTCTTTGGGCATTGTCACTGCATGAGAGGTCTCATATTATATCCCACTTGCTATTCAAAATTGTGCAGAGACCCTTCTAGTGGAGGATGTGAAGGAGCTACTTTAACAACTATTTCTTTTGAATATATGCTCACAGAGGCTACTACAGTAAACTTATTCTACAGCCCTCAAAGGATTGAAAACACTAAAAGCACAATGAGTCTACTTTGTACTCCCATCCCTTCACTGCACCTCGGAGCCTCGTTTTATGCTCCATTCCAGTAAACTTCCCATCAGTCTGATGGAGGTTGTTTTTTATTAGTCCCCTCGCAAGGAGGGTGTGACCCTGCAGCATAATTTTCACAGTGATAAATCTATGATATGGTTATGGCATAACTTAACTTACATTTTGTACAAGACCAGTCATGTGAGGTGACAAAGCTGTTCCCCACTCTGGCACTTTGAGTGCAGAAGGTAGAGGTCCACAAGGGTCTTCAAAATACTCTGCTACTAAGGACTTCTCAAGGTCACAGATTCCCTAATCTTGGGTGATATGCTGCCGTCACCCAAATGTAAAGCCCCCTTTGAGAGCCCAGGAAAGATGTGCTTGGGAATTCTTCTTTTGGGGTACCCTCAAGCTCTTTAACCCTTCTTCAGGAGAGAGCTTCAAAACAAATGGTAATTTTTTAATAGGAAAAATGTAAAAAACAATGAATAGTCTAGTAGCAACTTAAAGACTAACAAAACACGTAAATGGTATCATGAGCTTTCGTGGACAAAACTTACATATCTGTGTTTGTTCCAAGTTTTAGTCCTTCCCTAGGCCTGGATATCTCTAGAAATTCTTGCTTTTCAATTCAAATACTCGCTCTTTTAATTGGCTCTCCTGGCTCCCTACAAACACTTCCTGGAGATTCTCTAGGGTCCACTGACTCTGGGCTTGACTCTTATAGGCAATTTAATTGAATGGCTAGGAGATCCAGAAAAGGGTAGTACACCTCGCATTCATCACATGCCCCCCAAATCACAGACGGTGCTGGGTTTTAAGTAAAAGTGGTTAAATCAGTGATGGCACTTTGTGGGTTAGTGTGAGTTTAGTAGGCCTTTTCTTTTTTTTTTAATTTAAGCAAATCTAGATAGAACTGGATAGTACATCTCCCTCATAACCAAAAATAAGACCAATCTGTGGAGCTTATGTATCAAAGTCACTTGCAGTTGTGATTCTTTTATACATACCACTGATTCTGGAGGACACACTCTATTACATTTTCTCTAAACTTAGATAAGTTTATCCTTTGTAGGTTCTATTTAACATATAAGCAGGGCCGGCTCGAGCCATTCTTGCGCCCCGGGCAGCGGGTGCTTGACGCATGCATGGCTCTGCCCCCGGGTGCATGGCATATGCGTGGCCCTGTCTCCTGGAGCGCTGCACACCTTACAGCTGCGATCGGTTGGCGCCCTGGGCAGCTGCCTGGCTAGCCCCCCGCCCCTTCCCTCCAATCCGGCTCTGCATATAAGGTATGTCTTCAATAGGTCTTTGAATGTGAATCCTCAAAAGTTGCTAGTACATAACACTTGCATGTGCAATGCAGGGGTTTTTGTTTAATTCCACAAATCTTTCCCCCGTTACAGTTTCGTTTCATTTGTGTCCAATATCATCAAGTACTTTAACTCAGTTGGTTTTATGAGGTGAGTCTGAATACTCTTTTGGAGTGACTCGTTAATCTCTAACCACTTGTTGATGATTTGTGCTACATAATCTAAATTACAACAGTGCTGCATGAAAATCTTTAGAAACCACTATTTTTGACTAGGTATATTTGTGTCATTCCTGAAATGTGTGTTCTGCTTGAAAAAAATCTTTAAAAAAGATAGCATGTTCTTAGCAGATCTGTGTATGAATTCAGAATCTATTCTACTTATTTTCATATTGAAACAATTTTTACTGTTGATTCTAGGAAAGTGACCTGGATTTATTTTGGCTTATCAATAGAATGGTTAATTTTTGTTTCAATTGCAAGATCCCCTGTGCTTTTCAAAAGGCAGTTATCTACACTGGCAAGGATAGGATTTCAGACGTAAACGCAGGCAGGACTTAAACGCAGGCAGGATTTGACCTACAGGTGTCTCATTATTGAGGCACACATTCAATTCTAGTTTTGTCTTTTGGATCTTGAGTCAAGTATGGAATGAAAAACATCTTTTGACTTGATTTCAAGGCAGACTTGGTAAATTCTCAAGATACCATATGCTCCACTGAGCCATTTTTACACAGTTACTTCCAGAGTATAACTATTTTTAAGGTGTCCAAAAGTTCTTTACTTAAATTCCCAGCAATCCTATGTTATTTCTATAATGTGGTGGGACAGAAAAAATATCAGTTTTTCTCTTCTTCAGAACATATCCCCTGTTTACTAGAACATGGAAGCTCAGGTTGGCCTATCTATGGCCTACTAAATTCATACTAATCCACAAAGTGCTATCTGCTTCTTAAACAGAGAAGTAGTCCCTGCTCACACTGAAAGACAGGATACCAGAAAGGAAGAGTGAGCTACTCCTGATTGGTCATGTTCTATTAAAACATTGTCAATATAGGGTTGGTTTTTTTTTTTAATTGTATTCTATTTTGCATCTCAAATAGAAGTCAGTATCCCTATGGGAGTCTTTCAGTTCATGAGGGGAGGGAGAGGGAGGGACAGACAGACACTGACTAGCTTAGGGGCTGTTGAAGTAGAAGGCAGTTATACAAGCAATTAGAAACACTATCCCAGAGGACACTACTGCCAACCTGATAGCAGACCTATGTAACTTTGTTCTCACCCACAATTATTTCCAGTTTGAGAACCACTTATACCTCCAGATCAGCGGCACAGCCATGGGTACACGCATGGCCCCACAGTATGCTAACATCTTTATGGCTGACCTAGAACAACGTTTCCTCAACTCCCGTCCCCTTTCACCCCTCCTCTACCTACGGTACATCGATGACATCTTTATGATCTGGACGCATGGCCAAGAAACACTGGAGATATTCCACAGAGATTTCAACAACCTACACCCCACCATCAACCTCAGCCTGGACCATTCTACACGAGAGATCCACTTCCTGGACACCACAGTACAAATCAACAATGGAAAATTAGACACCACTCTCTACAGAAAACCCACCGACTCATACAGTTACCTACATGCAACCAGCTCCCATCCAGAACACACCACACGATCCATCGTCTATAGCCAAGCCCTTCGATACAACCGCATCTGCTCTAATCCCACTGACAGAGACCAGAAGCTTCAGGATCTCTACCAAGCATTTATAAATCTCAACTACCCACCCAGAGAAATAAAAAAGCAAATTGAAAGAGCCAGACGAATACCTAGAAACCATCTACTTCAAGACAGACCCAAGAAAACCAACAATAGAACACCACTTGTCATCACCTACAACCCCCAACTTAAACCTGTCCAACACATTATCAATAAACTACAGCCTATATTGGAACAGGATACCATACTCAAAGAGGCTCTGGGAGACAGACCCATAGTCCCCTATAGACAACCACCTAACCTCAAGATGATTCTTACCAACCACCACAGGACATACCACACTAATACCAACCCCGGTACCTTCCCTTGCAACAAACCCCGTTGCCAGCTTTGTCCACATATTCATTCTGCTGATACCATTATTGGACCTAACCAAGTGAGTTATAAGATCAAGAACACATATTCCTGCGCATCCAGAAATATAATCTATGCTATCATGTGCCGAAAGTGTCCGTCTGCTATGTACATTGGACAAACATCTCAGACACTTCGCCAAAGGATTAATGCCCACAAAACAGATATCAGACAAGATCACAAAGAGAAAACAGTTTCTTGCCACTTTAACCAGAAAGGACACTCTCTAAATGACTTAGCCACCTGCATTCTGCTACAAAGACCTTTTACATCTGCACTTGAAAGGGAATCCTCTGAACTGTCATTCATGTTAAAATTCGACACTTGCCAACAAGGACTTAACAAGAATTTGAACTATCTCACCCATTACCAAGACAGTTTCCCCAATTATCACCTGTAATACCATTAACTCACAAACATCCCACTCTCTCTACCTTTAATATCATCAATTCACAGACACTTACCTTCCTTCCTCCCCCTCCCCCCCCCCGCATCCCCCTTCTGTTCTGCAATGTGATTTGTCCTTTTCATATTTGTTCATTTTTTTTAATTGTATCCTTTGGTATATATGGTTGTGACTACTTTCTTCCACTATTTGATCTGAGGAAGTGGGTCTGGCCCACGAAAGCTCATCATCTAATAAACCATCTTGTTAGTCTTTAAAGTGCTACATTGTCCTGCATTTTGCTTCAACTACCCCAGACTAACACGGCTACATTTCTATCACCTGCCAGAGAGTTTCTCTTGAAATCTCAGTTAAAAATAATTGGGGAAGAGATGACTTTGTGGGGAAATATGCCATCTTTAAACTAGGGCACTTTCTTTGGCCCACTGTTAAGCCATGATTTCTGGCAGTGGTCACCAACCAGTAGATCTTGGAGCTTCTGACAGGTGATCCTGACTGGTTTGGTCAGGAAGCTATCAAAGTGCTGGAACTTCAGTTGCTCCTACACCTCTGCCTTGGAGCTGCCCACCTCCGGGAGCCTCATGCTTGCTGTGCCGGTGGGAGGGAGACAGGGGTTGTGATGTCATGGTGTCCCTTCTGCCCCCACTTCTGTACTCCATCACCACACAGAGAAGGGGATGGAGGGATCATGGCAATGCAAATCTGTCATTCTCACAAACACACTGTCCTTCGCTTTCATCTCCCGACCCAACACATGGGGGGAGGAGGGAGGTTGTTACTACTTTTACTGCTTGCAAAGTGGTGGTGTTGGGTTTTGACCCATTGTCAGCCGACGGTCAGGGCAGTGAGTCCCTTAAGACCGGCTGAAGTTCTTTTAAATTGTGCTTGGTTCTGTTACAGCAACTGAAGGAGTCAGGTTAAAGCTTAAACAGTTACTATTTATTGTTACAGGGTAAACTTAGTTGTTAAATGCTACTACTGTGTTACAGATAACACAGACACTACAAAGGACAGGACAGAAATTACACTAAGAAGTCACTTAAAGGTACCATGAAACCCTTTGGTTCTCTGAGCTCTTATTAAATGCATGCAAAATAGACACATAGCAGGTATATATTCTCACCCCTGCGTTCCAGACTTGGCGTGGCCAGCGTCTTTCTCTCAATCCCTCGGGAAGAAGTTGGGCGTCCCACAGACCTCGGGAGACAATCAATACCTGCCAGCAGGTATAGATGATTGGAGCTCAAATGGGGTGGGCTGCTGAACCTCTTTTATACCCCTTGGGTCATGAAGGCTTCTTCCTGGTTTCAAGTGGCCAATTAGGAAAAATGGCTTTGAATGCCAAGTTTCCCACAAAGGGTGCAAAGCATAATTTACACCTGGGAAAATGCAGACAATGGGCACCTCTGGTATGTGATGGGCGAAGATTCCTCTCTGGGACAGTGCAGGCGTGTCAATTACTGATACTAGCCATCACGGCGACGGGAGGCCTCCCAGTCGTCAGCTAGCCCATTTACTGTCTGGTTTCTGTTTATGGTAGAGTCAGGGACAGGCAGCAAACCTGTGTTCCCAGGGCATCAAAGGCTGACTGCCTTTCTCTTGCTCTCTGGGGCGGGGGGGACAAGATGGGGCTCGTGGAAAAACAAGATGGGGTTTTGTGTCTGGCTACACCCATCTGTGCATTTCATAAATTTCATTTCTCTTACGATTCCATTTCATTCTTTGAGTAGTGAATTCTAAAAAGCTTAATCTGTCATGGCGGGTCCATCTCTCACAGAACTGGCTTGAGCTCCCACCCAGTAACGTGGGAAATTCACACACCCCTGGGTGCCTCTGAGAGGCAGTGCTTCCCCACTCACAAGCACAGAGCCTGGGTGTAGGAACGAAACATTTAATGTCATACGGCATTAACTTGGGAAAATACCACAAACAGAGTTCATAGCCCAAACATGAGCTAAACCCCCTGCCTCCCAGTCAAGAATCACCCAAACTCCCAAAGTCCGACCCCAAAAGTCTCTGTCCCTGGTCAGTGCTGCCCAGAATTCAAAAGTTCACCTGCAGGGTTTAACCTCCCAACCTGGGAAGAAATGAGGGTGGGGGGAATAGGGGCACCTTATGTGGTCTGAGGCCGCCGGCCCCACCTCTCCGTAAGGTTCTGCTCCACTGGACGCTCCGCTGTTCGCCTGCTGCTCCTACCAGCCGCGCCGTGCTGCTGGTCACTGCCGCTTCGCTGGCTGCAATGGATCTGGTTCCCAGCCAAACCAGTGATTTCATCTCTTTAGCCACCACCTAGATTGGCAAAGGATTCCAGCTTCCACTAGACTGGCAAAAAGACTCCTCATGGAGCCTGCTTTAGCTCTGTCCTTAAAACAAAGGGGCTACGTCTAGACTAGCATGATTTTCCGCAAATGCTATTAACGGAAAAGTTTTCCGTTAAAAGCATTTGCGGAAAAGAGCGTGTAGATTGGCACGGACACTTTTCCGCAAAAGCACTTTTTGCAGAAAAGTGTCCGTGCCAATCTAGATGCAATTTTGTGCAAGAAAGCCCCAATCGCCATTTTCGCGATCAGGGCTTTTTTTGCGAAAACAGTACTGTGTTGTCTACACTAGCCCTCTTGCACAAAAGTATTTGTGCAAGAGGGCTTTTGCCCGAACGGGAGCAGCATAGCATTTCCGCAAAAAGCTGTGATTTCAGACAGTAGGAAGTCAGTGTTCTTGCGGAAATTCAAGTGGCCAGTGTAGACAGCTGGCAAGTTTTTTCCTTGCCTAAACTTGCCAGTCTAGATGCAGCCAGGGGGAAAAGGGGCAGGTTGGACCAGTCCTACAGCTCACACCTGGTAGGTGTGAAGCAGGCTGAATCAAGCCCTTTAATCCTTCCCCCCAGCTCGGTTCACTCCTCCCTGGAAGGGAGGAGGCTTGTTCCGAGGAGACGTCTTACAATGATGGTGTGTCTCCTGCAAGCACTGGTGTCATGTTTTACAGTTCCCACATTTAGGAGTAGCATGATTTTGTGACCCCCCACAACAGCCCCAAATTGTTTACACCACATTCCATTCCAACACTGATCCTCCATCAGCCCTATCTAAATTGGATTTACATAGCCACACCTCATATTCCCTCCCCCTCCTGGCATGAGCTGTATTTACATATTAACAGTTAATTAACTTGCAGAGCTAAACAATTGTAGCGGGCACACCCATGCCCAGGGTGGCTCTCTCCTTTTAGCTGGCTGATAGCAAGCAGCAGTTCAGTCCTTGCTTACACATTCATAGATTGTAATCTTGGTGCTCTTAGAGGTGGCTGTAGAGCATTGACAGAATAAGGAAGAAGTACATACGTAATCCATCTATATTCAATGAAGCATAGAAGCCCATGCTTAAGTGTTTTCACTGAATCAAAACCCAAATGGCCTATGAGAAGTGTTAAGCACTTAAAACAGTACTTGCTTACCTGAAGTTGCAGCTGCTCAGTACCTCTCAGGATTTGTTTATAAAAGAAGCTCTACATCTTTGTTCCATCAAAGTCAATGGGAGTTCTTTGCCATGGTCCTCAACCAAAGCAGGCACTGATGTGGTATGTTGCTCTTTTTTCATGAAGGCATATAAATTAATTTGTTTCTTTTAAGCCTAGTGCATAAATTGTTTTTAAATCTTTTTATTTTAGTTTTTGGCAGGCTTTATTATTTTGCCTATCTTTCTCTGAGTCAGGAGAATAATGTACATTTCTCTTGGTGCTGTTCAAAGAGCACTGAATTATTTTTGTGTGTGTGAAATAGGTTAATGTTCTTTTCCTACCAAAAATGTGTAGAAGCAGTTTAAGGTGAAAATTATTGTAAATATTTACATGTGGTTTATAATAATCCTTCCTCTGTAATTGTACTGAAATGCAGTTCTTGCTTTACTGGGAAAAATCAATTTAAAAGTTTCCAGGAGATGCACAAATGCTACTTTCTTGCATAAGATTACTCATGGAAAAGTAATTTTAGGATGTGTTGATAATTCAAGTCCTTTTCACCAGTGGAAAAAAATCATGACTTTCACATGAAAGAGAAAAACAGTTGTCACAAATACATTCAGCACATGCTGTTTAAAGTCCAAATTATGTACGGTGCACACTATTGGGACCAAAGACTTGTGTATAAGTGAGCATCTGCTTTTTATGCGAGTAAACTCTTACTGGAGCTATATCTTACATCCCGTTTTGGTGGATGACAATAGTCCTGGACCTGAGAGGTTAGCCATAAATTCAGTCTTCTAGATTGTTCCACTTACAAGAAATTGATACCTGAATCAGGTAGTTTTGATTAAAAAAAATTTGGTTCTGTAAAGGAATGTACAAAGTTCAGGGAATTAAGACACAGAAGGATGGCTACAGGAGACAGCTTCCTTGCTCATAAGTCCTTGCTTTCAACCTGCACCTGGCGTGTAACCTCTACAGGTACAGTATCTCCCAGGGCCACTACCCTATGCTTCTCATGGCTATGTCTGCAGCTTCTGTGCTGCTCCTCTCTACACCATTATCCACAATACATAGCAAAGATGACTGTTCAGAAATGAGAATCGTGGGGAGATTCCTACATGACTGCTAAGTGGTGGCTGCTTACCTATTTCTTGTAGCTATTTTACAGGAAGTGCAGCAATTATAACCACTAACTTCAATGAGGTTTTACCCATCTTAGAACAATATCCTTAACTTTAATGAGGTTTTACCCATCTTAGAACAGTATCCTTAAAAGTAAGCTAGCCCTAGCAACAGAGTAAGTAACACAGACACATTTGAGCACACAATAGATGTCGTGCGGCACAAACTGCCCAACTCCCGGTACGCTGTGGGGGAGAGTTGAGCAGGAAAGTGGGATGCACCACAGGGGAAGGCCTAATTTAGAAAAGGAGTCTGTCCTGTCCCTGAACCACTTGGAAGGGCAGCAGAGACTATGGGGTTTGATCCTCCTTCCTTTCCCCATGCTGGCCGGTGATGAGGGTGACTAAATAAATGGCAAGCTTGTGCCCTAGGGAAAGTGAGCCTCAGAGGCCTGCAATCCACCTGAAAGTGCAAGATGCCTCAAGGCAGAGAAGGAGCTTTGTCACAGTATTTTTTTTAAAAAAAAAAAATTTACCTGAATAAATGTATTTGGATTTTGAGAAAATTATAACGAATTTGATCCATAAAAGGGTTTAGAAGACGAATGGCAGGGTGGTGACACATCCATTTAGGGAACAGGTGAGAAGAGCCTGGGTATTTATTTTTCATTTGTAATGGTCTTGTAGGATCTGGCCCGGTTTCAGATGTGTTGGACTTAGAAGTCCTTTTACCTCTGAATAGACTAAGTATTGGTAAGCCCAAGCCAAAAATCCTGGGACCAAATAAACTTAAAAACGAATTTTAATGCTTTTCTCAGTATGTCACCTGACATGCAGCTCAAAACTGCTGGATATTTTGCTCTCACTTTTTGGAACATGGAAATTGTTCTGCTTGTAATTCTCTTCCCCCACCCTGCTGTTCAGCAGCACTGAGCCACATTCACTGCCTCATTAGTGAGTATATTGGCTGATCTCTATTGCCTCCTCCTGAAAGCTCCTTGATCCCCTCTCATCTCTCTGATGTCCTAGGAAGCAGCAAGTCAGGATTTTCCAGTTCTTGGAACCATTTTCTAAAGACTGGCAAGCTCAGCAAAGACATGGCCTGTTAAAACTATTTCACTACTTTAAGGTAGCCCCCCAACCCAGTTCTGTAGTGTCCTAGACTGTATTACCCCTAATACTCAGCTAGCCCAGATGTCAGTAAAGCAGTGTTTCTTAAACTTTTTAAGATTGAGGAACACCCAACAATTTTTTTTATGGGGAACACCAAGAATTTTTTTGCTGAGCCCCCCCAAAAAAGGCTTGTCCCTTTAAGGGTGGCCATTTTTATTCTGTTCTCTCTGCGGCACACCTCTGACTGCCTCGCAGCACACCGATGTGCCGCAGAACACACTTTAGGAAACGCTGCAGTAAAGAGTAGCCTACTTAGAGTGAAAGACCATTATCATGGCTCAGAACACTATTGTGGCAGGAAATCCCCAGAATATAGTGGTGTCATCACACTCTGCCTCTGTGAGGAGATGTTTCTGTCCCAAGTGCCAATGTGTAAGGACATTAGGAATCCCTCTAACTTTTAACTCTCTCCGCCTCTAGAATGGAGAGTTTACAGACTCTTCCTCTGTCCAGGTGTAGGACTTTCACTAGGCCGGCATTAGGCCTCCTGAAGGAGGTCTGATGGATGATCATTCAGCTTTGGAGTTAATTGAAGCTTTGGGCTCAATCCTGCTCCAAATGCTGGCTTTATTGGGAAAAAGACTGAGCTCTCTTACTGTAGAAAAGCTTTCCATCATCCCTAAAGACACTCAGACTGACCTCATGCATCACTGTCTTTGAGAGTTGAGGCCCAAGTCTCCAGTTTCCCTTTGCAAAAGCTCTTTGAAGGGGAGCCCCAACATTTTATAAGGCCCAGGGCTTCTCCACAGCAACAGGATGTCCTATTTCTCTTCTCCATGTTGAACTAGTTTCTAAATGACTCATTTTTTAAAGGCAAAATATTGACAGCAGAACTAGAAATGACCAGCACTAGATAACATTTTAGGAAGGTTGTTTGCACTATATTCTTAACGTCTAAACTTCTCAGTAAATATTTATTCATTAAAAACTATAATAAATATTTCATTAATTTTAGTAACTTGAGACCTGATACTACAAACCTTACTCGTGTGAGCAGAGTTAATAACACTGACTAAAATAAGCCAGGACTACATATATGCATAAATCCATAGTATAAAAGCAGAGTCTAAAAACAAGAGTTGTTGCTCTCAGGAAAACATGCTGTACCCTGGGTCTCAAACCCAAAGCAGTGGTAACATAACTGTTTCACTTAAAGTGGTATTGGGAGTAAGTCAATGGGGGAAACAACACTTCTGGCAGATTAAGGATTAGTTAAGAGCACACTTTGTATCAAAACTGTTGGATTTAAGTACACACAGAGGTAAGCAATAGGTTTAGGACATCCCAGATTTCCTAAAGTCTGAAATGAGTTAAAAAGCATTTGGGCAGTTGGCTGGGAGCCCAACTCTGAAGGCAATGCCACTGCCAGCAGCAGTGCATAGGTCAGGATCGCATGGCATGGTATTTCCACTTTTATGTCTATGCTACCTTCAGTGATGGGTGCCTGGCTTGTAGCTGTTGCTTTCCAGCCACTTATTTCTGCGCTACCTTCAGGGCTAAGAGGAGCAATGCCATGATCCTCCTACGATAACATTGTGACCACTACCCACAGCCCTCTTTGGGCTCAGGTCCCCCAGGTTGAGAAATGCTGGCCTTCCCTGAGAAAATCTGAATGCTGGGTGCCCGGGGCGGGGCCACTCAGGCTGGGCACCCGGGGGCGGGGCCACACATGCGCCTGTGCGAGGGACCACCCATACGCTGCGTGTCCAGAGCTGGCGCCACCCATGTGCTACACTCTCAGGGCTGACGCCGCAACTGTGCTGCACACCCGGGGTGGGGCCGCCCATACACTGTGTGCCCGAGGCCGGAACAGCCCGTGTTCCGTGCGCCTGGGGCAAGGGGACGCCCATATGTTGTGCGCCTGGGACCAGCACCACCCCTATGCGCCCAGGTCGGCACCACCCATATGTTGCAAGCCCGGGGCTGGCACAGCCCTTGCACTGCTCACCTGGGGGAGGGGCCACCCATGTACTGCGTGCCCGGAGCTGGCATTGACTATGCGCCGTGTGCCTGTGGGCGGGGCTGGCCCCAATCACTCGTTGGGCACACAGAAATGGCTCAGCGGGCGCCATGGTGCCCGTAGGCACCACGTTGGGGACCACTGCTATAGGGTGTAAGCGTGCGTGCCCACACCCAGCAAGTGTGCATGATCAGACTTCACAGAGACCAGATTTATGGTCCAAGATACATTTTTCATGGCTGTGAATTTGGTAGAGTCCTATGTTTTTATAACTAGCTTTTAAAAAACAGAGCTCATAGTGACCCCTACTGGGTTATCACTTCTCTTAACATCAATGAACTACTTATCAATAAAACATTCCTAACAATCTTAGCTGTAATAAGCTTCTGTATCCAAGGCACCCAAATCTAAAGTCACCATCCATTTACTCTGTCTCAATTTGTTAACTTTTCCCCTTTCTCCCATTCTGATGAGCAGAAACTGCAAGCCTACAACTAATATTTGATTTTGTCTCAAAGTCCGTCATGTCCAAATAAACTCTTAACTATGTGCAGTTCCATTGTATTAATTAATTGTCTGTATACATGGAATAGAACTGATTAGCTTGCTCACATTCTGGGCTAACACTCCCTTCGATTCTGGTGCAATAACATGACCAAATTATCTAGAATAAACCAAACAAATATTGTCTAGAAAATTCATATTCTGGACCATACTGTGGTCCATTTAATCAAGTATCCTCTCTCAATAGCAGTATCAAATGCTTCAGACTAAAGCATGTTAACCTCATACTGGACAATCCATAGAACATCTTCCACCACAGAAAAGGTCTTTCTCCTAGCCCCTATTTAATTAGGGCCAGATCTTCAAGAGTACTCAGTTCACATAATCATGGCTACATTTTCAAAACAGCTCAGCATGCTGAATTCTGAGTACTCTTGAAAATCTGCCCCTACGTTCTTTTTAATATCTGGTACTTTATTGCATGATTATGCCCCGTAGGTGGCAGGAACAATGAACTTCCCAGGTTAATTATACTTTTGAATAAAAAAAAATCCCTCCCTCCCCCCGTGGTAATAAATTTTGCCTTTCAATTATGTTGGAAATCCTCTTGTTTTCATATGAGAACTTTTGATACCATTCATTGTATTAAATGCCTTTATAATATATCCGTGTCAATTAGTCTCCTCCATAAGCTAATCTTTTTCAGTGTTTCCTCAAGTATCAGAGGGGTAGCCGTGTTAGTCTGAATCTGCAAAAGCGACGAGGAGTCCTGTGGCACCTTATAGACTAACTGAAGTGTAGGAGCATAAGCTTTTGTGGGCAAAGACCCACTTCGTCAGATGCATGTAGTGGAAATTTCCAGAGGCAGGAATAAATATGCAGGCCAGGATCAGGCTGGAGATGACCAGGTGGATCCAATCAAGAGGATGAGGCCCACTTCTAGCAGCTGATCTGGAGGTGTGAATTCCAAGAGAGCAGAAGCTGCTTTTGTAGTTAGCAAGCCATTCACAGTCTTTGTTTAATCCAGAGTTGATTGTGTCAAACTTAAAGATGAACTGTAGCTCAGCAGTTTCTCTTTGAAGTCTGGTCCTGAAGTTTTTTTGCTGCAGGATGGCTACTTTTAGATCTGCAATTGTGTGTCCAGGAAGATTGAAGTGATCCCCTACAGGTTTTTGTATGTTGCCATTCCTAATATCAGATTTGTGTCCATTGATTCTTTTACGTAGGGACTGTCCTGTTTGGCCGATGTATATAGCAGTGGGGCATTGTTGGCCCATGATGGCATATATTACGTTGGTGGATGTGCAGGAGAATGTACCAGTGACAGTATGGCTGATCTGGTTAGGTCCTGTGATGGTGTTGCTGGTGTTTATATGTGGGCAGAGTTGGCACCGAGGTTTGTTGCAAGGATTGGTTCCTGAGTTCGAGTTATTATGGAGCGGTGTAGTTGCTGGTGAGAATATGCTTCAGGTTGGCGGGTTGTCTGTGGGCAAGGATCGGCCTACCTCCCAAGGCCTGTGAAAGCGAGGGATCATTGTCCAGGATGGGTTGTAGATCACTAATGATGCGTTGGAGAGGTTTTAGCTGGGGACTGTAGGTGATAGCCAGTGGTGTTCTGTTGGTTTCTTTCTTGGGCTTGTCCCGTAGCAGGAGGCTTCTGGGTACACGTCTGGCTCTGTCAATCTGTCTCCTCACTTCCTCGTGTGGGTATCGCAGTTTACAGAATGCTTGTTGAAGATCTTGTAGGTGTAGGTCTCTGTCTGAGGGGTTGGAGCATATGCGGTTGTACCTCAGTGCTTGGCTATAAACAATGGGTCGTGTGGTGTGTCCGGGATGGAAACTGGAGGCATGCAGGTAAGTATAGCGGTCGGTAGGTTTTCGGTATAGGGTGGTATTGATATGACCGTCACTTATTTGTATCGTGGTGTCCAGGAAATGGACCTCCCGTGTAGATTGGTCCATGCTGAGGTTGATGGTGGGGTGGAAGCTGTTGAAATCATGGTGAAATTCTTCCAGAGTCTCCTTCCCATGGGTCCAGATGATGAAGATGTCATCAATGTAGCGTAGGTAGAGAAGGGGTGTAAGTGGACGAGAGCTGAGGAAGCGTTGTTCCAGGTCAGCCATAAAAATGTTGGCGTATTGTGGGGCCATGCGGGTGCCCATAGCAGTGCCACTGGTCTGGAGGTATATGTTGTCACCAAATCTGAAATAGTTGTATGTGAGGATAAATTCAGAGTTCAGCCACCAGTTGTGCTGTGGCATCATCAGGAATACTGTTCTTGACAGCTTGTACCCCATCTGCATGTGGGATGTTTGTGTAGAGAGCCTCTACATCCATGGTGGCTAGGATGGTGTTTTCTGGAAGATCACCTCTGTATTGTAGTTTTCTCAGGAAATCCGTAGTGTCACGAAGGTAACTGGGAGTGCTGGTGGCGTAGGGTCTGAGTAGAGAGTCCACATAGCCAGACAGTCCTTCAGTGAGAGTGCCAATGCCCGAGATGATGGGGCGTCCGGGATTTCCAGGTTTGTGGATCTTGGGTAATAGAACAACCCTGGTCGGGGCTCTAAAGGTGTGTCGATTTGTTCCTGTGTTTGTTTAGGGAGTGTCCTGAGCAGATGGTGCAGTTTCTTAGTGTATTCCTTAGTGGGATCTGAGGAAATCAGGCCTGCAGTTCATGATGACAACAGCACCTGACTACCTAAAGGAGGCTGCCAGACAACTCTCCAATACCAAATTCTACAGGCCACTTTCCTCAGATCCCACTAAGGAATACACTAAGAAACTGCACCATCTGCTCAGGACACTCCCTAAACAAACACAGGAACAAATCGACACACCTTTAGAGCCCCGACCAGGGTTGTTCTATCTATTACCCAAGATCCACAAACCTGGAAATCCCGGACGCCCCATCAGGAACTCAGGAACACCGCACCATAATAACTCGAACTCAGGAACCAATCCTTGCAACAAACCTCGGTGCCAACTCTGCCCACATATAAACACCAGCAACACCATTACAGGACCTAACCAGATCAGCCATACTGTCACTGGTACATTCTCCTGCACATCCACCAACGTAATATATGCCATCACGGGCCAACAATGCCCCACTGCTATATACATTGGCCAAACAGGACAGTCCCTACATAAAAGAATCAATGGACACAAATCTGATATTAGGAATGGCAACATACAAAAACCTGTAGGGGAACACTTCAATCTTCCTGGACACACAATTGCAGATCTAACAGTAGCCATCCTGCAGCAAAAAAACTTCAGGACCAGACTTCAAAGAGAAACTGCTGAGCTACAGTTCATCTTTAAGTTTGACACAATCAACTCTGGATTAAACAAAGACTGTGAATGGCTAACTACAAAAGCAGCTTCTGCTCTCTTGGAATTCACACCTCCAGATCAGCTGCTAGAAGTGGGCCTCATCCTCCTTGATTGGATCCACCTGGTCATCTCCAGCCTGATCCTGGCCTGCATATTTATTCCTGCCTCTGGAAATTTCCACTACATGCATCTGACGAAGTGGGTCTTTGCCCACGAAAGCTTATGCTCCTACACTTCAGTTAGTCTATAAGGTGCCACAGGACTCCTCGTCAGTGTTTCCTCAGATGGCAGTAATTTCACTCCTGTAGTCTTTAAATTATAGTATCTCATCCCCTTCTATTTCAGCTTTATCATTTTTCAGCTTTATCATTTTTCAAAGGGGCTACTCAGAAATGACTACAGTAGTCTAGGGGAGGTTTAATGGGGTGGTATTTGCCTCTCGTAAATGCCCCCTTCGGCCAAGTGTGCAAGCCGGCACTCTTGTTTAAAAGCATCTTCAGCCAAGTCACGAATCACCTGCAAGGGGTACATCTTTAATAGGTCCCCGTCTCAATACCCTCTGTAGTGTCCCAAGTCTGCTCTCTACTCTGAATGAGAATAGTGCCCCCAGGGCTTCTCTTCCTGGTGACAACATCTTTGCCCTCATCTCAGGGCTTTGTCTCCAAGTTCCAGCATAATCCACCTATCCACAGGAAGCCATATGCAGTGCAGCTGCTCTCTCAGCTAGCCCATCACCCAATCTACATCCTTGAGCTCTACACTGCAACTAACTACTGCTCTGCTTTGAAGCTCTTTTATAGGCCCTTATTGGGTGCGTCATCTGCTGCCATTCTAGCCTGCTTAGAGGACTTCCCTATAGTCTCTCTAGGCAGGGTGTGGCAGGACCACAAGGACTCCAGCAGAAAGCCTTGGTGCTTGGTCTGCCCCATCACAGGAGGGTACACAATTGCTTTTTTGAACGATGTTCTGACAGGTTCAGAATTGTTTTCTCTCCCTCCCTACCCCCTCCCCCCCCCCCAGCTGTTGCACACTCAGTACAGATTTTCACTGAGTGGTCCATACTGACACACAGGTGTTTGTCCCGAGTGGTCACAATTCGCTTGGAACTTAGCAATGTACATGCATAGTTCAGATTATTCCCTTCATTACCTCATGTTTGTCAATCCTGAATTTCATGAGCCATCATTCAGTGGGAGAACTGTTATGGGTTAATTAAAAAGAATAGTTCTGTGGAATCTTAGATACTGTAAATATTTGTTAGTATCATGAGCTTTTGTGGGCAAAACCCACTTCATCAGATGAGATTGAAAAAAAAAAATACCATATTTAGGTGCCATGGGACTATTCGTTGTTTTTATGGGTTAATTAAAACACTGCTGTTAAGACAGAGTTGCACTCATGCAAACCCATGAAGCCTAAGGCTACATTTAGACCAGTGTTTCTCAACCTTTTTTTTAAAGTACCCCTCTTTCAAAAAAAAAAAAAAGTAACCCCAATACCTACATCTTCAGACCCACACAATTTTTTTCTACCATTGCAACACATTTGTTTAAACAACTTAATTGTAGTCGGGTGGGCGATAAAATTGTTGGGTGTAAAAAGTACAAAAATAATAAAATACTTTAAAACTTACAACAAAAATTTGGTTTTCTCCAAATTTCAGTTGTGTTGATATACCCCCCCCCCCCCCCCAGAGTTCTCTCAAGTACTCCTAAATACTCCAGAGGTATCCCAGAAAAGCAATGCTACATCCAAGGAATGTACCCGCTTTTTCCGAAAAATTTTCAAAAAAGCGGACCTGCTCTGTCACCATCCCTGTAAACCTTATTCTACAAGGAAGAAGGAATGTATCGAAAGAGCACTTTTTTCTGAAATTTGGTGCCATGTAGACTTGTAGTGAGGATGGATGTAAGCTGAGTGACACACCCAGCTAATAACACTAACAGTATTGTTCTCTGTCTAAGAATTGTGACACTCTGGTGAGAACATCTAGGAAAACTTCATTTTGAAAAATATTCCAGATAAATATTCCAACTGACCTTCCCTTGAGAGGCTATTATCAAATGGAGAGGAGCACCCAAAGAACTTTTCTTAAAATCGTCATGTAATGTATGCTATTTTTAATAACACTGCTTATTCAACTGAGGATCTGTACATTTTAAAGAAGTGCATATTGAGCTTCCTTCTATGGAAAATGAGGATCAGTATAGAAGAATAGAAAGTGAAGTCTCTCAATTCTGTGCCAAAATTGTAAGCACAAATGATTTAAATATCTAGCTACCTGATTTCACCCTCAGACCAAGTTGTTAATATTTAGAGACCTACCATTTGTATACAGCAATAAGATGGAGGCAGAGTAAAGGCCTCATTAGACAATTGGCTTAGGACATTTAAATGACCTTCTCAATGCCACAGTAAGTCTGTAGCAAAATAGAACTTAAGTCCTCTGATTCACTTCATGTTCATCACTGACCTATGCTGCCTCACAAACAGGACTAGCCTTTTCAGTATTCAAAGATGAATGAGAATGCCCATGATATTCCAAGTAACAATATGGTGTGATTTTTCCCGCCCCCCCCCCCATTACCAAATTCATGCTCAGAAGTAGCCTGCTTAACTAGCAGACTGAGTGTAAGGCTGAGGGAGCAACATGTTTTTCTCAACTTTTTGTTGGTTCTCATTCTGCCTATTTTAATTTAAATTGTTGGTGAGGCTCATTTATCTTTCAGTTGTATACAATGGGATCTGAGGACACTAAATCAGGCCAGGTCTACACTAGGGGGCAATGTTGAACTAAGGTGTGCAATGCCAGATAGCATAGCTGGAGTTGATGTACCTTAGATTAGAGGTTCCTAGCTGCCAGTCAGCAAACTGCTGGCTGCTGAGCTGCAGCAGCTCTATGGTCCCGGGATAGGGAGCATGGCCCTGCACCTCCACTCCTGCCATGGCTGTTGGAAGAGGCATGTCCTGCTCTGCCTCTCAGCCAACCAGCGCCTGGCAGTGGTGGGCTCTCCTCTCAGCCGGGGAAGAACTGTCGGCTTCGTGGCGGCAGGGCCTCACGGAGCTTAGCACATAGAGCTGGTGCTAGGCAGTGATGGAGGGCTTTAGGGGTTAGGGCTAGTACTGGGGCTTTTGGCGGACCAGCAATGTTTTATTTGCATATTCATGTTTGCATAATGAATATGCAAATGTTGGCAGTCACCACAGGTTTGTGAATTGGTTTGCTGGTCTCCAGTATCAAAAAGGTTGGGAACCACTGCCTTAGACTGAGTTACCATAATGTGTCTCTTCTTGAACTAATGGAGTACCAGGGATGACAGGAGCATGATCAGTGGTCAAATTAGTGGGTCTTACATGACCAGTAGCACTGATTTTCCAATAAGTATAGATGAGGTCTCAGCCAATAGAAAGGCTGATACAGGGATGGAAATGCCCATTGTATTGTATCATTTTGCAGAACATTTTGAAATATCTGCAAAAACTGAAGTTGAGTTTTGCACCTGTAAATATATCCAGGCATTACTTACGCACATCCAAACACAGAAAAGAGCCAACACCATGAACTTAGCTGAGCAATCACAGTTAACGGCTTAGGTGGCTAATACTAAATATCAAATACTCTTGGATAATTGGCTATGGTCAACCTAAAGAGTTATTTTAAAAATTGTGCAAAAATGCTGAATACTTGAAAATTGAGATCTATTTATTTGTGTGTTAATCCTATGAGCAGACAGTAAAGTTTCTGAGATACATTTTGTTGACAATTAATCACTCCTTTCTAAGTGTTTATATTTCAGAATTTCTACTTATCTGAACTAAAGCTAAACTCTAAAAATTGGTTTCAAGTGCTGCTTCGCTTTCAATGACAAATGCTAACTTTTTTTCTGTCCGTCTTGGACTATGTTTCAGAGGACAAAGTTGTCTGTTTAGGATACTAAAAGAAGCTGTGATATTTGTCTTCCAGGAGTTCTCCAGTGGATTCATACTTGGAAACATCCGAAGATGCCTTAGGTTAATTGGAACAGAAATGTTTCAAAGGTTATATTGTACATGTGAACAAACACTGACTTGTAAAAATACAAACTTCTTAGGATGTTGTTGTATACTGTTGTCTATCTTTGATTAATCTTTTACAGACCATCTGTAATCTGTCTCGTTTTCTGGGAGGTCCTTCTTCTCTTCCAACATCAGCTGGTCTATCCTGGCGCTCTTTGTTGCAGCCATTAATGGAACTATATCAGTGGGACGAATGGTAGGACATGTTGGAAATTTTGAAACTTTTTTTCCCCTCCATAAAAACCCAAATGTTTCATTTTTGAAACTGAAAATGAAAATTTCCATTTTTAAATTTTGCCCATCCCTTTTGTCTGTCCTGTCTTCCTTTTTGCCATATCGTAAGGGGAAAATGTGAAGCAGGAACATTTGTGAATGAATAAATCCCCAACATCTGGTGCAAAGATACTAGATTTATTCTTGAGACACACACACACACACACACACACACACACACACACACACACACACACACACACACACACACAGTGCATTACATCTTGTGAACTAAGCAATTGGTAATAAAGTGTTCAACACACACAACACTTTCAGTTTTAAATAGTAAATACTCGTAGAATCATGTAAATGTGGAATTGGAAGGGATTTTCATAGTCATCTGCTCTAGCCTGCTGTACTGAGGCAGGGCTAAGTATTATCTGGACAATCCCTGATAGGCGTTCTTAAAAAATCTCCAAAGATGTAGATTCCATAACCTCTGTAGATAGTTTGTGACACTACCAATTATAAGGGGTAGTGAGGTGTTTTTCCTTATGTCTAACCTAAATCTCTTTTATTGAAATTTAAACTCATTACTGCTTGTCCTGTCCTCAGTGAATGTCTTTGGCTTTCACCAACCAAATAAAAAGGTATGCATTCAAAACTTCCCTATTCTTGCTTTCTTTTGACAAAGAAAAAAATGTGATAACGTGTATTAAAACACACACACACACACACAATCAAAATTACATTTTACAGTGAAAACTGTCTCTAGAAAATTCTAACGTGAAAAGCTAGGAAAGAAGACTGTTGGAATATAAGTAGCTATAATTGTGATGGAAGCTAGCTTACACTAAACAGAATACACTTATGCATATAAAGGGTACAGGGTCATAATTCAAAATGATCTGGACAAACTAGAGAAATAATCTGCAGTAAATAGGATGAAGTTTAATAAGGACAAATGCAAAATACATCCCTTAAGAAGGACCAATCAATTTCACGCAGAATGGGAAGTGACTGTCTAGGAAGGAGTACTGCAAAAAGGATCTATGGGTCATAGTGGACCACAAGCTAAACAAGTCAACAATGTGACACTGTTGCAAAAAAAGCAAACATGATCCTGGGATGCATTAACAGGAGTGTTAGCAAGACGTGCATCCAGTTCTAGGCACCACGTTTCAAAAAGGATGTGGAAATACTGGAGAAGGTCCAGAGAAGAGCAACAAAAATGATTAAAGGCCTAGAAAACATGGCCTATGAGGGAAGACTGAAAGAATTGGGCTTGTTTAGTTTAGAAAAGAGAAGACAGAGGGGACATGATGGCAGTTTTCAAGTATCTAAAAGGATGTTAGAAGAGGGAGGGAGAAAAATTGTTGTTCTTGGCCTCTGAGGATAGGACAAGAAGCAATGGGCTTAAATTGCAGCAAGGGAGGTTTAGGTAGACGTTAGAGAGAACTTTCTGCCTGTCAGGATGGTTAAACTCTGGAATAAATTGCCTAAGGAGGTTGTAGAATCTCCATCACTGGAGATATTTAAGAGCAGGTTGGACAGACATCTATCAGGGATGATCTACACGGTGCTTGGTTCTGCTGTGAGGACATGGGACTGGACTTGACCTCTCAAGGTGCCTTCCAGTTCTAGTATTTTATGATTTTTTGCATACATTCACAAAGTATTTTAGAGAAAAAGGCAAAAACAGTATCACAGTAATTTTGGCAAGATTCTAGACATTTGACCATAAGTGACTTGTTCCCAGCTGAAGTGTCTGTGAAAATAAACTGGTAATGAATAAATTACTACAGAGGAGGTAATTGCAACAAATATCTTTTTTTCTATAAGGTTTTGGAATTTGGAAAGTAGAGGAGTTGGAATCTGTTAGTCCTATACTAGTGCCCTAACCACCAGCCCATCTTTCTTATTAACCAATTTATATTCTTCCTTTCTACTTAATCAGTTTGTTACACACTCTTTGCTTATAGTTTGGCACCTAAAGGAATGTTTGATGCAAGGACCCTCTTTTTATTCTGTGTTTATACAGTGCCTGGCATAATGTGGTTCTTGTTCTATGATTAGGACACCTAGGTGCTAACGTATTACTATTGTTTATTTGATTTTCAAAACTGCTGCATGCTAATGACTCCAATCTGCACATCAGACTGCTCATTTAGATGCCTAACTGTGGACTTGAGTTGCCCAGTTGTAGTCACGCAATTGGAAAATCTGTTTTCATCTAATGTAGTAAGATACAATTTAGAAATCCATGTGATCCAGTGGTTAGGATACTAGACTGGGGTTCAGGAAACCTGTGTTCTGGATCTAGATCTCTTGCTATTGGCTGGCCTCAGGCAATCCACTCTGACTCTGCTTTAGTTTCCTCTTCCACAAAATGGTGGTAAGATTAACTTAATCTTGTGAAGTGTTTACTACAGCAGAAGAGTGCTATCTCCAAGATGATTTTGCAAAGAGTTAAAATGTGTTTCTATAGTTGTGAAAGGCATGTATATAACAATCTTCATCTGCTTGACACTTTTAATTGACATTTTAAATTATTTACCTGACTGACTTATACTTTCTAATTTACTTTATGTATGATTATTTCTCTCATCAGTCTGGGAACTAATTAGGAAGAAGATTAAATTACTTGTATTAATAAGCCAGCTGTTTAGCTAGTGTTCAAATACATCTCCAAAATGCTGCCTGGACAGTTAATGTCATTTTAAGTATATTTCACTACTTGATTCAGACCTGTGTTCTTTCTCCATTGAGATAAGGATGGTTGACTTGAATTAGGTAGAATATGACCCTCTTCCAAAACTTAATTTGAAACTCAAACAAACCAAGTCTGTTTGGAGGTTTGAAAAGGTATAAATCTACCCAACTCCTCACTCTGAACTTAAATTTTAGAAGTAGGTTTGTTTTATAAATTATGGCCTTTAAAGAAAATGTATTTCAAGCAAGTTACAGTACATGCTATACATCCACCTAAACAAATCCTGGAGCTGTATTACTGATATGACCTCAAGCTTGACCACAGACCAATCCTAAATACTTTGAGTACAGTCTTTCAATCAGTTTTGCACCTCCCTTGTGGTCTAGATGAAATTACATTCTCATTACCAAACTAGTAAGGTTTTTGACACTTATTAGCATATTTCCCTAAAGTTAAGATATCAGTTCTGCAGTTTTCGTCTATGCACTAGGTCATCAATCCTGTCAAAGAAGCAAATTAGGTTGGTTTGGCTTGTTTTGTTCTTGAAAAATCATGCTATTTACCCAGTTGTCTTCTAGGTGCTTACAAAATGACTCTTTAAAAATTTGTTCCGGTATTTTTACAAGTATTGAAGTTAGGCTGACTGGTCAATATCCCTGGATTCTGTGTTTCCCTTTTTAAGGAAAGGTGTTATCTTTTCCTTTTTTCCATTTGTTTGCAGGGGTGACTGCTGAGCAGGGACACTGGAGGCTTGGCCACCTGCCCACATGACTCTTCTGCACACTGGAACAACCTCCTTCCACTGTGAGTGTGGAGAGGAGGGCCCATTTACTCATCCCTGGGCCACCCAGAGGCTCTGGCCCCACTGATTGCTGGCCGCTTGCCCCCTTCACCTATGGCATTTGGGGGACATGTGACCCTCGGTGCTCTTCACCCATTGCCCCTGCTTGTCTGGGACCTTACCAGTTTTCCATGAGCGCTGAGAGATTAATGGTTCCAATATTGCTTCAGCTAGTTCCTTAAATACTCTAGGATGAATTTCATTAGCCTCTGTTAATTTGAATACATCTAAATTATGTAAATACTTATTCTTTGCCTATTCTAGAAAACATCTTTGTTCCTTAGCACAATTAGTATTATATAATATATGGAGATATACCATCTTGTAGAACTGGAAGGGACCTTGAGAGGTCATTGAGTCCAGTCCCCTGCCCTGACAGCAGGAGGGAGTACCATCCCTGACAGATTTGCCTCAAATCCCTAAATGGGCCCCCCTCAAGGATTGAACTCTTAACCCTGGTTTTAGCAGGCCAATGCTCAAACCACGGAACTATTCTGTCCTCTCTACTGCCCTTCCTGAAGGACAAGTTTTAGTATCCTGTTCTAATATGTTGGCATCATACTTGCACTTTATGCATGAGGTATGAGTTTTTCTTATACTTCAGGAAATAATTTATGGGATTGAAATAATGTGGAGAAGTCACCCTATTTTAGTTCCTGGGGGTAGAAAGACCTGATCTGGCCCCAGAAGAGGTTTTCTGAAATTCAGATGGCTAGAACAGATTAAATATAAAGGTTAATTTGGGCTCTGAAGATGCCAGTGTCTAGTGACCTGCCGGCAGCTTATCCTGACAAACCATGTATAGCCGGGGGCCACAGATGCCTGTCACTAGTTTATATTGAGTGTTAGTCATTCTGGGCAGAAGAATATTCTGTGTTGGGAGGTTTTATTTTCACTGTTCATCACTGAACTTTTCTGCAAACTTGACAGATTTTTTTTTAAAATAACCTGTACTAAAATTAGAAGGTGGAACCATATGGAGGTCTGAAACTATAAAGTCTTCATTGTGTGCTGCAGTGTGATCTGTATCCCACTTTTCAGTTGCAGATCTTCACAATTCACAATATATATATAACTAGAGGGCAAAAAGCTTAAGAGATGCATAAAATGTTGAAGGCCATCCTTCTCTGCCTGGAGCTTATATATAATTTTAAGCAGTTGGGCTCTGATAGCTGCTATATTTACTTATTTTTAACTAACAAGGGCTGCTCATGTTTCTCCAACACTGACAACTGTGTTTATAAAGCCTTTATAGGCAGTCATCTGCAACAGTTTTTTTTTTTTTCAACAATTTGTCCGTGGACCAGCGCCAGTCGCTGAGATCTCCCTGACATAGACAGAGCACTGGTCCCTGGTCTCAAACTTGGAGAAATACTGATCCATGAGAGCATTTCACAGTCTTTCATTAAAGACTAATCTAATTTTGAGGTAATTGTAATATACTTGGCCCTGATTCCAAAAGGTTATTTTCCCACTGTACTTGAGAGCAGCGATAATTTCTTATTGTTTATAATGTACAGTGAACGATGGGGCCCAGTCTTGGCTGAGGCCTCTCAGTGCTACAAATAGTACATTTTAATAAAATAATGTGTTCTTATTTAGATTTAATTTGTGAAAGCATAGTTTTCCAGCAAATTCTGTTTTACATTGTCTCGGAATGCGTTTAGAATGTGTTTGCCCAAATGTTGTCCTGAATTTAAAAGGGTCCAGGGCTTTGGGCTGCTGCTGCCACTACCATGACAGCAGTAGTGTCTATCGCCCTGGGCCCTTTAAATTGCCGCCAGAGCCCTGGCGTGTCATGGTCTGGGTGGCCTTCCGGGAAGCCCAGAGCTGAGCCCTCCTCCCCACATTGCCCAGGGCCTGGCAAAGTCTGTCACCAGCCCTGAACAATACCATTCTTACCTATTCTTAACTGATTGTCAGTATAGTGGATGCTGTTTATTAGTGAGCCCATTCTTAATGACTGGCTTGACAGCAACTTTTTGCCAGGAACCTATCCAGTCCCACTGAGTTTAATGTAAAGGAATTTGGAAACAAGCATTCTGTTAGTAACGACTTTTTGGGAAGAAAGGTCCCAGATGCAGAAAGCTTTGGGGGGCTGCAGCCAGGGAAAACTTGACCGTGGCTGGAGAACTACTGCCTGCAAATGAGGTAAAGGGTTAGGACACCTGCAGCCTCCCTCAACGTGGGTGGACCCCAGTTCTGTAGATTGGGAGGGGTGACAGTGGGGATGGGGTGCTGCTGCCTGGGATTTCCACAGAGAGATGGGGGGCCTGTGGACCTATACAGCATCTCTGCTTGGGCTCTCCAGGGTGTGCTTTGCCCCATTGTAGTCCTACAAATCTGCATTTCACTTACTGGAAACTGTCAGATAATAGCAATTCTTTGGCTGCTAATAAGTGGAATCCATCATATTTCTGTTTCTTGTTTTGTCTCTTATCAAGGCGTTAGTCAAACAATACAGGGGCGAACCAAATCTTGGCGCCACCAAGGAGAGAATGTGTAGGCTGTTGATAGAGGTTGGGTTGCCACTGCTGGTGAGTTCTGAGACCAATGCTAACCTCATCTGCTTCTGGTGTTCCACAACACAAACACAGTTTTAAGTTAAAACTTAAAATGTCTTGGGTAACGATTTACTCAGACTCCCCTCTGTCCAAAATGCCCTGGAGCAGATTACAAATTGAAGAGCTCACACATGTTTGTTTCTGAGTAACCAGAAGTAAGGGCTTTAGAAAATAGAACCATGGCAGTATGAGAACATATTGCACAATGCTGTCACATGTATTTCTGGATCTTGAGTAACTGTCTCCCTAATATGTACTAAGAAAAAAAAACCCAAGATGGAAGTGAGAATGAAATGTAAAGATAAGAATGAAAATAGGTGGCGATGGAAAGAGTGGAAGTGCAGAATAAATTTGTACTTTCTCTCTCTAGAAATACCCCTCCGAATTTCTAGAGACAAGGATGCTGAACGGAGTCCTCTCAATAGAGATGGAAAAACCCAGGAGGCAGAGGTAAGAGTGAAGGACCAGCTACCCACAGTCGGCCTAGCTAATGACCAAATTATGAAGCCTGGTGTTGAACTCCAAGAATTGGCTCAATGGGATCCTGCTGATACAAAAAGGCCTCAGCTGGGCCTGGCTACCGCCTTCCTGATGAGGTAGTCAGAGGAGGCATGTCTCCTCCCCCAGATAACAAGGCCGCCAAGAGTTGCTGAAGAGGGTGACCTTAAATCTTTCTAACACAGGGTATGTGTACACACTAAACAGGCCTGCTGATGGGGGTAGTGGGAAGAGGACAGTTGCTATGGAACCTGACAATTCAAAAGGGCCCAAAACTCCTGGAAGCCACTGGAGCCCCAGGCCCTTTAATCACTGGAGCACCACACTGGGTAGCACTAAGGGCTGGCTGAGAGGAAGGGGTGCAGCGCAGTGTACTCGAGGTGGCACTGAAGGCTGGCTGCCCCAGCCCCACCCCTTACACCGGAGGCCTCACCCCTTCTGGGAGCACAGAGCTGTCCCACCACCTAGGGGCATAGCAAAGCTGATAGTAAAGAAAAATCAGCTGACTGGCTCTCAGAGCTCAAGCTGGAGCCTAAGCTCTGGGATCTTCCCACCTTACAAAGTCCTTGGCTACGTCTACTCTGCAGGCTTTCTGCTCAAGAACAGCTGTTTTTGTGCAAAACTTGCAAAGTGTCTAAGCTGCATGTGCATTTTTGCACAAGTAAATTTACAGTAAGATGTTGAAACAGAGGGCTTCTTGTGCAAGAGTTATTCCTCTCCCAATGAGGAATAAGTCTTCTTGCACAAGAAGGCAGTGTGGACAGGAAACGGGTTTCTTGCGCAAGAAACCCCTATGGCTAAAATGGCCATCAGAGCTTTCTTGCGCAAGAGAGTGTTCACACTGCCATGGACACTCTTGCAGAAAAGCACATGGCAGTGTGGACGCACTCTCGTGCAAGCCCTTTTGCGCAAGAATTCTTGCGCAAAACAGTTCTTGTGCAAGAAGCCTGCAGTGTAGACATAGCCCTAGAGATTAAGCTTTGAAGTTTGGAAACAGTCCCATGTTGAGCCAGAGTCAGCTGCTATGCATCCTTTTATGGGTTATTCTTTGCTGTGTAGATGTACTGTTGGAGGCTGTAGGCCATGCTATCTTTATGTATACCTGCTCATGAGGGAGACATTGTCTCCTATATTCCTGCTTCTTATCCAAAGCCTGCTAAACTGCTGTGCTGCTCCATGTAACTAAAGTAATTTGTTAATTATTAAAACTGCATGATTTGAATGTTTGTTTGAAAACAGGCATAAATTGGCATTTACCAAATTATTGGCATAAAAGGCATTTACCATTTCCAAACTTAAGCTAATTTTCTTTTAAGGAATAGACATGAATTAGATAAATATCTGAAGATAATATTTATATAATTAGAGAAATGTTAGACTGTACAATCAATTCAATTGATCTGTGGCTAGGGACAGCATTTGGGAATATAATTATGTTTTGCTAACCTGAACTATATCAAGACCGTTTTTTAAAACGACACTGACGGAATGCAAAGGCTTATTGCATTGTCTGATTGCTGCTGTGCAGAGTAATTCATTTATTATAGAAGTCAAGCAAACTGCTGTTGCCGTATGATTTTTTTAAAAATCAATACTGTAGAGGAATGAAAAGATCTAGTGTAAGACCTGTATGAGCTTGGCAGGGGGACCGATAGAATTGCCAGCCCCTTGGGCAAGGTGTCTGAGTGGGGGCCTGGCTCTGTGCTGCCAGGAAGGGGAAGACCCTCAGGTGAAAGGGATTGGGTGGGGCACCCCCCGGTGAAATTTAAAGGCCTTCTGAATCACCAGGCCCCAGGGCAACTGCCTCCTTTGCCTCCCCTCCCCTCTCTCCATTTAGCAGGCCTGAACCTTGCAACATGTTCATTTTTTTCCATCTTAGCAGGAAAGCATGAGGGTCTTCAGTCCTGGGTTACAGTCCCCTGGCTCTGGGATGAAGCTCTCAAGTTTCAGCTTTGCTTACCCTACTGAGGATGGTAGATATTGGGCTTTGGGCCCTTTTCCTGAGGTCATGTAATGTGTGGTGTGGTGTTTTTAAAAAAAAAAAAAAAAAAAAAAAGTGATCGTGGTGCGGTGACGTTTTGAGAACCCCTGTGTTACATTTACTGTATATACTAGAGCAGGGGTGGGGAACCTTAGCCCCAGGGCTATATGTGGTATCTGGCTTTCTTGGATCTAGCCTCTGTGTTTCAGGACTCCCCCCACCCCCCACCAGCACTGGGGAGCCTGTGCTGGCATTCCAGCCGATGGTGCTTCTTGCCTGTCTGATTTTTCTGTGGGTCACTGGCCCTCAACCCCAAAAAAGGTTCCCCACTCCTGTACTAGAGGATTTATCCATTGTTGCTCAGGTCCTTTTGGGGGGGCTCAGTGTAGGGTGTTGGGTGGAGTGGGGGAGGGCTTGGGGGTGGAGGTGGGAGACTCAGAGCAGGCAGTGGGAGTGAGTGCAGAAGCCTGGGATGTGTAGGGAAACTCAGGTCAGGGGGCAGGGTTAGGAGATGGGGGGGGGAGGCTCAGGACAGGGGGCTGTGTGTGAGAGAGACCATGCCTCCTTTGGGGTTGGGTGGGGCAGGGCTACATTGGCTGGCCCTGGCAGTGCTCTGGGGGAATGGGGCCCCAGCCAACATCTCCTCAGGGGACAAGGGTGCTCCGCTGTCTCACCCTGGCCTACATCTCCTCTGGGACATGGAAGGATTTGGGGCAGAGGGGCCAGTTAGTCAGGTTGGTGGCTGGCAATATGGAGAGCCCCAGCCCCAGTTGGCCACTCTCTTTCTGGTGTGGCCACCTCCCTGTGGTTACTCTGCAGTATAATTGTCCTCTGTGCTCACTGGTTATTGAGGAGCACAACTATCCCTTCCTTTCCATATTATGGAAAACAATCACATTCCAGGTACATCCCATTGTCCTGGCACAACCAAACCCTGACCTTGCTTTAAGTTAGGATAAGAGGAGGCTGCATAACCAAATTTGGTGGTCATAGCTTATATCATTTAGGAGGTGTTCTTGAACAAATGGACTCACAGATGGATGGACTCATGGACAGACAGATGCACAAACACTCTAAAATATACATATATAGATGAATTCTTTGCTTATCACATTCATTCTTTGATTTGGCTTTGAAATCTTCAGGGCAAATAAGGATACTGGGATAATCGTAAGTATAAAATGAGAAATGTATTTGATTCTCATAATGAAGGTGAATACAGTTGGAACTGGAGTCAGGTGACTTAGTTTCTATTTCTGAGCTCTTTGGAAAATCTGGTCTTTATCTCTGTACCTCAATTTTCCCATGAGCAAAATGAGGCTCAGAATATCCAGCCATCTTTGTATTTGCAATCTTGAGCCGCTTGTCTTCTACAAATCTCTATGCCAAGTATCCTTCTATAATGAGACAGTTACATAGTGCCTGTGTTTGTGTTAAATGATAAAATTAAATCAAACTTCATGTTTAAAGTTTATTTAGAAACATTGGGGTGAAAGAGTCTTTGAATCTTTAAACATTTTATATCATTGTAGTTAATACTGGCAACTGTAACTATGTGTTTTTAAGATTTAGATCCAGCTGTTGGCAACAATTAGAAGGGGAGGAAAAAAGCCAGAGGCAATGAAATATTAAAGGCTCGTTCGCGTTCCATCCACTTGTGCAACACTGAGTCTTCTCTAAAGTTTGTTATTCTCATCTTGACTCAGAACATTTTGTTCACATTTATGTGTGAAAGCCTTCATGTTGATAGCATTTTGAAATCTGTGTTTTTCAGGTAGAGTGTCTGATTTTGCATCAGCAAAATGTACAAGACGCCCAAATAAAATACCACAAGTTCATATGTAAATTAAATAGGAAGAGCTGATTTAACTTTTCCTTTTGGCATCTGTACTGAAGTAGAGTATTTTGCTAGGTTCTCTAATAAAGCATCATGTAAAAGAACTCACTGAACAGATAATCAAATGAAGATTGCTGCAGATGAACTTGTTTTATTACATGCTTGTGGATGCTACCATTTTAGTTGCAGAGGCTGTAAACATTGCTATGGGTCTGCTGCCATGGACAGTACACATGTGTGGCTTGTGCCAGATTTGGTTTGAGGTGTGGGTAATATTTTCTGGTCACTACAGCTTTATCGTTCCATGCTGGAGTATAGAAACACCTGTTACATGTTCTATCAACTGAATGAACAATTTAAGGAGACAGAAGAGGATTATAAGATAGCTACAATCTTTGATCTGCCATATTTTGCTGAATATCCATGTCTTTTTAGGCAAGGCTGCTGCTATTACTATAAGTTGAGAGACTAATTCAAAGTATTCTTAGGCTGCCAATGCAAGGCTGGTGCACAATGAGAATAAAACTTTTGACTAAAGCATGTCAGATTTTGTGGAAAGCAGATCATAGAATCATAAGCTTCAGAGGGGTAGCCGAGTTAGTCTGTACAGGATAAACTTTAAAAAAAAAAAAAAGTATGGTATAGAGCTTTTGTGGGCACGGGTGGACTATTGTAATGCATTTTTATGGAGTAGGGGCTACACTTCAAAATCAATCTGAAGCCTCGACTACTGTAGAATTCTGCCATCCTTCTGGAGTAGGATAGAGTAACACAAATCTCACTCCATCCAGGGGCAGCAGGGGACAAGTGCATGGAAAGTCTGTCCTAGGATGACATCTTAAAAGCCAGACCACAGAGAGGCAATCAGGCTTCACAAACTGAATCACGTTGGACACCATCTAGACTTTATTTCTACTGGAAGGAATGTTCCTCCTCTGAGGAAGAAGGTCATTGCCTAGGATTTAAGTTGAGAGAAGAGGACAAATTATATGGGGATGCTTCTGAAGATATTTAAGTCTCCAGAACCATTCTCTGCTAAGATTCAGCCAGTTTTTAAAATTGACATTGTGAGTTATTTTAGTCAAGCTACAGGAATATAGACCTTCTGGATCCCTAAGTCAATTCTCTCAAATCACAAGCAACCATGTCATCTGATCCCATTCATCGATTTATCATGCTGCATGTGAAAAATATTGACATTGTTTGCCTACTATTCTCAGTTAAAGCTTGTTCTAGAACCTCAGTCTTCTGATAGTTAGAAAATTCTAATTTCCAGCTTCAATTTATTCTTGGTCCATTTATGCTGACTATAATGTGAAAAGAAATGTACCATCCCCAGCCTTTTGAGAAGCTTGTCAGAAATTTGAACCTAGGATCTCACGTACAAAGTGCAATTCATACCTCATAGACCAACAAGCTATTTTCCATTTTTCACTTTTATAAACAGCAAAGTATTGTCAGCAGTAACCAAGTGCAATACTGAGGATGAAAAACAGTGAATTAAAGAGTTGTTTAAAAATTTGTGAGGTTTTTCACACTGGTAGCAAGCCAGGCTCTGTTCTCATAAGAGCCCTGCCAAGATATACAGTATATAATACTCTAAGCTTCCAGAAATTTAAAATATACTTCAGTTCTCCAAATCTGTCATGGTCTAAATACTTCACATACCTAGAATGATGCAAAGGAAAGAATTATTCTTTCTGGTAATGCTTGGAATCAAAAACTCTGCTGGTCTCCCACAGGCTTATTTACATGTTGAGGCTTGAAAACCATGGGTTAATGGTAGATAAAGGCAAAGAGCGTGTATTTCAAGGATAAAAATGTCAGCTATTATGCATGTAATGGTCACGACAGTCGGGGTGGATATAAGGCAGAGTGAGTGGGGCGGCCGCCCTGGGCCCCATGCTTCAAGAAGCCCCGCGCATGTGCCGTGGTGCCACTGCGCATGCGCTGTGGCAAAGGGGGGCCCTGTGAAATTGTGCTGCCCTGGGCCCTGCAAAATGGTCATCTGCCCCTGACGACAGTGATTAACTCCTGGTTTTTCAACTATATCTTAAATTTAAAAATGACAAAAACAAGTTTTAAGTTCTTTGTAGCCTAGATAAGGAATGAAATCCGCAATTGTTCCTTAGTGTTGTCATGCAGTCTCTAGCCCTCCTGTATTGTCACACTCTGTGTCCCCATTTGCTATGTGTTGCTGTGTGTTTTGTAGAAGGCTTTACAAAAATTTCACTCCTAATCTCCAGCTGATTCTTGGCCACTCTTTCAAGCCTGTTACAAGTATTCAGGAGGTATAACAGACGCTTAGGGTAGAGGAAAGAACCTACAAGATGAAATGGGCATGTCAAGCACTTCAAGATAGAGAGAGGAAAAGGGAGAGGGAAAATTTCCCTCATAAATATATTACCCACATTCTGTAAACATTTATAAAGTTAGAGGTGAATTGTCCCTATGTAGTGCCATACCTTGGTCAAACAGACTTCTAAACAAGGCAGGATTTGTCACTTCCTTTCCATACTTATTCCCAGCTGCTCTGACTGTAACTGCAGTGGTAATCCCTAATCTGGGGGTGGCCTTCAAGATATTTCAACAACCCCACCCAAGGCCAGCCTTGTGCCGGTCTTCATATTAAATTGAGAGAGCCTCATGGGACCCTGTCTTACATTAACTGAAATTTAAAAGCAGATCATGTAGCCCATCAATGGGCCAAATCCCCTATTTGCTTCCACTGGGTCAAGATGAAGTAAAACCATTAAAATAATATTACTCAATTAGCATGTTTCAAGAACATCTATGTACAGAATTGGTCTAAGGGGAGAGTTGTCATCTGATCTCAGTCACTTTACTAGCATAAGGCCAAGTAACTCAATTTCAGTGGAGGAGTTACTTTGTGCACTGATGGAGCAGAGCTCAGAATTTGGTCGTTTGACTATCAAGGGATGGAGTATATTCACTTGTCAGCAGCAATAACAGTCACACATGCTTTCTTTGGTCATTTTGGTTTATTTGATAGTGGGATTGGCATCCATGTGGTAAATGTTTATGGAGAGGCAAACAGTAGTTTTGAGTAAAGTTTCCACTCACAACAGAACTAAAGTTATGGTGGCATAAATTATACAGCAGTAGTGTTACTTGAAAATTTTGTAGTGAAACTGTTTGAAGAAAATAACAATTTTTAGTTAGGAAGATCCTTTATGTGATAATTTTTAACTGGCAGGGTGGTTAAACACTGGAATAAGTTGCCTAGGGAGGTTGTGGAATCTCCATCTCTGGAGATGTTTAAGAGCAGATTAGATAGACATCTCTCAAGGATCGTCTAGAAGACTGTACTGGGTCCTGTCATGAGGGCCGGGGACTGTACTTGATGACCTCTCGAGGCCCCTTCCAGTTCTAGTGTTCTCTGATTCAATGTAGCTGGTATCATTAGCTTTTGTGGGTGCAACCCACTTCTTCAGATTACAATAGTCTACCTTGTAGAGTCCACTCAGATTAAATTGCAGATATAGTATGAACTTTACCTTCTGCTGTAAGGTGGGTCTGGGTGCACCATTGTGAATTTTTTTTACAGCCCCTTTCAGAGCTCCTCTGCTTCCATGAAATCCAGGCTGGAAGTGACAAAAAGCATGGACATCTTAGCAAAGGACCCCAATGGAGTGGAAGGGCCTCAATTTTTGGTACTGCAGGGTATGTACGGCAAAAGGGAATTGGAGTAATGATCCCTTCAAAAAGACATTACTCTGACAATGGTCACATTCCACCCTTACTTACAGTGCAACACTAATGACTCGTGACATAGAGGGAATCTGTCTGGGAAACCCAACCCATACAGAAGAATGGGGACATGATGAACCCAAACTCTATCTTCCATGAGGCGTTGAGTGGTAAAAGTTCCAAATTGACTAAACACTTTTTTTCTGCAGATGAATTTGATTTTTTATTTTTTTTTGTTAAAACTGACCACCTGGGGAAAAAAGTTATGGTTTTGCCCCAAAATGTTGAAAGACTCAATTATCTGTGGGAAAATAGTGTCAATGGAATGTTTTGACCAATCCTATTGTAATTTATATTTATGAACTGAGTGAGAGAGCTTGTTTTGCTTACAAGTTGTTTGCATGCAGTGTCCCAGCAACTAATTTCTTACTAATCAACACATACGACTTGGCATGCACATGTAGTCCTAAAAGTGACCCTTTTCCTGATTTTAGCTGCCTTTTATTAGGTTTTTTAAAAGTCTCAGTTTAAAGAAAAATCGGTAGAAAACATGAGCACATGTTTAACATGAAGAGGAACTATAATTTCTGTTTAGTGTGTTAATATTTCTGTGTGTATGGAAACTGAATAAATGACTGGGGAATGACATATTAAAATGGCTTTTATATAACTTATGTATAACTGAAATGATCAAGATACAGGTAAGTACTCAGAGTAATCAGGCCCCTGAACTTAGCTATGGCTAATAGCCACTGTGATATAATAAAGAGTTATGTTACAAGTGGCTGCTGCCATCCCAAAACTTTGGAGACAGTATATATGCAAAGCAATGCAGAACAGCTCAGGCATTTGGTAATATGAAAGAGAGCTTTCACCTCTACAGAGAGTAACTGGAATTTCAAAGTGTAAAACCAGAACACTTGTTACAGGCGTAGGGGAAAGGAGGGCTGGAGTAACATTTAGTGGCTGGTGTAGGAAGGTGAACACGTGAATCATTTATTGCACATCTGATACCATTCTTTGCATTCTTGCTGAGTGAGAAAGAGCAAACATTCCATTGATAGGGAAACAGGAATAATCTCCCACCCCTGGAGAGCAGGGCCAGATTAACTCATCTGGGGCTGTTAGATTTTGTGGGGCCCCTAGATGGGGGCAGTGGGAGGGGAGACCCAAAAAGAAAGGTTCAGGATTCAGTAGGGAGATTGGATTGAGGAAGGGGGTTGGACATGGAAAGAGATTCAAGTATCAGAGGGGTAGCCGTGTTACTCTGAATCTGCAAAAGCGGCGAGGAGTCCTGTGGCACCTTATAGACTAACTGAAGTGTAGGAGCATAAGCTTTCGTGGGCAAAGACCCACTTGACATGCATCTGAGGAAGTGGGTCTTTGCCCACGAAAGCTTATGCTCCTACACTTCAGATAGTCTATAAGGTGCCACAGGACTCCTCTCCACTTATGGGAAGAGATTGTTAGCCTGGGATGCAGTAATGATTAATTAAGAGATCTAATTAGGCACGCCCTAATACTAGGAGATGTTAATTGTCCCAAGTCCCAGAAGAAGGGATTACCTGAGGCGGTATCTATCACCGGTTATGGGTTTTAAAACAAACGAGTTGGAGACAAGATATGGGGCCAAACCATATATTGTAAAGAATCTTGAAAGATCAACACGTGAAATATCAGTTTGCCCACCCTATCCCAGAAGAAAAGATGATAGAATATCCCCAATACACAAGGTATATATTACATCCACGTGATTGATAACAGGTTTCGGCGCTCACGACCTCTATGCTCTAGCTAATAGGAAGCCTCGGCAGAGGAACAGTGAGGCGATCCCACAATGATACTCTGGATCCTATCCTCCGGCCTGCCAGGAGATATCTGGACTCCTTAGCGAAGGGCCTTCCGTTCTCCAAGTGTTAATACAATAGGGTGTCAAGTAAACCCTCAGTAGCCAACCCTGTGCTGGGCTATCAGTTACAAGGGATTTCTCCACAGGAAACTAATCCCACCGGCAGGACAACCACTACCTACACCCACATGGTCACACTATTCAATCACTCTTCCATACATTTAATGACAAACAGGAAAACATACCACTAGCATACCTACACAATGACACAAGCTAAACCTAAAAGACCGAACCCACCGTGAATCACAGCTAGGGTATTTATAGACAAAAAGGCGGGAAGATGTTAGTAGGGCTGAGTGCAACACCATTTGGGCAGTGTACAGAGCTTTTTGGGACATGTGCAGCTCTTTTGGGATGGAGTGCAAAGCATTTGATGATGGGTGCAAAGCATTTGGTGATGTGTGCAACCCTGTAAGTGGCGGGAATCTTTAGACAGAGAAACCCCCCTCCTTTGGTTAGGCTGACAGGATTGTATACCAACAGGGCTGACCCACAGACTCCATTTTAAAATCCAAATAAACTCCAGCCCAATTATACATTTCCATAGATTACAGTGGTTAATAGGATGAGGGCTCTGACTGAAGGTCTGAGATGGGGTTGGGGATGAGGAGTTTAGACTACAGAAGGGGGCTCCAGGCTGGTGCCAATAGGTTTGGAGTGCAGTTGGAGGCTCAACACAATACAAAGCTTCGGCAACAATGCACAGACTGACATTATTCACAAACGACAACAAGTGACACACAATCTCAGCCGCGCTGAATACCATGCCATCCAGAGTCTCAAAAACAACCTGGACATTATAATCAAACCAGCTGACACGGGGTGCTGTGGTCATTATGAATAAGGCCGACTATCACCAGGAGGCAACCAGACAACTCTCCAACACCACATTTTACAAACGTCTCTCTTCTGATCCCACCTCGGAATACCAAAAGAAACAACACTGTCTCCTTAAAAGCCTCCCTACAGCTACTCAGGAACAAATCCATACAAACACCTTCTGACCCCCAACCAGGATTGTTCTATCTGCTTCCCAAAATCCATAATCCTGGACACCCCGGACATCACCTCTCAGGTATCGGCATGCTCACTACTGGTTTATCCAGCTATGTAGACTCTCTTCTCAAACCCTACGCAACCAACACCTCCAGCTATCTCCAAGATACTACTGACTTCCTAAGGAAACTACAAAACATCGATAACTTCCCCAATAACACCATCCTTGCCACCATGGATGTAGAAACTCTATACATCAACATCCCACATAAAGATGGATTACAAGCAATTAGAAACACTATCCCAGAGGACACCACTGCCAATCTGACAGCAGACCTATGTAACTTTGTTCTCACTCACAATTATTTCCAGTTTGAGAACAACTTATACCTCCAGATCAGCGGCACAGCCATGGGTACACGCATGGCCCCACAGTACGCTAATATCTTTATGGCTGACTTAGAGCAACGTTTCCTCAACTCCTGTCCCCTTTTACCCCTTCTCTACATACGCTATGTTGATGACATCTTTATGATCTGGACACATGGCCAAGAAACACTGGAGACATTCCACAGAGATTTTAACAACCTACACCCCACCATCAATCTTAGCTTGGACCATTCTACATGAGAGATCCATTTCCTGGACACCACAGTACAAATCACCAATGGTAAATTAGACACCACTCTCTACAGAAAACCACTGACTCATACAGTTACCTACATGCTTCCAGCTCCCATCCAGAACACACCATACGATCCATCATCTATAGCCAAGCCCTTCGATACAACCGCATCTGCTCTAATCCCACTGACAGAGACCAGAAACTTCAGGATCTCTACCAAGCATTTATAAATCTCAACTACCCACCTGGAAAAATAAAAAAGCAAATTGAAAGAGCCAGATGAATACCTAGAAACCATCTACTTCAAGACAGACCCAAGAAAACCAACAATAGAACACCACTTGTCATCACCTACAGCCCCCAACTTAAACCTGTCCAACACATTATCAATAAACTACAACCTATACTGGAACAGGATGCTAAACTCCAAGAGTCTCTGGGAGACAGACCCATAGTCCCCTATAGACAACCACCTAACCTCAAGATGATTCTTACCAACAACCACAGGACATACCACACTAATACCAACCCTGGTACCTTCCCTTGCAACAAACCCCGTTGCCAGCTTTGTCCACATATTCACTCTGCTGATACCATTATTGGACCTAACCAAGTGAGTTATAAGATCAAGAACACATATTCCTGCTCATCCAGAAATATCATTTATGCTATCATGTGCCAAAAGTGTCCGTCTGCTATGTACATTGGACAAACGTCTCAGACACTTTGCCAAAGAATCAATGCCCACAAAACAGATATTAGACAGGATCACAAAGAAAAAACAGTTTCTTGCCATTTCAGCCAGAAAGGACATTGTCTCAATGACTTGATTACCTGCATCCTGCTTCAAAGACCTTTTAAGACTACACTTGAAAGAGAATCCTCTGAACTGTCATTCATGCTTAAATTCGACACTTTACACCTAAGCTTAAACAAAGACATTAATTATCTTACCCATTACAAAGATAGCTTCCTCAATTATCACTTCTAATATCATTAACTCACAGACATTTACCTCCCCCCCCATCCTCCTTCTGTCTGAAATTTGATTTGTCCTTTTCATATGTCTTCATTTTTTTAAATTGTATCCTTTGGTGTCTATATGGTTGTGCCAATTTTCTTCCACTATTTGATCTGAGGAAGTGGGTCTGGCCCACAAAAGCTCATCACGTAATAAACCATCTTGTTAGTCTTTAAAGTGCTACATAGTCCTGTTTTTTGTTTCAGCTACACCAGACTAACACGGCTACATTTCTATCACGAGGCATCTTAGGTAGTTTGAACTCAATGGGTTTTATTTTATCTTCCAATGATGAGTGAGTGCTCTTACTACAGATGATTAGAGGTACCCAACTGACTAACCATGTGCATTCAGGAAAAGACTGGAGCCCAGTAAAAATGTATAAATAGATCATATTATCTTAGCAGCATGAATTACCTTGCTTTTATCGACAAACAGATCAGCTGCCACAGTGTTGACCATGGGGCTCGGCTATGCCCTTATGAAGTCCTCACATTCTTTGCTGACTAACAAAAAATCTTATGCCATTTGCAAGCATGGTATCTCACATTTGCAACCTTTTAAACTTTTATATAAACCTTTCTCTAGTTTGAATCTGGAGAAAATTCTGCTTAAAGCTGCAAAATAGATTCTGCAGATTTAATCTTTCTTTGCTGCATTGCAGTCATGAGTTTCATCAATACTCAGTAATTCCACCCTGACTTTGCTGATGTTCTGCTTTTCCTTTGAAAACCATTTATAATCTTTGCAAGGGAAAAATGACATTCATTGCATGTTATTAATGTTTGTATTATTTAATCCATTACAGGATAATTATAAAAGATTAAATTCTGTTTTATTCTTCTGCTCACCACATGAGGCCATTTGGGCCATTGTTCATTATTCTTTACTCCAAGGGGGAGTTCTGTTATGAAACTCACTATATAATATAGCCCAGATTATTTATGACACCAGTAAACAAACAAGTTCTAAGAGATGATTGAACTCAATGACTTTCCCATTCATGTTTTCTGAGTCCAAAAACAACAACAAAACAAAAACAAAGCAAAACCTATCCCAGCAACAAAAGGGATAATATGCATATTTTATTGTGTCTGCAGATCTATTGTAGAGGCCAGTATGATCCAATTCATTTAGAAAAATTGGCTGTCTGCCATGCCATTAGAAGTGCTACTGCTATTTTTCAGAGTGCATTATGTTTGTCTTCAGGCTTATTCACAAGCAAGGAAAACAAATTACATTATAAAATGGAGCATACTGAATATAATTATTGTACCTCTATTGAGCCATCAAGACAGAACAATATTTGGGGCATTTATGATAATCATCATACAGAAAGAAGACAAGTTATTTGCCATTGGCACACTATTGCATGTGTTTGTTTTGTCTTCTGTACTTGAGGCCTTGATTCTAATTTGCACTTACTGGAGGGATTAATTGTAATTTTCACTTAATATTGCATTTACCCCAGTTTTAAGTCCTTTTTACAGTGCTAGAACAATGTAAAAGAAGTCTTAGAGTAAATGAGAATTAGGCTTTCACTTTTAAAAATCAAATTCAGAAAATGTGTGTGTATTACATATTTATATAAATATTAGCAGGCTGCACCCTGTGCTCGATATATTCACCATCCCCCCTCTTTTTGGCCACTTTCACGGCCAGAGCGAATAAGTGTGATGACATCATTCTGTTGCCTGGCAGGAAAATCTTTTTTATATACAGAGAGACTAGACAACTTATCCAGGGTTGTTCAAGTCCTTAACTCAATTTTTGTTTTTTTTTGGATTATAAAATGAAAATATACACGCTTCATATAAATCACTGCTCTGGTGTGGAGCTGGTGATGATGGGTTCAGTATGCAGGCACCTGGGGGCTGGAAGACTCAAGGCTGGGACAGTGCTAGATTGGGGAAGAGGGTGTGTGTAGAGTTTCTCTTTTCTGTATGGTTTTAAGCAGAAATTCCATTCCAGGCACATTCAGTTTTCCTAGCACAACCAAACCCTTGCCTTGCTTTAAGTTATGATAACAAGAAGCTGTACACCAAATTTGGTGGTCTTAGTTCTTACCATTTAGAAGAAGTTCTTGAACAGACTCACTCTCTGGAATATGTAGTAGATGGAGCAGTCACCAAATAATGAAGTTACACATGGTCTTCCAAATAGTTTTCCTTAATATATGACCAAGGGCTGCTAAACACAGATGGGGTTCACCGTTCAAGGAAAGGGAAGACTGTATTTGGATTCAGACGGGCTAACCTAGTGAGGAGGCCTTTAAACTGGGTTCAACGAGGGCAGGTGACCAAAGCCCACAGGTAAGTGAAGAACATGGAGACCTGGGAGATGGGTTGGAAATGGGAGGGAGGGCTATAATAGCAGAAAAAAAGAAGGGGCAAGGCAGAACTGGGAGGCAAGATCAAATCAGTATCTTAGATGCCTATATACAAATGCAAGAAGTATGGGTAATACGCAGGAAGAACTTGACGTGCTAATAAATAAACACAACTATGACATTGTTGGTATCACAGAGACATAGTGGGATAATACATATGATTGGGATACTGGTATAGAAGGGTACAGCTTACTCAGGAAGGATAGGCAGGGGAAAAAAGGGAGGAGGTGTTGCCTTATATTATTAAAAATGTACACACTTGGACTGAGGTGGAGATGGACATAGGAGACAGATGTCTTAAGAGTCTCTGAGTTAGGCTAAAAGGGGTAAAAACCAAGCATGATGTCGTGCTAGGGGACTACTATAGGCCACCTACCCAGGTAGAAGAGGTGGATGAGGCTTTTTTTAAACAACTAACAAAATCATCTAAAGCTCAGGATTTGGTGGTAATGGGGGATTTCAACTATCCAGACATATGTTGGGAAACTAACACAGCAGGGCACAGACTATCCACTAAGTTCCTGGACTGCATTGAAGACAACTTTTCATTTTAGAAGGTTGAAAAAGCTACTGGGGGGAAGCTGTTCTAGATTAGATATTAACAAAGAGGGAGGAACTGGTTGAGAATTTGAATGTGGAAAGCAGCTTGGGTGAAAGTGATCATGAAATCATAGAGTTCATGATTCTAAGGAATGGTAGAAGGGAGAACAGCAAGATAGAGACAATGAAATTTCAGGGAGACATATTTTGGTGCGTTCAGAGAGCTGGTAGGTAAGGTCCCATGGGAAGCAAAACTAAGGGGAAAATCAACTGAAGAGAATTGGCAGTTTTTCAAAGGGACATTATTAAGGGCCAAAAAGCAAGCTGTTCTGCTATGTAGGAAAGATAGAAAGTATGGCAAAAGGCCTCCTTGACTTAACCAGGAGACCTTGCATGATCTAAAAATAAAAATGGAGTCCTACAAAAAGTGGAAACTAGGACAAATTTCAAAGGATGAATAGAAGCAAAACATAAGTATGCAGGGGCAAGATTAGAAAGGCAAAGGCACAAAATGAGGTCAAACTAGCTACAGACATAAATGGAAACAAGAAGATATTCTATAAATATATTAGAAGCAAGAGGAAGACCAAGGACAGCGTAGGCCCACTGCTTAGTGAGGAGGGATAAGCAATAACAGGAAACTTGGAAATGGCAGAGGTGCTTAATGACTTCTTTGTTTCGATCTTCACCAAGAAGTATGATGATAAAGGAATATCTAACATTGTGAATGCTAGAGGGAAGTGGGTTGGTTTAGAAGATAAAATTAAAACAAAATGAACAAGTTAAAAATCACTTAGAAAATTTAAATATCTGCAAGATACTAGGGCCTGATGAAATGCATCCTAGAATACTCAAGGCAATGAGAGAGGAGGTTTAGTCTCTGTCCCAGGAAAGATAATGGAGCAAGTAATTCAGGAATTCATCTGCAAACACCTGGAAGATAATAAGGTGATAGCTAAAAGCCAGCATGGATTTGTAAAGAACAAATCATGTCAAACCAGTCTGACAGCTTTCTTTAATAGGACAGCTAGTCTTGTGGATAAGGGAGAAGTGGTGGATGTGGTATACCTAGACTTTAGTAAGGCATTTGATACGGTCTCTCATGATATTCTTATCAATAAAGTAGACAAATACAACTTAGATGGGGCTATTATAAGGTGGGTGCATAACTGGTTGGATAACCAGTCTCAGAGTAGTTATTAATGATCCACAATCATGCTAGAAGGACATAAGTGGGGTTCAGCAGCGTCTGCTTTGGGACTGGTTCTGTTCAATATCTTCATCAGCTATTTAGATATTAGCATGAAGAGTACACTTATTAAGTTTGCAGATGATATGAAGCTGGGAGAAGCTTCAACTGCCTTGGAGGATAGGGTCATAATTCAAAATGATCTGGACAAACAGGAGAAATGGTCTGAGGTAAACAGGATGAAATTTAATAAGGACAAATGCAGAGTGCTCCACATAAGAAGGAACAATCTGTTTCACATATACAGAATGGGAAGCGACTGTTTAGGAAGGAGCAATGCAGAAAAGGATCTCGGGGTCATAGTGGACCACAAGCTAAATATCAGTCAACCGTATGACACGGTTGAAAAAAAAAAGAAGCAAACATGATTCTGGGATGCATTAACAGAAGTGTTGTGAGCAAGACACAAGAAGTCATTCTTCTGCTTTAGTCTGCACTGATTAGGCCTCAGTTAAGAGTATTGTGTTCAATTCTGGGCACCACATTTCAAGAAAGATGTGGAGAAATTGGAGAAGGTCCAGAGAAGAGCAACAAAAATGATTAAAGGTCTAGAAAACATGATCTATAAGGAAAGACTGAAAGAGTTGGGCTTGTTCAGTTTGGAAAGGAGAAGACTGAGAGGGGACATGATAGCTGTTTTCAGATATCTAAAAGGGTGACTGTCACAAGGAGGATGGAGAAAAATTGTTCTTCTAGACATCTGATAATAGGACAAGAAGCAATGGGCTTAAACTGCAGCAAAAGAGATTAAGGTTGGACATTAGGAAAAACTTGTTAACTGTTAGGGTGGTTAAACACTTTAATAGGTTGTGGAAGCTCCATCTCTGGAGATACTTAAGAGCAGGTTAGATAGACATCTATCAGAGATGGTCTAGATGGTACGATTTCCTGCCATGAGGGCAGGGGACTGGACTCAATGACTTCTCGAGGTCCCTTCCAGTTCTAGTATTCTATGATTGATTCTAAGTTTTAATTTTGAGGGGAATAATGTATTGTTTTTCTGTTGTGATTTCTTTAGATGGAGTTGTGACCAAGAGCAAGAACAGTTGCTTTGGCTTAATCTTTCAAACTAGAGTCAATTCCTGAAGTACAGTTGCTCCCTCAGAACCAAGCACTGATGTTTGGACTGAGATCCCTGAATGAAGGGATTATCATGCTGTCTGCGACCACCTCTGTTCTAGGCTGGTGACAATCAAACAACTTACACAAGTAGTATTTTCAGGCCCCCTGTCTTACTGATTTCTTTCTAACAGCAAACCTTCCTGCCAATACCTGACAACTGCACTTTGTTAGCAGAGGGGTGACAATATTAAGGAAACATCACTCACAGTTCCATATTTTAAGGTTGCAATGAATTTTGCTCTTACAGCAGGAATTCATATGTGGTAAGTACATACATAAGCACTTCCTCCGAGCGTAGTATGAATTTACTGAAAATTTAAAGCAATGTTGCTTATCAGTTTGAATTTATAATAAGGGTAACAATGGAAGCAAGTAGAGTAAATCCATTTTGGCTTGTAGAAGTGTCCTCCCTCTTTGCCCAAGTGTGAATAACTTAATTATAAAATATGTCATTAAAAGTATTCCCTGAACCCTTTTTTAAAATTAACACTTGTTTTATAAAGATACTTTTGTTCAGAGTTCACCCATTATAAATGTATGATATGTACCTCAAATATTTGCATCCATGGCCTACAGGTCGTTCATTTTCAAAATGCACTGGAGTAGTAATTATACTAAGGGGCTACGTCTAGACTACATCCCTTTTTCGTAAAAGGGATGTAAATTAGACGTATCGCAATTGCTAACGAAGCGGGGATTTAAATCTCCCCTGCTTCATTAGCATAAAAATGGCTGCCGCTTTTTTCCCCGCACGGAGCTTTGTCAGAAAAAAGCGCTAGTCTAGATGCTGATCTTGCGGAAAATAAAGCCTTTTCTGAAAGATCCCTTATTTCAAGAGGGATAAGGGATCTTTCGGAAAAGGCTTTATTTTCTGCAAGAATCAGCATCTAGACTGGTGCTTTTTTCTGACAAAGCTCCGTGTGGGGGAAAAAAAGCGGCAGCCATTTTTATGCTAATGAAGCAGGGGAGATTTAAATCCCCGCTTCGTTAGCAATTGCAATACGTCTCATTTACATCCCTTTTATGAAAAAGGGATGTAGTCTAGACGTAGCCAGGGTGTGTTTGTGAAAATCTGACATTATTAATGACATTGAACTGAATGATTTCCTTTTGTCAAGGCAATTTATGTATTGATGTAGTAACAATGCGCTTCACAATACTGTCAAAGGTATCTGTGTCTTTTACCCAAATGCTGGCTAGAAAATTGAAGTTAACCAATAAAATTTAAAGAGTGACAATGACTATATAGTTTACATCAGAGTTTTCCAAAAGCAGACACTTATGCAGGTGAGACTTCAAGACTAAACATAAAAGTGCCATTAGGAATGATGACACTATCTTCTCTTCACTCCTTCGCTGGGCACTTCATAGAACAAACAGATTTAGTATTGCCTAGACTGGGGAGGTCACCTGAGTGGTTTGGTATATTCCTGTTTTTGTTAAAAGAAAAATTCTGCAACAAAGTGAGTCTTATGTATTTATATTAGTGCAGAGAAACTCAGCTCAAATGAAGGAAAGAGTGTGAACAGCCTGCTTTTTGTCTTTATTTGACACACGTTAAATTGTTTCTGTAAATACCAGTTCAGAGCATTCTGGGAAGTTATGATGGGAGAAGGGGTAGACAACTCTGTTTTGGATAGACCCTGTGTGGTTCAGATTTGGAACTTCACCTTGTTTTAGTTTACCTCATATTTCAACTTTCAGGCAAAGAAGGGAACGATTTAGCTGTAGAAAGTTATTAATTTTTCGCTTTCTCATTTAGAAGTCTTTCACTGGAGATACTTTGGTACATTCAGGACTCACAATGCATTGGTAGCAAATAAGCCCTATGTGGTGGTGCTTGGACGAGCTGTGTCTAAACTCCTTCTTCAATGCCAGACTCCCTCTCCTGCACCAAAGTGCAACGAGACACTCTTCACACATGTTCATAATGTGATTATTCTTTGTTCTTTTTCATTGGATGTTACTGACAGACTGATCCAGGAAAACTCCCCCTATCATTGCTTGAGTGGCTAGGACCAGCAAGGTTCACAAACTTTATTTAGTAATCAAAAGAGCTAGAGCGACCAGCATGCATGTTATTGCATATTGTGCTCATTACCCATATTAACTTGTGGAAATGATAATAATTGTCAATGCAGTTCTCATTCTCATGAGGTCCATGGGCAATTCAGTGCATTCAGTCCTCCAAATCCTCATAATCATTCTTTTTCAGTTACATTCTTTCCTTCTTTCTGTTTCCTTAGATTTCACCCTCGTTGCTAAGTCAGGTATCGAGGACTGGGTATCTCCTGGATATACAATGAGTAATCTGCTTCATGTACTCTTCTCATGTCAACATTGTAAAATCTTTGAAGCAGGGATTTTGTTTGGCATTTTTTAGCTATTCAACAATGCCCTGCACAATTAAGGTGCTAAGTAAATTATCATTATTTATTGTTTTTCATAATTCTACAGCATCATTTGTTCATTTATTTTGGTCTGTTGCTGCTTTAGACACAGGTGTGTGTGGGGTTCTTAGGGCAGCCACTGATATTTTCAAAAGCTGAAGTTTGGCCTTTTATAAGAAAAATAGAGAGACATTTGTAATGCCATTGGGTAATAAGTTACGTAATGTTTAACCTTTAAAAAAAACAAACAGCTAATCCTGAGGGTGTGTTAAGACCACTGAGTGAAAGTCTACTGTATGGTTACTTGCATGTAACCCTCCCACTGCCTTCAATGAGAGGGGAGAATTTGGCCCCTTGAATTTTGAAGTGAGAGCAATATATTCAAAGGAAGATGTGAGAATAGATATAGAATAAAAATATGGGGTTAAGGAGGTGTCAGCCGACGGTCAGGGCAGTAAGTCCTTTATGACTGGCTGAAGTTCTTTTAAATTGTACTTGGTTCTGTTACAGCAACTGAAGGAGTCAGGTTAAAGCTTAAACAGTTACTATTTTATTGTTACAGGGTAAACTTAGTTGTTAAATGCTACTACTGTGTTACAGATAACACAGACACTACAAAGGACAGGACAGAAATTACACTAATAAGTCACTTACAGGTACCATGAAACCCTTTGGTTCTCTGAGCTCTTATTAAATGCATGCAAAATAGACACATAGCAGGTATATATTCTCACCCCTGCGTTCCAGACTTGGCGTGGCCAGCGTCTTTCTCTCAATCCCTCGGGAAGAAGTAGGGCGAGGTTGGGCGTCCCACAGACCTCGGGAGACAATCAATACCTGCCAGCAGGTATAGATGATTGGAGCTCAAATGGGGTGGGCGGCTGAACCTCTTTTTATACCCCTTGGGTCATGTAGGCTTCTTCCTGGTTTCAAGTGGCCAATTAGGAAAAATGGCTTTGAATGCCAAGTTTCCCACGAAGGGTGTAAAGCATAATTTACACCTGGGAAAATGCAGACAATGGGCACCTCTGGTATGTGATGGGCGAAGATTCCTCTCCTGGGACAGTGCAGGCGTGTCAATTACTGGTACTAGCCATCAGGGCGACGGGAGGCCCCGGGTCGTCAGCTAGCCCATTTACTGTCTGGTTTCTGTTTATGGTAGAGTCAGGGACAGGCAGCACACCTGTGTTCCCAGGGCATCAAAGGCTGACTGCCTTTCTCTTGCTCTCTGGGGGGGAACAAGATGGGGTTTGTGGAAAAACAAGATGGGGTTTGTGTCTGGCTACAGGAGGTCAATCTGGAAGCCTGAGAATAGCAGTGAAGTGGTTAAGACTTCTATCTTTCAGGGGTTCCTAATAAGAATTATTAACTGAGCAGAATGGGTGACCTTTTAATTTTATTGGAACTCTGCAACATCTTAATATCCCTCTGCATAAGGTTCTATTGAAATAATTTGTCCATGCAGTGATTTCTTAAATTGAATTGGCTTCCATGCCCAGACACTCTAGACTGTACAGACAATACCACTATGTGCTAGTGAGCCTTGGGGAATTGTACACAGAACAGGTCAGAACAGTTAAAACTGTTTGGCCATCTGCTCTTTTAATGTGACGCAGATATGTGACTTTGGTGTCAGCACAGTTCATGGTACGGTAGTGTAGCAAAATCGGTTCTTAATGTACTAAGGTAGCACAGAACTTTCAGCAAACAACACTATATATTTCTTCTTTTTCTTTACTTTGTACTGCCTGAAGGACTCTTCTATCTGTGTACGGCAACGCAAATAAAATACAGGCCCCGAACGCTTGAACCAGACCCTGCAGAACTGTCCATAAGAGCACTACAATATATAATATACTAGCAGATGTACCCAGTGTTACTTGTGTCCTTAGCTGTAGTATTTTTTAATTTAAAGGAAAATATACACGCTTTATTTAATTGTCTGTAGAGGGCAGGGGGCTCAGGACAGGGGGCTGGCAGGTGTGGAGGGGCACAGGGCAGGGTGTGAGGGTGCAGAAGTTAGAGCAAGGGTTTGGGTGTGGGTGCAGGAGTGAGAGCAAGAAACAAAAATGGTTGGGGGGAGCCTAGGGCAAGGGTGGAGGATGCTGGAGTGAGGGCAGAGTGTGGAAACCTCAGAGCACAGGATTAGGGGTAGGTCTGTGTGGGAGGTTTCAGGGCAGGGGAAGGAAGTTTGGGGGCAGGGGAAGGAAGTTGCAGGGGAAGGAAGTTGCACAGAGAGCATGCTGCAAAGTATTCTCTCTATAATATTACCAGTTTTTGGATTGGATTGGTTAAGTACGATGAGATGTGTAATCCACTCCTAATCTAGGAGATTCTGTCATAGGGGAAGTACATTGTCTCCCTGTGGGGGTCAGGGTGTTGTGGCTTTGCAGGTATGTCTACCTGCTTACTCTTAGCCTCAAGGCAGAAGGGCCTAATGATCCAAGCCCACATCTCCCTTCTCCCTTGCTGGACAGCAAAGCTCCGTGATCAGTATCAATATACTTACTGTTAGGACAACTCAGGCTGATGGCCAGAGTAAATATGGTCACCCTTGCTTTTAGCACAGCCTAATGGCCAGTGCCCTGTTAAAGTCAGCAACCTTAATAACTGTGCAACCCAATGATCAGTGCTGGGGAAGTGGGCTATCACCTGGAGGGGACTGCAGCTCAGGAAAGAGGTTTTGGAACCTCCCTCTCCACAGGGTCCCAGCCTAGGGCCTCGACAGGTGTGAGTGTGACTGGGTCAGTAGGCATCTGACTGAAAAAATGACTCAAGATTTGGTTCTATAATCTGACACTGGTTAGTTCCCCTTTGCTACTTCCTCCTATAACCCTCAATGCTGTGATCTGGATGTGTCCAAGGTCTCCAGTTTCTTCAGCCTGCACTGCTCCTGGCAACTCCAGCCTCCATTGAGGGTATCCAATGCATCTGCCTGAGTATTGGGGTTTCAGCTCCCTGGGTGGATCCTACAGCATGCATCCCTCCTCTCTGGCCTAGAATGAGCTGGGCTGCTCCTTTTTATACTGAAGTAGCAGTTGGAGCATGCCCAGCAGACGTTTCTGCTTTCTGCTGCCAGGAATGCTAACCTAACTCTTTCATCTCCAGTGCAGCGCAAGTACACCCCTCAACTTCCTATGCTGTTTTGACTCTTTTATAAGGGTTTCTGTGTGAGAGGATGACGCAATTACGAGATTTGAAATGTCATTTTGGAAGCTTACTGGTGTAACCCATTCATAGGTTACAGTCCCGCTCTGTGCCTATCATAGAATCCTAGAGCTGGAAGAGACCCGATCCACAAAAGAGTAGAGCTGCTACAACCCAGAGCAGCGGAGCCTTTCACTTTTAGCTCAAGTGATAGCCGCTTGTGGTTTTAGCACCAGTCTCGCAAGTGTTGGCCAAAAAGTAGATCATATCACAGGCATTCTGCATGACGATTCTTTCAGGAGAAGAAAATTGACAACTCAGTGTTGAAAATAGCATGTACCTATAGCAAGGAATCAGGCTCCCCTCTCTATTATATTTTATGTCCAATGTGTACATGTTGAGATGTTTTCCTTTTAAATACATAAACTGGATTATATTCTTCAGTTAGAAATAGATTTAAATGTTTCAGGAAGTAAACTAGTCACTGGCTTCATAGACACTGTTTGAGAAATTATGCTAGAATTACAGAAGTCACTTTTGTCAACCAAACCAAAATACCACTCAGCCTAAAGAGCAAAAAAATCATGCTATCTGTCCCCATATCTAAGCCCTTTTATATCTATTCTCCTGAAAGGAACCTCTTGCACCCCCTAAAAAGAAAAAAAAATCCAAGCAATATATCCTGGGCTAACATGATATTTGCAAAACAACACTCTGATCTCTCTACTTGAACTTTAGAACCCTTTCTTCTCCCTCCCATCCATCCCTGATTGGGGGCTGTGATCTAAGTTGATCTTCAGCCATTACTATAAAACAAATAATTATTTATATTAGCGGGTACAACATGTTAGTTCTGAGCTTTTAAATTACAGAGCTACGGGGATTCATTTTCTTTCTGTTAGTGCCATTCCATTTTGAGTTCAGCAATCATAGTCTTCCTGCTAGTGCCATCTGGACTGTTGGAATGTTCTTTACAGAGCTGTACTGCAGCCCATCTACTAGCTTGGTCAATGCAGTTTGTTGTATCTTGTAGCCACCTTGCAGCAGCAAACATCAGCAACAAATTGTCTTTTAAGATTACTCAGAGTTTCTGCTTTTCAAAGTTTCAGGTCCATGTTTTGAGAGAATAAACAGCAGCTTAGCCTTGGTTTGAGGACACTGAACTACAACAGCACAGCCCACACAACCAAGCAGGGTTACATGCTCAAAGCAGGCTTTATATCTAGAGTGTGATGTGTTTTGCCTGCCTCTAGAATTTCTGTTTCCCATATCTTGTAATTGTGCAGTGCAGGCTTACTAGCTTTAGTTGAATTAATCTGTGTATTCTAGCATTTTAGGAACATTCAAACATTCATTTTAGGAACATCCATTTATTCTTTTACGTAGGGACTATCTTGTCCCTATGTAAAAGAATAAATCTCCCTGGAACACTTCAATCTCCCTGGACAATTGTGTGTCCAGGGAGACTGAAGTGTTCCCCTACAGGTTTTTGTATATTGCCATTCCTAATATCTGATTTGTATCCATTTATTATTTTATGTAGGGACTGTCCAGCTTGGCCGATGCCAAACTGTCCCTAACTGGACAGTCCCTACGTAAAAGAATAAATGGATACAAATCAGATATTAGGAATGGCAATATGCAAAAACCTGTAGGGGAACACTTCAGTCTCCCTGGACACACAATTGCAGATCTAAAGGTAGCCATCCTACACCAAAAAAACTTTGAGACCAGATTTCAAAGAGAAACTGCTGAGCTACAGTTCATCTTCAAGTTTGACACAATCAACTCAGGATTAAACAGAGACTGTGAATGGCTTGCTAACTACAAAAGCAGCTTCTCCTCTCTTGGTATTCACACCTCCAGATCAGCTAGAAGTGGGTCTCATCCTCCCTGATTGGATCCACTTTGTCATCTCTAGTCTGATTCTGGCCTGCATATTTATACCTGCCTTTGGAAATTTCTACTACATGCATCTGACGAAGTGGGTCTTTGCCCACGAAAGCTTATGCTCCAACACTTCAGTTAGTCTATAAGGTGCCACAGGACTCCTCACTTACATTGTGGTTTTGTATGCTAGAATTTCCCCCTTGTTTTCTTCAAAGTAGAGTGGTGCCCTTTGTGATGTTAAAAAAGTTCTATGGTCCTCAAACATTCAGCTGTTGATGAGTTCTCTTCAAATATATTTTAAAACTACCTGACAAGACTCTCTTCTCAATATTCAAAAGTAAGTGGAAATTTAAGAAATCAGTTTTGTTTCAAATCAATGAGATTTAAGCACATAGATCAAATTTGTTTGTTTTCACTACTTTCCTGATTAAGGATGGCCTCCAACATGTGCCTAAGTACTTTCCAAAATGGGGTCTCTATGCAACTCCAGTGTGAATTCTAAGGTCTGAAATTTCAAAAATGCTTGTTCCTCAAAGTCTAGTGCACATAAATGTAACATTCAAAAGACAATGTCCTCAAAAGCGTAATGTCAGTTATAAGGCATTCTCATTTAGCCCACACCCCAAAATAATTTAAAAAAATTACAGGAGAAAGATCAATATTCACACTCAGAGGTATCAGAAACTCATCCAATGGTGTCATGAAGCCATTTCCCCCAATATGTACACTTAAGCGTGCTAGAGGGAGGGATGCAGTTACCCTTTTAGTGCTTCTGTTACTGAAAATAACAACAATACCCTCCTAATACATCCATCATAAAGAATACTAGGTGCAGCTCTGGAAGGTGTTTGCAGTCTGATAATACACTATTATTGTATGTAGAGAACTATGGCCATGTCAGTTATGTCACTTTACTATTTTCTATATGTTGAGGTTAGGATGTAGTTCATTTATTTTTATGTATAGAACTAAAACAAGTAGGGGCTGTGAAGAGGTTTGCAGAGGCAGCCCATTTAGCCTATGCAGAACATGAGCTCCTTAACTCCACTTTTACTAGTCTTCCCCTTCCCTCTCAACAGTGCATTTCCCATCATGTCTGTTGATGTTAAGTGATTGTAATTAACCACTTTCATCCCTCTTCAGTTACAAAGATGGTTACTGGAATTTAGAGCCATAAAAAGCAAAATGGAAGGAGAAGCTGGAGAGTCCAGAGACCCCTCTACCATGCAGCACTGTTCCCACTAAGGCCATGGCTTCACAGGTGATTAATCAGTCCCGCCCAGTCAGAGGCTTAAGGCTCAATGTAGGGAGCTGACTGACTGGGTTGGGTAGGGCTGATTAATCAACTGTGAAACTGTGCTGCTACACAGAGGGAGCACTGCCATGTAGTCTCAAGAGAAAAGAATGTCGCCAATGTTCCTAAATACCTATGACCTACAAGTAAGGGCATCTGTTTAAGTCTTCTTAAAGGACTGATCCATCACACTGAAATCGGAACAAGTCTTTCCTTTGACTTTATTAGGAACTTGTCAACTAGAGTAATAGGTTCATGTTTTTACAATTGTTTGCCCAGTTTTAGGGGGAGGTAAACAAACTTGAGTAGAGCTCTACTCATGTTGCAAGTCCATTTAATTCCCTTGTAACCCATTTCATGTGTAATGCCAAGACCAAGAATCTAAATACATTGTGCTCTCCTGCTCGGTACCTTTTCATGCTTTCTTCCAAGTTTCAGATCCTTGATTATATAAGGTGCAAGTCTCTCATTTGCTACATTTCTATTTGCTTATACAGTTCTTACAATAATATTGGTGAAGAGGACTTGGTGACTTGGAATTGTGATTCATTGTTTTATCGCTTGTAGTGTGCTCTTGCCTATGATGGCTGGATGCAGGAATAAACATCAACATATTATTTTTAAAAGTGAAAGAGAAGAAAAAAGGCAATAACTTAGGTTTGCCAAAGGCAGTGTACTCTGAAGGTAAACAAGTTTGAGTTTTGGACCAAGAAAAGAAGCAAATTCAACACTTAGTACTCACAGTGAAGTTCTCTAATGCAGGAAGTATCTTTGGTCTGAGGGAGACCGGTTCCACAACAGTCAGTCTGTAGGACACTGACATAGATTTAAGAATCCTATGTTTGTTACAATAGTTTTAAAAGACACGGTAAAACAGAGCCTGCAATATTGGGTAGCAGGCAATTTTGGATTATGAGCCCACCTGCAAATGACTTAATGTACCACTTTGCACTCTAATATCTTATCCTACTAACAGTTCCAGTACTAGGAGAAGAGTTAGGGAACATCTACACTGCATAGCTATTTTGGGATACTGGTATCCTGAAATAGCTACCCCACATCTTAACAAGCTGCCTGTTACTTTGAAATATTTTTCGAAATAACAGGTATGCTATTTTGGCATCCTGGTAACCCTTCTTCCTGGCAATCCTCACTCAAAATAGCGCATTATTTTGAAATTTGGCGCTGTGTAGATGCCAAATAATCTATTTTGAAATTCAGTCGAGATAAGATATGCAATTTGCATAGAGCAAATTGCATATCTTATTTCGAGGTTTTAGGGTGCTGTGTAGATGCATCCTTAGAGATGTAAGACACCAAGATCTTAAAAACATTTCTGCTATAAGGGCAGAAAGTATAATAGGAGAAAGCAGTAGCTGAAGTTTCACAGTTACCATGACAAAATTGCTGTTTTAAAAACAATCCTAGAAAGAGTTTTATATAATTTCTTACAAAGCAGATGAATTCATTTCAAGTAGTCTGATTGACAGGCATGCAGTTATAACTTTGCTAGTGTTAGACACAATAAACAGGAACTAGTTGAACTATTCCAGACTGGAGAGTTTTACTGTTCATTTCAAACTACCCAACATCAATTCTTTCTGCACCAAAGGTAAAGGCAATCTATTCCCAAGTTTCTGCTTGAGTTCCAGAGACTGCATATTAAAGGTGAAAGAGTGATTCACAACAAACACTTCACTCACTGAATTTAGTATAACTTTCTGTTCGCTGAACATCTACTATCGGTTTGCCTTTTCCTTAGCTCTAGTTGCATCTATTCTTTTCCCCCCACTGTTGATTGAGCAGTTGTTTTGCTGTAAGTTAATTATCTATATTACATTTGAATTATTTTGGCTAGATGTGATTGGTCACTTAGTATCATCATGGTATTGTTTCTGCTTCCTGATTGGCATAGTGTAAATTTTACACTCAGGAGGAGAGCTGAAAGGATTTATAGTTTATGGGATGTAGTAGAAAAGGATTAAAGAATTTATAAAAAGTTAATATTTTCCTTTCTGAGTCACTCACTCCTTGCCAAAAGTGTCCTTGCTAGAGAAATCAGATTACTGTAAGATGTATTGCTGAGTTTCGAAGAGCTCAATCGTTTGCCAATTCCTATTATATTGTATTGTCTCCAGTACAAATCAAGGAGCTTAGACACCAGCACCTAAGAAACCTTGTCACTTTAAGACTAACAGAGTAACAAGGAAGGTGTGAACTTGTGTTTTTAACTTGTGTTTAATTATAAGAGATGAATTTGATTTAATTTTCTCTGATCACTTTCAGAAAAGTAACCTCATGATTGTGCTCGGTACGTTACAAAAGATGTCATTTGATCATTGCTTGGCTTGTTTAATTGCCTCTGTGCCAAGAGGTTTTTGGGAAACCTCAGTGGTAGTAAGCAGTGCACAAGAAACCATGCTGTGCAATATCAGGGCAATCACAACATGTTGGAATCCCACAGATTATTTAATTCTTTAATAACAGTAGGAACACATTAAAACCTTTATTTAATTCATGCGAATTGTTCAAAACAGGGTCCCCTTTACAATATGATTGATAACCTGAAAGGAAGTATGTTTCTTTGCTTAAAGTAAGAGTAAAAACAACAATATAGAGGAACATCCTAGGAGAAACATGGCAGCATTCTTGGGGACTGACCCTGGATACCCTCCCAATAGATGTCAAGGGTCATTATCTTGCCTCATGGTGCCATTGTTTGTGTGTGCTCAAAGTCTTACAGGAACAGAATGGTGGCATTTTACCCCCACTATGTAAATGATGGCAAACAGTGCTAGGCAATGGAGAACCAGAGGGTATAATTTCCTACCACCTGGGAAGAGAGTGATGACTGGGTATGTAGTATTGCAGGGAATAAATGGTTTTGTTTCTAATTTGAAGAACCACATTCTGTTCTCAGTTAAACAAGTGACCCCATTAAGGAGAGCAGGGTTTGCTAGGAGTAACTGATGGCATGATTTAGCCTGAAGGATACAATCCGGAGCACAAATAAGAGGTGTTCAAGCTGTGTGAGTGAGTTAAATGAGTTAATTTCTAATTAAAAACTGATCCTCATGTTAAATTTTCTTCTGTACCACTGGCTGCTAAGTGAGATTTACACTGGTTGGAGGGCCAGGGGGGTATATTTGTAGTGATTTGTTTTTGTTTTTTTAATTATTATTACAGTCTTCAAGTTTACTGAGAAACATAGACCATCTGGCTCTCCATGAGGTGCACAATTCCTCTATTTCCATGTGTATAATAAAAACAGTCTTATCAATTCCCATTACACTAAATACACATAGTCAGAGTTGTTTGCTTTCTACTGGCTGAGATTGAAATTCTGCTTTATGGGATGAATGAATGGTGCCATTTTTTTTTTTATTGTGAAAACAACATCAACAGGGTAGTTGAGCAGAAGCAGGAATACTGACAGAGAATTGCACATGATTTTGTTTTGCTGTTTTATTGAAAAAAAAAACACCACAAATTGTAAGTTCCACCTGTTGTGCACCATTCTCTGCTAAGGCTAGTAGCTAAACCCCACAGGGTGGGTCCAGGTAGGGAGGTGTTAATTAGGACTGTGAAAATGGAGAATAGCTATGAGTAATGGAAGCAAAATACAGGACTATGTAGCACTTTAAAGACTAACAAGATGGTTTATTAGATGATGAGCTTTAAACCATCTTCTTAGTCTTGAAAGTGCTACATAGTCCTGTATTTTGCTTCAGCTACACCAGACTAACACGGCTACATTTCTATCACTATGAGTAATGGGAAGCATGTGAGTATGGAAAAATTGAAGTTAGTTGTAAGGGAAGATTCCTTACCTCAAAGCTCCTAAGAGTGGCGGCAATGGTTCTGCACCTTAAACGCAGGACCAGATAATATACTACAAGGAATAATCTCTATTGTCAAGACAGGAGAAATAAAAAGGGATGAAGAAAAATGAAAGAGGTGTGGCTTAGAGCTACTTGGCCATTTCTTCCCCTGTAAAATCCCGCCTTCTTATTTATAAAACCATTTTCTTTTTTCCAGAAGGCAATAAAAATGTTCTAATGCAGATTGTTGCATTTTGTTGGACAAAAAACTGAATTAATACAAAAAATAGAGGTTTCCTTAGCAAGACCTTTTGGAAACTTTCATTTTCTTCTGTACCGCTGGCTGCAATAATGTTCTTTATCTTACTGTGACTTACTTCCGTTTTCCAGTTCCAAAACCACACTTCTCTTTTCTGCAAAGTGCACCAGGAACCCAGCTTTTTCCTATTTCCACCATACTTTTAGAATCTCTTGAGGCTACCAAGGGAGTAGTTTCCCTTGAGGGTACCATTTCTCTTTCTAATGTGAAAACTCTTGGATAATTTTTTTAGCCTTGAGCCAAGGGGATAATTTCTTTCTTCTTCACATCATCATCTGCCTCAAGTAGCAATGGAAACTCTTTAATGCATTTTTAACATTAATTCATCAAATATGATAATGATAATGGCTTATATTAAATAACAGTTTTCATCCAAAAGGATCCTGAAACAATTTACAAAGTGATTTATTTGCTGGATTAATAAGAGTGCATTTGATTAACAATATGATCAGATTCTGAAAGGTCATCTGTTCTGATGTTACTAGCTGGAAATTCTGTCCTTTTCACTTCAGTAAATAATACTTCTGTATTACCTGTTTTGTTTTATTGTTGTTACTGGTTTATTATCTGTATTATCTCAGTGCCAAGAGCCAAGAAGTGGATCCCACTGCACTAGGTGCCACACAAATACAGAATTAAATGATGCCCCTACCCTGAAGAGCTTACAATCATCACGCATACATTGCTATTCAGAGGGCACTATGCCCATTCTGGAGTTCCAGCTAAGGCAGGAGTAGACAAGAGGCAACTAGCAGGCTGGATCTGGCCCATCAAGCCACTGGACCCAGCCTGTGCCTACCTCGCCGGCACCCTTAGGGTATGTCTAAACTACATGGCTCCATCGATGGAGCCATGTAGATTTGTTGTTTTGGCAAAGGCAAATGAAGCCGCAATTTAAATGATCGCGGCTTCATTTAAATTTACATGGCTGCCGCGCTGAGCCGACAAACAGCTGATCATCTGTTTGTCGGCTCAGCGCGCTAGTCTGGACGCTCCCCTGCCGACATCAAAGCCCTTTGTCGGCAGCCCCGGTAAACCTTGTCCCACGAGGAATAACGGGGCTGCCAACAAAGGGCTTTGATGTCGGCAGGGGAGCGTCCAGACTAGCGCACTGAACGGACAAACAGCTAATCAGCTGTTTGTCGGCTCAGCGCGGCAGCCATGTAAATTTAAATGAAGCCGCGATCATTTAAATTGCGGCTTCATTTGCTTTTGCCTATGTGTCTAATCTACATGCCTCTGACGACAGAGGCATGTAGTCTAGATACAGCCTTAGTGCAGAGCAGCTTCGCCACTGGTTGCTAATTTCTCTAGACTCTGGGGAAGGAGGAGGGAAGCTTCCTGTACTGTCCCCATCCCTAGCAAAATCCCTCAGCTTCCATTGGTCAATTTCTGGCCAGTAGGAGCTGAGAAATTTTGCTGGAGGCAGAGGCAGCAACTGAGGAAGCTTCTTCCTTTTCCCCTACTCTGTGCTGGGGCAAAGTCATGTGGAGCAGCCAGCCCAGCAGACAGGCAGGGAGCCTGTTTCCAGTTCCAGAAGAGCTGCTGACTGGAAGCCACCTAAGTAAGCACCTCCCAGTCAGAGCCTGCCTCTGGTCCCTCTCCCCCTTTTCCTGCCACAGGCCAACATTCCGTCCTGCCCCAGGCCACCACCCAAACCCTCTGTATCCCCTCTCTCCACCTCCTCCAGGTCATAACTCCTTCCTGGGCCCTGCACTCTGTCCTACACTCTCCCCCAGGCCAGAATCCTCTCTTGCACCCATACCCCCTGCTGGATCCTGTACCCCAAACCCCTGCCCCAGATCATAACCCCCTTCTTCACCCAAACCCCCTCTTGATCCCACACTGCCTCCTGCATCCCATAGAAGTGCGGCCCTAACTCCTTACCAAAATCTTGGAGTGGCGCCCCACCCCCATAAAAAATTATGGCTGACCCCTGTTCTAAGGGCACATTTGAAAATAGTTAAATATATTTCACCTAGTATTTAAGAATATAAGAATGGCCATACTGGGTCAGACCAAAGGTCCATCTAGCCCCGTATCCTATCTTCTGACAGTAGCCAATGCCAAATGTCACAGAGGGAGTGAACAGAACAGGTAATCAAGTGATCACTCCCATCACCCATTACCAGCTTCTGGCAAATAGAGGCTAGGGACACCATTTCTACCCATTCTGGGTAATAGCCATTGATTGACTGACCTATCCTTCATGAATTTATCTAGTTCTTTTATGAACCCTGTTCAAGTCCTGGCTTCATAACATCCTCTGGCAAGGAGTTCTACAGGTTGACTGTGTGTTGCATAAAGAAATACTTCCTTTTGTTTGTTTTAAATCAATCTATTAATTTAATTTGGTGACTCCTACTTCTTGTGTTATGGAAACATGTAAATAACTTTTCCTTATTTTTTTTTCTCCACACCAGTCATGATTGTATAGACCTCTATCATATCCCCCCCCGTAGTCTCCTCTTTTCTAAGATGACAAATCCCAGTCTTTTTAATCTTCTCTTATATGGCACCCATTCCAAACCCCTAATCATTTTTGTTACTCCTTTCTGAACTTTTTCCAATACCAAGGATGAGGCAACCACATCCGCACACAGTATTCAAGCTGTGGGCGTCCCATGGAGCTATATAGAGGCAATAAGATATTCTCTGTCTTATTCTCTATTAGCCTTTTTAATAATTCCTAACATTCTATTTTTTTTTTTTTTTTTTTTTTTTTTTTTTTTTGACTGCTGCCGCACATTGAGTGGATGTTTTCAGAGAACTATCCACAATGATTCCAAGATCTCTCTCAAGTGGTAATCTATATTTAACTGGACTGCCAGTTCCTACATATCACAGCAACATTCATAATATATTGAAAAGGTTCTCATTGAATCAGAAGCTTGAAAGCACTTGAAATGTTTCTATAGGGCATTGCTTGGCAAGGTGCCAAAATGTCCCAATGTTCAGAATGTACTTATAATCTTATCAGTGAATTATCAGGATTGTGTAATTCAACTAGCTGTTCCTAAAACTTTCTTGGCCTTCAGCAATGTTTTGTCAACCACTTTGTCTCTTGACATTTTAGATGGAGACCAGATAAATCTTATGCTGATTTTTATTCAATTGCATTGTCTTCAATAGAAGTTGGAAAGCGTGGCAACTAGCACTTAAGAAACCTGGTCACTTTGGCTACATCTACACTGCAACAAGATTTTGGGATGCCAGAGTATCTCAAAATAGCTATCCTGTGTCTTAACAGCAAGCTTACTACAGGCAGTCCCCGGGTTACGTACAAGATAGGGACCGTAGGTTTGTTCTTAAGTTGAATTTGTATGTAAGTCGGAACTGGCACATATTGTAGGGGAAACTCTAGCCAAACATTTCTCCAGAGCTCAGTTTTATTCTCCCACACCTCACTTCCCTCAGTCCTTTATTCTCAAGCTGAGGTGTCTGCTGAGAAAAGCCACTCCGCGTCTCTCTGGTCTGCTGGGGGGGGGGGGGCGCTACCTTTGCGTCTCCCTGGTCTGCTGGGGGGAAGCAGCTAGTGCGGGGTTGCCTCACCCCGTTTGTAAGTAGGGATCCGATGTAAGTCGGATCCATGTAACCCAGGGACTGCCTGTATTCCAATGTCCCTGTAAGCCTCATTCCATAAGAAGTAAGGAATGTTTTGGAATAGCAGGTTATTTTGAAATTCGGTGCTGTGTAGATAGCGCCAAAATAAGCTATTTTGAAATAAGATATGCAAGTTGTGTAGCCTCAAATTGCGTATCTTATTTCGAACTACAGTGCAGCGTAAATATAGCCTTGAAGATTAGCAAAGGAGTTGGAAAGGGCTGAAATGCTGTCTTAGTGTGATTTGTGTTCAAACCTTAGCAGTGGAGAAGAAACTTGCGGCTTCTTTCAAGAGCTCTCTGGTAGGGTCAAGACTTTTGTTCTTGACAGGGCTGGCCTTAGGCCGATTCCCCTGAATGGGGTCCCGTGCCCTGAGCCTGGAAGTGTGCTGGGCGCCATGAGTGGTGAGTTAATATTCAGAGCTGGGGGCCCTGCTCCAGCAATATTTAGAGCTGGGTCTCACTCCTGGCTCTGCTGGGAGAGGGCCCCGGCCCCCACCTTCTGGCCCCCCCACGCATCCTCCCACCCCGGCCCAGAGAATCCCCCTCGGCCCCGTCCCGTCCCTGCTGAGTGTGGCTCCCCCTCACCGGCTGCTGCCATGCTCGGCATTGCAGATGAGGGGGGAGGATGCCTGGGCATGACGTGACATCATGGCCCGGGACTTTAAAATTTTTTGGCAGCGCATGGGCTAGCTTTGGGTTCAGGGCCTGAGCGCGGACTCCGGCCCCGCAAAGTGTAAGGCAGAAGATAGGGGAGGGGGAAGGGGCTTGTGCAGAGAGGGGGGAGAGGAAGGGGCTTATGCAGAGGGGAAGGGGTGAGAGAGAAAGGGGCTTGTGCAGAGGGGGAGGAGAGACAAATCCCAGGGGGCCAAGTGCAGACAATGAAGAAAAGGGCAGGAGAGGAGGTGTCAGTGGGAGGGGGAACAGGGTGATGCTGCGAGAGGAGAGGGGAAGGGCATTGGGGGTTAGAGGGAGGAGGGGAAGGTGCTGGGAGAAGGCTTGAAAGAACGGGTGGTCATGAGGAAGGTAGGGATGGAGCAACACGTGTGAGGGCACAAGGGCAGGAGGAGAACAGGGGCAGAGAGTGGTGATTGGGTGGGCATTAGGGAAAAAGAGGGCACAGGGGCGGTAAGGAAATGGGAAAGCACCAGGAGGGTGCAGGGCCTAGGGAAGGTGCAGGTGCCAGGAAGTTCTGGGGTGAAGCAGAAGGGCAGACACCTGCAGGGGAGGGACCAGCACCAGAGGAGAGAGGCAGGGCAGGTGTGTAGAGGGATGTGTTAGAAGAGGGTGTGAAGAGGGGTAGCTCACATAAGAACATAAGAACGGCCGTACTGGGTCAGACCAAAGGTCCATCTAGCCCAGTATCCTGTCTGCCGACAGTGGCCAGCACCAGGTGCCCGAGAGAGGGAGGACTGAAGACAATGATCAAGCAATTTGTCTCCTGCCATCCCTCTCCAGCCTCTGACAAACAGAGGCCAAGAACACCATTTTATCCCCTGGCTAATAGCCTTTTATGGACCTAACCTCCACGAAATTATCTAGCTTCTCTTTAAACTCTATTATAGTCCTAGCCTTCACAGCCTCTTCTGACAAGGAGTTCCACAGGTTGACTACACGCTGTGTGAAGAAGACTACACGCTGTGTGAACTTTCTTTTATTAGTTTAAAACCTGCTACCCATTAATTTCATTTGGTGTCCTCTAGTTCTTCTATTTAGGGAACTAATAAATAACTTTTCTTTATCGGCCCTCTCCACACCACTCATGATTTTATATACCTCTATCATATCCCCCCTCAGTCTCCTCTTTTCTAAACTGAAAAGTCCCAGTCACTTTAACCTCTCCTCATATGGGACCCGTTCCAAACCCCTAATCATTTTAGTTGCCCTTTTCTGAACCCTTTCCAAGGCCAAAATATCTTTTTTGAGGTGAGGAGACCACATCTGTATACAGTATTCAAGATGTGGGCGTACCATAGTTTTATACAGGGGCAGTAAGATATTCTGGGTCTTATTTTCTATCCCTTTCTTAATAATTCCTAGCATCTTATTTGCCTTTTTGACCGCCGCTGCACACTGTGTGAAAGTTTTCAGAGAACTGTCCATGAGAACTCCAAGATCTCTTTCCTGATTTGTCGTAGCCAAATTAGCCCCCATCATACTGTACGTATAGTTGGGGTTATTTTTCCCGATGTGCATTACTTTACACTTATCCACATTAAATTTCATTTGCCATTTTGTTGCCCAGTCACTCAGTTTGGTGAGATCTTCTTGGAGTCCCTCACAGTCTGCCTTTGTCTTGACTATCCTAAACAGTTTTGTATCATCTGCATGATCAGAGTGGGGCTACTGGATGAGTGGGCATGGGGGGGGGGGGGAGAAGGGGAGAGAGAAGAACTGGTGGAGGGGGGCAGGTCACAGGAGGGCTGAGGGCAGGAGTCAGGACAGCAGAGGGGGGTGAGGAGTTGCGGGGCAGCAGGCACCAGGGGAGCTGATGGAGCAAGGGGAGGAGACATGGCAGCAGAGAAAAGGTAAAGGTTTATAAAATATTTATTAATAACGTGGATGCCACAGTGGCACATCCAAACAAGCCACATGAACTCAGTACAGGGGCACAACACAAAATCCATTCTGCTCTCATGGGAGGAAACTCTTAGGCTATGTCTACAGTGGCGGCTTCATAGAATCATAGAATACTAGGACTGGAAGGGACCTCAATAGGTTATTGAGTCCAGGCCCCTGCCCTCATGGCAGGACCAAATGCTGTCTAGACCATCCCTGATAGACATTTATCTAGCCTACTCTTAAATATCTCCACAGATGGAGATTCCGCGACCTCCCTGGGCAATTTATTCCAGTGTTTGACTACCCTGACAGTTAGGAACCTTTTCCTAATGGCCAACCTAAACCTCCCTTGCAACAGTTTAAGCCCATTGCTGCTGCTTCTATCCTCAGAGGCCAAGATGAACAAGTTTTCTCCCTCCTCCTTATAACACCCTTTTAGATACCTGAAAACTGCTATCATGTCCCCCCTCAATTTTCTCTTTTCCAAACTAAACAAACCCAATTCCTTCAGCCTTCCTTCATTGGTCATGTTCTCTAGACCTTTAATCATTCTTGTTGCTCTTCTCTGGACCCTCTCCAATTTCTCCACATCTTTCTTGAAATGCGGTGCCCAGAACTGAACACAATACTCCAACTGAGGCCTACTCAGTGCAGAGTAGAGTGGAAGAATGACTTCTCGTGTCTTGCTCACAACACACCTGTTAATGCATCTCAGAATCATGTTTGCTTTCTTTGCAACAGCATCACACTGCTCACTCATATTCAGCTTGTGGTCCACTATAACCCCGAGATCCCTTTCTGCTGTATTCCTTCCCAGACAGTCGCTTCCCACTCTGTATGTATGAAACTGATTGTTCCTTTAAGTGGAGCACTTTGCATTTGTCTTTATTAAACTGCATCCTATTTACCTCAGACCATTTCTCCAATTTGTCCAGGTCATTTTGAATTATGATCCTATCCTCCAGATTAGTCGCAACCCCTCCCAGCATGGTATCATCTGCAAGCTTAATAAACGTACTTTCTATGCCAATATCTAAATTGTTGATGAAGATATTGAACAGAGCCGGTCCCAAAACAGACCTCTGCGGAACCACACTTGTTATGCCTTTCCAGCAGGATAGTGAACCATTAATAACTACGCTCTGAGTACGGTTATCCAACCAGTTATGCACCCAACTTATAGTAGCCCCATCTAAGTTGTATTTACCTAGTTTGATAAGAATATCATGTGAGATCGTATCAAACGCCTTACTAAAGTCTAAGTATACCACATCCACCACTTCTCCCTTATCCACAAGACTCGTTATCCTATTAAAAAGAGCTATCAGATTGGTTTGACATGATTTGTTCTTTACAAATCCATTCTGGCTGTTCCCTCTCACCTTGCCATTTTCCAAGTGTTTACAGATTATTTCCTTAATTACTTGCTCCATTATCTTCCCTGGCACAGAAGTTGAACTAACTGGTCTGTAGTTTCCTGGGTTGTTCTTATTTCCCTTTTTATAGATGGGCACTATAACATCTTGTGCAAGGGTTCTTGTGCAAGAAGTCTTGCACAAGAACATGTCCACACTGCCATGTGCGAGCTGTGCTTTTACACAAGAGCATCCATGGCAGTATGGACGCTCTCTTTCGCAAGAAAGCTCCAATGGCCATTTTAGTAATAGGGGTTTCTTGCGCAATAAATCCCTGCGGAGCATCCACACTGCCCTCTTGTGCAAGATAGCGTACACCTGTTAGAAAAGAGCATAGCTCTTGTGCAAGACACCCTCTCTTACCATGGAATACTGTAAATTTCCTTGCACAAGAGCAGGCGGGCAGTGTGGCTGCTTTGTGGGTTCTTGAGCAAGAACGGCTGTACTTGCACAAGAAGCCACAAGTGTAGACATAGCCTTAGAGGGAACACTTCCCCCAGTCTCTCTGCCCCCGAGTTAATGTCACACACGTTGGGTTAATGCAATTTCAGAATAGTTGCATGAGGGAGGTTTGGTGGGGGCCAAACTAATCCCTGTTGGTAGGAGGATGGTGGGAAAAGTCCTTTGAGAGGGGTGACATGACACCTTTTACTTCTGGTCATGTGTCCATCTTGCCCCGAGTGTGTTACCTCCAGAGGGGGTGTGGCTAATGGGGGTCGATGTGTGGTTAACAGCAGTCAGAGGGTGTGGCTAATGGGGCACCACCAAAATTTATACAAATCTGCACTTCTCCTGGCCCTGGAGAAGGAGTGAGTCAACCGCAGGAGGTCTGAGTTTAGTGCAGGGTTTTCCTGTGCTGCGGGAGGGTGTGTGTGTGTTAGTGGGGGATTTTTTTTGCACTTTTTTTTTTTTTTTTGCTCAACCAAAATTGCTGTGGGGCCCTGTCAACATTGTTCGAATTTGGCCCCGCACTTACTAAAGCCGGCCCTGGTTCTTGATGTTCAAATGGTCTTTAATTTTTTTTCATACTTTAGTAAAGGTGAATTTCAAATATTCTTTTTAAAAGTTCCAAGGACTCTTGAGCAATCTCATTTGGCCTTTGATTTCTCCAACCTCAAGAAAACTAGAAATCCAAGGGACTGCTTGAGTGAGCAGGATTAGGGCCGGTATTCTAGTCATCTTTATCTATGGTATTTAAGGCACTTGTCTCTTTGATATGCAAGCAAAATAAGTGGCACCATACAACTATTAGCATCATTTGAAACTACAAGTGCATTCTAAACTCATTATCTTTCCACACCTTCTCTGTAGCACGGTTGCTATCCACTCTGCCAGAGATGCCACAGTTTTCTCTGGCTTTCAGGCAATTTTTGTTTAAAATTGTAATTAGTTCTGTATTTTAACAGCAGGCCCTGACTTGTTTCCTCTTTTGGAATCTTACAAGCTCTTATGTTCAACTTTAAGCAAAGGCCAGCCCTCCCTGTGATACCAACCCTCCAGAAATGTCCTTTTACAGTCAAAAGGTCACTTGAGTGACCCAGACTTGATCATTCTATAACAGTTAGGAATAATTCATCTCAGGAGTAATTCTAGTGAGGCTTTTTGACTGACTTCCTGATTGCAGCAATTTTTCTCTCCCTCCTTCCATCCTTACAGATCACTCATATTTTTATGGGGAGTATAAATGATTTGCTGTGATTTCATTGCAAGGCCATAGCTTCCTCTGTGATGTTATGTGCTAATAACGTCAACAGGCAGGTTTTGACATAGGGCCATCTTCATTTACGTTTTGCACTCATTTAGATGGCTATACTGCCATTAAACTAAATCAATGGTGTCATTTGTGAATGCTGAAAATGGCAGGCTTGTGTTGACATCCTCCTCGTCAAGAATGTTTGCTTTGGCCTATTTTTGGCAGGAAAAATCCCAGCGCTGTTTTCACTTGTAAAGAGATCTGTGTAAACTTTCATTCATGAGAAGCACATATCACAGCTTAACGTCTCGGTTTTTCTTTGCTCGCAGTGTGTGTTTTGTGCAAGATTCATAGAAAAAAACCACATCACCTTTTGGCTCTCATTAGTTAATTGTGTGTCCTTGATTCATGGGGTATTGTTTCTAGCTGTTCGGTTTTGGGTGTCCTCTGTGTGGTAAAATTAAAAATACTCTGTGGTTCCTTATGAATGGCTGAACATAAATTCTCCTTTGTAGCACACCATCTATATATTAAGGGAAAGAGGCAGCATTTATTCCATTTAGATGATGACACCCTCTGGAAGTACTGAGCTAACAATCTTCAAAAAAGATGACCACATTTCAAGAAAGATGTGGAGAAATTGGAGAAGGTCCAGAGAAGAGCAACAAAAATGATTAAAGGTCTAGAAAACATGATCTATAAGGAAAGACTGAAAGAATTGGGCTTGTTTAGTTTAGGGGAAAAAAGACTGAAGGGGGACATAATAGGAGTTTTCAAGTATCTAAAAGGGTGTTAGAAGGAGGAGGGAGAAAAATTGTTCCCCTTGGCGTCTCATGACAGGGCAAAAAAAATGGGCTTAAATTGCAGCAAGGGAGGTTTAGGTTGGTCATTAGGAAAAACTCCCTATAAAGGTGGTTAAATGCTGGAATAAATTGCCTAGGGAGGTTGTGGAATCTCTATCTCTGGAGATATTTAAGAGCAGGTTGGATAAACTTCTACCAGGGATGATCTAGACAGTGCTTGGTCCTTCTGTGAGCCCAGGGGACTGGATTTGATCTCTTGACATCCCTTCCAGTTGTATGATTGTTTAAAATTCTAGCATTCTATGACTGAACAAATTTACCATGCTATTTTCAAGCTTTGATAGGAAAAGTCAATTTTAAACAATCTCTCCACATATTTGTGTCTATAGGTGAATGAGCTTTTCATACTAAATGATTTGACAGATTTAGTCCTTGTCTCTATTTGAAAATTATCTATGAACAGAGGTAGTTCCTAATTTTCCAGCAATTTGCCCAAACATTCATATTTAGGTACCTAACATGACCTGGATTTTAGATATTATGAGCACTGTCATCTCCTCATGAGCTGAATGGGATAATTAGGTCATCAGTGCTTTTGAAATACGGATATACTTTTAGCAGGCTATATATAGATTTAGGCATTGGTAGCACTACTATTTGAAAATGATAGCCATCATTTTCTTTGACTATACAATATACATAGCTTTAAATATAGAATTTCAGAAGCCCTTCAAGTAATCTGTGAACTATAGAAAGATTTACCTTTTGTGCCTTGAAATTACAATATCAATTAGCATTTGAATCTATACTTTTAAAAAATTCTAAAAATATGGTTCCTTGAGCACTAATATGTTTTGTTGAGTTAATGAAATTCTCAGGAGCTTACTAAATCAAAATTAAATTAACCAAAAAAGAGGAAAAACCTAATAATCCTATCCCAGAATAAATATTTTATTGCTCAAGTCCACTGTGATAAAGCTGCAGTCGTTCCCTGTGGATCTTGTGCTACTGGCAGATAGTGTTCGCCTCTGGGTATGTCTAGACTGCACCCCTCTGGTGGCAGAGGGATGCAGATTAAGCTGGACGAAATTGCTAATGAAGCAGGGATTTAAATATCCCGTGCTTTATTAGCATAAAATGGCTGCTGCTTTTTTCTGGCACAGAGCTTTGTCAGAGAAAAGCAGCAGTCTAGAGGCTGATCTATCACTAAAGAAAGCCTTTTCTGATAGATCCCTTATGCCTCGTAATATGAGGAACAACTAGCCAAAAACTCAAAGTAATTGCAAAATGTTTTAAAATAAATCAGAAGCAGGAAGCCTGCTAAGCAACCAGCGGGCCCCCTGGATGATTGAGATGCTGTAGGAGCACTCAAATACAATAAAATCATTGAGGAGAAACTAAATGAATTCTGTGCTTCGGTCTTCCCGGCAGAGAATGCTACGGAGATTCCAAACCTGAGCCATTCTTTTTAGAATGAAAGAACTCAAATGTGAAATGGTGGAACTATTAACTGTGATTTGTAACCAATCCTTTCAATCAGCTTCTGTACCTAATGACTGGAAGATAAATAACGTGATGCCTATATTTAAAAAGGGCTCTAGAGGTGATCCCAGCAATTGCAGACCGGTAAATCTAATGTCAGTACTGGAAAAATTAGTTGAAACTCTAGTAAAGAATAAAATTATCAGACACATAGATGAACATAATTTGTTGGGGGAAAGTCTGCATGGAATCTACTAGTGTTCTTTGAGGGGGTCAACAAACATGTGGACAAGGGGGATCCAGTGGATATAGTGTACTTAGATTTCCAGAAGTCTTTTGATAAGGTCACTCACCAAAGGCTCTTAAGTAAAGTAAGTTGTCATGGGATAAGAGGAAGGTCCTCTCATGGATTGATAACTGGTTAAAAGATGGGAAACAAAAGATAGGAATAAATGGTAAGTTTTCAGAATGGAGAGAAGTAATTAAGGACACCTAGTCTACACTATGTCTACACTAGCCCCCTAGTTCAAACTACGGAGGCTAATGTAAGCATTCGAAGTTGCAAATGAAGCCTGGGATTTAAATATCCCAGGCTTCGTTTGCATCTTCCCGGGTGCTGCCATTTTTAAATGTCCCTTAGTCCGAACTCCGTGCCCGCAGCTACATGCGGCACAGAATAGGTAGTTCGATTTAGGATCTCTAATTCAAACTACCAGTACACCTCGTTCCACCTCAGATAGTTCTCTGAAAACATCCACTCAATGTGCAGCAGTAGTAAAAAAAAAAAAATGTTAGGAATCTTTTAAAAAGGGATAAAGAAAAAGACAGAGATTATCTTATTGCCTCTATGTAAAACATCTTAAACGTTCATATCTTGAATACTGTGTACAGATGTGGTCGCCTCGTTTAAAAAAAGATTAATTTACATTGGAAAAAGATCAGAAAAGGGCAACAAAAATAATTACGGGTTTGGAACGGGCCCCATATGATGAGAGATTAAAAGCCTGTGACTTTTCAGCATGAGGAGTAAAAGTTAATTCAAGGGAAGGGTTTCTGATCAAACTACCGCGTCTACATGTGGCAAGTTAAATTGGGTGACAGGCATTTTAAAATGGTGATCAGCCGCGATTATGCTAATCAAGCGCGGGATGTTTAAATCCCACGCTTGATTTGCAACTTCAGTATGTTCATTTGCATCCCTAGTTCGAACTAGGGGGCAAGTGTAGACATACCTTCTGGGATATCAGGCATTGGCCATTGTGGGAAGACAGGATACTGGGATAGATGGACCTTTGGTCTGACCCAGTATAGCCATTCTTATGTTCTTCATAAACATATTGTTATACTATGAATATGGCGTAGCTAAGATACATTTTATGTAAAATGGATTATGTAAGATACCATTGGAAAGGTCAGGCCTATGAAAGAAATCATAGAATACTAAGACTGGAAGGGACCTCGAGAGGTCATCGAGTCCTGTCCCCTGCCCTCATGGCAGGACCAAATACTATCTAGACCATTCCTGATAGACATTTATCTAACCTACTCTTAAATATCTCCACAGATGGAGATTCCACAACCTCCCTGGGCAATTTATTCCAGTGTTTGACTACCCTGGCAGTTAGGAACTTTTTCCTAATGACCAACCTAAACCTCCCTTGCAGCAGTTTAAGCCCATTGCTTCTTGCTCTATCCTCAGAGGCCAAGATGAACAAGTTTTCTCCCTCCTCCTTATGACACCCTTTTAGATACCTGAAAACTGCTATCATATCCCCCCTCAATTTTCTCTTTTCCAAACTAAACAAACCCAATTCTTTCAGCCTTCCTTCACAGGTCATGTTCTCTAGACCTTTAATAATTCTTGTTGCTCTCTTCTGGACCCTCTCCAATTTCTCCAATTCTTCCTTGAAATGCGGTGCCCAGAACTAGACACAATATTCCAACTGAGGCCTAACCAGCGCAGTGTAGAGCGGAAGAATGACTTCTCATGTCTTGCTCACAACACACCTGTTAATGCATCCCACAATCATGTTTGCTTTTTTTGCCACAGCACCACACTGCTGACTCCTATTCAGCTTGTGGTCCACTATAACCCCTAGATGCCTTTCTGCCATACTCCTTCCTAGTTTCATGAGGCATAAGGGAGCGGTCGACAAAGGCATCTCCTGTCGACCGATCCACGTCTTGACTTGCATGCTGTGCTGACGATCAGCTGAGCTTGCGCAGCATGGCGGCCATTTTTATTTTAATGAAGCCAGGGATATTTAAATCCCCGCTTCACTGACTATGTCGGGTAGCCTATTTTACATGCCTCTGTCAGCAGAGGCATGTAATCTAGACATACCCTAAGAGTATGGCTTAGCAGGACAGGATGGCACATCTGACAGTAGGATGAAACCAGTGTTTCCTCTAAGATTTTCCATCCATGAATGAGTGAGTTTTGTCTTGTGCACTCTTATTCATGTCATGTGCACTTGTTTGGATATGTGCCACTGGGGTACACACCATTTTGTAACTATAAATTATGTAAGAAACATACTGAAACAAGGGATTATTAACAAGGTGCATGATCTTACACCCGCCCACTCTGAAAACCAGCCAGCTTGGCACCCAGTCTCATTCCCACCCAGCCTTGTTCCCATCGTTCCTGCATCCATAGGCTCCCAATCCCTACATACCCATCCTGTGCACCCTTTACCACTAACCCTGAATTGTGCCCCCTTTGCCTCAACTTCTGCACAGTGCCCCCTTCATCCCAACCCCTACACTTTCCTCCCAGCTGTGCCCTGACTCCTCATGTTTCTTGGTGGCTTATGGTGCCCATAGGGAACCAACCCAGGACCAAAAACATATTTCCATGGAGAATCTTATGTCTAAAACTCACCTTCACAATCACCTTGATTCCTACCTTGTACCCTGTTCTGTTCCAAGAATGTTCCATGTTGCCAATCTAAGACAATGGTTTACTCACTAGAACCCCCATCAGTCACCGGGACAGACATAATTCACAATCTATTACAGGGGTGGGCAAAAGGGCCTCTGCGGGCTGGATCCAGCCTATGAAGTGAGTAGCTCCAGCCTGCAGAGGTCCTGCTGCTTCCTCATCCCCATGCCAATCAGGGCCTAGGGACGGAGGAGAGTGCCATGCTCAGTCAACCCTGGCAATTGACTCTAAGCACTGCATGCTAGAGGACAGGGAGCAAGAGACTTCATGCACTTCCCTCACCCCCAGGCCAATCAGGTCCTGGGGGTGGGGGTAAGCACACAAAGTCTCCTCCTGCCCTGCCTCTGCAGGGAGTGCATGGTGCTTAGAAGTCAACCACCAGGATTGACTTCACATGCTCACTCACCCAGAGACTAATGACAGTCTGTGGGCAGGGAAGTACAGAATTTTCATAACCCCGGCCCTTCCACCTAAGGCCCCACCCCTTTCAGGGTGGCCCAGACCCACTTTAAAAATTTCTGAAGTAGCCCCTGGTCAAAATTATTGCCCACCCCTGGTCTATTATTTCAAGTTTTGAGCCTGCATTATGACTGATGCCTGCTGTAGTGGTTGAGGGTTCTAGTTAACTCTTATCTACATGTCAGATAAATGTGTAAATCAGGATGGAGCTGGATAAAAAGGTAGATAATATTTCTCCTTCCTGACTGTTTTTTGTTAAGCTTTCCATTAAATACATCAGCAAAGGTTAGGGTACATCTACACTAGCCCCCTAGATTGATCTAGGGAGGCTAATGAGGGTGACCGAAATTGCAAATCAAGCCCAGGATTTAAATATCCCGTGCTTGATTTGCATGTTCCTGGCCAGTCGCCATTTTAGAAACTGACTAGCCCGAAGTAACTGCCTGCATCTACACGTGGCAGTGAAACGGGATTCCGATTTAAAGCCCCAAAGTCGAATTAGCTGGTAAACCTCATTGCAGGGGGAATACCAGCTAATTCGAGTTGGGATTCCGATTTAAAGCCCTGTTTCACTGCCGCGTGTAGATGCGGGCAGTTATTTCGGGCTAGTCAATTTCTAAAATGGCAACTGGCCGGGAACATGCAAGTCAAGCGCGGGATATTTAAATCCCGGGCTTGATTTGCAATTTTGGTCGCCCTCGTTAGCCTCCCTACATCGATCTAGGGGGCTAGTGTAGACGTACCCTTAGAAAATGGACAATTGAGAGGTAAGTTGTGGAGGAGGAAAAGTCCCAGATAGAAACCTAAGGTTCAAAATTTTGGAGATGGGGCCAGAGACCATTTAATACTGACTTCACTATAGTGCATTCTTTTTTGTGTGTTCACATGAGTGGTCACATCACTTTTGTGAGCAGTAGTTTGGCTTCAGAGAGTAACTTTATTTTATTTTTTGAACAACCCTCATTAACTCAGTTAAATCACACAAAACATATCTATTCCATTCTCAAAAGCTGATTCACTTAGTTAACATGAAATGAACTCAACATTCAGTCAATTTACTCACCTCAGCTCTTGAGAGCAGATCAAGGAAGAGCTGGTGAACAGCAGAGTCTGTTGTTATGTTGCTATGGACACTAAATTAGGTTTAGCTTGATGTCTAATTGTGGCATCCAGCTATCTAGAAGATAAACTACTCTCTATAATGAGAAGTTCAAACGGAGAGGGCATGGATAACTGAGAGGGCCCAGCCCCATTCCCAGCTGCCAGGCAGTGGCTCAGGCTCTGGCCCCGGCCTCTGGAGCTGTTCCTGCTGCTCCCCAGGTGGCTTTGGCCAAGGATCCCGGAACTGCCCCTGCCGCTTCCCATGTGGCAGATCTGGCCCTGGTTCCCAGAGCTGCCCTCGCTGCTCCACATGGGCATCTTGGGCCCTCTTCCCAGCCCTGGCCACCGGAGCAGTTCACTGCCTGCCATGCGGCGGCTTGGGGCTGGGCCCTGGCCACTGAAGCAGCCACTGCTGCTCCCCATGTGACAGCTCTGAGCCTGGCCACAGCTTTTGGAGCAGCTCTGGTCCCAGTCACTAGAGCAGCTACCACCGCTCACTACGTGGTGATCTGGGCACCGGCCGCCAGAGCAGCCACCGCCACCCACCATGTGATGGGTCGGGTCCCAGCCTTTGGCCACTGGAGCAGGCTGCCACCTACCATGGCTTCAGTTCCAGTCCTGGGAAAGGGCTGAAGCTGGGGTGTGGACTGTGTGGCACTTGCCCAGCTGCTCCTGGGGTGGGTCAGCCACTCCACGTACGGCCCCACCCTAGAGCAGCTGCGCAGCCTGCCCAAAGATGTGGATGGGAGGCAAATTCTTGGTGTGTGTCCTCACAGGGGTGCAACTTAGAATGAAACTCTGGTTTTGTCCTTAAGCCTGAGCATATCAGGTTCAGATTGTTGGGACAGGAAAGCAATGGAGGATGATACCAACCTTTGTGAAAGCAACTGTGTTAATAGAAAGATGCTCTGTGTGATTTTAGCTGGATAGCAGGGGCCTCCCATAATGTGATTCCTCAGGGTCAACTGGACTTGAAATATCCATTATAGAAAGCAGGCACACTCCAATGACATTCAGTGAGAGCACAATACAGTGTGTAGAAAATGTGACCTACAGTAACTAACCTGAAAAATAACAGCTAGTACCAAAAGTGTCGAGTGGTGAATAAAACCCACAAATCCCAGTTAGGGAATACAGCCAGGCAAGCCACGGTTCTGATTAGGATTGTGCCAGAACACTATGACTGCAGTGCAGGATATAAAAGAGGGAATTCCATGGACAGTGGAGAAAATATTAAAACCATACAGAGATGTTTACAAAGGTGGCAGGTGCCTCAAAGGAAACAAAGCTGCAATTAGAAGTAGACCCTACAGTGGAATCTCTGTTTACCATGAAGGAAAATTTGCTATGTAATCCAGTATACAAACCACAGAAAAGCCTTTATAGCAAGGGTACTGTGATCACTGCAGAAACATGACAAAAGTAAACCCAGAAAACGACTGACCCATTCAAAATCTACTTTCAGCAGATGGACAGATTCCAATAAAGTCAGGGCAGAGATATGCCAGCTTCACCAGACTTGATAAATTTTCTGTCCAACTTCTATAGCAAAAATGAGGGTGGACATCAAAAGGATATTTTATTATACTCTCCTTATTGGAAGATTTGGGGATCTATTTGTGGAAATATCACAAATGGGAAAAATTGCAAATTACTTGTTAAATTCTAGTAATAATATGAAAGTTGTACTGTTAGATTGATTAACATATATCGTTTCAGCTATTATTTTTTCAATAACATTTTAATACTGATTATAGTAATTAAACTGTGAGCCAAATTCATCCCTTTTGTGAAATAGTATAGTGAAAACATTATCAAGAATGCCCTTCCTCTAACTTCAAAACCACTCACAATCTTGCATAGACCTTAACTTCCACCCTGTATGAAAATTCTGCTTCCCCAAATTTTGCAGATTTGTAAAGCTCCAGTTCAAATTATGAGAGACGCTAACAAGGTTTGTGCACAGTGAAAGCTCATGATACCATCTACGTGTTTTGTGATAGAAATGTAGCCGTGTTAGTCTGGGGTAGTTGAAGCAAAATGCAGGACAATGTAGCACTTTAAAGACTAACAAGATGGTTTATTAGATGATGAGCTTTCGTGGGCCAGACCCACTTCCTCAGATCAAATAGTGGAAGAAAGTAGTCACAACCATATATACCAAAGGATACAATTTAAAAAAAATGAACAAATATGAAAAGGACAAATCACATTGCAGAACAGAAGGGGGATGCGGGGGGGTGGGAAGGGGGAGGAAGGAAGGTAAGTGTCTGTGAATTGCTGATATTAAAGGTAGGGAGAGTGGGATGTTTGTGAGTTAATGGTATTACAGGTGATAATTGGGGAAACTGTCTTGGTAATGGGTGAGAAAGTTCAAAGACTTGTTAAGTCCTTGTTGGTAAGTGTCGAATTTTAACATGAATGACAGTTCAGAGGATTCCCTTTCAAGTGCAGATGTAAAAGGTCTTTGTAGCAGAATGCAGGTGGCTAAGTCATTTAGAGAGTGTCCTTTCTGGTTAAAGTGGCAAGAAACTGTTTTCTCTTTGTGATCTTGTCTGACACTTCGCCAAAGGATTAATGCCCACAAAACAGCTATCAGACAAGATCACAAAGAGAAAACAGTTTCTTGCCACTTTAACCAGAAAGGACACTCTCTAAATGACTTAGCCACCTGCATTCTGCTACAAAGACCTTTTACATCTGCACTTGAAAGGGAATCCTCTGAACTGTCATTCATGTTAAAATTCGACACTTACCAACAAGGACTTAACAAGTCTTTGAACTTTCTCACCCATTACCAAGACAGTTTCCCCAATTATCACCTGTAATACCATTAACTCACAAACATCCCACTCTCCCTACCTTTAATATCAGCAATTCACAGACACTTACCTTCCTTCCTCCCCCTTCCCACCCCCCCGCATCCCCCTTCTGTTCTGCAATGTGATTTGTCCTTTTCATATTTGTTCATTTTTTTTAAATTGTATCCTTTGGTATATATGGTTGTGACTACTTTCTTCCACTATTTGATCTGAGGAAGTGGGTCTGGCCCACGAAAGCTCATCATCTAATAAACCATCTTGTTAGTCTTTAAAGTGCTACATTGTCCTGCATTTTGCTTCATCTACGTGTTTTGTTAGTCTTTAAGGTATTGCTAGACTATTTGTTTTTAATTTTTTTCCCAGTTGCAGACTAACTCAGCTACCCCTTTGATGATTTATATTTGCAGTATTTGGGAATACAGTATCACAGCTGAGAGTGAAGGATGGAATTATATTTTGAGGACAGGAGAGTTTTTGTCCTCACCTCATTATGTAAGAATGACTTGCAAAAACACCATGCCTCACACATGAACACTGACAGTTATCTTAGACTGGCTCAGGATTATGTTTTCTGGCTGGGGAGAAATACACAAGATTGTGAGACATGCCTGGTGTGTGATAATTGTTAGCAGGAACTCTTACCACATGAGCTGCCCACCCAACCCTGGAAAAAGTTAGGAATGGATGGACTTATCTACTTTCAAGGAAAAGCAATTCTTAATAACAGTGCACTGCTCTTCAGACTTTTGGGAGGTTGATGTCTTTCCTGGTATGAGAAGCATATTTCTAACTGGCGCATGGGGAGCATATTTTTTGAGATATGGCATTCCAGTCATGGTATTCATCGACAACAAATGTTAATTTGCCTCTGAAGAATTCAAGGAATGTGCATGAAAATAGGATTTTTGACCACCATAACGCTACCTTTGTATACACAGAGACTAAAAATGGGAAGGGGGAATGAGAAACTGTTACTGTTTCTTGTGGTTTGGACCCCTTATTAGCAATGTTGTCATACAGGAGTACCCCATTATAGGGTACCAAAATGGCCCTGTGCAGCCACTGATGGGATGAGGGACCAAAACTTTGCTACCCATGAGGTGAACCTTGTTGCAGCCAGAAGGATGAGGACACACCTGAGTGGAGATGGTCAACAATCAGAAAAAGCAGGCACAGGAGTATGACAGGTCAGTTAAGGATCTACCAGCCCTGGTGACAAACATTCCTGGAGAATCTGGCCACTATAGAGACACAAGCGCTACATCTATACTGCAGGCTTTTTGTGCAAGAACAGTTGTACACAGCACGCATGTTCTTGCGCAAGTAAATTTACGGTAAAGAGTTGGAAAAAAGGGCTTCTTGCACAAGAGTTATTCCTCTTCCCACAAGGAATAAGCCCTCTTGCATAAGAGCTCAACAGTCTCATGGGTAGAACATTGTACAGAGACCCTGAAGTCATCTTAAGAACATAAGAATATTAGAATGCCCGTTACTGGGTCAGACCAAAGGTCCATCTAGCCCAGTATCCTGTCTGCCAACAGTGGCCAGCACCAGGTGCCCCAGAGAGAGTGGACCAAAGTCAATGATCAAGCGATTTGTCTCCTGCCATCCCTCTCCAGCCTCTGACAAACAGAGGCCTTGGATACCATTTCTGTCCCCTGGCTAATAGTCGTTTATGGACCTAACCTCCATGAAATTATCTAGCTTCTCTTTAAACTCTGTTATAGTCCTAGCCTTCACAGCCTCCTCTGGCAAGGAGTTCCACGGGTTGACTACACGTTGTGTGAAGAAGAACTTTCTTTTATTAGTTTTAAACCTGCTACCCATTAACTTCATTTGGTGTCCTCTAATTCTTCTATTATGGGAACTAATAAATAACTTTTCTTTATTCGCCCTCTTCACACCGCTCATGGATTTTAAAGACCTCTATCATATCCCCCCTTAGTCTCCTCTTTTCTAAACTGAAAAGTCCCAGTTGTTTTAACCTCTCTTCATATGGGACCCGTTCCAAACCCCTAATCATTTTAGTTGCCCTTTTCTGAACCCTTTCCAAGGCCAAAATCTTTTTTGAGGTGATTTTTTAGATGATATTTTTTGAGGTGATCTTCATTCCTTGCTAATGAAACAGATAAGGCATAGGACATCTCTGCAACCCCTCAGCTACACTGCCATGTCTTGGGGTTGTGAGCTATAACTGTCTCCTGTGAGTATATGAAGGGTGTGGCACCTCACCTGCCTATCTGAGTCCTCTGGCCATGCCTTGTCCCTAAACTCCCCTCTTTGAAGGGCTGTGGGATTCTGCCATGAACCTCAGCATGCAGAATGTAGGATGTGTACATTTCTCCTGTGTACCTTTTCAGTAGCAGCCTCTTCCATGCAGTAGGAATACCGCAGCTTTGCTGCTTTGAGGGTTTCTCTAGGCCCAGCATCTCTGCGTGAATTTCACCCAAAGCTAATAATGAAGAAAGTACTGGATTTTTGGCCTTAGTTCAGATTTCCATTGTGTTAATTTAAAGTAAGGGGTTTTGTGATGGTTTTATTGCTTTAATACTGAATACAAATGGTTTCCAAACCATGTTTCATGAGACTCAGTGCAGGAAGGGGTCCTACACCTTTATCATGGCAATCAATTGACAAAATTTCCAAAAAGAACTAGAAACTATTGGAGAACGCTGAGAAAAGACCTCAGCACAGCACAAGTCATCTTATTGAAGCTAACAAAATTACTGAAGTGAATAAGGTCAGAAAAATTGGGCTGAAAGAGCACTGAGACAAAGAAAAACAGTGAAACCTGTGAAAGGAAGAATATCTATGTACCATTTAGAGTTAATTCTGACCACTTTGTTTCAGTGCATGTTTAATTAGATCTGTGGCTTTCATTAACATTAATGGATCAGAAAGCTTAATTACCACTTAAAATTTGCCCTATCACCTTTTCTATGAAAGGCTCTATGGAATATATTATTGTTGCTATCAGTAATAGATCTAGTGCCAAGAGGATGTGAGTAAATCACAACTTGTGGATGAGATTGGGTAACAATTTCAGGAAAGATTCCTTTGAAAAATGTAGGCAAAATGACATTGGATCATATGTTGTGAGGAAAAACAGAGCTGCTGCTATTTAAAAATTGAGATTTGAACAACAGCCCAGAAAGTTCAAAGGTAAACCAATAAATCTGGCTTTTTCTAAAAGCATTTCTTCTAAGCCCATTGAGGCTTGTTTGTTTATTGGTTCACCCACCTAGGCTAAGGTGCAAGCATAATACATGAACACAATAAGTTATCTGAAGATAAATTAATGTGAATAAGATAAATAATAGTTTCTCCAAGGCAGAAATTAAAAGTGTTTTTTAAATACATTCATCAAATTGCTTTTAGAGAACTTGCTGGGATTTGTCACTTCAAATATTTTCTGTAATATAACTGCTCAGTGACCAATACTAGCCGTCAGATGCAGAATTCAAGTGATTTTGTATGGAAAAGAAACCTCAGATTGCATACCAGGAAGACGTGTTCATTATTATTATTGTAGTAGCACCTACAGGCCTCGACTGACATAAAGACGCTTTTAATACCAGGTCCATAGGCAGGGTTAGATTCCAGCTCCTACACAACAAGAGTAGAGGGTACTTACTCTTCAAGTCATTCTACTGAAATTTGTCTTCTAAAGCAATTTAGTAAGTGATTTTAAAAGAGTAGACTCAATGTTGAAGTCAAGCACTACTCAAAGATGTAGAATCTGCCCCTTAATGAACTAAGGAATTCGAAAGACCCTCTAAGTATATGGCCACAGAATGCGTAGGGGAAAGAAGTTCACAAAGCCTGCCTTTCTAAATAGAAGGAAGACTTTTGAATTTATCACCAGCCTCAAACATTAGCCCAATATATGCCATGACTGAAGAAATTGGTTGATCAGGGTTCTTTCTCCTAACCAAGATAAATTATGTAAAAGTCAAGATTCCATCTACAGAGAAAAAGGTGGAGATACTATTTCCTAATATACATATTCGCTGTTGAGGGAGGAAGGGAGGACAATTAAAACATATATTTAGCTCGAGAGAAAAAGTGATAGGAAGTATGAATGGTGAAACTAAATTAATTTCGTATAGATAGCCCAATTCTTACTATGTCATGGTCCTCAGCTGTTACATTACATGGATGTTAATAGAGAAGTCTTTCTTGAAGCCACTATTTTAGTTTGGGAAATCTCATACTCTCCATAAGGGAAACAAGGAACATAACATTTTCTGGTCCATGTACTCAGGCAGACATGTAAGACATATAAACTGAAGCTACAAAGGGATTTTCTTTGCTAGTTTGAAGGAATGAAGAGAAGGCAACACCAACATTTTATTAATTCACCAACTACTGTTAAACCGAGCCCATAAAAGTTAGAAAATGTGAGTCTGGGACAGAAAAAAAGCAGGTGGTAGCCATTATATGTTAAAACATTTATTTCTGCCAATAAAGATCAGTTGGTTCCCCGTGAATGGCAAAATTCCCATTGAAGACTTTAAAGTCTTGATCACTTTCAAGCTGTTGCAAATTTGGAGTCAGAAATGTCACTAGTCATCATATAGACATTAATCAGACTCATTTTCCTTTGAGTTGCAGATAAATGATTCACAGATGATAGACTGATTCTCAATTGCCTTGCACCTTTTTGCAAGCTGTTAACATCTCTGCAAAGTGATTGTAAACTGCTGCCATTCTGAATGCACAGGAATAAATGGCTATGCAAAGTCTATGATGGTAGCAAATCAGGCCCTTACAACTTGCTTGTAAACAACTGTACAAGGCCTGTGGAAATGGAATGTCCTGCCCAGCTCTTACAACTTAAAACTGAGGCATAACATAATGGGAACATCACAAAAAGTGTGACTTAAATAACTTCCAACATTGTGGCAGATTTTCATTGAGTTGCTGCCAATTGACGCCAGCTGAAAACCTGTCCCATTTAACTGAAGTGCAGGGAAGGAAAATGGTGTCTGTTTCAGAAATGTAGCTGAGTAGCGGGCAGGTGAACTAACAAGTTTTGTTTTGCACAGCAGTTGATCTGTTCTTGTTTAGACATTGGATGTGAAACTGTGCTCTCCATCCAAGGAGTCCAGCTCTGGAACCATACTTCACAGTTAGTGCCTCTTACTATTCAACACTGAAATGTTATAGCAAGTCCAGAAACACGAAACTTAGGGGGAAGTCTGGGGTTCTAGTTTCAGTCTGACACACATTCTGTTGTTCAGGCCCATTTCTGTTTCTTTTGTCACTAGCAGCATCAGCTGCTAAGTTACTGCTATCTCAGATCAGAAGTGAACCTAGAAAGTGTGCAGTCAAGAGACTTACTCAAAGCTGTCAGTTTTAGCACTACTAGTGAGACAGAGGTCTTTTCTTAAATGTCATTTTTGGTTTTTGTTAGGCAATAGAACCTTCCATCAACTTTGTATGTTTTATTTTCCATTAACTGATCACCAAGGTCTCCTTCTGATTCAACATTGCATATATACATAATGAGTGCCGATCAGTTAGAGTAGATAATATTGTATATGAATAAGGTATTTTCTGCATGCTTGCTGACTTTTGGTGGCATGGCTGTGATTGGGGAAGGAAAGGTCTTGGAAAAGTGTTAATGCTTGCATTATGTCAGTCAGAAATTTCTTACACTTTGTATATGTATCAAAAAGAAATGTTTCTGGAAATCAAGAAGAAAAATATTCATGTGCGGCCTATGAGATTTTCTACAGATGGTAAATTTCTAGAATAGGACAAATGAGCAAACATTTCTTTAGAATTCACTAACAGTATTTAAGTTCTCGTGGGAAATGAAATTCAGTGAGAGACTGTCAGAATTTATCTCTCTTCTAGCTATGACAAATGATTGTAAAATACAACAAATGTTCCTTCATGTTTCGTTAAGCACAGTGTAGAATGGTACTGTCCAATGTCTTTGTGCATTATGGAGCTGTCCATTGCTAGCATGAATGCTTTTATATTCTGTGGCTAGAAATGTTTCAGCAGCATCGACACAGCTTTGGAACTTGCATAGGGTCTGGATAGCGAGCACAGACTTTTCAGTCATCTTGTCCAAATGTCAGTCTTGTTTCAGTGACCTTTGCATTTTGTCTCTAGTACAGGTTGGACCACCCTGGTCTAGCACCTTCAGGACCTAACTGGTCCTGAATGATGGAGTTTGCCAGACCAGGGGGAGGTCAGTTCCATTCTTCTGCGGATGAGACTCCGGGCTCTCCTGGGGTCCATCAGCAGACCTCTTTTGAAGGAGGAGCTCCCTTGACCCCAGGCTCCCAGCTCCGCTGGCTAGTCCCTGCTGCTGCAGCTCTGCTTCCCCCGGGGCCATCAGGCTCCATTCACCCTACAGCTGCCACAGCTCCAATGCCCAGGGACTGCTGGAATTCCACTGTCCCAGGGCCACCACGGCTTTCCAGCACTGACGCTGCAACAGCTCATACTTTTCTCCTTCCTGGTCAGAGACAAACAGTATTCCTTCAACTTATTCAATTATTACAGCATAATTCATCTTTCTCTTACAGTATAATTCTTTCTACTTTTACAAACTCCACCCCCCAGGGCTACTGGATTCCATTATCCTGGGTCCGCCATAGCCTCCCAGCTTCAGCGCTGCCAGGACCCAGGGCATTGGGGCTACCGCTGTGGCTCCACTCCCCAGAGCCACTAGGCCTCCACTCCCTTGGGGCCATCAGGGCTTCTGCAGCTTTGCTACCCCGGAGCTGCCATGGTTTCGCAGCTCTGGAGCCACTGGGGCTCTGCTCCTCAGCGCTGTGAGGGCTACCGTGGCTCTGCTATCTGTCGTCCCCGGGCCTGGAGGGATAAAGGGCGCCCTGACGACTAGGTGGTGGGGCAGTTTCCTGCGTGCCCTAGGGGATAGGGCCAACCTTATGGCCAACAGGCTCTCTGGTCCAGAAATATCAATGATCCTGCTGGACCACAGAGGTTGCTGGACCAGAGAGCCTCAGACAGGAGAGGTTTAACCTGTATATATGACTAAAATAATACTGGTAATTAAAAGAATCCAAAGTACCAGCCTCTGGAAAGGGAGGGGAAGAACAATATCAAATACATCCTTATGTATTTTTCTAAACTGTAAGGTTCTCAGATATGATGGATCGGGCATAAAAGTACAGATCACAATATGTTCGATTATGCAATGTATACACTAGCATTCCATTGGTAAAATGGAAGAAATTTAATGCTATGGAATTTTAGACAAGGGATGTTCATTACATGGGTGTTTAGGTCAACTGGTGATGCTAACTTTCCTGGAAACTATGTATGATTACATTAAGACAATATGCAAGCAATACCTGTGAGTGAGATCAAAATCTCAGATTGCTGTTTCTGCACAGAAACTCCCTGCAATTTAAACTTATTTTCCCCCATCCCATGGCAAATTGCTTAGCATAGAAAAGGTTCAATTGAAAATATGAGGAATTGCCTCCTTGACCTGTTGATGAATGGCATTGCAATTCTATGCTTCGTTTCCATCTATCACTTGTAGATATTTCCATCTATCACTTGATATTATGTGACCGCTATGCTGCTGTACAATCTATGGGTATGTCTACACTACAGCGTTATTTTGAAATATATTATTTTGAAATCGTTAATTTGAAATAAGTTATGTCGAAATAACACGCCTACACATAAAATGCATTTTGAAATAGCGCGTCCACACTGATTTGATGCTGAATCGCATTTAAGGCCAGCTGAAACCAGTTCCAGCATGGCATCAGGTCAGTAGTTGCTTTGTGTGGCTGCTGTCTGAGGTTATCTGAGGCTTGTGCTTAAAGGAACCCCCCTGGACAGCCAGTTCTCAGGTTTTCCTGCCTGCTTGCCTACCTTGATGAGGGACAGAAAAGCATTTTTTTCTCTGATTGCTTTGGTTGCCCTAACTCAGGACATCACAGCACTCGGCACCATGGAGCCAGAGCTGCCTCTGGGCACTCTGGTGCTCATTTTGGATGCATTGCTGCAAGCCTGGCAGCAAGTGCTGGAGACTGCCTGGCAGCTTCTGCAGTAGCCCAACCCCCAGGTCCTCTTCCGAACCCTCCTGGGGGCTATGGAGGAGCAGCGCCCAGACACCAGCGTGCCCTGCCGCATCTGGCATCTGTACACCAGCAGCAACTGGTGGGACCACATCATCCTGGAGTGCTAGGGATACCAACGGTGGACCCAGAATTTCAGGATGAAGAAGGACACCTTCCTCGAGCTCTGTGAGTGGCTCACTCCTCTGCAGCGACGGGACATGCACACGAGGCCTGCCATTCCGCTCCACAAGTGTGTGGCCATCGTCTTCTAGTATCTCTCCAGGCCGGATAGCTACTGATCCATGGGGAATCAGTTTGGCGTGGGGAGATCCATCATCGGAGCAGTGCTCATGCAGGCATGGCAATCTCTGGCCACTGTGCGTGTGTGTGTAGGGGTGGGTGGGAGGAGTCTGAGGAGGGGATGGGCTGTCCTAGGGAAAAGAGGGGGAGAGGGTGCAAGTTCCCTCCATGGGAGGGTTTGTTCTGTCCCAGCCACACTATAGCCTGCCTGCGGTGTCCAGGATTGCAGGGGAGGTTGCTCTTGGGGAGGGGGCACCCTGGAACCCCAGTGACTATCGGTGGTTTTGTGTGTCCCTCTGCAAGTGGTCAAGGCCATCAACAGAGTGCTGCTCCGCAGAGTCATCCGCCTCACCAATGTGGACGCGGTCATCGAGGGGTTTGGCGCCCTGGGCTTCCCCAACTGTTGGGGGGGGGGGGGAAGGGGCAATCGATGGGACACACATCCCCATCCATGCCCTGGAACACCAGGCTTCCCTGTAAATCAACCGGAAGGGATGCTTCTTGGTCATCTTGGTCTGACCACCAGGGCCAGTTTGTGGACATTAACATGGGCTGGTCCAGCAAAGCACACGACGTGCGGGTTTACCACAACTCCTCTGTGTGCCAGAGGCTGCACACTGGGTCCTTCTTCCCTGACCACCACATCAAGGTCAGGGACATGGACATGCCTGTCTGCCTGGTGGAGGATGTGGCCTACCCACTACAACCCTGGCTCATAAAGCCCTACATGGGACACCTCAACCCCTCCCGGCAGGCCTTTAATGCCAGGCTCAGCAGGGCCTGCATTGTGATGGAGGGGGTGTTTGGCTGGCTGAAGGCCTGATTTAGATGCCTCCTCACCCACCTTAACCTCTCCGAGAGGAATATTCCGCACGTGGTGGCAACATGCTGTATGCTGCACATTTTGTGTGAGCGGAAGGGGGAGGTTTTCCTGCCAGGCTTTCCGCACGGCTACCAGCTGGGAGGCCCATCGTGGGGCTACTGGTATCCAGGAGGCCCTGTGGGAGAGCTTCCAGATGGAGGAGGAGTGAAGTCTCCCTGGCGGGCCCCACTTGTGCCTTATTCCACCCTCATGTCCTTCCACTTTCCCCTCCCTAACCCCCTTCCTGATATCAAATAAAAACACGTGTTGCCAGAAAAACCCTCTCTTTATTGACCATAACTAGGGTGGGGGGTGAGAGAGGGGAGGGGGAAACCTGGGAGCAGGGAGCTGGAAGGGGGAGGCAAGGGGAGGAACGGGGAGAAGCTCAGGGTTGGGGGTCTTGTTGGTCCACCTGTCACCCAGCACTGCAGGTGTGGGGGACTCGGTGTCCCTGGGGGGAGCAGGTATGGAGGCAGAACGGGGGGGGGGAGAGGGAGGAAGAAGCGGGAGGTGGAGCAGGAGTGGGAGGAGGAGCGATAGCTCGGGTGGCAGCAGGGGCTGGAGTGGCAGCAGGCAGCAATCTCTGCACCGTGGTCTGCAGGTGGTCGCGGATGGCACAGCCCTGGTCACGCAGCTCCCGCAAGCTCTCCTGCTGCAGTTGGAGGTCTTCCTGCACCCAGTGTTCCTGGCTGTGGACCTGCCTTTACAGTAACTCCAGGTGCTGCCACTTGTATCCCTCCTGGTTCCAGGTGAGCCTGCTGGCCTGGGTGCGGGAGGATGTCCTGGGCAGGGTGGTGCACCCTGCACTCACAGCTGGTGCGGCTGTGGAGAGACCAGAGAGGTGGTGGGTTATCCCTGGGGACATAGTGGGTGAAGCCCAGCCCCCCTCTGCACGGTGAGGACAGCAGGTCTCCACACCATCATGTCCTGCTATTCCCAAGAGTGTGAGCTGGCCCGGGACTGTACCCATGCCCCTGCGCTGTATAGTGTGTGTGTGTGGGGGGGGGGGGGGGGGGAGCTGTGCCATGCCTCTGCATAGAGGGGGCTTGTGGAGGGAGGGTGTTGTGCAGTGTGCCTCCCCAGGATATGGAGCATGTCATGTGCCTTCATACATACATGTGTGTGGGTAATGGGCCAGGGCCCCTGTGTGGCAGCCAGCCAGGGCCACATATACAGGTTGCTGCGTAATCTGTGTTCAGCATGACCCACATGCATGGTCCCTGGGCTCCCCCCTCCTCCCCTGCCCCAAATAATGGGACAGTGATGGCACTCACATGTCAAGGTCTCCCTGGCCTTGGAAGACAGTGATGATAGTGCTGCTGGTATGCCTTGGGGGTTCAGGGTGAGTGCCATGCTCCCTCCAGGCTCCTGCAACTCCTGGCTGTCTTCCTCCTCCTCTTCCTCTTCCTCCGTGCCCTGGTCAGGGCCCTCTGCCCCAGAGTCAATGACCACCTGGGGAGCATGGACCGTCCGGCCCCCAAGATCAGTCCAGGGCCTCAAAGTAGGAGAAAGGGTCTGAGTCTGCCCCTGGTTGGGAGCTGCCCCCTGTGGCCCTGGCATAGGCCTGCCTCAGCTCCTTTATCTTCATGCGCATCTGCTCCTGGTTGCGCATGTGACCTTAGGTGGCCAGGCTGGCAGCCATACGTCTGTAGACGGCCGTGTTCCTCCATCTAGTGCACAGATCATGGACTTTGGAGGCCTCCCCCCAAATCTCGATCAGGTCCATGGTCTCCACAACAGACCAGGAAGGCGCCCACATTTTGCGGCCCCTGGCAGGCTCCTGGGGAGTGGTGGAGGGCTGGCTGGCAACTGGGTCAGGGGCAGTGCCTGCGGGCTCTGGACTGGCAGCTGAGTCTACCCCTTTTAGGGCCAAACTAAGTCTACCCCTTTTAGGGCTCCGGTGTTGGCGGGGAGCAGAGGAGTTTTCCTGGTTCGGCCCTGGAAAGGGCTGGAGGCCCCCTATTTCGAAATAAACATCTACACAGCGCTTATTTCGATTTAGCTATTTTGAATTTGGCATTATTCCTTGTAGAATGAGGTTTACCAAATTCGAAATAAGTGCTCTAGTATTTCGAATTCATTTTGAAATAGTGGTTTGCCTCTGTAGACACTATTAAAGTTAATTAGAAATAATGGCTGTTATTTCAAATTAAATTTGATGTGTAGACATACTCTATATTAATAGCTGCCTGTTTACTGTACTTTAATGGTAACACACACGACCTGGGATAGATGAAAAATGTAGTGTAACTTGATGTATTATACTGACTTGAATAGTGTCAGCAATGAGGGACTTTTTTTTCTATTCAGCATGTATCCAATCAGTTAATCTCAAGCTTTCAACCTGAAAAGGTCTAAATATGGTCTGCTTGCTTTACTCCAGTAGCCCATGGGACTGCATGTGTGACTAGGGTGAACAATGTTATAAAAAGACCTATAAAGAGAGAGACTAAAATGTTATTGACCCTGGATGCTTAATGTGACATGGAATGAATTTCCTTTAGTTTAAATGACCCCTCTACAATCTATCATGTAATTCTGCAGTGTTGATATGAATTACATTTCATTAAAGCTTATCATTAAAAACAAAGCTGTAAGTAGAATTAGCTGGAAAATAGTTTTTTTTCCCCATGGAAAACATTGACATTTTGTTGAAAAATGAAAACATTTGGCTTCAAATACACAAACAGAAAAATGATTCGTTTTGGGGTGAATGTCTTTGGTTTTTCATTTTTCTGAGAAAAATGTTCATTTAGGGTGCATCTACACTGCACCCTTATCTCGAAATAATCTACATAATTTGAGCTACGCAGATTGCATATCTTATTTTGAGTTAATTTTGAAATAGAGCGCTATTCCAAAATGGCCCTTAATCCTCATGGAACAAGGTTTACAGGGATGTTGGCATGATGAGCCTGATATATTTCGACATAACGGACTTATTCAAAAGATGTGGAATAGCTATTTCAGGATGCTTCCGGTATCCCGAAATAGCTCCGCAGTGTATACATAGCCTTAGTTAATAATTTTCTGTTGTAAATAAGTTGGGCTAGAAAATTTCTGACCAACCCAAGTTGTAAACATTGAGTCTGTCTAGAGATAGTGGAGCTATTTCATGATACCAGAAGTATCCTGAAATAGCAATTCCATGTCTTTAAATGCATCTGTTATTTCAAAATATATTTCAAAATAACAGGCGTGCTCATCAAGGGTTAAGGGACTTGCTGGAATAGTGCTTTATTTCAAAATTTGGTGCTGTGTAACTTCAAAATAAGCTACGCAATTCACTAGTGCAAATTGCGAAAGAAGCTATTTTGAGGTAAGGGTGCTGTATAGATGCACAGTGAGTAATAGGGTCTATCTTTTAACTTCATGTTTGTTCAGTGCCAAATGCAATGGTGCTTTTATCCTTGAGTAGTGTTCTTTATCCTGTGCTAGACAAGGTAGTCATAATGGTTCCTCTGACTTTAAAAAAAATCTCTGAATCCCTGGTTGGACACCCTGGTCACTGCCATAGGGACAGATTAAAATATCCTTACCCAAATAATCTTACTTTGCAAATAACAAATGGCCATTAATTGAATGTAGCATGAAATAAACTGGTATGGTAATCAGTACAAGTAAGAGTATCACAATCTAAATAATAGCAACAAACACAAATAAAAGTAGGAGCAGCAGTTATGTATAAGAAGGTAACTGTTTTTCTCTATCAGGGTACATCTCCACTTTGTGGCTCTTTTGGGATACCGGAGGTATCCTGAAACATTTATCCCATGTTTTAAAAAGCCTCCTATTATTTTGAAATATTTTTTGGAATAACGGCTGTGCTATTTCAGCATCCCTGTAACCCTTGTTCCACCAGGCTTAAGGGATGTCTTGAAATAGAGCACTGTTTCAAAATTTGGTGCTGTGTAGACTTGTCAAATTTCAGAATAAGCTATTTTGAAATGGAATTGCAATAAGATACGCAATATGCGTAGCACAAGTTGGGTATCTTATTTCAATTTTAGGGTGTTATGTAGATGCGCCCTCACATAAGCGGCACTAAAGAGTTAAGGGTCATGGTCTGGAAAGCTTATCAGTCTGTCTAATGTTTATGATGACAATACAAAAAAGACATTGATCATCCTCCTGGCAATTATTTATATATCAGTTGGCAAACAGAGTTTGGTGTGTGTACTATTCTGTCTAATATGTGTATTGCTGATGGAACTATAATGTTCAGAGTAAGTTTAAATTATCATTTTCAACTAGATGTTATTTTGGCATGTGTGAGCATATTATGGAGAACTGGAGGTAAAAGGGAGTTATAAGGGGGAAGAAGGAAATGCAGATTGGACCCCCCAAAGAACACTTTTTTAATATACTTTTCTTCTTGAAGGATTTGGGATGTGTTCACAAATGGTACACAAAATTTGCTAATTATCTGTTAAACACTAATAATACTATAAAAGTTATGTATTTGGTTTAATTAACCCAAATTGTTTAAACTATTTGTTTCTCACTAATATTAATATAGTGGGTCAAATTCATCTCCATTGTGACACCGCTGAATTTAATGGATTTATACACCACCCATGAATTTAGTTAACTAAATATATAAAGAATAAACAAACTGGCTTGAGCTCTCACCCAGTAACCTGGAAAAATTACACACCATTCCTAGGTAAGAGTCAATACTGTCCCATTCACAAGCAGAGTCTGAGAGTGCATCAATACAGCCCTTGAAATAAGTTATGCAATTTGCGCTACACAAATTGTATAGCTTATTTTGAGTCTATTTCGAAATACCATGCTATTACGAGCTATCCCTTAACCATCCTGCAATGATGTTTACAGGGATGGCAAAATAGCATACCCATTATTTGAAAAATATTTATAATAACGGGCACATTTCTAAGATATGAGGGTTGCTATTTCGGGATACTTTGGGATCCAGAAATATCTCCGCTTTCTAGACATATCCAGGATGTACAAAAGAAAATAAACTTATAATGAAAGGAGAGAAGTCATCCCACATTAGTTAACCCTTCTCTGTAGCAGCATTAACTGTCACTACACTTTAGAAATAAGCATATAATGTTATCATGCTATATGCCAGCTATATGCTTTTAAAGTACACTGTAATGCTGATTATATCAAAGTTAAATTCAGAAATTAACTTGTAAATATCTTAAACAACTTATTTCAGGAAATCCTCTGCATAACTCTCAAATCAAATAGTGGAAGGGTATGTCTACACTAGAGCGCTATTTTGAATTAAGCTAATTCGAATTAATGCATCTATACACAAAAACTATTTGAATAGCATTTTGCTATTTGAAATAGCACGTCCACACTGAGTGGACCCTGAACCGAGGTTAAGGCTGGCTGGAACCAGTGCCGGCAGGGCATCAGGTTAGGACTTAGTGTGTAGGGCGGCTGCCTGAGGCTAACTGAGCTCTGTGCTTACAGGAACCCTATCCCCATCCCGGACAAACTGTTCTCAGGGATCCCTGCTTGCTTATCTACCTCGATGAGGGACAGCAAAGCATTCCTGTCTTGGAGTGCCCTGAGTGCCCACACTTGGGACACCACAGCACTCGGTCACATGGAGCCTGGGGCAGAGCAGCTGGAGTGCTGCTGGGTTGGTCCCGCAGCGCCAAGGGGCAGCGCTACCGGATCAACCCGGCAGCTCCCCAGCTGCTCTGCCTCAGGCATCCCCAAGTCAGCCGCTGCTGAAACTGACCAGCCGCTGACTCCGGGAAGCGTGGGGCAGAGCAACTCTGCCTCAGGCTTCCTGGAGTCAGCTGCTGGTCAGTTTCAGCGGCGGCTGAATCGGGGACAGCTGGGGAGCTGCCGGGTTGGTCCCGCAGTGCGGAGGGGCAGCGCTACAGGACCTACCGGAAGCACTCCAGCTGCTCTGCCCCCGGCTTCCCCGTTTCAGCCACTGGTCAGTTTCAGCAGTGGCTGAATCGGGGAAACCGGGGGCAGAGCAGCTCCAATGGTCCGGCTGCCTGGAACACTTCCGGGTTCCTGATGGTGCTGGACCATCAGGAGTGCCGGACCATCAGATGCCGGACCAATGGAGTTTTACTGTAAATGTATTCTTTATGGTTTTGATTATACGTTTATTGTAATAAGTTATGGTCAGTTTATATTGGCAGTTTGGCTGTAACACAAGAGACTTCCAGGCCACATCCTGTATGTTGAGCTAAGGCAAAGTTAGTATTTTTGCCTGGGACCTGTCATCCAGACAACACAGCTCAAATGTTTGTGACCTTTCACTTGAATAAATGGTGATAAGATAGTGACTTTCCATGGTACAGGGACTTCCAAGAATACTCTCAAACTTAGCAGATACTTTCTTTCTTAGAAAAACCTGAAATAACTGTTTGAGACAAGACTGAATAACCAGATTGGACAGAAATAATAAATGCGGTAGAGAAGACAACCACAAAAGGCCCTTAGTAACAAATTGGCATATATGGTAATAAGTTGAGATCAATGATCTCAATGAACTACTGGAGAAAGAAACTTCACAATTAGTGAGGAAATACAAATAAAGGTGAGGAAATACAAATAAAGAGACAGAGATGTAGTCCTTGGGAGGTGCCAGAATGATGGCCACTGGTGATAATGGAAGGTGCAGGTGTAACTGCCACCAGGAGCTTCTACAGCAGGGCTATTCAACATGTAGCCCATGGGCAGCATGTAGCCCATTAGTTTGTGGCCCGCGGTGTGGTTTGGGTTTACGTGGGGCTCAACACATGGCCCATGGGTGGGAGTCAAAACAAAAAAGTAGTCAATATAATGGTCTTCTGTTGATATACATTTTAGTAGTTAAATTCCTGGACTGTCATTGCTCATTAAAAGTACTGTCATATGGGTGGAAATTGAGTAAATATTGCATTTTATTAATATCAGCAGAATCCACTTAAATGGGCCCTGTGTCTTCTGTAGTCTTGCCTTAATCTTTGTATTCATGCCCGTCAGCATGAAAGAAGCTATTTGCATATATTTGCATGTATATGCAACCACATTTAAGATGTGGCCCTCGCATGTGCTGAATGTATCACTGTGGCCCTGGGGCTTCCAAAGTTGAGTAGCCCTGTTCTACAGCTTGAGCTATAAAGCCAGATGGCTCTTAGCCTAAACTGTAGAGGTTTCTTGTTCTTATCTACTAACAGATTCATGGGAGCATAAGCTTTCGTGGGCAAAGACCCACTTCATCAGATGCATGTCTTTGCCCATGGTTTTTTTTTTTGTAGGTCTTTGCCCACGAAAGCTTATGCTCCAATAAATCTGTTAGTCTATAAGGTGCCACAGGACTCCTAGTTGCTTTTGCAGATTCAGACTAACACAGCTACCCCTCTGATACTTGTTCTTATCTGTTGCTGTAAGTTGTCTAAGTGCCACTGCATTAGTCAGTGACCCACACTAGGTGTGTGGGTTACACAGCTGATGAGGAAGATGAAGGCTAGCACTTTGGGTTGTTCTAGATAGAATCTAGAATGAATGGTGTGAGCATATGATATGGAAATATAGTTGTACATTCCCTATTTATCTTATGAAGCTGGGGTATTTGTGACTATGCTAAATGTATTCATAAACTATATTTGCAAATATAGTTCCTATAGAGTAAGTGTTGCATCTGTGCACATCAGGATTCCTAACCATGGATTAATTGAATACCGGGCCTGATCCTGGGATAAAGGAACTGTTAACGATAAAGGTGGTAACTGGAAATTCATAAGCAGTCTTAGATGAGGCAACAATATGACTCAAAGCTACTGATTAGATACAGATTTGAAATGTTGGAAATGGATGTTGAACAGACACTGTCTCAGAATCAAAGTTAAGTCTGTGCTTTGAAAACAGGGGCTGAAAAAAATATTGTTTAGAGAGTGCAAGGGTATTAACCAAGGAGCTTATCTATACATTTCTGTTTCCTGATACAGTGAATGTGATACAGACCTGATTGTGGAAAATTCCATAGTTCTTTCCAGTCTTTAGAAACAGAATGTCTCAGACTTAATTATTTATTTAACCAGAAAAAAAATCTTCCTTAAAGCCATTGGATTCGTGAAGGTGAACCAGAATCCCTGAGCTACTTGGAAAGTCAAAGTAGTTTTGAATGCAGTTTTAAAGAAAAAAGCCATGGAATAAAAGAATATCATTAGGAGGTGGAGTGGACAGATGAAACATTTCTGAAACCTATGGTTTTTTATGGAAAGTGCTTGTTTTCACAGTGTAAATCTAGAGAAATTTCTTGCTCTTCATTGGCATGCATGTGGATTTATACTGCTGGAAATGAGATCAAAATTTGGGCCATAGCTTCTTTACTGATGCATATGAGAGTAAAGTTTGGATCACAGCTTCTTTCGTTTTACTTTGAGTCAGAATCACAGAGATTGAGGGAAATATTTTCTGTAGATAAATATCGAGTCAGTAACATTCAATACGATTAGAGTACACTGATATAAAACTAAAAATACATATTTTAATTTTAGAGTAATGGCTAAGTATATTTCACAGAAACCGTTCCTATATACATTCAATAAGGAAAATAATGAAACAATAAACCTGAATTTTGGAAAACATCTTGATGCCTCTAGTGTTTCCTTTGTTTAACTTCTGAAAACAGTCTGTTTCTCAGAAGAAGTGTTATTCATTGTACAAAAGATCTGTGATTTTTTTAACATGGTCATCACAGAGAGGTTTCAGCTGGCTGAAAGGAAAAAGGCTTTTTAGAATTACCTTGTCTTGCTCTAGGTCAGGGCTACTCAATACGTGGCTCCATTTGTTTGCAGCCCGCGGTTTGCAGCTTACATGGGGCTCAACATGAGGCCCACGGGTGGGAGCCAAACCAAAAAAGTAATCAATATAATGGTCTTCTGTTGATGTGTATTTTAGTAGTTAAATTCCTGGACTGTCATTGCTCATTAAAAGTGCTCTCATATGGGTGGAGATTGGGTAAATATTGCATTTTATTAATATCAGCAGAACTGACTTAAATGGGGCCTGCGTGTTGTGTAGTCTTCCTCGATCTTTGTATTCATGCCCGTCAGTGTGAAAGAAGCTATTTGCATATATTTGCATATATATGTGCATGTATATGCAACCACACTAAAGTTGCCGCCTTCAGCATGTGCTATATCATTGTGGCCCCCAGAGCTTCCAACATTGAGTAGCCCTGCTCTAGGTCTTAGAGAAGAGTTCTATCATGATCTTTTGAATGGTAAAGTTGAGGTTTGTGGTAACAACCCACCAAATCCAGTAGCTTGAAACAATACCTGTTGCTTTCTGAGAGAATTCTGAAACTGCTATGATAAGGAATTACAGTAGAGTCCCGATTATCCGACCTAAACAGGACCGATGGGTGGTCGGATTAATGAAAATGTCGGATAATACGGAAACGGGTATGAAATCTGGTTTATTAATAATTATTCTACAGTACAACTAACATAATAGAGTACAGAACATTTAGTATGCAGTATGGCAAAATGCAAAAGTTATTGTTTTAAAAAATTAGAGATTGAAGATTGTTTCCCAGCTTTGTTTCTCTTTCTTGTAATGAGGTCGCGTCAGTGTCCCAATAACATAACGTCACTAGCAGTTGTCTCCCCTTGTTCAATGTAAGCCAGTGCCATCTTGAAAGGTTTGACCCCTTTGCTATGACTCATTCTCTCCGTTTTGTCATTATCATTTGTATCTTCATCATCTTCATTGTCATTGAAATCCCAATTCATTAGAGCTATTATGTCATGGTCAGTCAGTTCTTTTGTTCATCTTTCTCCATCCATTCCTGTATATCATCATCATTCACTTTCTCACAGCCTGGAATTTGTTGTAACAAAGGTAGCAGGTTATCACAATTTTCTTGCACCATTTCTTGTATATTTTCATCTTCCAAAAGTAACTGTCTCCATGATCTTGCCAGAGTTTGCAGTTTAATCTCTTCCCATGATTGTGCAAACCATAAATAACATCTTTTATGTTCACTGTCCTTAGCTTATCTAGCATACCACTTCCATCATCTATTGCCTCAATGAGCATAGTTAAAAGCTTTCGACAATATTTTTTCTTTAACACTTCAAGCACACCCTGGTCCAGAGGTTGACACAATGAGGTGATATTAGGAGGAAGAAAAATTACTCTAATGTCCCCACTGATCAGTTCATCCTCATGAAGATGAGATGGCGCATTATCAATGACAAGGATTGTTTTCTTTGGTAGGTTTAGCGATTTCAAAAATTGTTCTACTGGAGGAACAGATTCATTGAAAAGCCAGCCTCGGAAAATTGCTGAATCCGTCCATTCGTTCCTCTGATTCTTGAATGAAACTGGTAGAGCAGTCATGGCTAGATTTTTGAAAGCTCATGGTTTTTTTGCCTTTCCAATAAATGTGAGTTTTAGTTTGTGATTACTGTGATGGGTTAACCCCATCCCTCCTCCTGAGTGGGCGCACGAAGCGGTGGGAGGCCGGCCCGGCCCCCCCCCCATTGCTGCTGCGCATGTGCCCGCAGTCGGGCACCAAGTTTAAACCTGGCGCTGGTGCAAAAGGAGGGAGAGGAAAGAAAAGCCAGCACGGAGGTGGCGGGGGACACCGGGACTGCAGCTGGAGCAGCAGGAGGGAGAGAAGCCGGCGTGGAGGTGGCGAGGGACGCCGGGACCGTGGCTGGAGTGGTAGGGGAAACAGGAGCCAGGGCAGAGGCGATCACAGACACCGGGACCACCGCAGCGGAAGAGACCGAAAGCCCCCAATCCACGCTGAGGGAGGAAGCGGATGCCAGGAAGGAGCCAGCTAATGCCGATAACCCCAGGGCCAATGGGGCAGGTGACATGGACCCTACAAGCGAAACAGGTAGGGGTCACAGGGGCTACGGAGCTGCACCAGGGACCACAAGTGTGGACCTGCAGCGGGGGCTCGCACCCGAGCAGGAGCACGGCCCGAAGGTACCGAGACTGAGACGGGCTGCCTGGGGGAGAGGAGCGCAAAGGAGATGCATGTAGACCCCGTAGGAAGGAGGCCCAGGAAGGGGCATGGAGGAGGGGCTGGCAAGCAACACCCTCTTGGACCCCGAGAGGGGTGGTGAGCAAAACGCCGTACGACTCACCGCTAGGGCGAGGACTGTCAGGCCTTACCCTGAGGATCCTGGGGCTGGAGCTTGGGAGAGAGGGAGGGCCCAAGTTCCCCTACATACCCAAGAGACTGCAAATCAAGACTACGTGAATAGGCCCAAAGGGAAGTTTAGACCCTAGACCGAGAGGGACGCCCGCTTGGGACCCAGACTGTGATTTCTAGCTAGAGTTTTTGAATGTAGCATTTTATAGTTTAAGCCTGTCTCATTGCAGTTCTACTCATTATGTATCTACTCACCTGATAATCCTTCATTGTCAATGAGACAATTAAATTTAGCTTTAAATTTCAGAAACCCTTCCTGATTTGCCGATAATTTTTTGCCACATATACTGAGCTGCCTTAATCCATATCTTTTTTTCCAGTGATCAAGCCAGCCTACACTAGCCATGAAATCAGGTTCCCCTTCATTAAATTCCTTTTGGAAAATCAGCGCTTTCTCTTGCAGAATCGGGTCTGTGATAGGCATGCCCCTATCCCTTTGCTGTGTGAACCATAAGAACAAAGTTTCATTCACTTTTTCATATTCACATTTCTTCATCGTTTTTCTGTCTTTCAGTCCTGCACTTAATTCTCGATCAGAGCACCACTTTTCTAACTCACTTCTTTTCCTCTTCCAGTCACCAACTGTAACACGCCCCACACCGAGTTCAGATGCAGTTTTTAGCATGGACTCGCTAAAATTTGTCTAGTCTCTTTAAGACTCCAAGTTTTTGTTCAATGGAAAGAACCACTTTTTTTCTCTTTTCACTTGCCATGTTCTTCAAACAATAAAATTATATTACAGTAAGGGGGACACGCAGTTGGAAAAATGAAACACAATCACAGCACAAACATAAATCACTACTGCAGAGGAACAAACAAAGCTACAGCCATGGCGGTATGTGAAGCATGGGCCCATAAATAGCACATCGAATGGCTATGTCGGATAAAGCGGAATGTCGGATAAGCGAAGGTCGGATCAGAACTCTACTGTAAGTCCAATTTTATGTACTGATAGAATTCCTTCAGAGCTGAGGTTTAGTGGGATGCTGCAGAAAGAAACCATCCCTCTTGTCCTGACTTACAGTGCTTGAATCTCATGTAGTATAGCATAGCTGAGGGGGAGAACATGGCACTCACCCCATTCTGTGCTTCCTGGTGTCTACTAGATTTGGTGAACGCTATTCAGGTTAGTCAATGTATATATTTTAGAGAAGAACCTCTGTCCTACAGACCACTTTGGAAAGGTGAAGTTTAGAAGAGATGTAAAAGGAAACAAATCACTCCCTAGAACTTGAGTTTCAGCTCCACTTATTTTTTTATTAATGTCTGAAATTGAGCAAAATCAACATTTTGGGTTCTTTTTTCTATTCTGACAATGGTAAATAGTTACTTTTTGGTCCCATCTCTCACTACTGCTTTGAGTTACCACAACCCTAGAATAGTAGATTCCACAGCTCCAGCACAGGAGAGAGAATGCAGGATTGATGTCTTGTTTTTCAGAGGCATCTTATTCTAACAAGTGCATCTTCCCTTATCTCCAGACAGCCACTGACTCATTGTATCTGCTGCCCATTAGTAAAGCCCTGAGTGGACACAAAATCTTTATCTGCTACTGCAGCAGGGTGGATAGCCACTGCAGGCCCCAGGGCAAGATGTGTGTGTGTGTGGCTGGGAGGGGAGGAGGGGAGGGCTGGCTCCACACCCTAGAAGGAGTGAGGCCTCAGGCGGAAGGGATGATGCCAAGGGCAATTAGCCCTTAGTGATGCCCAGATTGCAGTGCAGCCACCCCCGCCTCCAGCCCTCACAGCCACAAGGGGCCCAAGGCTCTGGCTGCTGCAGTAGTGGTGGCAGCAGCTAGGAGCTCTGGGCCCCTTTGAATCTCCGAGCCCAGAGGCAATTGCCCCTTTTGTGCCCTCGGTTGGCAGGCCTGTGCGTCTGTATCCTCAAAAATGAACCATAGAAATCCACATTAATATCCACAGATGCAGATACTCGCAGATATAGAGGGGATATTTGCAGACTTGCAGGGGTTTCGATGCAAAATTTGTATCCACAGCTGCAAAAATGAGCTGCAGCTATACCTGCGGATATCTGCGGGTTTGCAGGGCTGTACCCATTAGCACCAGCACTGATCAATGCAAGGTAGATGCAGCATCCATGATAAGGAGCTCTTTGGAACTTCACTGTCCTGGAACTAGGCTCAGAGTATGGCCTTTCGTTTTTAGTGGAAATTCCACTGAATCCACCCCTAATGCAGTGGGTTAGCAACACACCATATACATTTTCAGAAATGGCACAGAACAGTTTGTCTAGTGTTGGATTCAGTATTTTTGACAAAGGACAAAAGGAAATGAAAGGTTCATGCCTTACACAATGGAATTTATTAGGCGGTTGAACCTAAAGGATTATTGTATCAGCCATCTTGTTATCACAATGTCTGATTACATTCCAAATTATACTGACTGTTGCCACAATCAACACTGAAGGACATGCCTAAATGAAGCAGGGATTTTTACTCCGAATAAAATTTTCATTAAAGCCCTTTGCTCAGGCTGACGTTTGTTATTATCAGGTGTGAAGTAACCAGGCATTTTTCTTCCTTTTTTCCACCTTATTCAATAGATCAATGAATTTAGGAATATTAAAGAATGACGTACAGCATTTCCACTGCAGAACACAGTCATTTACAGTATCTCTAGCCTAATGCTTTTATCTAGTAACCTTGGGAGAAGGGAACAAGAACAGAAAGTGTGAGAAAGGGGAGACTTCAGTTTTAGGAGGCTGATACTGTCCTGCATTTATGGAATGAGTATTATCACACACCCAAGTCCTGTAAATTGTAGGCTCTCTTATTGTTAATTAGTTGCAAACTAATCAATTGTATACACTTGTTTCTTTTATCTCTGTTAGAGCAAGAGGAGACCACTAACACATCTAGTTCAGTAGTTTTCAAACTTTTTTTTTCTCATGACCTAGTTGAAGAAAATTGTTGATGCCCATGACTGAACATAATTTCACTAAAGTGTGGGGCTGAGGATGAGAACTTTGGGCTGTGGGAAGGTTTCCAGCTTTGGGGGTATCAGGACTGTGGCAGAAGGGGCTTACCTTGAGTGACTCCCAGTCAGCAGTGCATCAGGGGTGCTAAGGTAGGCTTTCTGCCTCTCCTGGCACAGCAGACCATGCTGCACCCCAGAAGTGGCCAGCAGCAGGTTCCCAGCCAATGGGGGTGCAGAGCCAGTGTTCAGGGCAGGGGCAGTGCATGGAGCTGTGTGTGCTCTCCCCTGTCCCTACCTAAGAGCCAGGCCTGTTGCTGGCTGCTTCTGGACACAGCGCAATCTGCAGTGCCAGGACAAGCAGGGAGCTGCCTTAGCAGCCACTGGTCACCTGGTCCCCCGGCAGCAATGAGACTCAGTGCCTGACATTAAGGGTGTGTCTAGACTACATGCCTCTGTCGATGGAGGCATGTAGATTAGACAGATCGGCAGAGGGAAATGAAGCCGCGATTAAAATAATCGCGGCTTCATTTAAATTTAAATGGCTGCCCCGCTCTGCCGATCAGCTGTTTGTCGGCAGATCGGGGCAGTCTGGATGCGCCGCGTCGACAAAGAAGCCTTTCTTGATCGGCACAGGTATGCCTCAGGTAAACCTGGTTTCACGTGCCGATCAAGAAAGGCTTCTTTGTCGACGCGGCGCGTCCAGACTGCCCCGATCTGCCGACAAACAGCTGATCGGCAGAGCGGGGCAGCCATTTAAATTTAAATGAAGCCGCGATTATTTTAATCGCAGCTTCATTTCCCTCTGCCGATCTGTCTAATCTACATGCCTCCGTCGACGGAGGCATGTAGTTTAGACGTACCCTAAATGATCCAATACTGGCTTTTGGCCTGCAGTTCGAAAATCATTGGTCTAGTCCAGGAGTGGCCAATGTGAGTCTAAGAAGGAGCCAGAGTTTACCATTGGACGTTGCCAAAGAGCTGCAGTAATGTTAGCCTTCTCAGGTCAGCTCCTCCGCACCTCCCCCACAGGCGTGCTGGAACAATTTGTATAGTGGGGATGCTGAGAGGCAAGGAACAAAATTGTAAACCCTGTGAGTGAGGGAAACCCCTTCAAGTCTGCAGCACCCCCTACCCACCTAGTTCCAGCACCTGTTCTCCTGCCCACTGCAATTAGCTGTTTCATGGTGTGGAGGAGGCCATGGGGGGAGGGGAGGCTAATTCTAATGCCTTATTAATAGAGAAATAAGGGCCTCCTGACTGATTTATCTTATAGCCTCTCCAAGAGGTCCTAAGTTTTAAGCACAGTTGCTCTAGGTACTGTACAACTGTGTAGTCCCAGCCCTGAAGAGCTTCTAGTCTAAACAGACAAGATAGTCAGTGAATGGGAGGCGGAAGCAGTTCTTAGTCAAGTAATGAAATGAAACAGCAGGAACAGTACTAATAGCCTGCTTGGGGGAGGGGCTATATAATAAACTGTGCATGGCATAGGCAATAGGAAAAGTATGGAAAGGTTTGTGATTCCTGTGTTTCCTTCCCTTGAAATCAGCCAATTTAGTTGGGTGGCGGGGCTTGGGAGAAGATAGAGTAAATATAGATAGTATCTTTATATAAAAAAGTCACTATAACTTACATTTCCTTTGTCGTTTTCCTCTATTAAAACAAAAATCCTCAATGTAAATAAATTATCATTAATGGATTAATAAAACTACTACATAGCATGTATATTCTATTCTGTTTTATATTTTTCAAAGCTCCTTCACTAATTATGGCTGAATTTGGCATGGTTCTAAGAACACTGACATAGCACTGACTTCAGTGGAAGTTGAGCACATTCAATACCTAGCAATTTTGGGTCCTTATTTCCTCAAATCCTGCCAAGTAGATATGGAAGTAGAGACATTGAATAGAAAAGGGCCTACTTGTGCTTACTTTGAAATCAATTGCAAAACTGCTCTTGACTTCAACAAGGAAGGATTTAAACCATAAGGGCATGATCTAAAGTCCACTGAAGTAAATGAAAATTCTTTCATTGACTGCAATAAGCTTTGGATCAAACCCCAAATGATTTTTCTCAATTCTGCACAATGACAAAAAATCTAGGCTTTGAAGTTTCTAATTCAGCCATCTTGCCTGTGAATATATTATCTAACATTGCCATTTTTGTCATGATTTGCCCAGCACTGGATTTTTGTAGCTTGCTATAACATATGCCTTATGCGAGTTCCTTCTGAGAAGAGGGAGTAAATGTGTAATGCTCATGAAAGTGAAGCATATAGAGTAGACAGGAACCAGATGGAGCATGGATAGGCTCTTGCAAACTTTCTCTTGAAGCTTTGCCAACACATTTTATCTACAGCTCCCCATGTTATTTCACTCTGGGAGGGACTCCTCTTGTACAGAAACTGGCAATCATGCCAAATCATTTATTAAACTTAGTAACTTTCATCCATTCATAACTGCCCATAGTAGGATAGAATTCTAATAGTGAAATGCTCTCCTTTCTACAAGGAAGGAAATGGAAACATTGGGAAAGAATACTCTGCTGATGCTGGCTTGGCCAAAAAGTACAGAGCTGTGGTTTTGTATGGTGTACAGAGGATTGCTAACTTTCATATTGTAACTAAGGGTAAATCTAGACTACAGGATTTTGTCGACAAAGGCTTTGTCGACAGATACTGTTGACAAAGCCTCTGTCGACAAAGAGCGTCTAGACTGCATAACGCAGATCGACAAAGCGATCCGCTTTGTCAACAAAGAGCGTCCAGACTGCCGGACACTCTCAACAAAAGAAGGCACCTGGAAGTGCTTCCCAGACTGAAATAACAGGGGCAGCCTTAAAGCCCAGGCACCACTGCATGCTCTCTGCAGAGACACGTGCTTCAAGGGATCCTCTTGGACAGCCATTACTCTACTCCTGCTTCTGGCTTGCCTACCTCCTAGAGGGAAAGCAAAGCTGCTGCAGTTTTGCAGTTGCCCTGCTTCCTCGGACACCACAGCAGTTTATTTTCAGGATTGGTTTTTTGCTTTTGTGCGTTTTTTTGGATTTTTTGGTTTTTTGGCCATGGAGCCTGAGCTGCCCCTGTGGCATGCTCATGAGAGCATCATGATGTTTGTGGCGGAGCTGGATTCAGAGCCCAGCTTTGAGCCCCCTGCTCAGGTTGCAGCCCTACTGCCCTTGCCCCCAAATTTATTCCTGGAGAGGCGAGTTTGGAGGCTGGACACCAGTTCTGACTGGTGGGATCAGCTCATTATGCAGCAGTGGGACGACGACCAGTGGCTCCGAAACTTTCGGATGTGGGAGGCCACTTTCAGGAGCTCTGTGCCTTGCCCCTGCCCTGAAACACCAGGACACCTGCTTGTGGGCTGCCACCCCCCTGGAGAAGTGTGTTGCTATTGCTCTATGGAAGCTGGCCACCCCCGGAAGCTACTGCTCTGTGGGGCATCAGTTTGGCATGGGGAGGTCTAACGTTGGGGACATCTTGATGGAGGTAAGTCACTCCCAGGGGACAGTCCAGAGGGGCGGGGGCAGACGGAGAAGGGGGACAGTCAGGACCAGGCACAGGGAATGGGGGATGGGGTGGGAGTGGTAGAAGCCTGCCTTGCCTCACCCTGTGGTGGTGTGGGGGGCATGAGGGGATTGCCTGAGGAGGGGCTCTCGGGGTCTGGGAGGGGAGGGGTGGGGAATCACCTCTCATCAGCTCACGCAACTCCTCTAATGTCCTCTTATGTGTGTTTGTATTTGTTCCTTTCTGCAGATGGTGATGGCCATCAACTCAGAACGGCTTCACAGGACTGTCTGCCTCAGAGACCTGGATACCATCTTGGCTGGATTTGTGGGGCTGGTTTTTCCAAACTGTGGTGGAGCACTCGACAGAACTCACATCTTGATCCGCGCACCACCCCATCGAGCAGCACAGTACATTAACCAAAAGGGCTACTTTTCGATGGTACTGCAGGGCTACTACAGGCCCTGGTTGACCACAGGGGACAATTCACAGACATTTGTGTCGGGTGGTCATGCCAGGCACATAATGCCCATGTACTCCAGAACTCCTATCTGTACTGCTGGCTTCAGGCCTGGGCATTTTTCCCGGAGAGGAACTATGCAGTCGGGGATGTGCAGATGCCTACGTGCATTGTGGCCGACACGGCCTACCCCCATATACCCTGGCTCATGAAGCCCTACACTGGGCACCTGGATGCGAGCAGGGAACTCTTTAACTCCTGCCTGAATCCGGCTCACTTCCGGGTGGAGTGCACCTTTGGCCATCTGAAGGGCAGGTTTAGATTCCTGCTCACTCAGCTGGAGATGGGGGAACACAACATCCCTGATGTGGTTACAGCATGCTGTGTGCTGCACAATCTGGTAGAGAGGAAAGGGGAGGCCTTCCTCCTTGCGTGGGGGACATGGGCTGATGTGGAGGGGAGGCACTTTGAGCAGCCCCAGACAGCTGCCATCTAGCAAGACCACCAGCTGGGGTTGCACATTCGAGAAGCCCTGAGGGAGCAAGTCTCCCATGGAGGCCAATGATTTTCTCCAGGGCCTTCCAAATGTGGGATTGCCCCATGCCCCCTGTGCCTTCCTCTCCAAAACACCTCCCGGCCCCTCATTCACACATTGTACTCATTCATCACCCACTGACAACAGAGACTGTCCCCCCAGGCTGTGATCAGCATGACATGTCACAGCACTGCACCATCCACTTTGCTCCCGCCTGCCCTTCCCTGTGTGTGTTGGACCCTCACAGCACTCACCTGATGTTCCCTCCTCGGTGTCCGAGGTTGTCTGCGAGACCTCCTGAGCGTGGGCGCCTGGCTCCTGGGTACTCCGTGTGCTCTCTTCTTCCTCCTCTTCCTCCTCTTGGAGCTCCTGGTCATCTGGCTGGAGTTGCGGCCGCTGCTGCACAGGGGCCTCCAGCCCAGTCTACATAAGCTGCTCAGGAGGCAGGGGTTCCCCTGCCCCCAGGATCCTGTCCAGGTCCTCGTAGTAGGCACAGGAGCGTGCTGTTTCCCCGGAGTGAGAGCTGTGCTCACAGACTTTGATGTACCCCTGCCTCAGCTCCTTGACCTTGGCTCTGACCTGCGGTTCCATGCGGGGGTGGTGGCCTTTCTTTGCCAGACCATCAGCCATTCTGGCATATTTGTCCCGTGGTCTGTGGGAGCCAAAGAGCTTCCTCCTTAGCCCACAGCTCCAGGAGGGCTTTGATCTCTGGCCCAGACCAGGAGGGTGGCCAGGGCCCGGTGCTTTGTGCCTCTGGCTTCCTGGGGGGATGTGTCCCTGGAAGGGCCAGGGAGGTCTTGGAGGGCTTGTCCCTGTAACATGGCTCCCACTTGCCTGACCAACCAGACCTTCATAGTCAGGGTTGACTCTGGAGCTGGCTTGCTGACAGAATGGTAATCCTGGGTGCCTGTGCCTATTAAAGATGGCTACAGGCAGAAACAATAGGGTACGTCTAGACTACAGGCTTTTGTCAACAGAGGCTTTCTTGACAGTTATTGTCAACAAAGCCTCTGTCAACAAAGAGCGTCTAAACTACAGCCGGTTTTGTCGACAAAGCAAGTCCTGTCTTGGAGTGCCCTGAGTGCCCGCACTCGTCACGTCACAGCACTCAGCCATCAGCCCGGCTGCAGTTGCCGCACGCTGCCATCCGGGAGGTCAATTGGGGGGCTGTCAGGATCCAGGAGACCCTGCAGGAGAGCTTCCACCCTGAGGAGCCTGCAGAGCCACCCCAGTCCTCCCCATAGGGGGTTCATGCCCCATTCCTCCCTTATGTCCTTCCACTTACCCCTCCCTAGCCCCCCTTCCTGATGTAAAAAATAAAGGACACGTGTGTTCAAAAATAGAAACTCTCTTTATTTAACAAAACTGGGGGGGGGGGGAGGATTAACCTCTGGGGAGACTGGGAAAAGGAGGTGGGAGAGGGGAGGGGGAATCCTGGGAGGATGGAGCTGGAAGGGGGAAGCCAGGGGAAGAAGGAGGAGGGGAAGTATAAAACTATGGTACACCATATCTTCATTACTGTGTATAGATGTGGTCTCCTCACCTCAAAAGAGATGTTTTGGCCTTGGAAAGGGTTCAGAAAAGGGCAACTAAAATGATTAGGGGTTTGGGACTTTTCAACTTAGAAAAGAGGAGACTGAGGGGGATATGATAGAGGTCTATAAAAGCATGAGTGGTGTGGAGAGGGTGCATAAAGAAAAGTTCTTCATTAGTTCCCATCATAGAAGGACTAGAGGACACCAAATGAAATGAATGGGTAGCAGGCTTCAAACTAATAAAAGAAAGTTCTTTTTCAGAAAGCAAATAGTCAACCTGTGGAACTCCTTGCTGCAGGAGGCTGTGAAGGCTAGAACTATAACAGAGTTTAAAGAGAAGTTAGATAAAGTCATGGAGGTTGGGTCCATGGAGTGCTATTAGCCAGGGGGTAGGAACGGTGTTCCTGGCCTCTGTTTGTGGAAGGCTGGAGATGGATGGCATGAGACAAATGGCTTGGTCATTGTCTTTGGTCCATCCCCTCCGGGGTAGCTGGTGTTGGCCGCTGTCGGCAGACAGGCTACTGGGCTAGATGGACCTTTGGTCTGACCCAGTACGGCCATTCTTATGTTCTAAGCTCAGGACTCAGGGTCGGGGGGTCTCACTGGACCAACTTGATTTTCATGCAAACCTGCTCCTGGGTTCGCATATGGCCTTTGGTGGCCTGGCTGGCAGCTATCCTGCCCTAGACGGCCACTTTCCTTTGCCTACTGTGGAGATTGTGGATGTTGGAGGCCTCCCCCCAAACCTGGATGAGGTCCACGATCTCCTCACTAGACCAGGTGGGTGCCTGGCTCTTGCGGCCCCGGGCAGGCTCCTAGGAGCCGCCAGCCTGGTCCTGGGAAGAGGCAGAGGGCTGGGTGGCAGCGGGTGGCTGGCTCATGCTGTGCCAGGTGCAGGGTCTGCTCGCTGGGTGCTGGCAGGCTTGCACCTGGCATGGGCACCGTAGCCAGTCCGTGGCCCTTTAAGGGCTCCAGGGCTGGGAGGGGGGCAGAAGAGTTTCCCTGGCTTGGCCAGAGTGGCCACCAGGGCAAGCTGGGGAGGGCTAGCCTCCCACTAGTTCAAATTAAGTGGCTACACAGCCCTTAATTCAAACTACTTAATTCGAACTAGGAGTTAGTCCTCGTAGAATGAGATTTACCTAGTTCAAATTAAGCGCTCCACTAGTTCGAATTAAGTTTGAACTAGTGGTTTGTATGTGTAGCGTCTATGAACAGCCGTTAGTTCGAATTAACTTTGTAGTGTAGACATACCCTTAGGCACGCTGTCTGGGACTGTGGTGGGCTCGCTGTGCACCCCTGAACTCTTTCCCCTTGACTGCTGCTTGCCTGGAGCTAATCAAAAAAACCAAGCAACAAGCTGCAGTTTTGCAGTGCATTTTCACTTTTGACCCAAGTTGAATTCTGAGTGATGGGCCAAATGCTGCCATCACAAATGCACACAAGCCTCCAAATGGCTGTTGTGTGCACCTATGAGCAGGACAAATTTACCCAAACTGAGAGACTGTTTTTGCCTATTACTGTGGAGCAAGAGCTCTTGCAATAAGAAATCAATTTTGCATCCTGCAGTTTTAAAATTGAATGAAATGTTATAACCTCAGAGCAGCTTTCCAGTAAATAAAAATGTGGTAAGAAAATATTTCGTTAGCTTGTGTAGCTCTCACATTTCAAGGTAGAAAAACATGGTAAAAAATAAAAATAATATAATGCATTTAATTAATTTGTAACCCTCCTACACGAAAACAAATCAAAAGGCAGAAGATTAATAACTCATGCAGCATTCTTTAAATGGAATGGGATTCAGTGGCCTCACAATAAATATTCATAAGGACATTAGTTTCAACTAGCTGCATCTTGAAATGCAAGGTTTTAGATTAGTTATGATCTGAAAGTTTTATCTTTCCTGCCCCTGAGCTATTGCAAGCACATTCTAGAGACGATCCAATGGCCCCAAAACAAAGGCATCTGATCCTGGCAGTTTACCTATATGTTGCAAATAACCAGTGCAAAGGTAAACTCTCTGGCCTGGTTACTGCTGAGTGATAAGTTGCTGAAAAATATTTTTAGGCCAACAGAAACAAAAGTGAGTTCTTTTCTCTTTGCATCTCTGGTGTGGGATATATTTCACCCACATCCTGAAGAGCAGTGGATAAAAGCTAATGGGGGTTTTGGTTTGTCAAACCTCCTTGTGTGTGCAGCTGCTTCCACTGTTGGTTTTGTAAAATTCATATTCCATTGTCCCAGGAAATCCTTGGTGGACTTAGAGGGGCTAATTCACTGATACCTGATGGAACGGGGCAGTTTGACCTTTGAAATCTGGCTGGATGGAGGGTTTGGATTTAGTGAGGACAAGTATAATCCACTGAGCAATAGGGATGTAAAAACTAATTATAATGGTTAACTGGTCAAAATATTAGAATTATATCGTGTAACTAGTTAATCACTGCACTTGAGGTGGGGGCTGATCTGGCCGGCTGTGCCATGGCTGGAGTCCTGCCAACCAGGTTTGCTGTGATCACAAGCGGGAGCTGCTCCTGCCAGGCCAGTTAACTGGTTACTGGGTAAGCAGGCTGATAACCCTAATGCTTGCCGGGTAACTGGTTAACCTCTTACATCCCTATGGAGCAACAGATAAACGATAACTTAAGGCTGTTTAGACTTGGTACTAAGCACTGATGGCCAAACTTCTAGGCACCTCTAAATGTGTATTGAGGGTGTGCCATACTGTCCAGGATCAGACCTTGTGTTTACTTGGTATCTAATAGCGTTAAAATGAGAAAAAAAGGTATTTTTTAAAAAACGTCTAATTGAATAGGGACTGAAGTTTTATTTGTAAATGTGATGTACGTATTGAAAATCAGTGGGATGTAACTCTTAAAGGTATTTAAGCATTTTGTAGCAGGCAGTGGTGAGCTCCTCTGCCCAGGTCAACATGTTTTGGCTAGCAGGGCTCATGTTAACATTAAAAATAGCTGTATAGACAGTGCTTGGAAGTTGCAGCTTGGGCTCTGAAGCCCATGAAACTCTGTAGACTTCAGAACCTGAGCTACAGCCTGAGGTATAACTTTAGAGCATTGTTTATACCAGAGATGAGAAATAATTGTTGACCAGTGGCCACTTCAGAAATTTTTGAAGTGGCCCCTGGCCGCTCTGGAATGGGCGGGGCCTCAGGCAAAAGGGGCGGGGCCAGGACACTTCTGTACTTCCCCACCCACAGATCCTCATTCGTCTGTGGGTGGGGAGTATGTGAAGTCTTTGCCCCCACCCCCAAGAGACTGCTAGCTGTTCTGAACAACTGGCAATTTCCTCTAGGCTCCTGCACCTCTGGCAGTGGGAGGAGACTTGGCGTGCTTCCCCCTGCTCCCAGGTCAATCAGGACTTGGGGGCAAGAGGAGCGCACTGTCTCCTCCTGCCCTGCCCCCATCCTGCAAGGAGTGCATGGTGCTTAAAAGCACCACACACTCCTTGCAGGTCAGGGGCAGCCCAGGAGAGATTTCATGTGCTTCCCCCCCAGTCTCAAACCCTGATTGGCCTGGGGGTGAGGGGCGTGTGAAGTCTCTCACTCCCTGCCTTCCAGCATGTGGCGCTTAGAATCAACCACCAGGGTTGACTCTAAGCGCTGTGCTTCCCCATACCTAGGCCCTGATTGGCCTGGGGGCAGAGGAGTGGCAGGACCTCTGCAGATTGGATCAACCCACTCAGTGGGCCGAATCCAGCCTGTGGAAGCCCTTTTGCCAATAGGTGAGATTGTTGACGTGGGAAAAAACCCCTATGTAAAATACAGAAAATTATTTTTATTATCTGTTGGTCTTATTAAATATGATTATTCTAATATATCAACAGGGAAACTATCTAGTTTAGTGCAAATAGAATCCTAGAATTAAAGAACTAGCAGGGGCCTCAAGAGGTTCTCTCTCCCAGCTTGGTGACAACACAAACTTTATACGTTTATTCACTATGCTACTATCTAAATCACTGAAAACATTGAAAAGAACTGACACAAAACATACCTCTGCAGAACCCAACTCAATATCCCCTTCCAGCCTGACTGTGACCACTGATCATTACTCTCTGGAGGCTACGTCTATACTGCACCTTTCTTTCACAAAAGCTTATGCAAATGAAGCATGGAGTAGAATGTCACCACACTTCATTTGCATAATTAATTAGGGGCCGTTTTTGCACAAGAGGCTTTTGCGCAAAAAGGAGCTGTGTAAATGTCTTCTTTTTACGCAAAAACCGCTCTTGTGCAAGAGCCATTCTTCCTCAAAAAAGATATTTAAATCTAATAAATGATTATGTTCTGCATAAACCACATTTCCTTTGAATCTCTGTCTCCTCCTGTCCGCTAAAGCTGTCAGCTCTTGCTTTTCCCAGAGCTCCTCCAAATTCCATTAGACAGCTTTTGTTAGATGAGTCCTCCTTACTTCCTGCACCTCAGCACTCTCTAAAATTTTGTTGATTTATCAAACCAGCGTTTTAAAACTGAGGTTAAATCTACATTTTTCCAGATAGTTTTGGGTTAGACAGTTGTGATGGGATCTTCATGGGTGTTCTGTTATTCCCACTGCTACCAAAAGGAACATAGTTGAGTCAATGCTGGGAACTTTAGCAAATGCCAACTGTTTAATTTCTATGTGTGTAGTATGCTTTAGAGCAGTGGTTCGCAAACTTTTTGGACTCCGGAGCCCTTTACATGTATAAAAATTTATGTGGAGCCCCAGGGGTGTGTGTTAATTGCATCAGTTCGAGGCGATTTTCAATTGTGCTTTTGAAGGCTTTCCAGTTTGTCAACCTCGCAGAGCCCCTGAAGATGTCTCGCGGCTGCGGAGCAGCGTGAGAAACACTGCTTTAGAGCATTTGCACAAAAGCCTCTTGATCTACATGTCATTACCAGAAACTGAACTGTGGTCAGTTTTCTCTGTAGGAAGCTCAAAAATAAATAAACTTCCCCCAGGTTAACCACTACATAAAAGCTTTTTTTAAGCCATGCACGCCTTCTGCAACCAATCAAAGTGCTGCTACTGTTTAACAGGCACACCACACAAATTCTAGATTTCCAAGCGCAGTTAGCAAAACTATCCTTTCACAGGAGAGTGTCTTGCTTACAACACACTTGTGAGATGAAGGTGGGCCATTCATGTGGCCCACTCACTAGCCTAGGTTGCCCATCACTGCCTTAGATTATTAGTGATAGAAATGGAGCCATGTTAGTTTGGTGTAGCTAAAACAAAATACAGGACCATGTAGCACTTTAAAAACTAACAAGATGGTTTATTAGATGATGAGCTTTCGTGGGCCAAACCCACTTCCTCAGATCAAATAGTGGAAGAAAATAGTCACAACCATATATACCAAAGGATACAATTTAAAAAAAAGTGAACACATATGAAAAGGACAAATCACATTTCAGAACAGAAGGGGGATGCGGGGGGGGGGGGGGGGGGAAGGAAGGTGAATGCCTGTGAGTTAATATTAGAGGTGGGGAAGGGTAGATGTCTGAGAGTTAATAGTGTTAGAGGTGATAATTAGGGAAGCTATCTTTGTAATGGGTAAGATAGCTGGAGTCTTTGTTCAGGCCTCCGCGGAGAGTGTCAAATTTTAGCATGAATGCCAGTTCAGAGGATTCTCTTTCAAGTGCAGATTTGAATGTCTTCTGAAGTAGGATGCAGGTGAGTAGGTCATTGAGACAGTAGTGTCCTTTCTGGTTGAAATGGCAAGCAACTGTTTTTTCTTTGTGATCCTGTCTAATGTCTGTTTTGTGGGCATTGATTCTTTGGCGAAGTGTCTGAGACGTTTGTCCAATTTTAATTGTATCCTTTGGTATATATGGCTGTGACTATTTTCTTCCACTATTTGATCTGAGGAAGTGGGTCTGGCCCACGAAAGCTCATCATCTAATAAACCATCTTGTTAGTCTTTAAAGTGCTACATAGTCCTGTATTTTGTTTTAGATTATTAGTGTTTGAGGCAGAGATCCTCTTTTTTTTTTTTTCCTGTCTGCACCGTGCCTGGCACAATGGTATCCTGCTCCAGGATTAGGGAGTGCATTGGTGCTGACTTTTCATCTTGCTGGGGGGGCTAGACTCCCTGCTCTGTTCCAGGCCTGCCCCCACTTTACCCTTTCCCTCAAGCTGCCACCCTGCCTCTTACTACCCCTATTTCATCCCGGGCTCCTACTCTTCTCTGCCTCATCCCCCAAGCAGTCACCATCCCTGCTCCTTCCCTTCCCTCCCAGAGTGAATGCCATGAATCAGCTGTTTGCGGCACTGGAAGTGCTGGGTGCAAGGGAAAGGAGTTGGGCTGCCAGGAGGTGAGAGATGCTTGAGGGGGGTCGGTTGGTATTGGTGCTCAGCACCCATTCATTTTTCTTCATGGGTTCTTCAGCCCCAGAGTGGGCTCCCATGGGAGACTCCTAATTGTACAGTAATATAAATAATAAAGCAAACACAGAGATACTGAATATATCTGTTAGCTGGTGAAATAAATGAGGCTTTGCAAGCCAAACAGATTCCAAAATAACCACAACTCAGTACACTGTTAGAGATTACAACTACCCATCTTCATCCTGATTTTGAGTTGTTTGGGGGATGTGTGAGGAGGCAGGACTAACCACAGGCAAACTAGCATTGATACATGCAGTGATGGTTCTCACACTTTCCAGAAGGCCTGAGCTGTACATGAATCATAAGGGGCACCATCCAAATGGAGAATATTGGAGGAAATAGTCTGAATAATGTGTAAAGCAGCAGCAGCAGCTATAACCCCTAGACAAGAGAGTGTAGTGAGGTTTCCTGTCTGATTGCTCCCCAGGGAGTTGACCAAATGGTAGCATGATCTCTTCAGCCAGGCTCTGGCCCTGAGGGTCCCTGGACAGTGAGGAGCAGGATGCACAGTGCTGCTGTACTCCCATAGAAGGCTGAGGGGAAGCAGTAGAGCAGGGGTGGCCAACCCTGCATGCAGCTCTTCAAAGAAAAAATTGTGGTTCCCGCACCTGCAGCTTGCGACTTTTAAAGGGGCCAGATATTTCTGTCTGAAAGAGATAGAGCCGGAGTTGTGGTGTTCTGTGCAGACTTAAAAATGGCCACCTTCAAAATGGCCACCTTTAAAGGGCAATGTGCCTGCTTTGCACTTGAAAGGGCAAACGGTATTTTTTTTGCTCGACCAAATGGAGGCTGGGCCTTTTTTTTGCTCAACAACTTTTTTCTCTCGGCTCTTTGCGCTGTATCCACCACTACTTTGGCTCTTCATCTGTAACTGGTTGGCCAAATTCCTGACTGCTGTTGGCTACAGATACCCCTCCCCCATGTTTTAGTAAATGGATTTATGGACACAAATGCACGTAACTCAAAAGTTCTTTGGACAAATTGCTTCATGTAACCTGTCAATCTTCATGGCACAACCCACTGAATCTGTTTATCTTCTTTTGGTGTCTGTATCATTCTTGTGTCTAAAATTAGACATATGAAGAGTGGAGTGCTTTATGTTTTTTAAATGTGTGAATGAAAGCCATCGTGGGTGTTACCCCCAATGCCTTGATGACCAACAGTAAAACAATCACTTTTGTCCTTTATGTCCAGCAGTGCTTGGTCTGGGGGAGTCACATGTCCATCCCAACCAGCCCAGTGACTTCCCATGCAAAAAGAGAAACTTTAAAACAACAGGAAAGTAGGAATCTTTTGTCTTTGTCTGGCACACCTGAGGGAAGGAACCAGAGACCCCAGGGTGGGGAACAGCCCTGGTTTGAAGGCTGAGTTGGAAACGAAACAGGGCCGTGGTCTCCAGCCTTTTTAACTACAAGATCACTTTTCAATTTGGGTTTGAGGTAGATCTTACATTGCACTTAAATACCATTGCCCCACTTCCTTTCCACCCCTTCTTCAAGGCCTCACCCTGTTCACTCCATCCTCCTCCCTCTCCCATCCTCACTTACTTTTACCACGCTGGGGCAGGAGGTTGGGTGTAAGAGGTGGTTCAGGTCTGGGGCAGGGGTTCAGGAAGCAGACTCTGGTTGGGCACCGTTTGACTGAGATGGCTTCCAGGCGGTGGAGCAGTGGGATTAAAGCAGGCTTACTCCTGCCCTGGCCCTGCACCACTCCTCAAAGCAGCTGGCATGTACAGCAATGGCTTCTTGGTGACAAGCACTGTTCCTCATCTGCAGGCCCTGAGTCCTCATCTTCTACTGGCCACCGTTCCCCGCTATTGATCAATGGGAGCTGCAGGAGTGGTGTCTGCTGGCAAGGACAGCACGTGGAGATCCCCTGCTCTGCCTTTCTCAGGGGCTGCAGGGACATGCCAGCCACTTCCAGGAGCAGCAATTACCACAGGGATAATTACTCCTGCCATGACAGGTTTGACATTTTAGAACTCTCTATTCAAAGAATTAAATTTAAGAGTAGGAAAGAAATGAAAAAACGTGAAATGCACAGACCAGTCACAAACCAAACAGAACCAACTTTGCAAGCAGTAAAAAGTAGAAACAACAACCCTGCACGTATGTGTTGGGTCAGGAGCTGAGAGTGTAGGACAGGGTGTGTTTGTGAGAATGACAGAGATTGGCATTGCCAAGCTCCCTCCATCCCCTTCTGTGTAGAGATAGGGTACAGGAGTGGGCAGAGGAGGGACACCCTGACATCAGTGCAACCCCCGCTTCTCCCTCCCATACCCTGCACAGCAAGCAAGAGGCTCCCAGAAGGGGCAGTTCAAAGGCAGAGGGCAGGAGCAGCATGACAGTGGGTAGAAGGGCAACTGAAATGCCAGTATTTGATAGCTTCCAGGTCAAACTACTCAGGATCACCTGTTAGAGGCTCCACGATTACGGTAGATCACCGGTGGCCACTGGTGTAGGGGGAGTTTTGTAATATATCTGTAACAAGTTTGTACTGAGGTTTCAGTGTAGAACTAGCCAAGTGTTTTCTGTTATTTTGAGTTTGTAATCTACTTTGCTCTGCCTGTTTTCACTTATTACCACTTAAATCCTACTGCTTATACTTAATAAAATCACTTTTTTTTTCTGTCAAGCCCAGTGTAAATAATTATTACCAGGGGGAGCATTCAGAGTGTACATTCCCCCTTTTATTGTTAAAGGGGGCTTACCCAAATAATTAATTGGGGGTTTTGATCCCATTTGAGGAGTGGTAACCCAGGAATCTAGGCCCAAAACTGCATTTTCCTTGGACCTGAAGAGATTCAGTGTCTGTACTGCTTCTCGGGGGGGAGGGAAGGAGGGGAATGATTCTCAGCTCTGTGCTTTGATTGGGGGAGACCAGGGAGCTGGCCCTTCAGGACAGGGCAGCAAGAAGTCCCAGAGAGGAAAAAGGCGGGTGGCAATGGCCTTGCAGTACCTTGGGAATCACCCCCAGGCGGTCTTCTGTGACCTCACCCCACCACATACAAGTCATGCCTTACACAGTGTACCAAATGGTTCTAGGGCAGTGGTATGGATAGAAATGGCTGTGTCTGAGAAGATGCGGCAGATGTGCAGACCTCTTCATGCTAATGAGATGATTAGCTACATATTGTGACTCCATAAGAGAGCTCTTATTAACAGGTTTGAGTTCCTGTGCTCCTTGGCCTGCTCACCACTTTTTACCCCATCTTCAAATCAGAGCACTTTCCACCTACGCTCATTTATGGTTCATGTGAATGAGACCAGAAACTGACTCTCTGTAGCTGCAGTCTATAGTCTCTCTCAATTTCCAGACATAATATTCATATATATTTATAGAGAGAGAGTTCATCCTGACAGTTGCCAGAAGGGGTCTGTCTGCAGTTTCTCACTGATTGATGGAGATCAGAGATATGCTGTTAGGCTACTAATTATGTTCATACCAGTTACGTTGATTAAAATTCCAGCTGCATACTTAATTTTTTGTCATCTCATAATAACATACCTAGGTAAAAGAGATGACTTTGTCCTGATCAAACTCTCTAATGGTATTTGTGATTGTGGAAAAATCTGATAAGCTAAGCCATTTTAGTTAAACATGAACTAATATGGTATCAATAAAAAGCTAAATTTCTGATGAGATTCCAAATTAATCTAAAAGTTAATCTTTCTAAATAACTCACCCATAATCTGGTGAGTTTCAGAGCTAGCCCCCTTCCAAATCAACAGATTATATTTAACTACCAAGCTTCCAGGCTATTATTTAATTATCTTAATGTTATCTTCACTTCAGAAGCTGTTCTGTGATAGCAAACATTGAACATGGTTTCAGTGTTACTGTCTTACTGTCCGCTATGCATGTTTCTCAGGATCTGTCTATACACAGTTATTGCCTGGGTTCTTCTAAATTGGAAGAACTGATTGAGTTAAATCAGGGCAACTTGTTAGTGTGGGTGTGGACGTAGTAGTGTTTATACAGGAATGGGTTGCTTCAATAATATTCTATAACATTCAGGAAAACTTTAGTGATAAAAGCCCCCTTATATTAGTAGAACTGTGTCCACACTAGGTAGGAAACATCATCGATTTAACTATATATTTTTTTATGTAAATTGGTTCACAAACTGTGTGTACACAAGTCCTCAGACATGTGTAACGTCATGATTATGGGGGTAATTGCGTGAGGAAAAATCTTTTGTGAGTCTCCTTTGCAATGTACTATTGTGGAATGAGATACCAGGATACGGGGTCAGCTGGGCCGTCCGGCTCCTCTACCCCCTCTTGTCTTATTGGTAGTGCTTCTTGACTGATCACACCTGTAACCACACCTTACTTCTTGCCTGTGTCTAGTTTGAAAAACCATCTCAGGAATCAGTGAACACTCTTGGAATGCAACTGATCATTCTTCAAGGTCAGGGAGAGCTTCTCTGGAACTCCACAGCTACTCTTTAGCTACCCATGTAGACTCTCCAGTGTCCCTACACACTTAGCTCTGTTCTTCCCCTCCACTTCTCCCCATCAATGGAAATAATTTGTTCTGTTCTCTCCTTTTACTACTCTCATCACTGCATATCTGAATATCATCCAGTGACTCATCAGCTGGTGTAATTAACATCTGTCATATGTGGTTCAGTCTGTTACCATCATCATCATTTAACTGTGTTACCATAGCACTTAGGAGCCCTTGTCATGGATCATTGAAATATATGCTGTACAAATTCTTTCCCCAGCATTTTTAACCAACTTGGTTGACGTGTCCCCTTTGTAAGACCAAGACTGCTAATGCAGTCCTCACAGATAGAAGGATGTTAAAGTGTCTTATGCACCCCCAAATATATCAGAACAGACCTTTGATCACCTGAAAATAGTTCCTCCTACACACTGTTTACTACTTCCTGTCAATTTCCTTCTAAAGTCTCTGTCAGCTTTTCATTAGCAATAGATTTGCTTCCACAAAAACTTCTTGTGCAAAAGCATATCCACACTTCAAAAGTGCATCACAAAAGTGAAGTGCTTTTGCACAAGAGAGCATCCACACTTCCTGGAAGCTCTTGCACAAGAAAGCTCTGATTGCCATTAACAGAACGGCCATCATCATCATTTAGCTGTGTTACCATAGCACTTAGGAGCCCTAATCATCGGCCATTGTAATTGCTTTTTTCTTTTCTTTTCTTTCTTTCTTTTTTTTATTTTTATTTTTATTTTATTTTTATTTTTTTGCACAAGAAACCCCTGTGGAGCGTCCACACATGCCTTTTTGCGCAAGAGCTATAGTCCAAAAAGAAGTTATTCCTCATGGGGAGAAGAATAACTCTACTAGCAAAGGTCCTCTGTCCTGTCAATTTACTATATTTTTTTAGCACAAAAACGCACTTGAGGTGTGGCCACTCTGCCGGTTTTTGCACAAAAACCTTGTAGTGTAGACATAGACTCATTGTCTAACATAAATACAGAATGGTCCTCCTGGGATTTAAGTGTCTCCCATCTTCTGTCTGGAGAAGTTTACTGGTAAGCATTCTACCTTTGAGTTACCTGCATTTAACTATACATTAAGGGTACGTCTAAACTACATGGCTTCGTCGATGGAGCCATGTAGATTTCTTTGTTCGGCACAGGGAAATGAAGCCGTGCTCTGCCGATCAGCTGTTTGTCGGCAGATCAGGGCAGTCTGGACTCTCCCCTGCTGACATGAAAGCCCTTTATCAACCTCCCCGGTAAATCTCATCCTACGAGGCATCACGGGGAGATCGATAAAGGGCTTTCAGGTCAGCACGGGAGCGTCCAGACTAGCACGCTGAGCTGGCAAACAGCTGATCGGCAGAGCGGAACAGCCATTTAAATTTAAATGAAGCTGCGATTATTTAAACTGGAGAGAGTTTTAGAAGGTGAACTTTCCTTATTGGATGGTTTATAGATGGTGTTAAAGACTGTAATAATTGCCTTGGACAGGAGGGGAAAGGAAGAGAAGAGGCTAGTTGAGATCAGTTGAAGCTGTTGCTGCTGCTTTTAAAATTCAGTTTTGTTTTATTTTAGGTGGTGTTTGGAATTTAGCTGGGGCTCGTAGGGATAGCAGTTGATATTTTTTAAGATTAGGATATAGGAGGCCCATGGTCCCTGGAGATGGGGGTGGGGATAGCAATATTTTGGTGAAGCTTTCTTTAGTCCCTCTGTCTTTTTCCTTTTTTCAAAAAGAAAAAAAATTAAGGATCCCATAGGCAATGATGGGGGGGGGGGGGGAGGGGGAATTGCCCATCCACTTCTTAGTGTCTACTAAATAGGGTTAATATTTAATGTACCAGTTTTGATTTATTAATTTCTGGTTTTACATCTACTGTTTTTAACAAGTATCATTTTAACATATTAATTGAATTGTATCAGCTTGGCCTTTTCGATTGGACAAATTATAGTCTCTTTGTCTAGTTTTTTTGCACCAGTTTATAACATTCATTATTAAAAACAACTTAACCCATTTACTATTAACATTTGTTATTAAAAGCTACCATTTTTTTAAAACTTTCATATACTTTTAATAATTGGGTATACAATTAAAATAAAACTGTAAGCCAATTTAATAAAACAGATTCCTGTGTCCTCTGCCAGTTGGCATCAAAAAGTTTTTGGGACATAAGTCCATTCCTCAATTTCAGCTTGCTCCCTTTCCCCCCTGAAGGCTGTGTATCCTGTTTAAAATTTATTCTTGTGGTAAAACGTTCCATTGTATCAGGGGAGTAAGGTTATCAACCATGGCTCTCACAGAAATGTAGGACTGGAAGGGACCTCGAGATGTCATCTAGTCCAGCCCCTTTCACTGAGGCAGGATCTAGTGTATCCCTGATAGCTGTCAGTCCAACCTGTTAGTAAAAACTGCCAATGACTGAGATTTCACATCTACTTTTGGAAGCCTATTCCAGTGTTTAGTTATCACCCAGGCTCCTGCACTCCCCACACTGCCAGCCCCATGCCCTGCAGGACCTGGACAATGCTGGGTAAATCTTCCAGTATATTAATCTAAAAACAAACTTATGAAAGTACTGTTTCTTTGGTAACAAGGCATATGATGGGTTACCCCTGGTTTAGATAATAATAAAGCATGCAGCTGCCAAGTTAGTATGCAGTCCAGTGCAGTATCAAACATCTTTAGTGAAGAAAATACATTTAAAAATAATAATCAATAAAGCATCTTTGAGCCAACTGGGTATATATTTTGTCAGAACTGATAAAAAATATATCCTACTCATTTCCAAGTACAATCTACACAGTAGCTGTCATTCAGCAGCCTAATATATTTTAGTATAATGTGAAATGGCAAAGGCAGATCAAAAAGGTTGGATTATCTAGAATTTAGAAGGTAATTGTGTTTCTGGCAGCCTATGTAATGAGATTACATTTTATGAGTCCTGGTTGTTGCATGCTTCATTGTGACATAACATATTGCAGAGCCTTATGGGAAAACTTTATAGAATTTGGGGATACAGTTCGGTAGAAATTATTCTAATATTTCTTCAAATGCTAGCTGATCCATGTTGGACAAAACATCCCTTTCCAGAAATGTCTCCAGGAAAATTTCACAATAGGATCCTCACTAAAATCTCCTTTCTCCTGTCCAAACCCCTTTTCCAACAGGTTTTTCTGTGGCATTACTACCCCATACTTTTTGTTATTACTAACCCACACTTTTTGTCGTAGGCCAAATGAGGGGAAAAAAACCCTGATTTTATAGCTAACGGGTCATATCCTCAGCTGTTGCTTTGAGAGGCTGCAGAGATGCCTTTTGCCATGTATATTGGCCAAACTGGACAGTCTCTACGGGTATGTCTACACTACCCCGCTAGTTCGAACTAGCGAGGTAATATAGGCATACCGCACTTGCAAACGAAGCCCGGGATTTGAATTTCCCGGGCTTCATTTGCATAAGCGGGGCTCCGCCATTTTTAAATCCCCGCTCGTTCGAACCCTGTGCCGCGCGGCTACACGCGGCACGGACTAGGTAGTTCGAACTAGGCTTCCTAGTTCGAACTACTGTTACTCCTCGTGGAATGAGGAGTAACGGTAGTTCGAACTAGGAAGCCTAGTTCGAACTACCTAGTTCGTGCCGCGTGTAGCCGCGCGGCACAGGGTTCGAACGAGCGGGGATTTAAAAATGGCGGAGCCCCGCTTATGCAAATGAAGCCCGGGAAATTCAAATCCCGGGCTTCATTTGCAAGTGCGGTATGCCTACATTACCCTCCTAGTTCGAACTAGGAGGGTAGTGTAGACATACCCTACAAGAGAGAATTAATGGACACAAATCAGATATCTGAAAAGACAACATGCAGAAACCTGCTGGGGAACATTTTGACTTGCCTGGGCATTCATTAATGGATCTCAAAATCACCATATTATTTCAAACCAATTTCAAAAGCCAGCTCCACTGGGAAGCTAAAGAACTTAATTTCATTTACAAGTTTGATTCCTACAACAGAAGTCTAAATAAAGACATTGGCTGGATGGCCCACAACATTCCACAGCCTAATGACATTAAGTACCCTTTGGTTTTTTAAGTGGGTACTATGTATTCTTATCCCTTTCATTTAGCATGGATACTCTAACTGACAATCCCCCCCCCCATTTTTCCTTTTTTCCTCCTCTTGCCCCTCATTCCCTCTGTTCTATTTATTTGAAAACTGGATCTCTTAAACTCCATTCATCTGAAGAAGAGAGCTCCCATGAAATCTCATAATACCAACTACATTTTTTTAGTCTTTAAAGCTATGTCTATACTGTACAGTTATTTTGGAATAAGTTATTCTGAAATAGTTATTCTGAAAGGCTGTGTCTAGACTGCATCCATTTTCTGTAGAAGGGATGCAAATTAGACACATCGCAATTGCAAATGAAGCGGGGATTTAAATCCCCCCTGCTTCATTTGCATAAACATGGCTGCCGCTTTTTTCCGGCTCGGAGCTTTTCCGGAAAAAAGCACCAGTCTAGATGGGGATCTTTCGGAAAATAAAGCCTTTTCTGAAAGACCCCTTATACCTCTTAAAATAAGGAATAAGGGATCTTTCGGAAAAGGCTTTATTTTCCGAAAGATCCCCGTCTAGACTGGCAAAGCTCCGAGCCGGAAAAAAGTGGCAGCCATGTTTATGAAAATGAAGTGGGGAGATTTAAATCCCCACTTCATTTGCAATTGCGATGTGTCTAATTTGCATCCCTTTTACGGAAAAGGGATGCAGTCTAGACACAGCCCAATAGTTTATTTTGAAATAGCATGTCTACACTGCACAGAAGCCTCAAAATCAGTCCGAGGCAGGCTTTCCTAATGTAGACATACTATCTTGATTTAGAGCCCCAGGAGAAATAATTTAGAACGGCCCTGGTGAGGGGCTATTTCAAAATATCAGAAGAGCATCTACACACGCCTTATTTTGAAATAGCTATTTCGGAATAGGCATTAGTCTTCATAGAATGAGGTTTACAGAAGTCAGAATGAGCCATCCATCATTTTGAAATTATTTTGAAATAATGGAATTGCTTTGTAGACGCTCACATAGTTATTTCAGAATAACGGCCATTATTCTGAAATATCACTGCTGTCTAGACACACCCTAAGGTGCTGCAAGACTATTAGTTGTTTTTTAAGTTTTTCCAGTTACAGAGTAACACAGCTACCCCTCTGAAACTTTTGGACCTGAATCTAATCTCCTATACGCTGGCTTGATACCAATGTCTATTTATGGACTTCAGTGGAGTTACTCCTGACTTAAAATGTGTAGGTGAGATCAGAATCAAACCCTTGCATTTTTGTCAGGCTAGCACCACCTATGTGTTTGATTATATTTCAATGGACTGAATTCCTAAGTGAAGACAACTTAGTTGTAAGAGCTGCCAAATGCCACAAATACTCACCATGTATGTGTCCACCCTAATCTTCTGATATGAGCAAAGATGTTGAATCTGACATTCACTATAACCAATTCCTGTTCTTTAATGATGCACTATACATAACATCACTATAGTTTCTGAATTAATGACTATTTGGGGGGAGGAGGAAAACTCCAGTCTGTAATTCTGTTTGTAGTCAGCTCTGTATTTAGAGACTCAACCTACTATTCATCTATCATAGCTCCCTAAACTATTTTTGAAAAATTTGTCTCTACAGTCATACCAGTAGGTACAAGTAGAGACAGTCTAGATTAGAAAAATATGTACCAGACAGACAGCAGAATTTCCAGCAATCCCTGTAAGTTTTAATTTATTTTAACATTTTTCTGTATTTCATACAGGATACTAGATGCTGTACTGTACTAACAATCCGGGAATGGCTGATCTGGCCATCTCTTGTCTCTGGCTATTAAAATTGAGACTCAATCTATTTTATGTAATGAAAATTCCCTTACTGACAGAGTGAAAAAAATCCATTTAAATTTAAAATGTTCCTAAAATGAAACTGTAAACATCCAGGATGTTTAAAATTGGAATGGAAGCCAATAGTGACAGAATCAGAAATGGAATAAAAATGCAGGCTTCAAATGATGTGCTATCTTATCTAGTTCTGAAAAATGCTTGTTTTGCCTGGCATTGCCAAAATACTAAAGCATTTTTAGGACTCACCTGGCCTGCCCTGGTACACTTTACTGAGGCATAAGAGTCTATGGCCTATGTATCTCTCCTGTATTCATATGACTGGTCCTATTTCAATAGAATTACTCACATGAGGTAATATTTGCTGAATTAGATCCCTGCTTTAACAAATTCCACCTCAAGAATCTTCCAGGTGAACTATGTTATGTGCATTATATCAGTCAGATGGTCATACTTTGTCCTGGAGGAGACTGGAGAGGGGAGGAGAGAAGTCAGTTACATTCTCAATAGCATTCCCTCCTTTTCCTACACCTTGCAGCAGGATGATTTGCAGGGGTCTCAAATTCATGTCCTGCAGGTCATCCATGGCACATGCGTGTGTATGTGTATGTGTATGTGTACGTGTACACATACACACACTCCTCCCTCAGGGCTAGGGGGTGCATTGGAGCAGGGGAGAGGGTGGGGCAAATATGCTCTGGCATATGTGGCTCACAGGCTCTAAGTTTAAGACCCCTGCTCCAAGGGATTGGGATTTTCTGGGAGAGTGAGTGATTTTCTGGGAGAGTGGGAGAATGGTCCTGTGTAGATAGGGCTGAGGATGCCATCTCTTGTGACATGAAGAAATTACCCAGGAAAAATCAAACTTTTTTCAAAACAAAACATGTTGAAATCAAACATTTTTATGTGTGTGTGTGTGTGTGTGTGTGTATGTGTGTGTGTGTGTATGTGCGCACGGGAAGGGGGGGTGTAACTGAAACAGGTTGGTAAATTTGATATGAATTTGCCAAATAGTGTGGTTGACCTTAATCTGCATATTTTCTCCCCAGAATGTTTCACAGAATAATATCGCCCACCTCAAATCGGGGGCATAAGAGCCAGTGCAAAAGTACAGGAGCTCTATTTGGATGGTTCTGACTTCCTGCAGATCACATGGGATCCTATGGATGTGTGAAATGGCCCTGCCAGCCATTCCATGGGGAGTCAGGCAGGAAGAAAGGGTAACAGAAACGAGGCTTCCCTTCTCTTCAGCTGCCTGGCAGAGAGCCTACTGCAAGAGGGGGTAAATAAGGCTGTGTCTAGACTACATGGCTCCATCGATGGAGCCATGTAGATTAGGGTTGTAGGCAAAGGGAAATGAAGCAGCGATTTAAATAATCACCGCTTCATTTAAATTTAAATGGCTGCCACGCTGAGCCGACAAACCGCTGATCAGCTGTTTGTTGGCTCAGTGCGCTAGTCTGGACGCTCCGCGGTTGACATCAAAGCCCTTTATCGACCACCCCGTTATTCCTCGTGGGATGAGGTTTACCGGGGTGGTCGACAAAGGGCTTTGATGTCGACCGCAGAGTATCTAGACTAGCGCGTTGAGCTGACAAACAGCTGATCAGCTGTTTGTCGGCTCAGCGTGGCAGCCATTTAAATTTAAATGAAGAGGCAATTATTTAAATCGTTGCTTCATTTCTCTTTGCCCAATAAACAAATCTACATGGCTCCGTCGACGGAGCCATGTAGTCTAGACATACCCTAAATGTTTATTAGGAATTGTGATGGGTTTCCAAAGCTTGGACATACATTTGGCTGAAAGAGTTTTAACACCTGTTTTTTCATTTTATTTTTTCCTGATGTGTGAAGTTCATGGGTTATTTATTATTCTCACGTTTCCATGGACTGTAAGTAAAGCCAGAGTGATTTTTTTTCTAGTACACTGCTTCCTCTGTATAAAGTTTGTTTAGGTTTTTCCCCTCCATTTCCTTGTTTCCTTCAGCAAAACACTCACTCCCTCGGATTCACAGGTTCTGAATTTGTTGAGCAAAATTTTCTGCAAGGTCTGGACAGTGCTACATAAATCAGTCCTGGTGAAAGAGCTGGCCCAGAGGTATTACTGTATGATGAGGGGAAGCTGATGGATAAATAAATGTCAGAATTACTCCACACTAGTTTTCCCAACAGAAACAGGTGCTCTGGAGCTTCAGCCAAGGCACTTTTTTCTCTTTAAGAAAGCTGCAGGAGTGTGCATTCATGTGTAACAAACTTCAGAAATGAGGTCATCTATGGCTGGAGAAGAAGAAACAAACCCAGTGATGTATTTTTTATTTTTTTAAGTGTTAACGGAACACAAGCTGCCCTCTAGTTATTTTGTATAATCCTTTGGTGGAACATTGTCAGCTTTTCACATCCACATTGCTCATTATTTATTTACTTCTGCAGGTGTGAGGGGAGAACCTCTGAGAGCTGGAAGAAATGTCATTGCATAGTGGTGCAGCTTTGGCAAGCTCCATCTGCAGTTACGGATGATGGGCCCATGTGTGGGTCTCAGAGCTGGTTTTATGGATGTATAAATCCTGTAGTTTTGCCTAGTGCAGTGGTCTCCAAACTTTTTAACCATATGATCACTTTTTCAATTTAAAGTGCGATGGAAGATCTACCTCAAATCCAAAATACCTCTTGCCTTGCTTTCTTCCTGCCCCTTCATTGGGAGCCTGCCCCTGCTCCACCCCTTCTCTGAGGCCTCACCCTGCTCACTTCATTTCCCTTCCTCCCCCATCCTCACTCACTTTCACCAGGCTGGGTTAGAGGATTAAGGTGCAGGGTGGGAACTGGTGTCCAGGAGGGGTTTAAGGGTGCAAGCTCTGGGAAAGAGTTTGGGTGCAGGGGGACTCGTGCCTGGGGCAGGAGGATGGCTGCAGGAAGAGGTTCATGGCTGGGACAGGGGTTAAGGAAGCAGGCTTTGGCAGGACACTGTTTAACTCAGATGGCTTCCGAGTGGTGGAGCAGTGGGGTTAAAGGCAGGCTTACTCCTGCCCTGTCCCTGCACTACTCCTCAAAGCAGCTGGCATGTACAGCAATGGCTCCATGGTGCCATGTGCCACCCCTCATTTACAGGCACTGAACCCACAGCTTCTACTGTCCATGATTCCCCATTATTGATCAATGGGAGCTGCAGGAGTGGTGTCTGCAGGAAGGACAGCATGTGGAGACCCCCTGCTCTGCCTTTCTCAGGGGCTGCAGGGACATGCCAGCTATTTCCAGGAGCAGCAATTACCATAGGGATAATGACTCCAGCTATGACAGATTCGGCAAGTTAGAACTCACTACTCAAAGTATTAAATTTAAGCATAAGAGAAATGAAAAACATGAACTGCACATGTAACCCACACACCATGGCTACGTCTACATTGGCATGATCTTGCGCAAATACTCTTTAATGCAAGAGTTCTTGCGTTAAAGTATTTGTGCAAGAGAGCATCTACACTGGCATGTGCCTCTGCGCAAGAGATGTGCTTTTGCGCAAGAGCATCTGTGCCAGTGTAGACACTCTCTTGCGCAAGAAAGCTCCAATGGCCATTTTAGCCATTGGGCTTTCTTGCACAAGAAATTCATGTTGCCTGTCTACACTGGTCTCTTGCGCAAGAATAGTTGTGCAAGAGGGCTTATTCCTGAGCAGGAGGGAGCATCATAGTTCTTGTGCAAGAAGCACTGATTTCATACATTAGAATGTTGGTGTTCTTGCGCAAGACCTCTCCACCAGTGTAGACAGGCAGCATGTTTTTGCGCAAAAGCGGCCGCTTTGGCACAAGATCACGCCAATGTGGACACAGCCCATGTGTGGTTCACTGTCCCATACAGTGGCACCTAGGCCACAGCAACAGCTAAGATCAAGAGACCTCTACAGCATGGGCTAGGAGGCAGCTGGCTTTTAGCTTAGATGGTAGAGGCTCCTCTACTAAGCTCCAGAGGTCCTAGATTCAAATCTGCCAGGTGGCAGTTACACACAGACCAGTCACAAACCAAAAATAACCCACTTTGCAAGCAGTAAAAAGTAGTAACAATAACTTGACATCTATGTGTTGGGTTGGAAGATGAGAGTGAAGCACAGTGTGTGTTTGTGAGAATGACAGACACACATAGTGTGAGAGGGAGATAGGGTACAGATATGGGGGCAGGAGGGACACCATAACATTATGCCCTCCTCTTTTGCTTCCCACACCCTGTACAGGAAGGGTGTGGAAGGGTGTGCAGAGGGCAGGAGCAGCATCACAGCGGGTGGAAGGGCAACTGAAGAACCAGTGCTTGATAGCTTCCTGGCCAAACTAGTAAAAATCACCTGTCAGAGGCTCCAAGATCTACCAGTAGGTCCCGATCTACTGGTTAGTAACCACTGACCTAGTGTCTTCTGGCTCAGCAGCCAAGGGCTGGACCAGGAGTGGCCATTGAAAAGTCAAAAAGCATTTACGTAGGAAGATGGAAGCGTGAAGGTGGCAAACACTCCTAGTTTGCAAAAGGGACCCTCATGGAGGCTGTATTGGAGGGCAGAAGTTTTATTGTGGGTGGGATGAAAAGAAATGGGTGCCATCTCTCCTGCTGTGCATGATTCTTGCTCTCCCTCTCTGAACATCTAAGACTGGCACTGGCGGGTATGGGGATAATGTTGTCTGCATCTGTTATAGATAAACATCATGTAAAAATTTTATTGCACTAATGGCTAGGGATAGAACTAAGCTAAGTTACTTATTACTTGTCTCCGTAGCTGTGAACAAAATATTGTGCACACCTTTTCTCTGTTATGCAAACAAGACATGGACTTTCGTCCTGGGGATTTTGAGCGATGATATAAGCATTTGATGCTTAAAATGCAGTGGAAATGTAAAGTATTTATCCTCTGTTGTCATAACCAGAAATAGAGGCTTTCACCTCTCCTTCACTCACTTTCTCCCGTTCTAAGCAAATGAGTGACAACAAAAGATGCTGCAAGTGTAAATTATTTGGGCTGCCATAGGACCACTTTTATTGTTACGGAATTGTACCAAATTCCCCCGGAGCACCACTAACCATGCCAGCACTATGGGTACATCTAGACTACACGCCTTTTTCAAAAGAGGCTTTTTCGAAAATATCTTTTAAAAAAACCCTCTTTCGAAAAAGTGCATCTAGATTGCACTACGTGGATCGATTTTTCGATCTGCTTTTTCAAAAAAGAGCGTCCAGACTGCCTGGATGCTGTGTTGACAAAGGCCAACTGGAAGCACTTGTGCAGGGCATGGAGGCAGCCTTTACTTCCGAGTCCTGCTGCATGCTCTTTGCAGAGACGCGTGCTTTAAGGGATCCTCTTGAACAGCCACTGCTCTGCTCCTGCAGCTGGCTTGCATACCTCCTAGAGCAGTGGTTCCCAAACTTTTTGGCATCACGCTCCCTTTTTGATTTTTGAGAAATTCTCTCTCTCTCTCTCTCTCACTCTCACACTCACACTCACACTTACACACACACACACACACACACACACACACACACACACACACACACACACCAGCAACAAAACTTGTTGAACACCAAAAAAAAAAAGGAACTGACCGGGGCCAAAAAACAAAAATAGCAAGGGGATTGACGGGGGGAGGGAGGCCTCCCCCCACCCGGAATTCCTTCATGCCGGGCATGCCCCCCAGTTTAGGAACCCATGTCCTAGAGGGACAGCAAAGACTCTGCAGTACTTGCTCTTAGTGCCTTGCTTTGTGGGACACCACAGCATTTTTTTCCTGGTTGGTTTTTGTGCTTTGAATTGTTTTTTCGCCATGGAGCCGGAGCTGCCCCTGTGCGGGCAATGGCCCCATACCATAGTGCTTCAAGTGCTGCTGCAACTCCATGAGACCTTCATGCTGTTCATGCCTGGTATGGATTCTGAACCCAGCCTGGAGCCCCTTGTTCGAGATGCAGCAACACTGTTCTTGCCACTGAACTTCTTCCACGAGAGGTGATTTTGGAAGCTGGAGACAAGTTCAGACTGGTGGGACTGGCTGGTAATGGAGCAGTGGGACGACAAGACTTGGCTCTGAAACTTCACAATGCAGCAGTCCACCTTCCAGGAGCTATGTTCCTGGCTCATCCCTACCATGCAACGACAGGACACCCACCTGCGCCCTGCCATCCCGCTGGAGAAGAGAGTGGCGCTTGCCCTGTGGAAGCTGGCCACCCCTGACAGCTACCGGTCAGTGGGACACCAGTTTGGCATGGGGAGATCTACTATTGGTGCCATGTTGATGGAGGTAAGTCCCTTGGGGGGGAGGGCAGTCCATGAGGGGTAGGAGGACTGTAACAGGAAAGGGGAGGGAATGGAGGGGAGGTGGTGGAGGGCTCCTGGCCTCACTCCACCTTACTGCTGGGAGTGGCCGCCAGAGGGGAGGGGGGAATCCTGGGGTCTTGGGGGGAGGGAGAGGGGGAACCTCCCAAGGACTCAGGCAACCCCTCTAACTTCCAATTCTGTGTGTTTGTATATGTCTATTCTGCAGGTGGTGAGGGCCATCAGCTCGGAGCTGCTGAACAGGATTGTCCACCTTGGAGACCTAGACACCATCATGGCCAATTTTGCTGGGCTGGGATTCCCAAATTGTGGAGGAGTGCTCGATGGAACTCACATTCCCATCCATGCACAGCCCCATTGAGCAGCCCAGTATATCAACAGAAAAGAGTACTTCTCCATGGTGCTGCAGGTCCCAGTTGACCACCGTGGACTATTCGTGGACATTTGTGTGAGATGATCGGGCCGGGCACATGGTGCTTGGATCTTCCGCAATTTGTACCTTTACCAAAGGCTGCAGGCTGGAACCTTCTTCCTCCAGCGAAACTTTGCTGTTAGGGATGTGGAGATGCCAGTCTGCATTGTGGCCAATGAGGCATACCCCCTCATGCCCTGGCTTATGAAGCCATACACTGGGCATCTGAACCCGAGCAGGGAACTGTTTAACGCGCAAGTGACACGGGCGCGTTTGCAGGTGGAATGCACCTTTGGCTGGCTGAAGGGAAGGTTTAGGTGCCTGTTCACTTGCCTCGACATGAGGGAATTCAATATCCCAGAGGTGGTGGTTGCATGTTGCGTGCTCCACAACCTGGTGGAGAGCTAAGGGGAGGCCTTCCTCCCAGGCTGGGGGACAAGGGCTGAAGTGGAGGGGAGGCGGTTCGCACAGCCTCAGACAGCTGTCATTCGCCAACCCATCAGGTGTTATTAACTGTTGAAAAAGGCATAATTCCTCATAAAATGAGGTTTACCGCTGTCAACAAAACTGCTGCGTTCTTTCAATGTACTGTCAAAAGAACGCAGTAGTAGTGTAGATGCGAGTGAAGTTTTTTCGAAAAAAGCCAACTTTTTTCGAAAAAACAGTATAGTCTAGACACACCCTATGATTGTTGCAAGCATGTTTTAAAAGTGTTGAAAGTTCACTCTAAAGAGCAGAGCATACAATATTGTACACATTGCTTGCTGTCTTTTATATGCATCAAGTATAAAAATCATTGGGTTTGGAAGGAACCACTAGGCATTAATTTAGTCACTGATCCTGCAGCTTTTACTCATGTGAGTAGTCCTCTCTACTAAATGAGGATTTTTCATGTGAGTAAGAGTAGAAATAGAAAAACTGAGTCTCTAGTAAGTCACTTTACATCACTCCATGCAAATTAAATCGATTGCTACCCAATCTGACTTCTTCAAGTAATGAGGATAATTGCATTCTTCTGATAATGCAAATGGTCCTGGGTTTAACATACCACAGAATCCTAACAAGTGCAGTAACATAGATACTAACCAAACAAAAATAACCCATTAGGAGTGCAGTGCAAACTATTATAAATGTTTACCAGAAAAGGGCCATTCAAATTATGAAGTCTTATCTAGACTCAGTCAATAAAAACTAAATAAGCTTACAATGTATTCTGATGTTGTTCTCCTTTTCTTGAACTGCCATTAGTAAATGACCACCCACTGATAATGATAATGGTTAAATGGATACAAACATCAGGATATAAAATATAATATGTATGATAAATTACCACTTATAGAACTTTTTATTTTACACACACACACACACACACATATTGTATGTTAGTTATTCATATTAACTATGTGTTTTCATTTATCAATATCCTTTTAAAATGGAAAATACAGATCTATGATTGAATGTCTATAATACTATAGTATTGCAAAGTAATTTTCCCTTGTAAAATGAAGGGATTTAAGACCATTTTTGTAAATTACCATACATACACACAGGATAGGCAACATAAATTTATAAACATCTGTGCCACATGTGTAGCAATAGTTGTTATAGCCCTGACTGACTTTCCATTGCAGATCATCACCGGTCTGTTGTAACAGGCTCCAATCTTTGGAATCAACATGGTAGTAGTGACTGATCACTGTTCCAACTCTCTGGGTCTCTCCAGCACATTCCCAGATGAAGACTCCTTGTCTGCACCCTTCTTGGGCAGAGAGACATTAAAGTCCAGCCTTCTAGACCTTAGAACCAGTGTCTGATTGTGTTCGAAGCCCTCTGTGAATGTCCCCAAATGCGCACTCCACCCCATTTTGTCAACCTGGGGGTTTGATCCAAATTATTCAGGAATTCCAGACCCCCTCCTTCCTCCTGCTGTCTGTGACACCTTTTCTATATTCAACCTTCCCTTAGGAGCTTCCATGAGACAGCCTCCAAGTAGGATTGCTCACAGAGTTGTTAAATGTAATACCTCTGCCTTTAGCAATCCACTGGGTCTGGCAGGGTAGAATTGTTCAGAGTTGATGCCCCTTGATGGAACTGTTTCAGTTTCCCAGGGTAAGTGCCTAATCTAAAATTAAAAATTAGATCAACTCGGCTTCATCTGCACTGACAATCTTTTTTCATGATTTGATTTTGTCATTTTTTCATGATTTGATTTTCTCATCTTTAAAATTAGATCATGTTGGCTTTGTCTACACTGGCAACTGAGTGACAAAGCTTTTGCCATTCACAGGTGCTTAACCCTCCCCAGCAACAAAAGATTTGTAGCCACATATACTATTGTAAACACAAAGCAAACACTGCTCATAGGGGATGAATATTTGTGTTGGCATAATTGCCCTCAAACAGTATTTACACTGCCTGATTTTTAGCAATATGGTTGTGCTGACACAGCTGGGTAAAAGCTATATAGTATAGACATACTATTATCAATGTCAATTAGGGTGGTGAAAAATTTCTCATCTTGAGCACCATTAGATTGACATTTCCCTCAGTGTAGATACATTTTTCTGTGGACCTAGCATCTACCTCTTGTAGAGGTGGATTTAACTACATCATTGGAAAAACCTAAAATCATGACTGGAATGGAAAAAGTGAACAAAAAAGATTCTTTTATTCATTTTCATAACACAAAAACTAGGGATCACCAAATGAAATTAATAGGCAGCAGATTTAAAGCAAGCAAAAGGAAGTACTAAATTCATGGAGGATGAGCAGGAGTGGTGTTCCAAGCCCTTGTTTGTCAGAAGCTGGGAATGGGTGACAGGGGATAGATCACTGGATTACGTGTCCTGTTCATTCCCTCTGGGGCACGTGGCATTGGCCACTGTTGTAAGACAGGACACTGGGCTAGATGGACCTCTGGTCTCACCCAGTAGGGCATAAGTGTGCCACTGTAGTGGCTGTCATATAGATCATGCATGTAGTCCAATTGCTGTTACAAAATATAAGTTCTAATGTATATTAGTTACAGTAATAAATGCTAATAATAAAACAAAGGGGAACCCATAAATTATCACAGACATGCTACTTAAACTGTTACAGTGATATCTATCTATGCTTCTATATATGCTATGAATATGCAATGTATGGGTTAGTTTGCATCAAAATTGCTACTAATGTAGGGCCTAGATTCCTTGCTCTTCCAAAACTCGCAATTGCTTTAGTGTGAGGTTTGGGTTAGAAGAAGTACATAGTGGGTTCTACATAAGGATTTGGCATTAAACATGCAATTACATAAATATCACACACACAGCGAACGTTGGTACATGTATCACACATAAAGTTGGCTAGAAATTTTCGTCAGGACCCATGCAAGATGCAAGCCATCAAATATTGGTCAATTCCCCAGTCGGGGTGTGACCTGCAAGATTTCCTAGAGTTTTTGCTAATTTTTAAACAATTATTTATCCCAATTTTCTAAAACAAATGTGAGCCTCTTACCATCCCATTGGTGCCTGAGGCCCTGCATGCATTCAGTCAGCTGAAACTTGCCTGAATACTGCACTCCCATTGTCAAGTCTACATTGTGGAAGCTAGTTTCTCCAATTCAGTGATCAGGGGAGTCCTCTTCCAGTGACTTGAGCCCAAATAAGTATTATGCCTCTATACTTATTACTCAAGGAAGCAGACCCCTGCAGAGTTAAACTACGAAATACCAGACAAGGAACTCATGGCAATAAAGTCCACCTTTGTAACACGGCAGCCCCACCTGGAGGGGGCACTCTCTTAAACCCAAGGCAGCTGCAGTGAGCCTTTTATTTATTTTCATTATTTGATTTCCTCCTCGTATATTACCCATGAACCAAATGGGTAATATATGAGATATGGAGATATGTCTTATCTTGGGGTATGTCTACACTACCACCCTAGTTCGAACTAGGGTGGTTAATGTAGGCAACCGAAGTTGCAAATGAAGCCTGGGATTTGAATTTCCCGGGCTTCATTTACAGCTTGCTGGGAGCCGCCATTTTTAAATCCCGGCTAGTTCGGACTCCGTGCCCGCGGCTACACGCGGCACGGACTAGGTAGTTCGGATTAGGCTTCCTGTTCCACAAGGTGTACCAGTAGTTCGGAATAGGAAGCCTAATCCGAACAACCTAGTCCGTGTCGCGTGTAGCCGCGGGCACGGAGTCCGAACTAGCCGGGATTTAAAAATGGTGGCGCCCGGCAAGCTGCAAATGAAACCCGGGAAATTCAAATCCCGGGCTTCATTTGCAACTTCGGTTGCCTACATTAACCATCCTAGTTCGAACTAGGGTGGTAGTGTAGACATACCCTTGGAGATATGGTACCACCCACCAGATCCCAGCCAAGAAACTATCTTTCTTCTCTAGTTCATAACTTTATCAATGCAGCCCTACATCAGGATATACTCTCATTGATATGCTCTGCATATGCCTTGGGAATTCCACCTAATGAACAAGACATTAGCCACAAGAAACTGTATGACTCCCTGGAAGGAATCATATATATAAAGGACAGCCTCTGAGTTTTCCCAGCTTGCACAAGAGTTGTAGTCATTCAAGTATACAATGACTTTCTCCTAACAGGCATTTTAAAACTCAGTGATTAACTTCCTTTTATTTTATTTATGTATTTATTTATTATGAGGTACATCTAGGGGCAGCCTTAGATGCGCCTCATAATACAAAATGCAGGACAATGTAGCACTTTAAAGACTAACAAGATGGTTTATTAGATGATGAACTTTCGTGGGCCAGACCCACTTCCTCAGATCAAATAGTGGAAGAAAATAGTCACAACCATATATACCAAAGGATACAATTTAAAAAAATGAACACATATGAAAAGGACAAATCACATTTGATATGTGTTCATTTTTTTAAATTGTATCCTTTGGTATATATGGTTGTGACTATTTTCTTCCACTATTTGATCTGAGGAAGTGGGTCTGGCCCACGAAAGCTCATCATCTAATAAACCATCTTGTTAGTCTTTAAAGTGCTACATTGTCCTGCATTTTGCTTCAGCTACCCCAGACTAACACGGCTACATTTCTATCACTATTCCTCATAATACAGTTATTCATTGACTCCTGTGATGTTTGTACCTACACTAAGACGTCGCTCCTGAAGAATCTGGATGCTCCTGTATCAACTCTGGGGAGCTATCACAGTAGACTTTATTGTAGAATTTCCAGAGTCCAACACATTTTGATGGTAGTGGATGACTTTACCAAAATGGTTCACTTTGTCCCCTGCACAGGCCTCCTCTCTGAGAAAACATTGAAGCTGTGGATTAGTCACATAGTCTATCTCCATGACCTTCCAAAGAGGATTATCGCCAATTAGAGGGACCCAGTTCATAGCCTAGATCTAATACAAGGCCATGTGCTTGTTGAGGATTCTCACATATTTTTCCTCTCCTTATCAACTGCAACCCAGTGGCCAGATAGAAAGGGCCAACCAGACACTCAAGCTGTATCTTCAATGTTAAGTGAGTCATCACCAGGATGACTGGGGCTTGCTCCTCCTGCATGTGGAGTTAACATATAACGACATGGAACCGGTGGTGTTCATGCCCTCCCCCACCTCCTTTTAAAACTAGCTATGGTTTCCTGGTACGCAGCCCTGATCTGTCTCATGACTTCATTCTAAACGTTAGTCAGATCACCCACGTTCCAGTTGTGACACTGATGTATAAACAAGCCCTGAGGGCATGTTGACACCACATTTTAAATCTAGTTCTGTGGGATCTGTACTTGCAAACTCTATTTCCAAGCCTGTGCTTGAGAGCCTACACTGAATTATAAATGGGGGTTGGCTGGACCCAAGTTAACACATCCATATTGCACTACACAAATTGTCCAATGCAGATTTATAGCTGGGACTGAATATACACTGCAAAATGACAGGGCTTAGCTCCAATTAGAACAGGACTCTGGGTGAGATCCACCCCCTTCTCTGGGGGCATCCTAGGACTCTGATCCAAGTCACATACAGAAAACCCTCGCCATTCACAGTATATGCATTCCCATATCCACTGTGAATGGCAATATTTGTGAACACTAGGAGCCACAGCTCCTGGCTCCTACTATGAGCTCCCCACAACTCCTGAACTCACTGGCTGTGTCTAGACTGGCAAGTTTTTCCGCAAAATCAGGTGATTTTGCGGAAAAACTTGCCAGCTGTCTATGCTGACCACTTGAATTTCTGCAAGAACACTGACGATCTCATGTAAGATCATCAGTGTTTTTGTGGAAATACTGTGCTGCTCCCGTTCGGGCAAAAGTCCTCTTGCACAAATCATTTGCGCAAGAGGGCCAGTGTAAACAGCACAGTACTGTTTTCCACAAAAAAGCCCCGATCGCGAAAATGGCGATCGGGGCTTTTTTGCGGAAAACTGTGTCTAGATTGGCCACGGACGCTTTTCTGCAAAAAGTGCTTTTGCGGCAAAGCATCCTGCCAATCTACAGGCGATTTTCCGGTAATGCTTTTAACGGAAAACTTTTTCATTAAAAGCATTTCCGGAAAATCATGCCAGTGTAGACGTAGCCACTGTGTGAGGTGGTAGCCATAGAGAACTCACCACAGCTGCTAGGAGCCAAGGAGAACTCACCATAACTGCCAAGAACCACAGGGAACTCATCACAGCTTCCAGGAGATGTGGGGAATTCATTGGAGCTGCCAGGAGTTTCAGTAAATTCCCCAATGGCTCCCGGCACCTACCCCCTTAGGCCACAGAAGATCTGGGAATATGCAGAACTGCAAATAGTGATTCCATGAATCCTGAGGGTCTTCTGAACATCTGTATTTAGCAGAAGAGATGGATGAGGCTTTTTTCAAACAAATAACAAAATCATCTGAAGCACAGGATTTGGTGGTGATGGGGGAATTCACCACCAGATGAAGAAGGGAAAAGCTCCAGGAAAAGATGGAATAACATCAGAAATGCTTTCTGCAGGAGGCGAAAAAACTTTGGAAGGCCCTCGCTTTAAGATTCAGTCAATATCTCGAAGAAGGAAAAATACCATCAAGCTGGAAGGAGTCGAATACCATCTTGCTGTACAGGAAGGGTGATAGAGAAAAAAAAATCTTAAGAATTACTGCCCTATATGCCTACTCTCTCATATTTACAAGCTCTTTACAAAGGTGATAACAAACCAACTTTCGCAGAGCTTGGATGAACAACAGCCGAGAGAGCAGGCAGGGTTTCGAAGAAATTTCAGCACCATTGACCATATATTTATTCTTAGCCAGCTCCTAGAAAGAGCAAGGGAATACAAACTTCTGCTTTGCATTGCTTTTGTTGATTATGAAAAGGCCTTCCATAGCGTCGAGTTCATTGTAATCTTAAAAGTGCTCGTAGAGCAGGGCATTAACACACAATACATCAATTTGTTTAAGGAAGCAAATACTGGATATACAACAGATATTACTCTCCTTGAAACTCCCCTTTGTATCCCAATCGAGAAAGGCGTGAAGCAAGAAGATACGATTTCACCTAAACTGTTCACCGCATGCCTTGAAATGGTTATGAACTAGATCAACTGGAGGACTGGTCAACATAAACGGAGAATGATTATCTCATCTCAGATTCGTGGACGACATAGTATTAATTGCTGAAAGCACCAACCAATTGCAGAGCATGCTACGAAGACTTGACAAGAAAAGCAGCCAGGTCAGTCTGAAAATGAATCACTGCAAAACAAAATACATGCGATCAGATGTCTTACAAAAAGCCTGAATAACAATAACAGGAGAAGAAATTGAAGAAGTTGAACAGTATATATATTTGGGCCAAGAAGTTAATATGCGCCAAGACCTAAACAGAATGCTCGCGAAGGATTCAGGCAGGATGGTGTGCACTCAGTTCCATCAAGGACGTCCTCAAAGGAAAAATCAATAAGACCACACGTAAAACTATCTTTAATTCAACAGTGCTGCCAGCCATGTTGTATGGCAGTGAAACGTGGGCACTGACAAAGACAGAAGAGCAGCGACTATTGGTAGCTGAAAGGGCAATGGAGGGAGCTATGTTGGGAATTTCCCTTCTGTATCGTATTCCAAATGAAATGATCAGAGAACACAGCGGCGTGAAAGATATTATCGTGGAAAGCAGACATAACAAAATGCGATGGGTAAGCCACACAGCACGGCTCACAGACAACGGGTGGACCGCAATTATTGCTGAGTGGTACCCACGAGAACAGAAAAGACCACCCGGTCAGCCTCCAAGAAGATGGGAAGATGACATTGTTAAACATTTTGGACGAACGGGGAGAAGAAAGGCAAGAGTACGAGAAGAATGGTGGACATGTTGTGATTGGCGCAATCTTAACATTAGCTGAAGACTGATCGATCCAGGTGATCCAGGTGGGGGAATTCAACTATCCAGACATATATTGGGCAACTAACACAGCAGGGCACAGATTATCCAATACATTTTTGGATTGCACTGGAGACATTTTCTTTTTTAATTTAAGAAGGTTGAGGAAGCTACTGACGGGGAAGCTGTTCTAGATTTGATTATAACAAATAGGGAGGAACTGGTTGAAAATTTGAAAGTGGAAGGCAGCTTGGGTGAAAGTGATCATGAAATCATAGAGTTCATGATTCTAAGGAATGGCAAAAGAGAGAGCAGCAAAATAAAGACAATGGATTTCAGGAAGCCAGATTTTAGTAAACTCAGTGAGCTGTTAAGTAAGGTCCCATGAGAGGCAAGACTAAGAGGAAAAACAACTGAAGAAAGTTGGCAACTTTTCAGAGACATTATTAAGGGCCCCAAAGCAAACTATTCCACTGTGTAGGAAAGATAGAAAGTATGGCAAGAGACCACTTTGGCTTAACCGAAAGATCTTTCATGATCTAAAAATCTAAAAAGAGTCCTATAAAAAGTAGAAACTTGGTCAAATTGCAAAGGATGAATATAGCCAAATATCACAAGTATAAGAGGCAAGATTAGAAAGGCAAAGGCACAAAACGAGCTCAGTCTAGCTAGAGACATAAAGGGTAACGAGAAGGCATTCTACAAATATATTAGAAGCAAGAGGAAGACCAAGGACAGGGTAGGCCCATTTCTCAGTGAAGAGGGAGAAACAATAACAGGAAACCTGGAAATGGCAGAGGTGCTTAATGACTTCTTTGTTCGGTTTTTGTCAAGAAGATTGATGGTGACAGGATGCCTAACACAGTGAGGGGTAGTGGAAGTGGGGGAGGTTTAGAAGTTATAATAAAAAAAGAACAAGTCAAAAATTACTTGGGAAAGTTAGATATCTACAAGTCAGAAGGGCCTGATGAAATGCATCCTAGGACACTCAAGAAGGTGAGAGGAGGTATCTGAGCCTTTAGCTATCATCTTTGAAAAATCATGGAAGTTGGGAGGCATACCAGAGGACTGGAAAAGGGCAAATATAGTGCCTATCTATAGAAAGGGAAATAAGAACAACCCAAGGAACTACAGACTAGTCAATTTAACTTCTGTGCCAGGAAAGATAATGGAGCAAGTAATTAAGGAATTCATCTGCACACATCAGGAAGACAATAAGGTGACAGGTAACAGCCAGCATGGATTTGTGAAGAACAAATCATGGCAAACCAATCTAATAACTTTCTTTGATAAGATAACAAATCTTGTGAATAAGGGAGAAGCAGTGGATGTGTTATGCCTAGACTTCAGTAAAACATTTGATACGGTCTCACATGACCTTATCAATAAACTAGGGAAATACAACCTAGATGGGGCTATTGTAAGGTGGATGCATAACTGGCTATATAACCATTCTCAGAGAGTAGTTATTAATGGCTCAGAATCATGCTGAAAAGGCATAACAAGTGGGGTTCCACAGGCCTCTGTTTTGGGACCGGCTCTATTCAATATCTTCATCAACAATTTAGATACTGGCATAGAGAGTACGCTCATTAAGTTTGTAATTGATACCAAGCTGGGAGGGGTTGTAAGTGCTTTGGAGGATAGAATCAGAATTCAAAATGATCTGGACAAATCAGAGAAATTCTCTGAGGAAACTAGGATGAAATTTTATAAAGACTAATGCAAAGTACTCCGCTGAGGAAGGAACAATCAGTTTCACACATACAGAATGGGAAGCCACTATCTAGGAAGGAGTACTGCAGAGAGGAATCTAGGGGTCATAGAGGACCATAAGCTAAATATGAGACAACAGTGTGACACTGTTGAGAAAAAACCAACATGATTCTGGGATGACTTAATAGGAGTTTTGTGATCAAGATGAGAAGTAATTCTTCCCCTCTGCTTTGCACTGATTAGGTCTCAACTGTAGTATTGTGCCCAGTTCTGGGCACTGCATTTCAAGAAAGATGTGGAGAAATTGGAGATGATTTATACTGTAGGTACATGTGAGTGGTTCATGTAGAATCTGATCCACATGTTTTGTTTGCATATCCAAAATTTCTTCTGGTATGAGAGTTAGGATGTGAACAACAGCAAGATCAGGGCTCAACCTGGCAGCACATAAAGATGCAGTGAAATCTACAAATTAGGTTCCTGCAGCCATACAGCAACAGCACTATTCAGACACCGGTACTATAATGAATAGGTGGGTGGAACATCTCTTCATGTTTATAAAAATAGAATAAAGTTGTAAACATAAAACTTTGCATTCTACAATCCAGTAGGCATTCAAATGTTACTAATTTTATTGGCTGTTGAAAAGGTCATAATATAGTTTTAATGGCTAAGGTTTTAATTTAATAGGATCATGCTTCACTTTACATACTAGAAAAGTGCTGTAGAGACATCTTTTAAGTCACACAACATAGAGGGGCCTTGTAAGTATCCCACTAGAATTAATAATATTCTGGCAAGCTAATGTGTAAGTGAAAATTTCCACTTCTTTCTTTTGTCTCAATCTAAGTAATTACAATGCACTCTTCATGAGGATATTTTATCACCATTTCACTCTATTTTTAGGTACTCATAGCAATGTTTCTTTTAAAAAATCACCATTTTTTCTCCAATATATTTATTCTAACTGCTGTGTAATAGAATTTATTTACTTTTTGTAAGATTAAAAAAGCATCTAGTCAAAAATTAGATCTAGAATAATAACTGTTTAAAATCCCCCTTAATATATGAGGGTATGTCTACACTACAAAGTTAGTTCGAACTAACGGACGTTAGTTCGAACTAACTTTAATAGGTGCTACACTAGCGCTCCGCTAGTTCGAATTTGAATCGAACTAGGGGAGCGCTTAGTTCGAACTAGGTAAACCTCATTTTACGAGGACTAACGCCTAGTTCGAACTAGCTAGTTCGAACTAAGGGCTGTGTAGCCCTTTAGTTCGAACTAGTGGGAGGCTAGCCCTTCCCAGGTTCCCCCTGGTGGCCTCTCTGGGCACAACCAGGAAAACTCTTCTCCTCTCCCCCAGCCCCGGGCCCTTAAAGGGGTAGACTCTGGCCAGACGGCACTTGAGACAGCCAGCCCTGCCAGGAGTCTCTGCCCCGAAGCAGTGGCCCCACCATGAGCCAGGCAGCCAGTGGGAGTGACATGTCCCCTGCCCAGTCCCCCAGCACCCAGGGGCCAGCCAGGGGCCGTAGACGGCGCGCGGCCTCCTGGACTAGTGCGGAGGTCATGGACCTCATTGAGGTTTGGGGGCAGGCCCCCAACGTCCATGATCTCCGCACTAGGAGGAGGAATGCGGCCGTCTATGGCCGCATAGCAGCCGCCATGGCCACCAGGGGACACAGGCGCACCCAGGAGCAGGTGCGCATTAAAATTAAAAAGCTGCGCCAGGCGTACGCCAGGGCCACCAGGGGTGGCGCCACAGCAGGGGCTGCCACCTGCCCCTACTTCTCTGCCCTCAACCGACTCTTGGGGGGCAGGGCGGTCCGTGCCAGCCTGGGGGACAGCGAGCCGGGACTGGAGGGCCCTGACCCGGGCACACCGGAGGGGCCACCGCAGGATGTCCCAGCACCGGAGTCGGCAGGGTCGTCCAGGGAGACCGTACCGGGTAAGTAGTTTGAATTAAGTAGTTCGGGGGGGGAGGTGGGAGGGAGACCAGGGACCGCGCGCGTGGGCCATGCCTTCCACGGATCACGCAGACACCTGTACACGTGCGAGCACGTGCCATGCCACCCTTGGGCAGGTGGCTCCAGCTGCGTGACACCCAGGGGCCATTGCCCAATAGGCACATGCTTGTGCAAAGAGACGTGACATGCTCCCGACCCCGGGGCAGGACCCAGCAGGATGATTTCCCTTCACATGTCCCCTCTACACGGAGGCAGGGGACATCTCCCCTTTCCCCCCACCGCCCCGGCCACACTATACATGGCACAGGGACATGGGTGCGGTCTTGGGGCAGCTTCCAGTCCCGGGGAGAGCCAGACATCCTGACCATGGCCTCTGTACAAGCACAGCGGCTGTGACGGTGCAGGACATGGTCACCCTCACGTTGCGGAGTTGGGGAGGGGGCTGGGCATCATCCTCTGCGTCCCCAGGGAGAACTGACCCCTTCTCTTCTTTCTCTACAGCTGCACCAGCTGCTCGTGCAGGGCGCACCACCCCGCCTGGGACATGCTCCCGCACCCGCGGCCTGCTCCGGACTGCCAGCACGGAGCAGGAGTACCGGGACCAGCACCTTGGGGCCCTGCGAGCGGTGCACCGCACACTGCAGGCCTGGATGCGGGAAGACCTGCAGGTCCGCCACGAGCTGCTGTCTGAGGTCCGAGGGCTGAGCACCAACCTGCAGCTCCTGCTGCAGAGCATGGTGCCCCGTGCTGATCCTGCACCAGCTGTCCCCCCAACTGCTGTCCCTCCTCCCACTCCTGCTCCCCCTCCCACCTCTCCCTCCTCAACCCCCACAACCTCTTCCTCAATGTCCACACCCCCCACCTCAACCTCCGCACCCTCCACCCCATCGCCCCGGGGACGCCGAGGCCCCCTCCCTCGCTGTACTGGGAGGCGGTCGGCCCGGCGAGACCCCCACCCCTGATCCTTCAGTTTCCCCACCCCCTCCTTTCCCTTGCTTCCCCCTTTCAGCTCCCTCCTCCCAGTTTTCCCCCTCCCCTCTCCCAGCCTCTCTCTTCCCCTCTCCCACCTCCTTTTCCCAGTTTCCCCGAGTTTTGTTAAATAAACAGAGTTTCTATTTTTGAACACATGTGTCCTTTATTTTGTACATCAATAAGAAGGGGGGCTAGGGAAGGGTAAGTGGAAGGAGGTGAGGGAGGAATGGGGCACGAGCCCCCGATGGGGAGGACTGGGCTGGCTCTGCGGGTTCTGGGGGTGGAAGCTCTCCTGCAGCCCCCCGATTGTCCCCTCTCCCCAGATGGCAGCCTGCGGCAAGTGCAGCCGGGCTGATGGCCGAGTGGTGTGATGTGCCCAGTGTGGGTACTTCGGGCACTCCAAGCCAGGACTGGTTTGTAAGCGGGGCACCCCTGAGAACTGTCTGTCCGGGGTGGGGGTCGGGACCCTTTAAGCACAGCCCTCGGCTAGCCTGAGACAGCATCTCCACGCTCTAAGTCCTCCTCTGATGCCCTGCCAGCACTGCTTCCGGCCATCCTTAAGCCCTGTTCAGAGTCCACTCAATGTGGACTTGCTAGTTCGAATTAGCAAAACGCTAGTTCGAACTAGTTTTTAGTTCTAGATGCGTTAGTTCGAACTAGCTTAGTTCGAATTAACTAATTCGAACTAAGTTAGTTCGAACTAGCGCTGTAGTGTAGACGTACCCTGAGTGAAGTTATTTCCCAAAGCCCACTGAAGGCAAGGGAATTTTTCCCACTGACATTGGAACTGGATCCCATGAATGGTGCCAGAATGGCAACCCAGGAACATGAAGTCCTGAAGCCACAAGTAAGTGAGAGCACAGGCAATGTGCCTCAGACTTGCTGTGGGGATTGAAGCTTGTAGGTGGATGAAAAATTTGGCAAGATGAAATATTTAATATTTCAATAAATAAAGGCTTGCTTGTGCTTTTTGAGTAGAGTAAAATTCACCCAGATGACCAGACCAAGGTCAATCCACCTTCAAAGTAAGGCTTACAGGGGATTTAAATAGAGCTTGTCAGAAAAAGTTAATTGAAACAGTTTTTCACTGAAAAGTGCCAAACTGTTTTATTAAACTGTTTTGTTACAATACAAGCAGGAGATGCTTTAAGCTGGAAAGACGTTTCAATCAGGACTAAATAACAGCTGTCCTTAATGAATTTAAAAAAATAAAATTAAGAAATACAGTACTTCAACTCTTCTATTAAGTCGTATTACAGTAGATCAGTTGTAACAAGGCATAATCATGAAATAATTTTAAAATAATATGACATTCAAAATGCTGTCCAGGGACTGCAATTACTCTTGCACAAGAGCACAAGCAGAAAGGGGGAAGGGTACTGTGACCGCTCTCTGCAACTGAATAGGGTTGGGCCAAAGAGAGTGAGAATGACTCTGTAGCTCAGTGACTTAGGCATTTGTGTGGGAGCTGGAAGATCCAAGTTTCAGTTCTTGCACCAATACCAGTTTAGTTATTTATAGAAAGCAGAAGAACTTCAACAGGAAAGGCTGAGATCCGCATTCCCAAAAATCACAGACTTGGAAGGAACCTCGAGAGGTCATCAAGTTCATTTAATCAAGTACAGGTCATGAGTTGTACTCACGGCAGGACCATGCACTGTCTATCATCCCTGACAAGTGTTTGTCTAACCTGCTCTTGAAAATCTCCAATTATAAAGATCTCACAACCTCCCTAGGCAAGTTATTCCAGTCCTTAACTGCCCTGACAGGAAGTTTTTCCTAATATTCAATCTAAACCCCGCTTGCTGCAATTTGAGTCCATCACTACTTCTTCTATTAGAGGTTAAGGACAATAATTTTTTCCCTCGTCCTTGTAACAATCGTTTAGGTACTTGAAAGCTCTTACCATGAAGATTAGATTCGCCATATCTGGGGTTGGGAAGGAATTTTCCTCCAGGGTAGATTGGAAGAGGCCCTGGAGGTTTTTCGCCTTCCTTTGTACCATGGGGTACAGATCACAGCTGGAGGGTTCTCTGCATCTTGGGGTCTTCAAAGTATTTGAAGGCTTCAATATCTGAGATATAGGTGAAAGGATTATTCTAGGAGGGGGTGGGTGAGATTCTGTGGCCTGCACTGTGCAGGGGGTCAGACTAGATGATCATAATGGTCCCTTCTGACCTTAAAGTCTATAAGTCTATGAGTAAGATTAAACAAGCCCAATTCTTTCAATTGTCCCTCACTGATCATGATTTCTAGATCTTTAATAATTTTTGTTGCTCTTCTCTGGATATTTTTCAATTTGCCCACATCTTTCCTGAAATGTGACACCCCAGAAGAGGATATTTTCAAAAGTGTCACAGTGTTGACTCATATTTAGCTTGGGGTCCACTATGATGGACCAACTGGCTAGTTCTGGGGACTAACTGGCTAAGTAGCAGTTCTGCAGAAAAGGACCTGGGGATTATAGTGGATGAGAAGCTGGATATGAGTCAACAATGTGCCCTTGTACTCAAGAGGGCTAATGGCATATTAGGGGCATTAGCAGGAGCATTGCCAGCAGATCCAGAGAAGTGATTATTCGGCTCTGGTGAGGCCACATCTGGAGTATTGTGTTCAGTTCTGGACCCCAGCACTATAGAAAGGATGTGGAGGCATTAGAGGGTCCAGCAGAGGGCAACCAAAATTATTAGGGGGCTGGAGCACACGATCTATGAGGAGATTTTGTTGTGTTTAGTCTGCAGAAGAGAAGAGTGAGAGGGGATTTGATAGCAGCCTTCAGCTTCCTGAAGGGAGGTTCCAAAGAGGATGGAGAACGGCTATTCACAGTAGTGATGGATGGCAGAACAAGGAGCAATGGTCTCAAGTTGTGGTGAGAGAAGTCCAGGTTGGATATTAGGAAAATATCGTGGAATGAGGAGTACAGCTAGTTCGGATTAGGAAGCCTAATCCGAACTAGCTACTCTGTGCCGCGTGTAGCCGCGCGGCACGGGGTTCGAACTGCCGGCATTTAAAAATGGCGCTGGCCGGCTTCATGCAAATGAAGCCCGGGAAATTCAAATCCCGGGCTTCATTTGCAAGTGCGGTATGCCTACATTACCCTCCTAGTTCAAATTAGGAGGGTAGTGTAGACATACCCTAGGAGAGTGGTGAAGCACTGGAATGGGTTACCTAGGAAGTGAAGTCTCCATCCCTAGCGGTGTTTAAGTCTCGGCTTGACAAAGCCCTGGCCGGGTTGATTTAGTTGAGATTGGTCTTGCCTTGGGCAGAGGGGCTGGACTTGATGACCTCCTGAGGTCTCTTCCAGCTCTATGATCTCTAGATCCTTTTCTGCATTACTCCTTCCTAGGCAGTGATTTCCCATTTTGTGTGTGTATAACTGATTGTTCCCTCCTAAGTGGAGTATTTTCCATTTGTACTTATTACATTACATTCTATTTACCTCCAACCTTTCCTTGAGATTGTCCATATCATTTTGAATTGTAACCCTATCCTCCAAAACACTTGCAACCTTTCCCATCTTGGTGTCATCTGCTCTCTATGTCTTTATCTAAATCATTGATGAAGCTATTAAACAGATCAGATATTAAATTGATCTCTTGTAGAACCCTTGTTCCACTTGTTATGCCAGGGGTGGGCAAATTCCAGCCCATGGGCCAGATCCGGTCTGCAGGTTTAATTCCCAGGGGGCCCTCACCTATGTCTGATGCCTGCGGAAACGCATGAGAATATATCACAGCTCTTGATGGCTGCAGATCGTTGTTTGCGGCCAATGTGAGTGGCAGAAAGTGGTGTCCCTGTCTGCGCCACTTCCTGCTGCTTGTGTTGGCTACAAATGGCGACATGCAGCCAACAAGAGCTGTGATCATCCAATATCTGCAGAAGCGCAAGTAAACATAGTGGTGCCTAATCCAGGTAGGCTGCCTTTTTTTTTTTATTGCCCACCCCTGTGTTATGCCTTTCCAGCATGATTCTGAACTCATGATAATTGTTCTCTGGTAACAGTTATCCAACCAGGTATGTACCCACCTTATAGTAGCTCCATCTAGATTGTATTTCCATAGTTCGTTATAGAAAAAGTCATGTGAAACTATAGCAAATGTTTTACTAAGCCCAGATATACCACATCTATTGCTTCCCCCTTCTCCACAAGGCTTGCAGTCCTGTGAAAGAAAACTATTGGGTTGGTATGACCTGATTTGTTCTTTACAAATCCATGCTGGCAAAATATCTCAGGGTACGTCTACACTACAACGTTAATTCGAACTAAGCTAATTCGAACTAACGGATCCAGACTAAAAAACTAGTTCGAATTAGCGTTTTGCTAATTCAAACTAGCATGTCCACATTAAGTGGACCCTGAACCGGGGTTAAGGATGGCCGGAAGCAGTGCCGGCAGGGCATCAGAGGAGGACTTAGAGCGTGGAGCTGCTGTCTCAGGCTAGCCGAGGGCTGTGCTTAAAGAGTCCCGACCCCCACCCCGGACAGACAGTTCTCAGGGGTTCCCCGCTTGCAAAGCAGTCCTGGCTTGGAGTGCCCTGAGTACCCACACTGGGCACATCACAGCACTCGGCCATCAGACCAACTGCACTTGCCACAGGCTGCCATCTGGGGAGAGGGGGCAATTGGGGGGCTGCAGGAGAGCTTCCATCCCCAGAAGCCCGCAGAGTCAGCCCAGTCCTCCCCATCGGGGGCTCGTGCCCCATTCCTCCCTCACCTCCTTCCACTTACCCTTCCCTAGCCCCTCTTCTTGATGTACAAAATAAAGATAACGTGTCTTCCAAAATGGAATCTGTCTTTCATTGAACAAAATTGGGGGAGACTGGGAAAAGGAGGTGGGAGAGGGGAAGAGAGAGGCTGGGAGAGGAGAGGGCAACTAAAATGATCAGGAGTTGGGAACAGGTCCCATATGAAGAGAGGCTAAAGAGACTGGGACTTTTCAGCTTAGAAAAGAGGAGACGGAGGGGGGACAGGATAGAGGTCTCTAAAAGCAGGAGTGGGGTGGAGAGGGTGCATACAGAAAAGTTCTTCATTAGTTCCCATAAAGAAGGACTAGAGGACACCAAAGGAAAGGAATGGGTAGCAGGCTTCAAAGTAGTAACAGAAAGTTGTTCTTCACAAAGCAAAGAGTCAACCTGTGGAACTCCTTGCTGCAGGAGGCTGTGAAGGCTAGAACTGGAACAGAGTTTAAAGGGAAGTGAGATCAAGTCATGGAGGTTGGGTCCATGGAGTGGTATTAGCCAGGGGGTAGGAGTGGTGTCCCTGCCCAAGGTTTGTAGAAGGCTGGAGAGGGATGGCACGAGACAAATGGCTTGGTCACTGTCTTCGGTCCATCCCCTCCAGTGTCCCTAGGGTAGGCCGCTGTCGGCAGACAGGCTACTGGGCTAGATGGACCTTTGGTCTGACCCAGTACGGCCATTGTAAGCTCAGGGCTCAGGGTTGGGGGTCTCAGTGACCCCCTTGATTCTCTTGCACACCTGCTCCTGGGTGGCCAGGCTGGCAGCTCTCCTGCCCAAGCCGGCCGCTTTCCTGTGCCTAGTGCGGAGATCGTGGACAAGGTCCATGATGTCCGCACTAGCCCAGGTGGGTGCCCGCCTCTTGCGGTCCCGGGCAAGCTCCCGGGAGCCGCCAGCCTGGTCCCGGGAAGAGGGGGAGGGCTGGGGGGCATCGGGTGGGTGGCTCGATCCGTGCCAGGTGCAGGGTCTGCTGGCTGGGTGCTGGCAGGCTTGCACCTGGCATGGGCACCGTAGCCAGCCCGTGCCCCTTTAAGGGGTCCGGGGCCGGGAGGGGGGCAGTAGAGTTTCCCTGGTGTTGGCCAGAGTGGCCACCAGGGAAACCTGGGGAGGGCTAGCCTCCCACTAGTTCGAATTAAGGGGCTACACACCCCTTAATTCGAACTAGCTAGTTCGAACTAGGCTTAATCCTCGTGGAATGAGGATTACCTAGTTCGAACTAAGCGCTCCGTTAGTTCGAATTAAGTTCGAACTAACGGAGCGCTAGTGTAGCGCCTATGAAAGTTAGTTCGAACTAACTTTGTAGTGTAGACATACCCTCATAGTCTAGTGGTTATGCACGTCCCTTTCTTACTTGATAATAGATCAAGATCAGCAATGGCACATGTCAAATCATACCAGCAGTAATCAGGTAGGTAAGATATCTGAAGGCAGATAGTTGCACAGACATTTCCACTTGCAACTCTTACCCAAATGTCACGCTATGGAAAAAAACCCTGAAAAACAGAGGTAATGCTGTGTGTGTGTGTGTGTGTGTGTGTGTGTGTGTGTGTGTGTGTGTGTGAATTTTTTCTACCTGCCAGCTGCTTTAAGAGTTTGTCACAAAGTACAAAGATTGCTGTCTTATATAAGTGAAAGTCTTAGATACACCACTCATCTATTATTCACAAGCCATGCCTTTGTGGGCTACAGACTCTGATCTGCTGGTGCTCCTCTTACCTCTATCAAGGAAATGCAGGTGCAGAGTGAAACCAATATCATGGGATGTTGGCCCATAGTAGGATAACAGTTTCTTCAGCATTGTTAATAAAAATACATATGATGAGCCATTCTCCAGGCAATTACCAGTGTCACCATACCTATCTAAATATTATGCAGTGATCCCAAAAAGTGGTGAGGTGAACAACTGAGTTATTTTCAACATCAAACACGATATATAAATGATAATAATCAGGTATCTTGTTTTATGAAGATATACAAATGTGCTACTAACCTGTTGATAAAGTACTATTCTGCAAGTGATGGCACTGATTTCAGTGGGCGTGAAGTACTACTTGGGGTGCATAAGAATGACAGAACCTGGATCACAAAAAAGGGCCAGCTTCTGTGCTTAGACCCTCTGCAGTCAGTCCTAATGAAGTCAGCACAGACCTTGGCTCAAGATGTTTAAAAATTTAGCAGCAGATAGTGTTCATGTAGAAGCCAATTGTCGAAGGTTACTTGAAATTGTTATATCAAAATGTTGCAGGCAAAAATTGGCATCAAGAAATAAAGACCAGTTATTCTGCTGAACTTTAAACATTTATTTTGTGTTGACAAATACAATATATATCTATTCAGTATATCAATAATTGTGTTTTGAATGCCAACAAAACTACATCAAAAGAATTCTACCATACACCATACTTTTTACAATATCTCTGACAGAAATACATAATTTTATCAAAATGGATCTTTGAAATACTACTATAGTGGAATGTATGTACATTTAGAATAATACAGAGGACATTTGCAAAAAAGTTAGCAAAAATATCGTTTCCACAGAACCAGATAAAAGGGGCTACGTCTACACTGCAACGCTATTTCGGGATACCAGCGTATCCTGAAATTGCTATCCCATGTCTTAACAACAAGCCCGTTATTTCAGGCTCACTAGTCCAATGTCCCTGTAAACCTCATTCCATGAAAAATAAGGGACATTTCAGAATAGTGGGTTATTCTGAAATTTGGTGCTGTGTAGACAGTGCCAAATTATGAAATAAGCTATTTTGAAATAAGATCTGTAAATTGTGTAGCTCAAATTGCATATCTTACTTCGAACTATTTTACAGTGTAGACATAGCCAGGGAGAACAAAACAAATCTATACAGTTTTGATCAAGATCTTTGAAAGTGCGTTTGCTGCCAGTCATGTCATCTTGATTATGCCTACCAAAAAGTACATAAATTCTTTTGTGATTAACAAATAAGCTGCAAATCATCTCTCCCATTTTCTTGTTTTATAAAATGATCGTTTTCATATTACTGCACCCTAATACAGATATGATCCATTTTGTTCAAATTAAAAAATAAATAAGAAAACCGCTTTAATAACAAGAGTGCAAAACAGATGAGATTATTCTCAGTACTCTAAAGCCCATTTCTGGTTCCCTTCAACAATTAGTTTAAATTATTTTTACATTTCAGCTGTTCTTATATTGACATTTGCATATCTGATGGTTAGACCATATGGAAAACTAAAGTTTCCTCGGTGGCCTCTACAGTAGATGTGGTGATAATAGGACAGAAAGTGCTTACTCTGATTTTCTGCACCCTTGCTACACTAATGAGGGACCTAGAGAAAATAGGATCCTATTGTAACATGCTGTTGCTCAACTATTGATTGACAGAAAAGTCCAGAAGAGCACAATTCATTGAAATAATTGAGGTCACTTTGACACACTTTACCAGGGTCAGATTTCTGAAAAGCTGCTAATGTATATAAACTGAATAAGGCTAATCTCTTGAACAGAAAAACAGGCTTTTTACATTACATTCTTTTGGCATGAAGTGGTGCAAAGCACTTCTGCAAAGAAAGAAAGGGATCATTTGGTTTTTATACAGCATCTTTCTCGCTCTGCTTACCATAATGAACTAGACACAAGTAGGGCAGACACTGTGTAGGCACATGTGGTCTTTGTACTCAACTTTGTACTGAACTATACACTGTTCGACAGTGGAGCTTGTTTTATCCAGATTGTAAATGTTGGCCAGTCCGCCGTAGTTCTAGGTTATTGTATTCTGTTCTATTACCTTGAAGACACTAAATGATAAATTCTGATTTCAATTACACTGGTGTAAACCTTCTGTAGCTGAAGAGTGTGTTTCAGATTTTCAGAGGATCAGCCAAATTCCACTCTTTCTTGCACCAGTGCAAACCTACTGAGCTGTGCATATTCAACCATAATTAAGCTCTCCATCTTCTATAACAGATTAGACAGATGTGCACAATTGATGTTCCTAATATGCCTTGAAGAATGCTTTAAAAAGGTGTGTCTTTGGTTCTGTTTTAGATATGACACTAAATTATTAAGACAGAGCTCTTAGTAGATCACATTATTCTAAGTACTGTAGTGTCCTAAGAGCAGCTTTCATTTGTAAATGACCTATTTATATAACTATTCCTGCATCAGCCTTCTTTTCCATGCTTGGCACGGTAATATGAATATAACATAACTTTTGCAAGAAGGACATCACAGAAATGGATTAAAATGGAAACATCCCAGGCAAACCCCATGGATACCAAGAGAGAGACTTACTAACTGGAAAAATGCTTTAGATGTTACAACATGTGTCCTCTGCTCTGTTACGGGGGCACATTACAGATCTTGAGTTATTGAGTCTCATTTTGCAGGCTTTGCACATCTTTTCCATATTCAGTTTTTTTTCCTTAGTCCTTACCTTTAGAGATATGCGCACTGGTGAACAGCTGTTCCTAAGAGATTATGAATGAAAGCAGGAAAGTCACAGTGAGCTACAGAAGGCCACAGAACATTTGATGGAGTTGTACTTCCTACAACTGTATGTGATGAGGATTTAGGAACTATCCAATGTAGGGCGAGAATAAGGTGCCTAAAAATGGGCTTCATGGAAGCTAGTACACTTAGCAGGGAGTTGCATAAACTAGCTAATAGGAAATTGTGAAGACAAGGTTGTGGCCCTAAGTCCCAGATCTCAAACGGTATATCTATATTGCAAAGCTAATTCGAAATAACAGCTGTTATTTTGAATTAACTTTAATAGCGTCTATACATGCAAACTGCTATTTTGAATTTAATTCAAAATAGCAGAGCCCTTTATTCGAATTTGGTAAATCTCATTCTACGAGAAGTAATGCCAAATTTGAAATAGCTATTTCGAATTAAGTGCTGTGTAGACACTTAATTCGAAATAGAGGGCCTCTAGCCCTCCCCAGGGAGCCCTGGTAGCCACTCTGGGCACAAGCAAGAAAACTTGCTCTCCTCTCCTCCAGCCCCAGAGCCATTAAAGGGGTAGACCCTGGCCACAGTGCCTGTGCCAGCTCCAAGCCTGCCAGCCCAGAGCCAGCAGTGGCCACCGGGGCCCCTGACCCAGTGGCCCCAAAACATGAGCTAGCAAGCCACTGGCAGCCAGCCCTCCACCGCTCCCCAGGAGCAGTCTGCCAGCTCCCAGGAACCTGCCAGGAGCTGGAGAAGGTGGGCGTCTTCCTGGTCCAGGGTGGAGATCATGGACCTTATTCAGGTTTGGGGGGAATGCCCCCAACGTCCATGATCTCCGCGGCCGTCTATGGCAGGATAGCTGCCAGCCTGGCCACCAAAGGCCACATGTGAACCCAGGAGCAGGTTTGCATGAAAGTCAAGTTGGTCCAGCGAGACCCCCAACCCTGAGCTTCCCCTCTCCCTTCTTCCCCTTGCTTCCCCCTTCTAGCTACCTCCTCCCAGGTTTCCCCCTCCCCATTCCCACCATCTCTCTTCCTCTCTTCCACCTCCTTTTCACAGTCTCCCCAGAGGTTCATTCCCCCCCCCCCCCGTTTTGTTCAATAAATCCAGTTTTATTTCTGAACATACAAGTCTTTTATTTGACATCAGGAAGGGGGGTCTAGGGAGGGGTAAGTGGAAGGACATGAGGGAGGAATGGGGTACGAGCCCCCAGTGGGGAGGACCGGGGAGGCTCTGAGGGCTCCTCGGGGTGTACGCCCTCCCGCAGGGCCTCCTGGATCCTGATAGCCCTCCGATAGACACCCTGAATGGCAGCCTGCAGCAAGTGCAGCTGGGCTGATGGCAACGACCCCACGAGATGCACTGGTGTGCCATGGGGCAGCTCTGGCTCCATGTGGCCAAATGCTGTGGTGTCCCAAGTGCGGGCACTCAGGGCACTCCAAGACAGGACTGCTTTGCTGTCCCTCATCGAGTTAGACAAGCAAGTGGGGAACCCTGAGAACTGTCTGTCCGGGGTGGGGGTAGGGTCCCTTTAAGCAGGGAGCTCAGTTAGCCTCAGGCAGCAGCCCCACACACTAAGTCCTAACCTGATGCCCTGCTGGCACTGGTTCCGGCAAGCCTTAACTTCGGTTCAGGGTCCACTCAGTGTGGACGTGCTATTTCGAAATAGCAAAAAGCTATTTCGAAATAGTTTGTGTGTATAGATGCATTATTTCAAATTAGCTTAAGTCAAATTAACTATTTCAAATTACGTTGACTCAAATTAACGCTGTAGTGTAGACATACCCAAAGATATATGAGCACCTTACTGGCAAGAGAGAGATGTCTTCCTTCACATAGGGCTCAAGCTATGAACTCTCTCCTGGGGTTAGATTAGTCCTTTCTTGCAAAAATGCACATGAGAAAGAAGTAGTGGTGCCCACATTATACCGAGTGGGTAGAGTAGTCCCCCAGGCTCCCGTACAATAGTGATTTTCAAACTTTTTTTCTCATGACCCAGTTGAAGAAAAGTGTTGATGCCTGCGACCCAAGATAATTTGACTAAATGTGGGCTCTGGGTTGGGGCTAGAATGAGAGCTTTGATGTATAGGAGGGAGCTTCAGCTTTGAGGGGATCATGGCTGGGGCAGGAGGGACTTATCTTGAGAAGCTCCCAGCCAATGGTGCAGCTAGAGTGTTAAGGCGGGCTTCCTGCCTCTCCTGGTACTGCAGACCATGCTGCATCCCAGAAGCAGCTAGCAATAGACTCCCAGTGGGAGAATGGGAGTGCAGAGCTTATGCTAAGGACAGGAGCACTGCATGGAGCCCTGTCTGCTTCCCGCCCCCACCCCCCAAACCCCCAAGGAGCTGGGCCTGCTGCTGGCCACTTCTGGAGTGCAGCACTGTCTGCAGTGCCAGGACAGGCAGGAAGCCTGTCTTAGCACCCCTACTAATCTCACCCTGCAGCAACAAGACCCAGTGCCTGACATTCCACCACCCATAGTTTGAAAGCCACTGCCCTACAGCATTAACTTCAAACTGCCATCTTGAGTTAAAAGATGAGTTTCCTTATGTTCACTGCTAGTTTAAACCAAGTTAGTTAACCTGAGTTACATTTCTCTTTTCAGTGTAGACCTACTCTTAGTGGCTGATCCTAGGGCCATTTGCTTTAGTGGGCTTTGGGTGAGGCCTTGATTTCTTCTCTTATTCAGTCAGATGTGGGACAAATAAGAATGTTTATTTTTGTGCCACTGTGAAACTGAACAAGACGACAAATGGGTTTAAAGTAAAAACAGTGGATTACAAAAGGTCAAAGTGCACTGTTTCTTGAATTATCATTGAGATGTCAAGTCCCAATTCACATTAAAAGTGATCACCTCTGAGGCTTTGGCATACAATGGTATCTGCCAGGCTAACTCCAGTTACTTTTCTTTTTTGTCTGTCATGATGGCGAAGATTAAAGAGCTTAGACACAAGAGCATGAAAAGTGATTAGCCAAAAGCTTTCTGGCTGCCACCTAGGATTTTCATATTTCATGCAATTTCAATGTGTACATACAGTCACAGGAAGATTAGTTGTCATGAATACTATTCTTACCTACAGGAGTATTTACAATAGCACAAGTCTAATACTGCCCATTAACAGACCACAAACTAGTATGATATCAAAAATTAGGCTTGAACTTCAGCTATTTTTTTCCATTCTATTGTGGATTTAAATCTATTATGGATTTAATAAATGCATTGCTATTAAATATAATAATGCCATGGTAAAGATCTTATTAGCCAAATGGCTTTTCATACTGTAATATATGAACACAGTTATTTGCCAATCCAATATACAAACATCCTTTAACTACAGTAGAAATTCCATGGCTGAATTTAGATATAAGAAAATATATCCCTACTAACTTCAAAAGGCTTGCATTTTGTGTGACAGTTCTGTATTTGGTGTGTACATTCTTGCAATTTCATTGCAATTTAATCCAAAAAGGAGGCCATTAAATGGGACAAGTTAGAGAGTAAAGGGCAGTGAAAAACTGAAGGAAAAAAAAGCAAGTTAGTAAAATATGTCCAAACACTTCAGCAGAAATATGAGTCCTTACACGCCAACTTGAAAATTACCCAAGGAAAGATCTGACTAATGAGACCCTCCAATGAAATCTTTGCTGTCAGTGGAGCTTGGCTATAAATAAATAAATAAATAAAATATATCCCAAGACTGTCATGTTTCTGAAAGTTATCTTTTAGGACAAATCTATTATTTCTTGGCTGACATTTCATATTGGAAGTGACCCATCCCTTAGACTTCTTGAATAATGAAGTGTTGCTGTATATGAGGTATATGTGCCCCCTCCCAATGATATCTGAAAGGTCTTTCTGTTCCCAGAACCATGGCTTTCACACATAAAGCTTCTCTTTGAACATGTTGGGTGACTTTTTTTGCTATATAAATCTTAGTAGTTAATTAATAGGAAAGGGGTATCTATTGTGAATAGTGAAGAGACTACCTTCCCTCGTAATGTGAAACAATGCTTCCTGGGTGTTTCACAGGTATTACTTGTAAAAGGAAAAGTGCAAAGTTTATCTTACAAAAGACGATAGGGTGTCATTTGTTCTGTTCTCCAAAGCCCCTTCTCCTATGCAGCAGGGAGTTTATTTTGACATGCACTAAAATTCACCATTACCATGGTAAGCTAAAGAGACTCCTGCTGCTTTTCAATACTTGAAATTGAACCCCATTATTATACACAATGACACTGGCAATTCTTCCAACAAATTATTTAAATCTAAAGAAAGATATGGACTCCTATAATTTTCCCTCAAGCCTTCTGCATTTCCCTCCAAAAAGGAGATGGGAATGACATCTGGATGTAGCAGATCACAAAGATATCAGAATTTCAGGTAGCTCTTAATAATAGATTATACTCCATTGTTTATGTATTGTTGGCACACCAGATACATAATTATCCAGCATTCTAAGTTCATTCAAAAGTACTACTATGCTGCATTACTTATGGGGAAACACGAGTATGCCACAGATGACCAAGTTCACAGTAAGGCTTAGGACTACTTGTCACCTATTAAACCATCTTGTTAGTCTTTAAAGTGCTACATAGTCCTGTTTTTTGTTTCAGCTACACCAGACTAACATGGCTACATTTCTATCACTTGTCAAAAGTAGTTTGCATGCAAGGCGTATCAATATTCTTTCATGCTTCTGTCTGTCTGATTTCATCTGTTAGTGTGATAGAGCGCCCTTTCCATCCATTATTAGAACAACCTGAGACAGCATTTGCTACCTGACAAAACTTTCGGAGGAGGATTTTTCTTAACAGTAGATAAACCCAGGGGTCCAAAATCTGGTTTAGTGAGGCCAAGCGGACAGCCGTCAAGAAGAAATTGCATTCTTTCTGCAGTTCTGTACTTTGGACTGTCTTGTAAGATGTCTTGCAGTGTTCAACTGATGTGTGACTGAAGATCATTTTCAACATCATAATCTAAGAAAAGGTAAGAAAAATGTATATCATTAAAAGTAAAACACATCCATACTTCTACAGGCAGAAATGTCTGGAGGGGCCCATCAAATTAGAATCTTTTAATCCCCTCCTGCTACTTCTTTCAGATCAAATTATGATAATGGAACATTTTTTAAAAATGCCTCCCCCACCAGTAAACTTCATTCAAAGAGGCCTTACATATCATTTTGTGTGTGTGTAGAACATGGGGGGCAATAAGGTGGAGGCAGTTCACCAGGATTAGTGCCTGGTGGTCTGCTCGAACTTTATTTATCTGAATATCCATACGTATGGCTGTTTGCAGCTCCCGTTGGCTATGGATCACCATTCCTGGCCAATGGGAGCTGTGGGAAGCAGTGCAGATCAAGACACTACCTCCCACAGCTCTTGTGGGACGGGAACAGTGATCCACAGCCAACACAAACTGCAAGCTGCTATACCTGCAGATGTGCTGGTAAATAAAGTACCAGCTGGCTGCCAAGGGTTAACCCTGGCAAACCGTGTCTAGCCTGTGGACCACTTATTACCTACCTTTGGTGTAGAGGGCGTGCTTCAAGTTACAGCAGTAATGGGGGTGGGAAGGAAATCAAGATTTTACTCTCCATCACATCCACTGGTTTGATTTAATATATCTGGCACTGATATCAGCCAGAAACCTGTTACTGCTTATCTCTGGGACATGGCAGAAAGCTAGATAAGGTTGTACTGGTGACAGATGGACTGATCTAGACTAGGAAGTTGCAGAGCTTGGGAAATCAATTTAAAAGAGCTCATTACACCATCTTCAAAAAAGGGAAGAAGGATGCTCCAGGGAACTATAGGCCGGTCAGTCTTACCTCGGTTCCTGCAAAAATCATGAAAGGGATCCTTAAGGAATATATTTTGAGGCACTTGGAAGAGAGGAAAGTGATTAGAAATAGTCAGCATGGATTCACAAAGCAAAAGTCGTGTCTGACCAATCTGATTAGCTTCTATGATGAGGTAACTGGCTCTGTGGACATGGGAAAGTCAGTGGCTGTGATATACCTTGACTTTAGCAAGGCTTTTGATACAGTCTCCCACAATATTCTTGCCAGCAAGTTAAGGGAATATGGATTAGATAAATGGACGGTAAGATGGATTGAAAGATGTCTAGAAGGCCGGGCCAAGCAGGTAGTGATCAACAGCTCGATGTCAGGATGGCGGTCAGTTTCTAGCGGAGTGGCCCAAGGTTTGGTTCTAGGACCGGTTTTGTTCAATATCTTTATTAATGACCTGGATGAGGGGATGGATTGCACCCTCAACAAGTTTGCAGATGGCACTAAGCTAGGGGGAGAGGTAGATATGCTTGAGGGCAAAGATAGGGTCCAGAGTGACTTAGACAAATTAGAGGATTGGGCCACAAGAAATCTGATGATGTTGAACAAGGATAAATGCAGAGTCCTGCACTTGGGATGGAAGAATTCCAACCATTGTTACAGGCTGGGGACCAACCAGCTAAGTAGTAGTTCTGCAGAAAAGGACCTGGGGGTTACAGTGGATGAGAAGCTGGATATGAGTCAACAGTGTGCCCTGTAGCCAAGAAGGCTAATGGCATATTAAGTTGCATTAAGAAGAGCATTGCCAGCAGATCCAGAGATGTCATTATCCCCCTTTATTCAGCTCTGGTGAGGCCACATCTGGAGTATTGTGTTCAGTTCTGGACCCCTCACTACAAAAAGGATGTGGACACATTGGAGAGAGTCCAGAGGAGGGCAACCAAAATGATCAGGGGGCAGGAGCATACGACCTATGAGGAGATGCTGAGGGAGTTGGGTCTGTTTAGTCTGCAGAAGCGAAGAGTGAGGGGGGATTTGATATCAGTGTTCAACTTCCTGAAGGGAGGTTCCAAAGAGGATGGAGAAAGGCTGTTCTCAGTAGTGACAGATGGCAGAACAAGGAGCAATGGTCTCAAGTTGTGGTGGGAGAGGTCCAGGTTGGATATTAGGAAAAACTATTTCACTAGGAGAGTGATGAAGCACTGGATTGGGTTACCTAGGGAAGAAGTGGAGTCTCCATTCCTAGATGTGTTTAAGTCTCGGCTTGACAAAGCCCTGGCTGGGTTGATTTAGTTGAGATTGGTCCTGCCTAGGGCAGGGGGCTGGACTTGATGACCTTCTGGGGTCTTTTCCAGCTCTATTGTTCTATGATTCTATGATCTCCACCCTTACCTGTGTTGCTATATCTAACTAGATAATTCATATTGAGAGAAGAAACTTTAATTTAATATACAAACTATATAAACTAATTAATATAATAGAATGAATAAGGTACAAAGTATGGTAAGTGTGGCCATTTGACCTCCTAAGTATTATAGTTGGTATGGCTGATAAAAGATAGGCAAACTGTAAAATCATGGACATGTAAACATAATTCATGCAAGTGTTTCTATGGCCAATATATCCCATACATTACAGTAGCAACCCCCCCAAAATGGGGCCAGAGTGGCCATGCCTTTGGCTACTATAACACATCCTGAAAGTTTTTCTTGATTATTTACCACTATCTACCCCATGTAAAATAGTCACTAGTTTGTAGAAGGCAGACTAGCACAAAAAAAAAAAAAATCTGTACTCTAGGGCAGTCCTCATGCTGTCAAACTAGCAACATCATCATAGAGATGTGTCAGTAATTTCCTTAGTCCTTGGGGGCATGAGAAAAAAATCCATGCATTATTTAATATTGCTTATTGAGATGTTTGGCACAGAAAGATATTTGAACTCAGCAAATCAATTCTCCCTGTTGGTTTATGCATTGCCACAAAGCTTGTGGCTTTTAAAGACTTATCAACTGAACACTAATATAATAATTCAATCAATCAAAATAATACTTAGCACTTCACCAGCCCTTTGCATCTAAGAATCTCGAAGTGTTTTATAGACATTAATGAAATGTATATAGGAGCATCATTAACTCCATGTTACACAGAGGGAAATGAAGACAAATAAGTATTTACCTCCTTTGCCCAACTTTACACAGGAGAGGTATAGCTGGAAAGAGAATCCATCTTGCCAGTCCTTAGATAAATTGTGGTTTTGTGGATTAAGCAATGTCTATTGTTTTCCTGGGATATATTCACTAAATTACCAGAAAAAAGATGAGATGAGCACTGTGTTGTGATATGTTCATATCCTAATTAGTGCTGTCAAGCAATTAAAAAGTTTATTGTGCAATTAATCACACTGTTAAACTATAATAGAATACACTGAAATATTTTGGATGTTTTCTACTTTTTCAAATATATTAATCTCAATTAGAATACTGAATAAAAAGTCACTTTATTTTTGATTTACAAATATTTGCTCTGTAAAGTACAAAAGAAATAGTACTCAGTTCCCCCATTACAAGTACTTTAGTGCAATTTCTTTAGCATGAAAGTTGAACTTACAAATGTTGATTTTTAACTTCATTCAAAAATAAAACAATTTACAACTTTAGACCCAACAAGTCCGCTCAGTTCTACTTGCTCAGCCAATTGCTCAGACAAGTTTGTTTACATTCACAGGAAATAATGCTGCCCATTTCTTGTTTATAGTGTCACCTGAGAGTGAGATGAGGCATTCACATGGCACTGTTGTAGTGGGCATCTCATTCACATGCCAGATGTGCTTAGTATTTATATGTCCCTTCATGCATCAAACATCATTGCAGAGAACATACGTCCATGCTGATGACAGATTCTGTCTACAGTGTAGACCTATTCATATTTATTTTTATCATCTGAGTCAGATGCGACCAACAGAAGGTTGATTTTCTTTTTTTGGTGATTGGGTTCTCTGGTTTTCACCTCAGGATTGCTCTTATTCATAGACTCATAGACCATTATGATCATCTAGTCTGACCCCCTGCACAGGGCAGGCCACAGAATCTCACCCACCCCTCCTAGAATAATCCTTTCACCTATATCTCAGATATTGAAGCCTTCAAATACTTTGAAGACCCCAAGATGCAGAGAATCCTCCAGCTATGATCTGTACCCCATGCTACAGAGGAAGGCAAAAAACCTCCAGGGCCTCTGCCAATCTACCCTGGAGGAAAATTCCTTCCTGACCCTAAATATGGCAATCAGCTAAACCCTGAGCATGTGGGCAAGACTCACCAGCCAGACACCCAGAAAGTTCTCTATAGTAACTCCTAACTCCTATTAAAAAAGTATCAACTCTTTTAATACTTCTGAAACTATACTTCACAACTCCTCCCTCTAAGATTTTAGAAGAGAAGACATTGACAGATTTGTAAACCTTTAGTTGAGTGCTCGAGTTATAGAAGTCTCACATTGGTACCGTCTTTCTGTTTTGTCAAATCTGCTATGAAAATGCTCTGAAAATGAACATGTGCTGGGTTATCATCTGAGACTGCCAGAACATGAAATATATGGTAGAATGTGGGTAAAACAGAGCAAGAGGCATACAATTCTCTCCCAAGGAGTTCAGTCACAAATTTAATTGATGCATTATATTTTAAACAAACAAGCCTCAGCAATGAAATATGTTCTCTGGAATGGTGGCCAAAGCATGAAGGAGCATATGAATATTTAGCATAGGTGACACAAATACCCTGCAATGCCAGCTACAAAAGTGCCATGCAAACACCTGCTCTCACTTTCAGGTGGCATTGTAAATAATAAGCTGGTAGCAATATTGTCATGCCTCTCCCATGTTTTATGAAAATGTGCATGTTAATATGAATATGAATAACTTCAGGGGCAGATGACACCGCGGGGCCCCCCTTTGCCACAGCGCATGCGCTGTGACGCCATGCGCATGCGCGGTGGCGCCACGGTGCATGCGCGGGGCTTTTTTGAGTGCGGGGTCCGGGGCGGCCGCCCCGTTCGACCTGCCCTATATTCGCCCCTTCATAACTTGATACTTTAGATAAAATGCCTCATGTAACATATGAAGTTAAAATCTGCTTAAAGTATATATCCTATTTTTCATTCTTGTAACGGAAATTAGAAATATGAAGTACAGATTTGTTTATAATTACTGGTGCTCTGGAAAACTATTGGAGAAGTGATCAAGCCAATGATCCAGGAATTAGGGATGTTTGAGTGTAAACAATTGTTTAACCAATAAGCAGATACATAACTTGTTTCTCTAAGCCATTACCTGAAGAAGTAGGACTGATTGGCTGTAAGCTTTGCATTGTTTCTGAGTGCAGTTACAGAACAAAAAAGTACGTGTGTAAATTGCACCTTCAGAATAAAGAGACTGCACTGCAGTACCTGTATGAGATTAACTGAAAAATACTATTTCTTCATTTTTACAGTGCAAGGATTTGTAATAAGATAAAGTGAGGACTGTACACTTTGTACTCTGTATTGTAACTAAAATCAATATACTTGAAAATATAGAAAAATATTTAATACATTTCAATTGAAATTCTATTTTTAACAGTATGATTAAAACTGCAATTAATGGTCTGAGTAAATTGCATAGTTAACTGAGATTAATCAACAGACCTAGTCCTAATACACTTTATATAATTCTGAGAATTAGGAGGAACATTTTGAAGGATGTCAAGTACGTGTTTATTTTGCCATGGTTTAGTTGGTATCTGCTTTCTGATTTTTTCCTTGAGCTTTCTATATAAAGCATACCTGTTTTTATATTTAGTACTATTTCAGAAACAATTATAACTTCATTATAACTAAGGTCTAGTAGGGTCATAATTACAAACTGTTTTCTAGGGGCTAGAAATACAAAACATCTTTCTGGATATAAATTTGGCATATACATTTCTGGGTTGCAGTTGCTTAATGGAGCAATGCCTATGCCCCAATATTTATTTGTAATTAAAAACTAAGATACATGCTACTTTAACACAGACACACAGTGATAGACAATCTTTGCTATGAAAAACTGCACTCCAAATAGGTCAGACTGGCAGAGGGAGAAGAGGTGGCAGAGACAGGGTGATGATGTAAGTTTCTTAGGGCAGGGATTGTCTTTTTGTTACGTATTTTTATGGTACTTAGTTCAGAGAGTTTGTAGTCCCCTAGGAACTACTGCACATGAAAAATTAATCAAGTGTATGTAGCAACTTGCCAGAAATGTCTCAGGAGATTGGGGCAAAGGCAAGAATCGAATCCAGGTTTTCTGACTCGCAGGCTGTTGCCCAGTATGGGGAATATTGAAATATGTATTTGAGTTCCAAATGGAGCTCTGATCTTTATGCATGGCTATCCCTGTGCAAAACACAGCATCAACTTCTTCCATGGCATCATCCCTGTCCTGGAATTTACAGAGGATCAACTGTGTATCTAGTGAACAAAATGGAGGCAGGAGTAGAAACCAGAAAGGGGACATAATTCACCCCTCTGAAAAGCCCTGCAGGGAAACTGCCAAATATGTTGTATATTGGGTTGTAGATATAGATCTTGTTGTTATGGTAACTGAGTAGGTCACTGGGGTCAGCCCATCTAGTCTGGGCTTGTTCTGGTGAGTTCTGTGCTATGCAATAAAATGGACACTTGCACCTACTCCAGCTCTCTGCCTTTCCACTGATTTCTTCCTATGCTGTGAAACTCCCCACGACATAACAAAAACGTACTGCAACGTCAGGCTACATTCCAGTTTGTATACCTCTTTCCCTATCTTTGAACTATGGCGTTCCCCATTAGAAGAGTCCCAGCCTAGGGATAAGGAACTCAGAACAGCACTGTTCCATTGGAGCCATGCTGCCTGGGAGTTGGACCTAGTGCAGAGGTATGATGCCTATTCAGAGATGGATCCTGAACAAACACCAACATCTCAGAATTTCACAGTTGCTCCCCCGCCCATCTCTATAATGTGCCAAACACTTGCCCTGAACAGTCCTTATCTTTGGGGAAGTTTGAACCTTAATATTGCAACTCATGTTCAGGGGTGTCAGATAAGAAATATTTCACAAATTACTGCAGATATGAAATTTCCCCAGAGTCAATGCCCAGTGTCTCTCACAAGGGGAAGCAGACATAGCTTGACTTCAAGGGGAACAGGACCCAGTCCAACATAGCAAGGAAAAAAGTGTAAGCCAGTATCAGAGAGAATTCTATATTCCTTGAGTTTTTTCCACTCTCAAGATGATGAAATCAAATTAGATAAGATTTAACAGCCAATTTAATAACTGAAATCTAGGGTCCAGTTCTATAAACTGGGATGTCCTCATTTGTCCCCTTGATTTCTGTAAGATTTATGCATGTGTAGAATGAGGACTGCATTCCTGATACAAACATCAACTCTCCCTTCTATGTGCACACAAGATCCTAAATAGGCACAAACTTCAAGGAGGAAATATACCTCTTAAGCTAACTTTTTTCTGTGGTTATCATAAATACTGATTCCTGTTTTTGCTAATCTTGTATTTATTTTATTCTCGGGCTATTGAATAATAGTAATTGAGATAAATCAACAGCAGAATAAAGGCACTCTGAGTCAACTCAACAAAATATAGATGAGAGGAAGTCATTCTCTAGTTATACAGAAACAGAGGTGTAATTGGAATTAAAAATTTCCATAATAATTTTATCAAAACATGGCTCCAGACTACAGACTCCACTCTGTATTAACAAGGTGGTTTCAAGTCTGTCTGAATTAGTCAGAAATGATCTTATATTCTGTTGCTTGATCTATTAAAAATACAGCCACTTTTCCCAATCAGACTAAAATACAATCAAAATACGACCGTGTGTAAATTTTAGAATTGTGAAATGCCCTCGCTGTAACACTAGCACCAAAAGAAGCTGCAGAAATGAAGCTTCAGCTTAAAGAACATAATAATGTACTAAATGATTTCCAAGAAAAGCTGGTGAATTCTTTGCTGTGAACCAATGGAACATATCCTATTTAGACCTCACTTCCCTGCCAGTTTGAAGCAGCATCATTCATCCCCAAATTCCCAGAACTGCCCCAGCATATGCTTGATGTTATATGGTACAGCTACAGTGCTATCTAAATCTGGCCAAGCTTGGTACCCAATGCCACAGGGAAAGACTGCTAATTTTTGGAGCGAGAGTGGAGAGAGTGCTGCAGGGATGTATCAGTGGCCAGGTAAGGGAATAAACCAAAAGGGGGTATGGGACTCACACCTGCTACTATTAAAGAAATGACTGAGCAGGTAGAGGCCTTCCTTGCCTTCTTAGACTATCCTCTTACTCAAGGGCTGACATTTTAGGGAAATAGTGGACACAGAGGGACAACTGTTTGTATTTTGTTAACTCATTGCAGTTGTGTGCTTTTGGGGTTCATGTACAACTGGTTTAAGAAGCTGCTATTACCAGGACAACGTGTCCTTATTAGATCTTTAAACCACACACTTTTGCATTTCCAGGGGCCAGTGGATTGTCCTGCTGCAATGAGATGTTTAGCCACTTCAGAAAGCATTGCCATCTGCCCTAGAAACTACATTCCTATGGGCCTGATACAGGTTGGATTTCCCTGAATCTGGCACCCTTAGGAGTTTGCCGGACTGGAGTGGGGTGGTGGTGGTGGGGGGGGGGGGCGGAAGGGGGAAGGGTGTCTATTCTATCCTTTTGCTGATGGGATTCCAAGTTCTCCAGGGGTCTGTCAGCAGACCTAGCGGAGCTCCCCTGCCACAGCTCTAATGCCCTGGCACCACCAAGAGTCCACTGTTCCAGGACTGCTGTGGCTCTGCAGCCCCAGGGCCACTGGGGCTGCCATGGGTCTTGGGCACTAGGGCCGCCACAGCTCCAGGATGCTGGAGCTGCTGCGGCTCTGGGGCCGTTGGGGCTCCACTTGCCAAGGCTGCCAGGAGTGCTGGGCTCCGTTGTCCCAGAGCTGCCACATTTTCCCAGATCCAGGGCCCATTGCATCAGGGCTGCTGATGCTCCATTCCCTGGGGCTGCCATGGCTGCCGGGACTCTGCTGCCCTGAGATACCAGTGCTCCATTACCGCAGGGCTGACGCAACTCTGCTACTCTGAGGCTACCGGGGCTGCTGCAGCTCCGCTGTCCTAGGGTTGCTATGGCCAGCCTCGTGGCCACCCAGCTCTCTGGTCCCAGGGTTTTCTGGACCAGCAACATCCACGGTCCAGTCAGACCAGAGAGTCTCGGATAAGAGAGGCTCAACCTGTACTAGACTGAGACCACAGGGTTCAACCAGGCTAGAGGTAGGAGACAAGATGTTCATATTGGCCCTTGACAGCATGAGTGGCATGGCTGGCCATCCCCATGCCAATCAGCTTGGGGGGGGTCTTCCAAGTAGAGCTATTGCCCAAGAGCAGAGCAAACAAGGTACTGCCTTGGGGTCAGATAGTTGCAATGATAATTAACTTTATATAATTCACAGGCTTAATTCTGCCCAAGTAACACAGGTGTGGTTCCTGAGGTGTTTGATGGGAGCAGTACCTGTGTAACTGAATGCAGAAATGAGCTCAAAGGATTTACCGGTGAAGGGAGCTCACCAGCCAGGTGTGAGAGGAATGTACGGAATGAAGCACTTTTCCAGAGTGCATGGCTGCTTCCCCTCCTCCCACCCACTCCCAAAATGGCACTTTTGAGTGCCTGTAAGAAATTGTAAGTTACTTTTACCACTGGTGGGTGAGCAATTGATGGAGCGACTTCGTAGATCCTCTACTATCTCTATGAAGGCTCACTGAAGCCCCTGTGTCAGGGGGCAGGACAAAGAAGTGGGAAGGGCTGGAGGATATCCTACTACATACTGCGAAGCGGCCATGTAAGAGTTGGTGAAGGCTACTCCATGGACGCAGGTCTCCCCTCCTCCTGCTCTCTTCCCATCTTCCCCTGCCTAAAGACTGCACTGATGCCATCCTCTTTTCCCTATGCCCCAATGTTCCTCTGAAGAGCATGGACATGGTTTTGCTTAAAGAAGCCTTGCAAATGATTTAAAGTTACAGTTCTGGAGGATGGCTGGCTAAAAATAGTTAAGTGGCGCCTCCAGAAGCTAGGAATGCTCTCCGGTAGTTCTGTTTTCAGTGATCTGCAATCACATAAATCTTCAGAAGCTCCAGAAACATTAGAGTTAGCACAAATTTCAAGTTAAAAAAAATAGAATAAATGCTCTTTTAAATTGCCTTATTTTATAAACTTGCTAGGATCTTTGAGCTTTCATATATACAACGTGTGTGAGTGGCTATTTAAAATTAGACTGGCCTGATCATCAGTAAATGTATAATACAGAATACATAATCTTTCACTGCCAGGAAGATATATTTGACAACAGAAGTTTTTATTATCTCTAACATCCATGATTCTATGTGAATTACCCCATCATTTTATGTAGTTTACTATTTAATAAAACAGGGTGATTAATTTACATTATTATACAAATTATGGGCCAGATTCCCTATTTATACAAATCTCTCTGGTTCCAATTCACACAAGTTGAGGATCTAGCCCTGTAACTTTTACAGTCTCCAGTTAAATTAATATAATAGGCTGGCACAGAGGACTCATAGAATTATAATCTTATATGTTATTTAAAGTGAAATTTCAAAGAAAGCAATTTAACAGCCCATGTAACAGTGGAGCGTTAAGTAAAATAAACAAAACAGCAATTGGTACAAGAAAGTTGGCTGTTTATAACTACTGTATTTTATCTGCCTATTAATATTGCAATTTCATTAATTCTGACAACAGAACGAGATTAAAAGAATAGTAAGGGATATCGTATTCCAAAGTTCCTGAAATACAGCCTATTAACTGATCCTTAAGAAAATAATCTGAATGCTAGAAATGTTAAATACTTTTGGTTTCCATTTGCTGTAAAGTACACACAGAGATATATTTGCATCTAACAATTATTGTTTATACTAGAAGATTTACCCGGGGTTGCTTGGGTCCATAACTCAATTAATTTTTGTTTTTTGGAAAATAAAATGAAAATGTATATGTTTCATTTATATCATTGTTCTGGGGTGGGGCTGTGGATGAGGGGTTCAATATGCAGCCTTAGGGAGAGAGGACAACGTCAGCCTTCTTTCACTGCAGCAGCATGTGAGATGTGCCTCCCCATGGCTGCTGCGGCATCAGAGAGCATAACCAGGGGAAGCATGCATGTCTCCCAGCTGGAGCAGGTCCAGGTTTGTCTGCCCCCTGCACTCCCCAGCCAGAGTGACAATGCAGGAAACTGTGCACTTTCCCCTTGCTCCCTATGCTTCAGTCCCCCCCCCCCCTCCAAGCCCCGCTCCTCCCTAAAGGACACCTAGGGAGGTGGGAGGCTCTAGGGTGGGAAGTCCCAGTCCCACCTCTAGCTAGCCCCTTTCATCTGCCTGATGATTCTGTCTCTTCTGAATGGTTTTCTGAGAAGCAAACCCATTTCCAGGCATACCCCATTTCCCTGACACAACCAAACCCTTGCCTTGCTTTAAGTTTTGATAAGAGGAAGCTGTATACTGAATTTGGTGGTCTTTTGGTGGTCCTTGGTACTCTTATATTTAAGAGAAGTTCTTGAACAAATGGACAGACTCTCTCAAATATATAGTAGATTACTATAATGAGTCAGTTAAAAAGGGGACCCCATTGTGCTAGACTCTGATGATGTTCAGTCTAAACTATAGAGAAGTAATAAGTGGCTTTAAATAAAGAGTAGGAGAGCTGATGGGAAGGAATGGCAGGAAGAGGTTCACAGAGGTAAGGTTATGTGCAGGGCCCTACCAAATTCACAGCCAGGAAAAAACACATTATGGACTATGCAATGTTATCTCCCTCTGTAAAATCTAGTCTTTTAAAAGTGCTTTAACTGTATACTATACTGATCTCTTGAAGGAGACCAGTGTTTCTCAAACTGGGGACCCAAAAGGTCCTTGCTTTGCCTTGCTGCAGGAGGGTAGCAAGATTATTTTAGGGGAAATTGCAGCATTGCCAATAGGGATGTCAATGTGTAGTCGATATGCAATAAACCTGGGATTGTTTAATCTTATCAACTACATGCAGGAATGAGTTGTGTCTGATTTATTGTTGCTAGGAAAATGCACAATTAACACTCTACACTCAGAAATTTCTGAAATTGGGTGTGTTAGTTTTGTGTATAACCTGTTGCTGGAGTCAGACTGTGTGGAAAAGTAGTGAGTGCAGTGGCTTTGCAAAGTGCTATCTGCAGGTTGGGAGAAGTTGAGCCACAGGAGCAGAAAGCAGTCTCCTATCTATAACTGTGAAGCTTGTGCAACAGGTTAATGATAATGTTAATCTTCCAACAGGAAAGCTTTACTATTGTTAATTACAGAAAGGGAAAACTTTCTTAATTTAGTTGTATGCTTGGAATGTTTCATTTCAGCCAAACTGTTTTATAGTGTCTCAATTAGTATGATTTTCTCTTCTTTAAATGTAATGATGAGGAGTCACTTATATTTTGCTATTTTCAGTTTGTATTTTTCTTGTAACAAGATTTTTAAAATCTACATATACACTTAACAGAATGCTTGGTTAATTGTTTAGCAGACCAGTTAACTAAATGATTGCAGCAGAAGTGGGTTTCCAATGGGATATTTCTACAAACAATGAAGGGAAGATATTGCAATGCTTTTGATTCCTGAGACTGTATAGATTTTGCTGAGTAAAGACTGAAATTCAGGTAAACTCAATATTAGCTTTCAGGAACTCCAAGTTACATCTCACTGTTTTTCTGTGGGGACTGTCCTGTTTATATTTAATTTGTTTACTTTATGTATAACTGAAGATGTTTGTGGAATATAAAAAGTAGTGATGTTATGTTGTAGAAATAAGCTATGTTTATTGTTATAAAGTTGGTATTTAATAATTAAATTTCAATCCTTTTGGGGTTTTTTGGATTTTAATGTGAGAAGGTGGACCCTGTACAATCCTTAGTGAAAATCCTTAGTGTCTGAATTCTGGGTCACCAGGTGATTCTCCATGAAAGATGGGGGTTTTTAGGCAGTAGAGAAGAACAGTGAATTAACCTCTAGCCCATTCAATGTTACAATAGTGTGTCTGATGGACAACTTACTGATTGTAGTGTTCAGTAATTTAGTTTTATTTTGAAATACTTCTGCCTATGATTATATCCAGTTTTATTATAGCCGTCAGCCTCTACTGCTGCCTAATTTTAAGAAATAATAAAACAACACCACTTCCCCTATATCTTCCGCTTCGCACCTGTCCAAGCCTTCCCTAAGGTTTGAGCACAGTCATCTGCTTGACAATTCCTCTGCAATTCGTAGGGGCTCAGGGCAGGGCAAGGGTCTTCTGCAATCAGAAAGTTGCCATCCTTACCCAGTTACCAAGCACCCAAAAGGGGTTTTTACTGAGTTAATAATACAGGTTTTCAAAACTTATCAAGAGTAGCAGTTTACTGAAGAAGAAACACTAAGCTGCAGAATACAAATCTCATTTTACCAAAGTCTATACAGTGTAAACAAATGATTCTGGGAATAGTTGACTTAAGTTGGAAAATGTTTAGAAAATATTCTGAATAGTTGTTTTAAAGCAATAGATAAAAACTAAGAGCTTTCAATGCAAGCTCTTCCTTTTGGCCAATGTTTATGCAGGATGTCAGACTAGATAATGATAAGAAAATCCCTTCTGGCCTGAAAAAAAATCTTTGTATCTTTGAGTTAGCCGTAAAGGTTTAATGACTTTGTTTTCTGAAGAACTGTACTCTCTAATTATAAGTGTAATCATGGTACATTAATTCACTCCAGCAAATACATTTGGTTCATAAATAGTTTAGCATTATGAGTAATCATTAAAGAACAGTTCTTAACTTTTTTTTAATTAAGTCATCTATGCTAAGAGAAGAGAGAGAATTAAAAGGCTATTCTGCCTTTGGTGCACATAGAAGAAACTCCAGGGGAGTGAATCACAAATATCCAGGGGGAAAATATACTTTAGATATGGGGTTATTTGGGCTTGATTCTGATGCTTTTTGCTGGTTTTACATTGATACGCTACTGACTACAAAAGAGTTACTTATAATTTGTTCTGAGAGAAGTAAGATCAGAATCAGGCCCTTTATTTCTAGTGTACAGTATGCTAATCTTCTTAATTATTCATTTTAATGATTACAAAAAAATAAATTGTTCAATAATGTCTGCTCTGATCTTTGGGATTATGAAACCAAGATAGATAGATGTTGGCAAAGGGGCTATACACTGGAGGGAAGGTTTACAGGACTGGGCTCCTGGAAAATTCATGGAAAGTTTTGAAATGATGTCATTTCATAAAGAAACAAACACAACTCATTGATTCACTGAGTATTAGCCAAGTCACATACAGACAGGCAGAACAAATAAGATAAAACAAATTCAAAGGGCTGGTGCCCAGTACATTTCAGCAGGCCCTGTGCCTTTGATTTGTAAAGATTAGTTGGTTGCCAGGTCAGCATTCAGTGCTTATCTTTTTATATCAAAATGTTAGAGGACCTCTCCCTTCTTTCTACAGCTCCCTGAATATTTTCTCATAAAATCAGCATTTAAAAGCCTCAGATGATCTGACTTCTGTTACAGGCATGACCCAGGTGGTGGTGCAAAGGGTGCAAAAGCACCCTCCATAGTCCCCCAAATAAGCATGCTCCAGCCGGCCAGGGGAAGGTAGGAGCAGCACGCTGCACAAGCCTCCCTCCCCCATACTCTGACCAGGCAGGAGAAGGCGGGGGCTGATTTCCCTGCTTACTTGAGGAACCATAGGGGTGCATTCAGACCCTTGCGGTCTATATTTACAAAAAAAGCACCCTCCCACAGAAATTCCTAAGTACAGGCCTGTGCTATCCCATTAAATTCTTTCCTCATTGCTAGTTGCCTCTTTTTCTCTTGGCATAGATGAATTAAGTAAAGTGGAGGGCACCTTTGGGCTATGTCTAGACTGCAGGCTTCTTTTGGAAGAAGCTTCTCCGGAAAAGACCTTCTGAAAAAACTTCTTCTGAAAGAAAGCGTCCACATAGCAAAAGCGCATTGAAACAGTGATCTGCTTTTTCGAAAGAGCATCCACACTGAATGCTTGCTTTCTCGCATTTAAGCTGTGATTACTATGGACAGAGTGGCTGTCAGGGCATCTGTGCTTTTTCCTCTTTTTTCAAAAAAACTCCCTCTTCCCTGTCCACATATACCTTTTTCCAAAAGAGCTCTTTCGGAAAAAGCCTTCTTCCTCATAGAAAGAGGTTTACCAATGTCAGAAAAAACCCCTCTGTTCTTTCGATTTTTTGTCAAAAGAATGCAATTGCAGTGTGGACGTAAGTGAAGTTTTTTTGGAAAAACTGCCATTTTTTCTGAAAAAATCTGTAATGTAGACATAGCCTTGCAGTACAAGTCAAACAGTTTTGTCTTTCTGCTTTTAATCTACAAAAATGTTATTTCAAATTAATCCGCAGGATCCATTGTTATACTAGTAAAAGTCGGGTATGTGTGTGTCTAAAAAAAGAGAAAAATCCATTTTGCTTAAAAATGTATAGCTTGGTGAAACTGTTGCATATATTACAGAGTCATGCGATCCTCCTACCTTTTAAAGAGACGATTGTGTGTTCTACTGCATTTGGAAAACACCTAGCACATTTTAGAGATTATCTACATAATAAGAGTAAAAGCAAAATTTTACAAACAAAATGGAAGTAGTTTGAAATAGTGAACAATGAAGATTGCTAGTGAACAATGAAGATGTCATTAAATACAGTCTTTGGCTTAGATTCCCAGTCTTTAATGACAGATAATGCCCACATTTCATAAAACTGAGCTGTTTTGGTCTTTTATAGCTTTAATATTATACTAGCAAAAGTAATAAACCAGCAAGAAAAATAAGCAACTAAAGTATACACAATAGGAAGGAAAAATCTGGTATCTGGGTGACCAGTAGAGATTCTGGCTATATAAACACTCATTAGGAGCCAGATACTAGAAACACTTATGCACATGACTAAATTTGCAGTTTATGGCCCCACAACTGGTCAGGTTAAGAATCAACAAGTTTACTGACCCTCAAATAATTAAGACCAAGGACAAATATTTTCCATACTAGAAGTGAAATCCTGGACTATTGAAGTCAATGGCAAAAATTCCCCTTCTTGACTTCAAAGGGCCAGGAATTCAAGCTGGTTAATAAGCCTGCTGTATGTATCCTAGCCTGTTTCATGGCAGCAAAAATGACAGCCACCTTGAATGTCCTTAAGGGAGAAGTTTTTGTAGCTGTTTCTAAAGCATTTGTATCTTAAATTTTAACTAGAAAAAGCGTTTTCAAATAGGCTTTGAGAACAGCTGCAGGAACTCCTGCTATTGAAGGAGCAATAGTGAGTATGTCCCTGTAGGAAAATGAATGAAGCCAAAGCCAGGAGGCTCCTGCATATCTGTTCTGCCTTCAGGCCCCATACGCCTTGTGCAGTGGAACCACATCTGCAGTGGGAGGACATGGCTGAATGGGCTTCCTAATGGAAATACTCAACAAGGAAACAGTTACAGCAGGTGATAGTGCTCCTTTTTTTTATTCTAGCAATTGTGGTTCAGCTCTAATTCATTGTCATGTTCTAATGTGTAGGAGCGCTGGAACAGTTTTTATATTGGGGTTGCTGTGAGCCATTGAACCAAACTGTAAACCCTGAGTACCTGTATATATAAAATGGAAAACACTTCAAGTCAGAGGGTGCTGCAGTACCCTCAAATCCCTACTTCCAGCATCTCTGCTAATGTGCTGCATTAAATCTTGTGAATGTGAAGATCCCTTCGTGCAGACTACAGCATTGACTCTTCCATTGCTGCTGAGAGGTAAGGTAAGATAGTTGTGTTTGGCATGCATTAGAAAAAATGATTTGTGCAGAGCAGGATAATTGGCATGCATAGCAAATATTGGGGTAATTATGTATTTAATTTTAAATATAACATTTAGGGTTTTGTAAAGTACCTTGAGAACCTATTTTATTATGTAGTGCCCCCTCTCCACCTGGTTACCTTCTTTAATGTCAATCTACTTACAGGTTGAGATGGACAGGTCTGGGTTCTTCTGGATCCTGCCCCCTCACTCAGCAAGGTGTATCCTCTCTATTTTTCCCCTATGAATTTATTTGGCAGTGCCTCCACCCCCCTCACTCCTTCCTGGCAGGGTCACCAGGGCAGCTTGGGAGGAAAATTCTAAACACAGGGTAATCCCCACTTACTTGCCAGATAGCTGGAGACTTCCAAGAAATAACACAAACACATACAATATATTCAACACAATAATTATGTTAAACAGGAGACAAATATAACATAACAGGGTAAAACACTATTTGTAGGTTCACCGGTGCCCACGCTGCTAATACCTGTGACTTGCCCCAGTAACGTGACTTGATGTTGCAAATGTAAGATTAGTGTCCCATTGGTATGTGTACTTTGTTGGGGACCTTGATGACCTATGACCACGAAATTCTTCTCTGCAGTGGTTTAGCAGTGTGGCTCACTTGGTTCAGTACAGCCCAAAGGACTCACAAGCAGGATAAGGTGGTAAATCCCTCCACAGGTATAATATGCAGCAGGTTATAAAATCCCCAAACCCTTACTCCCTGGCTTGAGGACACAGTTCAGGAGTAGGGGGTCCCCAAAACAAATTCCCTGACTAACTAAAAGATGGTGCACTCATAAACTCCATGAATGATCCTCAGGTTCAGAGATGACTCTGGACTACTTAGTCACTACAGAGAGCTGATCTCTGCTAGCAAGGATCCTCTTCAGGCAGGAATCAGGCTGCTTTGGTCCCAGGACTTCCCCTCAACACAAAGGGGTGCAGGGCTCAAGGTGAAGATTACACAACTGTACTAAAATCCAAACTGTAGTCTCCTAGCCCAGCATCCAGTCACACACACAGCAGGCAGCAGCCCTGAACTAGCAGACAGAGCAGAGCTGACAATGTGGTGACTGGTCTCATCTAGGGAGCTGGAGGGCTAACTCAGCCTGGCTGGGGAAGTTTCCCAGCAAACTCTACAAACTGGGAATCAGGAGTGGAGACAGGAAAAGCCCAGCTGAAGGATCTTACTTTCGGGGCCCTAGAGGCCAGTTCTTAGGAGGAACCCTGCATGCAGGCCTGGGGCTTACTAGCTCCCCACACAACCAGCCCTGCCCTTGCCTTGGCTGGCTCCAGACCCACTCCAAATAAATGGCTTCTCCCCTCTCTTGAACTCCCTGGGAGGGGCATCTCACTCCCTATTGGTTGCCGAGCAGACTCTGAATTTGCCTTGGCTCCCCCTCCCTACAAGGGACAGTGTGTGTCTTCCTGAACTGCCAGCAGACAGAGCCCCAGGAATCCAGGTAATCTCCTTGGGGGTTACAATTATTATTCATATTAGGACAAAACCTGCATTCCTCAGTGAGGTCCTGTACCAGAAAAAAAAACCCCACTCAATGTTAATTCCCACTGACTTCAATGCGATTTAGGCAAATGCTTAATTTAAATATGTACTTTGGAGCATTCCTGAATAGGGATCCTTTAGGTCCTCAATACAAAGCTCCATGACATCAATGTGGATTATTCCATACGCTTTAATAAGCTTTGGATAATGCCATACATTTTTACTTAGTTTCCCAGGCAAACTCTCAAATGATGGAAGTGTTCTTATGCAAAGGACGAGTAAGGATATTAGGGTTTGTTCCATTGTGTATAGAAAAGCACAATGCGATGTCATCTCACACGAGACCTCTGGGAGATGATACTGCAAGAAAACCAGCTTAGTGCTGAATACTAAAGTATGAGTCTCTGAGACTATCATTTAGATAGAATCTTTCATCCCAGGATCCCAAAGCACTTTGCAGACATTAAATAACGATGTTCATGTGATTGTTTACCAATGTCATTCCCAAACATCTTTACAAAATTATGTAAAGAGGATGGCCAATTAAATAAGGAAGAGATAATGGGCTAGACTGGCCGCTATGTTCTTCCACGAGAAGGGGAAGCAGATAGTTGCACTGCCCCAGGACCAAAGCAGAAGTGAAACTATGAGAGTCCCACTCTGACCACTGGGTCCCCTTTGGAAGGCGTATTCCATTACCTAGGCACATTTTATTTGTCTCTTTGCTGTCAGCTGTGCTGGCCTGCAAAGTTGAGAGGTGCAGCCAAGTCTCTGTCCCCTCCCTGCCCACCTGCAGTGGGAGGAGTAGTAATTCATCATCACCCATGATGCAGGGAGTCTATGTCTACAAAGCAGAACAGTTTCCAAAAAAGTGGACGCTTTCTTTCCACTTCCCTATATTCTTCATTGTATGAGGAATAAGGGATGTTCCGAAAGAGCAGGATTTTCCAAAATGTGGCCCCATATAGATGGGCCAAATTTCGGAAAAGCCTCTGAAAAAAAGCAGTTTGCAATTCCCGTATCTTTTTCTGATATAACACTGCAGTCTAGACATAGCTAGAGAGAATATGTTTCCTTATTCCTTTGCATGGCCATATAGATGCTAACTTCTGAATAAGGATGTAAAATCCCCTTTAAAATGTAAATTAGTTAACCGGATCACTGCATCATTGCTACTTCTGAATGAGTCCACTGGGAACGATACATGGCACCACATATCTATCTTTACTGAAAATGCACCTCGTGGACATAAGTTGAGGCAGAGCTGGATAGAGCACTCTACCTTTCTGGGGTCAACTGACCCATCTGCTCCAACTGACCCATTCTGCTCCTATGTAGCTTTTATGGGAGCTAATTCATCATAGTAGATATGTTAATTGTCAACAGCTGGTATCAAAGGCTGAATACACGATGGGGAAGAAGGAATGTTCAAAAAAGCAATTTTTCCTTGGTTTGCAATATTGTTTCTGATCTCTGTATTGGTAATATTCAGAAGTTGGGAGGAGGTGGTTATAAAATGTTCCTGGAATGCTATTAATTTACAAAAATAAGATCATTGAGCAGAACTAGCTCTTTTCTAATGCTCTCTTACATTATACACTCCAGTAGCACCACTAGCCTTCTTCCCATGGTAGATGCACTAATCAATGCTATGGGCCAAATCCTCAACCCTAGGACATGAGCCATGTGTAGGGAAGATCTGCGGAGTCCCAGTTGGGGGGGAGCCATGGAAGAGCAGTGGAGTCACTTTGGGCCAGATGCTGGAACTAGGGATGCTGCTGCACCCAGGGCCTTCCTTAGGATTTATGGTGCCCTATGCAATACCTATTAAATAGGTGCCCTTATGCCTTATGGCAGCCTAGCAGGGATACACATTTTTAGAGATGTGATTTTATAATCTTCTGCAACACACTGATATATTTTTAAAGCAAATTTTAAAGTAAGGTCCTGTAAACTAAGGCTTTGTTGAAATTTCTAAGTTTAAAGTGCAGCTGTAACAGTGTTTTAATGTGGCAGTCTGGTCATGGCACCAGCACTGGGCTCTTCCAAGGATCTAGGTAAACCATCTCCATGATGGGAGTAACTAACAGCACTGGGAGTCTGTTTACACTGGCACTTTATAGCGCTGTAATTTGCTGAACTCAGGGTATGTGTGTTTTTTCACACCCCTAAGTGAAAAAGTTACAACATAGTAAATTTTAGTAGCAGTGTCAGACAAGCCCTAACACAGTATATTCAGAAACTGACTGTATATACCTGTGAAATGACTTCACTACCACTTGAATGGCTCTTTCATAGACTCATGTTCTGATAATAGGTCTGCCAAGGCTTTTTCACTTTTAAGTTAACTAGAGCCTTTCTAGGGAAAGATTCACCAAGCTTCATCAGTCACAGAACAGGGATAGGAAGAGGAAGGTGGGAAGACTTAGTGGTGCCCCAAATTTTGAGGTGCCCTACTCAGCTGCATAATCTGTATGAGTAAGGACAGCCTTGCCTGTACCACTTAGTTCAAAGTGGTTTCTATTAAATACCGGGTTTACAGTGTGGTCCAATGGCTCTCAGCACCCTCACTATAAAAAGAGTTTCTGCATCTCTGCTGTGGGTAGTCCAAGCTAGTAGTAGCTAGATATCCCCCTTCCTTTCAGAAACATATGAACATGTATACACATCAGAACATATGTAGTAGGTCCATGCTCTGGATGCTTTAGCATCATTAAAAATTCTTCATAGTGTACTGATCTACTACAGACACCCCACTTGCTCTCCTTGGGCCAGTCCTGATATGCTTGGACTCTTTGCTAACACCCGTCTTTTGGATGAGGGTTTGAATTTTCTAATCCCCCATCAATCTCTCTCACTTTTCCTTCCTTTCACTCACTCTTATCTGTCTACCAAATTCATTGCTGTCTTGTGTGTCTAATCTCATCTAAGACCCATATTCTCCATTCATTTTCCCAGTTTTACTTTCTTTCTTTGCAAATCTCTCATTTCCCTAAACATCCCTCCCTCTCTTGCCTCAAATATTATTCTACCATCCCCTCTTGAATGTTCCCCAAATGCCCATATCACAGAAATAAGACTGGAAAGTCCCTTGATGGGTCATTTAGCCCAGTCCCGTACACTGAAGTAGGACGATGTAGAGATCATTGGTGACATATATTTGTCTAAACTGTTCTTAAAAACCTCCCATGATTAACATTCCATAACCATTCTGGGCAATTTGGTTCAAAGCTTAACAGGATTTAGAAAGTTTTTGCTAATGTATAAGCTAAATCTTCCTATTGCAATTTAAAGCCTATAACTTCTTGTGCTGTACTCAGTGGGAGAGAACAATTTATCACTCCTCTTCATAACAGCCTTTTATGTACTTGAAGACTGTTATGTTACCAACTCCCCTTTGATCTTCTCTTCTTCAGACTAAACCAACCCAGAGTTTTCAATCTTTCTTTACAGGTTATGTTTTTTAAACCTCTAAACATATTTGCTGCTCTCCTCTGGACCTGCTCCAGTTTCTGCATATTTTTCCTGATGTGTGATGGACACAATACTCCACCTGAAGCCTTATCAGCTCCTCCTCAAGGTACATCTAATCCTCTTTACCCTCCTCTCAAAGGACACACTTGCCTCATATCTCCCCCATGGGCCTTGTTCTCCTCCCTATACAAATCATCCCCAGATCTACTAGCTTTTCCTCAATGAATATGTTCTTGTATATGTCCACTTCCCATTCTCAGGACCCTTCCCAAGGGTTCCTCCCATGCCACCTCTTCCTGTCCCCAGGATCCCTCACTGAGTCCCCTTGTACTTGTATCCTCCTACTCAATTCCCTTCAACAAGGTGTGTCTCTCACTTGCTATCTCCCCTCTATAGCAGGCTAAAAGTTTGAGGACAAAAAGATGATTTAGGGAGTTATATGTGATAGGTTTGCTCTGCTCCCCTCCTCTATTATAACCCTCAAGCCCATTTTTTGTGAAAGAATGCTTTGGAGTTAGCAACATCACACAGCAAATTAAAAGTTAACCTACCAAGAGTGGTGACCAACAAGCAACGAGAACACACATGATCCCCAACAGCTGGATGAGTGTTTCCATGGTGATTCTCCCCCACTGTTTGCTGGCCTGAGAAGCTGAAGGTTTGGTTCTGCACCGAGATATTAAGGCTTTGATGGTGGCCAAGTTACACGCCATGGTGACGATCAGAGAGAAAAGTCCCAAAAAGGCAAAGGCGGAGGCGAAGAAGGTGTTGCCCTTGACATGGTTGTCCCCGGTGCTGATGAAACACCAGGTGCCTGGCCACTGCAGAGTATACTGCCCTATGCCAGCGATGGGCAGGAGAGCAAAGGCAAACACAGCCAGCCAGACGCTGAGCAAGACGGTCTTGGTCACCCTGCTTTTCATGTGGCTGGCGTACCAGTGCGGCGCTCGGATGGCCAGGGTCCTTTCGATGGCCATGGCGCTGGCTATGAAGAGGGGGCAGAGGCCGAAGACAGTCATGCATAAGCCAAAGAAAGAGCACAGGTTGCCCGAGGAATCCACCGCCGGCCAGTGCCTGTTGGCCAGGTACACCGCGATGACCACGGGGCTGGTGAGGAGCTGGCCGGTGAGGTCAGTCAGCGCCAGGGAGCCGATGCACAGCAGGAAGGACTTTTTCCGCGCGTTCTCCTTCTTCTGGCAGGCTCTGTACACCAGCAGCATGGCCAGGGCATTGCCCACCAGCCCCGTCAGCATCATGCTCAAGGGGAACGCCACCGAGACCGAGCCGCAGCCGTCCGCTGGCCGCGCCGTGCTGTTGCTGGCCCCCTGCGGGGCGCTGGAGCCGTCCCACATGCCGGGCGCGCTGCTGTTGAAGCTGCCTCCACACAGCCGGGGGGGCGTCATGCCGCCGGCCGGGCGCAGCAGCGGAGCCGCAGCAACAGCCCAGCCGGTGCCCAGCCCATGGCTGGGAGCTCAGTGGGCAGCAGGGACCAGGCGCCGCGCTATAAGGCAGAGGAGGCGGAGTCCCGGGGCTTCATTCACCAGTTGAGGGTGGGTGCAGGGGGCTCCGCGGCCCCTGAGAGGCTGGCAAGCGGGGCGGCTCGCGCCCAGCAAACCGGAGCGGGGGAGCAAGGGGAGGGGGCGTGTTTCCACTGGCTGGGCCCTGCGCGCGAGCCGCCAGGTGCCGCTCTGCCAGAGACTCGCAGCCGAGCCCCGCCCGCGTCCGCTGTGCAGGTAACAGCGGGAACAGACCGCCGGGGGCGGGGGCGGCGGGAGCGAAAGAGGGACACGGAGCAAAGTTGCTACAGCCCGTTCTGCGCCTGGTCGCGCGCGTGTGTGTGAGAGAGACTGTAACGTGTGTGTGTGTGTGTGTGTGTGTGTGTGTGTGTGTGTGAGAGACTGTAACCTGTGTGTGTGTGTGTGAGAGAGAGACTGTAACCTGTGTGTGAGAGAGAGACTGTAACCTGTGTGTGTGTGTGTGTGTGAGAGAGAGAGAGACTGTAACCTGTGTGTGTGTGTGTGTGAGAGACTGTAACCTGTGTGTGTGTGTGTGTGTGTGAGAGAGAGAGACTGTAACCTGTGTGTGTGTGTGACTGTGACTGTAACCTGTGTGTGTGTGAGAGAGACTGTAACCTGTGTCTGTGTGTGTGTGTGTGTGTGTGTGAGAGACTGTAACCTGTGTGTGTGTGAGAGAGACTGTAACCTGTGTGTGTGTGTGTGTGTGTGAGAGAGAGACTGTAACCTGTGTGTGTGTGAGAGAGAGAGAGACTGTAACCTGTGTGTGTGTGTGTGTGAGAGACTGTAACCTGTGTGTGTGTGTGTGTGTGTGAGAGAGAGAGACTGTAACCTGTGTGTGTGTGTGACTGTGACTGTAACCTGTGTGTGTGTGAGAGAGACTGTAACCTGTGTCTGTGTGTGTGTGTGTGTGTGAGAGAGACTGTAACCTGTGTGTGTGTGAGAGAGACTGTAACCTGTGTGTGTGTGTGTGTGTGTGAGAGAGAGACTGTAACCTGTGTGTGTGTGAGAGAGAGAGAGACTGTAACCTGTGTGTGTGTGTGTGTGAGAGAGAGAGAGACTGTAACCTGTGTGTGTGTGTGAGAGAGACTGTAACCTGTGTGTGTGTGACTCTGTAACCTCATTGTGTGTGACTATAATCTGTGTGTGTGTGTGACTCTAACCTCATTGTGCGTGACTATAATCTGTGTGTGTGTGTGTGTGACTCTGTAACCTCACTGTGTGTGTGTGTGTGTGTGACTGTGACTCTGTAACCTCATTGTGCGTGACTATAATCTGTGTGTGTGTGTGTGTGTGTGAGAGAGAGAGACTATAACCTGTGTGTGTGTGACTCTATAACCTCATTGTGCGTGACTATAATCTGTGTGTATGTTTGTGTGTGTGTGACTCTATAACCTCATTGTGCGTGACTATAACCCAGTGGCATAGGCGTGTACAGCACATTTCATTAAGGTGTGCACCCAAATAATTTTTTAAAAATGCACTTCCCCCATTAGCCACACCCCTGACCCCTGTTAACCACGCCCCTAGCCCCCATTAGCCATGCCCCTGGAGGTAACCCTCTCTGGGCAAGATGGCCACATGACCAAAAGTAAAAAGTGTTATGTGACCCCCAACCCAAGGATTTATCCCACCATCCTCCTAATAATAGGGATTAGTATGGCCCCCACCAACCCCTCTACCCCATGCAACTATCCTGAAATTGCATTAATCCAATGTGTGTGACATTAATGAGGGGGTGGAGAGGCTGGGGGGGGGGGGGGAGGGAGTGTTCCCTCTAAGAGTTTCTTCCCATGAGCAGAATGAATTTTGTGTTCATAGACTCATAGACTTTAAGGTCAGAAGGGACCATTATGATCATCTAGTCTGACCCCCTGCACAGTGCAGGCCACAGAATCTCGCCCACCCCTCTTAGAATAATCCTCTCACCTATGTCTCAGATATTGAAGCCTTCAAATACTTTGAAGGCCCCAACATGCAGAGAGTCCTTCAGCTGTGATCTGTGCCCAATGCTACAGAGGAAGGCGAAAAACCTCCAGGGCCTCTGCCAATCTACCCTGGAGGAAAATTCCTTCCTGACCCCAAATATGGCGATCAGCTAAACCCTGAGCATGTGGGCAAGACTCACCAGCCAGACACCCAGAAAGTTCCCTATAGCAACTCCTATCATCCCTCCATTGACCTATTTCCAACTGATAATGAATGGTCAATTAGTTACCAAGATCATGTTATTTCATCCCACCATCCCCTTATCATAGAATCATAGAACTGGAAGAGACCTCAGAAGGTCGTCAAGTCCAGCCCCCCGCTCTAGGCAGGACCAATCCCATCTAAATCAACCCGGCCAGGGCTTTGTCAAACCGAGACTTAAACACCTCTAGGGATGGAGACTCCACTACTTCCCTAGGTAACCCATTCCAATGCTTCACTACCCTCCTAGTAAAATAGTTTTTCCAATATGACAGGAGTATGGCTCCCGGGCATGGCTTGCTCATGACTGCTTCAGTCCCGTTGATGGGCCTCAGCCTCTTTCCTTCCACTCCCCCACTTTGCAATGGGGCTGTAGACTCTGGGGGAATAGGAGTGGAGGCAGGCAGAGGTGCCTCCCTGCAGCAGATGTAGACATGTCTCTGTATTAATCATTCTCTCATTGAAGTTTTTAGCTTTGTAATGAGTCCTTTTACATGGAAACTTTGTATTACGTCTTGGTAGAATAGTCCCTAGGACAAGTGAGGCAGAGACTGTCCCTGTGGGGTGAATGAGGTAGGAATGGATAAGGTGGAAGGTGAATCATAGAATCATAGGACTGGAAGGGACCTCAAGAGGTCATCGAGTCCAGCCCTCCGCCCTCAAGGCAGGACCAAGCTCCGTCTACACCATCCCTGACAGATGTCTATCTAACCTGTTCTTAAATATCTCCAGAGAGGGAGATTCCACCACCTCCCTTGGCAATTTATTCCAATATTTGACCACCGTGACAGTTAGGAATTTTTTCCTAATGTCCAATCTAAACCTCCCCTGCTGCACTTTAAGCCCATTACTCCGTGTCCTGTCCTCAGAAACCAAGAGGAACAAATTTTCGCCTTCCTCCTTGTGACACCCTTTTAGATATTTGAAAATCACTATCATGTCCCCCCTTAATCTTCTTTTTTCCAAACTAAACAAGCCCAGTTCATGAAGCCTGGCTTCATAGGTCATGTTCTCTAAACCTTTAATCATTCTTGTCGCTCTTCTCTGTACCCTTTCCAATTTCTCCACATCTTTCTTGAAATGTGGCGCCCAGAACTGGACACAGTACTCCAGCTGAGGCCTAACTAGTGCAGAGTAGAGCGGCAGAATGACTTCACGAGTTTTGCTTACAACACACCTGTTGATACAACCTAGAATCATATTTGCTTTTTTTGCAACAGCATCACACTGTTGACTCATATTCAACTTGTGGTCCACTATGACCCCTAGATCCCTTTCTGCCATGCTCCTTCCTAGACAGTCGCTTCCCATCTTGTATGTATGGAACTGATTGTTCCTTCCTAAGTGGAGCACTTTGCATTTCTCTTTATTAAACCTCATCCTGTTTACCTCTGACCATTTCTCTAACTTGCTAAGGTCATTTTGAATTATGTCCCTATCGTCCAAAGAAGTTGCAACCCCACCCAGTTTGGTATCATCTGCAAACTTAATAAGCGTACTCTCTATCCCAATATCTACGTCATTGATGAAGATAGTGAACAGTACGGGTCCCAAAACAGACCCTTGAGGAACTCCACTTGTTATCCCTTTCCAGCAGGATTTAGAACCGTTAACAACAACTCTCTGACTAAGGTTATCCAGCCAATTATGCACCCACCTTATCGTGGCCCTATCTAAGTTATATTTGCCTAGTTTATCAATAAGAATATCATGTGAGACCGTATCAAATGCCTTACTAAAGTCTAGGAATATGACATCCACCGCTTCTCCCTTATCCACAAGGCTTGTTATCCTATCAAAGAAAGCTATCAGATTAGTTTGGCATGACTTGTTCTTCACAAACCCATGCTGGCTATTCCCTATCACTTTATTACCTTCCAAGTGTTTGCATATGATTTCCTTAATTACCTGCTCCATTATCTTCCTGGGACAGACGTTAAACTGACCGGTCTGTAGTTTCCTGGGTTGTTCTTATTCCCCTTTTTATAGATGGGCACAATATTTGCCCTTTTCCAGTCTTCTGGAATCTCCCGTCTGCCATGATTTTTCAAAGATCATAGCTAAAGGCTCAGATACCTCCTCTATCAGCTCCTTGAGTATCCTGGGATGCATTTCCTCAGGACCTGGTGACTTGCTGACATCTAACTTTCCTAAGTGATTTTTAACTTGTTCTTTGTGTATCCTATCTTCTAAACTTACCCTCTCTCTGCTTGTATTCACTACGTTAGGCACACCTCCAGACTTCTCGGTGAAGACCGAAACAAAGAAGTCATTGAACATCTCTGCCATTTCCAAGTTTCCTGTTACTGCTTCTCCCTCCTCACTAAGCAGTGGGCCTACCCTGTCCTTGGTCTTCCTCTTGCTTTTAATGTATTTATAAAAGGTCTTCTTGTTTCCCTTTATGCCTGTAGCTAGTTTGATCTCATTTTGTGCCTTTGCCTTTCTAATCTTGCCCCTGCATTCCCGTGTTGCTTGCCTATATTCACCCTTTGTTATTTGTCCTAGTTTCCATTTTTTATATGACTCCTTTTTTATTTTGAGATCATGCAAGATCTCCTTGTTAAGCCAAGCTGGTCTTTTGCCATATTTTCTATCTTTCCTACACAGCGGAATTGTTTGCTTTTGGGCCCTTAACAACGTCCCTTTGAAATACTTCCAACTCTCCTCAGTTGTTTTTCCCTTCAGTCTTGCTTCCCATGGGACCTTACCTACAAGTTCTCTGAGCTTATCAAAATCTGCCTTCCTGAAATCCATTACCTCAATTGTGTTGGTCTCCCTTCTACCTTTCCTTAAGATCATGAACTCTATTATTGCATGATCACTGTCCCCTATACTGTCTTCCACTTTCAAGTTCTCAACTAGTTCCTCCCTATTTGTTAAAACCAAATCCAGAACAGCTTCTCCTCTGGTAGCTTTTTCAACCTTCTGAAACAGAAAGTTGTCTCCAATGCAGTCCAGAAACTTATTGGATAGCCTGTGCCCCACTGTGTTAGTTTCCCAACATATGTCTGGATAGTTGAAGTCCCCCATCACCACCAAATCTTGGGCTTTGGATAGTTTTGTTAATTGTTTAAAAAAGGCCTCATCCACCTCTTCCACCTGGCTAGGTGGCCTATAGTAGACTCCTAGCATGATATCACCCTCGTTTTTTACCCCTTTTAGCTTAACCCAGAGACTCTCTACACAGCTATCTCCTACGTTCATCTCCACTTCAGTCCAAGTGTGTACATTTTTAATATACAAGGCAACCCCTCCTCCCTTTTTTCCCTGTCTGTCCTTCCTGAGCAAGCCGTACCCTTCCATACCAACATTCCAATCGTGCGTCCCTCTGGGCAGTTGCAAAAGTTGGAGAGGGGATGGAAGGCAGATCCAAGATCAATGAGCCCTGGGAAGTAGGCCCATTGAAAGGAGACTGGACCTGTGGATGCTTTGCGGGTCAGCAGCAAGGGCCTGCTTTGGGAAACCCCCTCTTTGGAGGTAAATGTGGCAGCATTGAGACACCGCCCAGAAGCAGGTGCCACAGACACTAACTGCAGATTCATGGAACGGCTCTCATAGATCTTGCACATGCATAAGATGATAGATCTGCAGGGGGAGGGAGGAGCAGTGGCGTAGTGAGGGGGCCAAAGGGGTCAGTTGCCTCAGGAGAAAAATAACATAAAATGTAGCTAAAAATAGATGTCACACGTTTTTAAAAGGAATACCATATCTCTTGCCTTTTGTCTATTTTTGTCTCTTTAGGCCCCCAGTTAAAATTTTCAAAAGCACTCGAGTGACTAAAGTCATTTTTGAAAATTGGACTTGGAAATCTAAGCTCAGATTTTCAAAGGTAATTAAGCTCCTAAAGAGACAGTTGCCAACTCAGATCTTCAAAGATACCTATCTGATCTTCACACACCTTTGAAAAACTGGTCGTAAGTGTCCTAGTCAGTTCTGAACGTGAGATGTAGGAGCCCAGTCCCAATTCCTTCAGGCTTTTTTTTTTATTTGAACATTTATCTACACTAATTCCCCTCCTCTTTCACTATCCAATAAATGCATGGATCAAAATTATAGGTGCTTTGTGAATATGCTGACTTGAGAGTGGAAAGATTTCATATTGTCATGTATGATTCCTGGTAACCCATCTCAAATATGAAAAACTAGGTTGATACCTGTTCATATCAGGAGCTGTTGAATTCAGTTCACCATTTGCAGTAGCTCATTAGGATGTTTAGTGGAAAAGATATTGCTTTTTTTATTATTATTTATACTGTGGGCAAAGCATGGGCTCACAAGAATTCCAACATTGTTTTAGCATGAGTTTCAAAACATTTGGGCTATGTCTACACTCACGGCTTCTTGCATGAGTAATATGCAAATGAGGCTAAGCATGGAATATTGCTGAGCCTCATTTGCATACCTAATGAGCCACCATTTTTTTCAGAAGAGGCTCTTGCACACTGCTCCTTCTTGCACATGAAAAACCCTCTTGTGCAATGCCATTACACCTATTACTTGACAGGAAGAATGGCATTGTGTGACCGTATAACCTCAGTGTGTGTGTCTGTGTGTGTGCGTGCGCATGCATGTGCATGTCACTGTACCCCCTCCGACTGTCACAGCAAATCACCAAGGTGCCTTTTATTTGTAGGGGAGGGAGGGAGAAGAGAGGGAAAGTACCTAGACAGAAATGTACAGGGCTATTGGTGCCAGCTGGCTGGAAAATGTCACGTTCAGCCACCATTCAACCAGCTACTGTTTTACGCTGAATCGAGGCTGACGAACCTTGCTTCTACAGGGCCACCGACCCACAGAAAAAGGCACTCACGGGTCACACACAAGTGAAAAGCAAGGTCTGATCCAAACCTATGCCGCTCTTTTGGGTTTCGGATTAGACGCTGTGATGTGTGGTTCTCCCCGTAAATCTGCCCTCCCATCCCCTGGTGCTGGCACGTGGCTACGATTGGATCCACCTCCCATTGTCAGTGTATTTCTGGGGGCCTCAGAGTTGAGCACAGACTTCCCAGGTCCAGAAAAATAGGCACTCCCCCATTCTTCCCTGCTCCGACCCCCTGGCTGATGCTCCTTCCTGGGTATGGGGCTTTCCCCACTCCACCCACCTAGCACACCTTCCAGGGACCTGGGTCGAGGTGCTGGGGTTTGTAGGCCCCGTTCTGCTGTCATGGAGCAAGCCCCACACACAGCTCCCAGGCTATGTCTAGACTGCAGGCTTCTTTCAGAAGAAGCTTTTCTGGAAGAGATCTTCTGGGAAAACTTGTTTCGAAAGAGAGCATCCACACAGCAAAAGCACATAGAAAACGTGATCTGCTTTTTCCAAAGATAGCATCCACATTGATTGGAAACTATCTCACATTTAAGTTGCGATTATTATGGATAGAGTGGCTGCCAGGGCACCTGTGCTTTTTCCAGGAGGCCTCTTCTTTTGAAAAAAACAAACCCTCTTCCCCATCCACACATGCCTTTTTCTGAAAGAGTTCTTTCAGAAAAAGGCTTCTTCCTCATAGAAAGAGGTTTACCACTGTCGGAAAAACCCCTGTGTTCTTTTGATTTTTTGTCAAAAAAACCCAAATTGCAATGTGGATGTAAGTGTAGACATACCTCCTGGTAGAGCGCCAGATCAGCAGAATGGGACAAGCCTCCAACCCCAGTCCTTGACCTGAGCGCTGATGGGCGAAGAAAACCTCCCACACTGTTCTGTGGGCCAGATGAAATTATATTCTAGCTCAGTGTTTCTCAACCTTTTTTTTTAATAAAGGACCCCTTCTTCAAAACAAAAAAAACCCTCAGTCTGCCCGCTCTAACATAATGTCCCTCTCCTCCCCTCCTGCAGAGCCAGGCACTCCTAGTCCCCCCGATCTAACCCAGTGCCCTTCCCCTCCCCAGAGCCAGGCACCAGATATATGGTAACCCTACCTTTGAAGTGCTTGCTCCCACCGCCTGGTCCTGCCTTGGTGGTTTGTTTACAGCCTCCCTAAGGGTGTACCTGGCGGCCATAGCGGCCTTCCATGTCGGGGGGGGGGGGGGAGTGGCCAAGGTCTATCTTTGTCAATCCCTTGGTTAAAAGGTTTCTAAAGGGAGTCGACAGGATGATGCCATATGAGAGGCCTCCGGTACCGGCTTGGGACCTTAACCTGGTCCTGACTGCCCTTATGAAGCCCCCGTTCGAGCCCCTGGCTTCATGCTCTTTGATACAGCTGTCCTATAAGGTAGCTTTCCTCGTGGCCATTACCTCGGCCAGGCGGGAGTCAGAGCTTAGGGCTCTCACCTCAGAACCACCTTACACGGTGTTTTTTAAAGATAAGGTGAGGTTGCATCCACACCCGGGGTTTCTTCCCAAGGTGGTCTCACACTTCCACATGTCCCAAGATATTTACCTGCCAGTGTTTTACCCCAAGCCACACGCGTCGCCCAGGGAACAGGCTCTGCACTGCCTGGACGTTAGGAGGGCGTTGGCTTTTTATATAGATAGGACATGAGAGTTTCGTAAGTCAACTCAATTGTTTATTTCAGTGGCGGAAAGGATGTGTGGTCAGCCAGTCTCGGCGCAGCGTATATCCTCGTGGATTACTTCCTGCATTCGACTGTGCTACGAGGGCACGGGTAGACCACCGCCGCGCATAACAGCACATTCCACTAGAGCCCAGGCAACGTCGGCGGTGTTCCTGGCCTGTGTGCCGATCTTGGAGATCTGCAGGGCAGCAACCTGGTCATTGGTGCACACCTTTGCAGAGCATTATGCAATCACGCAGCTGGCCAGGGAGGATGCTGCCGTCACCTTCCAACCCCGCCTCCGGAGGGGGGACACGGCTAGGGACTCACCTAATCAGAATGGACATGAGCAAGCACTCGAAGAAGAGGTTACTTACCTCATAACTGTAGTTCTTCGAGATGTGTTGCTCATGTCTATTCTGCATCCCACCCACCTCCCCGTGTCGGAAGGAGCCGGCAAGAAGGAACTGAGGGGTGGGAGGGCCAGCAGGGGTATATATGCACCGGTATACCAGCGCCACTCCAGGGGGCTCCCTGCTGGCCCTATGGATACTGCTAAGGGAAAAAAGCTCCGGAATCCGTGCACGTGGTGCACGTACACCTAATCAGAATGGACATGAGCAAGCACTCGAACTGCCCTGGGTCTCACCAGAGCCGCCACAGCCATATACTTTTCCCACCAATGTTAGGGCACGTGTGCAGAGCAGCTGTTAACGTCTGGGCGCACGGCTCCAAACATTCAGTTTGACAGGCACATGCCACCATCCCCTCCCTGATTCCTTTTGCAGGGCAAAATCTCAATTTTTTTTTGCCAAATTTCACTTGTGTTAACATACCCCCCAGAATTCTCTCATGTACCCCTAAGGGAATGCGTACTACCAGTTGAGAAACACTGCTTTAGCTAAATGATTTAAAAAGATATATTAAAGATATATGTAGTGGGGAGAGGGGAGAGGGTAGAGCTGCTCCCAGCTGGCAGTTAACTGTTAGTAAGGATCACCCAACTACCCATTAACATCCCTAATCCAAATCATTAGGCCAGGGGTAGGAACCATTTTTTGATGCACAGAAAAGGAGCGCACACAAGAAAGAAGCAAAAAACAAACTTCTCACTGATGTGGTCCCCCCAACTGAGGAGAAAGACCCCCCCCACACACACACATTCCCCTCATGCACCAGTGCCTAGGGGGGCCCAGGCTAGTAGCTTCTGTGCGCTCCAACCCTGGGGAGGTCTGCAGAGGGGGTTGCTGGAGTGCCATCTAAGGCTCTCTAATGCTAGGTGGAGAGCCCTGAGCCTCAGGGTCTGGATCCAGGCAAGCTGGGGGCCACATCCAGCTCCTGGGTCTTAGGCTTCACACCCCTACATTAGGCAGCTTTGAACATCTCAGCCAAATTGCACACACATCACTGCACACATGAGAGTATCTAACTTATATGGTCCTGATCACCACCACTCCCTCCATTTGTGTGAGATAAGAGCCTAACTACCTTTGAAGAACTGGGCATAATTTCTATTGACACCCATAGGAATTAGGAGCCTCAATGTATGTGATTTGGGTCTTGTCCTCAGGCAATCTTCTCTTGTACAGATAGGATATTGTGGATGAGAGAAACTAAATGACTAGCTCAAAGACACAGGGGCTACGTCTAGACTGGCATGATTTTCCGGAAATGCTTTTAACGGAAAAGTTTTCCGTTAAAAGCATTTTCGGAACAGAGCGTCTAGATTGGCACGGACCCTTTTCTGCAAAAGCACTTTTTGCGGAAAAGCGTCCATGGCCAATCTAGACGCGCTTTTCCGCAAAAAAGCCACGATCGCCATTTTCGCGATCAGGGCTTTTTGCAGAAAACAAATCTCAGCTGTCTACACTGGCCCTTTTGTGCAAAAGTATTGCACAAAAGGGACTTTTGCCCGAATGGGAGCAGCATAGTATTTCCGCAAAAAGCACTGATTTCTTACAGTAGGAAGTCAGTGCTTTTGCGGAAATTCAAGCAGCCAGTGTAGACAGCTGGCAAGTTTTTCCGGAAAAGCGGCTGATTTTCCCAGAAAAACTGGCCAGTCTAGACACAGCCAGGAAGTTTGTGGTATAGCAGGGTCTTGAACCTAGGTTCCCCACAGGATAGCTTGCGTTCTAATTACTGAACTACCTGTCCTGTTGTATTAATGTCATTTTACAAGTGAGAAAACAGTTCAGAGAAGTTTGGGAACTGGCCTAAGAGTGCAAACATGTCTGCTACAGCAATAAGATTACTGACAGAATTGAAATTCACTTGATTTTTTTCATTGTTGTCACTGAGGTATGTACAAAAGATAGAAAACAGCCTAAATGGAGAGCATTAAATTAGCTCAACCACCTACCAGTCAATCCCCAGGGTTCTTAGAATCATCCTCAGAATGAAAGTGGTAGGGGTTTGGTCATCAACACTTAGTTCTGCTACTTGGCCAAACTTTTAGGTATAGAGTATTCCATGATACCATTCTGTTGAATGTTTGTTTGCACAGTGATACTGCAAATCCTACTGCCCTGTGAAAATACAGCAGCAATTGTGCATGAGCTAATAGAAGCCTAAGGTGGGAAAATGCACATGACTGTACCATAATTCAGATTCTAAGATAGGAGTGACTGTTCTGATCCGCCTACTGCCAAGTCTGACCTGCTTCATGACCTAGGCCATAATGACCCCCCTTTTCCTTTCTGAAGTTCTCACTCCCTGCCAGCTTTGTTTCTACTGGGTTCAAATGTTGATTGCTTTTTTATTTTACCTTGTTGCCAAATAAATACAGGGAAATGCATTTATCTGAAACAATAGCACCATCCAGTGACATATTGTGTTAATTACTCAGTCTTACTCACTCATACAGTATTTCATATCTTCAGGTACCAGCTGATATTCAGCTGGAAGCAAAATTATTTCCATAAGAAATATACTAAATGTTAATTTTTCATACATGTTATTTGTGCTTAATAGATTTATATGCATATGGATATTGAGCTCTACCACAATTTTTAATGGAATGGCTATTTTATGCACATTAACCAATCTAACAAGTATAGTTAGAATATCAAGTTTCCTGGGGGTTTTATCTTTACACACAAATGTCTACTGTATCTGAAATAGAGGTGTTTTCAACTTTAGCTGTCCTGGCATTGGCCTGGATGGAAGAAAAAGGGCTGCTGTTTGAATTGGTAATACAATAGGGATTATTTTGCTAAACCAATCACTCTGTGCAGTTTGAGTACAAGGGCTTATTTACACTTGGAAATTTACTGAAATAAGGATGTCCATCTGGGAGCTTATACTGAAATATCACAAATTTTAATAGTGGTGGGGATTTGACTCAACGGTTCTAAATCAAAATGTGAGCCAGATTTCCATATTTATTAAACTCTGGTACATGTGGTTCATTATAAAATACTAGGTAGTAAATGTCCTGAGCTTTTCTTAGGTGACCTTAACGTTCACAAAAAAAAAGCACTGGAGACTGGAACCAAAGAGATTGCAGTGCTCTGTGTAAATGTCCTCAGCTATATTACTTTTGCCTCAACCTTCCTTTGGATGGATCACCTGTATTTTGCCTCCTTACCTATTTAGTTCTTTGCCATTGTACTGAGACTGTCAGTAAGCTTGGTTATCAACATGGCAGTTTTCAAATGAGGATGCTTGCTCCTTAGCAACTGGACTGCCTTTTCCCAAGAGCTCTTTCAGAAAAGACATTCTTCCTTGTAGAATGAGGTTTACTAATGTCAGGAAAACCTGTTTTGATTTTTTTCCTCAAAAGAACGCAATAGCAGTGTGGATGTAAGTGAAGTTTTTTCAGAAAAACAGCCATTTAAAAAAAAAACCCCACCAGTCCCCCCCCCCCCTGCAGTCTAGATGCACCCTCTTATAAGACAACAAATCAACCAGAAATGTCAGTTACTTCCACTTTCCCTGACTTGGGCTAGATTCATATGGTTATTGAAAGGCACAAAAACCTGTGCCCTAGTGCCAGTCCCTGAGATACTTTGCTTTCACCCTCTCTTGCAAGGGCTCTTTTCTCCCAGACTTCCAACAATTTTCCTCACGCCACACCAGCTATTTTGCTGTTCTCAGTTACTCTTGTGATGTCCGATTAAAAAAAAAGGGAACATTACAAAGAAATAGAAAATACTGGATGTGTGAATACATCCAAGTTGCAAGATGATACATCCCAGCCCATCCTCTTCAGCTGAGCAACAATGCAATAGGGATGCCTGAGTCAGACCTCACATTTAATTTTGTTGTGAATCACCTATTGTTAACATGTTAAAAATATACCTGAGAGAACACATTCTCCCCTCTCTCTCATTAGCACTCTACTAGAAAAGCAATAGAACGAGTCACTCTCTTGTTCTCAAGAATAAGGTCTTGCACCAATTCTGAAGACCCAAAATGAGAAAATGATTGCAAGTTTGCTTAGGACTGCTAGGCAATTCAGCTGATCTTTAAAAAAAAGTTACTTTTAATCTGTTACATTCATGGTCTGCATTTTCCATTTCCACTCAATTTGGATAATGAAACTAGGGTATGTCTACACTAGCTCGTTAATTCAAGTTAGGTAGGCAAATCAGGCAACCGGAGTTGCAAACGAAGCCCGGGATTTAAATATCCCGGGCTTTATTTGCATGTTCCCGTCTGGTCGCCATTTTGAAATTTCACTAGCCTGAAGTAACTGCCACACGGCTACATGCGGCAGTGAAATGGTAATTCAAACGAAGGGCTTAGTTCGAATTAACTGTTGCACCTCATGGCTACACTTCGGGCCACTAAACTTCAGGCTAGTGAAATTTCAAAATGGCGACCAGATGGGAACATGCAAATAAAGCCTGGGATATTTAAATCCCGGGCTTCATTTGCAACTCCAGTTGCCTGATTTGCCTACCTAGCTCGAATTAATGAGCTAGTGTAGACATACCGCTAGAGTGGTGTTTTTAATTCATTTTTATTTTATAGTGTTGAAGGACATGGAAACACATAATAAAGCTGAAAAACATTTCAATAGGCTTTGTAACTTATTCCTAAGCAAACCAGTTTCTCTTTAACTGGGCTCATAAGTTTACCGAGTTTAAACAAGCTCTGTAGAAACTCCATTTACTCTCTAGCTCAGTGATGGGCTACATGTGGCCCGAAAGCCACGTGGCCCATTGGGGTTCTGTATGTGGCCACAAGACACTTCGTTTACCGTTGCCCCTGCAGCAGGCTGCCAAATTCTGCAGCTTTTCATCTGCAGAGTTTTTATTTCTTACTGGTATTACAAAAGTGAGATGTACTTAAAGCAAGGGCATGTGACGTGAAGTATGTGCCAATCGCACACGATTGAGAGCTGCGTGTTCCCTTGCATTTCCTCTGCACCTGAAGTTCTACTACAGTTTAATCAGGACTGAAAATTCTAGGTACGTAAGATGAGTTAGCAAAATTACCTTATCTTTAGGAGACTATATTGGATACGATAATCTTGTGGCCCACTTAGATGAAGGAGGGCCACTCATGCAGCCCACTCACTAGCTTAGATAGCCTCTCACAGCTCTAGCTGGTATCAGTAATCTACTACATATTTGAGAGAATGTGACTGTGTTCAAGAACTCGTCCTAAACAGTAAGAACTAGGATCACCAAATTTGTATGCAGTTTCCTCTTATAGCTTAAAACAAGGTAAGAATTTGGTAAGGGTTTGGGTTATGCCAGGAATGTGAAATGTGCCTAGAATGGGATTGTTTCTCATACAATGGAAAGGGAGGGCTCTGCTATATAATGACCACAGAAGGGCAGCGAGGGATATGGGATGGAAAGCAGGAAAAATTTACACTGTATAATAACCACAGTGGGGAAAGAAGGGACCATGGATAGGACCAGGACAGACATAACTCCACTGGGGCCGTAGAGTTGGAGAAAGAGACCACTATCTACCTGAGAGAGTTTATCCGTGTGTCTGTCCCCCAATTAGGGGACATGCACCCCACTCCCGGCTGTGTCCACTGGAGCTGCAGCAGTCATGGAGAGATGATTCTCACCTGGCCCCAAGCTGTTGCAGTGAGAGTGTGCTGGGATCTCTCTGCCCACAGCAACCTGCATGTAGAATCCTTCATCCCCAGCCCCCCCCCCAAAGCAACGATTTAAATTAAGACAAAGAAAATGTATTTGAGTTAAGGACCAGAGCAACGCAGGGTACATCTTCTAGTCCATCATAAAAATCTTTATGTAAGAAGGGTACAATACTAAGCAGCAGGCCACGGGACAATATTTTATTAGAGTTAAATTACAACAGTAGGCTAAAGAGATTGATCTCTCCCTCTTCCCCCCACAAAACAAGCCAAGATTAATTTTGATCTTTGTATCTATGTTTTATACAAAGTGGGTCTGATTCTGACCTACTGCCCAATTTTAATTTTTGATGCAGTTAGTCAGTAAAAATGGATATTGCTTGTATTTTATGAAGCATGCTGTGATCAGAACAACTGCTTTTGCCTTTAAGTTGCTAGTTCTCTCCCTTCAAAGATATCTTAGACAGAATAAAAAAGCTTTGCATTTCAGAAAGTTTAAAAGTGAACCAGCAAATAGATTTATTCTACATGTCTCAACAGAAACACTCATTGTGTAATTGACTCACAGCCTTTATTTACACTTGTCTACAGAATCATTTATTCATGAAATGACTTAGTACATTTTATCCAAGCTAAATGAAACCATAATTTTCCTCAGAGTTGTCTGTAGCCTATCATTTGCTAAATTAAAAGTTTTATCTAAGTACAGCAACAATTTTAATACAAAGCACAAGAAAAAATGAAGATAACATATAGCTTCTAATAGATCTTATTTTTACAATTTAGTATGTAGACTTTCATGAAGTCAGATGCACAGTTAAAAGAAACTAACTGTTCTTGTGCCATCTAAGCTACATTTAGCAAGGAAATCAGATATAAAAGAAAGTGATAAAGAAGAAGTTGCAGGGCAATTTTTTTCTGCAAAAAGATTATCAAAATATTTCTACAACAAAAACATTTTGCTGTCAGATCAGTCCAAAAGAAACTTATAAAATCATTTTAAAAAAAAGCAGAATGTATTTTTGCTCCGTTTGTGTTCTTGAAGTTCATTTTACAAAAGCAACTATCAAAGATGTTGAAAGTTTCACTACTCAAATAATTAGATATATTGCTTCTTTGTTTTAAAAAACATATCATTTTTCCTTAACATACTTACCTTGTGATGCCACTGAAGATAACTGTTAACACAAATCTTTCTTAACCAAACGGAGCTCAAGGGTAACCAGGTTTTAGTGTGATATTGCTAGTAAATCAAATTTTATGTAGCATTTTAAGCCATAAATTTAAAGAAGTTGAAGGGGACAGCTATGATCTTTGATCACATTTATTTAGAAGCACAGATTTATCTGTATTTCAGGAGAACTTCCTATGCAGCTTATCTACCAAATGTAAAATTTAATGTGGGAAAAAAATAGCTTTCTACAGCCCAAATTAATCTTTCATTGCCAGCTTGAGGAGACTAACACTAACTCCCAAGAAACTATTTCATAAACTCTTTCATCACTTCAAAAGTAGCTACAAAATGTTCATTTCAGCATTATAAGTCCATAAAAAACTATCCCCTTTCTAAGAGAGATCACAGACTTACATATATATATATATGAAAATTAAATTGCACCCAGCAACCTACTAGAGAAAGCTGGCTTTTCCTTGGCTGACAGAGGATCAAATAGGCTACATCTCCATAGACACAGACATCTTTGAGACAGACATCAGCTACAGAGAGAAGAGATTAATGATCCAAAAAGTCTTCAGTATGGGAGAGGGGAAGTCTCACATCCCATACCCAATATTAGGTTCTGTAATGGGTGAGTAAGGGGCATCAGATTCAGATGTCTACACTAAATGTGAGTAAGGGAACTGTTTACAGTCAGGCCCCCAGTTTTTCTGCATTTAGTCATTACCATAGATCCTAGCAAAGGTGCATCAAAGAAGCTCAGGAGCTGTTATGTGCAGAGAGCCCTCTTTTGGAGGATGGGACTCCACACATCAGCCTGTCTCCATTCACAGCTCAGTGAGGGATAAATAATTTAATTGGTAGGTGCCCTTCGAACTAAAAAAACCTCCCAATCCCCCTCACAATAGTACTAAAACTAGTGGGCCTCATTAAACATTGTTTAACAATACAATAATGAAATGTACACACCTACTCTAGGGAATTTATGGCTTAAAATGCTACTGTACTTTTTGTTTAATGAATTAACAAAGCTGCAGTTTCCCAGAAAGCAAGGACAAACATGCACTTCTACTAGCAGATTTAGCACTTCTGACCAAATAAGACAACAAGTTCTTAAAAATATTCCTCATGCACTGGACTAGATTTTTTTTTTAATGTGAACTTTAATACATTATTTCTTTTTAGAACTTGTACGGGAACCAGAATGGGAAGATCCAGATGATGACCCGCGGTGTCTGTAAGATACAAACAGAGAAAGTATGCAAAAAAATAAGTTCCACTTAATGTTGTCCCTCACATCCACAATAGAAGACTAATTTATCTGACAGGGGTAGTAAGTAAACTGTATATATGCATAATCTAAAACCGGTTTATGCTCACTAATGTTACACTCTTTAGTATTAAATTTGCCACATTTCATATTAAATTTACAATTCCTTGATGTCACAGTATTCATTTATTTAAGTTAATCAAGTAGTAGAATACATTAGCCCTTTTAAACACTGAAACAATGGAAATCCGGGTATTTGTTTATGGAACAGGAGATTTTGCAAAGAAAGATTTGAGGGTTTTAAAACATCACTTTTTAAAAAGCAGCATTGTAATTAGGAGGAGGAAGGCTCAAAAAACTATTTTTAAACACCAAATGAGTAACTAATAAAATTAAATCCTTTCCCAGTTCATTTCATTTCTTTTGCAAGTATATTAGACACATTTTAAATACACCCATTCTTATTCTACATAAACCCAAACCTTTCTGGTGACCGTGATCTCGATCGTCTTTTTTTGCGATCACCGGATGAAGAAGATCTAGAGCGACTCCGCTTCTTGCCTCTCTCAGGGGAAGATGATGAACGAGAGCTTGAGTAAGATCTTTTTCTTGGGGATGAAGACCCCCTGACGGACCTGGAGCTGGATCTTTATTGATTAAGAAATAAATCTGATTTAATTTGTGTACGATATAAAGACGATAGCAAAAGTCTACTACAGAGTTCAGATCCAAGAACATTCAATAAAAGATTTGCCACAACATCTTACAAATTCATTTTAATACTTACTTCTTAGTTAATAGACAGTAAGAACTTCTACCTCAACAATGAAAATACTTATTTTGAAGATAATGCTTTGGAAATATGGTATTGTGTACCAGTGGTTTGGGAGCCATTTTTCATTGTTATCCAGAATTATGGTTTTGTTAAACGTACTGCAGGAGACTGGGATGAGAGATGGCCTACTAGAAGATCATATTCGTGCTAAGTAATAGAGTCCACAAAGTGAGAGATTTAATACAAGCTATTTCAAATTGTGTTTCACTTTACTGTTAGTGTATATATTCCATTATGTATCATAAAACCAATGTTATTTCAAAAATAAACCACCTAACATTTACTAAAATTGGAAGAAACCTCAAAAAATGGCCATTCTCCCACCCAAATTTGCAAGATTCTGCTGAACTGAAACTATTTTAATAAACTAAAAATGTTAGAAGACAAAATGCTACGCAAAATGTTTTACTGTGTTTTACAAAGAAACAGCTACTTTCTCATGAAATAAATCATTTGCTGAAGCCGACAGACAAGGTGATAGAAAAAGAATTTAGGCTCTCCTGGCTTCAAGCCCAATGTTAAATTTACCAGAACAAGAGGATTTAGTGACAGTACTTTCTTTTTTAATCAAACATGCATATTTTTCCACAGAAAAGTTTCACAATCTTCACTGTAAATAATAAAGTACAGTAGACTCCTGATAATCCGGAACCTATGGGACCTAGGTGGTACTGGATTATCAAATATGTCGGAGTATCAGGAGATACTATAAGATAGTTATGTATATACTGTATACAGTATATACTGTATATAAAATGTTTTTAACCCTTTTTATTGTACATACTGTATAAAGTGTACTGTAAGGTTTTAGTTTTTTAAACCCTTTTTTACCCTTTTTGCTCAGTTCAGCTGTTGCCGCTGTTACCTTGTGACTCATTTTTTGCAGAAACTCACTCGCTAGGCTACTGCCATTTTGATGCCGGACTATCAGGAGTGCCGGACTATTGGATGCTGGACTATTGGAGTTTTACTGTACTCCAAAATATTAAGCAATTTAACCGACAGGAAGGTCTGAAATGCAGTTTTAAACCAATGCTGTATACTAAAAATAACTTGTCCTGAACATGTTGTTTTAGTATCAATGGGGTGTCAAATAATAATTTGCTTTCTATTTTAACACTTAGTTATATTTGCCTTAGGAATTAGTCTAAATTTTTAGTCTAGTGAGAATTGCAACTGGCATAAAATTAATAGGCACACTGGGCAAATGTAGGGTAGAATGAGGGAGCAATCCTTCTCTCAGAGCAGCTAAAGAACTGTTTCATAAGATACATCCACACTGCACACCACTTGCCGCAGCATATAGGTTACATGTAGCTACATGCCACAATGAAAAGCAGGATGCAGCCACACTGCAGTATGTAGCTACATGTGGCAATGAAATGGGGGAGGCAGTGTGAGCCTTTCCAGCTCCTTGTTTTTGGGAGTCTTTCCCCTACCTCAGGGAACTACTAGTGTCCCTGCAGGGGAAAAAAGCTCTAGCAGCAGAGCCTGTCCCTTCTACCGAAGTTTTTCTTTGCAGCAGGTAAAGGCCCTAGTAGTGGGACACTACATTGCGAAAAACAACAATGGGTGCTTGGGTGTATAGAGAGCCATGTAGAGTACATACCACGAATGTCAAGTATATATTTATCCAAGCGCTCACTATTTACATTATTTATACTGTGATCAAAGAGGTGGGGAGGTGCCATAAGGAGTATGCAATGTAGATAAATTAGTAGAGGCTGCATGGACCACTTCCACAATTTTCTCTTCTGAAGATAATGGAATCCCTTTTTGTACACCACCCCTTAAAAGAGGACACTAAAGAAGTTTGGACCACTCAAGGGATGCAAGACTATTTTTACATGCCCAGTCCACACTTGTTTCACACCATAAGAATCCACTCCATGCACAGAAAAAAAAAAAAAAAAAAAAAAAGAGGCAGATTTGCATTCTACTGTAAAAACTTCTGTCAACAGGAAGCCTCAGTGAACTTATCACAGGGGTGACTTGCTAACTTTGGCTCCCATGCACAGTTCAATAATTGCTATACAATAACACCAGCTAAATCAGACTCTAATAATTATATCTAGAAGATCTGGACCAAGTCTTGCTTGCCTTGACCATATGTGAGCAGTGGGTTACTCACATGAGTAACTGATCAGTGATTTCCCATATTTACAATAATGTTTCAACAGTTGTGTCTAATAGGATTTCAAATACAGAACCCTAACCACACAAGAGTATAGCACATCTAATATTTCATATTTAATTGCCAGAAGAAACAGTAAATAAAGTTGCAAGAATCATTTAAAGCAAAAATATGCATTCGGATTCTCTTGCTCTGAAGTATTGCAGATGTGATATTATCCACTTGCCTAGCTTTAGACCAGACTTTTAAAAAATTCCTCAGAAGAAAGCAAACATGCATTTTCAAGAATAATTATTTCATTTAATAGTGGTAACTCCTTGGAACAACTGACTTAGTCTGAAAATGAGTTGTCAAAATTGGTTGTTTTCTCTTAAAAACAAGACACGCAAGCAATCAGTTCTGCTACCCTTTTAGAATTTCTCTCTGCAATGCTACCTAATTCACCTTGATTTCGACCCACGAGATCTAGAATGTTCTCTGGAAGTGGAACGAGATCTTGATCTGGAACTGGAAGAGCTTCTTGAACGGGACCTGAAACAACATGGAGGATTTTTTCCCGATACTTGCCCAGCCTCATGAGACATGATGATTGAAAATTACATCTAGAATTTTGCACAATCCATAAGACATATGAGCATCTGAAATACTCATTTGTAATATTTGTAACTCTTCAAAAATTAATATTCATTTTCTTTCATAATCTATTTTTAACAGTATACAGATGCAGCTATTTATCATACTTGGGCCTAGATTCATGAAAGACATAAATAATTCTGTTAATCTGGAAAAAAAACTTTATCTACTTTCAAATATTGATGGATAATTCTAGTCAAAGTTTCCAATGAGTAAAGTAGTGGCATAAAGAAGTTAAGGTTTTTATTAATGTCATCCACTTAAGAGACTGAACGTTTGCAGTAGAACTATTAGTTAAACTGTGGAAGCAGACAAAGTAAGTAGGATATCCGTTTATTTGGTAAAGTTAATAAAATGATTGCTCACCCATTAACTATTTCATGAATCCAACCCAAATCTTGTAATTTGAACCTTAATGGGACACCATCAGCTTGTATTTTTAAACTGTGTAAAATTAGGAATCCTAGTGTGTGACACAGTACTCCAAATACACCATCATGAACATTTCTTAATTTTTTTAAAAAGTATCATGATTGGTTATTCATCTGTTGATATTGATAAGGTTCTTTTCAGCAAGTATGAGATTGATTATAGGCAATGTCACAGTTTCCACTGTATAAAAAGGCAAAATGCACACACACAAGAAAATTATTTTTGGTAACTTACAGAACTCTTCGGCAATATTTGTAGCTTTATAATGTTTTAAAATTAATATAATTTTCAAACTGATGGTGTCTCCTTAAAATACAAGCTACAAGAGTGCAGTATTACAAATCTTGTGTAACTGCAATTATTTTGAAGAGAAGACATGGCAAACCAAATTTCAATAATCTTTTCAGGTTCCATTTGGTAAATTCATTCTGTAAATCCCAATCAATATTATTATTGTCTCTCTATTTCATCATATTATTCAGAACAAGAATAGTCTGTACTTTTACTTCTAGCCAAATAAGTTATGTTTAAAAAAAAAAAAAAAAAAAAAACTTTCAAGGAGAACTCAAAACTCTTTCAACACACATTTATGTTTAATGAAATGAAGACTCAGCTCATTGTTGCAAATACATTTTGAAGTTCCTGTGACTAGATTACACCCAAGTCTGAGAGATCTTAATTCTATTTTCATTCCAGTAGTTCCCATGCAGAAGGTGCAGTTCACACAGGAGGATAGAATTTCTGTCTAACACAACTCACACTCTAAAATGAAGGATGGGGGAAGAAAGATGTAACACACTATCAAAGTGAGTTTTTGATAAACAAATTGGCATGTGCCAATCAGTTCTGCCAATAGTATTTGGTTAGCTTCTTGTAGACACTATGGCCTAATGGATTTGAAGGAAAGGGCAGTGATCTATGGATCCTTTCATGGAGGGTATTCTGTAGAGAAGAAATTGTATGCAATTTAAAGAGGAATTTAGTAGAGGGTTCCCAGAAGTCAGGCCAGGATGATGCATTTAACATGTGAATTTTAAATGAAATGTGCAGGGGCAATGTGGTGTCATGCTGGCCAAGTAGAAACATATACAAATTTTAACAAAAATGAACAAGAAAAAGCCGATTTTCACATATTTGAAATCTTGGTCACTTCAGCAAAGTGTGATTCACTTACCGTAAGGTCTAGTAAAACAATAGCTTATATTTTAAAAAGAGAAGCAGTTTCAGTGTAAAAAAATATGTTTATCTCCAAGAACTTGAGATCATCCCAACATATGTTTCTGCAAGTACAAGTTCTCCTAAATGAAGATGTTATTCAGCAGGTTTCAGCTTGGGTAATGTATTATGGTCGTATTATAAACTTCTCCATACAATAGCTAAATCTTAGCTATACTATTACTAATTATATATCTATGTGTTAGTAATAAGGAACTTCATAAGTTGCTTGAGAGAGATGTCTTGTAAGCTGCTGGTTGGTTCACTACTGATCAGAGTCAGCTTTTTCTGTGCAAATTTTATCTGGCCTCACTAAGACCCATCTAATCCCTGCACACTCTTAAAATCAGTTCCATAAATCTTCCTTGCCTGATACTCTAATCATCTTAATCCCTCTGTTGACTTCCCCTTTTATACTACATAAAACAAGTTTCTTATCTTCACTTTCAAGGCATTTTCCAATTCTGGAATACTAGACTTCTATTTTATCTGCTCTTATTGCATTATTTCCTTCTTTACCACCCCGCCTCCCCTTTGCAAACAAGTTTGTCAGCTTTTCTTCCAACAGTTTGCATTATTTCAAAAAAATCATGCATGTAACATTAAATGTGACAACTCATTAGCAAGCTAAAAGGAGCACAATTCGTTTTGAAAGTATGTTATAAAAAAGAAAACTAAGCCCCACTGAAACATTATCTCGCTGAAATCGAAGTGACAAACTAAAAGAAGTTTTCACTTTCAAAACTGTGGCACTATAAAAAGCCATCATAAAAATGTAATCTATGTAAACTGTATATATAAAATTGTTACATTAACTGAAACTATAAGTCAATCAAGGAAAAAAAAGTAAATAAAGAAGTTAGATACTGACATTTTGCCTGGCGTTACCCTTGACCTGTACCCGTTTACCTTGACCTAGACCTTGAGCTTGAGTGGGAGGATGAGCGTGATGAAGATTGTGAGTGGGAAGATCGAGATTTAGAGCGACTGCGCCTGTTGGGTTTCTTTTTCTTATTAGCATCTTCTTCCTCACTGGCATCAAGATTATACTTTGAGAGATCAGCATCCTCTTCATCCTCATCCTGAAAAAAAGTAGACTATTAGCTAGGCTTAGAGACTTTAATATGAAGAAAATATGCAGAACGCAGGACTGCATTTTAGACAATTTTCATTTGGAATAGTAGTTTTACTAGCTCTTGTTTATTTGGAGCTTACTGCCAATCTTCTAAAAAAAATTTTTTTTTAAGTTCTCTTTTATTAAGATATCCAAAAAAACTCAAAACAAAACCCAACCCTTAAACATTGAGTGCAGCTTATTGAAAATCAAATAGCCACATAAAGATTTCAGAAAGAGCACATAATAGGACTGAAATAGTGATCTTCAAAATCAGGCATAATGACTAAATAATTAAAAAGTTAGGTAGCTAATTATAATGCCAGCATATGTATTATAGTTTAGGGAGTGTCTTAAAAATGAGACACTACTTTATTTGGGGCAAACGTCTAGCAGAAGTATCAAGCCCAGAGATAGTGTATTCCATTACTAAATTTAGATTCCAAGTCTGCGAATTCCTCACATACTTCACTTTATACGCTGTAAGAAGTCCCACTGATTTTGTTGGTCAGTGTATAAAAGTAAGCATGTGCACAAATCTTTGCAGGATCGTGGCTTAAAAGGAACAACTAATATTTAACAATGATTGTGTATTAAAAACAAAACTGCAGTTCAGGAGGATATTTATTTCTATTTTATACCTAAAAATAAAGCCAGCATTATTTAACAGAGGACATCAATTCTAATATAGTTCTGCTAAGAATTAAGGTCAATTTCACTTAGGAAGAGCATAGACTGTGAACAGTAACAAAGAACAAGAATTATTTTACCTCATCTAATTTATACTTGGAAAGATCTTCATCCTCATCCTCCTCTTCTTCCCCTTCAGATTCCTTATCTTCTACTTCCTTCAGGATAGATGCAGGCCCAACTGGCTTCCCTCGATATTTTTTCTTTTTGCGACCAAACTAATTGCATTCCATAAAAATGTGAGTTATATTCACATCGTTTTCATCCATTCCACCACAAGTAATACTAATCATAGTATATTAAATAAGCAGTCTCCTACAAGCTAATATGAAAAGACTATAATGAATTAAAACTTTTGAAAGACTTATGGGGAAAAAATGAAGCACAATAAAGACTATTTTAACTACAAATTTAAAAAATATTGCTGTGTGTGAAGACAGAGAAGGCAAATTTCTAATAAGAAATCTTAGTTGAATGACCTGGAAAAAAGTACTTGGCAATTATATTGTATGTCCAGATTCTGATAAAATTTATCAAATCTGGATGTACTCAAAGAGCATGTGCTTTATAAGACTGCTTTATAAAAGACTTCAGTATATTTTGGAAGCAATATGAGCACCATAAAGAAAACAGCATAAGAAATCTAAAGCAGATCTTGTAAGCAGATAAACAACTGAAACATGAAACTCTGTAAGTCCCACCAATTTAAATTTTAACTAATATTTGGAAGTTTACGTCCTTCCCTCCCCCCACAACTGCAGATTCAGCTCCAATTATACGTCACATACGAATTAACAAGAGATGTAATTACAAAGATTTACACAGCTTGCTTCTCTCACCCTGAGCCTAATAGCTGAGGCTTGGTCTGTGCTTAAAACATAGGCTGACATAGTTGCATCATCACATACAGTAATGATGTGAAAAATTTCATACATAGTGGGATGGGATGTAGTTAGGTCAGCCTATACTAGTTGCAACTAGGTCAACCCTTCAACCCCACTATAAATGCAGCTAGCTCAATGGAATAATTCTTCTGTTACCCTACCACCTAAAGAAGTGGATTTACTACAGCAACAGAAACCCCCCTTCCATTGCTGCAGGAAGTGTCTACAGGCAGTCCCCGAGTTACGCGGATCCGACTTAAGTCCGATCCGTACTTATGAATGGGGCTTTTCTCGCCCCAGAGGATGTGGGTGGCGGGACCGCCCAGACGTGCCGCGGTCCCGCCGCCCATGTCCTCCGGGGTGAGAAAAGCAGCTCCACGTCTCCCTGGTCTGCTGGGGGGGGGGGGGGGGGAGGGGGCGCATCTCCCTGGTCTGCTGGGGGGGGGGGGGCGCAACTAGTCCCCTCCTCCCCCCAGCAGACCAGGCTTTTCTCACGGACGCCTGTGGTAGAGCAGCTGGGGCGCTACTGGACCAACCCGGCAGCATCCCAGCTGCTCTGCTCCAGGCGTCCTGAGTCAGCTGCTGCTGGTCAGTTGCTCTGCCCCGGGCTTCTTGGAATCAGCCGCTGATCAGTTTCAGCAGCAGCTGACTTGGGGACACCTGGGGTAGAGCAGCTGGGGTGCTGCCGGGTTGGTCCCCGCAGCGCTGAGGTGCGGCGCTGCAGGGACCTAACCGGTAGCGCCCCAGCTTCTCTGTTCCAAGCGTCCAGATTCAGACGCTGTTGAAACTGATCAGCGGCTGATTCCAGGAAGCCCGGGGCAGAGAAACTCTGCCTCGGGCTTCCTATAGTCAGCCGCTGGTCAGTTTCAGCAGCAGCTGAATCTGGACGCCAGTTTCGACTTAAGTACAAATTCAACTTAAGAACAAACCTACAGTCCCTATCTTGTACGTAACCCGGGGACTGCCTGTACATGACTATAGTATAGCTGCAGCTGTGTCCATTGATGTGCTTGTAGGGTAGACATATCCTGTGTTAGTGTCTCAAGCCAGGCTTCCCTGCCAAATATGTGCTCTTAACACAAATCTATATTTCTCTGATGTGATAATTATACATAATCTTACCTCATCATATTCCCCATCTGATTCTTCACGTTCTATATACTCAACATTCTCTCGTTCATTAAAACCTCCTCCATATCCTGCAAATTGTAAAATAATAATGAACTATAATCTCTTATAATATGTACATGCAATTACATTAAGTACAAAGTCTTTAGTAAATACTTCTGTTATATTACATTTTATTAAAATGAACGGACGATGTATCTAGATCAGTGGTACTCAAAAAAGTGACCCCAGGTAGTCCATGACTCGAGCTCAGTCCCGTTCTCCCCGTAGCAGGGAGCCCATACTGATGCGCCAACCTCACCCGCCATCCCAGGTGGAGCTGGAGTGCCAGAGGAGTGAAGTGTCTCAGTTGGGGACCACATCAATGAGAGTTAGGGATTTTTTGAGTTTTTTTTAATTTTTTTTATTTTTTCGCTTCTCACGTGTGGTCCCCAAATGATTTTTCTATGGATCAGTGGACTGTGACCCAAACAAAAGATTCCCCATCCCTGTCATAAATAAAGAAAACATGGAGACTTTTTGTGTTAGACATAAATTACACTTAATTTAAAATGAAGTTTGATAAACTAACATGAAAAAGTTAAAGCAGTTAATCTTTTTAACAATTTAAATTAATATTTTCTTCCTTACTGGTTAAATTACACCACTCTCCCTGGCTGCAACACTAGAAAAATGGCTCGGGTGTAATTACGTAATTAATGGCGACTTTCCATTTGCAACTGGTGGTCCACGGAAAGGTTTGCATTGAGCCAGGTAAGCCATGGGCCAAAGTTTGAGAACCACTGTTCTAGATGTATAAAATATCATAAAATATATATCAAATATTATGCAATCTGAAAGCAAACCGATATTAAACCGTTCTCACATAAGCATATAAAAATAGTTTGTACGAATCTAATTGAGAAGCTGAGGTAACCTTTGCTAAATGAAAAAATACATCCCACTGCAACTGTTTTGTAATTACAGACCAGATTATGGCTCCTTTGAGACACTGTAGTGCTGAAAAGAAACCATAATCAGGCTGCAAATGCCCAGCAGAGAATCCCCCTTGTGTAGGAGAATATCCTGCAGAAATGGTCAGGGCAGAGAGGAACTCTGCTCCACCACTGCCATAAAGTGAGGACTTAAGGTTATTTGTGTGTTTATCACATTGCATTTGAAATGATAGTTTATAAACATATTAAAATTGTTTCTTCAATGTTATATACACAAATATCAAAACAAACTTAAATCTTCAGTTAAAAACAGTCTCTTCCTTCTTCATTGCTCGTGCTATTTCCAAAATAACTTTTCTTCCCACCTGCTACTCATTTGAAGTCATAGCAGGTATTTTGACACAACAAATGTCACTAACATAGCCCCACAAAAGAGAAAATGATGACTATAAAGCAGAAATAATTAGCACAAAAAGATGAATGTCTAAAACAGAGAGCCTTTCATTCAAGTATCCTCAGTTAATAAAAAAAAAGGACATTGGCAAGCCATCCTTCTCTTTCCAAACCAGGAAAGTAATCAAAATGATTTATATAGTGAATAATACAAGCACGTACTTTGTGCAACTGTTTAGAATGCCTAACATATTTCACCATTTCTGAATATCTGCAGGCAGCTCAGAACTTCTTGTTTTAATCTTCAACTTTAATTTCAGATATAATTTACAGTTGTTTGTAAGTAACAAAACTGTGTCTTGGTACATGTACTTTAGAATTATACGACTTGGCAACATGACAGCTAGTTTATTTTTTAAGAATAAATAGAAAAAATAGAAAACTGATAAATTGTACTTTTCTGCTATGATGAATCAATTGTTCTGTGTTTCTAATTTTACAAGTATCAGAATACTAAAACAGATTAATTCCCTGACAAGATAACACTCATTGGGCTCATCTACATCACAACCACTCAATCAGTTCCAGCATAGTTGCAACCATGACCTAGTTATAATATGGTTTCATTTTGTAATTTGGTGGAACTTTATTATATCCAAAACATGACCAAGCCTATTGTTTAATTTTGAAATAGTTATAGCCCATTCTACACTACAAACGGGAATTGTATTGTAACCTACTACTAACATATAAATTTAATGTAGATGGACGCTATGGCTACATACCAAAAATTCGAAATTAATATTTCCTGGATTTAAACATAATCTGTTGGGAATTTGTTTTAAAGTACTGTATCTTCATAAAAACTAAAAAGATGTTTAAACTGACCACTCCATGAAGATTTCCTGAAATGAACCACTCTCACACTTGCAATTTATATATTAATAAGTCTATATACTGTACATACAAAGATTTACAGGGTAGGACATGCAAGAGAAAGACTAGGTAGAATTGCTATGTTTATTAAAAATGACCACTTGATTTAAGTTAAGTTAGTTTCTTCTTAAAATTTATTTAAAAATGTAAATTCATCTTACCTGTTCTTTCCTCCAGTTTTGCATACTTTGGAGTATTACACATATTACACTCTGATCTCCTGGCCCAGTTCACATTGCCACAGCTTTGGAAGGAGGGGAAAGAAAGTAAGTGTAAAGATGCAACATTTTATTTCAAGTTAAAGAGCCCAGAAATTAGGAAATATTTCCAGAAAATAATTAGATCAATTTATATTGGTTAGCAGTAATTTGACTTTACTACTAATCTAACAGGTAATTGTAACATAAATAGGGTCCACTCTTGCAATATTTATTTGTAGGGCCCACAAATCTGCAGATATCTGTGCCTCATTTTTACGGATACAAATTTTGTACATAGAATGCTGCAAATTTGCGTTTATATGCTTTATATCTGCGGGTATCCACAGCTGCAAATTATTTTGCAGATGTGGATATGAATTTTGTATCTGTGCAGGGCTCTACTTATTTGCACACAACTCTCAGAGAAGTCTATAGGAATTTTGTCAGAATAAGGATCACAGGCATGAGTCAAGTAGTCAGTCCAAAGAGCCCCAAAAGAATTACTGCTATGATCAAGTTTAAAATGCACATATATGCACAGACCTAGACCAAATCATAATATGGTAGTAAGACAGTACATATTTGGGCATAAGAGGAGTTTTCACTACACTACAAAGAAGTCATGTTTTGTAACTTTTTTCCTAGGGTTTGACTGTATTGGAGAATGGTACCTAGCTTATTTAAAAAAGGCAGTAGAGGTTGAAGAAAAAAAGAGGATGATTGGAAAACAGTGGGAAAAAGTCAAGAATTAAATAGGAGAGCACTGGTGCAATCTGTAGGAACAGTGGTATAAGTGCCAGTTATAAAGTTGAAATCTGACAAATGTGAACTAGGATTCATTAGCATTTTCTAGAGATAGGAAACATTTCTAGTAAGTACAGGTTTTATAGACTGGAAATTGTATGCGGATTAACAAAGAGTGAATAGATAAATCAAAAGGGTATCAGGAAATACTAAGTTCTTCATAAAATCAAGGTATCAGGAAAAAAAAATCTGTTCCCATAATTGTTTCAAACAAGTATACTTTTACAAAGTTTGTGGAAAAATACAGTTTCTCTGTACTTTGACTTCATTGTTGTTTTGGGAAGTTTTGGAAGATGTGAAAGAAAGGCACTCTCATTCTTCTACCTATTTCTTTTTTTTAGAAAAATCCACACATATAGCAGCCTGTGAAATGAAATAACTGACAAGAAGTTTTTCAGTCAGATGAGGAACATCTAATCCTGTACTTTAATCAAAAGGCCATCTTGTCTGTCTAAAGTCATACTGAGTAAATATTTATTAAAAAAAACTGAAAATGAAAATTAACCTATTACGTGAAAACATACAAAACCCATTTTAAATACCACTAAAAAAAAAAAAGAGGTCCAAATTAATCTTGACTACCCAATAAAAGCCACACTGATTCTGAGTCAAACAACCAAAATCCATGAATTTTTAATCAATTAAAAATTTCTTCAGCAGAAATATTTAACTTTTAACACCAACATACGTTTTACATTGCCAGTCATTAGCACTGAACAGGCCACGGCTCTTTTCAGCAAGGGTCTTCCCTATTTCAGTCCCTCCAGCTTTCATCATTTTGGCTTCAGTTGTTTTTTCTGAAAATAGATTGAAGAAAATAACTGTCAAGAAGTTTCTTATAGGGATGTAATAGTATAGTCAATTAACCAATTAACCAATAAGCAAAAGCTTATAGGTTAATTCTACAGACTACACACATTTCCTCTCCCTTGGCCAGTAAATTTTTTAGCAGGCTGTCCAACAGCCTGGCTCAGTCCTGGCTTGTGCTGAGTCCAGGACCTACCCCAGCTGCGACTCTGCATTTAAAGTGTATAAGGAACCAGGTGGGCAGGCAGCCTGGCTCAGTTCTGGCTCACGCCAGATTCGGGAACTCAGGCAACCCACCCAAAGAGGTGCCACCCCGCACTGTTGCCTCTACAGAGCAGCAGCATGGGGCAGCAGGCAGCCAGTCTGCAAGGGGAGCTGTTTTTTAAACTGGCTCCTGCCTGGCACCCCACGCTGCTGCCTTTGATACAGAAGCAGCAGTATGGAGTGGCAGGGGGCTCCTCAAGAGTGGGGCCAAGGTGCACTGGCTGCTGGCCCATCGCTGGATAGAATTCATAAGGTTAAGAGATTATTCAAATAACCAATATTTAACATTCCTAGTTTCTTATAGACTGAACATTTTGGTTTTTGGGGAGGGAGGGGAGGGAAAGGGAGAGGGAGGCGAGGATTAGAAAGAAAGGGAAATCTAAACTGGAAAATAGGTACCTCGACCACATCTGTTACAGCTCGTTCTTCTAGCAAAGTTAACATTTCCACACCTAAAAAAAAAAGATATATATATATATATATTTTTTTTCTTATGAAGGGTAATTAGCACTTTTTTAAACATGAAAAGAATAACAACGGTAATTAATATTTGGAAAATGTTTTAAAGATAAAAAATCCCACGAAGTTGTCTTTGTTTTACAAAACAAATCATGAAATTTTCCCAGCTTGAATGATGTTAGTGTTGATAGCTCAGGGTATGTCTCCACTATGGGGGTAGAGTGACGCTATGTTGATTGATTCACTAGGGGTCGATTTAGTGGGTCAAGTGAAGATCCATTAAATCAACCTCTGATCACTCTCTTTTCTGATTCTGGAACTGTATTCCACCAGAACAAGATGAGTAAGGAGGGTTGACAGGAGTTTTTTTTTTTTGTCAACCAAACATGGTGTGGACTTGGCAGTAAGTAAATCTAAGTTAGCATAACTGAAATTAAGGTATTAACATAACTCAAATTGTGTAGCTTAGGTCTACTTGTCCCCATAGTATAAACCTGTACTTAATTTTTGTAAGCTAAAATAAAACTGGTGGGGTTTGATTAACAAGGTAACCATGTAATTGCCAAAAATCTTAATGGTTACACATGCAAGTTTTACACCACAGAATCTGCACTGAAGCCTTCCTGGGAGCGGGGCTAGGCAAAGTTTCACCAATAACATTAACAGATAAGCATCAGCTTATTGGTTAAACTCAAAAAGTCCTTTGAGTTTCTTAGGAATGTTAAAAACAGACTTTGTTTTCTAAACTCAGAAATAAATTTGTAACATGATGGTTTGTTTTTCTTTTGTTGTACAAATACACATTTTAGACCAAGAGAAAGCAAACAAAAAGGGCACTGGCCACCTGTTATTTTTGTCAGGATTCTCCTTTTTCACAATAAAAACAGCACAAACGCCATCAATAACTGTAAATATTTGCCAACTTTTGCCAGGTGTTGTTTAAACAAACTTCTCTGGCTAAATATTTAACTTCCCTTATTAAATGTTTCCCCAAACATATGAAAAGCTAACTGAACAATTCCAAATAAGGCTGAAGGACTGTTGGGTTTCACCGCACAGAAGTAACCCCATAGCCACGCCATTTTCCAGATTATGGTCCAGAGAGTGCAAACCCCGCACCGACAGATCCCTGGCTACAGCGACGGGACATCCTGGGTCCACCCACGCGAAACACGCTGCGGGATCACGACCCAGCCACCTTCTTGGCCGCCTGCAGCGCAGAGCTGCCAGCGTGTCACGGCCCCGAGCGGCCCCAGAGGGAGCGAAGCGAAGGGAGTGGAAAGGTGCTGACGGAAAGGGCGTTTCTCCTAGCTCCGGCTCCGGCCCGCGTGAGGGCTCCCGCGAGAGGAGAAGGGGCCACGGGGCAGGGACCGGCCGCACCAGCCTTCCGCCCCCGGGGGCCTAGGGCCTTGACGAAGCAACAGCCCCGCACGCAGCGCCTGTAGGAACCGAACTCGAGCGACGCCGAGCTCCCCTCAGCCCCCGAGCTCCGCCCGCCCGGGCCGCCCCCGGCGCCCGCTCACTTCTTGTCCGGGCAGATCCAGTCCCCGTCGCTGACTCGGAAATTCTTCGTCGACATCTTGCTCCGCCAACTCCGGCGCCCAGCGGCTCGGCAGGTGAGGGCCGGGGTCCTGTGTCTGACGGGGCTGCCCGGCGGCGCCTGTTTCCCGCCGCCAGCCACCCGAGTCTGCGAGCGCGCCGGGCCCGCCCTGCCTGAGGGAAGGCGGCGCCCGGGTTGCAATCAGGCATTGCAATAGACACCCTGGACGGGTGGGAAGGGGAGGCGGCACGGAGAGTTCCCCCTAGGGGTCGGAGGACCTCATGGGCGAGGGGTTGAGAGGAGAATGCGGGGAGGGGTGAAAAGGGAGAGCGAGAGGCAGGGTGACCGTTGAGAACCTGGGACACCCCAGCCACGCGCCGGAGGGCCCCCAGGGCTGTCGCCCATAGCAACAACCCTGTGGGGCGGGGGAGGAGGGACTCTGGAGGCAGCCCCCGCCCGCAGATACTGGAGCGCTGCTGCCCTCCCCGCCGGGAACTGGCCTCTCCGCTCCCGTGCCCCGCCCCGCACATTGCGCCGCCCCGCAGCCCTTTGGTGCCGGAAACGGGCATGTGGCCCCTTTGCCAGCTGATCCAGGCAGCAAAAGCGACGGGCGCAGATGCCTCCTTTTGGGGGCGAAGCTCGGGACAGGGCTCAACAAAGGGACCTACGGCCACCCTGGGGAGAGGCCGCGCGAGGGAAAGGGGCTGGGAGCGGGCTGGGGCTGGGTGCCCTGGGATCCCAGCACTGCCGACAGGGCGGGAACTAGACTGGCTCTGGCTGCACCAACAGAGACTTTCATACACGTGTGTGCTCTTGCCACCACCGCCAAAGTGTATGGGGACTGGGCAGGCCGTAGGGAAAATGGCGCCCTGGGCAAACTTGTATTTTGGCACCCTTGTGGGCATGGTGCTCCCCATTTCCCCCTCACCCAGTGCCGGACTTAGCCGTACTTGCGCCCTGGGCAGCGGGTGCGTGGTGCATGTGCGGCTCTGTCCCCAGGCGCGTGGTGCCACTTACCTCTTCAATCGGGTGCCCCCCATAGGTTGGTGCCCCGGGCAGCTGCCCGGCTAGCCCCCCGCCTTAGTCCGTCCCTGCCCTGACCTCCATTGGTTTCCCAACCATGGCACCTGAAAAGTAAGGAGGTGCTTGGGATGTGCAATTTAATGAGAAAAGGAACCAATTATTGACTTGCACACGTGCGCCTTAAAAAGACCAGTCCCTTCCCAGTCCCACTCACCTCCTGTTTCTGTCCCTTGCCCTTGCTCCCAGTTTCACCCTTTTCCCCACAAACACAAGCTTGAAGAGTTCCCCAATTTTACTACCCCCGTATTTGTCTTTTTTAAATTATTTCATCCTCTCCCACTTCTTTTCCCTCCCTATTGTTCACACAACTTTCTACCACATTTTAAAACTGCAGCTGCCTTGTCCACACTAGCCTATAGAGAATACGCATGCTAGCTGTAGTATAAGTTATAGACTAAAAATAGGGGTAATGAATGTGTACACCTAGAATAATAAAGATGAATGTCTGTAGTGTGTGTCCTTATTACTATGTATAAAATGTAGGGTTTATTAAGATTACTGCCAGTGTCCTGGATATGATTGATCACCACATGCAGAACATAATCACTTAAGCCATTCCAACTGTATAACATTACAGCATTGGGTACTTTCTCTTGTATAATTGTGCAGTAGGATTTATACTTATATTAATTGCATTAGAAAAGGTTGGTTACATTAAATAAAGGAAATAATTTGTTTTGGAAAAGAACTGCTTGGGTATCAATCCTTTAAGCAGAGGGTTGTACCCAGTGTTCCCTGTAAGCTGGGTGCTTGTGCGGCAGCTCAGGAGAAATTCAGATGCCAGCCAGCTGATTAGCAGAGTGCCCACACCTGGGTTTTGTATTTCTCTTGGTGGTGTATGATTTTCCATGCCTCAGTGCACATAAGAATTATTCTGCACCTGGATGAAATAAATCCGCACATATATGGAAAAGATTAGAGGACAGATGTATATAAATGCATTGAAAACCCGTGTTTGCCATACAGTGTGGTAACCTTTATTATTTGAAGTACACATGATATGATGTGATGCAGTGATAATGAACTTTCTTAATATGAAAACCTTTATTTATGAACATGCCTGCCTTGCAAAAACACAATTTTAAAGCATTGCCAGGCAGACCAGCGGCCTTTGGGAAACCTAAATACCAATAATAGACCAACAACAGCAAAACAGTATTAAAGAAGGTGCTTTTTTGTGTCCCCTGGCACCTCAGGCTCCTTTGCCTTTCTTATATATTGAACAGGCAGTTGGTGCTACTGCATGTTCCAGGGAAGGTCTGCAAGGGGTATATTTGCTCTGTCCAGTTAGTGTGTTAAATAGCACCTGGGACACCTAATCTGGAATTGTTCAATTGTTCCTGGTTTGGGGCACTTGGTACCATGGAGCAGACTCAGGATGTAAGAAACCTGCACTCTTATGGCCATTGCACAAGCAGCTTCTCAAATAGGTCTTTCTAATGTACGCTTACTCCCTCAATCAATGTTCTTGCCACAGAAGCTTTGTTGACAGTCTTTCCTGCAATTCCGCCCGCACACTCTGCAGCCTGTCTGTGTCTTTCCACTTGCAGTGAGTTCTCTACCCTTTGGTAGTGCACCTGTTTGTGGGCCCTGTGAAATGCTTCCACTTGGACTGGTCTATGTAATTCCAGGCTCCTGTGGGAGTGTGCCTGAGCTTCCAAGGTACTGAGGCCTACAGAAAAGGGAGGACCTGAAAATAGACCTGATGAAAATCTGGAGGCGCTGAAGCACTCTCTGCATCCCTTGTTCCTGCACCTGTGTGTCCAGATGAATTACTGTCCTGCTACAGCCTCCGATGCAGCCTCCTTTGATTCAATCTACCTATGGACTGCATGCAAACACACACAATAAGGCAGACTCTAAAAAAACTACATAGCCATCTTCCCAGCACATTTCTGGACTGCATACAAACCCTTAGCCGTATTTTGCTTTCATTGCCTGTGGACTACATTTCATCCACCTCTCCCCCCCACCAGTCCATTGTACCATTTACTGGTGGCTTGTTACACTGTGGCATGGCTAGTTTATACCAAGCTATGCACTAAAAGGGAAGGCAATATAAGGGTCTTACTTGTGACACCTGAGCACATCCATGTAGGAATGTGTGACTATCAATTGAACATTTAAATGCTTGTTTAATTTGTTTGTGCTTCCTGGGATCCATTTTGAATTCCACATGGTGGGGTGGAGCTGAGGATGCTGACATACATTCTGCCATTAGCAGATAAATACCCCTACCTGCAGCTTGTATTAAAATTGTGTGGGTTCAAAAAGCAGAAAAAATCCCTTCTCTTTGTATATTAGCAATAAGAAACATGGAGCCAAACACTAGAATCCAGGGCTACTTCTGCCTCTTCTGCTTTTGCTACTGTTTCTGCAGCAGGCTGCACCTCTTGGGGAGAGGTCATGAAACAGCTCTTTTGAGTAGACCCAGGACATCCTGGAGATGTTCCTGTAGTAAAATCTCCTTGAACATTTGTGTGAACACCAGAGTCACCTTGCTAACCTGATCTGGCATCTGCTGGCTCCCCTCTGGTCTGATACTAGATGCTGGGGTCATAAGGACACTATCACAGATGACCAATTCTGCTACATTCTTCTTCTGATAAGCATAGTCATTTCAAATACACTCATTGAAGTGGAGAGTTTTGTTTTTCTTGCGTCAGACATTTATCAAAATCTGACTGATCCCACAACCAGGTAGCCCTGCATTTGGCAAAGGACTTGTGGCTGGTGGCCATTGCAAACAAATGAGAAGGTTCACTGTGTTTGCAGCATAGTGCTCACAATAAAATGGAAGGGATAAACACTGATTAGCTGTACTTTCACAAGGAGGATGACTTCTGTTGTCTGGGAGCCAGTTGGCTAATCTTGTTAGACTCTCAGGACCTGATTCTGAGGAACACTGGCTTAAGTTGTGTCCACACTATGAAATAATAGAGTTTGGACACATGCCCCAGTATGATTTGCCTTGAACACACCCCTCTGATCAGCTCCTGGGATCTGGGCTTAGAGTTCTTGCTGGCTAGAGCTGGACAGAATTGTGTGTTGGTAGAAGTAGGGTTTGGGTCAAGCCTGACTCTGACCCAGGCTTACACTGCAGTGTAGACATACCCTGTGACTTCCCATCATGTACACTCTACTGATGGGAAACTTACCACGGAACCCAGCTGCATACAATGCCAAACTCATGGCAGTAGGAATGGAAACATGCATCATGAAAGGATTGCCCTTTACCTTCCAATGAAATAAAAGAAAACTATTTGACAAATACTCAACGATGTTTAGTACGGAACACCATCTGACAGTGTTTTATTATTGCAAATTATTATTGCAATGTTATACCACTTAAAATCACCCGAGCATTTCAAATGAAACATATTGAAGACTGGTCCCTCCCTGTGGAATATTACAGTAATGTAGGGCCTGATGCTGCAACCAATTCCTACCCAATTTAGTGCTTATTTCCATGAATAGGAGCACTGCAGCCATTATATGGCGCAGGTTTTAGTAGGATTGAGCCCTTGGTACTGGATTGACAGACAAATGAGGATAAAATGTGCAAAGGGACACTTTTTACAGAAATATGATTATGGGGTCCCTCAGCTCTGGCATATACATTTCTAAGCAGTTCCATTTCATTATTTTTAATTGAAGTGCAAATTCTCATTTTTGGTAGGCAATAATGCTTTATATTCCTTGTATGTCTACTGCTTCAAATCATACTTTTTCATTTGTTTAGCAACTTCTTGGTAGGCTGTATAGCACTAGTTTAGTAGACTGAATTCCTGCAATTTGCAATGTGCAGTCAGACATGTGCACCCATGTGGAGTCCAGTGAAGTCAGTGGGGCTACATGCAGGCACTGATGTCTGTTCACATATAAATTGCAGCGTTGGAGTTTGATGGAATACAGGCCTTGGGCAAGTAACCTCCAGCCAAAGGATTCCATCCTTTAAAGTAAAGTAGTCAATTCTGGCATTCTAAGGGTACGTCTACACTGCAACACTGTTTTGAAATAACTAGTGCTATTCCAAAATTACTTGTTCCAAATATATAAATATATTCCAAAAGTCCGCGTCTACGCAGCAGGCAGTTATTTCGAAATAGTATCTAAATACTGTCAAGCTGGGCGACTTTTACTCTAACTCCTGTAACCCTCCTTATATGAAGAATAAGGGAAGTCGGAGGAAAAATGCTGTATTTTGAAATAAGTGCTGTGTAGATGCTTCCTATTTCGAAATAAGATATGCAAGTGACGGAGCTAAATTTGTGTAGCTTATTTTGAGTTAAGCCCTGCAGTGTAGCTGCACCCTTGAATGAAAATGATTGAAATTGCAATGTAGAGTTTAAAAAGTCTATTTATTTAACTTTTCTCCTTCGAACAACAAGTAAACTTCAAGCTGCAGGGGCCTCTCTGATAGCTTTGACATAGTGCAAGATGGGGTACCACATTAGAATGGCGCTTGGTGATATGGCAGGTTGAGCAGCAAATTTCAAATTAGTTATGAGTTGAATATTATTATTCTCAGTTTTGTGACTTTGGGTAGACAACAAAAATATATTTAACATGTAAAAATAGTAATTCTCTTGTGCTATTTATTCAGATTAATGTAGAGAAACTGCTGTCAGTGAGAAAGTACAGGAGCTTTTTATATTATCATTGCACAAAATGTGGAAATCCATTCTTAGCTGGATTTATTTATGACAGTTTCTCTTCTCTCCAATCAATGAACTTCATTTGATATAATTCCTCATACAGCAGCTTCACTACAAATTGAAGTTACTGGAACAGAACTGTTCTTAATCTTTGTAAGTAAAATAAATTAAAAAAATCATTAATTTGTAATGTAGATTGAAAAACATTAAATATGGCCTTATTCAGCTACTGTAGTAAGAATGAACAGACATGGATCAGATGTTTTTCCTGTGTGATGGCACGAACTAGATTCCCCCTAAGAATATGTAGAATAATGTTTTGATTACAAATAAGGTTGTGCATTATTATAAATATTAATAGATTGTTGTAGAATAAATGCCAGAATGCATGTTTGGCGGATAGATATATTTCAGCAATGAAGAATGGCGCTTGGTTTGCAGTATTCAAGCCTGTTCATATTTGTACATGGTCAGATATATGTCTGTCTACTTTGTGCGCACCCTACTGGACATGCACATGTGAATTGAGTATTGACTAGCAATGTACACATGCACATTACTCAGTTTGTTTTTGTTCAGCTCATATAGTATGCATACTACAGCATGTGCCTAAAACATATGCTTGCATCGTGAAAAATATGATTCCTTGCAGTAAAGACTGGAACATAATTACATAGTCCTGAAAGGCTTGTATTTACAGTAGGACTTGCCTTAGAGACCAACTCTGAGAAGAGACCTATCACAATCTGCTCCTTGTAGAAGCCATGAAACACCATTGCTCTCAGGTGTGAAAACCTTTGAAGAGAAGTGGCCTTACAAGCGACCATTTTTGCTAACTCCTATGAGTGATTGCTCTTGGCAGGTTTTATCGTAAATAGTTCAGTGGGACACGGGAAGCATTCATCCTAGTGTCTTTCCTCAGTTTTGCATACAGTGGAAGAGAAAGCAATGGAAAGCAGAAAACAGATTTGCTCAAACCTCCCCTCCAATGAAAGAGACAAGGAAATATATTTTACTGGACAAACTTCTGTTGGGGTACATCTACACTAGCCCCTTTGATGGATCTAGGGAGGCTAATGAGGGCGACCGGAATTGCAAATCAAGCCCGGGATTTAAATATCCCGCGCTTGATTTGCATGTTCCCAACCAGTCGTCATTTTAAAATTGACTAGCCCGAAGTAACTGCCCGCGTCTACATGCGGCAGTGAAACGGGATTACGATTTAAAGTCCCTAATTCGAATTAGCTGGTAAACCTCATTGCAGGAGGAATACCAGTTAATTCAAGTTAGGGCTTTAAATCGGAATCCCGTTTCACTGCCACATGTAGACGTGGGCAGTTACTTCGGGCTAGTCAATTTCTAAAATGGCGACTAGCCAGGAACATGCAAATCAAGCGTGGGATATTTAAATCCCGGGCTTGATTTGCAATTCTGGTCGCCCTCATTGCCGTCGCTAGATCAATCTAGGGGGCTAGTGTAGACGTACCCTTGGAGAGAGAGAGAGACAAGCTTTCAAGACCAGACATTCCAACTCTTGCAAATTGTCTGTCAGAGTCATGATTTCTGAGTAAAATTAACCCTTTTGATTTTACTGATGGGGGGGGGGGGGGGGGGAAGGGAGAAGAGGGATACCAGCCATGTGAACTCATTCCTCCCCTAGTGCCTCAGGTCCTGTGCCTCAGGTCCTGCCTCTCCCCACTCCTACTCTGTTTCTTTCCCTCCCTGTCCCTGCTCTACCTCTCCTCTCCTCTTTCCTGCCTTTGCTCTGCCCCTGTCCCTCTTCTTCACTCAAAAAGCCTGGCTCGGGACATTTGCATGATTACATTTCAAACAAAGCATGTAGATGGTATCATGGGCACAATCCACTTCTTCAGATGAATGGAGTTTGTGCTATTTATCTGAAAACTGGAAACTGTAGAGAGGGGATGGGGCCAATCTCATGTTTTTTTTTTGGTGGGGGGAGAGGGAAAATCCATGACTTTTGTTTTCTTGAAGTTGGTAATACTGCGAGCCAGGGATGGGAGAGTGGCTAGCAGCATCTTCCCATCTATTGGATGGTTAAGGGCTACCACCCTGGGCTCTGCGCTTTGTGTGTGTGTGTGTGTGTGTTGGGGGGGGGCACAGAACCCACAGCAGCCCAGGCAACTAGCTGGAGTCCTGGTGCTGCCAGTAGGAGTTGGGCCCTCCCCTCCTCTCACCAGTGGCAGGAAGTGGAGTGACCCGGTCCCAGCCATATAGCTTGGGAGGAAGGGACTTGCAGGAAGGGGTGAAACCAACCCCTGTATTCACCGGCAGTGGGAAGCAGAATGATGCAGCTGGGAGCTGGCAGAGTGGAGCAGGCTGGGGCTGGGTCATTTCGCTTCCTGCTGCCAATGAATATGGGAGAAGCGGGGGGCCGTCCCCATGTTAGTCCCTTGGCCACATTGCTCAGGGGAGGAGTCTTGAAAGAAGAGGTAGAGGGGGATGTAGATGGAGCAGAGGCAGGAAGATACGGAGAGGGGGCAGAGCAGGGCAGAGTTGTGGGGGTGGAGGAAGGAGTGGAGAGGGGATATTTTGGGGGCAGGAAGAGGCAGAGTATGGGGTGGAGTGGGACATTCTTTTAGGCCTCACAGCCTGCTAGAGAAGGCTCTCCCCTGGGTAGGGGTGGTTCAGGGAAGAGTCATGTGGCCAGTACCCCCCCTTTATGTCCCTCCCCGGTAGTCACCCATGCTACCAGTCACACAGAGCTCTTCTTTAGGTCTGGCAAAGGAACTCCCAGCTTCATGGCAAAATGCAAGGTGGAAAAGATTGCTTAGCAAAAGTAGTTAGTACATATTCTAAGAGACTATTATAGGTACAGTGGCCCATTAACTCCTCTTCACTCATGGAACAAAAATACAGGGTTAGTGGATTACAGATTAAACAAAAAACAGGACTATGTAGTACTTTAAAGGCTAACAAGATGGTTTATTAGGTTACAGATTGTTATACTAAACTATAAATCCCGTGTCTTTGGTCAGTCCATGAGTTTTAGTATCTAGAAGAATAATGAATTGAAACTGCCAGGCTGATCTTTTGAAAGTGTTGTGCAGGTTCCCTTTGGGGATGAGGACTAATAGGTCAGATATAGAGTGATCACTTTGTGAATCATGTTCATTTGCAGGTGAGCTGGTATTTTTGTCTTTTTTCATTTTCCTGTGTGAGTTAATTTGGGAGTACAGGGATTGTCTGCTCCCTTGAATGGTTCCTTACAAAATGCATTAACTATTTATGCTAAACATTCTAGTCCGTCATTTTGCAGTGATGCTGGAAATAACTTTCTCAGATCTGAAGAAGAGCTTTGTATAGTTCAGTAGCTTGGGCCAATAAAAGATCTTACCTCACCCACCCTATCTCTCTAATATCCTGGGACTGACATGGATACAACTCTTCTACATATCCCTAATGAATCTCAAGGTAAAATGATTTTTAAAAACTAATATTCTTCTCTTCAATGCTTAGCCACTCTGCTGTAACAATCACTTGTCATTTAGTCAGTCCCTGCACAATTATGAAGTCTTGACAGCCTGTTAGTCCAACATCGGAATAGACTTGATGAACCCATGCAATAGGGGGACTTCCACTGGGCCATCTTCACAACACTTTCAACCTGCATAACACTTTCAAAAGATCAGCCTCTCAGTTGGTGGAATTTTATCCCAGATGTTACAAGACATGCAGATAGTAGTGTTTGCTGGAACATCTTGTGGCATCCTTGCAGCATGTCCAGGAAGCATTGTGCCTGCGGACAATGGCCTCAGTCAGGGGTGGATATAGGGCAGGGCGAGCGGGGCGACCGCCCCGGGCCCCGCGCTTCAAGAAGCCCTGCACATGCGCTGTGGCAAAAGGGGGCCCCGCGAAATTGTGCTGCCCTATGTCCTGTGAAATGGTCATCTGCCCCTGGCCTCAGTAGTCTGTAGACAGAATGACTATAAACATCTGCATTACAGAGGAAGTCATCTCACCTTGTGACCAATGTGCCACATTGAAATTCTGTGTGGAAACCTTCCAGCTTTGTCCAGTCTGCATGGTATAGTGTCATAAGAACATAAGAATGGCCATACAGGGTCAGACCAAAGGTCTATCTATCCCAGTATCCAGTCTTCTCACAGTGGCCAATGCCAGATGTCCCAGAGGGAGTAAACACAACAGGGAATCATCAAGTAATCCCTCTCCTGTCACCAGCCTCTGACAGAAGTGACAACATTCCTGTCCATCCTTGCTAATAGCCATTAATGGACCTAACCTCCATGAATTTATCTAATTCTTTTTGAACCCTGTTAAAGTCCTGGTCTTCACAATCTCCTCTGGCAAGGAGTTCCACAGGCTGACTGTGTACTATGTGAAGAAAAACTTCCTTTTGCTTGTTTTAAAGCTGCTACCTATTTATTTCATTTGGTGACTCCTCGTTCTTATGTTATGGGAACAAGTAAATACATTTTCCTTATTACCTTTTTCCACACCAGTCATGACATTATAGACCTCTATCATAGCCCCCCTTAATCTCCTTTTTCTAAACTGAAAAGTCCCAGCCTTTTTAATCTCTCTTCATATGAAATCTGTTTTAAAAACCTAATAATTTTTGTTGCCCTTTCTTGAACCTTTTCCACTGTCAATTTTTTTTTAAATGAGACTACCACATTTGTATGCAGTATTCAAGATCTGGATGTACTGTGGTTTTATATAGAGGCAATAATATGTTCTCTGTCTTATTCTCTATCCCTTTTTAAATTATTCCTAACATTCTGTTTGCTTTTTTGTCTGGAACTGCACGTTGAGTGGATATTGTCAGAGAACTATACACAATGAATCCAGGATCTCTCTCTTGAGTAGTTATAGCTAAATTAGTTCCCATCATTTTGTATGTAAAGTTGGGATTATTTTTTTCCGATGTGCATTACTTTACATTTATCAACATTAAATTTTATTTGTCATTTTGTTACCCAATCACTAAGTTTTGTGAGATCTTATTGAAGCTCTTCCATGAGTTTTGTAAGATCTTTTTGAAGCTTGTCCATGTTTTGCAGTCATACAAAAGTATGGGAAGATACAGCTTGAATAAATAGATACAGCCTGAACTTGGTTGTTATACTAAGGTGACGTTGATTCTGTATCTGTTGTAAATGGCCCATGGCAGATGCCGCAATGCCAATTCAATGGAGAACTTCCATGTGTGAATTGGAGGGACTGGTAAGTACTGTACAGAATCCAGATAGAAAAAGCTGGAAACTGGTTTGATGGCTTCATTGTTTAAAGAGATTGGTGTTGCAGGTGGACACAATTCTAGATTTTGCAGTTTTGTTTTGGACCATGGAACACGGAGACCAATCTGAGTTGAGTCCTACTCCATATCCTGAAGTGCAGCAGGAAACCTGTCAGGGCTCTGTACTAAAAGAACAATGCCATCAATGTAGCAAAGGTCGGTGAGCAAGAGATCACTGATCTCAGTGCAGAGGAACCTGACAAATTGCTGCATTATGAAATCTGACATAAAGAGTGCAGGGGCCAGAACGCAACCCTTCTTGACACCAGATACAACTATAAAAGGCCCTGACTGACATCCAGTTCTTCAGACAAACACGGGCAGTGGTTTCATTATACAGCTCTCTAATCAAGTCTAGCAGAGTGATAGATTCACTTATACCCTTTAAGGTCTTCCATAACACAACAATACATTTACTGAATCAAACGCAGCCTTAATATCAACATTCATTACATGCAAGGCTTTCCTGAACTTGCAATGAATCTTTGACAACTAGCGAAGGGCCAAAATTACATCTAGTGTGGATGTGTTCCTTATGAACACTGACTATTGGGTATGACACTTCCGGTGTAGCAAAGGCTCCAGGGATGCCATCAAAACATGTGCAAACACCTTCCCCAGAATGGAGAGCAGGGTGATTGGCCTGTAGCTCTTAACATTCATTGCAGGGTCTCTTGCCCTTTTGGAATGAAATCACAATACTGTCCTTCCTTCCAGGTGGCTGGCAGGGTTTCAGTTCCCCACACCACATGAAAGATGACCAGAAGTGCTACATCAATAGCACATTTTAGCAGCTCTGATGGGATGCCATTAGCACTGGCTCTGCATCCACTTTTCAGTTTAGAGATGACACACTTTGCTTCATCCAATGTTAGTGTATCAATACAATGTGGCTCAGTTCTATGCAATAACTGAGGAGTACATGACCCAGAAGTGTGGCTCTCCCCAAACCCTGAGGCTACCTAATCTCTGACATAAATTAGAGCAGCTTCAGGGCTGTTCTATTTTAAACTGACTGACAATGGTCCCCAAGAATTGCCTCAATGGCCTTGGGCATAGGGATTGCAGAGTCCTCTCTCCTGGCATGGACCTCTGATACAGGTACTGGAACTGGTGGCAACTGGTGGTATAAGAGGTGCAGCATCCAGCCAGAGTTTCTCTTAGGCAGGGGAGTAATACTCCTTCCCTCCCTTCCTGAATAGTGAACTGGAGAGACCCAGACTTCTCTCCTTAGTCAAAGACAATTTTCTTGTATATATTTCATGTCTTTATTTATAGCCTTTTGACTATCCCAATAATATTTTATTCACTTTCACTAGCATGCTGTAGCCACATTTTGTAATACAAAAAATCACACTACCTCACTGTTTTGCAGCTGGCGTCTGGCTACAGGGCTGTTATTTACTGCCTTCCACTTCCCAGTACACAAGGCAATGTGACAGCATTATTATTAATAAAAGAGATAAAATAGCAAAAGATTGCTGGAGAAGGTGTGTTATGAATGGACCGTCTGCCACAAGAAATTCTGTTCAGTTATTAAATGGCCCAAGTAAGCAGGAAAAGGGCCAATCCTGCTTTCAATCAGGGCAGTCCACTGTGCTGGGCACTGGAGCAGGATTTGTGCAGGTTTCCCTGCTTTCCTGTGCTGATAGTTTTAAGGGCAAAGGGGAGACATGGATTGATGCGCCCACAGTTACCTGAATCTACTGCCTATTTCCCCCTGTAAAACAGCTACTGGACTGCAGTAGTGGCTGTGGAGTAGCTGCCCTGCTATCCAGTGGTTGTTCTGAGGGAATTATGCAACTGTTGCATTTGGACTACTGTGGTTTGGGCAGAAGTATGGGATTATGGGGGAGCCATCCATAAAAAAACAATACAATCTAGGCTCGGTGCAGAGTGGAGGATTTATGACAAACTAAGCAGCCAGAAAACTATGATGTTATTTAGGGAATAGCCAGTTTTAATGAGCTGCACTTCAGAGAGAGGCAGCATAGGCTGGAGAGTTTAAAACCTCTATTAACAAACACTTGTCTCAAGATGACATGAACTGATGGCTCTGAATAATCAATCTAAATTTAAAAGAGATGTCAGAGACTTTGATAGCACTATAATGGATAGAAACAAATCGTCTTTGGTCACTTTGTCAGCATAGATCTTTAGAACAAGGTAAATAAAAATAAGACATGGGAATAAGCAAAAGATTATAGTTGCTCACCAAAATGTTTAGAAAGATTTGCTCCTGCAGTGATATTATGCACTACATTATTCAGTACAGTAGGTGGCACTTTAATAACACACTTTTAGTTTATTATTCTGGGAAATTAATCTTAGCTCTTATCTTTTATTAAATATGGGGAAAATATTTTTAAAATATGCGTTGTCAAATCTATTTCAAAAAAGAGAAAATTGACTGGTCCCATGTGTGACTCTGCTGTTTTTGAAAGGTATAAGTACTTAAAACAGACACCTGATATAACCATTAGATTGGCAAGATGTATCAAAAGCATGCTATGTGTCCCTCCGTTACACTGTTTACAACTAAATAACATGCATTTTGCTCCAGGTACCCTTGCTTTGATTTCAGTGAAGGTAACAAACTTCGGAACATCTCTCCAAAATAATATGAGCAAAGCAATGGCAAACAATCGATATCTCAGCTGAATATTCAAATATAAAATGCTTATTCATATTTGCTTTCTACAGCAGGTGGCTTATTTAAACATTGAAGTTTGAGAGAGGCTAAATCAGGCCTTTCACTGGCAGAGTATGCTGAGAAAACCAAACGTTAGCCTTGTTGCCACTGGTTAAATTTTAAGGGTATGTCTAGACTACATGGCTCCATCGATGGAGCCATGTAGATGAGTTTACTAGACATAGAAAAATGAAGCGGCGATTTAAATAATCGCCGCTTCATTTACATCAAAATGACCACCGCGCTGTGCCGAATAGCTGTTTGGCGGCACTGCCGGGCAATCTGGACGCACCGCGGTCGACAAGGGAAGCCTTTGTCGACCACTCCGGTATGCCTCATGAAATGAGATTTACCAGAGCGATCGACAAAGGCTTCCCTTGTCGACCGCGGCGCGTCCAGACTGCCCCGCTGTGCCACCAAGCAGCTGATCGGCACAGCGCGGCAGCCATTTTGATGTAAATAAAGCAGCGATTATTTAAATTGCTGCTTCATTTTCCTATGTCTAGTAAACTCATTTACATGGCTCCGTCAATGGAGCCATGTAGTCTAGACATACCCTAAGGGACCTATCCTGTGAGGTATCTCCTGAGAGACAATTTAAAGCCAATTAAAGCTACTCCAGAAGTGATTAGCACCTTAAAGGACTGGACCCCAAATCCATGCTGTCTTGCACTGTCACTTGCACTTCCCTCTGTGAAATGGGCACTTGTCCCATTATCATTCCATGATGTATGTGACACTAATTTACAAAGGGTGTTCGGTCTTACACTTTTGCAACCCCATTAGTATCAGTGGGGTTGCAGCATGTAACCAAAACCAAAATTTGGACCCTGAGGCCTAATTCATGCCTATGTACTCAAAGGGATATTTGTGTACAAATAATAGCAGTAGCATATAATGGAATATAAAAATGTACTTTCAGAGATTAATAAATAGGACAAAAATGCATTGTTATTGAAGCTTTCCTGTAAATCTGGTATTCTGTCACATATAGGGCATTGATTTTCTGTCTGGAAACCAGTCCAGATCACACTGAAGACACGGGTGCCCGTCCATGTACTTTAAGAAGAACTAGATTGGACTTCCAAGTCATCAGGAAAGGCAGTGCCATGGAATCTCCTTAATATTGGAAGGATTACTGATGTTATTGTAGCATCAAGAGGCCTCAGGATTTGGAGGTCCATTGTGCTAGTTGATGTATGAACATACAGTCACTTCTCTGAAGAGTTTATGGATTTTATCCCATATTTGGCTCCTGGCAGGTGCAATGGTTTGTTTACCCCACCAGCTTCAGAATTAGGGCAGAAGAGTCCTCTCTGTAACTTACAGAAAAAAATTTGATCCCATTAAAATCAATGGCAAAACTTTCATTGACTTCATATTAGTCTACAATGTAACACTGTTGCAAAAAAAAAGCAAACATCATTCTGGGATGTATTAGCAGGAGTGTTGTAAGAAAGATACAAGAAGTAATTCTTCCACTCTGCACTAATTAGGCCTCAGCTGAAGTATTGTGTCCAGTTCTGGCACCACATTTCAGGAAAGATGTGGGCAAATTGGAGAAAGTTCAGAGAAGAGCAACAAAAATAATTAAAGATTTAGGAAACACAACCTATGAGGGAAGATTGAAATATATAGGCTTCTTTAGTCCTGAAAAGAGAAGACAGAGAGGAAACATGATACATTTTTAAGTACATGAAAGGTTGTTACAAGGAGGAGGAAGAAAATTGTTCTTCTGAACCTCTAAGGATAGGACAAGTAGCAATGGACTTAAACTGCAGAAAGGGACATTTAGGCTGGACATTAGGAAAAACTTCCTGTCAAAGGCTATGTCTAGACTACACTGATCTATTGGAAAAAGGTACGCAAATTGCGCTCCACAATTTGCATACTTTTTTCCAATTTTTTTTCGGAAGAGGCTTTTCTGAAATTTGGCCTGTCTACCCTGCGCCAAATTTCAGAAAAGCCTCCTCTTTCAGAAGAGCCCTTCTTCCTTACAGGGCTTCCAAAAGAGCATGTCTGCTCTTCCACAAAAAAAAAAGCAGAAGAGCAGATGTGTTCCCTGGATGTGGTGGAGTTTTTCTGGGATACCTCTGGTATCCCAGAAAAACCCCATAATGTAGACATAGCCAAAGTGTTTAGGAATAAATAGCCAAGGGAGGTTGTAGAGTCTCCATCACTGAAGATTTTTAAGAGCTGGTTAGACTAACATCTGTCAGGGATGATCTAGATAATATTTAGTCCTGTGATGAGTGCAGGGGCCTGTATTCTTGAGGTCTTTTCCTGGCATATGATTCTGTGATTCACTGGGGCCAGAATTTGACCCATAATTTCTAAACAGCCCTTCCAGGAATTAACAAGCTTCCCCATCCCTCGCTAAAATTTTGGAACTAATAGGATGTGTACCATTTTTTATTTCATGCTTTTACTATTGTCTTCTTTACTTATCATAGTATTTATATGCCGTCCATTTATACTAAGGTCTTTGAGACAGGATCCATGTTTTTATCATGTCATTAAAGCACTTTGTTGGTGTTCTACAAATGCATTATACTAACAACTTCAAATTGATGAATTATCAGTTCAGAGTGTTATGTGCTTCCATCAGATGACATCAGACTATCACAACATTTGTACTGATATAACTGAGCATACCTTAATTTACACTGGAAAACAGTCTTCCACTGTGCTGCTTTAAAACAAACAAACAAACAAAAAAAGACAGCAGCAGGGCTTGACAGATTTCTTGCTGAATCAAGTAACAGTATAGTAGTACCAAAATGAAAACAGGCGTATTCTGTAACTATTAAAATAAGGGTTATTTGTTTATGATTTGTTAAAGAAATAAGTGCCTTCTGTGACTGTAATGGAAAGCAGTTTTAAAAATGTATCATAACAATTTAACTGCATTGGTCTTGCAATGTTTGTTCCAATTTTCAAGTGTGACAGACATTCTGTAATAGAATTTCTCTAACAGATGCTTTGTGAGGATCACCTACATATCACTCAGTCTGACATGGTTTTGAGGGAAAGATATTCTTTAGCATGTGATCATTATAAAAGATTAGCAATTGAATGAGAGCTTATAATTATTATAAAAGAGTAGTTCAAGCTTCCTGCGAGCACATAAAACACAATTAAAATAGATACTGTAGTTAGTAGTGTAAACATTTTATTTTATCAACAATTTAGGGTGCAAATAATTTCCATGCAGACCGAGTATTCTCACATAAAATATCTTCATTTTTGTGGGGCAGATATTTTCAATGTCAAAAATGTATTTGATTTTGTCCTATTGATAACATATGTTGCTATTTTTCCTAAAATGTTGACTGGTAATTTGTTTAAACAGTATGTGAAACTGTCTTATCCATAGATGGAAAACCTTTTTTGTCCATTTCACAGACACCTTGGCACACAAGATTTACATGTTACACCTGAACTATATAACACTTCAAGAGAAAATGTGCATGGCACATGAAAACAGTGTATTTTCTGTCATTATGTTTCTATAGGACAATAACATCACATTCTCTAATGGAGCTCTCTGCTGCTTTGACTGACAACAGCCTCTCATCCAGTCTGTATGGCGATTCACATGCATCATTTTCCCCAGCAAATTTCACTTGTCAAACTGCTGTCTTAGCTGTAGTGTTCCTGCTCAAAAATAAATAAGGACACATGATGCACTCGTGCCTACCATTCTGCAGCAAAATCCAGGCATTTATTTGCTCACAATTTAGCTGACATTTACAATACAGATTAGGATTTGCTTTTACACCCACTGGAGACCTAGCTTGGCTTTTAAAATTATTCTTCCAAAGAAGATATCAAGCAAAATAACATATCAGCATACAAGAGAACTATCACATCTAACAAGGAAATAGCCTCCAAATCTGCAGGAGAGCAGTTAAAAAGACAAGAACTATCAACAAGAATTTATATACCTTCAAAACATTAAGCCAAATCGCCTTAAAATGGATGTGTTAGTTAATTTAATAATATCTTGTAGTTACTTATGTCTGACAAGAGCTTATATCAGCCAACCATATTCAGGGATGCAGAGGCTTAAAGTTTTTTAAAAAATTGGGGGGTTACATTACAATGTTTTTTATTATTATTTTAAATAAAGAATAGTTAGTTTGGAAAATCACCTTCTCTACCATAGGTCCCATCCCTGCATAGCGTTCACCAGCTTATGAACTACAGCACATGTACCTAATTAATGTTAATAGGGTGTAGGGACTGTCTTCTAGAGCTCACTTTTAGTTGGGCTTGATCCAGAATGATACTGTGCACTATTTAATTCTTGATGAATTGGCCCCTTTGTTTATATCCAAAGAGTGGACAAGTTAAAAGAAAGAATGACTAACAAGTATCTCTTGCACAAGAAAGGAATTTTGCCTGGTTTAACAGGTCAGCTAGCATGCCAGTTTCTATCAAATTAGAAGCTCAAGTACAAATCCAATCTTGTGGTCCCATGCCCCTCTAAAAGACACGTTTATTGGACAAATGGAAACACAGAATGAAGGGATAGATTTAAAATGCTTTTCTATTGCAATGATCACAGATATATTTGCTTTTTTTGGGCAGCATAGTTATTTTACAAAATGTGATGTTTTCCATTCTATTTTTGTATAAAAAACATGCAAAAATTCAAGTTCTGAGTTTCAAAGTTGCCATTTCCTTACAATGGGCTCTTTCAAAAGTGGCCCATCTTCAGACATGTTCACAACCCTTGCACAATTTTTAGCAAAACGGGCTCATTTTTTGTGTGTAATCAAATGCAAAATCCTCTCCACTCCATTTTCAGTAACATAGCCTTTCCTCAAATATTATGCACATCTCTACTCTAAAGGAATAAAGAGATATGAGATCCAGGGATCCAAGGCTGTATCATAAAATTCACACTCACACGCTTCCTTTCTGGGTTATAAAACACATTTAGAGTACGTCTACACAGCAGGGTTATTTCAGAATAAGTGATGTTATTCCGGAATAACAAAGAGCACGTCTGTTCTGAAATAATGGCGAGCTGGACGACTTCTTACTCCAACTCCTGTAATCCTCATTTCATGAGGAGTAAGGGAAGTCAAAGGAAGAGTGTTCTTCGTTCAACTTCCTGCTGTGTAGACATGCCCTTTTTGTGTAAAGGTCCTGTTTTTTATTATGTGACTAGGTTCTACAGCTATTCATTGTTAATAATACTATTACTACTACTACTAATAATAACAACTAATAATTACTTATTTTCTGACCCCCCCCCCCATATCTTTCAAGGAATGGACTGAGTGATTTTTCAGAGATGCAGTGAATGCCTCAGAAAAAAAAAGACTTGTCATTACCTGTAGTACCTTTTTTTTTAGCAAGTTGCAGATGTGCCATGAACTCTGCAAATCATTATATGGGAATACTTAGTCCCCTTTCCTTTTGGTGAGTTGGTGTCTGTAGCAAACACAAAAGACTTTTCTAGTATTCAAATCTGACAGTTTAGGTGAGCAGGTGGCAGCAATTCTAATGATGACATGTCTGAGATTTCAGAGAAACATGAGACCCAAGAGGTTGTCTGGAAGTAGCTGTTCTGTGCTCTCCTGTCACTGAAAGAACAATACAACTCACAATATGGAAATGGAACACATATACTGTAACCTGAGAAAGGCACTGTGATGAAGAGTAGCTGGGTGTTTTTTAAAAGTGAAAATAATTTTGTTTTCAACTGATAATATTCAAACAGCTTTTAATTACAAAGATCTGTGCAATGAAAAAAAAGGTTTTTTGTCTAACTAACCCAATGGATATAATTACAGAGATTCATGAAACAGTTACTTCAGGAATAAACTTTTCTGATTAAAAGTATTTAAAGTGCAATTTCAGCTAATTTAGAAAAAGAAAAGGTGAGACTTATAGAGATCTCATAACTCATGTTATAAAGCTAGGACCCAAAAGGAATTAGCATTTCAATTGCCAAGTTAATCATGACACAATTAGCCCTTTCCATGTTAGCCTTCCACTGCGCTTGTTATGTTACATGGTACCTCATCAATTAACATTCTGTAGAAACCAATGGAATGCTAGGTCATGTTATACTCGCTCAGCTACACCAGACTAACATGGCTACATTTCTATCTCTAGATAAGTTTGTCACCAAGGTATCAGACCACCTAGATCCAGGAAAAACTTAGATATTCAGTAGCACAGCTAAAGCCTTTTACTTAGATACATCACGAAGATTTAAGAAGTATTTAAACATTTTTGGTTACATCTACTTTCTCACTCAAGATTTCTCATTTGTCAATTCATCAGAACAAATTCTGCCCTAAATGGGCACATCTACACTACAGAGTTTTGTTGGAAAAACGGCTATTTCTCCGGACCCACCTAACCCCAACTCCAACAAGGTCCCTGGACCCAAGGTGGCACATGTAGCTGCCCCCCGTGCCACTCTGAGCCGCCCTCCCTCTCTAGTTTATGAGCCCCCCTCCTCTGCCCACCTTTTTTAATGCAAGATAAATACAGACTTCATTTTGTTGGCAACCAAACAGGTGTTTTTATTGAGAGATCAGGGAAGGGGTAAAGGGAGGGACTGTGCTGGGAAAGGGATGGGACAGCAAGCTAGAGGATCGTGTTGGGAAGGCTCTGGGGAGACTTACTGGGGTCCTTGAGAAAACCTCTCCCTCAGGGCCTCCCGGGTGTGCCCCCCAGCCTGATGGGCCTGGCGGATGACAGCTGTCTGCAGCTGCTCGAAGGCTCGCCCTTTGCAGCTGGCGTCTGCCCCCCACCCTGGGAGGAAGGCCTCACCCTTCCTCTCCACAATGTTGTGGAGGACACAACATGCTGCGACCACTTTGGGGATGTTGTGCCCCTCCTTGTCCAGGTCGGTCAGCAGGCACCTGAACTGCGCCTTGAGGCAGCCAAAGGCATACTCAACATGGATTCTGGCCTGGTTCAGACGGGCATTAAATTGGTCCCTGCTGGGATCTAGGTGTCTGGCATAAGACTTCATAAGCCACAGCATCAAGGGGTAAGCTGTGCCCCCCATGATGCACAATGGCATCTGCATGTCCCCAACTGCTAGTTCACAGCGGGGGAAGAGTGTGCCCGCCTCCAGCTTTCTGTATAAGCTAGAGTTCCGAAACAAGCGGGAATTGTGTGTCCTGTCCAACACCCGACAAAAATGTCTGTGAAGTGTCCCCGGTGGTCGACCAGGGCCTGCAGCACCACTGAAAAGTAGCCCTTTTGATTGATGTAATGGGCTGCTCGATGCTTCGGTGCGCTGATCAGTATGTGGCTCCCATCTATGGCTCCTACACAGTTCGGGTACTCCAGGGCAGCAAATGCAGCCATAGTCTGGTCCAGGTCTCCCAGCTAAATGACCCTCACCATCTGCATAAGGAGACAAACAAAAACACACACAAAACAGAGAATGAGAGAGGGAGTGCCTGAGCCCTTGGGAAGTATCCGCTCCCCTCTCCCCTCCCCTACCCCAAACACCCCTGGAGCCACCTTCCCAGCAACAGGGCTGTGTGAGTGCAGGAGGGCACAACCCCACAGGGATGGGGCTTCTTCCAAAAGAAGCCTGAAGTCTAGATGTAGCCAATGAAAATAATGCGATTACCTGGGACATATAGCAGAAGAGAATTCAGTCTGTTAATTCTAGAACTGGGGAAGAGCCAGTTGCTACTAACTGTATCAAATTTGTAACCTTCTCATTGAACTGACTAATCATTCTCTAACCAATCTTTTGGAATGGGTGTTCTTTTCTTTTTTTCTATTATGCCTGCTTTTATGTAAATTAAATGTCTTTCAATAAATAATACGTATTTCTTACATTTCCTCTACTAGAAACATAAACGAGGACAATATATTTCATCTACATCACAGTAAGAAAAAACACAGATTTCAAAGAAATGAAAACAATTCCTAAAAGGTTTGAGCCTAAAACTTTCTATACTGACTTTATCTATAAGGCTACAAATTCAGGCCAAAGTTTTGTCACATGCAAAACTAAGGAGGCACATAGCATTCCTGATTCTGACCTCATTCATGCTTGCATAAAATTAGGAGTAATTCCCATTGAAAGAAATTGAGTTATTGTGAAACCGCTGTGAGGTCAGAATCAGACCTCCCTACATTTTCAGGACAGTTCTGGTACCGCACCCAGGAGGCATTTACCAAAAAGTTGGCAGAAAACAGGTGGACGGCCACTTCTTCCTAGTATATTGAAGTTGGGGTGTACAAGTAACAAAGAGAACCACATCAAGGAGCTCTAGGAAGAGTAGTTAGTTTTCAGCACTTAATAGAATCCCTTGCCATTCTAATACAAGACACCCGCCATTCCCTACTGCAGACAGCAGCATAGTTGGCTGCTTTCACAGTTAACTTACTCTGCTTTTAAGTGCAGGGCACAGCACTACAGCCTCAGTGGAAACTTCCAATGACAGGGCAGAGAGGGGGGAGTCCGCCTGTTCTTCACTGCCTGCTGGGATATTCAGGAGGGCTCTCTGTGCCACTTCACAGAGGCTCAAGTAGGTAGCGTTGAGCACAAGCGCGGTGGATGCAGAGTCACAGTTATTCTCTCGCTGCCTCAGATGGCTTTTTAAATTTCAGCCAGGATGCAGAGCCATGCTGTACCTCCTCTTTATTGCTGGTTTGGCTCTGATTTTTACACATGCCGCTGAAAATGTAGTTCTTATATTTTTTATGAGACTCAATTGCTCTCCCATCACATACACAAAAATTCATTTTGACAGGGGTCTTATTTATGAAGCAACGTATGGCCACAAAGGAGAGGAATTCTTGTTCTTCATTTCTTCTCACTGTATAGTTGAAAAAAAAACCTTCTGAGTAAACTTTTCTGCTTTTCATTAAATTGTAATGATGAAAATCCTACAGAGTTCAAAGAGTGCAACCCCCCTTCATCCTAAACATGGGACACACAGTCTGACAGAAAAGCTGATTATGGCCCATTCCTGAAAGGTACCATTTGTTCTCATCTCTTATGGATGTCACTGAGGCCTGGTCTACAGTAGGGTGCTATTTCAAAATAACCCCCCTTATTCTGAAATGATAAGCAGAGTGTTCACACTATTGAGCCCATTATTTCAAATAAGGGGCTGGTTATTTATAAAATTGTATTCCTGCTTTCCTCACAGACTAATGCTGATTTTTAAAAATAGTTATTTTGCAATAGCAGTAGTGTGGATGCTCTGCTGCTGCTATTTCGAAATAACTACTCCTCAGAGTAATTCAAAATAATTACTTCCAGTGCTTTCTGGGGCTCTAATAGAGGTAGTGGGTCCACATTAACGGAGCGTGCCTCTGACTAATTTTGAGGCTTCCCCATAGTGGGGGACATGCTATTTTGATTCTGTTATTTCAGGCATTATTATTTCAAAATAATTTCCTCGTGTACATTTGCCCTGAGAGACCATGGTGGTCAGCACCAGATAGGTGAGGACTCAGTACCTCCCAGCATCAAGTTCATAGTATCAGGCTCGCTACACTAAGGGCAAGTTTTTCCAAAAGCCCTCTGAAACTTTTAGTTTTTCAGATGAACCAGGAACATTTTGAATTAATCTGGACCCATTCCTGCAGCACAAATTTACATCATCAAAGAATGTGGTCCTAAATTGCTATCATTCTCCTTTGTTCCACATGAAGCCAGCTGATGGTCATCACTTTCCACGTGGGTCAAACTCAACTCAAAGCAAAATTCTGGAGGTTGAGTTTGCAGATCTGGCTACAGGGAGTGAAATTAAAGAAACCGTCAATAGAGCTCAGTGAAGTGAAGCCACCACTCTTCAAGGTTAGATTCAGGTAGACCATATTGGAGCTGTCCAGTCTTGAATTGACCAAAGTGTGATCAGGTGGGCATTTGACCTGGATGACCACAGCTGCCTGGGCTATTGGAGATGAAAGATAGCTTTCTTGGCCATTGCTGCCATCTGCCTGTCCATGAGCAGTGGGGACTTTGAGACAGAGCAAGGAGCAGACACCCTACAGTGGAAGATCAGACATGATCATTGACCACTCCTGGGTCAAATGGCATTGCTTCCTGTTAGCTGATGTCCCATCTCTGCCAGAAACTGGAAGAGAAGGGAAACATTTCTGCTGGGGATGGCGAAAAGCTGATTATAATAAATCTATTGATGACATGTAACCTGTGCCACTGCAGGGTTTTTTAGATTGAGCCCTGGAAAACTCTGTAGCTGAGAGACTGTATGAACTAGTGCAATTAATTAAATTAAGCACTTTTAGAACTCCATGGGTGGAAGTGTGTTGGCTGCCCTCTTGACTATAGTGGAGATTATATAGGGGCACCTCCAAACTTAAAAACATGAGCTGGTACAGATTGAGCTATAGCTGGGGGTTGTAGCAGAGGGGGACCTGTAACACACACACAGTAGAGGGTTATTAAAACACTCTATATGCTTCAAGTACTCACAACCAGAGCTTCCTCAGGTAGCTATAGAGAGGCAATGCATGAGGGAAGGCAGAGTCCTCCCATACAGGCCATGGAACTGTTTCATGCCCATTACGTCATCTCTAAGATTAAAATATCCCTCTAAGTCCTGAGATGTCTCCACTGTAAAGGGAATCCAGGAAGAGTGAGGTACCTGCACCATTTATGCCCTACATACTGGTGCACTTGAGCAGCTCCCAAATCCTTCACCCCCAAAAAAGCAAAACTGTACCAGTGTCACTGACAGGCTATGGAAGTGGAGGCTAAATTTGTCCTTATGTGTATCTTACATCTTATTTATTATGATTCTTATTAATGATGGAAGCTTTATATAGGGCTATCCTGCACCATAGCCTTTCCTGCATCTTCCTTCAGGGGCCCTGAGACTGAAAAAGATAGCGTATTGTTCAACCAGTTCATTGCAACATTTTACAGTGTTATCTGGGATTAAGACAAAGATAGTCTGGAATGAGACTGTTTTTCAATTTTCTACGATAGCAGGGAAGTGCAGAGACGTGCAGGTGGGAGTTTGTCTTGGATATGATTTTTTTTTAAAGCCCAATTTTCCTGGCAAACTCACTTAGTGTCAATCATAAGCTTAAATAATGTAGAATTCACTTATAGCTGGTATCCCTTCAACTTAAGTGGTACCCAAAAGCCATTCTAAGCCTAAAGATACTGGGCTAATTTATGCAAATATATTTGCATTTAGAAAGATTTCTTTTTAAACTTACAACTGCCTACTTCTCTCTGAACTCTCCTGTCCACTCCTGCCATTTCCTTCAATTTTTTAAAAATCTGTATGTACCTGGATTTATCTTGCACTTCCCCTACTATTTCTAGAAACAGCTATTTCTATAGACATCATTACTGACAACCTTTGAACAATCTTCCTGCATGGGGCTAAGTCTCTCCTTTGCTCCCTTAGGCTAAGTATACCACAACCACAGGGTTCCACCTACCTCTATATGTCCATAGAGCCTAGGAACCTGAGATGCTATTGGCCCAGCCCCGCAGGCCACCAGAACAGATAATTGCTTATGCAAGGAAATGGTGACTGACAATTTCATCTTTAAGCTATTTATCAGTTTGCTCTCTGCATGGCAGGTGTCACAAGAACATGACAACTCTTGTCAGTGAAACAAAAGAGTCTTGTGACAGCATTTCAATTGAATTTTTTCACCCAGCACTCACCACATTAACACTATGCTACAGCAACTTCATTCATTATTCAAAAAAAAAAAATCCCACTGAAATCCTGATGAAGTATACGACATTTTTGTTTTTAGACCCTAAAAATGCACCTGAGCCCCATCTTCAGAATCTTTGAAATAATCTGCCTTGGTTAGTTAAAAATCATTTTATTTGTTGCAGACAAATAAACTAACCATGGGTCATTCTGTTAACACAGGTGAGTTATTTTTATGCTACAAGTGAGTTATAGAGCAGAAGGTTTTTTAATACAATGGAAAGTTAAAATGACACGTGCTTAAAAGGAAGAAGTCACAGTTGCTCTCTATATTTTCATTAGTTTTAATCTGTGGCAACACACACATGCTCTTGCCAACACAGTCTGCACTCTCCATGTACTGTGGTTACCCATGGTCACTTCATTCTTCTGCCTTCCTACTTTAAAAGTGCTCTACAATATGGCTTCTGTATAAAGATCACCCACAGATGTCCAGTTACTTTTGACCTTTATTTTATATTAAGAACAAGGAAGTATAAGGACTCCAGAGGGAGGGGGAACATAGTGCATATATTTCCTAGCCTCTGTAGCATGGTGTGTGACATATTTCCACCTCAAGTTGCATAAGAAACAAGTTTCAGAGGGGTAGTCATGTAAGTTTGTAAATGAATAAACTTAAAAAACAATGAAGAGTCTTGCAGCACCTTAGAGACTAACAAAAATTGTAGATGGTATCATGAGCTTTCGTGGGTACAACTCACTTTTTCAGATGAATGGAGTTAAGAGCTCCAGGGAACAAATAAATAGCAGAGAAAGAGAGAGGATGTGGAGGGAAAGAGAAAAAATATATTGTCAATTAGGGTATGTCTACACAGCAGGGCTAACGTCAGAATAAGGTATACAACTTCAGCTATGTCAATTGCATAGCTGAAGTTGAAATAGCTTAATTCAGCTTTTGACGCTGTCTACACAGCAGGAAGTCGAAGGAAGAACGCTCTTCCTTTGACTTCCCTTACTCCTTGTGAAATCAGGGTTTCACCATGAGTTGGAGTAAAAAGTCCTCCAGCTTGACATTATTTGGCAAGAAAGGCTTGTAGTGTAGATGTGCACTTTGTTATTCTGAAATAACACTGCTGTGTAGATGTACCCTTTGGGCGCGTCTACACAGTAGGGCTTAACTCGAAATAAGTTACTCAAATTGAACTATGTCAATTACGTAGCTTATTTCAAAATAGCTTATTTCAAGTTTTGATGCTGTCTACACAGCACTTATTTCGAAATAAAGCATAACACTAGTTATTTTGAAATAATGTGGCTGTCTAGACATAGCCTTAGAGTATCCATGGTAAATGAGGCTGATAGAGTGGATTGTAAGTACTCTAAGTAGCCGGTGCTTGGCTTTTTATGTCATTTGGGTGTGGAATGTAGCAGAACATCCAGTTAAGGTCTTGTTTCAACCTCTATTGCAGGTGTCAAACTTATAAATGGAATCAAGTTCTGTAGCTTCTCTCTCCAGCTGGTTTTTGAAATTGCCTTGTAATAATATTGTCACTTTTAGATCCATTAGTGAGTGCCTAGGCAAGTTAAAATGTTCCCCAACAGGAACATTTAAAATAGGAATATTTTTTCCTTCTCTTTCCCGCCCCCATCCCCTCTCTTTCCTTGCTATTTATTTGTCCCCTGGGCCCCTTTACTCCATTCATCTGAAGAAGTGGGTTGTGCCCACAAAAGCTCATTATATCATCTACATTTTTTCTTAGTCTCTAAGGTGCTGCAAGACTGTTGTTTTTTAAGTTTATATAGGAAACAAGGGATAAAAGAGAAACTGCATACTTTGCATATTCGTAGCATATATTAATAGCCTCAGAACATGGTATGTCATGGTTCCAGTGGTTGAATTGGAAAAAAAAAAGCAGTTTTGTTTTTTTTGAGGCTATGTCTATACTTGCAAAGTTTTTGCACTGACAGTTTCACTGGTGATAGTGAACCGGTAAAAAGAAAAGAGCTGGTTTGTGTACTCACTTATGGTTACAGGTGAGTATCTCCATTTGCAACACTTCCATACCAGATACAAACAGCACCTTGAGGGCAGCCCCCTTTCCTCAAACATTGCATTGCTGCAAGCTGGGGATCATTTGCTCCAGGGAGGAGGTATTGTCACTGGCTGGATGGTTAGTGAGCATTTGCCAAAAAAACCAGGAAGGGGAATTTCAAAGTTCCCAAGGCTTTACAAGGGAAGGGGTGGATATTTGTTTACCTAGTGTTAGAGCAGCAGAGCTGCTGGCTAGATTGGTCACCTGGACACTGTTCTATAGATCACAGAGGCTAAAAGTTCTGTAAACAGCAAGAACATATCTTCACTTGCACATTCCTGTATTTTCTTTGCTCCGTTTACAGGCATCTCCACAGGAAGAGGTAGTTTGGTCCTCCATAACATAAATTAAAAACTTTTCAAGAAGAAGATATTTTGTCACAATTGCTAATTTAAGAGAACACTGGGGTGAGATAGATTTTGTAAAATTGGGTTATTAGAGGCCAGTAGCTGCATATGAAAGCTCTTTAAAAAGCAGGCATCTTTCTATTAGCATGGTTTTTTATTTTCTATTTTCCAGTAGGCATGTTTGTCATCCACTGAAGTCAAGCATATGTATCTGAGAGCAAAGTCTGGCCAATTTGTATTTGTTTTCTATCTCTAGACTAATGTGTCTGTTGCTTCTATTGATCCCTTTGTCTTCTGCCTCAGTGCTGTTCTCTCTTGAGTTTTACTCTTTCCCACATACTTCAATCATTTCCTTTCTCAAGCTGTGTCTTTTCTTTTTTGTTTGTTTGTTTCTCCCTTATTTTCCAAACTATTGGCATACCCAGCACATTGACTTCCATGTAGTCAGATTTGCCCTGCAGCACTTACTGAGGTGGTAGCTTGTGAGTATAGGTCATGTGCTTCTGTAAGATTGAAGGAATGCAATGAAAGCCACATTAGAAAAATTGGATGGAGATACACTCATTTTCTCTTTCAGAACCCACTATGGATCCTGAGGCACATTATTTCTCCATCCCACACTCTGGTCATTCTGTTTCCTGATAATAAACATGTATCTTCACAATGTGATAATACTAGACATTTTCACAGAAGTCTTTCTTCTGAAACAGCATAAGCGGAGATTTAGTAGTTTAGGGCTTTTACCTTTACTCCTTGAACACCTAAGCCGCTCATTGAAGCCGATATGATACCAATGCCCTTTCAGAATTCCACATATTTTTGCATATGAGGGTGAGAGCTGGCTCTTTTTTTAAGGTAGCAAAGCACCATTTAACATATTGTGCGTATTCAAGCACTATGTTTAGTTTCCATTTTATTATCATACATCATCACTTACACTTGCTCACCTACTCCTTCTGCCATACAGTTAGCAGCAGCAAAAAGGGTTGGATTCAATATATCCAGTGTCCCTCTTGACAAACAACTAAACTATCTCATGTCTCACCCAGCATCTTGGGAAAGCTGCACATACTTTCCTTGCATACTCTGCACAGGCAGAATTTCCACACTTACAAGCACTCAGCATATGTGTACAAATGAGGGAAGCCTTATCATGAGAAAGGGATCAGATCCAGTCATAAATCTGGAAAACAAATGAACACAGACAGTGTATATTCAAAAAAGAATCAAGTATGCCCTTTTCTAATAACTTTGACAGTAATCTTTCTAAGACTATGTCGACAGTGGCAGTTGAGTGGCAAAACATTTGGCGTTCATATGTGCTAATTTCTCCCCCCTTTCCCAAAAGACAAAAATTTTGCTGTGGCAGGTGCTATTGTAAAAGTACGTTGTTGGCAGGAGCGCTTTCTCATTGACAACACAAGCTCCATCTGTTGGGGTGAAAGGATTTTGTCAGCAAAAATCCCAACAAACAGCGGCTACACTGACTGGCATTTTAGCAACACAGCTTCTCTGGGAGCCTGCTAACTAGTGGCAGCAGTATTCCCTTGTCACCAATAGAGGAAGTAAAGAGCTCTTTCCCCTTTGTCAGCTAGAGTTTGGGTTGTCAGGTCTAATAGTTGAAGCAATGGTGGTGAGAGGCCTGTACAAACAGGGTTTACCAACAATTATTTCTCCCACTTCTTTCTTCCTTTCCACTTTTTTAATCTTTAAGAAAAATATTTTCCCGTGGTTAATATTTTGTTTGTGTAATAATATCTGCCCACCATTTTTGGCCACTTAATATGATTTGATATTATCAATGGTGGGTCATGAGCCAGTCCCCTGGATCTGAACACACACTGCTCCCCCCAAAAGTTTTGGGGAATAGCTCTGACAGATTAGATAGCCAGGAGAGACCAGTATGCTCATTCAGTCTGAGCTACTGTGTAACATATGTCATAGAATTTCCTGTGATCCCTACATCAGATCTAACAACTTGTAGTTGAGCTGGAACATATCTTTTAGAATGACTTTCAGCCTTGATGTAAGCATTCCTCAAGAGACAGAAAACTTACCACATTTCCTGGCAATCTGGTCCAATGTCTAATATAGTCATTGTTAGAAAAATGCACCTTTTTTCAAACTTGAATTTTATTGATTTAAACTTTTAGCTATTGGAGTCTGTTCTTCACTGGATTCAAATGTGCCATCAAACTTGCACTCTGGATTCAAAAGGAAAACTTTGAATCTGGTTCATACTTGGCAGCCATGTCTCTTCTGCTTTAAGTGGGTATTTCCATGGAGAAAAGGCAATGTACGATAGTTAAAGATTAAAAAATGTTCCTTTTGATTACTATATATTCTTAATACCAGACCAGACCCACTGACTTCAGTGAATTTTCAGCAGACTCTGACAAAACAGAAATGACAAGATGTTATGGATTGGTTGTCTAGCATGGACAGAGAGCAAAGAACAAAACAGAAAATAGAAGAGAACTAAACATGTTGGATCAGGAAACACAATCTGGTGAATTCAGATTTTTGTGGTGGGTGCTGCAGGAGAATTGATACTGCTTTAAGTTGCCTGGTAACACCCCCAAGCATGAAAAGAACCTCCACACATATGGAAAAACATTCATATTTATTCACCACATATGGAGTCCTAGAATTTTTCAGGCCAGAGGCAGCATGGGTGGTAGCCGTGCAGAAAGGATTAGTAGAGAAAACACTAATTCAGGGGAAATGGGGTAGAGAAAAAGCAAATTTTGAATTTAAAAAATCAAAATAAAACTCTTGTAGTGCTCTCACTCTTCCTTCCTATCTGTTCCTTTCTTAGCTATTCTGCATCAACTTGCTCACTTCCCTCCTGTCTCTGTCCGCCCTTGCTCATTTCCTTTTCTCAGCTATTCCTAAATTCTTGCCTTTGTTTCCTCCCTCCAATTGTTTTAAATTATGAAAATGAGGTCCTCAAATCATTCCTCATTGGAATGGAATCTCAGTGCATTGATCTTTCCCTATAAAACAGAACACTGATTGCAACCATGCCAATCAGTTATGGCACCGAGATATTTTTGTTACTGCATTTTGTTCTGCTCAGTCTTAGAAGAGGAGAGGCAAAATGAAAAGCACACCTCTCAGATGTGCCTGAAGCTTTGCTATAGCTGATAACAAGGGATCCTATTTTTCTGCGATAAAACCCCCCAAATTCTCTGATTAAAAATAATTAAAAAATGTATGTTTTTCTGCAATTAAAATGTGTCGAACTTTAATTTCTCAGTGTATAAAGGTATCAGCTGAACACAATGTTTTATTTATATATTTACAATTTAAGTAAGTTTGAAGCCTACCAGTGCCAACTATTGTAATAAAATAAAATTAATAGAATGATCCAGTCACAGCCCATTATTTCTTTACTGTTGTCAATCACCCTGCTGCTTCCGCCTCAGGTTTTCATTTCTTTTCATTCAGTTTATGTTTAGCACTTTCCATATATTCTACAATTGTCTGCCTTCGAATGTACTTCATGGCCTTACTACACACAGTGCAGAGCAGCACATTACCATCAATGTGAAATTTGTCCTTGCCAAACTCAGTGACACGGTCTTTAGGGGGTGATTTTTAAAGTTTTTGTCAGCTTTTAATCCTGAAAATTACTCACGTCTGGTGGCTGAAGTGAAATCTGAGCCGTGTTAAAACATGACTCTCTATGCTGCTGAATATCCTCTATACACCATAAGCAGTTATTGGAGTACATTTAATTATGTAACTTTAAAGCACATTCAGAAATCAACCACAGGAGGGGGAAGTGGTGCACACTGAATAAGTGACAATGGTGTGTTCAGTAAACATGTAGTCAATAACTAATATATATGGGTTTCCTCACAAAATATAGAAACTAAAGATTGTCTGTAAAAATGCAAATGCTGAGTTTTTCCATGGCAAGTGTATGTCTAGGCTTCTTCCTTGAAGCCTCTGGCATTATGTACTCCAGGCATGACCTCAGGCATTATCAACATTCTTTGTCACTGCACAAACTGACAGAATCCTGGGGGAAATTACCTCTGGCAACACTATCCTGTCCATGTCTAACATAATTCAGCCGGAGCCATTCATGGAGAAAAAAAGGCACTGGATCAAAGCAAGGAAGAGAAAAAGAAGTGGGGGATATAGGGTGGAGTCACTGGGACTAGGATTTAGCCCACTCTATTGGTGTGCCCATGTTTTGTGCATTGGTGCACACAAGCCCTTACTCCTCATGGATACAGTTGGCTAATTTTAAATCAAGACTGAATGTTTTTAGGAATTATTTGGGGGAAGTTCTATGGCTGGTGTTATACAGGAGTCCAGACCACATGATCACAGGTCTTGGCCTGTTTAATTCCATCTGGTGTCTATGGGGAATCAACAGTCTTACTAGATCCCAGTTCCAAATATCGACTGTTGAACTTTCCATGCCTAGAGGAACTGGCATTATCTAGTATTATCTGGTACCCAGTGCATTATGCAAGCCAGAGTTGTGAGATTTGTGGCAGCTTCTGGCCTCAGGTATGGCTGCAAAGCCACTTCTAAAAGTGACTTAGTTTGATACATGAGGCATGGAGGAATCTCTGGGTAGTGTCAGGCTGACCTCTTTGGGGACTGAGCTGTGGGGCAAGGACTGAAGGCAACTTGGTCTGCTGCAACTCCTATCAGGGCAGATTTTTCTACCACCAGCATTCCTTTTCAGGGACTTTGGTGACAGAAGCCAGCATAACCTAGGGCTAGACAGAGCCCCTTGGCTATCAGAGCACTTTTCCAAGTTCTGCAGGAGGACTTTGTGTACTCTTGGTAGCAAACAAAATGATCATTTAGGGAGTTAATAAAGAAGGACCTATTAAGATGGTTATAAATGACTGCAATAGGTCTTGTTTTATGTCTATTATCGCTTACACACGTTAAAGTTGGACTTTATTTTTTACAACTTGGCAGTGCAAAGCAATGAATGCTGAGAACTCTGACCAGTAGGTGTCACACTTGTGCTATGAAAAGCGATTTGCAGAGATTGTCTACATTTCATTTTGAATGGATCATAAATAGTCACTATGAAATATACTGAGATGTAAAATAGCAGGTGCAGCAAATCTGTGGTGAGGATACATTTAATGGGTGAAGGATTCAATATTCCATCTACTGAGAAAACAACTGTATATAAAAATCCCATCTGTAGTTTTTGTGTATTATGGGCTTTTTTATATTTAAAAACCGAATTTATTTAAAAATACCAATAGCCTTGTTGTGGAAGATGCTTTTATACAATTAAGTGGCAAAATGGATTAAAGCCATTGACAAAAAATGTAAATATTTGAGTAATTTTGGGTTCCATCTGCATAAAATCAGAATGAGGTAACAAGCTCTTCATAGTTTTCCTGTTTCCAGTCCCTATTATAAAATTCCAACCAGTATATACATGGATTTTTTACAATGCTCCTGTTTTCCCCATTTTTCTTCCACAGGTGCCCCCTACATTTCCTCTGCTCAAGATCTTCCCTGGAGCTCATCAGTCAAGTGATATTGTACTGACGCCCATCACCACAGAATCTGAGCACCTGTTCAGCATCCATCATTACAGCTCTCTGTGCTAGCACAAGAACAACACATTGCATTTCATTTCCTCCATAAGCAGTTTGGCTTTACAGTGATCTTGTCTTTTCTTAACTAGGAATGCTGGGATTGGGGTTCTGCTTCAGTTTTATACTGTAGATTCGCAAAATTAGATTCAAGGTCTGATCCATCTTCCACTGAAGTCATTGGGCATCCCAGCAGTGCTGCTCAGATTGCCCCATTTCCCAGAAGTGAAGATCTCCATACTGCATTCATGTTTCTGTTAGCAGAGCTCTATAAAGGAACGTGATTTGATCATAAATAGGTGCCTACAGCCAAATTCATATCCTACCATCTGAAACAAGTGGATCTCAAGGCCAATATTTTGAGCCAAATTCATAGCTATCATAAGGAGGCACAACTCTATTGAAATCAGTGGTGAAGTTATCCCATTTATCGTAAATTCGAGATAGGTATGATATGAAATAAATTGGGAATAGACAACTATTAGTTGCAAAGCCAACAGGGAGCTATTTGGCTATAATGGTTGATAAATCCTTAGGTAAGCGTCTGCATTAATTTACATGGTAATTACTATAAAATTTGTAGCTTGCTTTTGTCATCTCTTTGTGACTGCTGGAAAAGGCATCAGATATTAGCTCATTTCTGTTGCAGAAACCTGATGATGATTCTCAGTTGTTCAAACTCCTAAAAAAATACCATTTGCAATCACAGCTTGTCAAGTGTTCACTTCTCTGTACAGCATAAGAAAATGTAGCCTGGAGTTACCCCCATAAGGCATCCAAGGACTGGCTAATGGCCATTAGGGAGCATTACGATGAGGACACTGGAAAATCTAATTCTGCTGAATTACCCTTCTGTCCTACTCTGGTGGAACCTCCATGTCCTCCTTGGCTGGCCTGCGCCTCTGAGATCAATGGGGAATAGTGTTGGATCAAAGACCCACTGTGAGCTGCCTCCCTCTGCTGCCAGATTCTGCACTTTCCTTTGTCCACAAAACAAAAGGGGTGATCAATAGAGACTTTATATGTGGCACTCAAAGCAACTCCATGCCAAGAAAGCACGTCCTTCTGTCCACTCAGAAGAGCATGGTGTGGTACAGGGGGAATCTTTCAAAAGCCCCGGGGTAATATAGGGAGTTTCACGAGGCATAAGAGAGCAGTCGACAAAGGCTTCCCCTGTTGACTGATCCACGTCTTGACTCGCGCACTGTGCCAACAATCAGCTGAGCCGGCATAGCGCAGCGGCCATGTTTATTTTAATGAAGCTGGGGATATTTAAATCCCGGCTTCTTTGACTATGTTGGGTAGCTTAGTTTACATGCCTCTGTCGGCAGAGGCATGTAGTCTAGACATACCCAAAATGGGGAACATTGTAGGAAATTTTCACACAGAAGCATACACTCTTTCTTGGGGGTATTTATGATTTAAGCACTACAGCTAGGGCTGGCAGGAAGCATGGGCCTAATAACCCCTCAGTAACATGATGTGACTCACCATGGTGCCGCCTCCTGCTGGACACTTGGGAATTAGCTCTTTTCAGCCCTGGAACGACCCCTTCTGGATTGAGTCTCACCTGCTTTATCTGTTTTCTATTAATGGCTCCACTGCTTTACATTAGGACCCATGTCCCCTTCCAGACCGTGGTGTCCTCCCACCTGGGTACTGACCTACTACAGTGCCCCCACACTCTGGGGTCCTCCACTTCAGGGAACTCCCAACTCCCCTATGCCCACCTTGCCTCAGTGACTCTACTGCTAATTGTCATGAAGCCACTGCCTCAGGGACAAACTACAATCTGAAATGGCCACTCATCATTGGCGAGGGGTGTGGTCCAGCTGCCATTTTCTATCCTGACTGCCTCCCTAGTACTCTCAGGCCCTGCAGCCTGAGAGTGAGATCAGGTCAGAGCTCCCCAGCTCTGTCTACCTTTCTCCAGCACTGTTCTGTCTCAGGAAGCCTCTAGCTTCCCTGACAGCCAGGTCCCTCCTGCTCCACAACTGGAGCAAGAATGAGTGCTTCCCTCCCCTCTAGGAGCCATTATTTAAACAGTCCTAGCTGCCCCTTAATTGTCTGCAGCCTCGCTTGTGGTTGCCTGCCACTCAACCTTCCTAAACTGGTTTTAACCCTTGTAGGGCCAATACTGGGCAAATGCCTCATCATACCCTCACACAGCCAGACACGCATGAAACAATCTTTGAAATGAAGAGGCAAAATCTGATGAGCTTTGCTGTTCTGATAATAAAAAGGGATCTGCCAGTGTTTGGAGGTTACACATGTAGCTCTTCGGATGGCCAGTGTTACAACTTTGGGGAAATGTATGCATCTGAATTTGGACTCTTCTTTCCCTGCTTAGCAATCAGTTTTGGGTTCTGATTGCCATCATACAAAGGCTTACAAAGTTTAACTCCAGGTTATCTCAATTTGAATATTTGGGGGTTCACATGTTCCTGTCAGTCAAGCTCCTTTCTCCATTTGGACAATTTTTGAGGTCTACCATTTGGACAGGAAGCTGAGGTTTAGCAAATATCCTCTAAGGTTACAACAATACCAACTGGACAACATGGAGGGTTCCTGGAAGTATGACTCCTTCCATCCTGTCACTCTCTGATCTAGCTTGTTACTTTAGTAAAACACTTAATTGCAGCCAATATAAGAAGTGACATCCAACACTATTTTCATGCCTGGAATTTCAGCAAAGCTGATGGACTGCCTCAGAATAATTAAGATATATTCTGTTATTTACTGAGAAGGAGGAGGGTTAGTGTTGTTTTAGTTTTATTCCTCATTAAAATGAGAGTAATCTGCATACCTTTTAATCCAGGATTAGCCCTTTTTAGTTTATATTCCCTGTAAACTGACTGTCAGTGCTTCAAAAACATTGAATGCTGATGGATTTCTATACAGCTGCCTGGGCATCTGTGGTAATAAAACGTGAATGTGCCTTAACAGTATTTGAAGACTTTCGCTTGGGGCTTTAAGACACCTCCCCCTGTTTTTCAGAAAACATTTGCATATTCTTCAATTGTAGCTTCAAAATTATGAAACTTCAAATCATTAATCACTGGGAGTCTATTTTAGATCTGGTTAGGCTTTCAATGCTGATTATGACACAAAATCCTCCCATTAAAATCATTTTTGTAACAAGCTTCGTTATTCACTGATGTCGGAAGATTCAGTTCTCAAAAATGGCACAGTAATAAGCAACAAGTGATTATTCTCAAAGAAGGCGAGTTTGTACAGTGCACGGGTGTGAGCTCAGAGGAATACAAAGAAAAGATACTTTGGTGTGCGTTCTAAGCATAGAAGCATATGATCCATTCCTGATTTTGTTTGAGGGGATACATGGAGGTCAGAGAGACTACATGTGTATGGCTAGAGATTAATTTTCACATCAGGCTAATATGGGCATGAGAAGCCATTTCTTTTTACATAGACGAGATAGAAGCTGTATATAAATCTTGTGGGAACACAGCACATAATCTTTTTTTCTCAACAAAGTAATCTTTTTTTTCCTGCCTAGTAAGGAGGGAGAAAAAAGTCTTGTAATCCAAGGTGAGTGAAGTGACAAATAATGTCTAGAGGTACAAAATCAACATGCTGACCCTGTACCGTGGCAGCAGGCAGTTCCGTACCTGTAGAACTATCACAGCCTAGCCAAGAAACAAATCAGAGACCTAAATGTCATTTCTGTAAAAGCACAATATATTCTAAAGTCAGTCTTCAGGGTCCTGCAGCTGCCAAGAACTTTCCATGAGTGACTATCTGTTGGCTCTCACAACACTGAAGCATCAATGAGATGAAGGGAAGCACAGCTCAACACCACAGGCAGCATTAGTATCGATATTTTATACAGTCACTGTTACTGTGAAGCCTACTTACCCAGTCATTAATTAAAGAGATAAATCTGTGAAAGATGAATTTCCCCTCCCACAGGAACTATAGAGGGATCTTTTTAAGAGAACACCTCACAAAAGGAAAATAATAAACTCCCAGTCCCTTTAAAGGTAAAGTGCAACTGAAAATTGACTTGATAAATGAACAAGTCAAATGGATGGATACATTTCTTGTACACCAAACCAAGATGTAGATCATGCTGCTCCTCCAAGATCTGTGGGCAGAGGAAAACTGGAATCATGGTTAAGTTGGCTACATGATCATTCTACTGGTTAGGCATGTGGGGGTGGTGGAGCTAGTGGTGGTGCAATGCTAGAGAGGAGATACACCTGCCTGCCCAGCAGAGTTTGCAAGGAAAAGTGAATACAGCCCCGGGGTTGTATTTTATTTTCTGGGGAACTTTTCCCAGAGTGAAGGTCTTCTCTTAATGGAGTGGGGAAGTAGCTCCAAGAGCAGCTGTGGCCAAGGGAAGTGACTGGTAGCTGCAGTGAAACCATGCTGCCAGGAATCTGAGGTGAAGGTACACAGAACTAGCTTGGAGAATAGATTCATCCAAAGCAGTGGCTTGTGGCCATGGAAGCTCATGATACCATTTACATGTTTTGTTAGTCTCTAAGGTGCTGCAAGACTATTTGTTTTTTTTTTTAAGTTTTTCTAGAATGGAGACAGTTGGTCTCCATGTAGATGGTTCTGATCTATTGCTAATCTCCCAGTAACTGCACAGATCCCAATATTGGAGGGCAGATCTTGACCCTAGTCAACATGTAGGGCAAACTCTGACTCCAATGGATCAATGTAGGGAACCCACTTTTATGGTAATTTCGTTCCTTTGAACACAACTGGCGGTTTTTTTCATCGGACGGAAAATGTAGTTCCAAAGTAGGAAGAAGCACATGATAATGATTAGAGCAGAGGAATAGCAGTCAGGAGACCTGAAGTCTATTCCTGACTGAGTCATGTGACCACTCAGTGCCTCATTTTCCATATATGTAAAATGGGGATAAGGTGTCTGACACATCTTTGCAAAAGGTTTTTGATATTCTCATATGAGGACAGTATATGAATGCAAGACATTAGTTAGGAAATTGTTTCATTAAACAGGAGAGCCCTTTTAGATGAGGAGGTGTTAAAAGAATACAACTGTGGATCAATAAAGCTTGTGTTCCACATTGTCAGTTGCGGTTATAATCACTAGACTTTTATTCAAAATGTTGTGAACTAACCTATGTATTCAGGCAGTGTATGGCTGATGGGGAGTTTGGGCTTTTCTGCTGAAATTTCACCCTCAGACTTAATGTGCCTTTATCTTCAACTTGTTTTTCTCACCAGGTGCAATAATGATGAATTCTGTTGCCATGTAAGGTGACCAGACAAGATACAACACACAGACCTTATGCAGCATTTTCCCGGGGATAATAATACTTAGCACTCAGCATTTTCAGCAGGAGATCTCAAAGTGATTTGCAGCGAGGGTTAATTTGAGCAGCTCCATTTTAACAGCAGGGCTACGTCTACACTGGTGGCTTCTTGCGCAAGAACTCTTTTGCAGAAGAGCTCTTGTGCAAAAAAATCTTCTACAAGAGCGTGTCCACCCTGCCATGTGCTTTTGCGCAAGAGATGTGCTTTTGCACAAGAGCATCCATGGCAGTGTGGATGCTCTCTTGCACAAGAAGGTTCTGATGGCCATTTTAACCATAGAGGCTTCTTGTGCAAGAAATTCATGTTGCCTGACTACACTGCCCTCTTGTGGAAGAGCTCTTGAGCAAGAGGGCTTATTCCACATGGGGAGAGGAATAACTCTTCTGGAAGAAGCACTGTTTTACAATGCTATACTGTAAATTTACTTGCGCAAGAACGCTTGTGCAGTGTAGACATCAGGCAAGTTTTTGCGCAAGAACAACTGTCCTTGTGCAAGAAGCTGCCAGTGTAGGCATAGCCCAGGGGTAAACGGGGCTCACAAGGTATATCTGCATTACACACCAAGCCTGGACTCTGACTCAGGTTTGAAGTCCTCTTCACAACTCCTACATAAATCAGTCTGACTCAAGTCAGCAAAACACCCAGGACCCATGTTTCTATGACCCTGCTAGGGGACGTGGGCAAGAGTCCAGATCCCCCTATGAGTTGGATCTAAGCTCTGTCATTTTGCAGGGTGGCTGCAGGTGAAGTGGCAGACCCAAGTCAGACGAGCTGAATAATACAGTGTGGACACATTAGCAGAGCTGTGATTCCAGGGTCCAGCAGTGATGTGTCTGATGTGAATGCTCAGGCATGGATTTGGAAACATGGGGTCCACATGTTCGGGCTTAAATGTGTGTGCAGATACTCCCAGAACCATTTGTTCAAGGTTGCATGGGAAATTAGTGTAAAGTGAGAACAGACACTTGAGAAAAAATTCTTCCGCCCACTGCAGTCTCATATACTGAAATACCAGTAAAATCCCCAGCCTAAATACGGTGTAAAGTAGACCTAGACTGTCAAATGAGTCCTCTCTTCTTCCCTTCTCACCAGGCCCAGCATAGGGGTTGGGTAGAAGGGAATGGACCTATAGCACACAGTACTATTGGCATTTTCAGTGGCGTTACTGCCCAGAGGGCAGCCAGGGAGGTTGCCAGGACTTAGGATGGTCTCCTGAGCTGCCTAAATTATGCCAAGGCTGCACCTGCCCTTGAAGGAGCCCAGAATAGGTGGGCCAAGATGAATTAAAGCCACAAGGCAGTGAGTTTGGCACTGTGCCGTCCTTAGGCACAGCACAGGATCTCAGCCCTCATCGCTTGACTCCCAGTCACTTGCTGTGAGGAAGCTACTAAAATACCCTCCGAACTCTCCCCTCATGCATCCTGTGCATGTGCAGTGATTTCAGCAGGACTGTGTGGGTGTAAATTAGGAGAAAATGGGGACTTCAGTTTTTAAAACTACCCGTGAGTACAGGCACTGTGGTGCTATGCCGAACCCCTGGGCAAGATGGGGAAAGGGAGGTAGTGTTGTGCTTCCAGAAGGAGCAGGACCTTGGGCAGAAGGGGCAGGGCCAGGGAAGTGAGTGTGCCATTCCAGCATCCTGACAGCCCTCAGTGCTGCCTGGAGACCGTGCAGTGCTCCGGCAGTGATTTAAAGGGCCTGGGGCTCCTGCAGTAGCAGTAGCAGTGACTGGGAACCCTGAGCCCTTTAGACTCACTGGGCCCCGAGCAGTTGCACCCTTTTCCCCTTCCTCCTCTCCCGTTGATGGGCCTGCATGATGCAATCCCATTTGGAAGGGCCCCATCCATCCAGAGCTCTGAAATTCTGTTGGAAGAGGCCTGGAGTCATCCTGAGGGACTCTGTGTCGACCCTGTCAAGTGACACCTGGTTAGCTGCAAACCGCTTGTAAATTCATCATCCAACTCCTTTTACAAGAACGCTATCAGAGAGCAGCTGTTTTTAATGTTTAATGAAAGATATTTATAAATTGCTGTAATAACATTGTTTACTGTTTGAATTACCTCTCTCAGCCTGGTTCATTAGCTGTCATTAGAAGCTTCTCACAACATGTATTCTGCATATAGAAATAGTATAATAATTCAGAGTCAATCCCAAATGAACTCCTCCTGCCCCCAGAAGGGTCTACAACGTATGAGGGGAACTGAAGACCTGATTAAAGCATAGTTGCCATTCTAAGAGTCTTATAGATTTTACTAGAGACTATAGAAAGTTTTTAAAAAAGAGAGGAATTCAATCAGGTTCTAAAAAGGTATGGTATTTAATAGAGAAGGGTCTCCTTTAAATTATTAAAACCCATGAAAGGATGTGGGAAGGATATAATTCTCTACTGATTTCTAGAGCACAGTGGTTCTCAACCACATCCTTACTGGGACAAACCAAGGATACCCCTCCTGTCTAGCCAGGATCTAGTTGACACCCCTATCCTTTTAGCAATATGGGAATGGCAAGGGGAGCATGCTTTTCAGGATGAGAACCCATGCCAGAGGATGGCTCATATAAATCTATCAGAAGCTTACCATTGATATTTTTGGCATCGTATGGTTGAAGTGGAGGAGTTTTTCATGATGTTTGAGCAAATAACTGAACTTAGCTCCTTTAGAATATCCTGGAGAGAAAGGACTGGGCAACAGGTCACCCTGAAAGAGGGAAGAGGACCTTGATCAACATCTAGCCAACAGAGATGTGTTGCCTAGAACAACCAGAAAAAGAAAGGGTCATTAGAGGATCAGAAAGAAGGAGTGAGCATGTTGGCCAGAGCATGAGCAGCAGGCTACAGGTAGCAGCCTGGGTGCTGGCTGTGGAAGGAATGTTGTATAAAGAGTACTGATTGGAAAAAGCCCAGGGAAACGGGGGCAGGAAGCTTAACCTGTGTAGGGCTGCAAGAAGAAGTCAGCTTAGAGCTGGGCTGAAAGAGAACAGCTTAGTATCTGTGTAGTCATTTGATGGGCCTGGGTGAGGAAGGGCAGATGCTTAGATGTGAGAGCAGTGACCAGCTCAGCTAGTGTTGCGGGAAAGAACAGCCTGAGCAGAAGACTAGGAGTAGGAGAAGCCTCAAACAACAGTGAGGTGGGTTATGGTGTAGTCTGTGACGCTTGTGAAAAAATACCTGTTCAGTGAGAGAACAATGGACAAACAGTGCAGCAGGGAGACAACATAGAGCGATGCTCCCAACATGATCATTAGGTGTCTCTTAGAGCATTAGAGGATGCAAGAGCAAGCCAATGAGATCAAAGGTCTATGTCTCTCAGAATAAGTTAGATTTAAAGATGCAACTTGCGTAGAGGCCCATGGAACCCTGAAAGGCTAGACTTGTATACTCTGTGAACCTAAGCATCTTGGATTTAAACCTTATGCACTGCTATAATAATATTTATTCAAAATATCTTGTATAACACATGTGCATGATGTGCATTAAAACTATGAATATATGCTGGAATTGTGACTAAAGTGTGTATCAACTGGTCATGTTAGGGGGATTTCATCAATAGGACTATCCTAAACAAGGGAATGTGTGTTTACCTCCGTTTCCATATAAGATGTAAATAGGCCCTTCAAGACAGCAGGGGGAAGATGGAAGGAGACCAAACAATTTGCATTTGAGCAAACACCAGCAGGGGAAGAAAGAAAGAATACAGAGCGTCTTTCCTCATCAGACTCAATGTCATCTTCCTCACAGCTAACCTTTGAGAGGTAACCTTCAAAAGAGTCCATTTCACAGGTTCACTGGACTATAAAGGAAAGAGGTAGAAAATCCTAAGTTATCTCTTTCACCTAAGAAGACAAATCAACCATCACTTTTGGGAACCTGGAAGAGTTCCTGACAGAAGGAGTGGGAATAGTCGCCATCTTGCTAGACTAGTATCATGGGCTCTGTCTTGATCAAAGACTGTACCTTACTACTTTTGTTTGTTTGATTAGGCCTAAATTTTAGTCTTCCTCAACCACCTGCCCTAGTTCAGCTAATGGTGGCAGAACAGTGCTTTTTAATGCTATATTCCTCCCATAGAATGGGGGCAACCACAAATCTTTGTATTAGCTATGAGCATCCTAGAAGCTTCAGCAACAAAGCATTGTGAGCACTCAAGGTTTCAGGGCAAGTGACAATACAACCTCTTTCTGATCTGGATTGGCATCTGAATCCCATAAAAACCTCCATCCAGATGGTGCTGTTTAGAAAAGCTATTTTCATTTTGCAACTAATTTCTGAGATATGTGCCTCTGGCATTTGCATCAGTTCTTGAATGTCAACCCTAGTAAAGACTAACAAAAATATATATGTTTCAGAAGGGAAGCTGCATTAGTCTGTAACTGAAAAAACTTTAAAAAACAGAATAGACCTGCAGCGCCTTAGAGACCAACAAAAAATGTAGATGGTATCATGAGCTTTCATGGGCACAACCCATTTCTTCAGATGGATCCATGAACCTATATATTTTGGTTAGTGTCTAAGGGCACCTCCACACTGCACCCGTAGCTTGAAATAAGCTATGCATTTTGAGCTATGCAAATTGCGTAGCTTATTTTGAGTTAATTTTGAAATAGTTTATGTCAAAATTTGGCGCAGTCTACACAGCACTTATTTAAAAATAAATCGCTATTCCAAAAAGTTCTTTACTCCTTTTGAAATGAAGTTTACAAGGACGTTGAAATAGCAAGCCTGTTACATTTCAAAATAATGGGTGTGCTCAAAAGACGAGGAATAGCTATTTCGGAATAACTCTGGTATCCCAAAACAATGCTGCAGACTACTCATTTTTAAAATTACAGATTAACAGGGATACCTCTCTAAAACCCTAGTAAAGAATCATCTCACACTTAAGAAGTGTGAGCTTGTTTACTGAAAACCTATCAAGGCTCAGCCTGTAAAATATAGCATTCAGAGAACCTTCAATGCTTGCTTCTTAGAATCAAAGAATCATAGAGCTGGAAGAGACCTCAGGAGGTCATCAAGTCCAGGACCAATCCCAACTAAATCAGCCCAGCCAGGGCTTTGTCAAGCTGAGACTTAAAAACCTCTAGGGATGGAGATTCCACCATTTCCCTAGGTAACCCATTCCAGTGCTTCACCACCCTCCTAGTAAAATAGTTTCCCCTAATATCTAACCTAGACCTCTCCCACTGTTACTTGAGACCATTGCTCCTTGTTCTGCCATCCATCACTACTGTGAACAGCCTCTCTCCATCCTCTTTGGAATCGCCCTTCGGGAAGTTGAACAAGTTGAACAAATCCCCCCTCACTCTTCTGCAGACTAAACAAACCCAAAGCCAACACAGGATATTGGCAAATATCTAAAAGGGACCGGTTGTCACATTCCTCACAAGGCAGTGGAATGAGCAGTGATGTTTCATTTACAGAATATTCTACCTCTTACTCAAAGGGATCCTAAAGCACTTCAGTAACTCTATACATAAAGCATGACAAAACTTCAGCCACTTTGAGGGCAGGATCCTAAGAAGCAAACGCGTATGGATCACAGATAAGTGATGCAAGGTCTGAAGGGAACAGGGGTCAATACAATGACCATGAAACATCAGTCCTAGCCAAGAATACCCTTACATGATCTTTGCATCAAGTATTTGTTATCCAAGATTTTTTATCAGTATGGGAAAGGCAGCAACCAACTGGAGAACAACACACAGAGGCTGTGTCCAGACTGGCCACTTTTTCCGGAAAAGCAACTGCTTTTCTGGAAAAACTTGCCAGCTGTCTACACTGGCCGCTTGAATTTCCGCAAAAGCACTGACAATCTCATGTAAGCTTGTCAATGCTTTTGCAGAAATACTATGCTGCTCCCGTTCGGGCAAAAGGCTTTTTCCTAAAACTTTCCTAAAAACTTTTGCGCAAAAGGGCCAGTGTAGACAGCAGAGATTTGTTTTCCGCAAAAAAGCCCTGATCGCGAAAATGGTGATCGGGGCTTTTTTGCGGAAAAGCGCATCTACATTGGCCATGGATGCTTTTCTGCAAAAAGTGCTTTTGCGGAAAAGCGTCCTGCCAATCTAGACACTCTTTTCCGAAAACGCTTTTAACGGAAAGCTTTTCCGTTAAAAGCATTTCCGGAAAATCATGCCAGTCTAGACGTAGCCAGAATGTGTCTAGACTACAGGGGTTTTTTGAAAAAAGTAGCCTTTTTTCGAAAAAATTATACCTGCATCTATACTACCACCATGTTCTGTCAACAGAACGTGGCGGTTTTGTCGATGGCAGTAAACCTCATTTTATTAGGAAGAACACTTTTTGACAGAGTTCTATCGAAAAAAGGTATGTGTGGACGCGGGGAAGAATTTATTTTGAAAATAAAGGCCTACAGGAAGAAGCCTTGGTGGACACTCCTGCCAGAGCTTTCAACTCTATTGTTCCTGCCTGTAGCCACCTTTAAAAGGCACAGGCACCCAGGAGTAGCATTGTGGCAGCAAGCCAGCTCCAACCAGGACCCTGACTACTCAGCTGTTCCTGGTAGGGCCACTCAGAGCCATATCCCAGGGATAAGCCCCCCAAGACCTCCCTGGCCCCTCCAGGGACACATCCCCGCAGCAAGCCAGGGGCACCAAATGCCGGCCACCCTCCTGGTCTGGGCCCGAGATCAAAGCCCTCTTTGAGCTCTGGTCTGAGGAGGAGTCTCTTCAAGCCCCACAGTCCAGGAGGAGGAACGTGGACATTTATGCCAGAATGGCTGGTGGCCTTGCTAAGAAAGGCCACCACCCCCGCACATTAGACCAGGTCAGAGCCAAGGTGAAGGAGCTGTGGCAGGGGTATGGGGTATGTTAGGGCCTGTGAGCTCAGCTCCCGCTCTGGGGAAACAGCACACTATTGTGCCTATTATGAGGACCTGGACCGGATTTTGGGGGCAGGGGAACCCCTGCCTCCCAAGAGGCTTGTGGAGTCTGGGTTGGAGACCCCTGTGCAGCAGCGGCCGCAACTCCAGGGTGAGACCCCAGAGGACCAGAAGCTCCAAGAGGAAGAGGAGGAAGAGGAAGACACCAGCAGGAGCATAGTGACCCTGACTGACAAGCCAGACACCAAGACGCAGGAGGCCTCCCAGACAACTTTGGACACCGGGAAGGGAACTTCAGGTGAGTGCTGTGAGGGTCCAACACACACAGGGCAAGGGAGGCGGGAGCAAAGTGGATGGTGCAGTGCTGTGACATGTCATGCTGATCACAGCCTGGATGGGGGCACACACATGGCCGACCTCAGGGAGGGCCATCTTACCCCTGCACTCGTATGGCTGGTAGGCACCACCTACTCCTGCAGACAGTGATGCCAGGTGCAGGCATGGGTTGGGGACGCTGGGATTGCCACACAGCTTCAGACCTCTCAGCAACCGGTGGGAACCCCAACTGTGGCCTGACATTTGTCTGTGCTGCTTGGCCATGGAGAGTGTGTGAGGGGGGGCAGAATGGTGGCCTGCACACCTTCTGGGCTCCAGGGAGGCCGTGGCTGCTGGCCAGGTGACACCATGCCTTATTGAGACCCACATGAGCATCCCCTGGCCCTAGGACAGGCACTGACTGCTGAGAAGGAGGGCAGGCCCTCTTAGGAAAAGTGTGAGCATGCATGACTGACTACATTTCCCTCTAGTCCTCCACAGCCGGACTAGCTGACCAGGAGGGGAGCACCACACCTGCCCCACCACCCAGACGGCTGCATGGAACCTGTTGGCACTGGTGCTCATATTTGGACCTGGTGCACCAGCAAATCTCAGTCCTGCAAGGGATGCAGGACAGATTTAACCAAAGGATTCAGGCAGAGGCAGAGTGGTGCAGGCACTTGTTAGACAAGTTAGTCCAGCAGCGCACTGATATTTGCACTGCTATCCGGGAGGCCCCGGTCCTGTGCCTGGTCCTACACCTCCTGCTCAGCCTGCCCCCTCTCACCCTCTGCTTCCCCCTCGCCCTCCGCCCCTCTTCACCTGCTGCCATCCCAGACCCAGGTACAGTCCCACCTCCTGCCCAGCCCCCTACTGTCCCAGCCGGCATGTGCGGCCGTCTCCGAGAAGGCCTCTGCAGCCAAAGTGTCAGGGGCTCTTCATACAGGTGGAATCCTCAGACCTGAGCCTCCCTCCCCCATTCCAGGTTGACATTCCCCTTCCCACGTGAAAGAGTCAGTAAGGGAAGCACTTTACTTTGTTAACAAACAATTTATTTTTCTGAACAGAAGAGTTTTATAGTTTTTGAAACAATCAACTGTGAAATAAACTGTAAACATTTTTTCACCACCACCTGTCTCTGTTCTCAGTGTGTGAAGAAAAGTACAATGTATCAATGTGGGGCTTGGAAGAGATGGGGAGGAAGGCACTGGGGCCATGAGGCAATCCCACTTTGGAAGTCCCTGGGGAAACTCATCGGCCTCCTTGGGAGAATTATTCCCTCAGGGCTTCCCGAATGTGCAATCCCAGCTGGTGGGCTTGCCAGATGGCAGCTGTCCAGGGCTGCTCAAAGTGCCTTCCCTCCACGTCAGCCCGTGTCCCCCACACTGAGAGGAAGGCCTCCCCTTTCCTCTCCACTAGGTTGCATGCTGCACCACTTCGGGGATGTTGTGTTCCCCCATGTCCAGCTTAGTGAGAAGGCATCTAAATCTGCCCTTCAGATGGCCAAAGGTACATTCCACCTGGAAGCGAGCCCGATTCAGGCGGGAGTTAAACAGTTCCCTGCTCGCATCCAGGTGTCCCGTGAATGGCTTCATGAGCCACAGCATAAGGGGGTATGCTGCGTCAGCCACGATGCATGTAGGCATCTGCACATCCCTGACTGCATAGTTTTGCTTCAGGAAGAATGTCCCAGCCTACAGCCTGCGATATAGGTATGAGTTCCGGAATATGCGGGCATCGTGTGCCCGGCCTGACCACCCAACACAAGTGTCTGTGAATTGTCTCTGCTGGTCAACCAGGGCCTGCAGCACCATCGAAAAGTAGCCCTTTCTATTAATATACTGTGCTGCTCGATGGGTGGTGCGCGGATCAGGATGTGAGTCCCATCAAGTGCTCCACCACAGTTCAGAAAACCCAGCCCTGCAAATCCGGCCAAGATGGTATCCAGGTCTCCGAGGCAGACAGTCCTGTGAAGCAGTTCTGAGTTGATGGCTGTCACCACCTGCAGAAAGGGACAAATACAAACACACATAAGAGGACATTAGAGGAGTTGCATGAGCTGATGAGAGGTGATTTCCCACCCCTTCCCTCCCAGACTCCAAGAGCCCCGCCCCCCTGCAATGCTCACACTACCGCAGGATGAGGCTAGGCAGGCTTCTACCACTCCCACTCCATCCCCCAACCCCCATTCCCTGTGCCTGCTCCTGACCACCCCCCTTATCAGTTTGCCCTCACCCCCATGGACTGTCCCCTGAGAGTGACTTACCTCCATCAAGACGGCCCCAACAGTAGACTTTCCCACGCCAAACTGATGTTCCACGGAGAGGTAGATGTCGGGGGTGGCCAGCTTCCACAGAACAATAACGATGCACTTCTCCAGGGTGATGGCAGACTGCAGGTGGGTGTCCTGGTGTTGCAGGGCAGAGGCAAGCCAGGCACAAAGCTCCTGGAAGGTGGACTTCCACATCCAGAAGTTTTGGGGCCACTGGGTCGTCGTCCTACTGCTCCATAACAAGCCGGTCCCATCAGCCTGAACTGATGTCCAGCCTCCAAACTCGCCTCTCCAGGAATAAGTTCGGGGCCAAGGGCAGTGGGGCTGCAGCCCGAGTGAGGGGAATCCAGCTCTGCCACAGATATCATGCAGCAGAACTTCCAGCATCACATAACTCAGGCTCCATGGCCAAAAACACAATGAAAAGCACAAAAACAAACCTGAAAATAAACTGCTGTGGTGTCCAAGGAAGCCAGGCAATCAAAGCAAGAACTGCAGCAGCTTTGCTTTTCCTCTAGGAGGTAGGCAAGCCAGAAGCAGGAGCAGAGCAACGGCTGTCCAGGGGGATCCCTTTAAGCACGTGTCTCTGCAAAGAGCATGCAGCAGCACCTGGAAATAAAGGCTGCCCCCGTACCCTGCGAGAAGCACTTCCAGGTGCCTTCTTTTTTCGAAAGAGCGTCCAGTAGTCTGGACACTCTTTTTCGAGAAAGCGGAGTGATTTTTCGATCCGCATAATTCAATCTAGATGTTCTTTTTCGACAGAGGCTTTTTTGAAAGATGCGTTCGAAAAAGCCTCTGTCGAAAAAGGCATGTAGTCTAGATGTACCCACAGTTTTGGGGGCCTCTGTGTGGTAAAAAAATCCAGAAAATACCCGAAACATGCAATGTCTGGTATTTCCTGGGTTTCCGGCTGGGTGCCAGACTGAAGCCTGGCGGCAGAGGGGGAAATAACTGGAAGGTGGGGCGCGGTCAGCACTGGTAGCCTCTAGTTGAGTCTGACATCTTGGGGAGGAGGAGAAGCCCTGTCTCTGAGCATGCTGTGGAGCTGCAGCTGGTAGCATTACCAGGTAGACCACCTCCCAAAAAACCAGACACACTTGATCATGGACTGGGGGGAGGGACTGGACGGGGTGGGGGGGAGATGGCCAGGAGGAAGGGAGGGTGGGAAGCAGAGCTGGTGGGGGTCAGGGGCTGCAGGGCTGTCTGGGAGAAAGGGGGGCCCGGAGGAAGGAGGTGCAGGAAGCAGAGCTTGCGGGGGGGACGGGGGGGTTGAGGAACGCCGGATTGGCCAGGAGGAAGACAGGGGATGAGAAGCAGCTCTAGGGGGGTGGGGACCAGCTGCACTGCCCCCAACCCCAGACCAGCCGCACTGACTCCGGGACCCCAGGACCCCAACCCCGGGCTGACCAGCCGCGCTGCCCCCGGGTTCCCCTGACCCCTCCCTGGACCAGCCGCACTGCCCCTGGGCCCCCCCGACCCTGGGCGGGACCAGCCACGGTGCCCCCGGGCCCGGACCTGGGCCCAGCCGCGCTACTCCTGAACTGACCCTATCAGCTGCGCTGCTCCAGATCCCCTGCCCGGGGCACACCCCCCACCTTCCTGCCCAGGATTTAAACTTACCTTGCTAGCCTGGGAGGCGGGGTGACGATGCTGCTCCCTGCCGCCTGTTTCCGTGGGGTCCTAAGACCCGCTGGTTTTGGCCGCGCATGCATGGCAAACCTGGCACAGCGTCCGTTCTCTAGCGCACCAGGGTGGCCCTTTGAAACATTAGGGTGTGCCTGGGCACACCCGGCACACCCCGTGCGAACGCCTATGGGCCAGATTTAAATCAATAATCCCAAGAGCATGATTGAGATCAGAATCTGTCCTTGTTTCTTCAGAGGAGACATTGAACTGACTGAGATGTATTGAAAGGTGTGTTAAAATTACAAGTGAACGCTGTACTTTATAAGGTATTTCCAGGTTGTGCTTGCAGGACAAGGGGTTCTGTAGGGAAGCAAGTGATCTGAACCTAAAGCAGTCAGCCTGCAAAAAGCCAGCTTAGAGCAAGGTGGGTTGAGTTATGTCTCTCTGCCTGTTATTTCTTTCTGGGTATTTACATTGAAATTAAAAACTCACAGCTGTCCCATTCCAGCTGATTTGAGCTTGCGGGTTTGGGCTGTGGGATGGTTTAATAGAAATGTAGACATCTGGGCTCAAGCTGGAGCACAGTTCTAGGACCTTGTGAGATGGGAGGGTTCCCTGATCCCAGGCTACAACCCAATACCAGCAAATCCCAAGTCAGTTGGCATGAGCCAGCCCCTGGTGTCTAACTGCAAAGTTGACATCACCTTTCTGGTTTTGGTTTTTATGTATTAGGGTTCTGGATTCTAAGAAATAAAATTCTTATATTCCGGTGTTCCAGAAAAAGTATTTTTTTATCTAGCTATTCTGTGTAAGTACTGTGACTATATCGCTGATATTAGTTTTTCTAATAGCAGTCTTAGGCCAGATCTGCACTAGACCTGGAAAGTTGGCTTACGGTACATAACTCCAGCTACGTATTCTACATAGCTGGAGTCGGGTTGCTTAAGCCGAGTTTGACATCGGCCTCACTGCTGGAGGCCGACAGGAGCAAATGTTCCCATCAGCTTCTCTTACTCCTCGTGAGGAGTACAGACACCATGCAGAGCTGCCCTCAGCATTCGATTTATGGATCTATACGAGACCCGCTAAATTGAATGCCAACATGTCAATCTCCAGAATGGTTAGTGAAGACGTGCCCTTAGTGTTTGATTCTGGAATCCCTTGCTGACGTTGGTAAAAACAACTTGTGGTAGTTTATGTCCTCACCAGTATTCATTCTCTCTCTCTCACTCTTTTTAAAAAAGACTTCCAAGCCTATGCATGAGGTATAGCTGGGTACATAATGACTGTCATTGTGTTTGTGTGCATTACAGCATTACCAGTTTCTGACACAACTAAAGCACTGTATCTGGGAACAACTTGAATATAAAAGACACTATATAAATCCAAATTCTATTAGACATTTCATGCTGTACATGTACATTGTACAGTACTCTCTAGCTCTTTATCTTGAAAAAAGAACAGCACATGAGACTTATAAAAATGTTTAGCTTACAATCAGCAAAGAATTATTATTCCAGGGCAGCACTAATACATTGTCATATACATGTCAAGGCAGCCAGATAAGATTTCCACTGTTTAAACTGAAGAGCTCTGCTCTGTTTTTTTTATATTCAAGCTAAAGTAGTACTCTTCAAAATTTGTATTTATAAATCCAGAGTGTGAATTTGTACAGAAGATAATGCTGGGCTATCTTTATATTTTCCCCTATTCATTCCAAACTACTCAAAGCTATTCTCCAATTATTTATTTAATTTATTTATTCTGAATGCCGGGTATTTTCCAGTATCCAAATCCAACGTTGCAGTGGATTCCAGTAAATCATCCTAGAAAGCTCTGCCTTTCTTATAAACTGTTCTGTGCACAACATCAATCATTTGACTGTTTCACAGGAATAAAAAAAAACTTTTCTAAATCTGTCTTGCTTTATCGTCCACCATTACATAAACAAGATGATTTATGGAACACAAAAAGGAAACAAAGGAGGAGGAGGAGGAGGAGGAGGAGGAGGAGATGTCTGATCTTTTTAGATTTTTTTTCTTTATTAGGGGAATTACACTATCCGTCCCCCAGCCCTCCTGTCCTGGAATTGCTCTTACACTGAGTCAGCCTCTCTGCCTTTTTTCATGACCTCTGCTCCTCATCCTTCATGCTGTGCCCTTAAGATGGATAAAATACCTGAATACCGCTTTGTGCTGGACTATATAGCATAGGGATCTAAATGACCCTCCTCAGCCTCCCTGGCAGTGTGCTGATTCATCTGCCTTGGAACCCTGGAGTCCACTTACTGCAACGGAGCTGAGTGGATGAACAGCACCATAGTGTGGCACTTTCCATTGCTTCTAACGTGCTGTGACTTCGCCATGGAAACCAGGATACCGAACATACACACATGCACAAATCAAAATGATTTGGTTGCCATGGTGATGCAAGACAAGTGATCTTTTTCACAGGTTCATTGGTGGCACAAAGTTGGGTAATCAAGTGTCATGGGGCTATAAGAACTTCTTAATAGGCTCCACTTCCAGTAGTCTGTAGTTACAAGTGAGCCAAAGGAAGCAAGACAAAAATCACTTTGGGCTAAATTGTGGCTCTAAGCTACTGCCCATAGGAGCAGAGTGAGAGAGCACAGCCCCTGATGACAGCTCATGTAGATGTTGCTCTTCAGGTAGCCACGTTGCTTCTAAGTTAGCTGAAGGTAGCAGCTGCTGCAGCCTTTAATGGATTGCAAAACATGTTATTCCTGTGCTGCCCAGCTCTGCTGGCTGGGGTTGAAATTGGAGGGCAGGGGAAGGAGGAAGGGGGGAGATGAGGCCTTACCGTTACTGAATGTCTCCTTCCATAGGATTTCTGCTATCCCAGGGGGAAAACTGAAATAGAATCTGAATCCAGCCCTGTAGCACAAGGAGAGGGAAAGCATTCTGGTATCTTCTAATCTCCATGCTATGCACACATGCAGGGTTAGGTACAGTCTAGCCACTAAACCCTGAACCGGTTCACCCAGCCACACCAGGAACTATGAGCCACCTTCGGTTCTCAGTTACAGCTACCCAACCTCATTGATTCAAAGCACAAAATTCAGATAGGATTTTAACCTTTTCCCTGCATACATTGGTATTCAACTGGTTTGAGTTAAAAAATATGCACATAATTTTTTCCAGGATATACCCTCTTAGTTATGCTATTAAATAATACAATTTGAAGATATTTCCTAATGAATGTGGGCATCATTTGGTATTGCAACCTAGCACATATGAAATACCAATTCCACATGGCTACACAACTGCAGCTATTCAAAACTTGAGCCTTGTCTAGCACAGAAAGCTTCTCTCTCTTTTTTGTCATTATTTTTTGCTATTGACACATTTTGAATCAACATGCAGTTGAAAAGCCATCACACCAAAACCTGTGTCTTTGAAAAAAAAAAAAAGAATAGAGAGACATTCCAAGCCACAAGCAGCGTCTTCCAGCAAAATGCATTTAGAAAATAGCCTTGGCTAAACAAAAACCTTGGCACTAACGTAATCGGCCTTGGTACATCATTCTCCCGGAGCAAACAGGGCTAGGGAAGAACAATTTGTCAAAGATACACATTTGTAATGTTCAAAGAAACAATTTTCCAGTACTGTGTTATCTCTTGCCTCTCCTTTTATATACCTATTGTTTACTGTAAGTTTTTGTTCAAGAGAAAAATTAGGTATACTCCAGAGTGCTTGGCTGTCTCCGTAATTTAGATGTGCCAGACTCCAATAATTTATTATTCTCCTGCTTGTTAGGAAGTATCTTCAAACAATAGTGTCTTGTAGGCTTACGAGAATATAATGAACCTGCTATCATCAGGCATAAGTACATGCATGTTCTTTAACACAAGGCGGTGGAATTCAGCAAAACGTGGCTACGCTAGAAGACAGAACAACTGTATCTCAGAACAAAAAACAGAAGTCTGGAAGAGATGAGAGGAGCTGAATTTTTTTACCTTTATATCATAATGGCTTTGAAATAAAGCCCAATATTTAGCTGGAAATACACTTAAAGGTATTTTTTTGGTCAAGCTTTGGTATCATTTCATCTATATGAGTTCCTAGGGCTAGAAGATTCAATAATTCCTCCTTGGAGTGCAGGTACAGGTACATAAAGGCTGGAACCCAAATCTCTGTTTAATAGATAGGCAGCATGGCACAGTTAACATGTCTTCAGATTGGGACTCAGGAGGCCTGGGTTCTTATTCCCAGTTTAGCAACTGACCTGCTGTATGATACAGGGTAGTTCTAGACTAGGAGGTAATGTCAAATGGAGGTATTTAACTCTAGCTAAGTGAATAGCATAGCTGGAGTTGAAGTACCTTAGTTCAACTTACCACAGTGTCCCCACTGTGGGGGTGAGGTTGATTGGAGAAACTCTCCTGTTGACTCCCCTTACTTTTCTCACTCTGGTGGAGTACGGGAATTGACAGGAATGTGATCAGTGGTTGATTTAGTTGGTCTTTACTAGACCCCTAAATTGATCCCTGCAAGATCGATCCCTGCAGTAGTAAGTGTAGAAAAGGCATTAGGGAAATCACTTACCCCTCTATGCTTCTGTCTATTCTGTCTGTTTAGTCTGCAATCACTTTGTGGCAAGGACTGTGTCTTTGTGTTTACATCAAGCTTAACATAAGAAAACCCCACCCTCAATTGAGGATTGTGATAAAAGATCTGGAGTCTGTTGATAATTTATATGAATGGAAAATTGATGAGGGATTAAAAAGAGTCCTGATGACTAGATACATCCAGAAAAAAAGGTCTGTGATATCTCTGCTTGACCTAGTTAGTTAAGCATTTTAAAGGTGGTCATTAATAATTCTCACTAAAGGACCTTTTTTATCTCTGTAAGCATTCTCCTGGAGACTGAAGGAAGGGAAAGATTGACCAGTCCTATTTTATCTTCAGAAAACTGGGTTGGAAAATGTGAGGCTTGTATTCAAGCCTTCGATCAAGGGGCAGGTCTGAAGGAGAATGAAAGAAGCTTTTGGACGAAGCCATGTGAGGTTGTCGGCAGAAGGAATTTCCTTTCTTAGTAGTGCAAGCCAGGAACTTTTGGTCCAAATGCTTTTCCAACAGAAAATGAAGTTTTAACAAATTTTTCCACAGAAACATTTTGATTTTGTAGAAAATTTGATTCGCTGTTGGGAAAAATTGAAATTAATTATTTAATTTCAGGTGAGTTTGACCTAAATTAGATCATTTCATTTTTTTTCAAAGTTTAGTTCAATAAAACACAAAATCTACACATTCCTTTAATTCCTGATCCATTAAGTAGACTGAGGGCATATGACTCTCATACTATAGTGCCCAGGAGGCAATGCACCTCAATGGGAAAATGCAGTTAATATTGAACTAACTAGAAAGAAAGTGCTGTGGGTCAGTTCTATAAACCCAAATGAACTATTAACATTTGAGAATGCTACAATATTCCATTTCAATCAAAAATATTTAAATGAACCATTTTAAATTTTCCGAATTTAAATGTTTGAGTCAGTTTGTCTCTGAAAAATTATGAAATTTCTAAATTTTGGCTCAATTTGGAAAGTAAAAAAATGCAGAACTATTGGAATTTCCTAACGTCCAGAAATTTTAAATTTTGATCATCTCTGCTTTCTAGATAGTATTATGAGGCTAAAACCATTAAAGATTGTGAGGATCTCAGTTTAAAACCATGGACACATCTATCTGTTTTAGTTACTTATAAAGCTTCCATTACCAAAATATCTGACTTACCTGGGCCTTATTGTGTTTTCATTTAAAATAGGCTGAGTTAGGAACAAAGCTGGATGGAAATGTTTAATAAAAATAAATAAAAGGAAAACACTGTCTTTCATTCTTTTGTGTCACTTTCCTCCACCCAAAATCCCAAATCACTTTTCTACCAGATCTAGTGAGAAGGCAGCCAGTGGAGTTAAACAGGTATACAGAAGATAAGGTTGCTCACCATCAGTGTCCTTGTTTCTACAAAATGAGGATGGAAATATCACAAGGAGAGGATTTCTGATAAGATTCCTGGTATTTTCATCTTCTGGTCAGAACAACCTCCTTGATGGTATATCAGGAAAGATTTTCTAGATTTGGACTGACCTACAAAGCACAGAGGTGTGCACAAATGAAAAAGAAAATGAAGGAAAGTTACGCAAACCATTGCAAACCTCTACAAATGAATCATTCCATTTCAGTCTGACTTGTCTTTTTGTGAAAGTTCTTAGTTCATATGAACCACATGACCCAGTCTTAGTAACAGTACCTTGTAGATCATTATGTTGTATGCTTTCTCCCTACAGGGTTGTCTTATAGCTGGTTCATTTCTAGCAGCTGCTAGTGAACCATGCCCTCTTCACCCATCTTCTGTTTCATGAAACTCTTGAGGGGTTTCTTCAGTCCTAGAAAAGGTCATGGTAAGGTGGCTCTTTTTCACTTGTAGTAGGATTCATGTTAGCCCATCCTCTATTTAATGTTCAGACCTGAGCCAGGGGTTCCATAAGAAAAACTGTGCAGAAAAATAAAGGACGTAGTGGGAAACTGTAAAAAGCAAATGTTTTTGATGGAGTGTCTCTGGAATATTCCCTGTGTGGTCACAGTCAAGCCCTCTCTGTAGTGGTATTGTAAGTCAATGTACCTGAATATAGCCAAATACTTAATACTAACTTCTCCACTTCCTGTCTAGCTGTCTTCCTAAACCAATCTATAAGCCTCTTATCATCATGGCTCTAAGTATATAACATTTATTATATACAAAGAAAAAACATTTATTTAGGGCCCAGTTTTGCTACTCTGACTCCCATGGGCTAGTGGCTCAATTAGGAAGTAGCCCCATTGGGCTATATTGTGCCAAACCCTCATGCGAATGCACTGTGTGAAGCAGTAAGGTGAGTTTTACAATTGTGCACCCCACATCAGGACCAGACAAAATTTCAGTCTCAACTCATTGGCACTTGCAGGAAATAGGTGGCTGTTCCCAATGCGTCTCTTCAGGCTTTCTGGCTCAGGAATGCAAACCAAGTTAAAGTTTATTTTATTGACTCAATACTTACCAAGCAGCCATTCAACTACAGCAACAAGATCAAAAAATTGTCCCTGTCTCAGCTCTATTACCATTCTAGAAGTGCAGAGCTTACATTATAAATGTACTTGGAGGAAGAAAGGATTAGGGGACCTTTAGATCAACACAAAACATGCACGAAAGAAGACAAAGTAATCTTAAGTACATGGTCAGGATTGTTGATCTTAATCTGCTATATAGGAACACAACCTAATAACAAATACTTAGAGACCTAGGCAGGTCACCCACTGGTGCATTGGTTGTGTCATCAGTTGCCTGCAATGCAGACTGTGATAGGAAGAGAGCTTGAGACAGGAGTCCTTGTATCAGAGGCTTGATATAAGGCAGGACCTGCTTACAGAATCTGGCAGGGATAGGTCTGATATTGCGGAAATACATATTCCTAAGAAGTGCTAGTCACAGAGTATGCATGCAAACACATCCCACTAGCAAGGATGGTACCACAGCATCCCGATAGCAAGGATGATACAAAAACATACTCCAAGAACATCAGAAACACTGATCCATCCTAAAAGATAAGATCAGGCGCAAGGCTGTTCCTAGAGGGGTGTGGGGCCTTGGACAACCCTCCCCAGACTTTTCCCTGCCCCTCTTCTTCCTGCCCCTGCTCCATCCTCATCCTGCCCCCAATCAACTCTTACTCAAACTCCCTCTCCTCTCTGCCCTCACTTGCCTCTTCCTGCCCCAATCTGCTCCCATTCCACTTCTTCCCCCTAACTCCCTCCCCTGAGTAACACTGGGAGCTGGTGGTGCAGAGCAGGCTGGCACTGGGTTGTTCTGCTTCCTACCATCACCAGTGAGAGTAGGGGTGGGCTGACCCCTGCTGCCTGCTCCAGGCCTTCCACTAATCTCCTGGGCTGCCTCTGGCCCTGAAGCACAGGGTTCCCCAAAGCACAGGGCAGTTGCCTTGACCTGTCCTATGAACAGGACGGCTCTGGTCAGAGTAACAATACATAATAGAAAATATTTAATTAAATCAACATGTACCAGGTGATGTCAGGGGGCCACAACTAACTATGCCAGAGGGCAGTACTAACTTGTTTATAGCAGGTATAAAGCTCTATTTTAGAGGAGCTATCTTTGACCTGCTGAGTGGCTAAGATAAAGTCCTGCCATTCTCTGAGCTGAATCTGGGTTTACATGTTTTAGTATCCTCGTAGAGTCTGCCCTAGAGGTGAAAGTAAGTACCAAGATTTACCAGTCTGCCATCAGAAAGCTGCTGTAATGGCAGCAAGAGTGATCAGAGGATGAACTCCTCCAGCACAGGATGGTGGCACAGAGCCAATGTAGTAACTCCTATATAGTGATTCCCCCCTCCAGCCCTACCCCATCTAGAGCAGTGCTGTAGCATGACCAGATAAAATGGGGCATGGCTGGAGTACTCTTCAATAGCATCTAAGACAGGGAGGAACATGGGTCTGATTTAGTAGAGTATTGGATGGAGGAAACTAACAGGGTGTAAAGCCATTTTTGGGTCTCCCTACCCCTGCATTGCCCTACCCTACATACCAGTAGCTCAGTGAGACTGTAGGTTCTGCCCTCTTATTTTATTTCTATTTCAGCTCTCTCTGGGTGGACTTTCTGTAGTTAAGAACTTCCCTCTGATAGATGGTGCAGGTCCTGTGGAAAGTCTATCCCACTATGATCCCTGAGCACATGCAAGACAATTAGGCCAGGTCTACATTAAAAGTTAACTTAAGATATGCAACTCCAGCTACATTAATTACACAGCTGGAGTCGATGTATCTTAAATTGTATTTTTATGCTGCCCACACAGTGGGAGGATGACAGGAATAAATGCTCCCATCGTCTTTCCTTAGTCTCCATGAGGAGCAGGATGACCAGTGCCAACAGGGGATCCCCTCAGTTGGAATTAGTGGGTCTTCACTAGATCTGCCAAATCAAACCCCGGAAGATCGACTGTGGCAGTGTCAATCTTCCATGTAGTATAGACATGGCCTTAGGGTCTTGAAGTCTTAAAAAGTGAATGAGTGTGAGGAGATGTGGCAAGACTTCCATTTTTATTTCATGAGTTTGTCCTTTGTTAAAGGTTCTGAGGGTGAAATGCTTCAGAATTCAAAATACTGAAGTCACCCTCCAAAATTTTATTCCCCCATTTGCTGCATTGACAATTTCTCTGTCTTTTTGGAACATGCATTTTACCAGTTTTTTGCCGTCCCAGCTCTCCCTCATATTGTACCCAAATTAAATCGTACTCAGGTCTCGAAGGAGGATAAAGTAGTTTGAAACAGCTCTGATTTTGAAAGAGAATGACATCCTGACAATGGGAGCAACATGCCACGAAAGAGGTACAAGGTTGGTAAGGTACAATAATATCTTCAATTAGACCAGCATCTAGTTTGTGAGAGCGACAAGTTTTCAAGCCACAAAAAGCCTTTTTTTCAGGTCTGGTGAATTGTCATCACCACCTTTTTAGACACCTTCATTTCTACCTTGTTTCTTAAATATCCTGGGACTCATATGACTACAGCTACACTGTATTCAAAAAGAAAGAGGTAAACAGGTAGGAAGACTGGGACAACTAAAAGGGAATCTTTTCTGCCTCTTGTAAGCCAGCGAGTCTGTCTTTGAAAAAAAGTGATTTTTTTCACTTGAGCTTTAGTCCTTAGGGTTTTGGAATCTTTAGAGTAATTGCTGATGGAATTTTCCATAGACTGGTGGCTGAAAAACACTGCTGGGCATAAATATCAAAACAATTTAGAATTTATTAATGCTGCATATTAAAATAATTCATGGGAGAAAGTGCTGGCTAGAGGCTGGACTCTTTAGATAAATGTCACATACTGAACATTTGCATTAATTTGCTGCACAGATTGTTTTGACATGTCACATCCTGAATAAAACGTAAGAACAGTGTCTCCTGTGGCATGTCAGAGCTATAGATGCACAGGCTGAACCTGGAATCCTTACAGCCTTGCTTTGCTCTTATGAGATTTTTGACTGGAAACTGCATGAGTTTATCTTTTAACACTACATTGTGCACGTTTCCATAATTTACATTTTAAACTTGGCAGAGGGAGAAGGAACAAAAAATATTATTACATTTTTCTTTTTTTAATTGCCAAACCATAGAATTTAAGGTCTCCTAACTTAAAGCACAATGAGCTGCTACATAATAGAAAGGAATTGCAAATAAAAGTGTGCATTCACACATAATAGAGAAAGCAGCACTAGGTGGGCATAAAGGCTGCATTCCCAAATATGGAAACATTCTGTGCAACAAGAAATGACCACATTTCTCAGTGTCAGCCTAACAGACTATCTCTTGCTGTCCTCTCATTTTGGTAAATTCAAGTTAATCTTGGTCTAAACTGTACAAATCTTTACCCCTGCGAATAGTTCTTACTAATGGCTTTAAGCCAACTATTGTGTATAGGATTTGTATCTCGTATCTCAGTGTCTTTTCTTCACTACACTTTATAGCAGTGAGGGACAACCAAGGCTAGTGAATGGGCTGCATGAGTTGCCCTCCATCTCAGTGGGCTGCAAGATTGTTGTAACCAGGACATCTCTCAAGATAGGGTAGCTTTGGTAACTGCGCTGTGTACCTAGAATATGTGGAGTGTGCCAACTGAACCATAGCAGCACTTTGATTGGACGCAGAGGAAACACACAACTCTTACCATATTGAGTGCAACCAGCACACACCTCACTTCATGTGCCCTTGCCTTAAGTGCGTGTCACTTTAGTAATATTGGTAGGAAAAAACCTATGTGGACAAAAACCAGCAGAATCTGGCAACCCAGTGCATGGGCAATGGCAAACAAAATGTCTCTTGGGCTACACATAGAACCCCAATGGGCCACATGTGGCCCTCGGGCTGCAGGTTACCCACCACTGCTCTATAGTATCTGTGAACTGCTGACTAACATAAGGCCCAATCCTGCAAACTCTTAAGCATGTGATTAACTTCACTACTATGGGACTACTATTTTCATATTGCAAATGACACAAAGTTGGGATGCATTATTACTAATATAGAAGAGGCCTGGAATACATACAAGAAGACAGGGATAACTTTGTAAACTAGAGTAATAGAAAGATAAAGATTGTACTTAAATATTTGCCGGAGAAAGGCTAAAGGTAATCAGTCATACAAGAGGAGTGCTCCTCTCACAAACTGTTAGAATAGCTTTTGTCTCATTTCCTGCATCAAAGCTACAGTTTGCTGTCACTGATTCCAGTTTAAATTCAGAGTAGCTCCACTAAAGTCAGGTATAATTTCAGAGTAAGTGTAGAATGTAGCACTCTGTTTATAAGACTGCACATTTCATAAAAGTTTCTTTCTCAAATTCCATTGACTAAAAAGGATGAGATCTGTAAATTTAGATAGTTCCCATAAAGCATTCAAAACCCCTGGATTGTGCTTCACACTTTTTGGACACCTTCATCTGTAGACAATGAGAGATATACATCGTGTTCCCATGGAACCTAATTCTTATATCAATTTATAGAACACAAACTTAAATTCACATTAGACAGGGAAGGAACCAAATGTCAGTGTTATTTAGTCTCCTCCTTGCAACTCAAGACTTTTCCCAAGTTTTCTCTCCAGTCCACTTCTAAACGATTCAAGTGATGGGGCTGGGAAGAAGGATGGTGGCAGTTCATCCATTTTAGAGCTGATGTAGTTTCTCTGAACTGCTCCTGTAACAGGGACTGTACACTCCATACTAGGAATTAGCTATGGAGCTAAGGAAATACAGCATTCAACATGTCACTCTGTGGGTGCATTGAAAGGAATGAAATCATTCATGAGGAAGCTTAAAACCATCTAAGAGACAAGCAGCAGGGTAGATTGCAAGGGGTTAATTAAGTGCACAGTGGAGGGCTCGTTACCCTCTCTCTTTTTGTGGCTAATGGCAATGGCAATTTCACACTCTAATTGGACAAGTTGGAAGTTCCAGGGAATTACAAGTGGATAAGGTGAAAATGTAAGTGATGATAATTGAAAGTTAATTATGTTCATCCTAGAAGTAGCCATCAGTGTTCTGAAATACATAAAAGGAGAACCTGGACAGCAGCATGCATCTTGACAGAACTGTTGGCAAGAGTCTGATAATTTTGGCTACTCTTTACAATCTCGGCAACCACTCTCTGTTAGATGGGTTATGTTTTCTCTCTTCATCTAAGAAAAAAAAACAAATGCTCATGATTTGATTGCAAGAAATCTTTTGGTTTGGGTTTGCTGTGTGTTTTTCTCATGATGGCTAAATGGAAACTCTCTATGTGGAGTAGCTACTGATTCAGGCTCACAGAGTGAAAGCAAAATCACCATGATTTACTGTTCCAAACTGTACATTTGATGAAAGCCATCATTAGACGAGCTAATGTGAATCCTTATTGCTTAAATAGGAAATATGAACACCTCCAAATGGGAATGGAGCACTTTGTTCTCCCGCATTACAAATGTTAAGTGATTCAATAAAACAGAGCACCATAACTGCATACATCTGTGTAGAATAGGTAGCTTTGTTTATATATCCTGTTTAATATCTACATTGCATTTGCAATGAGGCATTAAATAGAAAGAATGTGAATAGTGCACCTGAAAGCATCAATCCCTCTCTTCATTTATTCACTTCTATAACAGCAACTTTAAGGCCAGGCTCCGAGAGTGAATTGGATGAAAAGGAGGCAATGAGGGAAAAAAAAGACCAGTTAGTTACTTTCCCCTCCATCTGCTCTCTGCTGCCATACCCCAACTTCTCCTCATGATTTCAAAGTGTGGCTTTCCCTTTTCCTCTCTTCTCAGTCTCATCCTTGAACACTTCAGTTTCCATATTCCCCTTCATAGAATCATAGATTCATAGAATACTAGGACTGGAAGGGATCTTGAGAAGTCATCGAGTCCAGCCACCTGCCTTCATAGCAGGACCAAATACTGTCTAGACCATCCCTGATAGACATTTATCTAACCTACACTTAAATATCTCCAGAGATGGAGATTCCACAACCTCCCGGGGCAATTTATTCCATTGTTTGACTACTCTGACAGGAACTTTTTCCCAATGTCTAACCTAAACCTTCCTTGCTGCAGTATAAGCCCATTGCTTCTTGTTCTATCCCCAGAGGCCAAGATGAACAAGTTTTCTCCCTCCTCCTTATGACACCCTTTTAAATACTTGAAAACTGCTTCAATCCACGAGGAGTTACGGTAGTTCGGAATAGGAAGCCTAATCCGAACTACCTAGTTCGTGCCACGTGTAGCCGCGGGCACGGAGTCCGAACTAGCGGACATTTAAAAATGGCGGCGCCCGGCAATATGCAAATGAAGCCCGGGAAATTCAAATCCCGGGCTTCATTTGCAACTCCGGTTGCCTACATTAACCACCCTAGTTCAAACTAGGGTGGTAGTGTAGATATACCCTTGGGCCTTTGTTCTGCAATATGTGGGGGGTTCCACCGCACCAGTCCAGTCAGAAGAAACTCAGCTTACCTGATGAACCCAGAATAGCCCCAAAATGTGATGGACTGTCAGTAAACACAAACACCAATGAAATGTCCCACAGGTGTGGTAAAGCTCTCTTCTTTCAGAAGGCTTCTGCTAAGCTGTGGCCCCAGCTAGGCTCACTGGCTAATGTAAAATAATTGTCCCCTCTAAAGTGGATCACATCAGACCCTCCCTTCCTTTGGGGAGGAGTCCTTAAATAACAGTTGTCTGAGGAGTTCTAGCCTTCAGCTTGCCCTTGGTTCCAGGAGTTGAGAACTCAAAATCTAGTTTTCTCTCGGATCTGCTACCAACTATGCTGGGATTATCCCATTTATGTTCCACTCATCAAGTTTGACATCTCACAGGTGAGTCAGGGTGGGTCACGTGAATCCACATTAGTTTATTAACTCTGTGTTGCAGAGTGGGGTTTGTGTACATCATCACATGTTCACTAATCCCCATTCCCGGCCTCTACACTGGGCTTTTCTCAACTTCCAGTCTATCAATGTCCATGACATCTCCACCATCCTTCTTGACCATCTATATTCACTGGGCTTTTGAGTTACTGTTCTCGCCTGCTTTTTCTCCTATTCCTGATCATTCTTTCAGTGTTTCTTTCAGTGGATACATCTCCCACTCTCTGTGAGGCTTCCCCACAGTCCTTGATCTTTTGCTCTTCTCACAGCACATCCTGTTTTTACATGGTTTCATCATCTCACTTTGACCAATCTCTTTCTTCACTACTAAATTGGCTCATTGTAGCCATTGCTGTGTGTCGTCATCTCTCTGACAATTTCCTTCTGTGTGACTTGTCATCATCTTCAACTTATGACATGGACTCGGTTCAGCTACTGAGTATTCTAGCCAAAACTTCTCTTTATCTCTCCATTTCTATCACTGTTGACATCACCACCATCTTCTCCATGATGGAGGCCAGAGGTCTCTGAATTATTTTGACTCCTCCTTTTCTGTTACTCCACACTTTTCCAAATTCCCGCACTTTTCTCTCCCTAGACTCTTCCTCTGTGCCTGTAGAAAGGGAGATATCCTTCAGCTGAAACTGGGACTTTCATGGCTCCCTTCATGCCACTCTAATCCTGGTATAAAGGAGCTGAAGTGACGATAAAGATCTCATCCCATGTCTTCAGTAAACTGTATATGAATAGTTAATTAAGAGTATTGCATGAATAAAGGTAGTACAGTATATGAAAAGTAGAGCATAATACACAACTGGCCTCAATGTACACAGGAAAGCTGTTGCCAGAATTTTATTTAATATTGACTGCACTGATACCTGAAACATCCACAAATATTTGGTGGGAGGTTTTATCGGACTTTGGCAGGTCTCGATGTCAAGCCTAAAATGGTGCTTGACTCTAGCCCAGAGGCCCTGAGTCAGAAGGGCAGAATGCAAGAAGCTTTCACTCCTTGGTGATCTAAATGTAGGAACTAGGCACAGTTGCATCCCTAAGGCACATGCTGCTCTGGCCTAATGCCTTACTGTGGCTGGGCCAGATCAAAAGGGGTAAGGACATGAGCCCACCATCCATGCCAAGAAGGGAAGGGAGAAGCATGCAGCATCTGGTATGAAGTGGTTTGTGGATATGCTTCACTTGCACACCAGGAAATTTCAAGAGGCTTTGAGCACGATGCAGTTCACAGAGCTCCCAAAGTGGATCTTGGAGTCTGGGGCATGAACTAGCCCTAAATAGTTGGTTACTAATCACCAGGAATTGTGTCTGGGTTCCATGGGAACATTTCATAGCTCTCATTTAGGGGAGGTTGTGATTATGCTGAAGGTCTGGAGATAATGTGAATAAATATGTGGTTAAGATTTGTTTCTTTTAAAGGACAAGAGTCATAGTTTCAGAGGAAATCTGTAAGAGCAATTAAATTTCTTTTATTGTACTAGTTGAGGTTTTGTTCCTTCCAATTTCTGCTTACTTTATGTAGAATAGTAACTGTCCCCCCAAAAAACCCAAAAACAAACCTTGCAGATTTTGTTTTCCAAGTAATGCTGTAAAAGTGGTTTAATAGAATTCAGACAGAGAGGGTGTGGCAGCTTGCCAATGTTAAGCCTAAGTAAACGGCAATAGAAATTGAAATGATTGTTACTGGCTGAACTTGTGCCCCTGGATTAAACTAAAATCTTGCTGGCATCATGCTGGGAATATTGAAAGGAATTGTAATTCTGCTGGCTTGAACTAGCAATAGAACTAGCAGTTCCATTCATGTAATAAAGAGCAGAAGGGGATCTCCTTAAAAAATTATTAACAAATGAGTAGAAACTGCCTAACACCTCAATAGTAAATAAGATGAACAGTGAAATTGCTTGATATTGCGAAGAGTGAAATTGTGAAGGCTGCCGCTATGAAATTACTGCACCAGAATAATAGCAGCATTGTTCCAATTCCCTTCACTGTTCCTGTGGATTAACTGACTTTACATTATTTCCCAGTGATACATTCTGTATTATTTATTGGCGTAATCAGTAAGATTCTAATGCTATAAATAACTTTTCTCACACTATATGTGACTTTGTTTTATGGAGCCACATTAATGTACTAAATTAGATTTTATAGGAGATAGCTATTGCTACAGTTCTTTCAGAAAGCACACTTATAAAAGGACAGCTGCTTGGCTGACCTTGTGTCTGAACTTTGGTTCTCCACCTAGGAAAATACTTTTCTTGTCCATTTCCAGCTTCCATATAAAAGTAGCTAAACTGAGGCTAGGCCACAGGTGGATCTTTAGCAAGGTATTTTCTTTCCAAATGCTGCTTCTGTCAAGGACCTGGTTGGTGATGCCTAATCAGGCAAGTGGTTCCATCCTTCAGCTGAACAGTTTGCATGAGTGCTCACATGCAGTTGGGTACAATATGTGCACCTTCAGAAAAGCAAAAATGTGTGGACAATGTAGAGAGGACCATGTTTTGAGGGACCCATGCAGATTTCTCAATATGCCACCAGTCTGACTCCTTATAAGTCCAATATACCTGGGACTCTGATTTACTGGAGATGACCATCGGGCAACATTTTCCAAAGTTGGGTTTGATTTTCAGAAATGCTGAATATAAACATGTCATGTTTATTTCAACTCACAATATATGAAATACAGGCCACTGATTTAGTTGACTAAATAAGGCAATTAGGGTGCATCTACACAGCACCCAAAACTCAAAATAAGATACGCAATTTGTGCTATGCAAATTGCGTAGCTTATTTCAAGTCTATTTTGAAATAGCTTATTTTGACATTTGGTGCTATCTACACAGCTCCAAATTTCAAAATACAGCACCATTTCGAGCCATCGCTTACTCCTTGTACAATGAGGTTTACAGGGATGGCAAAATAGCATGTCTGCTATATTTCAAAATAGCATATGCATCCTAAAGATGTGGGGTAGCTATTTTGGGATACCTCTGGTATCCCAAAATAATGTTGCTATGTAGACATACCCTTAGAAAATATCTGCCATAGTCATAGTGACAGTGAGTAACTAAAGATGGTTAAAAGCAGCGAGGGGCAAGCCAGCCTAGTGAGTGGGCCATATGGGTACTCCTTCTTTATCTCAGTGGGCCACAAGATTGTTGTAGCCAAGATGGTCTCCTAAGATAGGGTAGTTTTGCTAACTGCGCTTGTGTATTTAGAGTCTGTGGGGTGTGTGATGGGGGTGATCACAGAAAACCCCTCAAATCGTTGAGTTGATCATCAAGCCATTAGGCTTCTGGGGCACTAGTAATGGCTCTCATTAGCACATTTAAAACTATAAACAGACCCACCCTCCATATTTTTAACTTCACGTACCAAAATGATACATGCACAAAACCTGGATATACAGATGTAGCCTAGATACAGATACACTAAACTTGATATGTTACACGACCTGCTTTGCATAGAGCTTTTTCAAGTTATGCTTATTGATACTCACAAGCAAATTTTTATAAAGCATGAGGTTGGGGGACCATCACAGGGTGTGCGGGTTGAACTGTAGCAGCACTTTGACAGGCTGCAGAGGGAGCATGCGGCTCTTGCAATGTTGTGTGCAATCAGCACCCACCCTGCTTCATTTGCCCTTGCTGTAAGTGCATGTTGCATTAGTAATACCAGTAGGAAAAAACTATGCGGATGAAAACCATGGGAAACTGGCAACCCAGTGCCTGGGCAATGGCAAACAAAATGTCTTGTGGGACACACATAGCATAGAACCCCAAAGTGCTTCATGCAGCCCTCAAGCAGCAGGTTGCCCATCACTGGTTCCAATTAATATTTATAGTTTAAGGTTGCAAATAATGAGGCTTAGCCTGCAAATTCTTACTCTCCCCCATTGAAATAGTCCCCACTGAATTCAGACTAAGGATCAGGCAGGGATGAAATCAGTAGAACCACTTGTGGGGGGATATTTGCAGGATCTTTCCCCTTGTTAGGTTCACCAGAAGCTAGGGAAACAGATGTGAGAAGGAAGTCTTGATGATAACAGATGCTTCCAACCTGCAGCAGATTTGAACGCCCTTCCTGTAGAATCCCGAATTATAATTAGCTTCAGAGGGGGTAGCCAAGTTACTCTGTAACAGGAAAAACTTATGAAATGGGAAGAAAATATCATTGAAAATACCATATGTACAATATATCTGTAAAGAAAGAAATATTAAGAGATGAACAAGCACTTCAGTGATTTCAATATTTAGTTGTTTACCTTCTGGCTGTCAGAAAGATATAGCTATCCCTTTTTGCCTTCTCCAGTAGCTATCTTCAGCGATATGAACCTTCTACCTTTGTTGAATGAGGAGAAGAAGGATGATTTTGAAGTCAACGCAGAGGTCTGGGAGACTAGAGGGTTTCTGTTCTGTGCCACAGATTTACTTTATGGGCATGAACAGGTCACAAATTTGCTGCACCTCAGTTGCTCCAGTTTGAAAATGGAACTAATACTTAGTTATTGTGCCTGCCAGGGAGTTGGGAAATTTAATTTATTAATGCTTGGAAAGAATTTTGAGATCCTAGGGCAGACGCAACTACAACAATGAATAGTTGTTATTGTGGTTTATCAGCCAAAATAATTTAATTTTCAAATGTGTTTTGTATGATTGGCTTCCGTCTGAGCATACAAGCACCCTTCAGGAGGCTCCCTTGTTCTCCAGAAGTTCAGCTTTCACTTTTTAAAGAAATATAAATCTCCAATAGTTATGGCTTGGGCTTCATACAGGTATAATGGTGTGAAAGTCAATGCTTGTGTTGTACAGCATGTTAAACTAGATAAACTAATGGTCTTTTTTTTTTTAATCTTAAAATATATGTGTCAATGAATGGCTGTGAGGAAAACCTAAAAACATGCGAGTAAAATGTAAATGATGTAGATATGTCTATGGATTTGTCTTCTTTAAATTTGTTAATTGATTACCAGCCACATTTGCACGGGCAAGAGTGGACATTCCCTATATATATCTCATTCAGGCTGCAAACTTTTATTTTTCTCCCTTGTTTGATCCCTAGGGCAAAGAACAAACACATGGGCTGCGTCTAGACTGGCATGATTTAGTGCAAATACTTTTAATGAAAACGTTTTTCCGTTAAAAGTATTTGCGCAAGAGAGCGTCTATACTGGCATGTGCCTTTGCGCAAAAGATGTACCCTACGCAGCCATGTAGTCTAGGTGAAATGAGTGGAAAATGTCCACATTAGCCCTTGCAAACATATTAATTACCTCAAGTCAATTCTCAATCAATTAACTTTAGGAACAAAATAGACATACCCCTTTGTCATCACTACATAGGTTACATGGGCTGCTGCTGGGTTTCAGCCCAGTCCCCAACCCTGTGCCTCACCCTCTGTACATAAAAACCTCTGACCTGGGTTTGTAGGTACTTTAAGCAAGGGCTAGTTTTCCTAGTGGGGGTGCAGGTTTAGAACCTACCTCTCATTTAACTTAGGCTGGAGTCTGTCCATTTCAGATGGAGGTGGAATAAGTCACCTAAGTGCTAATAATCTTCAAGGCCTTCCTATTTTTCCTGCAATTGACACACTCTTTGGGAAAGAATCCTAGAGCATCTCTTAGCACACTGGGGCTCTGTCTATGTTACAGAGGTTTTCCAGGATACCAGAGCTATCCTGGAAAAACTCTGCCATGTCCAGGGAACGTCTCTGCTCTTCCGCTTTTTTTTGCACGCTCTTTTGGAAGCGCTGTCTTCCTCCTCCCTCGAGGTAGAAGGACTCTTCTGAAAGAGAAGGCTTTTCTGAAATTTGGCCCAGTGTAGACGGGCCACATTTCGGAAAATCCTCTTCTGAAGAGCTCAATTTGCGTACCTTTTCCTGATAGATCCCTGTAATGTAGACATAGCCAGAGTCAGGTGAAATGTCCCCAGACACATATGGTTGATTTCAGTAACTTTGCCATGGGAACACTCACACCCAGGGCAGGCTAGTCTGGTTGCCAGTCACAATACCTCTGAGAAGTATGAGCTGCCCCATTTATCTCACCGAGGTGAGGCTCCTCTAAAAATCAACAACATATATATATTAATTCCTAACGTAAGGGGACAAAGGGCAGCAACAGATTAAGAACGGGGCTTTAGGGGCTGCAGGACCATGGGCTAAGATGGACCCGACAAAAAGATTTACAGGCCACCAAAAGTGCAGATCTTTTTGTGGGGCCCCCTTAGCCTGAGACTCTGGATTGCTGCTGCTAAAGCCCCTGCAATCTGGCCCTGAATTTTCACACTGCTGTTTTTCCTCCTGCTGCTACTGGGCTAAAGCTGTAAGCATCAGAAGCTCCATCCGTGGGCTTCTCTCGTCTTCAGGCTCCATCTCTGCAGCTCCCATTGGCTAGGAATCGCAGCCAATGGGAGTTGTGGTGGGCAGTGCCTGCAGGTAAGTACAGGGCAGCTGCACAGTCACTTTCCCTTTTCCCTGCTTTGGCCTGTGACACCAAAGGGAGCTACCCCAGGTATGTGCCCAGCCCACAACTTTCTACCCCAGCCCTAAGCTTCTTCCTGTACCCAAACTCTCATTCAGACTCAGCACTCCCACACCTCTGGCCTTGAGACCCCTCCTGCATCCTAACTTCCACACAGCCCCTGCAGCCCTACTTCTTGTCTTGAGCCCCCTCTGGCACTCCAAACCCCATGGCCCAAGCCTGGAACCTTTTCCTGCACCCTGAATGCATAATTTCCCGCGCCAACCCAGAGCCTGCAGCCACGGTAAGAGCCCATACTCCCTCCCCCACTCAAACTTCTAATTTTGGCCCAACCTAGGGTTCCCCACAGAATCTACCCTGGGCCCACAGAAGAGTAAATCTGGCCTTGAAAGAGGGACAATTTACCAAGAGTAATGGCTCATTTTGGTGGGTATCATTTGGGAAATATCACTTCTCTTCCAATCAAGGAGCTACGTCAAGGGTCCAAGCAAAGTCACCACACCCACTATCCAACTACACCACAATTTACTCTTCTGTTTTGAGGGAGCATGAAACTGAATGACATGCATGATACATACTTATTAAACTATCACCCACACCACCTTTCTTTTTCCCCTGGGAAGCGCAGCTGTGTTAACATTTTAAAAGGCTGTTCTACAGTGTGAGGGGGGAAAAGGCATTTTTTCATTCCGTTGTGAAGCTGTATAATATTGTGGTAGGCATGCTTGCCCTCTAGTGCTCTCCCAGTGTGCGTCAATCTATGAAAATACAGAGCACTTCAGAAAAAGAACTTGTCTGGAAAAGACAATGTCAGGCATTAGATGGTAGATGGGAATCATCAGTATCTTCAACCCTGCAGCATCTAAAGAGATATAATGATCCACGGACACTTCAAGCCTACACTTTATGCCTATTGTGTTGATAGTAAGGTTCTGGGCTACACCAGAATTACAAAAAGTTACTGCCATTACAATGTCTTAGGAAACCCAGTTGTCTAATAAAGACAAAAGGTTTTTTTTTTAAGTGCAAGCAGTAATGTTTGCTTCAAGCTCAGATTCCAAGAAAAACGAGCCCTCCTGGATAGGCAAGGGAAGCATAAGATATCTACAGATATTTCTTTTCAGGGAATAAAGCAGAAGCTCTGTACCATTAAGATCTGTGCTGTCAGCACCGTGCTGATGACAACCTTCACCACAGATAGTCACGGAAGTTCAGTGTGGGATTTATCACAGAAGAAAATCATTAGCTAACAAAACCCACATTTGTTCAAACGTGTCAAAACACCATAACTGGCCTCCTCAGATAGAGACAGTGGGAAAACATAACTGTCCATATAGGCTGTTTCTTACAAAGCCCTGCAAGGGAAATCTCATGGTCAGGAATAGTGTGTTAATGCCTCAGCCTGCTCAGGTCTACCCCAGTTAGCAGCTGCCTGACTGATAGTTATGGGCCCAATCAGTAGGTGTGACCTAACCCAGAGTCATGGCTACACTCTGAAGACATTGACCCAACCACCCCCACTCCCATGCAATCCTCCCCAGTTAGCAAGTCATATTTTTTCTGCAGGTGTGACAAAAATAACATCAAATGGGCTTTGGTCAGGACGCAGAGCTAGAAAGCCAGATATAACACATCTGCACTGCAGCTGGGAACAAGGCTCCCAGCCCAGACAGACAGACATGCACTAGTAGCTTTGAGCTAGCAAACTACAAATAGCAGCGTGGTGGTTGTGACACTGGCAGAGGCGCCGGCTGGCCACTCAATCTCAGATGCAGTGGGTCCAAGCTCCTGTGGCTCTCCTGAGCCTCCGAAGGAGCCTCAGCATGCTCATGTGCTCACGAGAAGTGTGTCCCAGGCTGGGACTCTCACTCCCAGCTAAAGGATAGACATGTTATCTTACATTCTCACGTTCTTATGGAAACACTACCACCAGCTTTTGTTATTGTTGTTTTTTGTCTAGAATCAGCATCAGCATGCTCAGGATCACGTTCCATTGCTGAGGGGTTCTGCAAACTACCATTAGTTCTGGCCATGAAGAGCTGGCCCGGCAAAGCTTGGGCACCATCTGGGGGCATCAGGTCCCACTGACTTTCTTGGAAAAAGATCAAAGAATGGTAGGGCCTGGATTTTGTATTCATCTCACCTGAAGTCTGGCTCCTGCCCTGGCAAGTACCCTCTGGACACCAATTGCTGAGAGGATGCAGAGCACAAAACCAAACCAAGACTCTAAGTGGAAAAGGGGCACAAAAAGCTTCAGCTCAAATGCCTGTTTGGATCACTATCTTCCCAAAGCAAGAGGCACATGATGGTCTCTGGCAGCTAAACTCTCCATTTTATTTTTAGAGGCATATTATTATCACTTAACGTCTAACTCACGATGAAGCAAAATCTGACATATGAATGCAAACTATTATATTTTACTTAGTATCTCGTTAACCTCCCCAGACCATCTGAACATATTCTCACAGCATATTCCCCCTTCTACTGCCTTTGTAAATATCCCTGGAGAGAGAATGACAGAAATATTTTACATGCATTAGTGAAGACTGTTACCAGAGGAGTATTTATTTAGTAAAGGAAAATATGACTTTAAAGGAGTTTTTTACATATTATTATTGCTACAGGTATTAACTATAGACATTTCTTGTCTCTATTTTAACAAACACAATTCTCAAGCTCAAAGTTAAGGTTTCTTCTCTTCTAAATGTAGAGGAAAAAAAGGATGCAAGCTTGTAGGATATTCTTAAATCTGCTGGAAATTTCCATTTTGTAAAGCAGCAGTTTATGCTTCATGTGTATTAATTAAGCAAAAACTGACTCCTAAGCTTATCTTTACAAAACTGGGACTATAAAAGTTCTTCCTTTTAATGTTTCTTTTAATTGGTCATTCATTGAAAACACAGGAACAGCATCCGAATCAATTAGCTGCCTCAGATATAAAGCTTATTATTCACTCTGCAAACATAAATTTTTTCACATGCAGCAATGAGGTACCTTAATAATGCAAGAGAGTGGGCAGGTATAAACAACCGAAATCAGTTCAGCATTGACACATTGTTTAGCATTTTATTGATATCTACAAAGTGAAATTGGAGCCACAGTGATCAGAATAGAAACCCTGTGATTAAAATTCAATTTGTTTTTTCTCACCGTTGTGAGGATGACTCTATTCAGCAGATGAGGGTGAATACTCCCTGGGAATAAAAAGAAGGTTAAATAAAGACATCATCTGATTCAGATCCAGAACTATACTTCATGTGAAGAGAAAGCCCAACATCACAAATTAACATAGTTAAAAAAGTAAAATAACTCTAGCAATTGGAAAGATGGTCTGTTTCAGCCAAGTATTTTTGTCATTGTTGCCTGAGACCATATATTTTTGTTCTTGTCTCATTCATTTGAAGACAGACTTATCATAATTTTTGGGAATCCTTTGGTATTATTGCTTGAGCTATTTTAAGATTCAATCCTTGGATCAATGCACTTCCCCAGTATTTAAGAGTAATGCACAGTCACATTAATGCGCAAGTGAATATAACGATACTTTCCTAGTTTTAGGCATCCTTGTTATCCTTTCGGATTGCTGATCTTTACTAGAGGGCCCTGTGCTGTTCATGCAAGGTAATTTGAACCACAAGAGGCAGAGGTCAGTCAGTTTCTTAAACAAAAGAGCTGAGCAAGCATGTTTTCAAAAGTGATGTGTCCAGTTATAACTACATAATTTCCATTAAATGCAACAGAAACCAAAGGGTTAACTCTGCATGCACTGCTTTCAAAATGGATCCCTGCCATTTTTGCTGCCAACTTCTAAATGCAGATCTGGGACTTGGCTCAGGTGAGGTTCTGAGCGCAATAGGTGGTCTCAGCTTCCATTGTCTTCAGTTGGGGGTGCTTAGGCCCTGATTCAACAAGGCAGTTAAACATGTTCTACACTACTGTTTAAAGACAGCTTAAGGCTAAAGTAGGCATGTGCTTGAATGGCTGGCTGAACTGGGGCCTTTGTGTTTTCCAGAGTAGGGATGTTAGATGCTTGTTGTAGTAGTTCAGGACAACCATACAGTAAATTCAGGATTCACTGGTGTGTCCTGACAGGTCTCCTGCTCCATCAGTGATGATAAAAGTTGGTCTGCGTGCATTTTTGTATGCTTCCTCAGCATATCATGCCTGCTCTGCACAGGTAGCTAGCATAATAGACTTCATGAGAGCCCACAAAGACCACAGACTCAAATAAGATACGAAGGCACCCGAGTCGGGTTCATTGGCAAATGAAGTACATTAATAGTTGTTGGTAGCCAGATGTCCACTGAGCCCCTATGCATTTGTACCCATGACAATGGATGCAGCTCAGTCAATAGTATGGATTTCTCTATAGCCTCTTAGGCTGGCCAAAGAATTAAGCTGAGGTACCCCAATATTTATAAACAAAAATGAACAATCTATGATACCCACTGTATGTATCGTCTTATGCACTAATGACATGTTTGGTTCCTCCTCTTCTATTTTCTTGCAAAGCACTCCTATTCACTACCCATTGTTATGCTTTTACTCTTGTTGTTTCAAACTTTTTTATCATTTACTCAGTTGGGTGTCCCTGTACTGTCCCGACGGAATGTATTTATATACTTCGTGGCTGTGTCTTCATTGGCATCCCTTTCCAGAAAAGGGATGCTAATGAGACACTTCGGAATTGCAAATCCGTGGGGGATTTAAATATCCCCCATGGTATTTGCATTTACATGGCTGTTGCCTTTTTCTGGCTCGGGGTTTTTGCCGGAGAAAAGCACCAGTTAGACGCAATTTTCCGGAAAATAGGCCCTTTTCCGGGAGATCCCTTTCAAGTAGGAATAAGGGATCTCTCGGAAAAGGGCTTATTTTCCGGAAAATCACGTCTACACTGGTGCTTTTCTCTGGCAAAAACCCCGAGCCGGAAAAAAGCGGCAGCCATGTAAATGCAAATGCCGCGGGGGATATTTAAATCCCCCGCGGATTTGCAATTCTGAAGTGTCTCATTAGCATCTCTTTTCCAGAAAGGGATGCCAATGTAGACACAGCCCATGTGCTTTTAGCAGTGCTAGTGCCGAGAGACACTGACTTGCAGGCAAACAGCTGCTTTTGACACGGCCTGTCTATTAGTCATAGTATAACTCTTCCTTACTTTGGTTCAAGCACCAGGCCCATGCTTCAGGGTCTTTTTTTATCCTACACTTGGCATTAGGTAGCTAAGTCAGTGGCCTAATTTTTAAAGGTGCTGAGCACCAACAGTTTCCATTGGTTGTGGGGGTGCTCAGGACTGCTGAGCATAAGGCTACGTCACTTCCATCTAGCAGCTGAAATATGGATTTGGAAGGCTAACAGTAGGCACCCAGGGACCCACATAACACCATCTATTCAGTAGAGCACTGGGTCCCTGGGTCCCTGGAGCAGCCCTATGTTCACCTCCTCCAAACACTACTGCAATGATATTGGCAAAGAATGTGCCTTGTGCAGCACCCTTTAAGTACTCATTGGTCAGCAGGATCACTGTGAAACGTGGGTGACAATGCTGAGTGTGGAATTACCATGCTGTGTGTGGATTTTCTGCTTTACAGACTGTGCCCAAAATATATTTAAATCAAGCCAACTTTCAGATATAAGGACACATACACTACAGAGAAGATCCAAGCTATTGCTGTCAATCTTCCAGGGGCCGAGAGGGGCATGCTGGTCAATGCCGGTAGTAATACTTCCCCAAGAAGTAAGGGAAGTCAAAGGCACAGTGTTCTCACTTCAACTTCCTGCAGTGTGGACAGCGCCAAAAGTTGAGTAAAGGTACTTCAACTTCAGTTACACGATTTATGTAGCTGTAATTGCATATCTTAAGTTGACCTTATCCTGTAATGTAGCCATACCCATAGAAAGTTATCCTTCACCTGAGAAGACAAAGAAAGACAGTGAGTTGGACTCTGTGGAATTTTTTACTTTTGTAACTCTTTCTACCTTTATTCTGACTATATGGCATCATTAAACCTATGCCTTTTATTAATCACATTGTTTTTTTTTTAAATATCAACCAACTCAGTGCTGTGTTTACAGGGAAATGTGTGTTCACATCACTTAAGTTAGTAAACTGCAATGCACTGACTCTTTAAAAGAGCAGAAAACGTGTATTCTCTATGGCTGTGTCTACACTGGCACCCTTTTCCGTAAAAGGGATGCTAATGAGACACTTCGGAATTGCAAATTCCGTGGGGGATTTAAATACCCCCCACAGCATTTGCATGAACATGGCTGCCGCTTTTTTCCGGCTCGGGGTTTTGCCGGAGAAGAGCGCCAGTCTAGACGGAATCTTGTGGAAAATAAGCCCTTTTCCGGAAGATCCCGTATTCTCATTTGAAAGTAGGAATAAGGGATCTTCCAGAAAAGGGCTTATTGTCTGCAAGATCCCGTCTAGACTGGCGCTTTTCTCCGGCAGAACCCCGAGCCGGAAAAAAGCGGCAGGCATGTTCATGCAAATGCCGTGGGGGATATTTAAATCCCCCACGGAATTTGCAATTCCGACTGGTCTCATTAGCATCCCTTTTATGGAAAGGGGTGCCAATGTAGACACAGCCTATATGTGTGCTGTGACACATTCAGTACACTGCAGAGAGAGACATCTCTGAGAAGCTTGGTATTCACTGACTGTTGCCTGGTAGGCAAGATTAAAGACTGATAGTGTCTCAGGGAGTCTGTTGGTGGAATTATAAGGACCTTGAGAGGTCATCTAGTTCAGTCCCCTGCCCTCATGGCAGGGCTAAGTATTAGACCATTCCTGACAGGTGAAGGCAGACTTGTGTGACAGGGAGCTGACAGTGTAATCTCCAGCAGTGCTCACTCTTGCTGAGGCAGAAAGGTAACACAATGGTTCTGGAACAACTTTTTTGGGTGGGGGTACTGAGTTGCACCCCTCTCCCTGCCTTGCCCTGTTTGTGCCCCTCATGTCCCCAGGCTGCGGCCTCAGCTGGGGCAGCTGTGATGCCTCACATATGAGGCCAATGGTTGGGGTCCTGAGGTCTGCAGCAGAGCCCAGGGGCTTGGCAACCAGATCCCAGCAGAGCCCCCTTGGCTGTGACCCTGGGGCTGACAGAACAGAGTCTGTGGGGCCAGCGGCTGGGAATCCCAGCCGAAGCTGGGCCAGTGGCCAGACCCCTGGGTGGCAGCTGGGCCTCTCAAGTGGGACAGCTCTACTTCCCACACTGATGTACAGTGGCTTGGCACTCTAAGATTCCTCAGCAGTTACAAACTCCCAATCACTTCTACTCCATAGTATAAGTTCCGCTCTGTAGGCTTTAGACTGCGGATGTGTGCATGGAACAAACACTATGGCTGAAAAGACCCACGAATTAAAGACACATGACTGCAGCATGAAATGCTCATATTACAGAATGGCAGTTTTTGGCTAGTGTGGTCACCTAGAGTTTCAATCTGCCAAGAACTCTGTGTTATATACACCCAGACCTGCTGGCCACAGCTTGAGCTCTGGACTCTATTGTTCTCACAGATTCTGTCCAACTCCAGTGGTAGGTAGCAGAAACAGCTCCTCCTAGCTTGCAGTCTACAAAGGGGTAAGGGCACTAGATCCTATAGAGAATCACAAGCCCATGGTCTAAGGATCAGCACAGACAGAGGGGAATGACATGTAGGCAGGAACTGGGCTGTGTGTGTGAAGCTATAGAAGTGATGGAAGACACTGTGTTAGCTGTGCCAAGAGCTAGGTGAATCTACCCACAAATTTGTCCACATGGAGCCCTGCAAAACAAGCAACACACCTCTGTCAGTCACATGAGTTAGCTCTTTCATATGGCTTGCATCAAGGAATTGCTAGCAGCAATTGCTAGGAGCAGGAGAAAACTACCTGGTATTTATTGTTTGTACCAGTGTTCACAAAATGTCCACTTTATTTGTTGGCAGGGCAGACTGGTGGGGATTCAATTCTTCTCCCCTCAACTGCGGTTTAAAGGTAGATCTGGGAATGATGTCAATGGTTCTGCATATCCTTTCAGTGTGCTTTGATGTCACTGTCTGAACCACTATGCTTCTAAGGGTAATATAACCAGAAACTGCCAAAGACTTTTTAAAAAAGGGAGGAAGATATAAGTTCCCAGCTGTGACATCCCCTTGCCAATATATCCCACTATGGCAACATCACTGTTGCATGTTAGGATATCTGTATGCTATCTCTAACTCTGTGGTAGGAAGGCAGACGGGATGGGCATTGGGGGAGTTCTAGGCAGAAAGTCTCCAGTAAGCACACAGGAGAGGGAGAAGGAAAGAGAGCGTTAGGGCTAAGGTGGCTCTTATTATATTATATTTTCTTGTTAGGTATTAAAATACTTATGGATCTTTACTAGTCAACTATCAGGAGCATTACTGTCTGGAAAACATGCTACATCTGAGCAATGAGGTGCCCGTGTTGAGAACCAAGTCACACTGTATGATTCTGGTTGTTTTATCTTTGGCTATAGTGTTTGCTTTTTAGTATCTACATACTGCATGTCTGGGCTATCCTCATTGGTATTGGCTGAGTTTTCACTAATTTCATTTTTACATAATGCAAATGTCTGTCTGCCCTGAGTGTTGACATCTAAGAGCAGCTTACATTCCATTAGGGCATAGCACGGAGCCTGGCAGAGAGCAACTCGAAAGGTGTTAGTCTACCTCTTTTCCCTCTGAAGTCAGAGTTAGGCCAATGTTGAGTATCTTTGAAACTCCCAGCCTCAGCATTAGATGAAAGCATGGGAATGTCATAAAATTAAACCCTAATACACTCAAGGTCTAGGCCACTGAATAGTTCAGTTTTAATTATTTCAAGTTTTTAGTGTACAGTGGAAGTTTTATCACCTCTTGGAAGGCAACTTTGATCAATATCCAAGATAACAGATCAGCCATACCACTCAAAGCTGTAATCTTGTCATACTTTGTACACACATGGGTGTGCCAAGCTACAACTTACATGGGGCCCAGCATCAAAAGGAAAATCAAATATTTTGCAGGAAATAATACTGATTTGCTTGGGGCTTAATTAAAAAACCTAGAGAGTTTTTCCATGAATGCTAATGGGCATTGGATCAAGCCATAGGGCCATACTCTACAACTCCCCCAACAGAATGTTGGGACTAATGATTATAAGGGTTATCATATGGAAAGGATGTAAAACTGAGGTTCTCTTGGTATCCTGGGCAAATTCCTATCTAAGTTTTTACAGTCTATCTGCCTAAATTCACTCTGCAGTGTTAATTTATCAACTTGGAGTCATTAAGAATGCAGCTGCTCCAAGTCTCCTGGGGCCTGCATCTCAGCATGCTACCACATTGCTAAATCGCCACCATCAGCTCCTGCTGCAATAGCATGCAATTGGTATAATTTCCTTCATCTCATGCTCTAAAGCATTATGTAGTGTTGCTGTGTGCTGTTAAATGACTGTCCTGTTTCACCCCAGAGGTAGCTACAGTTCAGTATCAGGTGAGGTTTTTCCTGTTCATGCAGATTTTGCTAATGTGGTTTTGGTCCTTTGGGATGAAAAGCACTATATAAAAAAGAGTTCTGTGAAAGCTTGACCATCTCACCAGCAGAACTTGGGCCAATAAAACATGTTACCTCACCTACCTTATCTCTCTGTATAAATATAAGGCATGATTATTGCTATTATCATCATTCTGCTATCATAGGGATATTTAAAGGGCAAGTTCATTTCTTGGCAGGAAAGACTAGGAAATATTAGCTGATGCTTTTTTTTTATTTTTTTCATCTTTCCATTAGACAATTGTAATTCATTATCTGCTAGGTTACTGCAGGGTACACTTCATCAGCTCAGTTTCATTTCAAATGCAGCTGCTCCAAGTCTCATGGGGTCTAGTCTTTCTCAGCATGCTACCCCTTCATTCTTAAATCTCCCCACTGGCTCCCAGCATTGGCATGATATTATGATTTGACTGATAAACCAGCAACCTAAGTGTAGCTGATTTTTCTGAACTTCTATCAACCTACATTTGTCTGCTCACTCATAGCTGCCACTGATGGCAATCTGGTTTGCCTCCTAGTAAAACTCTAATGCAATTTAGTTCTCATGAAATTGAGGGATGAGTAGCACTGGATGGAGTCAAATAGAATACAGGCACAAACTACTGTGCACGTTTCCCCACACAGCTCTGTCCATGCATCTTGATCCTCTTCAGCAATAGCTCTGCTGTTCCAGTTCACAGCCTGTCTGTCAAGGATGCCAAAACTGTATAGCAGCATTAGGATGTGTCCAAAAATCCACCACTAGCTTTTAAATTATCTAGTTTATTTCATTTTTTTCTCCTATCAAGTTTGCAGGCAGATGAGCAGATAAGATACCACAGGGCTTAAATATTACCCTTCTAGGCTCTTTGGATAGACAATGCATCATACTTTTGTTTACTCACTAACATTTGGTCTATATGAAAAAATGACGTAGTTGTCATAGATCTCAATGAAATAATGCTAACATCAATCTCCTTTTGCTTGGCATGGGAGCTATACTGGCTCATGATTTAGAGAGCACAAGTTGAGCTCTCTTTTGATTCAAGGAACTCTTTTTCACATCAAAAAAACCTTCCCTAGAAGCAGAGAGTTATAAAGGGTAGGAGTCTGCCACCCTCATGTGTGCTGCATTTTGCCTTACATTATGATCCTGTGTGGGTCCTCCCACATAGCTCAGTGGAGGAACAGGGCCTCCAGAGCAGTTCTACTGAAATCAACAGAAGAAGATATTAGTCACAGTAGCAGAATCTAGCCCTAGATTTGGAAATTTAATTTGCATGCTGCAATGCATTCAACCAATGTAGAGATTTCACTCCCCTCCACTGTCCAGTACCTCTAGCTGCTCTCTCTTCTGAACATTTGCTTTCAGAGAAATATGAAAAAAAGATGTGGGGAACACAATTGCATGAATGGGTTATACATGTATTTTTCTCTCTGTTTTTCGAAAAAGCAAGAGTTAGGAACAATACAGCCAAAATGTTTTATTTGGGCAATACAAATACAATCAAATCAAAAATATCACAGATTTTCATACATTAGTAAGAAGTTACTGTACACTTGAACAGTTTGCCATTTTTACAGCTAACAAAGCTTTACCTTTATTAAAATGTATTTTCCTCTCACATAAAATATACACTTTTCACTGACGTATTTTACATCATACACCTCTCTGGGATAAGAAACATTTCACAAACAATGCACACGAGGCCATCTTCTCTAAACCCATACACAGTATTACATAGAAGCGAGAAACACTGTAATATCCTACTAGGCTGAAGCCCTCAAATGTCATAGTCTGTTGCTACTAAAAATACTACATGCATCATAAAATGCTGTACATTGTTTAGAGTTTGGACTTGTAAGATTTGTTCATAGTTCCACACGGTACTTTATAGTAAGTGTTAAACATCACTCTGTACTAATGGCACACTGACCCATCGTGTCCATATGCGCAATTAAAAATAATGGCCCAAATATTAGAATAAATACAGTACTTTTGGCAGTATAACACCAAGGCTGATCATTTGATACTTTGTGTGTCTTGCAGACATGCAGTTGGCTGTAACCGTATGGCACGTTAAAGCTCAGGGACGAAATTCTGGTTGCACCAAAGTCAATGGGAGGCTTCCCATTGATTTCATGGGGCCAGAATTTCACCCTTGAAATGGTGTTATACTTCCCTTACAATTAGTACAGTATAGTACAATATAAAAGGAAGAAAAAGTTCCATGAAAATTCCAACCATGCTGCAATACAAAGATCACTAGCAGCAAGCATGTCCGTAATGTAAGGTTTTCATAAGACTTTCCCTGGGTACTATCAAGACATCAAAGACACCATTTTTATAAACAGTTTCATATTTCATTTAGAGAGCAGATGAAGGAAGGAAGTACAGTGATCCCTATAGGGTGTTGCTAGGATTTGGAAAGAATTAGTGACTCAATCAACGTAAGGTCAAAATACTTAAATAAAGCATTTCACAATCTTCTAGCCTTGGGAGAGAGTCTTCTGTTAACCAAAGTAATTTATCTAGCAAGTTATATAAAAAAAGTGATTTTCTTCCTATCCATTGTACAGTAGCAAAGTTACATGGAACATTACCGAGTGGCTTTGAAAATATTCTTCTGAACTTATCGATACCATTAATTTTTGTAGAGGCTTTTAATTATTTTTATTTTTGCAAATAGCAATGTCAGTCCGATTCATGAGACAGATGCAATATGTACTGTAGCATTGTCTATACACTATCCTTTATGTGCACCTGAAAGGAACAAGCTGCTTCCAAGGGCAATCCTGTGTGGTGTTGAACACTCACAACTCCCACAGGGAGATGAAGGTGCCAAGTAATTCACAGGGCCAGAACAATTGTTTGTGTGCCTGATGTTTACCATGAGCCTAGGATCCCATAAAAGTTAACCCAAGCTTGAAATTTCAAGGCTCCTTTCAGACCTCAGCTTCTCATTTTGCACAGGTTGTTACTATCCTGCTGTCAGGCTGGCTTTATATAGAAACATCCTACGCACCTCTCACTCTTCTCCAGGGAGAATATCCCAAGCAAAGATTTCAGCAGTTACCTTTGGAATAGGGGATTGTCTCTATTCAGAAAAGCATTCAATCCTCATAAATAAGGCATCCATTTAATTTATTTACTGTAAACCACTTTTTGAAACTATAATTCCCAACCATTTTTCTACCATCTTGAGATAATTTATTTAGAATTGAATAAAAAAGAGAAACATATACATATATATTTATATATAAGCATTATTTTCTAATTGTGACACAATGTACAATGTATGATCTAATTCTCGAATAAAATGCAGGCTCTGCAGGAAGGAATGTGAACATAATGTATAGCAATTTAATCATCTTCCTTTATATAAGTGATGTGTTTACTGTGTAATAATGGCTTTATCATCTCTGTGACTAATGGCTGCTCAGACAGAGGAAATGCAGTCTGCAGTAGTTTCATCTCTCTTATAGCTTCACATTGTGATGCTGCTATGCTGCTTTGAAATGAAATCCCTATTTTATTCTAATATCAACATAGTGACTTTGACAAAGTCACTATGTTGATTTTCAGGTAAAATATACGTGCATTAGAAGTAAGTCAGTAGTGCAGGAATGTTGTCTGAAAATGAACTGACCTAGTCACCACTTTAGCCAGTATACATAATCTGGTTCCATTCACTCCTATCCCTGATTGATGATATTTAAGTAAGATTTGATGCAGTCGAGTTCATATTAGTTATGGGAATATTTTTTATAACCATGCTATAGGCACCAGTGTATTATGATGAATTATTTTCCTTGGATTCACTTGGCCCACACTGTTATCAGTTAAAGTGAGCTAGAAAACAAACAAATACAATAGCTGATCTTTTGACAGATACTGAACATTAGATTCAAAGCAGAAAATGCCATCAGCTGTAGAGAGAAGGGTGTGACAGGTCTCATTCATGACAGCAAATCTGCTTCTGAAACTAGGTGAGAAGCACATTATATTGGAACACTGTCAAGAATGGTGCTCCTTGAGTGCAAGTTAGATTTGCTGTCTATAACCATCTTTTTGCAGGAAAGATACATGTACACATACAAGGGCAGAATTTGGCCTAGAGTCTATGAACCATGTATTTATTTAGACAGGAATAAAAATAAGTAAATTACTTCACACATTAGCAGAAATTGGTTAATATCTCCAATGCATGTTCTGGAGTTTTGAAATCATTACAAAAAAGTTTAGCATCATGATTAATGTTTCTTCTCTCTCACAATGAATTCCATCAGTTCAAATGTTTCTTATTTTAATTAAATTAAATCAAATTAAACTGCATTTTGGGCACCTTCCAAGGAGAGCGTCTCTTTCTTACAACCGTAGTTAAGACTAATTTGCTATTATTTGTGCCCCATATATATCATATAATATTTGTATCATTTTTTACATTTGGGCCTAGCAAATATATTTTATTTTTAATATGTGATGCCTGTCCCTATACTGATAATGTAGAAATGAAGAGTGTGTCTTTCCTGTAGCATATTTAATTGGATTAATAAAAGTAATTCATTCAGTAAGGCCAATTCTAGAAAACCCAAACTACATAAATAATTTGATTATCTTGTTCTTTGATCATCCATTTCAAGCACATAATTGCATCAAACACCTTTTTCTTAACTTTATTTTCGTACTGTTTTGTGATATTTTAATGTAAATATTAATGAAATATTTTCTTAATATTTTCTTCCTTCTAGAAATGAAAAAATAATCAATATTTACCATGGCTGTATCATGGGGATACTTAAGTAAATATATTGGAATTGATTCTGCTTTCATTTACATCTTTGTCCACCAGATTTAATCCATTTAAATCAGTGGAGTTATACCAGTGGGGTGATAGTAGAATCAGGAATATAGTGTTAATCTGCAGCAAATATTTTCAGTACATGTAAATTGGTTTATACTGGAGCTCTGCAGGATAACCCATCTGGGCATCACGAAAGTACTACCAGCAAAAAACGTTCTGCACAGCAATACAAACCTAGTCTCCCAAATCAAAGATGAAGACATAGTCTTTCATGATGAAAGTCCATATTGATACAAAACTAAATAAACCTGCTTCTTCACTGAAAGTCCAGAGTCTATGTACACTATATACAGATCTATAGAACAAAAGCTCTACTCATTGACTGGAATGGCAACACTTTCTGGCATGCCTTTATTATTTTGTGTTCCCTAATATCATAAAGTAAATTAGCAACGGTCTGCTCTTCTGTTCTTTTCAGTCTCAGGAGAAAGGATATTAGACTTTCATTAAATCCTGCTCCGTTTTGTTATTCTATTTGCTGTAATGAAATAAAAGTTGTTTTTTTCATTATGAATCATTATTCCTTATATATGTCAAATCTGGCAAGTTTCAAGAAAAAAACAAAAAACAAATAAAACTCCTTATGGAAGGAATGGTGTTATATCTGTTGAATAGCACTGGGGATATATCCCCCCCAGTGCTATTCAACAGATATATATAGTAATAACAGAAATACTGGCCTTTTGCAAGAGGAAAGTGTTTGAAAATATACAGTGCTACAGTGGATGGAAAAGCATCACATGTTCACATTATTTAAAAAGAAAAAAAATAACCCCAATTTCAAAGGCAGTTTTATATAAGCCCTCTGTTTGCAAAGCAAAGGGGTCAATCATACTGACGCTTTCCTGGTATTTATTGATTTTTTTTAGTCTCATTTCATAAACTACCCAGAAACAGAAATTTACTCTGATTCTTTAACCTGGGAGTCTCAACTGCATATGTGGCACAACTACAAAATCTAAAGACTTTTTCTTTCAGTATGCCTATAAATATCACTAAAAATGTGATCCTGTTAAATCTGAGTCCTGGAAAACACTGGTACTGTGTTTTGGTAAAAGTTGTAATGCACAATCCACACATCTTTTAGGAAATGAAATAATAGTAACCACTTGTTTTTCTGCATCCCTCTCCCCGTCCCTCGCCACACGTGAAAGCAGTAGAGCCACCCACAACAGTAGAATTACATACCACCTCTTCTTACATCTTTCATTATTCATAGAGAAATCATCACACTTCAGTACAGAAATAATTCTCCAGCATTAATTCGATTTACGTAAGTGAACTGTTATGCAAATGTTTACTTAACAGTGAGCAGTTGGCACAGAAGCTTTATGCTCTGAACTGATGAATAATACCAGGCTTTTCCTTCATGTTCCTTTATGCTTTTTTGACCTTATTTGCTCTTAAGAAGCTTTGCCATCAAAAGCTGTAATTCTGCTGAATGTTTTCCTGAATGCAAGAGGAATCCTACTGTGCAATACTTGCCAAATCTAATGGTCTGTGTTGCATGCAGATGTTACTAACTTGTGATTCCATTTTGCAGTCCAGCTAGTACCATTTTATAATTAAATAGCAAACTCATGCAATGTAAAGGTCAAATGCTTTAAGTATGCCAACATAAATGCTGGAACTTAACAGACTAAAGGCCAGTATATAATGAACTCTTCTGTTAGGTTAAAATGAAGACTTGTACTAATTATTAAAAAAATTACTACATACATTGCATGAAATGTACCCAAATGATGGAATTGGCACACATGACTTAGAAATATACAAAAGGATTATGGCAGATTGATGTTTAATTTAGCTTTATAATTAGGCAAGAAGTAATGTTGATTTTTATATCAATTGTCTTCATTTTTGACAAAGGGCCCTTACCACCTTACTAACAATAGAAAATACGACAATACAGCAGAAATCTAGCTTGTCAGAGAAGCTAAGAATTGTACTTTAGCAACTAAGGTAAGCTGCTTCACAGGAGACGCAGATGATAATCAGCAATCGTCCATCAGAGTTCAAATATTAATGTTCTGAAAAGAAATCTAGCTTAGAAACAAATTAGATATCCTTAGACCACCCACACTCCACATTAACTCATCACATTTCAGTGACCAGCAAACTGTATGGGTCACGAGGGAGTCCATTTCCAGGTTCAATAGCATTCCCAAGCATTGTGCACGTCTGCACATTTTAGTAGTTGTTTTTCCTCCTCAATGAAGCATTAATTTTTCTGTCTAGATGATTTGCATTTGGTTCATTTTTCTGACAAAGGGACACTAGAAAGCTAAGAAATTAAGCTTGACATACTCTGTAAGTGAAGCAAAAATTCATAACTAAGGGTAAGTACCCTTGAAATAGTGAGACGTGTCACTATTTGGGCATTAGCCAGAAAATTAATAAATTTGAGGAATTACATCAAAATCACATTTTCATTGTTCTGTTCAAATTCTTTAAGGATCTGGCTCATTAACTTTAAAAATAAAGGATGTAAACCAGCACACTTCCATTGCCTTCTACTGAAATCAATGGAGTAATACCAATTTACTCCATTTGAGCATCTGGGATAATATTTAACAACAACAACAAAGACTCTCAAATGGATCTTACACTGCTAATGCATCTTTTAGTTCTCTTTCAATGTAACAGGCTAGGATCTACTCAAAATAAGGCTTAAGAACAATAGGATTGTAATTTGTTAACTGTTGTGTAAATATCACACATCATAATATTTGGTACTATTAATTTACAATTTTGTTTGCCAGTGAAATTCTAAGAGACCAGAGTATCTCTGTGGAATGGCTTTAAGATTCCACTCTAGTTGACCCAAGATGGAGCAGCCATGAAGCAGCCCCATGACTGGTGATGGACCTGCATCTCAGATGTATTCCCACCCCACCAGTTTTGTAACACAAGGTTTATAGCCTTATTGTGGCCTGTTGTACATTTGCAGGATTAGGCTCTTGTTTTTTGTAATATTTTCCCAAATAAATATTACAGATTCGTGACACAAAATCAGCATAAAGCTATCCTGCAATCCAACATTCATATAATACAACTAGATACAATATTACAACTGAATATTGTTACACCAAGACTGTTTTACTTATTGCCAAGTTTCCTCGTTCATGGCTCAAAATAGCAGTGCTGAAGTTCATTCATAGTTTCTAAACATATCCTCTTAAAGACTCACCTGCATTACTTGTTTAAAAATTGCCTTTCTTTCCTAGCCTATTATTAGCTCAGATATGTATTGTCTGATCCTGATCTTATTGTTACATTACCTTTTTAATGCTAAGCTTTGTGGCACAGGTATTATTTATTGTCTTAATATGTCTTATCATCTGATAATGTACTAAGCCTTCTGCTCAGGATCACTAATGAAAATATATTTTTGGAATAAGGAACAGAGGCTCAGACCCAAGATTTTTTTCAGGGTAATGCTGTTTACTGCTCTTTAAAATCTTCATCATATGACTAGTAATATATAGTAATTAAAATATAAGCTAGGAGGATTAACAGAGCAAGTACTTTAGGGTATGTCTACACTAGCTCGGTAGTTCGAGCTAGGTAGGCAAATGAGGGTAACCGGAGTTGCAAATGAAGCCCGGGATTTAAATATTCCGGGCTTCATTTGCATCTTCCCGGGCGCCGCCATTTTTAAATCCCCCTTAGTCTGAACTCCGTGCCCGTGGCTACACGCGGCACAGAGTAGGTAGTTCGAATTAGGATCTCTAATTCGAACTACCGGTACACCTCGTTTCACGAGGTTCCATGAAGAGTACCGATAGTTCGAATTAGAGATCCTAATTCGAACTACCTACTCCGTGCCGCGTGAAGCTGCGGGCACTGAGTTCAGACTAAGGGGGATTTAAAAATGGCGGTGCCCGGGAAGATGCAAATGAAACCCGGAATATTTAAATCCCGGGCTTCATTTGCAACTCCGGTTGCCCTCATTTGCCTACCTAACTCGAACTACCGAGCTATTGTAGACGTACCCTTACAGACACTCTTTTCAGGAGATTATATTTCTGTCTCATCCTCCCCAAATCTTCCCAATTACTGCAGAGTTAGAAAAGGGGAAAAGGTTTTTTAAAGTCAAGCTTATATTAGACAAGAGGAATAATCACTATTGATAAGATACTAACAATCAATGTTAATGCAATACAAGTTAGAATCAAGGGGCCAATTCAATATATAAACCTCCCTGTTCTACAGTGTAGTGGCCTGTACAAAGCTATTAGCGTTTGCATCCTTGCAAGGGATTTTACAATATAGAAATAATATAAACCAGTGGCTGAAAGAAGTGCAAAACCCTAAAGTTTTTGTTTCAAGCAGAAGAGAGTTTGACAGTATGAAATTGGTATATTCTCAAATTGTCATGTTAGTACAAGTTAAGTTTTGTGGGCAGGTGCTGGATGGCAGTGGTGGCCTGTGCTGCATTAGGTCAAACTAGATGATCTAGTGGTCCCTTCTGGCTTTAAACTCTCTGACTCTCTGAATTTAATTGAACTTCCTGAATATGTAATGAAAAGCAATCCATCTCATTCCTCTTCATCTAATACTACTGTATAAACATTCAAGACAATCAGGCTACACTGCGTAATATAAAAATCAGTCCTAAAAATCTACCTTTTTTTGGCTGGCTAGAAAATGACAGTGGGGAAAGAAACATTGTTAGCGCTGCTGATTTTTTTTTCTTTTTACCCTGGGAGACAAAATGAAACTTAACCCCCGCCTTAACAGAGGAAAGCAGACGTAGTGTAGCCCAACCTTGTTTATGGCCCAGTTAGCCATACATTGGCCTAAATTCCAGCAATGATGAGTGGTCTCAACTCCAAAAAAAGACAATGTGATTTGTGGATACTCAGTTTCTCTGAAATCAAACCCATAGGGTGGAAACATACAAGATGCCTACCACCCTAAGAGAGATGACCGTTTCTACCTCTCGCCCTCAATTTTCAAACCGTAAATCTTAAGCTGGGAAAAATATTTCAAAACAAAAGACATTTTTTTAAGGCAATGACTGTATGCTGTGACTGTATGTTGTTTGTAGAGACACAATACATACCTATCTCATTGTTTTGGGCAACCAGAATTGTATGTCTTCGTAAAAAATAAAGATGCACTTTAATCTAGTACATGGCAGGAGAGATTCAATGGAAGTCTGATTATCTGCTCTGAGTTTTTGCAATCTTCATTAAAGAGTCATTCTGCTAATGGCAACCAATGCAGAAATGGTGCTTCTCTTACTACACAGATTAAATGATTTGTGTGTTTTGTCTTCACAAATCATCCATTGAGAACTCAAGAGCCCACAGACTTAGGTGACTGGCATTTTTATTTTGAAATATGCTCTCATTTTAGATGCTATAATAGCGAACCAGCACAGCAACATTTTTTACATTTTGACTAGAATCACCTGCTATAATAACAACAGAATTCATGAAAAGCAACCTCTGTACCTTTAAAGAATCTGGTAAGTTTATGCACAGTGGTTAGAACCCAACTATCAGTGGATTGGAGCATTCCCTCCAGAGCATTTTATGGACACATCTTTCCCTATTTGATCAAAAGGAAGGAAAACCTCCCATTGTAGCATTCTCCTCTCCTTTCCTTGATCACCAATGAAGCATCTTTGCTGTGCATCCTAGAGCTTTTGGGATGGATAGGGGAGAATCAGAGCCTGGACACCCTTGTTTCGCATGCTGATATCCTAGTCGATACTCTAACTCAGCTGAAGAGAAAGCTGTCTGGAGAAGCCTTCAGTTCAGCAAAGCTTCTTTTGATGAAAATAGAATCATAATGAGGCACTCTGTTGCTGACATATGTTGTTTAAATTCTAAAGTATCTTCTGAGTAACTGTCTGGGGATTCAGTCATTGATGGTCAGGCACTGTTGCCAGAGTGAGGGAGGGCCAGCCAGTCATCTAAGACAGCTCCAGATGCTGCGGCACTTAGGGCAGGCCCACACGCATGAATTTCTGGGGGGAGGGGTGCTTTTTTGTAAATGTGGACTGCAAGGGTGTGAATGCACCTCCATGGCCCCCAAGTAAGTGGGGAAATCAGCCCCAGCCTTCTCCCAGCTGGCCAGAGCAAGGGGGAGGGAGGCTCAGCCAGTGCGCCACTCTTGCCTTCCCTTGACTGGCCAGAGCATGCTTACTTGGTGGACCATGGGCGGTGCTTGCACATCCTTCACACACCCCTTGCATATGGGCCTATAGGGGTATCGCTCCTTGTAGATTCCCAGGATCTGTAGGGTTGGGAACTCTCATTCTCTGCCAGCTCTCTGGATCCCCAACCCTCTCCCACTTTAGAGGATGTCTACTAGTAATTTCCATGAGATGACTCTTGTGGCATTCTTGTCTCTCTCTGATTTAATCCATGTTGGACTTTACACTATTGTGGCTGGAGGCTGGATGATACCCAGCACTCATCGGAAGTTAAGAGCAGCCTTGCTCAATAGAGGACTGCAGAATGCTACCTTTAGTTATTGTTGGCAAAACTAACAAATGTTCAAATCATGTGTGTACCATTTTATTGCAAACATTGCTCTTGTCATGTGGTCTAATGACAGAAGAAAGCCAACTGGTATAAAAATATGCTCTGGCAACTAACTGTGTTAATTCTTACACCCACAGATAGGGCTGTAGTTGAAAGCCTAAGCATCTGCTGGAACATTTATGTACACTTTTCTGTTCCTTGTGTAATTTTTCATAAAAAACCCTCAAAATGGAAAATGTATATAAGTTTTTGGTAACAGCAGGGCAGCCAGCTGTAGCAATGTTCATTTTAAAAAGAATAAACCATTTACAATTGAGATTTCATGAGCCTTGTTTCCTATCTGGTGCACCACATTTAAGGTGAAAGTGATACCACTATCATGAAGATATTTTCATGCAAATCATTTTTTTTGTGTCAATGAGCAAGAGACACTGCTTCTTAAAAACACTGGTTCTTAAATTTGCATATATAAGATTATAGTCATTATATTATTCAGATCACCTTTTCATTATGTTGTGTTTTAGAAATGTGTTTATGGAAAAGTACTCACAGAATATATTAGCATTTGACCAGAATAGGGTCTTTAATTCAGCATACGTGCATTGACAATGGCGCATATATTATCCCTCCCACACAACCTTTACTGTCATTATAATCGCCTACATATACTAAGTTATTTTGTTTATGATTATGGATGAACACTAGTGAGAGAACTATGTGAAAAATAAAGCAACAATGCTAACAATTTGAAAATGTTCAAAATATGAGACATAAAAATGGCTTGACTTGCACATGATAGCCTCTAGCCAATGAGTTTATCTTAGAAAAATTAAAAATCCCATTCATAGAGACTGGGGGGCCTGTGGCAAAGGACACACATTCATCTACAATCCTGATATAGGATAATTTATTGGCTGAACATGGGCCATGTTCAGGGAGAGTGTAAAGCTGTCACACAGTCTGATCTGTAATATCCAGATCCAAGGGGTAGGCAGAACTTCAAAGAAAGGTTCACTGACTTGCTAGTGTGCTAGAATCCACAGGCAGTATCTCCCTACGCAGGGTTTCATCCTAAGAGACCATTTTTAAAGTCATAACTGTTAGGGACTTCTGAAATATGTAATCGCACTAATTTCTTTATTACATGACTAGGAAAATAAGCCTGACAGTACTTCCATAGCTCCCAACAGTAAGATATAGAAATGTTCAATAGTTTGTATTCTAGCTCATTTGAATAAATGATTCAAACTGAGAAATAAAAGGAAAATGCTTTCTTTTGTTGACAAAATACAATCCTTAATTGGCTACTCCTTATGTTGGAGAAAAAACAGCATTTCAAACTTATTTTTTCCTTATTCAGTGAAAAAGTCGAAAATCATATCCCGTTAATAAAATTCAATTAAGCTTTATGGGTATACAGCTGTTTCCATTGGCTTGTCAATTGTGCTGAATCAACCTAACAGCTGAGGTTTACTGGTTTACAACAGTTTGTTTTCTAATTATCACAAGGGAGGATTTTCCTAAACTCTAATTTCAGCAGACATTGGCTTAATTCATCAGAATTTTCTATTACTGTATTTCAGGTAAAGCATTAAGTTATTACTCACACCACACGGTATTGTCTAAATCCTTATATATTAGAAACAAGTGAAACAAAATTATACTTCATTGCAATGAAAATGGCAGAAACACTTTTTTTTCTCTAAAACATCCTGTGGGAGGCAGATACTGATTTGCACTCTCATCTCTGTTTGTGTATTTAATCACCCTATTGGATGCATTTATTAACTTTAATTCCTTAAAACACCATATTTACTCAGTGCATTTAATATGGTTTGTGCATTGAAACATGAAAATTGCACATTGGAACTAGTCATGTAGCTATATAATGTATAATTATACACATACCATCTGTGATGGCAAGCTTCATATTATAAAATGGAGAACTATGTGAAAAACTGCATTTATTATGCATGTTTGACCAACTCATCTGCACTGTGCTCGCCACTGGAGCTACTTCTAACATTCCAAACGTCTGAGCCATCTCAAACAATGGAACTTTAAAAAAACCCATCCAAAAACATCCTAGTGAATATTTTTTGCCTGTCTCCCCAAATCCAGAGTTGTCTTGTATCCACAGTTACACCAGTCTAAAGCCCTGCACCTACACTATTCACTCCTGTGCCGTGGTTAAGCTCTGATACCTTGCAATGCTGTAGGGGTAGAAATGGGAGTATTATATCACTGGAGAAAAGAGACTTTCAGCTCTCCAGTGATGTGCACACAGAAATTGCTTCTAGTCCTGAAAGTTCCTGTAGGCTTTAAAATGGCAACATTACTAAGTGTAGAAAAGCTATCTTAGGTAATCTTTTCAGGTTTCTAAAATGTATTATTTACAATTTCCTTTTTCCATGTCCTGTATTGTTTGGCTCATGAAGACCAATTCTGATCTCATTTAAATCAACAGAAATAAAAAACCTATGGCTCAGTTGAAATCAGTAGAGTTTCACTAGTATTACATTTCCATTAAGCATTTCTTGATTTATAGTAATGTAAAATTGATTGTTATGGGTTCCCTGGTTACTAAAAGACACTGACTGGCTTTTTAGACTGTGCATCATAGAAGTAATATAATGCAAATAATATTTTAAGAAAGGTCTCTGAAATATTTCTGTGATAGGTTTTCTATAGCATTTGTGGCATATTCAGAATGCACAAAAATGTAATACATTTTTTTGTAATGACCTATATAACTCACTTATGGATTCACCCCTTCTGTGAATCACTTTTACTGATTTTGAACTTTCTGATATCTTAATTAAGAGTTTCCAACTCTTCCAGTACTGTACAACTTGGAAAGGCAAACTGGTATGACTTTTCTAGATCTTGAGCCCATTAAAGACAACACAACAACTCCCATAAACATCAATGGACATTGGATCAGACCCTTACAGAGGTGTCACTTTTAGATTTATGGCTCAAAGAGTACAGAATATGTGAACATACTGAACCATACATTTGATATATTCAGTATTTTCCAGAAAAGTAGAGTTTTTGTTTCTGAATTTTCAGTATACAGACATGTCCAATTATATGCTCTGGTCTCAATTATGGTCAGTTGTATTTTCTCATTATTATCTAAATGGCTCCTTAGCTGGCAAGTCAGGATTTCTAAGTGCTCAATTCACAAAGTTCTCTTTCTATAACTGGAGCTGTAAAGCTTATTTTGCAACTAATGAGGGAAACAAAGCTTGTCCATCTCAGCTGGCAATTTTTAAAAATCTATAAGTAAACAGACTTACTTAGACACTTTTAATGTTTCTTCCCTACTGGTGTGACAATTTTTTTTCATTATGGAATTCTGCTTGGCATTTGGAAAAGTAGAGCATTCTTTAAAATCAAATGATTTATAGCAGCACTGAGAATGCTAAAGATGATCTATTGTTAGAGAGAGCTTTTAGAAGGGCTTCCTCCAGAGTTCCTTTCAATTAAAAACCCATGTAAAGACTATGAAATCTAGACTCCGCTAAGACACACATTCCATGTACACATTAGCTTCCTGGGAGGTAGACACACATACTGCACGGAAGAAAGGAAACAATTCATTATGGGCCAAATTTTGCCTTACCTGGCACATGAATGTAAAGGTCATGAAGCAAAGGACACTCGCTCGAGGGCAGAATTGGGTGGCCCAATATGCATTTAAGTACTTTTCTAGTGCCTCAGAGCTTGCGGTACTCTAGAAATCCTCTAGCTAGAAGGATATTAATTAGTATTAGGAAAAGCAAAACCCCTTTGTTTAATTGAACAGTTTCTTACAATAGTTTGCAGCCACCCAAAAGTACATCATTTGTGAAAGCGAATGTTGTGTGAAATGCCTTGTTCAGATTCATTCCAGAGGAAGGAGTATGAGTTCACAGGGTTAAGGGTGATAACAAAGTTGAAAAGGATTTAATAGAAGAGAGGGTTATGTAGAAAGCATTAATGTCATAACAAAAATATACAGCTAGCGATTTACCAGATATTGTTGAAAACATCTATATTTCTAAGCTGTAAAACCTGATTCTTTGAAAACTGAATGTGAACAAAACCCCCTGGAAATCTAGATATTATGTGAAGATAATTACAGAACAGATTGTAAGTTTCTATAGACCTGACATTCTTCTTTTCACACTTCATGGACAACTTAATGTTAGCTACAATGCTCTTGGAAGAAACTTCAGAATATAGATCTGACTTTCTGTGTAACAAAAAGGTCTTTTGTAAGCACTGGGACAAATTTTTAAAAAGGATATCTTCCTTTTGTGGGGCAATTTTTCCTCACTTTAATCGTGGTTGCAAATTTAAATGTTTGTACATATGAACATCTGATTGTGGATGCAAATCACAAGTACAATAATCTAAAACTCAAAATGTCTCTTGGAAGCAAAATGACTTTTAGAAAACTTATTACATTATTATTATTATTATTAGATATGATGCTGTAGAGCCTGGAGTTGCCAGTTAAACTCAGGGCCCCATTGTGTTAATTCTGTCCACACTGATACACTTGCCTGGAAGAACATACCATCTAGCTTTAATTTAATGTCTCACTATGTTTTTTCATTCATTACAATACTTATTTTTTATACTAGTTTTAAAAAGTCCACAGAATTCTTTAGAAACTGTGCTGGGTCATTCCCTCCTGTGCCCAGATCTCAGGGGCATGAGTTGGCTTACTGTATCCTTAGGGGAATAAAGTCATTTACTTCAGAAATTGCATCAAGATTTACTGGGGTTAAATGAAAACAGAGGCAATGTCAGGCCCCAAGGGATTTTTGCAAACTTCTGAAAGCAAGGGCTGATGAATAAGTATTAAGGCTATTGACTACCCTTGATCTTTGTGTAAGATTCCATAATATCAATAGCAATTCAGGTTATAGAATGAAGGTAGAAAATGGTCCTTAATCTTGATCTTAAAGACATCTATTGCTTCATATGTATGTTATTAGCTTAAACTATGTTAGCTGAAATACTATTCTGGAAAAGATTGTAACATGATGTGGCATTATTGGATAACGATAATTATTAAGGTCTTAAAATTAAGACACTACTCAAAATGCACACGAAGAAAATTACTAACAAGCGACTTTTTGTAATGATTAGCAATCCTAAGCCCGGACTTTGAGTGAAAATGTCTCTGAAACCCATTTTTAAAGAAGACAAAGAAAATATTGATGTTTTGAGATTGTGGCCTCCTTTAACTTTTATAAGGGATATAATAATTTTCACATACTGAATTAGCATATTGAAATAGAAAAACAAAGAATTGTTAAATGGTAAGATCAGCAGCTTTTCTAGGTACACTTAAATAATTTATAATTATGGATAGTGAATGAGGTAGCCTCAGTGAGGTTAGATGAGGCAATTTCCAGGCCAAGACCTTGCTGGTATATGTGTTGTTTTTGCCAATTCTCTTTTTATATAGAATTTCTGATTTGGTTAACATGATATTATTGGTGACAGGACAAAGGTAACAGGCTATGCTGTAATGTTTTAGAAAAAAGTATACAAACCTATAATAACAAAAAGCCCCTTTACTGGGAAAACCCAGGCACAGGATGACACAGAAGTAGAATAATAAAGTACAAAAACCATATAGGTGGGAAAAAAAACAACAAATGGTCCATGGGCGGTGCCCACGAAAGCTACTGATACCATCTTCATGTTTTGTTAGTCTGTAAAGTGCTACCAGACCATTCGTTGTTTTTTTCTGTAACAGACTAACTTGGCTACCCCCTGAACCTGTATAAATGGAAGAATTCACATGCATAATGTACTGGTTACCTAGAACAAATGCTTCATGGGTTTAATGATGACTGGAGAAAGGTTAATACAAATGTTATGAGGCAATGTATTAAAAGACACAAGCGAACAAAACCCTTATTGCAGAAACACTGGATCAGAAACTGAATGAATGGAATTGAGGGACCAGAATAAACATCAAAGACAGCAATGACCATTATGAAGTGTGACAGAACTTTCCAGTTCTCTGGATGCAGTAAATTTGGCTCCTTATCAATTCCATCTTATCTATTTATCTTCTACAATAAATATATGTTCAGACACAATATGACAATAATTCTACCTGAAGTTATATAAATAAAGGCAAAAACTGATTAAGCCTAAAATGGTTAGATTTGTGATTAAGTTTCCTACTTTATGTTCCAAACAATATAGACAACTATTTATTGCTATTTCAATGCTGACATCAAATATTCTCAAAATACTCATAGAAATAATAATGCACCCAGGTAATACAATAATATCACGGTCAGTTTTAGCAAAACTATTGGATAAGTAGGAGTTCCACACAAATATCCCATTCTGACCCAGGAAAAAGATCTAAACTTATAGCTCAATATGTCATTACCACTGCTTTCTTAGAGTATCTGAGTTTTAATGACAGATGCCTGCTCCTTCAGCTATATTTGTGCAGGCTAACATTAACATCCATTTTTCAGTATGAAAAGATAAACCTCATGAAACTGTTGCTGTTGAAATTTTATCGGAGCCCTTTTTATCCAGCTAACAGTTTGAGTCTGGAAGTGAGATTACCTAACGCACAGACACCTACCTAAAGCCACACACCCACTGTGAGCTAGAGAAAACACATAAATGCCATAAATAAAGACATTTTACTATACATTGCATGACATAGTTTTATTTTACTGAGTCGTGGCTTTCTATTGATGGCTACATTGGGCTTTTTGTCTTCACCAAATGTCTACCACAAAAGATAGCAATGGAATCTCCAATGAGACAGAATAAACCGCACTGGAAATGAGCTAAGGTTCTGAGGTGAAATCTTGGTTGTGTCAATGGGAATTTGGGGCCAGGATTTTTGTAAGAAAAGGAATTGTCAGTATTACAGAGGCTGCATTTTCATAAATGAGCTTTGAATAATTATCAGACTCATTCTAGGCAGATGACCAAACAAACTGGTTAAAGGTAGACACAGAAGATACGAGTAGAATGGTTTTAACTGCGAATTCTCTGGCCAAATCCTAGTTGGAAACCCAGATCTGCAGCAGCACTAGCTGCTTGAAAGGGGAGCAAGCTGCTCTTGTTTGCAGGGTCTGTCTTTAATATCAGTTTCAAATGAGAAAGTGTTTGTTAAATCTGAAGCTCAGCTCTCCTCTAGCTCATGGAAGAAAGAGGAAACTTAATGGTTAAAATCCTGGCAAAGCTCCATTGACTTCAGTAAGATCAGCATTTCAACCAACCGAGTGGCTGTTGTGAGGGAGAAGGGAATTCACCCTGCAAAGCAGAATATCTCTTGTAGGGCAGGAGGGATTTTTAAAAGGGGGGGATTCCTCCATTAGTACAAAATGGAAATTTATACCAGCTGAGGCACTGGCCACAGAATTCCAGCTTGTGCGGATTAGAAGTCCCACAGCAATTTAGAGGGTTTAGGTTTGTTGTTTCAAAGAATAAATTAAAATATTGAAGCTATTAAACTCTAAGAGCAGTCTTTTAAAATTCCAGTTGGCTAATCATTTTGCTTGCATATAAGGCATGCTGTACAGCTGAGCAAAATTAATATGGACAATCGTTTGATTTCCAGAAGCTCATTTTTAGAGCAGATCAGCTCTTCATTTTTATTCTGACTGAAGGGCTTCATATCTAACGGCATAGAAGCAGAAGAATATAATGTATTGTGTCTTTCACTGGGGCTGTCCCTTATCTTGAACAATTTTCTGAGTGCATGTCTGTTCCAAGTGATCACATCAAAAAAGCATAAGGCTCAAGGAGTTCAGAAGCTCAGTGAAAAGAGACTTGCACCGATATAGATGCAGCACTAAGATGTGTGCACTTCAGCCATGCACTTCAACAGAATGAGCTGAAAGATTTGTTCAGAAATAGGGAAACAGATCATGCTAGTGTGATTGTGTTTCCATGTATAGAATAATGTTGCCTGGATACCATGCTCTACAACCCATGAATCTCTTTGTGTCTTTCTGATTACACTGTAAATCTCACTCTCTCATCTGTCATAAAGATTGATTTTTCTTTTATTGTTTTGTCAGTATATGGTTTTATCTCTTCAATACCCCCTCCCCCACAATAATATATTTTGTTGAAAGTAAAAGTTATTAGGTCTACTGCATGTTATTGAATGACGATCTAAAAACAACTCAGACAAATTAACAAACACAGTCAAAAAATAATAGCCCATAAAGGGAGTTGAATGCAATGTACATGTGGGAGGACTACTCAGTGTTTATTACTTTTAGCACTCCCAAGCCATACTGTGCCACAGTTCCAACTCTGGCTGAGTCTAATACATAGGAGTCACCACTGATTTTGTGAAACTCAGAGAGGAAGAAGGGGGAAGAGCTCAGGGACAGAAGCTACAATCTTGTCCTTATTGATATTAAAGCATTTTTACCAAAGTGGCACTAGACTAGGAACAGAGGAGACATGAGTTTATTACAGTCACCTCTGGAGATCTCACATGGTTCTCTGTAAGGTTTCCTGATAGGCTGAAGCAGCAAGACATTATTTCCTTTGGAAATTATTTGAAGCTGTACTAATTTGCAGTGTAAAAGTCATATTATCTTATCTTCCGCAGGATGGTAATTACTTTGTGTCACCCTTGACTATTGGTTGATGACTTTTTTTTCTTTTCCCACATTATTACAGTGAGTTTTTATGTGTACATAAAGGAAATGTTTACTTTTATTGAACAGAAATTTTGAATGGTTATATAAAAATCTGTACGTTTGGGTCGTAGCATTTTTTCCTGTCCATTATCAGGACCTGCTGCACTAATGCTTGGCACCTTGTGAGATAATTTACACCCATGCAAAATGAGTGTGAGCTGCTACCAAATGAGAATTTCAAATTTACATTCTGTTTACGCTGACCTTTCACTCATTTTAGCTGGCTGTAAATGACTTTATGAAGTGTAAGACTGCATTTCAATGCACCACTTCAAAAATGTGCCAAGCTATAGGTTTGTAATAGGAATAATTACAGAGCATTGTCTCCATTGAAGAGTAAAAATCAACTCAAAACAATAGTGCTCATAATATTGTGTCAGTTATACAGGAGAAAAATGCATGCATAGTAGTTTATCAGCAATGTTGTTACAACCATCTTATAAACTGGCTATTGGCTATGATACCTTGTGAAGCATTCTCGGTTATGTATTAGGTGCTGTGTAGTCACTGGCTTTATTTGCTCTCTCAAGCTTGATGCTAACTTTTTAACTATTAGAATCCCAAGTATAACTCCTCTCACTTGTTAACTGCATCCCGAAATACGTAATGGTAACAATGGTTCTTATAGTGCACTTTTCATCTCTATCTCTCATACATCTTTACCAAGGCTGTGAGTATCTTTTCCTCCATTTTACTGATCACAACTTGGAGTCTAAAGGATCTGAAGTGACTTGCCCAAGGTAACAAAGAAAGTCAGAAATTGGAGATGAAAATAAAATCTGGGTCTATTAGAAATCTTATCCAGAACCTCTAGTCCCTTATCTAACTATGGGATTAATCTAACCCATGATATCACTGTGCTGCACAAAACGAGGCAGGAATATACTGTAGGTGCCTGCAGAGTTTTAATATTGTTTAAGAAAAAAGCCACGGTGTTAAAATAACATATTTTGGCACCCAAGCACCCCCGGGTTTGGCACCTTCTGCAAATGAAGACAGATACAAATATTTTAATGGCTTGTGTATTGTTCAAATAAATCAAAAGATTTTGCTATCCAGGCAGCATGGAATTATGTGATACATCTCAGAAAAGCAAGATAAAAAATGAGGGAAGGAGAAGATGTAACCAACACATTTTCCTTTTCATCTATCCAAAAGTGAACAAATTCCTTAACATCTCACATGTAGGTGGGAGCTACTTCAGTGCAGCACAATGCAGGCAATTAATAACATTAAAACGTAAAAATGTGAGACTTTTATAACATTTTACTTTGTATTAATGAATGATAATTGTGCAATAAAACCCTTCAGTAGGCACTTCAGAGAGGGATGGTCATCCCTTGTGTTTGTACAGCAATCAGAGCAATGATCCTGATTAGTTTTGGGGTCCAACTAGAATACAAATAATAAATAAGTATTACTAACAATGCACTATCCAAAAATACATGCCAGATTATCAATTGGTGTAAACAGGAATAGATTCAGTGATTTCAATGGAAATTATTTTGCTTTACATAGGACTACATATAGTGGTGATTCTTCAAAATGTACTAATTTTACCTAGGATAAATAGAGCCAGATACTGCAGTATACACAGTGCTCCCTTGCACATCCCATTAGTCTATTTACTATAAGAAATACTTTGAAAACTACAAGGGCTGACTGCAAATGTATAGTTGGCTAACTAGGCAACTGGCAAGTGTTTTGGTGTCTGTAAACTAAGCTGTGACAGACTCTAATCTCAGTTACACTGGTTTTAATTGTAGAGTTACTATTCTGACTTCCTTGGAGTTTCTCTGGATTTACAATAGTCCCCTCTCAGGGACATAATTATACCAAAGTAAGTCTGTACTGTAAATCTGACCTCTGTAGCCAACCCATTTGTATGAACATTTATAATAAACTCCTGTTTTTGCAGAAATATATATACCTACTCCATAGGCACTGAAGCCTGGGTACTAGAGTATGGCATATGCTAAATTATATCTCTTTTAGAGCCAGGGGAGCTGACAGCCTTGTAGGACCCTGGGCAAGATTGGGTATGTGTGTGCACAGCTCCAAACTCCTGGAAGGGGTGAGGCCTTGGTTGAAAGGAGTAAGGACAGTCCTCGGTGATGTTTCGACTGAGCCGCACTGCACCTTTAAGTCCCATCAGGAGTGCGCCATGGCACTCTGGCAGTGATTTAAAGGGCCTGGTGCTCTGGGTGATGCTGCTGCTACTGCAGCAATGGTGACCAGAAGTCTGGGCCCCTTTGAATCACTGTGCTCTGGGGCCCTTTGCCTGCTTAGAGCCCATTCCTATACACAGATACAACCAAATGCAACTTTAATCCTGTACATAACCCTATTGATTTCAAATATAGAAGTGGTATTAGCACTGTATATAGCATTAGTGAGACCACAACTGGAATAGTGTGTCCACTTCTGCTCTTCACACTTGAAAAAAGCTGTAAGAAATTGGAAAGGGTTCAGAAGGTAGCAACAAAAATGGACTGAAGTCTGGAAAACGTCCTTACAATGAGAGACTAAAGAAACTCAATATACTTAATTTTTCCAGGAGAAGGTTAAGAGGTGACTTTCTTACAGTCTGTAAGTAATTACATGGTGAAAAAATTTCTCATGGCTGAGGGCTCTTTAATTGAACAGACAGTGGCATAAGAGGAGCCAATTGCTAGGTGCTGAAGATAGATGAAAACTAGAAATAAGGCAACATTTTTAACTGTAAGGGTAGTTAGCCATTGGAACAACTTACCTAGGGATGTGGAGGATTCTCCATCACTTGAAATCTTCAAATGAAAGCCCCACCAGAACCTTGGGCATCTGGGAGGTCTCGATGTAATTTGATGATGTCAGTTATGCAGGAAGTAGACCTGAAGATAATGCTCCCTTCTGATCTTTAAATCTAGTAATCAATTACTCTACAAAGATATTCATAATAGCAACTGTTTCTAGGATATCCGTAAGTTGACTCCCATGTTGGACAAAGAAAGAGAAGGATAACAAGCAGAGGATGTATACTTCTCAGAGGTATAGCACGCATGCAACATCAATCCAAAAGATCATGATTATGACCACTATTTTAAAAAATCCCTCCTTTTTGACTTGAGAGTTTTCTGCAGCTAATTATGACATCCTTATATTAAATATTCAGGAACACTTATTTTTGAATACTTTTGGTTAATTCAGATTCTTTGAAATTTTAATATCTTGCTTTAATATTTAATGTCAGCCTTGACATGCATATAGAAATGTAAAATCCATTCTTTGAACAAAACAAATCACAGAGGTAGGTTGCACTAAAGAAGCTCCTTCTTTCAGTAGACATGTGCAGGTCTTTTGATGCTTTTTTTTTTCCTAGGGATGTTTAAAGGTGTAGGTCATAGCAATAATTTCAAGTAACCCCATTCTGTCTGCTCTGTAATGTATCTATGCTGCAGTTACAGGAATATATTGTAGTTTCATATCCTCAGGTATGCCAAATGATTTTCTCTCTCTAAACTAATCTCTTTTTCCTTAATTAACAAAGACTATGATCTTTTAAAAATGGGCATATTCTATTTTGGAAGTTCTGAATCATTCTCATCTATCAAGTTGTACCTGAACTGCATTTTTCAATTAGGTCTGACACTTCAGGAGATACTTAGGGTATATTCTTTAGGGCTACACAGAATATAAAAGACATATAGATCCAGACAGTAAATTAAATGGAAAAGTAAATTATCCAGAGTCTTTGTGGAGAAAGAGCAAACAAATTACTCTGGTTCCTTTTGTTTACTGAGCTGATGCCAAATGGGTTACTATTGTGAAACATAACCTAGTTAGCAAGCTGCAGAGAAAGCACGTAGGGAACCTGCTGAGAATAAAGTCTGCATTAATATTCACATGGCACCTAAAATTTGCCATTTGTATATTTGTATCTTTTCATTTATAACATTAATTACACAAAATAATTCTAGGTTTCAGTTAAAACAATCATAATATTATACACACATTATATCTTTTACAACAGGCTACCTTCAAATGAAAAACACTATGTACTCTTTTTTTTCAGTTTCAGTTGCCTAATTAATAGGAACAATAATTTATGAGCAGCATTCCCACTGAAATGAGTAATACAGGTTTTTTGTAATTTTCTAAGGATCTACCTTAAATTCTAATTCCATAAGAAGAACTTAGAAAAAAAAATCACAAATTGACTTTGCCTTGTACTTATCAGACATAGGTGAGCCTGTACTTAAATGAAAACTGAATGTACCTTGGGAAAAAGGGTTCTCTTGTTAAGAATACAGTATGAAACTGACATCAATTCTATAGAGGCTTTTGCATGCTGCCTTATTCAGAAAGCTAAAGGTGAACGAACCATATCGCTAGATGCTAAGTGTGAAGGTGGAAAAAAAATGTGTAAAAATGAAAATTAGTAGTAATATTATTATTAAAAGACTCTTTTGGCAGGATATTGTACTATAGTGAAGCTAACTTGGAAAAACAAGTTTCAGTTTTGCAGCTGCAATTTTGCATGTTCTAATATTGGTGCACCTTTATGGACACATTTTATGCACTAGATGAATGGCTTATTAGCTTTCACTGCCAATTAAGTGTTCATATTTCAAAAGAACAGATACTGCTATCCTTATCACAACGAGTATTAACTTACACATATATTCACACTGAGTTCTGCTGGACTCCCTTTGTGAGTAAGTATAAGTTGGCAGCCTGCATAATTAGAATGCAAGAAGAATATAGTTTGTTTACAATTAGTTGTGCCAGCAATAGAGGATGAGGTGGGTGGTATAGTTTACCCCCCTCAGTTGCGCATATACATACATATCCTTATGGTGGGTTTTCCCAAAGTGTGGGATATCCCCCTGCACAGAAATACAAAGAACTATCTAGGGACCAGTCACACTCCTCAATAGGTCTACTATTAAATCTGAGCTTTGATTTAAAAAAGTCTCTAGGTGTTATATTCACAAAAAAAACCCACCTTCATAATGTAAAGCAAGTGCATTTGATGCGCAGAACTCTGTCTGAGCTTGAAACAAGTTTTGAGGATTGAACTGCCATATTCATTTCAATGAGTATTATCTAACACACCACTGATGTTACTTTCAAAGTCAACATGGTTTGCTGTTTCACTGCTGATCAAACCATTTAAGAAAGAAGAGGAAGCATTAGATTCTGACTAACTTCACCAGTATTTCTCAACTACAGAGCGTATTTGTGGTAATGGGACATAAATGACTAGACAAGTTGTGTATGTGTGTGTAAGTTAAGAAGTGTTGTCCTGTAATAAACACATGGCGAGGCTACAGTGGAGCAAAGGAAGAAGGGGATCTCTTTGGAAAGTTAATTATATAGTCTAGGACAAGCATGCAATATTACTGTCTTGGGCCAAATATCACCCTTACCTGTGCACGAGCAATTTACCCTGAGTCCAAACTGAGAGCAGAATTTGTCCCTGGGGGAAATAAAATCTAAATGAAACTGGGTTCAGGTGGGTGTAGAATAATCTAGGGCTTCAAATGATCTCAAAAATGCCAAGAGTGTCATGACCTGATTATGGAAATTCATTAGCTTTTAACTCAGAGGTGCATAGTCAGAATTCTCTTTCACTGTAAATCTTTGCCTGCAAAGGAAAAGGAGAAGAGGTAGGATTGACATTGTGAAAGTTACACCTTGCTTGTTTGCTTTCCTATTTTCTCTAATTTAAAACAATCCCTCTAAATTATACGTATTTTGGAAAACAAAACCATAGTGAAGAGTGGAGAAAGTTTATTTAAAGATATTTAGAGATGGAACAACTAATTTACCCTTATTAAGAAGGTACTGCAGTATTTTACAATCATGATTCAAAACCACTACAGTTTTGTGGCTATTTTTATTTTTAATAGTACAGTACTATTATTATTTAGGACAACAAATAAATGTAGACCCTGGGGCAGCTTGTTTAAGTATAGCTGCATGTATTATTTACATACATGCCATCCAATCCTGGGCAAGGAAGAACTTTCCTCAAAACCAGAGAGCAGACACAAAATGAATAACACATTTACAAGTAACTGCAGTGCATGACTATTTGGAGCCCCAGGAGAGGCTGCCTGTGATGGGCCCAGAGTAGCCATGTGGTAGTCTGGTGTGCAAAAAATATTGCAAGAGTTCAAAAATTAGGAGACAAATCAAAGAAACCTCCCTGAAACTTACTTCCAGCTTGCAATGCTACATAAAATGTGTCTCTCAGGGAACTGCCTCAGTGCTTCACACAGGCATGGTTACACCACTGCAAGAAACATAATGTCCTGAAAAGAGCAGGAAACAATAGGAAAAACCTGGGATGGGGATGAGTAATGCTGCACTAGAGCCGGCCTTCGCAGTCCCTCTCACTAGCAGGCAACAGCATCTTTCCCTCACAGCATTCTGATTTGAAGGAGAAGGGGGATGCTAAGTTTCAGTCACTGGCTGGCCACCATATTGTGAGTGTTGGGTATTTTTCAGTGTCATTGTTTGCTCCCTTGTCACAGACTAAAGACAGGTTAAATCCAAACAAGCACTTTAAAAAAATTTCTTTGTGCAAACAAATTCTGCATGCTACTCTTACTAATAATGTGTGGATCTGATTGGAGTAGCCTCTTGGAAAAGAACAGGGCTCTTTGTGGGGCACGGTGCAATTCAAATGCAAGGAGGCGATCAGAACTGAGCTCTAAGACCCACTATCTGCAATCTCAAGAAGACTTCTCTCAACATCGAAAAGCAAATATGCTCATTTTACTCATTACAAATAGAAAGTAAAACAGATGAAATAAACAGGCTTTATATTTGTCATCATATTAACTCAAGTGTGAATTCCAGACAGAAAGCTGAATCTGGAATTATTTTGATAATTTATAGAGCAGTAAATGATTACAACACACAAGCGCAATTTCTCACTGACACAATATCTGGTTTTTGCATTAGATCGTGCGACCTTCCTTTCCCTTCACCTCCCTTAAGAGAAGTAAGTCCCTCTTTTACCTTTTAGACATCCAGCCCTTAGAATCTGTATGCCTGTCTATACTACCACTTTATTGCACTGTAACTTTCTCGCTTGGGTGTGAAAAAATACATCCCTCCCTTTGCGCAGCAAGTTACAGTGTTGTAAATCACCAGTGTAAACAGGCTCTTAGCACTGGTAATAGTACTCTCATCACAGTTAAATACTCTCCTCTTGGAGGTAGTTAAAGCATTGTGTGGCTGCACATTAAATTTACAAGTGTAGACAAAGCCTATTGCAAAAACAGTGAACACCAGAGAGTGCTAATTCTGTACAACAGAAATGGTCTTGAGAACAGTGCAAGGGCCCAGTCCTGTGTCTTTGTTTAAATTGGCTTTAAGCAGGGGCATCTCTCCTTAAGTATCCTAAGATGGTTTTCTCCAATTCTAATGCCAGGAGCACTAGTGCAGCTATTAACAGAACCTCTGGGCTGCTGTGCCCCTCTTCAGTTAAAGGCTGCAACTAGTGCTCTGTATAGTGAGAAGGCTAAAACACTTCTCTCATCTGTTTGCTGCCTGCATGATGGGACTGTGGTCACGCATTTCAGTTTAGGGCTTTCTGCATCTGTGGAATGTGGGAAGGGTTTTGCATCCAAAACTTTTCATTAGTCATATGGGCTGTGTGAATATTAAATATAAACTTGTGTCTTGAACAATTCAATTGGATTAATGGAAACTACTGATTACATGACCTATACAAATAGCCTAGCTCAACTACCTTTTGCAATTCTATTTGGGAACTGGTCCAGTATTGCAATACCACCTCCTCATGGTGGTACAATGTGTATATGTGAGAATCATATGTAGTAGCCCAATGTCTGTGAATCTGTAATGCTGAAATGCTGGCTGTTGCCTCTGGGTGGCGCTGTTGCCTGAAATGCTGGCTGTTCCCTCTAGGCAGCGCTGTTGCTGAAATGCTGGCTGTTCCCTCTGAGTGGCCCGTGCTGCATGGGGAGTGCGAGGCCCCAACGGCCGCTTGCGCTGCTTACTCCCCCGCGGCAGCCCAGCTGAGCAGCGCAGAAGTCAGTCTCCCGCCACGGCGGGAGGCAAAGAGGGGTGGGGTGGTGACATCAGCTGGGCCGCCACAGAGGAGCAAGCGGCACAAGTGACCTTTTGGGCTCCGTGGTCCCCATGCAGCATGGGGAGTGCGGAGCCCAAATGGCCATTTGGGCTCCACGGTCCCACGAGTGAGAGGCAGGAGGGGGAGGAGAAGAGAAAGAGAGAGATGGAGAGAGAGGCAGGAGGCAGAGGAGAGCTGAGAGAGAGAGAGAGGGGGAGGCAGTAGGAGGCAGAAAGAGACAGAGAGAGAGAGAGACAGAGCAAGAGACCGGAGGCTTAGGAGAGAAGACCGACGTGGAGGAGAGACCTGAAAATCCCGTCTTATGACGGGCTAATTGACTAGTGAATGAAAGAAAGAAGAAAGGTTTTCTCTTTTCAAATACACTGACTTAGTTTCCTCTTCTCACTGGTTATAACAGAGGTTATACCATTGCAGTGGGTATTTTCACAGAGATGAGCAAGAGTACAGTTACATATTTCATAGCAGTGCTGAAGTACTTTTTTTACATCATTCCCAGTTAGATAAGGAAACAAAAGAATTTTTAATTGCAATCCACTGAAAAATAAATATAGGATCAAAGATTTGAAAGGAAACTTCTGTATAATTCTTTTCTTGGTGTTAGGGAGGAAAATAAAGAAGGCAGGGAAAGTTAGCACTAAGACTCAGACTCTTTCTAGTATATTATATTGCTAATAATGGCACAATGGCTGAACATACCTGCCATTCATCTCTGGTGTTCTGGGCACAACCAAACCCTTACCTTTCTTCAAGTTATAAAAGGGAGCTATATACCAAATTTGGTGGTTATAGCTCTTACCGTGTAGGAGTTCTTAGACAGACAGACAGACTTTCTCAAATGTATAATAGATAGCTGGTTCATATCATTCTGTTACCACATACACATCTGTAACCAGATCTCATTCCTGTTTTTCAAACGTAGCCATTTTACCTTATTAACGGAATATGGTTAGTGTAGTGCTTGCAATATTCCCCTAAGAATGCACTATTCTAATCCTAGGAAATGCAGCAGTAGTCTATCAGTTTGTCTATCAGTGACAAAATTGGAATGTTGTTATGGGCAGCTACTGTATCATGGCTTAGTAGACCTGAGGGGTTGTCCGCTCTGTCCATATACACTATCTGGAGCTTTGGTCTTACATTTCTATAGTAAATCTCAGCAATAAACAACTTGTAGCTGCACTCACTCTTGCATGTGCCGGGAGCTATAAATGTAGTCTTCATGTGCCAGTCTGGCCTGCTGAATAGTAGGGAGGACTCATCTAAGATAGGGTAGTTGGAAGTATTGCATCCCGTCCTTTCTCTAGGCAACTTTGATTTCAGGTAGGGACTTCACCAATGGAAGCTGCAAAGGGTGTGCAGGAGTCAGCACATCCCTTGGGTCTGCCCTCTTCTTCTCCGCCTTCATTCATTATTCAGGCACTACCAGCCACTTGTGTGACTATGGAGGGAGGGTGCTTTTATCCGCTAAATTCAGCCTTTTGCTTCCAAGACAAATCTGAAAAATTGATAGGACGAGAGGAATAGACTACTAAAGAGACAAGAAATTGATGTTGAACTTGATGGGCCTGAACATTGAATCTTTAACCAAACCTGACTGGGTTATCTCAGCACAGATGCTTTGTAATCCCTAGAGGAGAACTACCCTTATCTAGTCAGGAATAAATCAGTACCTTTTTACCAGGTCTAAATTTTAAAAGGTAGAAACACAGAATGATAATACAGCATTTTACATTCAACTTGTTACCTTTGCTGCTTCAAGACACACACTTTTTTGGAGAGGGAAAAACCATGTAGGCATTTCATATAAATGCATCATGGGGTTTGATTTTCACTTAAAAGAATTAGAAAGATTTGTATTGTTTATCTGACTCAACTAAATTTTCCTCCCCGAGCTGTAAATATGAATGCTGATTGAGCTTTCAGAAAGAGGTATGGAGTTAAAATATTATCTTTTATGTTATTTATATTCATACTGCATGATGGAGATGTTTTATTACAAATTTGCCTTCAGTGTAGATGATTTACTTAGTGGACCAGTTCCAAAACATTTACAATATAGTCATTTTTGACATTGCAGTTTTCAGGGGTGTATTCTGAGCGCTTTATTGCAATGTGTTAAACAGTGTCTTGCATGCAAATATAATGTAAAAGGGTACATATTAAAAATTAATTTTAAAAGTTAATTACCCTGAGAAACTCAGCTTCCTAGAACAGTTGTGAGCTACATCAGATTTAACATCCGCTCCTTTCAAATTGAGATTCTTAGTAATGTTAGTCAAGAGGCACTGATGAGCACTTCTCCCTTCAAGATTTTTTTCTCAATAAGTTTGCAGATAAGATATTCAGTCCTTCTGAAATAAAAAGTTCAGCTAAGGGCTTTGACCTTATATTTGAGTACAGAATTAAGCACTCTGGGAAAGGTTAATGCAGAGATTGAGAGAGTTGAGAATTATATCTCAAAATACTTTAAAAATAATTTTAAAATGTTAAGATCACTGATTATATAGTTTTGCAAAAGGTATCTGTTTCTATGCTGTCATCTAATCTTTAGGGACTAGATCCAATGGAAAGACTTACATTGACATCTATGAAAAGAAGATTAGGCCTTACAAGCATGTGATACAGGAAAGCAACGAGAAGATTTTGCATTGGACAAACACACATATTTTTCTTTTGTAGTTGAATATGGAACCCATGGAAGGGATTAGTAGCACCAACTATACTAACTAGAGATCAAACAAAGTATAGGCAGGCAGCATACAAACTTCCCTACATAGCACTGCTAATATTTTTCAGTCCTAGCTTGGGCCCCAAACCTCTGTTATTTATTTGGTAGACAGTCATACTAAACTTCAAGAACAGCACATGGAGGAACTAGTGTATGATCAAACCCACATGTGCCTGGAATGGAATTGCTTCTCCTAAAACCATCCAGAACAGAGAGAATCACCAGGCAGGTGAAAGAGGTTGGCTGGGATGTTCCCACCCGCTGAGATTGCTCCCGCCCTGAGTCTCCCATCCTGCAAGCATCCTTTAAGGAGGGGGGCTGAAGCTCCCTCCCACAATTTGTAAGGGGATGTTGCTGGCTGTTTCCCTTCATCAGGGAGTGAGGAGAAAGTGCAGTTTGCTGCATTCCTCACTCTGGCTGGGGAGCACAGGGGGCAGATAAATCCGGACCTGCCCCAGCTGGGGGACATGCACCCCTCCCCTGTCTGTGCCCATTGGAGCTTCAAAAGCCATTGAAAGGAGCTTCTTACCTGTCCCCAAGTTGGCGTGGTGAGAGAGGGCTGGGATTATCCTCTCTTCCCAGAGTAGCTTGCACACTGAACCCCTCATCTCCTGCCCCTGCTCCAGAATAGTGATTTAAATGAAGCATGTACATTTTCATTTCATTTACATAGTGATTTAAATGAAGCATGTACATTTTCATTTTATTTTCCTAAAACCAAAAATATACATTTCTATGAAAAATATGCAGGCTTTTAAATAAATGTATTTTTACTAAATCAGGAAAAATCCCTACTGTTTTTATAGTAAGGAAGGGTAAACTGATCAGGATGAAATTATAAATGACACATCAAATTTTGAAAAAATGTTTAGTTGACTCTAATGTCTATTTCCCTATTAATTTCCATCTAGATTTGCCCTTCCTACTTCCTACAAGACCTGAAATGCCAAAATACTATGAGAAAAGTTGCTTAGTCTGAATGCAAATGTGAAGTATCAAAAATTGTGCCTGGTAATGCACATATAATAGATAAGTGGATGATTATAATAGATATATTGGATGATTATGCAAATCAACCCTTCGAACCTTTTGATGTTAAGCTATCCCCAATTTATTTTAATTCTAATCATTTCATAGGACACAGACCACATAAGAGTAATATGCACTTCTATAGCATTTTTCATCCCAGGACCTCAAAGGACTTTCCAGAGATTAAGGATTTGAGACTAAATGGTACCAGATACATACAGCTCTCACTGAATTTCACTGGAAATTGTGGGTTCACAGCACATCTTAGGAGCAGCTCCTATTTAATATAGTCTCATATCTGGGAGGGAAGTATTATTATAGCTTAGAATGCAATCCAAGAGTGTCCAAGCTCCCAGCCTTTTGATCTAGGCAGGAAAAATAGTCTTGTACCCCATTGTACTATCTCTTAACAACAACAGTTCAAACCACAGAAACTTAGTTTAGCAGCTTTGTAATCCAGCCAATGTGTAAAGCCCCCTATATGCCTTGAATAAATAACTGCTGCAGAGCAGCTTGCTACTTGTTGATGTGTAACAAAAACTATCCTGGGCATCACTTGCAAAGTTGGGTGCTGAACGTTAAAAATCTAAGTCTGCATGTAGGCCTCCGAACACATTGCCTGATGATCACAGGTGCTGAGCACTCAAACTTAATAGCACTCAGAATCTCAGAAAAAAATCAGAATATTTGTATTCTGGTGCCTAATCTTTGGACTTTGGTGGCCTTTATTTTTCTCTTCTAATAGTGGCACCTGACAGATATTAAACACATAGGCCAAACCTTCCTCACATGCATGGAACTCAATTAATTGAGATCAATCAGGACCTAATCTTGCTTCCATTAATATTAATGCCAAACTTGCATTTACTTCAATGGGAGCAAGCGTAGGCTCTGAGTGAGTCAAGTGAACCTGATTTGTCTTTCTATGTACATTGCAATCACTAGAATTGGTCAGAAAATAAGAGGAGGGGAGACTGTGAAAAATTCTAGTTCTAATTTTTTGCCAAAATTGTGTTGTCATGAACATTTTCCAATCTGCTTTAATCGCCACAAAACCTGAATACTTATAACACTGGCAGAACACAGAGTTACAGTTAAACAACACTATACGGATTAAAAAGCATCTCCAGGATTCTCCTGTTTTCATGTCTATAGAATGGTTTCATAAAATCTTAAAAATAATAATCAAGCTTTTTGCTCACCTGTGGTTTAAGCATGTGTCTGCTTGATTAACTGTGGCACAAGATACTATTTATGCAAATGTCTTAGAATAAAACTTCAGAAGAATGTGTCAAGTGTGCGGTGTAATTTTTTTTTATTATTTTAAATTATCCTGAACTCCACATGGCTGGCTTGCAAGCTTATTTTCCAGATCACTGAAAGCAATGAGAGAATTTTTGACAGACACCAGCTAAAGCAGCTTAAAATCAAAGGCATCACTTTCTAAAGGAGCATCTATAGAAGAGCCATTGACCACATTTTTCTTAGGTCACTGCTCAAGTGTGTTTTAGGCAGGATGTCAGGTCATAGAACTAGCATAATCCAGTTTGTTTTTCTACTCCTCCTGAGTACACAGGTAAAAAGACCCAATGGATTTATACACAGAGGTTAAAGGCAATTTAAACACATTCAAATGCAATTTATAGTCTTTAATTTTTAGCAAATTATCTCGATTTATAGGCAGAATATATTGGAAAACAAGCCCCATTGCTTTACTGTACGAAACTCATATAATCTCTTCCGTTTTGAAGCCATTTCCAGTTGCTGTGGGGAAGGGAATTTACAGTGGCTTATCCTAAAGTTAACTTTTTTCTAAATGTAAAAAGGTCAAAATTAATGAAGGTAATAGTGAATTCAAAGATCCACAGTGGAACATCCCAATGCTTTTAGCAAATCACTTGAAATGAGGGAGGAAAACCAGTCCTTTTAACATTTTAAAGCTTTTGTAGCCTAATGAACCATGCTACCTCCTGTAGTGTCTATCAAGTTGGAATTTTTACAAGAAACTGCCTCATTAGCATTAAGTGGAAGCAGACTGGCCAACTTTTACTGTAGCTTCCCGGAATGTTTTACCTCTCTCATTTGTATTTAGTTGATGAAGTATCACTACCTCAAGTGATACCTCAAAAATGTTAAGCATATCTAAATGACTAGTATCGTAGAAGTTAAATTAATCTTCCAGAAGAGAAAAAAAGAGTATTTTTATACTGGGGGAAAGAGGGACAAGCTAAAACCCCAAAACTGGAAAAGAGATGCTTTAACCCTTTCCACAACTGGAAATATACAAAAAGGCAAAATCAGTGTCAACTGAAGTCCTCACTTGAGAGTCACATTTAAGTAGCTGCCTTTAAGGTTAATGGAAGTTGTGCACTTACGACTGTAATGGATTTGTTAAGTGGAAAGCTTGTTATTGCACATATTTCACATTTTGTAATGTATAAATTGTGCTTTGCTGTTGGTTGGAAATTAATAAAGGAGATAGATGTTCATTAGGGGAAAACAGACTTCTTAGCCCTCTGGACACTAAATCTAATGTATATATCATTACAGGCATTTATTTAGCTGGCAGTCTGTAAAAAGGCAGTGATGGGATAATGAATATTCACATATTTAAAACATTTCTGAGGAAATTCATGTGGCCTTATTGGCATTAACTTTACAATATCATCTTCTTTCCTGTCTTTAAATTCCATGTTTTGCTGCAGAAATGTAATCTATTTTACTTCTGGAGGTTTCACTTTTATCAGCTTTCATAGTTCTCAAAGAAGGTGAATAAAAGAAATATGAATAGATGAACATCGATTGCAAGTAGATCGATGGCTTCTACATTATTTTTCACTTTTTTTTACATTGTTATTGTTCATCAAGATTAAGGGCCAAATTCTCTGGTTGGGTGGAGCTATGCTCAGAGCAAGATCAAAGCACTAGGTAACTTTGTCATCTTTGCATTCACCCAATCATGGAGATGTCTCCTGTCATGAATTAGAATGTTCGCTAGAGGTCATTCCATTAGCCAAGGTGTCAGAATGTTACTGTAGCAGGGATGGGGTAGTAGATAGCTTAAAAGTGTTCTACAATCACTCAGCAATTCCCCTTCCAGTTGGAATCCTCAAAGGCCTGGATCCAACACCTTTATGGTTTCTTTGTTTCAATGGAGAGATATAAAACAGCCGTAGGAGGGATGAGAATCTGTCCCCAAATTTTGTTTAAAATATAGGTTTACACATGGTCCTACTGAAACATGGGGGAGGTGAGCTACTAAGATATTTTAAATTCTAATATAGGGCATCTGTATTTTAGTTGTGATTCATTTCTGGTTTATAGGAAATATCAAATGAATCTAAATTTTATAGCAGAAGAAGAACTTCGCAAAGTGGAAAAGCCTTCACACTAGAAATTAGGCGTATGGTTAACAGAAAGTAAAAGTATTAGAGTAAAAACAAATGTGCATCTAGTAATTAGTGCTCAGCAGTTATGGTGACATAGGGAAATCTCATATGCCTAAACATATTAATTTTCAGCGATAGAGATGCAGTGATTGAATTGTTTGCAGACTTAACCCATTTTAAGTGCATTTAAAGTTTCAATTAACGTGTAATGAATGTGAAGTCCAGTCAAACTGAAGTATTCACTTCACAACTTCTATTCTCTGTGGGTGAATAAAAATTGTGACAAATTCTGACACAGCCAGAAAAGTAAAGATTGTACAGTAAAACCTGGGCTATCCAGCACTTAACTATTTGGAAAACTTTAGAAACCGGCAAATTTCCTAGGGGCTTGATGTGCCCCAGAGCTTTGATCCGGCCGGTGAAAGGCTGGGCGCAGCCTCACGGCACGTTGCTATGATCTGGCCAGCTGGCAGCTGGGCCGGGCAGCTGGCGGCCCCTGCAGTGCAGCTCCAAAAAGGGACCCTCGGATAACCAGAATTTTTAGATAACTGGAATGCCCTAATCCCCGAGCGTGCCGGATAAGACAGGTTTTACTGTACTAGCTTCTGTTCAGGTGATAAGTTCTGCAGTGCAAAGGGAGAAAACTGCATAAACTAAAAAGCTTGAGGATAGTTATGTAGCTTAGAGGTGGGAACCATTCCACAACTCTCTACCAACAATAATCCATCTATCTACCTCCAGCTAGGTGTCACAGTCTGAGGAAATTACAACCATCCTAGAGAAGGGGTTTTCAAACCTGGATCTTGGACCCACCAGGGAAAGCCCCTGGTGGGCCTGCAATGCTTTGTTTACTCTAAAGCTCCACAGCCATTTCCAGCCAAGGGGAACTGCAGGAAGTAGCATGCAATCCCTGATGGGTCTGCGACCCAAGTTTGAAAACCTCTGTCCTAGTGCTGTGCAGCCTCACAGAAGACTGAGAGAAACCAAGTCTCTGGTCTAAGACCCAATTTGTCAAATAATTAAAAATATTTCTCTTTGCAACATGAGCCATATCTATCCCCATCTCAGATGCTGGTGAGGTGTGGTTTGGGACATCCTATCATCGCTTCCTCGCAGCACTATTTTATTATGGGGGGGGGGGGCTGGAGGAGCAATCTTTGGACAATGTGCTCACTCCTGTTGTCAGAATTCAATCACATCAGACCAAACTTCCTTTCTACACATCTTCCCTAGCAGGCTCAATATTCATCAACAAAAGGAATGTCCACCTAATATAAGGACACCTGAGGATGCACAAAGCATGCTCAGTACATTTTCAACACTGTTGGTGTGGCATTCAGAGAAGATAGAATGGCTAAGTCAGCTGATTACATATTACCTCAGTTAACATCATGAGGCAGTTACCTGGCAGCATTGATGCAAGTGGAAATAATTTCTGGCCAGTACATGGCACTCATGTGAATGACACAAGGGGGTGGGGAAGGCATATAACCTCCCCATGTATCCCCCCCAAGCAACTCTACCCTACCTCCCAAACCAGGACTCCTGCATTCTCCTTATGTCCTCTTCATGATCCATGTCCATTCCACATTACCTGGGAGGGGGCCTCTGTTCTACATCTGCTGTGGCAGAAACTTTTGCTGACAGACCCCAGGCAGGGGTCACAGTGGGAGGCCAATGGGAGCAAATGTCCCTGTTGGCTTCACTTACTCCTTGTAAATGTGAGGAGTACAGATACCAGCGGGAACTGCCCTAAATCATACACCAGAAGATCAACCCCCAAAGAGTCGACCCACTGGTAAGTATAGATGTGCCTTCAGTGGTTTCACCTACTGGACCAGACTGCCCTATTTGCACTACTGCCAATAGAAAGCAGCTTTTATGAGGCATGTAGAGCTTCTTTCTGTCAATAGCCAAGCCAGCGCTTTTTGCTGCAAAGGCTTTTAGGAAATGTGGTATTGTATTTAACCCCATGCCTGGTTTTGAGAGTGTGAAAGTGGAGACTGTTGGTGTGGTACTATGCAAAACAATGCAAGTTAACTACTCAGTTCCCTAAGGGTTTCCAGATAAATTGTTTTCTAAAATGTAAATTCTGCTCTCACACATTCATGCACTGAAACAGCGTAAGCTGCATGTGTCCCTAAGGATTTTGGAGAGCCACTGTCAATGGTGGTACAATGCTGTGAATAAGTGAAGGCTTCCGGAAGCTGAGAAGTAAGGCCAGCTGGGACTTCTCCATGCAGTAAATATAGCCCTGCCTCATTTCTCTACTGCCAGATACCTCCCTTATCAGGCTTCTCTCCTAATATGACTATCCTTGCAACTGCCAGAAACTTCTGGAATGATTTGTATCCCCAGCTATTTTTTCTTGACCCAGTTCTTAGGCCAGCAATCAGAAGGAAATGATCAGTGAGTGAAGCTGAGCAAAGAGCCAGGAAGTGAATAGGAGATACTCTATCCCGGAAGGCTTAGGAGGTGAAAGAAATGTTACTGTGTTGGGGGAAGGACAGGGAGATAGTGCTAGCTGGAGGGGACTCCAACGAGTGGGAGAGAGAAGAAAAATTCAAAATGAGCATAGTGATACCTATACAAATCTTAACATATGCCCTTGCATTAATGTACCTTATGGCCATATTCATGGCATTTCCTTTAGTAAGTTTAGGGAATTCTGTAATATTTACTTGCAAATGTAAAAGTTTCAGTGACAACCACTAAACCTTTTGTCATTTTCTCAGTATAAATTGCTGAGAACAAGTTGACTTGTCTGCAATTCAGAAGATCAGTGTCAGAATAGAATTTCATCCTACCTTTTCACTTCCTCACATGTTAGTTTGTGCATGAGCTTTAAAATTGTTTAATATATTTTTAAAGAAAATGAACTTGTTTGTTTTTTAAGAAACAAAATCTTCCATGTCAGGTTGTGAAGTATGGATTATTTACCTCCAAACTGGAAGAGCAAGATCCAGTCTCAGAAGTAAATGCATATTTAGGCTTTAAGGCATATTGTTTTTCCAGGTAAATACATGTTTTGGTATACACATTCTTTAATATACAGTTATGTGGGATATTTTGGTAGGCATAATGTTTACCATTATTTTTTTAGAGTGCTAACTCTGAAAATGTGCAAAAGAGCAGATTTCATGTAATGTCTTCAATACTCCTGTATCTAAGAAACCACATATTTTCTAAATATATATAGAAAAGTTAAAAAAAGCTGTCTAGTTATGAAGAGTACATTTTCCTGCCAAGTTATAAACTCTTGAGAAATGGTGTTTGTATTAGAAATTCTGAGACATCCTTGAATTCAATATTAATAAAGAATCATGATGAGTAACACTGTAATTACAGCACCATTGCCCATATTTGTCATTAATGCAATGATAGTTAATAGACCTGAGCTATTGCACATTCAGGAACCTATGGAGTTACAAACTTTAGTCATTTAAGTGTGGGATGATAGTTTTAGGATAAAAAATGTTGCACTGCTTGGAGCAAATTCATTTATTTTCTATATTTTTATTTAGATAAATGTTATTTGGATAAATTATTTTTATTGGGATAAATATAATGTTTAAAATTTTAAAGGCAAGTGGTATCAACTGGATGAGCATAAAATATATTAAGAAAGAATCAGGTAGAAAGCAAATATATGTCACAGATTAAATGATCAATTTTGTAAAATGCTATCAATTTAATTTGCAACAGTCCGCACAATCTATGTTGAAAGAATGTCCCAATAAGTCCCAAACTGTACAATTATCAGGTTTCCATATGAAACAGATTAACCTAAAAAAGCAAATAATGTTATTTGACCAATATTGAGTAGGCCCCAATCCTGAAAAAACTGAGGAATGTGTTTAACTCTACACAGTGTGAGTAGTTTCATTGGGATTACTCAGCACAGTAAGTATGTGCAGGATTCGTTTCTGAATTTGCACACACAAACTATCACTTTTGAATATGCAGCGCAGGTAGATGTTTTGGTAACTAGTTTGCAGAAACAAATGTTGCACCTGCAAATGTAGGTTTTTGCATGCTACAATCTGTGTAACAAAAATTGTAAGTGCAAATTCAGAGGCTGGGTGGAAAATTTGGCCCATATTTTCCATTGTTTTTATCGGCAAGAATATTCTCATGATGCAAAAAAGTAAATACTTCATTTTTTCATATTTAATAAAAATGTTTCCATTCTCTATTCTGTTGCCAGAATCCTCACATTTCATGTGTCAGTACTCATGAAAACAATTAGCCTAAAAATTGAATTTTGTCCAGCTACCGTACAGAACCAATTCCTAATTCACATGAGAAGAGGCATCTAGTTATACATCTCCTTGATCTGTTTCTTTCTTCATAAACCTGTACTGACATATAATACTTTCTGCAGCACCATATTTCTATTGAATGGATTCTACAGCTTAGCACTTTAAAACTGCAATACAAGAGTGATCAGGATGTCAGGATAGTGTACAGTATGGTTCATACTGTTTTATACACTGTTTCCTCAACTACAGGTTGAACCTCTCTAGTCCATCACCCTAGAGACTGATTGGTGTCGAACCAGAGAATTTGATGAACCACGGGAGATCAATGTTGTCTACCAGCATCACCAACACTTCTACTGCTTACTGGGCTCTGAGAAAACATTTAGGGCAAACTAGAATTAAACAACAGCACAGAACACTGAGAGCCAGGACTGGTTGTTGTAAACAAACTTTATAGGGCTGTGGGAAACCTGGCCACACCCATGCTAAGTGGACATCTGACTAAAATCATGCTGGTGTCTGTATATTGCCAGACCAGAGAGTGCTGGACTAGAAAGGTTCAACCTGTAATAAAGTTTCATCATGTTATTCAAGGTTTTTAAAAATGCCATATTTATGAAAATAGAAACTGCTTAGCACACAAGTGTAAGAGAATAGTTGAAGTATTCTAATTTTTATGGAACACAAACAGCATGATTCAATAAATATTATTGCCATTTTATGGAGTCAGTGTATTATTTTATGCTCCTTATCCAAGCTTCATTTAGCAATTAGAACACATTTGCTGTGTATTTTGTTTATATATTAGTAAAGGGGCAGTTGATCAAGTGACTAAAGAAATTAATAAATTGAGTTTTTTAAAAAAATAGGATATTTGTAAAATGAACTTGAAAGTGCTGAATATGGATAGTACCCAGCTAGCTAGTTACAGAACTTAACACGGTAGTAAAAAATGATTGACTAGGAGTGTGATTCAGTGATACTAAAGGAGTGTCCAGATTAGCAATATGGTGTTCAGTAGAAATCTTCTTTTGATGCAAATGACTCCAACTTTTGATGGCAACAGTTTTTGTATTATTACTGTGGTTTATATATTGAAAAAGTGGCTGGATAATTTTATACTATAATTAAATGTCTTAAATAGAAATTCTTATCACCAGTGGCTCTTACTGTATCGGGCCCAATCCAATTTCATTGAAGTCAGTGTGTATCTTTGTACCAACAGCAGTGGGTAATGTACTGAACTCTGTATGGTCAACTTTCATAATACATCAAATTTTTAAAGGGACTTCATCTTAGCCACCACTTTTGCAGGTGTAACTTAGTGCTCATAATTAATTTACAGCATTATTGCACAATAAATTGGGAGCACAAAATTGTGTCAGCAAAATTAGAGGCTATTTTAAAACAACAAAAACAACAACAATAACTACTACTACTACTACTCTTTCATAGCCATAGAAATAAAATTTGCTATTTTAGGATCCAATTGTTTACTAAGGCATAATTCCTCTTGGACTCAATGCTATATGTAGTGATCGCAAGAGCCATTTGTGAAAGGTGAAATTAAATGTTCTGATAAAATATTGATACAATATTAGCAACTTATTAATGAAATTCTGTCAGTTAAGATGCAATGTGCCAGCATTTGAAGATGCACCAAAATATAGTTATTGGCACCACTTGTTTTTAAATACATTTGTACTAAATGTATGTCCAGTGCTTCCTATGTTATCAGCTATCTGAGATTTAAAAACATTCTGCAATGAAAGTATCATTGCCAAGTTAGCTGAGACACTACAACCCAAGTGCAAGAATACCATTCCATGGAGTATTGACCAGTAATAAAAAGGGACTGTCAATCTCTCACACATACAGCCTTTTAAATGTTCTGATGTAGAGCAATGAAATAAAAAAGTGCTACATTCACAAGAAGTCTCTTAAGAAAGTTGTGCTGTATTTTGTACTGGAAAAACTTGCTTTTCAAACAAAATTTACACTAGCAGGAAACAAATAAGGGAACTATACCTAAGCAAATCTTGGTTCATTTGTTAAAAAATACCATGTTGTCTAGTTGTGGGCAGAGTTTGGAGCAGTTCCATTCCCCTACTGGAGGTGGAAGAGAAGATATTATTTTTAAACCAAGAGCATCTTTGTCCTCAAATGGAGATACTGTACGCTCAAATTTACATTTTGTCATTTACCAAAACACATTCCAGAATTGTTGAAGAGGAAGAGAGTAGTATTTTATGAAGGCACACCCATGCTGAATTTACAGGGAGTGGGGGAAGCCAAACTGCATAATGCAGTCATATTACAAGGCTCATTCTTGAAACCTGAATATCATGCTAGAAGAAAATCGAGATATGTGTTATATTTTGAAGAAATGTTTTGAAGGCAATATTACTTGATTTTTTTTTAAATAAAAATGCTTTTGAATAAATGTGGATAGAATCTTATCGAAAGAGGGAATGGAATGCTTGTATTGCAGCCTTAAAGAATCACATTTTCACTGCAATATTTTTTTTTGTAAACTACAGTCTGCAACTCAGCAGACCATGACTGAATGGTTTTGAAAACTTGTAGATTACAAACATGAAATCACAATTAATATCCTCTAAAAGTAATTTCAGAGCTTTCACGTCTTAAAAAAAGGACAATGTGTACTGCTTCACAAGGTAATGCAGCTAATCAAAAAAAAGGAGTAGAATTAAAGTATTTACATAATGAGCAATTCTACAGAAGGCGATCATCCCCATGTAAGCACTGCTGATTATATCCCACGCTGCTTTTAACAAACTCTACCAGATTGGCTCCAGTCATCAGCACTTTCAGAGAATCCTTAAAAGCCTTTGATGGCTCTTTATATTTATTGTAGAATGATGTTCTTCAGGTAGAATATGCTAGTGAAAGAGGATAGTGTCAACACAAGGTACCAGCAGGAGAACAGAACTTCAGCTCCACCGGTAATCCCATACTGGGCTGTACTTGGAGCTGGAAAGAAAAGAATAAACATTAAGTAAATATTTCTGTTGCTCATCCCCAATTCTTTTATTTTATATTAATCATGAAATCTTTGCATTTTTCTTTCTGTCTCAGGCATGCTCAATATGAAACTAGAAGATAACTGGAAAATGTAGCTGGAAGACAGAAAGATGCTACAAAATAAAACGGATCATGTCTATTCTTTCATTTTACCTAGAACAATAAATAATTATAACCACCCACACTTTCAAATGTGGATGCCTAAAATTAGGCATTTGCATCCTCGTGTAGACATCTGAATCAATGACCTAGTATTCAGATATGCTGAAGTTGTGGAAGTCAATGGAAGTTGTGTTGCTCAGCACTGCTGAAGATCAGATCATTGAATCAGGTGCCTAAATTTACATTTACATACATAATGTTAGACATCAAAGTCTGAAATTTATTTCTCGCTCAGAGGACCTATGTTTATTTTCACTCTCTTTAAAAATGATTTTGTTTCACCTTTTCTTAATACTAATATATATTGTCATCCTCCATTTTAACATCTCAGTGAATATTATAGTTATAATGACTACATTCCAAATAGAATAAAAAAATACAATAGTATATTAAAAGGAACAACAATGGAAGAAATAAAAAAAGGTTTTGATACAGTCATGTTTTCTGATTGCTTTCTGGCTACTTTGTTTGGGAATTTAATACATGATTAGCATGAAAGAGAAAACTGGAAAGTGCCCATCTTCTTTTCACAAAATCATAAATATTAGAAATGAAAAAGAACTACAGGCAGTCCCCGGGTTACGTACAAGATAGGGACTGTAGGTTTGTTCTTAAGTTGAATTTGTATGTAAGTCGGAACTGGTACATATTGTAGGGGAAACACTAGCCAAACATTTCTCCAGAGCTCAGTTTTATTCTCCCACACCTCACTTCCCTCAGTCCTTTATTCTCAAGCTGAGGTGTCTGCTGAAAAAAGCCGCTCCACATCTCCCTGGTCTGCTGGGGGGGAGGCGCTAGCTTCGCGTCTCCCTGGTCTGCTGGGGGGAAGCAGCTAGCGCGGGGTTGCCTCACCCCATTTGTAAGTAGGGATCCGATGTAAGTCGGATCCATGTAACCCGGGGACTGCCTGTATTAAATCGTCCTGGACATCCCTGAGTCTGCAAGCATTTTTCCACTGTATATCCATATTATTTGTACAGTTCTAACTGATACAAAGAGATGGATCTTTTACTTTTCAGATAACACAATATCAAAATTAGTCATTGTACATTATTATTTTAATCCTGGTATAGCATAAAGAAAAATGAGCTCGTCGGAACAAATAATATGAAAACTATGTGATAGCAACCACTACAAAATCTGATTTAATAATCAGTATGGGTTGAATTCTGCCCTCAGATTTGCACCCACCATTGCTGCTGAAATCAATGGAAAATGCATGTGTAACTCTCTATGCAAAATCTGAGCCTTTCCATAAGTGTACAAATACTGACAGGTCTGTGTCTCATAGCTTCATCAGTGCCAAAGTGCAGACCAGATTTTTGTGATATGGGCTTTTACTAGTTTCTAATATAATACAGAGTATGATCTGGATTCTGAATTCTGAATGAAACCAAAGCTCCCAGTCAAGTCAAAGACAGTTTGAATGCATAAGCAGTAAGAGATTGAGCCTTTGGACATATCTGCAATTTGCAAAGCTGAAAAGGAAATTACAGTTTACTAAAAGACTTGTGTTACCTTACATCACATCTTGATACAGTCTCTAACCCAGGAAAACTTCCCTATTTAGGACAACCTTCAAGCATGTGGATTTTAAGTCAATGGATCTTAAGCACTTGAATAAAGTTAAGCTTGCTTAAATGATGTCCTGAATAAGGATGGATTAAAACACGTTCTTAGGTGTTTTCCAAAACCAGGACCATAATTTTTCTCTTATTACCATACGGCCACGGTATCTTATTTTTAATCAAAGCAATGCTAAATTATCCCTTGTTTCAATCAGATGGCATTTCTTTTAAAAGAGAGAAGCAATCTAAGTACGATATCTTGCATTTTGATGTCTACTACTAATTATTCTTTTAGATATGATTATATCCCAGAAATTCAAAATTTGAAGAAGATGACAAAAATGATGATGATGATGATGATGAAGAAGAAGAAGCAGTATTCTAGGATTGTGCTTGTAGCACTGAAGTAAATTTTCCTCCAGATGTCCACATGTAAATACTCATGTTGGTTTTTTTGTTTTTATAAGTACAATTTATTTGTAACTGAATTCAATAAAATTAAATAAACAAAAATGAGAAGCGATAGTAAAACTGAGAAAATGTCATATTATTAGGTAATACAAGATAGTTTTTTTCTTCTGAAGAATATTTGAAGGTAAGGGCCTTATTCTATGTATTAGACACTATGTGGTATTACAATTTGCTTTTATACAGTTCAAGGCTCTTTGAGTCCCCTGAAACTGAATCTTTACGTTGTCATGATTATTTGTTTTTTCCCCAAGATGTGCCCATTTTCACTGACTCAATCTGTCTTTTAGCTTAATTACTCCTTAGTGATGAAAAAGAAAAAGCCATTTTCATATAGGGGAAAATTAATAATTATTAGTTTACTCAAACATTTCCAGTGCTGTATGTGGGACAGACAGAAAACCTACATTTTTGGCTTTATGATCTTATCTATTTGTGGATTCTGAATGCTTTTGTTGCCTCAAGTCTCATGATATTTAATTAATATATGTGCATAAACACTATTCCTTGGTCTAGCAAAAGGATCTTGGCATCCCAAACCTGGGATTACTGGATAGTTATGAAAAAATAAAGAAAAGTTAATATACTCATTCATTTTTATTTTCTTATGTATTGTTATTTTTCACATCATTAGGAGTGTATATTTAATACTTAGTTTTGGGGAAAGTAATGGAGAATTTACAGTAATAATGTTACAAATCATGAAGTTTCTAAATAGGTTAATGAAAAACATATTGTATTGAATATTTCATTTGTTTAGTTACTGCCTATTTCCCCTCCATTTCCCTTTAATAGTCCTCCTTACATCCTAATATCTTAGGATCTCCTTACTCACAATGGGTAACACCTTACCTAACAACAGCCTCATTGATTACAACAGGCCTATCTGTAGTGCATACAACATATAGTGTACTATTCAACACGAGACGGACTTGCTGCCTCCTCTTTATCTTTAACACAGTCATCCTATACTAACCATTCCAATGCTTGGCAAGCTACAGTAAGTTTATCTGTAGATTTCTTGTGCGTCTACAAATGTATTGTCAATCTGCTCTTTGCCAGCTTCCTGTACCATTCTATAGATTGTTCTCTTCATTCCATTCACCTTGCTACTCGCACTCAGCATCTTGAAGGTAAATACTCCAAAGTATAAAAGGTCCTGCAGCTTAGCAGGCCTGGGATGGAAATTTCTATCACTGCTGTACCCAGCTTAGCATAACCTGGGACCCTACAAGCCCAAACAGCAGCTGGGCTTTATCAGCTTTAATCCATGCTTTGAGCTGGGAAACTACTGAGCAGTAAACAAGTTTGACCTCCATCTCAGCTCATGAAAGTAATAAGAATGGTGTTGAGCCAAGTACGTGCACTCCCAATAAACAACTGTAGTATAACTAGTTTAAGAAGTCCCGTGCACATTGAGTCTCTAAAGGGACCTAGACCTTGAAGGGTGCCCCGAATCCCCCTAGCTGGAGCCTACTGGCTGGGAGCGAGGTGACCGGAATGGGACTCCCTGCAGGACTGAAGGGGCGTAAGCATTTCCAAGTGCCTGTTACTTACTCTTTTATACATTGCTCTACCTATGCTTATTGGTGCATTACTTTGCAGTAGCTGTGTAACCATCTGGCAGTATTAAGCCTGTAATGGTGTGGTAAGAGTCATAAAAGCAACTATCTGTCTCTAATCGACACTGTCTTGAAGCAAATCCACAACCCTGTTGGGCCCTGTCCCTGTGAGCTAACACATGGGTCCTCCTCCACCAGGGGATACATGGGTCATGCCACTCCAACCAAGAAATGCCAAGAATTATTGAGAAAAATGGAAAGTGAATAATTACAAAATCTATTATTTCTTGGTGTCTTCCACTTCTGTCACTGACCCTGACAATAGGAACAACCCACCAAATGTTTTTTCCAGATCTGGTGAGTGTTTTTGTCACAGAGCGATCTGGAAAGTTTAGCCTGCCTTAGCATCTATAAGTTTTCCTATATGTACACAAATATTTTTTCTATTTATCTACCAACTTACATTTTAGACCAGTTAGTTTCTGTTATATTTGTTTTAATAGACTGTCTTGCAAATGCAGACATAGCAGAAAACTGATTTGTGTCTCATTACTACTATTGTTTCAGGTATTTTTATTCAGTACTATATCTTGCTAATTTTACTGAATGGCATGTCCTTGGAGATCTTAGACCTGCTAGATCTGGAACATGCTGCAGAGAGTTTTATAATATTCCCAGTAAAATTACTCTTTCACCTTGGTACTATTCTGATGTTAATGTTAATACCAGCATACAGTACTTGGTAAATGGTAAGAAAGTATTTACTGGCAACTGGGAAAACAAATTGCTAATGGAAACATAAGTAACAAAACAGAATAATCTTTTCAACAGAAAGAGAATGCAGAAACCCCTATTATTGTCCTATGTCTAACCCGATTTTCTCCTTCACAAAACATACTTGTAGATCTACACGTCTTCTTAGTATCTAAGACCCATTCATTTTCTGTTTGGTTACAGCCCTTTTGAGATATTGTTGAATTGTCTATACTAGGACAAACCTCCTTTAATTCTAAATTCTGTATTTTTTTCTCTTTTAAGTCTGTGAATTGATGCTAATGAGGAGCAACAGAGGCGTGTACATCATTAAGACGGTATCAGAGATATTATGTGTGGTTATTATAAACATCTGCAACTTAGATAAATGGGTCCAGCAGCTGGAATTATCAAATTCAACTAATGCAATATAACAATTTGATAGCTATACATAAACACGCCACAGAAATAACAAGTCTTATAATGACAGTGATCAATTGGATGGCATTGCCAGGCTATTTCAAATGCAGGAAACAAACTTTTTCTTGAAGTTTCTGAAATATGTAGTAAGTATTAATTTCTCTTCCAGCCATTCAGGCCCTGGTCAACGTCTATTTTTGTCATAGTTAATTTTGTAGCCCTAGGAGCTTATCAATAAACATCAACTTTTGGATGCTTACCTGAACAATGCCTTAAACATTTAAACTTACATGTATATCTAGTCAAGGTTTTTACCTGCTTAAAGCACAGGATTACATAAAATAACCTATAATTCTAAGATCTCAACTATTCAAACATCAGGAAAATAATCTTTGAATAAAAAAGGAGATGACACAAGGCACTACTGTACTTCTCTGCACCTTAATTAGAAATAACTTTCCACAGTATTTTAACTTTCTGGCATGCAGTAATATTGATAAATAGCGGTACTAATGAACATCTACAGTTAGATTATGTAGCTTCATGCTGGTCTAACCCTTAGCATAGGGTTCTGGCCAAAGAAATTCTGCCAAGAATATAGGCGGCAACAGAGACATGGCTACCTCTCCTCCTCTGCTGGGGTGGGGTGTGCTTTATGTGACTGAACAGCCTAAAATCATAGGCAGCACTGGCTGGCAAGAGGCATAGCTGAGATAGTGAAGGATTGCCATTTTTTGTTAGTGCATCTTCTTAGCAGCTTCCATGGCCAAGGACGTTCTGGCAGATCATAGAATCATAGAATCATAGAATAATAGGACTGGAAGGGACCTCGAGAGGTCATCGAGTCCTGCCCCCCGTCCTCAAGGCAGGACCAAGCTCCGTCTACACCATCCCTGACAGATGTCTATCTAACCTGTTCTTAAATATCTCTAGAGAGGGAGATTCCACCACCTCCCTTGGCAATTTATTCCAATATTTGACCACCCTGACAGTTAGGAATTTTTTCCTAATGTCCAATCTAAACCTCCCCTGCTGCACTTTAAGCCCATTACTCCTTGTCCTGTCCTCAGTAACCAAGAGGAACAAATTTTCTCCTTCCTCCTTGTGACACCCTTTTAGATATTTGAAAACCGCTATCATGTCCCCCCTTAATCTTCTTTTTTTCAAACTAAACAAGCCCAGTTCACGAAGCCTGGCTTCATAGGTCATGTTCTCTAAACCTTTAATCATTCTTGTCGCTCTTCTCTGTACCCTTTCCAATTTCTCCACATCTTTCTTGAAATGTGGCGCCCAGAACTGGACACAGTACTCCAGCTGAGGCCTAACTAGTGCAGAGTAGAGCGGCAGAATGACTTCATGAGTTTTGCTTACAACACACCTGTTGATACAACCTAGAATCATATTTGCTTTTTTTGCAACAGCATCACACTGTTGATTCATATTCAACTTGTGATCCACTATGACCCCTAGATCCCTTTCCGCCATGCTCCTTCCTAGACAGTCGCTTCCCATCTTGTATGTATGGAACTGATTGTTCCTTCCTAAGTGGAGCACTTTGCATTTCTCTTTATTAAACCTCATCCTGTTTACCTCTGACCATTTCTCTAACTTGCTAAGGTCATTTTGAATTATGTCCCTATCCTCCAAAGAAGTTGCAACCCCACCCAGTTTGGTATAATCTGCAAACTTAATAAGCGTACTCTTTATCCCAATATCTACATCATTGATGAAGATATTGAACAGTACGGGTCCCAAAACAGACCCTTGCGGAACTCCACTTGCTATCCCTTTCCAGCAGGAGTTAGCACCGTTAACAACAACTCTCTGACTACGGTTATCCAGCCAATTATGCACCCACCTTATCGTGGCCCTATCTAAGTAATATTTGCCTAGTTTATCAATAAGAATATCATGCGAGACCGTATCAAATGCCTTACTAAAGTCTAGGTATATGACATCCACCGCTTCTCCCTTATCCACAAGGCTCGTTATCCTATCAAAGAAAGCTATCAGATTAGTTTGGCATGTCTTGTTCTTCACAAACCCATGCTGGCTATTCCCTATCACTTTATTACCTTCCAAGTATTTGCATATGATTTCCTTAATTACCTGCTCCATTATCTTCCCTGGGACAGACGTTAAACTGACCGGTCTGTAGTTTCCTGGGTTGTTCTTATTCCCCTTTTTATAGATGGGCACAATATTTGCCCTTTTCCAGTCTTCTGGAATCTCCCCTGTCTGCCATGATTTTTCAAAAATCATAGCTAAAGGCTCAGATACCTCCTCTATCAGCTCCTTGAGTATCCTGGGATGCATTTCCTCAGGACCTGGTGACTTGCTGACATCTAACTTTCCTAAGTGATTTTTAACTTGTTCTTTGTGTATCCTATCTTCTAAACTTACCCTCTCTCTGCTTGAATTCACTACGTTAGGCACACCTCCAGACTTCTCGGTGAAGACCGAAACAAAGACGTCATTGAGCATCTCCGCCATTTCCAAGTTTCCTGTTACTGCTTCTCCCTCCTCACTAAGCAGTGGGCCTACCCTGTCCTTGGTCTTCCTTTTGCTTCTAATGTATTTATAAAAGGTCTTCTTGTTTCCCTTTATGCCTGTAGCTAGTTTAATCTCATTTTGTGCCTTTGCCTTTCCAATCTTGCCCCTGCATTCCCGTGTTGCTTGCCTATATTCATCCTTTGTTAGTTGTCCTAGTTTCCATTTTTTATGAGACTCCTTTTTTATTTTGAGATCGTGCAAGATCTCCTTGTTAAGCCAAGCTGGTCTTTTGCCATATTTTCTATCTTTCCTACACAGCGGAATTGTTTGCTTTTGGGCCCTTAACAACGTCCCTTTGAAATACTTCCAACTCTCCTCAGTTGTTTTTCCCTTCAGTCTTGCTTCCCATGGGACCTTACCTACAAGTTCTCTGAGCTTATCAAAATCTGCCTTCCTGAAATCCATTACCTCAATTGTGCTGGTCTCCCTTCTACCTTTCCTTAAGATCATGAACTCTATTATTTCATGATCACTGTCCCCTATACTGTCTTCCACTTTCAAGTTCTCAACTAGTTCCTCCCTATTTGTTAAAACCAAATCCAGAACAGCTTCTCCTCTGGTAGCTTTTCAACCTTCTGAAACAGAAAGTTGTCTCCAATGAAGTCCAGAAACTTATTGGATAGCCTGTGCCCCGCTGTGTTAGTTTCCCAACATATGTCTGGATAGTTGAAGTCCCCCATCACCACCAAATCTTGGGCTTTGGATAGTTTTGTTAATTGTTTAAAAAATAAACAATTTTATTTTTTTTAAAGGTAGTATCATTGCTTATCTGTCCTGGGGAAGTAATTTAGACATTTCTGCACCACTTTTGGTGAATCTAGCCCATAATCCTAAATGACAATCCATCACATTTCAAGATTTTCTTTTCATAAATCTGACAGATTTCACAGCAGTTGAATGCCAAAAGCACACACTGAAAATAAACTACACCATACTTAACATTCAATGGTCTTCCGTGAATGAGTACGTTTAAAAAAATCACTCCACTACAACAAACAATACAATTCCAGTCATCCTATGATTGTACCTGGACCCTGTGCTCTTTGATTTACCACTCATCTCAAAGCTGTTTTGGCATTTAAATTTAAGACCTGATTGTGCGGCCCTTTTGCTGAGCAGCACTTACTCATCCAAGCAGTCCCTGCTCAGAATCCAGCCTTTAAATTGTAGATTCTAATTAGTACCAATTTCTGCAGAAACTTTCTGTCAAGCATATAGGTTATTATCCACAATAGCCCCACTGAGCTAACCAGGGGACTGCACGGAGGGATACACCCAAAGAGTCATGAGAAACTGCTCCTCCACCTCTAGGCGTAACATAAGGCATTCTCCATTCCTATTCAACACCTACATGCAACCACAATTACAACTAGCAAGAAGACATGATTCATGTGCCAAGAACACACAGATAACATACAGAAGAAGAACAACTAGTTGATGCTGCATCCATGCAAGATGGAGTTTACACTGGTTGGTAAAGGGAACTGCTTGGAGGAGTTCCCAGCCATGGTGCACTCTCCTTGTGTTGAAGATACATATTCACTTTTGATTAAATCAGTCCATAATTTAGGAGTACGCTGCTTTCTTCCTTGACACTGAGCTCTCACACAGAGTCTGGGAGTTACACTTTCTAGTATATCTGTTTGGTTTGGTGATTCTATTCAATTCTGACAAATGATGACCTGGCTTCAGTAATTTATGCCTTCATCATCTCCTTGATGGATTATAGTAGCACTGCAATATAAGTAGGCATGAAATCATCAGTCCTTAGGAAAACTCCAGCTAGTGCAGAATGTAACAGCACATCTCTGCAGCAATACAGGCCTACACAAACACATTAAAACTAATCCTCCTCCCTCTACACCAGACACCCACAAAAAAGAGTCAAATTCAAGGTTTCAATCCTCATGTTCAAAGCACTCAATGGACTGGACCCAGAATACCTAGATCTCCTGTAGCTCTGGGACTAGGACTGTGGTCAACAGCTCTGCCCTTGAGGTACCACAGAGCTGTATACAGCAAGGATAAACCTCATTTGTACAGGAGACAGAGATTTCTTGGGAGCCACTCCAAAGCTCTGGAGGAAACTCTGCAACATTCCGGGGTGAGGAACCTTTCTTGGGTCGAGGGCCACACACAAGTGAGAAACAAAGAAAACCCCCAAACCCGCACTGATGTGGCCCTCAACTGAGAAGGATAAAGATACTCCCCACATTCCCCTCGCACACCAGAGCGTGGTGGGGGGGCAACATAGTAGATGTTCTGTGCTCCAGCTCTGCAGTGGGATGGGGTGGGGTCTGGAATGCTAGCACAGACTCCACAGTGCTGGGGGAGAGGGAGCCCTGAGCCTTGAAGGCAGGATCCAGGCAAGCTGGGGGATGCACCTGGTCCCCAGGCCTCAGGTTCCCCATCCATGCTCTACATGTTGTAAAACTGCCTCAAACATCTGGATTCTGCCATTCAGACCTACCCAGAAGAGCTTCCTCTAGCCAGGCAGCATGGCCCCTGCCACAGTGGCCTGGCCCAGGGCAGCAGCTGCCACCTGGACAGTATGGCCCCAGCCTGCCCCATAGAGCAGCCAGTAGCCAGGTTTCTCCCACCTCCTGTCCTGAGCTTTCCCCACCTCCCAACTCCATGCCCTGACTTCTGCATCCCCAATCATTGCCCTGACTCCTGCACTCCCACATCCCCATCACCCTGCCCTGAGTCCCACACATCCCCAATCTCCTACCTTGACTCCTGCACCTCCCCCCCCCCCCCCCCAGCCCTCTTCCCTGAAGGGTCCAACAATGCTGGGTAAATGTTTTCATCTAGTCTATACTTCTGGAGTGAAAAATAGGAGAAAAAAAATTACATGATGAATGCTAGTCTCATTGCTTATTGGAGTTCTAGAAGACACTTTTTCTTAGTGTATGCACAACATACCTCGGATGGCATGTGACCAAGATTCATCAACAAATTTGGTCCACTGGCTGGATCACTAACTTCCCGGCCCAGGTCGGGTCCTGACAGGGAGCACAACTCAGATGCTATGGTAATGAGGATGCTATGAGACTCTGAACAGATGAGAACAGAAGGGTCCCTTCATGAAAGTAAGCTCTGCACTTGGTAGTAACTGCACTTGGATTCACAGATTGAAAGCTCATTTGGGGCATCAGTCTTTTATTTGCTTGTAAAGCACCATTATTACCATATTTATTACCACAGTGCCTAATAACCAATGAAGATGATGTTAGGCCTGTACAAAAATAGAGTCTCTAATAATTTTTTAATCTAAATGGATAAGACAAACACGGAGTAGGGGAAAGGTAGAACACACCAGCAGACTGAATAATATGCTGGCAGCACACGGCATGTTAGTGCCAAGATTTTGTTTTGGTTTTAATGTAGAGCCCGTTAGGGAAATGCAAAATAGAAAGAATGGTAAAGGGAGAGATGACATTGAAATGAAGAGGACTGAGGCGTATAGGGTAGGGAAGAAGGGAAGAGCATGAGCGAAGTTGTGAGAGTGGGAGAGGGAGATGATTAGAGCAAACAGCTAATCAATATAGGGCAGAAAAAGTCCAGACAAAACTTCAAAAACATTTTCTGAATGTCCTGAAGTTCTTGCTTTAGCTGCTTCTATCACCTGGAGTCTCTGATTGGCTCCTCCTGCAGTCAGTCCCTCCTCCCACAATGCCACATAATGGGAAGGATGGGGAATGGACATACAACCTATGTCCTAGTCTTCCAGCGCGTGACTGAGTGGGCTCTTTCCCTGAACATTTCTGTGTCCAGAGAAGATGCTGGGGGGAGAGGAAGAAGGGAGCAGTGACCCCAGCTGGGCCCTCTTTCACTCTCTCCCTTCAGTGCAACTGTCCTTGCTTTGGCTGCTTATACCATGTACACCGGTGGTTCTACATAAATACTATACTGTATAGTAACATTGGTTCTTTCACTAAAAATCACTAAAAACTATAAGGCCTGAAACTCTAATACCTGAAAAAAGAGAAGAAATAACATAAATGGAGAATAAAGGAAGACTGAAGGGTTCACTACATTTAGTAGTCTGCTTCGTACTCCTGTCCTGAGAATCTGGAATCTAAGTACATTTTGAACAGCAATAATGAAATATTTCCCTAGTTTCCTTGTAAAGAAATCTGAGACACAGCTGCCACACTCTTGCCTATTTTCAATTCACATCAATCTAATTACATGGAGCACGACAGACATGAACAAAACATCACTTTTACTTCCTAAGTTTCAGTTAATAAAATAAATATATAAAAAGACAAAATTAAGTCCCAGTCTAGAAATCTTTACTTGCTCAAGAAGCCCTGTAATGGCTAGTAGTTTATTTGCATGCATAAAAACTGCAGGATTGAGCCCTCCCTGTAGGAATAATCTGAAATATTTCTTGGGCAGAAGTGAAAGAGGGTTCTCTTTTACCTTTCTGCCCTTGGATTACAATAGCAGTTTATAGTAAAAGTCAGTATGACAAATCAACCTTTAATTTATTACACAAGTCAAGCTACCAGGATCAAGTGTACTGTAGGTGGTATTTCATCTTATCATATTATAACTGTCTCCCCAGTGCAAAAGACATCTGAACGCTGTGGCTCTATAGACAAGTGGAAAATTATGTAAATCTGATTTCCTTGGTATGAACCAGCACTATCTTTTTAAAGCTTATTAAATCATATCCAGATTGTATAAATACAAAGACACTAGAACACTTGGAATAAAAAAAGAAGATTATATTTTTAGGTAAGTAACTGATAAAATTAATAGTTTCCAAAGCTGACAAATCACATCAATTCAATACTGAAAAAAACAAAACAAATAAACAAACTAACCTCCTCCCTCAGTTGCTAATTAGCAGCTCACTACTTATTTAATTGCTCATTCGTAAGAGACTAAAACAAGATATGGTTTCTATAACTCCTTTTATATCCAGGATATTCCCAAAGTGCTTTAGTGCAGTGACTGTGTAGGCAAACATGCAAGTAATATGTCCAGAAATAACATCTTAAACAAAACTTTGAAAACTAAGATGGCTACGTCTAGACTGGCATGATTTTCCGCAAAAGTTTTTAATGGAAAAGTTTTCTGTTAAAAGCATTTGCGGAAAAAGCATCTAGATTGGCACGGACGCTTTTCTGCAAAAGCACTTTTTGCGGAAAAGCGTCCGAGCCAATCTAGACATGCTTTTCTGCAAAAAAGCCCCGATTGCCATTTTCGCGATCGGGGCTTTTTTGCGCAAAACAAATCTGAGCTGTCTACACTGGCCCTTTTGCGCATAGTATTTCCGCAAGAAGCACTGATTTCTTACATGAGATCATCAGTGTTCTTGCGGAAATTCAAGTGGCCAGTTTAGACACAGCCAGATGTGTTTTACTGCAGCAGAGAAAAGCTGCACAAGTTTAGGTTCTTGAATTAATTTAGGGTTGATTGTAGCTTTGAGTTCTCATCTGGTAAAATGAGACTGAAACAGAACTGAATGAAAGGAAATGAAGGCTCAAAAGTAACCTACAGGATACAATATCAACAAATGTGACTTTTTATAGATATAACATACCTACGGACTTAAGATATCATTTCAACTAACTAGTTATGGTGCAGTTAATATGGCAGTTAAAACAAAGCATCACCTGAATTTACCTTATGATAAATATCTTCATTTGCCTAAAACATCTTTGAACATCGACATCATCTGCTGAAGTAGACTCAACTCTGGGAATGGGCCCATTTCATATCTTGCGTAACTATGATTTCAGAGGCCTCTCCCAAGAGATAAATCTATCTCAACGTCAGTTATTTGTTACAACTTCTGAAAACCCAACAGGAGAAAAACCTGAATGAATCCAGTTCACACTCAGGATTTCTTTTGCTGGCTTGACCCATGCTGCTGAGTATGACACAGTAGCTCACACTCACTGGGAGCCTCTACTTTGTCATAGGCCCGCAGTCTCCTGTTATGGCCCCAAGTGAGTGGTTTCAAGACAGCCATGAAAAACAATGATTCAGTGCCTTAACAGGGCAGTTTCTGATGGCAAGGCTTCTTTGGAGCTGAATTTTGTTATGTGTGGATGTGCACTACCAATAGAAATACAAGGCATGTGTGGATGTGCACTACCAATAGAAATACATGCTGCCAGCTGTGGGCATTCTGTTAATCAGCTGGGCAACATTTGAATCTCTCCTGGGTGTCTGCCCAAGCACACAGCTTACAGGGAACACTGCTCCCCACCCCCAAACATGCCAAATACCTTCTCTAGCACCACAGCTTTCCTTGCAAATAGGGAGCTGGGACGAATCTTTTTTCTTTAGGGTCTACAGACCAATGTTCCTGCTAAGGTGTGCACCTACACAGCCGCACACAAACATTTTTTCCCCCACCCACCTCCTCTGGAGAGTCACACAGAAGCATTTGTGCAGCAGGCAGCTGCTCTGGTGGGTGGGGCCGGCTGAGATGGTGTGGTGAGGAGAGCCGCTGGGGCAGGGAGCCAGGAGCAGCCGCAGCCATGTGGCAGTGGGGGGGCGGGGGAGGAGGAGAGATTGCTCCAGTGGCCGAGGCTGCCACGTGGCCGGGAGGTGGGGGGGACGGCAGGGCCTGTTCTGGAGGCTGGGTCCAGAAACTGGACCTACCGCATAGGGGGATGTCTACTATGGCAGCCAGGAACAGGACTCGCCACATGCTGGGGATGGGGGGGCGGGGGGAATGTCTGTTCTGGCAGCCAGCAACATGTGTGTGTTAATAAATTGAGCACCATGGTGGCACACATTCAAACCAGCGCACATGACCTCAATATTGGTGCACAAGCCAAAACTCACTCCGCTCATGGTTGGAAAATCTTAGCAGGAACACTGCTACAGACTGTTAACTAGGCAGATGTTTGACTCCCACATTCAGGGAGCAACAGAAAGACAAGAGCTATTCAGAGTCAAATAACAAGTTGCAATCTGATTCTTCCTGAGCAAACAAGTTGCTTTTATTGAAGAAAAAAAGTTAACAATTTTCACTGCAATAGTTGGTAATTTTGCACAAAATTGCAATTTTTCTTCACAAATCACTCTGATTGGAATGAGAATTGGAAATACTATTGAAATATAATTTTTAAGAAGGATCAAAAGTTAGAGAAGACAAACTTATTAATATATTACTCTTCCAATAATCAGTGAATCTCTCAGCAAATGCTTCTATTTCACTAAAACACCATGGGGCTTGCTGAATAAATCTGCTTGTGTTTGCAGTCTGGGTATAACCGTCAGGATAACGTATCCTCAGTGAAAATTTAGCTAGTAGAAACAGGATTGGAAATAATCAGGTGCCCAGCTGCTGGAGCATCCTGGAACAAGCATGATCTCTTGAGGAATGATGTATACTGAGTTATCTACTTGAATGTGCTACCATCTGGTAAGTATATTCTGCACCGGTGCATCCTCTCCTTGCCTTGACTTGTAGAAATCACCTGCTGTTTCAAGATCAGCTGTTATCTTTGAAACACATTTACAAGCAGTGGCCCATCCCTCAGTCTTGGTACCAAATAAATAGCACCAATTATAGTGACGCAGCAGAGACCGTCTTCTGCAGTGATTATTGTGGAGACACTTTCATTCTAGGCACATCGTAAAACCCAACTTTTTGAAAACAGCTGGAAGTTTCTCAGACTTATTCTAACCCCCAAGACGAGTTTTTTGGTAAAATTCCATGATAAAATTCTGTCCGAGTTGAGTATGGGAAAAAATACTTTTTTCTATGAATTAATGAAATATGTTAAAGATTTTTTGGGGGGAATGGAGTTTTGCTTTGCATACTTAATCTTAAAAATTCAAATGTGCTATGGACTTAATAGCCACTATTAAGGCCACTCATCTGGTATGAGAAATTGTTTTGAAAGAATAAGTGAAATATTTCCCCTCCCCAACATTATTTTCTTGGTAAGGGTGGGCAAGCAGGTTTTTGTGCTCAGGTTGGTAAATTTTGCATTACCATTTGTACAGCTGCCTTTAATATGTGAGGTAATTTAGTTTATAAATAGCATTTTAATTTTTGAAAATATTGTGGAATCAACAGGACATAAGAGTGTCCACTAAATGTTAAACAATGAACTAAGTTGCTAGATACAGATACATATATCTAGACCTTTGCTCAGGGAAATATTCAAAGGTGCATATAGGATTGGGCATGCAAGTAACTCCATGAATTTATTTGAATTTTGGATTATCTATCTATCTATCTATCTATCTATCTATCTATCTATCTATCTATCTATCTATCTATCTATCTATCTATCTATCTATCTATCTATCATCACCTTAATAAAAGCACTGAGTCCAGAAGTTCTGTCATGTCTCTATAGACAGATGGTGAGCATGGTACAAGAGGCTAAGAGTAGATTAAGCCTCCCCAAGCAGACAGCCCATTGCCTTTGGAATGTGCCACTGCTGCAAGGGTGTCTGTGCTATGGCCCCATCTGTGCTCCACCCTGAGGCCCTGCTCCCATTTGTCTTCTTCCGTTGAGGTCCCACCTTCACTACGCCTCTTCCAAGCTCTACTCTGCCCACATGGGGCCTCTGGGTAGGGGTGAGGAGGTGCATGTGAGTGGTGAGTGAGCAACTAGGTACATGGGAGGGAGTCTTGGGGGAAGCGTGAAAGAGGTGCAAATGGCTGGTGGAGTTCTGTGTGTGTGTGGGGGGGGGGGGACGGGACTGAAGAGGCAAAAGCAGCAGGAGGGAGCCTCAAGGGAGGGAGTGAAGAATTGCAAGGCATGGGGCTAGGGTTCCCGGGGGAAGACATGTGAGAGGTGGGTAGAGGGACCTTGGGGAAAGAGGGAGGGGTACATGGGGGAGGAGGCACAGTGGGGCTGGAAGTGGATTGTGGACAGGGATTTGGGGATAGAGTCCAAGCGGGGTTCGCCTCAAGACAGGACCATGTTTCAGTTTAGGCACATCCAGATTTCCCAAATGGAGGAGTCACATGTTGCCCATGGTGGTTAGGTATAGCTTTTGGCCTTAAAAGCATTATTTCTGTCTTTCTGTAGCCTCAGCACTGAAATGTGTCACATTCAGAATGGAATGGAAATGCAGGGACAGATAATCTGGTCTACTCTGCTCTGTTCGGTGGTTTTCCTGTGCAGTCCATGGACTTCCCTGGATATAGAGAGTCTACATTGGCTAGACTTGCAGCTAGCTCTCCTGACTGCACTCACAGACTTCTCTGCTAACACACCCTCTATCTTCTTCTGCTCCACGGGACTATGTCTCTCAGGGCATGTCTACACTACAGCACTAACTCGAACTAACTTAATTCGAATTACAGGAAGTCCCCGGGTTACATCAATCCGACTTACGTCAGATCCCTAGTTATGAACGGGGGAGGGGTGGGCGCAGCTAGTGCGGGGTGCCCGGAGGCCGCAGCCCGGCGCAGGGCCGGGTGTTTAACGGCGGAGGCAGATTCCCCTTTAAATCTCCCCGCCTGTCCCCCCTTCCCCAGGTCTCCCTCATACCACAATGCACCGGGCACACCGGACTCCCTCAGCGCCGCCTGAATGGAAATGCCGCAGCCGGGGCGCAGCTAGTGCGGGGTGCCTCCCCCACTGTCACCATCTCCGGCGGCATGGGGGACGCTTCCCCCCAGCAGATCAGGGAGACACGGAGCGGCTTTTCTCACCATGGAGGACGCTACTGGACCAACCTGGCAGCACCCCAGCTGCTCTGCACCAGGCGTCTCCGATTCAGCTGCTGCTGGTCAGTTTCAACAGCAGCTGAATCTGGATGCCTGGGACAGAGCATCTGGGGCGCTGCCGGGTTGGTCCCGCCACACTAGCTGCGCCGCAGCGGCGGCATTTCCATTCAGGCGGCGCTGAGGGAGCCCGGCACGCCCGGTGCATTGTGGGATTGGGCTGGGAGTCACGTTTGCGGGTGGAGGCGGAGGGATGGCGAGAAGAGAGCTGGTAAGACGGAGACCTGTGGGGGGGGCAGGCGGGGAGATTTAAAGGGGAATCCGCCTCCGCCGTTAAACACCCGGCCCTGCGCCGGGCTGTGGCCTCCAGGCTCTGAAGCGGCTGGTCAGGGCACACGGGGCACGCTTGGCCCTAGCCCCAGAGACTGGCCGCGGAGGGGGCGGGGGAAGGGGATGCGAAGCTCCGCGGGGGCCGCTTTAAAAAACTCCCCGCGCCGAGGCCGACTTACATCCAAATTCAACTTAGCATACCAGTTCCGACTTACATATAAATTCAACTTAAGAAAAAACCTATAGTCCTAATTTTGTACATAACCCGGGGACTACCTGCAATTAATTCGAACTAAGCTAATTTGAACTAGTGCATCTAGACCTAAAAACTAGTTCGAATTACCATTTTGCGAATTCGAACTAGCATGTCCACATTGAGTGGACCCTGAACCAAGGTTAAGGATGGCCGGAAGCAGTGCTGGCAGGGCATCAGATTAGGACTTAGAGTGTGGAGCTGCTGTCTCGGGATAGCCAAGGGCTGTGCTTAAAGCGACCCGACCCCCACCCCAGACAGACAGTTCTCAGGGGTTCCCCGCTTGCAAAGCAGTCCTGGCTTGGAGTGCCCTGAGTGCCCACACTCGGCACATCACAGCACTCGGCCATCAGCCCGGCTACACTTGCCACTGGCTGCCATCCGGGGGGGTCAATCGGGGGGCTGCAGGAGAGTTTCCACCCCAAGGAGCCCGCAGAGCCACCCCAGTCCTCCTCATCGGGGGCTCATACCCCATTCCTCCCTCACATCCTTCCACTTACCTGTCCCTAGCCTCCCTTCCTGATGTATAAAATAAAGGACACGTGTGGTCAAAAATAGAAACTCTCTTTATTTAACAAAACTGGGGGAGACTGGGAAAAGGAGGTGGGAGAGGGGAAGACAGAGGGTGGGAGAGGGGAGGGCAACTAAAATGATCAGGGGTTTGGAACAGGTCCCATATGAAGAGAGGCTAAAGAGACTGGGACTTTTCAGCTTACAAAAAAGGAGACTGAGGGGGGACATGATAGAGGTCTATAAAAGCATGAGTGGTGTGGAGAGGGTGCATAAAGAAAAGTTCTTCATTACTTCCCATAATAGAAGGACTAGAGGACACCAAAGGAAAGGAATGGGTAGCAGGCTTCAAACTAATAACAGAAAGTTCTTCTTCACAAATAGTCAACCTATGGAACTCCTTGCTGCAGGAGGCTGTGAAGGCTAGAACTAGAACAGAGTTTAAAGAGAAGTTAGATAAAGTCATTGAGGTTGGGTCCATGGAGTAGCATTAGCCAGGGGGTAGAAATGGTGTCCCTGGCCTCTGTTTGTGGAAGGCTGGAGATGGATGGCATGAGACAAATGGCTTGGTCATTGTCTTCGGTCCATCAACTCCAGGGTACCTAGTGTTGGCCGCTGTCGGCAGACAGGCTACTGGGCTAAATGGACCTTTGGTCTGACCCAGTACGGCCATTCTTATGTTCTTATGTTCTAAGCTCAGGGCTCAGGGTCAGGGGTCTCACTGGACCACCTTGATTTTCATGCAAACCTGCTCCTAGGTGGCCAGGCTGGCAGCTATCCTGCCCTAGACGGCCGATTTCCTGTGCCTAGTGCGGAGATCGTGGACGTTGGAGGCCTCCCCCCAAACCTGGATGAGGTCCACGATCTCCGCACTAGACCAGGTGGCGCCCGCCTCTTGCGGCCCCGGGCAGGCTCCTGGGAGCCGCCAGCCTGGTCCCGGGAAGAGGCGGAGGGCTGGGTGGCAGTGGGTGGTTGGCTCGTGCCGTGCCAGGTGCAGGGTCTGCTGGCTGGGTGCTGGCAAGCTTGCACCTGGCATGGGCACCGTAGCCAGACCGTGACCCTTTAAGGGCTCCGGGACCAGGAGGGGGGCAGTCAAGTTTCCCTGGTGGTGCCCAGAGTGGCCACCAGGGCAAGCTGGGGAAGGCTAGCCTCCCACTAGTTCAAATTAAGTGGCTACACAGCCCTTAATTCGAACTACTTAATTTGAACTAGGCGTTAGTCCTCGTAGAATGAGGTTTACCTAGTTCGAATTAAGCGCTCTACTAGTTCGAATTAAGTTTGAACTAGTGGTTTGTATGTGTAGCGCCTATCAAAGTTAATTTGAACTAACATTAGTTCGAATTAACTTTGTAGTGTAGACATACCCTTAGTTCTTTAAAATAAAGTTTAGAGTCTTCAAAAATAAGTTACCCACCAAAAGTACTAGAAAACCCCAAGAAATTGGCTCTGTCAACCCCTGCGCAAAGGGACAATTTTAATTTCCTGACTTTAGGGCATATTATATTGAATGGAACGGGTTTTTTTCTTGTAATATATTGCTAATTTCTCTGTTTCTGTGGTCTTTGTTGCCCAGAATCAATTGTCATCCATGAAATGAAAGATTATTATCCTTTATACTACTAATAAAAATACAACAACACATTACTCTTATATGAATTCTGAGGTTTGGGTGTAACACAGTAACTGAGAAAGCCACCTATCAGTCATTACCTGCAACATTTACCATAATATTAATGAACTGAGAAAAATCAAACTGCTACAGAAGTACAGTAAAGCAAACCAACATCTCCTTTTCTGCTTTGGAGAAGAGTCAAAATAAATAACTGTCTTGTCCATCAATAAAACTGTGCCATTTATAGTACTCTATAGGACTCTATTTTTTAAGTAGAAGAGCTCTCTCTCTCTCTCTCTCTCTCTCTCTCTCTCTCAGAAAACTGGAGTTCTGTCACATAGAACTGTTTTACAATATAAGCTCTTTGGGACTTGTCTTTTATTATATCTCTCTGGCGTGTCCAGGATGCATGATGCCTTTGGGAGCTAATGTAAGACAAATAATAAATTATATTAATAAGGACTTAGCCCTGTGGTGCTGATAAAAATGGTCTTCAAAAAACATAAAGGTGACTCAGATAGCTGTAGAAGTGTGATGCCAACTGACAATGTTAAAGTGTAGTGCTCATGTGCCCAAAACAGTTGGGATCCCTTAGCAGAACTATAAAAAAAATGGCAGAAATGCCCCCACTGGACAAAATCTGTCAGGAGAATTACTGACTCCAGCAGTGCAACAATTAAAAGACTGAAAATATACTGATTTTCATAACTGCTTAGGCTGTAACATTTCCCTTCTTCCCCCCAGCACATTTCTGAACTGGCTCCATGTTTAGAATTCAGTTTTCAGATGTATGGAAGTAGATGCTGCTATCATAAAGGAAGATGAATCTTTAACTAGCAGAAGATAAGGACAGCTTTTAGACTGAAATTAAGGGGTTTGAATATATCTTATGTTGTTGGAGGAATGTGATAGTGTTTTTCCAGTCAATGGAATTACCTACCAAAGACCAATGGATATAATTAGGTCATATAAAGGAAATTGTATCAATTTTAGTCATCGGGGATACTGTCTTTTATTATAGGTTTAAGAGAACAAAATTAGCTTTCATGATTCCTAGCGAGTGTAGTTATTATTGCCCAGGGACTTAACTATTGCTGAGATGTTCTATTCAACCATATCTGGCATGTAAGTCTCCATTTTATTGGACAAGTAAATCAGAACATTTTGTATGCTGAGTGGAATGACCTGCCTTGAGCTCTATACTATGTCTGATGTTTGTGTAGCAAGGAGGGACACAATTAATTGTGAATACACTTTTGATTAAGAGAGATTTACTGTACCATAAATTTGCATATATTGTCAATTTCCTACTGCCTTGAAATGTCAATAAGACTTAATATCTACAAGGCTATGAATCCTTCATGTGATAAGCTGAGCACCTTCAACTGCTGTTCATTTTAATGGGGACTGAGAATGCTTGATACCTCACAGGCCCCAACTCAATTATTTATTCACAACATTTTTATTTTATAGATGCTAAAATGTCTACATTATAGACTCTATCAACTTTCACTCCTAAAGTATTATGGCTGGAATCCAGCCTTAAAATAGAAATAGTAAATGACACAATATCTGCAATATTCCAGCAGTTCTATTTCTGTGAGTCTTCACTGGATTAAAATATGTAGGCTGTTGTACACCCTCATATATAACTCTTATCAAAACATTCTGCAATTTGTAAGTGCTTTCTGGTGAAAACTAAGGTAAAAATGGGGGCTTTATTTATGTGTTTCATCAGAAAAACAGACCTTGACATTTTACTGATGAATATTACAAACTAGTCAGTAAAGACTTTTCTACTTGATTTTGTCAGTTCAGAGAGGTTCCTGAACTGTTCATAACAAGTCACTCATCAGAGGGATGCAACAAAGCACCAGCCCCACTTCTGTTAACAAATCAGGTCAGAGTGCCTTTTCCTGATTTCTTCTTGTATCCCTTTTCTGTACTTTAATTTGTTCCTAAAGCAGACAAAGTTAGGTTATATATACCATTTTCTTAAAAAGCAGCACTCTTACTACACATTTTAGAAATGTGTATCTGTCTGTCTGTCCTTCGCTCATGATACCATCTACATGTTCTATAGTGATAGAGATGCAGCTGTGTTAGTCTGGTCTAGCTGAAACAAAAGACAGGACTATATAGCACTTTAAAGACTAACAAGATGGTTTATTAGGTGATGAGCTTTCGTGGGCCAGACCCACTTCCTCAGATCAATATGTGGAAGAAAATTGGCACAACCATAAATACCAAAGTGATGTAATCAAAAAAATGAACGCATTTGAAATTGACAAATCAAAATTTAGAACAGAGTGGGAGTGAGGGGGGAAGGTAGTGTCTGTGAGGAAATGACATAGGGGAAGTTTCTGACAGCATTATTGGACCTAACCATGCCTATTACAAGATCAAGAACACATATTCCTGTTTATCCAGAAATATAATTTATGCCATCATGTGCCTAAAGCGTCCGTCTGCTATGTACATTGGACAAAGTTCTCAGACACTTTGCCAAAGAATCAATGCTCATAAAACAGACATAAGACTCTCTAAGAGAGAGAAAGCTGTTGCTTGCCATTTCAGCCAGACTGACCATTCCCTCAATCACCTTAAAACATGCATATTGCTTCAAAGAGACTTTAACTCCAGTCTTCAACGAGAAGCTTCTGAATTGTCATTCATGCTTAACTTTGACACTTTATGTATGGGTCTAAACAAAGACTCTAATTATCTCACGCATTACAAAGATAGCTTCCCCAATTATCACCCCTAATGTCATTACCTCACAGACACTCAGGGTATGTCTACACTACCACTCTAGTTCAAACTAGGGTGATTAATGTAAGCAACCGGAGTTGCAAATGAAGCCTGGGATTTGAATTTCCCGGGCTTCATTTGCATATTGCTGGGTGCCGCCATTTTTAAATGTCCGCTAGTTCGGACTCCGTGCCCGCGGCTACACGCGGCTCGAAATAAGTTCGGATTAGGCTTCCTATTCTGAACTACCGTTACTGCTCATGGAATGAGGTGTACTGGTAGTTCGGAATAGGAAGCCTAATCCGAACTACCTAGTTCGAGCCGCGTGTAGCCGCGGGCACGGAGTCCGAACTAGCGGACATTTAAAAATGGCGGCGCCCAGCAATATGCAAATGAAGCCCGGGAAATTCAAATCCCAGGCTTCATTTGCAACTTCGGTTGCCTACATTAACCACCCTAGTTCGAACTAGGGTGGTAGTGTAGACATACCCTTACCTCCCCCCATCATCCTCCCTCTGTTCTAAAATTTGATTTGTCAATTTCACATGCGTTCATTTTTTTGATTGTATCACTTTGGTATATATGGTTGTGCCAATTTTCTTCCACATATTGATCTGAGGAAGTGGGTCTGGCCCACGAAAGCTCATCACCTAATAAACCATCTTGTTAGTCTTATAGGCTATGTCTAGACTGCAGGCTTCTTTCGAAAGAGGCTCTTTCGAAAGCATCTTTTGAAAGAGCCTCTTTCGAAAGATCGCGTCTAGACTGCAGGCGGATCTTTCGATAGAGGAAATCCGCTTTTTTGAAAGAGAGCACCCAGCGAGTCTGGATGCTCTCTTTCGAAGACGGCCTCTTTACATTGTAGAACGCCTTCTTTCGAAAGAGGAACTTTCGAAAGAAGGCATTCTTCCTCGTGAAACGAGGTTTACCGTCATCGAAAGAAAAGCCGCGTTCTTTCGAAATAATTTCGAAAGAACGCGGCTTGAGTCTGGACGCAGGGGAAGTTTTTTCGGGAAAAGGCTACTTTTCCCGAAAAAACCCCTGAGTCTGGACACGGCCATAGTGCTGCATTGTCTTGTCTTTTGTTTCACCTACATGTTTCGTTAGTCTATAAAGTGCACCAGACCATTTGTTTGCTGTTTTTTTCCCCTAAGAAAGATTACAAAATTTGGACTGCAGCTTCTTCTTATCATAACTTAAAGCAAAGTCAGGGTTTGGTTGTACCAGAATAATGGGATGAAAATTTGAATGTTTCTCATAAAATGGAAAGGAAGGAGTCTGGGAAGAGAGGCAATTAAACTGTAGAATCATCACAGGGGGGCAGCAAGGAGCCCAAGTTGGGACCAGGACAGCTATAATGCCATTGAACCAGCAGGGGGCAGGAGTGGAGAAAGGGACAGCTATCTGATATATATTTCAGAGAGTTTGTATTTATGTCTGTTGGTCGGTCTGTCTCCCACCAGTGGACGTGCACCTCCCCCCTTACTGTGGCCACTAGAGCTGAAGCAGCCATGGACAAGGAGTAAGGGAAGCTGATGGGAGCATTTGCTCCTGTCAACATCCTGCAATGGGAACAGTACCAAGCATAGCTTAAGATAAGCCGACTCTAGCTATATATTATACGTAGCTGTAGTTGCATACCGTAAGCCAAATTTCCAGTTCTAGTGTAGACCTGGTATCAGTCACTTGGATGCCATTAGTTATGGATTCAGGAACCTCCTGAGTTTTCTCCAGAAGATTCACATAAGTTAGTGTTGCCAACCCTTCTGGGCTAGCCAGGAGTCTACTGGAATCAGCATTGATCTTCCAGTGGCTCTTGAAAGCTTCTAAAAGTCCAGTTTATGGTTCATAGGGGTGAAGGCAGGTTCCCTACTTACCCTAGCTCTGTGCAGCTCCCAGAAGTGGCTGGCATGGCTGGCTATTAGGGTATGTCTACACTACAGAATTTTGTAGGAAAACAGCTGTTTTTCTGACAAAACCTGAGTTACATTCAATTGCATTCTTCTGAAAGTAAATCAAAAGAACAGAAGGGTTTTTCCAGTGTTCGTAATCCTCCTTCTACGAGGAAGAAGCCTTTTTCCAAAAGAGCTCTTTCGGAAAAAGGTGTGAGTGGACAGAGAAGAGGGAGTTCTTTCAAAAGAAGAGGAAAAGAGGAAAAAACGCAGGTTCCCTGGTGACCACTCTGTCCATAGTAATCACAGGTTAAATGCGAGATAACGTCCATTCAGTGTGGACTCTATCTTTCGAAAAAGCAGATCGCTTTATCAATGCGTTTTTGTGTGTGGACGCTCTCTTTTGGAAGACATTTTTTTGGAAGATCTCTTCTGAAAAAAGGTTCTTCTGAAAGAAGCCTGCAGTCTAGACATAGCCCCCACTCCAACACGTGACTATGCAGCTCCCATTAGTTGGGAAACATGGCGGCCACATCTAGGAGATGGCTAAATGTTGCTGATTCTTTCAGCATAGCACTTTTAAAACAGTCTTTATTGTGCATCCCCACCCCCTCCCCTCACCCAGCTAAAACTCTTATTCAGGCTTTCATCATCTCACACATTGATTACTGCAACCAACTTTTCTCTAGGTTTGAGAAATGCAGTCTTTCCCTGCGTATATCCATTTGGAATGCTGCTGCTAACATGATTTTCCTAAGCCATCACTTTGACCATATGACACCTCACTTTGTTTTCCTAAGTTTGTTCTCTCTTCTCTCTTGGCTTAAACATAAAATGCTTGTCGTCTTCACTTTCAAGGCTCTTGACAGCTTATCCCCAGCCTACCGATCATCTCTCCTTTCATACTGAGATGTCAACTCCTGATCGGCTCACAGAATCACAGAATACTAGAACTGGAAGGGTCCTTGAGAGGTCATCAAGTCCAGTCTCCTGCCATAATGGCAGGACCAAGCACCTTCTAGATCATTCTTGACAGATGTCCGTCTAACCAGCTCTTAAATATCTCCTATGATGGCGATCCCACAACCTCCCCGGGCAGTTTATTTCAGTGTTTAACCATCCTGACAGTTAGGAGGTTTTCCTAATGTCCAACCTAAACCTCCCTTGCTGCAATTTAAGCCCATTGCCTCTTGTTCTATCCTCAGAGGTTAAGGAAAATATTTTTTCTCCCTCCTCCTTGTAACATCCTTTTAGGTACTTGAATGCTCCTATCATGTCCCCATCAGTCTTCTCTTTTCCAAACTAAATTATTTCAGTCCTCATGATGCCAGCCTCCATTGCCCTCATATTATATTTTCAAATAAGCAGCTTTCTGCTTTCTCTCATGTTTGGGAGGAGCTCACGATCAACATCTGCAAAGTTACCTCATTATCTTCTTTCAAATACCCCTCTGAAACTTTCCTTTTCTGTGCTACCTAAAACAAATTTGACAATGATTAGATTGATCCTGGGTTGAAACTACTGTCTGTCAGGCTGACCAAAACCAAGTCAGGCTCTTTGCCTTACAATGCTTCTAAACACTCTGGTAATACAAATAATAACAATATATGGCTGTGTCTACACTGGGCCACTTATTCCGGAAAAGCAGACGCTTTTCCGGAATAACTTGCCAGCTGTCTACACTGGCCGCTTGCTTTTCCGGAAAAGCAATGATGATCTACTGTAAAATTGTCAGTGTTTTTCCGGAAAAACAATGCTGCTCCCGTTCGGGCAAAAGTCCTTTTCCGGAAAAACTATTCCGGAAAAGGGCCAGTGTAGACAGCACAGTAGTTTTTTCCACAAAAAAGCCCCAATTGCGAAAATGACGATCGGGGCTTTTTTCCGGAAAAGTTCATCTACATTGGCCACGGATGCTTTTCCGGAAAAGCTTCCTGCCAATGTAGACATGCTTTTTCCGGAAATACTTATAACGGAAAACTGTTCTGTTTTAAGCATTTCCGGAAAAGGGTGCCAGTGTAGACGTAGCCTATGGGTATGACTCTGAGTATCTGTAGCTCATGCACAGATTATAAGAAAGCAAAAAGTTATGTAACTTTTGGATTTCTAAAAGATTAAAGGTTATTATCTGGAAAGCAACCAAACCAGGTGACTAACAGTTATAGCATAAAAAGTGACATTTTTATCAATATGAACCACCTAACAGTTTTATACATCTTTGTCACAGCTCGCTTATCCCAGAAGGCGTTTCTCTCTCCTTTGTATCACAAAACTTAGCTAATGCTCATTGATTCTTGAATCTAGTAGCCATACAATATGATAGAACTATTTAAATTTACACTCCACAATGGGCTGTAGAAATTGCTTTTGTGTGCATGCATATTACACTGTACCACTAGTATACATTATCAGGCTTGAGTAATCTCATATAGTACATTAAAACAATGCCACAGATGAGTGTGAGCAGTTCCTTTCAGTTACAGTAGATGCAGATATGAATAAACTGAAGAATGAAAAGAATTTCGTTGCACTTGGGCTACCAACTTAAAAAGGAATCTTTGAAATTCAGTGGGTATACCCAATATTACTGGATATCAAGTAAAAGTCTGTCCTTTTCTTACTTTTCAGCTCCAAGCATCTCTCCCAGGAGTCATTTATAAAATGTAATGATCCCCTTGAGGAAGAAATTCCTTCTTGTATCAGTACCAAAACTGTTCTGTGACACCTCATTTGATAATCATTTGACTATCCTTCTGCAATCTGAGTGCATCTTTCACAAAGCCCCAGTGTGAACTTTTAGGAACATGTACAAGCTATCCTTTCACTCTTCTTCGATGGTTTTTCTACATCATCTTTACATTTTACAAGTCTATTAATTATGAAAATATATAAGTGTGCACTCAGCACACAGACAGAATTACATTTAATCCTCTCTCCTGGTAGGAAATAAAAGGAAACAAAGTCATATTGTATCACTGTCCCTAGTTAATACAAGAGATTAGGAAAACTACAATGCTGTCTCTGTTAACCAACCTTTTAAAACTCCAATCACTGCATTATCCATGTGTTGAAAATAATTATAATCTGTAATACTGACCCTCTACAGATCAAAATGCAGACTTCTTCAGAGTGTGTGAAAAAAATTATTCTGTTATATGGATTATATATGGAAGATGATAATAGGCAACACATGTTATTGCATTTAGGTTAATGATTTATTAAGGGGAGATGCCTTAAGAAACAGTTTATATGCAGAAAGTAAATCAAATTCAGGAGAAACCAACTCAAGGTCAGGCTTAGTGTTAAGCGATAAACGATGAAAAATTCTAGTCCGTCAAATATATATTTTCAATAAACGATTGTAAGATAATGGGTCTCAGAAGTCTCAGTTGAGTCCTACAGATAAAAATCTCTAAATATTGTTATACTTGAAGTTAGTTGAGGATTTATGACTTTGGAGGAACAGTTCGACAGTCTATAAAAAGACTGCATTAGAAAGCAATGACTTGAGACAGGAGAAGTAATCAACTTGGAGGGCATCACAACAAACTTACTAGTGTTTTCAGCAGAGAAAAGTTTGTCAAAAAGAGAAACTACAATCCGTGCCTTGAAGGCCAGAATAAGATTGTTCAGATAACAACCTTGAAAAAATGACACAAATCGGAATCAGTGAAACCATCAATTTGTTTAGTCTTATGCAAATACAGTCATTCTCCAGGCTATGCACCAAAGATGTGAATCTCACAATGATGGAAAACTCGCTATTCAATTTAAATACAAGGAGACAAGGTAGGAAGCTGAATGGAGATTTTGATTAAACAGAGACAAACTTTTTGGATAATGACAATATTTGACCAGAGATATTTTGGATTTTTTAAGTATGCCAAGAACCATTTCAAACTGACCATTCTATGATTATGCCCATATTTTCCTACAGCTATAAAAATTAACTACAAAGAATGTGATACGCCAATAAGTTTCAACAGTGCCCCTCTGTGACAAACCAGACAGTCTCCTTGACAAAGGATAAATGGACACATATCAGACATTAGAGATGGTAACACACATAAACTCGTAGGGGAACATTTTAACCTACCTGGATATTCAACAATGGTTTTAAAAGTAGCCATTCTTTTATAAAAGAATTTTACCACCCAATTACAGAGACAGACTGCTGAACTGGAATTCATTTACAAATTTGACACTGTCAACCCGGGCTTGAATGAAGATATTAACTGGTGAACAGACTACAAAGGCAATTTCCTCTGTCTTTGACATTCACATCAAAAGCTATGAATGGGACACATCCAGCCTACATAATTAGCTTCATTAACACAGGTCCTACAATTAACAGGTAACTGCTTTGGCTATTATATACCTTGGATTCTGATATTTCCACTCCAACTCGTCTGATAAACTGGGTTTTACCCAGGAAAGCTCATGATCCTATCTATTTTTTAATCTCTAAGGGTACGTCTAAACTACATGGCTCCGTCGACAGAGCCATGTAGATTTGTTTGTTTGGCAAAGTCAAATGAAGCTGCGATTTAAATGATTGCGGCTTCATTTAAATTTACATGGCTGCCGCGCTGAGCCGACAAACAGCTGATCGGCTGTTTGTCCGCTCAGCGCGCTAGTCTGGATGCTCCCCTGCCGACATCAAAGCCCTTTGTCGGCAGCCCCGGTAAACCTCATCCCACAAGGAATAACGGGGCTGCCGACAAAGGGCTTTGATGTCGGTAGGGGAGTGTCCAGACTAGCGCGCTGAGCGGACAAACAGCCGATCAGCTGTTTGTCGGCTCAGCACGGCAGCCAAGTAAATTTAAATGAAGCCGCGATCATTTAAATCGCGGCTTCATTTGACTTTGCCTATGTGTCTAATCTACATGCCTCTGACGACAGAGGCATGTAGTCTAGACACAGCCTAAGACACCATAGAAATACTTGTTGTTTACAAAGAAAGATGCCAACATCACACATTTACAACTCCAAACACTATGATGGAAAGTAAACTTTAGATTTTAACAGCATACAAACAAAGGTATCATTTGACAACCTCAAACATTACAATGTGAAGTTAACTGTTTGGATTTCAACAAAGGTATACTTTTCTAATAGATTATTTATAAAAGTACAGTATGGCCTTGTTATTATGTTTAATCAGAGTGTTGAAAGAAGCCATCCATAAAGTGATACTTGGTCTCATTTTACAGGACAGACAAAACTCTTAAGTAAATATTGACTCAAATTATATGGACATTATTCTGTTGGCATGACACAATCTGGAAGGAACAGGACCATAGAAGTTCTGCTCTAATGGCTTATACTGGAAATACTGGGTCAATGAAAGACACAATAGTCCAGAGAGTACTGAGAAAAACTGACCAACATTTGCAATTTTAGTCATAGCAGCCCAGCTGAACTTGGTCAGGCCTTGTTTACCCACTGCGCTTTGTGTGCTAGTTTTGCTAGTCCTTGCCTGCTGGGAGTGTAAGAAGCAGGACTGCATCTGACAAGGCAGGGAGGAAAGATCATTTGTACTCTCCTCTCCACTTGTGCACCATGCAAGCCAGATAAAATTCATATGCAGATAGCTTATTCTAAAGCACTAATTTTAACCTGTACATTTTAGGGCACCCCTGACTATTATATAGTTGCTGGATTCTAAGTTACATCTCTGATGTCCTGTTTTCTACCATGGGACTAATTGTGTTCTCATTGTACACCTGCAACTTGGTTGTAGTGGTATAATTCTGCTTAAAACATGCTCTGTATGTTTTCCAACTAGGAAACACTTTGCTCTGTCGAGGCAAATGCATTGGAAATCATTTCAAGAGAAAAGATAAAAAGGTAAAGGAAATAAAAAATATTACGAAAGTTGTCCATCAATTAATTCTACTTTGGTAGAATGAGATAAATGTTACTTTCATCTGTTCAGAGGAAACAATAGCTAAAAAGCTTTGGTGGTTTTAAAAAATGGTTTTGGTCACTCTCCAAAAGTGAGTGGTTGCAGAGAAAGTCAGATTGGAAACCACTAAATGTACTGTAAAAGGTCAGAAAGGTGGATGCTGACACATCTACTCATCTCCATTTCACACTAAACCACTGTGACCTGAAGAGGTTCAAAACTAATGTAAACTGAAATTAAGGCTTGACCTGGCATGTCTGGGGTTTCAATTTATCATGAGTGTTTAGAATCATTGCCCTGTATCTTGAGCTAGGGGTTATTTTTCTGGCTGACCAAGAGAGGTGAATGAATCTTGATGGCATGTGGGGAGGAGGAGAGATGTAAAATTGCTTGGAAAAGGGTCAGTGTAGTGGCTGACTCACCACTCAGGAATGAGGAGTTTAAAAGGGTCTGTTCATGCTTGGACACTCCCCCTCACACAGAACAGGCTAGGCAGCAATTCAGGTGGTAAATATACCATGTTACTGGCTATATCATCTGTGGACATTACCCTAGTCATTCTGCTGAGGGAGGGTGGAAAGGAATTTTTCCGTTACCCCACCATATTGTCCAAGTGCAATTTTGCTTTCTTCACAGCAGATTCTGGTGGGCTTTGTTCATGGATTACATAAAGGGTGGCAGGCTAGGGACATGAGAGATTAGTTGACTATCTGATAAGCTTATGCTTATTGGATAATAGACTAGTGACTCAACTAGTCTCTTTCCCCTCACCCTTGCTGTCTCTAGCAGCAAGGGGGGAGCAGGAGCTGGGAGCAGCTGGCTTAAAAGCCGGTTCCCCCCCAGTACCGTCTCCATGGAGGGAGGACAAGGGTGCAGCGAGGAACTGGCAGCATTTCGAAATGTAGCAATAGCAGAAGTGCTGCAGGAGAAGGAGACAAGTGGGGGACTCAAGCAGTCCTCCGCTGGCCCTGTGCTCCCTGTAATTCAAAGGCAGAGGTGCCCATATTGACTACTTGATCAGTTGATTAATCTAAATTTAACATCTTTATGGTAGGCCATATGTTGCAATCCATTATGTTAAATGTACATCAGACGATCAGTGCAGGTGTTCCATAAAAGAAAGCATACAGTAATGGATAAATGTCTTGGGGAAAGGTGAGAGGTGCTCATTAACTGAGTTAGCTGCCAGTAGTTGGGGACTGTCCTTACAAATTAATGGGGACTTATACAACTGAGGACATCTCCCCATGCACTTTTACCAGGGTCCAGCTGCTTTCCTTCACTTGGCTCCTGCTGGGAGTCTGAGACTTCCCTCCCTCTCCCCACCCACATGCAGGCTTCCCTCATTCTCTCTCCCCCAATGCAGCTCCTGCCAGGAACCTGGGGCTTCCCTCACTCCCTCTACACTCTCTCATATGGCTTCTGCCTGGGGCTTCCCTCCTTCCCTCCCTCCCACATGCAACTTCTGCTGGGGTCCTCAGGCTTTTATCCTGTCATACTGCCTCCCCCCGTGCTGATTCTCTCAAACCTTCCCTCCTCCTGTGCAGCTTGCAGTCCAGGGCTTCCCTGGTGCCCAAGAGGAGCTTCTGAGGCTGGGAAATCCTCTCTGCCCACAGTCTGGCAACAGGGATCCCTCACTAGCTGGCTGAGAGGAGAACATGGGGGAGGAGGCAGGGAGAAGCATTGTAGCAGCTGTGGGGAGAGGGCAGAGAGGAACCAGCAGTGCTGGTCAGTGCCTTCCTCAGGCATACAAATACACTCGGCTGTGTAGGGGCACCTGGAAATTTGGTGCCCCAAATTTTTAGGTGCTCCAGCCAGCAATGTATTTTGCATATGCCTTGATTCTCCTCCTATGATGGGTACAGCCATCATTATAGTTCACCTTAGCCCTCTTATGAAGAGGGATGGTTGGTAAGATCCCAGCAGTGGATCTCCTGGCAGGAAAGGGATATAAAAGGGAAGGGAGGTAGATGGTAAAAACACCCCAGTTAATTATTAGAGAAAACAAGAGGAGTTACTTACACTGTACTTTTTATCTTCCAGGTAGTCCCAGACATCTAATAATAAACTTGAGGGAGGCCTGATTAAACCCATATCAAATATCTCCTGTCCTTCTTTTGGCATATCCAGACAATAGCATCAGAGTATGTCAGGATAGCAATTCTTTTACTTTGTGTTAGCACTATCATTAACATTAAATACTTTAGCATAATTTACAGTATAGCCATTGGTACAATCTGCTAGACTAACAAATTCCATACAAATCCTTCATTTGTGGGAGATTAGGTAACCTAAGCTAAATTCTTTTGAATTTGCCACTGAACACTACACACAAATAAAAACAAACCTGGCTTTAGAGCTTTTAGAAAGGTATCACTCCTGAGATGATTACGCTAATATTCGGAGTTTTGGAGGAGATTGACTAGAAACATAAGCACATAACAATATTTTGCATTCTTCAGAGCATGATACAATTAATATCTCAATGTAAATATTTTTTTTCATTTTTTAAACAAAAGCAAATAGATAGATAGATTCATAACATTACCACTACATACTGTAAAAGCTGAATCTGATATTGATTTTAAAGTATCCTAAAATATCTATGTAGAAAAGTTATCATTAAGTTAAGATTTAAAATATCATGAAATACCTGAGGGATTTGGGGAGGAGTAATAAAAACATTTGACACAATCAAAATATGATAGCTACTGATTGCTCCATTACAAAGTACAGATTTGGGTATGTTTTGTCCTTTAGCTGTATGTAGAAAAATCTGAGAGTTCAGAAATACAATAGATATTGTCCATACAAATTCAAAATATTAAGCACCTCTGAAGATTGAGTTTTCAAATAATATGTGGGTGGGATGGGCAACATTTTCCCCATTTATCACTATTTATTCCTCGTGCCTGCCTTTGTCTGTCTTCTAGTTTTAATCCTCCTCCCATTTCACTCCACACACACTCCAAATGTCCAATTAAGAGGTCTTGAATCCATTCCTATTGTTTGACTAGGGTCAAACCATTACCAAAAATAAATTCTGAATGTAGCCTAAACCTATGTTTTTCTCTTACATTCACAGTGCAAAAGCTTTGAGGTGATCAGCTCTGTGCCCCCACCCAAGTGAGACAGATGTCACTGAGAGTGAGTGGTGAGACTAACATTGAGTATATTTATTTGAGCCCAATGGGTTAGCTGGATTGCTAGTGTTGTGCTTTGTGCTGCAAGAGCACATATGCTGCCATTTCAAGCTGTCTAGAACAACTAACACTGTGATCAGGTAAACAGAGCTTAATATGTAAAGAAACAGGAAAAAATATAACCAGACCCATGCTATACATGTCAGAGACCTGCTGTTTTTACTTTGTTTTCTGGTATTCATCAAGTCACCAAGCTTGTCCCTGAAATAACAGCCAATGATTTAGTTATTAATCATTAACTAAAGATTTTCTTCCATTTTTGGTGCCTCTTAGCTAGGACCAAGTTCTACAGTTTTTATCCAGATAAACTTAAGTCAGTGAAGGTGATATTCACAAGTTATGGGCAAAGAAAAGTCAATTGCCCTTTCATCATTTACATCATCTCTAAAATAGAACATATGCTAAGATGGTATTAACATAAAAAAATCACAACCGCAAACGCTGGAATGCAGGAGAATACAAAATTAAGCTGCCTTTAAAAACCTTGAAACTGGTATTGTGTCCACATCCACCTATACGGTCTCCAAGCTACAAAGGTTAATTGTTTAAAAATACAATATTTAATTTCTATTGATATTCTACATTATCTCTTTTTATACATACAAGCAAATGTATTTAAGAGCAAACCTAGTACTCTGTCTTCCTTATGGCAGATGAATTCAGCGTGGAATGATTATACAATTACCATGTCTACATTCAACCCCACACAGGACTCTTGGAGTTCATATTAATCCAATCTAACAACTCCCAAAATCTAACTAATTTTCCAAAACAGACAAGAATACTAGTCCTTGCAAAGGTTAACAATGTAAAGCCAATCTCAGCTTGTACAGTAAAATATTGAAGATTATTTTGGATAAGTCAAAATCCTTCATTTTTTTCAAATTTACAGATGAACAATTTGTGTAATATACCATGCACTTCGGGAAAATCATAGAGTGTCAAATGACCATGTGAGAAATTTCAGGCAGCTTAATTACATTTTGGTAAATTAGTTGGGGAAACCTCAAAAAAGGAAGAGGATGGTGTGTATGTTGCTGAAGTGCAGATGTTGTCACTTGTCTAATATGAATGATCCTCATTAAACAGTGGATACATGGAAACTATTCTGAGAGCTAGTCACAACAGCTAGAGAATGAGAACCCTTAATTTTGGCTTTCTTTGCTTCTGACGAGTTAAAAAAGAACACATTCTTTAAATGTTATTTCTATGCTCAATTTACTGGATTTACCAAAAAAAACCCCAAGTGTGTAATTGAGACAGTATATGACACACAATGAAAGAAACCTCATCAAGTCTACATACAATAGAATCATTAGGGCTCTCTCATTGAAATTCCAATGAGTTCTTTAGAAATATTACAAACTGCATCTAAGTATATGAGACATAGAACATAAGGGTGGTTTGATGATACCCTGAAGTGCATCTAATTGAATTGAGCCTTTATATACCTGGATGCATTTTACATGTATTGAAGCATAACAGATTAAAAGTAACTGTTCAAAGATCTCCTAGTGACCCATTAGCCACAGATCTTGAAAAAGGAATTGTTATGGTCTTCAATATCAGTGTATATACTATTTAAGAAATCTGAATCTCATTGATACCAAATTTAGTAATGACTCCAAAGAAGTGTCAATACATACTCTTAAGGACCCTTATTCAGTGGATTATTAAGCCATTGAATTCGTAATATATATTGCAATAGTTTTAAAGGAATCATGTTAAACTGTACTTGAATAGAAACATATTGCTTTTTCACAGTGGAAAAAGTATTGTACAAGCTTTATTTAAGTTATTTGTTTATGGACTTTAGTTACATTTTAAATCTTAACATAGTCACTTCTATTAAAAGTCAACAATTTACCAAAAATTATCACATTGTTGTTTTTAAGATACTCCAGTTATTATTTAGTCCAAATATGAAGACATATTATAGTGTCTCAGATATAGCGCTTGGTTAATGTTGACTTTTTGATGGAGATCATGATGTGTGCACACATTTTTATTATTCTATAATTATTATTTTTACAACTGCCAGGAACGTCATGAAAAAAATGAACACTGATGATTTTGAGAGACTTTTATCAGCCCTAGCAGGAACTGCTATAATTTAGATAATCACTGTAAATAATGGATTCCTCACCTGTGACTGTCTCTAATGTACTTTTATCTCAAGCAAATGGCTTTGGATATCATAAAATCTTAGAACAGAAGTGTTAAAACAATGTAGTTTCTTTTAATCTTTCAGATGTTGCAGACACCTTTTGTTAAAACAAAACATTTAAAATATCTCTCATATTCTATCTGTCATGGGGCATACCTGTAAAACAACTTCAAAACGCAGAGCATCATTGAGACATAGATAAATTTGATCATATTGAACAGGAGTATTTCTATTGAACAATAAAAAATGAATCATGATTATGCATTTAATAGAATAAATGAAGCAGTACTAGAAGACAGATGCTCTTGATGTCTAACAGGATAAAACACTGCAGTCCTCATATCACTTGAATTTAATTTCTACTGCCAAACAGTATTTCATAATCACTAGAAGTATTTATGAGGCAAATTACTGAGAAAGAATAGAATAAAATTGGGTTTTATAAAGCATCTTTCATATTCAAGGGACCTTAGAACTCCTTGCACAGATAGATGCACAAATGAAACAGCCATCATGCACTTCAGAATAGCAGACATAAAACTGCCTTTGATATTAGAACCTGTTTTTATGGAGAGGGGAAATATTGGCCATAGCCCTCTGGATAACCCCTAATTATACTGATAAGCACCATGTGATTCTTAAATTTAATCATGATAGCTGTCAAGGGAGCTCGGTTAAGTAGCTTTCCAAAGGAAGGTCCCTTTAACAATGCAACAACCTTATAATATTCAAATGCAGTGTTAGTACAGAGTCAGAGCCTTAGCACAGGAATGAGAGTAGAACCCATGAACTCAGAGATATTAGTGCTACTACATGTGATATGTTGACATAATGGACAGAACATTTCATGTAAATGAAATATGCTGTTTCCTTGAAGATGAAAAATACCGATTTCCACAAAACTTTTATCAGGAGGCGTATGAAAAGATGATCGCTGGGTGGCTAGAGTATTGGCTGCAAAGTGGGAGTGACCTGGGCATCTGAATCAGGCAGAGAAACAGGGATTTGAACCTGAGTATCATACACAGCACTAGGCCATAGACTGTGATGTACATTTACATTCTTTCTACTTATCTGTGACATGTTGATGATAAACACTTATTTAGTGAAGAACATAATTGTCCAACACATTTTTAGGGAGTCAAAACAAGTTTTATTTCTACGGGGGCCAGGATTTCACACTGACAATTTACAGTCTAGGGACCATTTAGGTGCCATCTGCTCAGAGTTTGTATATCACATGGCTCCAGTGGCTCACCCCCTGCTGTGGAGGAACTATTTATATCTCCCAAGATTGAGGACAAAACCCTGGGAGGCAGGGTGGGACATCAATCTGGTGCTATTGTGGTGCAGGCATGGGAGGAACAGAGTTTGCATTATCAGAGATCATTAATTTTGACTAGAGAGGCCATGTTTCTAGGTAAGGGAAGTTTGGATCAGCAGTGGGAGTACAGGGGGGAACTGGGGTACCAGTTTATCAGGAAGAGGGAGCAGGGGAAGGGCAATATTTTGGGGAGAACTTGTGAACAAAAAATAATATCTACCATATTTTGTTTCTTCCATTACTTTTTCCTGTACTGTCTACTGAGAATATAAGTCATTCAGGGGAGTCTCTTAGGCCTGGTCTACACTAGGACTTTAGTCTGAAATAACCCCCTCTCAGGTCGAATTTGTGTCCACACTACCAAGTCCGTTATTGCGGAATAAGCGGCTTTTGAATTTGAACACTGTAGTCCTGCTTTTCATGAAGAATAATGCTATTCCTGAACTTGTAAGTATGAAATAACGTTAGTGTGGATGCTCTGATGCCGCTAATTCATGCTAATTGGCCTCTAGGAGGCCTCCCGCAGCGCCACAGAGTGCTTCCTGGGGTTCCGAGTCCAAGGTAGCGCATCCACATTTATGGAGCCTGCTTCAGACTACATTCGATTCTTCCCCACAGTGAGGACACGGACTTTTAAATTTTTAAAATCAGGTGCCTAGAAGTTAAATTTAGGAAATTTAAAATAATCTCCTAGTGTAGACATGGCCTTACTTTGTAGGTGTACAATGCCTCGCTATAAGTAACCAACTTCTGATTATTATCCCTAAAATTATAATAAAGCTTCCTGTGCAAATCAGGTGACTCAGGACATCTGCTTGCCGCTTGATATGGACCTTGAGATGTACTCCCCTCATCTTCACTCTCTCACAGGACTACTGAAACACTCTACCCACCCCTTAGCACTTTAAAACACTCTCTTTAGTCCAGATACACAGAGTGACTTACAGACCCAAACACTACTTCAGTGTCTCACTCTCCTTGAATCAGGAAACCTCAGCCCCCCTTCCTGGAGCTGAGTTCAGTTCAGTCCATTTATTCCTTGCTGGAACCAGTCTACTTCCCTGCAGCTTCCCAGGATTCTGTTCTGCCTGAAACTTCCAGCCCTACCTAGCTGGAGTGTTACTGGCTATATCCTTTTCCCTTCTGCCTGGCTGGGAGTTGCTATTCCCCTGAGCTTGCCTCAGGCCCTTCCCTTTCTCTAGGACCTCTTTCTCTTCTGGAACAGCTACAAAAGACACCTCCCATCTGGCAGCTTTCTGGAGAATTGAGCCCTCATGTCCAGTTCTTTTTTTGCTGAGCTCTCTTCAGACTTTTAAAGAAATACTCAGAGGATCAGGATGAGGTGTGGGTAAGCTTAACCACCCGTAATGAGCCGACTAACCTATTACACTCATCAAGATAATAATCAAGTGTGAGCACAATACTCAATGGTGAAGAAACTAAGACTAGAGAGGAAATTTTAAGGGTTTTACAAGGAAGTTTAAAATGATGGTATAAAATAAAGCAAAAATGTAGGAGTAACATGAGAACAATTATTCAAACTGAAGGCATTTGAACATGTAATAATCTTCCAAGAGAAATAATGGCTGCACCCTCCCCTAAGATATTTAAAACAAGACTAGAAAAAACACTAGAAAATACATTGTTGCAAACAACCCTGAATTTGGCATTATATCTTATAGTTTTTCCCTTTTATCTCTGATTTCTATGGCTCTATAATACAAGTCTACAGGAACTGAATTCTCATAATTTGCCTAAAACTTCACTCTAGTAAGTTCCTTCAATAAAGTCTAGTAACAGTACCATTGGTCTATTCAACGTTCTATAGCTAGAAAAAACCCCTCAATCAACACCCCCATTCACATATTTTCATAAGGAATAGTGTGATTTTGAACCATCTACTAGAATATCAGATTGCAAAAATAACTATTAGGTGTATTTCAAGTATCATATGGATTGCACATGCAATTAGATATTTATGCATATACTTGTGACAGAATACAATAGTGTTTCTACTGTGGTACTTTAATGACTATGATACCTTCATTTTTAGTGTCAGATTGGGGAAAAGTAAAAGAATTTTAATGTGAGACAAAATTTTAGCTTGAGAACTAATTATTTTAATTTGATAGCATTTTAGTTTCATGTGCATCCTTGACAATTATTTATGACTTACTATAGATAATTAGGGGTTGAGCATTGCTCTATAATACTATAAATAGCTTTGTAGACATTAGATGAACTGTTAATTTTTACAGGATATGAATTTATTAGTATTTAACGTGTAAAATGTTTGTGCTTTTGACCTTTAGAAAAACATTCTTTCTATATTTTAAAGGATTGGTTTGAATCAGGTCTCAAAATGCAGTGTGAGTGTAAAAAAGCTCTTGAATTAAACATCATATTAAATCTATGTATTCAGGGCAACCTTTGATACTTCACCCATATATCAAGAACATCTTATTGTTTCTACAGCATTCAAGCAGAGTCACACAAGTTGCAGAAGCTGTCAGAAGCCTGTATCCCTAGAAAAGGGAAAAAATTTATAGGGAGGTGTGTTAGACCAAGCTGGATGAGCAAGCATCTCAGAGAGGTGATTAAGAAAAAGCAGAAAGCATATAAGGAGTGGAAAATGGGAGGGATCAGTAACGAAAGCTACCTTATTGAGGTTAGAGCATGTAGGGATAAAGTGAGAAAGGCTAAAAGTCAGGTAGAGTTGGATCTTGCAAAGGGAATTAAAACCAATAGTAAAAGGTTTTATAGCCATATAAATAGGAAAAAAACAATAAAAGAAGAAGTAGGACCACTAATTACTAAGGATGGAGTGGAGGTTAAGGATAATCTAGGAATGGCCCAATATTTGAACAAATATTTTGCTTCAGTCTTTAATGAGGCTAATGAAGAGCTTAGGGATAATGGTAAGTTAACAAATGGCACTGAGGATAAGGAGGTAGATATTACCATATCCAAGGTGAAAGCCAAACTTGAACAGCTTAATGGGAGTAAATCAGGGGGCCCAGATGGTCTTCATCCAAGAATATTAAAGGAACTGGCACATGAACTTGCAAGTCCATTAGCAAACATTTTTAATAAATCTCTAAACTCAGGTGTTGTACCATTTGACTGGAGAATTGCTAATATAGTTCCGATTTTTAAGAAAGGGAAAAAAAGCGACCCGGGTAACTATAGGCCTGTTAGTTTGACATCTGTAGTATGTAAGATCCAGGAAAAAATTTTGAAGGAGAAAGTAGTTAGAGAGATTGAGGCTAATGGTAATTGGGACAAATTACAACATGGTTTTACAAAAGGTAGATCGTGCCAAACCAATCTGATCTCCTTTTTTGAGAAAGTAACAGATTTTTTAGATAAAGGAAATGCAGTGGATCTAATCTACCTCGACTTTAGTAAGGCATTTGATACAGTACCACATGGGGAATTATTGGTTAAATTGGAAAAGATAGGGATTAATATGAAAGTTGAGAGGTGGATAAGCAACTGGTTAAAGGGGAGACTACAGCGGGTCATATTGAAAGGTGAACTGTCAGGTTGGAAGAAAGTTACTAGCGGAGTTCCTCAGGGATCAGTTTTGAGGCCAATTTTATTTAATATTTTTATTGCTGATCTTGGCACCAAAAGTGGAAGTGTCCTAATAAAATTTGCAGATGACACAAAGTTGGGAGCTATTGCCAATTCAGAAAAGGATCAGGATATCATACAGGAAGATCTGGATGATCTTGTAAATTGGAGTGATAGCAATAGGATGAAATTTAATAGTGAGAAGTGTAAGGTTATGCATTTAGGGATTGATAACAAGCATTTTAGTTATAAGCTGGGGACACATCAGTTGGAAGTAACGGAGGAGGAGAAGGACCTCGGAGTCCTGGTTGATTATAGAATGACTATGAGCCGCCATTGTGACATGGCCGTGAAAAAGGCTAATACGATCTTGGGATGTATTAGGTGAGGTATTTCCAGTAGGGATAAGGAGGTGTTAGTGCCATTATACAAGGCATTGGTGAGATCCCATTTGGAATACCAAATGGGGTGCAGTTCTGGTCTCCCATGTTTAAGAAGGATGAATTCAAACTGGAACAGGTACAAAGAAGGTCCACTAGGATGATCCGAGGAATGGAAAACCTGTCTTATGAAAGGAGACTCAAGGAGCTTGGCTTGTTTACTTTAACCAAAAGAAGGCTGAGGGGGGACATGATTGCACTTTTTAAATATATTAGAGGGATAAATACCAGGGAGGGAGAGGAATTATTTAAGTTTAATACCAATGTGGACACAAGAACAAATGGATATAAGCTGGCTAGTAGGAAGTTTAGACTTGAGATTAGACGAAGGTTTCTAACCATTAGAGGAGTGAAGTTCTAGAACGGCCTTCCAAGGGAAGTAGTGGGGGCAAAAGATCTATCTGGTTTCAAGATTAAACTAGATGGGTTTATGAAGGGGATGGTTTGATGAGATAACAGGATCTTGGTATCTAATTGACCATTCATTATCAGTGGGAAATAGGTCAATGGAGGGATGATAGGAGTTACTATAGAGAACTTTCTGGGTGTCTGGCTGATGAGTCTTGCCCACATGCTCAGGGTTTAGCTGATCGCTATATTTGGGGTCGGGAAGGAATTTTCCTCCAGGGTAGATTGGCAGAGGCCCTGGAGGTTTTTCGCCTTCCTCTGTAGCATGGGGTACAGATCACAGCTAGAGGATCTCTGCATCTTGGGGTCTTCGAAGTATTTGAAGGCTTCAATATCTGAGATATAGGTGAGAGGATTATTCTAGGAGGGGTGGGTGAGATTTTGTGGCCTGCACTGTGCAGGGGGTCAGACTAGATGATCATAATGGTCCCTTCTGATCTTGGAGTCTATGAGTCTATGAGTCTATAATATACTGTGAATGATAATTTTTTACATTGAACTTTGCGATTTCTGGCCTGTTCAATCATTACGCTTCTGATTTCAACAAAGGATAATAAGTTAAATAGATTAATTTTTTTCCTTGTGATTCTGCATATGAAAAGAACTGTAGTACAGAATTTTGCTAACACAAATTACAATCATAAAACAGTTCTTCCAGTATGACAGTACGTAGGCACTTCCTATAGATCTAAATTTCATTCATCTTTTTCAAGGTTACATTTAGCTGATGTTCTTAAATATTTTGATTCCTCACTTTTTCTGTTACTTCTACATATGGCATACATTGCTAAAAATGTTTTTAGATGCAAACTATAAAATGTTTTAATTTGTAAAAGTACAAGGTGAACTGCTGGAGAAGCACTTTAAGATTAAATACATTACTCATTATTAGTGTTCTCATAAAAAAACATGAAATGAAATAAATAGCAAAATCAAAATGAGGGAGGGCATAGGATAGTCTTGAAATATGACTGACTAGACCTGCATTACTTCACCAGCTTGTCTTGTGCATTAATACTACTTAATCATGCATTTGTTGGGGGGGGGGGGGTAGGGGATGGGAGGGAGAACTAAAATAGAAGGGCATTTTATAAGTCACATACATAAAACAGATCTACAGCTTGCTGGCATGTGAAATTCCTCTCATATATATTTTTATGAAACTACCAGCACATCATGTGCTTGACAGCATAAATAATAAAACATGTTATCCTGGCAATATTACATTTACAGTATTAGTTAGTAAATGCAATAGCCACCCTTATTCTCCTATCATAAAAACTAGCCAGCCTTTTCATGAAAGATGATTGCAATTTCCACTGGCCTGCATATGCAATAAAAACATAACTCATCAGAATTTAAGCTATTTGCTCTTAAGATACAAGAACATTTTTCTTGAACACTCTATGTGACATTAAATATTCATGAAACTAGAGAGAGTTCAAAAACTGCCTCACTAAAATTGTTACTACTTTTCAATTTGATAGAAATCATTTTGGAACTAGACTACTCTACCAACAACTAAGAGGACTCTTAAAAATAGACTGAGCTATGCAGAGTATGTCCAGGTACTGTAGCTACCAGCGATCGATTTTTCTGAAAAAACATTGCTCCTCCTTTGAAATTGATTCATGATAACTGCTTCCTTTTGGGTCAAACAGTTATTAGCCACTTGTAAATTTTAATTAAATGATTTGTCACTTTGAACATATAGTTTGTCATTTTGCAACTAAGCAATGTCTCTTTATCAGAAAATGACTCAAGAGGAAGGCATTCATCTTGTCTGTCATTTAAACACCCATTAAGATAATTTGGTTGTTGCACAAAAGAAAATTTGAGGTTTTGTCAAATAGACTGTACCACTTTCCATGAGCAGGACCACAATGTAAACTGTAAATATATAATTTGGCTTTAATTACAACCTAATAAGTTTAGTCTGGTCATTTTTCATTTATGGACATTTAACGTGCTGAGTACAGCAAACCTTTTTCCAGCTGCAGTTAGAAGGCAAGAGTTTCTCCCTTTTTAGTTCCCCCTTTCTTATCTTATTGGAGGGTACAAACTGCACCTGTGATTATTGACTTTTGGATTGTTAAGTACCTACTTAATATCTACAATTATTGGTCCTCACAGTTTTACTAGTACAAAAAGGAAGTCCTAGGGTATTTATTTGACTGAATATGGGGGAAATAATTTATTTCAGTGATGTGATAGGGTTTTTGAAGGACTGGTTGGCCCTGCTTAGTAGGGATAGATCAGCTGCTAAAGTGGATGGCTGAACAGAACAAACAAAAACAGCAGCAACTCTTTCAACCAATAGCCAAACAGCAACAGCAACTGATTCATGATTTAGCAGCTCAAAACCAACAGCAGCAGCTGCTACAGCAGGTGGTCACAATACTATAGCCACCTACCACAGTAAAGCCAGGAAGCTAGCATTGGCCCCACCCCATCAGGCTTACCAAGCTGTGGTCTGACAACGATCCTGAGGCCTTTCTTGAAACCTTTGAATGAGTGGACAGAGTAGATCACTGGTTCCTAGGCCACGGGGCCATTTTGCTAGCCCCATGTAGCCAAAAATGTAGTATTTTAGTGTTTGCATAAGAATACAATAAGTACAATGAAGGTGAGAAGTCCTATATAATGTTTTGCTTATAAGTTTTGTCTGTTTCCATTTCACTCAGCTAGTCACCTTCATAATTATCAGAAACGAATGGGTTTTGCCGTTGGTAGTTACACATTGAGTAGGCTGATAAGTGCATATCCCTATATAAGGCAGGAAGAGACCATGACTTCTTATGGTCATTTCTTTTATCTTAGGAAATTGAGCTGTGCTTCTTGTCTGCCATGCAAACTAAGTTGTGTAAGGTTCTTTTGTAATTTCTTTAGTAACTGTATAATCCTTTTAAAAATGTAATCTTGTCTAAACTTTTCTGTAAAATTGGTATGAATGAAGGAAGTGTGCATAGTTAAGGATAAGCCACCACAAATGTCAATGGTCAAGAAGTGAGTGACTTGGAGATTCCAGAAGACAAACAGAAAAGATTCCCTATTATACCCAATGCTAAATGATTAAGTAGACTGATACGCCTAACACACAGGTACCCCACTCCTTATGGCAAGATAACAGATAAAGGTGAAAAAAGATATGTGAGACGTCCCAGTAACAACCATCATAATGACGATAAAAAATAATGATGGGAAATCCCTGCCCCACTGATAATGGGGTAACATGCCACTTAAGAATTAACAATGACAGCGTACCATTGCATAATCCAGAGACCCAAATGGAAACGTACGACTACAAAATAGGGTGCATTGCCATGGTTCAGTCCTGCCAAGCCATGGAGCACTATGTCACAACTGACAGAGTCCCGCTGCTCACTCATGTTCAATCTAACTGGCCATTAAATTGGTTCAAACCTTGACAGACTGGTAACTATAAGGTCATCTGCAAGACCTCTGTGCGCATGTGAATGAATGCATATGCTGATTTTCATGTTTTAGTTTCAATAAACATGGCATGTTGCCTTTTCCACTGAAAAGGATCCTGTGTGCTCCTTACAAGCAGAACACCCAGACCTGGCTAAGATGGTGCAGATCGCTTAGTACATGTTAGACCCCATTGTGGCCCAAAAGCATGTGGCAGGTCAAGGCAGCCATTCTTGATTCCTTATTCATCTCAAGAGACATTCTGGCCATGCTTCCCCGCTGCCCAGAAAACTCTGGGATTCATGCTGGAAATGGTTCAGACTAGAGACAAAAACAAGAGCTCAGGTGGTTGAGCAGATTTTGTTTGAACAGTTCCCTCATGCTGCCCCCTGGCGGGGAAGACTGAGCACCTTGAAACCAGGGAACACAGGGATGGGGCTGTGGACTAGGTGACCCCTTGAGGTCTCTTCCAGCCCTACATTTCTATGATTCCATACCCCAGGAATGAGGGCCAAGCACTTCTTATTAGAAAAGGTTTTAATGTGTTTGACAAGGGGTTAAACTCACAGGGTCAAATTCACACCTGGTGTAAGCAGCTGCAATATTCATGGTGCTCCTCGGGCCATTTTCAATAGAGACAGAAAGGTGCTCACTCCTATGGAATTGCAAGATCACTTTTCTGAGAGTTCTTTTCATTTTGGTGGTGATATTTTCTTCCTGTAAACTGCTCTGTATTTCTTTAGGGTAATGAACTAAGAGGGGGGAGGAGGTATATTTTGTTCAGCAGGTCGCTTGAAATGTATGTATGAAAAGCTTTTTTCACCCTTAACAACAAGCACTACAAAGATCAGGTCTGCTTTCTGCAGCAATGAACTAATTGTCTCCCTAGTGGCAGCTGCAGCTCTGCAAGTGTACGCCTTGGCTCTATCTTTTCACCTCCAGCCTGTGCTGCTGGAGTTCTAACAGTTCTGTTTCTGCCTCCAGCTGTGCTATGTGTGGCAGCTTCTGCTATTCAGCCACTTAATATCAACTCACCCTCCTCACCTTTTCCCAAGGAATGCCTATTGAGAATGATGGAAGGAGGTGCAAAGTAGTTTCTAGTGGCTGTTTAGCTTCAGGGTACACAGTGAGTTGAAATTTGGGATAAGTAGTGTTACTGGAGGAGGGTGGACCCCCTAGATTCGAGACCCTAGCTGTATCTCCCTTTGAGGCCGCTGGTATATTTATTTTGTTCATTTCATCAGTGATATATTGGTTTTTTGCTTTACCTTTGTTGGTTTATTTTTTGTTTGATAGTCAATACAGAATCAATGCTGTGATTTCCCAATAGTAAACTTTACCATAGCTGTGATCTCCAATAGTAAAGATTGCTTTTCCCCATCAAAGAAATTGCTGATGGAGGTACTCAAGGCAGGTGGTAATGCAGATGTTACTGAAACCAGAGTCCTGTACATTCAAATATTTGCAGGTTGTACATGTGCTCTTGTGATCTGGAGAAGGAAGGGGGAGCATCCGCACACACGTGCATGCTCAGTGATCTCCATCTCTGCTTCTCCCTTCTGATAAAGAGGTAACACATCTAAGTAATTCCCACTTCATCTCAATAACCCCTGCCTCCAGCCTCCAAAGAGCAGGAGCTGCGTTCACTTCCTCGAGCACACGGAGTTGTTATTTGCTATCCCAGCTTGTGCCTCAAAGGGAATTTATCAGTGAGGCAATACCTGTGCCCAGTCTGTGCTCATGCATGGGAACTTTAATCTCCCCCAAATCTCTGCAGGGTATGTATTAAGCCTGCTCCAAACACTACCACCAATGCTGTTCATGTTTGAGCTATGCTGGGTGACTATTTGCCTCTGGTGGAGGTAAGGTTGTATGTCCCAGAGTATGTGTCTGAAGAATTTAGCTCCAATATTAGTCCTACACACGTAACAATTTAGGCAAAGTTAAGTGTCGATGCATGCTTACATATAGGATCAGATCTTTCCCCATACTATGGCTATGTGGAGAAATGACCAGGAATCAGAGTTAGCACAGCTGACTTTATGCTATCCCTTTCTGGCCGCTGGCGTGTTGAAGGCAGGACAATAACACCTGGAACATGCTGTGTTCCTCCAGTGTCAGCTGATGCAATGGCTCTAAGAAGGCAATCACAAACCATGACAAGTTAGAGTAGCCATGAAGCTGCTTCTACAATGGAGATTAGAAAGGCAGGGTATAGACTCAATTTTGCATACTGTGTTTTGAGCACTGTTCGTGATCCTTGCAAATCTGGTCCTTGCAGTGGAAATATACTTTATTAAAGAGAAAGGAGATTTCCCTACTTTTGAAAAGTTATACTTGAAAAGGATTTTGTCATTCGTACTAGCTCTAGCTTAGGTGAATTATAGCTCAATTCTCTTTAGTGTGGTGATATATTTATATATTCCACTCAGATCAACTTTAAATCATTCATATTCCCTAATTCATGAGAAAACTGCAGACTTCAGCTGATAGACTATTTTCTTGGCCTTCCAATACTCAATTTTTTTTGCCATTGATTTTGCCATCTATTTGGCACTAACATAACAGTCAAGTGTCCTGGACTGTTCAGAGCATTTTTTCATGTAAATGAAGAGCAACTGTTGTGCTGATGCATCTATGGATCAAAGGAAATATGTAAGCATCCTCAAAAATGGATTTGTATTTTGTGCAGACTACAGATTTATCTTGCAGTCAATCTATTGCAACAGAAGAGATAAAATAAACTCTAATTCACCACAACTCAATTTAGGTTAATTCAGTTATGGCTGCTAAGCTTTGGGCTTCTCGGGTCACACTCACTCTGGCTATTTGCTCTACCTAATGTTTTAGTTCAGAACAACAGCTCTGAATTTGTCACTCCCTCCTGGACTCTCTTCTTAGAATCCCTGTCACTCTTTGCTTCAAGTACAAACTCAGCTTCTGCATCCTCAATTTTAAGGCACTGCATTAGCCTAATCTGCCAACATCTCACTCCTTGTTCCTCTCCATTCAACAACAGGAGCCACTTTCCTTATTTCTTTTTAGTCTTACCCAGGAAAGTGATCAGTGACCTTGAATCCTTCCTGGTTTATCTTATTAATTCAATGCTAAGGCTACAATAGGTCTATTATGCTCTATGGTGTTTATAAGGGGTACATCTCGTGTGCATATAGATCCTAACATTTAGCAACTGGAATCAAGTTAGGATATAGAAGATAAGGGAGGAGACTGCAAAAGTAGATTTGATTGAATGTTATAAATATATAGTATTTTCTCTTCTGTGATGGTTGTAGTTAATGTGTAACAACCCTGATTATTTCTAAAGTTTCTAATACTGTATATCTGTGCTTGTATATAATACAATATATAATACTGTATATTTATAATACTGTATACCTATGCTTAGGTATATAGAAAGGGTACAGTTCTGCAAGGTGTTGGGTGTCTTCAACTTTTCCATTAAACTCTAGTGGAGCTGAGGTTATTCAGTACCTTGTGGCTACATCTATACTGTGCTCTCTTGCACAAGAAAACATGCAAATGAGGCGAAGTGGTGAATATCGCCACACCTCATTTGCATACTTAATGAGCTGCCATTTTTGTGCAAGGGGCTCTCGTGCAAAAAGAAACCGTCTATATGGCTCCTTTTTGCGCAAAACTCCCCTCTTCCGCAAGAGCCATTCTGCCTGAAAAAAAGCAGAAGAACGGCTCCTGCGCAAGAGGGAGGTTTTGCCCAAAATGGTGGCTCATTAAGTATGCAAATGAGGTGTGGCGATATTCACCACTTTGCCTCATTTGTATATTTTCTTGCTCAATAGAGCGTAGTATAGATGTAGTCTTATAAAGGTTTGGGTTCTAAATCCTGCTCAATACCTATTTAAAGAGGGTGTGCTCATATTTTGCACACCCGGGAAAAGGCTTATTTTGCTTTATGAGCAAATTGTTTTTGCTAATTTCCATTGTATATAAACCTTGAACTGCAGAAACCTTCATTCATCCTTTTACAAAAGAATGCTTCTTTCTAATTCTACAGTATGTGAATAGTGACAATTTGCATTTAACTGGCTGTAGCTTTCTACCCCTTTGTAAAATGCTGCTGCTTCTTCATTTAAAATGAACTATTCTAAATGGGATTCTACAGAGGGGTAAAAAGGATTAGGCAATTCGAGATACAGACATCTTACAAATAGCATTGCAGGCATTAGTTATTACTGGAATGCTTGTATAACTTACCATTTGATAATTTACCATTAACTATTCAAATTACTTGCTGTTTTCCTATTATAAAATCCATACACCTTTCAATCAAATGAATTCTTTTTCTTTCAAAAATGAGTTGTTCTCTGAATCAGCTCACTGTTGCAGAGAACTCTTTCAATGTGGCTCAGTATACTGTGTTGGTTAAATAAGACCTTTATTCTCAATGGTAGGACGCAATTTTTTCACTACCAGAGATATTAAGAAAAGAGAGTCACATAATACATTTTAAAAGTTAGTTAATTAAAAGGATAAGTCCTTGCTATTGAGGGCATTACTGAGAAATAACTGACTGCAACTTGAGTTTTATATTCTGAAAGGAGAAAGCAAGGTCACAAAAAAGTAGTCAAGGTCAATTATTTCACTCTAGTGCCTACAACAAAAGGCACTGTTGCAATCCTAATATCATAGATATTATTCATTAAAAATAATAGATATTATTAATTAAAATAATACATAAATGAACTACTGGGATTTTGCCCTAGATACTGGCATGAGTCCAACACCGACTGCTTCTCTGTGCTAGATGGTTACTAAATCTGAAAGTGCTGAAAGGCAGTTTTACAAGCTATCGTCTGTGAATTGATAACTGGTTAATTAACAATCTATTTCACATACAATATCCCTATAATATTCTTAGTAATATATTCTCTTTCTTAGATTGTAAGATGTTAAGGTTCAGGACTTACATTAGCCTCCATGGCTGTGTAGACCCTACCACAATGGGTTCTTGCAATTACATTATAAACATCACATAATAAAATGAGAGATCACATTTATTTCAATAGGTTTTGGCTCAGACCCAAAGTGCTTAATTTTGAAAGCTTATTTTAAGTTGTTAGCTTTACACTGTTACATATGAATAATAGCAATATTTTAAAAATGTCTTACTTGTGGTAGTAGGAAAAATATTTTGCACATAAAATAGAAATCTCTGATTTGAATAAACACATTTTTTTTTAGTATACTTGCATAGTTTGTATGGATCTTAAATACACAGTGGGATAAATATGGATAGCAGAAAATGAACAGGAAACAGCAAAGAGTCAATGAGAAGTAACATTTTTCATGCACTCTTAGGAGACGTTTACACAGCAGCATAATTTTGGAATATCCGGTGTTATTTCGAAATAACAAAGTGAGCATCTACACAGAACGCATGTTATTTCGGAATAATATCGAAATAACAGGCTTCTTATTCCGACTTCTGTAACCCTCATTGTATGAGGAAGAATGTCTATTTCGAAATGGCTATTTTGAAATAGGGTATGTGTAGACAGCATTTGTAGTTATTTTTAAATAAGTGGTCTCCAGGGCTTCCCACAGGTGGCCGGCTGGCAATTCTGTCCACACTCAGCAGAACACTATAATCCCCTTTCCCTTGCGGCCCTTAAAGCTGCAACCACAGGAGAAAGGACTTGTGGCACACAGCAGGCTCTGCTATTCCTATACCTCACTGCAGCACACAGCTCTGCCCTACCTCTGCCATGGCAGACTCCAGCATGCCATCTGAGGCATCCAAGGCTGCAAGCCCAGCTGCAGCTAGCTCCCAAGCCCCTGCCTGGGGCTAAAAGAGGAGGCCCCCTTCATAGATTGATGGGAGAGCCTGGATCTCATTGAGAGCTGGAGGGAGCAGTCCAATATCCTGGATCTCCATGTCAGAAGGCGAAATTCCAATGTGTATGGCTGACAGCCTGGTCCAAAGGGGGCACAGCCACACTTTGCACCAGGTTAGAATGAAGGTGAAGGAGCTCCAGCAGGCCTATTCCAAGGCCAGGGAAAGAAGTTCCTGGTCGGGAGTAGCACTACAGACCTGCCATTTCTTCACCTAGCTGGATGGCATCGTGGGAGGGGAGGCAGGTCGCCTCCCCTTCCATCATCATTGACTCCTGTCTGGAGATGCCTGTCGTCAGCCTCCTGGAGGGCATGGCTGTGAGGGAAGATAACGAGGACAAGGTGGAGGTGGCCAGCATACACATCAAGCCTGCTAGCCCGGACCGCATCTTATCTCTAGAGCTGATCCCCTCCTCCCAGGATATCACCCAGGGCTCGGATGAGGCCAGGGAAGGATCGTCAGGGGAGCTGCATTACTTTCCCTGGACACACGTGGGGGGAGGCTATGGATGGCGATTGCTGCGCACTCCTCACCCAGCCTTCTCGGCCTGGGGATCACACAGCAGCCTATGCACATGGAGTGCCAGTTCAGAGCAGACAGCCACATTGAGGCAGCTGCTCAGGAACCTTGTGCTCCTGCTCACAGGGGTTCTGGAGAGGCCTGCCTTACTCCTGACCCCGCAGTGGGACACTTTCCCACCACAACCCACCACTAGGGAGGATGGGGTCACAGACACACACACAGCAGTCTTCACATGGCACATGGGCATGCCCTCTCCCCTATGCCCTCCCTCCTCTCCTCCAGCAGGCAGAGTACAAGTCGACTCCTTGTGGGACACTGCTACTGCCAGACCTGGCAAGTACCTGGCATGGACGGAAGCTGAGCTGACCTGTGATCCCTCTCCCACTTGCAGGCTCCCAGCCCGGCTGGCACCTTCCCATGCCTGCTTGTCCCTGGGACGTGGAGGTAACAAGGGTCCCCTCAGGATGACCATGCCCACAGGCTGTCCAGGGCCCACTGTCTAGGCTATAGATGGCCCTCGAAGCACATTGCCGTTGTCTCAACCAAGACCTTTTGGTGTTGTCTCACACATTAGGGCTAAACTTCAGGCACTCTGTCTCCTGGGATGACTGCCCTTCTCACTTTTCTTCACAGGTGGACCAGCTGTTAGTAAGGTGCAACCCACATCTCCTATGCCAGCCTCCAGACCCCGCGGGACCCGCAGGCGAAGGCAACCCCAAGAACACCTACAGCAGGAGCACATTGACTGCTTGCATGCCCGGCAGCAGTCTCTGAAAGTGGTTATAGAGCTGTGCTGTACCATCTGGCAGGAGCTCTTGCAGCAGGCCCGGACCACATACGTGGCTGACCCTGCCACCATGGATGGCCTGGTGGCCACTCCTGCTGCCACTCCCACCCTGGATCCTGCCCCTCTGGCTTCTCTCCTTAGCCCCCTCATGACCACCAAGGACCCTGCACATGAGCTGCTAGGACCACCCCATCCCTAAGCTTCTCCACCCCCTCACACCCGCTGCCTCCTTCCTTTATCGTCCTTCTCCCTTTCCCCAGTTAAAATTACCCCAGTTAAACACAAAACAGAGTTTCCTGTTTCAAAACAAAAGGTCTGTTTTATTGTATCAAGGAAGGAAAGGGTGTAAGGGGCGGGGGGAAGGGATAGGTGTGGGGGGAAAAGCACAGAAAGACAAGGCACAGGCCCCTTGTGTGAAGGCCCAGGGGAGAGTGTCACTGGAATCCATGTGTGAAACTCTCCCTCAGAGCCTCTCGGATGCACGCAGCCTCCCGATGGGCTTGCCAGATGGCAGCTGTACATGACTGTTCAAAGGCCTTGGCCAACTGCTCATCCTCTGCCCCTGACACTGGCAGGAAGGTCCCCCACCTTGTTGATGAGCCTGCAAAGCAGGATGGTGTTGGTGGCCCTCACCATCTATAGAAGGAGACAAACAGAGAAATACAGGGTTGCCAGAGCCCTCAGAAGGTCCCTAAGCCCAATCTCTCCCCCCACACCAGGACCAACCCCCTACTTACATCATGCCCCGTTAGGGCTTTGTGAAAGTGGGACTGAAAAACCTTCTAGGGAGGGAGATTCCACCACTGCCCACCCCACCCTTCCCTAGAGAGCAGTTCACCACTTGCTGGTGAGAGGGCCATACCTGCATAACCATGGCCCTGACGGTCGATCTCCCCATGCTGTACTGGTTCCTGATGGAGTGGTAGCTGTCCGGTGTGGTGAGCTTCCAAATAGTGATGGTGACCCGTTTCTGGAGGGGGATGGTGGGTTGCATGTGGGTGTTCTGTCGCCCCAGGGCTAGGGTGAGCCACTTGCAGAGCTCCAGGAAGGTGTCCTTCCACATGCGAAAGTTGTGGAGCCACTGGTGGTCATCCCACTGCTCCATGACGATCTGGTCCCATCAGTTGGAACTGGTGTCCAGTCACCAGAAGCAGCAGTGGGAGGGTGGGAGGGATCATGCTGAATGAGCAGCATGTGGATAGAGGAGAGGAGGTGCCTTGCAATGAGCTGAGGGCAGCCTGCAATAACTGCAGAAGGAGGTGCGGCATGGGGTCTAAGAGCCATCAGCTGCTTGGAAGCAGGTCTGCCATCATGGCTGAAGTGCTGTGGTGTCTGCAAGGACAACCAGAGCAGGCAGATAAATGGGTGTGCTGTCCCTCAAAGAGGTAGGCAAAGGAGAGGAGCCTCAGACATAAGTGCACAGGGGTTCTCCTTAAGTACAGATAGCCTCAGGAAGCAGCACCAGGTAGTGAGTGCTGTCCCGATACCCTGCCCAAAGTGCTTCCAGGTAGCTTTAAATGCAATTAAGGCTCCAGTCAGTATGGACACTCTATTTGGAAACAGCTCATCGCTATTTCAATTGGAATTTGCTGTGTAGACGCTCTATTTGGAAATAAACTATTTCTGAGTTTCTATTCTGAAATAGCACATTTCGAAATAGGTGTGTAGACGTACCCTTACTGGACTATTAGAGTAGTTTTTGGCAAACTGGGGCCAGGCACTTAAAATTTTTCTTTATGATTACATGTCCTGAATTATAGTTGACTGCTTTTCATAGCATGTCTACAGGTGTTAAAAGTCCTCACACTCTAGAGTATAATGATCTAACACTGGCATGAACACACATAAAAAGCTGCCCTGGACCCCAAAAAGGATTTGCCTTTTTTAAAAAATCAATGAAATCCTACAGTTTTCAGCTATGTGCACACGAGTGGCTGGGTCTAGAAGGATGGAATTTTTTTAGGAGTTTCAAACCACTGTGCCTAGGGTTTTAGAGTGTAACATATAAGAAGTTCCAGTGGATATCTGTCCCACATATTGCTTTATCTAAGTCATCACATTGATTTATACAAGTAAGTTACCTCTATCTGCTCATCAGTTAAGTCTCTTCAAGCCATTATGAGTATCTATAACTTATTCTACTTTATTTGCCAGCATACTTTAAACATTAGCAAAATTTACTGCTCTGAGAAAATTATTTTGCATACATGGCATAGTATTGTGAAAAATGAGGAGAAATATAATAAACCAGCATTCTCATGAGCAGGAAAGAGTTCTGATAAATGAATAAACATTTTTGAACTGAGACTATTTAAAGGTCTCTTGTGTAACTTATATGACCAGCAGCGCTGAAGCTCATATAGTAGATAACCTTTATGCACATTGACCTTGACAACATAGTAAGGGAAATAAGGCCTGGGCTTCTTCTCACTCAAAGGATTTCACTTCCATTGGTTATGTTGCCATTGACTTCAATTGAATTACTTCTGATTTACACAAGTATGGAGGGGAATTAAGCCCACTAACAGTATTTTGTTTTAATGTATGAATATATGTGTTCCTGTAAAATAAGGTATACATATAGTATATTTATATTAAACAGACTTTATTACAAGGAGAAGAAATTACATTCTTAAATTCCCTTGTGGCATATCATTTTTACATTATTTTTAATGAAATACTGAATCTTATAATCATATGCATCTTTTATGTCTGAAACTCTCCTTAAGACATGGGAAGTGTAGAAGGGTACAGAACTTTTTACAAAACAGTTCAGCCATTTGGACATTGTAATAGCCATTTAACAGGAACAAAAAAGGATATGAAGGCAACAGGGTTTTAAATATTAGGCACAACATAAGTAAATAGTTGACCCCATATTATTTCCTCTGCTCCATTCGTATAATAGGTAGAGAGACTGTTGCCAATTATATCAAATGTTCATACTAGAAGGAGGTTAAACATAAAGCTGGCTGGAAACTGGAGTCTCCATTTTGCATGACATTCAGAAATTTAAAACAATTATTCTGAGAAACTGGATGGAATGAAAGCAGGTGGGTTTCTATTAGAAACTTGCCTGGATTCCAACTTAATTTTGTCAAAACCCACAGCTTCACATGGAAGTTTTATTTTCAACAAATCATTTTCCAAAGAAAATTTCTAACCAGTTCTAGTTCTAAGCTCTTTTGTATAGTAAAAAGAAGAGGGAACCTTCCATTTTCAGTCCATATAGTTGAGCTGGCACTTATATTTGCATATCAGCATTAGGATGATATACAAAATCTATGTCTGTAGATATTATTTTTATCATATACAACTCAGTTAAAATACCTATTGGCCATGTGAAGAACTCAAATAATAGATGCCTACAATACAACACATATTAAATACTTCTTTCTTTTCTTGCTTACAATCCCATTTGGAATCTACCTTTGGTTTTCTGTCAACCAGAGCCTATTCTCGGATGCAGGCTCCTATAAGGTAGCTTTTCCATCTTTTGTATGGTCAAAGTTGCAAATTAGAAAGTTTATTCTAAGTATTTTTATTACTATTTTGATAACAATGTAGGACTGCACATTAGCAGCACTGAAAACATAAAAGAGTACATTCTCTGGCTAAATGTAAGGCTTATCCGCAACGTGGAACCAAGTCACTTTGGTCTAAGAGCGTATCCATTTGATTCACTAGCACAACCCTCAACCACTTAGATTATATCCATAAATAGAAACCTTTAAAAATGAGGGTTATTACCCCCAGAACAATTAGTCTTGGTCTACACTAGGAGCTTATTCTCAACCCTTTCCCCTCAAGTTTGAATTTACAAGCGGTACATCCACACTACCAAGCCTGTTATTCCAAAATAAATGTACTCCTGGTTTAAGGTGGAGAAACGCTAACCCCGAAATAGTAATTTCAAAATAATATTAATAACATTAATGTGGATGCTCTGGTTCTGCTAATAAGAAACTATTGGGCTCCGGGAGACGTCCTGCAACTCCCCAGGGTGCTTCCTGTGTTTGAAAGTGTTTTACTGCTTTACATCATCTTCCAGCATGACTGTGAGCAGTTAATAACTATTCTCTGAGAATGGTTATCCAGGCAGTTATTCACCCACATTACCAAGCCTGTTATTCTGAAATAAATGCAATCTTGCTTTTTACAAGGAGTAACGCTACTTTGGAAAAAACATTAATGTGGACACTGCAGTGCTACTAATTTGAACTTATTGGACTTGGGGGGGGGGGACGGGGACTTCCTGCAGCTCCTCAGAGTGCTTCCTGGGGCTCTAAATTTGAGGTAGCATGTCCACATTAACAGAGCCTACATCAGACTAATTTTGATGCTTTCCCATAGTGAGGACACCCTAGTTCAAATTTGTTGAATTGGGAGTTCTTAAGTCAAAGTTAGTAATTTCAAAATAGTTTCCTAGATGTGGCCACAGAGAACAGTCTTTGTGCCTTAGCATTCATCTGGATGAATCATCTATAGGGATGGGAGGTTCTGTAGTCAAGTCTCCATATCTATTCAACTCTTAATTCTAAATTGAGACTGCCAAGAGATACTAATAGAAGTGGAGATACCTGTCACTAGGAAATGGACTGAGACCATCACACATTTTATCTGCATTAATACTTAATAAATACTGTTGAAACTATAAAGAAAAAATCTACTTATAAAACTTTTCAAAAATAATTTACATGTGGAATGTTAGTTTTTTGTTTTACTGCTTTACATCTGCTGTCCTAATATGTCCAATCTTGTTTGCCAACAATGGCAAACAATGGTACCAAACATAAAACCATAATTACCATGTTACATTTTATATTGACTCCAGAGCTACCATATTTGCCAGTATTATAATATTTTCCATGGATAATTCTCAAAATAAGATGATTTTTTAAAGGCTTTTAGACCCAAAATAAATAGAGAATTGTGTGCATATTCCATCGATTTTGAGTGTTTTTAATTATAATTATAGGACAGCAAAACTTTTACATCTATCAAGGTTTTTTTAAAATCTGTTCACATAACACAACAAAAAAAATCATTCTCAACCCTATACAATTTCATTGACTTATAACAATGCTGATGTTTTGTTTGTTATTACAACAAAATATGCAAGAGAGTCCAAAGGAGAGCAATATAATCCCTGCACAGTCACCAGTACAATATACATGAACAGAGAGTGGTTGGAGAATCTCTTAGGGTATGTCTACACTAAAATGTTAGTTCGAATTAGCAGATCCAGACTAAAAAACTAGTTTGAATTAGAGTTTTGCTAATTCGAACTAGCATGTCCACATTAAGTGGACCCTGAACCGGGGTTAAGGATGGCCGGAAGCAGTGCCGGCAGGGCATCAGAGGAGGACTTAGAGCGTCGAGATGCTGTCTCAGGCTAGCCCAGGGCTGTGCTTAAAGGGACCTGACCCCCACCCCAGACAGACAGTTCTCAGGGGTGCCCCGCTTGCAAAGCAGTCCTGGCTTGGAGTGCCCGGAGTACCCACACTCGGCACATCACAGCACTCGGCCATCAGACCGGCTGCACTTGCCGCAGGCTGCCATCTGGGAGAGGCGGCAATTGGGGGCCTACAGGAGAGCTTCCACCCCCAGAAGCCCACAGAGCCACCCCAGTCCTCCCCATCGGGGGCTCGTACCCCATTCCTCCCTCACCTCCTTCCACTTACCCTTCCCTAGCCCCTCTTCTTGATGTACAAAATAAAGAAAACGTGTCTTCCAAAATGGAATCTTTGTTGAACAAAACTGGGGGAAACTGGGAAAAGGAGGTGGGAGGGGGAAGAGAGAGGGTGGGAGAGGGGAGGGCAACTAAAATGATCAGGGGTTTGGAACAGGTCCCATATGAAGAGAGGCTACAGAGACTGGGACTTTTCAACTTAGAAAAGAGGAGACGGAGGGGGGGTAGGATAGAGGTCTATAAAAGCATGAGTGGGGTAGAGAGGGTGCATAAAGAAAAGTTCCTCATTAGTTCCCATAATAGAAGGACTAGAGGACACCAAAGGAAAGGAATGGGTAGCAGGCTTCAATCTAGTAAGAGAAAGTTCTTCTTCCCAAAGCAAAGAGTCAACCTGTGGAACTCCTTGCTGCATGAGGCTGTGAAGGCTACAACTAGAACACAGTTTAAAGAGAAGTGAGATCAAGTCATGGAGGCTGGGTCCATGGAGTGGTATTAGCCAGGGGGTAGGAGTGGTGTCCCTGCCCAAAGTTTGTGGAAGGCTGGAGAGGGATGGCATGAGACAAATGGCTTGGTCACTGTCTTTGGTCCATCCCCTCCAGGGTCCCTAGTGTTGGCTGCTGTCAGCAGACAGGCTACTGGGCTAGAAGGACCTTTGGTCTGACCCAGTACGGCCACTGTAAGCTCAGGGCTCAGGGTTGGGGGTCTCAGTGGACCCCCTTGATTCTCTTGCACACCTGCTCCTGGGTGGCCAGGATGGCAGCTCTCCTGCCCTAGACAGCCACTTTCCTGTGCCTAGTGTGGAGGTCGTGGACGAGGTCCACGATGTCCGCACTAGACCAGGCGGGTGCCCGCCTCTTGCGGTCCTGGACAAGCTCCCAGGAGCTGCCAGCCTGGTCCCGGGAAGAGGGGGAGGGCTGGGGGGCATCAGGTGGGTGGCTTGAGCCGTGCCAGGTGCAGGGTCTGCTGGCTGGGTGCTGGCAGGCTTGCACCTGGCATGGGCACCGTAGCCAGCCCGTGCCCCTTTAAGGGGTCCGGGGCTGGGAGGGGGGCAATAGAGTTTCCCTGGTGTTGGCCAGAGTGGCCACCAGGGAAACCTGGGGAGGGCTAGCTTCCCACTAGTTCGAATTAAGGGGCTACACACCCCTTAATTCGAACTAGCTAGTTCGAACTAGGCTTAGTCCTCGTGCAATGAGGTTTACCTAGTTCGAACTAAGCGCTCCGTTAGTTCCAATTAAGTTTGAACTATCGGAGCGCTAATGTAGCGCCTATGAAAGTTAATTCGAACTAACATCTGTTAGTTCGAATTAACTTTGTAGTGTAGACATACCCTTACACTGCAAGTATGGGATTGGCCTTGAATCCTCACCTGAACTAATACTGCCTCCCCTTCTGAATCTTATGTCCTCCTGATGAGAAATTCTAGCACCTCTTACCACTTGGTGGTGTTTGGGCAGAATTCTGCTGGCCCATTACCTCTGTCTGCTATGATTTGGGTGGCTCATAGCTCCCCCTCCTCCACTGTTATGTCTTCAAGAAAGTGGAAAAAAGAATTTGTTAGGAACACCACTTAATCTTGGAGGATTTGGTATTTTCCTTATCAAGGTACAAAGAGTTTTATTTTATACTTACAAATATTATTATTAAATTATTACACAATTCAAGCACAGCACCCTTTCAGCAGCTCCCTTCAGTCCAGATCCAGTCCTCCTAAAATGGAAGATGACTTTTGTTTTTCTGCAGCATTCTTACACAACAGCTGTTCTAAACAGAGGTGCTGGGGTGTGTAACAATAGGCATCAAGATACTGATGTGGAAATGACTGACTGCAATGAGATGTACTGTTGCTATGGGAGTGACTACATTAATCCTTGTGATAAGCTTTTGATCCTTCCCAGTGGGTACTAAAGTCTCCAAAAGATTAAGACTTGGCTTTGTTCAGGCATTCCAAATCTGGTGCCTTCTCTCCAAATAATTTGCTTCTTTCTTGCTTAAAGATTAGCAGGTGCTCTCCCCCTATTGTCTGCTCCTCTCTCTGTGAGCAGTGTCTACCCCCACCTCTGTTTCTCTCTCACTCCATCCTAGTACAGCCGGTCCCGGCTTATGAACGAGTTATGTTCCAAACACTAGGTCGTAAGTCAGATTACATTCACTTACATTACGACCACGCTGTTTGTAAGTGCGGATTTCATTTGTAACTCAGGTTCCGGCTGTATAGGAGGTTGGTCGTAAATACGAACGGTTGCAAGTTGATGCGTTTGTAACTCGGGGACGAGCTGTAAAGGTCTATGTACAGTCCTGTTTTGTGCCCAGCTCCTGACTTGCCTAGTGCTTCCTCTCTCTTCCACCTTTTCCATGGGTTTTGAAATGGCTCTTACTGGTTAGGGCAGGGGTGGGCAATGAAATGGCAGTGGTTCTCCAGGATTAGCCCCTTGCAGGCCACCACTGCTATATATATATGTGGCTCCACAGTTCACCATTCACAGCCAATGGGAGTGGCAGGAAGTGGCATGGATCATGACACTGCTTCCTGAAGCTTCTATTAGACAGGATTGGTGATCCATGGCCAGTGGGAGCTGCGATTGCTAGTCCCCATGGAGGCACAGATAAATATAGTGGTGGCAGCTGGCCAGAGGCCAACCCTGCCTTATCAGATCTGGCCTGTGGGCCAGTATTTGCCCTCCCCTGGGTTAGGGCCAGGGGATGGCTACGTGTTGACAAAGGCCTTATTTCTCCCTCTCTGCTCATCTTCCTTTTGCAGAAGCAGACCCAAGGCATCCTCATGAAGGCAGCAGGAACAGAAACAACATTTGCAACCACATAAGTGGCCAATAGATCATATCAGCTACTGCAAAAAAATATGCTTTGTGTCAAATGCTCCAGACATAAATGCCATCTATATGTTACAGGTTTGAGAACTCACACTGATTTAATATTCCACAGTTTTTATAAATAGCAAATGTTACACTAAATAATCTGAAGATGAATAGCCATGTTATTTGAATTTACAACTAACCCTCGCAACCCCAGATTATGGTATTGAAATCCACATTCTTATTCTAAAAGGCAAAGACAACAAGTCTACCCTCTTAAACATACAAAGATGAAAAATATAAGGAATCCAACAAAAGGAAAGGGGTAAGGTTTTAAATAATCATAGGACCAAGTGCAGCCAAAAGACTTTGAAAAAAAAAAGACTTTAGCTTTTGTTTTAGAAGGACTCCATATACCTAAAATCGTATTTTTCTGAAAATGTAACTACATGTAATTACAATGGTACTTATGACTAGTATCACTGAAAAAAGTTACAGAGAAAAAGTATTTTTTTGGGGTGTAGTTTATTTACTGTATTAGATAGCTGTTTCTGTAGAGGCATCCTCTATTGCCCTCATACAGACTATTATACCTATCAACAGGGGCACAGAATAAACTTCTATAGTGTCCAGAAAATTATATTTTTAAATGAGGGTCTATTGTACAAAGGATACTTCAACCAGAAAATCATTGTCTTTTAAATTAGACATTTAAAAAAATTAAGTTGTCATTATCCCTGAGATAGATTGTAAAGAAGAGACTGGAAGTGCAGATCCACCAAAATTTCAAAACAACCCAAATTGAAAATGTTTATTATTTCCAATGTGCCTACTTACTTTAACACAGACAATGACAGTTGGATGATTTATTTTACTACAAACTAGCATTGCACAAAAGTCTCTATAATGTTGAAAAGTCTAAGGATTATAGGGCCCAATCCTACAGTTCTTAACAAGCAAAATGGCCACTGATACTGAGTTTGTAGGATCTGAAAGATAGGGTTTAATGGATTTCCCCCGCTTGAAAACTTAGATTGTTTTAGTATCCATGTATATTACAATATGCTAGATAAGTTACAATAACTGGACAGAGAGAAATAATTGGGGACTCAGTGAATTCTTCAAATTTCCCAGAGCATTAAAACAGAAACAGTACACACTTTTCCACTGAATTATATTGAACAAGTACCTTCATCTTTGCATGCATTTTTAATTTTCATAAGTCCTATAATAATGTGTGAGATCATTAGTGAAGAAGGGTCTCCAATTATTTTTCTCTCTCCTGTCATTGTTATTCATTTAGTCATCTTCAGAAATTCAGTGAATCTTAAAAGACTCTTCAATGTACTGTCTTCAGAATAATTATTACAATGGTAAGAGACTAAAGAATTGCAGGCTACCTTAGATCTAGAAAGTGATGGACCAACTAAATGTTAACAATGCATCTCATTTTTAAATGTGGGCAACTAACTCCACATCCATGCACTTGGATCAGCATAGAGAAGTTTAAAGTTGTTTTCAGTGCTTGACTGCTAATTTAAAATTTTCAAATGTGAATATTGGGCCTCAAACCTAAGAACAAAAATTTGTAATTGGGCTCCCTGTTTGTAATATTTTTTCCTTTAATTAACCGAGCATTTTTGAAAGTGATCTCCAAATCAGAACTTCAGAAGACACAAAAAGTAATTTAGTATTGGTTTAATACATTCAAACAAGACATTCTATGTTAAAGACTATGACCACTTGAGTAAAATTCATTTGGATTTAGTAAAAATGCTAAAAATATTTGAAATCTCTGTCTACTATTACGGATGATAACCTTTTTGAGTGAATGCAGAGTTTTGGGATTACTTCATTAATTAAATGTTTCACATATTCATTCTTTTTTAACTAAAATCATTTGGTTTTGGCATTGAAAAGAAAATAGAAAGTAGAATTTTACAACTAGGATTCTGTTACAATTAGTCTTTGTAGATTTATACCACATTTTCTGCTTGGAATAACAAATGAAAACACATCTCATCTAAGCTTTTTGGAATAAAACTTTACAAAGCATACCAACAGGGTAACCACATATGTTTTATAGGCAATTTTTAACAATGAAAACTCAAAGTAGCAGCTTAGCATAGCTTGACTGAACTTGATCATGCAAAATTGGTGAGATGAATGTTCTTTTGTGTTATGGTATTTGTCTAGCAGTTTCAATGTTATGGTGTTTTGATAGTGTTTACACAGTATGGGAGCCTTAAAGTCAATGGAGCCTCATCAGTTCAGTATTTCACCTGTTGAGATTGGGACTATTAATGATATTCCCCACCTAAATAGTTCTTAAGGAAAAGCATGAAAAGCACTGATAAGAAAACCAAACTATAGTAATGAGATGCAGCAGAGTTTGAGCATGTATTTTAGCATCTTAGCATATAATTGACTTTTTTCTTTGCCAGCATGTAGACCAAGTAATGAAAATGAAAATATTTTAAAAATATGCTTGGATAAATATAGAGGGGAATGCACTAGACTTTAAATTACATGATGGACTCTGGGACTTACAAATCCTGTGATTGCATCCTTCTACCCACATCATATATACATTGTTTGGCACACCTGAAAAAGGTATAGTAGAACCTCAGCTTTTTTAATTATTTTTTTTCATTAAAAAAGTATTAATTGCCAACTATGGTCTAGACGGTACTGGGTCCTGCTGTGAGGCAGGGGACTGGACTTGATGATCTCTCGAAGTCCCTTCCAGTTGTAGTGTTCTATGATTCTATGATTCTAACTCCCTATTGACACATTATGCTTAACTGTTTACCTGTAATACTCTTACTATCCTTCCCAGATCTGTTGAGCTAAAAAATTTGTCTCTTTCACCAATAGAAATTGGTCAAAAAAGCTATTTCCTCACCATCCTAGATATCTCTTTTAAAAAGTAACTTTTTGGCCTCTTTTAATAAGACATAGCTTAAAAATCTAAACCAATGATAATGATTGACAGGATTGAAATTGCACACTACTGTGATTTTTTGTAAAAGGTCCTAGTTTCCCAACTCCCTATAGTTGCCAATAGCTAACTTCTGACACCTGTAAAATACTTAAGGCACTGGGTTTTTTGGGGGGAGGAGGATGGTTGTGATGGCAGCACTACCCTCGGTGCTGCTGAGTGCTACCAAAACCTTACTCTCCATTCTTGCTATAAGTTGCCGAACTGAGTTCTCTTTAGAGCTCTAATGTGATTGTGCCCACAAGAATGAGTAGCCTACTACCATGATGCTAGTGGACTAACTACAGGAAAGGGGGCAAAAGACACATTAATTGGAATCCTGTCTCTTATATGCAGTCCTCTATAGCCTTATGGAAGTTACAGAGAGAGGTTAACTACCTTACAATAACTGGAGTCCTTCAAGATGCTTTTGTTGACATGCATGTCCCATGTGCACAAACCTAGAATATTTTAGCAAGCAGTGACAATTGGGGCTGCACATGAATCCTTCCCACCTTTTCATTGTCTACAAAAAGGGTATAAATAGCAGAGCAGCTCCAACCACATTCAGTTCCTTTGCTAATAGAGAAATCCAGACTCTATTAATGGGGCAGGAGGGCAGATATGGAGATCTGTGTGGACAATTAGGCTACGTCTACATTGGCCCCAATTTCCGGAAAAGGGATGCAAATCAGGTAAGTCAGAATAGGGAAATCCGCGGGGGAGCAATCTTTGTGCCTTAGCATTCATCTGAATGAATCATCTATAGGGATGGGAGGTTCTGTAGTTAAGTCTCCATATCTATTCAACTCTTAATACTAAATTGAGACTGCCAAGAGATACTAATAGAGGTGGAGATACCTGTCACTAGGAAATGGACTGAGAGCATCACACATTTTATCTGCATTAATACTTAATGAATACTGTTGAAACTATAAAGAAAAAATCTACTTATAAAACTTTTCAAAAATAATTTATATGTGGAAGGTAATTTTTTGGTTTTACTGTTTCACATCTGCAGTTCTAATATATCCAGTCTTGTGTGCTATGTACTCACATTTGGCAAACTATGGCACCAAACATAAAAATATAACTACCTTTATATATCATGTTATGTTTTATATTTACTCCAGAGCTACCATATTTGCCAATGTTAAAATATTTTCCCATGAATAATTCTCAAAATAAAATGATGTTTTAAAGGCGTTTAGCCCAAAGTAAATAGAGAATTGTGTGCGTATTCCATTGAATTCAAGTGTTTTAAATATATATTATAATTATAGACAGCAAAACTTTTATGTCTATCAAACTTTTCTTGAAAATCTACTCACAAAACACAAGAAATAAAAAAAATGACCAGATCCTACATCAGTGGGTCAGCAACCTTTCAGGAGTGGTGTGCCAAGATTTAACTTATTCACTTCTATTTACAGATCTGTGTGCTGCGTGATGGAGGGGGCATGCTGTGTATGATGATGATATTTCCTGAACTAGTTACAGCTAGGGAGAATGGTTTAATTTAAATTATTAAATAGATAAAGCGTTTTAACTTTCTCATATTAATTTATCAAACTTTATTCTAAACAAAAGTAAAATATTAATTTATGTCCAACAAAAGGTTCCCATGTTTTCTTGATTTATGGCAGGGGTGGAGAAACTTTTTTGGGCTGGGGGCCCCTGACCCACAGAAAAATCAGTTGGGGACCACACAAGTAAGAAGCAAAAAATACTCCTCCAAAAAACCCCAACCCTCACTGATGTGGCCCCAAACTTAGAGATTTCACTCTTCTGGCCCTCCAGCCCTATGGGACGAGGGGAAGGGACAGGGAGGACTAAGGTTCAGGGTTTCCCATAGGCCAGATTTACTTTTCTGGGGTTCCAGAGTCAGTGGATTTTGTCGCACTCCTCAAGCTCTGGGATGGGGACAAAAACGAGGGGTTCAATGTGCAGGACAGGGCGTCCAGTGAGATAGAGATACAGGCTCTGGGTAGGAGGTGGAGACGGGTTGAGGAGGGCAGGATCTAAAAGGGAGTTTGGTGGCAGGAGAAGGTGTGGGGTGAGGGTATGTGAGGGAGTTTGGAGGTTGGAGTAATGCAGAAAAGGTGAAAGGGTAAGAATGAAGCCAAATAGCTAGTTGGGGAGAGAGGCAAATAAGTGGGGAGTAAAGTAAAGTGCAGTTTCTGCAAAGTAAAATTGTATCCCCCTCACATCTTCCCTCTGATCCAGCCTCACTCCTCTTGGCCCCATGATCCCCCGCAAGCTTGATCCCCTGCATTGCCCCATGTCCCTCAGTACAACTTCTGCCCTCTCCAATTCTGCACCCACATCCTCCTTCACCCCCCCAACCTCCACATCCCTTTGCCCCCAGCATGCACACCAGCAGGGCAGCAGCACTGGGACTCCCAGGCCGGGGCTGCTTGGGGCTGGTCCCAGTCTGTGTGGGCACAACGGGGCACTGGGAAAGAGGCTTCCCACCTCCGCACACACCCCATAGGGAGCAGCGTGGGGTAGCCCAGGTCCCAGCACCCCACAGAGGCAGCAGCAGCTTGGGAACAGTTGCCCAGCCCCGGATCCGTAGAGCAGCTTCAGCCCCACCCCCTTCCGGAGCAGGGAGCAGAGCCTGTAGCAAGGGGTGGGGGCATTAACTTCTTAGATTCTGGGAGCTGCACGCCTAGGCTGGGCAGGGCAGCCCCAAAGACACGAGCTCAGTGCGCGGTCATGCCACCCGCTTCACTTGCTGGCTGCCAGGCCCTATGTGGTCACGCCTCCCACCCCCACTTTCGGCTTGTCTATCCAGCAGGAAGCCAAAGCTGGTTCTTCAGCCTGAAGCTGCATGGCTACCGCAAGACTCCAGTCACTGCACGGAGTGTTTGTGTGTGTGTGTGGAGGTGAGGGGGTGGGGGATTGGAAGCAGAGCTTCCAACATCACTCAAAATTGGCTCACATGCCACTTATGGCATATGTACCATAGGTTGCCAACCCCTGGCCTAGGTATACCACATCCACCGCTTCTGCCTTATCCACAAGCTATCAGATTGGTTTGACATGCTTTGTTCTTTACAAATCCATGCTGGATGTTACCTATCACCTTATTATCTTCCAGATGTTTGCAGATGAATTCCTTAATTACTTGCTCCATTAATGTCCCAGGCACAGAACTTAAACTGACTGGTCTGTAGTTTCCTGGGTTCTGTTTTCCCTTTTTATAGATGGGAACCTTATTTACCCTTTTCCAGTCTTCAGGAATCTCTCCTGGCTTCCATGACTTTTCAAAAATGATAGTTAAAGGCTCAGATACCTCCTCTATCAGCTCCTTGAGTATTCTAGGACGCAATTCATCAGGCCCTGGTGTCTTAAAGACATCTAACTGTTCTAAGTAATGTTTAACTTGTTCTTTATTTATTTTACCTTCTAAACCTACCCCTTTCTCACTAGCATTCACTATGTTAGGCATCCCATCACCATCAATCTTCTCGGTGAAAACCAAAACAAAGGAGTCGTTAAGCACCTCTGCCATTCCCAAGTTTCCTGTTAGTGTTTCTCCTTCTTCACTGAGTGGTGGGCCTACCCTGTCTTAGTCTTCCTCTTGCTTCTAATATATTTGTAGAATGTCTTCTTGTTACCCTTTGGCTGTGTTTAGACTGGCAAGTTTTTCCACAAAATCAGACTTGGCAGCTGTCTACACTGGCCGCTTGAATTTCCGGAAAAGCACTGACAATCTCATGTAAGATCGTCAGTGCTTTTCCGGAAATACTATGCTGCTCCCGTTCGGGCAAAATTTTTTTTCCGAAAGGCTTTTGCACAAAAGGGCCAGTGTAAACAGCATAGTAGTGTTTTCCGCAAAAAAGCCCCGATCGCAAAAATGGCGATCGGGGCTTTTTTGCGGAAAACCGTGTCTAGATCGGCCATGGACGCTTTTCCGCAAAAAGTGCTTTTGCGGAAAGGCATCCTGCCAATCTAGACGTGCTTTTCCGAAAATGCTTTTAACGGAAAACTTTTCCGTTAAAAGCATTTTCGGAAAATCATGCCAGTGTAGACGTAACCTTGATGTCTCTAGCTAGAATGAGCTCATTTTGTGCCTTTGTCTTTCTAATCTTGTCCCCGCATTCGTGTGTTGTTTGCTTATATTTATCCTTTTAATTTGACCTACTTTCCACTTTTTATGTGACTCCTTTTTGATTTTTAGATTATGTAAGATCTCCTGGTTAAGCCAAAGTGGTCTCTTGCCATACATTCTATCTTTCCTACGCAGTGGAATAGTTAGCTTTTGGGCCCTTAATAATGTCCCTTTGAAAAAATGTCATCTGTCTTCAGTTGTTTTTCCCTCTTAGTTTTGGTTCCTATGGGACCCTACCTACCAGCTCTCTGAGTTTACCAAAATCTGCCTTCCTGAAATCCATTGTCCCTATTTTGCTGTTCTCCCTTCTACCATCCTTTAGAATGATCTACTCTATGATTCCATGATCACTTTCACTCAAGCTGCCTTCTACTTTCAAATTTTCAACCAGTTCCTCCATAGTTGTTAAAATCAAATCTAGAACAGCTTCCCTCCAGTAGCTTTCTCAACCTTCTGAAATAAAAAAAATGTCTCCAATGAAGTCCAAGAACTTATTAGGTAACCTGTGCCCTGCTGTGTTAGTTTTCCATAGTTTCAGCTATGTCCGGATAGCTGAAGTCCCCCATCACCACCAAATCTTGTGCTTTGGATGATTTTGTTAGTTGTTTAAAAAAAGCCTCAGTCATCTCTTCTGCCTAGATAGGTGGTCTGAAGTAGACCTTGAGCATGACATCACCCTTGGTTTTTTTATCCCTTTTAACCTAGCCCAGAGACTCTCAACAAGTCTTTCTCTTATGTCTATCTCGGCCTCAATCCAAGTGTATACAAGACAACACCTCCTTCCCTTTTTCCCTATCATTCCTGAGCAAGCTGTACTCTTTTATACCAATATTCCTATCGTGTACTTTCCCACCAAGTCTCTGTGGGTATGTCTACACTAGCTCGTTAATTCGAGCTAGGTAGGCAAATCAGGGAACCGGGGTTGCAAATGAAGCCCGGGATTTAAATATCCCAGGCTTTATTTGCATGTTCCCGTCTGGCTGCCATTTTTAAATCCCCCTTAGTCCGAACGAACTGCCTGCGGCTACACGCGGCAGTTTAAAGTTAATCCGAACTAAATCCTTAGTTCGGATTAACTGTTACTCCTCGTGGAATGAGGCGTACCAGTTAATCCGAACTAAAGATTTAGTTCGGATTAACTTTAAACTGCCGCGTGTAGCCGCGGGCAGTTCATTTGGACTAAGGGGATTTAAAAATAGCGGCCAGACGGGAACATGCATATAAAGCCTGGGATATTTAAATTCCAGGCTTCATTTGCAACCCCGGTTCCCTGATTTGCCTACCTAGCTTGAATTAACGAGCTAGTGTAGACATACCCTATGATACTATGTCATAGCTGTGTTTATTTATTAGCACTTAAAGTTCTTCTTGCTTATTTCCCATACTCCTTGCATTTGTATACAGGCATCTAAGATACTGATTTGATTTTGCCCCCAAATTCTGCCTAGTCCCTCTTTTATCTCTACTATTATAGCCCATGCTCATCTCCCAGGTTTCCATGTTTTTCACTTACCTGTGGGCTTTGGTCACTTGATCCTATTGGACATTTGTATAGGCATTTGAGCCTCTGTTTTCCATGTACACATTTTTTAAAACAATATGTAATCTTCTGGTTTGAACTAAATTTTAGAAAGTTTCCATTAAAGCAGAAGCTACTTAAAATAGAGCTTGACTGATGTCAGCTCTGAAAAACTAGCAAGTTCAACATCATGTAACTCTACTCATTGTATGTAAGTGGAAAATAATCTCAACATTATGAAAGAACCACTTCAGATCATGCACATGTTAATATAATGACCTGATAGTAAAATATCTGTTATTGACATGTTGGATTATAATTATTTGAAGACATAGTTGGATTCTTCATTCCTTAATCTAGACAAATTTCACCCAATAGACCTTTGGTTACTTTATGACTTATCTTTTATATCAAGATTTACTTGAACTCTTCTAATGTGCAGTCATTGCATGGTAAACTCTTATGTGTGAGTTAGAACAGCAATATTTCAAGAGCTCCCTTTTACTTCATTGAGACCACAGATTTCAAAAGAATGATCATACCAATGATACTCTTGTGTTTGTTCACTCAGGCTATGTCTACACTACAGGGCTTTATTGGAAAAAAGGTATGAAAATTGCGCTCCACAGTTTGTGAAGCTTTTTCTGATAGTTTTTTTGAAAGAGGCTTTTCTGAAATTTGGCCAATCTACACAAGGCCAAATTTTGGAAAAAAAACCCTTTTTTGGAAGAGCCCTTCTTACTTGTGGGAGGAGGAAGACAGGGCTTCTGAAAGAGCATGTTTGCTCTTCTGCAAAAAAAGCAGAAGAGCAGATGCGTTCCCTGGACAAGACAGAGTTTTTAAAACCCCATAGTCTAGATATAGTCTCAGTTATAAGGGCAAAGAGAATTGTTAAGCATAAAAAAAGAACTTGGCTTTGCACACATTTCCCATTCTAAGTTACCTTCAAATATTCCTTTTTACTTGGAAGTAAATTCTTAGTACAACTTGAAAAAAAATTAGTTGCATTATTCTCTACTAACTTGAATGAGAGTCACCTGTTTAAATCCCCATGCACTACAGCAAAAACTTAATATGCCTAATTTAGATCATACTCCATTGTTCAAAACTAGTGTTTCACTATTGTAGCTAAATATCAAACCCTGTCATCATTCAGGATATGTCTTATCTGAACACTTTAATTTAAATTTAAAATAAAAACCAACACAATAAAACATGTAATTGAATATCAGCGAGATCAAAGAAACAGAAAATAGCTGTCAATTGATCTGTTCTTGTAATAATGACACAACTAATATAATACATAACATCTATTCAAAATTATTGATTATATATAAAATATTAATGGACTCATGATAAATTACTACACCTGGTTGGAAGCTCGGTGGACAGTTGTCCATTGGGGCTGGACAGAAGGGAAGAGTAATTTTTAAGGGATGTACTAATCTGGCAAGTATTGGTGGCCTAATTCTGCCAGGTGCAGAGAATGTGCTAAAAGGTGTTGGTGATCCTGGCTGCTTAGCATTTCATCAACTAAAAGCCTGAAGTTGCTATGCAAAGAAAATGAAGTAAAAGTTTTGTTATCCAGCATGGTGGAAGAGTAGGAAGTACCAGTTAATCAAATATTCCAGTTAACTCAGAGTTATACTTACAATGGAATACCAATTTTCAAAAATTTAGACTACAATAAAATGAGTAAAGTATAAAATAATGTACAGGAACTTACCAATCCAGGAGTAGTATTGCACTGCAGAGCGGTTGGTTTCTTGAAGCACTTAGGTGTATACAGATAAAGGTTTTGATATAATAACATCGTATATAACATCTTATGATGCTACAGATCACTATTGGCAGCACATGGCATACACACAGATCACTAAAATACACTTAACACTAAAAACTATATTGCACAAAATTTAATCTTCCTTTTGCGATTCAGAAGGTGCTTCAGGATCTTGCAGTGCCTCAGAGTTATCATTAACAATATCAAGAAAGTGTAAGAGATTGGGTTGCATCTGTTATGACCCCATGCTACACTCTGGAAACTGTGTTTTTTTTTAAGTAAAGCCCTGATATCAGCTTACTTGCTTTTTGCCTTTTACTTAAAAGTAGAGTGCAGAATATGCAACTGAATAACATCCTGGTTAGTTTACTAGTTCTGTTTACTAAATTGAATAGTTGCATTGGGAGATATAAGAAATGTCAGTGAATAGAGCTTTCCAGTTCATACAGTGCCAGATAACAGAGCTTTTACAGTACATCACATGGATTTTACACTCTTTTTCTGAAAAAAAAAGTTATAAAAGTGAAACAGCAAATAAAAGTTCCCACATTTGGGCTTCCCAAGTCTCTTTTTGCAGGTTTATCAAAACACACAACAAACCAATAGACAAAAACAAGTACTATGAAGCTATTCTAAGATTTAAGAGTCTCCAAGTCTTTCATTGAGCATGGTCTTGCCTCACCCACTTTTCACTATAAAAAGTTTGCAGAAATCACTCTCAGAACATGCCTCTTCTCATCATAAGTAGCATTAAGCTTTGATAGTAGACTTCACACCCACCTTCTGAATAAACATCCATTTATCTGCAACACTTCTTGTTGTCTAATATGTCCTAGTGGGACTGGTGTAGAGAAGAACATGAACTGATGCCTCTTACATTCTGTTTCAATTATTATGCTGCCCAAATAATTCTCACTGTCCCAGTGATAACCTCACTGTTCTTTTTAAGTTAACTCATGGGGATTCTATTTGCAAACAACGTAGGCTGTTTTCTATGTTCATTTTCAGGACTTCCAGTAATTAAATCATTTTCTGTACTCTCTGGCTGGCAGCTCCCAAATCTTCACGTTCAGAACTTTCATATATTTTAGGAGCTCACTGTCACAATCAATAGTTGTCTATTCATTCACAAGATGATAAAATAGGAGATTTTGTGCTGCATCAAATTATTTGAAGTCTAACTTGCAGTTCCTTCATTTGCTACCCTCTTCTCCACTTTTCAAGTGTTTTTTTTTCCCTAATGCAATACCATGGTACTTTGCAATGTACTATCAATTTCCTTTGGTAAAGTACTTCCTGTCTCAAAGTACCTGAAGTGTAGGAGACCGAAGAGAGTTCAGTCGTCAGCCTGTACATGTCTTAAAAAAAATCCAGATGATAACATTTGTTTCTGTAGGGGGGATGGATAGCTCAGTTGTTTAAGCATTGGCCTGCTTAACCCCAGGGTTATGAGTTCAATCCTTGAAGGGACCATTTAGGAATGTGGGGCAAATCTGTTAGGGATGGCATTTGGTCCTGTCATGGGGACAGGAGACAGGACTCAATGATCTCTCAAGGTCCCTTCCAGCTCTATGAGATAGATATTTCTCCATATATTACATGTCTTCATTTTAATACCCTTTACTCCAGATATAAAAAAATGGGTGGTGGCAAAATTATATTATGCTTTCCTTTTGAACTAGTATAAGTTACTCAAAGGGAATAGAAGAAATTTCAACAGATATGTCTTAGAAACCTAAAAACATGTAGCTGTTTCAAAGATATCGACTGAGTCATGTCAAAGTCTTTCCTTCTTCTTTGATAAGAAGTAGCTTTAATTTCCTCCTTCTGCACAAAGGTCAACTAAATCTTATCCTATAAGTTAGTAATATGCCAGGCTAGAAATACTATTACAAAACTTTGATACGATCAGAAAGCTTTTCTTTAATTGTGAAAGTAGCTTTTTCAAAAACAGATTTTGAGCTCTGAATAAATGTTTTTCACCTATCAATGATGGCAATGTCTATTTATGGCCTCACTTGTAAACATTTGCAAGTTTGAATCTGCTAAAGTTTATCATGCATAAATGCAGCCATATTGAATGTTTATGACTTGAATCCAATAGAATGAATCTGACGTTATGGATTTCACATTGTAATAAACTGCATTTAGAGAATCACAAATATTTTAAGAGACCAGTAAAAACTAGGAAAGAAATGGACAAAAATCAGGAAGACTATGAAAGAAGCTTACTTTTCCTTTTAATAAAGTATTTAAAATATACCTTTCTTCTGTTAAAGCAATTCAATAATTACAGAGAACTATCATATGAATTTGGGCCACTTGAGGGAACTGTTCTACACCTAGTGCAAAATTATTTCATTATCTGCACATCTCTGTATAATCAGACAGGTGAAAATGCTCTTTTTGCCACATTTGTAAGAACATAGGAACATAATATAAGAATGGTCATACTGGGTCAGACCAAAGGTCCATGCAGTCCAGTACCCTGTCTGCCAACAGTGGCCAATGCCAGGTGCCCCAGAGGGAGTGAATCAAACAAGTAATGATCAAGTGATCTCTCTCCTGCCTTCCATAGCCACCCTCTGACAAACAGAGGCTAGGGACACCATTCCTTACCCATACTGGCTAATAGTCATTTATGGACCTAGCCTCCATGAATCTACCTAGTTCTCTTTTAAACCCTGTTATAGTCCTAGCCTTCACAACCTCCTAAGGCAAGGAGTTCCACAGATTGACTATGCGCTGTGCGAAGAAGAACTTCCTTTTATTTGTTTTAAACCTGCTGCCCATTAGTTTCATTTGGTGGCCCTTAGTTCTTATATTATGGGAACAAGTAAATAACTTTTCTTTATTCACTTTCTCCATATCACTCATGATTTTATATACCTCTATCTTATCCCCCCATAGTCTCCTCTTTTCCAAGCTGAAAAGTCCCAGTCTCTTTAATCTCTCCTCATATGGGATCCGTTCCAAACTCCTAATCATTTTAGTTGCCCTTCTCTGAACTTTTTCTAATGAACCTTTTCTGGAGTACACAGTATTCCAGATGTGGGCATACCATGGATTTATATAAGGGCAATATTCTGTCTTATTCTCTATCCCTTTTTCAATGATTCCTAACATCCTGTTTGCTTTTTTGCCTGCCGCTGCACACTGCGTGGACGTCTTCAGAGAACTATCCACGATGATACCAAGATCTCTTTCCTGATTAGTTGTAGCTAAATAAGCCCCCATCATATTATATGTATAGTTGGGGTTATTTTTTCCCAATGTGCATTATTTCCCAATCCACATTAAATAAATTACAAACATATTTTAACGTATTTCAGTGAAACTAATTATAATTAGTAATAATTTAATAAGAGATCATGAACAAGTTTACAGAGCTGGTTTTGGCTGAAGTACAGGTTGAACCTCTCTAGATCGGCACTCTCGGGATCAGACCAGTGCCAAACCAGAGAATTTGCTGAACCATGGGACATCAATATTGTCTAGCACCATTACTAACATTAGCAGCATTATTAACACTTCCAGTACTTACTGGGCTCTTAGAGGATATTTAGGGGTAAATTAGAGCTAAATAACAGCACCAAACACTGAGATCCAGGAATGGTGGCTGTAAACAATCTTTATTGGACCACGGAAAACATGGTCACTCCCATGATAATTGGACATCTGGCTAACTAAAATCATGCCAAACCAGGGATGTTACTGGAACCAGAGTGAGCCAGATTAGAGAGGTTCAACTTGTAGTGATTTTATGAAAAGATGGCAATACTGAAGAATGTATTTGCAGTGAATCCTGACCTGATTCCTTGAAAAGAAAGACTTATTTTGAGTTTTACCTTCTCTCTTGATGCTTCCTAGCATCATTATCCTTTTTAAATACAGCTGTGGACAAGGATAATGATTTCCAACATATTTCTGCAGTACTGTTGAATTCCTTCTTGGTCTGTACACTAACAACTATTAGTTTTTTGTATATTCCTGCTACTATTTCTATGATTTTTTTGCTTCTACAGCTATCAGTCTACTTTGTATACTCAAATCCAAAAAACTTCCAGCTGCAGAGATTGTCAATTACTCATTTTTATATTGTGCCTAAGCCAATTTTCTACAAAACAGCATTTTCATCATCACATCATGAATTCTGCTGGCTAGTCAATAGTTTTTGACACTGAATTCCTAATGAATGCTTTGACTTAATTTCAGGATACAATCACCACTGCATTTATTTTCTCTATAATGATGGCAACATCTCTGAAAACCAGTGACAGCCAGTTAGCTAAACAATTCTTGCCTTTGAAAAATTAGTTGTTTTTCAAATTATGTTTATTAAATCCTCCCCAAAATTGTTTCTGACAATGCCTGAAATTATACCAGCACTCTATATTTTGATAAGCATTTTGATCTATGAATAAAAAATCTCATATAGCTGCAAATTTACAGCATGGAAAAAGTTTTGTCATTGTCTTCAATAAGAAAAAGATTGGACCTAAATTTTTTAAACTTCATTTGTCATGTCTAAAGCCTGGTAATCTCAGTGTAGCATTTTACTAAAAAAAGTTATGCATAAAGCTTTGAGAAGACTGTAAACCTGCCACAATGCTAATAAGATCAAAACAGAAAAGGAATTCCTATGTTTAATATTTATGTTAAGTTTAATATTTAAATTTTTTTGGTTGTTCAACCAGTGATAAAACAGATCGAAATACGCATACAATCTTTTGTATTGTGGTTTAACATTAATGGGATAACATGATTTTTTAAAACCAAAATGGCTAGCAATAAGCTCAGAAATGCCACTTACACTACACAAATATATTAGTTTTTAAAATGCATTGTACAATTCATCATAGTGAAAAACACCCCTTATCTTTTATACATTCTCACTGCAGGCAGATCACAGCACAGTTTTCTTTTAATCTTATCACTTGCTACATTTCATAGACCTTACTTTTGTGAATAATGGGATTAATAATTCAATTTTCCAGTCCTGTTGAATCAGAAACTGATGTAGCAAAGACTTTATAAAATATGAAGTTAACTTCACTACCCTCATTTGAAAAAACATGGACATCTCTTATAGTAATCTAACAATCTTTAATTTCTACTAAAACATTTATTCTGGTCCTAAGCACCTCCACTTTGCTCCACAAACACAGTCCACAGCAACAGTACCATCTTAGTTCACTGTTGTCCTGCTCTGTTGAGACTGAGGCACATTAGGGGCTCAGATCTTGAGTATCCTGGAAAGTTTTAATTGCCTTTGACATTACATGAAATTATACAATAATAATAACATGCCCTATATCGGTGTTTCTCAAAGTGGTCCGAGAAAGCTGCTACTGGGCCACTCAGGTTTGTTTACTTACCAGCTCTGCAGCCACAGAACTCCACGACTCCCCTTAGATGCAAACATTGAACCACAGCCAATGAGAGCTGTTAGGCTCCGTTGCTGTGGAGCTGGCAAGTAAACAAACTGAAGCGGCCCAGTAGCAGTTTTCTCAGCGTGGTTCCATGGACCACTTTGAGAAACATTGCCCTAGATATTTAATATACACAGAATAGAACAGTGTAGGAAATAGCAAAGGAACAGTTTCTAGTTATGCAAGATCTGCTTCTGGACTGTCAACAGATCAACTCTGTCTCTGATATTTTTCATTTTGCAAATGCATTTTAAATTCATCTTTTAAATTATATAAAGTTAGATTATATCATATAGTTCATTATTACAATATAGTTCATTCATGAAGTACTTTTGCTTCTCTTACATTTCTTCTCTTTGACTCTAAAGGTGTGCAATTCCTATTTTGTAGACTGCACCTTGAATAAAAGCCTTTTGTTTATTTTATTACTTTTCTACATCCCCACTTAACCATGACAGTCTCATGAGCCCACTAATCCATGTCTACACTGCAAGATAAGGTTAAATTTATTAAGAATGACTTTTTAGCACTCAGTTTTGTAAAGTTGAAGATGCATGTGCCCACTGTGTGCAAGAATTTGATGTAGTTCGAAGTAGCACATCCCCAGTAGAAAGGCTACCATTGACTTTGAGAATGATGCACTGTGGATAGCAATTCTACAATTCCTGTGCCTCCTTGCATTCTGGGTTATGTTCCCAGTGCATGCTGGGACCAAAAATGTGCCACAGGTGGCTTTAGGTACATGTTGTCAGCACCCCATAATGCACTTGTTTCCCCCTCCCCATTCCTTTCTCCCCTGCTTAAGTCCAATGGCAGTCTTTTTGCACTTTTTTTTCACTTGGTTATCCATGCAGATGCCATTGTAGCATAAGCATGGAACTCAGCATGGATCCCATTGAGCATCAAAGCATGATGATGATGAAGTTAACCTTTGTGGACCTAAAGCTGTTCTGTAATTCTCTCGCCTTTATTGAATCTCCTTGACTTCTATGTCATTGGCCAGTGAACACTTTACTCTGGGTTATATTTTACTCCCCTTCAGTAAGTCCAGTGGGGCAGGAGAACATTAGTCACCTTGTTGAGACTCTAGTGATTATTACCCTGATGGAAAAGGGAGATAGGGCTGATAGTGCCACAGAAGACACAATGGATTGGTCCTCTGTCCCTTCCCCATTTCTACTCCTGTAGAGGATTAAAGGATTAATTTTACTTTGTTTTTTGCCTTTCCATGTTTCATAGCAGAGAAAAGCACAGAAACCATAATCCTGCATCTCTCAAGAAAAAGTTTTGTGCCATCTTCCAACTCCCTGGAGAACTCTTTGGATTCATTAGGGGAAGAAAGTTCAGTCAGGAAGGTCATTTCCCCCTGCCCTTCCCTTGTGGATATTAGTAAGAAAAAATAATACAGACTGGGACTGTTCCTCCTCCCACTTCATTATGGGGACAGTCATGGCTGAGGCAGTTCTGTTAGGGCGTGTCTAGACTACATGGCTGTCAACGGAGCCCTGTAAAGTAGTTTACTCGACATAGTCAATGAAGCGGGGATTTAAATAATCCCTGCTTCATTAAAATAATAATGGCTGCTGCGCTGTGCTGACAATCAGCTGATCTGGCACCGCGCTGCAGTCTAGACGCGGCACGGTCGACAAGGGAAGCCTTTGTCGACCGCTCCTGTAAGCTTCATGAAACCGCTCCTGTAAGCCTTGTGTAAGCCACCATCACTTAAATCCCCACTTCATTGACTATGTCGAGTAAACTACTTTACATGGCTCAGTCGACAGAGCCATGTAGTCTAGACACACCTTTAGAGTGATTCTAATGGAGACACACTGCTAAGGGAACGAATAAAAAGAAATAAAGGGGTCAAGGCCTTTATATGGATGTTCCTCAGGTCTCATAGAACCTTTTGGGGGCAAGTGTAGGGGAAGGCTCTTCAACATTTTTTTGCATGACTTCTATGAGGAGAATCGCACAGCAGTGACTTCCTTGAAATCCTTTCTATGAGTTTCTCATAAGTTTTGATGTTTTGGAATGTTTCTTTCAGAAAAGCTAAATACATTCTTTCATTTTATTAGATATTACAGAAAAAGGTTTACAAAAGGCACAAGAAGTGCTTTGTTTATCATAAGCCAAACCAGCAGTTTTCTAGAGCTAACACCACACATAGTACTCAAAAGTAAAGGCAATGCACAACTAAACCCGCTTGTATGCATTTGTACACTTTGTTGAGAGAAAAAGAGATACACACAAACCAGAGCACAGTTTCAAAGAAAGAAACTAAGAAGAGAGTACAGTATACAGCTCAAGGAAGGACAGACTAATGAATGAACAAAAGACAGGGAAGAGACAAACTCAGCAGTACCAAAAGCAATACTGCCCAATATCAATTCAACTTATTGATATGACAATGTAAAAGTCATGATTCCTGAAGAGTGAGAGTACCCAAACATACTTTGTGAATGTATGTGGATACTGACCTGGGCTTGAGACAGGACTAGAGGTAGTAGGCTCAATAATTTCTACAAAAAGGGAAAAGGAAAAAAAGAGAACATTTGGATATTAATTACACATGGAACACAGATACAAAATGAGACAATAAACAGTCATGCAAGAGACACGCATAGGACCTTTTATTGAAAGAGTCAACAACCACCAGGGATTCGGTGAAAAACATGCAATAAACCAAACCTGTGTCATGAGGTACACAGCACTGTCTTTTAAAACTATTTTATTCATGCAACACCAGTGCACAGGTTACCACATTCCAGTATGCAAATTCCCATTCTGCCAGCTTCATAAAGCTATCATTACAGTTCTCAAGTCAACATTTGCAAGGAATTCTTTTTGTGAAATACTGAAATCTGCATAAAAAGGCTGTCTTTCACCCTAAGTTTTTTGCAAACATAAGTAGTGACAACGACTGTGAACTTAAAGAATATGATTAAGAGAATTCTGGCATTTTCTTAGTGAACTTGTGGAAATAACTTTTTATTATCCCATATATATACTGTTTCTAGAAAACATACATTGAAAACACCAATATCAAACCACATTTTGAAGAACTTTAATTTACTTGGTGTAATACAAAGAATAGTAAAAAGGAGCTATAGACAATTCCAAAATTCTCCACATTTAATGCAACAAGTAATTAACTTTATGACTTCCCACTATCTTGCTATGGTAGTATTTTATACTCCACTTTTTCAATTTCTTTTTATTGGCTTTTAATAGTGCTACACAAACCAAACATACCAATCTTAATAAATATTCCACAGGTACAAAAAACTAGTAACATTTCAAGCGACAACTTAATGCTCTTAATTAAAAAAGATTTAACAGTAGCATTACCTAAATCCAAAGGATCCTGAGCTATATAATGAAAATACCATGAAAATATAATTCAATAGCTTAAAAAAGATATGAAATAACTAGTAAGACAACAGTAGACATGCAAATCATAGGAAAAAAGCTTCACTTTGTCTTCCCATTTTCAATTTTCCATATTAGCTACAATACTCAATTTAATTCCATGAAGGTAAGATTTATTCAAAATGAAACAATACCCAACATTTTCTGAAAGAGAGACATTTAATTATAAAGATGGTTTCTTTAACAATAAAATGCATTTTTAAAATGTGCACTATTTTTAATACATGTTAGTAGTGTTACAAATTAAAAATCACATAAATTCATTAAATAAACCAGAATGTGATATTTAAAATAGATATATTCTGAATTGACACTTCTATGATATTGTACATTGCATTTTATTAATATATACTGATTTGGGAATTTACATCTGCAATGCAGTAATTTTACAATTCCTTTTGAAACCTAAAACCCATGCAGTATGAAAGACTGACATTTTGTGCCATACACTATGGTTCATATAAATGGATTTGAAGCTACCACTTCCTACATATTGCTTAGAGGCAGTTCACTAAGCCTGCTGATAGGGGCTGGGGTGGGAGAGGGACAAAAGGGGAAGTTGATTGAGTCCCAGTGACTCAAAAGGGCCTGGGTCTTCTCGTTGCCATGGTCGCTGCTGCTGCAGTAGTGGTAGTACTAGTCAGGAACTCTGGGCCCTTTAAATCACCACTGGAGCCCTAGAGCTGCCCATGTGTGACGTTTTATATGTGACAGGTTTCAGACATAGCTATGTTACTCTGTTTCAGCAAAAACAATAAGGAGACCAATGGCACATTATAGACTAACAATTTTATTATGGCATATGCTTTTTTGAGTTGTAGCTCACTTCATCAGATGCCTGAAGTGATAAAAAGTAACAGATACAGGTTGAATCTCTCTGCTCTGGGACCCTCGGGACATGACCTGACCCAAATGAAGGTGATTTGCCGGACCAGGAGAAGTCCCTCTCTTCTTGGCCTGTGTTAAAACTGCTGCCTGTCCCACACACCGCCACTAGGGCTCCAGGCCCCCCTGCTGCTGCCTGGTCAGCCTGAGCTCTACAGCTCCCTCTAGCTCAGCAACTGTCTGGGCTGCATGGCTGAGGCTGGAGCTTCTTGGCTGCCACTGTGGCTTGAACTCCACAGCTGCGGCTGGAACTGCCAGCTGGAGCTGGAGTAGTGCGGCTGGAGCCAGAGCTACACAGCCACTGCTAGCCCACTACTACTGCCCAGCTGCTGGAGACAGATTTTTCTGCTCCCCCCCTTCTTCCCCAGGCTCCCTATACATGTATTCTGTGGTCTATATATGCAGCAGGCCAGAGAGAATTGGTTAAAGGAGGTAGTAGGGATACAGAGGTTGGAGTGATGAACTGGCTCTTATGTAACACTCCCAGCTCTATATTCCAACTATCTGGTTTTTTGCTTTCACTTCGTGCATCTGATAAAGTGAGTTGCAATTCATAGAATTCGAGAGGTCATCGAGTCCAGTCTTCTGCCCTCACGGCAGGATGAAGCACTAGCTACAGTAGACCATCCCTGATAGGTATCTATTTAACCCCCTCTTAAATATCTCCAGAGATGGAAATTCCACAACCTACCTAGGCAACTTATTCCAGTGTTTAATCACCCTGACAGTTAGGAAGTTTTTCCTAATGTCCAACCTAAGTTTAATTTTCACCAGACCGTTGTGTATAGGTGTAAACAGGTCCCTCGCCGACCGCAGGGAGAGGGGGGTCCGGGCCCGCCCCCTCTCACGGCCCCCAGCCCAGGGCCCTAAGGACACGGACGCATCTGCTGTCCGGTCCGGCTGGCGGGGCGATCCGCCGTAACTCGCCAGCCCACGGGCTCCCTTTGCCTGCCCAGGGCTACTTCCTCTCTCCGTGGTCAGATCCCCTTGCCTCCAGGCTCACCTCTTCGCCTTGGGTTCCATCCGCTGCTGGGCCTGGACGAGAGGCCACTTCCTCGTCCCTCCCCTCTCTGCAGCATCTCTGGGAGTTTAAATCCCTGCGCAGACTCCCGGACCGTGGGATTCCGCCCCTTCCGGCGTGTCCCTGCTTCCGGTCTGGCATTGCTCCTCCCCGCGTCAGCGCCCAGCCGGTCGGTGGTGCATGGGCGTTCGGCCGGGGCAGCCGCCCGGGAACAGCTGCCGCATAGCCGGTAGGCCAGCCCCTGCGTCACTCAGCCTGCGTCACGCGGTACGTCTGATGCTGCTACCCCGCCCCCTCGCCCGTGGGCTGCTAGATAAGCGGCCGCCGGCGGGACTGGAGTGCGGGGCGCCTCCGCCACGTCACACACCTCCCCCCCTACATGCCCTTTTACCCCTTGTTCCGAGTCCTCCTCCTATCTGTCCCTTCGTGAGAAGAAGTCCGCATTCCCGTGCGCGGCTCTGGCCCGGTGGACTACATCAAAGGCGTAAGGCTGTAAAGAGAGATACCAGTGCATAATTCGAGCATTTGAGTCTTTCATGCTTTGCAGCCACCGCAACAGGGCGTGGTCTGTCATGACTGTAAACCGGTTTCCCCATAAATAGTACTGGAGCATCTCTATAGCCCATTTCACTGCCAACGCTTCTTTCTCTATGGTCGAATACCTGCGTTCCCGGGAGAACAGTTTCCGACTTATATATACTACGGGGTGTTCCGTGCCTTCCTGTTCTTGTGAGAGGACAGCCCCTAATCCGTCCTCCGAAGCGTCAGTTTGTACTATAAAGGGTTTCTCAAAATTCGGCTGAGCTAATACTGGTGCCCCTGTCAGCTGGCCTTTGAGTGCCCGGAAGGCCTGTTCACACGTTCTTGTCCACACTACCTTGTTAGGTCGCGCTTTTTGTGTCAAATCTGTCAGCTGGGCTGCCAGAGACGCGAAGTGGGGGACAAACCGGTGGTAATAACTGGCTAGTCCTAAAAATTGGCGGACTTGTTTTTTGGTCATGGGCAGGGGATAGTCTCGTAACGCTCCTACCTTGTCGATTAGTGGTCTCACACAACCCCGTCCAATGGTATAGCCCAGGTACGTAACCTCCCGGTCTCCAAAGTGGCATTTGTTGAGGTTCACTGTTAGTCCCGCCTCCTGTAACATTCTTAGTATGGCCTGGAGTCTTTTCAGATGCTCCTCCCATGACCAGCTATAGATTATGATGTCATCGATGTACGCGGCTGCGTACTGTTGGTGGTCCTTTAATACTTTATCCATCAGCTGCTGGAATGTAGCCGCTGCCCCATGTAAGCCGAACGGCATGCGTACAAATTGATATAACCCAAAGGGGGTAGAGAAGGCTGTCTTTTCCCTCGAGGTGGTGGTGAGGGGGATCTGCCAGTATCCTTTACTTAGATCGATCGTCGACAGCTATTGGGCTTGTCCGAGGAGGTCCAGCAGTTCGTCTACCCTAGGCATGGGGTACGCGTCGAAGCGGGATATACTGTTGACCTTGTGGAAGTCAATACAGAACCATGTCGAGCCGTCTGATTTCGGGACCAGCACAATGGGACTTCTCCAATCGCTATGTGACTCTTCAATCACTCCCCACCGGAGCATTTTTTGTACCTCTACCTTCACCGTTTCCCACATCTTCCTTGGCAGAGGGCGAACTGGTTCTCTCACCTTTTTGCCAACTTCGGTATCAATGTGGTAGTAGGCTCGGGTCATCCACCCTGGCTGGTCGGTCAGGACTCCGGCGAACTCCCGGAGTAGGTGTTCTAGTTCCCTTTTCTGTTCTGGTGCCAGTCCTGTGCTTATCCCCGGTTCTGGTGGAGTGAGATTGCGCACCCCTTCGGGGCCTAGGTCTATCTCTGCTTCTGCGACATTCGATATCAGTCCCTCCTGGTTCTTCTAGGCCTTCAAGAGGTTAACGTGGTAGATTTTTGTTTCTCGGCGGGCTCCCGTCAGCTGTACTTGGTAGTCCACTTCCCCCACCTTTCTTACCACTTCAAAGGGGCCTTGCCACTTGGCTAACAACTTGGAGTCCTGTGTGGGTAACAAGAGCAAGACACGGTCTCCCGGTTCAAAGGTTCTGAGGCGGGCCCCGACGTTGTAATGGGCTGCCTGCCGGGCTTGAGCATCTAGTTGGTGCAGCTTGGCGGACTCCCCTAAGGTTTTCAACTTCTGCCTCAGCTCTAGAATATAGGGGACCGACCCCCTTACCCGTGTCTCTTGTTCCTCCCATTTTTCCCTCACTATATCCAGTATCCCCTGAGGCTGTCTCCCATATAGGAGTTCGAAGGGGGAGAACCCCGTTGAGGTTCTGTTGAACCGCTCTACGAGGCCGTCGGTTTGGGGGTGATATACCGATGTTCGCAACGTCCGTATGCGCAGCAACCGGCACAGTTCTTGCATCAGTCGCGACATAAAGTTTGTTCCTTGATCGGTGAGGATTTCCTTTGGTACCCTGACCCGGGCGAAGATCTTTACTAACTCGGCTGCCAGCACCTGTGCCATAGACGCCCTTAAGGGAATGGCCTCGGGATACCGGGTGGCGTAGTCTATAATCACGAGGATGTATTGACACCCGGTGGTTGTTTTTTCCAACGGGCCCACCAGGTCCATGGCTATCCTCTCAAAGGGGACGCCGATAATCGGCTGGAGTCCTCGGGGCGCTTTTGGGACTCCCTTGGGGCTCACCTTCTGGCACTCCGGGCACAACAAGCAAAAGTCTTTCACCTCCCGGTAAACCCCTGGCCAGTAGAACCGCTGTATGAGCCTGCGCACCGTTTTCTCATACCCCAGATGCCCGGACCAGGGGTTGGCGTGAGCCAGACCCATCAGTGGGCGGCGATATCAGGCGGGAATCAGTAACTGCCTAAGTGTCCCGTACTCTTCTACCCCCTCCGTAGTCCGGTACAGCCAGTCGCGACATACCTCGAAGTAGGGCCCACTCCGCTGTTCCTCGTTTCCGGCCCTCGCCTCGCCCTCCTCTCCGGCCGCGGCCCATGCGTGCTGCAACGTCGGGTCGGCTCTCTGCTCCTGGATAAAGTCGCCGTCCCAGGGCTCCAGCGAGGACACCTCCAATGGCGGTTCTGTTTCCCCCTGTGGCCTGGGTTGTCCGCCCGGGGAGCTAGCCGGGGGCTTGCCGGGCTCGCTGTTCTCACCTAGCATCCCTTCCGCACTTCCCTGTCTCCCCCACTCGCCCATCACGCGCCGGAACCCTGCCCAGTCGCGTCCGAGAAGGGCGGGTTAGACCAGCTTTGGGGCCACCACCACGTAGGCCCAACTTTCATGGGGGCCATCTATTATCTGCGCCCATGCTGTCCCATATTGGTGCACATCCCCGTGCACACACTGTACCTATACGGGCGGGCCTCGGGGCCCTTGCCCTCCAATCAGGTCTTCCCTTATGATCGTCTGGCTGCACCCTGAGTCTACCAGTGCTTCTACCTTCTGCCCTCCAATCAATATCTGCCTTGTGATCCGGGTGTTTTCCCCCTTGTCTTGGGGTTGTCTCCCGGTCAGGGCTTGGGCATAAGTACACTCCACATAGGGGCCTTCCCATTGGGAGTGTCCCCCTTCGCAGCACCGGAAACATGCCCCTTTCATTGCACCCCCCTCACCGGGGGTCGATTCTCCACTGGCTGGTGGCTGGGGAGGCTGGTGGCAGGAGTTGTTTCCCTGGGGTCGTCCACGTTGGGGCTAACCTCCATTCTCCTGTTTTCTTCCTCCTGCAGGCTTGTGAGTCTTCTGCAACTCCCCTGGGTTTAGCCGATCGGGCCAGGCTGGCCCTTTGCAGGGGGCAAGGGGCGATCCCGTTCCCCTAAGCCTTCCGTTTCTTCGGCTTTCTGTGTTGCCGGTGTCCCTAAGGCCGTCCCCGTCGGGGCCCCATACTGCTGCCTCCACCACTCTCATTGGGCTTCGAGCTGCTCCATCAATTCGCGCACCAACTGCTCCTGTCGTTCCTCGTGCTGGGTGGTGAGGACTGTCTGTTGTTGGCGGTGTTGCCGTTGACTTTCCCTCAATCGTTCTAGCACCTTCGCAGGCTCCATCTCTGTGCCTCTGTGTCTCTTACGGGGGGGACAGAGGAAAATCAAGAGGAACCATACAGATATATTCTACCCCTCGGTACGTCCTGCCCCCTATGTCTGGGGTGAGAAAAAGTTTGTTTTTGTTTTTTTTTTGGGTACACTGAGGCACACGCTCAGCCCCTTACGTCAGGGGTGGGGTCGATTGTGCCCACATTCTCCACCACGTGTAAACAGGTCCCTCGCAGACCACGGAGAGAGGGGGGTCCGGGCCCGCCCTCTCTCATGGACCCCAGCCCAGGGCCCTAAGGACACGGACGCATCTGCTGTCCGGTCCGGCTGGCGGGGCGATCCGCTGTAACTCACCAGCCCACGGGCTCCCTTTGCCTGCCCTGGGCTACTTCCACTCTCCGCGGTCAGATCCCCTTGCCTCCAGGCTCACCTCTTTGCCTTGGGTTCCATCCACTGCTGGGCCTCGATGAGAGGCCACTTCCTCGTCCCTCCCCTCTCTGCGGCATCTCTGGGAGTTTAAATCCCCGCGCAGACTCCCGGACCGTGGGATTCCGCCCCTTCCGGCGTGTCCCTGCTTCCGGTCTGGCATTGCTCTTCCCCGCGTCGGCGCCCAGCCGGCCGGCGGTGCATGGGCATTCGGCCAGGGCAGCCGCCCGGGAACAGCTGCCACATAGCCGGTAGGCCAGCCCCTGCGTCACTCGGCCTGCGTCACGCGGTGCGTCCGACGCCGCTACCCCGCCCCTCGCCCGGGGGCTTCCAGATAAGCAGCCACCGGCGGGACTGGAGTGCGGGGCGCCTTCGCCCCATCACAATAGGCAATGCCATCCTGGAGGGGGCTTTTATACCTAACACATTGAACAGGGAGTCTCAGGGCTCCACCAAGTCCTCTCTTTCTAACCCCAGATTTGATGCCACCCTTTTCAAAAGCTCCTGGTAAACCCTTAAATCATCCCATGGAAATGCATGTGTAGTTTCCACTATCCCCTCATCAGGCAAAGATGATGATGAGGAGATAGGTACAGGTGGGTCCTCCATCTCCATTGTTTTATGGAAGCTTGTGCCATAATAAATTTGTTAGTCTTAAGGTGCCATAGGACTCTTTGTCATATACACGAGTATTATAGGTTAGTGGAACTATCACATGCATAAAGTCACACACATACTTAAGTACATTGATGAACCAGAGACCAAGTGAACTCATAAGAGGGGATCTTCCAGGGCTGAGCATTCTGGAGAGATGAATAGGCCCTTGAATGTTTGCAGTGCAATGTTCTGCTATGATATGTTGTGTAGTTCTGGGGTGAAAACAAGTTCTGTTATTTTGGAATAGTGATAGAAATGTAGCCGTGTTAGTCTGGTGTAGCTGAAACGAAATACAGGACTATGTAGCACTTTAAAGACTAACAAGATGGTTTATTAGATGATGAGCTTTCGTGGCCTACGAAAGCTCATCATCTAATAAACCATCTTGTTAGTCTTTAAAGTGCTACATAGTCCTGTCTTTTGTTTCTGTTATTTTGGGACATTCATAGCACAGATATATGCATCCCGAGGAACTAGTCCCAAATCCTTTCTAGTAAAATGGATAGGTCTGTCAGGAATTAAAATCATGCTTTGTCTATAGAACAGTCGTCTCCAACTGGTTTGGCCAGGAAGCTACCAAGCAATGGCACTTCAGTAGCCCCTCACTCACTGTCATGCAGCTTCCCCCCTGGGAAGCTCCTGCTTGCTGTGCAGAGTGTGGGAGGGAGAAGGGGGGCTTCTGCCCCCTCCCACTCCTGTACTTTGTCTCCACATAGAGAGAAGGTGATGGAGGAAGCTTGGCAATGCAAATCTCTGTTAGTCTCACACATTGTGTGTGTCTTTGTCATTCTCACAAACACACACTGTCCTTCCCTCTCATCTCCCGACCCAAAACATACGTGTGTGGGGGGGGGGGTTGTTACTTCTTTTACTGCTTGCAGAGTGTGTTATTTTTGGCTTCTGACTGGTCTGTGCATTTCATAATTTTCATTTCTCTCTTATGCTTAAATTTAATTCTTTAAGTAGTGAGTTCTAAAATGCCTAACCTGTCGTAGCTGGAGTCATTATCCCTATGCTAATTGCTGCTCATGGACATGGCTGGCATTTCCCTGCAGCCCCAGAGAAAGGCAGAGCAGGGGGTCTCCACAAGCTGTCCTTGGCTGCAGATACCGCTCCTTCAGCTCCCATCAATAACGGGGAACTGTGGCCAGTAGAAGCTGTGGGCTTAGTACTTGTAGATGAGGGGCAGCACATGGTGCCATTGCTGTACATGCCAGCTGCTTTGAGGAGTGTTTTAGGGCCAGGGCATAAGCCTGTCTTCATTCCAGTGCTCCACCACCCAGAAGCTCAGTCAAACAGTGCCCAGCCAGAGCCTGCTTCCTGAACCCCTGTCCAGGCCCTGAACCTCCTCCTACACCCAACCTCCTGCCCCAGAGATGAGTACCCCTGCATCCAAACTCCTTTCCAGAGCTGGAACCCTGAAACCCTTTCTGGACTCCAATCCCCTGCCCTGGGCTAAGACCGGAGACCCTCCCATACTCCAAACCTCATGGCCCAAGATCAGATCCTGTGGCCTGCACCCCAATACCCTCCCACAGCAGTGAGTGAGGATGGGAGAGGAAAGAGGATGGAGTGAGCAGGGTGAGGCCTCGGAGAAGGGGTGGAGGAGGAGCAGGGCCTCAGAGAAGGGGCAGGAAGGAAGCGGGACAAGAGTATTTGGGTTTGAGGTTGATCTTACATTGCATTTAAATTGAAAAAGTGATCTTGTGTTTAAAAAGGTCGAAGACCACTGCTATAGAACATGGATTCAGAATCTGCTTAATTATTATGGCTATGTCTAGACTGCAAGCCTCCACACAGCAAAAACTCAACGAAAAATCAATGTGCTTTTTCAGAAGATAGTGTCCACATTGATTGGACGCTATCTCACATTTAAGTTGTGATTAGTATGGATGGAGTGGCCATCAGGGCACCTGTGTTATCTCCCGGAGGCCTCTTCTTTCAAAAGAAGTCCCTCTTCTACGTCCACACATGCCTTTTTCCAAAAAAGCTTGTAGACAAAGGTTTACCACTGTTGGAAAAACCCCTCCGTTCTTTCAACTTTCTGTTGAAAGAACGCAATAGCAGAGTGGACATAAGTATAGTTTTTCCAGAAAAATGGCCATTTTTCCAGAAAAATGCTGCAGTGTAGGCATACCCTTAGACACTAGTAAGCTGAGGCCCCATGCTTTAACATCTATGATACCGGAGACTTAAATTGTCTTGCAGAAAGGGAATCTCCTTACTGTCTCAAAGTCACTGTCTCAAACTCCTTACTGTCTCAAACTCAATGGAAATTCCCTGGCAGGATAGAAACCTCTTACAGGAGAGGAGGCATTCTAAGACTATAGCTCTGAACACTGTTGATGCTTGTCTGTTTCAGTAAATCTGGTGCATATTCAATACAGGAAAAAATAATTTCACATGATTCTTCTGGGAACAGAATTGGCATCTTTCATATAAAGGTTTCTGCTTAAAAGACTGCTATACATATATACTTTCCCCCAATATATTCTATAGCTACCTCACTCATTGAAACCTAATTACATGAACCTCTCTAGGTACCTGTTCTGTTAACTAAACTCACTGATCAGCAATGTCCAACCTGTAAAAACCATGGGCTTTATTACATTGATATGAATTAAGAAGTTATTCAATAGTCTTGGTAATCTATGTGCAGACTCTACAACAACCTACTTACTACAACGACTCTGCTTTCTTATTTTCTCATTTTCTGGAGAATCAATAAGAGTCTGCCAAGGTTAGTGGCTGAGTATATCACAGACAAGCACTGCACTGGTAGAGGATGGCCTAAGTGGAAAGAACATTTTAATAGAACATAAAACAGGGGTAAAGAAAAGTTCATTTTCTGCTGTCTGGAAAAATGAGGTGTCTTGTAAAACAAGCTTGTATTCTTATAGAGCTAATGTTATTTTAGCAGAGAAAAAAGGAAATTTGATTAAAACAAGATATCCTGAAAACCAAGTATACTGCAGATGGGAACTATTGATGATTAAACTTCAAATGCCATCAATTTTGGTTTGATTTGGTGGATATCAGCCCTTCTCTTGTCTGGTTTCCCAGGTGTTATTGTTATCTTCCCTTCCAAACAGCACTATACAGCAGTAACAGGAGTTTTTTTCCTCGCCTTCCTGAGATAACATGAGCTTGTTCTTACGACATTATAGAAGTTAATCCTCCTTTTGCCGTGGCTTCCTACAGAAGCCATGGGTTCCATTTACTGCAGACTACAGGTTGACTCTCTGTGGTCCGGCAGCATCCATGGTCCAGCAGCACCATGGATGTTGCAGGACCAGAAAGCCCCAGATAGAGGACCTTGGATCCCGGTGCTATGGGAGGCTCCAGGGCAGGGAGCTGGCAATACAGAGCCTGGTGGCTGGGACTGGACCTGGCAGTGAAGTCCAGTCAGGGGTGCAGAGCCTGCCAGGTGGCTGGGGCTGGGACAGACCAGTGGCGCAGCATGGGGAGGCGAGGGCAGGGAGCCTAGTAGCCAGGCCAGTGGCCATGGTAAGAGCCAGAGCACCTGGCAGGGGATCTAGGTGAGGGTGTAGAGCCCAGAGGGGAGTCTGTCATCTGCTGATGGACCCCCGGAGAGCCCAGAATCCATCAGCAGAGGGGCTGAAATTGACCACCCCTGGTCCTCCAAAATCCCTCATTCAGGACGTCGGATCCAGAAAGTGTCGAATCAGGGAGGTCCAACCTATAGTAGCAATGTTATCTTTGTCATAGTCAGAAAGCTAACTCTTGTTTACTGTAATTTGCCACTAAAAAGAAAACCATCATCAATATTAACAAGGGTATTTTTTTACTATTAGGCCAAGTCCTGTAGTCATGACTCAAGGCCAGATTCTGCTATCTTTATTGAACTTTAGTTGTACCTCACTCTGAACCAAGTCCTATTCAGTACAATTACTTACTGAACAAAGTACTACTCCACATCAGGAAGGAGGCAAACAAAACTCCCATTGGCTTTACACATTACTAGACTCATAGATCAAGCTGTTTGGAGCTTTCAAGTACCAAAACTGTTTTTGGACATGTTTATTCATGAAGCAGTTCAGGTCTTTAGAGAGAAAATAAAAACAGCTGGTTTCCTCATGAACACACTGGGCTATTTGATTAAAAATAAAAACACATTAAAGAGTCATTAATAACATTTTGCTTTTTTAATATTTATTTTCCATTTTCTTTGGGCCCAAGTTTAGAAGTCTTACAATATCATGGCCTCATATAGATCACAGACATTCAGGGATGGTTGTGCTAGTCCTATTTCACAATGGCATAAGATATGCAAATGGAAAATATATAAAAACATGACATTTTGTACTTGTGTGACTTCAATGGCAATTTTTGCCTGTGAGCCTTTGGTCATAAACAGTAGAAGAGTCGAGCTGTTCATACTTCCTTCCTTTTAGGATTCTGACATTTATAAACTTGATCTAACGTGAACTCTTGCATCCATGGAACCTGTACCTCATCCCAAAAAGTGAACACAACTGTGGTTGTGTACCTCTCAGGCCAAAGTTAAAGAAAAATGAGTTTTCCATGGATCATATTTCCTAGTGATAGCATTCTGAGTCAGACCTTGCTTCTAGGGAGATCACTAAACCTCTAATTGATTTGTATAGTTTTAACAATAATATGTCAAGAAAGAAGATAGAATCACACAGTTTAAGGCTAGAAGGGATCATTATGCCATCCAGTGGGACCTCCTATAAATCACAGGTCACCAATGCCACTTCCACACTAAACCCAATAACTGCCATGCCCATTCAAAAGTTACTAATGATGCACTAATGTGTTTTCATTTTTATTAAAATAGCCCAGGGCATTCTTGAGGAAACCAGCTGTTGCTTTTTGGCTTTTCAGAGGAAAATGAATCACAAATAAACAGGAAGGCTGACAGACTGGCTGCTAGGCAAGGTGGGGGTGGAGGTGGCTGCTCTGTGTTCCTGGAAGGGGCGTGGCCCTGGGCAGAAGGCACCAGCTCTCTGCAAGCCCTCAGAACTGCCTGGCACATGCTGTGCAAAGCTTCAGCAGCAATTTAAAGGGCTCCAGCTGCTGCCACCGCTGTCCCAGGCCCTTGTGAATGACCAGGCCCTGGGGCAGTTGCCCACTATGTCCCCCCTGTTGATGGGCCTGCAAATAAACATATCCAAAATGTTTTGGAGCAGGATACATTTTAAGACACGGTGAAATTTTCTAACCTAACCATCCCTAATCTAGACACTTTATTCTGTGGGAAAATAACATAAAATCAAGCCCTAAAGCACAACAAGTGAATTCCTGAGCGATTAATGAAAGCCTCTTTGAAATATGAGGCCAACTGAGTGACTTTAACAGTTGGGCATCTACAGAAGCACTGACTGCAGTGCAGTATTTTGAAATAAAATTTTAATTAACGCTAGCGTATAAAAGGAAAACATTTAAATTTACTGGGCATATTAATATTGGCATGACATCACTGGCATTCAATATGGTACAGAAAGCAATTCATTTTTATCTAGAATGTGACCTCTTTTTCATTGGAGTAATAGTCACATATGTTTTAGATAATTATAGCCCTGTATAAATCTTTCCCCACACTGAAAAAGTGTTTACAGGACAACAAGGAGTTTGGACAATTTTTATCCATCCAAACAGTTTACCAGTTATCTTCATGCAGATCTGCTGCTGGTACTGGCTTCCCTTTACGCATTTCCAAGATTTATTCTTCAGCAAGGCTTCAGTTCTTTCCTTCTCTCATGCCTACTGTATTTACAGGGGCAGCTTCCTCCCTCCCCCACCTCTGCTTTTTTTGGATAGTTTACACAAGCACATGCAGGAATTCTTATAGGACTTGAGCCTGCAGTGCACTGCCCAGCATGCAGAGATGTTTGGAGATGCTGAATGTTGTTGCACAGCACACAGCAGAGTTCAGCAGCTCCCCACAGTCTACTTCTTTAGCAGAATCACACAGAGCTAGGTTTGCTGTATATTATTTTTTGACAAAAATCCACATGCCTTAAGTATCAGGCTTCTTATTGTGCCCTATGTGCGATTCTACAAATTTATTTCAGGTTGCAGCAGTTGCCATGCGACTCCACAACAGCTACTATAAGTCTCATGTTGCAGTAATTGATTACGGGAAGATGTGCAGAAGCAAATCTTAAGTATTCTAGAACTGGAACCACAAAACCCAGCACCGGTTTTTCAGGAGAGCATGGGCCAAAGCAGTGTCAGTCATAGTCAAACACATTAATAAAAAGCTGATAGATCAAGACAGAGCTATTTCTTCGAAAGTGTGCATATATGCCTTTTAAAGGTGCAACTTTCTTTAAATATACCTTAACAACAACAGCATGAATGGGTAATGATCAGGAGTCATGTCACTGAGAAAATGGGACCCATGAAGATCAGCATTTCTGAATGAGCAAATCTTGAATGAGAGTTTGTGTCCCCTCACTTTAAAAAGGATGCCATAAAATGCAGATCTACAGAGCTGCTGATCAAGCTGAAATATCCTTACTCCAGTTTGTGGCAATGCTATATAGTACCAAGATCAATGTATTTGATAGCTATTTAATTTGTGCTGATCTATAGTCATTTCTGCACTTCTGCAGGACTGAGTCCACAGCAAAGACATTTTTCATTATAAGCAGAGGTTTGCTATCTCTGGAGCTGAAATCTGCACAATGTAACACACTGGCAGTCTGAGACTTTCAATTCAGTTCACTAGAAGTGGGCTTCTACTGCACACATCTTTAGTTAGGCTACTTCTGGCTGTTCACTATGGACAACTGTTGACTGTTAGTCGGGCTGTCAGAGATAGGATATGATTATTATCTGCCTAATGTTCCAAAGAAAGCACATGGAGGAGGACTCTATTCCAAACTATGCATTTTATTAAAACACAAAGGGAGAATTTTGGGTTGTCTCACCCTTTCAGGTTGGCAACATTACGTTCATATGAGTTGAATTTGACAACATTTCTACACTGCAGAAATCTCCTCTCTGCTGTTGCTCCTTTTTACTTACTATTGTTAAAATTCTTGACAGCCATTGATTAACAGCTCATTTATCTTGCATACACCAGAATTTGCTACCACAACTGTGTTTCCTCTGCACTAATGTATATAATACTAAAATGTATCAATGTAAAGACATAAATGGAAAAAAACCAAAAACAAACAAATAGGAATAAAAGAACTGAGCTGACCACTACCTAATATATAAGACAGTCACTCCAATTAGGAATCCAGACACATTATGGTGTATCTATGCTGAGAACACATTATCTTCGCCCCCCACCCCTTTTCGGTGATCTTCACTAATCAACCATTCAGGATATAAAGAGAATCAACATAATTTGGAAACAAGTATTATTTTGGCTATCAGTAAATTATATACAACACATAAATCATACAGTATAGACATATCCAGTATCATGTAAGTATGAATATGCCCTAAATGAGGTTACAAGAAAAACATGAGGGTTTTTTTTTAACTAGTGTTATATCTGTTGAAGGAGATACAGGCCAACAGGTCAGAAAAGTGAGAGTAATCTATCAACAACACAGAGAACAAACTTACTTGTTTTCTCAAATATATCATTGACTGTACTAGATTAATCACATCACACGATTACAGGTAAGTTTACCAAAGAACAGCATTAAAAAAAAGTTAATCATTAGGGAAATCCACTGAACCATCTGTGACACTCTGTAGCTCAAAGCAGCTCTCTGGAACCCCATATTCACTGCTATTCTGTAATTATGACGTTTTGTACAAAGTATGCCTATAAAATATCATATTAAAGTATTGATCTGTTGAACATTAATATGCTGTTGGACTGCATGTGTGATTGGGAACAACCTGAACCAGTCTTTCAGATACAACAGTAGAGTAACCAGATGTACTGATGGGCCATTAGAGGGGAACCACTCTCCCTACAGTCCTAGAAGACTTCCCAGAGAGAGAACATGGAAAATGGAGATAGCTTCATGGGGCTTACCCCCATGTCACAGCAGAGATCTTTCTAGAAAGCTGGAAGAAACAATAAAAGATGGAAGTGACATCATCACCTATTTGTACCATCCATTAGGATGACACCCTGCTTGATTCAAATCCTGTTTAGTTTGTAGAACTCCCGAGTGTGGACTTATTTTTATTTCTTAAGTAACCAAATTTGATCTCTATTGCTTGCTGCTTATAACCACTTAACATCTATCTTTTCTGTAGTTAATTAATCTTCTATATTTTACCTATGTTGAAGTATGTTTTGGTTGAAGAGCTTAGAAAATCTTAGCTCAGTTTACTAAGGTTAATGTGTGTCCTCTCCACATCAAGGGAGGGACAGACTGGGTAATGTTTCTCTGGCTTCTGACCAGTGCAAGACAGTACAGTTTTGGGGCGCAAGGCTGAGAAGCTAAGTGAATTGACTGGAGCCTCCCTCTGGATGGTTCATGCGTGACTGGGAGATCATTCATGTAACTCAGCTGGGTACGTCCCTGTCCATGGATGTCTAAGTGCAATATCTGCTAAAGGCCTGTAGCTTAACACAGCAATGCAGTGTGAGAGGGATACCTTGAGTTGGCAGGACAAAGAGCTCAGCAGTCACACAACTAGGGTTGCACCCCAAGTTCCCCATCAGACCAGTCCAAACCATAACTCTAACCCTTTGAATTCTAGCTTAGGGCACAAACATTTAGCTTCAAGAAAAATTAAATAGTTTTTAAAAGATTTCATCTTACAAAAAATACAAAACCTACTCTCTGGCTTCCAGAATGATAAGGCAACTTCTTTCCCAAATGAAAGAAATAGAAAAGATAGCAGAAATACACCCTGCATTTTTCAACCTGTCACTTACTGAAAAGACAAATGCAGCAAAGCCCAGTATATAAGTGTCAGACATTTTTTCCACAATCATTTTATTAATGAAAAATGTCTTGAGCATAGGGGTGCTCAGATATTATGGTGATTGATGCAAGCATAAATATTTTGACAGATGTTGTGGTAGGCATTGAAATACTTGTATCTTCATAATCCACTCAATATTTCACCTTTAATCAGTTAAGACTCTTTCTCTCTTCTGCACTGAGGATAAAACAAATGATGTTTATTGCCTACCACACAGAATTTATATATTAACTAAAGAGCTTTAGCTGGGAGAAACTTACTAGTAATTCAGATTTGTAAACTAACACCTGCAATGTAGTTTGGAAGGAAGTGAAAACAAACCAACTCTGGCAAAGTTGCATTTTAGTTTTAGTGAGGTACATGGCCTCTCTCTCCACCCAGACCCCTTTCTCCTTCCATCACAGCATAAACAAACAAGCAAACAAATACATAAATAAATCACAGGATTCATCAAATGTAGACCTTGTCTTTAGCAAAGGCAACTACAGTGTATGTATTAAGATGCAAGAGCAATAAAGATGGACTAAGAATAGGGATTCCCATGTGTACAAACAACTTCAGCCACTTTATTCTGACTTTCATGTACATACATGAGCTGAGATTGGCCAACTCACATCATTCACTATACATATATTTTGCACAGCACACCAATTATAGTACTGTGGTACAAAGAGTGACACCAGTGTTCTTCAGGACAAATTTCTGTAGGATAGAACTATTCCAAAACCGCATGTTTTCCTGATGGTAAACAATTTGTAGAAATACGACTTTTTATAATACAGGTTGAACCTCTCTAGTCCAGAACTCTCTCATCCAGCAACATCCATGGTCTGGCATGATTTTAGTTCCCTGGATGCCCACTTATTGTTGGTGTGGCCAAGTTTTCCACTTTCCCATGAAGTTTGTTTATAGCCACCAATCCTGGCACTACCTCTAATTTAACTTAAGACCAACCTTTTTACTCATGCTTTCATTGTAGTTTGAGTCTGTGTGTGTGTGTGTGTGTGTTCCTCCTACCTAGATGTTTTAAGCAGGTTTTATGCCCCTCTGGGATCTCATATTTTAATTTTTTATATATATTTGTATAGTGTTTTAAAAAAATTTTAAGCCACCTCAAATATTTTAAATAGAGTGTCAGGGTAAAAATATTTTAAATAAATAATAAATATCTTCTAAGAGCCCAGTAAACTGTGGAAATGTTGATAATGCTGCTACATAATATTGACATCCCATGGTTTAGTAAATTCTCTGATTCAGCACCGGTCTGGTCTAAAGGGTGCCGAACTAGAGAGATTCAACCTATAAAATCAAATATTTCTCAAATACAGCAAATGTCAGTTCCAGTTACAAAAAATGTTGTATTCTATTTCTATAGTAAATTTGTATATATAGAAGAGAAAAATCCTATAATCTAATTCTGAACTTTTAAAATTCTTGCAAATATTTTTGCACAATTTGTCAATAGCAGCAGCATTATCTTAACACGATGTGTTAAAAAGCATGGAACTTACAGAAAAAGAAGACTGCTGAAAATCAAAATAGAGTTGTTCATATTATTTAATGAGCTTCTCTACTGCGGTAAGACCCCTTATTTATTCAGCACCAGAGATATGCATATTCATGTCTGAAACTATGGAACAGTACTGGTATGTTCTAAATATTTTTATTGTCATTTCTTTAGAATGATTACCTACCACACATTTAGCTGCCACGTATTATCATGTATTCCCGAAATTGGTTTTCCAGTTTCTTTACATGTTCAAATATTATTGATGAAAGAAGAGAAAGAACAATGCAGACCCAATAAATTTAAGATTTGATTCATGATCCACCAGGAGAAACTGAAGGAGGATCATACACAGGAGAATCAGCTCTATCTTCCTGCACTACTCAGGCTGCTTTCTTCTTTCTCCTTGTTCTTGAAGAGATGTTGGCTCTATTTCAGTGTTTATTCTGGCATAAAAATAAAGCAAAACAGAAGCATAAGAAGAAAGCGATCATTATGTTTTTCTGCTTTAATGTCTTGCATGTTGTGTAACAATGAACCTAGAGAACTTCTAATCACATAAGCCCCCATGCATATAACTTACGCTTCCCTCCCCTTCATGTGGTAACCTCTATTTTAGGAACAGTACTCAACAGTTTTTCTTACAGCAACCTGGAAACAACATAATACTTACTTTCAGGGACTGGCCTTGTAGGCTCCTGGCACTCATGGTCCACTTGCCTTCTTTTTCTTCACTGGAAAAATCATCCGTCTCTCAAGACCGGGGAAGAGACGACAAAATATCTGTGCTGAACACTTTCCTAAATGCAGTCTCTAAATGTGCTGGTCATTTACAACTACTTAACTATCACATGGATAACATATGGAAAAATATATATATATTCCTCCATGCATTTAAAAAAAAATTTATATTGAAAAATGCTACCAAACAATAAAATGCACTGTTCCATATGAAGAACAAAGAACACACAATGAAGTTTACCATAGGTATCTTCCTACTTACCAATTTTCTTAGGATCAGATCAGGACCAGAAAAAACGGCACATCCAAAACACACAGATATGAAGATTTTCCTTTACTGGGATCCATGAATGCAAAGATGGGTTTCAGTGTCTGCTGCAGCTAAGTAATAACTGTTGTATGTTGCTCATGGGCTGACAATGGTGCTGATAGGGCAATTTCAACACATTTGTGCAAGTACAATAGTTAAACAATACCCAAATCATGTTGTTCTCTTCTATTGTGTGGATTTCACATTCAATACTGCTTCAGAAATAAACTAGACTATTAAAAAGGGGACTTTTTAAAAGAAGAGCCTTCAATAATACAAATAACTTTGAGCCACGTGAAGCTTGTACAGGCTGCCACAGGTTTCAACTCCATATTAATGACAAGGTTCATAGAACTGACTTTTGTGATTAACCGAAACCTCTGAGATAGATCAGACATGTTCTACATATGGAACTGAAACTAACTGACAGAAGTGCTGGTGTCAGAAGTATCTATTTAAAAGCGCAAACTTATTTGAAATCCATTTTCATGCAGCAGCAGCTGAAAAAGAATCACCATAGGGAGGTCCAACATTTCTTTAAAAGGAAACAGAGCTTTTATAGCCTTGGAGTGGGTACAAAAGTAAGTAGTCATGTGCTCATAGCATTGCTTAGATACCAGCCATACACAGATAATGTAAAGCACAGCATATAAGCATTTTTCATAATATGTTCAAATCAGATTTCCTGGCAAACAAAATGATCCTATAGTAGATTGATATGGAACTATATATGGTTATATTATACTGTTTTCTTTATTTTGATGTTTAATTATACAAGTTGCACCCTTTTCCAAATAAATGTGATGCAGAGAATCTGAAATACATCTTATAATTTGCTTTTTATAGCCTTTAATTTTCAAATAACTTAAACCCCCCATTGTTGAAACTTTTCATTTTGATCCATGTAAGAAATGATTAAAAACAACAACAACTGCAACTGCTCTGTATATTAAAGCTTGTATTTCTTGAAATTATGTGGAAGAGCATAAAACTTAACAGCACTTTCTTAGGAGAGCCCAAGAGGGAGAAATGTACAGTGAATTAGCATCATCAGGGAAAGATGTTAAACTGCATTTGACTTATGTATAGTTCCAGCATATGCCTGTTCTATTCTTAACATTTTGCATTACAGATACTAAACATCACTGTTCCTCCTCCTACAATCTCCTCAGTTATATTAATTTTAGGTTAATATTACACAAAGTTTTCATCATGATAAAAGTATAAGATTTGCACAGTTATATTTATATACAGCATACAGTGACATTTACATCTACTATATATTGGTAAGTCATATTATGGAGAAATGCGTTCTTCTTTATAGGCCAGGTTCTTATATCCCTTACTCAAATTAAAAAGCACCTTGTCCCATAAGCACTATACTGTTAATTGGAAGAAGGGTATTCCTTATACATATCCTGTGCTAAAAGACTAATAATTTTTCATCTGTTTAAGCAAGACAGTGATAGCAACACATCTGTTTTAGCTCAATCTGCAATGGCATCTGTTCCTGATCTATAAACAATGGTTAGATTTCCCATATTATTCAGTAATAAATTCACAGTCCAGAATAAAAGTGGCATTAGAGTATTGATATACAATTTATTTTCAACTCATAATTATTTTCAATTAAGATCACTGATACTTAACTTCATTTAATTTAATCTCCTGCAATCTGCACCTTATATGTTAATGAATAATGATTTTTTTAATGAAAAAGCTCATTAAGCAAAATAAGCCAGTGACTATTTGAATGTGATGGTAAGTGGAAAAACTTACTCAAATAAATAAAAAACCTTCCAGATGAAAAGGTTTAAGTGGATTGATACACTGGAAATGCCCTTAATTAATTTTGTACCCTATACTCATCATTAATATATTGCAATAACAAGTCAAGCTCTTTTCCAGTTATGAGTCATCATACCTTAGCTACCAAACAATAGCTGATTTTACTGAAGTGTTTTTCTCTTTTCTTACAGCAGGACAAATATTCTCATTTCAGTTTATACAAGATTCTTAACAACTAATTTAGTAGTTATGAGCCTAATACAGGCAGTCCCCGGGTTACGTACAAGATAGGGACTGTAGGTTTGTTCTTAAGTTGAATTTGTATGTAAGTCGGAACTGGTACATATTATAGGGGAAACTCTAGCCAAACATTTCTCCAGAGCTCAGTTTTATTCTCCCACACCTCACTTTGCTCAGTCCTTTATTCTCAAGCTGAGGTGTCTGCTGAGAAAAGCTGCTTCACATCTCCCTGGTCTGCTGGGGCGGGGGGGGCGGGAGGGCACTAGCTTCGCGTCTCCCTGGTCTGCAGGGGGAAGCAGCTAGTGCGGGGTTGCCTCACCCCGTTTGTAAGTAGGGATCCGATGTAAGTCGGATCCATGTAACCCGGGGACTGCCTGTACTGCAAAGGGACAAATAGATCATTCATTCCATCTTTCTGACAATCAAGAACTATTCATTGCTATACATTTACTACTGTCTGTCTGTCTTTAAATCACAGACTATTTTTTCCAAATGGTGTTATATAGTATTTTAATGTATTCCTAAAAATGATAGCTCATGCTTCAGAGGGGTAGCCGAGTTAGTCTGTACAGAGTAAACTTAAAAAGCAACAAATAGTACCGTAGCACTTTAAAGACTAACAAAACATGTAGGTGTGGTATCATGAGCTTTCGTGGGCACAGGTCTTTAATTTTTAGGTCTTTAAGACAATTCATTACGAGTTAAATTTACCTCTCTGTGGAAGTCTAGGACAAAGTCTACATATCATTTAAAACCAAAATGATGGATACAACTCTGTGGCCTTAAGGTTAATATGCCCCTATGTCTTGTCAGGCCCTGTGTCTGAAGGATTAGGACCTGTGTCTGTTAATGCTGCAAATTTTACTAATCCTTCAATCTACTTTTTTAAATACTGGATTTCTTGATAGGTTGCAGTCTGGAAGTCATCCCATTTAACACATAATTAATTTTTCACAGCTTTGAAAGGAAAAAATGGAGTTTAAGTGTCTGTCAAGTGTCAGAATAGTTTTAAATAAGTACATTTCTGGTCAATTCATTATATTGTTATTATGGAATAGGGACGCTGCAACAATTGTTTAGCGGGGGTGCTGAGCACCACTGAATCAAACTGTAAACTCTGGCTATCCTGGAAACCTTTTCAAGCCTGTGGTTGCTGCAGCACCTCTTACACCTCCAGTTTTAATATCTACCCTGTGGGTGTTTTTAATGGAAAGTTATTTTTCCACTGGAACCTTCAAAAGAACACATCAAAAAGGATCAACCAGTAGTATTATTCCATATTCCTTATGGCTGTGTCTACACTGGCATGAATTTCCGGAAATGCTTAAAATGGAATACTATTCAGTTTTCAGTTTTTCCAGAAAAGGAGCATCTACATTGGCATGCTGCTTTTCCGGAAAAGCCCTTTTTCCGGAAAAGCGTCTGTGGCCAATGTAGACGCGCTTTTCCGGAAAAGAGCCCCAATCGCCATTTTCACGATCAGGGCTTTTTTCCAGAAAAGACTACTGGGCTGTCTACACTGGCCCTTTTCCGGAACAGTGTTCCGGAATAAGGACTTATGCCCGAGCGGGAGCAGAATAGTTTTTCCGGAATAGCGGTTGATTTTGTACAGTAGAGCATCGTTGCTTTTCCGGAAATTCAAGGGCCAGTGTAGACAGCTCGCAGCTTATTCCGGAAAAGCGGCTGATTTTCTGGAATAAGTGGCCCAGTGTAGACACAGCCTATAAGTTTCTTCATATATTTCTGAGAAGTGACCAAATGAGAAGATTTTAGGATTATGCATAGTGAACTTTTCACAAGTTTCTCTTTGTATTACAACCTACTGTTTGAATGTCCTGTAAAATATATACCAGTAGTTTCTGACCCAATGGCCATACTGGTATTTCCTTGCAGTACAGATGGTATAAATCGAACAACATAGAAGAATGAGAAAGTGAAACATATGCTAGTTTCAAGAAATATAAATAAATGTGAAGAGTGAAATCTTCGCTCTGCTTATGTATATGGAAAATTTTAAACTTGACACATTCCAATTATACATAATCATAGATTAAAAATGAAGATAAATATTGTACCATAAATACAGGCAATATGCCTCTGCACCGTCTCTTCTCCAGTGTTTATAATGCAGGATTTTCAGATATCCTTTTCTTGACTTGTGTATGTGTAGAACATGTAGTTTAGGGATTTCATGCAATATAATAAAGTGGTTTTATTCAAGATAACTCATCTCCGTGTCCCTTTTATAGCCTTTATGGAATTCCCCATTACAAAGTTAGCATTTACCAACAGTTACCACATACTGACATCTGAGGTCTGTGCTCTATTCAGCCACTTCTTTTTCTCCAGCATTTTCCCTCTGACTAGTACCTCAGTTCTGTTTCTCTGTTCAACTCTTTCTTCTGCCTTGCCCCAGGGCTACTTAGCTCTCTTTGCTCCAGTCCTATTCAGGCCACCCTGACAACCACTACTGCTCTGTTTTCTTGGTCAAACAGACAAGAAACTGAAATACTTATTTGCTCAGGTAAAACTCCTATGTATTCCAGGTTCCTGGATAACAGAATTTACCCTGCCTATGAACACTGCATTCTGCATACACAGAATCTCATTTCACTTTTTGAGGGACTGAACATTCCCCTCCTGAGGATGCAAAACAGCTCTTCCATCAGCAACTAGAATTTAGAGAGACCAGTACAGGCTCTCTGCACACCCAGTCTGCTAAGCAGAATGTATACACAAGACAGTCATGGGGAACTAGAGACCTGTGTTTCCTCTTCAGCTTGTTTTCTGGTATGTGAACTACCAGCTGATAAACATTCCAATTCAGTTCCACTGATACACAACAAAAGTTGCAGCCTATCCCAGTCACCTTTTGCTGAAAGAGGCAGCAGGACTGAGGGGAGTCAGCAAGATCTCTCTGCAGTGCCTCCTCCCACTTCCAAGAGTTTATTTATTTTTGCAATTGCTGAGCAGGCAGCCAAGATTATATTTCCTCTTCACTTCTCAGCTCCCTCCATCAATTCCCTCAGTCCCATTGCTCAGTACAGCAATGGTGAGATTATGGCAGAAGCCAGAACCAATTGCCTTATACACGTTCACCTGTTCACAAGCCTGCAGACATGAATTCCAAGGCCCAGGACAATACATCAATTGGTCCGCTACCCACAAGCCATCCTCCACCCTGCCCAGAGAAACCCCAAGCACCATGCCTCAGAGGACCCTCTGATCGATTGTTGCATATCCCCCACCTACCTGGAGGTACCCCTCCCACCCTCCTTCTCCCTCTACCCCCCCAGTGATACTGTTGCCCCCTTGGCTGCTTTCTCCCAGCTGTCCCTGCCTAGTCCTGTTTGCACTCCTTCATTCTTTTGCCTTCCCAGTCTGGTTCCTCCACCCCCCTCGGCCCTCACTCCCTGTGGTCCCATGCTTTGCCCTGTCCTCTACCCTAAGAGCTCAGCTCCTTCCTCTTCCCAGCTTACCCCCGGCCCCGCTCACGCTGCCCTGCAGCTCCATGGACCCACTTGGGGGTTCACAGTGGCAGAGAGCCCATCCCCCCGCTGTACTGACACTCACTCCGCTCTGCTGACTTGAATGGGGCTTAAGGCCACTGCTGCCCCTGTTCTGATCTGAGTGTGGGGCTTAAAGCGGCAGAGAGCTCTGGGCCCCCTTCCCACCCTGCTGCTCTAAGGATCTAAATTACAGGACTCTTTGCAGTTTCTGCCACCCTGCTATAGCAGCACTATTAAAAAGGATAGGGTCAGGGCTGCTACTGCCATGTGGCAGACCTGCACACCCTTCATTCCCCCAGGTCACTGTGCAATTGACCCCTTTGCCCCCACACCCTCCATTGGCAGGCCTCCTGGCCCCCAGGAGCAGACACAATTCTAACAGTGAGAAATAAATATAAGGAGACGGAGACAAAGTTAGCTGGTTAAATCATAGGTAGGGAGAGAGGAGCAGAAATGGAAGGGAAGGAAAGAGTTAACAGAAGACGGCTACACTGCAGAGCTATTTCGGGATACTTCCATGAATTCCATGAATTTGGACCAAGCCCGCTATTTACAAATATAATGAGCTTGCTATTCTGACGTCCTTGTAAGCCTTGTTCCACTAGGATTAAGGGACATTTCAGAATAGCGGTTTATTTCAAAATTTGGTGCTGTGTAGACTAGTCCCAGATTATGAAATAAACTATTTCAAAATTAACTTGAAAAAAGATACGTAATTTACGTAGCTCAAATTGTGTAGCTTATTTCGAGCTAAGGGTGCAGTGTAGATGCACCCAAAGGGACAGAGATAATGGGGGAAAAAGGACTAGGTAGTGGGCAAAGAGAAAGCGTGAACACACACACAGAAGGATTGTCACTAACCAGGAAATAAGGACATATCATTGGAATTTATGAATGGAAAGTTGCTCTTGACCTAAAACTGTTATTACAACTTGTCTCCCATCCCCAGCATCACAATCTCACAAACTGTTTTAGACACTCATCAGAAGTTTTCCTTACATTCAACACCCTATTGACATCAACAGCTAAGCATGGGACACTTCCAGGCTACTCAATTAGCCTCATTAGCACTACCATTGATTAGTATTGTTTTTTCTCCTTCTCCCTTCTTATTTTGAGAGCCCCCCTTTTTTTCTCCATCAAAATCAGCCTACCTTGATCATCACACTAATATTTCAGCTCCAAAAGATGGACTTCTCCTCTGAACCACAGGGATTTTACATGCACACTGTGCTCATAGAGCTCCAAGGGATTATACATTGTGTAACAGGGACCGGGAAGAGAGGAAGTACTCAAAGTAAAGAATAATTCAAGGGATCGTGAATCCCAGATGGTTCGTTCCCTACCAAATTCATAGTCATGAAAAACACATCATGGACTGTGAACTATGATGTCCTCCCACAAAATCTGGCTTTTTGTGTGTGTTTACCCTAAACTATATGGTTTTCACAGGAGAAACAAGCATTTTTCAAATGGGAGGTCCTGACCCAAAAGGGAGCTGCAGTGGCATCACAAGGTTATTTTAGCAGAGGTTGTACAGCTGGCGGGGTGCCCAGCTCTGAAGGCAGCGCACTGTCAGTAGCAGCCCAGAAGCAAGGATTGTAACACCATATCCCATCTTGCCCTTACTACTGTACTGCTGCTTTTAGAGCTGGTTGTCCAGAAAGTGGTGGCTGCTGATGAAGGACCCAGCTCGGCAGGCAGGAGCACAGAAGTAAAGGTGTACCCTATCATGCCATTCTTACTGCACCACTGCTGCTGCTGGTACCTCTATCTTCAGAGCTTGATTCCTCATCAACAGCTGCCACTATCCAGCTGTCCAGCTCTGAAACAATGCTGCTACCAGCAGCTGTGCAGAAGTAAGGGTAGCAGTACCGCAACCCCCACACAATAGCCTTGTGATCCCCACACAACTCCTTTTTGGGTCAGGACCTCTGCAATTACAACACCATGACAATTCAAATTTAAATAGCTGAAATTATGACGTTTACCATTTTAAAAATTCTATGGGTGGGAAATTTACCAAAATGGTCTGTAAATTTGGTAGGGCCCTACAGATGGGCCACCAACATTCTATATGACCTTGTACAAGTCAAATCTCAGTTTCCCCATCTGCAAAATGGAGAAAATTATACTTTCCTACAATTCAGGTAAAGTGAAAGAACTTTAAAATGCTAGGAGAAAAGGTCAAATATATGTGCCAAATACTATCATTAACATGTAATCAGTAGAGGAGCTGAATTAGAGAAAGTTTGCTCATTTCTCTCAAATCTGCAAAAATTTCACTTAAATAGCGACACAGTGTTTGACCGCTAAGGAGCTCATTATGTGCAATTCATGTTTGTACAGTGTCTATTGTAATGGTGGTTGGGTCCCTGTTGTGGTCCCTAGGTGTTACCATAATGCAAATAATTTACTAAAACTAAATATGGCATTGTATGTACTAGTATCACAAGGCACTGGATGAAAAAGTGATTTTAATAATCTACCTTAATTATGGGAGGACAGCATTTTTTTTACTCTCTTCTGCATTACACAAAATCATAAAAAATTATTACTGATCTGCAGGTATTTTCCTGTATTTATTTGAGCCTGTCTATCTATTACTCGTGTTCAAAAGTTAACAACGGGGACTGGGACATAGCATTGAATGTATGTTACTTAACTACACATGTTCCCAAAACCTCCCAGAATATGAAGTGACATACATAAGCTAAAGGAAAGAAAGTTCCCAATACAGAAGGGGAAGAAATGTGACAAAACCATTTCTGGGTAATGCAAGTATAATAAACAGTAAGTATGGCAGCTGTAAACAGTCAAAGAAAGAGATCAGCTTAGGAATGATACAGCTACCAATGACAGGACTATGTAGCACTTTAAAGATTAACAAGATGGTTTATTAGGTGATGAGCTTTCATGAGCCAGACGCACTTCCTCAGATCTAATTGTGGAAGAAAATTGGCATGACCATATATACCAAAGGGATACAATCAAAAAAAGCGAACACATATAAAATTGACAAATCAGATTTTAGAACAGAAGAGGGTGAGGGGGGAGGTTAATGTCTACGATATAATGATATTAGGGGTGATAATTGGGGAAGCTATCTTTGTAATGGGTAAGATAATTAGCATCTTTGTTAATGCCCATTCGTAAAGTGTCAAATTTAAGCATGAATGACAGTTCAGAGGCTTCCCTTTGTAGTTTGGTGTTAAAGTCTCTTTGAAGCAGGATGCATGTAGTAAGGTTGTTGAGATAATGCCCAGTCTGGTTGAAATGGTAAGAAACTGTTTTTTCTTTGTGAAACTGTCTGATGTCTGTTTTGTGTGCATTGATTCTTTGGTGAAGTGTCTGAGAAGTTTGTCCAATGTACATAGCAGACGGACACTGTTGGCACATGATGGCATAAATTATATTTCTGGATGAGCAGGAATATGTGTTCTTGATCTTGTAACTGAAATGGTTAGGTCCGATGATCATGTCAGCAGAAATTTCTTCCAGTCCCTACTAGCAAACTGATCTCATGCTTGCAATACTACTCAATAATATGACATACCTGGCTCCTGCAGCCTCTCTTATTAGCTGCATCTCCTGCAGCCATTCTAGCCTGCTTGGAGGCACTATCTAGTGCTTTTTTTTGGGGGGGGGACAGGTGTGGTGGGACCCTGAGGCCTCCAATAAAGCACATATAGGGCTTGTTCACCCTGTCACAGAGAAACATTAAAATGCTAGCAGAAGGGAATGGCTGTTGGTAAATAGGAATTGGTACCAAGGAAGAAAAGAAAACCAGCTAGTCCAAATGCTGTTATTCCAAGATCACCACGGAAGGAGAAATTACCATGCACACACGTCCTCCCAATACCAAGGTGTCACATGGATTCTAGAGCATCCTTTTATTGGAAGTGCAGACACATTGGATACAAGAAGTTAATAAACAGCACTATTCCTTTTTAGGTCTCACAACATACTCTTATTCCCCTGCAAAACCAGAGACAGTGATTATGCTTTGGTCTGTGGCTAAATTGTCGCTCTTGCCAGAGAAGAAGACTAGCCACAATCCATCCCAGTCATAGCTTGAAAGGGTTTAGGTGAATGGGCCAAACACTCATAGGGTATGTCTAGACTACAGGGTTTTGTCAACAGAAGTTTTGTCGACAGATACTGTCGACAAAGCTTCTGTCAACAAAGAGCGTCTAGGCTATATCCAGTTCTGTCAACAAAGCAAGCCGCTTTGTTGACATAACAGTGTGGATGCAAAGGACAGTGTAGATTTAATAATGCCTTCTATCGACAGAACTCTGTCGATAAAAGGCATTATTCCTCGTAGAATGAGGTTTACATATGTCGACAAAACTGCTGAGTTTTGTCGACGTTATGTCGACATAACTCAAAGGCAGTGTGGATGCAGGTATAGTTTTGTTGACAAAAGTCCACTTTTGTCGACAAAACCCTGTAGTCTAGACACACCCATATTGTGGCAAAAAGCAAAAGAATTCTACCACTTATGGTGCAGAAATAGGGTTTATTTTATAGGAAAAGTGGATAGTATCAAAGATACCCTCTTAAAGTTAACTTATGATTTGAACTTAGAGACCCACACAAATAAAAGAACACAACAACTGGAGGGCAACACCCAAAGTCTTATGTTTCTACTGAAAAATACAGGGAAAAACAGTGCTTCCATCCTATAATGCTAAGGTAGATTTAAGATGGACTGTTTAAGTAGTAAGTAACTTTATAAAAATTTGTTTTGAACTATGCCAAAATACAAAAAGAATATAATACATTTGATATGTAAATCAAGAAGAGAGATAGATGATGGGTCTGAAGTCACAAAACATTGCCTAGCATTCTAAAAAAAGAAAGGAAATAAAAAGAACAGTCAATTTTCAAGTGATAACACACATTCATTAAGGTTTTGTATGCTGTTCAAATCACTCATCATCAATTTTCACCTGGAAAAAACACAAAACTTTGAGTTGATATGTCGTTCTTTGCATGCCTGAAACAACTCAATTCTTCCATGAAAAAATGTGCTAGACATAAAGTTCACTGTTAGCCAAAGAGAAAAGGGAGGAATAAATAGGGATTATAATCTCAATCAGTTAACGCAAAAGGGTAATTTTCTTAAAAGGCTGGAGTATTAATCTAACCTGCCCTTGAGAAGCCTGACCATTTCTGTCAATTTTTATGTTATGGTTTACTTACTGTAGAAGTAAGCATTTATCATGATAACCTCTACATCATAATATACAAATTACTTCTAAAATACAAGGTATTCTAACCACTAAGAGAAAGTTATCAATGTGTAGCAATCAGCAATGGAGACTGTACTAAAGACTTTGCTTTAAAGCTCACTGAGTATACTTTATAATTAAAATTAAAAAAAGAAAGGGCAAAATGAGTGATTGTATTCCCTGGAAGAGAGAAAAGGGAGTTTTCTTTGACCTCTTTTTAAAGTAATCCATAAATGCTTGATTAATCTGTCCCTGGTCTTTTGCTATTATGAAGCCAAATTGTGGAGATATTTCCTATAGAACAGGGTGGCACAACTATCTCAGTATAAAAGGATTAAGGGAAGGTCATATAGGCTGTGTCTAGACTACAAAGTTCTATCGGAAAAAGATACGCAAATTGCGAACCGCTTTTTCTGCTTTTCTTCCGAAAGAGGCTTTCCAGACAATTGGCCCATCTACACTGTGCCAAATGTCAGAAAAAAAGCCTCTTTCAGAACATCCCTTCTTTCTCGTAGAACGAGGTTTACAGGGATGCCAAAAAAATGCGTCTGCTTTTCCAATTTTTTTTTTCAGTCTGCAGTCTAGACATACCCATAATAAATGTAGTCAGTGAGAAGTCTGGGTGCTGGTGCTTATAATCACTTTTAAAAATCAGACCGCTAATGTATAACTTTATATATTTTATGTAACAACACCAACAAAAAGCAAATAGAGAAAGCCTACTTAGTTATCACAATTAGGTGAACATCCAATAACTCTTCTCCCTCACAAAACTCCAATAAAATAAAAATAGTTTATTCAGTTTTACAAAGCAAAAATATTTTTCTATCAAAGATGAGCAATATTTTCATATAAATTTGTATTTCTAATCTTAGATTTTTCCAGAGGAAACAGCTGGTTTAGTGTAATTTACAGCTGTTCAGCCTACAACAAAAAATAAGAAAAAGTGACAAAATATTCTTAGAGTTCTTTTCAGTTTGTGCTTTCATTAATATGTTTAAATAGGAATATCATGAATAATGTAGATGCAGAAAACTGTTAGAATTTTGTTGCTGTTAAAAAGCCATATGATTAGAACTACTCCGTCTCCCACTAATTATATATCCTCATAGGTCATTCTTTGAATCTGCACAACTGTTAACTTAAGCTGGAAGTGAGAGTTAAGTTTTATAAAGTAAACTGTGCAATACGATGCAATAGAACTTAAATGTTTAGTACTGTGCTAACTCTTTCTGGTTACAAAGTTCTGTTCAGACTGGACTTTATTCATTTACATATTTTCTGGTTTCTGCAAATACCACATATCTAATCAAAAGCCTATTATTTCCCCCCTTCTTACTGACATTTTTCCTTCTTTCTGTACTTGAGTTAGAAGTTTTTGTCTCCTGCAGTATTTGCTATCATGTTCTGTATTTCTCAGTCCTATGTGTTAAGTAAAACTGGATGATCTTATGATGCAATAATACAACTAGAGTTGACTACTTTCTGTTTGCAGAAAATTGAACACCAATGTCCGGCCCCTTCTCCATTGCAATGGCCCTATTAACTCTATCCCCTCTTCCTCTGTCACTTACTCTCCCCAACCCTTGCTCATTTTCACTGGTCTGTGGCAGAGGGTTGGGCTCTGACTGGGAGATGAGGGGTTTGGGTTGCAGGAGGGATCTCAAGGCTGGGGCCAAGGGGTTCAGAGTGTGGGGGGAGGCGGGATAGGATGGGGGCTGTGGGAGGGAGTTTGGGTGCAAAGAGGGGCAGGGGTTGGCAGTGCAGGAGAGCATGAGGACTGTGGGAGGGTGGTTCAGGGCAGAGGTTTGGGGTGCAGAAGGAGGTTTGGAGTGTTGGATCAGACAGCGCTCACCTCATGAGGCTCCCGGAAGTGCTCAGCATGTCTAGTTCCTAGGCACTGGGACAGCTCAGGAGACACTGCATGCTGTTCCTGCTGGCAGGCACCACCCCACAGTTCCCAGTAGGAGCTACGGAGCCAGTGCTGGGGGGTGTGGGCAGTGCATGCAGCCTCCCTATTGCCCGAGTGCCTAAAGATAGCAGGGGCATGCTGACCATTTCCAGGAGCCAAGCAGAGCTAAGGCAGGCATTCTGGTTTAAAACTGGACACCTGGCAACCCTAGATACAATTACCTTGAAAAGACCTTTTAAAATAGCATCTTCCTCGCTCTTTTTGATTGACTGGTCTGTTTCTATTTTTACACCCAAAAGATATTCCTTTTTTTTTCTGGTATGCTAGTGAAGAATATGCACCTCTCATCAAATATCAGGAAAAGACTTAGCTTGATATGAGACAGCTTACCCTAATATTGAAGACCTTAGAGCAATATGCCCAGTAGAGTTCTCTCTCTGTGTCATCATAAATGCTATTCACCCATTATATATCCAAAGACAGCAGCAGATTTTCTGCAGGGGTTGAATGCTTTAAATCTTAATGCTATTGCTTGCAGCCAATGTAGGTGATTAGATTTTACCCATATTTTTTCAGTGCACTATACTCAGAGTCTCTTGCCAGCATAAAGGAATTCTGAGAGCATTTGTGAAAAAGAAAGATCTTAAAATGTTCACTAAATTAAACAAGCAGCAACTAGGTTTAGCAAAAAGGACAATTTAAAATCTATTCCAAAGGATTATCTGAGAGAAGAGTAGTACATTATCCTTTTATTATCCTAAGAAGAGGGTGGATATATAATAGTATCCACAAACCTTTTGCTAACTTAAACAGAAGTAGACAAACAACAAAACAATATGGAAACAGCTGAAAGGGACATAACCAACTTTCATCAGAGGCATTTCTGATGTAATTTAGAGTTGTCATTAAAAACAAGTGACGCAGCATCACAATACTAGAGGCAGCAGTTTACTTATTAGCATAGGTAGAGAGTTCTGTTTGTTTCAGAAGTGATGGTGGAGAATCATGTGTGCCATAGCTGTACCAGAAATAATTATAATGCACAAAGCTCAATGAATATAACATGTGCTGTTCTTTGGTTCACAGGTAGCAGGTTCATATGCCTGAACTGGGCAAAAGGAAGGTCAATAGCAATTAGAAGTTCAGAGGAATCTTTGACTGGCTTCTCTTATTTAGAAGATAATAATCGGTTTCCTTTATTTTAGCTTTTCTTTGCTTCTTATCTATTATTGCCACCATTTGGCACACGAGAAAAGTGAAATGAGGCACTGAGAAGATTAGGGTGAAACTTACAGTGCCTGCTTGGATGATAAACTGTTTATCAATATATCCTGCTATGGTAAAACTACATAGGCAGTCATGGTCAGAATCAGGAATAGAATGCATGTCTTCTGAGTTAAATCCAGAGCTTGTTTACAGGACTATCCTGTCCTCTTCTTTTTATAAGGCTGAAGATACAGAATTGTAATGCGAGAACCCCCGTAAATGTTGATTGGGCTCAAATTTGCAACCTTCGAAAGCCTCTTACAGTTTGGATTTGTGTAGCTTACAGTTTATATGGGGAGGCAATAGTTTATATTCATCTTAACACTGAAATTACCTACCTACCTTCCTAAGGGATTTATATGCCACTCATCAACATACCTGACTACCTTCCAAGTGAAAACAATAGCAACAGTGAAGTCCCTACTGCACTTCACAGAGTCTCTGGCTCACCTCCTTCATCAGCTGGGTATAGTCATATGTTACTGGCATGACACTCTGTTTCCATTCCCACCTAAATAACTCTACTTAGCATTTAACATTGCCTCAAAAAGTGCCTTTTATAGGAATTACTGTGAAAGATAGATGGTTGAACTTAAATAAATGACTTGGAAGAGGCTGGTCTGAACAAGAAGATACTAAATTAAATGGCACAAATGATAAAGGAATGATAAATATTTGGCATACACTGTTATACACACTAGTCTAATAAAATGACAGGTAACCAATTCAAATATATATTAAGTAAAGACTGGATTTTTATTAAACCACTTTTGCTGCTTTATACATAGTTAAGTTATATGACAATTGCTACCTACGCCTAAAATGTCTGCATCACTTCCTTTGTTTGTATATAATACACCAGGAGATTTACCTGGTGTTGCTCAGATGCTTAACTGAATTAATTTTTGCTTTTGGAAAATAAAGTGAAAATGTACAGGCTTCATTTAAATCATTGCTGTGGGGTGGGACTAGGGATGAGGGGTTCAGTATGCAGGCTGTTCTGGGAAGTGGGGATTACCCCAGCCCTCTCTCACTGTAGAAGCTGGAGGTCAGGTGAGAAGCACCTCTCCATGGCTGCTGTAGCTCCAATAGGCACTGCAGGAGAATTGTGCATGTCCCCGGTCTGGGGAAGGTCCAGCTCCAGGTTCATCTTCCCCCTGCACTCCTCAGGTAGAGTGAGGAATATAGCAAATTGTGCAGTTTTCCCTTGCCCCCGATGAATGGGGACAGCCAGCAATGTTCCCCTATGATTCGGGGAGTGGGGCAGGACTTCATTCCCTCACATCCTCCCTAAGCAGAGCCTGGTGGGTGATAAACTTGGGGTGCCTTTTATCTTTTCTGTATGGTTTCTGAGAAGCAATCCATTCAAGACACATCCTATTTTCCTGGCACAACTAAACCCTTGCCTTGCTTTAAGTTATGATAAGAGAAAGCTTACTGTTTAGAAGGATAGTAATAGAGATGTAGCCGTGTTAGTCTGGTCTTGCTGAAACAAAAGACAAGACTATGCAGCACTTTAAAGATTAACAAGATGGTTTATTAGGTGATGAGCTTTCATGGGCCAGACCCACTTCCTCAGATCAAATTGTGGAAGAAAATTGACATGACCATATATACCAAAGGGATACAATCAAAAAAAGTGAACACATATAAAATAGACAAATCAGATTTTAGAACAGACGGAGGATGGGGGGGGGGGGAGTTAATATCTATGAGGTAATGACTTCAAAGAGAAGCCTCTGAACTGTCATTCATGCTTAAATTTGACACTTTACGAATGGGCCTTAACAAAGATGCTAATTATCTCACCCATTACAAAGATAGCTTCCCCAGTTATCACCTCTGATATCTTTACCTCATAGATGTTAACCTCGCCTCCATCCCCCCTCTGTTCTAAAATCTGATTTGTCAATTTTATATGTGTTTACTTTTTTTTTGATTGTATCCCTTTGGTATATATGGTCATACCAATTTTCTTCCACAACTTGATCTGAGGTAGTGGGTCTGGCCCACGAAAGCTCATCACCTAATAAACCATCTTGTTAGTCTTTAAAGTGCTGCATAGTCCTGTCTTTTGTTTAGAAGGAGTTCTTGATGAAATGCACAAATAGACAGACAAACTCTCTACAATATATATATATATATATACTTAAGGATTAATGTGGAGATTTTCAGCTATACGTGGAGATTTTCAGCACTTAGGTGCCCAATTCCCACTGTACATCAATTTTGATATAGCTGTGAAATGAGACATTACTTGTGAGCATACACACTCCCATGGATCAAATGATGTTTAAAGTTACCAATAATGGTATGAAAATTAATAGTTTAGCATTTAACCTTCCTTATTAATTTAATGCTGTTCTGGATTTAATACTGTCACTGATGTCTTTAAAAGTCAATTCATCAATAAAAATGAGTGTGGTTATAAGTAATATCTCATTTCTCAACCATATCAAAATTACATTTTTCATGATGCTTTAGCTAATCCATAGACAGTATACTGTACTATTGTCTCCATCGATATAGCCAAAAAGCCACCTGTTCTGGGTGTAACAAATGACAAAGATTTAGTTACTGTACAGTAGTTGCCTACCTTGATTCAGTACGAGCTCCTACTGAATAAGTTCTTTAATCATTACTGTGTAATTTCAGTACCAGTGATCCACAATGAATTGAAACTCACATTCTATGTCTATCAAATGAATTGTTACAAATTTGTATAAATTACATATGGAAATTCACTGGCTTCATGGTGAAATTCATAAACCATATAAAATTCCTAAAAAACAAACCTCATTAAGCTGGAGTTCTGGTTATAAATTTCTATGAATAGTTTAAGGAATTATTATGATGGAAAAGACATGTCTGAACACAAAAAAAGAAGTTTGCATGTGCTACTGATCCAACATCACAGGATGTGGGCTGGCATTTAAATTATTCCCCCTTCATAGCACTCTGAAACACTAGAAAGAGAGATTACTTTTGCTCATTAACATGGGAAAAACAAAAATTCAGTGAAGATGTGCTCTATTACAATATATCCTTGCAGTGAAACTTCCACAGCGCTGGCTCTAAAAAGCTTTGAAGTCTTGAGTCACATAAGATATGAAGATAGGAGAGAGCAATGTATGTAACAATTATGTGAATACAGATATTTGGTTTTAGACATGAGCTATAGATAAGCAAAGGAAAAATAGTGGTGTAAGACTAACCAAGAAAGTGTCTCATTCTTCTATATAAGAATTGGTAATGCAAACAGTGGACACGTATCTAGAGAAAGGAAATATTATCCATTGGTTGGGGAACGATGGAATGTTGAAAGACAGGGAAAATGTATTTGTGTAGAATACCTGTTTGAATTTTTCCCTTATCATTAAGACCACATGACCAACTAAATCATAAAATGCATTTCTCATGTGGCTGGCTCCATCCCTACCACACAAAGAATCAGATACACCATTCAAAAATATGAATTGTGATTCCACAAGGATTTTCTAGCAGTTAGAGTGATTCACTGAGAAAAGTTTTGCTGCTTGTCCCTCATCTCAAAATTAAGATCTGGACTTGGGTTCAATGGTTATGAATCACTAGCTATTCCACCCAAAGCAGGGACTAGTATGATGAGGGACAGAGAGAAAGAGTACTTTTGGTTTCTTTTCTTTTTACAGGGCAGAGATTGAACATAGGTTCACATACTGTACTATCTACCAGGATCATAAGTGCAAATAAATGTAGTGAATATATAAATATATATAAACTGTGCACACTACAGTAAACTTCTGATAATCCGGCACCTTTAGGACCCAGGGGGTGCCGGATTATCAGATATGACGGACTATCAGAAGGGGGGGCTATGAAGGGTCTGGGGTGGGGTGGGGGGATGCCCCCCCTTCCAATACTCCGGCTCTGCCCCAGGAGCCCCTGGTTCAGCCACAGCTGGTCAGTTTCAGCAGCTGCTGAATCGGGGATGTCTGCAGCAGAGCAGCTGGGGATGGGGTGCTGCCAGGTTGGTCCTGCAGCGCCGCTCCTTGGCGCTACTGGACCAACCCGGCAGCACCCCAGGTTCTCTGCCCCAGGTGTCCCCAAGTCAGCTGCTGCTGAAACTGATCAGTGGCTGACTCCAGAAAGCCAGAGGCAGAGCTGCTCTGCCCCGGGCTTCCTGGAGTCAGCCCTGGTCAGTTTCAGCAGCGGCTGAATCAGGACGCCTGGAGCAGAGCAGCTGGAAGGCTGCTGGGTTGGTCCCACAGCGCTGAGGAGCGGCCCTACTGGACCAACCCGGCAGCACCCCAGCTGCTCTGCCCCAGGTGTCCCCAAGTCAGCCGCTGATGAAACTGACCAGGGGCTGACTCCAGGAAGCCCGAGACAGAGCAGCTCTGCCCCGGACTTCCTGGAGTCAGCCGCTGGTCAGTTTCAACAGCAGCTGAATCGAGACGCCTGGGACAGAGCAGCTGGGGGGCTGCTGGGTTGGTCTGGTAGCGCCAAACCTCGGCACTGCGGGGACCAACCCGGCAGCACCCCAGCTGCTCTGTCCCAGGTGTACCCAAGTCAGCTGCTGCTGAAACTGATCAGCGGCTGATTCCAGGAATCTGGGGCAGAGCAGCTCTGCCTCGGGCTTCCTAGAGTCAGCTGCTGGTCAATTTCAGCACCGGCTGAAGCAGGGACAGCTGGGGTGCTGCCGGGTTGGTCCCGCAGCCCCAAGGGGCAGCGCTATGGGACCTACCTGGCAGCACTCCAGCTGTTCTGCCCTCGGCTTCCCCGATTCAGCTGCTGGTCAGTTTTAGCAGTGGCTGAATGGGGAAGCTGGGGGCAGAGAAGCTCCAATGGTCTGGCTGCCCAAAGCACTTCCGGGTTCCTGATGGTGCCGGACCATCAGGAGTGCCAGACCATCAGATGCTGGACCATTGGAGTTTTACTGTATTTGGTATAAAGTAAGTGAAATACAACTTACAATATGAGATCAGCCTAAGCCACAGATTCTCTCTTTTTTCCGTATTGGGATAACACTAAGACTTTACTTTCATCTCACCAGGATCTAGCTGGGACCTTATTCTCATTTAGCAATATGTGAAGGGCAGTGTGGTGAGGCACAGATACAGTATTTGTACCCACATCTGTATCCACAAAAATGAGCTGCAGGCATCTTCATTCACATTCATGGATGCAGATACCCATGGATATAAATTGGATATCTGCAAATTTGCAGGATTCTAGAAACAAAATTTATATTCGCATGTGCATCCATACATACAAAATTGAGCAGATGGGGATATCCACAGATTTGCAGGCCTCTAATGATCAAGAGGGTGAGAACCCCTGCCCTGTGTTAGCTCTGTCTTCCTTTCATTTTATTCTGTGATGTGAGACAGACTACTCTTATATGTACACAAAAGCATATAGCCCTTAGCCTACACAAGACCAAATGTAGACAATTTTTGAAAGTATACAATGGTCAGTATAAAACCAAATATAACAATAATTAAAAATCCAGGAAATTAAATGGAAAGAATCTCTTAGGTACAGTGAGAATGCCCTTAACTATGTTTATCAATGTAAAGAAAAAACACTCTTGCTGACCCCAATCCCCACTCAGTAAACAGTATATTAAAACGGAAGCATCAGTAAACCCCTGGGTTAACCTGGGTTTTAGTCAGCTTGCAAGCAAGTAGTTCATTCGAGTTTTGAACTATCACACAATACCTTGAGGTTCTTGTGACCTTAGTGCCTTTCATCACTTACTTTTAATAACACCTACTGAAAGTTCCCGTTAGGCTTCCTCTGGACCATATGTTTAAACAAAGGCATAAAACAGCACTGCCATGATGCTGGGTAATCCTAATTACTCCCAGTGAAGAAGACAAGGGAGCTGCTGCAACTTAATGTTGCAGTCAAAGCAAAAGAATAATCTCTTTGAAAACGATTCTGCATGTAAAATGAACATGGAGCGTAATTGGTTAAAACATTCAAGAGGGAAAAAACACAAATGCAGCACCAGTCGCATCACATACAGAGCTAGATCTTCTTCCGTGATTTTGAGTGTTGTCTGTTTCATTTTATATTATATTGTGTGATCTTGGGATACACAGGAAAAAATTGGGGGGAATGTTGAAGAGTAGTTAAACAGATTATGGGGGCCTGCGTGGACCACTTCCACTATTTTTAATCATATGCTGTTCTCAGGACTCATGAATAGGTCATCTCATTTAATTTTTGTAATGTTCAGGTTTGAAAACAGGCTAAGAAGTGTGTGGGGGGGAGAGCGGGGAAGCATTTTCTAATTGGTAGAAGAAATGAAAGGTGATTTTTACTCGTATTGTTACAATTTTCAGGGTTATTTGGTTTATAGGAAAGTCAATAATTGTATGTAGAAGTTGATAATTTCTCTAAGGACCTAAAGAATTTAAAATAAATTTCTCACTCAGATGAATGATCATGCACCAACAGTTGCATCTTCAGTTCACATTCCATCATGTCAGCTCATTCAGGTTCTACACTAATTTTTAAATAATATTTACAGAGGGCAGCAGCACTTTTAGCATCTAATAGTTAGTGATGAATGCTCAATGAGCAGATTAAATATTTTATTTGCAAACTGCCTGCGATATAAGTTAGAGACACTAGCCTTCTGACTGACTAATGGCACTTTATCATTACCAAACAAGCTGGGTAGGATGATGACTGAAACTGTGAAGCAGATGCAGTATTTCCCCCCTTTTAATCCTATTTTTAAAGTTCAGGTTGATAAAAAGCAGGTTTTGGTGCATCTGAATTTAAAAACTTTTGAGAAATTATATTTTGAAATGAAATGTGCTTGTTGAGACTACTTGCTGAGTTTACCAAGTCTAATTTTCAACTCACTCTAGGAAAAAAAGGATAACATTCCTCACTTGCAAACATAAAGAACAAAATAAAATTCAAAATGAATAGATTTAGCAAGTATTGCCTTAGAGCAAATGCAGGAGCTCTTGGTGATGTAAGTGTCCAGCTCCTCCATCGGCTGTACAGTATATTTAAAAGCCACAAAAGAGCCCTCATGGCCCAAACCTAAGCTTACCATTTTGTTTTCTTTCTGACGTGTGTTACCTTAGAATATTTAGCCTTTATCCTCAAAATGCAGTTAATTTCAATGTCACAGCCCAAAGAGTTCAAAATAATTCATGATTATTTAATCATATATTATGTTTTAGCTTACTGTAATGGCAGTAAGATTTGTTGCCTCCTCTTTCCCTCTCCAGAACAATTTGGAAAATGAAATGCTTAAAACATTTTTGTCCTAAGAAATTACTTTAATTACAAACATTAATATAAGTTCAGTCAAGAGTTCCCATCTCTGTTTTTCATCTTAGAAGTAAATTTAATCTAATAAAAATATTACAAAGATTAAAAACTTGAAAATACCTTTGCAGAGTTAATACATTTAGCAAATCTATGGCAACTAAAGTTCTTCAGTAGGAGGAAGATCACTGTTGTAAGCTTTCATGGTAAAGTATTTCAAACTAAATATGGATGTTCATATTGGGTGCTTGTAATAGTAAATTTGAGAAGGAAGTGAATGTATGAAAAACAAATTATACGTCTTTACCTCTGTCTCAAGTGTTATAAGCAGTACCTAGACATCAACTGCTAGCATTCTCCATCTGCTCTGTTGTGTTTTTTTAAACCATGAAACAGTAAGCTTTTATAAATCCTGAGTTTATTACAGAGTACTGTCAAAAGCTTGTGAGATTCCTCTGGGTCTTAAATTTGTTGATTTGACATAATGCTGTAGTAGATTTAAGAAAAAAAATCTGCTTGAATATCCTCCTTTAAAGGCTTGGTTAAAACCCTCAACATCTTGTTTCCTAGATTATCTAATGCAAAGGTTAATCAATGTTTATATGGGGAGGGGGAGGGGAGGAGGAGAGGGGAGGAGGAGGGAGGTATGAAAAAAAACAAACAAACCTCTCTTCCAGATTTAAATCTGTGAATAGATATTTGGTATTGCTGTATTAAAATACAGACGATTTCCCCCTCCCTAATTTTCTGTGATTTCCAATTTATTGCTGAAATGTCTCTGAATTACACAGCAAATTTTAACAAGATAAAGGATACTTTTGGGGGGTAATATGCCAGCCACCACCATTTCTTCTGAATCATTCTCACCTCTCAACTCATTATACTAGATGATTGCTCACAGGGTAGAAACAATCAAGTGCCTTTCAGGAAATTAGGGATTGGACAGATGCTGTTATTTGCTAAATATCAAGAGAAAACAATGGGTATTCTTTGGGATGTGACAATTCTGAATATGGGCCAAATCCTGTTTGGTTTTCCAGTTGTTTTGATGGGATTTATTACTATGGAAAATTTGGACATCATATACATAGTCATATATAAACTTCCTCTACAGTTCCATTTTTAAATAGAAGGGTAGCTGGCATATCTGAAATTAGCAGTAAGAAAATTCCATAGATGTCCCTGTATTACATCATTTCACTGGGATTCATTCACCATACCTATTGAGAATGAACTGTCAGATCTGGTTATAAATATGCAATTGAAGAAAAGGTAAATACTCCAGGATCTTACAGCCTCGACAAAATTTAACTACAGTATTTTCATCCCCTACCACACAGTCCTCGGCCCCAGCCTGGAGCCTCATCCCACACTTCTGCCCCCCTCCTCCCCCCCCGAGCCCACACCCTCAGATGCAGCCTACACCTCCTGCCCCAGTCCAGTGAAACTGAGAGAGGGTGTGGAAAAGAATGAGTGGCAGGTGGGTCCTTGAGGAAGGGACAGGGCAAGGATGTTCAGTTTTCGACAATTAGAACATTAGCAACCTTATGTGTCACAAGTAGTTAGCAATCAAAAGCAGAATCATTTAGGGAATTCACAAAATGTGCCCACATACATCCCATGCTTCGAAAGAAATTCCACCACCTCAGCACCACCTACTTCCCACAAGGAGAAAAGAAGTTCACTGGCCTCACTTCTCACAGGAACCAGAACAACAGGATTCAGCAGGAAAATCTCTACCTGGGGACTGTGTGCCAATGGGATTTGCTTTGCATAGAAGATGATGGCTGCAGGAAGGGTACATCATCTGAAATTAAAGATTTAGCTACAGTCTACTGGTCTGCAATTCAGTGCTCTGTCTCTGCAGACACCTAGTTACCTTGCAGCTTTCTGGGCCTAACCCAAAGCCTACTAAAATAGGAGTTTTTACACTGACCTCAGTGTGCTTTGTTTCAAGCTCCAAATGCCTGTAGGAATTTGATTTTTTAAATTTTTTTTTTGCTGACCCGCCAACTCAGACCAAGCATAACATAGAAGAGAAATCACATTTCAGTTTGATTTGTTTTAGGGTTAGAGCTTTGTGAAATGAAATGTTAAAACAACACGGTCTAATGCCTCTTTGTAAGTTATTGGCCAACAGAACTGAAACTCTGAACATAAAGAAGATTTCCCTGCAGAGCACATTTCTTTGCAGAGATGACAAAATGCTTAGGCTAGTGGTCCTATTCAACTAAAATTTAGTGGAAACCTGCAACAGAGCCAAACACATTAAATACAATTTATCAGTCAATAAAGAAAATAACTAAGAATGTAATGATAAAAAAGCCTGTAAAAATACTCACAAAATTTCTATGCAGCCTGTGAAACACTGCATGATTTCAAATAACAATATTTTAAACTACTGAAACCTATTAATAGCATCTATCTGTGGGATTGCTATATTCCTGGATGGTATAGCAGTTGCTCACATATGCAGTGATTTTAATAGAGAAAAATTCTAATAGGGACTCATATTTAACTGCCAGATTATACAGGCGCATACTTAGCAAGTGACTTGATATAGCTTTCATTATATCAATGCAATATTATAGCATCAAACTAATATCCTGGGCAGAAAAAGAGGAGCAAAAAGCTGTAATGGATCAAAACCAAATCCCCACATAACTAGACTAACAAAGCTTTATTCAGTGGTTGAAAGCCATGATGTGACTGTCAAGTGTGTCCCTTTACTTATCACTTATGCATGTGGAATTTTAGCCATAGGTGAGGGGCTGTTGGCAACAGCTTTTAGGTCCATCAGACGTGGCAGCATGGAGAGAACACCAGCATGAGCACACATCATGATGTGAACCTAACTTGTTCCTATTTCTTATGTGCTGGTGGGGACCGTCTAATGTATATGGATGAATAATGTAGAAGATGCTAAATGTTCAATCTGTATGTTTCTGTGCTGCCCAATTACATGTTCAAATGAAGGAATTTCTCTCAGACTATACTCAAAACGCAATTTGCAGTCAATCATTCCATGGATGTTATACAGGTAAGGGAAGTGTTAACTGGGAAGAGAAGTGGGAAGGGAAGTGCTCATTATTTTGATGAATGCTATGCTATCTGCTGCAGAGATTAATTATATGGAAATACAACAATTATGACTGCATTCCTGTAGCATAGGTGTCATACTGTAAGTTTATAGATAGCTAATAGACATAGGCAGAACTGGCTATAGATTTACCAATATACACTCTCAAATATGATACATAATTAAACAAATTCAAGGCTACTAATGACTAACTGAAAACAAAAGTGCATATATGGCATTAGGTTAGGACTTTTGGACTTAAAGAGTTATCTCCCTTATCTGTGGTAGTTTTAGGTCTTTAAAAATGGCTAGTGGCAAGGCACAGTATTAAGTCACTCTCACACAATGTAATGGAAATATGCAGATACATCTGTTTCTACTACATAACTGACAATGATGATACAAAGAAAGGTATTACCTCAACATCATATTACTCTCTTTGGAAAATACAATTTTTCCAATGTTGCAGAAAAGTTAAAGAATACCATGGTCCAGTGTTTTCTGTTTAGAGGATATAGCATAATAAAAGCTATGTATTAAATAAATATCTACTGTTTAATGATGTTCACTATATACACCTATGCATATTTGAGATTCCAGTAGTCGTCAGTGGTACACAAATCATGCATAGTAAGTGTGACTAAGCAATACACGTGACTACATGTTATGCTGAAATAATTCTTTATTTACATTCTTTATTTAAATTATTGTCATTTTTATTACGTTAATTTTTATTTCATATGTCTTAAACATTGATTGTTAAAATGTGTCTTTAATTTTTTAGATTTTTTTAAAATGAGAATGCCATCAAGGTTTTTTCTACCTTCCTGTAAACTATTATTTGATATATTTTCACCAAAAAAAAGGGCTATAGTCAATTTGGTTTCTAATAACATTGTCTTCTAGTTTTCAAGCCTTAAGCACTGATTTAGCTATACTAAAACAGAGCACTACTCCAAATTTCTCTGTTTTATCTCTTTTCTGCAAGATGTATTGAGAAGCAATCTTATTCTAAGTTCACCCTATTTTTCTTGCTCATCTTGGTTCAGTCTCTTTCATCATTCATTCAGTTATGTCAATTTTGAGGACTATACTTGCTTTGGTGTGTCTGTCTCTTTTCTGTTTGGTTTTGTGAGAAGCAATCCCATTCCAGGCACATCCCATTAAGTTATGATGATGGGAAGCTGTATACTGTATTTGATGGCCCTAGCTCTTACCTTTTAGGAAGAGTTTTTGATCAAAGAGACAAACTCATTGTTTGGGTGTGAATCTTTATGTGGAACTGGGGCACACTCTTATCAAATGTAAATTAAGGGCATGGGTTGGTGCTTAATGGCACGTTGGAATTTTTGAAACAAGATTATAAGCATTTCGCAGTAACTGTAAGTTCACAGTTGGATGCTTAGTTTTGTTTTCCTGCAGCAATTAAATTAGCACAGAGTATACTGCCATACCTAACACACACTTGGCTATCTTTTACCACTTCTACCAAATGTAACCACTAGCCTTTTTCCTGCAGCTGCTCATGATGATTTACATTTTTATAATTGTTATTACTATTATGTCAAAGATTTCTATAGAACTTCTTATGCCAAAAGACTTGAAAGCAAGTAACGAGTATCAATGGATCATTTAATCCACCACTAACAGGCAGCTGTTTAATAGGGCATAGCAACAGACAGTGTCTCACTGCAGTGATGCTGTTAAAGAGATACTATTTCAATTTTTGCATTTGACTAAAGCACTGGCAGTCTTCTCCAGTCTATGCATAGATGATACAAATACTTTATACAATAGTGAGCAGACACAATAATGGTTTCTTAGCATTCTTAGCAACTATGCTTCAAACTGATTGTCTGAATGGATCCAGAATGTAGGTGTGTGCACCTTCTCTGCATAAACTTAGAATTTTTTAAATAGCTATGTCTTTTAGAGCTATGTCTGGCCTCTTCACCTGCTGCTCTCATTAAAAATCAGAATAGGGGAGAGCACTTCCAATGGCCACTTAATTCCTCCCATTAATTCAAGAATCTGTTATAAAACTCAAAGAGTGGGCAAAGGTGGCAGGACAGCCATACAGGAAAACATCTAAAAAAATCATAAGTATTTGTTTAATTATCCATTCTTGGACACAGTTTACATGGATCCATGCTGCAGGTAATTGACAAATAAAGAGATGGATCCAAGGAATTTCTTAAGGCAATGTTGCAGAACTATTCTCACAAAGTGAATGTCTGCTCCAGAGGCCTAGTTCAGGGAGTACAGCTTCAAAAAGGTATGAACAAGAAATCCAGGCTTGCATATCTTTATCACAAAGACATTTCTAAGATGTACTTAGAAGCTTCCTTAGAGCTGATGGAATAAACCTTATGATAATGGAATCCCTACTATCTCATAACAAGTGTCTGATCCACTTTGATACCTTGAATAGAATTGGATTGACCTGTACTATACAAATCTGGCTGATCTGTGGAATAGCAGAGTTCTATTCAGACAGGAAGGATTTGACTTGCTATCAGTGTAACCTAATCTCCCTGGATAGTGAATGAGGCATGAGAAAAACAACAACAACAACAACAGGTGGATTGACAGGAAAGGCGAGAATGAAGTAACCAGAGACATCCCTGGGGATTGGATGTTCTGCTTCTCACTGCCATGGGGAAGCTGAGTGTAGCTGGCTGGGAGAGGGTGGTGAGGTAGGGCAGAGTAGAACAGGTTGCTCTGGCTTCCACCACTGTGGTGAGTAAGGGAGTGACTGAACACTGCTACTGCCCCAAACCAGGCTCTCTGGTAATCCATTGGGACACCTTGGGACCATTCATAGAATAGCTGAGGTGGCTGCCATGAGGCCTTCCAAAGTGCGGAGCCTGGAGCATCCAAATAATCCTAAGGATAGGACAGCTCTGGAAGTAATACACAGGAACAGCACATAACATAGATGACCTTTTAGTGCTGCTGTCTCACAGAATCTCTGAGCCAGGGTGATCTACATCAGTGGTTCCCAACCTTTTTTATACCATGGACCAGCAACCCATTCACAAACTTTTGTTGGACCAGTAGCATTTTATTTGCATATCTGCATATTCATTATGAAATTGATGAATATTCAAGTATGCAAAAATATTGCCTAGCTCCAACCCTGTCCCTTGCTCCCCAGTGCCTAACACTCTTTGATCCCCACCCCTATTCCCTATTCCCTTTTACCTTTTAACCTCTGACCCCTATAGCCCATGTCAGCGCCTTCTTGCTCCATGACCCTATTATGCCCTCGCCCAACAGAACACCCCTTTGCCCTTTGACCCCACCCTACCCCTCACTGCCCAGAGAGAAGCTGCCCCCATTATTGCCATTTAGGCAGGAGGAGTGGCCATTGGCAGTGCATGAGCTCTCTCCTCCTTGGCACTCCTTTCCCAAGCACATCTCATGCCCCCATGGGTAGAAGCGGGAGGGAGCACAGAGCCCCAGCTGGGCCACCATCTTGCCTAGGTGGGAGGAGGGGGGGGGACATCTCCTGCTCCACCTCCTTCTGCTGCCTCAGCCCCAGCAGCACCTCTGGGCAAAATCAGCCACCATGGCTGCCAGAGTTGAGCCACTGCAAACAACCTGCTTCTGCTCTGGCAGCCACCGCAGTCCAGCAGCCAGCGGTTCATGGACCAGCACCAGTCCACGGATCAGCAGTTGGGAACCACTGATCTACATCAGGAATGCAGTTTCTCAGGAGAGAGGGGAGGGTCTTTGGCTAGAGCCTGACTTAAAAGAGCCACTGGAACAAAAAGACTATGGAGGCTCCTTTTCCAATTCTGTAGAGTGGGCAATCATTTGATCAAAAGATTATTTGTGGTCTTTTAGAGTATGCAAATGTAATGCTGACAGACCCTGGTCATCAATTGGTGGGATCAAACCTGGGGCCTGTAGAGACATGAGCCTCTACTATATAAGCTAAAAAGCTTTAAGTCCAGCCTGAAGCAGATTCTTTAATCTCTAGGTGGTCTGGGTGGCACTAGAGAAGGACTGAGCATCACACCTGGCAGATGTGGGTTGCACAAAGAATTCTCTGTGCTGCCTGGAAATAGAATAGGGTTCCCAAAGGACAAGTAGTCTCTTGCAGTCTAATTTCCCATGACACTCCAGAAGAGTGTAGCCATAAGGATCGGCAGGTAGTGATGACTGTTGAGATGGACCAGATTGAAATGGCACTTGAAGTCACACAATCATGGAATCATAGAGCTGGAAGAGACCTCAGGAGGTGGCTCAACCGGGTCCAACCCTCTGCCCAAAGCAGGACCAACCCTAACTAAATCATCCCAGCCAGGGCTTTGTCAAGCCGGGTCTTAAAAACCTCTAGGAATGGAGATCTCACCACCTCCCCAGGTAACCCAATCCAGTGCTTCACCACCCTCCTAGTAAAATATTTTTTCCTAATATCCAACCTAGACCTCCCCCACTGCAACTTAAGTCCATTGCTCCTCATTCTGTCACCTGTCACTACTGAGAACAGCCTCTCTCCATCTTCTTTGGAACCTTCCTTCAGGTAGCTAAAGACTGCTATCAAATCCTCCCTCACTCTTCTCTTCTACAGACTAAGCAAGCCCAAATCCTCATAAGTCATGTGCTCTCAAGCATCGTAAACATTTTTGTTGCCCTCTGTTGGACTTTCTCCAATGCATCTACAAACTTTCTGTAGTAGAGGCCCCAGAACTGGATGCAATACAGATCATCTTCACTATGGGTATGTCTACACTGTACACTTATTTCAAAATAAGCTATTCTAGAATAGTTATTCCAAAATAGCTTATTTTGAAATAGCATGTCTACACTACAGGAAAGCCTCAAAATTAGTCTGAGGCAGGCTTTCCTAATGTAGACATGCTATCTCAAGTTGTCCTAGGAGGCACTGGGGAGGAATAACTTAGAATGGCCCTAATGAGGGGCTATTTCGAAATAGCAGCAGTGGAGCGTCTACCCATGCCTTATTTCAAAATAGCTACCGTATTTTCCGGCGTATAAGATGACTTTTTATATTAAAAAACATCCCCCAAAAATCGGGGGTCGTCTTATACGCTGGTTATACACATACGAATGGGGCTTTTCTCGCCCCGGAGGACACGGACTGTGTCCCGCCGCCCTTGTACTCCGGGGCGAAAAAAGATGCTCCACGTCTCCCTGGTCTGCAGAACAGAAAGCCGCAGAGCAAAGCCGCGGAGCCCCTCCGTGGCTTTGCAAAGCCTCGGGGGAAGCCGGCGCTGCGGCTGTCCCGCTGCAGCGTCCTCAGAGGCTTTGCTCCCAGTGTCCCTGGTCTGCTGGAGATGGTCCCCAGCAGACCAGGGGCACCGGGAGCAAAGCCAAAGCGGCAGTGGGGTGCCACACTTCTGAGGCTTTGCTCTGGCAAAGCCTCAGAGGCGCGGCACTCCGCCGCTGCTGCGGCTTTTCTCCCGGTGCCCCTGGTCTGCTGGGGACCGTCTCCAGCAGACCAGGGACACCGGGAGCAAAGCCACAGCCACGGCGGGGTCCCGCGCCTCTGAGGCTTAGCCAGAGCAAAGCCTCAGAGGCGCGGGACCCCTCCGCCTCCCCGGCTTTGCTCCCGGTGTCCCTGGTCTGCCGGGGGGGGGGGGGGCGCAGCTAGTGCGCCCCCCCCCCCCCACACACACAGCAGACCAGGCTTTTGTTGTGGACCCTGGGGCAGAGCCGCTGGGGCGCTGCCGGTTGGCCTCTTAAGGGGGGGCTAGTCTTATACGGCGAGTATAGGCGAAAACCTATGTTTTAACTAGAAAATTAGGGGGTCGTCTTATACGCCCAGTTGCCTTATACGCCGGAAAATACGGTATTTTGGAATAGACATTATTCCTCGTAGAATGAGGTTTACAGATTTTGAAATAAGCTGCCCATTATTTCTAAATTATTTTGAAATAACAGACTGGCTGTTTAGATGCTCGCATTGTTATTTTGAAATAACGCTAGTTATCTCAAAATAATGGTGCAGTGTAGATGCACCCTATATCCAAGATATGTTCCAAAAAACTTGGACTTATAGCGAAACAATTTAAAGTGGGGAATTTTTTTCCCACAGCTGACTTTCATTTGTGCAAATTGGTTTTTTTTTGAGGGGGGGGGGTGGTTGTATGACTTATGAGCGAGCAATGAGAAGGGACTTATAATTCATCAGTTCCATATATATAAAATGCATCAACTCTGTATATAACTTTAATGCAGAACAGATGTATACCGGGACGACTTATAGTGGGGATTTATACTTCAGATAAATCACAAGTCATGCTCTGCTTCCTGATATTCTTCAGCAATGTGAACCTTAGCTTTCTTTCTAGTTTTCCTCAGGAAACTGGCCCAGAAGAGGGGACAAACTGATAAGGGAATACATCTCATTAGTGCATTTGTTAATTAGTCCTCCGTGTTTGCAGCATAGTTGATGCATATGGATTCTACCCTGGAAGGTCTAATCTCTTCTATACTCTTTTCCTGGCTGTCAAAGTAGACAATCTAGAGTGTCATGTCCTCTCTGAGGCAGGTAAACTGGTCTCAAATCTCTTCCATAAGACTTGATGCAGCTGACATGGAGGCTAGATTTAACCACAGATCCCTTCTAGCACCTAAATCCACTTATTTTCTGAGGAGGCATTATCATAGGTTGCCTCATCTGAACAGTGTAGAATAACAATAAAACTTTTATTGAAGCAAAAAAAACATGAAGTCCAATATCTCCAAGAGTTCTTGATAACTTTTAAGGTCATCCATATGGTGGGACTATCAGGGATGCCACAGAATCGTTTGCGAAAAAATAAGACAGAGGTCAAGCATCAGTGGGCCCTTCATCCTCTCATTCCTCTAAAGAGGAGGATGGTTGAGAAGTCAGCAACTGGTATAAAGAATGCAAGGGTTTTCTTTTGGTGAATGAGAGCTCACAAGAAGCAGCTTTTTCTTCTTAAGTGCCACCAAAACAGTGCCAATGGTAGGTGGAATACTGGCATAAGTAGTAAAACTAATATCCTTCATTACAGGCTCACTGAACATTCTTCAATTTGAAGTACCCAAAGTTTTCCACACACTTTCTCCAATTACTAATTAAAAACAAGAAAAAATATACTGACTATACATTAGCCATAAAATACATGAGTATCTTACTTGTCAAATCAACCAACAACCCCCCTTATAAAGTGTATATACTATGTCACACATGAAGGTATCTCATCTGACATTTCCAATCAGTTAACAGCATGGCAGAATGCTGTAGGAGATGAACATTTTAGCAGTAAATATTCTGACTATTTGTTTTTTTCTGGAGCAGCAGAGAAAGTATTTATGCAAAACCTGTGTTGGTGGCTAGAGTTAACCAGACCAGAAGGGAAGATTCACAAATTTGTTTTCAGGAAAATGCTTTCTATTTTTATTTAAAACCAAGTTAATTTAGAAGACAACTGCATATTTATACAAGGACTATTCCATTCTCCACCAACTCCCTGCCTTGCTCTTTTGTAAATGGAACCTTTTATCTTGGGTACGTAACATAATAATACTTGTTCTCTTGAGAAAATGAGTTTAATGAATCATAAAATCCATGCTTCTCTCATAGAACAGCCTGCATTCTTCCTCTTTTTAAGTACAGGAAACTCTGTGGAAAATCTGCTTAAATTGGTGCAAACCATTTAATGAATAGGGCCCACAGATGGCAGGATGGGACCATAAAATAAGTGAATACTCTAAAGTGGTGCCTAAGGAAGACCATCCAGTTCACATATGCGTATGAAGAAAACACAGGAAGTAATCTGTAAAAGAACAGATCTGGAATATATCAAAGATTTGGCCATGAATAATTAGCAAACTGCTGTTCATTATTCATGTATAGGAATCACTGGGTCTCTGTGTTTTTCTCTGCATAGTTCACTTTATTGCTAATGGATTTTTAATAGCTAGATCGCACATGTACAGAACCCTTCATGTTCTTCAATTAGGGATGTGGCAAACCTCACAATAGTTATAGAATCTGAAAGGCTTGGATGAGCCCCCAAAAAGTCAGTTTCATATACAAATCTGTTCCAATTTATTTCCTACCTTCTCTCTTTTTGTAAACAGAAATTATCCTGACCAGCTTCTTTTGCCCACATCAGTATCATCCTACCTTTCCCATGTTTAGAAAACAACTGCCTTCAGCAGGTTCCCCGCTACTCCTCCTACCCAGCTGGCATTATTATCCCATAGTTGTGTAACTCACTTAATTCATACAAATACTTGTGATGTGTCACATCAAAAAATCTGTAACTTAATTCATCTGTCCCCATGCCTACATCCAGCCTCTCTGCTGGCTTAAACAGCATTTTACACATCAGTGATACCCATGTTCCCGTTCCTAGTAATCCTATCTTAAGTAGTCTCTTATTTTTTCATTTGAACTCTTTTAATGAATACTTTGCTGTAGAGATACTACAACAAGAGAATACAGCAAAGATCTGACCTCCCCTAAGAAACAAGTACTGTCTCTTGAGAACTGAGATGTCATTTACCTGCCATATAAGAACCTGTAGATGAAGAAAATGCTGGCTTTCTGCTGCCACATTTAAAGAAGTTCCTTTTAGAAATGCATATATAGAAGCATCCAATTATCAGATGCTCAGACACTGGGAAATTTGCCAATGCCTAATAGCAGAGGTGTGTAGTCTTTTGCACTCAATATTTTCTGCTTTTATACTACAGAAGGGCTGTGTGACAGAATCCTGATAAAAAAATTTATCTTCCTACACTGATTGTGCTTGTGTAGAAGAACTTAGGAGGACATCCAACAGGGGCTCTGCAATCTCAGTAATTATTGGCAGCTTTTCTAATGATACTATTCTAACTACTAAATGGCTCATTTTATATCATACTAATGCACTCACTCTTCATTTTTATTAATATTCATTTAAATAAGATGTCAAAGACTAATTTGTAAAATATTTTAGGGCATGTTGCCATCAGATTATGTTTTATCCACATAACTGATATGTCTCATCATCAAATAACTCTTTACTGTTAACTGAAAAAAAATCCTCTAAAACAATGGTTTGCAGATTATGATGTTACATGCTGCTACATCTCCCACTTTAACAAAAATAAGCTATCTTTCCAAAAGAAAATTCTGTTACATAACTATAGAATCAAATACTTCACTGAATCACTACTACGGGAGTTTTGCATGAGAATCTCCCTTCCTGGTTCCTGGGAATATGCAAATCATGACACAGGAAAAATCTCAAATTCCTTATTTGTGTGCAGTTCATTAACAAGCCACAACATAACTGGTGAAACACTATTATAATAGAACAAAATTTTGTAAAGCACCCCCTTCCTCTTTCCTTGCACACTCAAAATCTCAACAGTCACAGTGCTACTATTGCTGTCCGATTCTACAACATGGAATGCAGGAAGAACCCCTAGTTCCATCATTTTCTGTCATTCTGTTCCACTGCTCATCTCCCACTATTTTTATTATGCACATTTTTATTATTAATAACAATAATATGTTACGTTTTATAGATCCCCTTATAGTTGTCATGATTATCAGATTAACTACATTAATATTACAAAACAGACAACCATCTTAATTCTAAATGTGGAGGATAACTGAAATAGAGTATTTGAGACCCATTCTATTTAAAAAAAATTGAGTGTTAACCACCAAGCTATACTGCTTTGTCCATCACAACCTCTCTTGGCTTTTCAGAAAGATTCAGACAGGTTTTCTGAGGGATTTATGAGAACTGGGACAAATGTAACAAAATCTGTAGGGTAGAGTTTTCAAAGTGTTAATCCCCATGGCTACGTCTACACTGGCCCCGTTTTCAGAAGGAGCATGCTAATTTTGAAAGTGGGAATAGGGAAATCCGCGGGGGATTTAAATATCCCCCCGCGGATTTAAATAAACATGTCCGCCGCTTTTTTTCCGGCTTGGGGAAAAGCCGGAAAAAAGGCGTCTAGATTGGCCCGATCCTCCGGAATAAAGCCCTATTCCGGAGGATCTCTTATTCCTACTTCAAAGTACTTTGAAGTAGGAATAAGAGATCCTCCAGAATAGGGCTTTATTAAGGAGGATCGGGCCAGTCTAGACGCTTTTTTTCCGGCTTTTCCCCAAGCCGGAAAAAAAGCGGCGGACATGTTTATTTAAATCCGCGGGGGGATATTTAAATCCCCCGCGGATTTCCCTATTCCCACTTTCAAAATTAGCATGCCCCTTCCGAAAAAGGGACTAGTGTAGATGTAGCCTATAAGTGTACTTCCCTGGTTTGTCCATGTTCAAGTATTATTTCCTTGAACAGACTGGAAGGGTTTCTTGTTTTGTTTACAGTAAAATCTTAGGCATTCATGATGGGTATTCCATGAAGATGGATTTTGCCATTTTAATTTCATGCTTTTACTATGACCATGGATTTTTGTACCTCCAGTATGTAAAATTTTGAATGTTTCTTGGGCATACCAAGGAGAGATAATCTGACAACAATAGATTCTAGTTACAACTTCATCAGAATAGAGAAAGAAACCAAACTTAGTATCATGTGTAGTAGCAATCCCTTTGCCACTAAATATGTGATGCTTTTGGATTCACTTTAAGCTTCTCTTTGCTCCCCCCCCCCAATAAAGATCTTTCTAAAGCTCAGTGTTACAATTTTCAGAAAGCAAATGGTAGCTCTGTGTGATATTAGCAGTTATTAAGGAATTTGTGCTATTATTTTCACACTGCCAGTGAAGACAAACAAAATCATGCTGAAGAATTCTTATCCTTTTCCATCCACAGCTGTAGAAAAATTAAACACAATTAGGAACTTTTTGTAATACATTCATGTTACTTACGGTTGAGAGGCAGGCTGGCATTGGTCACCCCCAGCTTGTTGGCAGCGACACATGTGTAGTTGCCAAAATGCTCCTCTGTTACATTGGTGACAGTGAGAAGTGATCTTGTACTATAGTTTTTAATAGTAATTCCATGTTTACCATTGATCAATCTAGAAGGCAAAAAGAAAATCTTCTCTAAATCACATGCCTCAAGCAATCATATTTGAACTTTCTTTATTTGCTTATAGTGCAGGATTGCAAACACAGTAGCTAGCAGTCAGGAACTAGCCACCGGTATAAAGATAACTGAATGGCAGAGCTGGGGAGCAATGGCAAAGCAGTTGCTGGATAATATTGCACAAATACAATTTCCTGCCCATTTATTCTATAGTGTAAGGATAATAATATGATGTAATGCTCACTTTTATTTAACTAAATTAATAATGAGTTGGTATGAGACTCAGGATATTTGGTACAAAATAAGGGTCAAAATTAGGATTACTTTCCCACATTTTTTTTGTTTTTGTTTTGCTGGAGAGTACCACCCATTTCCATTCATTTCCTGTCATGTGAAAATGGTAAAGACGCACAGAAAGGAGTACTTCTGTACCCAAGGACTGGAAGACAGCTAACAGAATGCCAATATTTAAAAAGGACTCTAGAGGAGACCCTGGCAATTACCGACTGGTAAGTTTAACGTCAACATTGGGAAAATTAGTTGAAACAACAGTAAAAAATAAAATTCTCAGACACATAGAAGAACATAATTTGTTGGGCAAAAGTCAACATGGTTTCTGTAAAGGGAAATCATGTCTTACTCATCTATTAGAGTTCTTTCAAGGGGTTAACAAACATGAGGACAAGGGGCATCCGGTGAATATAGTATACTTAGATTTCCAGAAAGCCTTTGACAAGGTCCCTCACCAAAGGCTCTTGTGTAAATTACGTTGTCATGGGATAAGAGGGAAGATCCTTTCATGGATTAAGAACTGGTTAAAAGACAGGAAGCAAAAGGTAGGAATAAATGGTAATTTTTCAGAATGGAGAGGAGTAACTAGTGGCGTTCCCCAAGGGTCAGTCTTGTGACCAATCCTGTTCAACTTATTCTTAAATAATCTAGAGAAAGGGGTAAGCAGTGACGTGGAAAAGTTTACGGACGATACTAAACTGTTCAAGATAGTCAAGACGAAAGCAGACTGTGAAGAATTTCAAAAAGATCTCACCAAAATGAGTGACTGGGCAACAAAATGGCAAATGAAATTTAATGTGGATAAATGTAAAGTAATGCACATTGGAAAAAATAACCCCAACTATACATACAATATGGTAGAGGCTAATTTAGCTACAACTAATCAGGAAAGAGATCTTGGAGTTATCATGGATAGTTCTCTGAAAACATCCACGCACTGTGCAGCGGCAGTCAAAAAAGCAAATAGGATGTTAGGAATTATTTAAAAAGGCGTAGAAAATAAGACGAAGAATATCTTACTTCCCCTATATAAAACTATGGAATGCTCACATCTTGAATACTGCATACAGATGTGGTCTCCTCACCTCAAAAAAGATATTTTGGCATTAGAAAAGTTTCAGAAAAGGGCAACTAAAATGATTGGAGGTTTGGAACGGATCCCATATGAGGAGAAGCTAAAGAGACTGGGACTTTTCAGTTTAGAAAAGAAGAGACTAAGGGGGGATATGACAGAGGTATATAAAATCTTGAGTGATGTGCATAGGGTGAATAAAGAAAAGTTATTTACTTGTTTCCATAATTTGAGAACTAGAGAACACCAAATGAAATTAATGGGTATCATGTTTAAAACTAATAAAAGAAAGTTCTTCTTCACACAGTTCACAGTCAACCTGTGGAACTTGCCAGAAGAGGCTGTGAAGGCAAGGACTATAACAGAATAGTAAGGAATAGTGTCCCTGGTCTCTGTTTGTCAAGGCTGGAGATGGATGTCAGGAGACAAATTGCTTGATCATTGTCTTCAATCTACCCCCTCTGGAGAACCTGGCACTGGCCACTATTGGCAAACAGGATACTGGGCTAGAGAGACCTTTGGTCTGACCCAGTATGGCCATTCTTATGTTCTTATGTATTTACTTGCTCCCAATGCCAAACAAGCGACTTTATTAGGGAAAAGGAAACAGTAATATTCCTAACACTATTGTGTATCTCTCTTTGGCTTTAATGGAAAGTTTTTGCATTAAACATTTTCAGGATCTTTCTTACTGGGGGTATGTCTACACTGCAGAGTTTTGTCGGGAAAACAGAGGCATTAGTAATCCTCATTCTACGAAGAAGAAGCCTTTTTGCAAAAGAGCTCTTTCACAAAAGGCATGTGTGGACGGGGAAGAGGGAGTTCATTTGGAAGGAGAGGAAACAGGAAAAAGCATAGGTGTCCTTGTGGCCAGTCTGTCCATAGCAATCACAGCTTACATGCAAGAGAGCATCCATTCAGTCTGGACACTCTCTTTCAAAAAAGAAGATCACTTTTTCAATGCACTTTTGCAGTATGGACACTCTCTTTCGAAAGAAGGTTTTTTACAACATCTTTTCTGAAAAAAACTTCTTCCAAAAGAAGTCAGTAGTCTAGATGTAGCCTGGTTGTGCAGTTGTTTCTCTAAATACAAACCAGGTATCTTGAGTTGCAACTGTTTGGAATTGTGCCCACAATATCTTTTCTTGGTGCAAAAATATAGATGCAAATTTTATGCCTGAATTCAGGGAAGCTAAGCCCGAATCCAACTAATTTATATCCCTAAACTAGAGAATCATATAACCGTGAATCCATTGTATTAAGTGGGGTCCTTACTTTCCTAACCTCAGGCTTTTCACCCAAAGTGCATGTTTTTAAGGGATTTCTTTCAAAATCTAAAGCCATGCCGCAACAATGACTCCCATGTTGGCGAAGGGGATATTGACTAAGTCAGAACAGTGTGCTCAGGCTCATGAAAATCAATTTTTGAGTCATTTCATTGTCTAGATTCACCAAAAAGAAGAGATACATTATAATCATCCTGTGAAAAAAGCAGACGTTGCGATAAGCATGTTATAAATATCCAAGAGAGATAACAAACATGATTTAATATCAAGATTTTTTGAAGTAGTCCAGAAAAATCCTGGGGTAGTGGGGCACTGAAGGGGCATTACTTGAGCTGAGAAAAAAACCTCAGCCTTTATAATTTGTCATGGTTGAGACGAATGTACAAGCTGCATCTAACCAAGTCAGACACAAGAGAAATATATTTAGATATATGACGAAAATAACCAGCTATGCTTGATTACTCAGAGAATTGCTTATACTTCATATTAAGAGAAGAATTTTGGCTTATATAAACATGTTACTCTTTAATTTTGATATACGGAAGCAGAGAATTATAAATCCAGGAGAGGAATGTAATCTTTTAATATTCTGCTGCAAAATGCAAATCTATCATTATTAATGGTAGATCTGCATATTGATTATTGAATATTTTATTACATTTCATTAACATTTCTAGTTTTCATTTAATCACTATACTTTTCTGCATATAAATTAGCTTTTCATTGCAGAGTGTACTTTATATTCTCAGTGTAAGTAACACACTAGGAGTTCTGTACTGTTTTTTATACCTGTTGGTTGAGTGTATTGGCTAAACCATAAAAAGAAAAAATATATCAAATTACAGTGGCTACATACAGCTGTGTTGGCACCACAATTTCAGGAACAAACAGATAATTTACTTGATGGAAAAAAACAGAGGATTGAAAATTTGATTTTGTGAGTAAGAAGGATAGTTAGAAATGTTATTCCTCCAGACTTATGAAAGGCAAAAAGTGGCCCAGAAAAACCGGGAAACTTCTGCTTTGCTCTTCTGGGCTACTCAAAAGCTTACCACATAGCAGCTGAACAGAACATCATGTACGAAATGCCAGATGTATTTGGTGCCTTGTATCATTCACCTAAGAATGTCTTTCAAAATATCAGTGCTAAGAGCACTTTGGTGCTGCAAAGGCCATTTTCACTGCTGTAACAGCAAGGAAGCTAATAGAAAGGGCTTTGCATTATTCTGGGTCCTATATTGCCCAATCCAGGTCAGACCTGCCAAATGTAAAGTTTTTTATGCTTTCATATGAACTCAACAGATGTCAATGATTATGGCAGCTACACCTTATGCAGTAGCTGAGGTTCTTTGAGATGTGTTCCTACTAGGTGATCCACTACTTTAGCTGCACATTCACCCTGGTGCCACTGACCAGACTGCTACCTGGTGTTGGTACCAGTGTCTGGTTGAGATGTGCAATAGGCACCTTGTGTGCTATTAGCAGGTTTTTGTTTAACTTGTTCTTAAATATCTCCAGTGTTGGAGATTCCACAACCTCCCTAGGAAATTTATTCCAGTGCTTAACCACTCTGACAGATAGGAAGTTTTTCCTAATGTCCAAACTAATGTCCAACCTAAAGCAATTTAACCTTATTGTTTCTTGTTCTTTCATCAGAGGTGAAGGAAAATATTTTTTCCCTCCTCCTTGTAACACCCATTTAGGTACTTGAAAGCTGTTATGTCCCATCTTGGTCTTCTCTTTTCCAGACTAAACAAACCCAATTCTTCTCAGTCTGTAGGTCATATTTTCTAGACATTTTTTGCTGCTTTCTCTGGACCTTTTTCAATTTGTCCACATCTTTTATGAACTGTGGTACCCAGAATTGAACAAAATAATCCAATTGAGGCCTAATCAGCAGAGAGTAAAACAGAAGAATCACTTCTTTTCTCTTGCTTACAACATTCCTGTTAATACTATACATCCAATGTCTCTGTAATCAGGGATGTATCTGTGGTAATCTGAACAGATGCTATTTCTCATTTTAAGGAGACCCGCATGCACAGATTTCCAGGTCTTTTCCACCACTGCATGAATTTTATGATTGTCATTGGTAATGTTAGTGTTTTGTTTATGTAGTATGCATGCTGTGTGTAGCCATCCCTGGAGGCAGAGAATGTGTAGTCTTGCGTGTTTGGTCATGAACATGGAAGCTGACATATGTCCTAACATTTGTAAACATGTTCATGCTGAGACTGTAGGGCTATTTTTTAACCACCAATATTCATTGTGTGGAATTGGAATCTTGGTTTTGAAGCTTTTGCTTCTACTGAGTTTATGTGAGCTCCAGTGAATTCTAGCTGTTGTGTCAGAATTCACATAGATTTCTTCTCATTTAGCTGTAGGCCAAGGGTATGGAACAGTGATATGATTCTCCATATAAACTTTATTGCTTCTGTTTGAGTGCAACCCTTTACTAGGCAGTCATTCAAGTATGAGAATAGTATGAATCCTTATCTTCCCAGGTATGCTGCCACTACTGCCAATGTTTTGGAGAAAACTCTCGGGGCTTTGGAAAGCACAAACAGGACCATTATGTATTGGAAGATTTCCTTGCCAATTTAGAAGGATAGGAATCATCTGTGTTTCGGGTGTATTGTTATACAGTAGTACATGTTTTGTAGGTCGATGGCTGAAAACCAGTGCCCTTCCACCAGGATTTCAATTATTGACATCGGTGTGACCATTTTGAATTTGTGTTTGCGAATGGACTAGTTGACTTTCCTGAGACCGATGATTGTTCTCCATTACATTTTTCTTTTAAGTATGAAAGGAGTGGGAGTAAAATCCTGTTCTACTGGGACCTGTTCTATGGCACTTATTTGTTTCAAGAAGTGTCCATGAGAATGATCCCTAAAGATAGAGGGCAGGACATATCCGGAGCTGATTATTTTAGTACCTAACTATCTGTTGCTGTAAGGGATGCCCACGCTAGGTAAAATGGATGAAGCCAAGAATTTGGGTATGCAATTTATTTTGTACTAAAAGTTGTGGGAGGTCAAAATTGTGGCTTATTTGCTGGTGTTTGTGATATTGAAGTCTGGTTCTGTGGTAGTCGATGTCTTTATGGACTATGGCAAGGTCTGGGGGTGTTGAACTGCTGATGTCTTCATAGGTTTGGGTTGTCTCCGTTTCTGTTATATGGCTGTAATCTTCTGTGTATATTTGTTGTGTGTGTGTGTGTGGGGGGGGGGATTTCCCCAGTGTGTGTAACATTACCCATGTGTCCTTAAGTGAGTATAATATGTCATTGTTTTTTGCTGAAAATAATTTTTTCCTGTTGAAGGGGAGGAGCACTTTTGTTTGTACTTCTTGTGTTATGCTAAATGCTTGAAGCCAGGAGGCTGTCCTCAGTACCAGGGCTGTGTATATTGTTATATGTTGCCAGCAGACTATATAATTTACCATCTGGAATTGAAGTGTCACCTATGAATACACCTTACATCAAAAGAAATCTAATATGTTTGCTTCTTTGGAGACATAATACTTTCTGTCAGCCCTCTTACTTATCAGTGGTATGATGTAAGGGTACGTCTAGACTACAGGCTTCTGTCGACAGACGTTTTGTCGACAGATACTGTCAACAAAACGTCTGTCGACAAAGAGCGTCTAGACTACATTGAGTTCTGTCGACAAAGCAAGCTGCTTTGTCGACATGGTAGTGTAGACGCAAAGGACAGTTTACATGCAATAACACCTTCTGTCGACAGAAACTCTGTCAACAGAAGGCGTTATGCCTCGTAAAATGAGGTTTACCAGCGTCGACAAAACTGCTGAGTTCTGTCGACGTTATGTTGACAGAACTCAGCGGTAGTGTGGACGCAGGTATAGTTTTGTCGACAAAAGTGGACTTTTGTCGACAAAACTCTGTAGTCTAGACACACCCTAAGAATTCGCTAGAGTGTGATTGCTGATTTCAGCAAACTTCATTCACTGAGATATCTTGGTTGGTGGAGTAGTTTTAATAATGTGTGTTGGTTCTCAGTTACCTCTTCCAAGTGATATTTTGGCTCCAAGTAACTCTCTTAAACAACTCTTAGAATTGTTTAGGGTCATCAGTCATTTAAGCTGAAGAGGTTATGACTGCCTCACCTGGTGAGAGCAAGGAATTATGTTCAGGTGACATCTCTTGTGTTTCATCCAGTTCTTCTATAATTTCTTCAGATGTCTCTGTGGCGGTATCTGTAGATTATCTCATTTGTCTCTTTTCTGGGACTGGTGGGCTTTGCATTTATGCCCTGGAAGCTGACCATAGGTCCCATTATGTGCATTTCATTGGGAATGGGAAGGAGAGGAACATCCATGGTTTGGTCAGCCATGGTGGCATGTCTCTATGTGGACATGTTTTGTTGCTTGTGGGTACTGGTTGTGATTTGGCACTGGAGGGTAAGGAGTGACCTGAATAGAATCTTCCCTTTCGCTATGTTGTCTTTTTCATCACTGGAAAATTGTGGTGCTGATGCCAGTTCCTGATTTCCCAGTGCTGTTGGTACTGGGGAGTTGTTGATGCTGAGTATTGGAGATTCTGGTGCCCATATTATTTGTCCTCTCGGGGTCACAGTCATCGGTAGGCCTGCTCAAGCACTTTCTTTGGTAACAACCTTCTGGGTGTTGCTTTGGTCTGTGTCAGTGGGATTGGTTTTGCTTCTGTTGGTACTTCCTCCAGTGGAGTCTGTACAAGACGAGTGAGATATCCAGCTTAGGAATTTCTGTGGGGTTGATGGTGCTGTGAAGGAGGAGTCAGACCTATGCCTTCCAGTCAACTATTGTATTTCTTGCACACATTCGTGGTGCTATTGGTGTCTGTGAGGGGGGTGCACTCACCACCGTAACCCCCCTGCCGTCTGTCCTCAGGAATTGGCTCCCTCGGCAGGTAGGGTGCCTTCTCTGGGGTGATGTCTCCCCTCTTTACTCCCGGCTGCGGCGTCCTCTTCGCCACACTGCCCTCCGGCAGTGCCCAAGTCTGTCTCTGAGCCCCCCTTCCGGGGGTCGATGTTCCTTCATCGGGCCTTCTTTCAAGCCCTGCAGTCTGAGGATTTGCTGGCCAGAGCTCCCCTAGCCCTGCCTGGCCTCCCCCAGCCCTGCCCTAGCTCCAGGGAGCCTCCTCCTCCCTCCGCAGCCAGGTTCTCACTGCTCCCTTCTTCACAGCAGCAGCCTATCCTCTATTATAGCTCCCAGCTGGGCCCTAATGGACTAGTACAGCCTCAGCAGGGCTAAACTCCCCGGCCCTGGTTCAGGCCGGTGTCTGCCCTTAAAGGGCCAGTGCAGGGCGAGCGCCCTGTCACACACCCTCCCCCTTAAGTATCTCTCCCGGGGGGGGGGGGAGGAAAGGGGAGGAAAGTACCCTAACGCCCCAAGGTATACCTTAGCTGGGCCCGTAGGGTGTCTCTCTCTCCCCGCATACTCTCCACCCCAAGGAGCAGCCTACCCCCCTCTTCCAGGGTCTGGACTCCCACTGTGGTCTTCTCCACCCCAGCAGGAGTCTGGGTTCCCACTGAAGCCCTGCCTATTCCGAGGCGGGTTCCCCATTTTGTGCTAGGCCTCCGGGCCTCAGCCTTCCCCTTCCTAAAAGCTCTTGTCTCCCCCACTCCCTCCTGGGGAGTCGCCTTACGCTGGCTCCCTTTCTGGGCCATCCGCCCCCCTCCCTGGGGGCAGTGCCTTTTAATATGGCCTGCTGCGTGGCAATAGAAGCACTGTTTGTGCCTCCCCTGGTTCCCGGCCCTCCGCCAGGCCCTTTCTGGCTTAGCCCTTCCTCTCAGGCTAGCCGGTGCCCTGTAGGTCTCACTGGCGCACTCCCTCTTCAGGTGCCCAGGTTCCCCACAGGCCCAACACCTTCGTTGCCCCCCTGTTGCCTTCGCGGGGGGGGGGGTTCCCCCAATTTCCAACTTATCTGAGTGGGGCCTTCCTGCCCTGACCCAGTAGCAGCACTCCCTCCTCCTGTGGCCCCAATGTCCGCAGGAGAAACAAGTTTGAAGTCCAAGCCCTGGCTCCCAGCCCTTGGTGCCTGTCTGCCCCGGAGTCTGGGTGCCCACCCTTGCAGCGGCCTGACCAGCCTCTTCTGCTGCTCAGCAGGCTGGGCCACCCACGGCCTCCAATAAACGTCCATCTTGTTTTGTAATGTCCTGGGTCCAAACCAGCCCCCTTGGTCGCAGGGCAGCAGGCTCAATGGCCCGAGTTCCCCAAAGTAACCCCCTTGTATCAGAGGGGGACCGCACGTGCCCACATTCTCCACCATCTGTGAGGGGGGTGCACTCACCACCGTAACCCCCCTGCCGTCTGTCCTCAGGAATTGGCTCCCTCGGCGGGTAGGGTGCCTTCTCTGGGGTGATGTCTCCCCTCTTTACTCCCGGCTGCGGCGTCCTCTTCGCCACACTGCCCTCCGGCAGTGCCCAAGTCTGTCTCTGAGCCCCCCTTCCGGGGGTCGATGTTCCTTCATCGGGCCTTCTTTCAAGCCCTGCAGTCTGAGGATTTGCTGGCCAGAGCTCCCCTAGCCCTGCCTGGCCTCCCCCAGCCCTGCCCTAGCTCCAGGGAGCCTCCTCCTCCCTCCGCAGCCAGGTTCTCACTGCTCCCTTCTTCACAGCAGCAGCCTATCCTCTATTATAGCTCCCAGCTGGGCCCTAATGGACTAGTACAGCCTCAGCTGGGCTAAACTCCCCGGCCCTGGTTTAGGCCAGTGTCTGCCCTTAAAGGGCCAGTGCAGGGCGAGCGCCCTGTCACAGTGTCGTATATGCCTTTAGGACCATGTGTGCCAACATGTGGGCCAGCACTAATGGTAATGATCTTGACAGAGACTGTTCTGTCTTCAACAGCTCCTTCTAATTAAAGTTTGAATTTTAGAAGCCTCTGCTGATTGGCTGAGCCTTAGCAGGGGGAGGGACTTTCAGGCAGTCCAGGGCTTTATAAAGCAGTGAGCAAGCAACCAAGGAGCTTGGGAACAGGTGAGTGCTAACAGGGAGTTTAGAGAGCAAGTTCTCCAGGTAAAGGAGAAGCAGATACAGGACTCTTGAGGGAAGTGTGTGTTGTGTTTGGGGCTTTCTGGCTGTGTGCTGAGCTTGTGTTTGGGTATGTCTACACTACAAAGTTAATTCGAACTAACAGATGTTAGTTCGAATTAACTTTGATAGGCACTACAGATGCAAACTGCTAGTTCAAACTTAATTCGAACTAGCAGTGCACTTAATTCGAACTAGGTAAACCTCATTCTACGAGGACTAACACCTAGTTCGAATTAACTAGTTTGAATTAAGGGCTGTGTAGCCACTTAATTCGAACTAGTGGGAGGCTAGCCCTCCCCAGCTTTCCCTGGTGGCCACTCTGGGCACCACCAGGGAAACTCTTCTGCCCCCCCTCCCGGCCCCGGAGCCCTTAAAGGGGCAAGGGCTGGCTACGGTGCCCGTGCCAGGTGCAAGCATGCCAGCACCCAGCCAGCAGACCCTGCAACTGGCAAGGCTCGAGCCGGCCACCCGCTGCCACCCAGCCCTCCGCCTCTTCCCGGGACCAGGCTGGCGGCTCCCGGGAGCCTGCCCAGGTCCGCAAGAGGCGGGCGCCCGCCTGGTCTAGTGCAGACATCGTGGACCTCATCCACGACCTCCGGACTAGGCACAGGAAAGTGGCCATCTAGGGCAGGATAGCTGCCAGCCTGGTCACCCAGGAGCAGGTTGGCATGAAAATCAAGGTGGTCCACTGAGACCCCCAACCCTGAGCCCTGAGCTTAGAATGGCCGTACTGGGTCAGACCAAAGGTCCATCTAGCCCAGTAGCCTGTCTGCCGACAACAGCCAACACCAGGTACCCTGGAGGGGATGGACCGAAGACAACGACCAAGCCATTTGTCTCTTGCCATTCATCTCCAGCCTTCCAGAAACAGAGGCCAGGGATGCCATTCCTACTCCCTAGCTAATACCACTCCATGGACCCAACCTCCATGACTTTATCTCACTTCTCTTTAAACTCTGTTCTAGTTCTAGCCTTCACAGCCTCCTGCAGCAAGGAGTTCCACAGGTTGACTATTTGCTTTGTGAAGAAGAACTTTCTGTTGTTAGTTTGAAGCCTGCTACCCATTCATTTCATTTGGCGTCCTTTAGTCCTTCTATTATGGGAACTAATGAAGAACTTTTCTTTATGCACCCTCTCCACACCATAAGAACATAAGAACATAAGAACGGCCGTACTGGGTCAGACCAAAGGTCCATCTAGCCCAGTATCCTGTCTACCGACAGTGGCCACCACCAGGTGCCCCAGAGAGGGTGGACCGAAGACAATGATCAAGCAATTTGTCTCCTGCCATCCCTCTCCAGCCTCTGACAAACAGAGGCCAAGGACACCATTTTATCCCCTGGCTAATAGCCTTTTATGGATCTAACCTCCATGAAATTATCTAGCTTCTCTTTTAACTCTATTATAGTCCTAGACTTCACGGCCTCCTCTGGCAATGAGTTCCACAGGTTGACTACACGCTGTGTGAAAAAGAACTTTCTTTTATTAGTTTTAAACCTGCTACCCATTAATTTCATTTGGTGTCCTGTAGTTCTTCTATTTAGGGAACTAATAAATAACTTTCCTTTATCGGCCCACACCACACCACTCATGATTTTATATAACTCTATCATATCCCCCATGAGTCTCCTCTTTTCTAAACTGAAAAGTCCCAGTCGCTTTAACCTCTCCTCATATGGGACCTGTTCCAAACCCCTAATCATTTTAGTTGCCCTTTTCTGAACCCTTTCCAAGGCCAAAATATCTTTTTTGAGGGGAGGAGACCACATCTGTACACAGTATTCAAGATGTGGGTGTACCATAGTTTTATACAGGGGCAGTAAGATATTTTGGGTCTTTATTTTCTATCCCTTTCCTAATAATTCCTAGCATTCTATTTGCCTTTTTGACCACCGCTGCACACTGCGTGGAAGTTTTCAGAGAACTGTCCACGATAACGCCAAGATCTCTTTCCTGATTTGTCGTAGTCAAATTAGCCCCCATCATACTGTACATATAGTTGGGGTTATTTTTCCCGATGTGCATTACTTTACACTTATCCACATTAAGTTTCATTTGCCATTTTGTTGCCCAATCACTCAGTTTGGTGAGATCTTCTTGGAGTCCCTCACAGTCTGCTTCTGTCTTGACTATCCTAAACAGTTTGGTATCATCTGCAAACTTTACTACCTCACTGCTTACCCCTTTCTCCAGATCATTTCTGAATAAGCTGAAAAGGATTGGTCCCAGGACTGACCCTTGGGGGACACCACTCATGCTTTTATAGACCTCTATTATATCCCCCCTCAGTCTCCTCTTTTCTAAGCTGAAAAGTCCCAGTCTCTTTAGCCTCTCTTCATATGGGACCTGTTCCAAACACCTGATCATTTTAGTTGCCCTCCCCTCTCCCACCCTCTCTCTTCCCCTCTCCCACCTTCTTTTCCCAGTCTCCCCGAGTTTTGTTCAATAAAGAGAGTTTCTATTTTTGAACACACGTGTCCTTTATTTTGTACATCAGGAAGGTGGGCTAGGGAGGGGTAAGTGGAAGGAGGTGAGGGAGGAATGGGGTACAAGCCCCTGATGGGGAGGACTGGGCTAGCTCTGCGGGCTCCTCAGGGTGGAAACTCTCCTGAAGCCCCTTGTTTGACCCCTGCTCCGGATGGCAGCCTGTGGCAAGTGCAGCCGGGCTGATGGCCGAGTGCTGTGATGTGCCATGTGTGGGCACTCAGGGCACTCCAAGCCAGAACTGCTTTGCAAGCGGGGCACCCCTGAGAACTGTCTGTCTGGGGTGGGGGTTGGGTCCCTTTAAGCACATCCTCGGCTAGCATGAGGCAGCAGCTCCACACTCTAAGTCCTAATCTGATGCCCTGCCAGCACTGCTTCCGGCCATCCTTAACCTCAGTTCAGGGTCCACTCAGTGTGGACATGCTAGTTCAAATTAGCAAAACACTAATTCGAACTAGTTTTTAAGTCTAGATGCGCTAATTCAAATTAGCTTAGTTCGAATTAACTAATTCGAACTAAGTTAGTTCAAATTAGTGCTGTAGTGTAGACATACCCTTTGTGAGTGAGGGTTGGTGTGTGGTGGTGGGTTTTTTTCCCACTTCCCTTCATTGAGTGTGTGCTGTGACTAGCAGATGGAAACTGTTGGCTTCTATTTAAAGTTTGAATTCTAGAAGCCTCTGCTGATTGGCTGAGCCTTGGTAGGGGGAGGGATTTTCAGGCAGTCCAGGGCTTTATAAAGCAGTGAGCAAGCGACCAAGGAGCTTCTGAACAGGTGAATGCTAACAGGGAGTTTAGAGAGGGAGTTTGGAAGGGAAGAGGGAAGAGGGCGAGGTTCTCTTGCCTTTCTTTTTAAATCCTTTCTCCAGGACAGCAGGGATGGATTGTAATAGGTCTGCTGTTGTAACCAGCACACAAAATTAGAGGACTGGAGGCCCAAGTGTCGACCCTACACTCGATCAGAGAGGATAAAAACTTCCTCAATAGAATGCAGCATTTAATCTTGCAAGCACGGCAGGCAGAAGAGCTGGAGAGGGCATTACGGGACCAGGAATAGAACTGGCAGAATGTAACTTCTAGAAGGGGAAAAAGGCCAGCACAGGAATCCCGCAATGCTATTGAGGTACGTAATCACTTTCAGGCTCTCTCCACAGGTTCTGCAGTGGTGAATGCTTTGGAAGGGACCTCATAAGCAAGAAACTGCAAGGGAACACCACCTCCCGGAAGGCATGGGATGCGTAGTCCTAGGGATGAGTGTTCCATGATCACCACCCCAAAAAGAAGACAACGGGTGGTGGTGGTCGGGGACTCCCTCCCAAGAGGGACTGAGCCATCCATCTGCCATCTGGAACTGGAATCTCAAGAGGTGTGCTGCTTACTGGGAGCTTGAATTCAGGATGTGACTGAGAGGCTTACCAAACTGATCAAACCTTCGGATCGCTACCCCTTCCTGCTTCTCCACGTGGAAACTAACGATACAGCCAAGAATGACCTTGAGCGGGTTACTACAGATTATGTAGCGCTGGGAAGAAGGATCCAAGAATTCAGAGTACAAGTGGTATTCTTGTCCATCCTCCTTGTTGAAGGGAAAGGACTGGGCAGGGTTCGTCAAATTGAGGAAGTAAATGCGTGGTTGCGCAGGTGGTGTCACAGAGAGACCTTTGATTTCTTCGACCATGGGACTCTGTTCTGGGCACAAGGATTGTTAGGAAGAGATGGGATCTACCTGAACAAGAGAGGAAGGAGCATCTTTGCAGGAAGGCTTGCAAACCTAGTGAGGAGGGTTTTAAACTAGGTTTGTTGGGGGATGGTGACCAAAACCCTGAGGGGAGCAGGAAAGTTGGACACCGGGAAGAAATGTAAAGAGGAGCGAGCAAGAAAAGAGGTCCCCTGATTCGAATGGAGAAGATAGGGTGATCAACTGATTATCTGATGTGTTTGTACACTAATGCGAGAAGCCTGGGCAACAAACAGGAAGAACTGGAGACCCTGGCCCAGTCCAAGAAATATGATTTAATTGGGATAACAGAGACTTGGTGGGATGACTCGCATGACTGGAGCACTGGCATAGAGGGTATGGACTGTTGAGGAAGAACAGGCAGGGGAGAAAAGGAGGAGGAGTTGCACTATACATAAGAGAGCACTATGATTGCTCTGAATTCCAGTATATAGAGGGAGAAAAACCTGTTGAGAGTCTATGGGTTAAGTTTAGAGGTGCAAACAACAGCAGTGATGTTGTGGTTAGTGTCTACTACAGGCCACCGAATCAGGTGGATGAAGTAGATGAGGCTTTCTTTGGACAACTGAGAGAAGCTTCCAGATTGCAGGTCCTGGTTCTCGTGGGGGATTTTAATCACCCTAGCTATGTCTACACTACCCCCTAGTTCAAACTAGGGGGGGTAATGTAGTCATACGGAGTTGCAAATGAAGCCCGGGATTTCAATTTCCCGGGCTTTATTTGCATGAAGCCGGCCGGCGCCATTTTTAAATGCCGGCTAGTTCGGACTGCGTGCCGCGCGGCTGTGCACGGCACGAACTAGCTAGTTCGGATTAGGCTTCCTATCCGAACTAGCTGTACGCCTCGTGGAACGAGGCGTACAGCTAGTTCAGATTAGGAAGCCTAATCCAAACTAGCTAGTTCGTGCCGTGCACAGCCGCGCAGCACGCAGTCCGAACTAGCCGGCATTTAAAAATGGCGCCGGCTGGCTTCATGCAAATGAAGCCCAGGAAATTGAAATCCCGGGCTTCATTTGCAACTCCGTATGACTACATTACCCCCCCTAGTTTGAACTAGGGGGGTAGTGTAGACATACCCCCTGACATCTGTTGGGAAACAAAAACAGCAATACACAGACAATCCAGGAAGTTTTTGGAGAATGTTGGGGATAACTTCTTGGTACAAGTGCTGAAGGATCTGACCAGAGGACGTGCGCAGCTTGACCTTCTGCTCACAAACATGGAGGAACTAATAGGGGAAGTAGAGGTGGGTGACAACCTGGAAAGCATGAGATGGTTGATTTCAGGATCCTAACCAAAGGAAGAAAAGAGAGTAGTAAAATACACACCTTGGACTTCAGAAAAGCAGATTTTGAATCCCTCAGGGTATGTCTACACTACCCTTCTAGTTCGAACTAGTGGGGGTAATGTAGTCATCCGCAATTGCATATGAAGCCCGGGATTTGAATTTCCCGGGCTTCATTTGCATAAAGCCGGCCGGCGCCATTTTTAAATGCCGGCTAGTTCGAACCCCGTGCCGCGAGGCTACACGCGGCATGGAGTAGCTAGTTCGGATTAGGCTTCTAATCCGAACTAGCTGTGCTCCTCATTCCACGAGGAGTACAGCTAGTTCGGATTAGAAGCCTAATCCAAACTAGCTACTCCATGCCGCGTGTAGCCTCGCGGCACGGGGTTCGAACTAGCCGGCATTTAAAAATGGCGCCGGCCGGCTTTATGCAAATGAAGCCCGGGAAATTCAAATCCCGGGCTTCATTTGCAATTGCGGATGACTACATTACCCCCGCTAGTTCGAACTAGCGGGGTAGTGTAGACATACCCTGAGAGACCTGATGGGTAGAATCCTTTGGGATGCTAACATGAAGGGAAAAGGAGTCCAGGACAGCTGGCAGTATTTTAAGGAAGCCTTACTGAAGGCACAGAAACAAACCATCCCGACGCGTAGCAAGAGAGGCAAACATGGTAGGAGACCGGATTGGCTTACAGAGGAAATCCTTGGTGAACTTAAGCACAAATAGGAAGCTTACAAAAAGTGAAAACTTGGACAAGTGATCAGGGAGGAGTTTAAATGTATAGTTCGAGAATGCTGGGGGGTTATCAGGAAGGCGAAAGTGCAAGTGGAACTGCGACTGGCAAAGGATGTGAAGGATAATAAGAAAGGTTTCTACAGGTATGTTAACAAGAAGGTGATCAGAGAGAGTGTTCTCTGATGGAAGGAATCCTTAAGGAATCTATTCTGAGGCACTTGGAAGAGAGGAAAGTGATCAGGAATAGTCAGCATGGATTCACAAAGGGAAAGTCGCGCCTGACCAATATGATTGGCTTCTATGATGAGGTAACTCGCTCTGTGGACATGGGAAAATCAGTGGATGTGATATACCTTGACTTTAGCAAGACTTTTGATACAGTCTCCCACAACATTCTTGCCAGCAAGTTAAGGGAATATGGATTGGATAAATGGATGGTAAGATGGATAGAAAGCTGGCTAGAAGGCTGGGCCCAATGGGTAGAGATCAATGGCTCGATGTCAGGATGGCGGTCGGTTTCTAGCAGAGTGCCCCAAGGTTCGGTTCTAGGACAGGTTTTGTTCAATAACTTTATTAATGACCTGGATGAGGGATGGATTGTACCCTCAGCAAGTTTGCAGATGACACTAAACTAGGGGGAGAGGTAGATATGCTTGAGGGCCGAGATGGGGTCCAGAGTGACTTGGAAAATTGGAGGATTGGGCCACAAGAAATCCGATGAGGTTCAACAAAGACAAGTGCAGAGTCCTGCACTTGGGATGGAAGAATCCCAAGCATTGTTACAGGCTGGGGACCAACCAGCTAATTAGTAGTTCTGCAGAAAAGGACCTGGGGGTTACAGTGGATGAGAAGCTGGATATGAGTCAACAGTGTGCCCTTGTAGCCAAAAAGGCTAATGGCATATTAGGTTGCATTAAGAGGAGTATTGCCAGCAGATCCAGAGATATCATTATTCCCCTTTATTCGGCTCTGGTGAGGCCATATCTGGAGTATTGTGTCCCATTTAGGGCCCCTCACTACAAAAAGGATGTGGATGCATTGGACAGGGTCCAGTGGAGGGCAACCAAAATGATTAGGGGGCTGGAGCGTATGACCTATGAGGAGAGACTGAGGGAGTTGGGTCTGTTTAGTCTGCAGAAACAAAGAGTGAGGGGGGATTTGATAGAAGCCTTCAACTTCCTGAAGGGAGCTACCAAAGAGGATGGAGAAAGGCTGTTCTCAGTGGTGACAGATGGCAGAACAAGGAGCAATGGTCTCAAGTTGCGGTGGGAGAGGTCCAGGTTGGATATTGGGAAAAACTTTGTTTCCTAGGAGAGTGGTAAAGCACTGGAATGGGTTACCTATGGAAGTAGTAGAGTCTCCATCCCTAGAGGTGTTTAAGTCTCGGCTTGACAAAACCCTGGATGGATTGATTTAGTTGGGATTGGTCCTGCCTAGAGCAAGGGGCTGGACTTAATAACTTTCTGAGGTCTTTTCCAGCTCTATGATTTTATGATTCTGTGAGGATAAGGCATCCGTTTTCCTTGATTTTTTGGCGGTTAGTATGCTTTCTCTATCCAGAGAAACAGTTCCTGGAGAATCCTCCCTCTTGCTCCTATTGTCTGAAGGTGGAATAAGAGATTTCTCAATTATAATTATTTTCAATCTGAAATCCATGACCTTTCTTGCGCATGCTTCCAGATTGCTACAGTGAGCACATTTCTGAAGGATGTTCATATCTCTTAAGCAATAGGCACATTATGAGTGCCCGTTCTTGCATGAAGTGCATCTTTTGAATCCAGCTGACCCTGGTATTATTGTCTGAATTTTTCATTCTAAATCTAAACAACAATTTGAAGATGAGCTCCCTGTGGGATTTTTGTTTTGTTTTGTTTTTTGTTTGAGACTGAACTGAGGACTAAACTTAATACTCATACTATTCCATGTACTACTGAAATCTATCTAATAACTAACTCTGCTGTCTCAATTAATTTGTTTTTCTCTATTTCAGTCACCACTTGTGAAGCTTCATCTGCAGCTGAGGACCATTGACAAGAACAAGGGAAGGGGAGAGTGGTGAGACATGCAAGCCCTAATAGCAGACAAGGTGCCTATTGTGCATGCATGTCCTAACCAGGCACTTATCAATACCACCAGGATTCACTAATGCCTGAAGTAGAGCACCCACAGTGACCCCACTTGATGAAGAACAAAGGATGTGAAAATAGTATTAAACACTCATGTCCCCATGTGTGCAAAAACCAAACAAGTCAAACAGGAGAAAGTCTTTCATCCACAAATTTAGGGTCAGAGGAAAGAAAGTTCCTTCAACACAGAGCCATGAGTCTCTACTTCCATGAAATTCCAAGCAGTACAAGTCTTTTCTCACACCAAAGCTCATATGCATCACAAATACTGATTTTGGTTCTGATAGCTGCTTTGACTTCTCTCAAGCTCTCCAGATGTCTGGGGACGTTGCCTTTTGTACTCCCCAAACTTTGCCAGTGGCATATTTTGGTTAGAGCTTTAAGTCTTCAATGCTTAATCTATTTATTAAAACAGGCCCTCTTCCCCTTTATTCTGTCCTCTTTCCCCACAAAGTCCCTCCTATTTGTGCTCTCCCATTCTTCAGTCCATCTCTGAATATCTCCTCCCTTTCTTATCTTCTCCTCCTATCGATTTCCACCATGTTTTCTCCCACATGAAACTAGCTCCAGTAGTTGCTGGTCTTTGCCTGCTCCCACCTTCAAGCTTCCTAACTTCACTCCCCATGCCCATGGCCCCTGCAATGCTCCATCTTTCTCTTTGTCCTCCCTAGTTTCTATCACCCCTGGTTTCACTCATCCTCCTTACTCTTCCTCCCATAACTGACTCCTCATCCTTGCTCTTGTTTCTGCTTCCCCCATCCTTCCACTCTCTATTGCTCCACCATCTTTTCAGGTGTCTTGCCTCCCGTTGTTCCCCTCACCTTCCTTTCTGTGTTTCCTCCAGTTTGGTCCACTAGGTTCCATTTCTGTGTATTCACCCTTTTCTGCCTACTGTCTACTAGACTCATCTGTGTCCCAGAATCCCTCTCTCCCTGTTCATTTCCCCACTTACCCGAACTTCAGTGACCTCCAACCCATCCCCATAGCTGTTCCCCTCTCCAAATCTCCATCTATCACACCCATTCAGCTTTCACAGCTACTCTCAGTTCCTGTCTCTCCTAAGGGTGGTTTTCCCAAACCTATACTTCTTAACTCTTTTTGCCACTTCCTGCTCCTCTGTTCTCTGAATTTCCTCTTGTACCTTACTCTTCACTTTACCACTCTTTTGGATGTGAAATTATGATTGGGGAATGGAGCCTACTGGGGAAATTAGATGCTGGGCACCATTTACAGTGGGGCATGGAATTTCACCAATAATTTCTGTATCAAATCTAAAATTCTGTGGGAGCTATAGAACTTATTTTAGGATGATATTCAGCTGACTATAAGCCCAGCTCTCCCAGGAAAGGGGGGTACTCCAGAATACTGCCTTTAGATCTTTTTAGGGTCTACATAATTTGTACGAAGCAAGCAAATGTGTCTGAGAAATCTGAAGTTTCATTTCTCTAAAGCTGATGGAAAGGAAAATGAGCTTTCCATCTTTACCTTAAATGCCCTTCTACTCAAACATTTCTTCCTACTCTACTCTCATCCTCTTTTTCAACAAATATCTTCAGTGCTTGTATCTGATGGAGGTTCATAACTTTCATAATCAGCAGCACATGCATAGTTTCATTACTTTTATCCAGGTTTCTTAAGAGAAACACTAAAATTGATCAAATTCTCATTAATTATACTCTACCATGGTCTGACAAAGCTCTGAGGAGGAGTAAACGTATAGACATTATCTCTCTGCAGACCAGGATACAGCACTGCACTGGTTAACATGGTGCAAATTTAGAAAAGTATTTTCTGCAACAATAGGACTAGAAAGATTTCCTTTTAAATAAATAATAATAAAACTACTTAGCTTTGGTATAAATGCTTGTTATCAGTGTAATTTAAAGAACTTTACAAAGAAGGGTCATTATCATTATTTCCACTTTAAAAATGGGGAAATTGATGCATGGAGGGGTCAAAGTTGCACTTGTACAAGGTCATCCAAGAGGCCAGAGACAGAGCCAGGAAGAGAGCCCAGGTCTCCTGGATCCAGTCCAAGACTCTAAGGGTATGTCTACACTACCACCCTAGTTCGAACTAGGGTAGTTAATATAGGCAACCAAAGTTGCAAATGAAGCCCGGGATTTGAATTTCCCAGGCTTCATTTGCATATTGCCGGGTGCCGCTATTTTTAAATGTCCGCTAGTTCGCTTCCTGGAATGAGGAACGAGGAGTACCGGTAGTTCGGAATAGGAAGCCTAATCTGAACTACCTAGTCCATGCCGCGTGTAGCCGCGGGCACGGAGTCCGAACTAGTGGACATTTAAAAATGGCGGCTCCCGGCAATATGCAAATGAAGCCTAGGAAATTCAAATCCCAGGCTTCATTTGCAACTTCGGTTGCCTACATTAACCACCCTAGTTTGAACTAGGGTGGTAGTGTAGACATACCCTAATATATCACAATGCCTCCCATGGAAATTAAGGTTCATATTGCCTTCAGTTTTAGGACCCTCATTCCACAGCATTGTGTGGTGTTTGCAAAACCTATTCATTGTAATTTTTGTTTACAACAATATATCTTAGCCAATAAAATAACTACAGCCATTTTTACCAAGTCATTTTTCAGGGAGCAACTGCGCTTTTGAGAAAATGCAGTTTCATCATCTTTTTGTTAACCTTGCTGTATTGCACTTAAAGCTTTCCAGTATAATAAGCTCCAACTGTTATTCCAGATATTATACCTAGAAACAGATTTCTGAAGATCATGCATCAGTACTAGCCCCAAGAAGTATTTATCTTTGGTCTTATATTTCAATAAATTAATGTTATTATAATATATTAGACTATTATAATGATTTTAATTTTGATTAGGTTATTTGAAATGTATGTTTTGTTTACTTTATCAGTTTTAATGGAATTAATATTTGTAGATTAAAGACCTTAGGGCTCTCTCTCTCATAACAGTTCAGCCCTATACTGTAAACAAAATTAAAAATGTGCCAATATGAATCACTAGGGTAAAACAAAAAAAATCACACCTGACCTCCACCAACAAAAAATCTTTTTAATGTTCCAGGGCCCAGCTCAAAACAAACCTTATTTTGAGATTTTGAAATGCATTGATAAATCCTATGCAAATCCATCCAGTCCCTATTTTTATGCAATTTTGTCATGCGGTGTTTATATGAGATTTAAAGTACAACTAAAGGAAATCTCATGAAAAACTTGTTATCAAACAGAGCTGTGTATAGCTGATTTTTCAGTTCAGTGGCCAAAAATGAAGATTCAGAAAATATTTTGCTTTTTATTTTGGGTCAACCAGAAATGACCCAAAAAATAAAATAAATATTTTTTTCTGGTAATGAAAATGAAATATTTTGTTCAATCTAAAACATTATGGGTATGTCTACACTACAGAGTTAGTTCGAACTAACTTAGTTCGAATTAGTTAATTCGAACTAAGCTAATTCGAACTAACGCGTCTAGAACTAAAAACTAGTTCGAATTAGCGTTTTGCTAATTCGAACTAGCATGTCCACATTGAGTGGACCCTGACCAGGGCTTAAGGATGGCTGGAAGCAGTGCCGGCTGGGCATCAGAGGAGGACTTAGAGCGTGGAGATGCTGTCTCAGGCTAGCCGAGGGCTGCGCTTAAAGGGACCCGACCCCCACCCCGGACAGACAGTTCTCAGGGGTGCTCCGCTTGCAAAGCAGTCCTGGCTTGGAGTGCCTGGAGTGCCCACACTGGGCACATCACAGCACTCGGCCATCAGACCGGCTGCACTTGCCGCAGGCTGCCATCTGGAGAGAGGGGGCAATTGGGGGGCTGCAGGAGAGCTTCCACCCCCAGAAGCCCGCAGAGCCAGCCCAGTCCTCCCCATCGGGGGCTCGTACCCCATTCCTCCCTCACCTCCTTCCACTTACCCTTCCCTAGCCCCCCTTCCTGATGTACAAAATAAAGATAACGTTTGTTCCAACATTTACTCTGCCTTCATTGAACAAAACTGGGGGAGACTGGGAAAAGGAGGTGGGAGAGGGGAAGAGAAAGGTTGGGAGAGGAGAGGGCAACTAACATGATCAGGGGTTGGGAACAGGTCCCATATGAAGAGAGGCTACAGAGACTGGGACTGTTCAGCTTAGAAAAGAGGAGATGGAGCGGGGACAGGATAGAGGTCTCTAAAAGCAGGGGTTGGGTAGAGAGGGTGCATTCATAAAAGTTCTTCATGAGTTCCCATAAAGAAGGACTAGAGGACACCAAAGGAAAGGAATGGGTAGCAGGCTTCAAATTAGTAAGAGAAAGTTGTTCTAGACAAAGCAAATAGTTACCCTGTGGAACTCCTTGCTGCAGGAGGCTGTGAAGGCTACAACTAGAACAGAGCTTAAAGGGAAGTGAGATCAAGTCATGGAGGTTGGGTCCATGGAGTAGTCTTAGCCAGGGGGTAGGAGTGGTGTCCCTGCCCAAAGTTTGTGGAAGGCTGGAGAGGGATGGCATGAGACAAATAGCTTGGTCACTGTCTTCGGTCTATCCCCTCCAGGGTTCCTAGTGTTGGCCGCTGTCGGCAGACAGGCTACTGGGCTAGATGGACCTTTGGTCTGACCCATTGTAAGCTCAGGGCTCAGGGTCGGGGGGTCTCAGTGGACCCCCTTGATTTTCATGCATACCTGCTCCTGGGTGGCCAGGCTGGCAGCTCTCCTGCCCTAGCCGGCCACTTTCCTGTGCCTAGTGCGGAGATCGTGGACAAGGTCCACGATGTCTGCACTAGCCCAGGAATGTGCCCGCCTCTTGCGGTCCCGGGCAAGCTCCCGGGAGCCGCCAGCCTGGAAGAGGGGGTGGGCTGGGGGACATCGGGTGGGTGGCTCTGTGCCGTGCCAGGTGCAGGGTCTGCTGGCTGGGTGCTGGCAGGCTTGCACCTGGCACGGGCATCGTAGCCAGCCCGTGCCTCTTTAAGGAGTCCGGGGCCGGGAGGGGGGCAATAGAGTTTCCCTGGTGTTGGCCAGAGTGGCCACCAGGGAAACCTGGGGAGGGCTAGCCTCCCACTAGTTCGAATTAAGGGGCTACACACCCCTTAATTCGAACTAGTAAGTTCGAACTAGGCTTAGTCCTTGTAAAATGAGGTTTTCCTAGTTCGAACTAAGCGCTCCGTTAGTTCGAATTAAATTCGAACTAACGGAGCGCTAGTGTAGCGCCTATGAATGTTAGTTCGAACTAACGTCCGTTAGTTCAAACTAACATTGTAGTGTAGACATACCTTATGTTACCAATATATTTTAATTTACAAAAATGCAATAACTTTGAAGTAAAATTTAAAATGAAAATGATTTGAATCAGTAAGTCTAAACATTTCATTTAGAAAATATTTAGACAAAATATTTTCAGCATTTTTTCTTGTTTTTCCTCAACTGAACCAATTAGCAAATTCACAACAAATTTCCAAAATATTTTGACAGGCCACAATCTACATTTTTCTCCAAGACAAAGTTTTGTCTGAAAAATTTCATGTAGCTGAACTCTGCAGGAGTTTCCCAGACCAATTCAATTAATTCAGGAGTTGAATGTTCCTGCAGAATGTGTGGTCCTATATGTTAATTGGCACATCTCATGTTTGGCACATTCATCAGTGCTCTGGGATCTACAGTATGTGAGTACTGGCTTCCTGGTGGAATTTAAGGTATTGGTATTGTCAGATGAAGCTCTAAATGGTTTAAGACAGGAATAGACAATAAGCCAGAGACAGTTCGCTAGGGTTAGCCCCTAGCAGGCCGCCTCCACTTTATTTACTTGTGCCTCTGCAGGTACAGATGCTTGCTGCTCTTGCTGGCCACAGATTGCCATTCCCAGCCAATGGGGAAGTGGCCCAGATCATGATATTGCTCCCCACAGCTCCCATTGGCTGGCAACAGTGATCTGCGGCCAATGATATCTTCAAGTGGCTGTAACTTCGGAGGCTCAAGTAAACAAAGCAGTGGTAGCTCATTAGGAGAAAATTCTGGCGAATTGGTGCAGTCTGTGGGCCAGTAATTTCCCACCACTGGTCTCAGACCTGACTGAATGAGAGACTGTGTGTCTCCCTGTCCCATCTGCTCCAGCTGAGATTAGTATGGTGCTTGAACAGGAGATCCCTTGGCCTATAAAAAAGGGAAATTTCCTTGAGATGTTTTGTGTAAAGGCTTTTTTACACTCTGGTATGATAAATGCAGAAGTAGGGGCCAGCAAAAGTACCCCAAAACCTTACCTACCAGGCTTTGGTATAAAACTTTCCCCTAAAATCTTAACAACCTAGATTTTGGGGATAGAATGTCCACTGCCACCACCCAAATATTAATAAAGCAACCAAGGAGAGACTACTTGGGAAATCTCACCCCTGAAGTACAAACCAGGACACAAAAATTAACCAATACCAGGTTAATAAAAGAAAAGAGAAAGAAATTTTATTATCATCACAATATTCCTGTTGCAAGCATAATGACTAGATGGAAGAGTAACAAAGTAATATACTCATGGAAGAGAAATTTACCGTGGGCCAGGAACTTAGTTACAAAGGAGAGCAAAACCCATTTTTAAATGCACAGACCAGATCCCATTTCCCAAATGATAAAACCTAATGGATTTATCTAAACTTTATCCTACTTCCAGACTGTGAAGTGTATTTTCTTAGAGGACCACATCCTGTCCCCTTCAATAGCTGGAGAGAAACCTCCCTAGAGACAAAGGAGGTGAAAACCCAAAAATTCCTTTGTCCCAGTTTGAATTTCCTACCTACATTTCTATTGGCTGCCTGCCATCTGGTTTAGGTAAGGGACATATTTAACCCCTTAGGGTATGTCTACACTAGCCCCCTAGATCAATCTAGGGAGGCTACTGAGGGCAACCGAAATTGCAAATGAAGTGCGGGATTTAAATATCCTGCGCTTGATTTGCATGTTCCCATCTGGTCGCCATTTTAGAAATTGACTAGCCCGAAGTAACTGCCCGCATCTACATACGGCAGTGAAACGGGATTCTGAAATAAAGCCCTAACTCGAATTAGCTGGTAAACCTCATTGCAGGAGGAATCCCAGCTAATTCAAGTTAGGGCTTTATTTCGGAATCCTGTTTCACTGCAGCGTGTAGATGCGGGCAGTTACTTCAGGCTAGTCAATTTCTAAAAGGGCGACTGGATGGGAACAGGCAAATCAAGCGTGGGATATTTAAATCCCGTGCTTTATTTGCAATTTCAGTCACCCTCATTAGCCTCCCTAGTTCGATCTAGGGGGCTAGTGTAGACATATCCTCAGACCCCAGGATGCTGGCTAACTCTCATGATCATGACACACTTGGACTTACTCCTTACCTGGATACAAACTAGGTTGAACTTGTTGATCTTTAGAGCATGAAGTGTCCTTCTGAAAAGATACTTGTGAAGGGTAGATGGGTTGGGGTTTGAGTGGTACTTATTGATGGGATACAATGTGTTTTGCAACTTTTAATCTTTGTTAACTAGTGTGTTTTATGTTGTGATGGTTGTTTTGTTTTTGTTTTTAAATGGACTGTAATTTGGATGCCAGTGTGCCTAGAGCACTGAAAAGGGAAGTCTGTAGATTCTACAGTCATAGTTATATCAGACACAGATATTCTTAGGTCTTTTTCAAAATACCCCAACACTCAGCACTTATTTAGGATTCAATGCAGTTCTCATGGTGGGGAATTGAAGAGTTTCCATTGACTTCACAAAGAAGAGAATTGGACCTTAACATTTCCTGCAAGTGACTTCAGCCATGCCTATAAATAATCCGCTCACCACTTTGCAGTCTTTTCCTGAACTGCCTTTGAAACTGACATTTCTCAGTTGTGGTACAGCAGGGAATTGGCTTTACCAGCATAGTGCTGAATAGATTTTTCATCTTCCAAAGATGATACTTGCAGGGGCAATATTGGAAAACACAGTGATGTAGGAGTAAAAACAATGTGACTTTCTTGCAATCGGGAAGGTTTTGCAATGTTAAGAGATACTATCATTGCAAATGCTCAGGATCTGCAGTGTGCCTATATAAAACACTGTAACAAAAATACTATATACTATGAGATTTAACATAAGCATGTATTAACAAATACTAAGCAATACATTTCTGGGTGATTAAAATAAGCCTCAGGTGATCTTATAACTGAAACAAGAGACAGAAGACAATGACTTTATTGTCCTGAAATGCACTGCCTGTTGTGTCTTAGGGTGTGTCTAGACTACAGGGTTTTGTCGACAAAAGTGGACTTTTGTTGACAAAGCTATACCTGTGTCCACACTGCCTTTGAGTTATGTCGACATAACGTCGACAAAACTCAGCAGTTTTGTCGACGTATGTAAACCTCATTCTACGAGGAATAATGTCTTTTGTCGACAGAGTTCTGTCGATAGAAGGCATTATTGCATCAACACTGTCTTTTGCGTCCACACTGTTATGTCGACAAAGCAGCTTGCTTTGTCGACAGAACTGGATGTAGTCTAGACGCTCTTTGTCGACAGAAGCTTTGTCGACAGATTCTGCAGACAAAACTTATGTCGATGTAAGCCTGTAGTCTAGACATACCCTTACTGATCTCATGAAACTGAGTTCATACATAAAAATAAGGGAATCAGTCAAATCCATGCATTAAATGGATACTACTAACATCAAATTAGGAGTCTCCAGTTGAGTCCAGACTCTCTAATGTATATTACAAACAGTACTGAAGCGGTGCTTGTAAAACAAAACAAAACAAAAATCTTTTACAAAATAGTAGTGTTTTTGTATATAAAGAGGAAGAAATAAAATGTGGACCTTTGAGAGAAGAATTTAGGTGGCTCTCTCAAGATAAGATAATTTTTTTGCTACCGTTTCAGATGCACCATATTAAAAAAACAACAACTTTGCAGACCTTCTAAGTATGGAATTCATGACCATTCTGTAAAGTTGTTGAAGAAAGGGAGCAGCTAACTCTCCCATAGGGGAACAAATCTAAAGAAGAACAGTTGGCTAGTCAGAAATGTTCTGACAAATTGTTTACAAGAAGAATGCTCATTCATATTCTGTGATAAATCCCAGCATTAATGCTAAGTTAAAGTTGAGAAAGTAAGCCCTTACAAATCATGAAATTCCAAAAGCTAAGGTGAACATTCATGTTGTTCCCTTGTGCACATGCTTTAAACAGACACTGACAACATAAATTTGCCCCAATAGTTACCTTTGTAAAAATAACCTTTTATATAAACCTAAAAGTGGTAAAAACAGATTATTTCAATGAAAGCAGATGTTTTTAAACAAATAAAGGTTCCCCAGAAGGGCAGGATACTCAACTGAGATAACATTAAGAATCTAAAAATGCAACTGACTAAAAAGAAATATGAAAAATACTTTATTGATTTTCAGTGTGTGAGATGAGGAAAAATAAACCTTTGGCCAGATTCTCAGTTAGGTAAAGCAGTGGTAGGCAATAACCAGACTGCACGCTGGATGTGATTTGCCAGGATTAGCCCCTGGCAGGTTGCTGCCACTTTATTTACCTGTGCCTCCACAGATACAGCTGCTTGAAGCTCCTATGGGCTGTAGAGTGCCGTTCCTGGCCAATGGGAGAGCGGGAAACAATGTCCCTATTCATGCCATTTCTCACATCTCCCATTGACCAGGAATGGCGATCCACAACCAATGGGAGCTGCAAGAACCCGTACCTTTGGAGGCACAGGTAAATAAAGTGGTGGCTGTCCTCCAGGAGCTAACTCTGGCAAACTACTTCCATCTTATTGCCCACCCATGTCCATAGAGATTGTGATGATGCCTTGTCCCAGTAGCTCCTTCATTCTCAGGACTCCCATGCTGCTGGGATTGTTTCATTCAGTGACTCTGGTTGACATACACAACTTGGTTCCCTCACTATGTCTGATAAGCAGACATTGGGTTTAGTAGGGAGCACTCCAATGTTCAATGCACCGTTATAAAGATTCACCATGTATTCCTCAGCTGTGCTGAAACATCTGATCTGTTTGCATGTGAGTATGGGTTCAAGTGACATACTGACAAGACTTTGAAGACTGGATTAGGAATGAAATAATAGGTCCCCTATCTAAAACCAGGCATATGATATCCATAGCTATCCACAAGATACACTTACCCGCATCTTCTAAATGCTTCTTTACACATTAATGGATCCAATCTTAGAAGCTATGCTCTGACTGTATTTTATTGTTGCATCATAATTTTTCTACTGTAAACCAATTGAACATTATTACTATACCAAATTCCATTGATGCCTCTCCTTTTAACATGTGACTTTTTATAATATGCAGAACAGTATTAGGTAGGTATCAGTGTATAAAATATATAATAAATACATGTAGTGTACTTACTTTCTCTCTCCTTTGTACCACTCAAAGATTGGAGGAGGAACTCCTGCACTTTCACATCGTATCAATCCGTTACCTCCTAGCATCACTCCACTGGATTTAAGTTCCTGAATTGTGGGGGCAACTGGAAAAAATTGAAGCGCAAATCTTAAAGAAATATCACTACAGATTTATATTTTCATTTCTTCTACAGATGCCTGAAGTTATTTTCATGTCTGATGGATCAACATTACATTTTCCTGTTTGATTTTTGTGTCAGGATTAGTCACATTCAACCACATTTCTCAAACAGGATACACAAGAAGTTATCTAAGAAAGCAAAATATAATATACAGACTTTATTTATATATACAACTGTGTATCTCAGTCAACAAGCATATAACCCCGTGATATGAAAAAATGAGTTATTAAAAATGTTAAATGCTTCCCTAAACCAACAGGTATCCTACAGATATACATAATACTTAAGTACCTTATACAACGTCAGCTAAAAACAGGGGAGACCATGCCAGGCACTAAATGTGTATGAAGGCCCATAGACTCTGATTTTCACCTCTCTAAGGAATTCAGGATTAAATCAAAAGAATGTAAAATGTGGACTGTACAGGCTAAAGGTAGAATTCACTTTCACAACTATAGCAGCAGCTTTTATACACAATATGCCTGATTTTTCTCATAATTCACTATACATGCAAACATTGTAGCTGAATCTACTTTTTTTACAGCTCTTTTTGCACAAAAGAGATATTTTAAAAATTAATATTTTAGTTTGCAACAACAGATAAAAGATACGTAATTGGCTATTTCTCAATTTTCAGGAAAATCCAATGTTATAAAGCATAAAAGTGCACAAAAAATAGTTTTACAAAGGGAAATCATGAATAGATAAGTAATTGCCTTTACCTTAGAATTTTTTTATATTTTCAAAGCATTTTGTGATGATATAAATTATATTTAAAAATAGAGAACAAAATGTAAAACTTATAAATAAAATTCCATGATTTTTTTCCAAGCAATTTTCCAGATGTTGCTTTATACTAGTTATCTATAAATGTGAACCAACTACCCCCTCATTCTTTTTCATAATCACACTCAGCTCTAAGCTTGTCATTTTAAGAGACCATAATCTTTTACGATAGCCAACTACTCCAAAGAAAGAGCAGCTATTTTAAACAAAAGGTTCACCAGGAAGTTCTTTACATAGGCTGATCAATTTCATAATGCTATTTTGCATGTCAGTAGGGTCATTTCTCAGTACAAACATAAATCTGTGAAACCTGTAACTTGCTTTTTTGCGCTCTGCTTCCCTACAGCTCCTGCTGCCATGAGGAATGGTTTTTTTTGGGGGGTGAGGCACAACTGCTGCTTCACTGAACCAGCTCCCCCCTCAATGATTCCTGAAACCATATCCTCAGAAAATGGGGTGCCTTGGAGAGGAGAGGGTGGGGTGATGGCAGAAGAAGATAGGGACTGGGAATTGATAACTGAAAGGTTCCCCCAACCCATCTCCAGCCCGCTGGGAATTCCGGACCGGATTGTGCTGCCTGGGACTCTGAGACCGAGCTGAAATAGCTTTTCCTATGCAGGTTTTTCATCTATACTCCCTTCTCAGAGACTTCAACCTCTCCCCCACATTGGTTGAAGAAGGACCAATGTTTCTCAGCTTGCAGGAGCTCTGTTCCCTTGTGCCTGTCTAGTAATGGATGCAAAAATGAATTTTGTATTTGCCAAAATTCAATCACCTTATTTCAGGAGGCAGAATATTCACATGCTGGTTTTCCCTTTCTGTCAGGTTCCCATTCCCTAGTACAGGGTTGTCCAACCTGCAGCTCGTGAGCCGCATGCGGCTCATGAAGAAAAAAATTGTGGTTCCTGATGGAAACTGGGATGGAACTCAGAACAGCTCAGGTCAGGCCGGGTCGCACACAGTGTCCCAGCCTGCACGTGCTAGCAGCTCGCTGCTGAGCGCAGGCAGCGGTGGCGGTGCCAGCGGCGGCTTCGGGACCTGGGCATAAGTTTAGTGGGGGAGGGGGATTGGGTTAGAGCAGGGAGGGGAGGTGTCTGGCTCTAGGGAATGGGAGAGGAGAGGAGGAGAAGGGGTGCGCATGGCATGCCGGCTGCTCAGCGCACGCGCCTGAGGGCCTGGAGGGAGATGTGTAGCTGTAGCTGCAGCGGCAGCTCCGGGACCCAAGAATTAGGTTAGAGCTGGGGAAGGGGCCGTGCCTAGCTCAAGTCTGGGGAAGGGGAGGGGAGAGGAAGGGAATGGAGGGATTGGGTTTGGGCGGGGGGTGCGCACGGCATTCCAGCCAGCACAGCTCAAGGCCGGACGCTCAGTGCCTGGAGGGAGATGCATATGGCTGTATTGGCGGCTCCGCCTCTGGGACCCAAGAATTAGGTTAGAGTGTGGGAGAGAGGGGGATTGGGAGAGAGGGGGGCCGGTGCCTGGCTCTGGGGGGAGGATTGGGTTAGGGGTGTGTGTGCCTGGCTCTGGGGAAGGAGAGGGAAGTGGAGGGGAGGGAAAGAGCAGCTAGCATGCTTCCTGAGACCTGGGATCCCCAGGTACTGGCCCCAGCTGTCTCTGTCACCTCCTCCTAGCCAGACCCCCCGACGAGTACCCTGTCCCAGCCCGCACCAGTACCCTGCCCCAGCACCCTGTCCATGGCCCTCACAAGCAAAGTTAGGGCCACATTAGAGGCTTGGGGGTTTTGGAGCTGCTGTTTTTTTTGTTGTTGTTTTTTTTTTTTTACATCTCACTGGTGTGGCCCCAACTGCCTTTTCTGTGGGTCAGGTCAGTGACTCCGACTCAAAACAGGCTCCCCGCCCCTCTCATAAATAAAGACAACACTGAAACATTTTGTGTTTGACATAATATTGTATTTAAAAATGAAGCCTGGCCAACAAGCCCACATCTGGCCGCAGCATTATAACACTGGAACCCCCTGTCCTGAGCCTCTCACATCCCCAAACTCCTGCACCCACACATCTCCAATCTTCTGCCACAACACTCCTGCACCATCCACACACTGCAAATCTGTGTCCTGAGCCCATCATACTCCCAGCCTCCCTGCCCTGAGCCCCTCATGCATCCCAGCCCAAACTCCTGCACCCTCACAGCCACAAGCCTGCGGCTTGCTCAGCCACAATAGCAGTGGAGATCTGGGGAAAAGTTAACAAAAAAACAAACAAAAAAAAAAGCCATGTTTTTGCTCAACAACTTTGTCCTGGCTCTTCACACTGTCTCCACTCCTATTGTGGCTCTTCGTCTGGAATGGGTTGGCCACCCCTGCCCTAGTATGTAAATGGAGATTATATTGTTTTGATTTCATATTTATTTTACATAGGAGACAGATATATACCTATGATATTCCTGCCTCCTTGGGACATGGTTGTTTACCCTTTGTTTGGGCACAGACTCGGAAAGCCTAATATTAATGCATAGCCATAATTTCTCATATATCATTAATACATACATTTTTGCATTTACTAGTGTGCGATAGTCTTTCATAAAACATCTCACTAGATAAAACTGGTAATACAACAAATTAAGTCAATTACTTGTCAATTGAGGTTCAAACTCTCTCCCTGTCTGCATAGCCCAGATAAAGTTTCTCTTCACTTCTGGAAACAGTCTCCCCTACTTCTTTTTTAGCTTGATAGTTTTATTTACCTACAATGTAAATAGGTCTGCAATGAAGACCAGACTATTCAGAGAAGCAAATACATATTCCTTTGTCTAGGACAGACTTATTTACTCATTCCCTCAACATACCTGGTTTAAATACACTTTTAATAATCATTTTAGCATATATCAATTTTTCTCAATACACCCTGCATATATACATCATGCAAGAATATTAATGATCAGTGAGTTATTAGATTTCAATCCATATATTACTTATCACCTTTTATACAGCTTTTATTCACCTTTGAACCTCTCTAGTCTGTCACCTTCAAGACCTGACGGGTGCCAAACCAGAGAATTTGCTGAACCATGGGAGGTCAATATTGTCTAGCCACATTACCAACACTTACACTGCTCTTAGAAAACATTTACAGGTAAATCAGAGTTAAATAACTGTACAGAACACTGAGACCAGGATTGGTGGCTGTAAACACAACTATGGGACTACAGGAAACAGGGCTACGCCCCTGATAAGTGGACATCTGGCTGACTAAAATCCTGCTGGGCTACGGATATTGCCAGACCAGAGAATGCCAGGCTAGAGAGGTTCAACCTGTATAAATATCATGACACGGTGAATGAAGTATAATGAGCATATACGGTATAATAAGAGCTGCTGACACAGACTAGTAACCAGAAATGGGCCTCTGTATTGCAATCCCATACATTGTCCCAGATCTTTGAACCTTAAAGACAGTTAGATACTGTAGTTTGACAGCATGGGACTTGGATAAGCAAACTGGTTTCTGTTAATGATTCTGTCACTGATTTCCTGTGTAATTTTGGACAAAATTTCTCTGGGTTTCCATTTACCAAAAATGTTATTCCAGAGATATATGAGCACTCATCCAATTTTATATTTAGTTTGGAGTACGGAAAGAGAAAACTTGAATGCTAGGAATATGAGGAGGTAGCCGTGCACCTAATATAAAAACACAGCACAGTACATTTTTAGATGGGATGTTTTCCATACCAACACATAGAACACTATGAACTATCTTCAAGAGGCCACCAAAAGATCTTTTTTCTCTTATATTTTCACCATTATCTCCAACTGTCTCTTCTCTGTGATAACAGGGACTGAATAAATCTGTCCATTCACTTTAATTGGCAGTAACAAGATTTTCAACTCTGCAATAAAAAGGCATTCTCAATGTACATGCACTATTACTATGATTCAAAATCAGTGTCATGTTTTTACTGAAATGCATACTAATTTGTGCAGTGAAAACTAGTGAACTTTTATTCAAAACGTATCTAGTAAACCCTCATGGGACTAGAGCCTGTACAGTGTCTGCTGAGAGATGCAGCACAGAAGGTGCAAATGCCACCTTTGTGCTTCCCAGATTCTGGGCTACCAGGGAAATTGAAATCACTTCTGGCATAAGTTAAAGCAGCTTTCAGGGTGACTACTTTTTGCTGTTGTACCTTTAATATTGCCTCTTTGAGAAACTGCCAGTTCTCCTGAATGAATTTTTCAATTAAATTTTCTTCCTACATGACCTTACATACTAGTTCTCTGAGTTTAGGTATGAGGGTTTTTAAGTCCATAGTCCTGGACAATGTCCATTGTCCTGAACATTCTGCTGCTCTTACTCCTTCTATGACAAGAAAAAACATCAAGGACACGTCTATACAGCAGGGAAGAAGTCGAATCAAGATACATAACTTCAGCTACGTCTATTGCATAGCTGAATTTGAAATAGCTTAATTCGGCTTTTTAGCGCTATCTACACAGCAGGAAGTTGAGGGAAGAACATTCTTCTTTCTACTTCCCTTACTCTTCATGAAATGAGGGTTACAGGAGTTGGAGTAAGAAGTCTTCCAGCTCAATACTATTTCAAAATAATGGCTTGCTGTGTAGACGTACACTATGTTATTTCGAAATAACGTCAATTATTCTGAAATAACGTGTCTGTGTAGACGTACCCTAACTGAATAGCTAATACTTTCATTACAGTAAATGAAAATAATAAAAATCATGTATTCCACAAGGATTATTTAATCATGAATGTGATTACATAGACAGACCGAATGATCAACATTGAAATGAAGTAACAACAAGAAGAAAAAAGGGTTTCTATACACTGATATATGCATCATATAGCTTATAGACCTATTCTCCCTCCCTGAGCTCATGATTCCAGTATATTCTTACTCAGCTAAGCATGTGAATACATGCTCAACTTTTACCTTGTACATCAGTGACTAGGATTTCAGTGGAAATTATGTCCTTGATTAATTTCTAGCATCTGTGTAAATGCTTTGCTGAAAAAGGATGGACATGCTTAAATAATGTTCTGAACTGGGGTCTTATTGATGAACTTTTGAGTTTATCACGGAAGAAGAGTGACTAAGCACAGTAAAACTGATCAGCACAGACTGACTCATAAGGAATGCAACACTTAGCTGTGAACTCATTAGAAGGAGGTAGCTGGAGACAGCCAGCATTGGACGGTACAAGCATCATCAAGCATTCAAACAGTAAAGAATGCTTACTTTTGCAGGCCTTTTGATAGGCTGATTTGTAAAGGGAGTTAGTAAGGACGCGGTACAGTTTTTATTGCCGTGAGTTTTGCAACTACATGATGAGCTGTGCAGGTCTTAAATAAGAGACAAAACTTTGCAGTAACCAACACCATTATATATTCTGGTGATGTCAGTTATTTTTGGAAGGGTAGGAGGGATGTGAAGGTTTTTTTTAGTCTGCGTTGCCTATTCAATTATATTCTCTAGGAATAATGATATTACTGGTACAAACAGAATTTAATAACTTCCACTAATTGAGAATGAAGTCAGTTTTAAAACAGTTTGAACTGCATATAGTATTTTGGGGAAAGCGTCCATTTTTATGATCACATGGAGTGGAGTCAAATTCTGTACAGATCCTCTGCTGTGTAACCATGAAAATTAATCACAAACTCTGATAGTGCATTGAAGGCAGGCAGAATTCAACTACATGCTTTCTTGCTCAGTACACATAATGCATGATGCTGCACAAGTCAGATGTGGTAGTGCACATATAGGCATAAAAGTGTCAAACAGGACAAGACCCTGATTCTGTATCAATGGCACTGCTGATGTGTGGCTGTGAAGGTACTCCTGCCTTGCTGCCAAGTTAAGACTTATGATGAGAAATATTAGTTTAGTACTTTTATAGGTCCATATTGCTTCCCATTCAGCACTGACTTCCCATCTATTTCTTGCCATTCACAACTGAAACAAAGTAGAAGGCCCAAGATTTACTTCTGGACAGCATGGAGAACTAAACCTAGCACTAAATACTATTTTGGATGAAGTGTGAGCCTGGGCTGAGGCATAATAAGATTGCACTTTATGCTACACAAAGACTCCCAGGATCACAACTGAGCAAGAACATCACATGTGCTTAGTAGTAAAGGCTCATGACTCTATTGTCTGCTCAATGTGTATGTATAACTCCAGTAACAATAATTAAAGCTAGATATGTGCACCATGGGCAGAGTGTATCCATTAATAAAACAGAAAAATAGAAAAATTCTGTATAAAAACCACTTGTCACAGACCTATCTGGTTTAATTTTTAGTAAAATATATAAATAGAACATGAGATTTCATTAGAAATGAAATTCTGAGTCTCATGTTCCAAATAGAAATGTGGTAAGGGAATACCAAATCTTGGGGATGCACCAAACATTTTCAATATGTTTTTAAATAGATAATTGATAAAAGAACAAGTAGAACAATGCACAAGGTATGCAGGCATTTAGACAGTTACAGAAAATATGCAAAAATTCTAGCTAGAACAGGTTTTGTCTTAACATTTTAATGAGCTTTGGGACTTTTATGCATATTAGTTATGTTGCCCTAATTACTCATTATAATTCTAATGTGCATTTTATATTTAATTACAATGCTTATAAAGATTTGGTATGGACGGTAAATTATTATAACTAGCATGAGCATAATGATTATGAGCTGAATTTATTAACTTTTATACTAGCATTCAATGCTAGTAACTTCCAATTTCACCTGTGTGATTAACTACACTGTCTGATTAAACAAACATTTTTATGGAATTAATTGTAAATATCAAAAAAGTATCTGTTGTATCTTGGCAATACTCATGAAATTTGAGTTTCTTTCATTTTTTCTTTTGTTAAACAAATTGTTCTCTTATGTTTCAAAAGAACATATTTTTCTTACAAGGCACCAGGTTTTCTCAACTTCATTGAAACAGGAAGTCAGACATCAGCAGTTTTCAAATCTTAGCGGTGTCTAAATATGAAAATCATAGAGATTTTTACAGATAATCAAAGGTGTCATTCATATGCTATACTCAGCGAGACACAGTAAAAATTGATCTCTTTATGGAGATTTCAATACTTACAAGGAAATGGTATTCATTTAAAGACATATTTAGAAGTTATGTAAGGAGGAAGAGGGGTCATTCTAAAGAAGCTGTATTATAAAGGTGTATTCTTATCCCCAGACAGCAATGTAACTGTAGTCTCCTAATTCTTTCTCTTTAATACAGGGAATTATTTATTTGTATACAAAATATAATTGTGTGTGTCTATGTATGTGTAACCCTTCTGCCAGGTAGGCCTGGCAGTAACCAGGGCTGGTTCAATATCTTGGCATCCATCTCACACAGAACCGGCTCGAGCCCACACCCAGTTATCTGGGAAATTCACACACCCCTGGGTGCCTCTGAGAGACAGTGCTTCCCCACTCGCAAGCACTGAGTCTGAGTGTAGGAAAGAAACATTTAATGAAACAGAGAGAGAAGTCATACGGCATTAACTTGGGAGAAATACCACAGAGTTCATAACCCAAACATGAGCTAAGCCCTCCCCCCCCCCCCAGCTAAGAATCACCTGAAGTCCAATGAGTCCGACACCCCAAAAATCTCTGTCCCTGGTCCGTGCCACCCAGAATCCCAAAGTTCCCCCGCAGGGTTTCACCTCCCAACCTGGATAGAAATGGGGGTGGCGGGATAGATAAGGGGCACCTTACGACACTCCGCCACGCTCCACCAGCTGTCTTGTCCTGCGTTACCACACGCTCTGCTCCTCGCCTGCTGCCGCTGCTGATCACCGCTCCTCGTCTGCTGCTGTTCCGCACCACACCGCTGGTCGTCGCTCCTCACCTGCCGCCACTCCGTGCCATGTTACACCACCAGCCAGTGATTCCCACCAGCCACTCTGTTGGTCGCCGCCACTCCACTGGCTGCAGTGGGTCTGGCTCTCAGCCAAACCAGTGATTTCAGCTCTCCATGATTTCAACTCTTTAGCCACCAGCTGGACTGGCAAAGGAATCCAGCTTCCACTGGACTAGCAAAAGAAGACTCCTTAGGGAGTCTGCTTTAGGTCTGTCCTTAAAACAAAGGGGCTACGTCTACACTGGCATGATTTTCTGGAAATGCTTTTAATGGAAAAGTTTTCTGTTAAAAGCATTTTCAGAAAAGCGCGTCTAGATTGCCAGGATGCTTTTCTGCAAAAGCACTTTTTGCGGAAAAGCGTCCGTGGCCAATCTAGACGCGCTTTTCCGCAAAAAAGCCCCGATCGCCATTTTTGCGATCGGGGCTTTTTTGCAGAAAACAAATATCTGCTGTCTACACTGGCCCTTTTGCGCAAAAGTTTTTCGGAAAAAGACTTTTGCCCGAACGGGAGCAGCATAGCATTTTCTGCAAAAGCACTGACAATCTTACATGAGATCATCAGTGCTTTTGCGGAAATTCAAGCGGCTAGTGTAGACAGCTGGCAAGTTTTTCCGCAAAAGCAGATGATTTTGCAGAAAAACTTGCCAGTCTAGTCACAGCCAGGGGGAAAGGGGCAGGTTGGGCCAGTCTTATAGCTCACACCTGGCAGGTGTGAAACAGGCTGACTCAAGCCCTTTAACCCTTCCCCCCCAGCTTAGTTCACTCAACTGTGGAAGAGGAAAGGCTTGTTCCTCCGAGACCTCTCACCACGATGGCGTGTCTCTCCTGCAAGCACTGGTGGCATGTTTTACAGTTCCCACATTTAGGGGTAGCATGATTAGTGACCCTCACAACAGTCCCAAATTATTTACAATTCTCCACCTTCCATTCCAACAATGACCCTCCATCAGCCTTGGCTGAATGGGATTTACATAGCCACACCTCGTATTCTCTCCTGAGCTGTATTTACATATCAAAAGTTAACAATTAATTACCTTGCAGAGCTAAACAATTGTAATGGGTACACCCATCCCTCCTTTTAGCTGGCTGATAGCAAGCAGCAGTTCAGTCCCTGCTTACATGTGGAAGGGACACTCCACCACATACATTCATCATGTTTTGTGTTTCTGTTAGTTTCTATCAAATGCCTCTGTTATCTAACTGTATTTCCCTTTATGATAATTGTAGTACACTGTCAATGAGGTACCCTAATATAGAAATAAAATACAGGGTTCTATCCTTTTCCACTACACACCTAACTTACATTACATCAGTGGTTCTCAAACTATGGATTGGGACCACTTTGCAAGGGGTCACCAGAGATGACTTAAACTTGTTGGAGTTTGGGGCTGAAGCCTGAAGGCAAAGCCCAAGGCACTTCAGACCCAGGTAGTAGGACTCATATTGCAGGCTTCCCTGGGGCTGAAATCCTTGAGCTTAAGTTTTGGCCCCTCTGCCCAGAGCAATGGGGTTCAGGCTTTGCTCCCCACCCAAGCAGTGGGACTACAGCTGGCTTAAGTTTTGGTTCCCCTCCTGAGGTCCTGAAGTAACTTTTGTTGTCAGCAGCGGGTCACAGTGCAATGAATTTTGGGGAACCCCTGCATTACATTAATCTTAATGAGATTACACATGTGCATTCATGGGAGACTATGTCCCACACCGTATGATTTCCTGTAGCTTTTTTGCATTCTGAGTATGCATGAATACATATTGAACGCATTGGCTGTGTCTATACTGGCATGAATTTCCGGAACTGCTTAAAACGGAATACTATTCCGTTTTCAGTTTTTCCAGAAAAGGAGCGTCTACATTGGCAAGCTGCTTTTCCAGAAAAAGTCCTTTTTCTGGAAAAGCATCTGTGGCCAATGTAGACGTGCTTTTCTGGAAAAGAGCCCCGATCGCCATTTTCGCGGAAAAGACTACTGGGCTGTCTACACTGGCCCTTTTCCGGAACAGTGTTCCGGAATAAGGACTTATGCCCAAGCGGGAGCAGAATAGTTTTTCCGGAATAGCGGCTGATTTTGTACAGTAGAGCATCGTTGCTTTTCCGGAAATTCAAGGGCCAGTGTAGACAGCTCGCAGCTTATTCCGGAAAAGCAGCTGATTTTCCGGAATAAGTGGCCCAGTGTAGACACAGCCATTGTATTTATGGACTAGAGCTAAAATAATTCTTTTAGGGAGGATTATCATAGATAAAAAATATATACAATAGCATCTTTTTTCAGCACATCACTATGTGGGAGGAAATGTCAACATCTGACTACATGTTCAACTTGTCCTGTATCTGATGTGTTTGATTATTAGATTCAAAATACTTGCTATGTCACTGGGTATACTTACATATTCCCATAGACTGCTGAGACTTATCAAAGCATAGCAAAGGTAGTCACAATGGATAACTTGTCATATCTACCCAAAACTCTGTTTTTTTTTTGTTTGTTTGTTTTGTTTTGCAGAAATAAATATCAGTGTTCCAAAGAACATCAGCAGGCAGATTATGTCTCAGAGCTCCCAGTTTAGGGTGACCAGGCTCCTGATTTTATAGGGACAAACCTTATGTACAAACTTTTGTCTTATGTGGAAGGCTACTATTCCCACCCTGTCCCAATTTTTTAACACTTACTATCTGTCCACTCTATAGCAGTTGTACAAGGGGCATTTGTCCCATATATACACACACACACACACACTGAAGGGCAGCATACACATTCCTTCGGTCACACACTTAGAATGCATGGTGAATAAATAGTTTTGTATTTGCATAGATGCTGTTTGTAATTTAGAATGAACAGATGTGCAGAAGATAAAAATAGACATAAAACTGCCTATATTTGGCTCTGTTATATATGGTGTTTATGTTTCATGTTATTCGGCCATTATTTTGGTCTGATCCAAATTTAATTGAAGTCAAGTGAGAGTTTTTCCACTGACTTCAGTGGGTTTTTAATCAGGCCCATAAAGAGCTGCAATAAAAGAATCACATAATATTCAAATACATAACTATAAAGAAATAGCATAACAATAAAAATTGTCTATGCCTGGTCCATCCTCTTTGTTGCTATTATTTCTATTAATGTGGGAGAGAAAAGTAGTCCTCATTATTTCTTCCGTCTTCTTGCAAACTAATAAAGTGGTTGAGACTCTTCATTAAAACTATAGACCTAATCAATTTACACAAAAGATGGCAGTGCTGGACAGAAACCAGAAAAATCACCAATTTCTAGTCATTCTTTGTTTGGGCCTAGGATGTTCGAATGGAACTTGCCAAGAACTTTATTATGGTACCTAAACATTTTAGGCCAGAAGAATGGAAAGTATAATTTTATTCAAAGAGAATTTATGGAATAATTTAGAAAGAAAAAGTTAGAATATCAAGCTGTTGCTAAGGTAACTGGAATAGCTTATTTTAAAGGACTGAGTCAGACCCTTGCAACAAATTTGGATGAAATTTAGAAACTGATGAGACGTCACAATTTTGGTGAAAAACCCTCTCATTATTTAATTATCTTGCAACTTGTATCCATTCAAGCCATACTGCTCAGATTCCTGCCAAATTTGGGCAGGTGCAATTCATATAGCTGGAAAACAGATGAAACAAATCATTATACAATTTCACAATATATAATCTAAACTCAAGTTTGCTCACCTCAAATTATTCACAAATGCACCTTCCTTCCCTATCATGGAATGCATACTCCACTTTGCTCTGAAATTCACCATAACTGCTCAAGCAGGACAATCTGCTTCTCAAGAATGCCTGGTTTTAGCTCTGTTCATAAGGTATATATACCGGTCCCATCCCCATGCTATTTTCACATTCATTCTACTAAGTAGGGGGATACTTAGGAATATAAATCTGACACTTTTGGAGGGACACCTTAAACACAAGCGTATTATACACATTAAACCACATCAACACATGCATGTACACTGTATGCATAAACAGCAGTATTCACTGGTCCAACAAAAATCCACCTGTCATGGAGCCATCTGAATAAATGAATGCATCTACAAGTTCCTGGCTGTGGTGGGATCACAGAGCTACTCTAGTCCCAGGGTCATGGAAGGGAGAAAGAGATCTCCTCCATCCACAGGGCCAAGTCAGGGACAGCAAGCTTCTCTGACCCCAGAGCCATGTAAGAGAAAGCGAACTTCTTTGGCCCCAGGGCAGCAGAGGAATCCCAGGGCCAGAGGAGCTCTGTGCCCCAGTTGTGGTTCCTGGAGCAGAGGAGCTCTGTGACCCTGCTAATTATTGGCAGTGGGGAGAGGGAGGATGTGCCCCCACTTGCTTTCTCTTGTGCACATCCCTGTTACTAAGCTATATTTCTTCCACATGTTGAAATTCACTTCCCCACATAAAAGATGAAGGATAGGACAGATTGCATCTATCCCACCAATCCTGCATCTTGGGCTGAAGGCTGCCTTCAACACAAGGCTGCTACTCCAGTTCATGGGCTGTTCCAATAGCTGGAACTGCAGATCCTCAATACTGCTACTCCAGCCCTCAGAGTAGCAGTCAATGGTTGTTCCAGTAGCTGGACAGTGGGCCGCTGCTTTACACAGCTTGCATTGGCCGGGGTTGGAAAACAGCAGCCAACGGGAGCTGTGATTGGCCATACCAGTGGACGCTTAGGTAAATACAGCCCCTGGGGTCCCACCAGGGCCTAACTCTGGTGAACCGCAACTGGCCTGAGGAGCTGCATATTCTCTACCCTGTTTCTAAGGCCTTACAGTTCAGTGTAGACTTGGAAGAAGAAACCAGGCTGGAGAAGGGATTTTCCAATTTGTGGGAAATTCTGGGTTGTTCATGTTTTGTTTTCTTCCGTGAAACAGTGACATGGTGAAACTTGCAGTGAAGCAGAATAATCTGTATCAGTGCTGGCCCATCTACTGAGCAGCTGAGGAGCTTCTCAGCAGGCTGGGTAGTGAGGGAGCATTCCTAGAGCAGTTGGATGATCAGTTGAGCAGCTGGCAAGCCTTCCTTTCCGATTTCGAATGAACATGTTTAGGAAATTGACTTGTTCCCTCAGAATGTTTTGATTCTATTTTCTGACAGAAAATTATTCCCTCTGAAATATTTTGACTAGCTCTATGGTGTAGAAATCAATAAACACTACAGCCCTCTGCCTCCCAGCCCCACCATTTAGTCTAGGCACTTATGGAAGCCTCTTAGAGCAGCCTGTGGCTGTCTTACACAATGCCTGATAGTGATAGAAATGTAGCCATGTTAGTCTGGTGTAGCTGAAACAAAATACAGGACTATGTAGGTGATAATTGGGAAAGCTATCCTGGTAATGGATAAGATAGTTGGGGTCTTTATTCAATCCGCCCAACCCGAAAATTGAACAAAGACCCCAACTATCTTACCCATTACCAGGATAGCTTCCCCAATTATCACCTCTAATACCATTAGCTCACAGACATCTAACTTTCCCCACCTCTAATATCATTAATTCACAGACACTTACCTTCCTTCCTCCCCCCTCCTTCATCTCCCTTCTGTTCTGAAATGTGATTTGTCCTTTTCATATGTGTTCATTTTTTTAATTGTATCCTTCGGTATATATGGTTGTGACTATTTTCTTCCACTATTTGATCTGAGGAAGTGGGTCTGGCCCACGAAAGCTCATCATCTAATAAACCATCTTGTTAGTCTTTAAAGTGCTACATAGTCCTGAATTTTAGCATGAATGCCAGTTCAGAGGATTCTCTTTCAAGTGCAGATTTGAATGTCTTCTGAAGTAGGATGCAGGTGAGTAGGTCATTGAGACAGTGTCCTTTCTGGTTGAAATGGCAAGCAACTGTTTTTTCTTTGTGATCCTGTCTAATGTCTGTTTTGTGGGCATTGATTCTTTGGCGAAGTGTCTGAGACGTTTGTCCAATGTACATAGCAGAAGGACACTTACGGCACATGATAGCATAGATTATATTTCTGGAGGCGCAGGAATATGTATTCTTGATCTTATAACTCACTTGGTTAGGCCCAATAATGGTGTCAGCAAAGTGAATATGTGGACAAAGCTGGAAACGGGGTTTGTTGCAAGGGAAAGTACCAGGGTTGGTATTAGTGTGGTATGTCCTGTGGTTGTTGGTAAGAATCATCTTGAGGTTAGGTGGTTGTCTATAGGAGACTATGGGTCTGTCTCCCAGAGCTTCTTGGAGTTTAGTGTCCTGTTCAGAGTATAGGCTGTAATTTATTGATAATGTGTTGGACAGGTTTAAATTGGGAGCTGTAGGTGATGACAAGTGGTATTCTATTGTTGGTTTTCTTGGGTCTGTCTTGTAGTAGATGGTTTCTAGGTATTCGTTTGGCTCTTTCAATTTGCTTTTTTATTTCTCTGGGTGGGTAGTTGAGGTTTATAAATGCTTGGTAGAGAGCCTGAAGTTTCTGGTCTCAGTCAGTGGGATTAGAGCAGATGCGGTTGTATCGAAGGGCTTGGCTATAGATGATGGATCGTATAGTGTGTGCTGGATGGGAGTTGGAAGCATGTAGGTAACTGTATGAGTCAGTGGGTTTTCTGTAGAGGGTGGTGTCTAATTTTCCACTGTTGATTTGTACTGTGGTGTCCAGGAAATGGATCTCTCGTGTGGAATGGTCCAGGCTGAGATTAATGGTGGGGTGTAGGTTGTTGAAATCTCTGTGGAATGTCTCCAGTGTTTCTTGGCCATGCGTCCAGATCATAAAGATGTCATTGATGTAACGTAAGTAGAGAAGGGGTAAAAGGGGATGGAAGTTGAGGAAACATTGTTCTAGGTCAGCCATAAAGATAATAAATTGTTCTCAAACTGCACTTGAAAGAGAATCCTCTGAACTGGCATTCATGCTAAAATTCGACACTCTCCGCGGGGGGCTGAACAAAGACTCCAGCTATCTTACCCATTACAAAGATAGCTTCCCCAATTATCACCTCTAATACTATAAACTCACAGACATCTACCCTTCCCCACTTCTAATATCATTAACTCACAGGCATTCATCTTCCTTCTCCTCCCCCCCCTGCATCCCCTTCTGTTCTGAAATGTGATTTGTCCTTTTCATATGTGTTCATTTTTTAATTGTATCCTTTGGTATATATGGCTGTGACTATTTTCTTCCACTATTTGATCTGAGGAAGTGGGTCTGGCCCACGAAAGCTCATCATCTAATAAACCATCTTGTTAGACTTTAAAGTGCTACATAGTCCTGTATTTTGTTACACAATGCCTGTGAGGGTTGGGGTGGGCAGGGAAGAGGATTGTTCCCCAACTGTCTGCAGAGCTTTTATCGTACCTCTATACTGCTGCACTGAGGCCCAACATCGCACCCTTATCATTTAATTGAGCATGCTGAGATCCTTGAGTACTAGACATTAGTAAGTGCTATTGTTACAGAAATTACCCTGCCAATTTCTTTAATTGGTTCTGTAAATAGTAACCTTAAGTAAGTATGGCCTGGGGAATGGCAATATACTATTTAGAAAATAAATCTTTAAAAATACACATTTTTTCGCTCTCTTCAACTGCTGGTAATAAAAACAAACAAACCTCCCAGCTAAATATATGTAAGAGCTGTAAAAGGTGAGCGAGCTTGGTCACCTGAAATAAAAAGTAGGTTCCAAGTGACAATATTAACAAAAGGGTATTGCAGAAATTCAATATTTTGCACCTTGACTTCTGATTCTGTACAGTCCGTATACACAACAAAGAAGCTAAATATACTCACCAAGTTGATATTTCTAAGGACATTGCTCATTATTACTGTATAATAAGTGGGAGCACAAGTCAGCATTAGCATAAAACAGATTGTTTGGGGTTGCAAAGATGGCAACTGTCACAGCTTGACAGTTTTCTTGTTAGTGAATCACTATTACTGACAGTCTTTTTGACTGAAAACCACTATTCACTGACAATGCATTATAGTTGATAAACATATATACCATGAAGAATGAGGCAAAACTATAAAAGGCTTTGATGTTATGGTTCTACTTTAAAAAAAATTTTTAAATTCCACAAGGTTTTTGGGTAAGGTGCAACAAATGTAACTGTGTATAGAAATTGATCAGTGTATGTTATTCCGATATTTGGTACATACAGGAAAAAAAAAACCTAGTGGCAGCACTCCGTACCTTTCCCTTAAACAGTATATTTACAAAAATATTATTCCATCACAAATAGCTTCAGTAGAAATTTACAGAGAATTTTAGGAAAATAATAATCAAACATCCTTGCAACTCTGAGTTGAGGGTCTGGCATATGAGACTCAAATTTCTTATGAAAACAGTTTGGGGCAAATGTATTTGATTATGCTATTTATAAAAGAGCAAGGCAAATAGTATGTATAAAAAGAATTAGGTTCACTCTGCTTGTATCTTCTACCCCTTCTATCTACATGGTGTCTATCCTGTGTATGTAGACTGTAACTCTTTGGACCTGGGACTGTCTGCGATTCTCATTTTGCACTAGTCCTCGCTCAACAGACCCTCATTCTTGATTGGCTCCTAGGCACTACAGCAATGAACTGGATTAGTAATAATAATGAGAAGGATGCAGCCAGGTGCTGTGCAAATGTCCTCAAACAACTTGGACAATGTACAAAACATTATGATTTGGAACATTGCCACTACTACAGTCTGGAATCTCTTCAAACACATGGATAGCACAAATGAGGGGTTACATTTAGGACTTTCACAATTTATCTGGATCGTGATAATGATTCCATCTAACTGAAGCATGCAAGGCACAGCAGTCTTTCTTTGGCTCTTGTTACAAGATTTTCTGGCTAAACGGTCTCTATTTTCTCTCAGTGCTGCAGGACTTAACTGATATAAATCCAATTGTCCGGATGCTAGATGTCTCAGTGGGTTAAATGTATTGTCTTGCATCTTTTTAGGCCAATGTCCAAAACAAGTATTAGGTCACAACTTAACATTTTCTGAAAAAAATTAATTCCTTATGAAATGGAAACAACTGTGAATTTCTAGTCAGACATCTGGCATGAATATTTTGTACAACTTTAGCCAGAAATTCTGAGCAATATTATGATGAGTATTCGTTAGTAGGGGAATGTCAGAGGTTGTCATGGCAGCAACAATCAGGATGTTGCACATCAGGACTCAGGTGAAATAGTAGAACTTCTTTGGAAAGCTGAAATACTTGCCCATATTTTAATTTGTCTAAGCCATTTTACATATAAATCCAGTTTCTAGTGTAGGTGTCAATATAATACAAAGCTAAACTATGTACATATTGAAACTATGCTACTTAGGGCTTGTCCACACAGGGAGTTAGTGTGGTGTAAATAAACAGTATACACTAACTTGCTATTTAGACAAGTTATTAGACATTAGTGATACTGTCAAATATTCAGAAACATAGTGAGCAAATAGGCATTTCATGCCAACTATGAACAGATCATTGTGAACAAACATATATGCTATGTAGCATGTGGTGAATTACATTTTAAAAATCATTTACAATCCAGAAATGGATGTTATCTTCTTACTCATACAGATACAATATGGCTGTGTTTAGACTGGCAAGTTTTTCCGCAAAAGTGCTTTTCCGCTGCTTTTGTGGAAAAACTTGCCAGCTGTCTACACTGACCGCTTTGAATTTGCGCAAGAACACTGACGATCTAATGTAAGATTGTCAGTGTTCTTCTGCAAATACAATGACTCTCCCATTCGGGAAAAAGCCCTCTTGTGCAAATGCTTTTGTGCAAGAGGGCCAGTGTAGATAACTGAGAACCGTTTTGCGCAAAAAAGCCCCGATGGCGAAAATGGCGATCGGGGCTTTCTTGCACAAAACCGTGTCTAGATTGTCCATGGATGCTTTTCTGCAAAAAGTGCTTTTGTACAAAAGCGTCCGTGCCAATATAGATGCTCTTTTCCACAAATGCTTTTAACGGAAAAACTTTTCCGTTAAAAGCATTTGTGGAACATCATGCCAGTCTAGACGTAACCTATGTGTTTAATATAAAGGTAAAGAAGCATTGGCAAAACAGTGTTTATAAACTTTGAGGCATAAAGGGATCATAATGACCATCTAGTCTAATATCCTGGATGTTGCAACCCACAAAACTTCATCCAATCACTCCTATAGTAATGATTAACTCTTCTGAGGGTCAGGAGCTAATAAATGCTATAGTGGCCAGGGAGTGGGTGGGGGATCTGGGCAGGAGGTAGAGTGTAGGAGCAAACTGGGGCTGAGGGTGTGTGGAGTCCAGGCAGAATGTAGAGTGCAGGAGAGTCCTGAAGGCATGTCTGGAGGGGAGGAAGGAACGTGTGGGAGAAGACAGGATTGGGGCTCTGGTGCAGCTCTCCTGTTTGCTTCAGGGGGTTCCACGTTTCCCTGCAGGCACCACCCCTGCTGCTCCCATTGGCCATGATTCCTGGGTAATGGGAGCAACTGGGGAGTGCAGAGACAGAGAGCTTCCCTGTGCTCATGGAGACACGGCTCTAGCCTTGTGGTGAGGGAGAACAGCAGAGAGCAGAGCTGCCTCTCCCTCACCTTCCAGGCAGATCTGGCCAGGGATAAAGCCTGCAAGAGCTTTAGGGGTTGCAGCCCAGGACCACAGATTGCTAGGGCTCTCCTTAGCCCAGGACCCTGGACAGCAGCCCCTAAAGCGCCTTTCATAATCTAGCCCATAACATCTGCCTGAAGGCCTCAAATAATGTTTTAAAGGCTTCTTGCTCTCATTGGAAAGAAGTATAATTGTTCTGCTTTCTCATAGGTAGTGTTAGCTGCTCCATAGTAAGGCTCCAACTTCGTTTCTATTATAAGCCTAATTTTTACTCCACTTTACCAAAAAAAAAATCACATTGGCCTCAAAATTAATAGGTTGGGTTTGAGGCAGACGAAAAAAAAACATGAAGAGAATCACATAAGTGATTCAGGAGCAGAACCATTAATATTGATTTTCCAGAAGCCTTGGAACACTGGCGAAGTTCCAAAAGACTGTAGGAAAGTTGATGTGCCAATATACAGAAAGTTTAAAGACGACAAACCTGGGCAATTATAGGCTTGTCACCCTGACATTGATCCCTGGCAAAATAATGGAACTGCTGAGAGAAGACTTGATTAATAAATAATTAAGGGGAATAATATAACTAATGCCAGTCAACGTGGTTTATGGAAAACAGATCCCATCAAAGTATCTCAAATATAGACAGCTAGATAGATTTGGTAGACAAAGACAATAGAGATGATATAAAATATATAGACTTCTTCAATGCATTTGAAATGGTACCATACAACATTGTGAAAAAAACCAACAGAACAATATAAAATTAACAGCACATGTTAAATAGATTAAAAACTGGCTAGCTGACAGGTCTCAATGTGTAACTGTAAATTGGAGCATTGAATAGGAGTGTTTTTAGTGGGATTTTGCATTGATTAATTCTTTCTGATGCTCTTAAATATTTTATGTTTTCTTTCAGTTCATTAATAGGAATAATTGCTGAGAAAGTTTGCAGATGACTCAAAGATGGGGAGCTTGGACAAGAATGAAGAGAGTATCACCTGGATCGATTGGAAAAGTGAGCACAAGCAAACAATATGATTTTTAATACAGCAAAATAAAAAGGTATGCACCTAAGGACTAAGAATCTAGACCAGACTTAGAGGATAGGGGCTTTATCCTCAGAAGCAGTGACTCTAAAAAAAATACTTGGGGGAGATGTTGGATAATCAGCTGAACATGAGCTCACAGTTTGTTACAGCCAAAGAACACATGCAATCCTTGCATGTATAATCAGGGCAATTTTAAGTAGGAGCAGGAGAGCCAGCAGCCACACACACCAGACCTCAGGGCAAGATGGGGGGCTGGCTCTGTGCTGCAGGAAGGGGTGGAACCTCTGGCATAATGGGGAGGGCTGGAGCAGTAAGCCCTGAGCACCACCTGGAACGTGCCACACCAGCCCAGCCCAGCCCTTAGTGCTGTTTGCTTTTTTCATGGATGCATCAGTTGATCACTCTGTGATCAATTTGTACACCAAGTCTTTCATTTACTCTGTCGGTACCAAGTGATGAGATCCCAGCTTCTAAAAGAAATTCTTGATCTTAGTCCTTAAGGGCATGAACCCTTCCTACAGATTCAGGAGAAACAGCCCAAGCCTGTGGACATTAGAGCCTAAATCCTGCCTGAAATCAATGTTAAAACTCCCTGGGTATGTCTACACTACAGCACTAATTTGAACTAACTTAATTCGAATTAGTTAATTCGAACTAGTGCATCTAGACCTAAAAACTAGTTTGAATTAGTGTTTTGCTAATTCGAACTAGCATGTCCACACTGAGTGGACCCTGAACTGAGGTTAAGGATGGCTGGAAGCAGTGCCGGCAGGGCATCAGATTAGGACTTAGAGCGTGGAGATGCTGTCTCAGGCTAGCTGAGGGCTGTGCTTAAAGGGTCCCGACCTCCACCTCGGACAGACAGTTCTCAGGGGTTCCCCGCTCGCTTGTAAACTCGATGAGGGACAGCAAAGCAGTCCTGTCTTGGAGTGCCCTGAATGCCCACACTCGGCACATCACTGCACTCGGCCATCAGCCCGGCTGCACATGCCGCAGGCTGCCATCTGGGGGGTCAATCGGGGGGCTTAAGGAGAGCTTCCACCCCGAGGAGCCCACAGAGCCACCCCAGTCCTCCCCATCGGGGGCTCATACCCCATTCCTCCCTCACCTCCTTCCACTTACCCCTCCCTAGACCTACTTCCTGATGTACAAAATAAAGGACACATGTGTTCAAAAATAGAAACTCTCTTTATTTAACAAAACTCGGGGAGACTGCAAAAAGGAGGTGGGAGAGGGGAAGAGAGAGGGTGGGAGAGGGGAGGGCACCTAAAATGATCAGGGGTTTGGAACAGGTCCCATATGAAGAGAGGCTAAAGAGACTGGGACTTTTCATCTTAGAAAAGAGGAGACGGAGGGGGCATATGATGGAGGTCTATAAAAGCATAAGTGGTGTGGAGAGGGTGCATAAAGAAAAGTTCTTCATTAGTTCCCATAATAGAAGGACTACAGGACACCAAATAAAATGAATGGGTAGCAGGCTTCAAACTAATAGCAGAAAGTTCTTCTTCACAAAGCAAATAGTCAACCTGTGAAACTCCTTGCTGCAGGAGGATGTGAAGGCTAGAACTAGAACAGAGTTTAAAGAGAAGTTAGATAAATTCATGGAGGCTGGGTCCATGGAGTACTATTAGCCAGGGGATAAAAATGGTGTCCCTGGCCTCTGTTTTGGAAGGCTGGAGATGGAAGGCACGAGACAAATGGCTTGGTCATTGTCTTCAGTCCATCCCCTCCGGGGTAGCTGTGTTGGCCGCTGTTGGCAGACAGGCTACTGGGCTAGATGGACCTTTGGTCTGACCCAGTATGGCCGTTCTAAGCTCAGGACTCAGGGTCGGGGGGGTCTCACTGGACTACCTTGATTTTCATGCACACCTGCTCCTAGGTGGCCAGGCTGGCAGCTATCCTTCCCTAGACGGCCACTTTCCTGTGCCTAGTATGGAGGTCGTGGATGAGGTCCACAATGTCCGCACTAGACCAGGCGGGCGCCCGCCTCCTGCGGCCCTGGGCAGGCTCCTGGGAGCCACCAGCCTGGTCCCGGGAAGAGGCAGAGGGCTGGGTGGTAGCGGGTGGCTGGCTCGTGCCGTGCCAGGTGCAGGGTCTGCTGGCTGGGTGCTGGCAGGCTTTCACCTGGCACGGGCACTGTAGCCAGACCATGCCCCTTTAAGGGCTCCGGGGCCGGGAGGGGGGGCAGAAGAGTTTCCCTGGTGGTGCCCAGAGTGGCCACCAAGGAAAGCTGGGGAGGGCTAGCCTCCCACTAGTTCGAATTAAGTGGCTCCACAGCCCTTAATTCGAAATACTTAATTCGAACTAGGCGTTAGTCCTCGTAGAATGAGGTTCACCTAGTTCGAATTAAGCGTTCCGCTAATTCGAATTAAATTCGAACTAGCGGTTTGCCTGTGTAGCGCCTATCAAAGTTAATTTGAACTAACGTCTGAAGATTCCACCTTAAGAAGTAGACAGACAGGAACCACATGGCTGTGCTTCTCACAGGACTTAAGTGAAATCTTTATCCTGAGGACCTGCAGGGTGTGCCTACACTGCACCCAAAGCTCAAAATAAGCTCCACAATTTGAGCATGGCAAATTGTGGAACTTATTCTGAGTCAATTTTGAAATAGCTTATTTCAAAATTTGGGATAGTCTACACAGCATTTATTTTGAAATAAATCGCTATTGCGAAACTTCCCTTACTCCTCGTGGAATGAGGTTTACAGGGACATCAGAATAGTGCACCCATTATATTTCAAAGTAACAGGTGTGCTCAAAAGACGTGGATAGCTATTTTGGAATACCTCTAGTATCCCGAAATAGCACTGCAGTGTAGAGACAGCCACAGAGATTCAGCAGACACACAGCCACACTAAACATGTGCTTGGACTCTTATTTTCACCTTTTCACTTTTGTGGGAGCAATACTAGCATGAGCTGAAAAGTGGAAATATCCCTTCATAACTATAGGAAAACCTCTTCTAAATCCTATTTAAAAACTCTCACACCCTCAAAATGCACCATAGCAACTTAACTGAATTCAGTGTATTCTATTTATGCATTAAGATTCAACTTTATGATTATATATACAAAGCATGAAATATATTTTCATATTGATTTGACAAAGTGAATGTCAGTATGATATTCTGCTACTTCTATGAAAAATAATAGACTGTTGCTGACACAAAACATCGCTTGCCAAAAATATAGGTTAAAGAGCTTCCATAGTGTATTTCACGTTTTCCAAACTGTTATGGCACATCTACACAGCAGTGTTATTCTGAAATAACTTTGCAAAAATCTACACAGCAGGCCCTTTATTTTGAAATAATTTCAACATAACAATAATCTTATTTGGATTCCGTAACCCTCATTGTACCAGGAGCAATGCTAATTCAAAATAGCTATTTTGGAATAGGTCATATGCTGACAGGGCAGATAGAGTTATTTCAAAATAAGAGGCTGTCAGGAAACCCCACAGGTGACCTGCTGGCCACTCTGTCCACATTCATCAGAACTCGATAGCTTCCCTTCCCCTGCAGCCCTTAAAGCTGAAGCCTCAGGTGAAACCGTGTGAGGCCCTGACAGCCCTGAGCCACACAGCAACTGCTAGACCAGCACTTTCTGCCATCATGAGCAACCTTGTTGCTCCCTCTGAGCCCTCCATGGCTGCAATGAAGCTGCCAGCCAGCTCTCAGTACCTTGCTTGGGGATGGAAGAGACGTGTACCTTCCTGGTCTGGTGCGGAGATCCTGGACTTCATTGAGGTGTGGGGAGAGGAGGAAAACTTTCAGAATCTTTGCACCAGACTCAGGAATGTGGATGTCTATGGCTGGATGGCCGATAACCTGACCACCAAGGGCCACGTGCATCCAGGAGCAAGCGCCCATGAAAGTGAAAAAACTTAGGCAGGCCTATGCGAAGGCCAGGGAGCACAGTTCCCACTCTGGGAGGGTACCGCAGGTCTGTCCATATTACACACAGCTCCACTACATCCTGGGGGGAGGGGCAGATCAGTCCATTCCCACCCCACCCTCATTATGGAGATGCCTGCTATCACCCTCCCAATGGAGCCGAGCCAGGGAGGAAGAGGAGACCAGCACCAGCTTAATGCCTGCCAACAAGGAGGCCAGGCTCACCCTGGAGCCAGTACCCCATCCCCCCGCCCCTCCCAGGATGTCTCCTGGGCATCATCCAAAGCCCGGGAAGGCCTCTTAGGTTAGTGCCATTTCTTTCCCTAGACACATACGGGTGGAGGCAGCAGGCGGCAAAAGGGCTGCTATGTGCTCCTCGCTCAGCCTAGGGATCACGCAGCAGCCTGTGCACGTGGAGCACCAGACTGGGCACACAGCTCCAGGAAGCAGCAACAGAGGACGCTTGTGCTGTGGCCCACAGGGTGTCTGGAGAGGCCTGCCTTACTCCTGACACCGGAGTGGGACACACACACACACACACACACACACACACACACACACACACACACACACAGAGAGCAGTGCCACACATGGGCATGCCCGCACTATCAGGCAGCATCCACTTCCGGGGACAGTGAGGTGAGGCACAGGAGTGTCTGCTGCTCACACCTCCCTTCCAACACCCAGTCCCCCCTCCTCCAGAGAGCAGGGCTACAAGTCCTTCCTGTGGGATAACCACTGCTGGAAATCAGCGTGTGCGCAGCACGGAGGGAAGCCCAGCTGACCCACGGCCTCCCTCCCACCCAAAAGCTCCCTGTCTGGCTAGCACCTTTCCATGCCTACTTGTCCCTGGGACGTCTCCCGGGACAGCTGTGTCCCAGTAGGAAAGGGGCTGCTGTGTTGGCCACAGATGGACTTGCTCAAAGCATATCATCTGTGTGTGACCTGTCGCCTTTTAGTCTGGGCTCAGAGATGAGAACTAGGCTTCATACATAGTATCTCCAGGTATGACTGTCCTTCTCTTCGTTCTTCATGGCTGGACAAGCTGTGAGAGGTGAGTGGTTGACACCTCCCATGCGATCCTCCTGACCCCGCATGACCCATCAGTGCTGGAGAGCCTACAAGGCCCTCCAGAGGGAGCATGCCATTGCCCTGTGAGCCCTGCAGCACTTCATGGACTGGGCATGGAAATAGCTTATTCTGAAATAAGTGTGCAGTGTAGACATGCCATTAGTGATTTATTAGAGCCAGGTTTAGAACAAAGCTGAGTTAGTCTGAGAAAGTTTGTGCATGTGTTTAAAACCCTGCAGGTAGATCTATTAGGGTACGTCTACACTACAGCGCTAGTTCGAACTAACTTAGTTCGAATTAGTTAATTCGAACTAAGCTAGTTCGAACTAACGCATCTAGAACTAAAAACTAGTTCGAACTAGCGTTTTGCTAGTTCGAACTAGTAAGTCCACATTGAGTGGACTCTGAACAGGGCTTAAGAATGGCCGGAAGCAGTGCCGGCAGGGCATAAAAGGAGGACTTAGAGCATGGAGATGCTGTCTCAGGCTAGCCGAGGGCTGCGCTTAAAGGGTCCCGACCCCCACCCCGGACACACAGTTCTAAGGGGTGCCCCGCTTGCAAAGAAGTTCTGGCTTGGAGTGCCCTGAGTGCCCACACTGGGCACATCACACCACTCGGCCATCAGCCCGGCTGCACTTGCCGCAGGCTGCCATCTGGGGAGAGGGAGTAATTGGGGGGCTGCAGGAGAGCTTCCAGCCCCAGAAGCCCGCAGAGCCAGCCCAGTCCTCCCCATCGGGGGCTCGTACCCCATTCCTCCCTCACCTCCTTCCACTTACCCTTCCCTAGCCCCCCTTCTTATTGATGTACAAAATAAAGATAACGTTTCTTCCAACATTGACTCTGTCTTTATTGAACAAAACTGGGGGAGACTGGGAAAAGGAGGTGGGAGAGGGGAAGAGAAAGGCTGGGAGAGGGGAGGGCAACTAACATGATCAGGGGTTGGGAACCGGTCCCAGATGAAGAAAGGCTACAGAGACTGGGACTGTTCAGCTTAGAAAAGAGGAGATGGAGGGGGGACAGGATAGAGGTCTCTAAAAGCAGGGGTTGGGTGGAGAGGGTGCAGTCAGAAAAGTTCTTCATGAGTTCCCATAAAGAAGGACTAGAGGACACCAAAGGAAAGGAATGGGTATCAGGCTTCAAACTAGTAAGAGAAAGTTGTTCTTCTTCCCAAAAAAAAAAAAAAAAAAAAAAGAGAGCAAATAGTTAACCTGTGGAACTCCTTGCTGCAGGAGGCTGTGAAGGCTACAACTAGAACAGAGTTTAAAGGGAAGTGAGATCAAGTGATGGAGGTTGGGTCCATGGAGTCCTATTAGCCAGAGGGTAGGAGTGGTGTCCCTGCCCAAAGTTTGTGGAAGGCTGGAGAGGGATGGCACGAGACAAATGGCTTGGTCACTGTCTTCGGTCCATCCCCTCCAGGGTCCCTCATGTTGGCCGCTGTCGGCAGACAGGCTACTGGGCTAGATGGACCTTTGGACTGACCCAGGACGGCCATTGTAAGCTCACGGCTCAGAGTCGGGGGTCTCAGTGGACCCCCTTGATTTTCATGCACACCTGCTCCTGGGTGGCCAGGCTGGCAGCTCTCCTGCCCTAGACGGCCACTTTCCTGTGCCTAGTGCGGAGATCGTGGACGAGGTCCACGATGTCCGCACTAGCCCAGGAAGGTGCCCGCCTCTTGCGGTCCAGGGCAAGCTCCCGGGAGCCGCCAGCCTGGTCCCGGCAAGAGGGGGTGGGCTGGGGGGCATCGGGTGGGTGGCTCTGTGCCGTGCCAGGTGCAGGGTCTGCTAGCTGGGTGCTGGCAGGCTTCCACCTGGCACGGGCACCGTAGCCAGACCGTGCCCCTTTAAGGGGTCCGGGGCCGGGAGGGGGGCATAGAGTTTCCCTGGTGTTGGCCAGAGTGGCCACCAGGGAAACCTGGGGAGGGCTAGCCTCCCACTAGTTCGAACTAAAGGGCTACACAGCCCTTAGTTCGAACTAGCTAGTTCGAACTAGGCGTTAGTCCTCGTAAAATGAGGTTTACCTAGTTCGAACTAAGCGCTCCGCTAGTTCGATTCAAATTCGAACTAGCGGAGCGCTAGTGTAGCACCTATTAAAGTTAGTTCGAACTAACGTCCGTTAGTTCGAACTAACTTTGTAGTGTAGACATACCCTCACTTAGGTGCCTACAACTGATGAATCATAGATAACAGGGAAGAAAATTCCAGGAAGATAGTCCATGCCTTTGCAATAAGTGTCTGCATATTATTTTTCATCATTATCAGAAGGGCTGCCTTGGGTGTTACAACTATTCATTATCTGAATTTCTAAAATAAGATCAATTTAATCCTTAAGCAATGTGCATTTCCTAGTGAGTTAGATGAAGAGAGGTGGAGAAGGAAAAAAGAGTGGCAAAAACTGCCCCGCCTCCCTCCTATAGCCACCAGGACCTGCCCCTTCTGCGATAAGGCCTGCGGCTACAGAACTGGGCTGGTCAGCCATCTGCAGATCCACAAATAGGAGGGTGACAGGAAGATGTCCTACTCATTATCAAGTGACCGCTGAGAGAGATATTAATTTTCTGACATTCATATAAGTGATTTTATCTGAAGTGTTTCCTTTTGGGGAGGAGGGAGCAGATTTTCTTGTTTAAAGAAAATGTTATATGGTGTCAATATTTTTGGTTTTAAACTTATTATGGTATTGAATGCTCTGAAATGAAACAACCAACTGTCTTTGGACATTTCAAATGACTGCCAAATGCTAATAGCAAAAGTTTACTTGCTTCAGCCACAACCTGCAGTTCTTTTACAAATAATCCAAAGAAGAAAAAGGAAACCCACTGCAATCTTCAGAGTCAGCCATCCAGGAACTGACCTGAAGTGAAGAAGCCTAGAGGTACTTAATACTCATATCTCACTTTTATAACCATTTGAGGAAGTCTTTGCCTGTGTCAAGATCACATTAATGTTGTCTGCCTGAATCATAATTTTGGGGAAGGTAATTACATAATTTATTTAATATATTGTAATTCCGATTATTATTCATCTGATTACTCAGACCTTCTGCTGAAAACTGTCTTGTCTTCATCTGGGGGACAAAGCACCAAGTGTATTTTGACACTTTGATCAACTTATGTTACTTGACCTATGAACTGAAAACTATGTCATCTCCATAACAATGGTAGTGTTAGGACAAGCAGCTTCGCAGCTTCTAGTGAAGAAGCAAAACTGTGCCCTTGTCCTACTTGTTTTATGCAACTGATCAATTCAAGATCCCCGAGGAGGCAAAAGATGGCTCCTTTGATAGGCTGCTGTCATACAATTATAGTTATACTGTACCATTGGCATACGATTCATAAGTGTAAACAAGATAGAGATTTTAAAAGAGAACATAACTTTATTATTTTCCCTGTTCATGTATTATCTTGAATACTACTATACAATAACATTTTTATATACAGTACCCAGCTCTCTGCAGCTGGTATAAACTGATGCTGTGTTATGGAGGCTGAATAACATCTACATAAAGGAAACAATTTCTAATTGACTTTGTTGTACCTTAACATGAGCAACATTCTTTAGAAAGAAGCTGAAAATATCCAATCCAGAAGTTTGTGGAATTCAGAACAACAGAAAATCAATGTAAAGTTAGGGCCAAGATTGATCTTCAGTCAGAGCCTTGTACCACATTGTTTCAGTTGTCCTCTCAAATTGTAAATACATATCTGAAGAGCATGACTGATGAGCACTGTACCTGTAAATGAAGCCTCTCTCTCTCATCTCTGGGAATAAATAAGTTTTCTCATATCAACACACTACAACCCCTGCTGAGTTCTCAGATTATAGTATACAATTCTTAAGTCATAGATAAGGGAAATCTTCTAATCTAAACTTATTCTATGATGGAAAACATATTACACAACTATATAACTACATGACATGAAAACACCATGGTACAAATCCTCTTCACCCAGCTCCCACAAGAAGTGCTGTCAATGACACTACCCTTGCAAGTGAAATTATCAGGACTTGGTTCCATATCTAACTCAAAGGAAACCTTTTCCTCTGATTACTGGGTGCATAACTGAAGTACTCCATCTTTAAGAACTCAGGAAATTTTTGGATTAAAGCAGAGCAGGAAGCCTTACAAATCACATCCCCTATTTTGAGGTCATGGTTCTGTCCCACATATTTTTGCTGACAAATATTTAACTAATTTTATAAAATATGTGCTTTGGCTAGTAACAATTCTTGTAAGTGTCATATCTGTATTTGTTAGTTTTAATGTGAAGTCAAAATTCTGTCTCAGTTGCTTTAGTGTTCTAGTCCATGTTAGCCTAAATGTATGTTGTCCTTGTATATGTGACATTACAAGTTAACTAACCAAGGGCATATGTGGATGACATCACAGAATTTGGTAACACTTGAGCTGATCACAAAAACACTTAAAATTGTGCTGTCACAATTTACAAGTGTAAAATTGGAGAAGCAAAGGATCTTTATTTGGGACAATGGGTATGGGATATTTAAATATTCCTTGATCCCTTAATAGTGGAAACCCTTGTAAACTGTCCCTAAACAAAAAATCAAGTCTACATCTTTCATAGGTCTGGTGAACTTACAGGTTTGTGTGTAGGTCCAGTAACATTGTATCTCCAATCACAGATCTATGTAAGAAGTATGAGTCTGATCTGTGATCCAAAAGCCAGCCCATGGCTAATCTCATTGCAGCTGTGTAAGGAGGGAAGTGTGACAGAATACATTCCTCTGTTCATATCCTATGTTACTGTAACAATTCTTGTACTAGAGAGACCTTCTAAAGCAGTGGTGGGCAACCTATGGCCCAAGAGCTGCAAGCAACCCATCAGGATTCTGTGTGTGTCCCATGAGATATTTTGTTGTTGTTGCCCACGCATCCACTGGTTTCCATCTGAATAGTTTTTGTCCTGTTAGTATTACAAAAGCGACACAAAGGCATGTGAAGCTGACTGCACACAACATTGGCTGTGAGAGCCATGTGCTTCCTCTGCATTCAAACACTGCTATGGTTTAGTTGGCACATTCTGCAAATTGTAGTTGTGCAAGCACAATTAGCAAAACCATCCTATCCTAGGACACTGTCTTGGTTACTGCAATCTTGCAGGCCACTGAGATGAAGAAGGGCCACTCACACAGCCTGCTCAGCTTAGGTTGCTCATCGTTGTAGGGTATTATTTGAAAACTAATTATTTGCTGGTCATTATTTTTTAGGTAAAATATGCATGGCAACATTGTATGTGAATTTATAAGATTTTCCTGAATGATGCTATTAACACCTGTTCCAAACCCCATAACCTTGTGGTTGACAGATAGATTAGTAGGTTAAGAGATAGTGGACCTATATCTTTTACAGGTAGTCATCCAATGGAGGCATCTACCCTGATGTGCGAGTTACTTTCAAGATGCTACACTGGCTGCTAGGCAAGTTTTTAAAACTGTTATTGAGACAAAGCCTATGACAGATATGAAGTTAAAAAATGAAATGTTTTTGTGGCAGTACACCCAGGGTCCAGTGGAGAAGTTGATTATCCCTCTTGTTGAACTCATACAAAATAATTTATGGAAAACAGTTAAGTCTCTGACAAGGTCAAGAGAAGAAAGCTCATTGAGATTGTAAACAAACATACCCCTGTATTCACATCCTATTCACCACTGTACAAAATATGTCTTGTAAGGTATATTAAAACTAACAACTTACTAGTCAACAATATCATGGTGAAATGTATACACAAAATGCTTATGAAAAGTTACAAACATAAGCTGAAATTATGACAATGTCTTCATTACACAGATTTGGGAACAGGGTAAACTGGTTTATCAAAGACAAGCTGATGTGTCTAGCAACGTGTCCAAATTGATGGGCACTCACCTATAGAGTGGCTAGCCTTTGGCAACAACGGAGACGTGAGGGGAAAGAGGGAGCAGAGCGGATTAATCAGCATTTTAGTCAACAGCTACATAGAACCTCTTTCATTGTGAGACTCTATGTCTACTTCTCATCAGGAAATAAACTTTATCTAAGGATAACTGTCAGGAGCATAAAAGTGAAGAGGCAAAAATAACACAGGACTTTTTTTTCTTCACTTAAGAGAACCCAAAGGAACCAGTCATGTGAAGTTATGAGAGATCCTAACCTGAAAATTTGGTCATCAGTGTTTCTGGGAAACTGTGACAAGAATTTTACCTTGAACCACAGCGAGTTTTTGTAATTTGCAGTTACTAAAAATGGTTGTATCTTATTTCTCTTATAACCACCTCTGAATTTAATACCCTATACCTGTATGCACAATCTCTCTCTTTGTAGTGAAATAAACTGGTTTTATTTTATTTTTTTTACCCTAAACTAATTCTGTGTTTCAGGCCTGGCCTTAGCGCAAGGCATGCAAGGCGGTTGTCTTGGGACCCACACCTTCAGGGGCCTGCGCTGCCCGGCACCTGCCCACCCAGCCACTCGCTCATTGTCCTGGCTGGGAACCACCTGGTTGCCCTGTAAACTCTTTGGCCAGGCCTACTGTGTTGTCTTTAAACTGAACTGTTTGGGTAACCCCAGTTGAAGTTGCATATTGATCTCTTACTGGGACAACAGACCTCTAATACTTGAACTGCCAGGCTTGACAGTGCAAAACACAAATTTTGGGGGGAAATTCAGTTCTGGAAACATGTTGGGGTCACACTGCAGGAGGTAACCAAGACTGTTGGAAGCCAGCATGAGGCTGGTGTGTTGCTGACAGGCTGTTGGGATCAGAATTTCTAGACCAGGGCTGTAGCAATACACAGGCACACAGGCTGTGACCTGTATGCTACTTGACTGTTTGTGAATGATTCAGATTGGGAGCTACAACAGCAAATCATTCTCAGGCACCCACTATTGCCAGCCAGTGATGATACAACCCCACACTGACCTGGACTGCATCCCAGGATCTGAAAGAAGGTTTACTGTTCCTAGCACTACAGATGCCTTGGTAGTAGGAGTTGGTACTCCTAAGGGTAAGTGCTAGAGACTATTTTAGGGTTCTAGAAAATGTCTATGGGAGTATACTGAGTGTATCATAGTTTAAAACTCATTTTTCTGAAACTCATCAACATACTAGTGAGCAACCTTCTGCGTACCTGAGCAGATTATGTGCATTTGCCCACCGTATTCTTGAGTCCAACGAAGTAACAAAAATACAGAATTAGACTGATATATAAGATCAATTTTTATAAAGTTGTTGGCAGGTGTCATTGTTAATCATGCTCAGGATCCAGGGTATTAATTCAGATCACCAATAGAAAAACATTTTCTATACAGAATTCTTTTTGAAGTTATCCCTATCAAGAATTCTAAATCAGAAAATAAAAGAGATAGAAGAGGAGACCCAGTAGTAAAGCTAGCCTTCAGCTGGTGTTGAGACTTGAAAAAACATCTCAGTCTGGTGAGAATAATTGGTGATAGACTGGAAAGAGAAATATCGCTAAGTTGAATAATGATTGTCTCAATGGCAGAATAGATTTGCAAAGACTGGATTTTTATTGGTAAGTATTAATAAGTATTGACTTCACTGTTCACATTCACACAAACAAAAAATATTTCCATCCATGACAACAGAAATTTACAAATAGGCAAAGTAAGAAAAATGCTTTAAGGTTTTTGAACCTTAGCATTTGTGTATATTAAAGAGTGTATTCCCCCTATTACCTGCCCCTTCATCCCATAATTTTGCACAACTATGAACATTTAAATTGATAAAATAGTTTTGAAATAAACATTGATTTTAAGAGGAAAAATTTTAAAAGGATAAAAATTGAATTTTGCTAAGCCTAAATATGAACAATAGTTCTAAAGCAAGATACTTTTAATAGAGTAAGGAAGGTCCGACAATGAGAAATGTCTAGACAGTAAGAGGCACAACCAACACTACAGTATAATTTCTTCCTCAGTGGTTTTAAGGTTACAGATATAATTAGGTTACAGTGACTTGTACAGTATGTTTGATTTCAAAGTAAATTCAGTGCATTATGGATAATATTATGCAAACTGCCATAGCAACAGTGAGGCAGACTTCTGAGACATGCTAATGAGTTAAGCTGTTCTGCAAAAACCTAAACTATTTAAGAAAAACAAATATTTAAAATAAAATTCACACAAAAGATTAAGGATCCCAGCTTGTTCTTACAAAAACAATGCAAACCTCTCATTTACATAAAAAAGTGGCATTAAAATCAAGTCCTTAGTGAACCAAAAAATTAAATGACATTGTCTAAATAGCTTTGTTTTCATTACTTAACTTCTTAGCATTAGGGAAGAAAAATATTGCACTGTATTTTACTGTGGTAAGAATCACAGTAGTGATGGAATATCCAATAAGTTGATGAAGTCTACCCCCTGGCTACAATATTGTCTATTCCTTGCAATTTGACTTAAAAATAGTACAAAATGTTCATAAACAATACATCAAATTGGAAATTTTACATGTAGAAATCAACTAAAGCAGTCACTACTAGAGCTGATTGAATATTATTATTTACGTAATTTTGTTGATCAAATCTTTAAATGAATTTTGTTCAAATCTCTGTGTTTGTTTTCTAGGAATGCTTAGCAAATCTCCTACTTGTCATAAAGAGTTTATCATAAGTTTAAATATTCTAATATTTGCCAAGAGTAAATTCTGAATGACTTAAATGAAAATTCCAGCTGCTCATCATCATCATCGTCATCAACCATGGGCTCAATGTCCATTGGTGTCTGATGCCTCCCTTACTATTTCCTTTCATCTTTCCCTGTCCAGTGTGGGGTAGCTTAGTTTCTGTAGACTAGCTCCACACCAATCTACTATATCATCTACCCATTCTCTGTGGGGTCTGCTTCTCCTATTCGGATCATCCATTATGCTGAATACCAAGGTCTTAACTTTTCGCTCATAGTTCACACTGCAGATATGCCCAAATAGCTGTAACTTCCGTTGTGTACCCTTCTGCATTAGGTTCTCTTTCGGTTGTATCTTCCTATATAATTCCTCACTGATGATCTTCTGCATCCACCCTATGCTCAGGACCTTTCTATAATAACTCCTCTCGAATGCCAATATCCTTCTCTTCGAATCTTTCATTATCACCCATGTCTCACATCTGTACAACATGCTGCTAAATACACACATTTTCAAGATGCTCAGCTTTGTTCCTAAGCTAATCGCTTTACTTTTCTAGATCTTATCTATCGCCTTCAAACTCGCTCTTGCTTTTGCTGTTCTATTCACTATTTCCTTCTAACAGTATAGATCATATGTCATGTTGCTCCCCAAACATGTGAACTTCTCTATGTTCTCTAGTTTGATCCCATCTATACTGATCTTCCTTCCTATTGCCTGATCTCCAAATACTACTGTCTTCATTTTATTGACATTTATAATCAGTCCATACCGGTTCTCTTCATCATTTAGCACCTGCACTATTTTCTCTAGCTTCTCTTAATCTTCCTTAATGATAACTATATCATCCGCAAACCTCAAGTTGTTAATTCTCATCTCATGCACCGATATCCCTTCAACCTCTTCCTTGATCTTGCCCAACACTCTCTCTAGGTGTGTAATAAAGATACTGAGCGACATCGGATCTCCTTGTCTCATACTGCTACTCATTCTAAACCAATTTTCCAATTCTCCATACGTCCTCACCGCTGCCTCCTCATTATAGTTAATATCCTTCAACAACAGTATCAGTCTACTATACACTCCATATGACTCCAACACCACCCAAGTAACTTTCTGATCTATACTGTCAAATGCCTTCTGAAAATCAATGAAGCAATTGTAGATGTTCTTGTTCTTTCACCGAGCTTTCTCCGCTATCAATCTTAGTGCCAATATCTGCTGTATGATACTTCTATCTTTCCTGAATTCCATTTGTTCATCTGCTAGATGTTCTTCTATCTGCGATCTCAATCCCTCCGTCAGTATCATCATCAGCACCTTGCCTAGATGACTTGTTAAGGAAATCGTTCTGTAGTTCTTGCACTCCAACACACGTCCCTTCTTGTGTATTGTCACTAGCACGGATCTTGTCCATTCCTCAGGTGCCTTCCCTTCTTTCCACCTATGTTACATAGTTGATGTATTTCTTATGAATCTACTTTCTCCGCTGTATTTGATCATCTCTCCAGTGATGTTATCATTTCCAGGGCTCTTGTTGTCCTTTAGTCATTTTACTGCTCTTTCTACTTCCTCCTTCAAAATATCAATCTCGCTCTCAATGCTCAGCAGTGATAGCTCTTTCAATTCTTCAATCAGTCTCTCTGAGATACTCGGGTCCAACTGTGCTTTGTACAGATTGGACAATATCTCGTCCATCGCTGCACAACCTTCTCCTTGTTCATGAGCACCTTATCATTCTCATCTTGATCACCATCTGCTTCAGCTGTCACTTCCTATTAATATTCCTAAAAATCTTATACACCTCCCTGATCTTACACTCACCGTAATACCTCTCTATATCATCACACTGCTCCTCTAATCATTTTGCCTTATCCATTCTGGTCGCTTTCCTTACCTCATTGCATTTAATTCTGTATTGCTGTTCTCTCCTCTCAGAGTCATCCCTTCTGATCTGGTTAGTTATCTATATCATGCAATCAGAGAAGAGAAGCAATACCACATAACTTATGCAACTAACAAACAGCACCAATTTACCTAGCTTATGCTGTCTTTCCTGACTTTGGAAAGCCCATCAGAAATGAGGTTGCTGTACTGAAAAGTAATTGCAAGATCCTTTTTCTTAGGAATGGGTAAGTATAAAGTCAGTGGAGCCATAAAGTTGGAAGACAGTTGATGGCTGGAAAGAGGACATTTGTCTGAAGATGTGTTAATTCAGTGTTCCCTTTGGCAACCAGTTCCAGCAGAACTTCTTTGGAGCACTGGCTAGAAGCTAAAGGAATCTATCCCCCTGCACCCTGTGGGTGAAAACCAGGGGGGAGAGACAGGTAACAGTTCCATCAGTTACCCTCCCTTGCGTTAAATACCTTCTGGAATCAGGAGGGTAAATTAGTGCAGGGAAGTGAAATTTACAATTCTTGTCCCAGCACCAATGAATCTGGCCCTTAGTCTATAGCTCAAGACTAATAAGAACTAAACTTAAATTAACAATATTATACTTTATTATACTTTATTATACTTTATTTTCAGTTCAGTGTGGACTCTTACATGGTGAAATCCACATCGTCTAGCTTAAAGCAAACTGTTGATTTTATAGCTACAGCAGAGCAGACCTGTAGTATAATTTATAGAAGGCAGCTAAAAACAGAAATTCTGCAATGCAAGTCCATTTAAAAGTTCATATTTGCTATTCATTAATTTAGGGAATTGACAATTTTACATAAATTAAAATAAAGCTTACTTCATGGTGCATGTGTCTAATTCTTTATCTTCTCAGCATGACCTCAGTGCTTCTTGGGATTCCAGCATTTAGAAACTGCCTCTACTTTTTTTCAAGTATTTTATTTATAAAACAGACAAAGCATTAGTGAAGCTGCAGTAATGTATGCATAACTACACACCAGCTTTTAAAATACACATTAAAATCTTTTTAATCCAAGATTCTAGTTGCTCCAAAGGAAGCTTAAAATTATCATCTGTAAATCAGTATTTGACTTATAAAATGTAATGGAAAATGCTAATAAGATTTACTGGTAAAGTAAAATTGGATTATATCTTATCTATTTAGCTCAATTTGGATATGCATCCCTTGCTTGGAAACTACCATTACTATACTACTTAATGCTAAGATCTCTTTCAAATTTTTTTGTCTTTGAGCACAAACAAAAAAGTCATGAAGTCTGTGACAATCATTTCTAAAAAGCACATAAGAGTCACACAAATTAAGAAGAAAAATAATTTATTCAAAGAAAAAAATGTTAAACTTATAATATTTATGGTACAATGGAAGACAGCAAACAGCTTTTTATGTCTGGTTGGATGAAACCCTGCCAGGAAACTTCAAATTCAAAAACTAATTTAAACCTCATAATTTTCTTCTACATATTTGAAAACTGAGCAGCTACTATATGCACTGAATCTCCATATTCAAAAATGTGCCAGTTTCCTATGCAGCATAGCTACGTGTTCACCGTGGGTTCCATATTTTACAGGGCATAGCAAAAAGCCTGATTTATTCAGCAACTACCAGATTTGCAGTAAACGGTGTAAACTTTTAATCAATAGGAAAATATTAAACTATTTCTTTTGCCTATGTTTTTACATTAAATTGATCATGAGATTCATGATAAAATATATGGGCAATGGTCTATATATGTTATGTTTTGGAGAAAACATTAATGCTGTGATGCTAGAGGGATGTAAGGACACTACAGAGATGAAATAAAAACCACTTGAATCCTAAATAAATCCAATGTACTTCAGCAGATCAGAAGAGTTTAGAAGGGAAAATGCAAAATCAAACAGAGACAGAAAAGATCTGCTGAGGAGCTGAATCAGATGGTAAATTAATGCAGCCAAATTAAAAATCCACTAAAATTAAGTAGAAAATTGGAAGGATATAGTACGAACAGGAACATAGCCACTGCAGTTATTAGGGAGAGCAGATGAGTAGAATAAATGTGGAAGTACTAGCGAGCAAAGGAGGAATTGTATTAATAGGGTTAATAGAACCAGACAACCTTCAATAGCAAAAGTAGATTAGGAAAACTGTGGATTTTTCCCAAACACAACCCCTTCCTTTGCTGATAACTGCAGTATGCAAGCTCCTACCCCCAAATATTTCCATCTAGTCCATCCCGCCTTTGCCCCTCTGCCATGCTGCTTAATGCTCATCTGGTTTTTAAAGTGACACTAAGCCACCCTGAGTTACTCTTTAATCAGATAATCATTGATTTGCATGATAAGGAGTTCATCACATGCCTTGCTAGAGGTGCTGTTGGTTGCATTTTCCTTACCGCAAAATCAAAGTTTGTACACATAACCTTACTCACCTATCTGCATTTATATCTACCTTAATCACAACTGTAGAATTAAGACTGCTGGGACAGATTGTATACTGTTATGCTTCTGCAAATCTGGAGTAATTCCACTAAAGCCAATGGAGTTACTCCCAAATTACAACAGTGTAAATGACATCAGAATATAATTTAGTATGTCCAAAGGCACCAGAGTGGTAAATGATAATATAATTTCAACATCAAAGACCCAAGTGACTATGATCTTTTTGCCAGTTGGTGTCTCTCCTCTTGTTAATTCAGTAGTTTACTGAAAAAATTCTTTTCATCTAGTGGAAGAGGCAATAAAGTTTATTCTCTACTATCAGACAGAACTTGGGGGCACAAGTGGCACCACATGGGGAGGTAAGAGTCAGTACTGTATGAGGATCCTGTGCCATACTGTATATGAGAATTTATCAATAATAGAAAGGACACACAGAAAAGGAAGTCAGGCTTTTATCTTCATTTGTTCACTTTTCTAATTAAAGTGAATATTTTATTCAATATATATTTGAATAAAAAGGAGACTGAAGAACATTCTATTAAGAACAATCCTAAATTGGCCAGGGGTGGGCAAGGTGATCAGAAGCCTTTTCCAGCTTTAATTTCCATGATTCTTATTAAAGACCTTATAGATTTCATTTACAAGCTAAGTTAAGATAATTATTTTTATATCAAAATAAGAAATTGTTCTTAATCATATTAGTGCTCAATTTCTAAGAGCTGAAGAAACATTATGTCATTAAACAGAAGTGCAGAAAGCCATAAACTGATTATGGAAACGAAGAGCTGATATTTCACTATGTTGACTATGCAACTGAAACTCCATTCAGGGCTAATGTATAAAATAGGCTATGCAGCTAGATACTAGTGCCTAGAGAAGTAATCCATGCAGCCAGGTGTAGCAAACTTCCCTGGGCAAGCACTGCACACTTAAAGAAATTGTGATATTCTGCTTCCAGCTGTAGGCGTCTCTAAGATGCCAGTATGCAAATATAGGCAAATAAGTGTCCTGCACAATTGTGATGCCTCTGTAATCACACATGGTTCAGTTCACTATCTGAAACTGCAGGCAGAATGGATACTGTCAGCTAGCATGAGGTGCAGTGGTGACAGTATGACCAGGCTGGAACAGCACCAGTGGAATTACATTACAAATCATGTCAGGATGCGGTTGTGAGTGGCTATTCAGCAATGCTCTGAGAACATAAAAACACAGCTCAAAACGCTGCACTACTTCCTAGCTAATCACACATTTCTTGTTGAGAAATGGGCTATGAAAGGTCACATGCAGACTACTCTGCCCTCTGGCTGGAACCACACATCCACTGACCTACACGGTACAATTACAGACATGTAATGTAATCTAGCACTCAGTGGTTAAATGGCTCTTCAGTTGCTTCCTCCCATGACTGCTAGCAGGTAGGGTGCACAAACCCCTCGTGGCTACTGAGATAGTTGGTGAGAAGGCCTCTCTTCAGGAGAGGGGAAAGGGTGGTTCTCCTAGCTGCTGGTGTTTTAAGCATGCTTTTGTAACATGTTTGTTTAGTGTTCCTGGGCCACAGAGGGTTATTACTATTAGCTAGTGGAGTTACTCTTCTACATTCAGTGCTAAAGGCTTATGCTTTCAGATTGTAAATTATGTAAGGTGAAATCCATAAGGGGGTATTGTAATATGCTGTCCAAGCAGGGGGCTTTAAGTCCTATAGACCCCAAGACAAGTTTCCCCACCTAAGTGGAGTATGTAACACTTTCACAGTGTTGTGTTCCTAATTAGCAGAGAGTTAGTTCACAATCTGTTATTGCTTTGCTGAAGTAGCTCAAAGATCTGTGCTTTGCAGATGTACATGCTGGGTTCAAATCCCACTGACAACCCATGCAATGATTGTCACAGTATCTCCCTTTATCTAGTAGTTCAGGGGAAAGTATTAAAGTGTGTGCTTTCCTCACTACATGGGACTCATAGACTTCAAGGTCAGAAGGGACCATTATGATCATCTAGTCTGGCCCCCTGCACAGTGCAGGCCACAGAATCTCACCCACCCCTCCTAGAATAATCCTCTCACCTATATCTCAGATATTGAAGCCTTCAAATCCTTTGAAGATCCCAAGATGCAGAGAATCCTCCAGCTGTGATCTGTACCCCATGCTACAGAGGAAGGCGAAAAACCTCCAGGGCCTCTGCCAATCTACCCTGGAGGAAAATTCTTTCCCGACCCCAAATATGGTGATTAGCTAAACCCTGAGCATGTGGGGAAGACTGACCAGCCAGACACCCAGAAAGTTCTCTATAGTAATTCCTATCATCCCTCCATTGACCTATTTCCCACTGATAATGAATGGTCAATTAGTTACCAAGATCATGTAATGAACAGTAGTTGGATTAGGCCTATATAGTCAATGAGAGCCTGATGGAAGGCACCTCACAACTGCAAACTCATTTTTACTCTGGTTAAGTCTCGGCACAAAGGCAACATAAAGCTCTCCTAAAGGAGCAGCTGGAGTTTGCTTTCTGTAGTGGAATCCCCTAGGGTGTGTCTAGACTACATGCCTCCTTCGACGGAGGCATGTAGATTAGCCAGATCGGAAGAGGGAAATGAAGCCGCGATTAAAATAATCGCGGCTTCATTTAAATTTAAATGGCTGCCCCGATCTGCCGATCAGCTGTTTGTCGGCAGATCGGGGGAGTCTGGACGCGATGCGCCAACAAAGAAGCCTTTCTTCATCGGCACAGGTAAGCCTCGTGAAACCAGGTTTACCTGTGCCGATGAAGAAAGGCTTCTTTGTCGGCGCATCGCGTCCAGACTCCCCCGATCTGCCGACAAACAGCTGATCGGCAGATCGGGGCAGCCATTTAAATTTAAATGAAGCCGCGATTATTTTAATCGCGGCTTCATTTCCCTCTTCCGATCTGGCTAATCTACATGCCTCCGTCGAAGGAGGCATGTAGTCTAGACACACCCCTAGTGGTATAAAGCTTACATAGATCTCCTCCTTCTGTATATGGGAATTCAAGAGCAGACATAAGAGCTGAGAGAAGACAAAATGGAAACGTAAAAGAATGGACTTAGAGGATTTTGTACTGATGACTTTTGGCTGCTGGAACAATCCCTTGTGCTATAGCTAGCATGGTCCCCAGGCAGCCACAGGACTAGCACAATTGAGAATTAAGAGCTTAGTATTTCAGTACTCTCTACCCAACTGTAAGTTTACATTTAAAATTCAATGTCAATGAAATATACACAGTAGTTTGATCACTACAGGGTGCTTATGCTTTTCTAATGTAAGTGAGTTTTATCTTGAATTGCCCCTGAATGTAATAAGTCATTCTTCTACACAGTCAGACTGAATAAGTGTCCGTGGTGTGGGACAGATGTTGGGAGTATTTCTGTGATTAGTTCAACGGGCTCATGAACAAGTTACATACTGAGACAGACAATACTGTAGAACAATTAGCTGACATTTACAAATTGTTCATATGCACAAGCTGTTTCATCTTGTACCTGAATCTTAGGTTTTTTGCTTGAAAAAAAATTGTTATTGAAGGCATAAAATACTCAGCATGGACCCTATGCAGACCCAAAGAAGCCTATAGAAAATTGAAGTGTAAGCAGGGTCTGAAGGTTCCCTTTCATTCACGTTTTCTTTTGTTATACATAGACTCAGTTCTTGTGAGTGGGGAAGTGTGCCTCTTATGTGTGCCTAAGGCTGGTGATTAGTTATCTCAGATCACTGTGGGGGGCTAAAGAAATCCCTAGATATTAAACCCAGCACTTGTTACTGTTTCCATTAGGTTAAAGGGTTACATTTTGGGGCACTCCAGGGACCTGGGTGAGTGCCCCTCACAAGCATAACTTGAACAAACCACTGATGTTGGAAAGCTATTGCCATTCAAAAGCATGTAACTCTCAGCAAACACTCCAGAATATACTGAGCAGTGTCCTTTGCCTCAGTTTCTGACTAACAAATGTTCTTTTAAAATTAGACTATTCTTTTCCTCTGCGGCACCCCACTCACAATTGGTTGTCCTTGGTCAGCAAAGACCCAGAGTTCACTGGTGTGTTCACATGGGTTCATTTGGTGCCAAAATGGGGGCAGGGAACATAATGAGCAATGCCTCTGCTGCTGTTCTCTCTGCTGCCATTTGCTGCTGTAAGTTGGACACACTTGCCATTGCTGCTGCCACGGGCTGTTCATTGACACCACTCAGCTCTGCCTCTGTCCTTACTGCTGCTGCCACCTCTGCAGCCGGGCATTCTGAGGTTCCAACATTTAGCGCAGCTCTTAGTGATTAGACTCTCTCTGCTGAGGCCCTTCATTTTCTTTCACTGAAACACTGACCCCCCCAATATCAGGTCTAAGGATTTACCCCTACACCTGTTCCTCCTTAATTTCAGCTCTACTAACACCGAACAGAAACAAGAAAGCTGTGTCTACATCGGCACCCCTTTCCGGAAAAGGGATGCAGATTAGACACTTTGGAATAGCAAAATCCGCGGGGGATTTAAATATCCCCCGCGGCATTTGCATTAACATGGCTGCCGCTTTTTTCCGGCTTGGGGATAAGCCGGAGAAAAGCGCCAGTCTAGACGTGATTCTCCGGAAAATAAGCCCTTTTCCGGAGGATCTTTTATTCCTACTTGAAAGTAGGAAGGGCTTATTTTCCGGAGAATCACGTCTAGACTGGCGCTTTTCTCCGGCTTATCCCCAAGCCGGAAAAAAGCGGCAGCCATGTAAATGCAAATGCCGCGGGGGATATTTAAATCCCCCGCGGATTTTGCTATTCCAAAGTGTCTAATCTGCATCCCTTTTCCGGAAAAGGGGTGCAGTGTAGACACAGCCGATGTTTCTATTGAGTTCAATCTGCTGTCACTGAACACTGGAAAGGGGAGGATCAAATACTATCTAGGATTCTTTAGGCAGAGTCCAAAACATCGCCATGCCCTATCATTGCACTCTGATTTGGCCTCCTCTCTCCCTGCTTGACAAATGAGGTTCAGTTTAGGTCACCTCCTCAATCAGGGCAAGCTAAGCACATTTCTGTTGTACTTTACACACACAATAAGGATAACAACATTTAATTATTCCCCACATTCAACACTAAAGTGAATTGTAAGACAAAATCAGGCAAAATTGATCCTCCTGGCAATGCAATTCTGTCTGCTGAACACTTAGGCACACTAGGTGGTCCCATCTGAATTCAGTCTGTTCCTCAAGTCTTTCCCCCCAGTTCATTATTAGCTGTCAGGGAAGAGCCCAGTAAGACCACACTTACATAAGGAAATACTCTCAAAGGAAGAGGGACAAGAATTGACAGGTCAGCTGCTGAAGCTGAAATTCTGTAATAGCATCATGTCTTTGTACTGCAGGATCTTCAGCAAGATAAATCAACACATACACAAACGTCCTTGAAAACATGTAAAGAACTGAGAAAGCCTCATTAGCAAAATTAAACATCCCTTCTCAAACTAGCATCATGCCCTCAAAACAAAAACTCTAGACGAGGGAGGGGGCTACAAGTGAATTTACTATCTCTTTTTCAAGTCCTATGTTCTGTGTTCACGATTTACCTTCACTATATGTACCTTTGGTGATGTGATATGCACTTTGTTGAAGTAAAAGGCTGTTTGGAGGCATGGCAGGGGTATATCTAGTAGACACACAAGTCAAAGTCCTCTGTAGAAAGGCACACAGGAGCTGTGCATAAAACTGCTGTGCAGTGTGAAGGTTGCAACAGTTGAGGAATGATGCTAGCAGTTCTCCACAGCTGGGCTTAATCAAACTAACAGATTTCTACAGAAACCACTTGTATAAAGCTGAGCACACAGGTCAGGATATAGCCCTAAAATCTTTGCTCCTGGTTATGTAAATATTCCCACTGGTTTGGCACATACTGCAGTTTCTCCGCACTAAAGCTAATTTTCTTCTAAATTACTTGAAACAGGAAGGAAATCAATTTGGCTGCTTTCCGAGGAAAATAAAGACAGATACTTGATTGTTCCAGATGTTTTATTTCATTTTTCTCTACCAAAAAACGTTCACACAGAAATAAAAATGGCCAGCACTTAATCCTAGACATAATTAGTTTGCAGCTCTAGATAAAATTACATGTATATATACTTTAGCAATATAGAGATGGGGTAAAGTTGCTAAGGTCTGAAGTAATATTCATTATTAACTGAAGTATATATATGACTAAGAATTAGACTGGAGAAGCTATTAGGGGTCTCAGATGTACTTAACAAGGCTATAACCCCCACTAAGGGGAAAAGGCAAACTGGAGGCATTTGTATCACTTAACTCGGTGACAGAAGAACAGTTTACAGTGATTAACATATTTATTGTAGAACACCTAGTTAAAAACAACTCTTTCAGATTCACCAATCCCCTCTTTCACATCTCAGCTGCCTCCTTCCTTCTAGTGCAAAATTCTGCCTTTATCTGAGAAACTCTTGAAAAGGAGGTAGAAGGAAGAGGAGAGTTGAGAGGCACCAAAGTTTATCTGGCAAAATGCCATCCTGAAGCTGCAGGCTGGGATGGTTGTGAGGGCACATCTACAATGTGCTGCTAGGTACTGTTAACCAGTGTGAATGTGACTGTGACTACTAGTAACTGCTGCTTAGACACAAGAGGACTTGGGGCTGGAAATGCCTCTTATCAAGCAGAATAACTCCCTTTGGGTACATAGGAAGTGGAGCAGTGAACCTCTGAGTACACACCTTGGAGCTAATTTCCCCTGTGAAATAACATCCTGAATTGCTATGTGCACATAGGGGAACACAGCCTGCTATTCCTTCCTATCCCTTTGTTTTCTGGACCATATCTTATATCTCACATATACTTGATGCTCTTTTTCCCCGCCATGCCAGTTTGAGGCATAGGGTTATATGTATTCTAAAGGTACACACACACACACACACACACACACACACATATATATATTCTCTGACAGCACTTTTCTCCTTTGTCCATCACTTCAGTGACTCGCCATTCATTCCAGCATCTGATTGCAAAATTTCCTCTTTGATTTGAGAAAATATTCTTGTGACTCGTCCCAACCTTCTTTATGAAGACTGTTATTCTTTTTTCTGGGTCTTCCTCAGTATCGGGGTGTGTATGTGTATGCACAAATGATTCCTTTGCTCAACTTATACAAGTGTCTTCGCTTTCCCTTTACCCAATTACTCTACTACTAGTTTATCTACTACTACTTCTCTGCAGCTATCACTGTCTGGAGCAGCCTCTTCTGTATCTCTTATTCATCAGATCTCCATCGTCTCCCAAATACTATATGAAAAAATGTATACCTTTTTCTTTGTCTATCTACAACATTTACAGAGGACTTATCACTGTAATATTTAAATGCTACATAGATCCATCAATTTTCCTCTCTTTTAGAACCAACCACTCAAAGAGACTAATCCTGAAAATACTCATGCACACAGACAATTGTATTTTTGAGAGGAATGCCATTATTTCAAGTTACTCAAATACATAAATGTTTGTATAATGTTGACAGGAAGAACCAAACCGGGACCGCTAGATCTTAGAGCATGAGCCTCCACAGCTTGAGCTAAAAGCCAACTGGCTCTCAGCAAAGGCAATAGAGCGAACTCATTCTTCCTTTCCATAAGTAGTCTAAGTGCTACTACATGGAACAGTAGACAACACCCAGTAGGTGTGTGGGTTACATTTGGCCATTTGGGCCCTAGCTATATTATTTGACTTTGTAAAACATTTTGAGACACAGGCTGCATGAAAGTCACTCCAGAAAAGTCATTCTACAAATCTCTATTCATATGAAGCCAATTAAATGATTGTCATGATGTAGGACCAATTTTGTAAAGATTTGCAGTTGTATTGCAAGACACTATATTAAAACAAAACATTGAAGATAATAATGCTGTAGACTTGCTTGTTGTATAAAACTATTATGGTTATCATTAAAAAATAACACTAATATTAGATTTCTAAAACAATTTTTATTATCCCAATGTTGGGGTGTATTCAGCAAAAAGTTCATAGAAACAAGGGACACAGGAAACTCTAACTATTGTGTGACAGAATCAGTGTTAGTTTCCTGAAAAAGTCCTGCATATTATAGTTTTTCTAATGTAGTTTAAACCTGATCTGCAATGTTTCTATGTATTTCAACCTCAGATCTCTCTGAAGCAGAGAGATTGCCAATTATGGTGAATTGTGTCAAACCCTCTGGTGATTTAGGGACATGTAAAAAACCCTGCTAATACACTGATTCTGCCTTCCTTCCTCTCTGAACTCATTGCAAGTACTGCTCTCTGTGATTAAGCTAGGAAGAATCCTACCTCTAATGATAAGAATAAAACAATCAAGTAAGCCTCTATGGGTAAAAGGCAACTGCATTGATCTACTATATCCCAGTACATAATGGCCTACAGTCATACCATTTCATAAAGTAAACAAGGTCAGGCCTGGTCAGTGTTCAAATAGGATATCTCCAAGGAAAACCCTAGTAATACATTTAGTAGTGTAAGCAATTCTGCTAGCCATATTTCTCTCCCTGAATCATTATAGAACTAATTTCATAGCATGGTGCTAAGGGCACTGTGCTGTTAGAGACACTAACTTTTGAAGGAGACACAAAACCAAAGTCCTTGCAAGTTGCAATTATTTAAAGTCCCAAAGCAATTTTCAGAAGAAGAGCAGTGTTAATCCTGGTGATCTGGCCAAATTACAATCTGAGTAATTGTATTTAGCCTACCTAATATTTCCCTTGTAGTTTCATCTGAAGGAGTTCTCATTTCCACCCCCTAAAGTTATGTAGTTTTACTAGCACATAATTATTGCAATATTTCAAATCAAAAGAGTAGGGTAACTGCTTTAAGCCTTAGGGAGAGAGCTCTCCTGTGGCTTTAATTACTTCAGCCCCCACAAGGAGCAGTGGCTGTGTCAGCAGGAAAAGCTCCTTCTCCGAAATTATGCTGTCCACACTGGCATTTAAACCAGCACAATTTATGTTGCTTAAGGGGGTGGCTAAATCACATCCCTGAGCAATGTTGATTTAAACTCTAGATCAAGCAAGTTGGTTTATGGTATGCCATCCAGCTATGCAAAATGCATAGCTGGATTCATTTTACAGCTTACCTTAAGCCGAGCTGCTACAGCATCTACACTGTGGGAGGCCGAAGGGAGCACACACTCCTCTTGGCTTCCGTTACTTGTCACAAAACACTGTGGCAAAGGAACTCTGAGAAAAGAACACGGCCTTCAAATACAGCAACTCTAGTCCCATAAGTAATAATGAGAATTGCATAGTTCAATCTCCAGTTTGAAAAAGTATTCCCACCCAAGAGTCTGACCTATATCCACAAAAGCAAGAAAGGTGAAATGTCAACCATTATCATCCTCCATTTTGCAGAAGGGTTGGAGGAGATATTGAACATTTTGACCTTGAATGTCCAAGATGTTTCGCTACTCAAATAGAAAAGGACTACTATTTCATCATTAGCAGCAGCTTGATGCCATGTTACGACATTAGACTGTTTTCTTCTCCACTGTTTTCCCTCTCTACTGGATTTAGTGATTAAAAAGTAACATGACTTACAGTTTACTGTGACTTTTACTTTTTTCACATCTGGGACCGAGACATCATTTTCTGCACTGCATTCATATTCCCCAGCCTGGTCTCTTGTAATTCCATAGATGTCCAGGTATTGTCCATTTTCAAATGGTTTTGCTGAAATGAAAAGAGAGCGAAAGAAAATAAATTAACAACAGTTTAACTGGAGTTGCCTGAATGATCATTCAGGTATAATAACAAACTCATGACTTTCTTCTGGATATTACTGGAAAATTTATTCCAAATGAAACTGGGTAATTATTACAGCCTTTGTTCTCCTAGTAGCAGAATACATTTCTAAGTAGGGTGACCATATTTCCCTGTGGCAAATATGGGACAACTAATAAATTGCTCTGATTTAAGTGAGTTCAACAGCAATCAATCAGAACTATGCAGCACAAATGTTCAAAACACCATTAAGTTGATTGAGTCTCATTAAAAGACACACTGCATTATTATCTGTCTCTATATTTTAGATATGTGCATCTGTCTGTCCATCTGTCCGTGACTCCATTTGTTCAAGAACTCCTCCTAGATGGTAAGAGCTAGGACCACCAAATTTGGTAGGCAGCTTCCTCTTACCCTAATTTAAAGCAAGGTCAGGGTTTGATGTGCCAGGAAAAGGGGATGTGCCTATCGTATTCCATGACATAGAAAGGGAGGGAGCTGATAAGAGAAGAGCTATACTGCAGAGTGACCACTTGGGGCAACAGCATCAGCAAGACAGTGGCCAGATGGGGCCAGGGTTCACCATCTGGCTGGGACCCACTCTAGAGCTAGACAGCACACTCTCTTCCCCAGGAGAGTAGAGGCCAAAGGGTGGGCACTCAGTCCCAGGTCTGCCCCCAAAGGGATTGCTGGCCTGCTGAGGGAGATGGAGACCCCCCCAGCTGATGGCTCCTTGTAGGGGTGCTGGGTAGGCTGCCATCTATAGGGGCCAGACAGCCACCCTCCAGTAATCGCTGGCTGCGGGGAGAGGCTGGATAGTGCAGCCCCAGCCTCCTGGGATGAACCTCTGCCTCCCCCTCCCACTGAAGTCCCAGAGAAGCTACAGTTGGAGCAGCAACACTCTCTTCACAGTGGGATCTGTGGCAACTCCCTAACCTCCCAAACCTCTGCCTGGAATCCAGAAGCAGCCCTAGACGAGCTGCTGGCAACTGGTGCCCTAGGCAAAATGCGCGATCAGCACACAATCGGTGCCCCCGCCTCCAAAGCCCTCAACGGGAGTTTATTTTGGTGCCCTAGGTGACCGCCTAGGTCGCCTGTATTGATGGGCCACCACTGCCTGAATCATATGCCCTTAGCCCCTTGCCCTGATCTCCTCTCACTCCCACCCCATGCCCTAAGCTCTTCCTCCCCTGCCTTGTCTTTATTTATACATGTTCACAGCAAAGGACACCAAAACAACTGGAAGGCAGTCAGCTGCTGTTTGCAGCAATTTTATGAATGGAGTGAACATCACAGCCAAATCCAAAGATCTTTCCCCCTAGTCTGATTTGCGGTTTTCCCCATAAGTTGTTTTTCCCTGCATGTTTAGCACCATCAGAATTTGTATTAGTATTGTCTTCACAAAGCCCAACATGCTTTTCACTAGGGCTGTGTCTACACTGGCACAATCTTGCGCAAAAGTGGCCACTCTTGAGCAAAAACTTGCTGCCTGTCTACACTGGCCGCGTGATCTTGCGCAAGTAAATTGATGTTCTAATGTATGAAATCAGGGCTTCTTGCGCCAGAACTCTGATGCTTCCGCTCAGGAATAAGCCTTTCTGCGCAACTGTTCTTGCACAAGAGGCCAATGTCGACAGGAAACATAAATTTCTTGTGCAAGAGAACGTCTACAATGGCATGGATGCTCTTGCGCAAAAGTACATCTCTTGCACAAAAGCACATACCAGTGTAGATGCTCTCTTCTGGAAGAGTTTTTGAACATGAACTCTTCTGCAAAAGAGTTTTTGCGCAAAAAGCTGCCAGTATAGAGGTAGCCTAAGAGAAGGCTTCTCAATCAACTGGTATAGGAATCCACACTGCGTATCAGAAGTTTCACAGCATAGAGAAGAAAACTCAACAGTGTTTTATTTACCCCATCAGAGGGAGCGGCTAGGGACTGTGGGGCCAAGAGGTAGCTCAGGGGACCGGGATGGGGTATCTAGGAACTGTGTGTGGCTGGGGGAACCAGGGGCTGTGTGCAGACAGGGGGATATACTTCCGGATTTATAGATGGCGTATCTAAAGGCTGTGTGCCAAGAGGGATTTGTAGTCCCCCCCATTCCCTTAGCACTCTGCCAGCTATGCATCTGAGTCCCCCACCCTGCAGGTCTTACCACCTGTGTGAGCAAAGGAAGCTGGGAGCAGAGGGGCGGCTTCAAACCCCTGTACAAGAGCAGTGATAGGAGATGAGGGACCACCACCACAGCCTGTACCATTGCACCAGCCCCATGTTGCCTGGCTGTGGCTTCTTGCCTCCAAACTGTGCCCTGCACGTCCACTGAAGTTTGGGGGGACAACATTCCCAGTGCCCTCCAGTTCTGCCCCTAGGCTTGGGAGCGTCTTCTTCATGGGGAATGCTAGGGATCCAGGAATCAGCCCCGTCACTCCTGGCTTCAGTTTTGGGGGTGGGGTTGGTTGAGACTTCAGCTGCTGCTTTCAGCCCTGCAGGGGTTGCCAGGGCTTGCGGCTTCAGCTCTTGGGGGAAGGGCGTGTGAGGGCTCAGGGCTTCATCTTGGGAGGAGGGGAAGAGGGACATGCTGAGGATTGGGGCTACTTCACAGGGGGGAGGGGAAGGCTGAGGACTGAGGCTTCAGCCTGGGTCATACTGGGAATTCAGGGGTGCATCATGCATCAGAGTTTTAGTGAAGGGGTGCTGGGAATTCAATATGGGGGGTGCTATTGGGGATCAGGATTTCTAGCCCTGCAACAGGTGCCAAAGATCACAGCTTCAGCCAGAAAGGGCTGACAGACCCCTATCCCTTGGGAAATCCCGTTTTAGGGTACACATGGGGAGGGGTGACACAAACCTCTGACTTACCCTGTAGTAGACAGGAGGAGTGCTGACCAGCAACCGGTAACTAAGGGGTTAAACTCAGATAGCTAGCAAAGATGTTGGCCAGGGAGCCAGGAGAACCAGTGGAGATAGAGGGTTGAAATTTAAATTGGATGGAGGAGAGAGAAGCCTGCTTTCTTTGTGGAGGAGAAAGAAGCCAGGAGTTGAGAGAGACAGAATGACTTAAACCCAGGCAGGACTAACATGTATCTAAGGAACTTGGAGCATGGGAGTGGACTGAACAAAGAGGAGATTGGAAGTAAGTAAAAGGGAAAGAAAAGTGAATCTAGTCACATTCAAGGTAATCTTTCTTCATTTTGTAGGTGGGTTTGAACTGCTCTGTATGAATAAATACACCTCCCCTCCCCTTTTACTACCTTGGATTGTGCCAAGAGACTTTTTCTCTAGTTTTAATAAGTTTTCTTTAGTTGTTCTGCAACATCTAGCAACCCAGCATGTTTTATCAAGTTTATCTTTTGTTTTGTAATAAAAATCACTCTTTTAAAGTAATTATTTGATTCTTGTGTCCTAGAAGGTCTGTTTGTGTGTATCCGCATGCCTACGACTGAGAGGTCAGATAACAGAGACTCCAGCTTGTTTTTCTATGTTCTTTTTTCAAGCTCTGTTGGGGCAAGAGTGGTTTCAAGTGTTCACTCCTGGTTTTTAGGGATAAAAAGCGCTTGATGGTGGCAGCCTTTCTCTAGAATCGGTGCATTATGATTCTGGGGGGGAATTTTTTGTAACCAGTGCCAGTGTAAAGACAAGGTTTTGAAGCACTCTTGCAGGCCCTCACCTTCTGCACTTGGCATGCCAGAGTGCAGAGTGAGGAACAGTCAGAGTGGGGAACAGCCCTGACACACCCGCACACCCTTACTCTTTTATCACACACAGACTGCCTCACTCTACTGGCTTCCTGTCTTAATGCCTCTGTTCCCTGTCTGAGATCGTCACCTGCTGGCCACCGCCTGCTGCATTCACCTGCCAGACACAAACAGGAGAATGCTGTGGCTGCGTTGAAGACAATCGACCAGCAGGGGGAGAACCAGAACTGAAAACATAAGACAATTAGCATGTTATTTAAAAAAAAGTTGAGACAGCTTCAAGAGGGCTTAAATATGGGACTGACATGTTAAAAATGGGATGGATGGTCACCCTAATTCTAAGGAAAAGAAAGAAAGTTTAACAAGGAATATTTTAACAACTACTTCCCAGGAAGGGATATACCCAAGGATATGCCTTAGTCCCCACTCTTTGCAGACATCTACACTGGCATGATTTTCCGGAAATGCTTTTAACGGAAAAGTTTTCCGTTAAAAGCATTTTCGGAAAAGCACGTCTAGATTGGCAGGATGCTTTTCCGCAAAAGCACTTTTTGCAGAAAAGCGTCCATGGCCAATCTAGACGCGGTTTTCTGCAAAAAAGCCCCGATCGCCATTTTCGCGATCGGGGTTTTTTTGCGGAAAACAGTACTGTGCTGTTTACATTGGCCCTTCTGCGCAAAAGTCTTTCGGAAAAAGACTTTTGCCCAAATGGGAGTTGCATAGTATTTCCAGAAAAGCTCTGATGGTCTTACATGAGATCGTCAGTGCTTTTCCGGAAATTCAAGCAGCCAGTGTAGACAGCAGGCAAGTTTTTCCGCAAAAGCAGATGATTTTGCGGAAAAACTTGCCAGTCTAGACACAGCCCTAGGGTCATGTAGTAAGTTTCATTGTCAGAAGGGGGTTACAATGAAATCTGAGAACCCCAGGTTTACACTTATGAAAATGTCACTAACAGGTCCCACATATGCCAGCTCTTTCACAGGAAAGAAACCACCAAAAACACCAGTTCCCAAAAGCAGTAATAATAAAACTGCAGTGGAAAAATATGAATTGAACAGAACAGTGATAAAATCTAGTGAAATAATTTACAGGACACAGTAAATTGCACCAGGATTTTTTTCCCATGTTGATCATAAGAGATAAATTATGAAAAGTAATCTTCCACAAAAGAGCCAGCTGTTACTCTTCAGATAGTTGACTGCTGCACTGTTGCCAGGGTGAATCAATTTCTTGGAAACTTTTATTTAATCTCATTCTGAACAGAAACGTATGTTGTTGTTCTGTACTGCATAAAACATATTTGCTTGTATGTACTGTAAACTACCTGTATGTGCTAATACACCTTATGCTGTTGCGGCACTAGACAAGAATATGGTACTGCAGACACTAAATTTGGCATAAGAAATCTATTTCACTGCATTAATCAAGGAACCCTTTGCAGATTAATTTTTCAAAGTGTACATATTTGGCATACATAACAGCAGTTCAGGACACTGATTGTGAAATTTCATTGTGGCTTCTCTATGAAGGAATAGACCCCACAACTCAAATCCAAGGAAATCAAGCTTTGCTTGGCTATAACCTCTGTGGTTGGGTTGGAAACCCACTCTTATATAACAGACAGGTGATGAGGCTGCATCACAGACTCTCTCTGACAGGGGTTTTCAAAATCTGGGTTGTGGCTTGTAAGGGCAAGCTGCTAGCTTGACACAAAATGCTTTGTTTACCCATGCCTCTGCAGGAACAGGCGATCATAGTTCCCATTAGCCACAGATCACCATTCCCAGCCAATGGGAACTGCAGGAAGGGCTCTATTTGTAGCTACTTATAGCATCTTGCCACACACTCAATAAAAGAACAGGATACACAATCTACAATCTACCCGTCTTCTCTCCTGTGAGAAATTACACCATAGAAGAATAAAAATGTGATTGTGCCTCTCCTACAGAGGATAGTTGACAAAAGTTATAAAAGAATATCCTCATCCTTTCCTCTGGGAGAAGTTAAAGCAAGAACTGAATTACAGGGAAGAAAAAAAGTTTCAATGGGATCAGAGGTGAACTTTACAAAATATTATGGGAAGCACAGGTCACAAAGTCCATAAAGGATCCAATGAAATGCTGCCAGATCTCCATGAACTTATGAAACTTATTCAGCTGCAGAGAGAGGACCCTATCAAATTTCCCATCTCAGAAGGCAATATTCCAGTGAATCACATATGACATGTTAGTATTTTTCTATTTATCCAAAAAGATTTACTCTAGTCAGTAAGAGTATGTCTACACTACCACCCTAGTTCGACTCTTTAGAGTCCCAAGTTTGTATAATCCTACTGATGTAGAGGCTACTTACTTTTTGTTTAAAGTTCACATTGCAACATAAAGGAAATCAAAAGCTGGGTGCATATTATTCCAATTTTACAAAGAAAACTGAGATACAGAGAGGTTAAGTGACTTGCTTACAGCTGAACAGCAAACAAGTTGAAGCTGAAATCCTTGTCTCGCAGAGATTAGTGGATGTTTTTCTAATGATGTCAATGGGATCAGGATTTCACAATATCCTGATTGTCAATTCTAACCCCTAGACCACATTGCTTCCCCCGAAAAAATGTTCCATATGCTCTATCCATACTAAAAACATCGCAGTACTCATTTTGGGTAAGCCATTCCACTTTGTAATTTTCTACACAAAATCAGGCCAAGTCTATGATTGCTAAATTTATGAAATAACAGTAATATGGGAGGGTGTCAACACAAAAGCATGCAGTTTGTTTCTAACAGAGAAAAAAGTGCATAAAACACTATGAAAGTATATACTTCAGTATGTTAGAAATCTTTTTAAAATCAAGAGATTAAAAACTCTCCAACCAAAATTTCTCCTGGGATTGGATCTATCATGAAATCTTGCGCTAGGGTGGCTCTACCCTGTGGGTAATTAATGTTTTTTTTTTTGAAATTCTGTTTATCAACATCAATTTGGAAAGCAGGCAATGAGCAAAGTGTAGTGTCTTGGAAATCCATAAAATAGACATTCACAATCAGGCCCACTGAGAGAGAGAAGGGGGGCGACAAAGGGAGCAACTGCACTGGGGTTCAGCAACTTAAAAGGGCCTGTTGCTCCCTTCTCAGCTACCACCGTCGCTATGGCAATATCAGCAGTGGGCAGAGCCCCAGACCCTTTAAATCACTGCTGAAGCCCTGGACAGTGTGATTTGGGTAGCGCTGAGGCTAAGTCCCAGCTCCCGCCCCCCTCTGCTTGAGGCCCTGCCCCTTCCTTGGGCCCAGCGCTGTTCCCTCTGCACCGCTCCCACACACACGCCTTGCCCAGAGCCTGGAAAAGTCTGTCAGCCACCCTGTTCAGGATTAAATTCACTAGCCACTAACTAGCACACCTGACTAGAAATCCAGGGTTGTTGTTTTTAAATGCCTAAAAATATAAGAAATTCCCCAACTTCCTCTATTCCATCTCTAGATTTCTTAGCCGTTCCTTGATTGTAACTGTGCTTGTGACATTTACTTTGCAGTCTAAATGAGATAAAACTCAGACTCAGTAGAGGTCAATATTGCTGCCACTCCATATTGACAGAAGTGACAGCTTATGTATATTGCATAACTTTGCTAGCACACCAACAGAATTAGTTCCCAATTCTGGTAAGCCCTCATCAGTCCAGTTGAAAAAATATGAACAGAAACAATATCTGCAGGGAAAGTGAATGTGTAAATAAGCATTGACAAAAGTTGGCTTCTTGCTATTGTTGGGGAGAGAGGGTACTAAATAACAAATTTCCACTGCTCTTACTCCTCACAACTACTATGTAGAAAGCTTGGGTTGGGGGGTCATATGGTACCCATGAGGTTGCCTACTCCCAGACCTTTCCACTCTCCACATATTAATTCACCTCTAATAATTATTTTCCTAACAAACTGGCAATAAGTTTTTGACATAAAATTTTAAATTAAAGCTCTTGATAAACTTTAATCTTTTGAATATAGATTCCAATGAAACAATGAGTGGCACTTTAAAGACTAACTAATAAAACTTAGTCTGTAAGGTGCTACAGGACTCCTCATTGTTTTAATTTAACATTAAATTGGGGGTTATAGCAACATCTACTGACTGAAGTATTGTTTGCACTGATCTTCACAATTTACACTGGTAAACAGAATATCTTGAAGAACTCTGCCTCTGATGGGTCATGTTATAGTAAGCACAAGTCCCTTGGAAAAGTAAATATTCCTGATATGTAACATAAACTATAACCTAAATCTTAAATAGCAGTAGTTATTCAATTTTCTGAATAACAAATTGTCACTGCTTCAACTCATCACAATTACTATGAACATGAATTTTTTATATTGTTGATTTTTTATATTTAGATTTGGTGCTAATTTATATTGATTTACCAAACCAACTGTAAATTTACAAGTGACTAATTTATATATACATAAAACTTCTATAGGTAGTAATATATTATAAAGGCTTTTGAATATCCAGTAGTATTTATAGGGTAATATTTGACTTAAAATATATTTTCATGTAGACATGTTCATACTATTACCAGATAATATAAGGAGGGGAAGGACAGATGGAACTAAAGCCATCAGGGATCTGAACATGCCCACATTGACTTTTTTAAAGTCTGTTAATCTTTTGTTTTCTGTTACAAGTATACTTTGGAAGACACATGATATTTATCTCTAGGCCTTTTTGTATATATGACACATTTGATGGCTCAACTGACGTCATAAATTCACTCAAAAACAACCAGTCTCTAATATGTATCATAGAGATGTGACTTTACAGTATCAGTGGGGAAATATGTATTTTAAAAATAAGGTTATGTGTATTAATATACAATTTGAAACTTTGCGTGAATTTTCTTGGAGTATGCTCCTGGAATGCAAGGGGACTTAATCAGCTGTCCAAAAGGATTAAAATCCTGACATACCACAGATTAAAAAAGTTGCAAGTAGATTTATTGCAGGAATCTCATCTAGCAGAAATATATGCTAAAGGAATCAGGAAGATGTGGATAGGTCATGGCTGGGCAATAAAATGGTGGCAGTTCACCTGGGTTAGCCCATGTTTGGCCATTGCCACTATATTTACCTGCACCTCCATAGATACAGTGATTGCAGCTCCCACTGGCTGGGAATGGTAACTCATGACCAATAGGAGCTGTGATTTCCCCATACTTGCAGAGGGGCAGGTGAATATGACAGGGTGGGGGTCTGCCAGGGTTTAGCCCTGGTAGACAGAATCCAGCTTGTCGGCTGGTATTTCTCCACCCCAGGATAGTCCATGACTGTCATCCATCACTAAATTCTAAGAGCAGAGGCATATGCAACTTCATTTTAAAAAGAATTAACTTCTCAATATTTACAGTCTTGGTCTGATCCCAATGGAAGATTCTTTTTGAAGGCTGCTTCAACTAAAAAAAAGATAATTCTAAGAAGCATTTACAAACCAAGTCAAAATAATTCTAAATTTCTCAGACACTGCAGACATTCTTTCTAATAAAAAAAAAGACATTTCTGCATCACTGAGAGGCAATTGGAGTATTATGGTAGACAGATATCTGGACAAATCCAATTACTTGAGACTCATCTTTCAAAGCACAATAGGCCAACCCTCATTACATTACAATCTCAGAGCTATGAGCGCATTGAGAATGGAGGTTGTTTGTAACTCTGAAATGTTCATAACATGGAACCAAATGTTTGGGTTGTTCTTTCAAAAGTTTACAAGCTGACTCACTACAGCTTCAAAACTTTACAGAAGAAAATGCTGCTTTTAACTATCTTAATTTAAATTAAATAATCAAAGAAACTGGTTCCTCACGTTTTCAAATTTTTTAAACTTTCCCTTTTTATTAACTAGTTTACTTTTAACACAGTATTATAATGTATTTGCCTTTTTTGGTTGTTTCTACTGTTGCCTGACTGTATACTTCCAATTCCAAATTAGGTGTGTGATTGACTATTCAGTTTGTAACTCCGAGGTTCTAATATATTAATGAACGAGTTTGATTTAAAATGTATATGGAGATGGAGATACACCAAGATACATGAGTAGACATATTTATCTACAGTACAATTATCTTACCCCAGAACTGATTTTTTTCTTGTATCTTCAGAACTAATTCTGGCATGCCAAGAAGCAACTACTGATAATCAATTTCAGGTCATGCAACCATTATATTTACCTTAGATACTGGTTACATATCATTAAAACCGTAAAGGTGGAAACTGAACACAATGCTACTAAGAGTTGCAAAGTTTTGTTCCATAGACAATTCAATCTTGCCTTCCGCACAAAGAAAAAAGAAATCACACAGTTACCTGAAATATGATCTTCTCAGAAGCTCTGAGAGCTACTGTAAGGATAAATTCATAGAGCATGCTTCCCAAAAGAAGGCAGACAGACTCAATTCTAGAGTCTTGGGACAAGGAAATAGATGAGTTGCAGAGAATGCACATGGCTGACTAAAATAATGGAAACATCCCATGTTCTCTATTCAGTCACAAATGTAAATACAATGAATACTTACCCAGCCAAGTTGAATTTGCACTTAACATGATCTAAAGAAATTATTATGAATGGGGAGATAAAGCAGGCAAACTTCTTGCCAGAGACTTCAGATGGAACAGGCCTATGACAGTATTTCTTGTTCCTACAAGATGAATGGGGGCAGGAGTGTGTAGAAGCCACCCTTGAAACAGTAGAATCAATTACAGCAATTCTATAACATTTGACTGAAATCAGACAACTAACTTGACTCTTACAAATTTGACCATTTCATTGATGTTTGCCTTTTAATTCCCTAACTTCAGAACAAGCGGGGTGCGTTTAGATTGCCAGCTGTCTACTCTGGCCGCTTGAATTTGCGCAAGAGCACTGACTTTGTAATGTACAAAATCAGTGCTTCTTGCGCAAATATTTTCACGCTCCCACTCGGGAAAAAGCACTTTTGCGCAAGAATACTTGCACAAGAGGGCCAGTGTAGAGAGGAAATAACTGTTTTGCGCAAAAAAGCCCCGATGGCTAAAATGGCGATTGGGGCTTTCTTGCGCAAAATCGCATCTAGACTGGCCACAGATGCTTTTGCACAAAAGCATCCGTGCCAACCCAGACATGCTTTTGCAGAAATATTTTTAACAGAAAATCTTTTCCGTTAAAAGTATTTCTGCAAAATCATGCCAGTCTAGACGCAGCCGTGTTGTTTATGGAAGTTATCAGAATACAAGAGATTTCAGAGACTATCAAAATATGAATCCTGGCAAGACCCCTAACATGTGATGGCTTTTGAACAATTTCTACCAAACATTTTGTAATCAGCTATCTAATGTTCTTATAAAGGTCTTCATTGAAACATTCCAAAAAGGAACCTTATCTTATAACATTTAATTACTTTAGTATTAAGGAAAAATAAAGGTTGCTGCAATTGTGGCAACTTCCACTCAATATAGATAGTGAATGCAGATTGTAAAATAATTGCAAACATTTTAATGATGCAACTGAAAACCTTCATTACATCGATTATACACAGAGATAAGGCTGGTTTCAATAAAGGAAAATTGGGTCCTGAAAACTGTTCACTTGGCTCAGATGCCAGATGTTCCCTCCATAACTTCCTCTCTAGCTGCAGAGAAAGCCTTTGATAGGGTTGAATGTCCTTTTGTAATGGGTTTAGAGACATATTCCTGAATTGGGTCTCTCATTGCTTTTTATCAGCTAAAACAATTATTTCACCATTTCAGCTAGAAACAAGGATACAATGGGGCTTTTTCCTCTCCTTGACCCTCCTCTCTAATATCTCTTTTGAGCTACCAACAACATATATTCCTCAGCACTTAGCCATTCAAGGTGGACCTTTAAACAGGAAAGAATACAAAATCAGTTTACATGTTGATGACATTTTTGTACTATTGAAGAATCCATCCTGATGAATAGTATCTTTATTGAATGTAGTTGATATTTTCAAAAGATCTCAAGTTTTCATATTAACTGGAATAAGTTGCAAGCAGTGAATATATCCAGAAGACCAGATCCTTCATAGTTTTAGCATTTTCCTCTTAAAAAATTCAGTGCAATAACTTATGAAATGCAATGAAATGTGTCTTAATCTTCCCACTATTGTTTCTATAGATATTGGATATATATTAAAAGAAATGTCCATGGATGTAGATAGGTGGCATTTCCTCATTCTAATGGGGAGAATAGAAATAGCCAAAAGGAGTATCAGCACAAGATTAATTTATATCATTAGTCTATCACCTTTCCAGGTCTCTATTGCTCTTTGCTCGAACGTATAAGTTTATCATGTAATTCATATGGGATAAAGAATAGTCTCAGTTGTTACACACTCAGCAAACTAACCAGTTATAGGGTTGTATCTATATTATCTAGCATTCCAAATGTGTCCTGTTATATGGTATTTCTTCTCCAGTAACTGTGTATAGACACCAGCCTGGTCTGAGATTGAAAAAAGCTTAGCTATGCCATTTGATTTCCTTTATTCTTTTATATATCTCATACCCATACCATTAAGGGAAAATCTAGTTTTGCATCTGCATGGGGCATTACAGTATCTGATCTTACCAATTGTCTTTTTGTATGAACATGGGATATCCTGTGCTTCACAATCAAGAACAACTTAATACTTACAAGAATTTGGATAGAAAAAAGATTAACAAAAATTAAAGATATATTGCAAAATGAGAGACTGGTCTTCTTTGATTACATGCAGAACAAGCATAAGCTACTGCTGTCTCACAGTTCCTTTTTTCAGAAGCTATACTCAAGAATTCATCCAAAAATAGGGGACAACTGCTCTATTTCGATATTCTCTGCTCTAGAAGAGCATGTTAAGAAATATTAAGAAATATGGAAACATAAAAGTCACTTTGTTGGAATTACTTATTGGTGGCTTAAATGCTTTGTATTGTCTCCTTAATTTCAACAAACAAACAAATAAACAAACCACCACCACCCCAATTTAGTCTGTCTCAACAGAAACCTGGGAAGATATCTGACAAACAACTTGAAGTATCTTTGATATTATCTTATGATTCTACCAGAACAAGGTATTAAACAGGTACTACTAGACTACAGAATGTTTAAGGCATGATGGGCAACTGGATATGCAAACAGCCACATTAAAACCTTTCCAACACCCTTTCTACTTGCCAAAAATACATGCATTCTGGAATGCTATATTTAGTGCTCTCTCAAACACTTAATATGTTACTTTATTTCCTTCTTCCATCTTGTGTATTTTAGAGGAAGAAATGAGTTGGTATTGCCAGTTATTATCAGAAATGGATTGCAATAACTAATTTTAGTGGCCAAAATAGTTATTTTGAGAAAACAGAAATCTGCAATTTCTCCCTCATACAGAGACTGGTTTAGTGAATTCTCTACTAGTGCATTAATAGGAAAAATTGCTCTGTGTAATAGAAATGCTTAGAAAAATATGAGGATGCCTGGTCACACATGAAAGTATTGCATACTTTTGCAGCTTAGTTTATATTAACCCCAATGCTCAAAGGTTATAGTCTCACCTATCTATTTAATAATTGATGCCTTGCATGACCTCTACGGGTTCAGGGGTTTTTTGTTTATGTTTTCATGTTTTATAAATAATTAATGTTCAATTTTTGTTATGTATATGCCATCTGAATTTTAGGCATGCATTTTTAGGCTTTGTTTTGTTATTTGTTTACACAGTAAAACTCCATTAGTCCGGCATCCAGTGCTCCGGGACTCCTGATGGTCCGGCACCATCAGGAACCCGGAAGTGCTGGGGCAGCCGGACAGGCTTCCCCCATTCAGCTGCTGCTGAAACTGACCAGCAGCTGAATCGGGGAAGCCAGGAGCAGAGCAGCTGGGGTGTTGCCGGGTTGGTTTGGCAGTGTTGCCCCTCGGGGCTGTGGGACCAACCCGGCAGCACCCCAGCTGCTTTGCCCCAGACGTCTGGATTCAGCCGCTGCTGAAACTGACCAGCAGCGTCAGTTTCACCAGCAGGCTGAATCCGGACGCCTGGGGCAGAGCAGCTGGGGTGCTGTCGGGTTGGTCTTGTAGCGGGACCAACCCGGCAGGACCCCAGCTGCTCTGCCCCAGGTGTCCCCAAGTCAGCTGCTGCTGAAACTGATCAGCGGCTGATTCCAGGAAGCCCCGGGCAGAGCAGCTCTGCCCCGGGCTTCCTGGAATCAGCCGCTGTTCTGTTTCAGCAGCGGCTGAATAGGGGACCCGTGGGGCAGAGCAGCTGGGGTCCTGCCGGGTTCATCCCGCATCACTGTCCTTTGGCGCTGCGGGACGAACCCGGCAGCACTCCAGCAGCTCTACCCCAGGTGTCCCCAAGAGCAGCTGGGTTGCTGCCGGGTTTGGTCTACGGGACCAACCGGGGGCAGAGCCTGACTATCGTAAGGGGGGGCTATGAGGGGTGTGGGGTGGCATCCCCTCCCACCCCACTCCAGACCCCTCATAGCCCCTCCTTCTGATAGTCCGGCATATTTGATAATCCGGCACCCCCTGGGTCCTAAAGGTGCCGGATTATCGGAAGTTTACTGTATTTTATATGAAAACAGAAAAGGTTTGTTTTTTATAAAGAAAACTTGGGAGTGCTTACATGATTCTTATTCGAGGGGTGTATAACCAGTGTTGCCTTTGTAAATCTATTCTATTAGTTTGAGGATGATATATAGCCCTATTAAAATTCCCTGGTATAGTACAACTATCTTCGCTGAATATTAGCAATCATGTAACAGTAGATTTTTTTGTAAATGAAGATAACTGGAGAAAAAGATCAGAACTAGACAGACTATGCCACTAATTCTTAAAAAATAGATTATAGATCCTAAACTATAGATTCTTAGTATGCTTTTATACAGTATAAAAGGGTTGTCTGAATGAGGATTCACTGAAAGACACTGTCTTCCTTTGGTGGACACTCAGTAAAGGAAGATTGATTCAGCGTTTAAAACAGAGGATTAAGGATGAGGAAATCTGGGCTGTAGTCCTGGTTTGGCCACAAAATTCCTGTGTGACAGACTAAATCACTTAACTTTAAATTTGTAAAATTTTGTGCCTTCAATTTTGCACATGGATAGCCTGATTCTCAATTGTGATGGGCATTTAGTGTTTGCCAAAGTTGGAGAGCACTTTTGAAAATGACTCTTAGCCTATCTGTGCCCCAGTTTAATCACCTGTAAAATGGAAATGTAATCTGGAGAACTGCAAAGTACAATTAAAGGATACAAACTCCTCTGAACTTCTTGGATGTTAGCTGCTTTGGAAGTACAAAATATGATCACACATATTTGCAGAAAATATTAGGGGAAGTATATATGCTTAGCAAGAGGAAAATGACCATTTTTAGCCATAATTTAATTATTTCCCATCATTTTCTTCCAAGAGTACCAGAGTCAGTTGCTAGAAGGTCAGCAGACAAACTGAGATCTACTTTTGCTTCACTAAGGCTCAAAGAAAGGCCCTGGGATATGATTCAAGGTCACTGAAGAGGAATCTTGCAGCATACTCAAAATTCCCAGTTAAATATAGTCTATTTAACTGATTCAGAACACAAATACTAGCAAAATGGTCAGATTCATATAAGAAGTAGATATGAGTCAATTTTCTCAAAACCATTATGCATACACTTCAGAATTATAGGTGTTTGGCATCTCTGAAAATAAAGCCTAAATAAACCCATACAGAGGATTTTTTTTGAAAATAAGTTACTAAATTGATTAATCTCATATATAAAAATTGTGTTATTATATGCACATTACATCATTTTAACTCATTTGCTTACACATTTTGAAAATAGGAAATTAATTTCCTAAGTATGTGTAAAGATATATATCTTGGCTAAGAGCCATTTATCTAGCTCTTTTTTTTTTAAACTCTCTTAAAGTCCTGGTATTCACAAAGTCCTCTGGCAAGCAGTTCAAAAGGTTGACTGTCATTATGTGAAGAAATATTTCCTTTTATTTGTTTTAAATACACTACCTATTGATTTCATTTGGTGACCCATAATTCTTGTGTTACAGGAGCAAATATATTATTTTTCATATCTGTTTTCTCCACCTGTCATGATTTTATATACCTCTATCATATTCCCGTTTAGTCTCCTCTTTTCTAAGCTGAAAAGTCTCAATTTTATTAATTTCTCTTTATATGATAGCCGCTCCAAACCCCTAATAATTTCTTTGCCCTTTTCTGAACTTTTTCCAGTGCTAAGATATGTTTTTTGAGATGAGGCAAACATATATATATAATTTTCTATTGACTTCAGCAATTATTATTATTGTCACTAATGTCTATTAAATGTTTCTCTTTAGTACAAAAACATATCGCTTTGCATCAGGAGAATTCCAACAACCAGCCAGTAGAAGAAAAGATTTTGCGTACACACACTCACATGAGCAGAGACAATGAGTTAAGACATACTGCTATTACTGCATACCCAGTTAAATAAAGGCATAGCCATAGGAAAGAGAAAAGAAATTGAATTACTAGTCGCTGAAGAAGAGTTTCAGAAGACAATTTAATTTTCTCACTATTAGGCTCTGCAGTGTCTCATAGATGAACTGGAGAGAGAAAGTGGGAATTAAAGTTCTGAGATGAAATCCTGGCCCTACAGAGTCAATAGAAAAACTCCAACTGATTTCAAATGGGCACAGAAATTCACACTCTTTCAAGGAACTATTTATTTATTTTTCAACTAGTTTGTGAATAGAAAAATCCAGTTAATATAATGATTGGTTTTGTTAACAAAAACAAGGATGGTTGTACACATTGTTTAGACTCGCTGTAGCTTTTCTAGCCTTTTAGGGTTTATTAATTTCCTTCAATATATTCCCTTTTTAGATATATTTTACATAGTTCTTGGTATAAAACATCCAGAACCCATCTGAGTGTTCATACTAAAGGTTTGTGTTTCAGAGTAGCATTATATCATATCATGACAATGCATCATTACACAAATGAATCATTAGAGTGACAAATCTTTAGAAGATATTAAATTGTTGTATTACTGCCAATCATCAAAGCAATGTGGTGAGATGCCATGAAAGCACTAAGTAACATTAATGCCAGCATAAACCTGTCAATTACCATATAGCATTTTTAGACTAAACAACATTGTGGTGTTCCTTTAACATGAATATGTAATCCTCAAATATCATCTTATTGGGAAGAAAGCCCTTTTTTCTTTGGCTTTGTGTTCAATAAATATATAGAGAAAATTACTCTTAGGAACCATTTATATTTTTCCACATGCACAACCTTTCTATTTGCTTCAGCTTATTAATGGTTAGTTTTGAGTCACCAGGGTACAGATTGGTTTTAAAGATGTCAAGTGAGAAACTTCCCCCACACTTTCTGAAATTACAATATCTTTTAATCACTGAGCACAGCTATCTGTAATTCTAATCTATATATCTGAACCCCATAAAGTTACCATATGTTGAAGTACCTTTGCATTTTCCTTTTACACTCATTGCAATAAAAAACACATGAATGTCTCATATGCTAAAATGCATTAGTGTACTGCCTTTGCTGCTTTAGAAGTAGAATCTGGATGTAAAGGACAACTAATACTTAGAGGCTATGTCTACACTACAGCTGTTTTTGCGCAAAAACCCACAGAGCGTCCACACCTCAAGCACATAAAATGGCAGAACAGAGGGCTTTTTGCGGTGTAGGTATACCTCTTTCTATGAGACATAACTCCTTTCTGCACAAGAGTTCTTGTGCAAAAAGGTGCATGTGGATGCTCCTTTCTGCACAAGAGTTCTTGCGCAAAAATAGCCTATCAGAAAAAAACACAGGTGCTCTTATGGCCATTCCGTGAGGCTATGTCTACACTGCATGCTTCTTACGCAAGAAGCTTTTTGCAGAAGAGATCTTCCATAAAAACTTCTTGAGCAAGAGCACATCCACACTACAAAAGTGCATTGCAAAAGCGATGAGCTTTTGCACAAGAGAGTGTCCAGACTGCATGGACTCTCTCTTTAAAGAAAGCTCTGGTTGCTATTCACCAGAGCAACTGTGCTTTTTTTGATTGGCTCTTTTTGCACAAAAACCCTGTTGCCTGTCCACACACACCTTTTTGTACCAGAACTCTGCAGACGTAGCCTGAATGGCAATCAGAACTTTCTTGTGCAAGAGTGACCATGCCATGTATACTCTCGTGCACAAAAGCATATCGCTTTTGCCATGCCGTTTTTGAGGTGTGCATGCACTTTTGTGGAAGAAGTTTTTGTGGAAGATCTCTTCTGCAAAAAGCTTCTTGCACAAAAACTCTACAGTGTAGACAAAGCCAAAGTGATCAGTTGTTACCTTTTGGAAGGAAAAAAACCTTTTAAGCCTAAAGATTTGATGGATATCATGTGTGCCAGATGAAGTCATTTGATTCTGGGGTATCTGATTCTGGAAATCTTTGTACTGAATAGGAGAGATTGGTATATCAGCAGTACAGAGACAAATACCAGTGTTCAATCAACAGATTACATGGGAGAGTTGCATGTTTTTGACTAATTGTAAACTGTAAACTTCAGGGTCAAATATTAACATTTATACTTTTCAGTTTGAAGAAGTAAAGACTTTATACAACAACTGCAGTATAATTAGAGCTAACTTGAACATAGTTCAGAGTTCTTATGTGAGGATTTACAGATGCTTAGCAGGGGGCTAATTATCTGTGACTGATGCTAATACATTTTTTTTTCATTTCAGTTGGTTAACCCTTTGTTAACATGTGTATTTGTATCTCATTTTGGGCCTGTATGATTTTATATCTTGCATTCCTTTATGTTCGAACATTTAAATCATGCAACTCTGATTTTGGCTACAGAATCTAGTTACCTTTTCTTCTTTTGGGTAGCTTTTGGTATATAAAAGGGATATTCTCCTTCATCCTGGCTATTGTCTTCATAGACTACATACAAAAATCTTGAAAGAGAAAACTGGAAGAATCAATGGGTTTATTGAAGTCAGATATTAATATTGTGGATTAAGTAAAGCAAGAGGGCTGTGTCGAGACTGGCCAGTTTTTCCGGAAAATCAGCCGCTTTTCCAGAAAAACTTGCCAGCTGTCTACACTGGCTGCTGAATTTCTTCAAAAGCACTGACTTCCTACTGTAAGAAATCAGTGCTTCTTGCAGAAATACTATTCTGCTCCCGTTCAGGCAAAATTCCGTTTTGCGCAAAAGGGCCAGTGTAGACAGCTCAGATTTGTTTTCCACAAAAAAGCTTTTTTGCGGAAAAGCACGTCTAGATTGGCACGGACGCTTTTCCGCAAAAAGTGCTTTTGCAGAAAAGTGTCTGGGCCAATCTAGACGCTCTGTTCCGAAAATGCTTTTAATGGAAAACTTTTCCGTTAAAAGCATTTCCGGAAAATCATGCCAATCTAGACACAGCCGAGATGTTACTGCATTCTAAAGTTGAGGTTATGTTTACCAACAGAGAATACACAAGCACTTAACTATAATTTCAATAACCCTTTGTGCACAAAACTAGCCTTGTCCCTTTTATGAGAATTAAAGTCCCTCCATGGTGTATTAGTACACTCTCCTTCTCTATTCAGATATTCAACACTCAAAATGAAAGGGGTTGGAGTGTTTAGTTGGCTATATTATAATTTCTAGTTCCTGTTACTAGGGTGGCAAAGGTAAAAAAAAAATAGTAAAACAGAGCATCTAATTGTATTTTGAAGATTATGTACCTCTTTATCTCTACTCTCCAGTACAGGCACTGCTTTCTAGAAAACCACATTGCTCAGAACTGGACATATCAAGAAGACACACAAATAAATGGAAAACTATTTGTAGCTTGTATTTGGTTTGTGTTTGGTTATAAACTAGAAATTTCACACTATTTCACAAAACACACTACTACTCGGGTGATAATTAATCCATCTTTGAGGAAGCAAAAGTTTTAAAATTCTAATTTTCATGTGATTTTTATGCAAAGGTAATGATTTCATCCACTTTTGCTGAAAAGGAACACTACCATTGGAAATAATACATTAAATATTCTTATACGTGCTTTTCTAAAAAAAAGATCACCAGTTTCGTATAGATTACCTCAGATTACCCACATGTTACTAAGACTATCTTTGTGTTCTTACTACATAGCAGACCAAAGTATTTGAATATCTTAGCCTAAATCTCCATCACTAGTCACATAACTTAACAAGTAAAATTGGGTTTCAAAATTTACAGATAATGGATATATTTCCAGAATTACTGCTAATTGTACCTAAAAGGATACTAAAAATTTTGCACAGTTCTCATAATGATGACATTTTATGAGATCTTTTAATTGGCAGCCCATTAACCACAGAGAGTTTAATATCAGTTGACTCCAAGGCTACGTCTACACTAACATGATTTTGCACAAATACTTTTAACGCAAGAGTTTTTGCGTTAAAGTATTTGCGCAAGAGAGCATCTACACTGGCATGTGCCTTTGCACAAGAGATGTGCTTTTGCGCAAAAGCATCCATGCCAGTGTAGACGCTCTCTTGCGCGAGAATGCTCTGATGGACATTTTAGCCATCGGGCTTTCTTGAGCAAGAAATTAATGTTGCTCATCTACACTGGCCTCTTCTGCAAGAATAGTTGCACAAAAGGGCTTATCCCTGACTGGGAGCATCAGAGTATTTGCACAAGAAGCACTGATTTCCTACATTAGAACATCAGTGTTCTTGCGCAAGTACTCGCGGCCAGTGTAGACAAGTGGCAAGATTTTGCGCAAAAGCAAGTGCTTTTGCGCAAAATCTTGCCAATGTAGACACAGCCCAAATGTAAAGGATTATCTGATACTGAAAGTGATTTCCTGTACCAAATTCTTGCTTTCCTTTATTCTGCAGTGGACTTCATCTTTAGCCTAATAAAGTCCGTCAAATAATATTTTTTAAAAGCTGAAATCAAAGGACATTTCCTCTTTCTAATATAGATGACATTTTGAAGGTTCAGTAGTATACATTTTCTTTCCTTAATCTAAAAATAAAGAAAAGGTTGAAAGTAACCACTAGAAGCTAACAACTGCATTGCTACCTTTAAATTGATAAATAAAACTATGTATAAGAAGAAGTTTACTTTCTTTACTAGCTTCATATCTCCTCTTGCCTCTTGAGTGGGTGGAAAACTGCTACAGATGTGTTTCATGTTAATGAGCCATTGATGTAGTGATTTGTGCTCAATTTACAGATTATTACATTTGACTTCAGAAGAGCAATTTTACAATAAGACAGACTACAGCAGAAAACCTTTGGAATGTAGGAAACTCCAGTTACTACAGTTGCCTCAGTATATCTCCTCATCACACAAGGTATTGTAACCAGATCTAATGTGTCCTTTGTTCTCTATACTAGCTTCCTATAGGGTATGTCTACACTAGCCCCCTAGTTCGATCTAGGGAGGCTAATAAGGGTGACCGAAATTGCAAATGAAGCACGGGATTTAAATGTCCCGCGCTTCATTAGCATGTTCCTGGCCCGTCACCATTTTAGAAATTGACTAGCCCGAAGTAACTTTTCCGCATCTACATGCATCAGTAAAACGGGATTCCGAATTAAAGCCCTAAATTGAATTAGCTGTTATTCCTCCTGGAATGAGGTTTAACACATTCTACCAGACGGTAGGAAAGAGTCTTCCAGCACTTCTGCAGAGGTTGGGACAACCTAAAGTCCTGTCTTGCTGAATCAAAATGAAGGATCTGAATCTATTTAAACTCAGTTTTTTTATACCAGAAGTCTTGCTTTGTCTCCCAGGCTCTTAAAGACATCTGCCCAAGGATCCAGGATTCCTAGTCCATTTGTTGTTCTGCCCTCTCTGAGAGCCTGGGCTCCCTAAATCATTTGTTCTGCCCTGCCTGAGAGTCAGAGCTACTTGGATTGCTTTGCTGCTCTGCCCTACCCAGTTGTAGGGACCCCAGGCTAATTCACTAATTCCCAGATTCACTAAATCCCTGATAGTTGGTGGTGTCCCCATGACATAATGAGGCAAAAGTGACCTCCCACTGAACCAGAGGAAGAGGGATGACCATTATGCCATCTACAGGGGATTTGCATTCACCATTAACCCCAGGATTCACCCGGAAACTCACATAGCAAGCAAGAAACACACAAATACACATCATCATTTGTATGGATGCAAATGTGAGCTATAAATGTTCATGTTATCTGAATATAAGGGCTTTTTGAGATGTTCATGTTTTAAATATAAAGAACAATGTAGTACTCAAAGGTGCTGCATGTGGTCATATCATTTCAAAATAATTGATGTCTTATTGCGACTTCTGTAAACCTCATTCTACAAAGAATAACACCTATTTCGAAATAGCTATTTAGAAATAAGGCGCGTGTAGATGCTCCGCTTCTGCTATTTTGAAATAGCCCCTCACCAGAACCATTGTAAGTTATTCCTCCTCAGGCTTAGGTAATGTACATCTACATTAGGGAAGCCTGCTTCGGACTAATTTTGAGGCTTCCCTGCAGTGTAGACATGCTATTTTGAAATAACTATTCCAGAATAGTTTATTCCGAAATAACCGTGCAGTGTAGATGTAGTCTTAGAAAGGAACACAGTCCCTATAAAACACGAATAGGATAAATATTTAAAGTACAGATCAGGCTTTTCTTTTCTATTCATTTCTAATGTGTGCACCACAGTATCATGTAGGTTTCATGCACCTACATTTGTTGTGTCTAACTGTCTACATGAAGGTCTAAACTCTTAGTTTCCCCATTCTAATAACTTTCACAAAAGGGTCATATAAGTTGTCATTTTCCAAGAAGCCATCACTTGACTATGCAGGTCCAGCATCTTGAAGCAGATTTTAAAATGAACATGGAGGCATTTACATGCTTAGGATGCTAGCATGATGTGCTCCCTTCAAGCTTGCCTATTTATGAAGCAGGCTGTTGTATGATGAATCAGATGGCCTATTTGTTCATGACCCAAGGAAAATATACTGTACTAGTTCAGCCTGCACGTAATGAAAAGCATGGATCATTGTAGCTAAAAGGTGATAGAACAATATCTTGATGATGGTGAGAGCTCAAGAGATGAGAAATATCCAAAAAAGGCCACAACTCTACTGAACTGAATTTAGCAAAAAGACTTGTAAGGGCAATAGGCCCTAGAGTAACGCCAGTATGACAGTGGATGGTAGTGGCCTCTTCCCTCCACCTTCATAAAAACAAATTAATGCATTTGAGATTTCCCGGGGTTTCAACAATAGCCCCTGAGTACAGCACTAATGCCATAGACAATTGCCCACAGATGAAAAATGATGGTATAAGAGAGGCGTGTCGTTGCCAGTGCTTATCACTAAACTGTTTTCCATTTTTTTTCTAAGCAAATGAAATAAACTAGTTTGTGCGATGGAATAATACAGTAAAAGAAATCCATATCCATCTGGGATGATTGCAGTTGGCATAAGGTCTCACATCCTAGCTACTCAGAACTTAACAGCTATAGTAATCTGGAACTCGGATCCTCCTATTTCTCTAATGCTTGAGCTAAAGGAGTATCTTAGTTAGCACTATATGGGCTATGGTGTTGGCAAAGAATTCTGATTCCATCCAGAAAAAGGCAGTCCACATGCTACTAGCCAGATGATTTATAGGTGAGTCATGGGGAAATTTCATAGGTGGCAGATGCATATCATTCTAAATAATGCTGCTGTGCTATTGGCTGTGTTATTCTTGCCTAACAGTAATGCTTTAAAAAAAAAAAAGCAAGAGAAGTGCCTTGTGATCACTTGGAGCATTAGACAAATGACTGGCAGCTCCAGCCTGATAGTAGTCACAGGCCTCAAGAATTCAGACCCATGAACCGGGAAACAAATAATTGTAAGATTTAAGGTACCTGGGACAAAGCAACTCAAGTAAAAAATACTTGGCAACCGCGATGGGACCATTTCCAAAGTACTTGGAATATCTGTAGTTTGAATTATAAAGGTAGAAAAAGGTTGGTCTACGTCTAGATATTTTACACAGTTGAGATTAGTGTTCACGCTGTAGTGTTATTGACAGCAGCTATCAAATAGTTTAGAAAGTATCAGCTTATTATACAGGAAGACATTTCTTTTTTGAAGATATTGTTTGGGATTGTCATTATATTAATTGATGTTTAGGTACACTAACACCTATTGGTCTGCACGTACACTTGCTCTACCGACTCTTGGGTATATATATTAGGTCTGAGTGTTACAATTGCAAAGTATAGTTAAAAAAATCATTTTTGAGTTAAAGGAAAAGAGGGGAGCACCTTGTGAGTTCATACATCATATAATATAAGTCCTTGGAAATCCAATACTAATTGATTTAGAGTTAAAGTTTAAAAAATCCATTTTCATTTAAAACAATCCAGTGCACATAGTTTTTACTTTTTAAGCAGAATGTTTACTGTTTCAGTATTGTGAAGAAATTGTCATTAAATTTTTGTAAAAAATTATAAACCTTTATTAACTAAATGCCTATGAGACAAAGTATTTTAATATTAGTTAGTGCTAATTGTAAGCCTTCTTGTTATTTTCCCAACAATTATTTTTTAGCTGAAACTAAAAGAAAAAAGCTGACTTTTTTTCCATGAAATTTCAAGATTTTTGTAGTAATATGCTTCAGTGAGATTTTTTTCAGGAAACATTCTCCTTCTGCGTTCAGTGGCTAGCAATGTCTTTTATCCTGTAATTGAATTGAATCTAGTCCTAGCCTCCTTCATCCTAGACAGTGCCATCATTTGAGTGCTCTGAAGATGTATTACACTAATATATCGTCAGAACGACCAGTGTTATGATGATACATTAGTGTAATACATCTTCAGAGATTTAATGCTGTCCAGAAACAATAGGACTAGTATTGGATTCAGTTCAATCATGGTGTGCACACCCACACACATATAAAACAAGGGGGGATGAAGAGAGATTGGAGTTTTTTAATAGGGGAATGGAAGTCACAGCATGAAAGTAGAAAAAAACCTACCTTCAAAGCATCAGACTGACAATATTACTGAACTGCAAATACTTAGTGTATTACAGGCAATAGAGAGTCACCTGGCTTTGAATATTTTGCACCACAAGTGCTTATTACTCTGCTGTTATCACAAACTATATGTAGATGGTTCAAATAGTGGTCCTTGATTGGCTGTTAATGTTGCCCAACACTTTCCATTGTCACACCTTGTTTTCTGTTGCTTATACATTTGACAGACTTTAAGCCTTTGGCCTAAATTTTCTCATAGTCTGTCAATAGCTGATTCATTTTTATTTTAATTTAATTTACTTTTATTTTACTTTAAAATCTTCAGCAGAATTGGTTCATCTGTTTCTCAGAATATCTTTTTCCCCTAATGTTAAAATTTTTTCAACCATTTCTTTCTCTTCACTGCCTCCATATTTTGGGATAGGGACTTGACATTTGGCAAGGGGATCATCCTTGGTGATCAGGGATGTGCCTTTGGTTCTTTCTATGAAAATCTGTCACACTTTGAGCAAATTATGAGTATCTGGAAAATCTGTTTGTACATGCTCAGCATGCTTGTTTGGCAGCTAAAGTCTCTGAAGATTTCATCTGCACCGAGAATGTGCCATTAACACTGTGTGTGATTGGATTTCCCTCATAGAAACTGAGCAAGATCACTTTATAAGAGAAGACTCAAAAGAGATTGGCTTTTTTAGCATAACCAAAAGAAAGCTGCGGCTATATGACTGCTCTCTGTAAATACATCAGGGCTGTGTCTAAACTGGCAAGTTTTTCCGCAAAATCATGTGATTTTGTGGAAAAACTTGCCAGCTGTCTACACTGGCCGCTTGAATTTCTGCAAAAGCACTGACGATATCATGTAAGATTGTCAGTGATTTTGCGGAAATACTATGCTGCTCCCGTTCGGGCAAAAATCTTTTTCTGAAAAACTTTTGCGCAAAAGGGCCAGTGTAGACAGCAGAGATTTGTTTTCTGCAAAAAAGCCCCGATCATGAAAATGGTGATCGGAGCTTTTTTGCGGAAAAGCACGTCTAGATTGGCCACGGATGCTTTTCCACAAAAAGTGCTTTTGCGGAAAAGCGTCCTGCCAATCTAGACGCGCTTTTCTGAACATGCTTTTAATGGAAAACTTTTCCGTTAAAAGCATTTCTGGAAAATCATGCCAGTGTAGACGTAGCCCAGAGGTATAAATACCAGGAAGTGAGTGGAGTTATTCAAGTTAAGCCTCAGTGTGGACACAAAACAGATGGCTATAAACTAATTTCAGTTTTGAAATTAGATGACAGTTTCTAACCATCAGCAGAGTGACTTTCTGGAATAGCCTTTCAAGGAGAGCAGTGGGGGCAAAAACCCTAAGTGGCTTCAAGACTGAGCTTGATAAGTTTATGGATGGGATGGTATGATGGGACTGTGGCTCATTGGCAATTGCCAGTCAGAAAAATCCTCAACTTCTGAAGATAGGACACTAGATGAGGAGCGCTTTAAGCTACTACAGAGAATCTGCCTCTCTCAGGTATCTGCCTAGTGGGCCTTACCCACATGCTCAAGGTCTAACTGATCACCATATTGGTGTCAAGAAGGAATTTTCCTCTTGGTTAGATTGGCTGAGGCTCTTGAATTTTTTTTTATCTTCCTCCAAAGCATGGGCATGGTACACTTGCAGGTTTAAGCTAGTAAAAATAGGAGATTTTGTGTAACTTAAAGTCTCTAAACCATGATTTGAGGAGTTCTGTAAATCCGCTGCAGGTTAAGAAAGAGTCTATTTCAAGTGTGGGTGAGGTTGTGAGGCTTGCAAAGTTCAGAAGACTAGATCAGTAACTCTCAGTTTTTCTAGACTACTGTACTTCTTTTCAGGAGTCTCATTTGTTTTATTGTACCTCCAAGTTTCACCTCACTTAAAAATACTTGCTTACTAGTACACTGATATATGCAGATTATACTTACATGGCAGTGTGTGGTATACAAAGCAGTATCAATAAGGCACTATGAAATTTCAGTTTGTACTGACTTCACTGGTGCTTTTTATGTAGCTTGTATAGCTTTTTGTAAAATTAGGAAGATATCTAGATGAGCTGATGTGCCCCCTGGAAGAGATCTGTGTACACCAGATGGTACACATACCTCTGTTTGAGAGCCACTGGATTATATGATCGTGATGGTCCCGTCCAACCTTAGAGTCTATGAAGATAGACAGGAACTGCTATGTTGCCAGGCTTTGGGGTGGGAGCAGGGATACTGTCTTTCTCTCAATGATCATTCCTGCTAGCCTCCAGGCAGCAAGGAGAGAGATGAAGCAGCCTGACTTGAGTGCAGAAAGGCAAGGAACATAAGAATGGCCATACTGAGTCAGACCAAAGGTTCATCCAGCCCAGTACCCCATCTGCCGACAGTGGCCAGTACCAAGTGTCCCAAAGGGAGTGAATCGAACAGGTAATGACCAAGTGATCTCTCTCCTGCCATCCATCTCCACCCTCTGACAAATAGAGGCTAGGGACACCATTCCTTACCCATACAGGTAAGCAGAGCTGAACTGGAATTGGGGAAGAAAGACTGTAACAAGGGGCCAGGTGGTGCTATTGAAACTGTGAGAAAGAACTGGGGAACAGGACAATGTCACAGGGAGATTGGGTGACTGGGATGAGGATCCTGAGATTAGGAGCAGAAAGAAGGGGGACTGGGACTGAGACAATCCTCTTGTTACCTTCTCTGTCCCTGCACCCCAAAAGAGTGAGAAAGAGAAGTATATCTGAAAGTCTCATGCATCTGTAAAAGAAACAGCTGCCAGAGCAATTTGTTAGAAGAAGAGGCAGAACTATTGGTAATTTCCTCATTTTGCTCACTTGAGGGATGAACCAAATTGAGGGGATGGGTCATGGCAGGCCCTTTGCAAAATTACTGCCTCGTGGTATTTGGCTGGGAGTCCCCTTTCCAAGTATCTGTAAGCGTACAAATGCTGTTAGTAAGATTTGCAGTGCTTGCTTTGCAAATATGGTAATATAACAAGTATGGAGTGTGCACACGTGTTTAAAATTAGCATTATGTTTCAGATAGATTTTAATTCTTTAGGAGTCTGATTTCATTCTTAACCTATGGATGCTGCACTTTGCTCTTAAATGTCAGAACAAAATAAATAATACCTGCAATTTATTCAAATGACATTTCAACAACAGGAGAATTTCAGATTACAAATTACAGTTCCACATTTCTTTTGGTGTTACATTTGGCGTGTAGATTTTGTGGATTTCCATAATGGGTTTGTATAATGAATATTGATATAATGAATGCATTTACATAATGACTAAGTTTAACATTCACTATACAGATTACAGGCCAATAATTTATGTTCTAAGTTAAAATCATCTTTAAATATATTTGATTTTCATTCATATTAAAGTTTCAGTTTATCTCTTGCTCAAAAAATTGTATCAGACCTCATCCAAGGAGAGGATGCATTGAAGCAAACCATGATAACTGTTTTGAATTAGACTATATTGAATCACTAGTATACAGAGATTTCAGTATCTTATCTTTTAATAGCAACTTTGACTAACAATTTCAGAATCTTCAGCATATTATTCCTTACTGTTTAGTGCTATATTCTGGCTCTGATGCAGGGCTCACTATTGTCATTGGGAGTTATACAAGAGAACTGATGAAAAATATGAAGGGCAAATGAACCTTAGCTCTAGATAAACTCAATTTGCAGAAATCAGGATGCAAACACTATACAGAAATTTAGTGTTTTGCAGGTACCCTGTACTTTTTTCCATAATAAACAGGCACATCTCTTTCACCATAACAGAAATTTAATTGCTTTTTTGTTCTGTCTGTAACTGTTTCCATCCTAAAACATGTGCTTCAATTCAGTGCAAAAGAAAAGTATTCCCACTGTTTACAAAACACTATCAAACAGAATATAATCTGTGGGGTTTATGGGACTGCTTGTTTCCATATTCAAAAGCTTCAAAGGGTAGTTGAGTTAGTCCGTAAAAGGAAAAACTTAAAAAACAACAAACAGTCTAGTAGCACCTTAAAGACTAACAAAACATGTAGATGGTACTATGAGCTTTTGTGGGTGCAACCCACTTTCATCTGAAGAAATGGGTTTTGCCCATGAAAGCTCATGATACATGTTTTGTTAATCTTTAAGGTGCTACTAGACTATTTGTTGTTGTTGAATTTTTTCCTGTTTCCATATTGTCATTTAGTTATTTCACAGAGATTCTGGGCCTTCCTCTTATCCCAAAGAAAAGAGTCATGACAACACTAAATCAGCTGCAATGCATTCAAGCTCCATTTCAGTTCTCTGCCAAGAGACATTTATCAGTGTTTGATCCCTGTAAGAAGAGCAGTTAAATGTAGATAGAAGCCAAAGTAAATAAGCCATACTATGATTGAGTTTCTTTCATTATTAACCTGGACAATATTCACATAAATGCAAGTTAATGAAGATCAGTTGCTTACTCTACAGTAAGTGGTTTTTGTTGTTTTTTGTGAGATATACTGTCCATACAAATTCCACTCATAGCATGCATATGCCCCAGGTGCCTGGAATTAGATTATTTTGACTAGCAGGGTCTTGACCATCCTCTTGCTTCCCATGCCTAGGATTATAATGGGGACCTGCAGTCAGTTCCATCATTAATTAGAATCCCATAAAAATGGGACTTTGGTAAATGGGGATGAAAGGTGGGTCATGGACTCTGCACAGCACATCTCAAAGAATCATATTTACTGTTGGGTAAGTAACCTTTCTTTCTATGAGTTACCGTCCACACAGATTCTACTGTTGGTGTCCAACAATGAGGTGCCAATCATTTGGACATGGGGATGGGGAGGCCTATTTGAAACTAGCATCTCAGCTGGCTGCTGGAACTGGGAAATAGTGAGTGGTAACTGTATGTCTAGAACTCAATATTTGCTGCCTTACACATTCCTGATGTGAGGATGCCACCCAGACAGGCTGCAGAAACTGCTGGAGTCTTAGTGGAAGGAGCCCTAGTTTGTCAAGGAGCATCTTTTTTAGTTAAATCTTAAGAAGACTTAATACAGTCTGAGACCCACTTGGACAGTCTCTGGGATGATTGCCCCCCTCAGAAAAAGCCAGAAGTTTTAGGTGTGCATCTGAGCACCGTGGTCCTTTGTAAATAAAAATACCAGGCTCTCATGACTTCAGTGGGTGGAGTTTCATGTCAGCTGGGGCAGAATCAGCTTGGGGGGGGGGGGACAAGAGTGAGCAGACTAACTGATGTGATTACCTTGGGAAGAAACCTCAGATGAAGTCTGAAGATTATTCTGTCTTTAGCAAAGAACGTATAAGTGGGGCCACCATGAAGGCCTGGATCTTCCCTATTCTCCTAGTTAATGTAATGGCCACTAGAAAGGCATTTTTTATAGACAGGTGCTAAGCAGAGCAAGTAGTCATAGGGTTACCAGAGAAACCCATCAGTCCAGTCAAAACCAAGCAAGAGGGAAGGAGTTCCCTGATCAGTGAGAAAACATGGGTTAGCCCTTTTAGAAACTTCATCAAAGTTAGATAAGAGAATATCATGTGGCCTTGATGGGGAGAGTGACTAGCAGAGGTCACTGCCATCTGCACCCTTATAGAACTGAGAGATAAACTCAGTTGTTTCAGGGAAAGCAGTTATTCCAGAACTGCAGAAACTAGAGCTATCAATTGTAAGAATTGTTACTAAACTAGCCAGACAGAAAAATGTCTTTAATTTGGCCTTGTATGTCAGTCTGATTAAAGATTCCCTGTGAGCAAATGGACCAGATTCTCCATGATTCTTTGTATTCTCATACATTCTTTGTATATAAACCCTCGTCATTCTTTGTGCATGAACAAAATCTGTTGCATCTATAATAATTCCAGTTTTGGTGCTTCTAGAGACTTTGCACGTAGTTTAAATATAGCGTGTGCCTAACAGGCAGAATGTGTATAATATCTTTACCCTGGCCCTATTAACCCTCAGAGAATTGTTCAGATGTCTAGAAAAAGACTGCTTGTGATTGATAATGTATATTTTATTACAAATGTTTATATTGATCGATGATAATGACCAACTGAGAGAGGTTTTGGCTCTGTTGCCATATTTGTTTTTTACAATAAGACCTATGGACCTGTTGCCATATTTGTTTTTTACAATAAGGTTATAAAGAAGCTTAGTGTTTTTTGAAGGAAGCTGTAGATTTGCCAAGTGGATTTTTCTCATACTCAGCCAGTCATCAAGTTAGGGTACACCTGTATTCCTTGTATCCTTAGCTACTCAGGTGTGACTGCCAGAACTTTGGCAAAGATTTATGGGGCTAATATGTAGGACTCTATACTGACAGTGACATTTGCCAGCTAAGAATCTCAGGTACTATTAATTTGGAATAATAAAATGTGTAAGTGTGTGTTTTGTAAGCTGAAAGCATGAATCAATAAAGGAAAGAATTATGGAGATTAGGGTAACCATCTGGAATTTGAAACAATGGATGAAGGCCTTGAGATATCTACAGTTAAAGATAGGTATCCAACCCATTTATTTTTGGGAATAGGAAATAGTGAAACAAAATCCTTTTGCTCCTGAAACCTGGGGACACTTTTTCCAGTGAGTCCAGCTGTGCTAGGGAGCCTACCAGATGCTTCAACAATGTCTCATGAAAAGGCTGCCTGAAAAGGGATAGAGAAGGTTGGATGGGCTGCCATATCTTGAAACTGGATGGGAGGATCTTATACTGACTATTGTGAGGACCCACTAGTCTGAGGTTATATTAGTTTGTGTCTCCTAGAACTAGCAAAGCAGTTGCTAGTGGATGGGCTGAAAGGAAAAGGATCCAAAGGTGGTCCAGTCAGTTTTCAAACATACACCTAGAAAAAAGTTCCTCCTAGAAGCTCCAGAATGTGGGGCAGCAAAGATGACAGAAAGGGCTGCCTCTGATGAAATTGCTGCCTCCTGCTTTGACATTTGGAAGACCACTATTATTGATGATAGGGATGTTATGTCTGTCTGTAGAAAGACGCTAGTTTCTGGTGTTTTTTCCTTGGAACTTAGGCATACAGGCTCAAGGATCTCAGAGTTGTCTTAAAGTCTTTGAGCATATGGAGGTGTTAAAGAGCTTGTTACCTTCAATTGGTAGTTGGATCTCTTTAGGGACTCCCATTGTCTGCAATTAAGAAGATCTCTTCACAGCCACTGCAACAGCCATTGTCCTAGCTACAATATCAGCAGCAAGTGCAGCTTGAGATTCCACTTGAGCAGACAGCTGGACTTCAGCTATAAGAGATCTGACTTTCTTATACTGGTGCTTCTGCTTCAGAAACCTTGCTAAGAAAATCTGTCTCACGGAGGAAGTTATATTTAGAGAATAACACCGAATAGCTCATTTCTGTCATCAGGAGGATCACTGAAGAATATATTTTCCTCCTACAGAGATCTGCTTTCTTTGGCTCTTTCAGCTAAAGAGCAGATTTATGCTTACCTTGTTGCCGTGATTTTTTTACTGAGCTGCTTGAATAATCAGGGTACCAGGTATTAATAACAAATATTCAAAACCCTTAGTTGTACTTGGCATCTTCTCTATATCTTCTATCAGGTCTTTTAGAAACTGCTAGAATTGAGCCAGAAGTATTCTAGATCACTTTGGCAGGTTCAAACAGTCCATAACTGACGGGCATAGCTAGACACTAAAAGAAGAAGGTTGCAGAATATCCAGTACTTCTCTTCCATGGTCTCTAGTATGATATCCAGTATGTACACCATTCTTTTTAGCAAGTCCTGAAAGACTTTTGTTTTATCCACAGAAGCTTTGAGGGGGAATGATGGCTACCCTGGTGAGGAAGCTGATATGGTGACAGATATCTGATGCAGTGGATCAGAAGAGCAGTAATTGCCACAGTATTTCTCCTCATCCTGGGGCTCATCTAGTCTATAGGGAATGGTTGAAAGAAGATATGCAAATTCTGCAGAAATGTGCATATCTTCTTCCAATCGGAGCTTTTGAAAGTGAAAGTAATTAAGACGCGGCTTTTTCGGCAACCCCCCCCCCCTGTCGAAAAGCTGCTTAAACCTCCTTTTTTGAGGAAAAGCGTCTTTTCAATGAAGAGGGCGGTTTGCCGAAAAAGCCGTAACTTAATTACTTTCACTTTTGAAAGCTCTGCTTTTGAAAGTGCGATCAGAAGAAGATATGCAAATTCCCACCAAATTTGCATATCTTCTTTAGACCGTTCCACGTAATCTAGATACGCCTTCTGTTAAATGAGAATGAGATGAGGAGGAACTTAAGAAAGTAAGATCTCTGTAATTATTGTGGGGGAAGGAGGGGAGGAATCTGGCTTTGGATGCAGACAAAAATGGCAGATTTCATAGCACATGGTCATCCAGGAAAATCAGTATGACCATGATAAATTAGGGTAGTGAAGACAGGGACATATGGTTTAGTATCAGGTAGGGGTTACCCTATGGGTCTAGTATCTTTAATGGACTCCTCTCTAAAGTCTCAAGACTCACACAGAGCTACCCAAGACAATGAAAAGGCTCATTTTTGAGAGGAACTTCTGTGTTGTGTCTCCTCTTCTGAGGAGATAAAGAAATACACCTCTTCTAGCAGAGAGGCAGTTCTATCCATTTTCCTTTGTTCTGGCATCAGTGCTAGGAATCATTTAGAGATCACTTCTTGCAGGATTTTGATGAGAGGTGAGTCCTGAACTAGTTAGAATGAAAGGCCTCAGGCTGCTGTGGAGTGCTTTGGTGCCACTGAAGACACTTCTCAGACTGGTTTGGGTAAGAATTTGGTCAGAACCAAAGTAGCGGTGGGAGCTGATGCAGTTGTTCTCGGTATGGAGAAACTGCTGGAGCTTCCTCTGCTTAAGGCTTTGACCTCCGCACCTATTATTGCTACTGGATGCAGTGCAGTCCTTATGTGTGTAGAGACCATTGTGCCTGTTTGGTGCAGATTTACAAGAGTGAGAATTCTTACCACCCCTGTCCAATGTCATTTCTGAAATGCCTAATGAAGGGGGCTCATGAGAGATCTTCTGGGAACCTGGGCAGTGTCTTGATTCACCATGGAACTTGATGTTTGGGATGGACCCATTAGCTTGGTTTGATATTACTTGCATTGATTTTTCTAGCAGGAAAAGTCTCCATTTTTCCTTCCTCAATTTCTGGGTCTTTTCAGAGAAGGACTTGCACATCCAGCCATGCTCTGGAGCATATCCTTCTCCCAGGCACAATAGGCATTAAGCATAGCCATTTTCACAGGTATTGCTTTATCATAAGAGGGGCATATTTTAAACCCCAATTTGGTTTAAAATTAATTTGATTGTGACCATTTTGAATTCTTGTGCAGGAAAGATCCTTCCACAAGGTGTTACATGTGGTAGAGGAAGGAGGGGTGAAGCCCCATGTACAGGAAAACCTATCAATATTCTAATTCACAGAGGTTTTCTTTTAATATATGTGAATGGACAAAAAAATCCTATAGAACTGCCAAGTTACTCAGAGGAAGGGACGCAGACACTATAGGGTTCTGTCTCATCTATGAGTTGAATAGAACTGAATGGAAGTTATAGCTGTTTCACCCCTTACGTTCTTGACTACAAGAGTAGTGAGTGGCCAGGCACAGGCACTGTCACAGGGACTCTACTATTCAAAATCATCCCATTTTGCATACATAAGGCACATGCACTTCAACAGTGGAAAATCATTTGAAGAATGTTCTAGCTTTCACTTAGTCCTAAGGGAGATTAAGAGATTTATATGTGGAAATTTGGCCTAACTGTTACAGTGCCCCTATTCTTTTGTGGCTGCAGACGTTGTTCGATGTAGTCTGGAGAACCTGTGCAAAATGGCAAAAAAGGCCATCGTTGACATCAAAAAGACTACTTTAACTATCACAGCATTACTCTTCAATCCATCCTAGGGCAAGTTTTGCTTCCATCTATTTGGCCTGAGCCTTTGATATCTGAAGAAGAAAGAGAAGATCAGTTCATATTGGCTCCTGGTCACTCCATGATGAAGCAAATATTCACAGTGCACCAGCTTATCAAGAAGGCATGAGAATTCAAGTGCTCCGTGCACACTCCATTGGTGGATATAATGGCCATGTTTGGATTTATTGACAGCAAATCACTTTAAGTGATCTTGAAACTCACATTGTCCCTGACAAACTCTGTAGAATGTTCTCTTATATATGATGACTTATCCTGATGACTGTTGCCTTCCCAGTCTCTGACTTCACGCAAGCTCATGGCCCAAATTTTGATCATGAACACAAATGTGTTATAACCAGAGGGAGGTAGCTCTAACTATTATTTACTGATACATATTTTATTATTATTATACTGTACAGACTACATAGTTACAGTTATTATTTTTCAGAACTTTTGTCTCTATTTGACTATTGATAGGTTAGAAAATACATTTCATGAATTATATTCATGAATTACAGAATGCATTCAAGATACACTGCAGTAAGGAGTAATTAGTCGCCTTTTTTATTGACATTTGAGGTTTAGTTAACCTTGCCTGTTTGGATGAATTCTTTTTTTATAAACATCCTTCACTTCTGATTCCTCTTATGTAGGCAAGGTTAACAAAAACTCAAATGGTAATAAAGAAGTTGACCTAGAATGTAAAAATAAAATCTATGTGACAACTTTTAATTAAAACACAACCAAAGCTCTGCTCCTCTTCTGAAAAGATAAACAACTGAGACAATGGGGCTGCACAGGGATTGTATCTACAATAAAAATACCAATTAGAAGCACTTATAAGACATTAGCAAGATGGCAGCAGAGTTCAGCTAATATAATTCATTTTTTTTGAGAACCCTAAAGAGTGTCCCTCTAATCAACTTCATATATAAAGCTACCATTATAAAGTCTGCACAAGGTTTCTGATACTATTTTGACTGACATTTAGCTATCAACCAGCTTTATGATGCAAATGATTTTTTCTGACTTATTAGTGGTTACTTGAAACAGATTTCATTGTCTCTGGTTTGAAGGTCAATAGTAAATTTTTCAGATCTTGTTTTGTAAAGCAAACTATTGCTCAGCCTTACTTTTAGGCAAAGCACACCATGTTCTACCACATATAGTAAATAATTATTTTTAATCTGGTCAATGTAAAAACACATTAATTCATCCATTCTAACCGAAAAGTATCCAAACATCTGACTAAGCAACTAGAAAGAAATGACAAATCATAAAACCTCTCCAGCAACCTTTCAAACCAAATAATTAAGACCAAAGTAAATAAAGGAGAAAATAATATTTTAGTTATTGAACTATCATCAAATCAGTCTTATATTACAGTAATGCAGTATTCAATGATAGCATAGTCACAAACTACCCAGTAGATTTCAGAAAAGTTATCTGAAATCAGTGAAAGAGTACAACAGACTCTTTACGTTTAGAATAAACAAAAGTATCCACATAAAAACATTCCTGATCCAGTACCAATGCTGTGTACCATGTCCATTTGGCAGCAGAGGACAATCCTGCTGGAAATAAAACACAGAGGATTGTCAAAGCCAAAGCTCTGACACGTGGAAGTGAAATTTTCTAAGCTGTCAACAACAGAGAAAGACTGGAACTGAAACCACTGAAGGGTGGAACTCTCTTATACAGCCTCAGGCAATGGAGTACATCATAACTCCTTCAAGCTATGAGAATTCCTCAATGAACACAACTTGAAATAAGGTATTCTTGCAGTGGGAATATACAGAGGCTCCCACAAAATATTTTTGTAATCATACTTAAAACTGTTTGTCAGCCACATAAAATTACTTAATATAAAAAGAATTCTGTGTGTGGAATGAGAATCAGAAAACATATTCAAGAATAGAAAAAATGAATAGAAAAATTTCTTTAGATGTCACGTTTGTTTGCAATTTTTCATGTATTATTTAATTTTAAACCATTTTGATTCTGCTATTATACTGAAAAAGTTATCACAAGGCTCATAGGTGGTGGAATAAAAATTATTAAATCAGCACATAGTCAATTTAATGTTTCTTTTTAGGTATAGGGAACTGCATCTGAAAGATTCCTTTGCTGTTTGATAGATTATTATGGTCACTTGAAATGAGCATAAACCTGCGACCCAGGTATTCTCATCCTGTCTCTAACACTGACTCTCTCTCTTGTGTCCTTAGGCAAGTCACTTAGTCCCAAAATTCCAAAACTGTAATTGAATGTTTGATATTTCAATTTGTGTGTATAACCTTATGCCTAGAGGTCTGAGTTTATCAAGTGCTGAGCACCCACAGTCCTCACTGACTTTAATTGGAGTTTGCAGGTGCTCACCTTCTCTGTACATCTGGTTCAAATGTTCTAAACTGGGCACATAAAATGTGTGTTGTCACTTTTGAAATTTTCACTTTAATCTCTCAATTTCAATTTCCTCATCTAAAAATGAAAATACTGCTACTAATGCAAGTTTGTTTTGAGTATTAATTAGCTGGTATTTATAAATGATTAAAAATTGTATTGGCTCTTATAGAATATATCTCTAATCTATAAAGGCATGAATGGCAATGAGCTTTATGCAGGAAACAGAAAAACTCTGGATTAAAAAAGGTTTTGTGCTTACCTGATGGAGAGATATGTCTCCAAGAAATGGAAGGCTCTGGTTTCCCAGTGGCCAAGCAAGCAAGTGTAACATTGCTTCCTTCATTCACAATAATGTCAGTTGAAATACGAGATATCTTCGGAGAAACTGAAATGGAACATGGAGAAACTTTTTTTAAAAAAATTGCATTACACTGAAAAAAAATACTAATTTCCTTTAGTTCTCAGATGATAGACATCTATCAGGAAATCCAAAGTGTGTGTGTGTGTTCAAATTTTTAGCTACGAAGGTTTCCATGACCTTTTGTAAACAATGTCCTGGTTCAGAATTGCTTAGATGTGCCCACAACTATTCCATCATTTAAACAAAGGTACAACCCATGGATCAGGATGCTCCATACTAAACACTAGTTCAACTGTAATCTGCTCTACTTTATGAAAATTTGGAATAACTCTGCGGTTCTTAATACACTGCCTATGTAGCAAAATTTGGATATGCTCATGTTAATCTATAATAGATATTAAATTAAAATACTGTTGTTCTCTGATTATGCAAAAATAGTACTTCCCTATTGATTCAATTTTCCACATGTGCGTTTTTAAAGTTATATCTCCTTACACTAGTGAGTAAAGTAAGTTTTTATGGCCTTTTTCCCCATTGGTCCTTCAGTACCAATACATTCAAGAGAGACATTGATCGCAGCAACTGGGACTGTGTTTACTCACTGAGAAGTTGCCCGAATGATTCAGCATCTACTATATACTGTGTGCCATTCTTTGCAAAAATTCAACTCTGCATGAGCTAGAGACTGTAAATGTTGAGAATCAGACAGAATGTGTGTCTGGCTATCAAAGACCATAATTTACCATGAAAGAGTTAATCAAATAATAATAAATTATTAGTATTATGATTATATATCTACAGATATAGGGTTTACCATTTCAAATTACAGTACAATTATGGACCATTTAATACTTAAAAAACCTTATGGGGAAAATAAGTAGAATTCCTGATGTAAGCAAGGCCTGAATGAATGCTTCCAGTACAGCCAGCTGGAATGAGAGAGAAACCCTGGGTGTATCTATGTAAATACAGTTTACTCCTACTTTGCTTAGATGTGTAAAATATTCAGCTGAGAGAGTGCTGTTTTGCCCATGGTAATCAATTTGATTGTTGTGGGGTCACAAATTGTTCTAACACTAAATGCAAAAATTGTGAAATATGATCACCAATGCTTGCAATTATTGTGGAAATGCAGAAAAGTCAGACTCTGTTTAACTTAGTTCAAAAGGAGAGAAAAAACATCAGAGTAAAGAAACTTGGATGGACATAGGCTCCACTGCCAGAGCCCTGGGAAGTTAAGTGGAGGGAGGGTAGGATTCTATATCAGCAGTCTAGATGCCCTCCAGGCATGAGGGCACTGGCTCAATCTGTTTCTCCCCACTGTTTCAAGGGTAGATCTAAAAAAGCTCCCTAAGGAATCTCTTTTATCATTTTAAATTTACTCCAGTGTATGCTAACTTTTCTTGTGGCTGAACTGTGTGTTGGCCAAGAGCTGAAACCACTGAGAGCTGCGGTCATTGGGTTTTGCCCAGAATCAAATCCACCACAAGTGGATGGAAGCATTGAGTGGTTGTCTGGTGAGCCAGTGGGAGTAGCAGTAAGCAAGCAGTCAGTGCGGCAGCCAGTAGGAACAGCAGAGTGGTGGTGGCAGAGTTGTAAGTAACCAGCAGGTGGATGGTGAGTGACCAGCAGAGTGAATAAGATGCTTCTTTACTTCCTGCACTCAGGATGCAAGGAGAACTTTGAAATCTGGGTCTGCTCTAACCAAGGGCAGCATCAGTGAGTAGAGTGCAGAAAAGGGTTGGGCATGTGAAGGGGTCTTTTACTACTGGTTTTATTTATGGAGTCCGCTTGTGGTGTTTCCCCAAATTTATGCCAACTTATTTCCCTCTCTTTTATTAAAAGTTTTTTTCTATACTCAGCCTCTGTGCTTGCAAGTGGGGAAGCATTGCTTCTCAAAGGTGCTGAGGGGTGCAGCATGTATTTCCCAGGTTTTTGAGATGGGAGCTCGAGCCAGTTCTGTGTTGGATGGATGAAGAGGAATCTCTAGATTTTGATCTTGGCTGCTGCTAGATCTACCTGGCAGAAAGGTTACACTACAAAAGGTAATGTCTGAGTCCCCAGGTATCTGCCCTCTCTGCAGAGTTTAAAGTAAGGTAGTTCCATGCTAAAACAATAAAGGCAGCCATGAGAGTACCTATTCTGGGATCTTTAAGGATGGAAAGAGAGAAACAAAGGTCAGGGAAGCCATGTGACATAACTAGCGGAAGCTATGCTGTAAAACAGAGCCTGATCATTTTTCATAGTTGCTGCTAAGCATAGTGTGAACTGAACATGAAAGCCTGAACTACTCCACAAACAAGTGAGAAAGGAAATATGCAATAAATGCTGGTGTATATGCAATATTTGTTTGGATCCCAAGATCTGAAATCCAAATAACCTTGATTTATAGAAGCATGTTTATAAAGTAGTTGGGATACATCTATTGTATAAGCCTCAGTTAATACAAATGTAGGGTATGATTATCAAAAGTCAAATACTAACCAGCATTTTATTTTGATGTTTACAATTGCATCATTCAAAATTATCTTCACAATAGATACCAGGTAAGTTTGGTCAAAAAGATCTATACAATTACACAGAAGCAGAATCAATAAAAACAACACAGTCAAGCTTCTTTGCCACAAGAACCTGCGTATGGCTGCAAAAATGAACACAAATCAATTTTGCAGCATTGTACAGACTTTGAGAATGGAGTGAGTGGATGGAACATTTATTGAATCTGGCCTACAGACACCTTATACAGAATAACATCCTGGAAAAAAAATATGTTTCAGCACTTTTCAAAACTGCACTGCATAGGAAAAGCACTACTTCTGAGACTATACAACTTTAGAAATAAGATGGAAATTTAATAGACAATATTAGTTAAGAAAGACAAGAGGGTGAGGCAATATATTTGACTGGACATACTTCTGCTGTGAAAAAGGCAAGCTTCATAGAGCTCTTCTTCAGATCTGGGAAATGTTCTCGGACACCAGACATGTAGTGATGACGCTCAGGACACGAACCTGAAGAAGAGCTCTATGTATGCTCCCATACTTGTCTAAGTCACCAACAGCAGTTGGTGCAATAGAAAATATTACCTCACCCACCTTGTGACTCAAATATCTTGGGAGCAACATGGCTACAATAACTCTGCATCCATTTCTAATTAGTTATTTATTTCAGTACCTGGTTTTTTTCTGTGGGACTCAGCAAGTGAATCCAAGGTTCCAATTGTGCAATTCTTACTCTTGCTGCTTACCTCTGACAAGAAGCATGTTTAAGGATCATTGCTATGGTCATAAGGTTACACACATGTATACAAAGGTGGACTAAACCCTTCTCACCGGTGGCCTGCTTTGTTTATACTCTTCCACAAGGCGAGGGCTGTAGAGTGGGTCTCTGAGCCTAGGCTCTAGGTGTCCAACTTCTACAAAGTATTCTCAACGCTAGCCCCAGGTTTTGCCATGTGCTGCCCCCATATGTGTGTACAACATAGCACAGATTGAATCTCTCTGATCTGGGATTCTCTGGCCCGGCAACATCATGGCAGAGGGTGTAGAGCTGCCAGGGCAGGGAGTTTGGCGGCAGAGAGCTTGGTTAAATCTAATTTAAGTAGATTGAATGTATATTATTTGTGGTTGGTATTTTTTAGTTAGGGCCATGACACACATTATTTGTGGTATTAGAATGGGTTTATTCCTGGAGCCTCCCAAGGCATGCCACTGAGGGTATGTCTACACTACCGTGTTAATTCGAATTAACTTAATTCGAAATAGTTCATTCAAATTAAGCTAATTCGAATTAACACATTTACACACAAAACCTATTTCGAAATAGTGTTTTGCTATTTCGAAATAGTATGTCCATACTGAGTGGACCCTGAACCGAAGTTAAGGCTGGCCAGAACCAGTGCCGGCAGGGCATCAGGTTAGGACTTAGTTGTGGGCTGCTGCCTGAGGCTAACTGAGTTCTGTGCTTAATGGGACTCTACCCCCACCCCGGACAGACAGTTCTTAGGGTTCCCCACTTGCTGGTTTACCTCGATGAGGGACAGCAAAGCAGTCCTGTCTTGGAGTGCCCTGAGTGCCCGAACTCAGGACACCACAGCACTCGGTCACATGGAGCCAGAGCTGCCCCTGGGCACACCGGTGCATCTCGTGGGGTTGTTGTCATCAGCTCGGCTGCACTTGCTGCAGGCTGCCATCCGGTCCATCAGGGTGTTGTCAGGATTCAGGAGGCCCTAAGGGAGAGTGTCTACCCTGAGGAGCCCTCAGAGCCTCCCCGGTCCTCCCCACCGGGGGCTTGTGCCCCATTCCTCCCTCACATCCTTCCACTTACCCTTCCCTAGCCCCCCTTCCTGATGTCAAACAAAAGACACATATGTTACAAAATAGAAACTGGGTTTATTGAACAAAATAGGGGAAGGGGAAGATGAATCTCTGGGGAGACTGGGAAAAGGAGGTGAGAGAGGGGAAGAGAGAGGGTGGGAGAGGGGAGGGGGAAACCTGGGAGGAGGGAACTGGAAGGGGGAAGCAAGGGGAAGAAGGGGGAGGGGAAGCTTAGGGCCCAGGGTTGCCAGACCAACTTGATTTTCATGCAAACCTGCTCCTGGGTTCGCATGTGGCCTTTGGTGGCCAGGCTGGCAGCTATCCTGCCATAGACAGCTGCATTTCTCCATCTAGTACGGAGATCATGGACGTTGGGGGCATCCCCCCCAAACCTGAATAAAAGCCATGATCTCCACCCTGGTCCAGAAAGGCGCCCACCTTCTCCAGCACCTGTCAGGCTCGTGGGAGCTGGCAGACTGCTCCTGGGGAGTGGTGGAGGGCTGGCTGCCAGTGGCTTGCTGGCTTATGTGTTGGGGCCACTGAGTCAGGGGCCCCGGTGGCCACTGCTGGCTCTGGGCTTGCAGGCTTGGAGCTGGCACAGGCACTGTGGCCAGGGTCTACCCCTTTCATGGCTCCGGGGCTGGGGAGAGGAGAGTAAGTTTTCCTGGTTGTGCCCAGAGTGGCCATCAGGGCTCCCTGGGAAGGGCTAGAGGCCCCCTATTTTGAATTAAGTGTCTACACAGCACTTAATTCAAAATAGCTATTTCGAATTTGGCATTACTCTTCGTAGAATGAGGTTTACCAAATTCGAATTAAGCGCTCCGCTATTTTGAATTAATTTTGAAATAGCAGTTTGCATGTATAGTCCATTATTTCAAATTAACTTTGCAGTGTAGACCTACCCTGAGTGTGTTCAGAGTCCAGCCAGGTGGAGGCACTGCCAATTTTAAACTCCTTTAGGAGCAAAGGGACTGCAGCCAGGCAGGGGGAGGGAGGCAAATGGGGCAACCAGGCGTGGTGATTCTAAGGGGCCCAGAACTCTTGGCCACAGCTGCTGCTATTTATTGCTGAGGACCTTTTAAATCACCACTGGAGCACTGGGTGGCACAGTCTGGGCAGCTCTGAGGGCTGGTTTTCCCAGCTCTGCCCTTCCACTCAGGCTTCACCCATTCCAGGAGCACAGCGCCAATTCATCCCCCTTGCTCCACCCCTTCTCCTGCCCAGCTTGCCCAGGGGCCTAATGTGGCTGTTTGAATGGTGGGCCTAGAGGATTCCCACCTATCTGATATCACCACTGGGATGCTCAGGATCTCCCTAGGGTGTGCTGACAGAGGGATATAAATGAAGCACTTTGAAAGTGCAAATGAAGCCAGGATTTAAATATCCGTGCTTCCTTTGCATAATCATATAATGGCTCTTTTTTGAAAAAGCGCTATTTTGAAATTGAAACTGCAGTCTAGACGTGGTTCTTTTGAAAATGGGGCACTTTTTCGAAAGAACCTGTAAACCTCAAAAATGAGGTCTAGACTGCAGTTTCAATTTCAAAATAGCCCTTTTTCGAAAGAGCATCATTATGTGATTATGCAAATGAAGTGCAGGATATTTAAATCCTGGCTTCATTTGCACTTTCAAAGTCCTTCATTTACATCCCTCTGCCGACAGAGCGATGTAGTCTAGACACACCCTTCATGTTAACAACATCAGAATACAGATGAGTGTTACCTGCTCCCAGGTAACCCAAAGAAAAAAAGGGGAGTTACATAAGGAAAGCTAAGAAATATGTCCAAGCCAGAGAGACTGCAAAAAAGAAAGAGTTTTTGAAGTCTTGGACTTCCACATCCTCTAAATTCACTTAAATTGAGGAATATACATTTTATGAACAAAGCAAATTAACTATATTTGCAGTGCATTATTTGGAATTAAATTCTGCCAATGTCTGGGATGGCAAGGTGGAGGGGACACAGTTGAAAGAAAAATCTAAGGCTCTTAAATCTCCCTTAAGAGAAGAGTACAATACTCTGCTTTGCTGTTTGAAATAGATTTGTACATTTATATAACAATAAAAACATATTTCAGAATGTGCCACAGTTTTCAAAATTTTCAAAAATAATCCACTATTTTCCCAGTTCATTTAATAACCCAAAACACACACATTCATTACTATTTTCAAGAATTATTTCCACATAAAAAGGATAATTTTATTCATCAGATTCCCCACGTAGATTCCTTAAATTAATCCATTACTCTAATTCACTCTGCAAAAGACAGCACTATACAAAAGAAGAAAGTGGACAGCTGTGACCTACATTGCCTAAAAATGAGATAAAATATGCCCATTTGTCATGAAAGAAGCCCAAAGGATCATTATTAAATTAAAATCTCCTAGAGTTAAATATCATTCACATTATAAAATGATTTGGCAAAAGACAAAAATTTCAAATGCATGCTCTTAATTCCTGCCATGATGCATGTACTTTCATGTACACGGAATACATAATAAGCCTGTTTCTGAGGCCCCAAAGAAGGGGTCCATAATACCTTAGGTATCTAGGTTAAATTGACCGAAAAATACTATGTATGATTTGCAAAAGTTCTGGCTTTAGTCACCCTAAAGTTAATCATGACTAGCTTTCTAAATGTCTCAGAAGAGTAGCCAGTTAGGGTACGTCTACACTACAGCGCTAGTTCGAACTAACTTAGTTCGAATTAGTTAATTCGAACTAAGCTAGTTCGAACTAACGCATCTAGAACTAAAAACTAGTTCGAACTAGCGTTTTGCTAGTTCGAACTAGTAAGTCCACATTGAGTGGACTCTGAACAGGGCTTAAGGATGGCCGGAAGCAGTGCCGGCAGGGCATAAAAGGAGGACTTAGAGCATGGAGATGCTGTCTCAGGCTAGCCGAGGGCTGCGCTTAAAGGGTCCCGACCCCCACCCCGGACACACAGTTCTAAGGGGTGCCCCGCTTGCAAAGAAGTTCTGGCTTGGAGTGCCCTGAGTGCCCACACTGGGCACATCACACCACTCGGCCATCAGCCCGGCTGCACTTGCCGCAGGCTGCCATCTGGGGAGAGGGAGTAATTGGGGGGCTGCAGGAGAGCTTCCACCCCCAGAAGCCCGCAGAGCCAGCCCAGTCCTCCCCATCGGGGGCTCGTACCCCATTCCTCCCTCACCTCCTTCCACTTGCCCTTCCCTAGCCCCCCTTCTTATTGATGTACAAAATAAAGATAACGTTTCTTCCAACATTGACTCTGTCTTTATTGAAAAAAACTGGGGGAGACTGGGAAAAGGAGGTGGGAGAGGGGAAGAGAAAGGCTGGGAGAGGGGAGGGCAACTAACATGATCAGGGGTTGGGAACAGGTCCCAGATGAAGAGAGGCTACAGAGACTGGGACTGTTCAGCTTAGAAAAGAGGAGACGGAGGGGGGACAGGATAGAGGTCTCTAAAAGCAGGGGTTGGGTGGAGAGGGTGCATTCACAAAAGTTCTTCATGAGTTCCCATAAAGAAGGACTAGAGGACACCAAAGGAAAGGAATGGGTAGCAGGCTTCAAACTAGTAAGAGAAAGTTGTTCTTGACAAAGCAAATAGTTAACCTGTGGAACTCCTTGCTGCAGGAGGCTGTGAAGGCTAGAACTAGAACAGAGTTTAAAGGGAAGTGAGATCAAGTGATGGAGGTTGGGTCCATGGAGTCCTATTAGCCAGAGGGTAGGAGTGGTGTCCCTGCCCAAAGTTTGTGGAAGGCTGGAGAGGGATGGCACGAGACAAATGGCTTGGTCATTGTCTTCGGTCCATCCCCTCCAGGGTCCCTAGGGTTGGCCGCTGTTGGCAGACAGGCTACTGGGCTAGATGGACCTTTGGTCTGACCCAGGACGGCCATTGTAAGCTCAGGGCTCAGTGTCGGGGGTCTCAGTGGACCCCCTTGATTTTCATGCACACCTGGTCCTGGGTGGCCAGGCTGGCAGCTCTCCTGCCCTAGACGGCCACTTTCCTGTGCCTAGTGCGGAGATCGTGGACGAGGTCCACGATGTCCGCACTAGCCCAGGAAGGTGCCCGCCTCTTGCGGTCCAGGGCAAGCTCCCGGGAGCCGCCAGCCTGGTCCCGGCAAGAGGGGGTGGGCTGGGGGGCATCGGGTGGGTGGCTCTGTGCCGTGCCAGGTGCAGGGTCTGCTAGCTGGGTGCTGGCAGGCTTGCACCTGGCACGGGCACCGTAGCCAGCCCGTGCCCCTTTAAGGGGTCCGGGGCCGGGAGGGGGGCATAGAGTTTCCCTGGTGTTGGCCAGAGTGGCCACCAGGGAAACCTGGGGAGGGCTAGCCTCCCACTAGTTCGAACTAAAGGGCTACACAGCCCTTAGTTCGAACTAGCTAGTTCGAACTAGGCGTTAGTCCTCGTAAAATGAGGTTACCTAGTTCGAACTAAGCGCTCCGCTAGTTCGATTCAAATTCGAACTAGCGGAGCGCTAGTGTAGCGCATAGGAAAGTTAGTTCGAACTAAGTCCGTTAGTTCGAACTAACTTTCTAGTGTAGACATACCCTTAGTTAGTCTGTAACTTTAATCACAACAAGTAGTCCTGTGGCACGTTAGAGACTGACAGAAACATATATAGTATCATGAGTTTTTGTGGACAGAACCCACTTCTTCAGATAAGCTAGAGTCTCTAGCTCATCTAAAGAAGTGGGTTTTGCCCACGAAAGCTGATGATACTATATATATTTTTGTTATTCTCTAAGGGTATGTCTACACTATAGTGTTAATTCGAAGTATCTTATTTCAAAATAGTTAATTCAAAATAGGTTATTTTGAAATAATGCATCTACACACAAAATGCATTTCAAAATAGCCTTTTTCTATTTTGAAATACCACGTCCACACTGAGTAGACACTGATTCGGATTTAAGGCTGGCCGGAACCAGGTCAGGCAGGGCATCAGGTCAGGAGTGTCTGTGTGTGGCTGTTGCCTGAGGCTATTTGAGGCCTGTGCTTAAAGGGACAAGGTGTCCCTGATTGCTTGCCTGCCTCGATGAGGGACAGCAAAGCATTTGTGTCTTGGAGTGCTCTGGTTGCCCTTACTCAGGACACCATAGCACTCTACAACATGGAGCCAGAGCTGCCCCTGGGCACTCCAGCGCATCTTGTGGACACATTACTATCAGCCTAGCTGCACTTCCTGCAGGCTGCCATCCGGGAGGTCCATTGGGGAGCAGTGAGTATCCAGGAAGCCCTGCGGGACAGTGTCTATCCTGAGGAGCACTCAGAGCCTCCCTGGTCTGCACCACCAGAGGCTCTTGTCTCATTACTCCCTCACGTCCTTCCACGTATCCCCTCCCTAGCCCCCTTTCCTGATGTCAAATAAAATACACGTATTTTCAAAAATATAAACTCTCTTTATTTAACAAAACTGGGGGGGGGGGAGGAGAATGAAACTATGGGGAGACTGGGGAAAGGAGGCGGGAGAGGGGAGAAGAGAGGGAGAAAACTGGGAGGAAGGAGCTGGAAGGGGGAAGCAAGGGGAAGAAGGGGGAGGGGAAGCTCAGGGTTCAGGGGTGAGGGTCTCGCCGGACCCACTGTCTTCCAGCACAGCAGGTGCGGGGGCCTTAGCATCCCTGAGGGGATAGGGAGGAGGGTGTGGAGGTTGAGGAGGGACAGGCGGGAGGGGGAGAAGGAGTATGAGGAGGAGCGGTAGCTGGGGAGGCAGCAGGCACTGGAGCACCACAAGACAGCACACTCTGCACCAGGGTCTGCAGGTGTTCACAGATGGCACGAACTTGGGCAAGCAGCTCCCGCCGGAACTCCCAGTCGTCCTGCACTCAGTGTTCCAAAGTGCGGTGCAGGGCTCACAGGACCCCCAGGTGTTGCTGTTGGTACTCCTGCAGTGTTTGGGTGGACCTGCTGAGCCCTCAGGTAGATGAGGATGTCCTGGGTGGGGTGGTGCACCCTGCACGTGCAGCTGGTGCGACTGTGGAGAAAGAAGAGAAGTGGTCAGTTCTCCCTGGGGACACAGTGGGTGAAGCCCAGCCCCCCTCTGTGAGATGAAGATGACTGTGCCCTGCACCGTCAGAGCCGATGATCTTGCACAGAGGCCATGGTCAGAATGTCTGGCTATCCCCGGGAGTGGGAGCTGTCCTGAGACTGCACCCATGCCCCTGTACTATGTACAGTGTGGCCGAGGTGGGGGGGGGGGAAGATGTCCCCTGCCTCTGTGTAGAGGGGGCTTGTGAAGGGAGGGCATTCTGCTGTTTCGCGCTCCGGGGTCAAGAGCATGTCATGTCTCTTCACACACGTGTGTGGCAGGCAGCTGGAGTCACCTATCCAGGGGTGGCACCGCACATGCTCGCACATGCATAGGTTGCTGCGTGATCCGCGGTAAGCAAGGCCCATGCACGCGGTCCCTGGTCTCCCTCCCCATCCCCCCGGGAAAGGGACAGTGATGGCACTCACCTGGTGTGGCCTCCCCAGATGACCCTGGTGACTCCGCTGCTGGGACAGCTCAGGAGTCCTGTCGGCGTAGCACCCTCTGTGACAGTTCCTGCAGCTCCTCCTCCATGTCTGGTCATGGCCTTCCACTCCCGGATCGGTGCCCCCCAGGGTGGCATGGACCGTTCCGCCCCCCATGATGCAGTCTAGGGCGTCAAAATAGGGGCAGGTGTCTGCCCCTGTTGAGGAGCTGCCCTGAGTGGCTCTGGCATACGCCTGCCGCAGCTCCTTAATCTTCATGCGCACTTGCTCTTGGGTGCATGTGTGGTCTTTGGTGGCCATGGTGGCAGCTATGCGGCCATACTCGGTGGTTTTCCTCTGTCTAGTGCGGCGATCATGGACATTGGAGGCCTCCCCCCAAACCTCAATGAGGTCCATGATCTCCGCACTAGTCCAGGAGGGTGCCTGCCATCTCTGGCCCCTGTCTGGCTCTTGGGAGCTGGGGGACTGGGCGGGGGACGGCTGGCTGGCACTGGCTGCCTGGCTCATACTGGAGCCACTGGGTGAGGGTCAGTGACTGCTGGCTCTGTGCTGGCATGCCTGTAGCTGACACATGCACTATGGCCAGAGTCTACCCCTTTAAGGGCTCCGGGGCTGGGGGAGAGTAGAGAAGTTTTCCTGGTTTGGCCCAGAGTGGCCACCAGGGGAAACTGGGAAGGACTGGAGGCCTCCTATTTTGAAATAAGGCTACGTCTAGATTACATGGCTCTGTTGACAGAGCCATGTAAAATAGTTTATTCGGCATAGTCAAAGAAGTGGGGATTTAAATAATCCCCGCTTCATTAAAATAAAAATGGCCACTGCCGATCCAGCACAGAGTGGCAGTCTAGATGCGGTGCAGTCGACAAAGGAAGCTTTTGTTGTCTGCTCCGGTAAACCTCGTCTAGACTGCTGCGCTGTGCCGGATCAGCTGATCGTTGGCATAGCGCAGCAGCCATTTTTATTTTAATGAAGCGGGGATTATTTAAATCCCCGCTTCTTTGACTATGCCAAATAAACTATTTTACATGACTCCATCAACGGAGCCATGTAGTCTAGACGTAGCCTAAGCGTCTACACAGCACTTATTTCAAATTAGCTATTTCGAATTTGGCGGTATTCCTCGTAGAATGAGGTTTACCAAATTCAAAATGAGAACCCCACTATATCAATTTTATTTTGAAATAGCGGTTTGCCTGTGTAGATGCTAGGAAAGTTAATTCGAAATAACGGCTGTTATTTTGAATTAACTTTGATGTGTAGACATACCCTAAAGTGCCACAGAACTACTCATTTTTAGCTTTCTAAATGTAAGTTCCAAGTTTCTATCTTTAAAATAAAACAGAATAAAACTATGTTAATAAAAAGTAACTTGGAAGAGTAGGGTAAACTCAAATGTAACTGGTCTTCTCTCAAGTAAATTTATATAGTAGACTGATGCAAATACATGCTTTGCATGGTTGAATATTTTCCAGGTTAAGTAACTATTATAATATACATATTTCCAGTAGCCTTAACTCATGTGACTTCCTTGAAAAATGTTCTCATTTTTCTGCTACATGCACAAACAAGCATGGGTGAGTTGACTAATGGTTATTTGCTTGGCATGTTTCATTGCCACAGAATACTCTGTTTCTCTAGGGGTACTTGCATGGCATAAAGGTTTCACCAACCCACTTCTCTTTTATCATAGGGTATCATATGTGTGCTCTAGCTTTTCTGTGTTGGCATGGTAACCAACAGAGGGGTGTTGTGAACTAGTGCAATGTATATCATCTCTGCTGCTGTTCTAAATGATACTGGGGATCAGGGCCAGAATTGGGGACAAACAAATAGGTTTAAGGATAACCTGCCTTACCTGGCCCACTAAAGAAAAGGAAGAATGGAAAATCAAGCCCATTCACAAAATCGACTGTTAACTATAGTGATTTATTTTACTTAAAGATACAAACACCAGTATGGAAGATGCAAATCTGCTAACATTGATCTCAATGGGAATTGAGGATGCTGAGCATCTTGCGGTACCAGTCCCAAAAAACATCTTTCTAAAGATTTATCTGCAAGTCTCCAACTTGTGAAAGCTGGCGTAGCTACCATTATTTTAATGAAGTGGTGCTCATTTACACCAGCAAAATAACCGGCTATGAAATATTTAGGACCCAATTTTCAAAAATGGCTTTCAAAACCAGGGCAACAATCACACCCACCCCCGACATACAAACAAGGAAACTTTATATGCATCAAAAAAAAAATCAGGTAACTACCCAATCAAATAACTATTCAATTTTCAAGCAAAAGAAGGAAATCATGACTGAAAACAAAATTGCGCACAAAATCGCACCTGCAATTTGAGATGCTGAGTTGAAAATTTGACCTCTTCAGGCTTAAATTACTTCATAATGTCCCTTCAATATTCCAACAAAACTACTGAAAATAATTTCTATTTGGAGCCATTATATATGAATAGGAAAGACTATAAGGTAGAATTCAGTTTCTTTTTGTACGATATAAATCACTGCATAGGAGCTATTGCAATTCAAACTTTTAACTTTATTTATCCAAGGATATAAGAGCTCTCTTCGTCTCCTTCAACTGTATTGGGTAGGTAGAATTTTCTTCATCAAGAAAATTCTGTGATTTCCCACTTCCTATCCCTTTCCAATACCATCTCCTCCTTTATCTCCTGTCTACCCTGCTATGGTTTTCATTTGCTCTTCCCTTGTATCATAGCCACATGCTCCCTTGACTCCTTTTCTTCACTGCTACTGAGTTACTTGACCTGTAATTTTCAATCCCTCCATTTTACTGCCCTTACGTTTAATCTCTTCTGGCCAGTTCCTCTCAAAATAAAACCATGTCACATTTTCCGCTCAAACAGACCACTCTTGATTCCACCTGCTTTTACAGCTATTTCCCATCTGTCTTCTTTTATTTAAACGTACACACATCATTTACAACTATTGCCACTAATTCTTCTCCTCTAACTTCAGCTTACCTTTACATGCTCTACTCCATTAAAGCTCTAAGCAAGTTTTCTGATGGCATTTCCCTGGCTAAATTCCATCCTCATCTCCCTTAACCTCTCTGGCTATGTCTAGACTGCAGGCTTCTTTTGGAAGAAGCTTTTCCCGAAGAAATCTTCTGGAAAAAAACTTCTTCTGAAAGCGAGCATCCGCACAGCAAAAACGCATCGAAAAAGCGATCTGCTTTTTCAAAACATAGCGTTCACACTGAATGGATGTGCTCTTACATTTCAGCTGTGATTACAATGGATGGATTGACCACCAGGGCACCTGTGCTTTTTCCTCTTTCCTCTTCTTTCAAAATAACTCCCTCTTCCCTGTCCACACACTCCTTTTTCCAAAAGAGCTCTTTTGGAAAAAGGCATATTCCTCATAGAATGAGGATTACCAGTATCGGGAAAACCCCTCTGTTCTTTCGATTTTCTTTCCAAAAATATGCGATTGCAGTGTGAACGTAACTGAAGGGTTTTTTTTAAAAAGGCTGTTTTTCTGAAAAAAACTCTGTAGTGTAGACATACTCTCTGTACTCCCACTTTTTCTTGAAATCTTGCCATTCCTTGTCTTTTGTCATTCAGTCCTCTCCTGATTTCTCTCTTCCACCATCACCATCTGTTCATTACTTCAGTTATGCTATCCTTCCTGCTGTTGGCAGATGTCCTAGAAAATTCCATTTTTGCTACCTCCCATCTTCCTTCATATCCTTTTTATAGATGATCACAACTGCTCATAATTTCCACTTCCATATATACACTGTTGACTCATACATCTCTTTCCATGTCTGACCTGCATTCTTCCACCCATACCTATATCTCGTAACATGCACAGTGACAGAATGGGGAATACCATCACCAATACAGTTACCAACTATCTATCTAATCACACAAACCTAAACAACCTTGATATGCCTCCTGCTCCACGCCTTCTCCAAGGCCCTGCTTCTGTTCACTCCATCCTTCCTTTACCATCACTCACTCTCCTCCATCCTCACTCACTTTTACCAGGCTTAGGCAGGGGGTTGGCCGTCCCCCACATAGGAGCCATATAGTACACCTGCTTTCGGGAGCCCAGTAGAGCCAGGGCAGGTAGGGAGCCTGCCTTAGCCCCATTGTGCTGCTGACTAGAATTTGGCTTATTTAAAGTTCCCAGATTTCCTTTAATAGTCACTAGGAGATTGAGGTCAATTCCAGGAGGCTCTGAGCCAATCTACCAACCTTCACTACTTCCTTGTCAAATAGATCCATAACCATGAACAATCTTTGACTTTCTCTTTCATGCCCCATGGATCCAGGCAATGAGGAAATATTACCACTTTTTTCTTCATAGCATTTCTAACATCCATCCTTTTGTTTCCCCTCATTATTGATTAATTATGAAACTGTATTCACAAAACAAATCTTGGTAATGACAATTTAACATTTTGATGAAAATAGACACACTTTCCTATATTAAAAAACCCCCTACAATAGTCTGCTTGAATTTCATAGAAATTCATAGACGAGTGCAGCATGTGCCCGGGATGGGGGATTGACAGTCACACAGACAAGCAGACATACAAACAGTCAAACTCTCTGAAATATATAGTAGATAGCTGACCCTTTCTCCATCTCTGCCCCTTGCTGCCCCAGTAGGTGTCTTGGTTCCCATATTGGGCCCCTTGCTGCCCCTTGTGGTCATTATACAGTATAACTGTCCCTCCTACGAGACCCTTCCCTTCCAATTGAATTCCAGGCACTTCCCAATGTTCTTGCAGAATCAAACCCTTATCTTGCTTTAAGATACCAGAGAGAGCTGCATAACAAATATGGTGGTCCTAGCTCTTACCATTTGGGAGGTGATTTTGAACAAACGGACTCACAGATAGACAGCTGTACATTTCTAAAATATATAGTAAGATGTGAAGAGTTAGGAGCACAAAACAAGGAGTCACAAAAGCCAGCATCCTGGGTAGGGAGCTACCTAAAAGAAGCTGGTAGGAAATGTCAAGGAAACAGATATGGCATAATACCTCCCCTCAAAAGGAAGTTAGTTCTAGAACCCCAATTTCCCTTTCCCATCTCCCTGGGGAAAGCTCTTACTACCAGGCTGTAGAGTAATTCTTGATCTGGCCAAATGAATACTTTATAAAAAGTGGAACACTTTCTGTGGGAGAGATGTAGAGAGATTTACCTCTGAATACCCTATTAGGGCACTGTGCTACAAGGTTGGAGACACTCTGCTCCACATCACACCAGAGAGGGGGTTTATATCCATCTCTTCTACATCCTGCCTGAGCACTCTGGCTATTGGGTGTGGGGGGCTAGGTGTGGTCAGAGAACACCTATTAGATCAGATACTTTGGGTAAAATAAACAGGGGAACAGCACCTTGTGGTTCTCCATCAAGTTAAGGACTGAGGCAGCTTAGCACATGACAATTGGCAAAAATTTAATCCATCTAATAATGAGGGGATTCAGTATAACTGGTTTCAATAGCTCAAATGATTCCTCCCTTTACTTTGCAGAACATTTTTCTGGCAGCTTAGGTGCACAAATGTTTATGCACTCGTTTCTGCAAACAGGCAAACAGAAGTGACCGTGAGAGTCCGCAAACATTTGTTCTCCAAAATTCAAAGCTCTGCAGCACAGCTTGATGCAACTCTACTTAATTTTTCCATTCAAAAGATATAAAATATTGTTTAAAATCAGAGCTGTAACAGCTGAGTTCCCTTTAGGCAGCAACAGCAGGAAGTACATTACACACTAATCGTAAAGCAACACATCACAGAAGGACCAGGTCTCTGGTGTGATTCAGCCTTCACTTTGGTAGAAACAAGTGTAGGAATGCATGTATTTCTAAAAACCCACTCTGAGAGGGCACAACACCGCACCTCAAGCAAGAGAATACCCAAGTACTCTTAGGATTGGTGGTGTCAGTAGACAACTCTCTTCAGTGGGGTACAGAAACTTGCTTCCCTTCAGATACATGCTTCTTACCAACATTAGAGAGAAAGCACCACTATGATGCAGTGAAACATGAAGGGGCAATGTGCTATCACTGCAACAATCCTGGCACAGTCCTTGATTTATTTTTTGAGAGCTATTCTAAGTCTGCACATAATGTATAACGAACAGTACAGCAACCTTACAGATTTCCAGGGGCAGCTGTCACAGAAAGAGGGACTATCCAGGGAAAACCTCAACAGAAGGCAAACCTTACACATATTGTAGTTTAATTTGATAAAACTAGAAAAAAGCATGAACATAGCTTTTAGTTTCTATAGTAAGTTGTTGTGTATACTGCAGCCAGTAAATTGTCCCAAATGATCTGACAATAGAACTAATGTATCTTTAAAATGTCATAAAAATTCATAAAGCACTTTTCATCTTAGACTACTCTTCAGGGGTCATCATTAGCTAATACATTAAATTTCATTACATTACTATAGGTTACATTTCTACTTTCTATTCAGCTCATGAATCCATTTACTGTACCTCATATAATACATTAATTCTTGATCACCTTTTTTAACCTTTTTTTTTTAGACTTTCAGTATTTCAACAGCTGTTTGGCAGAATGGGGAAATTCTGGCCCTAAATGAAGTCAATGGAAGTTTTACAACTGGCTTCAGTGGAACCAGGACTTCACCCAATTAAATGTGTTATAAAAGTGTTAAACCTGCTTGCAGATCAGACGGGTACAATATACCAAAGGAAACATTATGCAGAAAAAAAACAACAAGCCTTAAAAATCCCTTGATAGGTTAATTGCCCATTGTGATTAGACACCAAGAATTAAGGTCTTTAGTTATAATTAATATATTTGACAGACTTCAGCAATATGACTAGAATGATTCTCAGACTGGATAAAAAAAGCATCAGAAGTATAAATATCTAAAATTTCCAAAAAATGTTTCTGTAATTCACATTTAAATTAAGGTCCAAAGAAATATTCAGAATAGAAGACAATTTCTCCTGAGAGCGAGTAATGGTACCAATAAATAATTAAGAAATCCACCCTTTGTCATGCGGACTGTGTTATTCCATGACAAGAACATTTTATGCCATTTATCTAACCTTAGAATTACAATATATAACCTACCTATTATTTTTTTAATTATGACACCTATTTGTGCCATTTTAGTTAATGTATTTACATTTTGAGTCACTTTTGCAGAAATATAGAATACCAAGCTATTTTAGAAAACCACTACAACATTGCACATTCTTTCAAAATTAAGAAGATAATAAACAGAATAATTAAAAATCAAACAAATTCCTGACTTGATAACTGAGTAATGCAAATTAGGACTGATAGGATTAGCTTCCCTATTTGAAAACACATTGAAAATGGTTTTAGATTAAAATTCTGTGTGTTTTGTATTCAAAAGTTGATTTAAAATAGTTATTTCCCTCTTCACCTCTAATTATAGAATTCTTGAAAACTACTCTGAAATAGATCCTGTTAGACCTTTAGCATGATCAGATGGTTATCCTTAAATTATCAATAATATTTTTCTATGACTGAAACACAATTTGTGACAAAATCTACAAAAATGTCCAAATTGGAAACACAACTTTTTAAGACACAAAGAGGTTTTTTTTTCCTTCATGAATTAGATTAATATAATTAATGGCTAACAACTCTTTTTTAAATGTATGGTAGAATTCTTCCATTGCATTGGTATAAGTCAGGAGTGACTCAACTGAAATCAATAGAACAATACTGTGTGGAAATTCTATTAAATTAAAGGAAAATTAGAATCTTAGCTCCTAGTCTTCCTTCTACTTGTTTATATATTGTTAAAAATCTATTTTAAATACCACATCAGGACAAGGAGTAATGGGCTTAAAGTGCAGCAGGGGAGGTTTAGATTGGACATTAGGAAAAAAATTCCTAACTGTCAGGGTGGTCAAATATTGGAATAAATTGCCAAGGGAGGTGGTGGAATCTCCCTCTCTGGAGATATTTAAGAACAGGTAGATAGACATCTGTCAGGGATGGTGTAGACGGAGCTTGATCCTGCCTTGAGGGCGGGGGCTGGACTCGATGACCTCTCGAGGTCCCTTCCAGTCCTATTATTCTATGATTCTATGATTCTATAAATAATGTTAAATTTATACAAGCAAAATGAGAATATACACAGTGCAGTGATGTATTTTAGCTCTGACTTGCTATAATTAACATCTGCACTGGCTTCCTTCACCTTCTATATGAAATCCTTGCCTTTTGAGTTTGTCTTAAATAATCTGTACAACTGCACCTAACTGTATGCCTTTGCTCTCATTTCTTACTAATCCCATTTCTCACACATGGGCCCTACTTAAAACTCCGGTCATTTGCTTCCTTTGTTGCTTTCTCCCTCTCTCATCCTTTATACCTTCCTCCATAAACTACACATTTTCTCTCTCCATTTAAATTCCTCCTGAAAAAAACATACATATAAATCCTATCCATGATAACCGATGACCCACAAAACACAAATAAATTAAATTTTTAATTTGTGCTGGTGAACAAGAGCATTTCATAATAATGCTTCCTCACATTCTTCAACTCTGCAGAGTTCTGGGACTAAGTCAGGATTGTTTCCTCTAGAGAACAGGTTGCCTAAAGTGGGGTGGGGTGTTCGGATCATGACCAGACGTGGTTTGCACTGGCCAATGAATCAATGTATCAGAGAACAGTCTGAGCCATTCTAATGGATGGGGGTCGGTTGCACACTCTGTGCATTACTGGAATTCTATATCAAGTTCCGATGTTCACGTTTTACAGAGGATATTGACAAATTTCAGATGGTCAAGAAGGAGACCAATTATTCCAAATATTGAAAACTTGTCTTGCAGTTAGAAGCAGAAGAATTTCAATCTATTTAGTTTATCTAAAAGAAGACTAAAAGGGGGTGATGTCTTCTCTGTAAATCTCTGTAGAGTCTAGTGGAATCTATGTTAGCGTGTTCTCCTTTACAGGAAAAAAGAGCTATGGATTTGCTTAGCCCAAGTAGGGCTGCTAATTTTCTACTCACTGAAAACCTGACATTCTTGCCCCGTGCCCTGCTCTGGCCCTCCTCCAAAGCCCTGCTCCACTTTATTTTATGCTCTCCCCACTCTCACTCACTATTTGGTAGGCCCATTGTTCAGTGAAGAGGGAGAAACAACTACAGGAAACTTAGCAGAGGTGCTTAATGTGTTGGTTTTCATCAAGAAGATGGATGGTGATGGGATGCCTAACACAGTGAATGCTAGAGGAAATGGGGTAGGTTTAAAAGTTAAAATAAAAGAAGAAGTTAAAAAATTACTTAGAAAAGTTAGATGTCTGCAAGTCACCATCACCTGATGAAAGGCATCCTAGAATACTCAAGGAGCTGATAGAGGAGGTATCTGAACTTTTAGCTACCATATTTGAAAAATCAAGGAAGTCAGGAGAGATTCCAGAAGACTGGAAAAGGGCAATATAGTGGCCATCTCTAGAAAAGAAATAAGAACAATCCAGCAAACTACAGACTACTCAATTTAACTTCTGTGCCAGGGAAAATAATGGAGCAAATAATTAAGGAATTAATCTGGAAGAAAATAAGGTAATAGGAAACAGCCAGCATGGATTTGTAAGAACAAATCATGTCAAACCAATCTGATAGCTTTCTTTGATGGGATAACAAGTCTTGTGGATAAGGGAGAAGCAGTGGACGTGGTATACTTAGACTTTACTAAGGCCTTTGACATGGTCTCAAATGATCTTCTTATCAATAATCTGGGAAAATACAACCTAGATGGGGCTACTATAGGCTGGGTGCATATCTGGCTGGACAACCATTCTCAGAGAGTAGTTATTAATGGTTCACAATCATGCTGGAAGGGCATAACAAGTGGAGTTCTGCAGGAGTCTGTTTTGAGGCCAGTTCTATTCAATATCTTCATCAATGATGTAGATGATGGCATAGACAGTACGATTATTAAGTTTGCAGATGATACCAAGCTGGAAAGGGCTGCAAGTGCTTTGGTGGATAGGGTCAAAATTTAAAATGATCTGGACAAACTAGAGATATGGTCTGAGGTAAACAGGATGAAGTTTAATACAGACAAATGCAAAGTTCTCCACTTAGGAAGGAACAATCAGTTTCACACATACAGAATAGAAAGCGACTGTCTAGGAAGGAGTACTGCTGAAAGGGATTTAAGGATCATAGCGGACGACAGGTTAAACTTGAGTTAACAATGTGACACTGTTGCATCCCAGGCTGGGATCAAGGCTGGAGTAGGGATTTGGGGCACAGGAAGGGATCAGAGGTGTAGGCTTCTTCAGAGGGTGCTTATCTAAAGCAACTTCCAGAAGCAGCAACAAGTCTTTCCTCCAGCTCTTAAGTGAAGGCAATGTGCTCTGTCTGGTCTGCAGGCATTACCCCCATGGCTCCCTTTGGCTGTGGTTCTCAGCCAATAGGAGCTGCAGAGTCAGCACTTGGGGTGGGGAGGAGAGCGTATGGAGCCCCATGGATGGCTCTAAATGTATGACCTGGAAGGGATATGTACCAGTGCATCCAGGAGTCATGCACAGCCAAGGGGGATCCTGCCTTAGTCCAGTGTGGCACTAACTGGACTTTTAATGGTCTGGGCAGCAGAGCTGACTGGAGCTGCCAGGATCCCTTTTTTACCAGGCATGCCAGGTGAAAACTGGACACCTGGCAATCCTAAGTCCAAGTTCCATAGACCTAGTTTGCATTTCGCATCCTGACCTGAATCTGCCCTGCTTCCTAGATCTCGTATGCACCTGGGACAAAAAAACAAAAGAAAAAGCTCAACTCTCTCCATGGCTTCCTTTTCATAACTATCTCCAAATTTACTGACACTCATTATTTTTCCTCAAGTTTTCACACTCTCCTGTTGTTCATTTAGTTGTCCTTTTAGTGGTTCCTTCTCTCCGTTTTTGCTTTTTGTTTGCATTGCACAGTGTTCTGTGTGTACTTCCCTCCTATTTTTCCTCCACATTTTATCCTGAAAGTTCATCTTCTGCAAAACCGTCCAATGATAATCTTCCAAAAGAAACATTTAAAAAGTAAATAGACCACTCTGAGATCAGATTGTCAATCCTTATTTATATGGTGTATTTTCTGTCTGAACTGCATTCTTTGTCCAGTTTATATTTCGTGTCCCTTGGAGCAAAGACAATGTCTTCAATGCTTTGAATAATGGTGTATGCACAAATGGTTTTCAGTAAATAATAAAGGGCTGTAGCCACAGAGCTCCCCTTTTGTGATTTTTCCTTTTTCATTATCTTTAAGGATCAGATGTAGCTTTGTAATAGATCATCATGGAGGGCTGGGGGGAGAAAGAGTTCACTGAGATATAAAAACAAATAACAAAATCAGACAGAAAAGTGCTATGGGACTGTATGTGACAGTCACATTAATAATCTTTATAACGTTGTAATGAAATGAAATGCCCTTCTATTGGGTTTCCCATGCCAATGTCACAAAGGCAAAGTAGTAGTGGAATGTTACATTAGATGTCATGCTTTGTTGAACCAAAGGAGAAACCTGACTCTTTATTAAAAATAAAAATATACTTTAGCAAATTACCATAAATGCTCCCTAGTACTGAAGAAATACTATTACAAAATCTATTACTTTGGAACATCACTATAGCAAGTGCTTCACCAACTGGAAAATCCCTTCTGTGCCTTGGGAATACCAAAAGCGCAGTGCACATTGCCAAGTGTCCAGCTTTTGGGCTAAGGATCATCTCCCATAGTTTTGTACATAAGAGGTGGCAGGCAACCCTAGTGTGTGTGAGAACTGGGGACTGGCAAACTTTTAAAAAATACCCCCAAACCTTATGTTTGCATTGATTTGAACTACAGTTAAATTCATCCCTATGCAAAACAGTACAAATAAAGTTAGAGTTAAGTGGTGCATAGATTTTGTCTGGCCCTCTGACATATATATAACCCATAGAAAATATCCTTTAAACATTTTTGAAACGCTATAGATTACATGCTTTAATAGTGATGCTTTAATAAAGCATTTAGATAGATTATGGGCTTGATTACAGAGTGGTATTTGGGTGCTGTAATGTCAAGTGCCTAACTTTCAGGCTCCCTGCCACCTAGTGGAATTCACAACCCCAAATTAGGCACCCAAGCTCCCTATATAATGTACCAGTACCCTTTACCTGGTATTGCTCAGGTCCTTAACTCAATCAAGTTTTGTTTTACTTCATTTAATCATGTTCTAAGGTGGGACTGGGGTTGAGGGGTACAGTATGCAGGCTGCCCCAGGGAGAGAGGACATCCCAAACCTCTCACCACAGCAACCTGAGGCCAGATGAGATGCGCCTGTCCATGGCTACAGCAGCTGTATAGCAGGCCCAGCAGGGAGACGGAGGAGTATTTCATGAGGAGTAACGGTAGTTCAAACTAGGAAGCCTAGTTCGAACTATCTAGTTCGTGCCCTGTGTAGCCGCGCTGCACGGGGTTCAGACCAGCGGGGTTTTAAAAATGGTGGCTCCCCGCTTATGCAAATGAAGCCCGGGAAATTCAAATCCCAGGCTTCATTTGCAAGTGCAGTATGCCTACATTACCCTCCTAGTTTGAACTAGCGGGGTAGTGTAGGCATACCCCTAGAGGTCTTTAGCAGCAGAACTTAGGCACTTGGGACTTACCTATACTACTGCTTAAGTTGTTATAGCTTACATCACTCAGGAATATGAAATCACACACCCCGAGCAATGTAAGTTAAATCAACTTTAAAGAGGCATTCACAACACCCATGTTGGCAGGAGATACTCATTGAGACAGAGAAAGCACTCTCCTTCTTCACTAGATGCATTGCATCAACACTGATGTTGCATGGTAGTAAAGACAAGCCCTTGGAAACTTTATGGATGAATAGGGTGTGGATGTGGTTTTGTGAATGCCAGTGGTGCCTAAATGTTGGATTTATGAGTTTTGCCTTCTGGAATCCAATACATGTGTTTATATATGTTTATAATACTGATGCTCCATCTAAACATTTTAATAAAGAAATCTTGAGTGCAATTTGCTGTCCTGGTGAAGGCAAACAAAGCAGCACATGCCTAGTATAAAAAAGAATATTTAACAGAATATATTATTTTTCACCTCACGTAACTTGTATAAGTATGAATGGGAATTAATCACACTCCTCAAAGAAATAGTTACGTGTTTTTTTAGACGATGTGGTTTCCAAGTCACTACAGCTTCCTTACTGAAACAAGATAAGCCTTAAAACAAAGCCTGACTATATCTTTGGGGGCTTTCAAAGATGGCTGACCATGTTGCAGATACTGAATCAGGAACTAAATACATCCAACATCTTCATTGAACTGAAGATCAGAAACTTGAAAGAGAATTCTTCTCAAAATCTTGCCATGATTTTTTTCTGAGATTTGGAATTATGGACTCAACACATATACTTTCCAATGTAGATTAGCATTTTCTTGACCATGATTTGGAGAGCACAACACTGAGGTGACTCTCAAATGAAATCTTTATGTAGAAGTTTTGGAAGGTCACTAGGCTAACACATATAAAATATGTGCATCACACAATTTGCAACTTAAAAAATGTAAATGTGCAATACAATACTAATTCAGTATGTTCACAGTTTTTTCATATTTGCTATATAGAGAGTTCTCTAGTGTGCAGTATTTTCATTATACATGATTTTACATTTCTAATTAAAATTAATTTGCTATTAAATATGTTTAGATTACAATATTGGAAAAACTGTTCTATGTATTTATATAGTACATATTTAATGACATGCCAAGTGTGCATATTTAACTAAATCTTCATTCCCTTTACTGCAAATTGATACTCTAATAATTACTTAGAAATTAATACAAGTAATTTATATAGGAGTATATCTAGCCAAGTTTTGAGTTAAGTTTATTTTCATTTAATCGTGATTTTGTACTAATAATATAGACTTAGTATATTGCTCTGTACTGCTTTTATGCAATTATTATTATTTATTATTATAAATCTGAGTAGGGTAAACATCATATACTATGAAGCAAGGGGAGAGGTTGCCCACCATCCAGATTTTCACAGATATATCTGTTCCATTATCTTTTCCACGTTTTTGCTACTCTGGCCCACATCTCTGCAGCATACAAAGAGGTCACTCCCAAAGGGACTGGTTACAGGCTAGAGCATACACCACACATCCTTTTACTCAGTGAGAAAGCGTATTTGGAAATCTGACATTTCAGTTTATATAATTTTTAAAAAGGAAGTTCTACTGGAAGGGCATTTACATGGCATTTTCAGCATGCCCAAGTGTTTTGAATTTCCTGGAGTTAACACCAGTAGCTTAGGAAATTTACCAGAATAAACACTGAAAAAATAAAATTATTCAGATAGTTCTTGTTAATATTGCTGTCATCCAGCAGGGGAACCAATGACATAATAGCTTTTCAGGACAACTATGCTGACAATGAGAAGCTGGCTCTATGATGTGGATACACCAGGATCAAAAAGGTTGGAATTTGATGTTTCACCATGGAATCAGAAGCTCTGTAAGTCTCTGTCTTCTCCTTCTCCACATACGTGAGAATTCCTTTCTCCCAGGGGGACCATTGGTGGTAAATCAGAGTAAATTTTCTGACAACTATTTCTCCTTACTCCATCCACACTTTTTTTTTTCAATAAGAGGGACTGATTTGACTCTCATTAAACAGAGAGGTTACTGTGAACTGTTATTTAGTACTCCTAACTAATGTATTAAAATTGCACAATAAGGCTATGTCTACACTTGTGGCTTCTTCCGCAAGTACGGCCGTTCTTGCGCAAGAATCCGCAGAGCGTCCATACTGCCCTCCCGCTCTTGCGCAAGTAAATTTACAGTACGGCATAGTAAGAGAGGGCTTCTTGCGCAAGAGCTACGCTCTTTTTTAACAGGTGTAAGCCCTCTTGTGCAGGAGCTCTTGCGCAAGAGGGCAGTGTGGACGCTCGGCAGGGATTTCTTGCGCAAGAAAGCCCTATGGCTAAAATGGCCATCAGAGCTTTCTTGCGCAAGAAAGCGTCCACACTGCTATGGGTGCTCTTGCGGAAAAGCACAGTTCACACATGGCAGTGTGGACGTTTTCTTATGAAAGACTTCTTGCAGAAGAACTCTTGCGCAAGATGTTCTTGTACAAGAAGATGCCAGTGTAGACATAGCCTAACTGTGTTTCAATAACTAGAAACACACTGAAAAGAAAAATATCAAGTTAGGGTACTTCTATACTGCAACACTATTTAAAAATAACTAGCACTATTCGAAAATAACTTAGTCCGTTTCTACACAACTTGAGGACTTCTTACTCCGACTCCTGTAACCCTCATTGTACAAGATATAAGGGAAGTTGGAGGAAGAGTGCTCTGTTCAAAATAAGTGTTGTGTAGATATTCCCAATTTCTAAATAAGTTATTTCTAAATAAAATATGCAATTGATGTAGCTCACTTCGCATAACTTATTTTGAGTTAAGCCCTGCAGTGTAGATGCACTCTTTAGTCTAAGCTTCTCTGTTTAGTTTGTTTGCACTATGGTTTGTTTTAATATTTGATAAAGCTTACAGGCACTATATATACACAACATTAAATAAATTAATACATCATTTTCCAGAACTACACATCAATATCCTGTGATATGATGGATGGACATTATTTTCCCCAAGGCTGTTTAAGTAAGGAGCGGAATTTCCTTTTGTCTCCAAAAGCAATTTAAATAAAAAGTGAGAAAGATGACCTATAGATGAAAGATGAAAGATGACCTAACGTCCTTATAGTAAGTTATTTCAAATGTTAGTAAACACATAATATTAATTATAGTTTTAAATTTTGATTTCATATTGATACTAGTAAGGAACAATTAACAAAGGCATTGCAATGAAGAGAGTTCAAGTATTTTTGATAACTACATAATTCAAATAGCAGAGTTTGGAAGAATCATAGAATCATAGAGCTGGAAGGGACCTCGAGAGGTCATCGAGTCCAGCCCCCCGCCCTCAAGGCAGAGACAAAGCTGTCATTAAAATGATTTATTATTTTATTGAAAATTCTATGTCATTATCACAGAAACAGTTGCATAAACTTAAGAGTCTTGGCCAAATTCCAAGTTAAGTATTTACATTCTGCCTTCTGTACCTAAATTCTTTCTTAAACAATTCCTTAATTTCTATTGGATAAAATATTCTTTGTTTTTTATATGCTTTACTTCTTGCCCTGGTATATAGTACTACTGAGAGCTGATGAACTTTTGCCACATTGCAGGATTTGATGAAGTAATTGTAAAGTACTTGGGGCTCCTTTGTGACAAAAGATGCTAAATGTACCCTGCCTTGTGAATCTGTAACCAGAATGACACCCCTTCAAAAAGGGTGCGCCTATTTTATATTGACACTATTTACTATCTATCTATCTATCTATATATTGTTTTTTATGCCATTTACAGGCCTGGCATTTGAGAACCACTTCTTCAAGTAGAGGATGGTAAAGATCCACCCTCCATTGATACAAATACACACATCCTTTTAAGTAAAGCAAAATGGATTAGTCTTATTAACCGATCTATTTTATAGTTTTCTATAGTGCCCAGCACTGTAGCTTCTACAGCCCTTTCCAGGCATACTATATGGCTGTGTCTACATTGGCACCCTTTTCCAGAAAAGGGATGCTAATGAGACACTTCGGAATTGCAAATGCCGTGGGGGATTTAAATATCCCCCGCGGCATTTGCATGAACATGGCTGCCGCTTTTTTCCCGCTCAGGGTTTTGCCGGAGAAAAGCGCCAGTCTAGATGGGATCTTGCAGAAAATAAACCCTTTTCCGGAAGAACCCTTATTCCTACTTGAAAGTAGGAATCTTCCGGAAAAGGGTTTATTTTCTGCAAGATCCTGTCTAGTCTGGCGCTTTTCTCCGGCAAAACCCCGAGCCGGAAAAAAGCGGCAGCCATGTTCATGTAAATGCCGTGGGGGATATTTAAATCCCCTGCGGCATTTGCAATTCCAAAGTGTCTCATTAGCATCCCTTTTCCGGAAAAGGGTGCCAATGTAGACACAGCCTATCAGTATAGAGGTATCCTACCTCACTTCCTGGAGTCTTCTACAATTCCTCTTGCAGAGGTTTTTCCATTCTTCGTTTCATGTGTGTAAATCCTTTTGGTTATACTGAGAAAGTTTATCAAAAAGAATTGTTTTCAAGCATACCTTAAAATTGGTCAGATCCCGAATGAGACTAATCATCTGTTTTTGGCTCTCACTTGCTTTATTCTAGGATTTGTAAGATGCACTGTGAATAAGAGCACAGTGGTCTTAGCAATTCCTGGAAATAGACCTTGAATTGTCAACAGCACTTTAGAAGACATGGAGAAATTGTAATATAGGGGGATGCACTCACAGTAGCCGGTCATATTGAAGAGGTTAGTAGCCATATTCTACAAAGTTGGGGGCTCTAGTATTGTTTCAATTTTCTGTTCCTAATAGAGTGACTTATGATGAGTCTGCATGTGATTAATGTGTCACTGTGGGCAGATTACTGTCTAGAGGGAAAAGGAAAAGTTTCCCAGCCAGTTGAAAGTAGAAAAAGTGGATTATTTACTCCTGATGCTTCCATTTCATTATAAACTAAACAGGACCGTAGCGCTTTTCACCACAAAGACATATGGTGGAGGATACTTCCATTGGGAGGAAAGGGGGCACAGTGTTTCAAATAGTTCTTTGCTATTGTCTCCCTTCTGACTAGCATCAATTCAGTCTTCTTCAGTCTGAACCTTGAACTCTTGCATGTCAGAGATCTATTATAGGAATTATGACATCTTTGTGATGGCACTGTTTGAAGACTGAGATGTACAGCTATGTACCAGCAATCTATTGTTGGCAGTGAATCTCATAACATCTCCAAGAGGTCTCATGTAGTTACTGAAGAGAGTATGTGCAAAGATACTTCTTTCTTTGATTTTTCTCTGTGAAGCTTATTGCTTTGTTTTCCTAACATGACCACTGATGGTACTAAACATGGATAATTCCTAACAGTCACCAAAACGACATAAGAAATTGCTGATTGTTTTCTTTTATGACTTGAACCAGATAATTAGAGCAGGGTAACAAACACAAATAGTGATTTGTAAATATTTTATATGGAAGGAAAAAAGTGCACTAGATTCAGTTGGTTATTATTTGTCCTCTCACAGTTTGCTATTGTTCAGAGAGCCTCCAGGGAGTCATGAAAATGTTCATGATCCTAAACATTTCACAAAATTTAGCACAATAGGAATTTGTATGAACATTTGTACCAGAAATGTACAATGTGATTATTTTCTTGTTTTCATAGGCTCCGAGGCTGGAAGGGATCACTCTGTCACATGTCATAGAATCTTCCTCAAATAATTCTTAGAATAGATCTTTTAGAAAACCATCCACTCTTGATTAAAAAATTGTCAGTGATAGAGAATCCACCACAATACTTGGTAAATAATTCCAATTATCATGTTACATGCTGCCACTGACTGGTATTATATCTTTCTCTGCTAGACTGAAGAGCCCACAACCATCCCTCAACCTTCTCTTTGTTAAGCAAAATAAATTCTAATAAGATCCTTATAAGGGATGTTTTCTAAGACCATAAGAAGGTCTAGTCTGGGTGACCTATGGTAGATCTAACCCAGCATCCTGCCATTAGACAATGCCAGGTGCTTTAGAGGGAATGAACAGAACAGATAATCATCAAATGACCAATCCCATGTTGCCCATTCGCAGCTTCTGGCAAAACAAAGGTCAGGGAAATTTCAGAGCATGGTTTTGCATCCCCATCCATCCTGGCTAATAGCCATTGATGGACTTATTGTCCATGAGCTTATCTAGGTCTTTCTTGAACCCTGTTAATCTTTAATAATTCTCATGGCTCCTCCTTGAACTCTCTCCAATTATCAACATCCTTTTTGAATATTCCAACAGCAGTCACAGTAGGGCAGGGGAGGGCAATATTTTTTTATGGGGGCTACTCCAAGATTTTGGTAAGTGGTCAAGGGCTCTGCTCCAGCATGGGGTGGTGGAAGTGAGGGAGGGAGGAGGCTTCACTGGCTGCCCGACTCCAGCAAAATTTCTCAGCTCCTATTGACTGGAAACTGGCCAATGAGAACTGATGGATTATGCTAGAGGGTGAGGGCAGCGTGCGAAGCTTCCTCTCTCTCACCAGTGTTCAGAGCAATTAGCAGCCAGATGTTTAAAGTGGCATGAGCTGCTCTGTAGTAAGGGTCCTGGCCAGGAGGCCTCAGGCCAGATCCAATGGCTTGGCAGCCTGGATCCATCCTGCTGGCCTCATCTTGCCCAGCCTAGCAGTAGGGCTATATATAGACTGTAAACTAAAATCTCTATCCCTACTCAAGAATTCTGTTTATGCCTGTAAGGATTATTTTAGGACTTTTAATCACAGTGTTTCACTATCAGAGGGGTAGCCATGTTAGTCTGAATCTGCAAAAGCAATGAGGAGTCCTGTGGCACCTTATAGACTAACTGAAGTGTAGGAGCATAAGCCTTCGTAGGCAAAGACCCACTTCGTCAGATGCATGTTTCACTAGAAGCTCAAGTTCAGCTTCGTACCCACCATGACCCCCAAATTCCTTTCAGACTTGCTGCTTCTAAGGATACAGTTTTCCATCTTGTAAGTATGGCCTAAATTATTTGTTCCTTGCCAACCCTTTTAAACAACATGCAGTTCTGTCACAATATACTATGGTTGGCATGGAAGAGGCACTATCCACAAATCTAATTTAAACTGGCACCTAACAAACAATACCAACTGACCCCAAGATCTATCCATAATATTCTATATAGCCCAAGGAGCCCAACGAGGTCAGATGAACGAGATTAGATAAATAGCAGTGACTAATGAGACTGCTATGGACTTTGTGTAACTGACAATTTAAAACAACTCCCCCTGAAAAAAAATGTAAGGGGAGTGAAATTCACCTAAACTTCCATCTTTTCAGAGAAGCCCATTAATGAATTACTTTGAAACCCATGGACAAGGATTTCTTCTTTGAATTCATGCAAATAAGATTATGCATTTGTGACTCCCTAGAGAAAGAGGTTTCTTAATACCAAACACAGAAATCTAGGGCAAGCATGAATTAAAGATTCAAATCTACAACTCTGAATAATCTTTTTATGATTATAAATCAAAATTCTGTACAATATGGATGAATTACAGCAACTGAAATCTCCAAAATGGAAGGCAACATAAACTTGATAGAAGAGAGATGTGCTCTCCCACTTTGAAATTAAACAAATCACAAAGGCTGTGTCTACATTGGCATCCTTTTCTGGAAAAGGGATGCTAATGAGGCACTTCGGAATTGCAAATGCCGCGGGGGATTTAAATATCCCCCGCGGTATTTGCATGAACATGGCTGCCGCTTTTTTCCGGCTTGGGGTTTTGCCGGTGAAAAGTGCCAGTCTAGACGGGATCTTGCGGAAAATAAGCCCTTTTCCGGAAGATCCCTTATTCCTACTTGAAATTAGGAATAAGGGAATAAGTAGGAATAAGGGATCTTCCGGAAAAGGGCTTATTTTCCGCAAGATCCCTTCTAGACTGGCGCTTTTCACCGGCAAAACCCCGAGCCAGAAAAAAGCGTCAGCCATGTTCATGCAAATGCCACGGGGGATATTTAAATCCCCCGCGGCATTTGCAATTCCGAAGTGTCTCATTAGCATCCCTTTTACGGAAAAGGGTGCCAGTGTAGACACAGCCCATATGTTTGTTCAGAACATATCTGACAATTAAAAATGATTTCCTCTGACGGAGTGAAATATGAAGGGCAATTTCTGTCCTTTATATTGAACTTACTTGAAACCTCAGAATTTCTAGTCCATCAATAGGTGGAATCAGCATCATGTGCATGCAACAGTGGTATTTTGCTAACCTAAACCATACATTGACAAGCATATTCCTCATACTCCCAGTATTTTCTCATCCTAACATGGCTGCCAAAAGGTCATTACCATGAAATGAAAGAATCCTAATATTCCCAAGTGAGGTGTGGAAGAAGAACACTTGTAAGTTTCTTCCAAAAGTTCTCAGAATTGGCTAAATTTCTCATGCAAAACCTTGAGATTCTGAAGAGGTCTCATAAGGTTGTACATACTACAGTCAAGGCACAGAAACACATACCCTATTGCTGTACATAAGAGCGTAGGGGCTCCATGAAATGGAACATAAAAGTCTTCATGAAATGTAGGGTGGAGAGTATACAACAGTGGTGGGGAACCTTTTTCAGGTCAGGGGCTGCTGACCCACAGACTAATCATTCCAAGAGGGGCATACCAAGTGAGAAGCCAAACAAACAAACAAACAAAGCCCTTACTGATGCAGCCCCTGACTGAGAAGAAGAAGGAAAACACTCCCCATATTTTACATCCTCACTATACCTTTTTATCCAGGTTGAGAGCCATTTCTGGGTTCCTACATGTCTTGGTAAAACATCTCAAACCTGTACCTCTCAAAGCATCCAAGTGAATTTTAAATCAGTCTCAAGGACTTAGTTTGAGTTAACGTTTGACTGCTGCGTATAGCCGTGGGCAGTTAGTTCAGACTAAGGGGATTTAAAAACGGCGCCCGGACGGGAAGATGCAAATAAAGCCCAGGATATTTAAATCCCGGGCTTCATTTGCAACTTTGAATGCCTACATTAGCCTCCCTAGTTCGAACTAGGGGGCTAGTGTAGACATACCCTAATAGATTGCAGCTCACAAAGTGGTTTTTTGTTTGGTTTTCTTTTGCTTGACAAAACCTTCTGGCAACCCTAGTACTGGAATTTTTTTTAAACAAAAAAAGCACTGGCGAAATCTATTGTCATCCCTGAACACACTGCCTCTATGCTGTAGGCTATTAGCTAGCTCTCGCAACCCTTAAATGGACAACATACCTCCTGTTCTCTTCCCACCCATGAAGGCATAACAGCTTCTCTTCCAAGCATCATAAAGGTGCCCACTGCTTAATATGCAGTGAGGTCAATCTCATAACGTGCCTTGGACTGCAAAAGTTGTGGGTGAACTCCACCAGTTTTAAGTAAAACGTATGGGACCATAAGAGTTGCCACCTTCTTGGATTCGTTTTTCTCAGTAACATATACACAAGAGTGGCTGAATTTGCCCCATAATGTTTTATTTTTTATAAAAGTGTAAAAAAAAAAAGAAAAAGAAAGGGCTACCTACTTGCCATTCAATCATTTTCTCTCTTATCCTGTATTCTGTATTCTTTTTTATGCAGTTTTAGGACTCTATTTTACTGAGTATAAATAAAAAATACTGAATAAAAAAGAGGCAACAATGTCAATAACTTTCCTTTTATAAATATTTCTACTTATAGAAATAAGTAGAAATCTATCACTTTCCTTTTATAAATATTTCTACTTATAGAAATAAGGGGGGGGAAACATTACAACAGAAACAGTGAGTAAATTTTACATGTTGCATCCCCTACTTCCCCTCATAACACTGACACACAAACAGTGTAAGTGAAATTGAAATACGTAACATAGTGGACAAAACACTCAAAAAGTATACATGAATTTTCCTAGTAAATTTTATAAAGGTTTCAAATGAGTGTGGACTACATTTACCTAGAAAATACTAAAACTACAATCAACTACACTCTGTACTAATATAGAACTGATCTTTCACTTATGTGGCAATCAATCACGACTGGGAAAATGTGGTTTGGGGAACGGAGCTAGGGGGATTTTTTTCATTTACATTATTAGATCCCTAATAACATTTTGATTGAAGAGCTTTGCTTTAAAGGTGCCTACCTATATCTTATTAAACATACTTTGCCTTGTATGCAAAGGAAGCATCCACACTGGTTCTGACAAAGTAAGTGATGGGTATATTGGAAAGAAAAATGGCTGTCTTGACACATCATTTGTTTCCAATTTATTGTTGAAGCAAAAAATATGAAAACCTAGTAAGAAGCAGCATTTTTCTGAGCTTTTGATTAACCTGTATCTCATAGTTCTCTCATACCATCAGAATTACATAAAGTATTTAACCAGCTCCCATATTTTCACTGGAAATATAGTGTCATGTAAATTCAGTTATCCATCACTGATGGATTTCTTTTTGACTTATTTAAACATCAGCCTTATAGTACAGCAACAATGAACTATGTTGCCATAAAAATAGATCATAATGAAAACCCAGAGAAAGAAATCTTGAAAAAAATAGCATGATTGACAAGGGCATTGTGAACTATATGGTTCTATCAGCCACTATTAGACTCAAACTGAGGTAAAGATTTACCACAAGACAAAAACTGATAATGAATAGACTATCATCTATTAAAGCATTGCCATAAATTGAGATAAATGTAAAAGACCTCTTCTGAGCTAATTGTTTCATGGTGGAGTTCTTGTCAGCCACCATCAAGCACACCCTTTGAATCTACTCAAAATAGAGGATGAATTATTCCTCCTATGCAGTGCATCTTTATTATCCCAGCAAACTACGCTATTACTTATTCTACATTTTGGCCTTAACTCATAATGGTCGATAGCTGATTTATATACAGGCAGTCCCCGGGTTACATGGATCCGACTTACATCGGATCCCTACTTACAAACGGGGTGAGGCAACCCCACACTAGCTGCTTCCCCCCAGCAGACCAGGGAGACGCGAAGCTAGTGCCCCCTTCCCCAGCAGACCAGGGAGACGCGGAGTGGCTTTTCTCAGCAGACACCTCAGCTTGAGAATAAAGGACTAAGGGAAGTGAGGTGTGAGAGAATAAAACTGAGCTCTGGAGAAATGTTTGGCTAGAGTTTCCCCTACAATATGTACCAGTTCCGACTTACATACAAATTCAACTTAAGAGCAAACCTACAGTCCCTATCTTGTATGTAACCCGGGGACTGCCTGTTTATGATTGATCCAAAAAAGTACTTCAGGTAGGTTTTTAGATGAGCTCATCTCTCTCTTAGGGCAATGTTGCTTTCAGCTCATCATCCTTTGTATACAGGAAATTGGTCAGCAACAGGGCTTTCTCAACCTATGTCCACACATGAAAACTGTATTATAAGAACGGCCATAGGGGGTGAGACATTATCTACTAATATGACCATAAAAACTACTGTTGCTACCATTGTTATATAATTGCAACAAATCTTATATCCAGTGTGACACAATGGTTTTGCATCCTCCAGGCTGATTGACCCAGCATTAACCCATAGAGATATGTTAGAAATAGAATTAAAACTAATTGTGTGTCTACTTATATATGCAAACCATGTAAGCAGACAATTCCTGTCTGTCACAAAAGCTGTTAATTCAGAGATCAAAAGGGAATATTAACATTTAGATGGCTCTTGAGTGAAATAACTTCATTGTCTATATTAATTAACACTATTAATACTACAAAAAACAATGCAGCATCTTATTCTAAAATATTTAATAAATGTATACAATATGCATGATGATGCAAGATTTATATCTTATTGTTTTTGATGGGCATATCATATTTTTTTAAAAAATATATCCATATGTACACATTGTATATAATAATAAGCCTAAATCTGAATTTATATTAGGGACATACAAAATACACAGGTACTTTTTTTGCCACTCCAAAACACCTAGAAACATGAAGAGTAAGCTGCATAGAGTTTCCAACCCAAACTTAATTTTCCCATGTCACTGCATCCATAACATTGTTTTTAACTTCGCTTTAAGGCTGAGGTGGTGCAATCAGCTGAGAAAAAAAAAACCATAATGGCAGATTTACCAACTCTAAAAATACCTCCCCATTTCACTGTTTTACATTCACATTTTCACTAAAATACATTAGTACAGTGGGTTAGAATCTGCAAGTCTTTTATGTATTCATGATTACTGAGGTTTTACTCATTACTCCTAATTGTTAGACTTGACGACAACGCATACAATAATTTAACATCCACTCGATGTGCAGCAGCAATGAAAAAAGTAAACAGTATGTTATGAATCCTTAAAAAATGAGAGAGAATAAGACAGAGAATATCTTATTGACTCTTTATAAATCCACAGTACGTCCACATCTTGAATGCTGCGTGCAGATGTGATCACCTCATCTCAAAAAAAGATATCTTGGCACTGGAAAAAGTTCAGAAAAGGGCAACAAAATTATTAGGGGATTGGAATGGCTGCTATACATGGAGAGATTAATAAAACAGACTTTTCAGCTTAAAAAAGAGAAGACTAAGGGGGGATATGAGAGAAGTCTATAAAATTATGATTGGTGTGGAGAAAGTAAATAAGGAAACTTTATTTATTTGTTCCGATAACACAAGAACTAGGAGTCACAAATGAAATTAATAGGTAGCACATTTAAAACAAATAAATGGAAGTATTTCTTCACACAATACACAATCAACCAATGGATCTCCATGCCAGGGGACATTGTGAAGACCAGGACTTTAACAGGGATCAAAAAGGAGCTTGATAAATTCATGCAGGATAGGTCTGTCAATGGCTATTAGATAAGATAAGTAGGAATAGTGTCCCTAGCCTTTCTTTGTCAGAAGCTGAGACTAGATGACAAGGAAGGGATGTTCTGTTCATTCCCTCTGGGGCACCAGGCATTGGCTATTGTTGGGAGACAGGATACGGTGATAAATGGAGCTTTGTTCTGATCCAGTATGGCTGTTCTTATGTTCATATGTGCTTATTCTATCCAGCTACTCCCCAATTTGTTGAAAACTACTGAAAAATTAATAAAGTTTGGAAAGTTTGAATGGAACTAGTAAGTGAAGTTTATAGAGGAGCAATGGGTAAAATCCTAGCCTGCTGAAGTCAATGGGAATTTTGCCATTGCCTTTACAGCCAAGATTTAATTTCTACCGCTAAAACAAGCTACTTCTTTTAAAATGGACTAAATCAAAATTAAAAATTAGTATTCCACAGAAAACTATAACTTATTGCAGTTACAAATAAACCCTACCATTGCTATAACTGAGATAACAGTAGTATTAAGGATACATGTATGCTTTACCCAATTTAACAGTTATTTACTTTACGCATTTGACAGCTTTTTATGTTACAAGAAAACTGAAATTGCAACTTGAAAGATGGCAGGTAGCAGTATATAAAAGTAGTGGGAGAAGAGAGGTATGACGTGCTTGATCAAAACTCTTCTAAACATCTACAAAGAACCATTAAACACTTATAAAATAATTTTACAAGACATTTAAATAAACAAATAAATTCAAAGCACATTGTTTAAAGAGTGTTGTATTTGACGTTTTCATAAAAATTAGTTAATTTTGAAATATTGAAGTTGAGAGGTTTCAAGAGGACCAACAAAAGCTATAGAACTGTGTAGAGATTGAACACAAAGCCTAAAGGTAATACTGACAAGAGACAAAAGTCTAAATTTGCTCCTGGAGTAAACAGAACATTCTATGGAAATTTATAAGATTGCAGGAGCTTTCACTAAATTTGAATGTGGCCTGAAATACTCCAATTTGACTAAGAGCTATTTAAAGTATTTTAGTAAGAACAGCATTTTAGTAACAGCAATAAAAGTTAAAGAATAAATGGAAGACTTAAATTTTAGAATGAGCAGCCTGCACCTTTAAGCAGGGATAGAAAGCAATTGGCTTTCTGGCTGAATGAGGGAAACAGGGCTTTATAGTGTGTGTGTGTGTGTGTGTGTGTGTGTGTGTGTGTGTGTGTGTGTGTGTGTGTGTGTGTGTGTGTGTGTGTGTGTGTGTGTGTGTGTGTGTGTGTGTGTGTGTAAACTGCTATAAAAGGGGTCATTATGGAAGCTAACCCTCCTGTAAGAATGCATAGTTTAAAAGAGACAGTCCTGCACCTGAAGCCTCCTTTTGACATGCAGCAGGCTGAAGCAACACCCACCATCCCTCCTTTTAAAATGGAAACTGCCAGTTTTGGTCAAGACATGCTGCAGTAATTATGCTACTTGCTCCTTTTTTAAGATGCCTGGGAAGGAATTTTTCTCTTACCATCATACTGGCATGGATGTAGTGGATTGTTTTTCATTTTCCCCACTGCAGGTTCAGGAGGGTGCTCTTCATGAACAGCATGAATGTATGTCACAACTCATTATTTAAGAGCAGTGTGGCTGTACAGTGCAGGTCCTCCATAGGAAAGGTATACACAGTGTCTGGATAAATGGTTTGGAAAAGGACTTAAAAAGTGGTGCTTGTTAAAGGAACCCAAGGAACAAATGGTGGAGGGCAGTTGTGGACTCCTATGATTGGTATGGTGGAAGCCCCTGGTTAATGAGGGAATAAACACGGGGTTACCTGCACTGCATACTTTTATCTGCTCGGTAGCTCCTGACATATAATAATAAAGTTGTGGTTTGATTAAGCCCATGTCAAATGTCTCTTGCCCTTCTTTTGGTATGGACAGATAATTACACAAAAGGCTCCAGCCCCCCCCCCCCCACTCTTATTCATAAAAAAGGATTTTTTTAAATGCTCTCTTAAAATTGATCATTTTGTTAAATTTGTGAAAGGTGTTTTGTTACAAAGGCTGTTGTCCATTTTTAAATTGGCCAGATATATATGTCTATGCAATGACTGAAAATAATGGTGTGCAACAGGACAACCAGATAGAAATGTTCTAAATACCACAGATCGGTCACAGGAGGAGTATGTTAACATTCCTTTTGGAGGAGACATATAATGTCAACATTTAAAAAAAATTAAGCACTGTGCCCTCTATCAAAAGCACCCCCACCCCAGTCTAAAAGCTGTGAGAGTAATATTACCCATTCTATGCAGAATTAACAAAATACAGGACTATGTAGCACTTTAAAGACTAACAAGATGGTTTATTAGATGATGAGCTTTCGTGGGCCAGACCCACTTCCTCAAATAGTGGAAGAAAATAGTCACAACCATATATACCAAAGGATACAATTTTAAAAAATGAACACATATGAAAAGGACAAATCACATTTCAGAACAGAAGAGGGATGCAGGGGAGGGGAAGGAAGGAAGGTAAGTGTCTGTGAATTAATGATATTAAAGGTGGGGAAGTTAGATGTCTGTGAACTAATGGTATTAGATGTGATAATTGGGGGTATGTATACACTATCCTCCTATTTCGAAATAGGAGGGTAATGTAGGCATACCACAATTGCAAATGAAGCCCGGGATTTGAATTTCCCGGGCTTCATTTGCATAAGCGGGGCACCGCCATTTTTAAATCCCCGCTGGTTCAAGCCCCATGCCGCGGGGTGGGGGAGGGAAGGAAGGTAAATGCCTGTGAGTTAATGATATTAGAGGTGGGGAAGGGTAGATGTCTGTGAGTTAATGATATTAGAGATGATAATTGGGGAAGCTATCTTTGTAATGGGTAAGGTAGTTGGGATCTTTTTTCAGCCCCCCGCAGAGAGTGTCGAATTTTAGCATGAATGCCAGGTATTATCACCTCTAATACCATTAACTCACAGACATCTACCCTTCCCCACCTCTAATATCATTAACTCACAGGCATTTACCTTCCTTCCCCCTCTCGTCCCCCCCCCCCCTCGCATCTCCCTTCTGTTTTGAAATGTGATTTGTCCTTTTCATATGTGTTCATTTTTTTTAATTGTATCCTATGGTATATATGGTTGTGACTATTTTGATGAGCCCACGAAAGCTCATCATCTAATAAACCATCTTGTTAGTCTTTAAAGTGCTACATAGTCCTGTATTTTGTTTCAGCTACAGCAGACTTAGGGAATGTCTAGACTACATGCCTCTGTCACCAGAGGCATGTAGATTAGGTTACCAGACATAGGAAAATGAAGCGGCGATTTAAATAATCGCCGCTTCATTTAAATTTACATGGCTGCCGCGCTGAGCCGACAAACAGCTGATCAGCTGTTTGTCAGCTCAGCGTGATAGTCTGGACGCGCGGGTGTCGACATCAAAGGTAATTGTCGACCACCCAGGTATGCCTCCTGGGATGAGGTATACCTGGGTGGTCGACAAATACCTTTGATGTCGACACCCGTGCGTCCAGACTATGGCGCTGAGCCGACAAACAGCTGATTAGCTGTTTGTCGGCTCAGCGCGGCAGCCATGTAAATTTAAATGAAGCAGTGATTATTTAAATCGCCGCTTCATTTTACTATGTCTGGTAGCCTAATCTACGTGCCTCTGGCGACAGAGGCATGTAGTCTAGACGTATCCTAACATGGCTACATTTCTATCACTATGCAGAATTAAGTGTGTGTTCAAAATGAACAGTTGAGGGGTAAACATTTGCTATGATGCAGAAAGTTCTGTGAATGGTGACCATGGCAGCTATCTCTTCTCCAAGAAAATCAAAGGGATCTTGAAAAGTTACTAAGTCCAGTCCCTTGTCCTCACAGCAGGACCAAACACCATCTAGATTATTCCTGACAGGTGTTTGTCTAACCTGTTCTTAAAAATCTCCAATGATGGAGATTCCACTCCTTCCTATGCAATTTATTTCAGTGCTTAACCACCAAGAGAGGATATTTTCCCTAATGTCCAACCTAAACCTCCCATGTTGCAATTTAAGCTTTTTCTCCTATCAGAGATTAAGGAGAATAATTTTCCTCCCTCCTCCTTGTAACACCCGTTTAGGGTACTTGAAAGCTGTTATCATGTCCCCCCCTTTTCTTTTCAAACCAAACAAACCCAATTCTTTCTTTCCTCATAGGCCATATTTTCTCGACCTTTAATCATTTTTGTTGCTCTTATCTGGACTCTCTCAAATTTCTCCACATCTTTCCTGAAATGTGGGTCCCAGAACCCACAGAATATGTTGGACCTCCCGGGGCTGGCACCCTCAGGATCAGACTTGTCCTAGATGAGGGATTTTTCTGGACCAGCCTTCCTGCTGCCAGCCTCCTTCTGTCCTCCCCCCCACCCCCGCATGGGCTTCCTGGCTTCCCCTGAAGCCCAATTAAGCTGTGTGCTGGCTCCCGCCAACCCCACAGCCCAGCTGTGTCATGCATTGTCCCTTCCCCCTCCCCTCTCTGCACATAGTGCCAGGCTCACAGTCTCCCTACCCCCCATAGTGCATTGGGACTCTGATTCTGGAACATCCGTGATCCTTCTGGACCACAGATGTTGCTAGACCAGAGAGTTCTGGTTTATAGAGGTAGCCTAATCAGCACAGAGTAGAGTGGGATAATTACTTCTTATGTCTTGCTCACAATATTCCTGTTAATGCATCCCAGAGTGATACTTGCTCTTTTTGCAACAGTGCCACGTTGTCAACTCATATTTAGCTTGCGGTTTGCTATGTCTCTTAGATCCCTTTCAGTACTCCCTCCTAGAGAGTCATTTCCCATTTTGTGTGTGGAATCTGATTGTTCCTTCCTATGTGGAGTACTTTGCATTTGTCCTTATTGAATTTTATCCTCCTTACCTCAGACAATTTGCTACATTTGGGTTCAGGGATTTGGCTGGAATAGGTGAGCAGAGAGAAGAGGGAAACAGTGGGAGAGTGGGGGCTTCAGCAGAGCAGGGGTGGAATGCTTGTCATCCCAACCAGCAGCATCACCCACTGTGCATGTGCTGCTCCCACTTCAAATGTCCCTGCTTGGCGTGTCCTTAGTGTACCACCAAGGACAGGTAGATGAGGTGCAGTTCATGCTCATTTTTCTTCAGAAGAGAAATTATGCTCCACTGCACTCTCTGTTAATCTAACCCTGGAGTCCGTTGATCTCAGTCTTGCACCTACAATCTCTTTATAGTGTGTGAATGTGATACATGAGCAAATTACTTTCACAGAAGAGCTAAATATTAGAGCCTTTTTTGAGGGATTATCCCTCCAAGATAATGAACTCTGTGACTGTACCTGCAATGTATATACTCTTAAGTACTAGTGGCAGCCCAATATCTGTGGTTAATAAGAATAAATTAGCATAATCAAACCAAGAATTCCTATCACACTGATTCACCACTGGTATTAACACCCATGTTGGTACCAGAAGTATTTGTAACTAGTGCCTTACTTTAATGCAGGATGGGATGCTGCATCTCATTCATGTCTGTTCACACTAATCCCATAATGGAATGAGTGTTGATTGACTTGGAATGCATTCATTGAATGGGCAGCATGCACCAGACACTGGCTTGGTCAGTGTAGCCAATTGATAAAATTGACATAAGCTGGAAAAAGCATTCCTCTCTAGTAGAAAATGCTTGCAAGAACAGAGACTGTGGGGAAAGAACAAGATTCCAAAATACCGGCCTAATGTAACATAAATGCAGTGAAAAAGCACACAGCTTTTACTGCACTTGTCATCAGCTTGTTCACGGTTCATGCCAAAGGAGTCAGGGAAGCAATAATAAATACTTTTTATTTACAAAGGCTCAGCTTGAAATAAACTGGCACCTTCTTTACTGTGCCAGCATGTTTTAATTTAACATATTGTCCCACTATCTTGAAAAAAAAGAGAGACAAAAAGATTTAACAAAGAATAAATCTGCATTACTTTTGCCTGTCTCTTTCTAATAACAAACCTGTCAGAAAATATTTATCTTCAAAACACCAATGTATTATTATGGACTTTAATACAACTATTTTTGAGAATTGTTGCTTAGCAAAGAAAAAAAAGAAAGAAGTGGGACGATATCAGCTATAAGTGTCTCAGCTCACTGATAAGTCAGACTGAACCCTATATTTTAGGATGTTTTGATTCATAATGCAGTTTTAACTTGCTGTCACAAAAAGGGAAGGTTTCCCTCTTCATTCTATTAAAAGACTTTAACAAAAACAATAATAGAAATTTGCTTTCTCAATTTTGCTTTTGATATAAGTCTATTTGATTGTTTTACCCATTTCTCTTTTTGCCAGTACATGATACACATTTAGAAATGTCGACTTCTATTATTAGATCCTACAGGAAATTCAGAGGCAAATTCTGCTCTCAGTGCATGCAACAAAACTCCAATTACTGTGTTAAGTGTAGAACTCCCAGACAAACAAGAACAGATTAATAAAACAAGTTTTTTTAAAACATAAATGTATCGGGTATCAAATGAATACTAGAGCAAAATGCATGCTGATGCTAAATGGGATAGTTAAATTAATAAGGATAAGCAGAATTGTTTTAAAAGTCCCTCTTTCTTTGATCTTACAATCCTAGTCTCTAATCCTTGAAAGCTGATCAGCAGAGTCCACATGGAGCCCCACTGACCTTAATAAGGCTCCATGTAGAGGCATGTAGGACACAGAAAAAGCTATAAGATCTGGGCCTTATAACAAAAAACAGACAAAGCTAAAACATGATGCACTGGGAAACTTGAGAAGGAAGTTTAGCAGGATAAAAAAATGAAATTAAAATGCTGTTTAAATATATATGTTTTAAAATGTATTTTCCTTGATTTTTTAGGGCTCACTGAAGAAGTAAGCCTCAAGGAGAAGTGCTGATACATATATGCTTCTTCATAAATGATTTAGAAAATGTAGAGGAAAAATGGAATTACATTCAGAGATAGAAAGCTAAGAGATCTAGTAGAGTGGAGAGAGCAAAATACATGCAGCTACAAACATTATAAAACTAAAATTAAGTAAAGCAGACTTAATAAGTTTATGAATAATGTAACACAGTTCTTTTCAAATTATCAGGACCCCAAAATGGATCACAACTCCATTTTAATGGGGTTGCCAAGGACAAAATATGAGACACCTCTAAGGGCTGAAACTTGAGGGTCATAGTGAAATGAAGTTTCAGAACCCCTGCTGTAACAAATCCATAGCCATCTAGATCTTCACAGATGTCACTAGGAAATTCATGGCAAGGCAGCAACAGGGGCAAAACTTAGTCATCCTACTACAGAAGATTGGCTATCCTAGTAGAATTTAAGTAGAATCTGACTTCATTATCAGAACAGAGCAACAAAACTAGGGTTGTGGAAAATCTCAGCCTGATATTCAAGGAGAAAGGACTTAGGCAAGCAGCCAGTCTATACACAGAACTGAAATTCCATTACATCAGGCCCTCAGAAATGAACTGCAGTATGATATGGAGGCTAAAAGGATAATGCTATATGGAGCTATATTCAATACATAAAAGGTATATTGTCACGGTCAGAGGTAACAAGTTTTCTTTATACAGCACCAGAAGATTTACTTGGCATTGCTCAGGTCTTTAACTCAATTAATTTGGAAAATACAATGAAAATGTACATGATTCATTTAAGCATTGCTGTGGGGTGGGGCTGGAGATGAGGGGTTCATTACACAGGAGGCCCAGGGAGAGAACTACCACCCTCTCTTGCTGCAGCAGCTTGGGGACAGGTGAGAAGTGCCTCTCCTTGGCTGCTGCAGCTCCAGCAAGCACAGGTGGTGAGGACCCCTCTGGTCCATGTCCCCTAGCTGGGGAAGGTCTAGGCTCGTCTTCCCCCTTGTGTTCCCCAGCCAGAGTGAGGAATGAGCAAACTATGCCCTTGCCCTTTGCTCTGTGAAGAAGGGGAACTGTCAGTAACATCGCTGCATGAATTGGGATGGCTGTGAGCTTTAGATCTCTCTGCCCTCCTTAAAGGGCACCTGCAGGATGGGAGGCTGTGGGCTGGGGCGGTTCTGGATGGGGGGGGGGGGAGAAAGGGGCATGCTCACAGCCAGTCCCTTTCACCTGCCTGAAACGTATTTTTCTTACTGCCTATGAGCTGCATCTATCAATAGAAACAAAATTAAAAGCCAGATATTAGAGATTCATATTATCAATTATCCCTGTTAGCAAGAAGAAAATATTAACAGGCTTTACCAGAAACAATATAAACAGGACTAAAGTCCCATTGAATATCAGCTTTCAAATAATACGACCTGGTTGCCAGTACTACAGCTAAGACCCAAATTATATTCAGCCTTCTGATAAGTATATATTTCCTTTTTTAGACTGTGTGGCTTTGATTTTGCCTTGTATTCAAAAATATAGCTATTAAAATAATCTTCCTTGCCAGTGAATGGGTATTTATTCAATATTTCTTTTCATCCTCATTATTCGGTGTGTGGTCCCAGGACTTCTTAAATTGTAAACTCTTTATGGCAGAGTCTTTGTATGCATTTGCACAAAGCCTAGAATAATGGGATCCATTTTGGCACCTAAGGGTGCTTCTGCAATATAAATATTAAAGAATGACAAAATATTTTACAACTTTCAGCAATAATATTAGCAGCAGGGCTGACAGCCACTGTGGGCCCTATGGCAAGGTGTGTGTGGAGAACCAATTCTGCATCCCTCATTAGGAGTGGGCAGAAGGGATGGGCCAGGGGGAGCAAACTGCTGCCCCTGCTCCCCAGTGAGATTGTGCCTCTTTGAATCTTCAGGCCCAGGCAATTGTCCCCTTTGCCAGACCCTGTCAGTGGCCTGAATATTAGTAAGTATCTAGCTACATGGGTTATTCCCCTGTCAATATAAGTGCATAAATTTCAGTGTAGGGAACAGCCCTAACCCTAGTCATTTTTTTCCCCATGACAAAGTTATTATGTAAGGGAGATGAACTTAGATACTAGACTGATAAATGCTAGAAAACAGAGAATGATCAGATAAGCGTTTATAGTTATCTTTTAACTGTAAAGATTCTACCTAAGTAATAACTGAAAAGAATTGTGATTTATAATACCAATTTGCTGATATTAATTACATGAAGTATTTTAACATTAAGAGGTCATAAAGGCTTTAGATAAAAATCCTGTTTTTGCTAAGGTAGAATAGGATAGGTCCTATATTTTTCTTTGTGACTTGCAGCACACTAGAAACTTGTAATGGAATTTCAAGTGAGTTAATTTTTATTTGCAAAGAACTAGAAATATTATGAAAATATATGCAGCAGATTACTTCCACTGAAAATGTTCATGCAGCTGATTTGCAATTGGAGGTAACAGCATCCTCCAATTTGTGATCAGCTACCATGGCACGTGATATAGGAGACCATCTTACATTAAGTGAATCCAAAAATTGCAGGCTCCAAATAATCCATAGACAAAAATTCATTTGTTCAATTAATTGAGCAACAGAAAAAACAACACAGCAAAATTTAAAAAATACTGTCTATTGAAGGATATGTTTAAAACACAAGGAAGTTGAATTTGCTATCTAAACTTTTGCTTGCTTTGAAATAATTATTCAGTCCTAGTATCTGCTCATCACGCCCACTCTGTTTGATCTCTTGGGCTATGTCTACACTACAAGGGTATGTCTACACTTGCACCCTAGTTCGAATTAGGGATTCAATTGCAGGCATTTGAATTTGCTAATGAAAAGGGGATTTAAATATCCTGCTCTTCATTAGCATGATCTCGCCCACACGTTACTCCGAATTCCAGTTGTTCTGAAAGTGAAAGTGCGCACCGGGAAGCGTTAGTTTGAAGCAAACCCCTTGGTTCGAACCAATGTTACTCTTCATTTTTTGAGAGAGTAACATTAGTTTGAACCAAAGGGTTTGGTTCGAATTAAAGCGTCCTGGCGCGCACTTTCACTTTCGGAACAGCTGGCATTCGGAGTAACGCGCCGGCAAGATCATGCTAATGAAGCGCGGGATATTTAAATCCCCATTTCATTAGCAATTTCGAATGCCCGCAGTTGCATCCCTAGTTTGAAGTAGGGTGGAAGTGTAGACATACCCCAAGGGTTTTTCGCAAAAATGGCCGTCCACACCTGAGATGTGTTTTTACGCAAAAAAAAAAACCCCACCCAGTAAATCGACAGGCCAAAGGGCTTTTGCCGGTGGAGTTATTCCTCTCCCCATGAAGAGTAACTCCTTTTTTCGCTACAGCTCTTGCACAAAAAGGCATGTGTGGATGCTCCGCAAAGGTTTCTTGTGCAAAAGCACATCACTTTTACGACGTGCTTTTGAGGTATGGATGCCCTTTTGCACAAGAAGTTTTTGCAGAAGATCTCTTCCGCAAAAAGCTTCTTGAGAAAAAACCCTGCAATGTAGACAAAGCTTTGGTGTACTTGCAAGGAACAAGTATTGGAAAGAAAGGTTCCCTCTAAACTGTGTGGTAGCACAGCCCTGCAGCTTAGAGGGAACCTCGTTGGAGAGAACAAAAGGTGTGGAATTGTGTTTGTTTTTAAAAATAATTTCTGTATCCCTATTAATAAACTTCATAATCTGTGACTAGTAAATCCAGAATCTTAAGTCTTGTATTATTTAGTCTGTTGGCTTTCACTGTACTAGCCAGTCAGTCAGCCAGGCAGTGCATTGATAACATTTCTTCTGAGTAAAATGAAATGCACTTTTGGCTTTATCGATATGTTCACACAAGGTTATGCCCTCTTTTACCTATTCATTAACAAAAATCACCTTTTTAAGGGAATTCTGTCATTATAATAATATTTATATAGTTTTAAGGCAAATGCAATCACTATGTTCCACAGTATTGCCTCAGGTATCATCTCAGGGCCCGTGAATATTTGAATTCTGAATGAATGCTATTACATTTCCTATTAGAGGATTCAATTTGATTAAAGAAGGTACCCATGTCAGGCAGAGGCAAATTTATCCTCTAGTCACCTCTCTGGGAGACCATTCCCTGAGGGCTAAAGCGTAACAATAGTGGATCCTCTACGAGGGGGGGGATAGACTAGAAGTAGACATTGCACTAGAACACAAACAAACAAACAAATTAGTCTTGCTATATGACCAGTGGAGGGAGAAGACATGAAATCTCTCTTCCGAGAGTATGTTTTCTACTAGGTAGTTATCACATATACCAGAAGAGAAGCAATATGGGAGTGTGACTAAATCAATCTACCTAAGAGATTCAGTACCATATTCAAGCTGCCAATTAAAATTGGGAGGAATTCTAAGAGCTTTTATATCTCATCACCAAGGCTAAATATTCCTATTAGTTAATTTGTTTTACCACAGAAATAGGTAACATTTCAACTCCCTCTCTAATGCTTTTAAATGCATTTTATAATATTTTCACTTGACCAGAGTAGCATGGTTCAACATGCTGCCACTGTGGATGAGACCTCCTTAAGGAGTAATACTATGGCAGAGACCTGATAGCAAACACGATTGTATGAAAGTGAGCACAGTAGAACCCCACAGGGGAATAATGGGAAGGAGTTGCAGGGTCAGTGGAGCGCCACTCAGAGGTGAAATGGGCCTGTACAGCCCAGTATGGTGTATAAGAAGCATCCACTGGTACTAGTCCATATACAGCTGATGCTAAAATGCTGCTGTGGCAGCTCTTTAAGGACACCGCTCCTTTTGTTTCCCCACCTGTCAGTGAGCCTACCAGTTGGGTCCAGCAGTGCAGGCCTTCTGACTGGAGGGGAGCAAAAGGGACTGCTGCCCTCAAGCCCAGTGTCTGAAAACGCCCCAGGGCTCCCATCTATCACGACCATGGCAGCAGCGACCAGGGCCCTGCACGCCTTCCAATTTGCCGCTAGGGCCCTGGGGTTCCCAGCTGCCACCATCATAGCCCCAGGGCTCCTGGCTGCAGCAGCAGCTATGAAGGGCTATCTTAGGAGTCTGATTCCCTAGCCTCACTCCTTCTGCCTGAGGCCCTGCCCATTCCATGGTCCCATAACTCCCCCACCTTGCGCAGTGCCACAGCATACCAGTAAGTCCAGGCATTTACTTTCACTCCTGATTCTACTGTATCAAACATCCTCTACTTTGCCAGCACACAGTCCTTGTGTTGTGAGTGGATGCAGCAGACTGCAGCTCCACACAGACATACAGGAAAGTTAATCACAATGAAGCTTTTTCTACAGATTGCTTCACAATCTCCAAAATCATTGTACTGTAATGTGAGAGGATGGAAGTAAAAAGGAGCTCTGGGTTATGGGAGGTAAGGCCAGGGGAGAAGGATTCGTGTAGCATTATCAATCAAGTGCATAGGGATTTCCGGGGAGAAGGGGAATGGAACAAGGAACCCATCACATCCTTTCTTTCATTTGATTTCTGACACATAATTAATGGACTACTGCTATATTCTGTTGGATTCTATTGATTTACTGTGTGTTTAATCACCTAGAGCGGTGGTGCCCAACATGCTAGCTGCTAGCCTCACGTGGTTAGTTAACTTGAACAATTTGACTACTGCCTCAGAACTGACTGGACACCACAGACCTAGCATTTGAGATACTTGTTTTTATACTCAACTATAGACTGAGTTCAATGCCTTTTGTTTCCACTTTTTAAAAATACAAATAAATATATGTATGCTCTCTTGGTCAAAAGTCTCCTTAGGTCCCAGTCCTCTCTGGTAAGGGTTCCAGTCCAACTGGCCTGTTCTGGTTCTTTACACTTGAAGTCACTTTGGCTGAACCTCAGATGGCTCACCAAAGGGAAATCTGCTTCCAGAGAGCTCGTAGCTCTGAACTTGAATCATCAATGGCTCTAAGGACTTGCTTCATATCCCATTCTCCATAGTAATGAATCCCTTAATGGAGTTCTAGTCTAACAAACCTGTAAATTTGACCAAGGTTTTTCAATCTTCACTGCTTCCACTCTCAATGGCCCACAGAAAGTTTGTCCAAGATAGTAAGTCTTCGTCATCTTCTGGGCATTTTTATGGTCTCTTGTTCAAAATAGAGATCAAGACAACGATGTGTTCCTTTTTCCTGCCCCCTACTTAGTGACCAAAAGCCTGAAAATCCAGAGGAAGAGCTGTCTCTGTCCTATCAGAAATGAAAGATGTAAATGGATCTCAGCAGTTCAGCTATTTTTCCTTAGTGAAGATCAATTCAGTTATGGTGAAAAATAACTTTTTGTACTTGATTTTTGAATTCTAAAAAGTCCTGGTGTCACTCTGGGGGTACATCTAGACTACATGCCTCTGACAACAGAGGCATGTAGATTAGAGTACCCGGCATAGGAAAATGAAGCGGCAATTTAAATAATCACTGCTTCATTTAAATTTACATGGCTGCTGCGCTGAGCTGATGAGGCATACCTGGGAGGTCAACAAATGCCTTTGATGTCGACCGTGGAGTGTCCAGACTACCACGCTGAGCCGACAAACAGCTGATCAGCTCAGCGCAGCAGCCATGTAAATTTAAATGAAGCGGCGATTATTTAAATCTAGACGTACCCCCATGGGTGTGTGCATGTGGCTGTGTGAGAAAGGGAGAATGAATGAATGAATGAATGAAGTGGTACAGGAACACCCAACAATGAGCCTGTCAGGGCAGAATTTGAAAAAGGGGAAATTTAAAATGTTTCCCATACAAAAAATAGTATTTTTTTTTATTTTGAAATGGCAGGGAAACTTGTATAATGCTTGAGAAAGTTATTGTAATGAATTTAGGGATTAAATAAAATTAAATTGTGAAAAAGATTTCATTCTTATTTTAAATGCAATTTTCCATACAACTTCAACTTTGTTGTCACTAGCAATGGCCCCAGAACGAATGCCAAATTTTACAAAATCATATACGCTTATGCTATTATATGCATGCATAATTTTCATTATTATTTTGGATGTGTGTTTTTAGACAATTCAATAAAAATTAATTTTAAAAAGAAACTATGAAATTACCCATGAAATACAATGATTATTAAAGTCTCTAATAATGACTATATCAAATCATGGTACTATTCAGAAGTATTACAAAAGATTAAAAACATTCAAAATAGCCAGCTTACCTCAATTAATATTGACTTCCAAAGCTGAATATTCAAAGTCCTTTTTAATTAGGATTTCAACATCTATCTAATGACTTTGCTGAGATAATGTTGAGGACCACTTTGCATCTTTCGTTTAAAAATTATACAGCACTGTAAGACTGCTGCTGTAAGTGTATAGTATCTTAGCTGTGTAAATAAATGAGCATTTCTAGTCTTGAAGAAGCATCTAGATTAATTTATCATCTTTAAAATTAAAAGCTGCTAAAGCTATTCAGTTTGGTTTGTTCATTGACAAAAATTATTGCTGGCCTCCATTTAGGGAAAGGAAAGTATTACAGAAACATCAGTAATAACTAACAAGCTGAAGAGATGTTCTTTTGCTATTCTAACTGGCAAGAACTTCTCCCATAAGGAACTTAGATTGGATCTATAAAAATAGAACCCACGTGCTATTGGAATCAGTTACAAATAGCAAATAACATTTTCAGAAAGTTGCATCTCCTTATAATCATGCATAGAAAACAGTTTAATAAGAAAAGATTCATCTAAATTTGAAAATAGAGGTGTCTAAAGAGAAGAAGCTCGTAGGATGCCAAAAAGCTTACTGTGGAAAGTTCAGGGTTAGATGGAAGCTACTCAGTCTGGCACTAAAGCACTCAAGTGAAATTTACAACACCTGCAAATTGTGATTAAGCATTCAAGGGCAGCTGAGCTATCTAGAGAATTTGACACAGATCCAGTTGCAACTGCTATTAAATCAGTCTCATCTGAATGCTACACTTCACCATTTCTTAGAAAATAACCTCCTGAGGCCTAGAATTATTGTAGTTTTGTAGTTCTGAAAAACAGAAAAAGGGTTTGATACTCTGTTGGAAAATTTATTAGACATGCAAGAAAAATCACATAGCCTAATAAGGTACACGGCTAGAGTCTTCTACCATGAAATACCTGCCTCACATATCTCAGAAGCACTTGGCACAGCTCAGGAGCAGGGGGATGAAAGGCATCTTTAAGCCATTTTTACACATCCCCCTGTTTTGGCTGATCTGCTTTGATCCAGTCCCTCTCTCTGGCCTTCTCTAAGTGGCATTGGCTGCTAACAGCTCTAAAAGGCGATTATATCAGTCAGGAATCTCAGAGGCCTAAGGTGCCCTGCTGATTCTAGCTTTACATTATAGGGAGGGGGCTGATAAGGGAGTCCGGATGATAGCTCTGTGCTGGCAAAGAACCCACAACACTAGGGCTACGTCTAAACTACATCCCTTTTTCGTAAAAGGGATGTAAATTAGACGTATCGCAATTGCTAATGAAGCGGGGATTTAAATCTCCCCCGCTTCATTAGCATAAAAATGGTTGCTGCTTTTTTTCGGCACAGAGCTTTACCAGAAAAAAGCACCAGTCTAGACGCTGATCTTGCGGAAAATAAAGCCTTTTCCGAAAGATCCTTTATTCCTCGTTTCATAGAGGGATAAGGGATCTTTCAGAAAAGGCTTTATTTTCTGCAAGATCCGCGTCTAGACTGGCACTTTTTTCCGGCAAAGTTCCATGCTGAAAAAAAGCGGCAGCCATTTTTATGCTAATGAAGCGGGGGAGATTTAAATCCCCGCTTCATTACCAATTGCAATACGTCTCATTTACATCCCTTTTATGAAAAAGGGATGTAGTCTAGACGTAGCCTAGGAGAGCCCCAATGTCTAATTACTGAAAATGGATTAGGTTGGAGATGTTAACCTAAACTGATGCTGTTCTGGAAGCTAAAGAGCTAAATATAGTAATGCTGGCACTTTCCAACACATTCTCCCATCGGCTCCTTATGCTGCTGTACAAAGAAAAGCTTGGAGTACATTTGTATATTCCTGGAGGCCTGCCCAAGGTTGTACTGGCAGCTTTGAAAACTAGACTTGGCATGTAAACACAATGAGATATTAAAAGGAAAGCTTTCCTGCCATACTGTATGTTGACTTAGTTAATGGTAATTTTGTGATAGTGTTCATAAATAACTTTATATCTTACCTGGAAATATGATTTTTGATTGTTAGTATTAATCATTTAAATTTGCAATAATATTCCAAACCGCTCAACTGTGGAAATACTATTCTCTTCATAAGTCCCAAGGAGTTATAAAGAAAGATGTTTATGTGTTTACGCGGCTTCTACCCATGAGTAACTTATCAGTTAAATAGTGATAGAAATGTAGCCATGTTAGTCTGGTGTAGCTGAAACAAAAAACAGGACTATGTAGCACTTTAAAGACTAACAAGATGGTTTATTAGGTGATGAGCCTTTGTGGGCCAGACCCACTTCCTCAGATCAAATTATGGAAGAAAATTGTCACAACCATATATACCTAAGGATACAATTAAAAAAAATGAACTCATGTGGAAGGGCAAGGGGTGGGGCTGGGAATGGGGCACAGTCACATGGAGGTCAGATAGGCCTCCCATATCAGGAAGAAATTAATTTTACTTTCACCCCTGCCTTTTTGATAGGTGAGGCCCAAATCACAAAATGGTTATTTCTACCTTTGCCCAGTGTGTAGTTGATTAGCTAGTGAAAGTTTACATGATTTACAGTGAAGAATAGGGTTGTTAGCTTTCTAATTGTAAAAAACTAAAGACCCTTGCCCCATCCCCTTCAAGTTTTCAGCCAATGGAAATTGTGGAACCAGCACTCAGAGCAGGGGCAGTGCATGGAAGCCTCCTGACCACGCTTCTACCTAAGAGCCACGTGGGGTTGCCAGGTGTCTGGTATTAACCCAGAAACTTCGGTATTTTTACCTCCTGTCCAGTAAAAAAAAAATCAGAAAATACCAGACACCTAAAATGTCTGGGATTTTCTGATTTTTTTTCCTTGCCAAGAGGTGAAAATACCAGACACCTGGCAACCCTATACACACTCGGCAACTGGGCCCAGCTCCCGGAACCCCCCTGACTCAGTATTTTTGTTTTTTGTTTTTGTTTCTTTTTCTTTTGCTCAATAACTGTTGGGGTCCTTTTCTTTGGTCTCCCCCTTTTTTTCTCAACAGTGTTTTTATTTGGGGGGGGGGGTGTTCAGTATTTTTGGTTAAACCATCTGGCAACCCTAGAGCCACGGGATATGTCACCACTTCCAGGGAGATACGTGGAGCCAACCATACTTTCAAAAGTCTGGTCAGTGGTGCTGACTGAAGCTGCCAGGACCCCTTTTCAACTGGGTGTTCTGATAAAAAACCAGACTGCCAGCAATCCTAGTGGAGAAGCAATAGTTGGCCCCAGGAGCTAGATCAACCCTCCCCCCCCCCCCCCCCCCCCACTGCTGCTCCCAAGAATGGGGAGAGGTTGGGGGCAGATTATGAAGCAGACCTCATGGCTCCTCATGCCCATGCATAGGGCCTCCCATGGGGGAGAGGACCATGGGAGGTTCAAGCCACAGGCCCCATTCCAACCCCCTATAGCCTGGGCTTCACTGCTACAATCTTACTTTGGCCTCACTAAGCAGTGGTTACCAAAGTGACTCCTTGGTGTAAATTACCATGGTAACAATATAGCTTTTTGATGCATTACTAGTTATATCAAGTTTATAGCCTCACACAGAAGTAGCTTCTTAGAACATTCTGGCAAGCATTTAACTACTGAAGACAGTGAGCTGTGACATTTAAATCAAATCACAGTTTGCCCTTAAACCTGTATATATTTATGAATTAAATAAAAATGTATTTTGTATCTTTTGATAATTCTCTGGTCAGCTATGACTCACTAGCCTGCTAACAAGCTGCTCTTGGAAAGTGGGGGAGAGGGAGAATTTTTTCCCCTTAGAAAGCTATGGGCTAACTGCTTGCTTACATAAAATGGTGGAGATTTGAAACATGAGATTCATTTTTTTCAGAACAGTCTCTGTGTGTCCATTCTAAATAGAGTTAGGAAAGAAATAATTTACTGTAGGTCACGTAACATAGCTAGAATAGGATATTAAGGAGTTCAGAAAATTAAGCAATAAAATACAACAGGCTGTGTATTTCTGGGGGGATTGTTCCAAGAGCTTTCAACTGCTAGTGAAGTGCAGTAGTCTTCCGGACACACACTTTCTGGAGTGTCTTACTGCAATTATGAAATGGAAATTATAAAAGGAAGTCACAGGGGAAATCAAACAGGTGCATTTTAGAGAGATTGTTGAAGATAGTGTGATATCAATGACAATCAAAACCTCCATTTTATGTCCAAAGTTTTAGGAACATTTGAAATATGAAATCAAGCAGCTTGGAAGCTATAATACACTCACCCCCTATTAAGATTTCACCAAATATTAGAGTTGAAACTGTTGTTCCTCTTTTTGTTGTTGTTGTTTTTTGTTTTTGTTTTATTGCAATATAGCACTAATTACTGGTTTGGAGATTCCTACAAAAGAGTTTACCATAGAGTTTCTTTCAATGTTAAATGCTTTTACATTTGTGTGTTTGTGTCAGACTTCCATGGCCAAATTTGCAGAGGGCCCACCTGCATAAATACAACCCACAAAATTATTTACGTGGGCAAATGAAAAGTTGCAAGAATTAATGTTTATCTGTCTAATTATCCATTTGGCACTTGAAAATGAGGTGTGCTTGAAAACTGCAGGTACAAAACTAAGGAATCCAGAGGAAATTTTAAATCAAATGTTATCTTAAATGTACGTCGGTGCTTTAATTTACTATTTTAAAATAATTTATAAATTGAAGACACATAAAATAGAAGTGTTTCGAGAATTTACATTAATTTCCACTATACAGATCCATTTTGCCTCATTTGAAACCCATTTGAACATTACATTGCAAGTTTGAAAAATCTTTAGGCATAAACTGTCAGAAAACTCTTGATTTATCTTCTCAAGCCTTCTTTTCACAACTCACTGACACTTTAAATACACACACACAAGACTGAATCCTCAGATGCGTCAAACTCATTGCTGAACTTAGGACTCTACTATCTTTCTGCTCCCCAATCTGAAGTAGGCTCCCCTTGTCTGCAAATGGTGAAACAGAAGACAACAGGAGCTGTGAGGCTCTGTGGCCACAGTGCTGATAAATAAACAAACCAGCATGGTCAGTTTCTCTAAGCAGTTTTATGGACCACTTTGAGAAATCCTGGCCTATAACAAGGGAAATCTTCATTTGACCCTGTAGGGCAACTTTCTAGATATACTAAGGAGCTTCAACAATGCCAGGACCCACAATTGAACCTACAGACAGATATCAGGTTGGGACTAAAGAGAGAATCTTTGATGATTACACATGTCCCCATATAGGGCACATATTTGTATAAGTGGATTTCTGCTCTCCTTTATGGAGATTTATCCAAAGGGGCACCATGCTAAAGAGCCGGTATAAGATCCTGGCCTTACTGAGATCAATAGCAGTTTTGCCAGTGACTTCAACTTACATTTTATTTTTAACTTAAAACATACGCTAGGGGAAAAAGCACCATGGATTTCAATTAGAAAAGCCAACAATTCCCATCCAAAATACTGTAGATGACATCAATTTAATTAATTGATTGTATGAACTAAAACCTTAATACCCTCATCATCTCAGGCACTGGCACCCTTACAGCATGATTATCCGGCTCTATGAACTCTTTCCTCAAACCCTGTGCTACCTATCTTAGGTTGTCTAGCTATCTTAGGGTACGTCTAAACTACATGCCTCCGTCGACGGAGGCATGTAGATTTGTGTATATGAAAAAGGGAAATGAAGCCGTGATTAAAATAATCACAGCTTCATTTAAATTTACATGGCTGCCGCGCTGAGCCGACAAACAGCTGATCAGCTGTTTGTCCGCTCAGCGTGCTAGTCTGGACGCTCCCCTGCTGACATCAAAGCCCTTTGTCGGCAGTCCCGGTAAACCTCATCCCACGAGGAATAATGGGGCTGCCGACAAAGGGCTTTGATGTCGGCAGGGGAGCGTCCAGACTTGCGCGCTGAGCGGACAAACAGCTGATCAGCTGTTTGTCGGCTCAGCGCGGCAACTATGTAAATTTAAATGAAGTGGCGATTATTTAAATCGCCACTTCATTTCCCTTTGACTATAACCCTAATCTATATGGCTCCGTCGATGGAGCCATGTAGTCTAGACACAGCCTTAGAGACACCACTGACTTCCTGAGGAAATGACAGTCTGTCAGTAACCTTCTGAAAACACCATTCTAGCCACCTTGAATGTGGAAGCTATCTACACCAATATTCCACGCAAGAGTGACTACAAGCTGTCAGGAACAGTATCCCCAATGATGCCATGACATACCTGGTGGCTAAGATATGTGAATTTGTCCCTACCCCCGACCATTTTTTATTTGAGAACAGTTTATACCTTCAAGTCAGAGGCACTGCTATGAGTAACCACATGGCCCCACAATATGCCAACATTTTTATGTCTGACCTAGAAAAATGTTTCCTCAGATCCTGTCTCTAGTACTCCTTCTCTACTCACGCTATTTCTTGACACCTTCATCATACTGACTCATGCGAAGGAGATCCTTGAAGAATTCCACTGGGATTTCAACAATTTCAACCCAACTATCAACCTCAGCCTGAATCAATCCACAGAAGAGATCCGCTTCCTGGATACTACAGTACAAATAAACGGTAGTCACATATATATCACCTTATACCAGAAACTTACTGACTGTTATTCCTACCTACATGCTTCTAGCTACTATCCAGGACACATCACACAATCCATTATCTACAGCAGTGGTCCCCAACGCGGTGCCCGCGGGCGCCATGGTACCCGCCGGGGCATTTGTGTGCGCCCGCCGACAACCTGGGCTGGCCCCGCCCCACCCCGGTGCGCGGTGCACTGGAGGCGCCGGTCCCAGGCGCGCACACGCACCAGCACCTGGTGCGCGGCGCTGGTGCCGACCCCAGGCGCACGGCTCGGGCGGCGGCGCCGGCCCCGGGTCCACGGCACAAGGCGCTCGGGCAGCCCCAGCCCCGGCCCTGGGGCACATGCTGGCACCGGGTGCAAGGGCATCCCCACCCCTGGCATGCCCCACGATGCGCGGCCCCACCCCTGGGTGCCCGGCGCGTGAGTGGCCCCACCCCCGGGCGCCCAGGAGCCTCTAAAGGTTGGGGACCACTGATCTACAGCCAATCCCTAAAATACAACCATATCTGCTCCAATCCCTCAGTAGAGGCAAACACCTACAAGATCTTTATCAAGTATTCTTAAAACTCAATTAGTGAAGGGAAATGAAGAAACAAATTGACAGAGCCAGATGAATACCCAGAAGTCACCTTCTTCAGGACAGATCCAATAAGGAAAACAACAGAACACCTTCAGCCCCCAACTAAAACCCCTTCAGTGCACAACTGACAATCTCCAACCTCTCCTGGAAAATGATCCTTCACTGTCTCAGACCTTGGGAGATGGGCCGATCCTTGCTTACAGACAGCCCCGTAACCTGTAGCAAATACTCATCAGCAGCCACACAACACACTACTGAAACACTTATTCAAGTATCCTATCTTTGTAACAAACCCCGTTGCCAACTCTGTCCACATAGCTATACAAGCAACGCCATAACAGGGCCTAACCACATAAGCCATATCATTAAGGTTTCATCCACCTGCATATTCACTAACATGACATATGCTATCAAGTGCCAGCAATGCCCCTCCGCTATATATATTGTCTAAACCACAGAGTGTGCGCCAAAGGATAAATGATCAGAAATTAGACATCAGGAAAGGTAACATATTTAAACCTGTAGGGGAACACTTTATGATCCCTGGATATTCAGTAATAGATTTGAAAGTAGCCATCCTTCTACAAAAAAATTTTTAAATTGGATTACAAAGGAAGAAAGCTCAACTGGAATTCATTTGCAAATTCAATACAATCAATGTAGGATTGAATAAGGATCTTAATGAACTACAAAGGCAATTTCCCCTTTCTTAATACTCATATCTCCACATCAACTGCTGTGAACAAGCTACGGCCAGCCCCAACTTGATTAGTATCTTTAACATAAGTAATTTCTTTCTTTGGTTGTTCTTATATATACTTCTGCCTATGTAACTATTCTAATTCATCTGATGAAGTGGATTTTCCCCACAAAAGCTTATGTCCGTATAAATCTGTTTATCTCAATGGGCACATCTACACAACAGGGCAAAAATCGAATTAAGATACACAACTTCAGTTATGTCAATTGCGTAGCTGAAGTTGAAATAGCTTAATTTGGCTTTTGGCTCTGCCTACTCAGCAGGAAGTTGAAGGAAGAACACTCTTCCTTTGACTTCCCTTACTCTTTGTGAAATGAGGGTTACAGAAGTCAGAATACAGAGTCCTCCAGCTCACCATTATTTTGAAATAACGGCTTGCTGTGTAGACGTGCTCTTTGTTATTTCAGAATAACCTGAGTTATTCTGAGTTATTCTGAAATAACGCTGCTGTATAGACATAGCCTAAGATGCCACAGGATTACTAATTTTTGCAGGGACAGACTAACAAGGCTATCCGTCTGAGACTTAATTCTGAAGTTTACATTCCTCACACTTCACATGGCTCATCATCCTTAATTTAGAGTACATCAAGTGTGCATTTAATATATTGAAATATTTTCTGATGTCTCACGCACATACCATGTCATTCATGCAATCTTTAAAAGTGTTTCTTTGGAGTTGTTTTGATGTGATCATTTGTTACATATTAGGCCAATCTATTTAAATGTCAGTAGGAATATGCACTTCCAAACTAACAAAAAATAATGCAATTTTCAAATTTTCAAAGTACAGTGTAATCTTTTATTATAATTGTTATTGCTAAAAAAAGGAACATTCATCCCTCTGCTTCAAGTTTTAAAACAATCTCTGTTACAGATCAGGATTAGAATCAATGTAGGGAGAATTATGCCACATTTGCCTACTGCTGCTTATACTTACTTCTGAAGCATCTGGTGCTCGCCATTGCTGGAGACAGGATAGTAGAATAGATCTTGGGTTTGATCTAGTCTGTTAATTCTTCTATTCGTTTGCTTTTCTGAATTAAGGACATTAGAGATGATTGCTCTGCAAAATTTTATTTGAAGAAATGCATCGTACATGTTAGAGCTCAGAAAGACCTATTAGGTCATGCATTTCATTCTACTGCTTGTGTAAGATTGTTCCCTATAGTATGTAGACTAATATTTTTTTAAGTCTCATTTTACTATCTTTAATGAAATGTATTACACCACTTGCCTTGACAGATTATTTCACAGTCTACTAGATCCCACAATCAAGATGTGATTTCTGATATTTAGCCTAAATTTGTCTGCATTTCATCCCATTACTCATATTTACACTCCTTTATGTGGCTTTAAATAACTCTTTCCTCTATGTGCCTTTGAAATACATCAATTTATGTCCCCCCATTGCTTAGTCATGTTGTATAGATTTTTTCCATCTTCAAAAGGAAAATCTTCCAGTCGTCAGTGTGAAGGGCAACAAAATGATTAATCTAAATTATTCTGTTAAGATGTCCCGAATTGAATACAGTATTGTCATTAAATAAATGCTGTTGATTTATAGTGACATGCAAGTACACATGAAACTATTACATTTCTAACTGTTTTGAACTTAACCACAGCTAGTCCTGTGTATTAAACAATTATGGGTGGCGTGCTGGTCCCACTGAGGTCAATGATAGTTATGTCACTGATTTCCAAGGAGCTAAGATTTGCCCTTTCAACCCAAAGTTAGTCAGATGATGGTACCTTGAGAATTATTTCCCACTTCATGTGTACTAGCTGTAACTATTTAATTGTCACTTTCTACTGTGGCAGAGCTCTGGCTGTGCCTGTGGGTCATGTGCTTCTGGTGGATAGTGTTCAGCCTCAGAGGCTCATTGTGACCCACCACACATCCTCTTTCTATACTAGAGGCTGGGTTCACAGCCTACTGAGCCATACACATCACAGGCTAGTCTGTACAATGGGGCGAAATCCCTCTATAGTCCTGGTCTTCCTATCCAGGGATAGACCCTGTAGTGGTGTAGGAGGGTTGGGGGGAACCTGGGCCCGAACACTACTCTAGGATCCAGCCCAAGGACCCTAAGGTATGTCTAGACTGCATCCCTCTGTCGGCAGAGGGATGCAGATTAGGCAGGTCAACATTGCAGATGAAGCAGGGATTTAAATTTCCCGTGCCTAATTTGCATAAAAATAGCTGCCGCATTTTGTCGACTCAGCACTTTGTCGGAAAAAAGTGGCAGTCTAGAGGTGGATCTGTTGAGAAAGAAAGCCTTTTTTGACAGATCCCTTATGCCTCCTGCAAGGAGGTTTACAGGATTTGTCGAAAAAGGCTTTCTTTCTCAACAGATCCCCCTCTAGAACTATCACTTTTTGCTGACAAAATGCTGAGCCAGCAAAATGCGGTGGCCATTTTAATGCAAATTAGGCATGGGATATTTAAATCTCTGCCTCATTTGCAATGCCAACCTGCCTAATCTGCATCCCTCTGCCGACAGAGGGATGCAGTCTAGACATACCCTAAGGTAGCAGCAACAAATAGCGATTGTTCTACTCCCTGTCTGGCAACTACTTCCCTGGGCCACTTCGCCAAACGATCCCTCCCAGTACCTCCTCGGGTACCTGAGCAGCTTATCCTGGTCCTCCACTACTCTCTGCCAGACTTGCAGCTCCCAGCTCTCACCAAGAGTCCTCTCATTCTCAGTACTTAGGCTCCTTTCTTCCTCTTTGCATGCCCCTAACTGATTCTTGATTGGCCCCAGGTTGTTTGATTAGCCTGACTCCCTTGGCTTTGGAAGGCTCCTAAGTGGCTCCAGGTGTTCTAACCAGCCTGGTTGTCCAGACTGCTTCTGGAAAGTTCCTGCTGGTTCTAGGCCAGCTCCTGCCAGTTTACCCAGGGAACAGAGACCTACTTAATCTAAGGCTAAAATACTATCCTTCAAGCTCTCTTTTGTATCCCTCTGACCTGACCTTGTCACTCTACATTATCACACACACTGATATTGTATATGTAGAAAAAATCTGTGTGGATTTTTAATGGCCAACAATAGTTTTACTGTGAAATTGTAACCATGTTGATCCCAGGGTGTGAGAGAAACAAGGTACACGAGGTGGTATCTTTTATTCAACCCAATTAAACTTTTAGGGTACAGCTACACTTCAATTAGACAATTGTAGCAAGCCTGTGCAAGGTGATTTGGCTGTTTAGGGCTCAAGCTGCTAGCTGTTTAATTGAAATGTAGATATTCAGACCTGGGCTAAAGCCTTGGTCTAGGGCCCAGTGGTGGGAAAGCCTCAGAGCTCATCTATACTGCAATTAAAAAGCCCTGCAATCTGAGGCCTGTGCATCCAAGTCAAGTGGCACAAACCAGCAGCAGGTGTCTAATTTCAGTGTAGACATAATGTTACTGAAATTGACCCACTCACATTGAAAGAAGATTTTACATCTTCCACATAGGCTGACAGGAACCCCCCCGTAACATCCATTTTTGCTTGCCTGGAGCATACAGGGCACACAGAGCAGTAAAATAAGCATAGTCTTTGAAAGCCTTGAACAGGAGGACCAGATATGCCAGCTCAGTGACCCTGGACAACTGTAAGCAGAGATATGCCAATAAGTTGACCAAGAGGCTGCCTAGGAGTGCCCTTGACTGAAACCCATATTGATACGAACATACAATGTCCGGGGGGAGGAATCTCCTGCCCAGTAAAAAAATGTCCAGTACTCACAATTTAGATATCTCTCTTGCAAGTGTAAATTAAGTTGAAACTCCCTTGTAAGAACTGGCATCACAAAGACAGACCAACACAATTTGGCATCTTAGATAAGAAAGAGGATACGGGCCCCTATGGGTATAAAGATGGGTCCAGCAGCACATTTACTCTGAGTGTCAATCTACCATCTATCTTCTGGTCGGATTAGGTGATTGGCCTCCCAAGGTTCCACGGGGACGCCCACCTGGCTTGACCTGCTGGAGTCAAGAGGCACAGAAGGGGGTAAAAATTGTACCTGTATGTGTCCTTTGTCTTAAATGTACACATAGACTTAGAGCTCTTTAAAGATTAAGCTGTCACTTGGTACCATTATTTCTATTTTCTATCTTTATTTTCTTTGTAACCATTTTTAAGATCTATATTTGCTAGCTGTTAAGAAATAGAGCAATAGCCATTGTAACCATATGATTTGTAAGCTTCTTTAATAAACCTGTAACTGTTTAAGCTTTAACCTGACTCCTTCAGTTCCTGTAACAGAACCAAGCACAATTTAAAAGAACTTCAGCTTTCCAGGCTGCCCGCTGCGACGGGACCTTGCGTCCCAGCAGTTGAAGACTTGGGTGTAACACACACACACACACACACATACACACACACACACCGCCCTGACCATCGGCTGACAGCTGCACAGCCAGCAGCAAATTTTATGCACAAGTTTTAAAGACTTAAAAATGGGCACAAGAAAAACTGTAGTGGCACTTTCAGAAGTTGCTATACATATAAATGTTTAAAATCTCGTGATATGAAAGAAAGGGATTATTATAAAAATAGGAATTATAGAAACCCTTTTATTGTTTGACTAAAATATATTTTACTTTATTGGAAAATGAGGATTCAAACAGGGAATGTCAAATCAAAATTCTGGAAGACATGGGAGGAGTCCTTAAGGGAAATACAGTTAACGCCACTCAGTTTAATGTCATGATTTAATGGTTTACCAGATTATATTGACAGAAATGTATAAATCCCCCTATTTGCAGAAAATGGGATATTTTGAAAGGGGAGTAATAATCTAAGTAGTGAGACGGGACAGGTTGAGCATGTAGGAGTGAATAAGTGGTCAGTTATTGAGGGTAATTAGAAGTCAACTATAGAGTAATTATTTTTAAACAAATTCTTTTAACTAAAGTGTAATAAAGCAGTGCTAGGAGCACACAACAAGCTATATGTATGAACAGCTTATGTTAAATGTTTCCTTTCAAATTATTGGCATTGATTTTGGAACTTAAGTAGTAATTTTACTTCTAATAAACACTAACATTATCTACAAACTTCTTTGAAGTACTTCAGAACAGTAGGCGAAGGTACTGATAAAGACATTACCTTCCACATCCTAATGATTTAAAAAAACAAACAATGGGTACTTAAGAACAATTTGTACCTTCTCTTTCAGCTACATCTAATGTGAACACTCTAATTGACTTTTTCCCCCTTTTTCCCTTCCTTCTTTCCACCCCCTCACTCCCATTCCCTATTTATTTTGGAACTGGACTTTAATAACCCCATTCATCTGAAGAACTGGGTTGTGCCCACGAAAGCTCATGATACCATCTACGTATTTTTTTAGTCTTTAAGGTGCTACTAGACTATTAGTTGTTTTTTAAGTTTTTTCTATGAAATAGTTATGGTTAATAATTTCTAATGAATAAGGATAATAAACCAATGAACAATGCCAAATAAATTGTTTTGAAATATTGCAAATTCAAAAGGGTTACTAATACAAAAGAGCTGTTGCTATATAATGCCTTACTACACTAATAATTGATTTTTTATGTGGCCCATGACTCACTTGAGTCACCGAGGCATAAACTGCATACTATACTGTCAACAATTTAAGAAATGTATCTTTTGTATCTCCTCCAGCTGGTGATTTTAATGGTAGTAATAGAGGAAATAATGTTAAAATTAAAATGCAAACTGCAGGTTATTAAAATTCACAGCTAAATAAAATTAGTACACCATTTGTATAGCTGCCTCTTTTTGTATTTAGCATTTAGTATCACAAGGTCTCAAAGAAGAGATAATAATATAACTATTCAATCTGTTGCACTGTGCTGTATGCAATAACATTGGCCTTGCGGTAGGGTGAAAATCACAGGCCTATGACTGTGACTATATTATATTATTCGTTAAGTGCCTTTTTATCTATTTAAATCTGAGTACTTAATTCAAATTCACATTTCTCCCAAGAGATTTTTTTTAAATGAATATGCTTACCTGGGGAGATAAATGTTCAAAACAGTGTAAGGAAGAGGAACACCAAAAACGGAGTAAATGAACTGATTTTGTATGTGCATTTCCTTAGGCATTATTTTGAAAAAATTACCTTTAGGGCTAGAATATGTTGTTTGTAGGATTCCCAAGCTTTTATGCAAACATCTAGGGACAAAAGATCTGTGAAAAGCATGTACAATAGAAGTTAGAATCATACTGTGGCACTAAGCAGTGTCTTGTCAGAATTTTCCTTTATTACAGAGCTTTTACCACCAGGCGTGTCAAGAATATCAAGTACTGTACCATTTATTATCCCTATTATTGCCTCAGGAATTACAACATACATCTAGTCATACATCCTTCATGGTTTTACTGATAACAATTTTTGTCATTATATAGCTCTTTCAATAGATATGGCAATGAAGTTCCTTTGAGGGATGGGTCCCTATATGCCTATGCAAAAGAACAACACATATTATGGTCAGACAGAATTAAAAGGAAGTGGAACTTAAGAAATGTTTCATGGAAGTCTGTGAGAACCACCAGATTTCTAAAGGAGGTCACTGCTTTAATTATTTTTCTTACATAACTGTGGTAATAAGAGATGTATGTCCTACATTTTTTTAATGACAGTTAGTAGATGGAAGAGGAGAAACAAGGGTTATCAATACTATTTACCATCATGCTTCTGCAGGTAGTCACATTTATATTTTAATACAGCTATGTCTTCCCTAGTTTACCAAATTTTTGTTTGATCGCATAACCTTTTTTCCTTTCTTTTTCCCCACAGTGACTTTCACCTCTCAGTGGTGAGATATAAATACAAAATGTTTTCTGGCTGCAGCTAGACATCAGCCAGCAGTGGAAATTATTTTAATAATTCTTATTCATCATTTCTGCTATTGAAAATATGCATTTAGATTTGGATGAATCGTTCATATAAACACAGAAACTCATCTGTGTGTTTGATATATAGTTCTACCGGGCTTTGAACAAACCATATGACATTCAGGACTGTTGCAAAATTAAGCAATTGGAAAATCAGTGCAAGAATGGCATTTTTCATGCCTATTTGCTTCAAAAGATGCTCTGATTTTGTTAATTGCCTCAAAGAGGGCTTCGATTTGCTATTTGCTACAAACAGTATTCTAATCTAGTATATCCTCTGAGTTTGCAGCTGTGTTCAAGTATCGTAATGGGTTTGTTGCTTGCTGAACTATTCTTCTGAATTTAATTCACTCAGTTCTTTATGAGAAGTGATTTTTATGTCTGTTTAGATACAAATTGAATTCCTTGCACTACATGAGCATTTAAGCGCACTGTTCTCTGACACAGCGATAACACTTTACAGAACCAACATCTGAAAGTCCGAAGTTGCACTCCCAATTAATGAATAAGGGAATACTGTCTGACCACTGGAGTGACTGAAAAGACAAATAAAAAATAAACCAGATTACCAATTTTAATAAAAAGTTTGTCATGACAACAGATTTCAATCAGTGATGTGATTCCAGGGGACTCCTAAGAGTGCCCTGTTAAAATTCTATCACCAACTTGAATGGAGAGATGGCTGATTTTGTTGCCTTTGATGAAGTTTACCTAGTCAAGTTCCAGCTCAGATATAGCTTGTGACTCATAAATACTTCTGAAGAACATATCTGGTCTCTGAAATCTCCCAGAGAGAGCAGTAAATATGACAAATTTTTTAAAAAAATATTGCCCAGAAGATACCACTGGCCTCCATTATGAAGTCTTTACCCCATTCTACCTTCAAATCATAAACTTGTGTCAGTACACAACATTTTTTCAGGAACAAAGAATAATATTTCCCCAGAAAGTGCAGGTTATAATAAGGAGTTGTTGTGTGGGTTTTTTTTATTTTTTTTTTATTTTTCTTTGTTTTTGCCAAGAGGCAGAGCAGATTTTCAGGGGATTGTCTGTATATGCACATCTAGATCTAAATGCAGATGAAGAGTAATGATTCTGGAGAAAGGCAGAAAGTGGATGCTTTTTTAGCACTCTACTATCATAGGATATGTCTACACAGCAAAGTTATTTCAAAATAACAGCCGTTATTTCAAAATAACTTTACCAGCGTCTACACAGGCAAACCACTATTTCGAAATTAAATTGAAATAGCAGAGGGCTTATTTTGAAATTGGTAAAACTCATTCCACGAGGAATAGCACCAATTTTGAAATTGCTATTTCGAAATAAGTATTCGGTAGATGATTATTTCGAAATAGGGGGCCTCCAGCCCTTCCCAGGGTGCTCTGGTGGCCACTCTAGGCACAACCAAGAAAACTCCTCTCCCTCCCACTCTACCCAGAGGCTTTGGATACAGCTTTTATAGAGATCCCAACTGTTACAATGTCTTGACTATGGTGTGATCAAATCTAATTCTTATCTGAACCAACAGGTTCATGTTTAAAGCCAGGATTTTTTTAATACACAGTTTTTGGTGATATTTGAGCCCCTTTCTTCCCTCTATTTGTTCAGGAAGTAGAGAAGCAATACCAAATGTTATTCCAAAGCAATCTGGGTTTAGTGCTTTCTTTTTTGTGATAATGGTACTGTACCTGCATCTTACTCATTATCCAGACAATTTCCAGATCAAATTTAACACCTATTACATTTTCAATAATTCAGTGATTTTGGTGTGCCATTTTGACTACCACTGTAATTAATCTTCAAGTTTCTTAGTCATCTCTGAATATATTGGCATTCTCAAATATTCATCCAGAAATAAGAGCGTTCCTTGAAATAAAATTGTTGCTCTCACAGTTAAAATGGGACAAATGGTAGCCAAACTGTGGGTCATGGATGGAGCTAACACAGCCCCCATAGTTCTACAAAGACACCCCTCGCCACCTTCATTTTTAATATTGAAGTCTGACTTCTGGAGACTTGAAATCCCAGCTTGCATTTTTCCATTTTGATGTGAAGGCTGCTTCAGAAAGCCTTAACTACAGAATGCTACTCAGCACTGAATGATTGGACACCCTAGTATCCTGATTATCCTAGTATCAAAGTATCCTGCCTAGATTTACAGCACTTACTCTTGGAGTACAGAATTAATTTTCTACAAATTACAAGAAAACTGTTAATTAATTCATCAGTTATAATTAATTAATTAAACATCTGGCCTTGGTTTTTTCTTTGTCTTCAATGATCTTAATAATGGACGAGAACAGATTCTTCAAAGTTTTCCATGTAATTAAAATGAATTAAAATCTTACCCATATGGTATGCTTTTAGAAATTAGGTTGCAATTAAGGTAAATTATTAACAATTGTGGAATTTAATTGTTATGATTGTTTAGGCTACAAAGTGAAGTCAACAGTTCAAATAACTTTGGTGGAGTTGCTGTGACAAAGCTAACTTAGCCAATCATTAACCTTTGTCTAAAGCTAAGCTGCACACTACAGTTGTTGTGGATTGGGTGACTATATAGCAAGGGTAAAACATCAGGATGGTTGGGAGGGTAATAGGTAACTGTATACAAGAAAACCCCAAATATGGAGACTTTTCCTATAAAATTGGCATATCTAGTCACCCCATTGGTATGAGGAGACTGAACAGGAATCAAAAAATAGATTACTTGGCCCAATTCTCACTGTTCTTTAAAGATTGTGTCCATCTGCTTGCATAGGTCATCAGTACTTAAAAGGCATGGTACTGCTGGTTTCATCTTCACTGTTCACCATGATAGACAAACCTGGAGAACCAACATTAAAATATAAGTGTAGTTCTTGAAATGCAGTGATGGTCTCTGTAACATAGTCCAGCCAACTAAACCAATGAGTCTGTTAAGGGCCATATTCACTAGTGCTATCAAGTTGCTCTGTGTTACTCTGGGGTATCAGACAATTACCCTTTAAAGATAAATTATTTTAAATATGATTAAGGGTTCAATCATACCACATGCTAAGGGCTCTCTCATACCACATGCTAACCTTCTATATGGATTTCTTGTTTATTATGGACATACAACATTTTTAATTAAGGAAATTCCAAGAAAAAAAATCTACCTTACAATAAAGTTCAAGTTTGAGAGTAATTGAAGGGTGAAATAACCTTATAGCATTACTGTAATTATTGTAACCTAACCATTATAAGCTCAATTTAAAGTTTAAACTGAACACAAAGGATTCTTAATTTTGGCAAAATCTATACAAAGGTGGTAAGACAAACAATAACAGCTACTGCCTGTTGTTACTCATGTTTACTACCTACCATGGCTACTGGAAACATCTGAAACTGAATGGGGAAGGATCAGGTCCAGATTGGATGGGTGTCCAATTTGTGAAAGAAGCTTTTTAGAATAATGGAGGGTGACATATTAAATGTAACCTGTTCTTAGGGTAGTAAGTGCTCTGTTTTATTTTGTTTAGTAACCTGGATTGTTCTGTCTGTTTCTTATGACCACTTAAATGCTACCTTTTATACTTAATAAAATCACTTTTCTTTATTAATAAATCCACCAACAATTAATACATTGTTAAGGGGGAGGGGAAGTCTGTGCATGTCTCTCTTTACCCTGAGAAAGAAAGCAAACATGATCTTTTCTTGCATAAGACTTTATACAGAATAAGACAGATTTATCTGGGATTCAGTCCCATTGATGCTGTGCAGTTGGGTGCTGAGGCAAGTGCCTTAGGCTGAGCCTTCTTAGAGCTGATCTGATGTCAGTGTCTGGATTATATTGCAAAGGGCTGTAACCCAACCTCTGTATCAGACCTGGAGGAGGCCGGAGGAGCCGGCTCAGCAGGTCAGAATGAGGAGCACTCAGAAGGGCAGAGTCGAGAGGGACCCAGGAGGCAGGTTCCTTGGTATTTCAGCATATCAAGTAACAGTCACAAAGGAATCTCTGTTACTGAACCCATCACAATTAAATCAAGTCTTCTAGTGAAATAAAAGTCTTGTGAACTTCATATTGTACAAGTAAATTTTTTAAATGTGGAAAGTGAAAGTTATTTTAACGGAATAATTTTCCAAAGGTGGCAAGTGCTAGCATTATGTTTCTGGTATTTTAAGCTCTTTGCAATAAAGTGAAATAATTGAATAATTTTCCAACAAAACCTAATAATCCTTTAATATTAGTTAAAATATGTATTACTAACTTGCTGGTAATGCAGTATTTAATGAATACATTTACATCTCCTTTATGTTTGATGGAATGCTACCCTTTTTAAATAGAGACATAGCATGCCAAAATTTAGATCTTTAACTAGTATAAATCATAGCAGTTTGTTTTCAGTGGTTTACACTAGCTGAAAATCTGGCCCATTATGTAGCAGCACTACATTTTGGTCAGCAGCATCAAAAGTAGGAGTTACTTGTTTATTATTCAGTATTTTTATTTCTATAAAGTCAGTGTATGATTGGAAAATGTTACTGCAAATCTGTACATTTGTTTCTCACTGAACCAGCTATGCATACCGCAAAACAAAAACAAACAAACAAAAAAAACCACATGAAATTTCCATTCTTATTTTGAGTAAACTAAGATAAGTTTCAATGGAAAACAAAATGTTAGTAATTAGCCTATCAGATGTCAGCATGTGCTAAGCAAAGGGTTAAAACTTTCAGCTAAAACTATTGTTTAATCTTTCTGAAACCCCCTCCCCCCACACACCTCATTTGAGTTTTTCTGCTAAAAAAGTTGGAAAATCTAGTGAAAATTTTTTAACAAAACGAAGTATTTAATTTTAGATAATTTTTTTTTTACGGAGAATTCCTATTTTTCACCATTTTCATAGACCCAGTGTTCAGGAAATGTAGACTAGTTTAAAATAATCACTAAAAAGATATAAAGTTTGAAAACATTGTCTAAGCACTTGAAGATATCATGAAAATGAATAAATGTATACTGTGTAGTTCAAAATAAAAGAAAGAATTAAATGATTGTTTTACTATGTTGTGCTGTTTTAAAATACTTGTGAAAATATTTTTAGCAACTTTATACTAATTTAATTTACGAGAAACAACAAAGCAAGCTTTTATCCTGAAACGGCTGCTCTTGGGTTCAAGGAAGTTAAAACGCTATTAAGAGGCCCTTCCTGAATTCTATACTACAGAAGAAGATCAAAGCTGCCGTTGTCAATCTTCCAGGAATCAAATTAGTGGTCTAGTTAAGACAGCTAATTTGAAGAAAGAGGGGCATTCCAGTTGATGCCGGTACCCCTATTTTCACCAGGAGTAAGGGGACTTGAAAGAAGACTGTTCTTCTTTTGACTTCTAGCAGTGTAGACAGAGCCAAAAGCCTAGTTAAGCTACTTTGACTTCAGCTACGCAATTAATTTAGCTGAAGTTGCATATGTAAATTCCAATTGTCCTATAGTGTAGATGTACCATTAGATTTTAGTGCAAGTCTTCTGTATATAAGGCATCCCCAATCTTGCTCTGAATCTACTGAATGTACAAGAGCCTTACCGATTATTCCAGATAGGTAGATATTCCTATTAATTGTCCCCCAAATGAGGCACAGTCTGTAATGCTTAGTAATTGAAATGTTGTTGTAGCCACATTGGTCCCAGGATAGAGAGAAAAGAGGGGGCTAACGTACTACCTTTTATTGGACCAATTTGTATCAGTGGAAGAGAAAAGTTTTGAGCTTTGTAGAACTCTTCTTCAGGTATGGAAAGAGCACTCAGATTGTAAGAGCTGACAACAAGGGTGGAAAGATAAGGAGTTAATGGTATAATTAGTCAGGCCAAAAAGAATTAGAAGAATAACTAGCAAAAGAATAAAAAACTAACAGCAGAAAATTGTTTTAAGTTCTTCAAAAGCAGAAAGACTGTCCAACAGTTAGTGGGACCAATGGTCAATCAAGGTGCTAAAGTAGCCTCAAGGAAGATAAGGTCTCTGAAGAAAAACGTAATGAATACTTTGCATCATTTTCACTACAGAGATTCCCACGCATGAGCCATTCTTTTTTTGGTGATAAATGTGAGGAACTGTCCTAGATAAAGGTATCAGTAGAAGTGGTTTTGGATGAAATTGATACATTGAGTAATAAGTCAGCAAGGCAAGATGGTATTCACCCAGGAATTCTCAAGAACTCAAACATGAAACTGAAGAAATCTGAACAGTAAATAACAAACATGAACATGAACAAAGCGTGTCAAACAACTATGTCACCCAGGCATCTGTATTGGGACCAGTGCTGTTCAATATAATCATAAATGCACAGGGAAAAGGGATAAGCAGTGAGGTGGCAAACTTTGCAGACAATACAACGTTATTCAAGATCGTTAAATCCAATCTTGACTAAGCCAAGATACAAAAGGATCTCACAAAACTGGGTGAGCGGGCAACAACATAAAAATATTAAATTCAAAACTGATAAATGAAAAGTAACACACACTGGAAAATATCCCATATATACATACAAAATGATGGGATCTAAATTAGCAGTTACCATTCAAGAAAGAGATCTTAGAGTCATTGCAGATAATTCTCTAAAAATATCCGCTCAATGTGCAATGGCAGCCATAAAAGCTAACAGAATGTTAGGATCCGCTAAGAAAGTGATAGATAATAAGACAGTAAGTATCATAATGCCATTATGGAAGTCGATAGTATACCTACACATTAAATATCGCATACAATAGTGATTGCTACTATCTTTAAAAAAAAAAGAGAATTGAAAAAAGTAGAGAGAAAAGCAACAAAAATAATTAAGTTTATGGAACAGTTTCCATATGTAGAGAGATTAAAAAGACTGATATTTTTTATTTAGGAAAAGAGATAGAAGAAGGAGACTATAATACAATGTTTACAAAATTATTAATGGTCTGGAGAAAATGTTATTTACTCCTTCTCATAACACTAGAACCAGGGATCAGTCAATAAAATTAATAGGCAGAAGGTTTAAAATAAACAAAAAAAGTATTTCTTCACACAACAGCAATCAATCTGTGAAACTTGCTACCAGGGGATATTTTGAAGGTTAAAATTATAATGGGCTGAAAAATAGATGAGCTCATGGGAAATAGGTCCATCGATGGCTATTAGCCAAGATGATCAAAGATTCAACCCCATGTTCCTAGTCTTTGACTGCCAAAAGCTGCAAGTGAACAAGAGGAGATGGATCACTTGACCATTGTCTGTTTTGTTCATTCCCTCAGAAGCACTTGGCATTGGACAGTCATAAGATAGGACACTGGGCTGGACAGACTATTGGTCTCAGGAAGTAGGGCCTATCTCATGTTCTCACATGTTGCAAGTGACCATTTAAGGTAAGGAGGACAATTAACTCCATGTAATGACAGGCTAACTATAGAAATGTTTTGAATACTTTTTATGTCAATAAAAAAACAAAAGCAAACATTCAACAAATGGGACCAGGAGCATGTTCTTGCACTTTCTCTGCACAATTCTTCATTCAGGGAGAGGGTTGGGGAATGGACGAGGGAAAGACAGACTGGGGGATGATCCTGTATAGCTGACTTTGCCCTCACAATCTCCTTGGTAAGATTTGGACTGTTCTGCTTCCCTCCGCTTCTCTATGTGCCGAGATGAGTGATTATTTCCACATCTGAGACTAGAATTTTAATCTCCTTTTTCAAAGTGGATTCTATCATTGCCCCCTGGAAAACAGAGCCTGTCTACTACTCCTAAGTAACAGACTTTATCATCAGAATTTAGGATATAAAATATTACTGGTTCCAGTTGCTGTTCATTTTTTTTAAAATTAACAATGAAAGTTTTTCCAACAGTTCTGTCATTAATTTGTTGTTATATGGGATAAACTGCCCACTTCACTTTGAATGGTCTTCCAGAATATGTGTTAGCTCCTTATCCATTCCCTCTTGTATTTAGCTCTGATAGCTGGTCTCATACACCAAAAGAATTTGGTCCAATAAAAGATATTACCACACCCATTTTGTTTCTCTAATATTTGATCATGTCTTTTTCACGGGCACAGAATAAAATACTAATAGTATTCAGCATTAACAATATTAACATTTACTGTAAATATTACCTAGTTTTCAATTCTGTAAGAATCTCCGCTTGAGCTGTTCATTTTAGATGACTTTCATATGAATGTGTGCCAGTCATGCAGATGATCAGATCATGTCTGAGTGAATTAGTAAATCATAAACCACAATAGAACATGACTTTTACTAAACCAGGAGCTTTTCTTAAGAAGCAGGTAAGGCCTCTGCTCACTCTCTCTCACAGTTCAAGAGCGTTTAATAAAAATAAATTAATTAAATATATTTGTAAACATTTTTACCTAAGTACATCTTATTCAGCCCTCCTTAAGGTACCATCCAAATAAATGGAACTTGTGCATCCTGAAGATCAACACATTTAGTCTATTTCAGATCAAGTAGGGATGGGGGCAGTTGGCTTCTCTGCACAGTTCTGCATTCAGGGAGAGGGCTGGCAAGTGGATGATGGAGAAAGACTTGACCAATGCTCCTGTACAGCTGACTTTGCCCTCCAGTCTCTTTGGAGAGATTTGGACTGTTCTGCTTCCCTCCGCTTCTATATATGTTGAGATGAATGATTATTCCTATATCTGAGACTGGAATTTGAACTTCCTTTTTCAAGTTGGATGCTATTATTGCCCCCTGGTCTACTCAAAAGTAGGGTATGTCTACACTACAGCACTAATTCGAACTAACTTAATTCGAATTAGTTAATTCGAACTAAGCTAATTTGAACTAGTGCATCTAGACCTAAAAACTAGTTCAAATTAGTGTTTTGTCTCAGGCTAGTCGAGGGCAGTGCTTAAAGGGACCCGACCCCCACCCCGGACAGACAGTTCTCAGGGGTTCCCCGCTTGCTTGTCTAACTCAATGAGGGACAGCAAAGCAATCCTGGCTTGGAGTGCCCTGAATGCCCACACTCGGCACATCACAGCACTTGGCCATCAGCCCGGCTGCACTTGCCGCAGGCTGCCACCCGGGGGGGGGGGAGGGGGGTTAATTGGAGGGCTGCAGGAGAGCTTCCACCCCGAGGATCCCGCAGAGCCACCCCAGTCCTCCCTATCAGGGGCTCGTACCCCATTCCTCCCTCATCTCCTTCCACTTACCCCTCCCTAGCCCCGCTTCCTGATGTACAAAATAAAGGACATATGTGGTCAAAAATAGAAACTCTCTTTATTGAACAAAACTTGGGGAGACTGGGAAAAGGAGGTGGGAGAGGGGAAGAGAGAGGGTGGGAGAGGGGAGGGCAACTAAAATGATCAGGGGTTTGGAACAGGTCCCATATGAAGAGAGGCTAAAGAGACTGACTTTTCAGCTTAGAAAAGAGGAGACTGAGGGGGGATATGATAGAGGTCTATAAAAGCACTAGTCGTGTGGAAAGGGTGCATAAAGAAAAGCTCTTCATTAGTTCCCATCATAGAAGGCCTAGAGGACAGCAAATGAAATGAATGGGTAGCAGGCTTCAAACTAATAACAGAAAGTTCTTCTTCACAAAGCAAATAGTCAACCTGTGGAACTACTTGCCGCAGGAGGCTGTGAAGGCTAGAACTAGAACAGAGTTTACAGAGAAGTTAGATAAATTCATGGAGGCTGGGTCCATGGAGTAGTATTAGCCAGGGGATAGAAATGGTGTCCCTGGCCTCTGTTTTGGAAGGCTGGAGACGGATGGCATGAGACAAATGGCTTGGTCATTGTCTTCGGTCCATCCCCTCCGGGGTAGCTGGTGTTGGCCGCTGTCGGCAGGCAGGCTACTGTGCTAGATGGACCTTTGGTCTGAAATAGTACGGCCGTTGTAAGCTCAGGGTCGGGGGTCTCACTGGACAACCATGATTTTCATGCAAACCTGCTCCTGGGTGGCCAGGCTGGCAGCTATCTTGTCCTAGACAGACACTTTCCCGTTCCTAGTGCGGAGGTCATGGATGAGGTCCACGATGTCCGCACTAGACCAGGCAGGCGCCCGCCCCTTGTGGCCCCGGGCAGGCTCCTGGGAGCCGCTAGCCTGGTCCCGGGAAGAGGCGGAGGGCTGGGTGTCAGCGGGTGGCTGGTTCGTGCCATGCCAGGTGCAGGGTCTGCTGGCTGGGTGCTGGCAGGCTTGCACCTGGCACGGGCACCGTAGCCAGACTGTGCCCCTTTAAGGGCTCCGGGGCTGGGAGGGGGGCAGAAGAGTTTCCCTGGTGGTGCCCAGAGTGGCCACCAGGGAAAGCTGGGGAGGGCTAGCCTCCCACTAGTTCGAATTAAGTGGCTACACAGCCCTTAATTCGAACTACTTAATTCAAACTAGGCGTTAGTTCTCGTAGAATGAAATTTACCTACTTCGAATTAAGCGCTCCGCTAGTTCGAATTAAGTTTGAACTAGCGGTTTGTATGTGTAGCGCCTATCAACGTCTGTTAGTTCGAATTAACTTTGTAGTGTAGACATACCCGTAGTGACTGTCCACTACTCTTCATCACTGGAAAAATAATGTGGGGGAAATAACCTTCCAGAGTCCTTTCTGCATCTCATGTGTTGATTTTTTCCCCTGCCTTTTGAAAGATCAGCTAGAACCAATCTTTACAAAACTTGTAAGTTCCAAGCTTTCCTCTTGAAATTGTCCCAGTAACATTTCTGGAAGATATTTTATCATTTCTTCTGCTAGATCTTTTCCTTTACTAGTGTGCAGGTTAACTTTATTGTGTAAATCTTCGGGGAAGGGGGAGGAAGAGTTGAAAATCCTCCCCTAGCTTCAATCAATTAGAGATTGAAAATGCAGAAACAGTTTTTTGAAGATCCAATTTTGAAACCCTAAATCTCCTGAATTAAATTTCACTATGAAGCTATTTCAAACATTAGGATCAGAAATAGCAGTTGCTTTAATTTTCTCTGTAGAGAATGTACCCTTCCTAGACTGATCACATTAGTTAAGCTCATTATGTGCTGTCCTGAAATCTTTTGAAGATTATAAAGTCACAGTAAATCTGAAATCTGTAAATGTTTTCCTTAGAAGGAAATCTTTTTAAAAATGGACATTTCAAGACTAACTTTTTCAAAGGGGGATTTTATGACCAGGAAGATTTAAGCCAAGAGTTTTACATTTTTTCCCACAAATTCCTTACATTAAAATATCACAACAAAACTTGGAGTTTTTAAACTATTCCAAAAAACAATTCATCAGGTTACTAAAAGGAGCATATGGCTTTGTGTTTTTATCTTTGGTAATAAAACAAGTTTTCTTTATATGGTTGGTGAATGTGCTACTTACTGTTTGCTATTTAGATTTGTTTCTTTTTCTTTAAAGATGCATTGTATGTGTCTTTCCCCCCATTAAATTAATAAAATAAATATTATGCTAGCCATTTAAAAAGGTTCTCAGCATGAAATTCACCAGAGTGAAGAGGACAAGGAGCAATGGTCTCAAGTTGTGGTGTGGGAAGTCCAGGTTGGATATTAGGAAAAACTATTTCACTAGGGGTATGTCTACACTACAAAGTTAATTCGAACTAACAGACGTTAGTTCGAATTAACTTCAATAGGCGCTACATATACAAACCGCTAGTTCGAACTTAATTTGAACTAGCGGAGAGCTTAATTCGAAGTAGGTAAACCTAATTCTACGAGGACTAACGCCTAGTTCGAAATAAGTAGTTCGAATTAAAGGCTGTGTAGCCACTTAATTCGAACTAGTGGGAGGCTAGCCCTTCCCACCTTGCCCTGGTGGCCACTCTGGGCACCATCAGGGAAACTTGTCTGCCCCCCTCCCGGCCCTGGAGCCCTTAAAGGGGCACGGTCTGGCTACGATGTCCATGCCAGGTGCAAGCCTGCCAGCACCCAGGCAGCAGACCCTGCACCTGGCACGGCACGAGCCAGCCACCTCCTGCCACCCAGCCCTCTGCCTCTTCCTGGGACCAGGCTGGCGGCTCCCAAGAGCCTGCCCGAGGCCGCAAGAGGCGGGCTCCCACCTGGTCTAGTGTGGACATCGTGGACCTCATACACGACCTCTGCACTAGGCACAGGAAAGTGTCTGTCTAGGGCAAGATAGCTGCCAGCCTGGCCACCCAGGAGCAGGTTTGCAAGAAAATCAAGGTGCTCCAGTGAGACCCCCGATCCTGAGCCCTGAGCTTAGAACATAAAAACATAAGAACGGCCGTACTGGGTCAGACCAAAGGTCCATCTAGCCCAGTAGCCTGTCTACCAATAGCGGCCCACACTAGGTACCCTGGAGGGGATGAACCGAAGACAATGACCAAGCCATTTGTCTCGTGCCAACTAATTCGAATTAAGTTAGTTCAAATTATTGCTGTAATGTAGACCTAGGAGGGTAGTGAAGCACTGGAATGGGTTACTTAGGGAAGTAGTGGAGTCTCCATCCCTAGAGGTGCCAACAAAGCCCTGGCTGGGTTGATTTAGTTGGGATTGGTCCTGCCTAGAGCAGGGGCTGGACTTGATGACATTCTGAGGTCTCTTCCAGCTCCATGGTTCTATGATTCTATGACTCACACAAGGTCTTTTTTATTAAAGGTTGAGCTGTCTTGGTCCAGAACACTCGGGACATGACTGGTCCTGATAAGGGAGTTTGCCAGACTAGAAGTCAATGCTGGATTGGTTGCCTGTACCGTTGCTGGATTGTTTGCAGGTCCCCCTGCTACCAGCCCCTCTGTCACTGCCCTGGCAAAGCTCTTGGCTTCATTACCTTCGATTCTGGCTGCCAGCCCTTCTGCTGCTGGACTCCTGGCTGTTGGGGCTCCCTGGTCCAGAACTGCAAATGTTGCTGGACCAGATATTCACAGTTTAGAGAGGTTCAACCTGCAGTTAAACCCTGCATAATGAACCAATCTTTCTGCCTATGCACAATGCAAAGTACACTGGAAAGTTTTCTCTACATTAAGGGAAGGAATGCTCCTCCAAGAAACAGAGCAGTAGCAGACTGGTTCCTTGGAACTGATTTAGTCTCTGCACTGTTTGTACCTCTCCCCAGGAAAAGGGAAAACAACTGGTGGTTGTCATAATGGCATATTCACCAACTTCATCCCTGCCCCACTACACACACAGCCCTCCACTGAAGCTAGACTCAGAGACACAGAAGTTTCTCTTGGAATCTCTGACAAAATGAAACTACCCTGGATCAGTTGCAAAAAGAAAAAAAAAGAAAAAAAATCCACACACAACAACAACAACAACACTTCATACCTGTTCAGAAAAGGAGGTGATTTTTTTCTTCCTGAGAATTAAGATAGTTACCTAGAGTTTTATCTAGTGTGAATTTTGCCCCAGAAGAACAAATTTTGTGGGGTTCATAAAATCTGGGTGCTGATTTTTACAGAGATTAAGGCCTTGTCTCTACTTAGGGGAATATTGATGCTCTGAAGATCAATCTTCCAGGGTCCCTGTCAACCCTGGTACTCGACACGGTTGCAAGGAGTAAGGGAAGTTGATGGAATAGATTCTCTCACCTACTTTCTACAGTGGGGATGCTGGAGAACTTCAATTTAAGGTACATTGACTCCAGGAACACAATTCTCATAGCTGCAGTTGTGTATCTTAAATCAAATCTATTGTATAGTTTACATCTGACATAAGGGAACTAGATGTGTAAATGTTATCAAATGTCAGTGAGATTTTGATGCCTAATTCTCTTTTAGTATCAAATCTGATTAGCTTTCAAAAATTTCACAGATCTTCATTGCCAGATTCTTATACGGTAAGAACAAATGGGGGACTGGCACTATGTTTTGGTAATCATTTGTATTTATTGATACTTCTTCTGGATATCCAGTTGGCTTTTTTTAAAATACAGATCTGATTATTGTTCCAAGCTTTGTGATCACCTTCAAATTCAAGAAATCAGTTTTCCACTATTTAGTTTATAATGTTTACCTAGACACAGCACAGTAATTCTGTGCATACTTAATCTAGTTATGGAAATTTTGAGTCAAACAAACTCAATTTGACATGTGACCAACAATTCTCCCTGGGACTCAAGGTAGGAACTGTAGCTCAAATGATTTCCCGTGAACTCTTGTTCACTCCAAGCCACTCCAACCCCACTTCAATCCCACTACCCCCCACCATCTGTTCGAGGTCCCTCCCTTTCTCCGGACATCTACCCCTCTTATCCCCAACAACAAGGTTTGCTGATACTACCACGGGTTCCATCAGAGACTCCTTGGTTAAGCTCCTTGGGTAGGGAGCCCACTGATAGCTGAGACAGAAAGATGGTGTACTTCACTCAATGCACCACAGTATCGTGGAGCAGGTCCTTTTGACCACAGCCTCACACGTATTGCCCATACTGCCACACTAAGGCCCCTCACAACAAAACGCAGGCTGCTGAGGCAGACCCAGAGACAGAATTTAGAGGCCTTCGAGTGCTCAGCACAGTTCTCAGCTAACCGAACTTAACTTGGCAAGCACCCGGGCCAGGAAGAGAAGAGTAGGAAAACGAGCTGTCATACACCAGTTGACAAGACCAGGAACAGGGAAAGGAAAACATAGCTAGCTCCCATGTGCACCAGTCATGTCTACATCAGGCAAAGCCCTTAGGCAGATGTCATGTCAAAAAAAATAAAAATAAAAGAGACCCTAATATGGTACCGGATATCAAATTATAGTATAAAACACCCTGGTCCTAAGCTCGGGGAGGTTCCGCATCAAGGTAGAAGGCACGTATCATCCAGCCTGGCTGAGGGGCTGATCACCTAAGGCCACCTCCCACCCACTGAATCAAGAAAAGGAGTGTACAAATCTTGAGCATGCTACACGTTGTTTTTTGTCTGTGCATCGTAATCGTTACTGGGCTTGTAAGTATTGCTTACTATATTGTATTAACCATTTCATATTTAGAAGTTGTCAGGTATAAGTAGACTAATAACTAACTCCACCAGCTGTTCAAAGATAACCATAGAAGGACTGGCAATTATTGGGGGGAGGAGGAACAGATCCACTACTATGGGAATGCATTGTAATATTCACTTCTACAATCACAGAGATTTATTGAAACCCTGCAAATACCAACTTCACCACACACAGACAGGATTGAACTACTTGCAGAGCTCCTCTTCCCCAAATCCCTGATCAAAACTGTATACTGTAGTAATATACAAGACAACAACCCCAATAAGATAAAGAAACAGACCGTTAGTTGGTAGAGGTCTGTAGGTGGAAAGCTGGATATGTTTGTTTTGAACTGCCCAAAGATGCCTAAGTATCAGAGAAAAATCACAGCTGCACCCAACTAAGCTACTTTTCCAGCAGCTTTAAATCCTTACCTGGAATACAGAAACATGCATCTCTCTATACCACAGTAAACATTATAGATTATTCTTTTGCCTAAAATCTTTTTATAAAGATTTATTAAACTGTTTTTGACATGTAGCCAAAAATAAAGCAGATATTTGGTAAAAGCTAATTAACCTTTACAACTTTAAAATTTCAGATTTACACCAATGAAACAGTAGCTCCTTATTGTGGCATACTTTCTCCACACTTTTTGGAAGATGTACACTTTTAGAATTTGTGTAATACTTGTGATTTGAAAAAAATCACCTGGAGTTCTTAATTGTTTCACTAATTTAATCTCAACTAAATAACATCAAAAATGTCATCAATTATATTTATTCTCATAAAATTTCATAAATTTGTTTCAGAATAACATCACATTTCTGTTTTACATTTTTTTAATTTGGTGCAATTACAAGTAAATCTTAAGGCCTCATCTCCCAAAGATTTACACACCTGTTGAACATTAGCACTGCAAAAAAATCTCAAATCAATCTGGCATAATATCTGTGCTAAAATATTAAAATGTTAACTATTCCATTGTTCTATTAGCTGTCATTTAACTTCTAGTTAGGTTTTAGTATATTTTTCTTTGAAATCTGTTTTTTGGGATCAGGGTAGAGGAGATGTATTGTGCATACTGAGGGGGTTATTTGTTTGTTTGGCATGTCTTTTTTTTTAGCCCAAGCATTTCCTGCTTTCTTATTTCTAGTGTTTCTAGATGAGGTGGGATATAGAGGGCATAATTAAAAATGTGTACCATATCACAATACATACCTTTTTAATGAATGAATGAATGTGAATACTCTAGTAAATGTAAGTTCAGCGGGGAGGCAATAGTTCAGTTTTGCTACTACTTGCTTGTACTTTCTATGTCAGTAAAATTTGAATTATTTTAGAATTATGCCCCTTTGTCATAGATGTTTACTCTCTCACTCTCTGTTTTCCCCTTTGGATTATTTTTAAAGATGTGCATTTGATTTTGTTCCATTTGGTTTGACATATTTTGTGGAAATAACCATTTAATTTCCCAAAATATGAAATATCCAGGTCATGTCTCTAATCTACACCCTAAAAGAAGATAATTCAGATGCAGGTGATCCCAAGAGAAGAAAATACACAGGGGAAAAAAACAACCCAGAACAAATTATTTTCACACTTGGTATTGGAATATTCTTTTCATAAACATGTAGCCTTCCCTTAGAATTCAATAGTACAAAATTTTTCCCTTCAGTAGGCTCCCAGATCACAAAAAATGATACAGTGGTGCATTTTCATCTAAATTAAAAGGGTAAAATCAGGCACTGTGCTTTGGAGATGGAATTTGAATTAACTGATTTACATGCTTCCTTTACATGCTTCCTCTTTTGCAGTTAATCCAATCACCTCTGCAACTGTTGATAACTTTTGCTTTAGCCCTGTGTGAGGTACATAAAGTAACTTACAGCAGAACTCTGAGACAGTAGAATCATTGGCAACAGACTGTATCTTCTTTGTGTTTTAGAATATCTTGAGGAATTTCTTTTTTCCAAGGGCATTAGTAATGGGAATTACCCATTTGCATTGAGGATAGAATAGACTTCCTCAATTAGATCTTACAAAAGAAGCATGCACTGTGTTTTCTTAAATAAAAGGAAATTTTCTATAAGAATAATGAAAATTCAAGACTGATCCTCTTGCAATGGATATAACATTTGTTCCTTTAAAATTAGAGAGGCACTACTTTGTTAAATAGGACTTTTCCCCAGTTTCTGTTTTGATTTTTTTAAGATTATGAAAGGAGCTAGACTGAGTGTCCAGCAAACATTGGCAGCAAATCATTGAATGCTTCCCAAAATTGCCCTATGTTTCCATACCCAATCCTTTCGTAAGGCCCCTGGGTTTAAGGGATTATTGTTGTAAATCCAACTAAACTGCATATATTTCACTTTTTTCATCTGGTTCCCATATTGAGATGTTTCTGTCCCTACCTGTTTATATATTTGTATTCCTGGAAGGTCATTGGAGACAAAATATTTTGGCTATGTATCATATATCTCATTTTTATGAAATAATCTATTGTACAAACAGAACGTGTATCAAGTTTTGCTCAAGCAGAGTCAGCTACAAAAGAAAAATTCTATTTGACTATCTCAGCCAATAATATCATCTCTCGAGGATTTATTAAATTTCATGGAAAGTTCATAAGCTTACCTCACACTGTTGACCCTTTCAGATTAGACTCTATCAACAGAAACAGGGAAGTGTCACACAAATACTTAACTGTGTGGCATGTAACTCCACAAAAGACAAAAAAAAAAAAAAAAATCTGTGCAATAGGTTTCTCCACACTTAAAAATAAAACTATGGCAAGAAGTCTAGAGATCATTTTACTGAAAGTGTTCCAAGTTTACTAACTTGGAATTATCAAAGAATTCCAAGTTTACTAACTGTGAAAACATTAACTACATTCCAAGAATGTTTGACCTAGTTCTAATTATGCAGCTGATACTGTTTAAAAAAATTAATATTATATGAAGTAGAAATCAAAACTTTGAAATATGGATAGTTGTATAAAAGTTTGTAAGTTTAAGAATAAACATTCAGTTATTTTACTGCTTTGGCCATTTCTTCCTGGAGAAAAAACTATCAGGACAAGTTTCTTTGCATTTCCCTGCCATTTAGCTTTCTCATTTCTTTGCTTGCTCATATTTTGCCCCATTTGTCTGTATCACCAATGACAAGGTGAGACAACATCAGTGAAGTTGTGCCCACTGATGCTAGCAGTGAATTGTCCCATCTTTTCTAGCTTATGTATTTAGAATGTGATATTGGTACACATTACTAACTACCAGATTGATTACATGTATTTAAAAACTTATCCATACATCAAGCAGAACAGCAGTTAAGATCCATCATGCAGATCTGAATTTTCTGATCAGTTTTCAAAGGTCCAATATATAACATATCAGTTCTGTAAAATATTCTCTCTCCTTAGCACTGAATAGAGACTCTCCTCTTCCTCCTAAGTTCTTTGATTCAGGAACGAAGTACAGTGAGCTTCAGTTTTGTCAGTAAGGTAGTAGTAAAGACATTAGAATCTTGCTGGGCTTCATCTAATTCCCACAAATAAAATCTTTCCATTTATGGAAATTGGCCCATCCTTCCAGAAACTCCTGTACAGCCTCTCACCCACCAGACTCACTCATATTTCCTAGCTCATGCTGGAATGACCCCATCCTAGATTCTAAAAACTTAACATTTTCTACTCAAAACTTCTCAGTTGCAGGTCTGGCTTATCGCCAAGGGTCAGTCTCCCCTCATCCTAATCCTAAACACCATCTTCTTGGTTCTCCACGTGTGGGAACTATCACAAGCTAATAGCAAAGGGGACGAAGTCACTTAAGTAGCACACAGCTAGCATAAACCAGAAACTGCCAAACAGGACAGAAATATTGAAGGGCTGCAACTTGCTCCACAAAACTTATCTCCTCAAAATAAGATCCTCCCTTTTCTTTTAACTCACCCCAATCCTCCCCCCACAACAACATCTTCCCAAACCCCTGAAAATAATCCCAGTGATAGCAAGCATTAGCTACTTTCCAGCGTGCTAGCTCACCAATGAAAAGAAGGAAGGTTGGGGCATATATTGCTACTGCTATACTAATGAAACACACAGGAGCATTGCCTGAGCTGATCAAGGTTATTATAGGGAACCTGCAAACAATTAGCCACCCTACAGCAGGGGAACCTACTTGGAAGTATTATCCTCTGATGCATTCCAAGCTTGAGAGTTAATAAAAGCAGCTAAGGAACATCACAGTCCTTCCCCCCTGAACCGCATAGAAGGTAAAAAACTGTAGGTGCAGAAAACTGGAAAGTGCAGACTCTGTACATTTTTACTTCATTCATAGGCGCTTAGGAAGAGCCTGTGACTAACTAAGACTAACAATCTCCACTCTCATGCTACCCCCAGTATCTATCTGTGGCCTGGTAGCAGCACATTTTCCCTTAGTTAGGGATGTGCTTATTAGGCATGATTTAGCCCAAAAAAAGAAGTGGGAAGGAATATTTTAGGTGTGTTCTTTGTATAACAAACTGAAGCTTCTTGCATTTGGAGTATATGATCCATCTATTGATATGATAAGCATTTAGTTTTATTTTACAGTAAACTTGATCAAATAAAATCTGGCACAAGTGGTCAAAGTGGCGGTGAGGATCATTCCAAATAGATCTTACTTACACAGCAACATTTTGAAGAATTTTCTAATTATTCTTAATTTCTAATTTGGGTTTTTTTCCCCTTGCATATGCAAAGTTTGCTCATTAGCTCATTTTCATCTTGTACTGTAAAACAACAAATTAGCAATGTAAGCACTGGTAAGAGGATTTGAATGAATATAAAACACATGAAGTTTGCTATTTTTATGACAGCCTTCTGTTTTTGTGTGTGAAGTTCCTTGTAAATGATGCATAACTGACTAACAAATCAAGCATAAAAATACACCCCTATATACATAATATACATTGCAATAATTTGAGTTAGAAGAAAAGGGATATATATTTCCTTGAAGCTTGCAAGAAATGCCCAATAGAATTAGTACAGTTTGCATATGCACATCCACAAGATAATGTACCTACATAGAGCTCATTGCACAGTCAGGGGCTTAGTTTAGTTTATGCTTGTGTTTCAGCCTTTTTAGATTGAGGTTCTACTCTGAAATTGACTTACAAAAACAATACTGACCTGTGTTCAGAGTCATAATGATCAAGCAATGGCTCAGAATTCACAGACAAAGTGAGATTTTACTATTTTTAATCTTTTAAGCCCTGTAGGGTCAACCTAGCTATGAGTATGAGAGAGATATTCAATTCTGTCTCATGTATCATAATCAAAATTGATAACAAGTTCCAATAGCAGAGCTTAATTCTATCCCTAATTACACCTGTGCAGCCACATTGAAGACAATGAGGTTGCACAGGTGTAACTGACAGAATTTGGTGTGCAGTATCTTTAATATATATATTATGCTGTAAAATTAATAAATAGCTCAGCCCAATTTCCCCATTTAGAGATTGTAGGTCTGCTAGTCAGAAGAAAAAGTACTTTTAAATTGAGCAAAACTGAGCTTGAGTTATTCAAACACATTGAGAAGAGAACCACATGGTGGCTTTAAAAAAATAGAGTACAACAACCCTTTAAAATGCTCCATTGGGGATGAAAATAGAGCTTACAAAACACTGATGCATTGATAATGTTTCCAAAGCTGTATTATAGTTTTCATGAAGACCTGATGTGCTGGTGACCAAAACTTTCAACCAAGTTCAAGAGGTGGATTGTGTGGTCCAAATTATTCTATGTACTGCTATAACTTCCTATCCAAAGCCCTTTACCCAGGCTTCATGCAAGGACCCAAGAGTCTCTGTCAGCTAATACTGCTTAATGCCAAGAAGAGTGATATGTGTTATGCAAACTTGTACAAATCTCACTGCCCAAAAATAATAATATAAGCTCCTGACAATCTATGGTGTAATGTGATTTATGAAAGTTTATTTTAAACTGATTACTGGGGAATGCTTACAATCTGATTATGCTCTGACATGAATGAGTGAATTTAACCCATGTTTTGTCCTTCCCAAAAGCAAATAGATACAGATTCCTACAGAACTATAATTGTAGATATTAGCATTTTAGATGGCCTTAAAAAAAGGTATGTAAGTAAAATATGTAAGAGAAAACTATGGACACAAGAATGAAATTATACTGTGCTGGAGGTTTTGAAGGCTAATTAGCTAAAATAATATTACCAAAAGAAGACCGCTTTATAATTTAAGTGTTACAAAAGGGAATTTTCAAAGCAGTGCCATCAACAGAATTTCTAAAGAGACCAAATCACAACCGACTTCAAGCTTTTATAGAAATTACTATCTAAGGGTATGTCTACACTACCCCGCTAGTTCAAACTAGCGGGGGTAATGTAGTCATCCGCAGTTACAAATGAAGCCCGGGATTTGAATTTCCCGGGCTTCATTTGCATAAACCGGCCGCCATTTTTAAATGCCGGCTAGTTCGGACCCCGTGCCGCGCGGCTACACGCGGCACGGACTAGCTAGTTCGGATTAGGCTTCTAGGTGTACAGCTAGTTCGGATTAGAAGCCTAATCCGAACTAGCTAGTCTGTGCCGCGTGTAGTCGCGCGGCACAGGGTCCGAACTAGCCGGCATTTAAAAATGGCGCCGGCCGGCTTCATGCAAATGAAGCCCGGGAAATTCAAATCCCGGGCTTCATTTGCAACTGCGGATGACTACATTACCCCCGCTAGTTCGAACTAGCGGGGTAGTGTAGACATACCCTAATAGACGATGCTTAAATTAGGGCTACATCTACATTCTTCCACAAAAATGTGCCGGCTGTCTACAATGCACGAGCATTCTTCCAGAAGTAAATTTACGGTGTTGTAAACAGGGCTTCTTCTGGAAGAATTATTCCTCCCCCCATGAGGAATGAGCCCTCTTGCACAAGAGCTCTTCCAGAAGAGGCCAGTGTAGACAGGCAACATGAATTTCTTACGCAAGAAGCCCCTATGGTTAAAATGGCCATCAGAGCTTTCTGTGCAAGAGAGCATCTACACTGCCATGGATGCTCTTGCACAAAAGCACATCTCTTGTGCAAAAGCACATGGCAGTGCAGACACTCTCTTGTGGAAGAGTTTTTGCACAAGAACTCTTCCACAAAAGAGGTCTTGCACAAGAAGCTGCCCATATAGACATAGCCTTGGAGTTTAAAATTCCAGCCACTGATCTGAAATTTTTTGGTATTATAAGAAATTAAAATCCATTTTTAAAGTATCCTAGGATTATGACAGAAAAGATTTCTAAGTAAATCAGGTTGGGTAAAGCACCACAGTGTCCTGGGCAGTGGTGGAAGATCTGCAGGAGCCTGGCAGCATAATTGGGGCTGCCTGCCACCCAACAGCAGGGTGGGGGCTGTGGCCACAGCAGCCCAGGAGGTGAAGCCAGGCCATGGCTGTGGCATCCTGGCAGAAGGAGCCAACAGCAGGGAGGGTCAGCAGACTGAGGGTCTGGTATCAGGGGACCTCCCATTGTCTGGCAAATTCCCTCATCTAGGACCGGTCCTGGGCCAGGGAGGTCCAACCTGTACTATGACACAAATCTACCATATAAGAATTTGTTTCTCGGTTTGGTTGTGTTTGTCTAAATGGTAAGAGCTAGGACCACCACATTTAATATACAGCTTCCTCTTATGATAATGTCAAACAACGTAAGGATTTGGCTGTGCCATGAAAATGGGACGTGCCTGGAATGGGACTGCTTCTCATAAAACCATATACAAAAGAGACAGAATCACCAGTCAGGTGAAATAGGCTGGCTGGAGGCACACCCCACCCTTGGCCAAGACTTGTCCAGCCTTGAGACTCCCACCCGCTTTTAAGGAGAGTGGGGTGGCCAAAGCTCCCTCTTCCAATTCATAGAGAACATTGCTGGCTGTTTTCCTTCATCAGGGAGTGAGGGGAAACTGCATAGTTTGTTGCATTGTTAACTGTGGAAGGGGAAGAACAAGCATCTCTGGTATGCCCAGAGCCCCTCTTCTTCCCCCAGACTCTGACTCCTGCATCCCCAGACCCCAAGTCCCCTGTCTTGAGAGCCTCCTCAAGGACCTGAGCAATGCCGGGTAAATATGCTAGTACTTTATTTTTATTAAATGCTTTGAAATCTTTGAGAAAGGAAGCTATAATACGGCAAAATATTACAATTATATAGTTAATGGACATATTGATGCAAAGTCTACTATTGATATACCAATGCACGGTCCTTAAAATACGTATAATGAAACATTCCATAGAGCAACTTCTAAGGAACTTCTAAGTTTGATACCTGCCATAAAATAGATATGATTGAGACAGCTACAGGAAAACTCAAAAATATGTCCATGTCCAGAAGGCACAATTATCTGAAGGCAATGGGCCAATCTGTGGTTGCTCCAGGGACGGATACTTGGAGAAAGGAGTGAAATAGAGGTGGGATGAGGGTGAAGCTGGGATGGGGCAGAGTTACAATGAGGGAAGGGACTGAGGCAGAGAGGGGGGGTCAAGCACCCCATAGCTGGAGGGGAAGTCAGCACCTATGTTTGAAGGCATCAGCAGAGAAGTGTAATTAAAAGCAGGACTTGAAGGAAAAGACAATATTTGTATCTATTTCACTACTAAAATTTAAATTTTAAGCTGTAAGAATTCACACAGTTAAGATGTTACAATTAGAGTGCCAAATACTGTTCAGTATGTTATTTATAAAATAGTCCAGTTGTGTATAGTCATATCTATTTTATGGCAAATATTCACATTGGAGCAAGACAAAGTATATACCAACACAATAATTTAGTGCAGTTGCTTCCTCTTTTGTACCAGAACAGCAGACACTCTGGATATGTCTATACTACGATGCTCTTCCAAAAAGGAAATGCAAGTGGAGCTCTCATTTGCATATGTTGCACTCTCATCTGCATTTCCTCCTTGGATCCCTTTTGCGCAAGAGGTTTTTGTGCAAAAAAGCACTGTGTAGATGGCTCCTTTTTGCGCAAGGGGGGGCCCTTTTGAGCAAGAGCCATTCTTCCTCATTTTTTGACAAATGTCATGCTTCGTCATATGTGAAATGTTTTATCTGTCAGGGCACCAATGAGTGCACTTCACAGAAAGAATATGACAGAGAGAACTCATTCAGTCTCAACCCCTTTTCTTTTTTCTTGCTCAATCAGTCAGAATCTTAGATTTAATCAAATAAGACCTATTTTATCTGTCTCAGCCCCACAAAGCACAGAAAAAAGCCCTCTGAGTGGTTGAAGAGTCTTTCATTATCCTATCATGACGTGCTATACCTTGAGAGAGCACCTTGTGACTCCCATATTCTTTAGCTGCATATAATTGTGATACTGTAAACAAAGCATGCCATGAAAGGTATCAGGGAAAAGATTGTAACTGTCTGAAAGTCAGTATGCTAACTAAATACGTATGTATATCTGTAGTGCAGATGAAATTATGAAATTGTGTTATATGTTTGTCACTAAAACATGCTGTAATTTGAGAATCAGCCAGATTTTACTTCTTCAGAGACAACAGCAAGAAAGTAACCTGCACCTGAACAGCTGAGAAATAATCATGAGTAGACATTGTCCGGCAAGGGAGCTACAGTTCAATGAAGTCACACCAGGGGGATTGCTCAATACCACATGGTGACTCAGCAATGCCTGCCAGATATGCCTGGAGTTGTGTTCCGCAAGTATATAGACTAAGGGTACTGTCAAAATACTGTCAAACTGGAGGACTTCTTACTCCGACTTCTGTAACCCTCATTGTATAGGAGTAAGGGGAGTCGGAGGAAGAGTGCTCCATTTCGAAATAAGTTCTATATAGATGCTCCCAATTTCAATTTCAAAATAAGCTACACAACTGATGCAGCTAAATTTGCGTAGCTTATTTTGAGTTAAGCCCTGCTGTGTAGATGCACCTTAAGAAGACCAAGACTCCAGGAGAGGACACTAGCCCAGGTTTAAAGAATAAACATGTATATTATGGACTGCAATTTCCATCACAATAATGAAACTTGCTTAATCTAGTTGATGCCCAGACTAATAGGGTTGAGAGTTTAGACTTCATTCCTCTATTTTATTTTATTTAAAACTGACTGACTTTTTGCCTATTACTTAAGACACTTGAAATCAATATATATAGTCAATAACCTTGTTTTACTGTTTATCTTTACCGGTGAGTTTGTCTGAAGTGTTTGGCAATTTTGCTTAGGTTTTACAAAGGTTGGTATATAGCCATCTTCCATTGATGAAGTTGTGAACCAATTAATATCTTTGCCCTGCTTTTCTTGAACAGTGAAAGATAGTATATTCCTGAGGTAGAAGGCTAGTAGCAAGGATTTGGCTGGTGCCTTTCTCTGTGTAATTCAGGAATGGCTCTGGCAGCATTCCTGTGAAATAGCTACGTGTGGGACTCCACCTGCCGTTGTGTTAAGTGATAACAGCACCTGGGGTGTGGGAAGATTTGCGACTTGTCACTAGCAAAGCATTGTGAGAGACAGCCCAGGCTGGAGAGTTTAGGGGGCACCGTGGTCCCACAGTCCCAGGCTGTCCTCTGAGGATATCACACCCGCTCACTTCCTTTCAGCTGCTAGCTCCATCCCCCTGCAAAGAGTTGCTGCTCACTTCCTGGCAATTTCTCTCCACCTATACACTAATCTCCTGTTTCAAACATGGCCACTTTTGCTGTTCTCCAACCTGAAATAATAATCAGGAAAGGTCAGATCACTTTGCAAATGCAAGCCAGGGTCGGGGTGATTCTCCTGGTAGAAGGTTGCAGGGATGGCAGACAAGAATGCAAAATAACTCTACTCTAAGTCTCAATGGAGCCATGATTTCCAGGATCCAGGAGCCCAGAACCTACTAGTAGCTGTCTCAAAAATGTACAGGCAGTCCCCGGGTTACATGGATCCGACTTACATCGGATCCCTACTTACAAACGGGGAGGCAACCCCGCACTAGCTGCTTCCCCCCAGCAGACCAGGGAGATGCGAAGCTAGCGCCTCCCCCCCAGCAGACCAGAGAGATGCGGAGCAGCTTTTCTCAGCAGATACCTCAGCTTTAGAATAAAGGACTGAGGGAAGTGAGGTGTGTGAGAATAAAACTGAGCTCTGGAGAAATGCTTGGCTAGAGTTTCCCCTACAATATGTACCAGTTCCGACTTACATACAAATTCAACTTAAGAACAAACCTACAGTCCCTATCTTGTATGTAACCCGGGGACTGCCTGTAGTTGATAACCACTTCTCAAATGATCTACACTTAACACAGCCCATTTGAAGCTTCTAAAAATTTTTACATCATTAGAATTTGTAAACAGCTATTTCCCTTCATCATTGGTGTGCTTCACTTTATAAGTGAGAATTTCAAAAGCACTTTACAGACATTAATGAATTAAAACTTACAATACCCCTGAAAGGATGATGCAGGTTGGACCTCCATGGATGGCACCCTCGGGACCTGATCAGTCCCTGATGAGGGAATCTGCCGGACAATAGGAGATCCCCTGACACCAGCCCCTCAGCCTGCTGCTCCTCCCCACTGCTGGCTCCTTCAGCCAGGCCAGACTGCCTGCTGGCCAGCACCAAGCCTGGATCCATTCCTGGTCAGGTGGCACACTGCCCAATCAGACTGCCGCAGCTCCAGCCCCACTGCCAGGTGGCACATAGCCCTGGCTGCACTGCTTCTACTGGGCTGCCACAGCCATGGCCTGGCTTCCCCTTCTGGCCTGGTGCAACTACATCCCTGGCTTTGCTGCCTGGCAGCAGGCAAGCCCCCGTCACACTGCCATCAGCACTGCCTAGGCTGCTGTAGCCTCACCACCGCCCACACCGAGGCAGCCCTGGCAGGCTTCTCCTCCTGGGCTGTCATGGTACTGGTCCCGATGCCACGCAGCCCCAATTGCACTCTGCCACCACCTAGGCTGCCCCACAACGGCCAACAGTCACTACACTTAGGTTCATTCCTGGCTTTGTCTCTGTGTAGAAAGTAATTTATCTTGATCATAAAAATACCAAAAACACACTGAAAGTAACTTTCTGTAGTAAAAATGTGTAATATGATTACATTTCATCCCATCTCAGAGTGAGCCTTGACCCTCTCCATCTCCTTCCATGATCATCTTGAAAAGGTAGTTGCAAAGATAAAAATGAGAGCCAACATAATCCAGAAACTTGCAAGTAGACCTAGTGCTACATCTGTATCAGTGTTGAGAATATCTGCATTAGCACTTGTATATTCAGTAGCAGAATATTTTGCACTTGTCTGGAGCAGAAGGAGCCACATATGACTTCTGGATGCCCATAGGAATACACTGATGTGGTGCATCGAGAGAACCCTTACGTTGACTCCAACACCATGCCTACCTATTTTGTCTAACATTGCTTTCCACTAAGACGCTATACTGCTGCAGTATTTCATGAAGTTCAGTGAATCAAGGAAAACAGATATCTTATTTCCCAAAAACTTGTCAATGCCCCCACTCGTCCCATAATGTCTTGAGTCTTTCTGGGAATAATTCATTTAGCTTCATGCAATCAGGACTTGAGCATATAGAGGCTTGAAAGCAGATTGGGCAAAACAAGTCTTAAAAAATAAGCATCTTGTGCTAGATCCTACACAGAAGGTTCCTGGATCTGATCTTTCATGGGAATCTTAGCCAACTTTGAACCAAATTTGAACCAGCCATGGTAGATTCAGCTATGTATGCACAAATGGAAAATCAAGGACATTGCGGTATGCAAGTGTGGTTCCCCACAACATACCACTGAATATAGCACTTCCTGCTCCCCAATTTATAAATATGCTACTCTGTATGTAGCCATTTGTGTCAATCAACTACAGATGACATTGTAATTGCTGCTGCCATATGAAAGAAGAAAACTGGTATATAATCCTCCTTCTCATTTCTGTTTTGAATTAATATAGTTTATTGGATTCTTAGGATCATCCAATTATTTTTGTAATAATTTCAAAAAGTAAATCCTTCTAAGAATATTTATTTAGTTTTAAAAATAATAATAACTGTTTTCCTTTTAATTATATTCAAGTCATGTTAATTGCCTTTACTGATACATGCAATGTTCTGAATTTTTGTAATTAGAGTTGTTTAGCTTGTGAGGTAGCCAGCTAAGAACTGTCAAATAGGGGCCAGGCTCTAATTATTGTAGAAAGTAACATTCAACAATGAATTAATCAAATCTGAAGGAAGCTGGCCAAAAGCTTTTCAGCAAGATTGCTTCCACATTCTGATCTATAATACTATGCCCAACCTAATTTTAAGAATCAAAAGGAAATCCCTTTCATAGAAAGGTTATCATACCATCTAATACTACATATATAATCTTAAAAAGTTGCTTTTAGTATCACTTTCCTTTCATACTGACCATATATATTCACTTTTGCCTTTAAAGTAGTGCTCTTTTTTCCCCTGTGAATAACCACAATCAGTAACTATTCACATATGAGCAGCTGGCTTCACTGTCACCAATTTGTCCGAGTCAGATATCACTGTCAACTTATCACACTCCAGAGACTGAATGCATCTCAGCATATGTAGCATTTGTTAGTTCCAAGCTTTGAGATTCATCAGTTATCTTGTTATTCAATTACTTCTCTTTTTTTACACTTTGTAGATATCAATATTTCAAAACATTTTTTCAGAACTTTCTATTCTACTGTAAAAATCACATTTTTGTCATGGCAGAGCTAAAAGAGTGATCATAGTTTGGAGAAACCCGATAATCAGAATTATCACGTCTAGAGCAACAAGAACTGAACTACTTCATACTACTTGTCCCAAAGTATAGGACATATTGTAAGTGAACATGAATTAATGCTCAGTCACTTACAAGATTTTAGAACTTGCTCCACCCTCCATGGCCTAAACATCATGATTTTCTGAGCACTCTGCAGAAGACTTCTGTTTGGTAGAGTTGCTGGAGAAGGCTCTGTGTGCTTTCAAAGTGATGGAGAGGAGACCTAGTTCTCCTGTTGAACAGATTTTAGTGTTGCTCGGGATGAATAATTTACATTATAATTAATTATGGTGTGGCACCTGGATAGGTCTCTATTATTTTATATTTAAATAAATAAATTCTAATAAAGACACATATTTGATACTGGGCCATATTCTCTTAATTATTACCAGGCCGATGCATAACTTAAAAGAAGATGCACATGTATAACTGAGAATGGAATTTGTCACATTCGCTATATCCTTCAATTATAAATTTCAGATATATAATTATCAATCATGTTAATGGTGAAAAAAATGTGAGACAAGAAATGGGAGACAAGCTTACTTCTCTTAGGGCATTCAATTAAAATGTCCACTGGAAATTGGTGCGGATGTTAGGTATTGGTTTTAGTCCATGTTGAACAATGTTTTTCTTTTGGATCAATGACTCAGTCTCGGTCTTCCCAATATTAATATGTTATGTATATCTTTTTGCCACTGGTACGTATGGGGCTGCACAGCAGTAATGAGAGGAATGCCCAGTGAGTTTAAAAGTTTAATCAGACATTTTTGTCAAAAATTAATATAAATAAAAATAGAATTAGAAAACTGTTTTTAAAGGCAAATCAATCCCTTTCATGCAGAACAACATATGAACTAGTAGGAGTATGTATATTATGAGAATATTATCCAGGTATGCTTGCATGTTCCCTTGTAAAGTATCTATTCTTACGTACACATTCATCATGTTGAAGAAAATGTGACTTCTCATGTATGGGGAGCAGAACTGAGCCCACAGCAACTGAGGGTACATCTAGACTACATGCCGCTGGCAACAGAGGCATGTAGATTAAGGTACCGGACATAGTAAAATGAAGCGGCGATTTAAGTAATCGCTGCTTCATTTAAATTTACATGGCTGCCGCGCTGAGCCGACAAACAGCTGATCAGCTGTTTGTCGGCTCAGCGCGGCAGCCATGAAAATTTAAATGAAGCGGCGATTATTTAAATCGCCGCTTCATTTTACTATGTCCGGATCCCTAATCTACATGCCTCTGTCGCCAGCGGCATGTAGTCTAGACGTACCCTGAGGGAATACCCTAACATGCATGCAAGTGGCGCAAACTTTAACATTTGACAATAGACTCCAGGATTAGGTTTTTGTGCGTGGTAAAATAGGTTCTAATAATACTCTTGTCTGATCATATCTTTTGTGCTGTTACAGGATAGCTAAGATTTCCCTGAAACTCTCACCGTTTTTAGGAGAAACAATGCTAGAAATTATACTTTCAATGCAATTCAGACTTCACTTTTTAAACCATTAACCAAACTTGACAAAAGGTTTTTATCCGATGATAACATTTCAACTAAGGTATTTAACGTGTCAGACATTATTAGTTTTAAATCAGTTTAAAAGCAAAATTCTGACCTCAATCTCTCATCTGGAAAAAATCTCACAGGAGTCATATGCCTAACAATGCCTTTGGTTGCAGGACAAAGGTGATACACCCATGTCACTATGCTTTATCCATCAGTTCGGTATATACTATATTATGCTAATAGCTGTGGGTACATTTTTTACCCATGATATGCTTTCTTCATTTCAAAATGGCTAATATCTTATTTGCCTATTTTTTAAGATTATTGTAAGCATTTTGACAATAGATATATACACAGTATTTTAGTACAAATGTTAATGTTTGCTATTGTTGATATTTATACAGCTTAATTTAATAAATATGTTAGCCTTTTGATTTACACACACACACTGCTGTGTGTTGCTGCATGTTGCTGTTAGCACAGTTTGCAAATGTACAGCATATTCAGTGAAATCAATAGAGATCAATATCTTCTGACTAAAACAGGACTTGAACAGGCTTTATATAGTATATATTTTTCACATACTACTCACAGTGCTAAGTAGGAAAAACAAAACCTCAGAAAACATGTGAAAGAACAAGAGGTGAGTATAGCTGAACTGCTCAGTAATAGTGACCATTTTGTGATTAAATGTAACATCTTTGTAGGGGGGGAAACCAAAGCATCATTTAACTTCATTAAGGGAACTGCACAACAATGAGGAAGTTAAATGAAAATTAAAAGGAAGATTTTCACAAGAGTGAAATACTTATCTCCATAGAAACTCTTAAAAAACACCATAACAGAGATTCAAACTAAATATATACCTCCCCTCCCCCCCAAAAAAAGAAACAGTAAGAGGACTAAAAAATACCAGCACAGCCAAACAATTCAATAAAAGAGGCAACTATAGACAAAAAGGCATGCCCTTAAAAATGGAGCAGAAATCTTAGGGTACGTCTAGACTACAGGCTTTTGTCGACAGAAGTTTTGTCGACAGATACTGTCGACAAAGCTTCTGTCAACAAAGAGTGTCTAGACTGCATTCAGTTCTGTCGACAAAGCAAGCTGCTTTGTCAACATGGTAGTGTAGACGCAAAGGACAGTTTACATGCAATAACACCTTCTGTCGACAGAACTCTGTCGACAGAAGGCGTTATTCCTCGTAAAATGAGGTTTACCAGCGTCGACAAAACTGCTGAGTTCTGTCGACGTTATGTCGACAGAACTCAGCGGTAGTGTAGACGTAGGTATAGTTTTGTCGACAAAAGTCCACTTTTGTCGACAAAACTCTGTAGTCTAGACACACCCTTACTGAGAAAACAGAAAGGAAGCGGACAGGGGACTGCAGACAGGGGAGTTGAAGAGGGAGAGCAAAGCGACCCCACCGCCGAAGAGGCTACCCGGTGAGAGTACAAGCTGTGGTGTGAGTGTGTGTGTGTGCCTGACTGTTTGAATTTTACAGTTTGAAGTGTGAATTGAGTCTGATTCCAGGGAGTGCTAGCAGTTTCAGTTTCAGCTTCTGTGGCAGTTGGGACTGAGAGCCTGCCATTGTTCCCTTGATTGCCTCTGATTAGCCTCAGGCTCAGCCTTCCCCTGTGTGACTCAGAAGGGGGCAGGCCTGACCTAGGCAAGCAGGCTTTAAAAAGCCAGAGCAGTGCGACCAGGGGAGCGAAGCGGACAGGGGACTGCAGACAGGGGAGTTGAAGAGGGAGAGCAAAGCGACCCCACCGCCGAAGAGGCTACCCGGTGAGAGTACAAGCTGTGGTGTGAGTGTGTGTGTGTGCCTGACTGTTTGAATTTTACAGTTTGAAGTGTGAATTGAGTCTGATTCCAGGGAGTGCTAGCAGTTTCAGTTTCAGCTTCTGTGGCAGTTGGGACTGAGAGCCTGCCATTGTTCCCTTGATTGCCTCTGATTAGCCTCAGGCTCAGCCTTCCCCTGTGTGACTCAGAAGGGGGCAGGCCTGACCTAGGCAAGCAGGCTTTAAAAAGCCAGAGCAGTGCGACCAGGGGAGCGAAGCGGACAGGGGACTGCAGACAGGGGAGTTGAAGAGGGAGAGCAAAGCGACCCCACCGCCGAAGAGGCTACCCGGTGAGAGTACAAGCTGTGGTGTGAGTGTGTGTGTGTGCCTGACTGTTTGAATTTTACAGTTTGAAGTGTGAATTGAGTCTGATTCCAGGGAGTGCTAGCAGTTTCAGTTTCAGCTTCTGTGGCAGTTGGGACTGAGAGCCTGCCATTGTTCCCTTGATTGCCTCTGATTAGCCTCAGGCTCAGCCTTCCCCTGTGTGACTCAGAAGGGGGCAGGCCTGACCTAGGCAAGCAGGCTTTAAAAAGCCAGAGCAGTGCGACCAGGGGAGCGAAGCGGACAGGGGACTGCAGACAGGGGAGTTGAAGAGGGAGTTGAGCAGAGGGAGTGACTGATGGTGATGAAGACCCGTAGCGCTTGTGCCAGTACTTCTCCTGTCTCCTCCACCTGTGCCTGTATCCAGACAGAGAACCTGAGCATGGATGCCTCTACCCAGGTCCTGGTGTGGTCTTGCTGTATTTGTGGCTTGCAATTCCCACTGAGTGATCTCCAGGCTGGGGGAGACAACCATTGTGAAAGGTGCCTGCTGGTGGAATCTCTCAGGCAGCAGGTGGGAGAGCTACAGGAGGAGGTGGCCAGGCTGAGGAGCATTCGAAGCCATGAGGAATTCCTGGACAGTATTCCTGTGGAGTCCACGGAGGTCACTGTCGTAGGATGTGGGACTGTTGACCAGCCACTTATGGAGGAGGCAGTGGTGCAGGGTGAGCACTGGCAGCTGGTTACTTCCGGCAGCGGGCAGTGTTCCACCCCTGCTCCTAACCCTCCCACTGTGTTGTTACATAACCGTTACACTTTACTTTCAGCAGAAGAAAAGGAGTCATCCCCCACAGTGGAGGAGACCAGGCCTTGCACCACCAAGGTTGAGCAGTCTCCTGCCACCACTGCGAGGAGGAAACGTAGGGTAGTGGTGGTTGGAGACTCTCTTCTGAGGGGAACGGAGGCACCCATCTGTCGCCCTGACAGCTCATCTCGAGAGGTATGCTGTCTGCCAGGGGCCCGTATCCGAGATGTTACGGAGGCATTGTCGAGGATTATCCGGCCCTCTGACTACTACCCCATGCTACTCATCCACGTGGGCACAAATGATACTGCCAGGTGTGACACTGAGCGGATCAAGTGTGACTACAGGGCTTTGGGAGTACGGGTGAAGGAGTTTGGAGCGCAGGTGGTATTCTCTTCTATCCTTCCTGTCAAAGGTAGGGGCCCGGGCAGAGAGAGGTGCATCCTGGAGGTGAATGCCTGGCTGCGACGATGGTGTCGCCAGGAGGGATTCGGCTTCCTTGATCACGGGGTGCTCTTCCAGGAAGGACTGCTTGGCGGAGATGGAGTTCACCTTTCCAGGAGCGGGAAGGCCTTGTTTGGACACAGACTGGCTAACCTTGTGAGGAGGGCTTTAAACTAGGTTTGTCGGGGGCAGGTGAGCAAAGCCCACAGGTAAGTGCTGAATGTGCGGGACTGGGAGATGGGTTGGAAATGGGGGGGACTACGGCCTATAATGGCAAGGAGAAAGGAGGGTCAGGGCACAACAGGGAGGCAAGATCAAATCAGTATCTTAGATGCCTATATACAAATGCGAGAAGTATGGGTAATAAGCAGGAAGAACTGGAATTGCTAACCAATAAATACAACTATGATATCATTGGTATTACAGAAACCTGGTGGGATGGGACGCATGATTGGAATGTTGGTATGGAAGGGTACGGCTTGCTCAGGAAGGACAGACAGGGAAAAAAGGGAGGAGGGGTTGCCTTGTATATTAAAAATGTACACACTTGGACTGAAGTGGAGATGAACGTAGGAGATAGCTGTGTAGAGAGTCTCTGGGTTAAGCTAAAAGGGGTAAAAAACGAGGGTGATATCATGCTAGGAGTCTACTACAGGCCACCTAGCCAGGTGGAAGAGATGGATGAGGCCTTTTTTAAACAATTAACAAAACTATCCAAAGCCCAAGATTTGGTGGTGATGGGGGACTTCAACTATCCAGACATATGTTGGGAAACTAACACAGCGAGGCACAGGCTATCCAATAAGTTTCTGGACTGCATTGGAGACAACTTTCTGTTTCAGAAGGTTGAAAAAGCTACCAGAGGAGAAGCTGTTCTGGATTTGGTTTTAACAAATAGGGAGGAACTAGTTGAGAACTTGAAAGTGGAAGACAGTATAGGGGACAGTGATCACGAAATAATAGAGTTCATGATCTTAAGGAAAGGTAGAAGGGAGACCAGCATAATTGAGGTTATGGATTTCAGGAAGGCAGATTTTGATAAGCTCAGAGAACTTGTAGGTAAGGTCCCATGGGAAGCAAGTCTGAAGGGAAAAACAACTGAGGAGAGTTGGAAGTATTTCAAAGGGACGTTGTTAAGGGCCCAAAAGCAAACAATTCCGCTGTGTAGGAAAGATAGAAAATATGGCAAAAGACCAGCTTGGCTTAACAAGGAGATCTTGCATGATCTCAAAATAAAAAAGGAGTCATATAAAAAATGGAAACTAGGACAACTAACAAAGGATGAATATAGGCAAGCAACACGGGAATGCAGGGGCAAGATTAGAAAGGCAAAGGCACAAAATGAGATCAAACTAGCTACAGGCATAAAGGGAAACAAGAAGACCTTTTATAAATACATTAAAAGCAAGAGGAAGACCAAGGACAGGGTAGGCCCACTGCTTAGCGAGGAGGGAGAAGCAGTAACAGGGAACTTGGAAATGGCGGAGATGCTCAATGACTTCTTTGTTTCGGTCTTCACCGAGAAGTCTGGAGGTGTGCCTAACGTAGTGAATACAAGCAGAGAGAGGGTAAGTTTAGAAGATAGGATACACAAAGAACAAGTTAAAAATCACTTAGGAAAGTTAGATGTCAGCAAGTCACCAGGTCCTGATGAAATGCATCCCAGGATACTCAAGGAGCTGATAGAGGAGGTATCTGAGCCTTTAGCTATGATCTTTGAAAAATCATGGCAGACAGGGGAGATTCCAGAAGACTGGAAAAGGGCAAATATTGTGCCCATCTATAAAAAGGGGAATAAGAACAACCCAGGAAATTATAGACCGGTCAGTTTAACGTCTGTCCCAGGGAAGATAATGGAGCAGGTAATTAAGGAAATCGTATGCAAACACTTGGAAAGTAATAAAGTGATAGGGAATAGCCAGCATGGGTTTGTGAAGAACAAGTCATGCCAAACTAATCTGATAGCTTTCTTTGATAAGATAACGAGCCTTGTGGATAAGGGAGAAGCGGTGGATGTCATATACCTAGACTTTAGTAAGGCATTTGATACGGTCTCGCATGATATTCTTATTGATAAACTAGGCAAATATAACTTAGATAGGGCCACGATAAGGTGGGTGCATAATTGGCTGGATAACCGTAGTCAGAGAGTTGTTGTTAACGGTTCTAAATCCTGCTGGAAAGGGATAACAAGTGGAGTTCCTCAAGGGTCTGTTTTGGGACCCGTACTGTTCAATATCTTCATCAATGATGTAGATATTGGGATAGAGAGTACTCTTATTAAGTTTGCAGATGATACCAAACTGGGGGGGGTTGCGACTTCTTTGGAGGATAGGGACATAATTCAAAATGACCTTAGCAAGTTAGAGAAATGGTCAGAGGTAAACAGGATGAGGTTTAATAAAGAGAAATGCAAAGTGCTCCACTTAGGAAGGAACAATCAGTTCCATACATACAAGATGGGAAGCGACTGTCTAGGAAGGAGCATGGCGGAAAGGGATCTAGGGGTCATAGTGGACCACAAGTTGAATATGAGTCAACAGTGTGATGCAGTTGCAAAAAAAGCAAATATGATTCTAGGTTGTATCAACAGGTGTGTTGTAAGCAAAACTCGTGAAGTCATTCTGCCGCTCTATTCTGCACTAGTTAGGCCTCAGCTGGAGTACTGTGTCCAGTTCTGGGCGCCACATTTCAAGAAAGATGTGGAGAAATTGGAAAGGGTACAGAGAAGAGCGACAAGAATGATTAAAGGTCTAGAGAACATGACCTATGAAGCCAGGCTTCATGAACTGGGCTTGTTTAGTTTGGAAAAAAGAAGATTAAGGGGGGACATGATAGCGGTTTTCAAATATCTAAAAGGGTGTCACAAGGAGGAAGGCGAAAATTTGTTCCTCTTGGTTTCTGAGGACAGGACAAGGAGTAATGGGCTTAAAGTGCAGCAGGGGAGGTTTAGATTGGACATTAGGAAAAAATTCCTAACTGTCAGGGTGGTCAAATATTGGAATAAATTGCCAAGGGAGGTGGTGGAATCTCCCTCTCTGGAGATATTTAAGAACAGGTTAGATAGACATCTGTCAGGGATGGTGTAGACAGAGCTTGATCCTGCCTTGAGGGCGGGGGGCTGGACTCGATGACCTCTCGAGGTCCCTTCCAGTCCTATTATTCTATGATTCTATGATTCTATGATTCTAGGAGCATAAACTCAGGCAAGACAAGTATAATTCATTATCATCATCATCATGTTCCCATTATGCCTTTGGCATGTAGGGCAGTGACAAAGCTCCTCTGATCCTGTCTGTTTCTGGTAAGTCTTTCAATAGTTCTCAGCTGTGCCCCAGGATTTTCAGCTCAGCTTCCACACCTCTTCACCATGATTTTTTTTGGTTGGCCTCGTTTTCGCTTGCCTTCAGGTGTCCATATTATTGTTGTTCATGTTATGGTATCAGTTTCCGCCTAAAGCACACGACCAATATATCTCCAACACCTCTTGGCAATGATGGTGCTCATATCATCTTGGCTGCTATGTGCCAATGGATCTTGGTTTGAGATTGTTCTGGATCAAAACATATAGAGGATTTTTCTGGGGCAGGTTGTATGGAATAAAGACATTTGTACATATCATACTTTCTCATACCCAGCATTCTGCTCTATGTTGAAAGTACGCAACATTGATAAACCTTGAGTTTGGTGTTGTATTTTGATGACTTCCAGGCTGTATTTAAGCTGCTGAGGATGTTCCTTGCTTTATTGATTTTATTCTAGATGTCCTGGCTTGTCTCATCATCCTGGTTGACGGTATTGCCCAAGTACAGGAATGTTTCTACAACATATATGAGAACACAATTCTCTATCCATAGTAATGGTGAAGCAATAATAAAAGCAATGACATCTGTCTTATTGTAGTTGATTTTTAGTCCAATTTGCTGGATTGATGTGTTGAATCAAGTGATTTTTTCAGCATATGGTGTTGGGTATGTAATAGGAGAGAAAAATCATTTGCAAAGTCCAGTTCTTCAAGGGACGAGAAAGGTGTCCATTTAATGACTCTTAGCATATCTTCTGTTGGACACTGCATTACCCAGTTGCCAGCTATGAGGAAGAGGATTGAAGACATAGCAGGCTGTGTCCAGACTGGCATGATTTTGCGGAAATACTTTTAACGGATCTTGTAAGTAGATGCAAAGAATTTTTTTTACTTACACCAAATTTGGTGTGTTACTCAAGAGCTAGTGAATGAAATGAAGCTCTTGTAATAAAGATGCAAGGAAATTTTTTCTACTTGCAACAAATTTGGTGTGTTACTCAAGAGCTAGAGACTCAGGTGAGTATTTTTATTCTTAGAAATTTTACTGCTTATCCTAAATTATCATGTTTTCTAACACATTTCCTAATACACTCCTTCTTAACAGCAAAAAGACAATTCATGTAGTCTGTGGTTAGGCGACGTCCTCTTAAACATAGCTGTCTGTGCTTTTGCTATAGAATTAATTTTAAAGAGCTGCTAAGCATTCATGACAATTCTAATGAAGCAGGGGATATTTAAATCCCAGCTTCAATGACTATGTTGGTATGTCTAATTTACATGCCTCTGGCAACAGAGGCATGTAGTCTAGACATACCCCAAGTCAATGCTTGGACAATAACTGTGTTGAAAAAGTAAAATCACAAATTCAACCTTTACAGACAGAATTAGAGAAAATACCATGCCATGACCTAACTACCCTCGTGGAAGCTCTGAATGACAAGGTCAATAAGGACAACACCGACGACATTATTCAACATAGAATCCTGTGGAATCCTACTTCAACATGATGAAATTCACAAGCTGACATGGCGTTCTCCAAAGAGCAGAGAAATGGACCAGATTAACCATATGATGATCAATGGCAAATGGTGACTCTCATTGTTCTGTGCTTCTGAACCATCTGGAATTAGTCAGTGTCAGAATACAGTATGCTATGCTAGATGGACCATTGTTCTGACCGGTATGACCGCACTTACATTCTTGACATTTCAGGAGATTCATCTTTATATTTCCCTCTTGGATTTTTCAAAAACAAAATACATTGTTCTATCAAAGTGCACTTTATAGCAAATACAGGAAAATTCATTAGAGTGATTTCCTACTATATATTTGGAATGAAAATCCTTTTGTGGGATGGAAGCAGAAATATATAAATTCACACAAGACCAAAAGGGTTAGTTTCCATCACTTTTTCCTTAAAGTCAACTCAGTTGGCAAGGTGTATTCAGCCTAAATAAGAGTAACAGAACCCCACTCCATGAGAAATCTATCACCATTCAATTGCTGACTTTTTCCTGAGTAATATTATGCTACTTAAATTGTGGGAACACTTTTTTCCTTCTGGGTTGACATGCTAAAGATACAGCAGCAGAAATAACTGGAAATCTGGTGGAGATATCAAAAGAATATGGAATAATCACAGAAATAAGTAGCAGTCATCTCACTACACTATTATACTTGGCACTTAGGCCACACACATCACTAAAAATACTGATAATAATCTTGGAATACCCTAAGTTCTAGACATAATGAGGCAGATATTGCTGTCAGTTATAGTAGTTCAGTTCCACTGCCTTCATTTAAGTCAGTGTGAGTGAGCAAACATAAATGAGGTATAATTTGACCCAATATGCTTACACACAGGCTGTGTCTACACTGGGCCACTTATTCTGGAAAATCAGCCGCTTTTCCGGAATAAGCTGCGAGCTGTCTACACTGGCCCTTGAATTTCCGGAAAAGCAACAATGCTCTAATGTACAAAATCAGCTGCTATTCCGGAAAAACTATTCTGCTCCCGCTCAGGCATAAGTCCTTATTCCGGAATACTGTTCCGGAAAAGGGCCAGTGTAGACAGCCGAGTAGTCTTTTCCGGAAAAAAGCCCCGATCGCGAAAATGGCGATCGGGGCTCTTTTCCGGAAAAGCGCATCTACATTGGCCACAGATGCTTTTCCGGAAAAAGGGCTTTTCCAGAAAAGCAGCCTGCCAATGTAGATGCTCCTTTTCTGGAAAAACTGAAAACGGAATAGTATTCCGTTTTAAGCATTTCCAGAAATTCATGCCAGTGTAGACACAGCCATAATATATTAATGTATGAAAATGAAAAAAATCAAGGGCAGGTAGTATATCCTGTATAGGTAATCGATCTATATGTATTTTCAAATACCAAAGGAATTATAGTACAATTTACAAACATTTTGTATTTGAATATTATATTTGGAAGGTATATAGTCACTGCAGCTCAAAGCATATGCACCAGCCTAGGGTAGACTTGTGCAGCAGGACTTGAGCCAGCACACTAAAAATAGCAGCACCAACATTGCAGCTTAGGCTAGCAGTCCAAATTCAAACCCTCTTGGCCCCCTGGAACCATGCTCTGGTCACTAGCTCAAGATGTTACTCATGCTTCAGCATCTATGCTGATATTTTTAGCACTTGCAGCTCATAAATCTGCCTCCCCATGGCGGGATGTTTGCTCCCAGCTGCACAGCAGGCATGCCCAAAGAATCCTTTAAAATGAAATGCTTGCTCTAATAAACACTAATAAAGTTCTGCAGGACTGGACAGTAACATTATATTTAACTAGAAGAAGAGTAAATTAAACATTGTTAAACTTTATTTTCTTATTACTGAACAGCTTTAGGAGTTGGCACAGTAGGTTGAATTAATAGCCTTTTACTTCCAGAAGCTTCAGAACAAGCCTTATCATGGACTTTGAGTCAGTTTGGGGTTCTGCCATTGACTTCGGCAGGATCAGCATCAAGCTCAATGGCTATGTCTAGACTGGCCCCTAATTCCGGAAAAGTCATGCAAAGCAGGTAAGTCAGAATAGGGAAATCTGCGGGGGATTTAAATATCCCCCGCGGGATTTAAATAAACATGTCCGCCGCTTATTCGAGTATACTTGAAAGTATAAGAATAAGAGAATAAGAGATCCTCTGGAAAAGGGCTTTATTCCGGAGGATCGCGCCAGTCTAGACGCTTTTTTCCGGCTTTTCCCCAAGCCGGAAAAAAAGCGGCAGACATGTTTATTTAAATCCCGCGGGGGATTTCCCTATTCTGACTTACCTGCTTTGCATGACTTTTCCGGAATTAGGGGCCAGTCTAGACGCAGCCAATAAGTCTCAAATACAACTCTAAAAGAGAAGAATAGATATGGTGGCATGTCTTTTCTCCACAATTCAGTCACTTGGGGAAATACTCCTCTATTTATGGAGCACACTGACTCCAATAGCTATGTCAACATGACAGCAGAATGTGGCCCATAAATAGCAAGGGCTGTCATGTTATTTACTGGAATAATTTTAGGGTTGAAAAACAGGTCTGGTGCACTGCAGAGCTCTGTAATACCTTCTACAGTGCAATCCATTTTGGATTACTCTCAGTTAATAGGGTACCAAGTAATGAATTCTATCCACTTAAGTCAAAGCATTTTGACTGTAAGTGCATTTAATGTTTAATGTTTTCCACCCGTAAGTCCCAGAATTTAAAGAAGGGTTGAATGGCAATTATTGAATTCATTTTTAAAGGAGAAATTCTGCACTTATTAGGGTTTAAATAAAAGCAATTTGTCCTGACATTTACTAAAATATTTAAATTTAGATTATTTTTATGCCATGCAGCATTCTGGTTATCAGACCAGGATGATGAACACTTGCTGTATTGCCACTCACAAGTTAATAAAATGTTACCATGCTTTTGGATATGCCTGATTTTTAAATATAAAGCAAGAATTTGAATTCTATTCAGCCAAAAATTTGCCGTTCTCTTTGATACTTAAGAAAATATTCTCAGTGCTTTAAATTGTTTGAGTTTCATATGTCTCAAACTGTTTATTAACTTATCTGAGGGGTTCCTAAGGTATGCAGGAGAGGAACTTACTCCATCCAACCAGTGCCAGACCGAGACATAGTTGCTCCCTGGGCAGTGGGCGCACAAAGCATGCGCAGCCCAGCCCCGGGTACGTGGCGCATGCTTGGCCCTGCCCCCGGAAACGAAGCGCCTCTTACCACTTCAATCAGCTGCACCCCATAGGTTGGCATCCTGGGCAGCTGCCCAGCTAGGCCTCTTCCCCCTCCCCCTCCCCGCTACCCTTAATCGGGTCCTGCATCCAACCTTGGGAAGTTTGCAAGAGGAACGGGAACAGTGACACTGTAGTTAATAAGAAGCCTCAGACCACTTAGAAGCCTCTTAGGTTTCAGGAGAGGGAGCTAAGATGACTTCTAAGAATTACTGGGAGTTGTTCACGTCTAACAGACCATAGCATATGCTCAGGAAGGGAGTTAGGAGAGAATACCTCAAATCTCCTTTTCCACAAGCTTTCTGGAGTCTCTCAACTCCTCTTTTCCATGTATGCTTATTATTAAGCTATTTTATAGACTTTTTCCAGCAGTAGATCTCAAAGCATGTCTACACTAGGAAATTATTTTGAAATAGCATGTTGACACTAGAGAGAAGCCTCAAAATTAGTCTGAGACAGGCTCCCTTAATGTGAAGGTGCTACCTTGATTTAGAGCCCTAGGAAGCACTGGGGAGTAATTACTTTGAATGATTCTGGGGAGTAGTTTTTTTCAAAATAGCATCAGTGGAGCATCCATACAAACACTATTTTGAAATAAGCGTTATTCCTCGTGGAAAACAGGAGTTATTCTTTTGAAATAACCAGCCCCTTATTTCAAAATAATGGGCTTGAGAGTGTGGACACGCCACTTGTTATTTCAAAATAATTCCCTAGTGTAGACCACAGCATAGTGTTTTAACACAGAGGAATGCAAGACAGCAGAGGGCTTATGGTAAATGCATAAGTAGCAGAATAAAAAATTGCTCCTGCCACCTTTGTCTCAGTCTCCGTCAAGAAGACTCACTGAGGAAATCCACTCTCCCTTCCCTGCCTGCTCATATTATTCATACCCAGCTCTCACCATTTAGATATTGCTCATCAAACTGCTATCTAATTTTAAAATGTGCATTAGATCTTATGTACCGCATTAGATCTTATATATCCACTCCTCTTTTTGTTTGTTTGTTTTTTGTTCAAACCAGTAAAAAACCATCAAGAGACATTTTGGATTCTAACACACACAACCATTGTAGAAGTTTTATAGGCCAGAAACAACTTGTTCAATTAAAATAAGATCAGGTAAACAAAAACACCTACTTTTCAAAAAGTCCAAACAATCCTTTTTAGGGATATTCATTCCTTTATGAATTGAGATGAGGCAAAATACTGATTTACAATAAGAATTTAGTTGCAATGTTAGCTGTGGAGTGTTGTCCATCACTCCAGAATTACTCTGGATTCATAGTAGGATAGCTCTGTTTACTTCAGAGACTTACACCAGTGCAAATGACAACGCCATTAGGCCAGGTAAGATAAGAATTTCTATGATTTATTAGAAGAGAAATAATGAAAAAGGTATAGGACTTGTCTACAGAGTAGTGTAGTAATTACAGTGGTGTGATTTCTAAACCACACTCTTGGATTTTACATTTGATCCATGTGGACTTTGTTGGTGTGGACTAAATGTTCCTTAATGTACTCTGATAAAGAAATGTAACCATGTTAAAGTGCAGCGGGGAACATTTAGTGAGCACTAGTGGGAACTACATGGACCAAAAAACTTGCTAGTATACTTTGGACATCGCACCCCATAGTGTACATTGCCCTGCCTGGAATTGCAAGAGCTTGAAGCATTTCATGAATCCATGAAAACAATAATATTGGAAGCTTAACCCATAATAATAAAGATTCTAAATAAAATTACTGAATTGGACTGCTAATCTATAGTTTAGCACAGTGTTTCTCAAACTGTGCTCCGCAGAATCCTAGGGCTCCACGAAACATCTCCAGGGGCTCCATGAGGTTGACAAGCTGGAAACATCGGTAGGTTCAACACATACAGTCAGTGGACTGCTGGGGCTCCACATAAATTTTTACGCATGTATAGGGCTCCAGAGCCCAAAAAGTTTGAGAACTGCTGGTTTCGTAAATCTAAAGCAACTGCTTTTAAATCTGGAACATTTGCTAAATCTTTCTCTTTTTGTTCTCAGAAGGCACAAGATGATAACAGTGGCTGGCACTAGCAAGTTAATTTTATAACTAAAACTGACATCCCACTCAAGTACCAGCAATTTAAAAGAATAATGTGTTGTCAGTTTTAACTGGAAAGTGGTGGTGATATGATTTTAGAAGTATTTTGCATATTTATTTTGTCCCAGTTTAAATACATTTGTGCAAGATTTATCTTGTTAGTTCCAAATGCAAGTCCCTCTTGGCCAGATTTAGGAGATAAATTAGACTTCACAAACATTCCAAAGACTGAATCAATACATTAATATTTAGATGGCATTAAGGAGGTTTATTAAACAAAGAAAAGGCCTGGAATATTATACTGGAAATATGAAAACATATTTTATTAAACAAAAAACATTGATTGTCATTATGGAATGAATCTATAAATTATATTTACATACACAATTAAATTATTTCCAACTCATTATATGCAAAGTATATCAAATATTTTAAGAAACCAAAATATAAGCTAATCCACAGAAATAAAATACAGAAAAGTGAGAACTGGCATTTATATAAGTCTCTCACACAAAAGAGCCCAATTATACATATCTTATTTATAGTAGTCCCAAAGGCAAGCTGGAGTGTGGCCCGGTATGAAGTAAATCAGTAGTTCCTCAGTGGCTTAGTTTGCCACACTGGGGCTGTGTCCAGACTCAGGGTTTTTTTCGGGAAAAGTAGCCTTTTCCCGAAAAAACTTCCCCTGCGTCCAGACTCAAACCGCGTTCTTTCAAAATTATTTTGAAAGAACGCGGCTTTTCTTCGATGGCGGTAAACCTCGTTTCACGAGGAAGAATGCCTTCTTTCGAAAGTTCCTCTTTCGAAAGAGGCGTTCTTCAATGTAAATAGGGCTTCCTCGAAAGAGAGCATCCAGACTCGCTGGGTGCTCTCTTTCGAAAAAGCGGATTGCTCTTTCGAAAGATCCGCCTGCAGTCTAGACGCGATCTTTCGAAAGAGGCTCTTTCGAAAGATGCTTTCGAAAGAGCCTCTTTCGAAAGAAGCCTGCAGTCTAGACATAGCCTGGGTGTATGGGATTAGGGCTGTTAAATATCAGTTAACCGAATAGTTGATTAACCTCACAAATTCCTATCAGTCAACTATTCTATAGTCCCCAGTCAGCCCCTATCTGGGTGAGAAGGGGCTTGAGCTCTTGGACCCAGCAGGAGCCAGAACTGACCAGGCCTGGCTGCCTGCCTGCCTGGCTCCTAATACAGTGGGCGTAGGTCCAGGACTCAGTGCAAGTCAGGACTAAACTGGGCTGCTGGCCAGTCTGCTAAAAAATTTACTGGCAAAGGGTGGGGAGAAAATGCGTGTAGTCTATAGCATTAACCTATAAGCTTTTGCTTTGGGTTAATCGGTTAATCGACTACACTATTACATCCCTCTATGGGATAGGGAAGGAACATACTAATCAAATAATTCCACATTCTTTTCCTCCATTAAAAAGAGTGAGAAACTCCACCAAGAACATGGATAGTCACATGGCTAAGCACCTAATAAAATGCACATGGCTATCTTAACTCTGTCCTATTGTATATATGTATACAATTTTCAAACTGTGTTCCACAAATAGCAGTAAGACCTTTGACATACTGGGCTCTTTCTTAAATATTGGCCTTAGTTTTGTCCAGTAAAAGGATAAGACATTAAGAAACTATATGGCGGGTCCTAAATATTACAAGGCCTCATTCCTTTCCCTATCTTCTTAATTTTTAAGAACAACTTCCAAAATGAATATTATTCAAAGATATAACTCCACAAGAACTAGAGCATTAGCATATAGGCTAGGCTAGTTCAATGACATCTGTGACCAGTGCTCCCTGTAAGCAGAGTGCTTGAGTAGCAGCCTAGGAGAGATTCAAATGCCACTCCGCAGATTAGTAGAGTGCTAACAGTTTCCCACGGCCAGCAGTATGTGTTTCTATTGAGGTGGCACATCTCCATGTGCCTTGGTGCACAACAAAATTTATTCTTCACATGGATGGAAAAAATTAGAAGGAACATTGTCTGTGACTTGGAGTGTGTGGGTAGCCTTCACTGGTCAGGACAGACTGCAAAAGGGAGAGGAGACGCTTCCCAAAATGATGCTAAACAAAAGTTAAACACACCATTGGACACACTGGTGATCAAGAAGTTTAAAAAAATAACATACACTTTCAGCATTCCACTTCCACCTAGGTCCAATAAAGAAACAATTTAAAGAACTCTGCTCACTATACAAAACATTCTTCTGAACCCCAAAGGGCCAGCGACATTGCCAGGTCAGTATTAGGTTGGATCTTATCTCAAATACCATGCTGCTAATCTTTTAGGGTGTGTCTAGACTACATGGCTCTGTCGACAGAGCCATGTAGATGAGTTTACTCAGCAAAGGGAAATGAAGCGGCTTTATTTACATCAAAATGGCCACTGCACTGTGACGATCAACTGTTTGTCGGCACAACGTGGCAGTCGAGACGGGGATCTGCTGACCCCAGAATCCTTCATCGGCAGATCCTGTAAGCTTACGAAGGATTTTGGGGTCGGCAGATCCCCGTCTAGACTGCTGCGTTGTGCCGACAAACAGCTGATCGGCATAGTGCAGCGGCCATTGTGATGTAAATGAAGAGGCGATTATTTAAATCGCCACTTCATTTCCCTTTGCCAAGTAAACTCATCTACATGGCTCCGTCGACAGAGCCATGTAGTCTAGACACACCCTTAGTGTCTAAAACTAAACATTTATTGGAAGGAAAGACAGACAGACACACAAACATGAAAGACAGAAAGAGAAGTGAACACAAAAGATGACATGACAGAAAGAAAAAGAAAGAAAGATGAACATGAAAAAAGAAAAACGAACACAAAAGAACAACAGAAAGAACTAGAAAATGGTTGTTAGATGGCAAAACAGTCAGATACATACAGAAACTTCCAAGTCCATATCTCAGGTTCTTAGCATCATTGGTGAGTTTGATGGCTGAAGGTCCCTCAGGAACACAACTACAGCTTGGATAGGTTAGTCTGTCCTTTGTCTAGAGCAGTGGTTCTTAAACCATACTGCAGCCTGCAACCCTTTGGTTCTCAAAATATGTTCTTGAACCCCTTATTAAAAATCGTTGAAGTAGGTCAGTTTTAAACCTAAGATATATCATAAAAATCTGGCATGTCTCGCACTCCCAGAAAAGGCCGCACCCCAGGTTAAGAACCACTGGTCTAGAGCTTCACTTGTAGAAAAATTACTTGAGAGAGAAGAAGCAGGAATGAAGATAAAATGGGGATAATGCAGATGCCTGTTATATTAGTTTGCTATGTGGCTTGTACTTCCTTTGTCAGACACAAGCTTTACACCACATAGCATCAAAAAGCCTTTGAGTTCTCTATCCACTGACATGCTCCTACATGCCATGCTGATCCTAGCCTTTAATAAAAAAGACTTTGGGTATGTCTACACTGCCACTGCCACCCTAGTTCAAACTGGTGGCTAATGTAGGCATTTGAACTTGCAAATGTAGCTCGGGAATTAAATATCCCAGGCTTTATTTGCATGTTCCCGGGCACTGCCGTTTTTAAATGCCCTGTAGTTTGAACTACCTGCCTGCGGATACACGCTATACGGACAAGGTAGTTTGAATTAGAGTTCCTAATTCGAACTACAGTTATTCCTACTGCAAGGAGAAAGTTAAAGAAGATGGGAAGGGGCTCCAGGAGACAGAAAAACTAGCTGGCATGCAACAGCCTATATGAAGACAAGATATCATGCCTGCCTGCCTTCCCAGACCCAGAGGGCTTCCAAGGGTTCACATGGGATGAGTGAGATACAAAGTGAGGGATATTGCAGTTTCAGATGTTTATTGTTTTGTATGAGCTCTACTCCCCTGTGCTTTACATGAAGAAGTACAAAAGAACATAAAGCTGTAAGGCTCTGGGCAAAGAGTCTCTGTATGCTGGCTGCTTCATAACTCCTGCATGCCCTTGAGTGAGCTAGAAAGTCAAGCAGAAGCTTCTGAGCTTCGGGGTGGAGTTCTAGGACAAGGTATGTATCTTAGGTGTAAGTGAGGTAGGCTGAGGAGCTCCATTTCTGAGAAAGAGTACCAGGCAGAGTCAGTGCCTGAGAAATGTGCCAGTGCCAGTGCCAGTGCCAGTGCCAATGCCAGTGCCAGAGGAGCCAAAGTAGGAACCAGAGCTTTAGCATAAGAACATAACATAACATAAGAACATAAGAATGGACATACTGGGTCAGACCAAAGGTCCATCTAGCTCAATGTCCTGTCTTCCCACAGTGGCCAGTACCAGGTGACCCAGAAGAGGTGGACCGAAGATAATGATCAAGCCATTTGTCTCCTGCCATCCTTCTCCAGCTTTTGACAAACAGAGGCCGGAGCACCATTCCTTACCCCCTGGCTAATATCCTTTTATGGACCTAACCTCCCTGAATTTATTTAACTCTTTTTAAAACTCTGTTAGGGTATGTCTACACTACCACCCTAGTTCGAACTAGGGTGGTTAATGTAGTCAATCAAAGTTGCAAATGAAGCCCGGGATTTAAATATCCCGGGCTTCATTTGCATCTTGCCGGGCACCGCGGGCACGGAGTCTGAACTACTGGGGATTTAAAAATGGCGGCGCCCGGCAAGATGCAAATGAAGCCCGGGATATTTAAATCCTGGGCTTCATTTGCAACTTTGATTGACTACATTAACCACCCTAGCTCGAACTAGGGTGGTAGTGTAGACATACTCTTATAGTCCTATCCTTCACAGCCTTCTTTGGCAAGCAGTTCCACAGGTTGACTATGCGCTGTGTGAAGATGAACTTTCTTTTATTAGTTTTAAACCTGCTACCCATTAATTTATTTTGATGTCCTCTAGTTCTTATATTATGAGAACAAGTAAATAACTTTTCTTTATTCACCCTCTTCACACCACTCATGATTTTATATACCTCTATTATAGCCTCCTCAGTCTCCTCTTTTCTAAATTGAAAAGTCCCAGTCTCTTTAGCCTCTCCTCATATGGGACCCCTTATCATTTTAGTTGCTGTTTTCTGAACCTTTTCTAATGCCAAAATATCTTTTTTGAGGTGAGGAGACCACAACTGTATACAATATTCAAGATGTGGGTGTACTATAGTTTTATATAGGGGCAGTAAGATACTCTTTGTCTTATTTTCTATCCCTTTTAAAATAATTCCTAGTATCCTATTGGCTTTTTGACTGCTGCCTCACACTGTGTGGACATTTTCAGAGAACTATCCATGATGACTCCAAGATCTCGTTCCTGATTAGTTGTAGCTAAATTACCCCCCATCATATTGTATGTATAGTTGGAGGTCCAGATGCTTAACAAATTCTAGGAGATTCAGAGAATAGAGGCTCATATTCCCCTGACAGTAGTACTACAAAGTGGCCAGAAAGAGGCATTCATGAGGATCTGTGACAATTTCATTTTCTGATTTTCATAATACAAACATCTAAAATGTAAATAATCAGTTCATGAATTAGCTGATCAAGCTGACCAAGAACTTCTTCTAAACTTGTAGTTAATTTACTTGATAACTCTCACTTTCCTTTAATAAGGTCACTGAAATAATGTTAACTGAATATTGCCTCTTTATACATCCAAGGATAATAACAGTCCCTTTTGGCCAAAACATCACACTGGGAGCTCATGTTCAACTGATTATCTACCCACCATGACACCCAAATGTTTTTCAAAGTCACTACTTCCCGGGACAGTCCCTCATTGTGTAAGTGTGACCCACTCTCCTTGTTACTATATGCATATTATGTGCAGGTAACTAACTTACAAAACAATATGGATTGCTTGTTATCAGTGACCCGTACTTTTTACTACATTCTCATCCTGCATGTCTTCTGCAAACTTTATCTGTAATTACTTTATGCTTTCTTCTAGGTCATTGGACACTTTGCATAGTTATCAATGAACCAACCCCACAAGAATCACATTCACTCAATGATGTTTCTGATTTAGAAATACATTTTGAGAACTATTGGTTAGTCAGTTTTGAATCCATTTAATTTACATCATCTGCATTTTGTATCATTACAATTGCTTCATCAACATTTTGTGCAGTACCAACTCAAATGGCATGAGGACAGCTTTATCCTATTAAATATATTTTTTCCCCTACTTTTTTTGAGCCAGTTCAAGAACATTGGGCCAAAATGGCACACAAAAGAAGATTCAAAATGAGTTTGGATTGTTTAGATAGAGAGTTCTCAATTCAACAGAGATTCACTCAGAGATCTTTTGGAACACAGGGTTTCATCATGTATGGTTTTGCAACCTTGGGAACTGCTCCTGCTCCTAGTGAAGTCATTGAGAGCTTGGAACAAGGCTTGTGTCTTTTTTTCTTTAATTTGTAATAAATAGCACACAATTTCTGGCCTTTAAATTGTTCTGCCATGAAAGAAGGGAAAGTTCCTTTTTTCCTGAAAAAGAACTCATTGCTATTCAATGAATTCAACATATAGCAAAATAGGCATTTTGAAGGACTGCAACTTACCAAACGTATCAAATTCCATCTTTCCTTTCATCCAAATCAGTGAAGTCAAGAGGGGAATGCTGACACCTGGGCAAAGCAGAGTCTCCATATCAACTGCTCAGTCTACTGCAGCCACATCACATGGAGCCAACACTCCATCCTTGATGGCAATATGGACACAACACAGAAGGTGACAGATATGGGTTATAAACTCTCTTTCAACTGGTATAGAGGAGGGCACCTTGGTGGGAAGAAGATGATGGGATCACTGTTTTCCATTGGTCAGCCTCCACCTGCCACAAAGCAGGGCAGCTCTCACCGTTAGCTGCTGACCCACCACAGTCTATCCTCTTCATGAGGTGCGTGGAGCTAGACCAAATGTTAAAAGGCAGATGGAAAGACTGTACCTGGCAAAAATATGAAACCCAGAACTTTATGGCTTGGAAGCTGGACATGGCTGACAAACATGATTGACAGACAGTGAGGACCTACAATAGACAAGTATCATTTGGAAGTCAACTTTGGTAGCTATACTAACTCAAAGCTGATATTGCAGGATTTCAGGAAAGAAGACTTGCAGATGCTGGTTTAGTTGAAGAGGCCAATTACACCTTCTTCTGGCAAGGTAAAAAGGAACAAAGAAAATAGCCTGCACAGTGTCAGTTTTGCTGTGAGAAACTAGTGGGTTAAGCTCCTGGAAACACCCACTGGGAAGTCAGAGTACAATCTCACTTAACCTTCAGATGACCAATGGCTCTGAGAAATCATTAGTGTGAATGCACCAAGATTCAAATGTAGCTTTGAGGAAAGGGATATATTTTATTGTAGGAGTCTTTGCATTAAGTCATCAGAAGAAGATCATCAACTAAGCCAAATTACCTATGGTATTTTGGCACTAGAAACATGAATGAGAATGGCCAACAACTTGAATTCTGCACCCAAACTCAAATGTGCATCTAACAAGTTGCATGTTCTTCTCCATCAGGGCATCGAAGTCCATCACAGTTAGACAACTCCCAGTCAAGATATCTACATTTCCAATAGCTGGCCAAGGTCATAGAAACCTCAGATTAGATTATTTAGTCACATGAGACATTGCAAACGATCTACATCCATGGTCTCTCACAGACAAAAGGATGCCAATAGCTTCCTCAAATCCAGTCCAAGACAATGACAACTACCATGTGATGACTATGCAGAGACCTGTATGTAATGAGTGTTGGGTCTCAGTTCACATCTGATAGTCACCCTCAGCATAAAACCACCTTTGTACACTTGATAATTACTGTTGTGTGGAAGCCTCAGAAGAGAACAAGAACTGGATCAAAATGGAGATAAAACCAACCATCAGACTCTGGCTTTAGGGAAGTTTCAAGTCCTACTGTTCCTGTTCATTGGATAAGTACTGATTTCTATATGGCACTGTCAATGTGGCAGCCTTTGTTGGGGGAACACACAGGATAATACTGGTCTTTCAGTGGCATCTTTAAAGTGGCTTTATGTCCTTTACAATATGGTTCACAGGTTTGGCTCAGATGTAGTGGATCAAATCAAAAACATGAAAATAGGCCCAGATTTTATACTAAGTATAGTACCCTGTAACTACTATCTGGCTGCTGTCCTCCTTGTATTGTACAAGTACAAGTACACAGCAGTTGAAAACCTGCATCCAGGCCCACCAATTGGGTGGAGAAAGAGGGAAAAGGGGGCAGTCACCCCAGGACCTGGCAGTTCAAAAGCCCCCCGGGGCTCCTGGCCACTGCAACTGTTACTGTAGGAGCAGTGGCAGCCAGGGCTCCAGGCCCTTTAAATTGCCATGGGAGTGCCCTATAGCATACTCCAGGCAGCACTGAGGGCTGGTTACCCCAGCTCCATCCCCCACCTACACCATGCCCAGGGACCTGACAAGTCTATTGGTGCCCCTACTGCAGCTGGCCTGTGCCAGCTGTCTCAGATTAATGGGCTATTTAATTATGGTGGAGATATTTGAGTTCTGGCTGGAGCTCAGACTCTAGGGGTATGTCTAGACTACATGGCTCTGTCGACAGAGCCATGTAGATGAGTTTACTAGACATAAGAAAATGAAGCAGCGATTTAAATAATCGACACTTCATTTACATCAAAATGGCCGTTGCGCTGTGCTGATCAGCTGTTTGGCGGTAGAGCGGGGCAGTCTGGACGCGCCACGGTCAACAAGGGAAGCCTTTATAGACCACTAATGGAGCGGTCGACAAAGGCTTCCCTTGTCGTCCGCAGCGCATCCAGACTGCCCCGCTGTGCCACCAAACAGCTGGTCAGCATGGTGCGGCAGCTATTTTGATGTAAATGAAGCGGCGATTATTTAAATCGCTGCTTCATTTTCCTATGTCTAGTAAACTCATCTACATGGCTCTGTTGATGGAGCCATGTAGTCTAGGCATATCCAAGGAGCCTGAGAGGTAGAACTTTTGCCCCTCATTATCTATACTGGAAGCAAAAAAAACAAAACAAAAAACCCACTAAGCTGTAAAGAAAGAGGAAGGAGTACAAAAAGAACTCCAAATACAAAAGCGATTAAAATGATTACAGTAATAAGGTGCTGAAAAGTGTCAATAGAATGAGCTGACAGTAATAAAACACAAACTTGTGTTGGATGGATCAATGGTTTGAATACTTACCCAGGTAAAATACACACATATATCAGAAGAATATGTTGGATCCTGTGTGTGCATTTTGCAAAGATGTCATGCACCATTATGAGTTCTGTATGATTAGTGTTGTGAAATTTAGAAAGTCTGAATAGCAAGTGCTAAGTTTTAACTTGTTGAAGGCCAAAACCTTGAAAAAACATAAAACTAAATAGAGCTTCTTGCAGCCACACTTAATCAAGGTAGATCAGGACCTACTTGCTTATACTTGTTATGTTATTAATTGCCACTATAAAGACTGTTTCCTATCAAACAAAACCTTGTACTCGTGTTGATCCCAAAATATTAGAGGTGGGTGACATATCTTTTATTAGACCAATGTCTGTTGGTGAAAGGGAATATTTCAAGCTTACACAGATCTCTTCTTCAGGTCTAGGTAAGGTACATTACTGTGAACTCTGACGAAAAGCTGTTTTTAGGATAAAAAATGTTTCAATTGCTGTTGAATTTTTGTTGGGGCTATTTTAATTGACAAGTGAAAGTTTCCCCAACATTTCTGCAATTAGTCTGATTACATGGGAAAAACCCATGCAATAAAAAAGTATAAAGAAAATAATTGCTGCTGTTAATATATGCCAGTTTTGCTGAGAATTTGTTTAAAGTTAAAAGATTTTGAAATCTAATTTGTTCTAATGAACAGAGAGACTGAGTGGCATATTAATGCAGTCAGATTTGACAGGAGGTTTTTTTGGTTTCACAAAATTTAAAAGCGGCTTGACATGCATTTCTTTTCGTCTGGGTTGTCATAACTGAAAAGAGAACAATTAGAACAACTGAAGGAAAAAAAGAAAAAGCAGGGAAATAATATCTATAATTAATGCCAGATATATTACCTTTAATATATAGACTTTCGGATATGGATGGACAGGCCTGACTCCAGAAAAAGTGCAGATGCCATAACCCTTATGCTATCTGAAAAATAATTAGGTGCTTCAACTGTAACTCTCAGCTTCCCTTCAAATAGTACTGTAGAGCTTCCCCATTGTGTTTACCCTGCTTCTCAGAAAGTTTAACAGGATTTCATTATCTGATATGTCATAGACTTCACTGTGTTGAGCACATCATTCAAAACTGTCACAAGGCGATCGCTAGTAATGATCTGCTGGGATCTGGGTGCCTAACAACCTTTCAGATAGAATAAGGTATAGACTCTGTACTGAAAAGATCCTGGGTACATGCTCTGCATTTAGACCAGTCCATCCATATGTTAAAGTATTTATTGGAGGTAACATAGTCAGCATTAATTATAGATATTATTTTCTTGCTTTTCCTTCTTCGAAAACTCCAGCCAATGTGACCATACCTATTGTGTAGACAATTCACCATATATATCCTTTCTATCCAGATGTTGCTGCATGTATATTGTCTCATTTTCCTCAGGAGCTGACCACCCATAGCAAGTCAGATACACAGGATAACAAGCAAACACATTCACATAAAGCAAGGACTTCTTTTACCAAGATTGCACTATTCTTTTCTTTAAAGCCATAACAAAGTCTCAGTTTTAGATGATTGTCCAACAGTTCACCAGTGCTGAATAAGAAAAGCAACACAAGTTCCCAACATACAAAAAAGTTATTTTGCTGGTCACAGATCCAAGCTTCTGACAGTTGGATGAAGGCCAGAAAATATACTAGACAACTCTGAACTGGAAGGGGATAAAAATAAATATGAAAACGGACAATTGTGGAAATGAGAGACGAAAGAGCCACAGGGCTTTTCTCCTTCAAAATGACTGTTTTACTCTGTAAGCCTTTTAATTAAAAGAAATAAATTTAAGACAGCAAGTAGTGAGTAGTAAAAGTTCTTATAAAAGTCAACAGCTGTGAGAACAAGAGCAAGATTTAGAAATAACTATCTTTTCATAGAAAACTCTTTACAAATCAACTATGCTTGTTTAATAGATTTACAGCAACACACAAATGGTTTACTCTAATAAAAATTACACTGAATATTTAAATAGGCCTTTTAAAGCAAATCATTATTAAATCCATTCTTTGTGCACTCTTCCATTGGTTTCTAGATGTAGAGGCAGAGTTCTCTCTACACCTTGCTCTGGGCCCCTGCAGGTTGTAGGCTCCCCTGTGTAGTACACAAATGTCTCCCAAGGTATTTCCTAGTAGCATGGCCTGACTCTGCAGGTGCATTGCCCTCATCTCCTTGTTTGGCTTTTGTAGGAAGTCACTCCCAACCCAGAATACTTTAAACTGTAATGCTCCATGTGAGGAGTTTTATTTATTAATTGTCTTACAGCATATCAATTAATATTTAACAATTAGTCAGGTAGAATCTGTGTCCGTTCCTTAAGCAAGGAGTCCCACTACTGTCTTTCTGGGTCCTCTGTTAAAACCTCAGGCCACCTGTAGACTTCAGTCTGCTTCTCTGAGCTGGCCTCTATTAATTCTGACCTTTCCATGTAGGCAGAATTCTTTCAAACTACTCATTCACATCTCCTCTTCTGACTCATTAGAGACTTCTCTCGCTATGCTTGGGTCTAATTTATCACTGGGGGACACACGCTTGTGAAGTGAAATGGATATGTGCAGTTACTTGAAGAAGAATTGATGCTTTTGGCCAAAGAGAACATTTGTCCTCTACTTAATTTCAATGCAGAAGATAACCCATTAGCTAACTCATTGTAAATCCAATTGTGTGCAAACAATATGGTGTGATTCCATTTACATAAATCCCATAGAAGTCTTACTTGAACTCAGATGACTGCAGAGTATATTCATTACCATTGCATACAATAAATATTATAAAAAATTACCTTAGCCACAAATTCAGAGGATTAAAAAGTTTTTGTCCATACTAAGAAGACAATGCTTTTAAGTGTAAAAACATACATTTAGTTCTTTCAAAGCCACACCATGACATTGTTGTGTTCAAAGGTGTACTGATTAAAAGTCATTAGCATGACAAAGATTTCATATATGGTATTTGTAAAGGATGTGAGTACATTATCTGTAATATTAAAGATTGCCATTTTAAATTCTATTTTATATTAGTGGCTTTATTGCTCATTAAAGATTCAACAGAAAATGTTAATGATGATTACACCAAACACTAATAAATTGAAGCCTTAGGTTACACTTTGCATTTTTGAAGATATAAATGCCATTACTTAATAATTAGGCATATTTTTCTGATTATTGATGCATTATTTCTGATTGTTAGCTTAATTAATTTTAAGCTTTAATTTATATTTTTATGTGCAATTAGTTTTCAACTCTGTTTTCAGTTCCTTGTTTGAGGGCATTAACTATTATAAAAATAATCAAAGCAAGGGATTCTTTACTTTGGAACAGTACAATAAATTTTACCTCTACAGACTAAATGGCTCACATTTTAGCCCTATAGTGGTGATATAAGAAAAGCCTCTAACTTCAGGAGTAGGCCACTTTGGTACTATTTTTTGTTAGAATGCAAGTAAAAGAAAATGGTGTGAACTGTTACTGAAATAAAAGACTTCGGTTTTGCCTTCACTCTTCAGGAGTCCTTTGAACAATGGTTCATTTCTGTATGTGACAAATGTTTCTTCAGTCTAGTTTAGTTACTTTAAACTGGGGAGGGATGTTACCTAGGGTCACACAACTTTGTTGCTGTCTTCTGCCTCCTTTCCTCATAAGGCTCATTTGAAAATATTGACACAGAGGTTCACTTGAGTCCAGTCGTTTATATAGTAATGTTTATAAAAAAAATTAAAAAAAAACACCAGCCAACCAAAAGTCTTGCTATTGTACCATAGGAGATTGAAATAAAATTATTTTTACTTATGAATTTCAAGTGAAGTATTTGTGACCGCACTCTGTCACAGTATTTATTTTCATAAGCAGTTTATGATAAAAACTATATGGCTACTTCTTATTGCCATACCATTTGTGGAGACTGCATGTAACACTTATGTCTTCTTGTATTTTGGAAAGCACCTTATTAGCATAAGGAAAATGAGAATGTTTCCCTTCAACAACATTTGGCATCAGTGTTAAAATGCAAAGGCAATAAACTCTCCCTGAATATTTGGGGTATGTCTACACTACCACCCTAGTTCGAACTAGGGTGGTAATGTAGGCAACCGGAGTTGCAAATGAAGCCCGGGATTTGAATTTCCCAGGCTTCATTTGCATAAAGCCGGGCGCCGCCGTTTTTAAAAGTCCGCTAGCGCGGACTCCGTGCCGCGCGGCTACACTAGTCCGAACTACCGGCTGATACACTCCTGGCCACCCCCACCCTCCTGGCCAGCCAGTTGATTCTCCCCTACTTCTCCTCCCAATCTTCCCCAGCCAGTCCCGCTGCACCCGCCACCAGCCCTGCTTCCAGCGGCCAGTTCTCCCCTCCTCTCCTGATCTCCCCCGGCCAACCCCACTGTACCTAACCCCTCCCCCGCCACCAGCTCTACCTCCTGCCAGCCGGTTCCTCCTCCTGATCTTCCCTGGCCAGCCCCACTGCACCCTCCGCCAGCGCGGCTTCTGGCGGCCAGTTCTCCCCTCCTCCTTCTGAACTCCCCAGGCCAGCCTCACTCCTGCTGGCTGCCCCTCCTGTCCCCTGATCTCCCCCGGCCAGCCCCGCTCTGACCGACCCACATCCCCCTCCGCCAGCTCTGCTTCCCGCCCCCTCCTTCCCCCCGGCCAGCCCCGCTCTCCTCCCGGCTGGTCTTTCCCCTCTCCCCCCCATGAAGTGTGTCCAGTATTTCTTTTAAGACTACGTGGTAACCCTATAATGTCTCAAAAAAAGTGGCTTTGCATTTTAATTTAATCACATGATAAGCTCTTTGGCTACGACTACACTGGCATGATTTTCCAGAAATGCTTTTAACGGAAAAGTTTTCCGTTAAAAGCATTTTCGGAAAAGCACGTCTAGATTGGAAGGACGCTTTTCCGCAGAAGCACTTTTTGCGGAAAAGCATCCATTGCCAATCTAGACGCACTTTTCCGCAAAAAAGCCCCGATTGCCATTTTTGCAATCGGGGCTTTTTTGCAGAAAAGAAATCTCTGCTGTCTACACTGGCCCTTTTGCGCAAAAGTCTTTTGGAAAAAGACTTTTGCCCGAACGGGAGCAGCATAGTATTTCCGCAAAATCACTGACAATCTTACATGAGATCGTCAGTGCTTTTGCGGAAATTCAAGCGGCCAGTGTAGACAGCTGGCAAGTTTTTCCACAAAAGCAGATGATTTTGCGGAAAAACTTGCCAGTCTAGACACAGCCTTTTAGTTTTAAAGTATGAATTGCACATGTAAAAAACAAACTAAGAAGTACAATGTCCCATACTTGAGTCTGTGTTTTTTAAGTAAAATTTAGTTAAGTTAAAAAAAAAGTTAGTTAAGTTTTAGTTTCTTTAGTTTGATGAATAAAATAATGTCCTTTATGATTGAGTATTCAATAAATGTTCGCCTTTAAAAAAAATAAAAAATAAATTTCCCTGGGTGCATACCCTAACGAAATGTGCTGTGCATGCCTATGATTACTTATGCTGGAGATGGTACACATGGGGTATGTCTACACTACAATGTTAGTTCGAACTAACGGACGTTAGTTCGAACTAACATTCATAGCCGCTACACTAGCGCTCTGCTAGTTCGAATTTGAATTGAACTAGCGGAGCGCTTAGTTCGAACTAGGAAAACCTCATTTTACGAGGATTAAGCCTAGTTCAAACTAGCTAGTTCAAATTAAGGGGTGTGTAGCTCCTTAATTCGAACTAGTGGGAGGCTAGCCCTCCCCAGGTTTCCCGGGTGGCCACTCTGGCCAACACCAGGGAAACTCTATGCCCCCCTCCCGGCCCCGGACCCCTTAAAGGGGCACGGGCTGGCCACGGTGCCCGTGCCAGGTGCAAGCCTGCCAGCACCCAGCCAGCAGACCCTGCACCTGGCACGGCACAGAGCCACCCATCCGATGTCCCCCAGCCCACCCCCTCTTCCCGGGACCAGGCTGGCGGCTCCCGGGAGCTTGCCCTGGACCGCAAGAGGCGGGCACCCGCCTGGGCTAGTGCGGACATCGTGGACCTCGTCCATGATCTCCGCACTAGGCACAGGAAAGTGGCTGTCTAGGGCAGGAGAGCTGCCAGCCTGGCCACCCAGGAGCAGGTGTGCATGAAAATCAAGGGGGTCCACTGAGACCCCCGACCCTGAGCCATGAGCTTACAATGGCCGTCCTGGGTCAGACCAAAGGTCCATCTAGCCCAGTAGCCTGTCTGCCGACAGCGGCCAACCCTAGGGACCCTGGAGGGGATGGACCGAAGACAGTGACCAAGCCATTTGTCTCGTGCCATCCCTCTCCAGCCTTCCACAAACTTTGGGCAGGGACACCACTCCTACCCCCTGGCTAAGACTACTCCATGGACCCAACCTCCATGACTTGATCTCACTTCCCTTTAAACTCTGTTCTAGTTGTAGCCTTCACAGCCTCCTGCAGCAAGGAGTTCCACAGGTTGACTCTTTGCTTTGTGAAGAACAACTTTCTGTTACTAGTTTGAAGCCTGGTACCCATTCCTTTCCTTTGGTGTCCTCTAGTCCTTCTTTATGGGAACTCATGAAGAACTTTTCTGAATGCACCCTCTCCACCCAACCCCTGCTTTTAGAGACCTCTATCCTGTCCCCGCTCCATCTCCTCTTTTCTAAGCTGAACAGTCCCAGTCTCTGTAGCCTTTCTTCATCTGGGACCTGTTCCCAACCCCTGATCATGTTAGTTGCCCTCCCCTCTCCCAGCCTTCTCTTCCCCTCTCCCACCTCCTTTTCCCAGTCTCCCCCAGTTTTGTTCAATAAAGACAAAGTCAATGTTGGAAGAAACGTTATCTTTATTTTGTACATCAATAATAAGGGGGGTTAGGGAAGGGTAAGTGGAAGGAGGTGAGGGAGGAATGGGGTACGAGCCCCCGATGGGGAGGACTGGGCTGGCTCTGTGGGCTTCTGGGGGTGGAAGCTCTCCTGCAGCCCCCCGATTACCCCCTCTCCCCAGATGGCAGCCTGCGGCAAGTGCAGCCGGGCTGATGGCCGAGTGGTGTGATGTGCCCAGTGTGGGTACTCCGGGCAATCCAAGCCAGGACTGCTTTGCAAGCGGGGCACCCCTTAGAACTGTCTGTCCGGGGTGTGGGTCGGGACCCTTTAAGCGCAGCCCTCGGCTAGCCTGAGACAGCATCTCCACGCTCTAAGTCCTCCTCTGATGCCCTGCCGGCACTGCTTCCGGCCATCCTTAAGCCCTGTTTAGGGTCCACTCAATGTGGACTTGCTAGTTCGAATTAGCAAAACGCTAATTTGAACTAGTTTTAATTCTAGACGCGTTAGTTCGAATTAGCTTAGTTCGAATTAACTAATTTGAACTAAGTTAGTTCGAATTAACGTTGTAGTGTAGACGTACCCATGGGCACTAGAAATATACTCAGTTTTGGTATTTCTATTTGTGGGTACACGTACAATATTGATGTTTCTGTATGTTCTATTTTCAACTGTCAACACAACAATGAAATGTGACATTTAAAAGAAATTGCACTAACTTTGTCTGAAGTTTTACCAGCTACATACCTTACTAGTTTCATACTTTCTTCCCTTGCTTTTGCATTATCAGAGCAAACAATACAAGGATGTTAGAAGTAATTTTCACTCAGGTTTATTTCTGTTAATCATACATAATCCCTGTGCTCTTATCCATTTGCAGCTGAATTGTATGCTGTGTCAGATGGAGTGGCATATAATAGAGTTGATTATTATTAGCATTCTCTGCCTTATTCCACCACAAAATAGGTTAACACAGCCTGGAAATTCCTAAAGCCTATGTCTAGCTTGCAATTCGTCTCCAAGAGACTGTCAACCACCTTGAGATGGCTGGAGTAAACTCCTGCTATGCACTCTCCCTGTTCTAACATACCCCTCTACCAGAGATGGAAGAAAGGTGACACAAGAGGCTGGCATGCCAATTTTATACTTATGGGGGCAGTAGAACTTGCTCACTCATGAGAGATACCTAGCACAGTAGATTATTTTGTCTTTATGCTGCCTGGCCAGTGCAATGAGCGGAGAGCAGGGTTGAGAATCTATGTACAGGTTCTTAAAGAAGCAGAAAACCTAACTGGTATCACATATGAGGTGAAATGACCATGCAGCAATATCTGACTTATTTAAGTTTATTATTGTCAGAAATAAGTATTTAACTAAACCTGAAAAAGAGTTATTACTGTGCCAAATTCTGCTCTCATGTAATATTTCCCATTCCAATGAGTATTGCTCTAATGTAGCAAAGCAGCATTTGACTTGTGGTAAACAATTTCTTTCTTCTTATCCCCTCAACTACCATCCTCTATTCCCATTGTTGTTTTTTACTCCAGAACAGTAGCAAACTCTGGATACTTAGCTTTCTAGTACAGAAGTATTTTTTTCCTTATTAAAGGCATTTCACTGTTATGAAATTTGTGGAAGTGAACTTAGCTGACATTGGTGGAGACTGAGGTTCTTTATCCATGGAACCAGTGCAGGACAGATAACAGCATTGCAGACTTATCCAATGTGCTAATAAGCAAGGAGGCCACCTCTATGGCCCTTTAATCCTAAACCTCTCTTATAAGTCTCCTGCCAAAAATGTCAATGTTGTGATTGGGTTCAGTTTGCGTAATGAAGATGCAGTCACAGAGCAAGGTACTGACATCACTACATTTATAACAGTTATCGTCACATCAGCTGAGCAATCAACATGCAGAGCAATCTTTGAAAGCTACCTTCTACAACGGATTTTCTGAAATGTCTTGGAATGATTCTGGATTGCAGCATCCTATACTGCCATCAGGTGATGACGACAACTGGCACAGATACAAAATAATCCACAAACTAGTTGTGACTAGTTCAGAAGCAGACAGTCTCATCTTATGTAAAGTTTCCTTGGTTCTCATTTGCTCAGCAGCTAAAGATTACACACCAATATGGGCAGGAAACAAATAAAATAAATTTATCAATGTGCAATTTAGCACTTCTATGCAAACTGTCTTAAGAGCTGAAGTCATCAGCAAAAGTCTGGTTTCCTCCCTTATTCACATACATCTTATCACCATCACTTTGAAGAGAAACAGCAAGAACACAAACCTAGATTTTTCCATCTATTATGGTCTTAAAATTCCCCTCACACCCAACATGGTGCCTTAAGTTTAGGAGCTCTAGAGTAGTGGCACAGCTTCGACCCTTTGTCTTTTGGTGAGAATCTCTGTACTCTTCCAATAAATTTACTTTATCTTGGTTTGAATATAAATCATGCAAACAATAGTAAAATATGTATAGCAGCCTGCATTGATGGAAATTACGGAAATCTGATGAATAAAAATGTGTGTGACAGCTTGTTTTAGCATACAGATAATCATCTCTACTTAAGGACAATTGTTTCTTTGACATTTACTTATGCTTGAATTGACCCTGTCTGGCTTACCAGTGTTTGTCCTTCTTGAACTTTATTAATATAACTGAAAAGCAGTTTAAATGCCAATGAATTTCAAATGAATAATTACATTTAAAAACAGCATCATATTGTTAAGGCTTTTTCCCTTATCTACTATATGAATTTCTGAGCTCTGGAAAATAAAGTAACTTTGCAAAGCTGCAGTAATCCCACATCAAATACTAGAGTACAAAATTTCTAAGTATGAACATTAGCTATTTGGCTTGTTGATGCAGCAATTATTAAAAATATAAAAAAGATGTTTTTCACGTTTTTAAAATAAGTTACATGACACTGCAAATACTGCAGTGAAACCCTGCAAGTGATCAAGAGTAACAATATTTTGAGAAGACAAATCCGTCATGTAAAGGCCACAAAAGTCATACAATTGTAGTGGGCTAAGGTTCCTATCTTAAAATAACTAATATTAATTTTTAATATACCTGTAGCATGTGACAGGTTTTGCACAAGTCTAAATGGGCAAAGGAGAAGGAAGAACTAAATGGTGAAGTCATGTATAACTATGGACCTTACTTTTGTATAAAACATCTCTTGAACAATGGCTTGATATAACTGCCATTTATGCAGGCATGAAACAAAGCTGATTTTGGCATCAATCTGGTGATAATCTGGCCGTAAGAACTCCAACGTATACTGAATAAATCTCTATCTCATAAAGTAGCTTCCTGAGGTGCTTTACTTTCCAAATGCAAATGTACTGAGAGAAAAGCAAGATTGTTCAGTCAGCATTAAAACTAATATATCGTTCACAAGAAGATGAGCACAATAATTAAGGAATGTAACATTTAAAAAATTAACAATTCTTCTACTTGGCTGAAAAGATCACAATATATGAGGTCTATGCAGTGGCAATATAAGTGATTGACTAAAATATGCTCAAATGCCCATCTTTTAGGGCACATACATTCTCATGATCGTGGCTTGCATTTAAAAGGGAACTAAATAGAAGTAGATAGTTAACTATCTGCCTATACAAGGCAACAGAACTGAGGACTTTGCCTGAGCTGTGCTGAAAAATTCATAGAGTATAAGGCCAGAAAGGACCACTGTAATCACTGAGTCTGATTAATTGTACAGGTTGAATCTCTTTAGTTCAGCACTCTCTGGTCTGGCAACATGCATGGTCCAACATGATTTTAGTTAGCAGGATGCCCATTTATCATTCATGTGGCAAAGTTTCCCACAGACCTGTAAAGTTTGTTTCCAGCCCCCAGTCCTGCCTTTCAAAGTTCTGTGCTGTTATTAACTTCTAAATTACCTCTAGATATCTTCTAAGAGACCAGCAAGTAGAGTAAGTGCTAATAATGCTGCTAAGCATAAGCATGCTTTTTATGTTTTATCTACTTATTTTCTTGTGCCAATATAGTAAACTTGTGTAAGAACAGTAACACTTTGTTATGAAGAGAGCTGATAAGCCTTGGCTAGGCATAGCCTTATATAGTGTATCAGTTCAGTCGTACATTATTAAGCACTATTGCAAGCGTTGTTCCATTTATTCACTCAGTGAAATAAAAATGAAGAGACACACTCACTCCAATATTGAACTCCTGTGGTTCAGCAAGTTCTGTGGTTTGGTCCTAGAGGTGCCAGACTAAAGAAGTTCAACACAAGCTATCAAACTTCCCAGAATTAATTCCTGTTTTAACTGGAGCAGACATCTTGATTTTATAAAGTTTGTTAATCATTCCATGGAGACTAAAATCCATGGGAGAGATGGTGAAACATAAGTATAACAAAATTAGACTACAATTCTAGAAGATACATTCTGATCACAAGGCTACTGTACATTAAGAGGAGAATATATGGAATGTTTCAGTACTTTTCTAAAAATGCTGTGCAATGAGTTAAAATACATACCTTGTACAGTTAAGTGCACCTGCATTGTTCTCGGAGTGTGTTGGGTCTGCACTGAACAAGTGTATGGGCCATCATCTGTCACATCTACATCCTGTATCTGGAGGCTGTATTCCCTTTTATTTGCTGTTGCAATTGAAACTCGAGGATCTACTGACCATTTATCACCACCTGCAAAAATAATACTTGACCGGTTCAGCCAGGCACCTTTTGAAGCTCCATCTTCCAAATAACACCTGTGAATTACAAGAGGGAGAAAAAGATTAATAATCAGAATGAAAATACAGAGAGCTCTGTAAGTTTGTTAGTTATTTGTTGTCACACAGATTCAGTATTTCACATCACTACAACTTATTAGACATGGGTCTAAGTCATCTAGAAATCCAGAGAATATTTCCAAGTTTACTTTGGTTCCAAATACAGGGGAATTTTCCTCATAGCTTGCAATTAATATGTTTTCACCTTCATTATCATCTCCCACTCAAATTGTAGCTGATCTGTGGCTACTGAGGCTGTCAATCTCTGAATTAAACCCCATTATCACTTCCGAACACAACAGGCCTACAATTAAGTTACTCCTGCTCCAAAAATCAGAGTGCCCTATTGCTTGGGCTAAAGGGGAAATCTTCCTCAACTGTCAGATTATTTAAAAAATCAAGCAATTCCAATTGAATCAAGTAAGGATCAGGGTGGAAGTACATGCTATTTAGTATGAAAAATATTCTTTTTCTTTTAAAATAAGTTTCTTCTCATAAGATAAAATATTTGATACATTCTTTTCTCTTAATTATTTTAGTGCCATTCATGAACTGAAAAAGTTCAATATATAATTTTACTCTTTCTTCTTATGCTCATCCTATTTATCATTTCTAAGTTTTATGTTGTAGTCTTTTCCATTTATGTAAGCATAGCTCCTATTAGATTGCTATTTCTAGACAACAAGCAAATATAAAATATATTTCAACTACCTCACAATAAATGGAAGTGGATCAGTGGTATGTTAATTATTCAAACTAGTGTAATTGGTTTATAGTACAGTACTGTAGTTTTGTACAATTATTGTTTATTAAAAAAGCAATTACAGAAAAATAATGTGCAATAGGGTACACTATGTGATTTAATTGGAACTCCATGAGTAACTCCCTACCCATTAAGGTGTAGATATATCCCAATGAATATGACAGACTCCTGAGATTCTAAACTTCATTTTAAAAGCCTTCCTCTACAAGTTAAAGAGTAATTCCTTTAAATGAGTACAAAGCACGGCTAAAGAATGAAAATATACATTGAAAGAGTTTGATGGCATCCTTACACATTACATTGGGGATCTGAACACAGTACTTGATATTGCTACCAAATTGGAAGCGAAATATAACGGGATGGGCTACTGCCAAATGTATTAACAAATCAGTTGAAAAATATTATGAACGAGGTATAACACATAACTAATTTGCAGTCAGTTTTACCTTCTGTAGTATGAAAACTAGTAGATGTCAAAGTCCAATGTTAACTGAAAGTCTTTTCTGTATGTACACGGTTCCATAAAATATATAGCCTTTTTAGATAATTAAGCCACTGAATTGAATTACTACTATTAAGGTATGACATAACATATTTGAAAAACTTTTGTAACATTTCTCTAATATAGTTTTTCATCTAAAGAACACTGATCACTTGGAATGATACTGTTAAATGTTAACCAACAAGTAAAGAAAAAAATATAGAGAGAGAGATTCTTGTTTTGTTAGCACAGAAATCAAGAGAAGATGATAAGATTGTTGGGCCAGACTATGATATGAGACTATAAATGAATGTGGTATATCTGCCTTGGACGCTTGATCAAGTGAGTAAAAAGTGCTATTTCTAATACTGTTTTAAAATAAGAAAAGAGAGAATATGAATGAGAAAAGAGATGCACACACACACACACACACACACACAGGGGCGGCCCATGGATGTAGGCAACCTCGGCAGTTGCCTAGGGTGCTGCGTTTAATGCGGCACCCAATGATGACATCACACCATTGAGAGCTATGGAGGTGGGGGCACCGATCGCTCATTCCGCTTAGGGCGCCAGTTGCTGGCAGCTCTCTTCGAGCCTCTCCAGCACATACATACTAAAAACATTAGCAAAACTGCTTCTTCCTCCCCACAAAAATATAGGTTTCATTTAGATTGTAAGAAAATATTCAACTTCTTGAGCAAAAATAGTTTAATGAAAATAGCAATTTAATCTTTAATTGGTACCCTTTAAAGAGGAATTTTCCTCAGATTCAAAGTTAAATCACATGAAAAACGTTCAAAAGGATAGGTTAGCCAGTTACTTTCAGAGCTGTCTCAGCAGCCTAACGGGCAGTTCTGATGCTGTCAAAAGCCTGCAAAGAAGCCAGATGCTGTGACGTGTTCTGAAAGTTGCAGTTTCCTCACTGCTCCTCATTTAAACATAGCTCTTTCAACATCCAGGTTTTCATGCTGAGAAAAGGCGAGATAAAACTGCTTAAAAGGGATATTCTAACCATTGGATTGTGTCTAGCTGTTTTATTTGATCTGGTGATAATATTTCATCTTTTTCAGCAATGTGCCAAAGACCAACTAATTCTTACTTAGACAATTCCCTTTACCATCCATAGTGAACATCACAAATAGATAGCAGGAATCTGCCAAAAAGCAACTTAAAGGTTGATTAACAAAGAGAATATTATGCTTTAACTACAATTTACTCGCAACAAGGAAACCAATTTTTCCAGGGTAAGCAAGTAAGATCTTAGATGGGACTTTTCCTGATGTACAACAAAAAATTGTATTTTTCCAGGTTAGGTTCAGTGGCTCTCCTTGAAAACAAGAACTTTTCTGGAACGCAGTGACATGACTGAAAAAAAAAGACTTTCCTGTTCTGCATGTACCTTTAAAAAGTGGGCTTTTAGGAATGATAAAATATTAAGCAATCTGATCCAAAAGACCAAAAAAAAAGTCATATTTTGTGTTGGCTCACAATTTATGCAAAAATCCACTGAAGTTAGAAGATCAAACTACATGTAAACTAGACCAAAATCTGGCCCAAAGATAGCCTTAAAATCAGTAAGCACATAACGCTTTGCTGCATTTTCCCAATACAGCAACAAAATGGTAGCCCAAAAAAGCTCCAAAGAAAGTACATATTTAGTGTGTACTAAATGACCAGTCACATTTATTTGTTGCAGATATACTGTCCTGGGGATTTCTCTTTTTTCTGTTTGTAAATTGCTTCTGATTTGTGAATTTATTAGTTACACATATGTTTACAAATAAATATGCGTATATTCAAAAACAAGAATTAATGTTATTCTTCCTTGTAATTTATCCCTAAAAAACACATGTACTAATCTTTATTCACTACTCTACTTTTTCAGTGAGCAAAAATAAATTAACTTCTGATTTTTTGTATGCATTTCACAGTGTGTGATAATTCTGTGCTGTGAAGTCAACTACCAAAGATTGTAAAGGCTTTCCCTTTTTATCCCTTTAGTTTTAAAGCCCATTAACATTATTTAAATTATTATGAGGGTCAGAGGGACAACTTAGCTTGTAGCCCACATACTGCCATACAAGAAAATTAGAATTAGATTTGGCTTTAAAACTGTCACTTCTCAGGCTGATAGGAACATCAGTGAACTGGTACCTTCAGTGCCTTTGGGAAGTCTATAGACTACACAACTCTTACACCATTATTGCAACACAAAGAGGTAATTTGCCCTCTCAGCTAAGGTGAGTGAAATATTCTTTCAACATGTGCATCTTGATCTCTGAGGGAGCAGGAACAGCTTAGATGAAGGGGGAAAGTGTTACTAGAATGAAAGTAAACGAATGCCACATGATATCCATCTGAATAGAACCAAGTTCCTTGATTTCTACTCATGGGGATGAGAGCTCCCTTGATGAGGTCAAGTGGGATTATTGACCCCTAGACTTAGGTGCCAGAGGCTGTTCTACTGTCAAAATAAAAGGACAGACACTAGTGAGAGCACTAGAAAAATGTCTATTTCCTTATAAGAAACTATCAAAGCAGCTGTTCAATAACAGGATACTAACACCATGAAAAAAAATCTTGTTGCAAGATTGAAACTTGGCCTAACAAGCTGACAGATTTCTTACAGTTTGCAACTATCTCATGCAAATTTGGGCACCATTTTGAGTGCACCTGAAAATATATTCAAGGGGCCTTGATTGTAGTTATTGTTTTCATGCAGAATCACCCAGCGATTACCACTGAATTTCATTTGGGGGTTAGTTTGAGCACCAAACTCAGAAACTGATGCTAATTCAATTAACACCAGTTTTATAGTGTGATTCTATTAAGTTACTCCTGGTTGACACCACTGGAAGTAAGATCAGGCCCAAATCAGTGCATAAAAACATGTGAACTGAAACTATTGACTTTTGCATAGTCTTTGTCACAGGGTTCGATATATGAATCATCTTATTAGGTGATTATGCAGTACACTGGGTAGTAAACACTGTCAGAGGCACATTTGCAGAAATAACCCCATACTCAAATGATCTGAAACATTTATTGATCATTTATGAATGATAAGACAAAACAAAACTGAATTTGGCACCAAAAAGTCCAATAACATAATTTGCCATGTTAAAGGTACAAATTATTTTTTTAAAGAATTAATAGATAATGGTTGATAATGAATGTATTACGAAACCCATCTTTTTTTCCCCTCAATCTTCAGCTTCTGCTTATCATTAAATTTCATGCTAGTCATTATAGGATTTCACTTAATACAATTAACTTTAAAATAATCTCAAGGGAGCACCAATTATGTTTTATGAACAAAGAATAAACATATTGCAAAATTAATTGAAACAAGCATTATAATAATTAAATAAATGAGATATTAATCCTTATTTATCTTATGTCTCTTGAGAAAATTTTGACTAAACCAATAGTGCAGTCAGGAGATTGTCCCAGACTTAAAATGTGACTGTAATCATGCAATGGAAAAAGATTTTTTGTTTTTTCTTTTTCGTTTTTGTTTTTTTACTGAAGCCTGGAATCAAAAAATATTTCACGCAAGATTTAAAACATCATTTCCCATGTTAACTGATGTAGCTGCATGGGGATATTTCAGTATTTCTTTCAAAATTTATCAGAGAATGACTTGCTGCAATTTGCAAGTATCGGCTATCATCCAGTTCAATTTCCTTAAAAATTGCTAACCACATCTTCCCTATTACTAATAGATATGTAACCGCGTTAGCCTGGTCTAGCTGAAACAAAAAAACAGGACTATGTAGCACTTTAAAGACTAACAAGATGGTTTATTAGGTGATGAGCTTTCGTGGGCCAGACCCACTTCCTCAGATCAAATTGTGGAAGAAAATTGGCATGACCATATATACCAAAGGATACAATCAAAAAAATGAACACATATAAAAAGGACAAATCAAATTTCAGAACAGAAGGTCCAGGCTGAGATTGATGGTGGAGAGTAGGTTGTTAAAATCTCTGTGGAATGACCAGTGTTTCTTGGCCACTAGAAACACAGAGATTTTAACAACCTACACCCCACCATCAATCTCAGCCTGGACCATTCTACACGAGAGATCCATTTCCTGGACACCACAGTACAAATCACCAATGGTAAATTAGACACCACCCTCTACAGAAAACCCACTGACTCATACAGTTACCTTTATGCCTCCAGCTCCCATCCAGAACACACCATACGATCCATCGTCTATAGCCAAGCCCTTCGATACAATCGCATCTGCTCTAATCCTACTGACAGAGACCAGAAACGTCAGGATCTCTACCAAGCATTTATAAACCTCAACTACCCACCCAGAAAAATAAAAAAACAAATTGAAAGAGCCAGATGAATACCCAGAAACCATCTACTTCAAGACAGACCCAAGAAAACCAACAATAGAACACCACTTGTCATCACCTACAGCCCCCAACTTAAACCCGTCCAATACATTATCAATAAACTACAGCCTATATTGGAACAGGATACTAAACTCCAAGAGGCTCTGAGAGACAGACCCATAGTCTCCTATAGACAATCAACTAACCTCAAGATGATTCTTACCAACAACCCCAGAACATACCCCACTAACACCAATCCTGGAACTTTCCCTTGCAACAAACCCCGTTGCCAGCTTTGTCCACATATTTACTCTGCTGATACCATTATTGGACCTAACCAATTGAGTATAAGATCAAAAACACATATTCCTGCTCATCCAGAAATATAATTTATGCTATCATGCGCCGACAATGTCCATCTGCTATGTACATTGGACAAACATCTCAGACACTTCGACAAAGAATCAATGCACACAAAACAGATATTAGACAGGATCACAAAGAAAAAGCAGTTTCTTGCCATTTCAACCAGAAAAGGCATTGTCTCAATGACCTGATTACCTGCATCCTGCTTCAAAGACCTTTTAACACCAGACTTGAAAGAGAATCCTCTGAACTGTCATTCATGCTTAAATTTGACACTTTACACCTAGGTCTTAACAAGGACGCTAATTACCTTGCCCATTACAAAGATAGCTTCCCCAATTATCACCTCTAATAACATTAGCTCACAGACATTTGCTTCCCCGCCTCATCCCCCCTTCTGTTCTGAAATTTGATTTGTCCTTTTCATATGTGTTCATTTTTTTGATTGTATCCCTTTGGTATATATGGTCATACCAATTTTCTTTCACAATTTGATCTGAGGAAGTGGGTCTGGCCCACGAAAGCTCATCACCTAATAAACCATCTTGTTAGTCTTTAAAGTGCTACATAGTCCTGTTTTTTGTTCCCTATTACTCTTTCCTAGCCTCTGTACTATTCTTTCTCCATGAGTAAATCTAGTGGCTTCTTGAACTCATCTTTTTCCTATAGTCTCCTTCCCCACAATTAAAACACAGATTCATTACTAATTACAGAAAATATTTCTTCTTGAATTTTTAATTGTGATTTTTTTTTAAATTATAGGCTTCAGATCTCACAAAACTAAGTGATTGGTCAACAAAATGGCAAATGAAATTTAATGTGGATAAATGTAAAGTAATGCACATTGGAAAAAATAACCCTAACTATACATATAATATGATGGGGGCTAATTTAGCTACAACTAATCAGGAAATAGATCTTGGAGTCATCATGGATAGTTCTCTGAAGACTTCCACACAGTGTGCAGCAGCACTCAAAAAAGCCAACAGGATGTTAGGAATCATAAAAAAGAGGTAGAGAATAAGACAGAGAATATCTTATTGCCCTTATATAAATCCATGGTACGCCCACATCTTGAATACTGCATACAGATGTGGTCTCCTCATCTCAAAAAAGATATGCTGGCATTACAAAAAGTTCATAGAAGGACATCTAAAATGATTAGAGGTTTGGAACGGAGAGGAGAGATTAAAGAGACTAGGACTTTTCAACTTGGAAAAGAGACAACTAAGGGGGGATATGATAGAGGTATATAAAATCATGAGTGGTGTGGAGAAAGTGAATAAGGAAAAGTAATTAACTTGTTCCCATAATATAAGAACTAGGGGCCACCAAATTAAATTAATGGGCAGCAGGTTTAAAACAAATAAAAGGAAGTTCTTCACACAATGCACAGTCAACCTTTGGAACTCCTTGCCTAAAGAGGTTGTGAAGGCTAAGACTATAACAGGGTTTAAAAGAGAACTAGATAAATTCATGGAGATTAAGTCCATTAATGGCTATTAGCCAGGATGGGTAAGGAATGGTGTCTCTAGACTCTGTTTGTCAGAGGGTGGAGATGGATGGCAGGAGAGAGATGGCTTGATCATTAACTGTTCAGTTCACTCCCTGTGGCATTGGCCACTGTTGACAGACAGGATACTGGGCTGGATGGATCTTTGGTCTGACCCAGTATGGCCATTCTTATGTTCTTAGTGGAATCACATTCATATCAAAGAGGAAGCCAGGTATACAGAAATGAATTTTAAAAAAGCCTGAACATCATTTGAATTCAGAACCTTAGATAGACTATTTTCTTCAAGAGGCAAGAGAGTTGATTTACAGTTGAGAGAATTTATAGATGTCAAATTAGCCATCAGAGGGAGACGATATTTTTCAAAGAATGGAACTGAAATTTGCCAGTCAATTCCTAGGAAGGCAAATAACCAGAAGCTTAAAATGTATTAACAGTATTTTAAAAATAACTTTAAGGTTGCAGACGCAAAAAAAAAAAAAAAAAAAAAGGCCCCTCTCTCTCTCTCTGGCGTTCAGTCAATAGGAATGGTTTTGCACAATGCATTTGCCTTTTACAACAATACATAGTTTACACTGTCCACAGATTAGGGAGAGATAGATAAAACATACACACAAGGGAAGCCCTATTTTTCTTTACTTTGCATTTGGACAACTGAGTTTTTGAGAGGTTCATTTTGGTTCAAAATGTCTGGAACAGGAGCTGAATAGGTTTAATTAGTGTAAGATACCCTATCTTGGTTGGCATCTTTATCATAACATATGCTTTACCCTGAAAACTTAATTTTAATTCCTGTAGATTTTTCAGTTCATATCATTGCATCTCTCTGACATTTGACTTCCCAAGAACATATTATTAGTTGTTAAGAAAAGCCTTCCTGGATAAAAAATCCCCAGCAGCACTCAACTGATACATGATGTTAAAAAAATCTCAGAGAAATAGCCATGTAAACCCTGGTCTACACAAGGGCTTTATTTCAAAATAACCTTCCTTAGGTAAAATTTATAAGTAGCGCATCCGTAACCCACATACCTAGTGTGGTTCTCTGTCCCATGTAGTGGCACTTAGACCACTTACAGCAAGAGATAAGAACAAGGGAGCTCTACAGCCTAAGCTGAGAGACAGTTGGATTTATAGCTCAAGCTGTAGCAGCTCCTATATTAAGCTTTCTAGGTTCAAATCCAGTTTGAATGGCAGTTACATGTCCACACTACCAACCCTGTTATTTTGAAATAAGGGGCCGCTTATTTCAAAATCTGTACTCCTGCTTTTCTCAGGGACTAATGATAATTTCCAAATAGTTATTTTGAAACATCAGTAGCATGGACACTCCAGTGCCACTATTTCAAAATAACTATTCCCCAGAATAATTTAAACTAATTACTCCCTGGTGTTTCCTGAGGCTCTAAGTGGAGGTAGTTCATTCACATTAATGGAGACCCAGACTAATTTTAAGGCTTCCCCATAGTGCGGATATACTATTTCTATTTTTTTTTAAAATGGGAGTTAAGTCAAATGTAGTTATTTCAAAATACAGAATGCGCCTCTGAAATCCGGGATTCTCTGATGAGGCAACATCCATGGTCCACCATGGCCATAGATGTTCCAGGACCAGAAACTCCCAGGACGCTACAGGGGGGTTCGGGCCTAGGAAGTGGTGTGTGGCTCAGCTGGGCTGCAAGGGAGCATGTGGCTCAACTGGGCTGCAGGGGTGGGCAGGAAACCAGCACGCAGCTCAGCTGGGCTGTGGAATGGAAGGGTATCAGGAGCCAGTGCACAGCTCAGCTGGACTGGGGAGGGAGCCAGGAAGCCCAGTGGGGGACATAGCAGCGGGAGCCTGAAATGACCTCCCCTGGTCCAAAAAAATCAATCATCCAGGACCGGTTAGGTCCCGAGAGTGCGGGACCAGAGAGGTCGAACCTGTTGTTTCCTAGTGTAAATATGGACTAAGTCTGTAACTTTAAAAACAATAAGTGGTCCTGTGGCATTTTAGGGTATGTCTACACTACAAAGTTATTTCGAACTAAGAGCCATTAGTTCGAACTAACTTTCATAGGCACTACACAGGCAAACCGCTAGTTTGAACTTAATTCAAACTAGCGGAGCACTTAATTCGAAATAGGTAAACCTCATTCTACGAGGACTAACGCCTAGTTCGAATTAAGTAGTTCAAATTAAGGGCTGTGTAGCCACTTAATTCGAACTAGTGGGAGGCTAGCCCTCCCCAGCTTTCCCTGGTGGCCACTCTGGGCACAACCAGGGAAACTCGTCTGCCCCCCTCCTGGCCCCGGAGCCCTTAAAGGCCAGCACCCAGCCAACAGACCCTGCACCTGGCACGGCACAAGCCAGCCACCCGCAGCCACCCAGCCCTCCACCTCTTCCTGGGACTAGGCTGGTGGCTCCCAGAAGCCTGCCTAGGGCCGCAGGAGGTGGACGCCCGTCTGGTCTAGTGTGCAGATCGTGGACCTCATCCAGGTTTGAGGGAAGGCCTCCAATGTCCACAACCTCCACTCTAGGCACAGGAAAGCGGCCGTCCAGAGCAAGAGAGCTGCCAGCCTGGCCACCAAAGGCCACATGCAAACCCAGGAGCAGGTTTCATGAAAATCAAGGTGATCCAGTGAGACCCCCGACCCTGAGCCCTGAGCTTAGAACATAAGAACATAAGAACGGCCGTACTGGGTCAGACCAAAGGTCCATCTAGCCCAGTAGCCTGTCTGCCGACAGCGGCCAACACCAGCTACCCCTGAGGGGATGGACCAAAGACAATGACCAAGCTATTTGTCTTGTGCCATCCATCTCCAGCCTTCCACAAACAGAGACTAGGGACACCGTTCCTACCCCCTGGCTAATAGCACTCCATAGACCCAACCTCCATGACTTTATCTAACTGCTCTTTAAACTCTGTTCTAGTTCTAGCCTTCACAGCCTCCTGCGGCAAGGAGTTCCACAGGTTGACTATTTGCTTTTTGAAGAAGAACTTTCTGTTATTAGTTTGAAGCCTGCTACCCATTCATTTCATTTGCTGTTCTCTAGTCTTTATATTATGGGAACTAATGAAGAACTTTTCTTTATGCACCCTCTCCACAACACTCATGATTTTATAGACCTCTATCATATCCCCCCTCAGTCTCCTCTTTTCTAAGCTGAAGAGTCCCAGTCTCTTTAGCCTCTCTTCATATGGGACCTGTTCCAAACTCCTGATCATTTTAATTGCCCTTTTCGGAACCCTTTCCAAAGCCAAAATATCTTTTCTGGGGTGAGGAGATCACATCTGTACACAGTACTGAGGATATGGTATACCATAGTTGAAACTTCCCCTCCTCTTTCTTCCCCTGGCTTCCCCCTTCCAGCTCCCTTCTCCCAGGTTTTCCCCTCCCCTCTCTCACCCTCTCTCTTCCCCTCTCCCACCTCTTTTTTCCAGTCTCCCCAGAGGTTAATCCCCCCTCCCCCAGTTTTGTTAAATAAAGAGAGTTTCTATTTTTGAACACACGTGTCCTTTTTTTTTTACATCAGGAAGGGGGGCTAGTGAGAGGTAAGTGGAAGGAGGTGAGGGAGGAATGGGGTACGAGCCCCCAATGGGGAGGACTAGGATGGCTCTGCAGGCTCCTCGGGGTGGAAGCTCTCCTGCAGCCCCCTGATTAACCCCCCCGGATGGCAGCCTGCGGCAAGTGCAGCCAGGCTAGTGGCCGAGTGCTGTGATGTGCCGAGTGTGGGCACTCAGGGCACTACAAGACAGGAATGCTTTGCTGTGCCTCATCGAGATAGACAAGCAAGCGGGGAACCCTGAGAACTGTCTGTCCAGGGTGGGGGTCGGGTCCCTTTAAGCACAGCCCTCGGCTAGCCTGAGACAACAGCTCCACGCTCTAAGTCCTAACCTGATGCCCTGCCGGCACTGCTTCCGGCCAGCCTTAACTTTGGTTAAGGGTCCTCTCAATGTGGAAATGCTAGTTCGAATTAGCCAAATGCTAATTCAAACTAGTTTTTATGTCTAGATGCACTAGTTCAAATTAGCTTAGTTTGAATTAACTATTTCGAATTAAGTTAGTTCGAATTAGTGCTGTAGTGTAGACATACCCTTAGAGACTAACCAAAATATATAGAATCATGAGCTTTCGCAGGTAAAACCCACTTCATCAATGAAGTAGGTTTTACCTATGGAAGTTCGTGATTCTACATATTTTGCTTAGTGTCTAAGGTGCCATAGGCTTACTCGTTGATATATGATGTATTTTCCTCACATGCAGTGCTATTTTTCCAGAGTAGAAAGGTTTACCAACATGTCTGCCATTCCCAGCAGGCAGAAACTATATTGTACATTTTAAATGGTGTGCATTCCATTTTAGGAGCAACTCTACATGGGGCAAAGTTAATGAAGGAAAGTGCTTATTATCATGATTATGAATAGATTGTAATCTCTGCCAGTGTACAACAAATTTGGTGGATTCTGCTGGGTTTGTCTTCCAAGCAGTAGGAAACAAACTAACCTTAGTACTTCACTTCATTGTTAGAATTCAGGTTAGGAAATTTATAGCAAGACTGCCTATCATTCCCAGCATTTTCTTCTTGTTCACAATAAGCCATTTGCCAATTTTACAACTTCACATACAGTGCAGTTTCTTTTCCTATCCTTCATCTCCATGCCAAATCCTGACCCCCACCTTTGCTGGCTCAGCAATCTCTCACTATCCTCCTTCTGATTGTGCGTAAGGAGTCCAATCTCTCTTTTTCTGTTCCACCCTCACCTGAATGGAGGTGGGTCTTTCTGATGAACCGCAACTTTGTGGAAAGGCATCCATGGGATAAAGACCCTCAGAGCTCCATACTCCAGAGCTTTCATACTCTGTGTTACAGCTATTTTGTTCATGGATGAGATAGAAGTACATTTTTGCAGCAGTGGCTGTGACTAAATAGGCCTTTTTAGGACACCCTTTGTTAAGTCCAAATGGGTAGGGTATTAAAAACTGTTCTCCAAACATAGCCAGTCTCATGCTCTTCTGACTGGATGGCTACATCCAGTAGAATCGCTCAACTCTGTGGCCAAAACAGGAAATAAAAGACAATGCATATCACCACCTAGAATGTCCACACCTCTATGGATGCTCAACACAGCTAGTGCCAAGAAAGAAGAATTGTCATAATGCCAAAGAACTTGCAAGACTCATCACTGACATTGCAGCTCCAATGAGACCAGCCAGGCTGATGAGGGCCAATTAAAAGAGGATGGAGATGGCTATACATTCTTTTGGAAAGGAAAAGCACCCGAAGAGAAACATTCATGGGATTGGCTTTGACATAAAAAATAAGATTGCCAGTCAGACTTTAGAGCTTCCTGTGGGGCTTAACAAGTATCTTGTGGACTTTAACAGGTTTCAAAAATGAACCACATAAATTCATGGAGGTTAGATTTATCAATGGCTATTAGGCAGGATAGGTAAGAATGGTGTACATAGCCTGTGTTAGAGCTTGGATGGAAATGGATGACAGCAGAAGGATCACTTGATGATCACTGTTTCTGTTCACTGCCCCTGGGGCATCTGGCATTGACCACTATCAGAAGATGGGATACTTGGCAAGATGGACCTTCGGTCTGACCCAGTATGGCTGTTCTTATGTTCAGCTCAAGCTCAGCAACAACCAATATGCAACAGTCATCAGCCCATATGCCCCAACATTTGATGAGGAAGACAACAAGGACAGCTTTATAGTTCTCTTGATGCAGTCCTGACTAGGGATGTGAACGCCTAGTCAACTAGTTGCTTCCCTCCCCCTTGCTGCCTCTATCAGAAAGAGGCAGGAGTGGGGAGGAGAGGAAGAGATGTTTCAAAGCAGCAACTGCAGCTTTGAAATGTCACATGCAACCTGGGGCCACCTGGAGAGTCCTCATGGCATTTCAAAGTGGCAGTGCTGCAGGGGCTCAAAGTCCTCATCTGACTCTGGACTCCATGTAGTGCTGCCGCCTTGAAAAGCCACAGGGAGCACAGCGCCATTAGGGGACTGCTTGGTCCCATGCTCCTCACAGCATTTTCACCTTTGAGGTATAGCTATTGCTACACTTCAAAGGTGGAGGTGCCTTTATTGACTAATCGAATAGTCGATGCAAATTGCATCAACTAACTATTCAATTACCCAATTAATCTAAATTTAACTTCCCTAAAAGCTTTTTACACCAACATTCCACATGAAGATGGACTACAGGCTGTCAGGAACACTATCCCTGATGACGCCACTGCACATGTGGCTACAGAGCTCTGCGACTTTGTCCTCACCCACAACTATTTCCAATTTGTAGACAATTTATATCTTCAATTCAGCAGCACAGCTATGGGCACCCATATGGCCCTACATTATGCCAACATCTTTATGGCTGACAATGAACAACGTTTCCTTAGATCTCACTCCCTAGCACCCTTACTCTACTTACGCTGTACTGACGACATTTTCATCATATAGACTCATGGAAAGGAGACCCTTGAAGAATTTCACAGGGATTTCAACAACTTCCACCCCATCATCAACCTTAGCCTGGATCACAAGAGATCCACTTCCTTGACACTGCAGTACAATTACACGACAACCACATTTCTACCATCTTATACCAGAAACCTACTGTAAAGACTGATTCCCCACTCTGGCACAATGAATGCAGAAGTAGGGGCCTGCAAAAGTACCCCAAACCTTATCTTTCCTGGCTTTGGTATAAAGCTTTCACCCAAAATCTTAAAAACCTAGATTTTGGGGATAAAATTCCGCAGCCATCACCCAAGTAATGGTAAGAAAATCACTTGGGAAATCTCAGCCCTAAAGTAAAACAAAAATTAACCAATAGCAGGTTAATTATCACCACAATACTCCTGTTACAAGCATAATTGGATGGGCTAGATGATAAGAGCCACCAATTAATAAACTCATAGGGAATTTTCCTATGGGGAACAAAACTTATTTACAAAAGAGAGGAAACCCCATTTCTAAATGCACAGACATCAGATCCACAGTCCCAAACCATAAAACAATAAAACCCTAATGGATTTATCTAAACTTTACCCTACTGACAGATAGTAAAGAGTCTTTTCTTGGAGAGAGACATTTTGTCTGTCCCCCTCAGTATCTGGAGAGCAACTGCTCAGGGACAAGGGAGGGAAAAAACAAAAATTCCTTTGTCTCAGTTTGAAAATCCCTATCTGCATTTCTATTGGCTAACTGTTACCTGGCTAGGTATAGTTTACCCCTGAGTCCCCAGGCTGCTGGTCATCCCTCATGACTATGACACCAACCGACCATTACATTTTTACCTATATGCCTCCAACTTCCATCCAAGACACATTTCCCAATCTATTGTTTACAGCCAGGCCCTAAGATACATCCAGATTTGCTGCAATCCCACAGACAGAAACAAACACTGACATGGTCCATTTAAAGACTTCCTAAAATTGAAATACCCACCTGGAGTAGTGAAAAAAACTGATTTAGAAAGCCAGACGAGTATCCAGACATCAGCTACTTCAAGACAGGACCAACAAAGAAAATAACAGGACACCACTTGTCATCACTTACAGCTCCCAACTTAAACCCCTCCAATGCATTATCAACAATGTACAACCTATCCTGGAAAATAACCTCTCACTCTCACAGGCCTTGGGGGACAAACCAATCCTCACCTACAGACAACCCCCTAATCTCAAACCAATTTTTCCAATAAACACACATCACATCTCCATCATACTTATCCAGGAACCCACCCCTGCAATTAACTCTGATGCCAACTCTGTCCATGCATCTATCCAGGTGATATAATCACACGACCTAACCAGGTAAACCACCACATCAGAGGTGCATATAACTGCATATCCACTAATGTCATCTATGCCACCAAATGCCAGCAATGCCCCTCTGCCATGTATATTGGCCACACTGGACAGTCTCAAAAAGAAAGAATTAATGGACACAAATCAGATATCTGAAAAGGCAACACACAGAAATCTGTTAGAGAACACCTTAACTTGCCTGGGCACTCATTAATGGCTCCCTCGACAGGGAAACTACAGTACTTAATTTCATTTACAAGTTTGATACCTGCAACAGAAGTCTAAACAAAGACAGCGGATGGATGGCCCATTACATTCCACATCCTAATGACATAAAGAACCAATCAAAGGTACTTAGAATGGGTACTAAGTGCTCTTATTGGCTTCATTTAGCATGGACATTCTATCTGACAATTTCTTTCCCCCCTTTTTTCCTTTGTTTTCCTTCTCTCCCCCCATACCCTCTCTGTGCTATTTATTTGAAAAGTGGACCCTTTAAACTCCATTAATCTGAAGAAGTGGGTTGTGCCCATGAAAGCTCATGATACCATCTACATTTTTGTTAGTCTCTAAGCTGCTACAAGACTATTAGTTGTTGTTTTAATTTTTTTCAGTTACAGACAAACACAGCTACCACTCTGAAACTTTTTAGCAATACCTAAAGCAAACAAGCTCACCCTCCAGGGAGATTTCAATGACAGAATTAGATGGGACTCCCAACTCAGGAGTGGTTCATAGGCAAAGAAAGGATGGGAAATGTAAACTTGAATGGTATTCTCCTCCTTAGCAAATGTGTGGCGTATCACCTGCTCATCACACATACCATTTATAGGCAGAGTAACACAATTAAAACCACTTGGAAATATTCTTGGTCTAAATACTGGCACCTCCTTGACTATTTTATAGCCAGAGCTCTAGATTACACCAATATCCATATCACATGAGCTATGAGAGGTACTATTGGACAAACCATCATTTAGCATGATCAGTTGTGCACCTGCAGCTTATCCCACCACACTGCAAACACCCAAAGACTAAGCAAAAGTTTAACATCAAAGCACTTCAGGACCAAGCCAGATGCGAGATGTTGCAGCAACACCTGTCTGAGAAACTCTCTAACTTGTCTGATAGCAATGACACTCAACTAAAAATACCATTCACACTGCATGTGCTGAAACTACAGGATATGCCATTCACTGACACTGAGAATGGCTTGAGGAAAACAAAAACCGTGATCATTGCAAATAAATCCTCTCTTTAGGCACAATGTAGCGAAAAGTAGCCTACTTTTTCTCCTTGTCATTCCTCCCAAAATGTCTTTTCTATTGTCCTGAAGGAAATGGCTGCATTTATTCAGCTTACAAGATCATCACGTAAGTTAATAATGTTGTATTTTTTCCTCCTTTTAAATTGAGCACATTTGAGAGGACTGAGTTTTTTACCATTTTAATTCAAATACCGTAAAATCTGGAGTGTAATGCACACCTATATATAATGCGCATCTGCCTTTTAAAGGTCAAAATTCTTGAATAAACTAAACTCTTATCTATAAAGCGCACCCCCATTATACTTGAGATTTTAAGGTATGCATAGGAAGGAAGGGGCTCGCGCCTGCCACCGGGCCCCCTGCCCAGCTGAGCTCATGCATGCTGAGCTCACGCCTGCTGGGGGGGGAGGGGGTGTCTCCCCTACCCAGTTGCCGGCGCGCCAAGCTCGCACCAGCTGGGGGAGCCTCCCCTGCCCAGCTGCCGGGGCACCAAGTTTGTGCCTGCCGGTAGAGCGTCCCCTGCTTAGCAGCCGGCACGCTGAGCTCGCGCCTGCCGGCCCCCTCCACCCCAGCCCAGTCCAGCCCAGCCCATGCCTGCCAAGGGTGAGTTCAAAACTTAAAAAAAAAAACTCTTATGGATAATGTGACTTTGACTTTAAAAAAACGGGGGGAAAAAGTGAGCACTATACTCGCAACTTTACGGTAGCTCATTTAATGTAGCACAATATACTTATCCATAATTACTCCTTTAAAAAGTCTGCTTCCAAAGTTACCAGTTTCTACTTTTTGGGGTGCTCTCCAGAAATATTTTATGGAAATGTTTTCAGAGAAATCGAGAGAACTGTCCAGAGATGCCTAATGATCCATGAATTTTTCAGAAGAAATAGCTAATACCATGTGTTTTAAATTGCCTGAAATAAATGGATCAAGTGGCTACTTTCTACTTGAATTTTCAGGAATAATTAGTATAATTACTATCCACATATGTCTCATAGGTCACCTCAGTGCTTTTGAGATTTTGTGTGTGGTTTATTATAGATCAGAGCTGCATAAACCACATCATTACACTCTATGACTGGGCTTGACGAATTTGCCAGATTCTTACCAGTGAGCTGTTGATATGAAAGATGGAAAGGCAGAGGGACACAAAAGTCAAATGCAAAAGTTCTAGAGCTTTCTCTGCTGCTTTTTCAAGATTTCTCAAGCACCTGCAAAGGAAAAGATTCTTGACACTGACACTGATGATTCAAGTGTTCCAAATAATGCTTGATGGATCCCTGAAAGGATTCCCTCAGGTTCATGGGGACCAAATAGGTAAGGGTTCTGATAGCAGCAGTGAACTGGAAAGTGTTGTATTATTTTCCCTTTCTGTTATAAGAGACATACTGCAACTGTTTTTCTCTAGACTTAGAAAAGAACACTACATCATATTACCTTATGGTCATGTTTGGAGTGTAACCTTCTGATACCAAGGACTGGGCATTTTTTTATATATTAAAAGCTTAAATTCTACAGAAACTGATACTTCAGCCTCCTTCATTTACCAGGGAATGCCTCTTTCTAGTAGCAAGTGGAATTTTCCGAGTCATTCTTTGTAGTATATAGAAGTACCATAATTTCATGGAATTCACAGTATCCACAACAATAGCCACTATCCTCTACTTCCATTCACATGTCTTCACTGCAGACTGCTACTATATTACAGATCTTTGCTGTGTGTTACAATATTAACTTAAATGCCTTCTCTTATCAAGCGATACAATACACAGGAAAAACTAAACACATTTATTCTTTCTAGTATAACCTAACTGCGATTAACTGAATCATGCTTAAGACCATGTAGTATATATCATGATTTGTATCACATCCACACACATACATACATACATATGTGAATAAAATGATTTCCATGGGTCATTCAGGTCATGGTCTTTTCATAAAATAATAAAATCATAGGGCTGGAAGAGACCTCCGGAAGTCATCAAGTCCAACTCCCTGCGTGGACAAAGCAGGACCAATCCCAACTAAATCATTCCAGCCAGGGCTTTGTCAAACTGAGACTTAAAAATCTCTAGGGATGGAGATTCCACCAACTTCCTAGGTAACCCATTCCAGTACTTCACCGCCCTCTAGTGAAATAGTTTTTCCTAATAGCCAACCTAGACCTCCCCCACTGCAACTTGAGACCATTGATCCTTGTTCTGCCATCCCTCACTACTGAGAACAGCCTCTCTCCATCCTCTTTGGAAGCTTCCTTCAAGAAGTTGAAGGCTGCTATCAAATCCCCCCTCACTCTTCTCTTCTGCAGACTAAATTAGATAAAATCCCTCAGTCTCTCCTCGTAGGTCATGTGCTCCAGCCCCTGAATCATTTTGGTTGCCCTCCGCTGGACCCTCTCCAATGCATCCACATTCTTTCTGTAGTGAGAGGCCCCAAATTGGATGCAGTACTCCAAGAATGGACACAATACTTTTCATTCTAGTCTTTTTCATACTTCCAGAAACGTTTACACATGTGCTCTTTTAAATATTGCTATTTTATATGAATTAAGCTATTAATGAAACCTTTCTAATGGCAAATAAATAAATAAAATTACGTGACAAGACTTGTCCTTTTTATTAAACTTATGGCTTTTTATTTTTTCCATAAAAATAATCAACTTTTATATTATAGGACAAATACTTTCAAGATTGAAATGCAAAGTTTTTAAATGAAGCTTAAAAACGGTTTAAGGTACCAAATTTGTGTTGACTTAAACATAACAGGTTTAATTCTGTGCTCAGTTTTACTCATTGAAACCTGCTAAGTCAATGAGGTTACGTAGGTACAAGTGTTGGCACAATATGACCCAGAGCACATTTACACTTTAATAACCAAATACTTGATAGAGTCCTTTATATAGACATCTCCATTTTAAAGAATGGATGGAAACAGCTGGCCTGGGAAAGTGAGATGAAGAAGAAATGCAGCTATAGCATAGTACATCCCACAGTACAGCTTGGGCACCAGTATTCTCTCTTCAAAATATATGAGAAAAATGGGGATGGGGCATAGGTTAGTGAGATTGGTTAAGAGTTCTTCACACCATTTTGCATGCATTTGGGAGATGGATCCATTCCCTTCACAACCACTGATGCCTGTTTATACTGACTTTAAATATTTTCAAGAAAAAAACCTGAAGCCAGTTTGAGTTTTGTTTTTAGATTTGTAAATGGCACCCACATACAAATTTCATGGTGCACACTTCTCAGACTCAAATGATGTATTTCATAAGGGCCAGATATTTTAAAGTTATTTAGGCATCTAAGTATGGAATTTTTATTTCAGATCGATGGAAGTTGAATACCTAAGCAGTTTCAACATCCTCTTTGAATCTTTATCAAGTAAATAAATTTAGAAATCTGGCCCTAAGTGCATGAAAATCTCCAGTAAAATTACATTTTTTCAACATTTACTATGAGAGTGCCATAGCAAACCAAGGGTACATCTAGACTACAGGCTTTTGTCAACAGGCTTTGTCGACAGATACGGCAACAAAGAGCGCCTAGACTACATCCAGTTCTGTCGACAAAACAGAACTCTTTTGAGAAAAGGCGTTATTCCTCATAGAATGAGGTTTACCACCATCGACAAAACTGCCGAGTTCTGTTGACGGTATGTCAACAGAACTCGGCGGTAGTGTAGACGCAGGTATAGTTTTGTCAACAAAAGGCCCAGTCTAGACACACCCTTAAGATTTCAATAAGAAATTGGTTAAAAAAAAGGTTGCTTTACCATCTTCCTTGTCTGATTTCACTATGGATTGCTGCTTGCAAAGGACAACCCTCCACCTTTAAGCAGGTGTGGGGGGTATTTGGCTGGAAGGGAAAAATGAAGGGAACACTGCTTTATGGCTGGGGGGAGGGGTAGGTGTGAAAATTTCTGGAAAAGAGGTCAGCCTAGTTGACAATTCATCCTTTAGGAATGCAACCCCATGGCTGAAGCCACCCTTTGAAACTCAGGCATCTGCTTTTCCGACATTTTTTGCAGAGGAGCAGACACACTCTTTCGGAAGCCCGGTCTTCCTTGTAAAACGAGGAAGAAGGGCTCTTCTGAAAAAGGAGGCTTTTCCAAAATTTGGCCCAGCCTCTTCCACAAAAACAATCAGAGTGCAATTTCCATATCTTTTTCTGATAAAATGCCATAGTCTAGAAATACCCATCCAGTAATAGGATGGAGTAATCGGAGGATAGGGTAAAAATTCAAAATGATCTGGACAAACTACAGACATGATCTGAGGTAAATAAGGACAAATGCAAAGTATTCCACTTGGAAAGGAACTACCAGTTTCATGCATGGAGAATGGAAAGTGACTGTCTAAGAAGGAGTACTGCAGAAAGGGATCTAGGGTCATAGTGGCCCACAAGCTAAATATGAGTCAACAGAGTGACACTGTTGCAAAAAAAGCAAACATGATTCAGGGATACATTAATAGGAGTGTTGTGAGCAAGATATGAGAAGTCATTCTACCACTCTACTCTGCACTGATTAGACCCCAGTTGGACTATTGTGTCCACTTCTGGGCACGACATTTCAAGAAACATGAGGAGACATTCGAGAAGGTCCAGAGAAGAGCAACAAAAAGGATTAAAGGTCTAGAAAACATGAGCTTTAAGGGAAGACTAAAAGAATTGGGCTTGTTTAGTTTAGAAAAGAGAAGATTGAGAGGGGGACATGACAGAGGTTTCCAAGTGTCTAAAAGGGTGTTATATGGAGGAAGGAGGAAACGTGTTCTCCTTGGCCTCTGATGATAGGACAAGAAGCAATGGGCTTAAATTGCATCAAGGAAGGTTTAGGTTGGACATTAGGAAAAACTTCCTAATTTTCAGGGTAGTTAAACACGAGAATAAATAGACTAGGAAGGTTGTGGAATCTCCATCACTGAAGATATTTAAGAGTAAGTTAGAGAGCCATCAAACAGGGATGATCTAGACAGGGCTTGTTCCTGCTGTGAGGGCAGGGGACTGGACTCAGTGACCTCTCGAGTTCTAGTATTCTATGATTCTATGAATAAAATTGTGTCCTGATTAAACTCATGTTAAATGTCTCCTGCCCTTCTTTTCGTATTGCTAGAAAAGCAATTTCAAAAAAGTGGAGTAAATACTGTATACAGTAGTTTGCATCAACTGTAATTTAAAAAATAGCAATACATAAAGGTCTTATCCAATTTTCTTGCAGTCATAACAAGAACAATTTAGTCAGAAGAATTTAAACACATCAGGTGCCTGGCAAAAAAAAATGTAAATGGCAAGAGATTTTATTTTTATATCTCTGCAATCTTACTAATATAATTTGTCCTACAGTCAAGTTATCTGAATTTAAATACATGTGGGTTTCAACCTTAATGTCTAAATCACCCAAGACATACAGAAGTTTATTTTCATTAACTAAGTTTTCAACCTCCACCATTCTGAATTGATAGCTATGTACTGGGATAACAATGACAGTAAAACTCCAATAGTCTGGCATCCAATAGGCCGGCACTCCTGATAGTCCGGCATCAAAATGGCAAGAGCCTAGTGAGTGAGTTTCGGCAAAAAATGAGTCACAAGGTAACAGCAGCAGCAGCTGAACTGGAGCAAAAAGGGTAAAAAAGGCTTAAAAAAACTAAAACATTACAGTATACTGAATAAAGCATGTACAATAAAAAGGGTTAAAAACACTTTATATACAGTATATAATGTATACAGTATATATATAACCATCTTATAGTATCTCCTGATAGTCCAGCATATCTGATAATCTGGCACCACCTAGGTCCCAAAGGTTCCGGATTATCGGAAGTCTACTGTACATGTATTTTTCAAATATCAATCATAGAATCATAGAATACTAGGACTGGAAGGGACCTGGAGAGGTCATCGAGTCCAGTCCCCTGCCCTCATGGCAGGACCAAATACTGTCTAGACCATCCCTGATGGACATTTATCTAACCTACTCTTAAATATCTCCACAGATGGAGATTCCACAACCTCCCTGGGCAATTTATTCCAGTGTTTGACTACCCTGACAGGAACTTTTTCCTAATGTCCAACCCAAACATCCCTTGCTGCAGTTTAAGCCAATTACTTCTTGTTCTATCCTCAGAGGCTAAGATGAACAAGTTTTCTCCCTCCTCCTTATGACACCCTTTTAGATATCTGAAAACTGCTATCATGTCCCCCCTCAATCTTCTCTTTTCTAAACTAAACAAACTCAGTTCCTTCAGCCTTCCCTCATAGGTCATGTTCTCTAGACCTTTAATCATTCTCGTTGCTCTTCTCTGAACCCTCTCCAATTTTTCCACATCTTTCTTGAAATGCGGTGCTCAGAACTGGACATAATACTCCAGTTGAGGCCTAACCAGCGCACAGTAGAGCGGAAGAATGACTTCTTGTGTCTTGCTCACAACACACCTGTTAATACATCCCAGAATCATGTTTGCTTTCTTTGCAACAGCATCACACTGCTGACTCATATTTAACTTGTGGTCCACTATAACCCCTAGATCCCTTTCTGCCGTACTCCTTCCCAGACCGTCGCTTCCCATTCTGTATGTGTGAAACTGATTGTTCCTTTCTAAGTGGAGCACTTTGCATTTGTCTTTATTAAACTTCATCCTATTTATCTCAGACCATTTCTCCAATTTGTCCAGGTCATTTTGAATTATGACCCTATCCTCCAGATTAGTCGCAACCCGTCCCAGCTTGGTATCATCTGCAAACATAATAAGCTTACTTTCTATACCAATATCTAAATCATTGATGAAGATATTGAACAGAGCCGGTCCCAAAACAGACCTCTGCGGAACCCCACTTTTTATACCTTTCCAGCAGGATTGTGAACCATTAATAACTACTCTCTGAGTATGGTTATCCAGCCAGTTATGCACCCACCTTATAGTAGCCCCATCTAAGTTGTATTTACCTAGTTTATTGATAAGAATATCATGCGAGACCGTATCAAACGCCTTACTAAAGTCTAGATATACTACATCCACCACTTCTCCCTTATCCACAAGACTCATTATCCTATTAAAGAAAGCTATCAGATTGGTTTGACATGATTTGTTCTTTACAAATCCATGCTGGCTGTTCCCTATCACCTTGCCACTTTCCAAGTGTTTACAGACTATTTCCTTAATTACTTGCTCCATTATCTTCCCTGGCACAGAAGTTAAACTAACTGGTCTGTAGTTTCCTGGATTGTTCTTATTTCCCTTTTTATAGATGGGCACTATATTTGCCCTTTTCCAGTCCTCTGGAATCTCTCCTGTCTCCCATACTCTCAAATATAGGTTTTTCACTTCCTAGGCCAAATCCATCTGCTGGAATAAGCAGGTACAACTATAATCAATTAAATTTATCTACAGAATTTTAAATGAAAACTTTTTTTCTTTGCTCCCTCCACTCATTGTCATATGCATTGAGGGATTGATTTTACAGACATAAAGTGAAAAAATAAGCATAATGAAAAAGCAACAATCATACAGCAGAAACACTTTACCGCTGTCTGCTATTTGGCATTGTTGGTTTTACTAATATACTCCACTCTATAGCTGGGCATTATGTCTCATATGAGTAGAATCATTCTAAACAAGCGGAATTTTAATTTGCAAATCATATACTGGCTGCTACCTGTTGTGTCTATTTAATTCCCAAAGCTTTTATGATCATATGTTCTTGTTAGCCTATACTAGCTTCTAACATTTATGAAAAAATGACCACTGTACTAAAATAATGTAGAAATATAAAAGCAAGGACTACATGTTCCTGTTTAACTGTTCAGTGGGATAAATGTCTTCATGACCAACTTAAAGTCACATATATTGGCATTATATAAAAAGATGAGTCAATCATTTATCTAGATGACAGCGAAACCAGATGGTACATGTTTTCCCCTAGTTTTCTGCCATGTGTCAGTGAAATGCAAATTAAATGAATAAAAAGCAACGTAAGCTCTGAGACCACAGCAAAGCAGTTAATCATGCCTACAGGATGAGGAAATACCAAACCTCTGGTATTTGGTTATATTTGAAATGGTTATATTTGTTGATTATATTTGAAATATTCAATAACATGGGCATTGGCTGTGTGTGTGTGCGTGCGCGCGCACGCATGTGTGTGTGTGTGTGAGGGGGGGGGCATGAGTGTGCTAGGTATATATATTTATACAGAGAGAGAGAGAGAGAGAGCATGTGAGCATGCTAGGTTACTGATAGACATCAAAGAATAATTAACTGCTGCATTTGTTTCAATTTAAAACAACCTTATTAGTTTTAAGGCTAAAAATGAGAAAAAAAAGATTTAATCACTGATGTAATAAGGTCTGACAAAAACATGAGGATTGAGGACAGAAGATTATTATAGTAAGATGCACTCATGAAAAAATAATGAAAGTGGGTTTTCCATTATACTTGTAAAATTCAAATAAATGCCACAACTTGGTAATGAATGCATTCTGAGGGCCATGGAACACCTATACTGGACATTTAACTCTTACAATGCAAAAATGAAATTAGGAATTAAAGAGGGTAGGCATGCAGATCATTTTAGTCCAGGCATATTCTATTGGTCAGACTAACTTGTATTTTAGGGTTTAATTAAAAAAAATCACATGAACATTTGATATTATCTTGGATCTCAGACAGTAGGGATGACGTAAAAGAGTTTGATCAAAAAGAGAAATGAAAAGCTACTGAACTGTCTGCAGATATAAATACATCTGTTAGCTGTAATATGTGAGCAAATATGAGTTGCACAATAAAATCATTTATGAGCAAGGAGGACACATTTTTGGACATGGAAGAAATAATTAAATATTCACAGCTGTGATGTGTGTTTAACTCCCATAAAAAGATCACAGTTCTGACCTCAGAGGGAACTATGGTATTCAAAGAATACCCTTGTAATTTGTCTGATGCATACTGGCTCTCATGCTCTGTTTCAACATGTATGTCTCTTTAATAAGAGTAAAAATCAGATAACAGACTACAACAGAGGTCATCAACTTTAGGCATGCTGCCCATCTGGATAATCGAATGGTGGGCTGCGAGACATTTTGTTTACATTGATTGTCTGCAGGCATGGCCCACCAGAGCTCTTATTGGCTAAGAACAGCAAACCACAGCCACTGGGAGCTGGGGGAGGGCTGTGCCCACAGGTGGTCAACATAAACAAATGTCTCACGGCACACCAGCAGATTACCCTGATGTGCCACGTACCAAAGGTTGTCAACCTCTGAACTACAAACAAACCCAAGTGTTCCTTTCAGTCACAGTGTTTATGGGGTATGAACACAACATCAATTTCCTAAACTAAATCAGCCTTTTCCCCCAATGAAGAGCCACTCTTTTTGACTTGTCACATGGACATTATAGTGTAACAAGTTGCATGTATTCTGTTATTTAACTCCGCAGAGTTGGATTCCCTCCTCCTGCAAAACTAGGTTAGGTTCCACCTATCTGGCTTTGGACAAAATACCTGAGATTCCCTGGGTGCATAAGGTTTAGTGTTACTTTTTTTTCCAAAAAAAGTATTATGTTATGCAAAATAATAGAAAAAAAGCAATACTGATTTCACCTTCTGATTCAAAGGTTCATTTTATTGTCACACTTCATATGTTACTGAAAAACAAGGCATTCTGCTCTCTCCATGATAAATTGTATTGATAACATTTCTATAATACACACTGCATCTCTCTGTATCCAGCTATGTTTCTAGAGACAGGTGCACATAGCCCTGATACTGCATTAACCATGAAATTTAAATTTGAACTACAAAGCTTGACTTACATTAAACAGAACAAATTATGATCAAATATGCACGACAAAGAGAGAGAAAATCTCCTTAAGTCCATGTAAAGTTGGGACAAACATACGCACTCACTCGGAGCCTGATTCTCTGTGGTACTAAGTGTCCCCATCTCTCAGATGCTCTCAGTGGGAGGTGAGAATGTTCATCACCTCCCAAAAGCCTCACAGTAGCAGTCTGATTAGGTATTTAAATACTGAGATGATAATCCCATAAATAGCAGAGTCCAGAACTCGCTAACTAGCATAGAGTTCCAGTCCTTGGAGCAGCCCAGGAGTGGAAGGGCACTAAAGAGGCCTCATGCTGCCTCCCTTAGCAGTCCTATAGGTGGCAGCATTGCACAGAATCTCTATTCCTGCCCACTTCGTACATATCTCTGCCATCCTCAGTCTGGTTCTCAGTTGGCCCCAAGACAAGGGCTTGGAAGAGAGTCCTCAGAAAGGACCTTCCGCCTTCTGTTTCTGTACCGGGAAAATTATTCCTCCACTAGAATTAGAGTTAGAGGTTCCCACTGCTATCACTAACAGAATTATCTTAAGTGCATACACTGTAGAATGAGGCTTAGCCTATGGAGTATGAGGAGAAATCTGAAAAAGGCAGTCTAATAAAATTAGCACTTCCATTTACTCTACCATCTGTGCTCTGACATGGTTGGTTTAGACTCTAATCCCGTCTGTTCCAGCTCAACATGACTAAGACAAAGCTCCTACTCTCCAGCCTCCTCCTCCTCCCCCCACCTCCTCTCTCTTCCTCCTTTTTCAATCACTACTGTCAACTCCATCATCCAGCCTGGCACTTAGTCTTATAACCAGAGAATATTCTTCCACTCTACCTCTCTCTAGTGTCCTCACAATTAGGCTGTATCCAAATCATGCCAATTCTTGTCATAACGTCTTTAAGATACAGTCTTCCTTGTCTAGCCACACAACTAAAGCCCTTGTCCAGTCTCACATCATACAATGTATCAATTGCAGAAACCTTATTCTTGACAAAGACTATTTTACCCTGTTCATATCGATTCAGAATGCTGCTTCAGAGATGTTTCTCCTAGGCCATCATTTTCACTGTATCTTCCCTTTCTTTCCGTCCTTCAAATCAGCTCCTCCTTCTCTATCTCATCAAACAAAAGTGACTTGGCTTCAATTTGAAATCCCTGCACACCTAACTTACCTCTCATTCACTGCTGAAATACCAACTCCTGCTTTCAGCTTGCCCACCATGCTGATACCATATCCATTGCCCCCATGCTGTCTCTAAACCTTGGGAGGTGCACAAATCTGCCTTATTTGCCTTCCACTATCTCCTAAAAACTCTCATTTTTGGCATGCCTACAAATAACTTGGCAATGGTTAGACTGCTGGGGTGGGTCTAGACTATATGGCTCCGTCGACGGAGCCATGTAGATGAGTTTACTCGGGAAAGGGAAATGAAATGGCGATTTAAATAATCGCTGCTTCATTTACATCAAAATGGCCGCCACGCTGTGCCAATCAGCTGTTTGTTGGCACAGTGCAGCAGTCTAGATGAGGATCTGCCGACCCCAGAATCCTTTGTTGGCAGATCCCAATGGTAAGAATGAGGCTTACAGGATCTGCTGATGAAGAGTTCTAGAGTCAACAGATCCCTGTTTAGACTGCCGCGCTGTGCTGTAAAACGGCTGATCGGCACAGTGCGGTGGCCATTTTGATGTAAATGAAGCAGCGATTATTTAAATCGCCGCTTCATTTCCCTTTGCTGAGTAAACTCATCTACATGGATCCATCGACAGAACCATGTAGTCTAGACACACCCCTGCTGTGCTGGGACCAGTGCCCATCATACTGACTCCCTGTCATCTCCTTATGCCTCTAGTCATCTTCTGAGTCTTGTCTTATACTCAGTTTGTGAGCTCCTTAGTGCAGGAACCACTTTTTTTTCTATTTGTACAGAACACCCCGGAACTATGGATCCAATGCACTGTTGAAACACATACAAATATTTTTTTAACTTACTCACAAACCCATCTTGTAAAGTCTGCAGTCTCTCTTCAGAAAAAAGAGAAATGGTAGGGCGTCTTACTGATTAGACGCAGAGCACTCACAGAACTATGCAAGGAAGCCTGAACAATTGCTGCTTAAACTAGGCCTGCCTTGAGCCAATGTTATTTGTCCTTCTGTTATATAAGTACTGAAACCACACAATTTTTTTTTAAAGTGAAACAAATAGTAGGCGTGATTCATCACTGTAATACTGCAGCTTAATCAGGCTTGGTAAAAAATGTCATTTTATTTATGATTTCGGAAAACCTAGCAAATATCTTTCTGTCTCATTAATACACACATATATACACATTATGGATATATGTAATATGCATAATATTAAATAATGGTGTGCCTTGTCCTTTTCTTTATTGGATCAACATGACCTGGAGTTCTTACTTGAAGCCAATATTTCTAACCTTCTAACATAATTCTCTCTAGGTTGTTTTTTAGGAAAATAATAGAGTTAATGGAAGAATTGAAGCTACCCATAGAGGCATAATTCATCATGGAGTGTTGCATGCCATTATCTCAAAAACATACAGTGTAGTAATCACTTGAAGTACTGATAACACATAATTGTATGCTTCTCATAAATTATAGGTGAATGGGAGTTTCAGCTAATGAGTGCCAAATAGCAGCTCAGGAACTGCGGTGATTACAGAAGATGTGGTTCTGAATGCATTTATTATTGAGGTATTACAAAACCTTTTTATAGTAGAGATGGTAGGCATATAACCATCCAACCCATGGAGGTACCTGTGTATACTACTAAACTAACTAAAGGTAACCAAATAACTTGTCCAATTGCTCCAGTCTTTTCACATAAAAGCAGAATTTCAATACAGGCTGTGTGTGTGTGTGTATACATACATACATACATACATATATATATATATATATATATATATATATCTCCCAACATTTACCAAACAAAAGTTTAAAAATATTCTGAAACTAAAACCATTTTTGACTTCTATAGGTTGTACCATAGATGATCCTGGATCACAGACAGTGTCCAGATATAAGGAGGTCAAGCAATGGGGGAAGAGGGGCGTGACTCAGTCAGGAGTTCCGTGTTGAGGGAGAGGGGCACAGCAGGGAGTTCTGGCCTCTGCTGCCGACTCTAGCAGGGGCTGGCAGTGGCCACAGAGCCCCAGGAGCCATGGAGCCTTGGTCCCAGCAACCACAGCAGCGCAGACCCCGGCACCCCAGAAGCTGCAGCATCCACAGAGCTGCCTGAGGAGTAGCAGGATTCAGCTGGAGTCCTAGCTGGGGGCAGAATGGGCCATGTTGGAAAGGATCGGTCAGGTCCCAAGGGTGCCGTACAAGGGAGGTACAACCTTTATTTCAATTTGCAGAAAAGAGAGAGAGAGAAAAAAACACCAACTCTCCTCGCCAATGCATACATTCATGTTGTTGAAAGGAAAGACATATTTTGGAATCACTGGATAATAATAAGGATAATGTAGCAGTGAAAGCTTGTAGCATGAAACTGGATATGCAAAACGGACAGACATGTACGTACTAGAAGATCCCACTATGATCCTGGCACCTAAACCTAGGGGTTATATATATAGTATTGGATACAAAGTACAGCAGGTAATGCTCATTCTGAATCAACTCCCTTCCATTACATCCTCTCAAAACTCAAAGATTCCAATACAGAACAAAAACAAATTTTACAAATCTCAAAAGGTGACATGAAATGGAACAGTCATCCTCCAGAAAAGAGATCTCCTTATTAATTTATTTAAAATATTTTTACCCTGCCTCAATATTTGAAATCTTTGAGGTGGCTTACAAAATTATATAAGAATAAAATACAAACTCCCAAAGGGTGGACATAAAACCTAAGACACCTCTTGAAGAGGGACACACAAACCCATACACAAACTCAAACACCAATAAAAGCATGGGTAAAAGGGATGGTTTTAGCCTGGCCCTGAAATAATGCCAACATTGGTGCCAGGTGAATCTCCCTGGGGAGAGAATTCCATAGCTTGAGGGCAAAGGCTGAGAAGGTCCTTCTCCATGTGGATGTTAATCTTATTTCTGTGAATGGCGGAACATATCCATGGTATTTACTGCTTTGTGGTGGGGTTCCAGAGTCATAGCCAGCTAACAATTTCTCTAGTTGCTCAGACTACTTCCTGTTTTATATAATACTCCTTAGCGAATCAGGGGTCTGGATATTCTCCCTTATCAGGAGTTTCATAGGTAGGCAACTTAGTCCTTTTCTTGACCTTTCTCCTAGTTACTCGGGGGAGCTGCTGGATAGCAGTCATATCTTGAGCATCGTCAGGTGATCTGTAAGTAAGATTTGAGGCCTCTGAGCCCTGACAAATACACACCAAAATGCTGGAAGTGTTCACTCCAGCTGAATAACTGTAAAGCTATATTCAAAAATGCCAAACATCACTTATGACTAGAGAACTTGTCTCATATACTCTCTGATTTGCTTCAAAATAATTGAGAACACAGTTTTACCTTTTAAATGATCTTCCAAGCATCTCAGATAGTACAAAAACTGATACTGACCATTGGAAAAGGAGCACTCAGATTTTACTTGCAAAAGCATGATAATTGCTACCATCAATGGAAGCTCACAAATGACAATCAAATGAATCTATAGCTCTTCTGTTAGTTTTGGATGATAATCTATTACTCTAGGAATTGCTAGCTGAGTAGCTCACAATGGTAATATTAATTCAAATGTTATGCAAATTTTCAATAATTTCATTTATAAAGACTATAAGCTGAAATATATATCTGAGATTCTAGATGGCAGAACTCACTTTTATACTTGTCTGATTCTGAACAGCTCTAGAAGGTGATGAAGCCCTCAATGCAAAGTGGAGCAGTCAGCTGGGAGCTGCTCTTACTTACGGATCATCTTTCTTTCAGAGCTATTTGTGAGCTGTCCCATAACAGCTCATAAGAATTCCTATAATTGTATATACTGTGGAGATTTGCCTCCTACTCAACATACAAGTCAATCCTGCCCCATCTCCATCCCAACCATGTTCTGTTGCACTGGGGTTTATGAAAGAGCCTACAGAGAACAGCCAATGTATCTTTTATGCAGTGCCTTCTCTGGGGGAATTCTTCTCCAGCCAGTTAAAGCACTTCTGCAGCCACTGAATGCTGGAGAAGAAACAGGGACTGTGGAGGGAAGAAGAATTTCTCCCTTGATCTTTCACGTAAATGTAAAGTGATCATTCTATTTCCTATTTAAGCTTTGATTCAGAGAAAATCTATGTATCTTGTATATCATATTTATGTGTCAGTTCTTTTGTAATAATATGAAGTGGGACTCTGCTGTGATTAAATTTAGAGGATCATAGCTATGCCAGAACTCCCTCTTCTATAGTGAAGTTGGTGGGAAGAGAAGGGAGGGAGAGAAATGAAGTAGTGAAAGAGAGCACTTAACTATAAGAGGGTTCCACTATACTGCATATATTCTTTAGTCTCAGGTCTAATCTGGATCTTCAGTCTATGGAAAGACATACGTTCCTTCAATATTACTCATTCAAAAAGGGACACAAAGAAACGGGAAAATGTTTTTGTTTTAAAAATGACAAACTACAATAAAAGTGTTTGAAATCACTGGGAAATAAATAAGCACACTGTGATTTGAGTGTTCTATTTTATCTAAAGGTTAGTTTTGTACCTTTGATAGAGGAAAAATGCCTAAAACCATATACAACTCATTCCTTCAGCCCCATGGTACACAGACCAAGTAGGAGAATAGGCATTTTAATTAGCATAGGTAAAGCAATATTTGCTGTACTCTTGTGTTGAGATTGGAAAAGTGCTGTAATGTACACAGACTTATGGAACACCAGCATTGTTCCAGGTCAAAAAGAACAAGGGGTACGTCTACACTACAGCGCTAGTTCGAACTAACTTAGTTCGAATTAGTTAATTCGAACTAAGCTAATTCGAACTAACGCGTCTAGAACTAAAAACTAGTTCGAATTAGCATTTTGCTAATTCGAACTAGCAAGTCCACATTGAGTGGACTCTGAACAGGGCTTAAGGATGGCCGGAAGCAGTGCCGGCAGGGCATAAAAGGAGGACTTAGAGCATGGAGATGCTGTCTCAGGCTAGCCGAGGGCTGCGCTTAAAGGGTCCCGACCCCCACCCCGGACACACAGTTCTAAGGGGTGCCCCGCTTGCAAAGAAGTTCTGGCTTGGAGTGCCCGGAGTACCCACACTGGGCACATCACACCACTCGGCCATCAGCCCGGCTGCACTTGCTGCAGGCTGCCATCTGGGGAGAGGGAGTAATCAGGGGGCTGCAGGAGAGCTTCCACCCCCAGAAGCCCGCAGAGCCAGCCCAGTCCTCCCCATCGGGGGCTCGTACCCCATTCCTCCCTCACCTCCTTCCACTTACCCTTCCCTAGCCCCCCTTCTTATTGATGTACAAAATAAAGATAACGTTTCTTCCAACATTGACTCTCTCTTTATTGAAAAAAACTGGGGGAGACAGGGAAAAGAAGGTTGGAGAGGGGAAGAGAAAGGGTGGGAGAAGGGAGGGCAACTAACATGATCAGGGGTTGGGAACAGGTCCCAGATGAAGAAAGGCTACAGAGACTGGGACTGTTCAGCTTAGAAAAGAGGAGACGGAGGGGGGACAGGATAGAGGTCTCTAAAAGCAGGGGTTGGGTGGAGAGGGTGCATTCAGAAAAGTTCTTCCTGAGTTCCCATAACAGAAGGACTAGAGGACACCAAAGGAAAGGAATGGGTAGCAGGCTTGAAACTAGTAAGAGAAAGTTGTTGTTGTTGACAAAGCAAATAGTTAACCTGCGGAACTCCTTGCTGCAGGAGGCTGTGACGGCTACAACTAGAACAGAGTTTAAAGGGAAGTGAGATCAAGTCATGGAGGTTGGATCCATGGAGTGGTATTAGCCAGGTGGTAGGAGTGGTGTCCCTGCCCAAAGTTTGTGGAAGGCTGGAGAGGGATGGTCACTGTCTTCGGTCCATCCCCTCCAGGGTCCCTAGGGTTGGCCGCTGTCGGCAGACAGGCTACTGGGCTAGATGGACCTTTGGTTTGACCCAGGACGGCCATTGTAAGCTCAGGGCTCAGGGTTGGGGGTCTCAGTGGACCCCCTTGATTTACATGCACACCTGCTCCTGGGTGGCCAGGCTGGCAGCTCTCCTGCCCTAGCCGGCCACTTTCCTGTGCCTAGTGCGGAGATCGTGGACGAGGTCCACGATGTCCGCACTAGCCCAGGAAGGTGCCCGCCTCTTGCGGTCCAGGGCAAGCTCCCGGGAGCCGCCAGCCTGGTCCCGGCAAGAGGGGGTGGGCTGGGGGGCATCGGGTGGGTGGCTCTGTGTCGTGCCAGGTGCAGGGTCTGCTAGCTGGGTGCTGGCAGGCTTGCACCTGCCACGGGCACCGTAGCCAGCCCGTGCCCCTTTAAGGGGTCCGGGGCCGGGAGGGGGGCATAGAGTTTCCCTGGTGTTGGCCAGAGTGGCCACCAGGGAAACCTGGGGAGGGCTAGCCTCCCACTAGGTCGAACTAAAGGGCTACACAGCCCTTAGTTCGAACTAGCTAGTTAGAACTAGGCGTTAGTCCTCGTAAAATGAGGTTTACCTAGTTCGAACTAAGCGCTCCGCTAGTTCGATTCAAATTCGAACTAGCGGAGCGCTAGTGTAGCACCTATTAAAGTTAGTTCGAACTAACGTCCGTTAGTTCGAACTAACTTTGTAGTGTAGACATACCCAAGGATAGCAAAGGAAGTCTAAAGTTATGTTTTATTATGTTCTGTTGTCATAACCATAATAAAACAACAAAAATAGCCTATCTGCCTTTATTTTGAATGGAAAAGAGGGTTTAAGATATGAATAGGGTATTATAAATTAAAGAGGATACACATTAAAGATCTGTACAGCTTCAGATGTTGGTACCTAACCTTGTGATTTCGTGTGTCTGTACTGCTAATAGGACAAACATTTTTTGTGCACCCCTGGAGCCTATTCTCAATTTTCATGCTGTATTTCCATTTGATTCATTCACTGTGAAAAGAAATTTTACCAGAGGAACTTAGCTTTTTACAGGACGCAGTCAAGGAAGTAGATTACTTAGCAAAACCGTCATCTCCACTCAACTGGTGCCCTTTATCTTCTCGCAGCAGATACTCACTCGGTTGCCTCAGTAATCCAGTCTAAAGAACGAGGCCCATGAACATTTAACATAGTTACTACAGGATAATCACAGCTATTGATTCTGACATGCTGATTTTCCCTGAAAAATCTCATACTGTCTTCTGCTACATTAAGGAATCAGTCTTAGAATACATTCCCTCAGTATGTGTTTAGCCATGCTGTTTTTCCATCCTAATTATTATTGTAGATTTTTATTTTTATTCTTGAAAGAAACAAACAGAAATAACCTTCAGTGTAACACTTAAAGAAAATGGTGCAGAAACAGGCATATATTAGTATGAATATAGTTTGTAACTCTAGTTTTCTATTAAATGTGCTTATACTATAACAGTTCTGCTTGATAGAAAATTACACCACACTGGGTTAATGACCATCTGATTATATTCAAATACTGTCCATGAAATAACGATGTAATTTATAGGAAACAATTTCACTCTATATGACTCTCAATTAATTTTAAACATTTCACTGCTCTACTGATCAGCTGTAAATCAAAAAAGGGAAAAATATTAGGGCAATCCTGACCTTAAGTTATCTAATTTAATAAGAAGTCATTTTTACACTTCATGAAATTGAGTGAGCTTCTCTAATTTATAAGAACATACTTCATAAACTTTGACAATTGAATCCACTTTGAGAAATGTCTCTCCCACTTCAGAATATCTGTTCCAGTGGATTACACATTGTAATGTAGACCACCTGTTGCATTGCACACTTCAAGCATTTCTGTACTTAGGGATACACTTTTTCCTCATGCTGTGTGAGCTACAGATGGAAGCAGGTGAGATTCTAGAAAGTTGCCTAGAAACATGTTGAGCTAGGCTTACATTCCTTCAGCCCGGTGGTACACAGACTAGGGAGGATAACAGGCATTTTAATTAGTATAGGTAAGGCAATGTTTGCTGCATCTTTGTGTTGAGATTGAAACCTGCTGCAATGAACACAGAATGATAGAACATTAGCACTATCCCAGCATAGGTAATACCACTCAAGTTAGTGGAAAAACTCCAATTAACTTTAATCATGTAGTATCAAGTTCTCAGGGAGCAGGAGGTGATGTTGCACACAGAAAACTGTGGACAACTCAGGACCCTTGAGGAAAGGAGCTACACTGTGGATCCAGGATATCTAATTAATATCAGGGGGAATTCAAGGAGAAGGGAAAACACTCCGAACACTTGCTAAGAGGGACATAAGGAAAATGGCATTTTTTTTCTTTTTTGCTATGCTAGTGAAATGCTTCTTTTAACAGATTCTAGAGTTAGCTTCAGTACTTCCAGAAAATGAGGGCCTGATTCTTTGCCCTGGTCTGATGGTTTAAGGGACTGAAACAGACAAATCTCTTTAGTCCAATTTGTACTGGAATGCACTGTTGGGAATCCTATACACAATATTGTGGATTTTTAGTACATTTCATAAAGTACTCTGCAACTATTTACAAAAAATACCACTGAAGACCATCCATGGTAATAAAGCACTATGCGCTGTAGTAAGTGTTTGCAGAATTGGTCCCTAAGTTTGTTGTCTGTTTTACAACACACTTCTGAAAATGGGCCCTGTTCAATGTAATTATAAAAAATTGTGTAAGTTAGGGAAACACAGTTATGCTGTAATGTTAGATAAAATATTTTAAGAAATGGCTTAATTTTCAGAAACTGAGTGCTTTGAAGGATTCTGAAAGGACATTTGCACTGAGAATCAATAATTTATCTATGCTAAAAGAAAAAAGTCCAATATATGGTTATGCCTCATGACATATATGAAATTGACATGACTAGTGCTAGTAATTGGAAAGTCAGATGTGCAAGTTGAATCTGCTCAGTCTGCTTTAAGTTACATTACCATCTCTATGCAATAGTTAACCTAAGGTTTGAAAGTGCCTGGAAATAATACATCTCTAATTTTTTCATTAGGATTAATTGTTCTTGAATAATTTCCTCGGTGCATTAGCTACAATTAGTATTTCTATTAACATCTAACATGGATGCCTTTTTTCATATATTGTCGTACTTGAAAGTATATCCCCTTTCTCTATTCTCATTCTAAATTCTCGACATTCTCATCTTACATTATGGCTTGATAATTAAACAGGGCCACATCCTTTTGGTAATTTACACTTTCATATCACCAGTGTCACAGAAAAACCAAGGTTTTTTTTTTTTTGTTCATTTATGTCACCTAGGCACACAAAAATTAAGGGGTACAACTAATCACTCTTCATATAAGTTCCTGTGAGCATGCCTATTACTCTGCTGCAAACATTGTACGAACTTGGAATTTTTTAAAAAATCATTGACACAATGAAGCATACACATGACGAGGGAGAGGCAAAGGGAGCAATGAAGCAAATTGTCCTTTGACAATTCTCTGAAAGTTTGCAGTTGTATTATTTATGAGATTTAGTGAAAGAACTCTTCCTTTCTGTACTATTAGATCTGGCTGGAAGCACTTCTTTGATTTTCAGTGGGGGATAAGTGAATCTGATCAAGAGATTAGCGGTAGTTGCGGTTAGCAACTACTGCAACCTAGGGGATCGATAAGCAATGACTGACATCGTCCTTTCAGTGTCTCACAATATGAAGAAAATTAACACCAGGATCTTGTGAGAAATGTATAGGGGTTTTGGGTACGTCTACACTACAACATTATTTTGAAATAACTAGTGCTATTCCAAAATAACTTAGTCTTCATCTACACAGTAGGCAGTTATTTCAAAATGCAGGCAGTCCCCGGGATATGTACAAGATAGGGACTGTAGGTTTGTTCTTAAGTTGAATTTGTATGTAAGTTGGAACTGGCATCCAGATTCAGCCGCTGTTGAAACTGACCAGCGGCTGACTAAGGAAGCCCAGGGCAGAGCTGCTTTGCCCCGGGCTTCCTGGAATCAGCCGCTGATCAGTTTCAACAGCGGCTGAATCCAGATGCCTGGGACATAGCAGCTGGGGCACTGCCGGGTAGGTCCCCGCAGCACCCAGCGGCACTGCGGGGACCAACCCGGCAGCACCCCAGCTGCTCTACCCCAGGTGTTCCCAAGTCAGCCGCTGCTGAAACTGACCAGTGGCTGACTACAGGAAGCCCAAGGCAGAGCAGCTCTGCCTCGGGCTTCCTGTAGTCAGCCGCTGGTCAGTTTCAGCAGCGGCTGACTTGGGGATGCCTGGGGCAGAGCAGCTGGGGTGCTGCCGGGTTGGTCCAGTAGCGCCGAGGAGCAGCGCAGCGGGACCAACCCGGCAGTGCCCCAGCTGCTCTACCCCAGGCATCGGCGAGTAAAGCCTGGTCTGCTGGGGGTTGGCGCACTAGCTGCACCCCTCTCCCCCCAGCAGACCAGGGAGACGCGGAGCAAAGCCGCGGAGGACGCAGGCAGCGGGATCGCGGAGCGTCTCGGCGGTCCCGCCGACCACATCCTCCGCGGCTTTGCTCCACGTCTCCCTGGTCTGCTGGGCCCCCCCCCCCAGCAGACCAGGGAGACGCGGAGCGGCTTTTTTCGCCGCGGAGGACGCGGGCGGCAGGACCACCCATGTCCTCCACGGCGATAAAAGCCTGGTCTGCTGGGGGGGGGGGGCGCACTAGCTGCGCACCCCCCAGCAGACCAGGGAGACGTGGAGCAGCTTTTCTCGCCGCAGAGGACGCGGGCGGCGGGACCGCAGCGCGTCTGGGCGATCCCGCCGCCCGCGTCCTCCGCGGCGAGAAAAGCCCCGTTCATATGTAGGGATTTGACGTAAGTCGGATCCACATAACCCGGGGACTGCCTGTAGTGCCAAAATACTTTCACACTGGATGACTTCTTACTTCTACTCCTGTAACCATCTTAGTATGGAGAATAAGGGAAGCTGGAGGAAGAGTGCCCTATTTTGAAGTGTAGATGCTCCCTTTTTCAAAAAAAGCTATTTTGAAATAAGATACACAATTGACGTAGCTCACATTAAGCCCTGCAGTGTAGACACACCCTTAGGCTTAGAAGAAGAAGAGCTGGGCAGAAAATGGGTTTCCTGTCCCATGGGACATTTTGATATTTCAAACTTTGCTTCAGGACAAAACCAAGACATTTCAAAATATTTCTTGAAAATTTGGAGTGTGCGCCAAGGCCAACTGGGACATAGGAAAGGGCCACACTCAACTCCTTCCTCTCTCTCTGTCAATTTACCAGACCACAGCTAAGTAGCTATTCTGGTTCTGAGTCTCATTTTCTCTACTTAGAGCTGTTCTACTTTGTATAAATAAATATTCATTAAAGGAAGCACTTAAATCTGGCTCTCTTGCATTGAAGGTGCATGCCCTAACCATTGGACTATAAGCAGCCCATCACTAATTCCTAAACCTTCCAGATCTTCATACTGGTTTTGAGCAGAATTTCCTGTAATTTTCCAAGGAATGATTTGTTGAAACAGCGTGTTCTTGGTCTGACAAATTGGCACTTTCTCATGAAAAACTGTTTTGTGGAAATTTCTAGTCAGTTCTAATAAGGAGTATAGAGGGTTTCAATGTATACTGCATTCTTATTGTTAGCATAAAAACAGGTTTTTTTCTTCGTATATTAATTCCAAATGACTCAACAATTTTGTCTCTCATTGTCTACGCTGGGCTTTGGATCAGAATCATAAATTTTCGTCCCAGATCCTTTTTACATTTGGCTTCCGACACCAGCCAAAGATTTTTTTCCAGCAACATTCAAATGGAAAGGAAAGGTACACAATATATACCACAAAACCTAAAGTGACTGAACTTGTGGCTGAGGAAGACTGAGACAAAGTTTTTGTTTCAATTAAGTTGGTGCTTCATTTTCTACAGCCCTCCACCACTGAGATTGCACTTGAAAAAATGTTATTTAATGTAAAGATGGGCAGTAATCCTTAACTAGGTAGGCAAAATGCTTGCATGGGCAATCTGAAGGTTAATTAAGCATCTAGCTGTCTGCTCTCATTAAATAGATCTCTTGAAGAGTCTAGGAATAAGCTTATGATGTTCAAGGATCCAATTTGAACTCTCTTCAGAATGTTGCTGGAGTAATAAATCTGTGGTATATTAAAAATCTTAAACTCTCCTTTGTACAAAAATGTACCATATTTTTTAAAATGTTGTAAACACACCGAAATATATAGAGAGTTACCTTTTTCATAACTGGTGTTCTTCGTGATGTGTTGCTCATCTAGTTTCCATTCTAGGTGCATATGCTCACATAATCACCAGTGCTAGAATTTCTTCCATCAGTATTATCTGTAGAGGCCTGGCTCTGGTGTCCACTGGAGTTGCCCACATATACCACAGTTTAAGGGGTACTGCGGGCTCTCCAAACCTTCAGTTCCTTCTTGCTGGAAACTGACAGAGGGTAGGGAGGGTGGGTCATGGAACAGGCATGAGCAACACATGGAGCAACTCATTCCACGAGGAGTACAGCTAGTTCGATTAGGAAGCCTAATCCGAACTAGCTACTCCGTGCCGCGTGTAGGCGCGCGGCACGGGGTTCGAACTGCCGGCATTTAAAAATGGCGCTGGCCGGCTCCATGCAAATGAAGCCCAGGAAATTCAAATCCCGGGCTTCATTTGCAAGTGCGGTATGCCTACATTACCCTCCTAGTTCGAATTAGGAGGGTAGTGTAGACATACCCATAGTAAGCCTGCAAGCCTAGAGAGTAACAGGTTGTGGCCCCATTGTGAAGGTACTCCTGGACCAGCAGGAAGAACCTCTCAAGGGCCTTTAGGAAACAGACAAGTCATATGAGAACTAGGGATGGTAAAATGGAGTTAATTGACTAGTCAATAGGAACTTCTGCATTCCTCCTTTGAAATGTACAATAGCCCCCGTTTCAAAGAAGGAATGCGGAACACCACGTACAGCCAGGGGCCAAAGGAAAGTCCCATTGACTCCGGGCTGCACGCTGGCGTGCCTGCTTTGAAATGCACAACAGTCTCCAGTGGGGGCTCTTGTGCATTTCAAAGCCATTGAGCCCAGGGTCAGCAAAGGACTCTGTCCCCCGCTGACCCCGGGCTCCATGCTACTCTGCATGCTGCTAGGAGCCTGGGGTAAGCTGGGGAGTACCCAGCTGACCCCGTGTTCCATGCAGCACTTCCCTATGTTATCGAGGCAGCAAAGGGGGGGATGTTGACTGGTCAAAATACTATCTGATAAGCAAATGCTTGTTGGATAGTCGATTAGTCTTTTACATCCTTAGTGAGAATACCGATTTATCCCAAGCACATAGATAGAAGAAAGTATGAACTTTGATGCTGAAGGGGGATCAAGTAATCCAGGATGGACTGCAGAGATGACTGGGTCAGGCAGATGCTATGTTTGAATGCCCAGTTGGACAACCACTTCTACTTTGCCAGGTAATTCACTCTGGTGGAGGATTTTCTTCTTTCCAGAAGAACCTACTGTACCTGGCCTATTCCTCTGGATTCAGACACCCAGCAGCAAAGCCATTCAGTAAAAAGAAGGGGAGTTTGTGTGCAGGAGCCAATATTGTTCCTGAAAGAACTGGTCAAGAAAGCTGGAGAGTGGTCATGGATCCACCATGGTCAGATCCATGAGCGTGCCAAACCAGGGCTAGTGAGACCATGCTGGGGTAATCAAAATGACTTGTGCCTTGTCTCTTGATTTTCAATCAAAATCAAATGGAATCAGCTGATCAACGGAATCAGTGGGAATACATATATCAGATCCCTTGCCCAAGATAGGAGAAAGGCATCAAAGAGGGCACCCCTTCTGAGGCCTTGGATGATGCTTCCTTTTCTGTCTGGTGATGAAAAGGTCTACTCAGAGAGCTGCTCACTTCTGGAAGAGCACTGCCAAGCGGAGCAACCACTTGCAATGAGAGGAAAAAGGACCTTCTAAGGTCATCTCACCATCAGGTAGAGTCAAGTACCACTCCCATAAGGACTTTACTGGGCCTATTATGACACTGTTAATAGAAGGCCCTGCCAAACCCAAGCCCAGAAGCTATCTTGGACAGGTGAGGTGTCCCAGGGAACTGGTCTCATCAGATGAGGAGGAGGAAGAATGCAAGGGTGGCTGAAATGATCCTCCTCCAGTGCGGTGAGCAGATATTCTAAACCCTGTAGGCCTCAAAGAGCTTGCTTTATAGCAATATCAGGACTTCTAATGTGAGCTAGCACATTGTATGTGATAGGCGGTCTGAAATACTGAGAGACTGGGGACAATCAGGAAGTGGGAGGCATGACGATCAGGAAGTAGGGCACTGACATGGGATTTTAGGCATAATTACACCAATGGTCCCTGTTTCTGAACATCCAGAGAGGTCCAGTACTGGAACTTCATTGATGAAAGAGAAGATGAGTGCTGTCTTTTATCCCAGGACCAAAAGACTGAAGAGCTTACCTCAGATTACAAGGAGGATTCTGAGTTATCCAACCTTGGTGGTGTGGTGCCAGATTGTGCTAAGGTCCACAGTTGTTGCTCTGGAGATATCAGTATAGAGGACATCAGACTAGATTTTTTCCTGAACTGCACAGGCCAACAAAGAAGGATGCTCTGACAATCAAGCCCTCTCCTGGTACTAAGGGTTTATCATGGCCATGAGCAAAGCAGCATCCAGGACCAGAATTTCCACCAATAACTGGCTGGTTTGTCTCTGGTACTACTGGGGAGGTTTGGTACCAAGAGGCACAGTAGAGCACAAGCTGCTGCATAGGCCTCTAATGTCATCAGTACCTAGAGATTTTCCTGATGCTGCCATTGTTCTCCAGAAGCAGTCAGTGCCATCGCTCAATGACCCAAGCACCATAGCTAGCATTGATAGGCCTCGTAAAAAGAGGTCGGTACCAAGGAGTGTCTTTTCATGGACTATGCCCTTCCAATCCTCCCAAGCTTGTGGATGGTACCAGGACGTCTGTTGCCCAGTGAACCTCTGCTATGCTGATGCATCTACCCTCTTGTGCATGTTTCTCAGCAACGGAGAAGGGAATTGAGGCTAACGTTCAAAATCAATATCCAGAGAGGCACTCCTCACCAATGCTTAAGTACTTGATGCATATCCTGAGCAGGAAGGTTACAAAGGTGGACACAGGGTAGTCTCCAATACATTGTGGCACAGATTCACCTCTGTAGTTTTTGGTCCTTGGGCTTGAAGTCCCCAGAAAATCTGGCAGAGATCTCTAATAAGATCCCTGTGAGGGCAGGTAGAATGCAGGGCAACTCACCAGCATGACCTTCCTACAGCCAGCACAAAGCTTAAATCCTGCAGACCAAAGCATATGTCGGTTCCAAGTGTTGAAACACCATAATAAAAGAGAACCTAAACTCCAAAAACAAAGAAGAAAAACAGCAAAGAAAACAACACTCATCTAACTAATGAATACCACTAACTGTTTAGAGTAAGGAAGAGAATTTATCTATTTATCTGTAATGAGAGAGAGAGAGACAGAGAGAGAATGAATGAACTTGCAGTAGCAAGTCAGTGTACTCCAACTACCTACCAGTTAGAAAGAAATGAGTGTGATCTTCCTTTTATACAATCATGCAGCAGAGCACCTGTGCTGTCCTGATGGGTACCAATAAAGGAAGTGTCTCTGACTCTGCTGCACTGGGCCTGCACACACCTGAAGTGGAGTGTGTGAGTGTAATGGCTGGAAGAGGAAGCAGAAGAATTTCACGTATGATATGTAGTAAAAAAGGAACAGCTATCCTTAGATACAAATAAATATTAGACCAAATACTAACATAGGTACATAGCCATTACACAATTCTTACCCCTAGCAGGACTCTTATTGACTTCATTATTTTGCCTAAGTGCTGAGTAAGAACTGAAGTCTTCAAAATGTATCCTAATACATTAAGCAATATTTCCTAATTAATTAATGCAGAAATTACATCCATAAAGACAATTCTTCTAGACACAGAGCAATGATAAGGGAGACAAAAAGTTATCTCTGTAAGCATGACACTGAAAAAATTAATATTCTTTTTGCTTAAAGGTGCTGCTGTACTCTTTGGGATGTTTGTTATGCAGCAAACTATTTATGGTTTACTAATGTGCAATCCAGACTATAAGTAACTGGACTGGGCTAATGTACTTTAAAAAATTTACCTTATATCTTTCTAAGAAAAGTATTTTAATATTTTAACCATACTATAAACAGCATGAATCACAAAGAGAAAATTAATCTTTAAGAACTTTGTGCAATTGAGACTAATCAGCTTGTCTCCAGCAGGCAATAACTTTAACTGCAGAACAAAAAAGAAAAACTAATTCATGAAAGTACACCTACTAATTAGGCTTTTTCCTATATTTTAAAACTGAATGTCTATTAACAATGAGCTAAATTACAGATATTTCATTAAGATATCTTGACAAATGTATCAATATTCAGTCTGTTTTATAATGTAAAAAAATTAACTGAAGTTTATGGCCATTCAGAAAAAATATATAAAAAGGAAAGGAATATAAAATTATCTCTTAGGTTTTTTTCACTTCTTCAAGGGGGACAATACAATTTAATGAAAAATTAATTGAAAAAAATTAATTATCTATTTTGGAGGATGGGCTTTTGAACAGAATAACATGAATAGGAATAGACAATTCAGATTAATTAGTGATAGAAGTATAGTAGCATAAAGAGAGCTGTTGGAATGTACAAGCCATTTTTTTTAAACTAGAATGTAAAAAATGTTTAACTTATGGAACTCCATGTAACAAAATAATCCTGAAGGAATTCCTTACAATACAGTTTTTATGCCATTTTATATATATAAAATGATATTTTTGTCTCTGATATACATATTCATCTCCCATTGAAATCAATAGCTGCCATGTGTTCATCTCTAAAGGAAACATTTGACTCAATATCCTAACATTTATTTTTGTTTTTTCAGTCCAGGTGTACGTCTGTCTACAGAGGAGCCGACAGCCTGCACAGGCCCCTGGGTAAGATGGGTGGGGCCCCGCTCTGTGCTCCCAAAAGACAGAAGGGGCGGGGCCAAAGGCAGCCAGCCCTCTGCACCACAGGAACTGTGGCATGCTCCCCCATCAGCTCTCAGAGCCAGAGGGAACACATCATGTGACAATAGCAGTGGCAGCAGTCAGGAGCCTGGGGCCCCTTTGAATCGCCAGGACCCAGAATAACTGCCCCCTCCCCCACCAGTTGGCTGGCCTGTCTGTATGAACTAACACTAGATTGAAAAACTAGATTCAGGAGTATAGCAAGCAGGGAAGGGGATAGCTGAGAGTTTTATTCATGCTCCAATCCTAGCTGCATGTTTGACCAAATAGAAAAGGAGGACAAGCAGTAGTGAGAAACACTGGTAATTTTGATGAAGAACTTCTCTAAGCTGCAGTGGTATATTGAAGAGTAGAGCACTGGGCTAATAATACAAAGTAATTGTAAATTAGTGCACTACTGAGAGAATGAAAACAGGGGAAAAGACAGAAATAATTTTTGCTGAAGCATATTTCCATCTAGCAGTTATCAATGACACTGTTTACTTGACTGAAAAACCAGCAATTTATCAGGAACAATGCAATAGACTGCAGGGATATGTTTCCACATGAATGTGATCTTTCACTGCTGTGATGAGGTTAAATACCACTATTGTGGAGCAGGAGGAGAGGCAGTTGTAAAGGGAGTGTGGTGAGTGGGGGAGGGGAGGATGGCCATTGTTTTCTTCTTTCCCTTTATCTAAAGAGCAGATTACCTTAGTGTGGAGGAGTCTACACAGCCCTGCCTTGACTAAAGTATGGTTATAGGAGCCTTGGCCCAGCTAAAGCCTGGTGCAGGGAAATATGTGGAAATATAAGGCCTAAGGCAGCTGAATAAGACATGACCTCAGTGTATAAATTCTGAGGAAAGCTGAAACTTTTCGGAACCTTCCTGAAACTTGCGGGAATAGGGAGCAAAACAATAGACTCAACTTGCATTTATCAGAAATGCCTGCCACAAATGGGTAAACAATGGGAAAAATATTAGGGTCTAAAAAGATAAGATAGGATAAAAAATTGACGTAATTAAGATTTTAAAAATAGGGAACTAACTTTAGCCAGTAAAGAATGTGGCAATTATGGATACAGGCAACCAAGTCTAGCTTTGTTATAAAAACAGGCTTTGCAAAAATTGAGATGGGAGGGAGGGAGTAGGGTAAGCCCACATGCCCTGCTTGTTATAACTAGAAGTAGGGACCATTCATCCCAGCAGGAACACTGCGGGTACCTCAACTCATGGGAACCAAAGAGGCCACAACCTCCTGTCTAGCATTGTAAGACTGCATTACAGGTGAACTTGTAAGCGAATTAAGTCTAAAAATTGTAGCGATTGGCTTGCAATAAGAAATATGCTTGAATATTGTATTAAATTAAACTTTGCATTCATTGCTTTTATACTGTTTTGTATTATACTAATTGCTTTTAAGATTTATAGGAATTAAGCAAAAAACTTTATTAACTGCTTGTAAGGCTTGATAACTATATAAACTACTTTAAAGCTTTCCATAAATAAGCAAGTTGTTAACTCTCTCTGGAACATCTTGGTTCCTCTCGGATCCAATTATAGTGAACACACGACAACTGGAGTCATGAACAGAATCCAAGGGGACTCAGACAGGCCAAGGAGATCTGTGAACCATGCCACTAACAGGCGAAGTGGGGGAAGAAAAGATAAGAACCAGGGGATGATACCAAGATGGCCACCTGATAACCCCTGAACTGTCCTTGTGCATTATATAAGCCAAACTCAGTTGTCAGTCCACTGGGATCTAGGTGAAATTCAAGCAATTTGGCAAAAAACAGGGTAATTGATAGAATTATTAAAAGGTGCAAGTAAGTTAAAGAGTAAGAAGTTAACTCTTCAGAGTCAGAAAGTAATTGAGAAGACAAAATGTTGTAAAAAAGCTAAAAGAAAAAGTTTCAGAGGGGCCGCCGAGTTAGTCTGTAACAGGAAAAACTTAAAAAAACAGAAATAGTCTAGTAGCACCTTAAAGACTAACAAAACATGCAGATGGTATCATGAGCTTTCATGAGTGCAACCCACTTTTTCAGATGACTGGAGTATTAGAAGTCCGGATCCAATAATAAATAAGGGAAAGGTGTGGGGGAAGAAAAAAAAGAGAGAAAAAAGGAGGGGAGGGGAAAGAGAGAGACAGTGAGCAGATGGTTCAAGTAGTTACAAGAGTCTGATAAGAACAATTAGCACCTCCATTGTTTGGTTGGTTAAGTCATTAGGATGTGGAAGGTAGTGTGCAAGCCAGCTGATGTCCCTGTTCATACCAATTGCATAAGAATTAAATCTGTAAATGAAGTTAAGTTCCAATCCTTCTCCATGTATTTGGCTTGTGGAATTGGCCTGAAACAACATAATGACTTGGAGAGCCATTAATGAGTGTCCAGGCAGATTAAAGTGTTCTCCAACATGTTTTCATTTCTTGCCTTTTTGGATATCTGATTTGTGTCAATTAATTATTTCCTGTAGAGATTGTCCAGTTTGGCAGCGGGGCGTAGTTGGCATTTGATGGCATAGATCACATTAGTGGATGTACAGTTAAATGAGCCTCTGATTTGGTGGCTGATGTGGTAGGATCACTAGTGAAATCACTAGTGTAGATGGACAGAGTTGGCACCATGGCTGATTGCAGGGGTGGGTTCCTGGATGATTATGATGGAGGTGTATTGCGTGGTATGGGGAAAGAATTAGTTTGAGGTTAGGGGGTTGTCTGTGGGTGAGGATTGACCTTTCCCCAAGGCCTCTGAAAAAAACGTGTTATAGGAAAAGAATTCTTGATTTCTTTGCAGCCTTTCTGGAGGAAAAATGGGCCCTTTTCCTGAGGAATGTCTGTAAATAATCCAGGCAAAAGACAATTTGATTTAAATAATTTAGCTATGACACTTTAGTGAACTTTGCTAAAAGAGCATAAGGAGTTATTCTTAAAACTTAACTACCCCAAATGAATAAAAGGGAATGCATTTTTGTACATCTACGTAGAAATGGTGTAAAAAATGTATGTTCCTGCAAGCACCAAAGTAGTCCCAGTCTACCAGTATGTCTCTGTCCCTATTATTATACTCGGCCATAAGTGGCTCTTACCATAAAGTGAATAAATGGGCCATCATGGTTGTCAATAGCGGGGAAAACATGAATGGTATTGTAAAACAAACACTTATTTGCACACCCATGCAGTCTGGACAACACTGAAATCAGTGCATGTGTATTAGATCTGTCCTATAAGGAAAATACTATAGTGATGTATAACTCTCAAGGGTACTTGAGTGTGGTCTCCACCACATTGATTGTCTGGAATTCCTCTTCCTCTGTGTCAATTTCACATGCGTTCATTTTTTTTTTGATTGTATCACTTTGGTATATATGGTTGTGCCAATTTTCTTCCACATATTGATCTGAGTAAGTGGGTCTGGCCCACGAAAGCTCATCATCTAATGAACCATCTTGTTAGTCTTTAAAGTGCTACATTGTTCTGTTTTTTTCTTCCTCTGTGTGTAAGTGTTGTTGCATTGCTACGACACTTAGGCTGTGTCTACACTGGCAGCGTGTTCTTGCTCAAGTAAACTGATGTTCTAATGTATGAAATCAGGGCTTCTTGCGCCAGAACTCTGACGCTCCCACTCAGGAAGAAGCCCTTTTGCACGAAAGCTCTTCCAAAAGAGGCCAGTGTAGACAGGCAACATGAATTTCTTGAGCAAGAAAACCCTATGGTTAAAATGGCCATCTGAGCTTTCTTGTGCAAGAGAGAGTTTACACTGGCATGGATGCTCTTGCACAAAAGCACATCTCTTGCACAAAAGCACATGCTAGTGTAGACGCTCTCTTCTGGAAGAGTTTTTGCAGAAGAACTCTTCCACAAAAGGGTTTTTGTGTGAGAATGTGCCAGTGTAGATGCAGCCTTACTGCCCAGGGAATAGTAGCAGAACTGATGTATGAGCTAAGTCTTAATTAAGGAGTGTTCCCTCCTGAAGTTATGAGAACATAAAAAATATATAATTTACAGAGCCAGTTCAAAGCATTGGTTACATCTAGTCTGCTAGGCTTCCTATGGTGGTGGCTGATACCTGATGCTTCAGAAGAAGGGGAAACTTCCCATATACAGCTAGCAGATCTTTTTAAGGTGTAAATAAATGACTCCTGGCCTCTACTAGTAACCAGTTTATATCTGGAAAAGGACATTTGAGTTTATTTACCTAATTTCCATAAATACAGGAGTTGTTTGGAGTCCAAAAATTATCCAGCCATTATCAAATACACCCAAAATATTTGACTCTATGGCCTCCTGTAACAATGAATCCTATATGTTCATCATTATCAATGCTGTTATACGTATCGTGGAAGCACCTAAAGTCTCCCGGCTCCACTGTGCTAGGCACTGTACATATAACAAAAAGAAAGCTCCTAGATGGAAGAGCTTACAATCTATGTTCTGTACTACTATAGGCCGATTTACTACATTTTATTAAGTAATATTTCCTTTATTATGTCTACCTTCACTGGTCACTGATTTAATTTAGTGTGACACTGTTATCCTTCTATAGGACTCGTCAGAAAGGTGGAATTCACTGGTTTTCACTCTGCTCTTCAAAATTTTCCCGCATAAATCAAATCTCATTTAACTCTTCGTTTTCCCCCAAGATAAGCTGCCCCCGTTCTTGCAATCTGTCATACATAAGCCCTACTATAAGTCTAACAATGTTTATCCCCTTCTTGTGAATGACCTTCAGAGAATCACCTGGGACTTCTTGCCACTGAGGAGCGGGGTCCAGCTACTCTGGCTTCTTATCCCCGTCCTATTCCCTGCGGCAGCCGGGCAGCCTTGTCAATTTCACAGATCACCAAGCCATGAAATTGACAAGGCTGCCTAGCTCCCAGCAGGGAACAGGCGTGGGGATGCTCAGTGCTTCCCACCCTAGCTCTCAGCTCAGAGCAGGGTCCCAAGCCATCCCAGCTTGTCCCCCAGGCTCCCAACTGTGAGTGGGGTCCCTAGACACCCTAGGTATTGCCTCCCAGCTTGAGAAGGGGAAGCTTCCCTGGGCTTCTAACCTTAGCTGGCAGCCAGAGCAGGATCCAGCCCATGGAAAGCAGGAGCAGAGGCTTTCTTGCCAATGTCATGGCTCTGGCTAAGGGACACAGATGATGTAAGGGATGCAGGTTAAAAACAGGCACTGCATTGCCCTAACAACACTAATATAAGCATTACACCTATCATGAAGGTAGACTAATTATGCCATTGTAGTAGGACATTTACAGAGGTGGGAGGAAGGCTGTAGTGTAGACATTGACATAATTAGGTGGATATAAGCTGCCTTGGGGTGACCTAACTGTATAGTCTACTTCAGCTCTTTGTCAATTTCAATTACATCTGAGATAGGCAAGCAAAACTAGATGCAGCACTCTAGATGAGAGCATACCATTGCCCAGTATGTTCTTGTAATATATTCTGTACCTTTAATGCACCAAAACATTATAGATGCTGCATAAGCTATTTTTGCATATTGTAAAAATAATTATTTGGGTTCTCAACTATACTTAGTTATATTTCAGCCTATAAAACATAAAAGAAAATCCTAGACTCTAGATACCCTTGACAAACAAAACTATAGTCCAATAGACATAAATAACAGATGCAAACCAACAACTTTTATCTACACAAACTTAGTCCACAAATGTAAATAAGACACAGATCCATTTGCTCATCCACATTCTGACTAGAGCAGCTTGGTTCTGCAGTATTGTGTAAAGGTCAACAAATATAAGCCTATTTTGAATCAAAGAGGAAAAGTGAATTTTAAGTTCTGAAAACTGAGCCTCTTACTGGATCCTTAAAATTCAAAGAACAGACCACTTTTGCTAGTGAATCCCACATAAATTAGAGCTGGTCAATATTTTTTGACAGAACATGACAGAAACTCTCCTACTATCCCCCAAAATCCAGAGTAGCCAATAGTGAATTCACCAGGGAGGTAGGAAACCACAGTTCTCTACCCTTCTGTGTCCAATGCAGATCAGGAACTTGAGTGTGAACCTTCCACGTCCCAGGTGAATTCCTTATTCGCCAGGCTCTTCTGGGGGGTGAGTCATTTTTTGACAAAAAATATCAGAAAGTTCCACATCAGAACCAAAACATGAAACCTCAATTTATTTTATTTTTTTTTTTGTTACAAAATGGAACTGATGTTTTTTAGCCAGCCCTAACCAAGATCTTCCCAAGCATAGCTATTCTATTGGACTTTTAAGCAGCATGGCCTAAGGTTCAATGTACAACATTCTCTCACCATCTATCCCTGATTGAAAGGATTCAGTTCCTTGACAATGAGATATGGCAATAGACAGAATGGGAAAGTGTTATGGCGAGAACTGTGGAAATGTGAATGCAGTTTTCAATGTTAAGTCAGGAGGTGGGAAACTTAAGATATGGAAAGATAATAACAGATGGGGGAGAAATCCTTATTTTTTCATGAGGCTTGAATTATCACTGTAGAGCTAATGAAGCACGGAGAAGTTTGTGTACTGCACTGCACAACAACAAAGCACGAGCAGTAAACATCTGACAGGGGGTGGGGGAAGTGGAGACATGGAATCCCTGTCACCTGTGGCAGCAGGGTTTCCAGGACCCTGAGCTGGCCCAGCATAAAGCATGGTGAATATCCAAGAGAATGAAATCCACCAGGTCAACTATATCTACTATTTCAGTAGACATTTCCAATATAATAGTAGTTTTGCCATGTAATATGTCCAATCATCTAACAAGCGACAGATTTAGTGATATACACATAAACACCGTTCATTTGAAGGTATTGATCAGCATTCTAATAGGATTACTGCTATTAAATTATTAATCATCAGTCCTTTTCACTCAAGCACACACATTTTTTTCTGAAATAATACGGGTAATCTAAATTTAAATTGCCTTTCCAACTCACTTTTTTCATTACAAGTTTCCTACATGACTTATAATAAGCCTGACATCATTGTTAAATGATCAACACTGTATTATAATAATTCATAAATTATAGTCCAGACCAGACTGTTGTGATCATCAAGACTGACTTTTCAAGTAACACCAGCTATAGGACTTTCCTGAATTAATTTCTGTTTGAGCTAAAGCATATGTTTTAGAAAAGCATCCAATCTTAATTTTAAAATTGCCAATGACAAAGAATCCATCATACTTGACAACTTGTTCCACTGATTAGTTACCATCACCATTAAAAATCTATGCTTTATTTCCAGTCTGAATTTACCTACCTTCAGCCTCCAGGCATTGGTTTATAGTATATCTTTTTCTGCTACATTATTTTTTTCTGCTACATTGAAGAACCATTATCAAATATTTCTTTCTCTTGTAGGTATTTCTAGGCTGTGATCAAGACACCCATTAACCTTCTCTTTGTTAAGTCAAATAACCTGAGCTCCTTCAGTCTATCTGTATTAGGCATGTTTTCCAATTGCTTAATCATTCTCATAGCTCTTCTCTGAACCCTCTCCAACATCCTTCTTGAACTGTGGGCACCAGAACTGGACACACTATTCCAGCACTGGCTACACCATGCCAAATAAGGTAAAATACGCTTAATGAGGATTAGCCTGTCTATAGACCCAAGGATTACGTTTGTGTGTTTTAGCCACAGCATTGCACGGGGAGCCAGGCCCCACTGACGATGGAGGAGGGGAGGAGTGGGGAAAGAGGGCAGTTGCCCTAGGGCCCACTCACGGATTCAAGAGGGCCCAGGTTTCCTGGCTGCCGCAACAGCTCCAGAGCCCTAGCCATTTACACCAATGTTGCATGGCCACTCTGGGCATCTGTGACAGCTGGTGGGGTTCCACCTGAGATCCCACTCCTTTTTGGAATACTGATCCAGCCCCCTACACCTTGCCCAGAGTTCAGAAATTCTGTCATCCTCCTGCTGGGAGCTCATCTTCAGCTGATTATTTACTATGATGTCCTAATCTTTTTATGTCTCCCTGTTTCCCAGTTCCTCAGCCTGTAAGTATGGCCTACATTCTTTGTTCTTAAAGGGATAATTTTATATTTGGCCATATTAAAATTGTTTCCTTGCAACCAACTTACCAAGCAATTCAGATTACACTGTTGTCTGTTGTCTTCATTATTTACCATTCCTCCAATTTGTGTGTCATCTGTAAACTTTATGAATTATCCTTGTTCCAGATCATTGGTAAAAATGTTAAATGTCACAGCACCAAGAACAGATCCCTGTGGGACCCCACTCAAAACTTGCTTATTTGATTATAATGATCAGGGCTCGACAAATAATGCAATCTACTCGTCCTTGGCAAGTAGATTGCAACCCGGAAGAGCAGGGTTCCAGCAATCTGCGCATGGGCAGAACGATCTGCGCATGTGCAGATCACCACACAGCGCGGCTCGCGAGTGGGGCTCGCTGCGGTTCGGCGAGCCCTGATAATGATGATGGAATCATAGGACTGGAAAGAACCTCAGGGTCATTACCCTTAGGGATTGGCAGGACCAATCACCATCTAGGCCATCTCTCACAGTTGTTTGTCTATCCTGCTCTTAAAATTCCCCAATGATGAAGATTTCACAGCTTCCATGGGCAATTTATTCCAGTGTTTAACCACCCTGAAAGGTAGAAAGTTTTTCCTAATGTTCAACCTAAACCTCCTTTACTGCTATTTAAGCCCATTGCTTTTTGAATTATCCTCAGAGGTTAACGAGAATAATATTTTTCCCCTTCTCTTTGTAGCAATCTTTTAGGTACTTGAAAGCCATGATGATAATGAAGTAGCAGCACCATTTGTGTAAGATCAGACACTTGTCCTTCTCACCAACAAAAGTCGGTGCAATAAAAGATATTACTACATCTACTTTGTCTTTTTTATATCCTCGGACCAACACAGTCTTAACAACTCTGCATATTTTGATATACGTTAGCTAATCAGTTTTTAATCCACTTAATGAGTGCCATTCTAGTTTCTAGAATTTTGTGTCATTCTAGCTTTTGGGTTTTTTTAAATCAAGCCAAATTTTGTCCAGAAGCCTACTTCAGTAGCACATACTGGTGAATATTTGAAGGAGAGTCTCAAATGCTGAACAAAGTCCAAATAGCAGAGGAAGGAGTCTGTGTCAGGAAAAGTAAAATGCTAATATCATACTAAAATTTCTACTACTTTAAAGGCCTCATTCCTAAGGGAAGTCTGCCACATAAGTAAGATTTTCACATAATGTAGACTGAAAAGTGTAAAAGCACCTCATTCCTCTCATCCCTTATTGTGAGCAGATGAAAATATAACTTCTTTCAGTTCTTCTTCATGATATCTTTATATATTATCTCTTACTTATCTGCACTGTATTCATCACAGAAATATGAGCTCTAACATAAACCATAATATGATGATTTCATGGTAATCCTATTTTCTAATGTGCTAAATAATACCAGTCTAACAATATTATAGATATCACAAGATGAGTGCCCTAAAGTTGAAGCTCTGTTAAGGCAATTCCATACATCAGATAGTATTTTTGTACATTAACTTTTTTAAAAATATTTTAATTGTAGTCAAAGTGAATTCTGTGCTTTTAAAAGATACCAGACTTGCAATTATCTGGGTCCAGAATATATATGCGGATACACCAGTGAACCTCAACCCTGATCTAAATAGACTGATCTTGCACAGGGGAGAAGGTAGAACAGTTTCCACAGTCATTCAGTTCTTTGCTTATCTGGTTAGCCTGCCAAAATGGTGGTAGTTGTAATGGTATGTTTTTTAATCATGTGAACGCCTGTCCACTAATAAATAGAATCATACCACAAACCTCATTTAACATAGAAAAGCCATTAAGGTATAAGTGAGAAAAAAACCTCTAATTTCTGATTACCTTTGAAATATAGCCAAAATTCAGACCATTAAATATTCAATAAATATCCAATTAAAGTAAAAATATTTGTACTATTCTGTTATACATCTCAGTTATTGTTACATCACCCTGTAATTGCACAAGCCGAATGGCATACGCGTCCATTCAAACAGCCCAAACGGAGTTGTCACTGCTGACTTTTCCTGGTCCTGTTCTTCCATTGCAACCTGGAAATAGCTAGAAGTCAAATCAAGAGTTGAAAACACTCTGGCACTTCCTAATGCATCCAGGGACTCTTCCACCCGGGGTAGCGGGTAAGCATCCTTGTGTGTTACTTCATTCAATTTCCTGTAATCACAGCAGAATCGCACCCCACCATCCTTTTTTATTACAATCACTGCAGGCGATGCCCAGGGGCTGTGGCTTTCTTTAAGGACACCTTGAGCCACTAGGTCCAGGATGTGCCTTTTTACCTCCTGGAACACTTGTGGTGAAATCCGCCGGTGTCTCTGTTTTATTGGGACAGCATCTCCAGTGGGTATTCGGTGTGTCACTGTGGTGGTGTAACCAAAGTCTCGGTCATCCCTGGAAAAGACCTCTTGATGTTTCTCCAGTAGTGCCCGTAAATGGCCAGCCTGCATAGGGGTTAGCTGTTGGAGATCCACTTGGACTGGAATGAGTAACTCTCCATCAGGTGCCTCTTGAGGTGTGGTAACCTGTGCTCCCTTCTCCAACCTTGTCACTAGCAGCTCATCCCCCTTTTCTTCCAGGACCACTCCTCCTGGGGGTACTACTACTTCAGGTCTGTGTACCTCTGCCATTCTAGTGCGGGGGTACAACTTTATGGCCTTCTTACTTGAGCTGAGCAGCCTGACTGGCACTTTTCCCTTGCTGGCATTAGCAAGTACGTTCGCGACCAGTAGTCCATGAGGTAGACTGGCCCCTCGTGTTGGCTCAACAAGCACCCGGTATCCATCGAATCCGCTTAGCACCTGGCAGCGTCCATCAACAATCTTCTCACTCCAGGGAGGTATAACTACCTTCTGTCTCCCTGACACCTTAACATAGCCAATCTGTCCTGTGGGACCTGGAAAACATCCTTGTCTCTCCACTCGGGCCAGTACCCGCTTCAATGCAGCCTTCATCCTAGGCTCCCCATGCCGGTTCATTTCTTGGGTTCCTTCCCCCACTAATAGTAATTCTTTCAGCTCTCTTATTATATTCATCCCGAGAATTCCTGGTACTCTGTTCCCCATCAAAGTCTTTTCCGAAGCTGGATCCTTTAGGATAAAGATGCATTTTCCCGGGATTATCCGACCCATATACCCTACATCAGCTTCAAGGCACTCCACAACAGGGATAGCTAGTCCATTAGCTGCTGTTAGCTGTACAAACCGGGTATTATGCATGGTCAGATCTCTCTCTTTTAAGTAGTTTTGGAAATATGATTCAGAAATAGTGGTGACTTCTGAGCCAGTGTCTATCAAACAGCGGGTCCTCACCCCTGCTATGGTTATTTCCACTGTCAAGCAGTCCCCAAAAGCTCGACCACAGAAGTCATCAAATGCACTAGCATCATCAGGGTCCTTTTCCTTACTGCTGGCATGCTGCCCTTTTCCGAGGGACAGCCGTAGGAACCCTTCTGTCCCCGCTTGGCCTTCCCCTGATGTGCTACTCGATCTTGGTGTCTCTTGGATTCCAGACGCTCGGGATTCCAGTCCCCTCTTCAGTGGACAATCTCGACTAGTATGCCCTGGCCTTTCACAAGTGTAACAAATGTACCTTCCCAGCTCATCCTTTAGTGGGGGTCTTCGGGACCCTGGGGTCCTGGGGTATTTTGGCCTAGTAGTGGAGGAGGTGGATTTTTCTTTCACCACCTCAGTCATTACTTTCAGCATCTCCCCCTGCTGGACTGCCAGTTTTTGGATAGCTTCACTTAAACTTTCCAACATTAACTGTGTTTGGGGCAGGGCCTTTTCCCCAGTAGTTGCACTGACTAGGCCCCCACTCCATGTTCGGGAGTTAGGCTTGGCGGTCTCTTCCAAAGGAGCCTCCTCTTCTTCTGACCACATAATGGCAGCCTGCATGAGTTCAGGGAACTTCTTCCCAGGCTCTTCCTTCAACCTTATCTTCATTTCACGGCGGAGGGAGTCATCCCGGAGCCCAAACACCATCTGTTCTTTCAGCGCCATATCTGCATCTGAAACTCGTTGAGGGTCTCGCCACTCCACTTTGCTCATTCTCTCCTGGAGTTCATAGGCATATGCCCGGATAGTTTCACCAGGCTCCTGCTTTCGCTCAAAGAACTCCTTTAGCCGGGTTCCAATAGGTACCTTGTCTCCATACACTTCTAGGAGGAGTTCAAATACCTTTTTCACATCTTTCTTGTCTGCCATTGCCATAAACTTTACTGTGGCCTTGGCCTGGCACTTGAGGTACTCTTCTATGAAATCCACATGATATTCTTCAGGTATTCTTAGCACATGCAGAGCTGCCTTCACAGACTTCACCCACTCCTCTACCGTAATGTCTCTTGGCCTAGTTGGGAAGCCACCAAACTCTGCAACCTTCCGCTCCCGTGGGACATAAATAGTAGGGGGTTTCTTAGCTTCTGCTGCCTGTTGGTCTATAACTGCCTTGGCCAGTGATAAGGCTTCTCTATGCTCAGCTCTAGCTTGCTGTAATGCCTCAATCTCTAAGTGGCCAGACCCCTCTCCCAGTCCAGAGCCTTTCCCCACACTTTGCAGGTCCCAGTAGCTCACCACATCCAGCTGCAGGCTGTGCTGCTTGGCCAGTTCCAGCTCCTTGTGTTGCTTCTCTGTTCCTTTTGGCTCTCTGAGCACTGCCAGTCTGCTGCTCAACACAGGGTCTGCACTGCTTGGCCTGTCTGTGTCTGGTTCTGTCGCTGCAGGACTTCTTCTTGTACTCCTCTTTCAGCTCTGTCTTTGCAGGACCTCTTCTGCACACAGCTGGCTCTGCTCTTTCAGCTCCCTGTTTGCTCAGAGAGAGCCAGAACAATCCCCACTTACAACCTGTCAGTCAGGCTGAGCTGGAGTGTTGACTGCTTTCCATTGTCTCTCGGGTCTGTCAGTCTCATGAACCCTTCCCCTTCTGAAGCTGGTAAACCAAAAAACTCCCACAGAGTTTTAGTAAAGGGTAACAGTCCCCTTACAATAGACCCAGAGAATGAAGTGGCACACACTGGTAAATATTTCAGGTTCTTAAAGTGCCCACACTGTACAATAAATGTCTGATCTTCAAAACAAGCATTTATCAGTTGCATTATATGACAAAGAGCCTCAAATGCTGAACAAAATCAAAAATGCAAAGAGCAGTCTGTCAGGAAAAGTAAAATGTAAGATCACACTGAAGTTTCTATTACTTTAAAGGTCTCATTCCAAAAGGTGCTTCCACCTAAGCCAGGATTTCACATAATGTAGAGCAGTGTTGGGCAGTCTGCCAATGTGTGGCCCTCAAGAAATTTTGTTTACCAGTGTCCATATACAGGGTTGCCAGATTTCACTGGTTTCTGTCTGTAAAGTTATTTCCTTCTTATTACTAAAGTGAAATGCATGTAAAGCAAGGGCATGTGAAACTGACTGCATGCAAGATTGACTGTATGATTGACTGATTCCTCTGAATCCAGACAAAGCATTATTATGATTCAGCTGGCACACCCCACAAATTCTAGGCATGCAAGTGCAGTTAGCAAAACTACCCTGTCCCAGAAGACCATCTTGATTACAAAAATCTTGCGGACCACTGAGATAAAGGAGGGCCACTCAAAGTGATCCCATTGATTCAAAAGCAGTGTATTGGGTGAAGAAACAAGCCAAGTGTTGGGTTTGGATGAAAATCTATAAGTGAATCCACTTTACTAAAGTCCTAGTAATTAATTTCATAGCATAGAAATATATCTATAGCCAGAGCTGCAGGATTGTTATGGTTGTGAAAAGGTCACAGATATCATGACTTCTCTGTTTGTCCATGACTTCCATGTGGAAGGCACTCAGTTGTCCCACTAGGCCAGTGTGAAAAGAAGGCCACTGCAGGAGATAAGTGACAGCTCTTGTGTCCCATGGGGTTGGGACTCAGATTTGGCCTGACTACCCTTTTGTTGTGACATAAGGTAGCAGGGTCAAATCTGTGTAGTGTTGCAATCCCATCTTGTACTTTGCAATGCCGAGAGCCAACTCAGTGGCACACTGGCATTGCCAGTGTCCACACCCAGAATATGTGCAAAGTAGGCTTTCAAAACCCAAGCCTAACCCCACAGGACAAGAATTTCTAAAGCCCCCATTTCCTCTTCATTGGAAGATGCTCTGAGTGGAAGATGCTCTGCAGGTAGTCTGTGCCCCCTCGGTGGGTCCAGGTGGGGGTGGTTGAGGCAAAGGAAGAGGAGTAGGATCCTGGCCTGTTAGGACTTTGAAGATATGTTGCTGAATTTCAATTGTCAAAACTTAAAAAAAAGACAAACATCAACAGTGCATTCACCAAAAATTACCATCACTGCTTCATGATTTTGCTGTGGTGTGACATACATACAGCACTATTTATAGCTACTGTAACTCACTATAGAATAAAAAACCCTAAACACACTACTACGGGTAATTTTTAGAAATAATTCACAAAACTATCATTTATTTTTGTGTCACATATATGAAAGAATTTCTGATCATGTGATATAATTATTTTAAATCACATTGTTTAACAAACTATGAAGAGGTATTCAAAATACGAAGAGGTGTTTTGCTATGTTCATGTACTAAAGATGCATTATTGTTGTTTTTAATACAGGGTTGTTTCCATATCATGGAATTCTGCACACACAAGTTTTCTTTATACATTTAAATGTTACCAAGTGTTCATATTGCTAAAAATGCCCATAAATTATTAATAACTATGACTAGAATTGATAGTCACTTAATCTAAAACTCCACATTTTGAGTTTGTTTCTTACATGCCTCCTGTTGAGTGGATCTAGAGGGTGAAAAATTTAAATCACCATCTTTGATTCAGAAGGTTAGAGAGAGTGTCCTTTACAAAGAGAGAACACAATTTTTTGAGGCAAAACTTAGTACAACAAAAAAAGATGGATTAGTTGCTTTTGGGCTCATAGCTAGTTGCCTTTCTGGTCGGTAAAGCTCCTTCATCCTCTCCATCTCAGCCCAAAATAACATCAGATTTTTTTTTTTACAATTTAATTCGCTGTTTTCAATTAGAAGGACCTTCCCTACACTTGAACACATGTAGCTTGCCCTCAGTCCAACTTTATTAAAAATTGGCTGCTATATTTTCCTTTTATAATATTCTTCAATGCATACTTGCTAGAGAATTGAACCCAGATCTTTCAGTGTAGAATGACTATTTCATTAACATACTGTCCCATTCAATCCCCATGAAAGAAGCTGTATCCTGGATAAATCCATCTCTTTAGTATAATAATAAACTCATGGTGCTGATCCTAGAAAATGTTATATAGGTATGCCGACATTGTGCTCAGTAGTGTTTGGAAATATGCCCATATGCTTGAGAAAAGATACACCTGTACATAAAGAGGAAATGAAAACTTTGCACTTAAATAATGCCCAATATTATAAAAGGCTTTACAAACCTACGTTAGTGAAATAATATGTAGTATTTAAAAGAACAGATGTATATATACCTCAAGAAAATATGAGAAGTCCACAGTTAGCTCCTAGATCACTCAACAGTGGATAGTTAATCTATGTGGGAACTTGGAACTGATCTGTAGTTATCAAACACTGAAAAGAGCAATTCAGCAACTAGATAACTGTGCAATTGTTGAGATATTTGCCAGTGGGGCTGTGTCTACATTGGCACCCCTTTTCGGAAAAGGGATGCTAATGAGACCAGTCGGAATTGCAAATGCCGCGGGGGATTTAAATATCCCCCGAAGTATTTGCATGAACATGGCTGCCGCTTTTTTCCAGCTCGGGGTTTTGCCAGAAAAAAGCACCAGTCTAGACAGGATCTTGCGGAAAATAAGCCCTTTTCCGGAAGATCCCTTATTCCTACTTTCAAGGGATCTTGCGGAAAAGGGCTTATTTTCCGCAAGATCCCGTCTAGACTGGCGCTTTTCTCCGGCAAATCCCCGAGCCGGATAAAAGCAGCAGCCATGTTCATGCAAATGCCGCTGGGGCTATTTAAATCCCCCACGGCATTTGCAATTCCGACTGGTCTCATTAGCATCCCTTTTCCGGAAAGGGGTGCCAATGTAGACACAGCCTCAGTGTCTATTGAACTTTTCAATGTTTACAGAGAAAGGTGTCACCAGTTTGTTCAGTGAAGAGGAGGGATGTCAGAGTCAGCCAGAGTCTGTAGAATCAGTTGCTCTGATGGGAATATCATTTCAGAACCTCTTCACTTGTCAGTCTCGTGCTATCCCTCCATTTGAAAAGGGGCAGGAAGTTCAGGTAAGGTACCTTCTTTCAACTAAAACCACCATCCATTTGCTGAAGTCTGGGAAAACACCAGGATTTAATACCACTATCCAAGTTGCTGAAAACAAGTAAACATGGGCACTGTGGAAGGCTGAAGAACACCGGTCAGGGTTTTTTTTTAAATTCTTGTCATTTCTATCTGGTGCTCCTTATCAAGTGGAAGGACAAGCTCAGAAACAAGGCTATGCAAAGCCAAATCCAGGGATCCATCCCCTGTTGCCCATTCCCACCTTCTGACCAACAGAGGCTAGCAACACTATTCCTGACCATCCTGGCCAATAGCCATTGATAGACCTGTCCTCTAGAATTTATCTAGCTCTTTTTTAAACCCTGTTATATTCCTGGACTTCACAACATCCTCTGGTGAGGAGTTTTATGGATTGACTTTATTTTTTGAGTAAGTACATTCTTTTGTTTGTTTTCAACCTGCTACCTGTTCATTTCATTTGGACATATTATAAAAATGGAAATTCAACAAGGTGTACTCCAAGGAATCCTGCTACATGGTTAATGATCATGGGGCCACCTAAAGCAATCATGGCATAATAAGATTGCCAGTGATGGACATAAATTGAATATACAGTTAGACCACCTTAAGCAATGGGTATTGAACAGGTAGAGCTTGAAAGGAGGTCATGTCCCTTTGGAATCTACCATGATGGTGATGATTTGTGACTATTTACAAAGGGAACATTTCCTTGACTACAGTACAATGGCAGAGATATTTCCTGCCTGCCAAGAAAAGAATGTCCAACAGTAAAAGTATTCCAAATGAGAAATGGTTGTGTATTCCAGATTTAGTATTCTCTTTAGGTGCAAATGTTTCTCTTTCAAATAGTAAAAATGATAAAGCTGAATCTCTGAAACTGCCAAGTTTCCACTGCCTGATATTATTATTGTATAAAATGCTTAAAGTTATCCTAAAAAAAAAAAAAAAAAAAAAGCTATTTCCAAGGCAACATCCACAGTTTCCAAGGAAGTATCTGAAGGAATTCTGAGAAGCTGAAGGTGGCACATGAGTGCTGCAGTTTTGGCCAAAAGAGTTGTTTTGAAAATGCTTTATTCATAGCACAATGCTTTCTTTGCCATTGTGGACATTTATACTGACTCCTTAACACTGACCTATATATTATAAATATAGGTTCTCTCTTGGAGGATAGGTACCCTCTTGTCATTATTTTGGACCACTAATTTTTGGACCAGCTGGGTTGTCTTTACTGCACAGCTGTTGTTCTTGTCCTCCTACTACAATATTGATTTTTACAATATCAATATTTTTGTGCTAGGAGAAGATTAGAAGCAACATAGTAAAATCTAGCCTTCTCATCAAACATGTAGGGTCAGAATAGAGAGATCCAAGACAAGCTATGAGAAAATAAAACAGACAGGAGAGGGAAACAATTGTGGATCAAGAACGAATAGAAGAGGAGATGAGAGATCAAGTACAAGGGGAGAAAAGGTATAAGGGGAAATGGAAAAATATAAGTATGTGGGATTCCGAATTTGAACCTGCTAAAGAAATAATTAAAAAATTAAAAATAATTTAAAAGGTAGATATCAGGGATACAGATTTAGACAAAATACATTGAAAATTCTAGCCTTTTATCTGACATTTTAAAAAGTAACTTTTTATCTTATTGTGATTGTTTATATTTATGCTGTGCTCATTAACAAATTGCTTTAGTAGAAAAAAATCATTATAGAATTTACAATGTGTTTTGTTTCATGATGGTTTGCTGCCAGATACAGATTTGCCAACTACAGATTTGAATGAAAGAAAAATAGCTGAGAATTAATGGTTTAAGGTGAAGAAAATAGTAGTGATGCTAGGTATTTAAGAAATTGGGTCTTTTGCTCATTACAATACACAAACACAGTGTCTAAAAAACATTATGCTTACAAAGTCAAGCACACAAAAGATAGTAAATACCAAACTTAAGACTGCCTGTGCCTACATTTTAGTGTCTGTATTTTATATTATGTATCTTTTAAATAAAAGTTCTTTTTCAAGACAAGTATATTTTCAACCAGTAAAGGAACAAACTGTCTACATTTTTCTTTTACTAGAAAGAAGACGACAAAATGAAGACCTTGAGAAGTACCAAATGAAAGGCTCCAAAAAATGGCTGAAGATCACAGACCTTCAAAAATGCAAACAGGAATTGATGCTGTACAGGCTGACAATAATGGCACTGAAGAACAAGGATGGAAATACAGTAACTGCAGGACTGAGTCGAAAGTGATCTGAAGATTTCTACACTGAACAGTTCAAGTTTCAAATAAATGTCCTACTGCCAACACTTGAAAAGATCAATGAGTGTGTATTTCTGTCCTTGTCAGCAAAGTTTGAGATGCAGTCTACCAAATGAAAGAAGCACTCTAGAAAAAGATGGACTGACAACCAAAATGATGAGAGCCAATGGCCAGAACTTCTGGAAAAACCTTGCTCAGATGTTAAGCTGAAGAGGGAAATGCAGAAGATATCAGCCACCTGGAAGGAGTCCAGCACCATTTTTCTGTACAAGTGTGGTGATCATGAAGATCTAAGACACTATTGTCCAATATCCCTGTTCTCACATACTATTCAACAAAATAATAAACTGACTCTCAGAGGGTTTGGATGAGCAGCAGTAAAGAGAGCAGGCAGCTTTTTGAAGGAATTCCAGCACATTGGACCATATTTCCATTACAAACCAGCTATTGGATCAATCAAGGGAATACAAATTCCATTTATGCATTGCATTCATCGACTATGAAAAGCATTTGACAGAATAAAGATCAATGAAGAGCTGAAAGCTCTTGCAAAGCAGAGCATCAACACAAACTAAATCAAACAACTAAAAGAAGGAAATTCTGACTGCACAATAGCTAAAACTCATGATACTCCCCTCCACATCCCAGTCAAAAATGCAAGAAGCTTGGAGACTTGGTCTCATCAAAATGCTTCACATACTTCCTCAAATCGTAATGATGCAAATTAACTGGAAGGTTGGAATCCATGTCAACAGAGAACAGTTAAACCTCCTCAGATATGCAAATGATATCACGTTGCCTGTCGAAAACACTATAATAGAATCACAGAATACTAGGACTGGAAGGGTCCTGGAGAGGTCATCGAGTCCAGTCTCCTGCCCTCATGGCAGGACCAAATACTGTCTAGACCATTCCTGATAGACATTTATCTAACCTACCCTCAAATATCTCCAGAGATGGAGATTCCACAACCTCCCTGGGCAATTTATTCCAGTGTTTGACTACCCTGACCGTTAGGAACTTTTTCCTAATGTCCAACCTAAACCTCCCTTGCTGCAGTTTAAGCTTCTTGTTGTATCCTCAGAAGCCAAGATGAACAAGTTTTCTCCCTCCTCCTTATGACACCCTTTTAGATCTCTGAAAACTGCTATAATGTTGCCCCTCAATCTTCTCTTTTCTAAACTAAACAAATGCAGTTCCTTCAGCCTTCCTTCATAGGTCATGTTCTCTAGACCTTTAATCATTCTCGTTGCTCTTCTCTGGACCCTCTCCAATTTCTCCACGTCTTTCCTGAAATGCGGTGCCCAGAACTGAACACAATACTTCAACTGGTGATTTGCAGGCATCTAACTTTTCTAGTTGATTTTTAACTTGCTTTTTTTTATTTTACCTTCTAAAACTATCTCCTTCCCACTAGCATTCACTATGTTAGGCGTTCCTACAGACTTCTCGGTGAAGACTGAAACAAAGAAGTCATTGAGCATCTCTGCCATTTCCAAGTTTCCTGTTACTGTTTCTCCCTCCTCACTGACCAGTGGGCCTACCCTCTCCTTGGTCTTCCTCTTGCTTCTAATGTATTTATAAAAAGTCTTCTTGTTTCCCTTTATTCCCATACTACAGAAAATGCTGTTAACTCAAAATCAGCTAAGTTGGACTTAAAATGAACCACTCAAACTAATGCCAAAAGCCCAAACAATATTTAAAGGAAAACAAATAGTAGAAGTTCAAGAATACATTAGTTGGTCCAAGAAATTAATGTGTGCTGTGATCAGGACGGTGACATCCCACAAAGAAAGCAAGCTGGCTGTTGCACATTCAATTCAATCAAGGATGTCTTCCAAGGAAAAAACAACAAGGCAACATGTACCTTTTCAACTCAACACTACTGTCAGTAAAGTGGTACGGCAGAAAATATGAGCACTGATGAAGACAGAGGAGCAACAACTGTCTGTCACAGAGAAGGCAACAGAAATAATTCTGGAGATTTCAATCCATGAACAAGTCCCCAGTGAAGTGATCAGACAGCAAAGAGAAGTGCAGGATGGCATTTTTGAAAAGCAGGTACAGCAAAATTCAATGAACATTTAGCTTGGCTCACTCATAATCGATGTACTACAGTTGTTGCCAAGTGGTACGCACAGAAACTGAAATGACCACTGGGATGATCACTGAAAACATGGGAAGATTTATCTGGAAAAGACACAGCCACACATGGAATAGGAAGGCCAGGGAAAGAAACGAATGGAAGATGTGTTATGATTGGCACAACCTATATGAAGGATGAGGGACAGATTGATCAGGGTGATCAATGTGATTAGAAAGCATGTGCAAGATAGGAATGGCTTACTTTGTTGTCTATGTGTGCCATTTAATCATGATGTTTATATAAATTTAACCTTCTGCATAACTCAGAAATGTGAAATAAAATATGCAAATAAATTCTGTTTCTGGAAAAGGGTAAATTCATGCATGAAGTAGAATGGATTTCTATTCTCTAATGCACTTTGGCACTTCTCTGTGTCCAGTTACATTAGCCTATAAAAGTATTTTTATCTTTGTCAGCCCCTAAAATGTGTTAAAATTACATGGCAAATTTAGAATCTGAGTAAATAAACCCTCTATAGAAAGGCCCTCAGCATCCAATATGTATAATAAGAGCTGTTCATGCATTATAAATGCCTGTTACTGTATACCAGAAAGATGTAATATATGTTCTATTGGAATTTTATCTGGCATGATACATACTGAATGGTTCTCATATTGTTTGAGCTGATATATAATGCCATATATGATTCTGTGAAGGAAAAATAGTTCAAGACACTTCAGACACATTATGTATTTTGACATTAAGCAACCAGCAATTAGCCAAAGTACATAATTGAATCTTAATGCACTGAAGGAGAAAATGACAAAAAATGTTACAAAAGAAAAAGAAGAAAAACAAGGCTTTGACAATAGAAAAAACACATTAAATACTACAGATTATCAACAGAAAATAATGGAAGATGAATGCTATTACAAATTACCTACTGAAATTGCACGTAGAGTAGATTGCTAAAATCTGCACACCTTATTCAGGCAAAATGGCTGTTAACTTTCAAGCTGAGTTCTCCCAGGTGGCTCACTGTGCATGCATGGAGATCCAGTGCTAGCAATATGCAACTACCACGCATTAGAACCATGGGAGTATCACTGGCTGCTTTTCTTTTGCTATTTTGCTGTGTCTTTCTCTGGCATGCTGTGTGGCACAGAAGATCAGAGAAAGGAGAAAATACTTGTTTTGGGAAATTATTTATTGACCCAAGCCTCAGTTTTAGCTTGCTTAGTCCACCTGGAGCCTCAGGTTCAAA